>NC_040082.1:81913545-84413545 GCF_003369695.1 Bos indicus x Bos taurus
GAACCAGAGATCAAGTTGCCAACATCCGCTGGATCACGGAAAAAGCAAGAGAGTTCCAGAAAACATCTATTTCTTCTTTATTGACTATGCCAAAGCCTTTGACTGTGTGGATCACAATAAACTGTGGAAGATTTGTCAAGAGATGGGAATACCAGACCACCTGCCCTGCCTCTTGAGAAACCTATGCAGGTCAGGAAGCAACAGTTAGAACTGGACATGGAACAACAGACTGGTTCCAAATAGGAAAAGGGGTACATCAAGGGTGTATATTGTCAGCCTGCTTATTTAACTTCTATGCAGAGTACATCATGAGAAACGCTGGGCTGGAAGAAGCACAAGCTGGAATCAAGATTGCCGGGAGAAATATCAATAATCTTAGATATGCAGATGACACCACCCTTATGGCAGAAACTGAAGAGGAACTAAAAAGCCTCTTGTTGAAAGTGAAAGAAGAGTGAAAGAGTTGGCTTAAAGCTCAACATTCAGATAACTAAGATCATGGCATCTGGTCCCATCACTTCATGGCAAATAGATGGGGAAACTGTGGAAACAGTGTCAGACTTTATTTTTGGGGGCTCCAAAATCACTGCAGATGGTGACTGCAGCCATGAAATTAAAAGACACTTACTCCTTGGAAGGAAAGTTATGATCAACCTAGACAGCATATTCAAAAGCAGAGATGTTACTTTACCAACAAAGGTTCATCTAGTCAAGGCTATGGTTTTTCCAGTGGTCATGTATGGATGTGAGAGTTGGACTGTGAAGAAAGCTGAGCACCGAAGAATTGATGCTTTTGAACTGTGGTGTTGGAGAAGACTCTTGAGAGTCCCTTGGACTGCAAGGAGATCCAACTAGTCCATTCCAAAGGAGATCAGCCCTGGTGTTCTTTGGAAGGACTGATGCTAAAGCTGAAACTCCAGTACTTTGGCCACCTCACGCGAAGAGTTGACTCATTGGAAAAGACTCTGATGCTGGGAGGGATTGGGGGCAGGAGGAGAAGGGGACGACAGAGGATGAGATGGCTGGATGGTATCACTGACTCGATGGATGTGAGTTTGAGTGAACTCCAGGAGTTGGTGATAGACAGGGAGGCCTGGTGTGCTGCAGTTCATGGGGTCACAAAGAGTTGGACACGACTGAGTGACTGAACTGAACTAAAGTGGATTTTTAAAGGTGTGTTATTTGTTTTTGCTTTTTGTGTCTTAGTATGAACCAAAAGTATGGAAAAAAGAATGTTCTATCTCCCCTCACTCTTCTGTTATCTCCATTTTTCCCTTCCACAGGCCACTTCTATCAGTTTTCCAATATACTCTTGTTTAAGAGATAATGGTGGAGTAGAAGGCCCCTAAGCTTACCTCCTCTGACAAGCAAACCCAAATCACAACTAACTGCTGAACAACCATCAGTAAAACAGACTGGGACCCACCAAAATAGATATTCTACATCCAAAGACATAAAGAAGAAACCCAATGAGAATGTACAAGGTGCACACTTGCAATATAATAAAATATACTCTTACTTGTTCCTGTAAAAAGAAAAATCTTCACTTGACCCCACACAACGTCCTCCTTTAGCTACAGTTGTACTTTTTGTTCCCCTTGACAGCAAATCTCTTGTATTTAGAAGAGTTTCCTATACTCACTCTCTCTGACTTCTATCCACCCATTTTCTCTTTTTAAAAAATTAATGCAAAATTCATGTAACATAAGATTAGCAACTTTAAAGTGAACGATTCTGTGGTATTTGATACATTCAGAATGTGTGCAACTGCAACTTCTATCTAGTTCCAAAAACATTTTCATCAGCCCTGAAAAATCCCCAGACCCATTAAGAAGTGGCTCCCCATTTCCCTCTGCCCGACAGTCCCTGGTATTCTGTCTCTATGCATTTATTTATTCTGGATATTTAATATAAGCGGCATCACACAATATGTGATCTTTTTGTGTCTATCTTCTTTCATTTAGCATAATGTTTTCGTCAAAGCTTAACCACACTGTTGCAAGAATCAGTACTTCACTCCTTTCAATGGCTGTAAAATACTCCATCATCCTATTATTTTCTTAAACTCACTCCAAACATCTCATCATTTTCTAAAGTTCTCTTGTCGAGGTCACTAGTGTTCACTAAGCAGCTAAATCCAATGATGAAATTTCAGCCACATTTGATATAGCTGGCACTCTTCTCCTTGAACTGTTTTATTTGTTTGGATTCCAGACAAACACACTTTCTTGGTCCCCTTCTTGGTCACTGGCATTCCTGTGAATCTTTTGCTGACTGCTTCTTATCTCTTAAACTTCAACATTGAGTGCTTAAGCATTAGTTGGTAGGCCTTCTTTCTTTTTAAATTTTTATTTATTTAATTTATTTGTCACACTGCGTGGCTTAAGGGATATTAAGGGATTGAACCCAGGCCCAGGGATTGAACCCAGGCCCAGGGCAGTGAAAGTGTGGAGTCCCTAACCATGAGACTGCCAGAAAATTCTTGACCTCCTTTCTTCTTGATTTATTCTGTTGGTTATCTCATTTAATATCAAGTTTAATTTTTAAAAAAGTAAAATCATGACTTCCATGGAAATATGTAATGAATACATGTCTAATATTTTATTATACTTATTAATTAATGAGAGAGTCAGTAAGGATTAAACTAGTTCAAAGAATATTTGAGGAGCTATGTAGTCAGTATCAATTTAATAAAGAAATATGTTATATAATAATAAAGAATTTGTCTGGTCTTTGTCCTATTGTTCTGAGAAGGAGCTTTTAACCCTTGGAATCTCCCAAATAATAAAAACGTCTGTTTTATTCATGCTGAGACCGTGGGAGCACACCAGAGTTTATACTAATAAAGCGATTCTTGGTGGGCTCCTAGATAGTTCCCGGATGGGGCTGTCCGTTCTAGAATGTTGGGGCATTGAGCCAGAATGAAAACAGCCTGACCATCAAGGAGAGAAAGGGAACTGGAGCTTGGGTTCATGGTCAATGATCTGATTAATCATGTCTGTGTAATAAAGTCTGGGAACCAAAACTGGGGTGAGCTTCCTTGGTTAGTCATACACATTGACATGCTGGGAGGGTGACATATCCTGAGGACATGAAAGCTTTGCTTTGGGAACACCCTGTGTGTTTCTTCATTTGGCTGGTCCTGATCTGTATCTTTTATAAACAAACTATAATTTTAAGCATAGCACTACCATGAGTTTCATGAGTTGCCCTAGTGAATTATCAGACATGAGGGGGCAATGGAAACCTTTAAATTTGTAGCCTGTTTGCCATAGGTGTGTGGGTGGCCTGGAACCTGGAGCTTGCAGTGGTGTCTGAAGCAAGCGGAGTCTTATAGGGGACTGAGACTCTGTGAAGTCTTGGATAACTCAGGGAGTTAGTATCAGAATTGCACTGCAAAATGTTAATTCAAGGCTTCAGGATTAGATACAAAACAGGTATTAATATCTTACAGGATTTTTAAAAATCCATAATTTCCCACTGGACAGATAAAATTCTGTAAATTAGCAGGTAACTTCTCAGACCTTATGTCAAAATAGTTACACTCTCTCCAGAATCATGACTCCCAACATTTTCTTTCTAGGGTTTTTTCTCAGCGCTGGCCTTTAGACTAGTATTACAGGACCATCTGGGCTTTGCTGGTGACTAAGCAGTAAAGAATCTGGCTGTCAATGCAGGAGATGCAGGTTCAATCCCTCAGTCAGGAAGATCCCTTAGAGAAGGAAATAGCAACCCACTCCAGTATTCTTGCCTGGGAAATTCCATGGACAGAGGAGTCTGGTGAGCTACAGTTCATGGGGTTGCAAGGAATTGGGCATGACTTAATGACTTCCCTTGTGGCTCAGACGGTAAAGCGTCTGCCTGCAATGCAGGAGACCCGGATTTGATCCCTGGGTCGGGAAGATGCCCTGGAGAAGGACATGGCAACCCACTCCAGTACTCTTGCCTGCATAATTCCATGGACTGAGGAGCCTAGTGGGCTACAGTCCATAGAGTCGCAAAGAGTGGGACATGACTGAGTGACTTCACTTTCACTTAATGACTAAACAACAACAACTTGACTGTTTCATAAGCATGGAAACTTATACCCAGAACTGCAGTCCCAAACATGACTGATCTGTACTCTTATCTGTCTATAACTCTGCGACCCCATATCACATTCAATGTGGCAGCAAATTCTGCTGGGTTCTACCTTCTAATTTCCCCCTGAATTTGACCAGTTCTTCTCATCCTCCCTGGTAGCAGGTTGGCCCAATGCACTATCATCTCTTCCTTAAATTAATGTACTACACCTCCAGTGGGTTTCCCGGATTTTTATCTTTTATATCTTTTAGTCTATTTTCAACACAGGAGCCATAATGATATTATTAAAATATAAATCAGATCATGTCAAACCTGCAAATGCTTCCTCATCAGTGTAAAAGCCAAAATTCCCACCGTGGTTTGTAAGGGCTTAAGTGACCCAAGGTTTCTATCCTTTTTTCCTACTGCTCCTCTGCCTTGCCCTTTTGACACTAGCCTCTTGGCCTTCCTGCCATCCTAAATATGCCATGTGATCTCTTCCTAAAACATTCTCCCTTCATGTATTTCCATCTCTTTAAGCCTTTGATCAAATGCGTCCTTGGTGATACCTCCTCTGCCCACCATATTTGGAACTCCATTTCTTATCTCCACTCTTCCTACTCTGCTCCTCCCTCTGAATTATTTATAGCACTTATGACAAGGCAACATGATATATAATTTACTTATTTTGTTTGTGTGTTTTCACATAAGGTTCATGTGGGCAAGCATTTTTTTTTTTTTTTTTTTTGCTTGTGTTATTCACCAAAGTATCCTAGTGCCCAGAACAGCTCCTGGCACAAAGCAATTCAACAATATTTGTTGAATAACGAATTATGACATATTGATATTATTGAAAAGTAAGGAAGTACATCACCAGCAATTTTATATGCAAATAAAAGCTGTCGATCATCGTTTTGGGTAGCTTTATAGTTATTTCAATGGTTTGGAATTGATTTAAGAGCCAGCTTGCAAGTCATTAATAATGTCAATTTAATTACTCTATAGTTACACCTCATTTTGGATTCCAAACTGAATTACCCATCTTGAACACCACCTTATTCATCAGACTTGGCTCTGGTAATGACGTGGTGATAACAGCCATTTGTTATTTTCAATAATCTTTTCCTTAGTCAATAATTTTTCATTTACAAGTAGCATATATATACTTAAACTATCAAGGTGATAGAATCTGTTCATATATTAACTTATATTACTGTTTTCTTTATATTTTTCCCTTGCCAATTCTAAAAACGGTAGTTGGACTTTTGCCTTCTTCTGCTTTAGCATGGCTGAGTTGCCAAGTCAAAGCAGAAATAGCTTGAACTCAATTCTCTTCTTGGATTTTTGGCTTAGAAAGCCTAAACTCTTGAGTATAAACTCTTATGCAAGGATTATCTAGGGCAGGAATGGTGAAATTGGTGCCAGTGAGGAGAAAGTGAAGACAGAAGAGATGAGAGAGGGGCAGAAATTTTTCTCTGAAGACTAAAGAAGAGACCGTGCTTAGGGTTCCCTGAGCACATCATTATGGCTTCTGAGTTGTTTCTGCCCCTCTCCCACCCCCCCGCCCCCCACCCCTTCCCCACCCCACCCCCACCCCACCAAAAGAGTAAAGGAACTTTGGAAGACCAAGGCTGTATGACATGTCTTAGGCTTGTCTTCAGAGGAGTATAGTGAACGTGCCTCACTAAATACAATGGAAGGAACCAAAGTTGAGCCTCATGTGTGCCTAGAATCTGAAAGCATGAAATCTGCCAGACACCAAGGAAAATGGCAATACCATCTCTTTTGTTTTTTTTTGAAGCTAAGTCTCCTTTCCTTCTCTGAAAACTAACTTTATCTGCTCTAAAAGTAGCTTCCCTAAAATTGGACTTATATCACTTCTCATTCCGAGAAGGACTCTGGCAACAGTCAGTCAAGTTTTTCCTAGCATGAAGGCTTTAAATACTGCTGTTACCTCTCTAGGTGAGCTGTGAGTTAAGAGCCAAAAAAAGTAGGTAACAAGTCAGTGAATTTATTAGTACTTCAATATACTTCAAAATTCTAGTACCCAGAACCTTGTTATGCCCATTTCTTGGTCTCTGGGGCAGAAATAGTTTGGTCTGCAAGATAAAACTCTTTTTTTTTTTTTTTAATTTTATTTTATTTTTAAACTTTACATAATTGTATTAGTCTTGCCAAATATCAAAATGAATCCGCCACAGGTATACATGTGTTCCCCATCCTGAACCCTCCTCCCTCCTCCCTCCCCATACCATCCCTCTGGGTCGTCCCAGTGCACTAGCCCCAAGCATCCAGTATCGTGCATTGAACCTGGACTGGCAACTCGTTTCTTACATGATATTTTACATGTTTCAATGTCATTCTCCTAAATCTTCCCACCCTCTCCCTCTCCCACAGAGTCCATAAGACTGTACTATACATCAGTGTCTCTTTTGCTGTCTCGTACACAGGGTTATTGTTACCATCTTTCTAAATTCCATATATATGCGTTAGTATACTGTATTGATGTTTTTCCTTCTGGCTTACTTCACTCTGTATAATAGGCTCCAGTTTCATCCACCTCATTAGAACTGATTCAAATGTATTCTTTTTAATGGCTGAGTAATACTCCATTGTGTATATGTACCACAGCTTTCTTATCCATTCATCTGCTGATGGACATCTAGGTTGCTTCCATGTCCTGGCTATTATAAACAGTGCTGCGATGAACATTGGGGTACACGTGTCTCTTTCCCTTCTGGTTTCCTCAGTGTGTATGCCTAGCAGTGGGATTGCTGGATCATAAGGCAGTTATATTTCCAGTTTTTTAAGGAATCTCCACACTGTTCTCCATAGTGGCTGTACTAGTTTGCATTCCCACCAACAGTGTAAGAGGGTTCCCTTTTCTCCACACCCTCTCCAGCATTTATTATTTGTAGACTTTTGGATCGCAGCCATTCTGACTGGTGTGAAATGGTACCTCATAGTGGTTTTGATTTGCATTTCTCTGATAATGAGTGATGTTGAGCATCTTTTCATGTGTTTGTTAGCCATCTGTATGTCTTCTTTGGAGAAATGTCTATTTAGTTCTTTGGCCCATTTTTTGATTGGGTCATTTATTTTTCTGGAGTTGAGCTGTAGGAGTTGCTTGTATATTTTTGAGATTAGTTGTTTACTACCCAAAGCAATTTATAGATTCAATGCAATCCCTATCAAGCGACCAACAGTATTCTTCACAGAGATAGAACAAATAATTTCACAATTTGTATGGAAATACAAAAAACCTCGAATAGCCAAAGCGATCTTGAGAAAGAAGAATGGAACTGGAGGAATCAACCTGCCTGACTTCAGGCTCTACTACAAAGCCACAGTTATCAAGACAGTATGGTACTGGCACAAAGACAGAAATATTGATCAATGGAACAAAATAGAAAGCCCAGAGATAAATCCACACACATATGGACACCTTATCTTTGACAAAGGAGGCAAGAATATACAATGGATTAAAGACAATCTCTTTAACAAGTGGTGCTGGGAAATCTGGTCAACCACTTGTAAAAGAATGAAACTAGAGCACTTTCTAACACCATACACAAAAATAAACTCAAAATGGATTAAAGATCTAAACGTAAGACCAGAAACTATAAAACTCCTAGAGGAGAACATAGGCAAAACACTCTCTGACATACATCACAGCAGGATCCTCTATGACCCACCTCCCAGAATATTGGAAATAAAAGCAAAAATAAACAAATGGGACCTAATTAACCTTAAAAGCTTCTGCACATCAAAGGAAACTATCAGCAAGGTGAAAAGACAGCCTTCAGAATGGGAGAAAATAATAGCAAATGAAGCAACTGACAAACAAGATAAAACTCTTGACTATGAAAGCCTCTTTGGATGGGAAAGTGAAAGCTTCAGAACTGAATAGGAAGATGAAGTTGGTTCTTTATTACCAAAGGAAAATATAATTGTCTACTAATGAGACTCTTCAAAGAAATGAGTCAAATTGACTTGTAGATTATTAATGGGTGGATGTAACACCAATTTACTATAATATGTGAAAGGCTAGATAAGACAAGAGCAACCTAAGCATCAGATCTTTGTATAGTTAAAACCAAGGTACTATCCCAGAATCCTAAATATAGACCTTTTTGGCAGATTAGTAAGAGAAGGAAGATATGAGGAGATCATTTCCTTCTTTTCTATTTCTAAAGATCTGGCTCTCAATTGTATTAAAAAAAGATTCATCTGACCCTATGATCTTAGTAAACAGGTTGAACTGCAAATGAAGAACAGATTCTAGAACTGTAAGAAATGACCAGTATATATTTACAAATGATATAGTAGTTTTATAGGAGTTTTATAGATAACTGATAAATCATTAAGTGCAATGTATATACAGTTTTATATTCTGATTGTAGGAAACATTTTAGTAAAATTATGGAAAATTGCTCTGAAAGTTTATCCTTGGGTAAGACCTAAAATATCTTATGTAACATGAAATAAAATACAAAGTGAAAAGAATGTTAAGAGAGTTTATCAAGATGGTTAAGAAAATAAAGAGCTAAAAGTAAGGAAACATAAAAATTGTCCAAGTAATACTTAATGGGGAAACATAGTAATTTTTTTTCTGAAATTTTTAGATTCTTAGATAAATTCTCTTTCAGTAACAACCTGATCTATTTTTATGTGTATCCAAAATAAAAAGCAAAATAAAATAAATATTATGATCTTATTTGGAGATCATGTAATGATAATGTGATAAGAGGATGATTTTGTGTGATTTATGAAATCCACCTTATGACTATTTGAGATAATTATAATCCTGGTTGTTGCTTGCATTCAATGCATTATGAAAGTGAACAATCCCTGTCTTCTCTCTTAAAGATTGAAGTTTAGCACAGGAAAGGGAGAAGCACTCAGGATTTGAAAATCAGAAGAAGTGGCTGAAAAATGAAAGAAAATGTCTCCAAGTTCTAGACATGGAAGTTTACTATGGCAGAAAGCTCAAGTACACTTAAAAAATATCCATCTAAGCTGGCCAGTAATATAGGAGATTTATAAATTATGAAAGACTTAAAATGAAGAGGGGTGTCAACTTCATTGCTTTGACAAGACTAAGAGCTCTGAGTGACAAAACCATCTACCACTGAATTAAAAAGATTACTAAAAATTAAAGTTTCTTATCAAAGGATAATGTTATTACATTAACATCTAAAAAAAGAAGCAAAGATTATTAGTTTACTCAAGTTTCAGCTTCACCTATTTTCTCAAATTATGAATGACAGAGAAAATACTAAGCACCTGAAAAATGAAATACATGGGTTTTGCATAAATATAGCCGTGCACACATACATGTAGATTTAAGACATTGAAACTACTTTTTTTCCCTAATCACATTGCTTATATGATCTAATGTGCCTCTGACATGGTATTTCATTTATGTAATATTTTCCCTCTTTAATTCTTTCTTTTTAAAAATGTAAGAGAAATTCTTTAAAAATTCTTTCCCTTAAAAATGTATTGCCTATCATGCTGTGTAAATATAAAAACATAATAATGTATATAAGTCTTAAATTGGAAAGCTCTCAACTCATTGCAGAAATAAACACCAGATTAGGAATTCAATTTTAGACTTTCGGATCTATGCCTGTTACTTGCTTTACCACCTGAATGGCACAGAGGGCCCACTTGTCTGTAGTTCTAATATGAAACTTTTACATCATCCTATTCATACACACATATACATAAAGTTCCTTGCCAGATTTTAAATTCCTTAAAAATACTGACGTACTCTTGTTCATCTTTACATTTCTTGAGGACAGGGAATTGAATTAGGAGCAAGTTTCAGTGGTTTAAGATAAAAGAATAAGTCCCTCTTGTTCATAAAGCTTTTTTCTAAAACTGAATCAAGATATTACAATAAAAAAATGCTAGCCTAGCTATCGAAGTAAAGTTCTAACTTTAAAAATACAAGAGTTCCAACAAAAGCTGGTAAAGAGTGCTTCAGACCCCTAAGATAATGGATATGAGGAGGCAAGCAGCCGAAGAGCCCTGGAGAATGGGAAAAATGTGAGAAGAAAGGAGAGAAGAACGCTTCCTTGACAATGGAAATGTTAACGTCAGGCTTAGTATCATATCCTTGTTCAAGACTCTATTTGTTTCAGTGAATTAGTAACATATTTAATGTATTAACATTTTCACATTTTGTGGTTGATTCTCTCTTCTACTGTCTTTGCTCACGTTTCCACTGATTAATCTCACCCACGATAATAAACTGAAAAACAATATTGTAGTTGCTTAACTGCACCTCTCATCAACTTATCTGGTGTTTTATGGTCAGTGTTTTATGAAGCCAATCTAGTAATTTTTTTAAAAAACTATCGAAATAGATCTTTTCAAAATGTGTAAAAGATGCCACCTGAACAGAACCTGCAAGAATTTTAACTTACTGCCAAAGATAATAGACATTAATAATACTTTATGTCCCTTAATCAAGATGTATGTGTGACTTTGCAATGAAAAAATTTGGTCAAAGGTTAATTAAAAATGATATAGTTGTCAGAGTCTCTTTTAAAAAATGTTTCTATTCTTAGCCATCAATTGTCCAACAATTCTGAATCTTAAAGAACAGAATGTATATTTATTACACAAATAATTATTGAGCAACTCTTCCATGCCAGGTGGCACTATTCTAAGTGCTTGAAATAAAAAAACGATTTAAATATGGTCTTTGCTCTAAAAAATGAAAAGCAAAAAACCTTTCGAAGCTTTTCTAGTTATCCCTCTCAATTCAGTTGATTTACACATCTTTTGAAGAAATCTTGTTTGAAACAGAAAAAGACATTCAACTGGGTTTAAATGGTATTATTTGACAATTTGGCAGGCTGAGAACACACATTATGATTTTACACAAAGGAAGAAAACTTTTCGAACCAGAGCCTAATTCTGGCTCCTATCCTGTCTCTCCACGCTTTCATCAATTTCTGCTAGGGCTCCTACAGCAAAAGCATGTGTTCCAACTAGATGAACTATAATGACTCTAATAATAAGCTGGAATCAAGATTGCTGGGAGAAATATAAATAATCTCAGGTATGCAGATGACACCACTCTTATGGCAGAAAGTGAAGAAAAACTAAAGAGCCTCTTGATGAAAGTGAAAGAGGAGAGTGAAAAGTTGACCGAAAGCTCAACATTCAGAAAACTAAGATCGTGGCATCCGATCCCATCACTTCATGGCAAATAAATGGGGAAACAGTGGAAACATTGGCTGACTTTATTTTTGGGGGCTCCAAAATCACTACAGATGGTGATTGCAGCCATGAAATTAAAAGACGCTTACTCCTTGGAAGGACAGTTATGACCAACCTAGACAGCATATTGAAAAGCAGAGACATTACTTTGCCAACAAAGGTCCATCTAGTCAAGGCTATGGTTTTTCCAGTAGTCATGTATGGATGTGAGAGTTGGACTATAAAAGAAAGCTGAGTGCTTAAAAATTGATGCTTTTGAACTGTGGTGTTGGAGAAGACTCTTGAGAGTCCCTTGGACTGCAAGGAGATCCAACCAGTCCATCCTAAAGGAGATCAGTCCTGAGTGTTCATTGGAAGGACTGATGTTGAAGCTGAAACTCCAATACTTTGGCCACCTGATGCGAAGAGCTGACTCATTTGAGAAGACCCTGATGCTGGGAAAGATTGAGGGCAGGAGGAGAAGGGGACAAAAGAGGATGAGATAGTTGGATGGCATCACCAACTCAATGGACATGGATTTGGGTAGACTCTGGGAGTTGATGATGGATAGGGAGGCCTGGTATACTGCGGTTCATGAGGTCGCAAAGAGTCTGACACTGAGCGACTGTACTGAACTGAATTATGTTTCTGTGTTTCTTCAAAATATAAGATTAAGTGAAATTTTATCTTCCTGCTGCAAAAATATTTTATAGTTCTAAGCTATGGTTTTTCCAGTAGTCATGTTTGGATGTGAGATTTGGACCATAAAGAAGGCTGAGTGCTGAAGAATTGATGCTTTTGAACTGTGGTGTTGGATAAGACTCTAGAGAGTCCCTTGGACTGCAAGGAGATCCAATCAGTCCATCCTAAAGGAAATCAATCCTGAATATTCAAGGACTGATGCTGAAGCTGAAGCTCCAATAATTTGACCACCTGATGTGAACTGCTGACTCATTTGAAAAGACCTTGATACTGGGAAAGATTGAAGGCAGGAGGAGGAAGGGGACAACAGAGGATGAAATGGTTGGATGGCATCACCAACTCAATGCACATGAGTTTGAGCAAGCTCCGGGAGATGGTGAAGGACAGGGAAGCCTGGTGTGCCTCTGTCCATGGGGTCACAAAGAGTCGGACATGACTGAGCAACTGGACAACAAGGGTCTCAATATCCTTTGAGTACATAGTCATCACAAATCCATTTTCCTGACCATTGTCTCAATTTATTTCGGGGAAAGTAATGGCCTCCCTCTGACTTTTATTCTCCTCTGCACTTGGATGTCAGGTAAACATAAAGGTACATTGGCAGGTGTGGTAAGCCTCTATTAGACTGCTCCTTTGTTCGGAGAACCCACTGGAAACTCTAGTGAGTGATCCTACAGGAAGTCTGCTATTTGCCAGAGCTTCTAAGCTATTATTTTGTTTAAAAGCTCTGTGGAATAGTTAAAATTCTCTTCATTTTTAGTAGGAGAAAACTGGCTCAGAATATGCACAACTGGGCCAAGTGTGGGTTTGTGTCTGTATACAACCCAATCTAAGGTCTTAAAATGAATACTAAAAGATCAGAGTGGAAGAAAACATTTTGCATTTATTTTGAGTAAATGAAGCTTGAGGCATTTGTCTCCCCCCTGCATATCTATGCAGTATATCTAAGCAAAAAACCTGTCATATTTGTTTTTTTACACCTAAACTTTGGTTCAGAAGATGTAAGAAAAAAATATATATATGAATATGAACTATAATATATGTATATATATATATACGCACACACACATGAGCTAAAGCCACCTATATTTATGCATTTTAACCATTTTGGGGGAGAAATTATTCTGTGCATAATAGTTTATCATGATTTGGATGCTTTACTGAGGCTTAAGAAATTGTTAGTGCCAATTCCAATTTGCTTAGTTCATTTACTTTGCACCTAACTTGTAAATTAATCATTGCTGGTAACATCAATTTAGTTGTAATTAATCATAGAGGGAGGAGTAAATCAGTCACATTGGTGCCAGCCATATTAACTTCCTTATCTGATTGCTCTTGTGTAATTTTCCAGCACTTTGATGAATATACAAGGCAAGGAATATTTTGGGGGCTTTCAGGAATATTCATAGTATATTTGGAAATAGACTTAAAAGCACTATAAATACTTGATTGCTGCTTTACCTGGAGACGTTTTTGCGACTATTAGACACATAACTTTTAGACCACACACACACACACACGCACGCACACACACACACACACACACACTTTGCCTTTGCTTTGCTTAAATGACATGCTGATGCTTTCAGAGCAGTTACATCTAAAAATGTCTGGGTATTCTGAGTCTTGTCTGGGTATTCAAGGTCAAAAAGAAGTGGATCCCAACAAATAGTAACTGTCGATGTTTCCTATGCAGTTTCCATGTGTCAAATAAATATTTAGGCAAATATATAATTCTCATTTGCAAATATGCAGTATTTTTTAGCTCTTGACCAAAAAATTGATTTTTATATCATCACGTTCCAAATATATCCATGTATTTACTTATGCCTGACAGAAATTTAGGTGATTTACTACAGACAAACAAACAAATAAACATTACACTGATGTATGAGGAATAATATATTAAACTAGCACATTTTACAACCCCCATAAATTATATCTGTGACTTCCTATTCATTGTATCAAGTTATTCATTACTTTCAGTTCAGTTCAGTTGCTCAGTCGTGTCCAACTCTTTGCGACCCCATGGACTGCAGCACACCAGGCCTCCCTGTCTATCACCAACTCCTGGATTTACTCAACATGGGTTTACTCAAACTGATGTCCACCGAATAGGTGATGCCATCTAACCATCTCATCCTCTGTTGTCCCCTTCTCCCACCTTCAATCTTTCCCAACATCAGGGTCTTTTCAAATGAGTCAGTTCTTTGCATCAGGTGGCCAAAGTATTGAAGTTTCAGCTTCAGCATCAGTCCTTCCAATGGATATTCAGGGCTGATTTCCTTTAGGATGGACTGGTTCAATTTTCTTGCAGTCCAAGGGACTCTCAAGAGTCTTCTCCAACACCACAGTTCAAAAGCATCAATTCTCTAGTGCTCACCTTTCTTTATAGTCCAACTCTCCACATCCATACATGACTACTGGAAAAACCATAGCTTTGACTAGAAGGACATTTGTTGGCAGAGTAATATCTCTGCTTTTTAATATGCTGTCTAGGTTGGTCATAACTTTCCTTCCGAGGAACAAGTATCTTATAATTTCATGGCTGCAGTTAATTTCATTACTTTAGGGTGAAGACAAATCCCACCTACAAAACAGATGCATGAGCATTGAAATATATTTTTCAGTCCACAGCAAAATAATAGTTTTAAAAGCCTGACTTTGCAAATGCTCTCATGAAAGCAGGAGGAAGATCTGTATTACAAACTCTCTTTTGGTTCCTCAGTGATCCCCATGGCATGGTGGTTGATCAATGGATATCTCCGAGGGTGACCAATCCTGCTGGTCCCTTTAGCATGACACTAGCATCTGCTTCTTAGTTCATGATCCTTGCCATTGAGTCTTGTCACAGATTCCTGTACCCTTTTTGGTAGTACCTCAATTCTCTTCAGGTTCACAGGTTTACTCTGTACTTTTCTGTCCTCCCATCAGAGCAGGTAGGAACACATGGATCCTGAACATACCATGAACAGGACAGGAGGTACTGGAGTTGCTACATTAAGTCTACCTGTTTAGATACATCTCTACTGTTCAGGTACTCTGAAGAACATGGTATCTCTCAAAGAGACATAAATTTTCTCAGACAGTGACTTAAGAAACAAATTGAACCAAAACAAACTGAACCAAACCAAAAAACCAAAACAAAACAAACTAGAAAATCTACCTTGGGTTTCCTTCTATCACATCTGAATGTTTCTACACATTCTTTTGGAGTTTTGGCCCCAAGATTATAGAGGATGTTCACCACTGCACTTGGCTCTTTATGCTCTTCTTTAAACTCCAGAATGTCTTTCTTCTTTTACTTCCTGTCAGAGAGGAATTTCCCCTACTTCACATCCTCCCACTGTCTCCAGGATGTACATACCAGTAAAACTTAGTGATCTCAGCTTTTTTGATGCTTAATATCCAGAGTACTTAGAAAAGCTTATTTATCTGCAACCAGTCTCTAACTTGGGAAGTATGAGTGGGAGGAAGTATCCTTGAATGGGTATAAGGGCCCTTCTTGGAACTTCCTTAGAGAAAGAACAAAACTAGAAATGTAACACAGGTATACGGCAACAGTCAAGTCTTCATCCTAGGGCTACCTGTGTCCCTTAGGCACTCAGCTGCTTTCCAGAGATGATCACTGACTCCAGTGTCTTACACTGACTCTCCCAGAAGTATTCTATGCCCATCCGTGTGTGTATATGTACTTTTCTTTTTTAAAAACAATTTGCAATATAGTATGTACACTGTTCTGTGTGTTCCACGTTTTACTTAATATATCTCTATCAGTACATATCGGTATCTGTAACTGGCTCATTCTTTCAGTGGTTGCATAATATTCAAATATGGGGAATTAACAAATTACTTAACCAGATTCCACACACCCCGTTTGGTTTCGTATTTTTTCTTATAAAATGATGCTGTGATGAAAATCCATCAATATAGTTTATTTTGAGCATGTACAGGTTAATGTACAGAACAAATTCTTAGAAGTATAATTGTTGGATCAAGTATAATTTTTTAATATAATAGATATGGCCAAAATCTTTGCAATAGACTTACAGTCTTATCAAAACATATGGACATGTCTGTTCCCTTTGCTTTTACCAATAGCCTGTAGGAACTTGATCTTTAACAGTGAGAAGTAAAAAATGGTGTCTTGAAGTTTTAATTTGCATTTTTCTAGTTACAATTGAAACTTTGAAGAGTCTTTAAAATTTTCATTTGTTTTTATCTTTTTTCCATTTTTAAAATCAATTGTTGGTCTTGATTTTTAGAAGTTCTTTCTAAATTAAGAATGCGTGCATGTATGCTCAGTCATTCAGTCCTGTCTGACTCTTCATGACGCTATGGACTGTAGCCCTCCAGACTCCACTGTCCAAGGGATTCTCCAAGCAAGAATACTGCATTGGGTCGCCATTTCCTTCTCCAAGGGATCTTCCCAACCCAGGGATCGAACCTGTGTCTCCTATGTCTCCTGCCTTGCAGGTGGATTCTTTAAAGCTGAGCCACTGGGTAAACACTCTAAAGTTTCTATTTTACTGTTTCTTAGTTTCATGGCATATTAGAAAAGCTTACTCTACTTATAAAACTATAAAAATAGTTCTCCCATGTTTTTGGTACTTCCATAATTTTATTTTTTAATATTAAAAATTTTGACCCACCTGAATTTACTATAGTGTAATGTGAGAGGCAGGTCAGGTGGTCTGGTATTCCCATCTCTTTCAGAATTTTCCACAGTTTATTGTGATCCACACAGTCAAAGGCTTTAGCATAGTCAATAAAGCAGAAATAGATATTTTTCTGGAACTGAAATTAAAAGACGCTTACTCCTTGGAAGGAAAGTTATGACCAACCTAGATAGCATATTCAAAAGCAGAGACATTACTTTGCCAACAAAGGTCCATCTAGTCAAGGCTATGGTTTTTCCAGTGGTCATGTATGGATGTGAGAGTTGGACTATGAAGAAAGCTCAGTGCCAAAGAATTGATGCTTTTGAACTGTGGTGTTGGAGAAGACTCTTGAGAATCCCTTGGACTGCAAGGAGATGCAACTAGTCCATTCTAAAAGAGATCGGTCCTAGGTGTTCTTTGGAAGGACTGATGTTAAAGCTGAAATCCCAATACTTTGGCCACCTCATGGGAAGAGTTGACTCATTGGAAAAGACTCTGATGCTGGGAGGGATTGGGGGCAGGAGGAGAAGGGGACGACAGAGGATGAGATGGCTGGATGGCATCACCAACTCAATGGACAGGAGTTTGAGTGAACTCCAGGAGATGGTGATGGACAGGGAGGCCTGGGGTGCTGCAATTCATGGGGTTGCAAAGAGTCAGACATGACTGAGCAACTGAACTGAACTGCACTGAATGTGAGAGGTAGGGATTGAATGTCTTTTTCCAGATGGCTGCCTAGTTGTATTACCACTACTTATTGAATAACCCATTTATCACTTATTTGAAATGTGAATGTTTTGATATAATATATAAGATAAAGTAGAAATATATATTGTTATATAGTATAATGTTTATATCTGAAATTTCTATTCATTCTATTGACTAGTCTCTATATTTGTTTACCAAGACAATAGAGATTTAAATATTATAGTAATTAATTGAAGGATTTTGTTGGTTTTTATTCATGATGTTGCATTTTGAACTTAAGTGATTAAAACACCTAATTAACAAGAGCAAGTCATACTTCATCCAAAAATAAAAATTACAAATGACAGCATTGTCCTCGAAGGGTAAAATTATACCACAGAACCAAGTTGGAAATTAGTCTCATACATATATGTCATCCCTAAATACTGAGCATAGCTCATGTCAAAAGTCATCAGAATGGTCTGACAAATATCAATGTCTAAAGCGACATTTAAGAGAACAGTAACTTTGTGACTGAAATGCTGTTTTAACAGATAAAATCTTCTCACCTGAAAGTGCATTCTTGATACTGATTTTTCTCCTGCATAATGTGACTTTAACTAGTTGCTCTTTATTAGGTTCAGTCAGGGATTAAGTTGCTGCAAGAATTTACCACTGACATTAATCCTGTCTGGAGAACAGTATCCTGACTCTGATGTTTCGTAGGAAACAAGGTCAAATTCAGTACAAGATACTAATATGGACCAAGGTAAAACATGGAAATTTTACTGCGTAGGGAAAACAGTAGTATCACTATAAGCCATATTTCAACCAGCTTCTTTTTATCAATTAGTGTTTCTATATCATCTTTTAGGTACAAAATAATACACACTCATACAAATTTACAGAGTACAAATGTGTCTTTAAAGTGTGAAAGTTCTCCCCTTCAAAAAGGGTATCTAGAAGCAGTACTTTTATGCAGTGAGAAATAGATTTAAGGGCCTAGATCTGATAGAGAGAGTGCCTGATGAACTATGGACGGAGGTTTGTGACATTGTATAGGAGACAGGGATCAAGACCATCCCCATGGAAAAGTAATACAAAAAAGCAAAATGGCTGTCTGGGGAGGCCTTACAAATAGCTATGAAAAGAAGAGAAACAAAAAGCAAAGGAGGAAAAGAAAGACATAAGCATCTGAATGCAGAGTTCCAAAGAATAGCAAGAAAAGATAAGAAAGCCTTCCTCAGCAATCAATGCAAAGAAATAGAGGAAAACAACAGAATGGGAAAGACTAGAGATCTCTTCAAGAAAATTAGAGATACCAAGGGAACATTTCATGCAAAGATGGGCTCGATAAAGGACAGAAATGGTAGGGACCTAACAGAAGCAGAAGATATTAAGAAGAGGTGGCAAGAATACACAGAAGAACTGTACAAAAAAGATCTTCACGACCCATATAATCACAATGGTGTGATCACTCACCTAGGGACAGACACCCTGGCATGTGAAGTCAAGTGGGCCTTAGGAAGCATCACTATGGACAAAGCTAGTGGAGGTGATGGAATTCCAGTTGAGCTCTTTCAAATCCTGAGAGATGATGCTGTGAAAGTGCTGCACTAAATATGCCAGCAAGTTTGGAAAACTCAGCAGTGGCCACAGGACTGGAAAAGGTCAGTTTTCATTCCAATCCCAAAGAAAGGCAATGCCAAAGAATGCTCAAACTACCGCACAATTGCACTTATCTCACATGCTAGTAAACTAATGCTCAAAATTCTCCAAGCCAGGCTTCAGCAATACGTGAACCGTGAACTTCCAGATGTTCAAGCTGGTTTTAGAAAAGGCAGAGGAACCAGAGATCAAATTGCCAACATCTGCTGGATCATGGAAAAAGCAAGAGCATTCCAGAAAAACATCTATTTCTCCTTTATTGACTATGCCAAAGCCTTTGACTGTGTGGATTACAATAAACTGTGGAAGATTCTTCAAGAGATGGGAATACCAGACCACCTGACCTGCCTCTTGAGAAACCTATATGCAGGTCAGGAAGCAACAGTTAGAACTGGACATGGAACAACAGACTGGTTCCAAATAGGAAAAGGAGTACATCAAGGCTGTATATTGTCACCCTGCTTATTTAACTTCTATTCAGAGTACATCATGAGAAACGCTGTGCTGGCAGAAGCACAAACTGGAATCAAGATTGCTGGGAGAAATATCAATAACCTCAGATATGCAGATGATACCACCCTTATGGCACAAATTGAAGAGGAACTCAAAAGCCTCTTGATGAAAGTGAAAGTGGAGAGTGAAAAAGTTGTCTTAAAGCTCAACATTCAGAAAATGAAGATCATGGCTTCTGGTCCCATCACTTCATGGGAAATAGATGGGGAAACAGTGGAAACAGCGTCAGACTTTATTTTTTTGGGCTCCAAAATCACTGCAGATGGTGACTGCAGCCATGAAATTAAAAGACACTTACTCCTTGGAAGGAAAGTTATGACCAACCTAGATAGCATATTCAAAAGCAGAGATGTTACTTTGCCAACAAAGGTCCGTCTAGTCAAGGCTATGGTTTTTCCAGTGGTCATGTATGGATGTGAGAGTTGGACTGTGAAGAAAGCTGAGCACTGTAGAATTGATGCTTTTGAACTGTGGTGTTGGAGAAGACTCTTAAGAGTCCCTTAGACTGCAAGGAGATCCAACCAGTCCATTCTAAAGGAAATCAGTCCTGGGTGTTCATTGGAAGGACTGATGCTAAAGCGAAACTCCAGTACTTTGGCCACCTCATGCGAAGAGTTGACTCATTGGAAAAGACTCTGATGCTGGGAGGGATTGGGGGCAGGAGGAGAAGGGGACGACAGAGGATGAGATGGCTGGGTGGCATCACTGACTTGATGGACATGAGTCTGAGTGAACTCTGAGAGATGGTGATGGACAGGGAGGCCTGGTGTGCTGCAATTCATGGGGTCACAAAGAGTCGGACACAACTGAGTGATTGAACTGAACTGACTGAACTGAGAAGCAGTACTGTTATCATTTGGGTGAGCAGTGTTTCAGAACCCATTGTTGAGAAATTTTTATTTTGCTTTGATTTATATAATAAGATTTATATTTTTCATTTTATTTTGCATCTTGATTTTATTAATTTGTAATAGACATCTTTCCATGTCAACACATGGCCTACCTCATTCTATTTTAATTTGTGTTCAATTTTTATGAGCAATGTTCTCTTCTCTTACAAAATTTATTATTGGCACTATTACTTTAAATTACAGGAATAAATTCTTATAAAATTTAGAAATATAAAACCAAAATTAATTAAATAGAAAATAACTTAGAAAAACTAATGGCTATTTTCATTCATCAAATGTGAAAAAATAAAGAATATCATAAGAAATGAACAGTCTCATACACTCCCTTTTGGAAAGTAATATATCTCTTATAAATTAAACATATCTATTCTGTTTGGCCGAGCAATCACAGTTTTGAGCATCAATTCTGCACAGAGCAAAGTCCTACAATGCAAGACATAGGTGCAGTGATGTGTAGAGAAAAACTCTTCAGAGTGGGAAAATATTGGAAATGACCTAAAGGTCCATCAATTATGTAATGATTGAACATATCACAGTCTATAATGCCATCAA
Organism: Bos indicus x Bos taurus; assembly: GCF_003369695.1. NCBI lineage: Eukaryota > Metazoa > Chordata > Mammalia > Artiodactyla > Bovidae > Bos > Bos indicus x Bos taurus. The sequence goes on from NC_040082.1 coordinate 81,934,517, forward strand.
ACATTAAACTATTACTTAAAGATATGTTTGAGCTGTAGCTATGGAACTGATGAACTTTCAGAATAGGTTTTTGAATGAAAATATCAGATTAATAAATGATTTTTTATAGTACATACTTTTTTTCTGAGAGAAACATCAACTACTCATATATATACATATGAAATCAGATTTGAAATTATATATCAGCCTGTTAAAATTACTTGTATCAATACTGATGATTATTAACAGTGTTATGATTTGGTGATGTGATTATGTTTTTCCTTTAATGGTTATAAACCTTGGTAAATAAGTATGTATTACTTTTATAATTTAAAAATATGAATAATGAACACATAAAATGAAAATATAAATATATAATTAGATAAACAAGTTTTATAGAAAATACCTTTCTATTGTCATAGAAAGTTTAATGATTAAAAGCAGATACTTTGCATACCAGTAAAATAAAGTAAAAATAATGGTGTTAGATGGTGCTTAGTAATATTAACATACTGACTTTATTTGGTCTGGAGACCTAGAATCTTGTCTTAATCTCAGTATTCCTACTTCCTACAAGGTCCCTGGAAGAGCTATGTTCAAAGAAGGCTAAGGAAAATGTCATTTCCTTATTAACTGGGCATCACCTTCAGTCAGTGCTGTATCCTCTGAGCTCACCTCACTACCTATGGGGTTCCTTTTGACTGATCTAATGGAAGCCTATAGGCCAGAATCAAAGAAGGCTGAAGACAGGCCATGCTGCATTTCTAAGTCTATGATAGAGGACAACACTTAGCACCCTAACAGTACAAAAATATATCTCTGAGGAAAAAGAAAGTAAAGGAAATACGGCTGAAGCAGAGCCCCACTTAGGTTAGTTTGCACTTTCAGCGTTTCATCCACTAGAAAACATGGCTGATCAGTGTCTTGAAAGATAACAGATTAGTGCTCCCTGCCTCTCAAAAAATGGGTTTCTTACTCTTTTTTCCCCCACTCATCCTTGAGTAAGAAAGAGGAAAAAGAAAGAAGAGGAAGGCAAAAGGCTTCCAGTTCTTGAACAATGCAGGTTAAATATAAATAAATAAGGAGATAATTTATTAAAAAATCTAAAGCAATAATTGGAAAGAGATGGAAATTAATCTTCAACTATTTTTTCAAACTTAGAGGTTCAAGAAAATAAAAGCCATATTTTTTTCCAAGCACTTCTAGGTTTCTCAAACCATCTGTGCTTCAAGGAGAATTTAGTTCATGTGTTTTTAGTTAATTTACACTTAACTCATCAAAATGTTGACTTGTTATTCCAGCTATTTGATGTCTCAGAAATCATACACACGTTTTAATATATGTTCAAAAGTCTTTCCTCCATTTGGATAAGGAAATCATCATTAGCTAGCAGTAAACAGAACCTGGAAGAGCTTAAGTCTGAATCCAAATGGAGAACTAAGGAAATTCCAAGGGGTTTGAAACTTGGCACACTACTTTCCACACACATGGTTACAAAATCTTTAAAGTGATAAACATGAGAAATGACAAAAAGGCATCAAAATCATCATGCACATAAATGGAGCTCTGGTATGTGAAGCTCTTAGTCAGAAGACTTATAACATATATCATGTTAATTCTATGCTACTTAAATGAAAAAACTTCAAGGTCAGCACACATAGCCCCATATAGCCCATGTGTAATATACATGTTTCAAAGCCAATAGGTTAATTTTTCAAAGGAAAAGCACAAAGAATATCTTTCAGAACTGCTGAAGATCTGATGATCTTTCCTTTTAAGTAAAATGTACTCGATGGATGTGAATCTCAGTGAACTCCGGGAGTCGGTGTTGGACAGGGAGGCCTGGCGTGCTGTGATTCATGGGGTCGCAGAGTCGGACACGACTGAGGGACTGATCTGATCTGATCTGGTATCTATTAAAATTCTCTTGCATATTCATGTCCCCTTCATAGATCACAACCTCATCATGACAAAGGGGCTTGTGTAATTCAATGAAGCTACGAGCCATTTTGTTCAGGGCCATTCATAATGGATGGGTCATAGTCAAGAGTTCTGACAAGGCGTGGTCCCCTGGAGGAGAAAATGGCAACCCACATCAATATTCTTGCCAGGAGAACCCCATGAACAGTATGAAAGGTAAAAACATATGACACCAGAAGATGAGCCGCCCAGGCCAGAAGGTGTCAAATGCTACTGGGGAAGAGCAGAAGGCAATTACTAATTGTTCCAAAAAGACTGGAGTGGCTGGGACATAGTGGAAATGACACTCAGCTGTGGATATGTCTGGTGGTGAAAGTAAAGTCTGATGCTGTAAAGAACAACATTGTCTAGGAACCTGAATGTTAGGTCCTACCATTAGGACTGAATGTTACATCCTAACATTAGGACCGAATGTTAGGTCCATGAACGAAGGTAAATTGGACATGGTCAAGAAGGAGAGGGCAAGAATGAACATTGACATTTTAGGAATCAGTGAACTAAAATGGATGGGAATGGGTGAATTTAATTCAGATGACTACTGTATCTACTACTGTGGGTAAGAATCCCTTAGAAGAGATGGAGCAGCCTTCATAGTCTACAAAAGAGTCTGAAATGAAGTACTTGGGTGTAACCTCAAAAGTAACAGAATGATTTCGGTTCACGTCCAAGGCAAACCATTCAACATCATGGTAATCCAAGTCTATGTCCCAACTACTGATTCCAAAGAAACTGAAATTGACCAATTCTATGAAGAGTTACAACACCTTCTAGGACTAATACCAAAAAAAGATGTCCTTTCATCGTAGGGAATTAGAACACAAAAGTAGGAAGTCAAGAGATACCCAGAATAACAGGAAAGTTGGGCTTTGGAGTACAAAATGAAGCAGGGTAGAGGCTAACAGAGTTTTATCCAGAGAGCACACTGGTCATAGCAAACACCTATTTCCAACAACCCAAGAGATGACTCTATACGTGGACATCACTGGATTGTCAATACCTAAATCAAATTATGTTCTTTGTGGCTGAAGATGGAGAAGCTATATACAGCTAGCAAAAACAAGAGCTGGAGCTAACTGTGGCTCAGATCATGAGCTTCTTATTGCAAGATTTAGTCTTAAACAGAAAAAGTAGGGGAAACTACTAGGCTGTTCAGGTATGACCTAAATTAAATCTTCTATGATTATACAGTGGAGGTGATGAATAGATTCAAGGGATTAGATATGATAGACAGAGTGCCTGAAGAACTATGGAGGGAGGTTCATAATATTGTACAGGAGGTAGTGACCAAAACCATCCCAAAGAAAATGAAATGCAAGAAGGCAAAGTGGCTTTCTGAGGAGGCTTTACAAAGAGCTGAGGAAAGAAGAGAAGGAAAAAGCAAGGGAGAAAAGGAAAGATATACCCATTTGAATGCAGAGTTCCAGAGAATAGCAATGAGAGATAAGAAGGCCTTTTTCAATGAACAATGCAAAGAAATAGAGGAAAACAATAGAATCAGCAAGACTAGTGGTATCTCCAAGAAAACTGGAGATATCAAGGAAACATTTCATGCAAGGATGGGCACCAAAAAGGACAGAAAAGGTAAAAATCTAACAGAAACAGAAGAGATTAAGAAGAGGTGGCAAGGATACACAGAAGAACTAAACAAAAAAGTCTTAATGATCTGGATAACCACTATGATGTGGTCACTCACCTTGAGCCAGATATCCTAGAGTGCACAGTCAAGTGGGCCTTAGGAGCATTACTAAGAACAAAGCTAGTAGAGGTGATGGAATTCCAGTTGAACTATTTCAGATCCTAAAAGTTGATGCTGTTTAAGTGCTGCACTCAATATGTCAGCAAATTTGGAAAACTCAGCAGTGGGCACAGGACTGGAAAATGTTAGTTTTCATTTCAATCCCAAAGAAAGGCAATGGCAAAGAATGTTCACACTATCATACAAGTGTGTTCATTTCACATGCTAGCAAGGTAATGCTCATAATCCTTCAAGCTAGGCTTCGGCATTACGTGAACCAAGAAATTCCAGATGTACAAGCTGGATTTAGAAAGGCAGAGGAACCAGAAGGCAAATTGCTAACATTTGCTGGATCATGGACAAAGCAAGAAGAGTTCTAGAAAAACATCTCTCTTTGCTTCATTGACCACGCTAAACCCTTGACTGTGCAGATCACAACATTTTGTTAAAAATTCTTAAAGAAATGGGAATACCAGACCACCTTATCTGTCTCCTGAGAAACTTAACATGTGTTAAGAACCAACAGTTAGAACCAGACATGGAACAACTGACAGGTTCAAAATTGGGAAAGGAATACTGCAAGGCTGTAAATTGTTACCCTGTTTATTGATGTTATATGCAGAGTACCTTGTGCAAAATGCTGGCCTGGATGAATCAAAAGCTGGAATCAAGATTGCCAGGAGAAATATCAACAACCTCAGATATGCAGGTAATACCACTTTAATAGCAGAAAGTGAAGAGGAACCATGGCACCCCTTGATGAGGGTGATAGAGGAGAGTGAAAAAGCTGGCTTGAAACTCAACATTAAAAAAAACTAAGATCATGGGCATCTGGTCCTAACACTTTATGGCAAATAGAAGGGGAAAACATGGAAGCAGTGACAGATTTTATTTTCTTGGGCTCCAAGATCACTGTGGACAGTGACTGAAGCCATGAAATTAAAAGACACTTGCTCCTTGGAAGGAAAGTTATGACAAACCTAGACAGCATGTTAAAAAGCAGAGATATCACTTTGCTGACATAGGTCCATATTACCTAAGCTATGAATCTTCCAGTAGTCATATATGAATCTGAGAGTTGGACCCTAAGGAAGGCTGAGCGACAAACAATGGATGCTTTTTAATTGTGCTGGACAAGAGTCTTGAGAGTCCCTTGGATTGCAAGGATATCAAACCAGTTGATCCTAAGGGAAATCAACCCTGGGTATTCATTGGAAGGACTGACGCTGAAGGTGAAGGTTCAATAGTCTGGTCAGCTGATGTGAAGAGCCAACTCACTGGAAAGGACCCTGATGCTGGGAAATACTGAGGGCAGGAGGAGAACGGGGTGACAGAAGATGAGATGTTAGCATCAAAGACTCAATGGATGTGAATTTGAGCAAAGTTAAGGAGATAGTGGAGGACAGAGGAGCCTGGGGTACTGCAGTCCATTGGGTCTGAAAGAGTTGGACTGGACTTAGAAACTGAACAACAATGATCATGTAGGTATTTTGGAAATAAGATTTCTTTCCCCCAGCTTACAATTGTCTCTAGACTCATATACTTGAGTACAAGTTATCATGGATTAATGTTTGTTTATTTTCACAGCTGATCAAAACTTCTGTTAAATCTGAACCACATCTCATGACATTTACACAGACATTTAGAGGTGTTTGATGCAGGAACCTGGTCTTTTGTGACTGAAAACAAGAAAAGAGGTTCAGAGACCACAAACCATGGAGGGTGTTCTAGGGTCAAATCTCAGGCAAGTACAGAAGGATCCCATTCATGCTCAAGAACGAAGCTCAAGATTCAAAACTCAGAGAAGTGAATCAGTAGAAACATGAAATGGAAGTGGATTTATAGGAACACAGAGTGTAGGGATTTGACCCTAGAAGTCAGAGAAGGGTTTAGGGGCAGCGTCAGGAGTGGAGAGGGCAGAGGTGGCACTACAGGTAGAGTAAGTGCTGGTTTGGGGCAATCCATATGATCATGAGCTACTTGATTGGCTTGGCTCACTTTATTGTCCAAGGATAAGTTCATAAAATAATGGAAATGTCAGGAGTATAAGTAAACATAATAATCATCTCATCTAACTTTGTAAATTCTAACTCTCTCATTTTATAATTGTGAATTTTATTGCGTATCCTGAATGAGTAACTGTTTTACATGGCTATACCGATGCTGGTGTTGGAGCTAAGAGCAGCAGCTGTAAGGACCCCTTATTTCTGGTCCAGAATTGTTTCTATGCACCACATCCCAAGCAAATTAGTCATTTCCTTTTTCATCCCTTTCTTCTTTTTAAAGTTTATTTCTTTTTTCCAACTCGCCTCATTTATTCCCACTCTTAACTCAAAACTGAAATAGAAGTGACAAAATGTCACACCCAAAATGACAAAATGTCTCAGAGGGGGGTCACAGCAAAGCATGTTTGTTTTGTAAAGTTTCAAGCTGATTCTCAGCATATGGGTTTAAAGCTGTGAACCAACCTTGAACCTTGGGAACTGTAAGTTGACAAGATGGGACTAATAAGTAAAAGGGGGAAAAAAAAGGTTCAGAAAACTTGTTGAATGTCAGTTCTTTTTTTTAAAAGAACATTTTGGTGAGTTAAGTGTAAATGACTCAGAAACACAAGGATTTTATTTCCTTTGCCATATGCATGGGTTTAAAAATTAATGGAAAAAAGTGCTCTGCACAACATGTTTTGAATTTTATTGGTCTCTCTCTTTTTTCTACGATCTCTAGAAGATGGAAGCTGAAGAATGAAAACAACTGAATCAAAAGTTTTAAAAGCATGCGCAAAAATGTCACTTGGCTGAATGGAGGAGTAAGAAAATCCAATCTTAGCTCTCATTCTGAAAAATTTGTTATTCCTTTAGTGTTTGACATAATAGCATTACTAAAAGAAATTTCCAAGTAGGTTTTTAGTCTGAATTTATTGTGTGAGAATCTGATACATGGCTGTGAGGAATCCATTTCATCATAAAGAGTGTGATGCTGTAGTAAATGTGTGTAATTGGGCAACTGGAATAAAAGAGATAAATTGCTTTGATCAAACTTTTAAGGCTTTTTAAACAAATAAAACAATCTACTGAATGATCTTTTATATATATCATTTTATCTGCCTCAAGTATTTTACTTGGTATAGTATAACTAGGATCTTTGTAAAACTCATTATTTCTATCAAAAGAGATAAATATTTCAGATTTCTCATAATCTGTTTTTATTTTCACTCTTTTAGCTCAACTTTATGAGGGGATAGTCAGTTTTTGTTCATTAATATTACATGAGTTTTTAGTCAAATTCCTGTTTTGTTGTAGGGACTCTTAATTAGCCACATGAATTTTAAATCTGAACAGGCGGTGTCTAAAACTCATCTTTTTTCAAACTTATACTTGTTCCCTGATTCACCCAGGAACTCCTAAAGGAACATAGATGTTTAAATAAGTACTCCTTGGTTAGCTCGTGGTTGAGCTCTAAACACCCAGCATCATTTAAATCAAATCATTTCATATGCTAGAATTGGATGAAATCACAACAAAGCTATGCTGCAATTTCATTAAAATGATAGGTTGGTTAGGCTGAAAATACTCAACACTATTGACTGCCATGGTGGAGTACTTTCAAAATAGCTTACCTTAATAGATGGAGCCGAGTCACATCATACTCAGCAAGGGCTCTGTACATGTCATCATCACGTCTGTCTTTAACAATGTGACTTTTTTTTTCATGTTGTTTCATGTAGTTTGAATAGAAGGAAAACTGGGCTACTTTTCAAAATTTAAATATGGTACATGAAAAGGCTTTGTTCACGTTTAATTAAATTACTGATTATGTGCCATATGTTTGATCAGACACTGCTTGTATCCCAGATGGAGGCAATGGGTAAAAATAAGGTATAAAGATTTTTTTTTTCCCCCTCTTCTCAAAGTACAAGGTACAAATTGAGATGATTTCCTATGAAATGTCATCACAGTGACAAACTCCTATGGCTACTGCTGTGACACAAGTCCTTAAATGATTGCTTCATGGCTCATTAACTCTCAGAACTATAAAGATAACCACCCTGAAGATAGGTAGGGCCCTTGGCTCCAGAAGACACTACTTAAATTATTTGCAAGACTCTTAGTGCAACTTTCCTCAGGTATACTGTTGCCCTGACTGACTTGCCAAAATTGATTTCTTTAGGATTTTAGAATAGGCTTATTTTTAAATTATTAATATAAAGAAATATTGTTAATTTGAAAATGTACAGCTAAGTCATGGAAATGTAAATTCAATAGTATCTCATACAACTTAAACTGGAAACAGGTAGATACCTTTTATGATTTCCCTCCATTCGGGGGAAGCAGAGTTCACTTTGCTTATTCATCAAGTGGGTGTGCTTTCCAGAGAGGAAGGGAAGAGTCATTTTTACCATATGAAGTGAGCATGTGTTTTTCTTACTTTTGCTGCTCTGCTGTTTTTGCCATATTTGCTGAGTTCAAGTCTCCCATCAGTTGGTGGGAGTGTAGATTTAATGACATTTATTTTGGAAAACATGTTCTGCTAAAATTTTTTAGTAATGTAAGCCATTTAATTCTAAAATTGGCAGCTGAAACTAATGCTATGTCCACATAAACAACTACTCAAATGTCTCAGCCAAAACCATTTTGGGGCACCCAAGGTCAGGATACTGTTTCTGGGTCTACACACTTTTGTGAAAGTGAAAGTGTGCAGTCATGCACTTACTTCCAGCCCAGGCAGAAGGAGCCTAAGGAAACTTTGTTTGCCCTCCTATTCACAGTATATCCCTGTATTTAATAAAAGAGATACTGTTTTTTGTTTTTAAGGAGAGTAAGTGGAAACAGAAGAAATATAAGGATGAAATTCTTGCCCTCAGCAGTCTTCTAGGAGTAGAGGAGGTTATATCCTTTGGAAAGGGGACAGGCCAAGCAGTAGGAAAGAGAGGTAGGGAGGCCCCTTTTGAGTGAGACACACACACTAGGCTCAAATTAGAATGGTTCTCTTTACCTACTCTCCCCAAAGCGGGGGATGGTGAGGGGTTGGGAGGGGAGGAGAGCTCTCTCTACCATCTCGGTTTACCAGATGATGGGTGTCAGGACAGACACAGGACACTATGAGACTCTAGGGCAGTAGCCATTTTTTTGAGCATCTAACAGACTAAGCACTATACCACAACCTTTAAGATAAATTTTCCTATTGAAATGTCACAAAGCTCTTTTGGTAGGTATTATTATTGGTGAATAATATAAACAATATTAGAGAAGGCAATGGCACCCCACTCCAGTACTGTTGCCTGGAAAATCCCATGGATGGAGGAGCCTGGTGGGCTGCAGTCCATGGGGTCGCACAGAGTCAGACACGACTGAGCGACTTCACTTTCACTTTTCACTTTCATGCATTGGAGACGGAAATGGCAACCCACTCCAGTGTTCTTGCCTGGAGAATCCCAGGGACTGTGGAGCCTGTTGGGCTGCCGTCTATGGGGTTGCACAGAGTCGGACATGACTGAAGCGACTTACCAGCAACCAGCATAAACAATATTTATATTTTAATAAATATAAATACAATATGAGAGTTTGACCAACTTGTCACACACATACAATTAGCAAGTGGTAGCACCAAGATTTGAACCATGGAGTCTGACTTTATCAACCATTTCTTTTCATATTCTCATCCAAATAAAGTGAGGATACAAATCGTGAGGAAATAAGTCAGGGAGAGATAAGAAGGATGAGTCAATGAACAATATTATTATTCTATAATTGAGTGACAAATATTGCCATGCTACTGCTGCTGCTGCTGCTAAGTCGCTTCAGTCGTGTCCGACTCTGTGCGACCCCATAGACGGCAGCCCACCAGGCTTCTCCATCCCTGGGATTCTCCAGGCATAGAACACTGGAGTGGGTTGCCATTTCCTTCTCCAATGCATGAAAGTGAAAAGTGAAAATGAAGTCGCTCAGTCGTGTCCGAATCTTCACAACCCCGTGGACTGCAGCCCACCAGGCTCCTCCATCCATGCGATTTTCCAAGCAAGAGTAATCAGGCTATATTTGTCTTAAATCCTTGATGTATGGTAGAGTAACGAAATCACACAAATTGTGGAATAATATTAAGATGCTTGACAATGAAAAAATTCATTCTCCCCCAAAAGACATTAGACACACAATCATGTGTGTGATTTAACACACAATCATGGATTCTTCTACTAAGTGAAACAGTTGTCCAGATTAATGCTTTGGAGTTACTCTCAATATTGTCTTCTCCCTGACTTGCCACAGTTCACTGTGCCCCCATATTGGTTCTCTCCGCTTTAGTTAAAGATCCCAATAACCATGCCAGGAGCCTGAACGTTATCCTTGACAAAAGACTTTCTCTTAACCCCATGTTCAATCCTTTACTCACTGCTGTCCATTTTCCCTCCTAAATATCCATTGAATCTGTCCACTTTTGAGCCATCTCTTCCAGCATACCACTAATTCTTGGACTTCTACAATAGCTTTGTACCTCTGAATGCTAATGCATTCTCCTCAGAGAAGGCAGGAAAATTTTTTAGTGATACAAACTTGATCCCATCATTTTTCTGTTTGAAACCTTTCAGAACTATTAGGATCAAGAAAGAAATCTTTAATATGAACTAGGCTGGCCTCATGTCTCTGTCTTCACCTCACATAACCTAACTCTTCCATTTTCAGTTCCTGCCTCATGGTCTTTACAAATGTTTTTCATTCTGGCTAGAATGCTCTCTCCCTTCTCCTTTTTCCTGAGTCACCTTTAACTTATCCTTTAGGGAGCTTGGAGTTCCCTGGTGGCTCAGATGGGAATTTGCCTGCAATGCAGGAGACATGGGTTCGATCTCTGGGTTGGGAAGATCCCCTGGAGAAGGGAACGGCTACCCACTCCAGTATTTTGCCTGGAGAATTCCATGGATAGAGGAACCTGGCAGGCTACAGTCCATGGGGGCACAAGGAGTCAGACATGACAGAATGACTTTTGCTTTATTGAGCTGAGCGTTCCCCTCCCCCTGGCCAAGGCAGTGCCTTTCCATACACCCTCCCTTAGATTCTCCTCTTCCCTTTTAACACATACAGAAATACACAGAATACTTGAGCAATACACAAAATACTTGCTTATCTATTTACCCTTAGTGTCAAATCTGTGAGAGCAAAAGGCAAGTCTGTCTTGTTAAGTACACTGTACACAGTATAAAGCATAGAGTCTTTATCAGGTACTTGATTAATCCTGAATGAGGTAATGAATGAATACTTCCTCTGTTACTTTCAATTAAGACAGAGAGTGGGTCATCTTAAAACTCTGACACTAGTTTCCTTGAGGGCTCCCACACACTGTGTCTTTTTTCTTATTACCATCAGTGGCTAATGTAATGCCTGGTAGATTCTCAACTGTGAGCCTGCTTACTGAATGTACAAACAACACGCATGTTGCTCCCTGCCTATTAGGAGGTACAATGTCCTTTCACCACATGAGACATAACTGATTCTTCTTCTAGGCAAACCAAGGAGCTCCAGTATATAGTTTTGAATTATCTAGATAACTCTTTCCATTTATATTAGTCAGGATTCTCCAGAGAAACAGAATCAATAGAAAATGCATACATGTGTGTGTGTATGTGTTTTTCTCTTTCTGACTTACAGGGGATTAGTCTGACATATATACACTACCATGTACGAAACAGATAGCTAGTTGGAACCTGCTTCATAGCACAGGGAGCTCAGCTCGGTGCTCTGTGATGACCTAAAGGGTGGGATGAGGGTGGGGGTGGAAGGGAGGTTCAAGAGGGAAGGGATATATGTATCCATATAGCTGATTCATTTATCATACAGCGGAAACTAACACAGCATTGTTAAGCAATATACTCCAACAACAACAACTATATATATATATATTCCATTTCTTATAAGGAATTGGCTCACATAATTATGGACACAAAGAAGTCCCCTAGTCTGCATCTGTAGTTTTAGCTGGAATACCTGAGAACCAGGAGCACGAAGGCAGTCAGGCTGAGAGTGAACTCAACCCTCCTCCACCTTTTTGCTCTACTCAGGTTCTTAACTGGCTGAAGGATGCCCAGTCTTACTGGAGAGGGCCATGTGTTTCACCCAGTTCATGAACTCAAAGCTCATAACCAGAAATACTCAGACATAAAGTTTAACCAGCTATCTGACAATCCTGTGGTTCTGTCAATTCGATGCAATATTAACAAGCATATCTCTATAGCCAAATATACAGCTCATTCTATTGATTATGAATATTTGAGTTTCACTGTACTTTTCAGAATTCTAGCAACTGAGATTCTTGTCTACTCCAAATCTGATAGATCACTTGTGAGGTTATAGCTGTTAAAAATTTCATGGAGACAATTCAGTGATTTCAATAAATATTACTCATAAATTCTCAATGACATACTTCACATGTGCTACTTGAAATTACTCCAGAGATGCTTATAGGTATTAAATAAAGCCACAAAGGAACTGTAAGAAGATAGGATCAGCAGAATTTGTGAAATGTTCTAACATAATCTTATGACTTTAAAAAAAAACTATTAGCTATAGTTAAAGTGAAGAAGCTAAAATATCTCCATATTTTTTCTACCTGGCTATGAACTAACTAATGTCCTTCTTTCCTCCCTCCCTCCCTATTTCCCTCTTTCCCTTCCTTTCTCTTTCTCACTTTCAAAGTGAAAGCTGTGCTCAATTAGTTCAGTTATGCATACATTTTAATTCTTCAATGTCACATCACAATGTCATTGTATGTCAAAGATACTAAATACACTTAGAGATTAGCATCATCAACGGAAGTACTATAGCTAAAAATGCTCCATAATAAAAGAAAAATTATGCTAAATACATGGTTAGTATGAAAAGAGAGAGTTATGTTTTAAAGTTACGTACCTTTTCTGTAAATTATTTGCCAAATAGTTGGTGCTTAGAAGTTAAAGTACAGTGTTACATTTCTGTAGTATGTTCTGTGAGTCCAAAGTTAGCATGTTTCTATATTCAGAACAATGGCCTAGAAAATAAGCTTGACTGAGTCACTTTGCTAAGTCCCTTTAATTTTCTGTATCTTAGTTTGCTTTTTCATATGCTACTGATAAAGGCTTTTTGTGTACATTTCAAGGGTTGGTTATGTCCAAGGTTTTACCGTTTAGTCTAGCACAACGATAATTTAAGGGAGATAGAGCAATATAAATAAATGTGAACATATCCTCTTGCACTACATATGTTATGTTATTACTATTATTTTAAGTTCAAGTGGGGGAAAAAAAAGACACTTCAACTTTATAAAATCTGTTAAAGTGAAAAAAATAAAGAAAACAAATTAGGAAAGAGAGATATTACTATGGGGGGAGGGGTCAATATAATGACTTGAAAGCGTTGGCTAAATTTTAAATGCCATGGGACAAGTCTTGAAATAAAAAGCAAAAAGCTAGTCTATACTAGTGGTTGGAATGAAAATTGGTACAGCCATTATGGAGACTAGTATGGAGGTTCCTTAAAAAAAACTACAAAGAGCTATCATATGATCCAGCAATACCATTCCTGGGCATATATATCTAGAGAAAACCATAACTTGAAAAGACACATACACCTCAATGTTAATTGAATGTTCATTGCAGCACCATTTAAAATAGCCAGTACATGGAGATAACCTACATGTTCATCAACAGAGGAATAGGTAGAGAAGATGTGGCACATATATGCAAAGGAATATTACTCATCCATAAAAAGAACAAATGATGCTATATGCAGCAACAGGGATGGATTTAGAGATTCTCCTACTGAGTGATGTCAGACAGAGAAATACAAATGTTGCATGGTATCACTTGTAAGTGGCAATCTAAAAAAAAGGCTACAAATGAACTTATTTACAAAACAGAAATAGAGTTATAGATGTAAAAATATAAACTTATGGTTACAAGGGAGTAAGTGGGGAAGGATAAATTTGAAAACTGGAATTGACACACACTACTCTATAGAGTGGACTTCCCCAGTAGCTCAGCAGTAAAAGAATCCAATTGCAGTGCAGGAGACGCAGAGATCCCTGGGTTGGGAAGATTCCCTGGTGGAGGATATAGCAACCCACTCCAGTTTTCTTGCCTGGAAACTCCCATGGACAGAGGAACCTGCAAACTATAGTCCACAGGGTTGCAAAGAGTTGGACATGCCTGAAGTGACTTAGCTCACAGCAGCCCTATATATAGAGTAGATAGCTAATAAGCACCTACTGTATAGCACAGGGAACTCTACTCAATAGTCGGTAATGCCCTTTGGGGAAAAGAAACTTTATAAAGTGGAGAGAGAGAGATATATATATATATATATGGATAATAGATTCACTTCACTGCACAGCTGAAACTAGTACAACACTGTGAAGCAAGTATACTCCAACAAACATTTTTTAAAAAGCTGGCTTAACAAAATCACAACTATTGATTAACAATCTTCTAATTTTTATGCCTGAATGATAGAATATTGTTTGAGATATGTGTAGGTTGCCATGGACAATCATCTTTCATACTGTTTAAAATCTGAGTGGTATGGTAGACTTATTTTCATTTTTTACTTTATATCTTTTCATATTTCAAACAATTCATATATTCTTATTTAGTCAGGAATTATATTTCTCCATTCCACCTACTGGTTCAAGTATTAATTATACAATGAAATATAGAGATTCTGAGGTTAAAAGGCTAGAGGTAGACCTTACAGGTTTTATACATTATAATTTTCATTTATAATACAAGGAACACTACTTGACCTGACATAGGTAGATACCACGTTAAAGAAGTTTCATTTTGCTCTTTCACCTCTTCCATCCCTGATTTCCTTTCTGATTTTCCCTATATTAGCTTTAGTTGCTTTTCTACTTGGAGAATAAGAAAGTTTGATTACATATCAAAGTGTCCATATAGGATCTTGGACATCATCAAAGATTCATAGAGATTTGAGAGGGAGGTGTGTCTAAAGTCCGACACTCATTTTTGAGATGCAAACTTTGAGAATCAGGGAAGTTTCACTACTTGTAAAAACTCGTAAGTCTAAGTAGGTGGAGATTCAGTATAGTATGGTGACTGCATAGGGTGGAAGCTCCAAGGCAGCGGTTTATTGCTGGCTGGTACCAACTGCAGCTTTGTGATGTCACTCAAATTGTGGTTTTGAATGGCTGCTACCTTGTTAACTTTCTATGTGTATCCCTAGAAAAATCAGGCTTTTTGATTTCCTCATAGTCCCTGGAATTTCTAACATAGTGCACAACACACTCAGTATAAATTAAATGAATCTGCTTACAAGTTCTATTCAGAGAAGGCAATGGCAACCTACTCCAGTACTCCTGCCTGGAAAATTCCATGGATAGAGAAGCCTGGAAGGCTGCAGTCTGTGGGGTCGCTGAGGGTCAGACATGACTGAGCGACTTGACTTTCACTTTTCACTTTCATGCATTGGAGAAGGAAATGGCAACCCGCTCCAGTGTTCTTGCCTGGAGAATCACAGGGACGGGGGAGCCTGGTGGGCTGTGGGGTTGCACAGACTCGGACACGACTGAAGCGACTTAGCAGCGGTAGCAAGTTCTATTACTGCCATTAGATCCCTTGAAATTTAAAAATTTGACTTTTTTTTTCTGACTTGAAAAATAAATGGAAATCTTAGTCATTGCCTTAACTCAACTTTGCATATTTGCTGCTGTTATAAACTCTGTGCACGTTTCATGGGCTGGTTACACCCAGAATTCTATTATTGATTCTTTTCTAGCCCTATGACAATTAAAGAAAAGTGATATAATAGAAGTAAATATTTGTAAATTCTATCTGGGCTCAGAGAGTAAGGTTTTCACATCCCCTGAGTCAAACTTGAGCACAACTGCTTTGTTGTTATTCTTATGATCAATATCAGGAAAAATACCTTACTTTTCAGCTAGAGAACCATTAAACAAGATATCCCTCATTGTGCATTCTCTTGACTCAAGCACATGCCTGGTTCTGTGCATTAATGTTACAGATGCAGACCCTCTTCAGGATAGGTACAGGCTCTGGCTCCCATGTGTTGAGTCCCTTAGTAGCTCTTCTCTGATCTATGGCTGTGGTTTTCTCCTG
Organism: Bos indicus x Bos taurus; assembly: GCF_003369695.1. NCBI lineage: Eukaryota > Metazoa > Chordata > Mammalia > Artiodactyla > Bovidae > Bos > Bos indicus x Bos taurus. The sequence goes on from NC_040082.1 coordinate 81,950,305, forward strand.
CCATTATTTTCCTGACTCTGACAAAATGACAACCACTCTTTTGATTCGTCCACATACTCAGCTAGCATATCCATATTTTGCTGCTTCCACACCACTGAGTGATCTACCATGTCCAGAACTGCATGCAGGTTAATATCATTTTGCATTTTGAATCTTTGAGAAAGTTCAGTTTACTGGTCCCTAATGCAAACAGGTCTATGACTATTTCTTTGTGACTTGCTCTAAAATTATATTTCACAGCCAGTGCATGATCACCATTCAGAAAAAATTTCATTGTCTCTTTCCAGCCTGAATACACAGAAGAAATCTGGTCCTTTTGAAAACATTTGGAGATCAAAGTTCTTCTGATTTCCCTAATAGAACTGAACTTTGTGTCACAATCATATGTTTTCCTTTTCTTTTCTAAAGGTGAAGGAATTTAAATTTATGTGTGGCTTGTTAATACTAATGGCATAATAGCCTGATCTTTCAAAGTTCTTTGTAGTTGTTCAAATAAAAGTGTTTCTTCTACTTGGACATCAATGATCACTGGAGAAATACACATGGAAGGGCATGGAAGGGCATCTTTAGCCCATTGAAAGAATAAGGCATGGGTTCTTTCCCTGTGTTCTCATAGCAAGATGCTCTCTGTCCTTTAACTCCCCTTCTTTCCTTTCCTTTTTTCCCTCCTATATTTTTGTTTTTGTTTTGTTTTGTTTTGGTTTTTGCAAGTCTAGGTATGGCACATACCTGTAATGGAGGAGGGCTTTTTTCACCATTGATTTGGGGGTTACCAAAATGTTTAGGCTTCCTTAAGAATCAGAAAATGTGCCCTAACACAGGGGATACATTTTTTCTTGAATAAGGACAAATGAACTGCCTCTGCATTTAAAAGTTAATAATATATGAGACAACCAACTTAACTAGGCAAAGAAAATGGTTTTAATACGACAGACTTCTTTTTTTTTCCTAGTTAGCAAGCCAGTCTGTTGAAAAGAGCTAAAACATACAGTTCTGGTAGTTCACTGAGCATGGGCTAAAGACATTTTACCAAGACCTTTTATTCTTTCTGCAAAGTACTTAATCTTAAGAACTTAAAATCCAAGTCAAAGTTCTCTTCTTACTGTGACTTCCCACTTATGCTACACGTCCACATGTATAAAATAATGACATTTTAAAGATGGCAAATAGAACTCAAGTAATTACAGAAATAAAGTAATGGGAATTCAAACCTTCTTAACAAAATCACCATTTATAAATCTTGTCAAATTGTGTCTGTGTGTATGTAACAGCTCCAGGTATCAACCTCTTAAGGTGCCTGTCTCTGGTTTTTATCAGACGGCCCTAAATCATATTCACATTTGAAGTCTGATTTTACTTCAACGATATTCTCAAAAAGAAATTTTATAACAACTTTTATAATTTTTTTGTAAAGTATTTCCAATGATATTTTAAAAATATACATATTAACCTTCATGTAATTAAGTGAATTATATTCAGAACACTTGAGCTACAGAGATACGTACATATACCATAAGGCATTCTCACACAATTCTTTTATGAAATAACTGGTTTTATTACATAGTGTAAAACTAGTAATTGGCAGATACAAGTGCTATGATGCACATATACCTCAGTAACTACAGATATAATTTATGGCATTTTCTCCAATATTTGTCCACATTTTAGGATTAGAAAATCTATCATGAGACATCAGTAATACTGTCTGGTATATAAAGTTTGCCATCAATACCCTATTTACACCAAAAAAAAAAAAAAAAAAATATCTGTTACTATCAACTCTCCACAGTTATTTAGAAAAGTTCTTTTATCAAAAATTAAATGCATTTTTTTTAGTGTACATACTTACCATAGTATGTAGTAAATTCTCAATTTGTGCCAGTTTTTATTATCTCTATTCAAATTAGTAGATCTCTCTTGACAGTAAATGATAGAAAACAAATCAAACTAGCCTAAGGAAAACAAGGTTTTTATTGGCTTTTGAAAGGTTGAGGGAACTGGCTTCAGGCACAGTTTAATTCAGGCAGTCAGTGGTCTTAGGAATCTGTCTTCTTTGATTTCCCCACTCTTCTTTTCTCTGGGTTGACATGTTTCTGATGTGTGTGATCTCTGCTAAGATGTCTCCCAGACCTCCTAGATACATATCCAATTTTCTTCAAGAACATGCTTTCCTGGTGGCTCTGATGGTAAAGAATCTGTCTGGAATGTGAGAGACTTGAGTTCGATCCCTGTCTTGGGAAGATCCCCTGGAAAAGGGAATGGCAACCCACTCCAGTATTCTTGTCTGGAGAATTCCATGGACAGAGGAGCCTGGTGGGCTACATTCCATGGGGTCTCTAAGAGTTGGACATGACTGAATGACTAACACTTTCACTTTCTTTAAGAATAGCAGAGAGGGGGCTTCTTTCATCCTATAGTTATGACAAAGGCTTCAAATTAAGTCTCACTGGTTCCACTTGGTCTGACTTGAGCCACTTAAATATCTGTGAGTGATCATGATTTGATCAGAGGGTCCAGAATTCCGGTTAGCCAGATTTCTTAGGCCACATTTCTTAGATTCTGGGCCACATTTCTTAGCAGCACAGAACCATAAGGAAAGGAAGCTTGGGGATCAGAATAGTGAATGCATGCCAGCCTGCAAAAAGAAAGCAACAGATATCCACTGCCTCACTTCATTTACCACCAAACATTTCCAGAGTTTCTGCTGCATACCCTTTGCTGGCTTGTGTATCTGAACAAGAAAGTTCCTGTGACTGGGAACAGGGTGATGGGTACAGCAAAGAAGAAACTCAAAAGTAAAAGACCTAGTCCCTCCCTTCAAAGGAGACACGCCTCAGAGTTCTAAAGACAATGAGAAACAAGGACTCTGTGATAACCTTATTGATGCAGAAGGTAGACATTCAGAGCATGAGAAAACACTGATTGGAGAACTGAGGGAAAACTCTTAGGTGGGTTGTGTTGATCGATGATGGACCAAACGTGGATGGGTAAAAGGAAAGCAGGATCTTCTAAAAGGCCGATGGAATGTTGGTGAGGGCTTATAGCTCTGCTGTATGGAGTGTGCTGGTAAAACAGGAGAGAAGAGATGCAGAGAAGAGTAGTGCTGAAAAGAAAAGGCAGGCTTGGAGGACGGGGAGGGAGGCACTTCTGGAGACCGCCTGAACACTAGGTGGAACAGTTTAGCAGGAACTGATAAAGAAAGGCAGAGTAGTGATAGGAGGATAAAAACTCCTGTTTTGAAAGATGAATTTATCAACAGGCTACAGGAGGTCTTAGAAAGAAAGACGATGGCAGGAATCCAGAGTTGTGTGAGGCTACTGCAGAAATCATGGAGTAAAGTGACAAGATCTGAGAAGGACTTGAGGCGGTGAGGAGGATGGGAAGTAATGCTGAGAGTAGTTTCAAAGGGATGATCAACGGGACTTTGAGGAGCTTGTGGAGCTCAGGCAGGAAGGAGAAGATAAGTCTAAAATGATCACACCTGGGGCCTAGAAAATGGAAGAATCATTAAGATGTAGTGACAGGAATCATCATTTCATAGTATTACGGTGCTTTTCTCATGACATTTTCACTTTCTACCATATACCATGCTATTTATATGCATGTCTTTCTTTGGGAAAGATGTTTAATTCATCTTTGACAGGATGAAGTTTGGTCTTCTGCACATGGATGAGTTCATGCATATTTGTTAATTATTTTTACAGAGGAGAAACTGATTTCTAGGGAGGTTAAACATTTGTTCACCAGGCAAGTCAGTGATAAAATGGCAACAGGGGTCATCTTCTCAATCCTTAATACTTTATCCTTTCTAGTCCTTTACTGCTACAGTTGTTCTTTTTAGGGGATATTTGGGTGTCTCTAATACAAGCTTCCTGGCAAAAATTGAAGTAGAGATCTATGTCCTGTCCTGTGCAAATGTACAGTACATTTCCAGAATACTTCATACTTGAAGTAATTGGGTTCTCTCAAAGAGCATAATAAGTCGTCCTCTGACTTCTTAAAACCCTCAGTGTTTTTCCATTTAGTTCTATAAATTTTAAATTTCTGAGACCATGGAACTCTTCTGAGGTCCAAGATCCTGTTAGATTTTGTTTTATATCCAAAGTGCAACATTGGAATAATGCTACAAGAGATTGCAAAGAAGTAAATGATTATAATCTTCTGTAGTGTTTCTCAAAATGTTGTCTCCGACCAGCAGCATCAGCATCTTTGGAACTGAAAGATGAATATGCCTGGTCAGCACTCCACACCTACTGAATCAAAAACTTAGAGATGGGGCTCAGCAATTTGTGTCTTAACAAGCCTCTAGGTAATTCTGATGCACTGAAGTTTGGAAAACACTCATCTTTGGCAATCTCTCCTCAATGACCTTTGAATCTTTAACAGTTTTTAAATTTGACCATGCATCAGAATCACCTGGAGGGCTTGTTCAGACACTGATTAATGGGTCCATTTTTAGGAAACCTCATGAAGCTAATATTCCCTTACCAAAGATCCAACCCCCACCTTATGTGCCCTTGAAATTGGGTTTTGAAAGAGCTGTAAAACTCCTGTGGAATTCACATATATGTGTGTAGGACACCAAGACTCCATTTAATAAAATGAGCCTTCCTGTGAAATACTCAAACTGTTAGGGAAGGCCCAGAAAAATTAAGCAGAGAGAGCACACCAAGGAAGATCCACTCCTTTCCTATAAGCACCGATTTGTGGTAAACTGCAAAATTAAGGTGAAGCAATATTAAGAAAACCAGGGCTAAAAACCCCCTTCTGAATTTAAGGTCTAGTTTTAAAAAATGTTGCAGCAGCACAAAGCTATCATCTGTTTCTGTACACCAATTTGTGTGTAGCACAAGATCACATCAGTGAGCAAACGCTGCATCTCCTTATCAGGGAAGACTAATTGGAACCTACAATTAACTGGGGGGTAAATGCCAGGAATTCTGAACCACAGTCACAGAATAGCCTTTATTTGGCACTCTGATATAAGGTGGATAGTGGTGGCCACTGAGCAAAAGAGATGGAATTCTTTGCTAGGAAGGGGTATATCTGGCAGAACTTTAATGCTTGTTTCTTTCTCTAACAAGCACTCCATGCTCAAACTCAGGATTGATTAGTTGAGAGATGGAGAAAGAAAAGTTGGCAATGTATTAAAGGCTGATATACTAAGATGGGGGTAAACAAAACCTGAGGTTTGGTTTTGCTTCTTTAGGTATCATTAAGATGTAGGCTGCTTTTGAACTGTGGTGTTGGAGAAGACTCCTGAGAATCCCTTGGGCTGCAAGGAGATCAAACCAGTCAATCCAAAAGGAAATTAGTCCTGAATATTCATTGGAAGGACTGATGCTGAAGCTAGAGCTCCAATACTTTGGCCACCTAATGAGAAGAACTGACTCATTGGAAAAGACCCTGATGCTGGGAAAGATTAAAGGCAGGAGGAGAAGGGGATGACAGAGGATGAGATGGTTGGATGGTATCACTGATTCAATGGACATGAGTTTAAGCAAGCTCCAGGAGTTGGTGATGGACCGGGAAGCCTGGCATGCTGCAGTCCATGGGGTCACAAAGAGTCAGACTTGGCTGAGTGACTGAACTGACCTGAACTTACAGTATGATTAGGACATCTCCAGGGTGATTTGAATTTCCTAGAATGATTTCATTATACAAAGTTTTCTCTTGACCTTTAAAACAACTTTGAAAAAGTTTACTTCTCTGGGGGAAGACATTGACTCTCCATGATTTCCAAGAACATTCTCACACATGACTCTTTTATATTATTAGACTGGTATTTGTTTGTGTATTCATTAGTTCATTCATTTGCTCTCTCATGTATTCAGCAAACATTTATGAATGTATTCAGACACATTCCTGTATTCAGAAACATTCCATGTCTGGCATCTTTCTGCGACAGTGAGGAATGGTTTCTGCCTTTAGGGCCATCTCATCCTCACATAGTGGTGAGTGTTGATACTTCTTTTTGCTTAGATACTTTGCTTTTTGCTTCTTTTTGTTTCCAATCACTAGTTTCCTCATTGTGTATTAGTACAACAGATGCCTGAAAAGATGAGATTTTACCTTTTACGTTTGGGGAGAATAATTTGAAACTTGCTATTGATACTTTTTTGTTGCTAAAAATGAAAACATTAATTTCCTTTAATAATAGGTTTTCTTTTAACAGAAGTATCACAATCAGATTTTTCACTCACTAATTATGCATATCGAGTGACTATTATATGTTAAACATTATTCTAGATTTTTGGAATCTATTAGCGAATAAGATGGGCAAGATCCCTCTCCTGGTGGAGATCATATTCTAGATTCGGGAGAAAGACAGTGCTATAATAAATAAGCAAATTATTTGGCTTGTTTGAAGATGTTATTTGCCAAGGGAAGAACAATAGGTATGAGGTAGGGGATAGAGCTATAGGGTGTGTTGTAGACATGAATAAATAGAATATATTCCCCCTCTGTTTTTAAAGAAAACCTTTTAAACCACCATCACCCTGAAAGCAGAGATGAACTTTTTGAAATGTTATTTTTAGTATTAAAAAGTGAATGTATCCTCAGATTTAGAGACCATTAAAACACCAATACAGTATACTAATGCATATATATGGAATTTAGAAAGATGGTAACAACAACCCTGTATGCAAGACAGCAAAAGAGACACAGATATATAGAACAGTCTTTTGGACTCTGTGGCGGGGGGGATGATTTGGGAGAATGGCATTAAAACATGTATAATATCATATAAGAAACAAATCGCCAGTCCAGGTTTGATGTAAGATACAGGAAGCTTGGGGCTGGTGCACTGGGATGACCCAGAGAGATGGTATGGGGAGGGAGGTAGGAGGGGGGTTCAGGATGGGGAACGCATGTACACCCATGGCAGATGCATGTTGATGTATGGCAAAACCAATACAATATTATAAAGTAAAAAAAAATAATAATAATAAATTAAAAAAATAAAAATATGTATTTAAACTGGACTCACACTAAAAAATTATTGGTTATTTTGGGGACATGTGTGAATCCTTGATACTCAAGCAGGGAATATCTGTTCTTTACCTCATCCAAAGGAGAGACTATAGGAAGGGTCCTAGATTGGCTTGGTAGAGCCCTGGCTTGGACAGGATATCACATCTGGTATGATTCAGCATAGGAGACCCCAGAACTTGAGAATGTGGAACTGTAGAAACTGCTTGATGGAAATAGAGATTTGAGTTTCTGAAAAGACTGTAAATGTTCACATTGGTCAGGAAATGGGAAGACCTCTTATGGGGAGGTAGAAAGGTCACTTTTCATTCAGGGAGGTGTGTACTTAGGGGACTGCATTCTGAAGTTCAGCAACACCTTGTTTTATATGATGGTGATGTCTGGGCATAAATCTAGGTAATAAAATTCTTCTTTAACATGGTAATCTATTTCTAACCAAAAACCAATATAACACTGAAACTCTTGAGGTCTCTATTTCAGGTGGAATAAAACCAGGCTGGTCATTATCATTATTCCATGTTATATTCTGAAAGTTCTGATCTACACAATAAGACATGAAATAAAAATAAATGGTGTAAGTACTACAAAAGAGGACTATTACCTAGAAATGTCAAAATAATTAGCTAAGAGAACTTCATCATTTGTAAGATGCAGCTAAGTGCCTGAATACAAGGTGAATATACAAAGATCTAGAGTTGTATTACACAAATATTATGTAGATAGAAAAGATCAAAAGAAGTTCCATTTATAATAAAAATAAAAACTATAAATGTTCCAAGAATCACCTTTGTAAGACATATGAGAAACTTCTATTTAGAAAGTGACAAAACTACTCTAAGAAATATAAAAGAACTAGATAGCTGGGGAGCTAAACCTTAGTTCAGGATTGGAGTGTGCAGTGCTGCTAATGATGTAAATATATAAGCTCTTCTTACATTAACATATAAGATTAATGCAATTAATACAAGAATAAACATCATTCAAAATTTTCTAGAAAATAAAACTTTGAGATGGAAAGACATTTGGAAGACTGTAATATAAGACATATTCCTCTGCTGTGCTCCGAACAGTGCAGGGTACAATGTAAGAGCTTAATTCAGTGCAAATGAATTATATTTCTTGTAGAAAGGAAATGGAGTAGATGCATCTTGTCTATTTCTACAGCTCCCATTTTCCCTCAGTCTGGAATGCCATCCTCGAGCCTCCTTAGCCATCTCAAACTTACCGTCCACTAAAGGCCCAATGCATTAATCTTTGAACTACTGATTACAGAGCACTTTGGAAATTTTTGGTTTAGTAGTACTGAACTAAATGATACTGTGGGTATCATTCATCTAGAATCTCTCAAAACTATTTATCCTGTCTTATAGTAATTGCATTATTAATAAAAGCAATGTGTAATGTATAACAAGGATTAAAACATGTGTGAGGAAGATACAATCAACTACAGGATAGTGCTTAAGAATAAGGAAGGAGAAGAAAGATTTGAAGTATCCATGGGAAATATTACTGTCAGACTATGTGTATTAATTACATGGGTAGATGTAAATACTCAGTGTATAATTTTTGGTTATTAAAATATGATTGGCAAGATGGGTACTATGTATTTTCATTTGTAGTTGGATAATTGCAAGCATTTAATGTGGAAAACTTTCTAAAAATCTGGCCCAAACAAAATAGATCCAATCAGCGAATAGTTTAAATAATCCATTGAAAATAAAGACTGGAACAAGCTATGTGTTAAGTAGAGCTCTTAGCCAATAGATTAATCCCTTTTAAATGTCAATTAATCTTGAGGGGACAAAGAATAAACATCATTCAAAATTTTCTAGAAAATACAACTTTGAGATGGAAAATACATTACAGAGGTCAAATGATTTTATATTTTGGAGACTATTATTCTCTATTTTTCTCTTCATTTTTGTTGCTCATGATGAAGAAACTGTAGGCAGCATGACACTCAAGTTTGATATTTTTAGAGCTACAAGACATAAGCATCCATCATGGAAGATTATAGAAAACTTCAGATGGTTCAGGGGCCAATGGTAATGATACACGAGGGAATAAAGCCACTAAAGAGAAAAGAGACTATTACTACAAAACGCAATCTCCAAGTTAACTCATCTTGGCTTCAAAGGATCCGGAGCTGACATTTACTGAGCACTTTTTGTATACCACAAAGTGGTACTGGTAGCACAGGGTCAGGCTCTTTCCTCATATTATCACATTTATCTTTAGTAACTACTCTGTGAGGTATTAGAATCCCCGTTTTGTAGAAAACGGCACTAGAACTTAGTCATCCCTGGTGGCTCAGATGGCAAAGAATCTGCCTGCAATGCAAGAGACTCAGGTTTGGTCTCTGGGTCAGAAAGATCTCTGGACAAGGGGATAGGTACACACTCTAGCATTCTTGCCTGGAGAATTCCATGGACAGAGGAGCCTCAGTTCAGTTCAGTCGCTCAGTCACGTCCAACTCTTTGTGACCCCATGAATCGCAGCATGCCAGGCCTCCCTGTCCATCACCAACTCCCGGAGTTCACTCAAACTCATGTCCATCGAGTCGGCGATGCCATCCAGCCATCTCATCCTCTATTGTCCCTTTCTCCTCCTGTCCCCAATCCCTCCCAGCATCAGGGTCTTTTCCAATGAGTCAACTCTTCACATCAGGTGGCCAAAGTACTGGAGTTTCAGCTTTAGCATCATTCCCTCCAAAGAAATCCCAGGGCTGATCTCCTTCAGAATGGACTGGTTGGATCTCCTTGCAGTCCACGGGACTCTCAAGAGTCTTCTCCAACACCACAGTTCAAAAGCATCAATTCTTCGGGGCTCAGCCTTCTTCACAGTCCAACTCTCACATCCATATATGACCACAGGAAAAACCATAGCCTTGACTAGATGGACCTTTGTTGTTAAAGTAATGTCTCTGCTTTTGAATATGCTATCTAGGTTGGTCATAACTTTCCTTCCAAGGAGTAAGCGTCTTTTAATTTTATGGCTGCAATCACCATCTGCAGTGATTTTGGAGCCCACAAAAATAAAGTCTGACACTGTTTCCACTGTTTCCCCATCTATTTCCCATGAAGTGATGGGACCAGATGCCATGATCTTCATTTTCTGAATGTTGAGCTTTAAGCCAACTTTTTCACTCTCCACTTTCACTTTCATCAAGAGGCTTTTGAGTTCCTCTTCAATTTGTGCCATAAGGGTGGTGTCATCTGCATATCTGAGGTTATATATTGTTATTTCTCCTGGCAATCTTGATTCCAGCTTGTGCTTCTGCCAGCCCAGCGTTTCTCATGATGTACTCTGCATATAAGTTAAATAAGCAGGCTGACAATATACAGCCTTGACATACTCCTTTTCCTATTTGGAACCAGTCTGTTATTCCATGTCCAGTTCTAACTGTTGCTTCCTGACCTGCATACAGATTTCTCAAGAGGCAGATCAGGTGGTCTGGTATTCCCATCTCTTTCAGAATTTTCCACAGTTTATTGTGATCCGAGGAGCCTGGTGGGCTATAATCCCTGGGACTGCAAAGAGTTGGACACGATTAAACAATGAATGCTTTCACTTCATATATATATATATATATTCTTATATATATTCATATATATATATATTCTTAACTTAGAGATATCTTAGAGATATTCTTAACTTAGAGACATCTGCTAGATTTCAGAAATGTACTTATAAGGTTTTTTTTTTTTTCCCTGAAAGTCAAGTACATCTTTAATCATGTAGATTTATTATCTATTTCATAGTGAACATTAGAGCTTTCAGAATGTAGCTTTCTTTGATCCCATAAGAATTCCATGTCAATCCCACACCAGTTGCATTCTATAAAATGATAGCAACAAGTCAGGAGGAAAGGCCGCTGTAATATTCAATTGTCTGTAACCAATGTGTTAGAAGTCATCGTCTTTCATCCAGACGGTACAGTTGCATTTTTAAAATGACATCTATTACCACATTAGAGGCAACCCATAACAGTCCCTTATAGAATGTTTGTCTCAATTGTGGTTATTTAATGTCATTATACCAAATTTCAAAGTGTTCTTATGGTAAACAGACATAGTGAAATACTAGATGATTAAGAGCTCATTTTTAAGTTCTAAGAAGTCAATCCTTCATTTTCTCTCTTTTTTTCAGTTTATTTATTTATTTTTTAAAGTTTCCAATGCCTTGGTCTTCTAATTTGCAGGATTTTCTCTCTAAAGGAAAGACTTTCTTAAATTCTATTATTTATGTAGGTAAAAGTCAATCAGCTCCAGAACAAATTCTCCAGTTTTTTGACGTAGCTCTGAAATGGCTAAGTTGTCATGTCTATATATTTTTAATCAACTTACAGTAAAGAGGGGAAAAAAATATGACTTTCACACACATGCAAAGCCACACTTATATTCCTTAGGTTAAAACTTTATGTTAAGTTCTGGCTCAGGGCAAATTTAAACATCTTAGTTGTAAACCTGGAATAAAGAGGTCAGACTGGGGATGCTGACAGCCTCTTAACTCTAGTCGTACCAGCAGGCATGGCTCTCAGAATGTAGCAACTACAGGAGACAGGGATGTGTATCTTGGACAGAGTCCTAGGTGGTTAGAGGGAGCTGGGGATTATTTTATTTCAGATTGTGGTTATATCTGTGGTTTCCAACTATTTGTTAGCTCCTTTTCTATAGGCATAAGGCACAGTTATGATATGCAAATAAAAATAATTAGCAATATCTTTTATTGTTCTATTAACAATATTAAAACAGCACATCACAGTATGCCTTTTGAAGAAAGTGGTAGAAGGCAAATGCTCTTAAACAGAAATTAAGTACCAGTATTCTGATATATTATTATTTACACAACTTGGCTAGATTTCTTTCTGTATCCTGCTACTGGGAAGCCATGTACACAATGAGATAAAGAAATCTAGAAAGATATCTGATATTCCAGAACTGCTTTGACAGTTTCAAGAGCTGAAGGCAGAAGAAATTAAGTACATGAAGCCTTTTACACAGTAGGCATTCAACATTTGTTGCTCGGAATTCAAAGAAGGCGAACAAATGAAAATACTGAGGCATTTCCTTAGAAGAGACGTTCAGAAAAAGGCAAAACTAATTTTAAATAATGGCAAATACTGACTCTGGTTTTGGTGTCAAAAACATGTTGCTAACTTCAGCAAAAGAAAATAAAAAGAATAGACAAAATAAGTGTGACAAGATCTTAAATAACTGTTGGATCTGGATCCTGGAAATATTGGGGCTTATTGTACTATAATTTCTATTTTTTTATTTTTTGAAAGTTTTAATGATAAAAGTTTATTTAAAAAAGTTATCACTGCAAGAATGCACGGAGAAGGCAATGGCACCCCACTCTAGTACTCTCGCCTGGAAAATCCCATGGACGGAGGAGCCTGGTAGGCTGCAGTCCATGGGGTCGCGAAGAGTCGGACACGACTGAGCGACTTCCCTTTCTCTTTTCCTTTCATGCACTGGAGAAGGAAATGGCAACCCACTCCAGTATTCTTGCCTGGAGAATCCCAGGGACGGGGGAGCCTGGTGGGCTGCTGTCTATGGGGTCGCACAGAGTTGGACACGACTGAAGTGACTTAGCAGCAGCAGCAAGAATGCATTATGTGATGGTCTCTTCACTTCATATGTGTTTGGGCACTTGCATTATGTCTAGTTCAAGCAGAGCTACAAATACCTTCAACAAAATATCCCATTTTCCATTTGTTAAAATGTACTTGAGTTTTACTATGTTGCATATTGCTTGCAGTGAATGCCTTTGGGATCCTTTCTACAACTTGGAATACTTAGGGAGCAGAGGGGTTTGTCCAGTTTTGGTTATGATCTGTGCAAGGAAAACTGCTTAGTATGATTCCTATTTGTAAATGACCAACTGGGTCCCTTCGTAAGAGTGGTAAAACCACTTGTCACTGTCAACACACTTTGAAAGGAGGTTTAAAATACCACAAACATTGAGTTACCTTGGATGTGAGCCAAGCAGAATAGTTAATACAATAGACAGATCTGAAGGAATCTGGGAGAGACAGAGATTTGGAGATGTCTTTGTAAACTCAGAAAAGCTTTTGAGACTCCAGTTTAACTTGGCTCAACCTCTGTTTTAATCTTCTTAACTCAGAATGGGTTATCTTTAAAGTCTGTAGTCACTTTACACTTTTTTTCTGTGCTTAGCACGATCGATCTGGCTCAAGTCCAGCTCATAGAAATCAAATTTAATGCTATAGCAAGTTTCTTTGCTCCTCTACTGGACGATTGAGTAGTAGTACCAAAAATCATTTTTTTGGATTCACGATTGGTCAAGTACCAAGAATCATTTTTTTAAAGTTGTTCTATAGCTGCTTTGCACTTGAGGGAGAGGTGCCTGCTCCTTCTGTACACTGGCTTCTCTCCTTCTGTGCATAATGCACATAGCATCTCTACACCCCATCTCACTGAGTCGCTCATATAACTACTTGTTTCACTGGTTCCTACTAGCCCACTCTGTTCCTGCCAAATTGTTCCCTACCTATCTACTAGGCCAAGTTTCTTGATTTCCAAAATGCTTCCTGCCTAGGAGTTGGCAGACCAAATCTGGCTCACTGTTTTGTGAATAAAGTTTTATTGGGATGCAGCCATGCTCACTGACTGACATTGTCTGTGGTTGCTTTCATGCTACAATGGCAGAGTTGAAGAGGTGAGTAGCAGAAACTGTACGGCCTGCAAAGCCAAAAGTAAATTTAGTATCTGGCCTTTGATATGATGATGTATGAATACTTACATACCAATTTTTAAATTCCTTGCTAATTTTATCTCAAAGGACCAAAAGCTCTCAACACAGGAGAAAGCAATCAAGGAAGAAGGTATGGTCAGGTGTTAAAAGGCTTGCCTGATGGGACAGGCAAGAATAGGGTCTCTAAGTAACACAGAATAAGATCTCTAAGTAGATACACAAAGAAACACATCAGAATGAAACAAAAGAAGTTCTGATTTCTCTTTGGACTGACTCCCTCATCATTCTTTTGACTTCATTGTGATTTAATTTTCAAGTCAAGTCTTTAAAGCTATATGGGTCTCACTTCATGAAGGTCCAGGATAAGTTAAGATATTTGCTAGTTAATAATAAAGACAGGAAAAGACAATACATCCTCTTGAAATTGGGAACTGAAGCTGAAGGATGAGTTGCTTTGACTGTATGCAGGAGCCACCAATTGTTGCTCATGGAGTGTACCTATGGAACCATCTCTCCCGTGAACTTGTTGTATAGAGACCATTTCTCCACCTGCAAATTGCTCAGACATGCTGAGTAATACATTTAATAAATCTGTTGGATTCTCCTGGATTTACTTCTTTTTTTGCCCTGAGTGACAATTTATCAGACAAAACCTCTTTAGCTTTGTAATTCAAATCGAGCAACCAAATAAAGTATTCCTACACATTTACCTCCTGCCTCCAATTAAGTCTCTGTGGCTGTAGAAAATGTCCATAGCTAAAATTACTATGTGACACTGAAGGGTAATAAAGAAGGATCCAGGATGAATATGACCCTTCTATTGAGGAAGTACATGGCAAATAGATGGGGAAAAGTGGAAACAGTGACAGATTTTATTTACTGGGGCTCCAAAATCACTGCGAATGGTGACTGCAGCCACGAAATTAAAAGATGCTTTCTCTTAGAAGGAAAGCTATGACAAACCTAACTAAACATCATATTAAAAAGCAAAGACATCACTTTGCCAACAAAGGTCCGTATAGTCAAAGCTAGGATTTTTCCAGTAGTCACATGCAGATGTCAGTTGGACCATAAAGAAGGCTGAGCACCAAAGAATTGACGCTTTTGAATTGTGATGTTGGAGAAATCTCTTGAGAGTCCCTAGGACAGCAAGGAGATCAAACTAGTTAACCCTAAAAGAAATCAACCCTGACTATTCTTTGGAAGGACTGATGCTGAAGCTAAAGCTCCAATAATTTGGCTACTTGATGTAAAGAGCTGATTCATTGGAAAAGACCCTGGTGTTGGTAAAGATTGAGGGCAGGAGGAGAAGGGGACAACAGAGGATGAGATGGTTGCATGGACATGAATTTGAGCAAACTTTGGGAGATAGTGGAAGACAGGGAAGCCTGGTGTGCTGCAGATCATGGGATCGTACAGAGTTGGACATAACTGAGTGACTGAATGACAAATTGAAGAAGTAAATTTAATTCTTGATTTGTCACTGATTCAGAGAGTAAGGGTCAACCTCACCCTTTGGCAAAGTATAGGTGATTGCAGGGTTGTTTTTATAATATGATTTATCTTGTTCTGTGCTTTTGCCTCAGAGAGGAGAAATTCTGCAACTGTGCTCCTCCCAGAATACAGTCATACACATGCACCTGTGCTCATGTATACACTACCTATAACTATAAACACAAGTATGAATGAGACATTTAGGCTTCATTCATCCATTTCATGCCGGGCATGGTGCTAAACATATATGTTTATAGCAATGATTCTGAAGGATATGGTATCTTGGAGCCTTACAGTCTAAAAACTCTCAGGAAAATGAAGTATAAGATCTTGAATTCACTTTGATTTTTTCTTAAAGTAATAAACTTAGGAGAAGGAAAACAAAATCAATCCTCTATCCATATTTCTATAATATTGAGTGTCAGAATATGAATATTTCCTGCATTTTAAAACTCTTGGTATTGAATTAAAAGTTATTGTGGTTAGGTCTTTCTTTCACTATTAACATTATTTTGTTTTATCTTTACATTGTGAACATTCACAAATTTATTTTAGAAACCCCTTAAGAGCCTCCCGGCTATATTCTAGAAGTCACTATACAACCATATCTAATAACTTTTCCAGAAAAACAGACTGGTTCAGCAATATTGACATTTATTTGTGCACCCATTTGTAAATAAGTATTGAATTGTTAGTGTGCACCAAGCTCTGTGCTGGGGCAGACATACAGGAGGGTTCAACATGAGGAGAAGGATATCATTAGCTAACCATAACTAGAATGAGTCTTTAATTAGAGGTAAAATCAAGAAGAACAAGAAAATCCCATTCATAGTAATGGGGACTGGCTGATAGAATCTAAGACTGCATTTCTGAGGGAGGGGGTAATCAATATACAATGATGTAAAGTGGAATGGGCATCAAATAAGAAAGAATGTGTGAAACGTGTCTGAAGTGAACAATTCAGCACATGACTTGTTTGAATTTTGCAGGTAATAGGTGGAAGATATTCCAACTGATTTCAACCGACCGTGATAGATTGTGAAATAGGAAAAATATTTAAGCCATCAAGGTTAAACAGATTCCTTGTGTCCCACCTTCAGTTGGGCAGGCAGTTACTTTATCTTTAGATTAAAAAAAAGAACTTTGAGCATTTGTGTAGCATCGCTTATCTTATTCATTACTAAAGAAAAATATAAAACTATGAAAAGAGAATTTTCAGAAAAAGATAAAACGATGACTGCCCTACAGACATAAAAAGTGAACACGTGTTAAAAAAATTAATCCTATTTATTAATTAATAAGGGAATCAGGCAATGTTATAACTGATTCAGAAACTTAAGAATAGATACATTTGTAGAACAGGAATAGTGTAATATACGTGCAAATGGAAAGCAAAACTTTTTGGAGGAATGGAGAAGGAAGTCAGTTGTTTTTTACAGGCCAGAATTTGCCTGCCTATAGATAAGAATTACTTTTCTTTGCTATAAGTTATTCACAATTTGTAATTAGTTGTAAAATTGCTTCAGTGGAACCCAAATCAGATAACCCTAAGGGTCTAAACAATGCAGTTTTTCACTGAAGCACAAATTCTTTCCCACAGTTCTAAACATGGAACCAAACACCCTTACCCCAGTGGTTAAGGATCATTTAAAACAAAGTGAACAGCCCATTCATGGAGTGAAAAAAATCCCACAAATGGTGTTTTAAGTGTTTATCTAATGCAGAGCATAGAACATAAGTGCTCAAAAATGTGTGTTGAATATTTATTGCTATAGAAATACTGTCATTATGGAAAACATTCTGTAAAAACAGTAGATAAAGCAATGGGATTCTATATAGCAATAAAAATATATATTGCTTTATATAGTAATAAGAAAGTAAAAACAATAATTACAACAGTAGAATACTATATAGCAATGCTGCTAAGTCACTTCAGTCATGTCCGACTCTGTGCGACCCCATAGACGGAAGCCAACCAGGCTCCCCCGTCCCTGGGATATAGCAATAAAAATAAATAAATCAACTTTACACAAAAACATGGCTAATCTCACGAATAAAACAACTGAGCCAAAAAGTCAGGTACATAAAGAGTACATATTGCATGATTCTAATTATATAGAACAAAGAAACACACAGAAGTAATTCATGATACTTTAGGGATTACCCTTGGAGGGGAGGTATAACTGGGAGTGGGCAAGAGGGGGCTTCTGGGACACAAGATATTTCTTGAAATAGGTGTTGGCTGCTTCTGTATTTTTACTTTGAATTGTGCACTTTTTTTTATGTGTACCTTTCTGTACACATGTTAATACAAACATTTAAAGTCTACCAAAAGGTGTATGTATGTATGTGTGTGTGTGTATATATATATATATATATATATATATATATATATATATATATATATAATTACCTCTAAAAAGAGCATCTAGGTAAATTTCTATGTACATTAAATCATATATATTATCAATATCAGCTTAAAAGCAATGTGTTAATAATAATCTTCTCTAGACATTGGGATTATGAGTAACTTTTACTTCTGTCTTTGTGTCTTTTTGCTTCCCTGGTGGCTCAGCTGGTAAAGCCTGTAATGTGAGAGACCTGGGTTCGATCCCTGGGTTGGGAAGATCCCCTGGAGAAGGGAATGGCTACCCATTTCAGTATTCTGGCCTGGAGAATTCCATGGACTCTATAGTCCATGGGGTCAAAAACAGTCGGACACGACTGAGTGACTTTCACTGTTACTTTCATGTCTTTTTACACAATCTATTTTTTTTTCTTAAGAAAAACAATAAAATTGTAATTTAAAAAGTAGACTATTAGTTACTCATGAAGTAAAAATTGTAACTATTACACATAATAAATATCTTAATTGTATTAGTCAAAGAGACAAAACCAACATTTATTATAAGAAAGTATGTGATTATGAAGGATAAGAAATTCCACAATCTGTTGTCTGCAAGCTGGAGACCCAAGGAAGCAAGTGGTGTAGTTCCAGTCCACCTGTGAAGGCCCGAGGACCAGAAAGTTGATGGTTTAACTCCCAGGCTGAGCACAGAAGACTGAAGTCCCAGCTTAAATAGCCAGGTAGAGAGTGAATTCTCCCTTCCTCTACCTTTTGCTCTATTCTGTCTCTTGATGGGTTTGATGCCTATCCACAATGGTGAGGGTGATCTTTGCTCAATCTACTGATTCAAATGCTAGTCTCTTCCAGAATACCTTCCTAGACACACTGAGAATCACTGGGCACCTTGTGACTGTCAAGTTGATGCTTGACTAGAATTAATCATCATACCAATCTTGTTGAATTTATTTAATTCATTCACATGAATTCCAATAAGTGTCTAGAAAAAATACTAAAGAACCTTAGCTTCAGTATCACAAGTAAGCTCATGCGTTTTCCATTTTAAGTAGAGGTGATTAATGTTTATCCTGTAAATAACACTGACTTCACAGAATCATTTCACCTGAAAACTAATGTTTGGCACAGTTCTTGATAATTCAGTTTATAAAGTATTCATATAGTTTCCCTCCAGTTGCCCTGAGGAAAGGAAACAACATTTTTTCCAAATGTTCAGTCCTGACTGGTACAAAGGTAAGATTCTTACCAAGCATCACTACAAACAAAGGTAGTGGAGGTGATGGAATTCCAGCCGAGCTATTTAAAATATTAAAAGATGATGCTGTGGAAGTGCTGCACTTAATATGCCAGCAAATTTGGAAAACCAAGCAGTGGCCACAGAACTGGAAAAGGTCAATTTTCATTCTGATCCCAAAGAGAGGCAATGTCAAAGAATGTTCAAACTACTGCATGATTGCACTCGTCTCACACACTAGCAAATACAATACTGTAAAGTTTAAAAATAAAATAAAATTAAAAAAAAAATTCTCCAAGCTAGGCTTCAACAGTACATGTACCGAGAACTTCCAGATGTTTCAAGCTAGCAAAGGAACCAGAGGTCAAACTGCCAACATCCAGTGGATCATAGAAAATGCATGAGAATTCCAGAAAAACATTGACTTCTGCTTCATTGACTACTCTAAAGCCTTTGACTGTTTGGATCACAACAAATTGGAAAATTCTTACAGAGATGGGAATACCAGGCCACTTTACTTGGCTCCTGAGAAATCTGAATGCAGGTCAAGATGCAACAGTTAGAACCAGACATGGAACAATGGACTGGTTCCAAATTGAGAAAGGAGTATGTCAAGGTGTATATTGTCACCTTGCTTATTTAACTTCAATGCAGAGTACATCATGCGAAATGCCAGATTCGATGAAGTACAACCTGGAATCAAGATTGCAGGGCAAGATATCAATAACCTCAGATATGCAAGACGACACCACCCTTATGGCAGAAAGTGAAGAGAAACTAAAGAACCTCTTGAGGAAAGTGAAAGAGGAGAGTGAAAAAGTTGGCTTAAAACTCAACATTCAGAAAACTAAGATCATGGCATCTGGTCCCATCATTTCATGGCAAATAGATGGGGAAACAATGGAAACAGTGATAGACTTTATTTTCTTGGGCTCCAAAATCACTGCAGATGGTGACTGCAGCCATGAAATTAAAAGATGCTTGCTTCTTGGAAGAACAGCTATGACCAACCTAGAGAGAATATTAAAAAGCAGAGACATTACTTTGCTGACAGTTTCATATAGTCAAAGCTATGGTTTTTCAAGCAGTTATGTAAGGATGTGAGAGTTGGAGTATAAAGAAAGCTGAGCACTGAAGAACTGATGCTTTTGAACTGTGGTGTTGGAAAAGACTCTTGAGAGTTCCTTGAACTGCAAGGAGATCCAATAAGTCCATCCTAAAGGAAATCAGTCCTGAATATTCACTGGAAGGATTGATGCTGAAGCTGAAGTTTCAACCCTTTGACCACCTGATGTGAAGAACTGAGTCACTGGAAAAGATCCTGATTGAAGGCAGGAGGAGAAGGGGATGACAGAGGATGAGATGGTTGGATGGCATCACCGACTTGATGGACATGAGTTTGTGCGAACTCCGGGAGTTGGTGATAGACAGGGAAGCCTGGCGTGCTACAGTCCATGGGTTTGCAAAGAGCTGGACATAACTGAGTGACTGAACTGAACTGAAGATTCTTACTTGACTATACATCTATAGTCAAGTGACTATAAAATGTCACTTACATGACTATAAAAATGCAAACACTTGATGTCATCATTTCAGCTGTGGTCAGATTGACAACAGACCCTCCCACCTCATTCATTTGTTCCTGAGTGAAAGATGAGATGAATTTGCCAATCAGGGTGGAGAGGCAATTAATGATGTGAAGTAGACAGACCCTTCAGTCTCGGCCTGGTTCTAAACAACTAGCTGTCCTGATCTGGCTACAGAAGGCACATCCAGAGTCAGTCAGTACACTGGGTAACCATGCACTTGTAATTTCAATGTTATCTTGGCAATTTCCCATTTCAGTTCTTCATAAAACAGAAAATGTTGAAAAATATTTACAATTTTAAACAAACATACTTTTCTTTCAAAACATTTGGCTCAAAGAAATGTATCTATATCTACAAATACAAAGAAAATCTGTGATTCTACATTTATTTGGTCAGACATAACAGGAAGCAGTCACATATATTTCCTCAAAAGCAAGTAGTTTCAGGTAAGCTAGTTTAGTTGTTTAACACATTTATGCTCAGTTATTGGTTCTTGGGGATATGGTGATTAATACACAATGTTGGCTCTAGAACAATATTTTTGTTAAAAGTCAAAGATACTTCTGAGAACCTTATAAAAGCTATAGTACTTCTCAGGAAAAAAGGTTTGTATAAAATTTTTATAAAATGCACTTCATCTGTATAATTTTCAAATTATCTTTACCATGATCATGATAATGAGGGATGAGAAAATAACAGTAATATACATTGATTACTATCTAAGAGTCAGTTTTTGGGTAAGTGACTTAAGATTATTTTTTCAAACCTTAAATATTCCTAACAGGCTATATGATTATACCCATTTTACAAATCAGGAGACAGACTTAGGGAGGTGACATAGTTTATTCAGGGTCACTGACAGGGAATGTTGAACTGTCAAGCCCAGGTTGTGGCTAATCATTCTGAACAGATGTGAGTTTGGTGTTTATCAATAAGCAAATAACATGCAATGAGATAAAATCCTAAATGGTTTGCTTATGTATATACCTAATCTCTCAATTTGCTGTTTTGTTATTATGTCCATGAAATAACTATTTAAAAGAGTATTTACTTCTCATAGTTTTCATGTGACAATGAAAAAAATTTAAAGGAAGGAAGATGCATGGAACTTTGGTAAAATAATTACGTAGCTCACAGAGGAAACACCTGCAAAATATAAGGAAAATAGACTGCAAGGCTCTGATCCCATGAAACAGGACCCAACTCTGTCCTTTCTTAGTTTATGATGTCATGCAATCCCTTGACTTATTTCTCCAGAATTCACAGTTACCCATCATTTGTAGAGTAGTCACATAATTTCCCTTAAGCTATCCAGAGGAGCTACAGAAAATAAAACAATGATTTTATGTCATTGCTTTGCTAATGCCCTGGGAGCTATTCAGCCCACCCACATTCTATCAAGATGCCATTATGGGAAGAATAAGCTCTTTGTAACACAAGCAATATAATTTCAAGAATGTGGTGTTGTGTGTGCACGTAATCATTATAAAAATATCTATTCAAGTAACCCACAGCCATCTCATGATTTATCTCTTTCATCTAATTCTGTATTGGATCATTTGAATGTAAAATTATCAGAAGGTCTTTTGTAAATGGAAACTCAGGGTCTGGTTCGTGTAAGAACTTGAGTCTCTGCACCTCTCAATTACATATTCTAAAGTGGGGCCAGAGCAACCAGATCATGCTGTGGCCAACCTGGTTACTACCATTTACCACCTTCTTAATAATTAATATGGGTCATGTTTATGATGGCAATAGAATCAATAGTAAAATAGGAATACAGAAAATAGCAATGTTTTATTCTACCTTAATCTGATTTTATACCCAATCCTTTTCTTTTTTTATATAATTAAGAGAAGTATAAATACATTTTTCTATAATCTGTTTTATTTAGCAATCTATGTTTACTAGGGGTGGGGTGAGGAGTGAGGGGGAGGGGTTGAGCACACTGGTTCAATATATTAGCTCTGGAGGAGACAGCCTGTGTTCAAATCCTGGCCTGATACTACTTGTCTAAGACAGTGGTTTTTAAAACTTTCTGGTACATCAGAATCGCCCAGGAGGCTTATTAAACTTCACATTACTGATTCCTACTCCCAAAAATTTTAAGTGTATATGAGATAGAGCCTAATAATTTGCATTTTTAGTTAGTGATACTAACATAGCTGATTCAGATACCCTTTGAGACATAAATGTCAATTTCTCTTAGCCTCAGTTTCCTTATCTATAGAATTTAGTAATAATAGCTCCTACTTAAAATGGCTGATTTCCAAGAATAGTGTAATTTAGAAAAAATAAACAAAACAAAGTTTATTATTTCAATGTGAATTATAACTAATTAAAGAGATTGTGCTTTTTCAGTTGTGCTAAGTAAATCCCTTATGTGATACTCTAGATTGATATTAAGAATATGTGTATAATGACATACTTTCATAAAATGCCTCTTTGCTTTATCAAGAATTTTCAATACCCAACTTTCATTTATGTCCAGAAACATGTGCCAGTTATGACAGACACTATTGGTTGC
The DNA here is from genome assembly GCF_003369695.1 of Bos indicus x Bos taurus. Lineage (NCBI taxonomy): Eukaryota > Metazoa > Chordata > Mammalia > Artiodactyla > Bovidae > Bos > Bos indicus x Bos taurus. Next base: position 81,973,224 of record NC_040082.1, read on the forward strand.
CTTCCAATGATTCTACCTTCTTTCCCTTTATCCTTGACTGCTATTAACAATTCCTCCAGGAAGCTACCTCCTTATGAAGGGTCACATGTATTAGGGGAAGCTGGACTCTTTCCTAGAGTGTCCTGATTAATCTAAGCACCTTAAGGTGGTCATGAGAACAGAATGCAGTTCTTGTCTAGGAGAAATGCAGGTTAGATTTCTGGGAAATGGTTTTTGTTCACATAAAATAACACTGGATCTTGGGGTATCTGTATGTTGCCTGGTACTGCTACAACTGTCTCAGGACCATAAGGGGAGCCAGCCTGAGGATAACCTGATACAGGAAGGATAGGAGAGCAGAGGGATGGGAAATCCAGGCCTCTGTTCATGGGATTGAACCACAGAATTAACTAACTTTGAAATTACTATAACTTCCTGTTCCACATTAAGATAATACATTTCCCTTATTGTTTAAACCATTTTCACTCTATTTTCATTTTTTGCTGCTGAAGGTGTCTTAACTGATAAACCAATTTATTAAGCATATTATCCTTGAAATTAATTAAAATTATCAGAGTACTGCTGTGCCAGGGGTTCTCATTTAAGCTGCAGCATTTATAGACAGTGTGACTGATTAAATTATTTAACTTCTAGGCTTCTTCTGTTACTTCATTTGTATAATGATGACATTGGGCTGGATCATTTCTAAAGACATTCCAAGTTTAAAATACTGGGGTCATTTGATTCCATGCCACATGAAATATAATGATGTATATCCATTGAACAATGAGATTATATAGATAGCATATTAAAAAGCAGAGACATTAATTTGCCAACAAAGGTCCATCTAGTCAAGACTACAGTTTTTCCTGTGGTCATGTATGGATGTGAGGGTTGGACTGTGAAGAAAGCTGAGCGCTGAAGAATTGATGCTTTTGAACTGTGGTATTGGAGAATACTCTTGAGAGTCCCTTGGACTGCAAGGAGATCCAACCAGTCCATCCTAAAGGAGATCAGTCCTGGTGTTCATTGGAAGGACTGATGCTGAAGCTGAAACTCCAATACTTTGGCCACCTGATGCGAAGAGTTGACTCATTGGAAAAGACCCTGATGCTGGGAGGGACTGGGGCCAGGAGGAGAAGGGGACGACAGAGGATGAGATGGCTGGATGGCATCACTGACTCGATAGACATGAGTTTGGGTAAACTCCGGGAGCTGGTGATGAACAGGGAGGCCTGGCGTGCTGCAATTCATGGGGTTGCAAAGAGTCAGACACAACTGAGTGACTGAACTGAACTGAACTGAACATAATAACTACATAATGTAGTCACACCTATGTAACATAATGACTACATATGTATTTTTATAATAATTTAATATCACACATATTATATACTCTGATTTATCTACAGTGAGCATCTGGTCATTACCATGGTGGAGTTAGTTGAATATTACAGCTCTTTGAATGGTACTTTTGTAAGGAATAATTGATCCCTCATAATATTTCTAATTTGGAGGAAAATAAAAATAGTACTATTTATATTTTCACGTGTTATATTTAAATATATAAATATGGACATGGGCAATATTTAAAATGAAAAGTTATCTGTTAAGAAGTGAGATCACCAATATTTTTTCTCTCTAGAAGTACACACACTTGCATACCCTCCATCTTTGTTGCTATCATAGATGAATTGTATAATTTGTGTGACTTAGGCATGCAAAAATAAAATAGAAAAATTTCACTATAGTTGCACTTTAATTATCTTTTGGCCTCATAGCCACCAATAAAAACAAAACAAAAGCAAATCAAGTTGAAGTATGCCATTTTCAGGTTTTTGTTAGTTTCTTTGGGTAAATACTAATCAATTCAAGATGCTCTCACCTACAGCCTTCTTTCCTTTCTCTTTAGTTCCAGGATGGCTACATTGTACCATGGAAGAGATACGGTTCCAGTTACTAGCATCCAATCCCAGTGGTTTACAATGATATATAAATATTCTTTTGTTCCTAGATGATTTATCTCTGTGGCATCTATAGTTGATCTATTTGGGGCTACTATTCTTTTTCAGTCACACAATTCTTTTGGGTGTTCTCCTTGTCCTAAGTTTAGCTTTTTTTTCTGATTTCAAAGTTCACCAACTACTTCCTTATCCCTCCTGGTGACAGAGGAAAAGATGGGACACTCTTCCACTTCTACTATGTGGGTGAACAATTCAAGTTAAGTGGCTGCCATAATCCCTCTTTATTCCTTTCTGATATCTCTCTGTCTATCCCTGTATCTGCGTCTGTATCTACATACAATATCTGCTGTATTACTTTTATATTTTGTGTAGTTGGAAACATCTACAAGCTACTCTATTAAGGTCAGCAAGATTGTTGAAATGAAGGCTTTATGTGAGTCTCGCCACCATCTTAGGCCTCACCCAAGAAGGAGCAAGACACCAGTCCTTTCTTTGGTGGCCAAAACCAGAAACTTCTTTGGATTTTTTATCAAGCCCTCTATTCTGGGCAGGTGTGGGGAGGAAGCAACAGAACTCTGGGCTCCCCAGTTTCTGCTCTCTGGGCAAGTCTTTCTGATTCTCCCCTTCACAGAGGGCTGAAAGTTTACATTCTTTTGGGCTAGAAAACTCGTGTGTTATCTTACATTGCCTCAAGTTCATCATGGCCTGAATTGTGTGCTGAGTCCCTGAGGTGCCTAATCTTGATATGCAAATGTACATGTATAGAAAAAAAATATCTTAATAAGATTGGTCTTTGATATCCAAGGCCACTGCCTGTACCATGAGTTCGAAAAACAAGAACCAAGGAGAAAAGTGCGAAAAAGAAACACTGTGGCAATTATTTCAGAATTTCACCCTGTTATATCCTAAAAATAAGCAATCTCTTTTTTTTTCCCAATTAAATTGTGCACTTTTTTCTCGGTATACAGGTGGTATATTTAGCTATAGTTATAGCTGTAGCTAGCTCTCCCTTTCTTTTTCTCAAGTCACTATGACTTTTTGCCTCCAAAGTGTCTACCATAGCCACAGCTTGCTTTCTCTTCTCACTGTCAAAGTTTTTGTTTCCAGACTTTTATTGCCTTTTTTCTTTTATGACTTCAAAAGTCTAAACAGGCTTCTATATTTCTTTTTTTTTTTTTCTATTATCAGTTCAGTTGCTCAGTCGTGTTTAACGCTTCATGCAACCCCATGGACTGCAGCATGCCAGCTTTCCCTGTTCATCACCAACTCCCAGAGCTTACTCAAACTTATGTCCATTGAGTCAGTGATGCCATCCAACCATCTCATCCTCTGTCATTCCCTTCTCCTCCTTCCTTCAATCTTTCCCAGCATCAGGGTCTTTTCAAATGAGTCAGTTCTTTGCATCATGTGGCCACAGTATTGGAGTTTCAGCTTCAACATCAGTCCTTCCAATGAATATTCAGGACTGATTTCCTTTAGGATGAACTGGTTGGATCCCCTTGCAGTCCAAGGGACTCTCAAGAGTCTTCTCCAATACCACAGTTCAAAAGCATCAATTCTTCAGCACTCAGCTTTCTTTATAGTCTAGTCTACCTCATATAACAATTAGCTATTCATTTATTCAAAAAACATTTACTGAGTGCCAACAGGGTGCCTTGTGCTAGGCTAGATGCTGGTGACCCCATTGAGAAAGTGACAAAGAATTTCTTCTTGGAGACCCTATAGTCTTTTAAGAGGAACAGACTGAACATTAGAGGATTAAAAGAGTGTGGCAAGAGTTACAGTGGCAGAAGGTCCAGGGAGCTGGGTGAGCCTAGCAGAGTTATCTAACCTAGTCAGTGAGTCCAGGGAACATTTCCTACAGGCAGCAATTTCTAAACATAATCACTAAAGGATGCAGAGGATTTAGGCAGAAAGTATATTCTTGGCAGGAAAATTATTTGTGAAAAGGACCAGAAATGAAAGGACATATATAAAAGAAATTCCATTTGACCAGAGTCTAGAGCTCAAGTGTGTGGGATGGGACAAAGCAGAATGAGTCCATAGAGACAGCCCAGGAAAGATTGCCAAGGGCCATACTAAGAAATCTGGACATCATCCTAACAGCAGTAGGAAGGATTGGAGGGACTTTAGTAGCATAATAATTGAGTTAGTTTGGGGGTTTAGATACATTTAAGTAGGTGGTACGTTGGGAAAAACTGAACACAAGTCCTGTTAAAGATCTGAGGCTATTCATTTCCCAAGTAAGAGATAATCATTAACTGGATTTGGAGTACAGCAGTGGGAAAGGAGTGACGTGAACAGACCCTAGGCATTGAACAGCACTATGTGAATGGACAAGGGGAGCAGCTGAGGATGATTCTTGGGTGTCTCAGCTGGGCAACCTTGTGCTTGGTGGGCATCATTCTCTGAGACAGTGAACCTGGAGAGTGAGATGCTATCAGGATGGCATTTACATCCCACAAACACCAGAATCTTGTCCAAACATTGTCACAAACGTGGCCCCTCCAGACTCAGTGGGAAGGTATACAAAAAGAAAAGAAAGCAGAATAAACTATAGAAAAGCAATTAGCAGGGCTTCACCCAAAGAGAAAGAAAATAAAGAAGGCAAAGTGATTATCTGGGGAGGTTTACAAATAGCTGAAGAAAGAGGAGAAGTGGAAAGTAAGGGAGAAAGGGAAAGGTACATCCAACTAAACACAGAGTCCCAAAGAAGAGCAAGGAGGAACAAGGCCTCTTTCAATGAACAGTGCATAAAACTACAAGACAACAACAGGAGGGGGAAAACTAGAGATCTCTTCAGGAAAACTGGAAATATCAAGGGAACATTTTGCCCTTGATATGGACAAATGTCACAATAGAGGACACAATAGAGCACAGAAATGGGATTCTTTACCAACTGAGTTATCAGGGAAGCCTGGTAGAGACCTAGAAGATGCTGAAGAGATCAAGAAGAGATGTAAAGAATACAAGGAAGAATTGCACAAAAAAGATCTTAATGAACTGAATTACTATGATGGTATGGTCAGTCACCCACCATACTGAAGAATGTGTTGACCATCAGACAACTGCACTCATCTCCCATGCTAGTAAGGTCATGCTTAAAATCTTGCATGCTAGGCTTCAGGATTATGTGAACCAAGAACTTCCAGATGTCCAACCTGGGTTTAGAAAAGTTAGAGGAACCAGAGATCAAATTGCCAACATTTGCTGGGTCATAGAGAAGGCAAGGGAATTCCAGAAAAACATTCATTGACTACACTAAAGCCTTTGACTGTGTGGGTCATAGCAAACTGTGGAAAGCTCTTAAATGATGGCAATACCAAAGCATCTTACCTGTCTCCTGAGAAACCTGTACACAGGTCAAGAAGCAACAGTTAGAACCCTGTATGGAACAACTGATTGGTTCAAGATTGAGAAAGGAGTATGACAGGGCTGTCTGCTGTCACCCTGTTTAGCCTATACATTGAGCACATCATGAGAAATGCTGGACTGGATGAGTTACAAGCTGGAATCAAGATAGGTGGGAGAAATATCAACAACCTCAGATATGTGGATGATACCACTCTAATGGCAGAAAGTGAAGAGGAACTAGAGCCTTTTGATAATGGTGAAGGAGGAGAATGAAAGAGCCAGCTTAAAACTAAATATTAAAAAAACTAAGATCATGGCATCTGGTCCCATTACTTCATAGCAAATAGAAGAGGTAAAGGTGGAAGCAATGATAGATTTCCTCTTCTTGGTCTCTAAAATCACTGTGGAGGGTGACTGCAGCCATGAAATCAGAAGACAATTGTTTATTGACAGGAAAGCGATGACAAATCTAGACAGTATTTTAAAGAGCAGAGACATTACTCTGCCGACAAAGGTCCGTATAGTCAAGGCTATGGTCTTCCTTGTGGTCATGTACAGTTGGGAGAACTGGACCATAAAGAAGACAGAATACCAAAGAACTGATGTCTTCAGACTGTGGTGCTGGAGAAGAATCCTAAAAGTCCCTTGGATGGCAAGGAAATCAAACCAGTCAATCTGAAGGGAAATCAACCCTGAATTGGAAGGACTGACGTTAGAGCAGAAGCTCCAGTATGTTGGTCATCTGATGAGAACAGCCAACTCACTGGACAATCCCTGATGCTGGGAAACATTGAGGGAAGAAGGAGAAGAGGGCATCACAGGATGAGATGGTTGGATGGCATCACTAATGCAATGGACATGAACTTGGGAAAACTTTGGGAGATGGTGAGGGACAGGGAGGCCTGGTGTCCTGGAGCCATGGGGTCACAGAGTCGGACATGACTGGGTGACTGAACAACAACAGCCACAAACAACAAAGTGAAAATTAAAAGATAGGTTGGACCACCTAGGAGACTCTTACATCCTGAGGCAAAAAGTCTTGGTCTTTCTACTTCTATTTCTACCAAAGCTGAAACCTTTCTCATATTCCACTAGGGTTTGTATTCTTGCAGTATGCCCTCATCATAGGTTAAGCTCCTGGAGGACTCATGATTGGTCCAACATTTCATTCATGCAGCAAATATCATCACATGTATAGTACTCTGTGAAATGGTTACATGATAAGGAATTTATGCTCTAGTAGGAGAAACTGACAAGGATCTAGGAAAGCATGAAGGGAAATAAGTGTTCTTACAGAGAGGATCCACTGGGTTCAGGAGAGCTCCTGGACCTGGTGGGGATGGGAACGGCACTCGAGCCCAAGGGTTTTCTCAAATATTGTATGTAGTTGCTCAAAAGCTCAACGTGCTTGCTGAATTAATTTTTTTCTTTTATACTTGTGTACTCTTAGTTTTCTTTTCCTTAGATATTATGTTCTTTAATAAGTATTCTTAAAACCCATGGTTTTGGTATCTTTTCCTCATATCTCTGTTTACCCTTAGCAAATTGTTTTTATATACTGGGCAAGGTGGTATGCTAAAGAAAGCATGTGGTTTAACCATAAAGGAGTAAGATGATTTCCCTGAGTCAAATTAAAAATAAAACAAAACAAAAAACCCTCAGTCCTATTTGATAGATCACACTGGTGTCAGTTACTCTAGTCTTATTTAACAAGAAAATACAAAGATTTATCCAAGCTTAATATTTAGAGGTCTGAGGATAGCTTTAATTATTTTTGATGATTGTATAGAAATTAAATTAAAATTTTAATTTGATACTTAAAATTCATTTAATAATGAAGTAAATTAGTTTTATTGCTTTCTACTTTTAAGAAAAGCAACAAATCATAACCAATTTAACTATATGTGCTCTTAGCAGAAAAATAGTCAACTTCCAGATTTTGTACTAGAATCAGTAGAGATGATTCTTTTAAAAAAATACCACTAAGCCTTTTCAGGAGAAGGCAATGGCACCCCACTCCAGTACTCTTGCTTGGAGAATCCCATGGATGGAGGAGCCTGGTGGGCTGCAGTCCATGAGGTCGCTAAGAGTTGGACACGACTGAGCGACTTCCCTTTCACTTTTCACTTTCATGCATTGGAGAAGGAAATGGCAAACCACTCCAGTGTTCTTGCCTGGAGAATCCCAGGGACGGGGGAGCCTGTTGGGCTGCCGTCTATGGAGTCGTACAGAGTCGGACACGACTAAAGTGACTTAGCAGCAAGCCTTTTCAAAAAATGGTGCTAAAGCAAGTAGACATTCATGGGCAACAGTGAACATTGACTAAATCTTACTTTTCGTAAAAAGTTAATTTATAATGGACCCAAAACTGAAATGTGAAAAGTAAAACAAAATTTTAAAAAAGAGAAAAAATTTGAAAAAAGAGCCCTTCAGGCTCTAGGGCTAGGTAGACCTCCAGTCAAATCACAATCCATAAAAGGAAAAACTGATAAAATTAGATCTCATCAAGACTAAAAACTTTTCCTCTGCAAAATACCCTTTCAGAAGACAAGCTACTGACTAGGGGAAAATATTTGTAAACCACACACCTGACAGAAGATTGGTATCTAGAAAGCATAAAAAAACCCCCTCAAAACTCAATAGAAAAAAAAAACCCAAAAAAGTCCAGTTAGAAAATGGGCAAAAGACATGACCCAAAATTGACTTAAGAGAGTAAATCAATAGCAAATGAAAAGATTTTCAAGGTAATTAACCATTAGAAAAATGTAAATTTAATCTAGGAGACATCACTACTCACCTATCAGAACTGCTACAATAAAAAGTAGTGAGAACACTAAATACTGTCAAGAATGTGGAAAACAAGGTCATTCATACATTGCTGGTTGTAATATAAAATGGGGCAGCCACTCTGAGACATGGTTTGCTAGTTTCTTATAAAACAAAACTAACTACCATGCTGGATGCTGGATGGCCTCACTGACTTGATGCACATGAGTTTGGGTGAACTCCGGGAGTTGGCGATGGACAGGGACGCCTGGCGTGCTGCGAATCATGGGGTTGCAAAGAGTCGGACACAACTGAGCGACTGAACTGAACTGAACTATCATGCAACCCAGCAATCACACACCTGAGGATTTTCCTCAGGGAAGTGAAAATTATGTTCACACAAAACTGGACATGATGCTCACAGAAGCTTTATCTGTAACAGCAAAATTAGTAAACAACCCAGATGTCCTCCAGGTGAAAAGTTAACCTCTGGTAGATTGATACTACAGAATAAAACTAAGGAATGAACTATTGATACACTCAACGATTTAAACAAACCTCCAGAGAATTATGTTGCATGAAAAATGCAACTCTCAAAAGTTTCCATAGTGCATGACTACATCTACATAACTCTTGAAATAACAGCTTTATTGAAATAAAGACGAGATGAGAGGTTGCTAGGAGTCAGGGAGTGAGGGAGGAGAGGGATGTAGGTGTGGCCACAGGAGAAATCTAGTGGCGAAGGGACTGTTGTTCAACTTAGCTGAATCCAGCTAGTCAGTATCTTAGTCGTGTTATTGTATTATTATTTTGCAGCATATTATTATTTGGAAATTACTAGGGAAAATGTACCCAGGGTCTCTCAGTATTATTTCTCACAGTTCAGTTCAGATCAGTCTCTCAGTCATGTCCGACTCTTTGCAATCCCACAGACTGCAGCACGCAGGGAAAAGAAGATGGCTTTCTTTGGTGGGACCCCCAGTTAATGCTTTTTTGTGTTTTATTGTCCTAAACAGAATCACTATCCTATTACAAAACTATGGCCAGGGGAGTAGGAAATATTGATTGGAACAAGGAAATCAGGCCCCACTCACTCATCACTGAGTCAGCCAAGTGATATGTTGGAACTAGTTAGTACCTATTTGCTAGAGCCAGTCATTAAATTTTTAGGAAATTTGTGATGTATTTATTAAACACAGCCTTTAACAAATTTAAATTATATAACTTACAATTAAGTATAAAGGTAATAAAGTCCAAACTCTTTATTTCTTAATCATTTTACTATTGTCTATGCTTTGAGGTTATTTTTATCTTTTGTAGTTGTATAGTAGACATATAATACTGTATAATGTTCCACCATTATGCATTTCATGTCAAGTCTGCATTCAGCGATATCACTTTGGTAGCTTCAAATTGTTCATTACGGGCATATTTATACCATAGAAGTAGCCAAACACTAGAAATCAGGGCTTTTTTCTGACCTCAGCAAACCTGTTGTTAAACATTTATTGGTATAATACTGAGCTGAACTCATCCAATGAAGAAGGAAATGACAACCTTCTCCAATATTTTTGCCCGGGAAATCCCACAGACAGATAAGCCTGGTGGACTATTGTCTATAGGGTCACAAAAGTGTCAGGCACGGTTTGACCATTAAAACAACAAAAACTAATCCAAGTTGTATGGCTGGGAAATTTGAATTATTGTTGGGGAAAGCAGTGAGAAAAAAAGTCCTGGGGGTAGTATCAGGCAATATCCACCGTGTTCTAGAAAATCATTGCGCTTTAAAGATGTTTTATTTCATTCTTTTATTTAGCGCTCTAGAAATTAATCTAGAGGTTCACAGTCGGAATCTAGACGGAGAAAACTGATTTTAGAGAAGTGGTTTCCTCCACTATGCATCCCAAGCTGGAGGAAAGTGAGTGCATTTTGAACTGATTTGTATTTGACACAGTAATGTCCCTGTGAAATAATAGGCTTTCCAGATTATGCAAGCTGGAGACAGAGATGCTGTTCTGGGACTTCTGGGCATGGCCTCTTTTTTTTCTACAGGAAATTAAGCTATGACATGATCTTGCCATTGTTGAATCAGATTCAGCAGCCAGGAGAGCCCAATGTTTGTAAACATCCTCTTAAGTGGAAGCATCCATTACAGAGACTGTATAAAAGCCTTCTGAATGATAATGTTGGTCCTATTTATGGAAGGTTTTTAAGTTTCTCACATCTGTACCTGTACGGTCAATGCCACTGGCACACACGAAACTTCATGGGGCCAAGGGGTGCTGCACTAGGATATGTTGCCTCTCCTCTCCGTCTTCATGGCCAGGGTCCTTACACCTAGTGTCCATATGCATAACTCCAAATCTCCATGGAGTATAGACCCAGGTACATAGAAGGTCCTGTTCTACTGAAGACTGTTATAGGACTGGATATGCAGTTTTGTGGGTCTAAGTGGGGAAGCACTCAACTATTTTGCCTAAATAGAGATGAATTGGACCTCATGATCCATCAGGGTGGAATTGGTGTCTGGATAATAGGCAACCAGGTCCTCTATAATGTTCTCCCTTCCTGTGGCCCTACTAATCTTTAGCAAAGTTGATTAAAACTCATGAAACAAATTCCTCTGTAATCCAAGGAAGTGATTGTCTTTTCTCTCTAGTTTAATATAGTGCATTAGAGAAAAAGCATCCACTGAAGAAAAGTCTAGAAAGCAGAGTTCTGCAACTTGCAGCATATATTTTGAGCAAGCTCATTGGAACTGCACAGACCCTGGGGTGGTTAAGATTGTGTAAACAGTGCCAGACTGTTCAGGGGGTGCCACTTCCACTCAGGCTGCATGTGTATATGCTGTGCTGTGCTAAGTTGCTTCGGTCATGTCCAACTCTTTGTGACACTATGGTCTATAGCCTGCCAGGCTCATCTGTTCATGGGATTCTCTACACAAGAATACTGGAGTGGGTTGCCCTTCTCCAAGGGATCTTCCTGACTCAGGGATTAAGCCCACATCTCTTATTATCTCCTGCATTGGCAGGTGACATTGGTTAAAGAAAGGCAGGTTTCTTTACCACTAGTGCCACCTGGGATGCCCCTGCATATGTATCAAAAGGTTTCCAAATTATTTTTTGAAGTGGTTGAAGCATTCCCCTCATCATCTTGTACAGACTATTTATTTACTTAACAAATTATTTCTGAAAAAGTGAGTTCCACTAATTATGATGAAAAGACTGGAAACTTTTAGATGAGTTCAACCTCAGAGCAGTTTCCTTAAGAACTTTGTAGAATATCCCTTTCGGAGTCTTCAGTAGAGATTAATTAATCAGTCTGAAAATTTGAGCCAAAGGTTGCTCTAGTACAACCATTCTGGGAAACTGGTGGGTGCTATCTACTAAAGCAAACCAGACACATACTCTAGGACCCAGCACTTCCTTCCACTTTTGGATATATACTAAAGAGAAATGCATACATATATTCACATGTACTACCACATCTGCATTATTATTCTTAGCTGCTGCTGCTGCTGCTAAGTTGCTTCAGTCGTGTCCGACTCTGCGCGACCCCATAGACAGCAGCCCACCGGGCTCCCCTGTCCCTGGGATTCTCCAGGCAAGAACACTGGAGTGGGTTGCCATTTCCTTCTCCCATTCATGAAAGTGAAAAGTGAAAGTGAAGTTGCTCAGTCGTGTCTGACTCCTAGCGACCCCATGGACTGTAGCCCACTGGGCTCCTCCATCCATTGGATTCTCCAGGAAAGAGTACTGGAGTGGGGTACCATTGCCTTCTCAGATTATTCATAGCAGGGGTCCCCATCTGATGTGCCATGGACCACTACCAGTTTGTGGTCTATTAGGAACTGGGCCCCACAGCAGGAGTTGAGCAGGGCTTCATCTGTATGTATAGCTGCTCCCCATTGCTTGAAACACCACCTGGGCTCTGCCTCCTATCAGATCAGCAGCGGCATTACATTCTCATTGGACCGTGAACCCTACTGTGAACTGTGCATATGAGGGTTCTAGGTTGCACACTCCTTATGAGAATCTAATGTCTGATGATCTGAGGTGCAGCTGAGGTAGTGATGCTAATGCTGGGGAGTGGCTGATATACAGATTATCGTTAGTAGAGATGTTTGACTGCATGAGATCACATATCAGATCAGATCAGATCAGTCTCTCAGTTGTACCCGACTCTTTGCGACCCCATGAATCCCAGCACGCCAGGCCTCCCTGTCCATCACCAACTCCCGGAGTTCAGTCAGACTCATGTCCATCGAGTCAGTGATGCCATCCAGCCATCTCATCCTCTGTCATCCCCTTCTCCTCTTGCCCCCAATCCCTCCCAGCATCAGAGTCTTTTCCAATGAGTCAACTCTTCACATGAGGTGGCCAAAGTACTGGAGTTTCAGCTTTAGCATCATTCCTTCCAAAGAAATCCCAGGGCTGATCTCCTTCAGAATGGACTGGTTGGATCTCCTTGCAGTCCAAGGGACTCTCAAGAGTCTTCTCCAACACCACAGTTCAAAAGCATCAATTCTTTGGCGCTCAGCCTTCTTCACAGTCCAACTCTCACATCCATACATGACCACAGGAAAAACCATAGTCTTGACTAGATGGACCTTTGTTGGCAAAGTAATGTCTCTGCTTTTCAATATGCTATCTGGGTTGGTCATAACTTTCCTTCCAAGGAGTAAGTGTCTTTTAATTTCATGGCTGCAGTCACCATCTGTAGTGATTTTGGAGCCCAAAAAATAAAGTCTGACACTGTTTCCACTGTTTCTCCATCTATTTCCCATGAAGTGATGGGACCGGATGCCATGATCTTCATTTTCTGAATGTTGAGCTTTAAGCCAACTTTTTCACTCTCCACTTTCACTTTCATCAAGAGGCTTTTGAGTTCCTCTTCACTTTCTGCCATAAGGGTGGTATCATCTACATATCTGAGGTTATTGATATTTCTCCCGATAATCTTGATTCCAGCTTGTGTTTCTTCCAGTCCAGCACTTCTCATGATGTACTCTGCATATAAGTTAAATAAGCAGGCTGACAATATACAGCCTTGACATACTCCTTTTCCTATTTGGAACCAGTCTGTTGTTCCATGTCCAGTTCTAACTATTGCTTCCTGACCTGCATACAAATTTCTCAAGAGGTAGATCAGGTGGTCTCGTATTCCCATCTCTTTCAGAATTTTCCACAGTTGATTGTGATCCACACAGTCAAAGGCTTTGGCATAGTCAATAAAGCAGAAATAGATGTTTTTCTGGAACTCTCTTGCTTTTTCCATGATCCAGCAGATGTTGGCAATTTGATCTCTGTTCCTCTGCCTTTTCTAAAACCAGCTTGAACATCAGGAAGTTCACGGTTCACATACTGCTGAAGCCTGGCTTGGAGAATTTTGAGCACTACTTTACTAGCATGTGAGATGAGTGCAATTGTGTGGTAGTTTGAGCATTCTTTGGCATTGCCTTTCTTTGAGATTGGAATGAAAACTGACCTTTTCCAGTCCTGTGGCCACTGCTGAGTTTTCCAAATTTGCTGGCATATTGAGTGCAGCACTTTCACAGCATCATCTTTCAGGATTTGGAATAGCTCAACTGGAATTCTATCAACTCCACTAGCTTTGTTCATAGTGATGCTTTCTAAGGCCCACTTGACTTCACATTCCAGGATGTCTGGCTCTAGGTCAGTGATCACACCATCGTGATTATCTGGGTCATGAAGATCTTTTTTGTACAGTTCTTCTGTGTATTCTTGCCACCTCTTCTTAATATCTTCTGCTCCTGTTAGGTCCATACCATTTCTGTCCTTTATCGAGCCCATCTTTGCATGAAATGTTCCTTTGATATCTCTGATTTTCTTGAAGAGATCTCTAGTCTTTCCCATTCTGTTGTTTTCCTCTATTTCTTTGCATTGATCGCTGAAGAAGGCTTTCTTATCTCTTCTTGCTATTCTTCGGAACTCTGCATTCAGATGTTTATATCTTTCCTTTTCTCCTTTGCTTTTCACTTCTCTTCTTTTCACAGCTATTTGTAAGGGCTCCCCAGACAGCCATTTTACTTTTTTGCATTTCTTTTCCATCAGGATGGTCTTGATCCCTGTCTCCTGTACAATGTCACAAACCTCAGTCCATAGTTCATCAGGCACTCTATCTATCAGATCTAGGCCCTTAAATCTATTTCTCACTTCCACTCTATAATAATACGGGATTTGATTTAGGTCATACCTGAATGGTCTAGTGGTTTTCCCTACTTTCTTCAACTTAAGTCTGAATTTGGCAATAAGGAATTCATGGTCTGAGCCACAGTCAGCTCCTGGTCTTGTTTTTGCTGACTGTATAGAGCTTCTCCATCTTTGAGATCACATATGGTGGTGGCCATAAAAGTATGTTTGAAGCAACTTCAAATATCTCCATTTATTCTGGATTAAATTCAAGGGGGAATATCCTGAGACTGCCACAAAAGCACAGAAAAGCCTGCTTCCATTTCCAACATCCTATCTTTGTGAATCATGGTTTTCTGCAGTGACAGCAACCAAAACATGGTTATGGAGTAGACTGGACATAAGCAACGCACTTTGGGTATCATCATCTCCTACCACCCCTAGATGGGACCATCTAGTTACAGGAAAACAAGCTCAGGGTTTCCACTGATTCTGCATTATGGTTAGTTGTATAACTATTTCATTATGTATTACAATGTAGTAATAGTAGAAATAAAGTGCACAATAAATGTAGTACACTTGAATCATCCCCTGAAACTACCTCCCTCTCCTCTGATCTGTGGAAAAACTGTATTCCATGAAACCTATCCCTGGTGCCAAAAAGGCTGGGGACTGCTGATTAATAGCCAAAATTATAAATAACCCAAATTTCCATTTACAATGGATAAAGAAATCAATTGTGGTATTGTTGTACAATGGGATACCACATAGAAATGACACTGAATGAGCTACAATTACATGAATCTCACAGTGATGAACATCTCACAGTGCAATGTCACAATGTTGAGTAAGAGGATGCCTACTGATGTATCCTCTGTATATAAAGTTCTTTATATAAAAGCTTTTGTTTATATAAAGTTCTGAAACTAGAAAAACTAACAGATACCCTGGGGGCTTGTGGTAATGATGGTAAGGGGCAGGAGAGGGCTTCTGGGATGCTGCTCATTTCTCGATTTGGGGAACGATTACTTCATTTCAGGAAAATTCATTAAGCTGTATACTTATAATATGTGTACTTTATTATATGTTGGCCCTCCATAATATACATCCACATCGAATCCTAGAATCTGTGAATATTGACTTACTTGGAAAAAAGATCTTTAAGTTGTCAGTAAGTTGAAGATCTTGAGATGAAGAAATCATTCTGGATTATCTGGTTAGGTCCTAAATTTAATGATGATTGTCTTTATAAAAGACACAAAGAGGAAAGACAGGAGAGGAAGAAGCAGTGTGATGAGAGAGGCAGAGTGGAGTGGTCGGGCAACAACCCAGATACATAGAGGAGAAGGCCATGTGGAGATGGAGGCAGAGACTGAAGTGATGTGGCTGTAAACCAAGGAATGCTGTGAGCCACCAGAAGTTAGCGGAAAGGCTTTGGAATGAATTCTCCCCCAGAGCCTCTTGAGGGACTGTAGTTATTCTAACAACTAGATTCAGAACTTCTAGCCCTAGTACTCTGAGAGAGTACATTTCTGTTTTAAGCCAAGTTTGTGGTAATTAGTCAAAACAGCCCTAGGAAACTATTTCATACACTTTCCGTATATTTGCTATAGTTCAATAAATTTACATTAAAAGTGTATCTTGCATGTAGCAAGTGGGTTGATAGTGATGTAAAGATCAATTTATTAATAACTTGATCTCTTTTAGGTATTTTACCTGCTTACAACAGGGAAGGGTGCGAGCTTCTCCCTGTGCATTTGCATCCTCTGTCCTTTTGGGAAGAAGCAGCCAGTGCTGTCCACCCACCATCTGTTGTCAAACGATGCCATGCTGGATTCTGCCCTGGACATGGAACCACCTTGTCCTAGTCTGTCTTAGTCTCTACTTACTCTGTGTGATGTTTAAATAATTAACCACAAGCAACCTTTTATATGTTAGTCATAGACTTCTTCTTTATTCATTTCTATATTAAGAGAAATTCTAATATGTTCTTCCAGGAACTCTTTTTGTAATTTGAATAAAGCCTGGGGAAATAGAAGACCCAGATTTTGCATGTAATTCTGCATAAAGCAGCATAGACCAGCATCTCAAAGTGGCTAAACATAACTGTAATCTCTACAAAATCTGTCCCAAAACATTTAAAGACATGGGCTTTGTAACTCACCTCAACAGTTAAAAAAATCTCTTTCCTTCTTCTTTGCTCTGACTCCCAGTCTTTCACATTTTTTAGGCACCCAGAAGGGCCTGCATGCACTCTCTGTAACACTCTGTGGCATTTCTCTACTAAAACTTCTCCTTCAAAGCAAGCTGTAAAGACTTGTGTATTTCCTCCTCCTACTCTTAGCTTTTACCTATGGCTTTCCTTGTCTCCCAGGAACCAGCCTTGACTCCTTCCTTTGTCCCTCTGGTTCTTGCTTTCTCTCCTGAGTTGCTACCCCAAGCTGCAGGACCTGAGTTCACAGATTCAGCTTCTCCCATTGAAGGCAGGGGAGAAGACAAGTGTAAATAAAGGAAGCTTCTGTGTGGCAAGTGGAGGGTTGAGGAGGTGGCTAGTGGGGGGTAAAGAGAAAAAGACTCTGAAGACGTCAAAACTGGTAAGTTTTACCTTATTTTCATCATACTAGTATTACTTTAAATGATGGAAAATGGTTTGTGGTGGCTAAAGCTCAAACTGGCCGAATTCAAAAATACTTTTGACTGAATCTAAAATCTCCCTCACCACCCCAGACTGTCAGAGAAGTGAAACTCAGCCTACAGCTTAGTAGTTGAGAGAAGGCAGGAAAATACTATTTATCAACAACCAGGCAGTACCACAGATACTTTATTTACTTAACTTTCATAGCAATCTGATGATTATGGGATTTTTAATTTCAAATTTTAAGTAAGAATCTAAAAAATATTTAAGGTCACAAGGGAGAAATTTATCAGATGAGGATTCAGTTATATGATTGCCTACCTCCAAAACCGAGGCCTGCTTCCTGCTTTAATCATATTCAGTGACATGTATTGAACACCCACTAGGTGCCAAGTCACCAGGCACTGTGACCGGTGTAAGAAACACAGAGACAGAAGAGATGGTTCCTGGCCCTGAAGAGCTGCAGCGCCAAAATGTTTCCTCTACACCTCTCAGACTCTATTCTACAGTTCTTCCAAATTCTGCTCCAAAGTTAACATATTTGTAATCATATCTTTGTGTTTACATGCTTTCTTTTATAACCTGTAATAATCAATAAGAATAGAAATTCTTTTTATAGATGCTTTATTTAATACATAGTATATATCTCTATATATATCAATCAAATAATTAATGAGCAGTAATTTTTAAGAGCCATCTATAGGCTGATGTGCAGATGACACCACCCTTGAGACAGAAAGTGAAGGTGAACTAAAGAGCCTCTTGATGAAAGTGAAAGAGGAGAGTGGAAAAGTTGGCTTAAAGCTCAACTTTCAGAAAACGAAGATCATGGCATCCGGTCCCATCACTTCATGGGAAATAGATGGGGAAACAGTGGCAGACTTTATTTTTGGGGCTCCAAAATCACTGCAGATGGTGACTGCAGCCATGAAATTAAAAGATGCTCACTCCTTGGAAGGAAGTTCAGTTCAGTTCAATTCAGTCGCTCAGTCATTTCTGACTCTTTGTGACCTCATGAACTGCAGCATGCCAGGCCTCCCTGTCTATCACCAACTCCCAGAGTCCACCCAAACCCATGTCCATTGAGTCGGTGATGCCATCCAACCATCTCATCCTCTGTCGTCCCCTTCTCCTCCTGGGCTCAATCTTTCCCAGCATCAGGGTCTTTTCCAATGAGTCAGCTCTTCGCATCAGGTGGCCAAAGTATTGGAGTTTCAGCTTTAGCATCAGTCCTTCCAGTGAACACCCAGGACTGATCTCCTTTAGGATGGACTGGCTGGATCTCCTTGCAGTCCAAGGGACTCTCAAGAGTCTTCTCCAACACCACAGTTCAAAAGCATCAATTCAGCACTCAGCTATCTTTGGCTTCCCTGGTGGCTCAGAGGTTAAAGCGTCTGCCTCCAATGCGGGAGACCTGGGTTCGATCCCTGGGTTGGGAAGATCCCCTAGAGAGGGAAATGGTAACCCATTTCAGTATTCTTGCCTGGAGAATCCCATGGACGGAGAAGCCTAGTAGACTACAGTCCACGGGGTCGCAAAGAGTTGGACACGACTGAGTGACTTACTTTCAGCTTTCTTTATAGTCCAACTATCACATCCATACATGACCACTGGAAAAACCATAGCCTTGACTAGACAGACCTTTGTTGACAAAGTAACGTCTCTGCTTTTGAATATGCTATCTAGGTTGGTCATAACTTTCCTTCCAAGGAGTAAGCGTCTTTTAATTTCATGGTTGTAGTCACCATCTGCAGTGATTTTGGAGCCCAGAAAATTAAAGTCAGCCACTGTTTCCACTGTTTCTTTCCAAGGAAAGATATAAGCATCTGAATGCAGAGTTCCAAAGAATAGCAAAAAGAGATAAGAAAGGCTTCCTCAGTGATCAATGCAAAGAAATAGAGGAAAACAACAAAATGGGAAAGACTAGAGATCTCTTCAAGAATATTAGAGATACCAAGGAAACATTTCATGCCAGGATGGGCTTGATAAAGGACAGAAATGGTATGGACATAACAGAAGAAGAAGATATTAAGAAGAGGTGGCAAGAACACACAGAAGAACTGTACAAAAAACATCTTATGACCCAGATAATCACGATGGTGTGATCACTCACCTAGAGCCAGACATCCTGGAATGTGAAGTCAAGAGGGCCTTAGAAAGCATCACTATGAACAAAGCTGGTGGAGGTGATGGAATTGCAGTTGACTATTTCAAATCCTGAAAGATGATGCTGTGGAAGTGCTGCACTCAATATGCCAGCAAATTTGGAAAACTCAGCAGTGGCCACAGGACTGGAAAAGTCAGTTTTCATTCCAATCTCAAAGAAAGGCAATGCCAAAGAATGCTCAAACTACTGCACAATTGCACTCCTCTCACACGCTAGTAAAGTAATGCTCAAAATTCTCCAAGCCAGGCTTCAGCAATATGTGAACCGTGAACTTCCTGATGTTCAAGTTGGTTTTAGAAAAGGCAGAGGAACCAGAGATCAAATTGCCAACATCTGCTGGATCATGGAAAAGAAAGAGAGTTCCAAAAAAACATCTATTTCTGCTTTATTGACTATGCCACAGCCTTTGACTGTGTGGATCACAATAAACTGTGGAAAATTCTGAAAGAGATGGGAATCCCAGACCACCTGACCTGCCTCTTGAGAAATCTGTATGCAGGTCAGGAAGCAACAGTTAGAACTGGACATGGAACAACAGACTGGTTCCGAATAGGAAAAGGAGTACGTCAAGGCTGTATATTGTCAGCCTACTTATTTAACTTATATGCAGAGTACATCATGAGAAGTGCTGGACTGGAAGAAACACAAGCTGGAATCAAGATTGCTGGGAGAAATATCAATAACCTCAGATATGCAGATGACACCACCCTTATGGCAGAAAGTGAAGAGGAACTCAAAAGCCTCTTGATGAAAGTGAAAGTGGAGAGTGAAAAAGTTGGCTTAAAGCTCAACATTCAGAAAACGAAGATCATGGCATCTGGTCCCATCACTTCATGGGAAATAGATGGGGAAACAGTGGAAACAGTGTCAGACTTTATTTTTGGGGCTCCAAAATCACTGCAGATGATGACTGCAGCCATGAAATTAAAAGACGGTTACTCCTTGGAAGGAAAGTTACGACCAACCCAGAGAGCATATTCAAAAGCAGAGACATTACACCGCCAACAAATGTCTGTCTAGTCAAGGCTATGGTTTTTCCTGTGGTCATGTATGGATGTAAGAGTTGGACTGTGAAGAAGGCTGAGCATGGAAGAATTGATACTTTTGAACTGTGGTGTTGGAGAAGACTCTTGAGAGTCCCTTGGACTGCAAGGAGATCCAACCAGTCCATCCTAAAGGAGATCAGCCCTGGGATTTCTTTGGAAGGAATGATGCTAAAGCTGAAACTCCAGTACTTTGGGCACCTCATGCGAAGAGTTGACTCATTGGAAAAGACTCTGATGCTTGGAGGGATTGGGGGCAAGAGGAGAAGGGGACGACAGAGGATGAGATGGCTGGATGGCATCACTGACTCGATGGACGTGAGTCTGAGTGAACTTCGGGAGTTGGTGATGGACAGGGAGGCCTGGCGTGCTGCGATTCATGGGGTCGCAAAGAGTCGGACACGACTGAGCGACTGAACTGAACTGAACTGTTTCCACTGTTTCCCCATCTATTTCCCATGAAGTCGTGGGACCTGATGCCATGGTCTTAGTTTTCTGAATGTTGAGATTTAAGCCAACTTTTTCACTCTCCTCTTTCACTTTCATCAAGAGGCTCTGTAGTCTTATTCACTTTCTGCCATAAGAGTCGTGTCATCTGCATATCTAAGGTTATTGATATTTCTCCTGGCAATCTTGATTCCAATTTGTGCTTCATCCAGTCCAGAATTTCTCATTATGTACTTTTTATATACGTTAAATAAGCAGGCTGACAATATATAGCCTTGACGTACTCCTTTCCCTATTTGGAACCAGTCTGTTTTTCCATGTCCAGTTCTAACTGTTCCTTCCTGACCTGCATACAGGTTTCTCAGGAGGCAGGTCAGGTGGTCTGGTATTCCCATCTCTTTCAGAATTTTCCACAGTTTATTGTGATCCACATAGTCAAAGGCTTTGGCATAGTCAATAAAGCAGAAATAGATGTTTTTCTAGAACTCTCTTGCTTTTTTGATGATCCAGTGGATTTTGGCAATTTGATCTCTGGTTCCTCTGCCTTTTTTAAAACCAGCTTGAACATCAGGAAGTTCATGGTTCACATATTGCTGAAGCCTGGCTTGGAGAATTTTAAATATTAGTTTATTAGCGTGTGAGATGAGTGCAATTGTGTGGTAGTTTGAGCATTCTTTGGCATCGCCTTTCTTTGGGATTGGAATGAAAACTGACCTTTTCCAGTCCTGTGGCCACTGCTGAGTTTTCCAAATTTGCTGGCATATTGAGTGCAACACTTCCACAGCATCATCTTTCAGGATTTGAAATAGTCAACTGCAATTCCATCACCTCCACTAGCTTTGTTCGTAGTGATGCTTCCTAAGGCCCACTTGACATCATATTCCAGGATGTCTGGCTCTAGGTGAGTGATCACACCATCATGATTATCTGGGTCATGAAGATCTTTTTTGTACAGTTCTTCTGTGTATTCTTGCCACCTGTTCTTAAGTCATGACCAATCTAGACAGCATATTAAAAACCAGAGACATTAATTTCCCAACAAAGGTCTATTTAGTCAAGAGACATTAATTTACCAACAAATGTCTATTTAGTCAAGGCTTTGGTTTTTCCAGTAGTTATGTATGGATGTGGGTGTTAAGACTATAAATAAAGCTTAGTCCAGAAGAATTGATGCTTTTGAACTGTGGTGTTGGAGAAGACTCTCGAGAATCCCTTGGACTGCAAGGAGATCCAACTAGTCCATTCTAAAGGAGATCAGTCCTGAGTATTCATTAGAAGGACTGATGTTGAAGCTAAAACTCCAATACTTTGGCCACCTGATGCGAAGAGCTTACTCATTTGAAAAGACCCTAATGCTGGGAAAGATTGAAGGCAGGAGGAGAAGGGGATGACATGATGAAATGGTTGGATGGCATCACCGACTCAGTGGGCATGAGTTTGGGTAAACTCCAGGAGTTGGTGATGGACAGGGAGACCTGGCGTGGAGCAGTTCATGGGGTCACAAAGAGTCGGACATGACTGAGTGGCTGAACTGAACTAAACTGAACAGGCTGATCGCTGAGCTAAGATCCTGTACCATGACAGATGCAGAAGAGAACCGATACATTAGCCCTCAAGCTGTTTGCTCTCTAGTGGGGAAGACAGCAAGGATGGAAATCCTGATAAGGAAAAGTAGGGATGAAAGCATCTTGCTGCAGGGATCAAGTTGTGAGGAACAGTGAAAATACTGGTAATGTTTATATATAGTAGATAACTTACATTGCAGTTATACAGACAGATCTGAGGAGAATGTAAACTTTGGGTGATATGATATCTATTTCTCATGCTACAAAAATCCATGAACTGTTCATCTATTTTTATTTGCAATATTCACCTGGAAAAGTCAGTGTGCTTCAAATGCAGAACCTGCCTTTTCTTGAAGCCATCTTTTCATATCCAGTTTTCCAGTTCAACTGATGGTTTATGTTTTCGACCTTTCATATGAGTTCAGAAAGAAGCGGTGATCATAAAAAGGATGGAAACCATAAGAAGGTCATGCTAAAAGCTAACAACACACAACAGAGATAAAAGGGTTTATTTCTCTTCTTCTTTCAGATACCTAGCCCAGTATTGTATAGAGTTTCAGACAAACAAGGCTTGATTTTCTGAGAATGTGGTTGCAATAACAGTGACACTGTGTATAAATAGAAAGTGTTTTTGTGCCCTGACACTTCGTCTAGAATCTATTCATGATTAAAACACTATTTTTTTAATACAAGTAATACATGAATAAATTCCTGATTGAAAAAAAAATGTAGTTTTCCTTTTCATAGCCTCCTCCCTCTACCTTAGATTCTCTCCCACCCAGCAAATCCTACTCCATTCTTCAGGGGAGAGATATGCATCTTTCTGTACCTTTTTCTATGGATTCATTTACAGATATACACCTATATGATATATTGCTCTTTATTACTTTTGCATAAATAGGATTATAATATACTTACTGTTCTTTACTTGCTTTTTTCATATGACAGTATGACTTGGAAAATTTTCATGTCCGTTTACATAGATCTTCCAAGCTCCTTTTAGTTATTGGGTAATATTCTATACTATGGATGCAATATAATGATTTCTAACCAAGTCTTTACAGATGAAAAAAATGGGTTTCCAAATGTTCACCATTTCACACTGTTTTGTGATGCATTTCCTTGTATGAAACTCTTTAGGAATGAGTGGAAGTGTTTCTCTAGGATTATACTTTGGAGTAGAATTGTGAGAAATACTACTGAATCTTCTTCCTAAATGCTGTCCTAACTTACATTACCACTAACAGTGTATTACTGTGCCTATTCCTTAGATTTTTGCCTATAATGTATATTGTTAATATTTAAAAGTTTCACACATGATAAGTGAAAAATGGGATATTATGTTTCAATTTTTTTTAATCTGAGTATCAAATCTGAGCAAAACTATCATGCATTTATTAGCTATTTGTGTTTTTTCTTCTACAAATTGCCTTTCAATGAGGAATTGTCAGCATCTGTGGCTCAGATGGTAAAGAATTTGCCTTCAATGCAGGAGACCCGGGTTGGGGAAGATCCTTGGGAGGAGGGAATGGGAACCCACTCCAGTTGTCCTTGCTTGGAGAATCACCATGGACAGAGGAGACTGGTGGGCCCCATAGGGTTCCAAAGAGTCAGACATGACTGAGCGACTAACAACTAGGGTGGAGGGAACCTTCCCGGATTTCTATATAAAAATCCCAGGAAGCCCATACCCAAATTGTAAGAAGACTGAATGCTAATATGATTAACTTTTAGCTTTACATGTTAATTTCTCAATATTGAACTTGTCTGTTAATATCCAAGGTTGCTTATTAAAGTCACACTTTTTCTTTGGCCTTGCCTCTTTGGGAGAGCACTTTTGTATATTCACATTCAAATTTAAAGAATTCTTCTGTGGCTTAAGTTCTTATTTGTAGTAGAAGACAGTACTCCATAATCACAAACTATCCTAAATTGTAACCTATCTCTGCCACAGAATAGCCCTA
Organism: Bos indicus x Bos taurus; assembly: GCF_003369695.1. Taxonomy (NCBI): domain Eukaryota; kingdom Metazoa; phylum Chordata; class Mammalia; order Artiodactyla; family Bovidae; genus Bos; species Bos indicus x Bos taurus. Next base: position 81,997,260 of record NC_040082.1, read on the forward strand.
ACACAAATACTGTAAGTAAGACCTCTTCCTTCTCCTGTTATTCCCTACACATTCTGGGAAAGGAGCCAGCCTAGCCTCCTTTCGCTGCTCCTCCCTGCCACCTTGTATGCAGCCTTACATGCTGAGCATCTCCACCTGGGATCTCTACCGTTTCAGGGCTGTTCAGCATTCAGAACTCCAGGCCTACATTCTGCCAGAGGGATTTTGTAGGTTCTGAAAAAGTGGCTTCTTAGAAGGAAATTGGAGGGAATCATAAACCTAAAACTAAATCTTGAATAGGAGTTTTTGTGTGTGTGTGTGTCCAATGGGGAAAAATAAAATTAAACCTTTTTATTCGGGGCTTACCTAAGGCCTTAGTCTTGTGTCTCTTGTGACTCCTTCTCATCTCCTCATCCTCAGTGAGAAATGTTCTCCAACCAAGAGGCAGCCTCACATAGGAGGGAGGGACATGGACTCTGAGGCCAGATGTCTGAGTTGGAATACCACTTTCATCAATTAGATTAAGTGATGAATTGGAATACCACTTCAGCACTTATTAGCCTCCAATGTGGCACATACTATCACTTGGCTGCTATTCACACCCTTCCAAAATGAAGAAATGCTGATTTGTATGACCAGTGGAAGGAATATGGCAAAAGGGATATTGTGCCATCTGAGGCTACCTTAGGGCCTTGCAACTTCTGCCTGCCTTCTTGAGCTGTTTCCTTCGGCGGAAGTCAGTGGGATGACATGAGAACACTCACATATACTGAGGAGAGATCTATGTGGGGAGGAACTGACATCTCTTCCTCTAGGAGCCAGCACCAACTTGTAAGGCATGAAAGTAGATCACTTTGAAAGTGGAACCTGATGTCCTTTTTTAAACATTCAGATGACCACAGCTCCAGGTGGTATCTGACATCTTATGGAATACCTTAACTCAGAATCACCCAAACTGTCCTTGAACACCGTAACCACAGAAACAGAGAAATACATAAAATATTATTGTTGTTTTCAGTCATTAGGTTTCAGGTGATTTGCTATGCAGCTTTAGGTAACCATAATAAACTCTGTGACCTTGGGCAGTGTCCACATGTATAAGATGATAATAATACAGCACCTACTTTATGGGATTGTTGAGAGGGTTAAAGTAGTCAATATAAATCAAATATATATATTAGTATCTAGCACAAAGTAACTGCTATCCAAGTATTTGTTAATATTAACCATTTTTTAGTGTGTTAGTCTGCAGTGTATCCACCACTTACAGGAAATTGGATTCTTAGGTTCCCCAGGATCTCAGTTGCTCTCCCATCATTGTTGGTCAGGACACTATAGCCTGACCCAGGAGTTTGCATTATGTGGACTAGAAGAGGACTCTTGTTTTTGAGGAAAATATTTGTTCCTCAGAATGTGCTGTGCTTAGTCGCCCAGTCGTGTCCGACTCTGCAAACCCCATGGACTGGTAAATCCCCATTTCCCTAAAGGTACTTTATCCACAATGGATTCCAGTTCTTTGCATGATTCTATGGTTCTTATTTTCTTATGTTTCCCTCATTCAAGTGCTTTTTATATGGAAGAGCTTCCTATTCCCAACTCTCACCCTTGAAATGTGCTTCCTGAGCTTTCTGGTTTTAAATGTAGGAAAGCAAAAATGAGAAGCCCTTAACCAAAATGAGACTATTACTGGACGATGTGTTTTTTTCTGTTCTCAGTATCTGTTTCCCTTTCAGAGGTAGATATTGGGCACCTGTATACTTGTCAGAAGTCAGGACTTCAAAGGTCATTTAGTCCAATCTCTTATTTTAGAGATGAAGCTCTCAAGTGACCTGTCCTGGACGGTGGCTTGTTAATCACCCAAGCTGCAATAGAAGCAGTCCCTGGAGTCTGGCTTTCTTTGTCACACTCTTAACCCTTTTATGACTATGCAGTGAATAGACAAGAAGAGTTTCCACCAAAGATTGCACCTTGCGTATCTCTGCCATTCATAACATTCTTGTTTATTCCATCCACAGCTTCAGGAAATAGGCAAAGGGATGACATCTCTACCTTTCCTGTTTCCCAGCTGGATTGTAATGCTATCAGATGCTTTCCAATTTCATGCCCAGAATGTTTTGAAATCTTTGAAAGCCAGAAAAGTCTTTGTTGCTAATTTTCTTCTGGAACAGTACTCTGTGGTTGTAGAATGTTCCTTGGGCTTGAAACACTGCTTTACTTGGAGACTTTTCCCCTTTCATTTGTGAACACTAATGAGAAAGGTGATTTATTCACATGACCCTGAAAGTTCCAGATGTTCTGTCTGCCAACTTATGGGTAGACTCTAAAAGTGGCTAATTAGCAGATCCTCTATCTGGTGGCTATACTTAATGTGTAAAAAAGATCAGACATAGTTACTAGGCTCCAAATGGGGTTTTCACATTGCTGAGGGGACTCTCCTGTCAGTCCTAAGGGAAATCAGTCCTGAATATTCATTGGAATGACTGATGCTGAAGCTGAAACTCCAACACCTTGGCCACCTGATGTGAGGAACTGGTTCATTGGAAAAGACCCTGATGCTGGGAAAGATTGAAGGTGGGAGGAGAAGGGGATGACAGAGGATGAGATGGTTGGATGGCATCACCGACTCAATGTACATGAGTCTAAGCAAACTCCAGGAGTTGGTGATGGACAGGGAAGCCTGGCATGCTGCAGTCCATGGGGTCACAAAAAGTTGGACACGACTGAGCGACTGAACTGAACTAGGGAACTCTAAGGAAACACCTCGCCAAGTAAACTAATAGGAATTATTTTTGCTGGAAATCATTGTCTGTATCGTGTTCAAAATGTCTAACCAAAGAAAAAAGTTGGGATTTATAATATTAGAGGTGGTGGTGGTATGCAGAGCATTTAGATGTCCCTTAACAATCAAGGAATGATGCTAAAGCTGAAACTCCAGTACTTTGGCCACCTCATGTGAAGAGTTGATTCATTGGGAAAGACTGATCCTGGGAGGGATTGGGGGCAGGAGGAGAAGGGGACGACAGAGGATGAGATGGCTGGATGGCATCACTGACTCGATGGACGTGAGTCTGAGTGAATTCCGGGAGTTGGTGACGGACAGGGAGGCCTGGCGTGCTGCGATTCATGGGGTCGCAAAGAGTCGGACACGACTGAGCGACTGAACTGACTGACTGAACTAACAATCAAAGCTGTAAACACAGGAGAGACGCGTAGGTGTAGGGCTTCCTTGGTAGGTCCCCTGGTAAAGAATCCACCTGCAATGTAGGAGATCCTGGTTCAATTCTTGGGTTGGGAAGATCCTCTGGAGAAGGGATAGGCTACCCATTCCAGTATTCTTGGGCTTTTCTGGTGGCTCAAACTGTCAAGAATCTGCCTGCAATGCAGGAGGCCTGGGTTCAGTCCCTGGGTTGGGAAGATCCCCTGGAGGAGGGCATGGCAATCCACTCCACTATTCTTGCCTGGAGAATCCCCATGGACAGAGGAACCTGGTGGGGCTACACTCCATGGGGACACAGAGAACTGGACACTACTGAGCGACTAAGCACAGCAGACAGCACAGGAAAGCAGTAAATGTAAAAACAATGAAACAAATTAGCCACAGAAGCACCAGCTCTCCCTCTCCTTTGCGGCATTATTATTTAAAGTTCAAAAGTCTTTGATAAGATTAAAATAATCTTTTTAGGATACTGCCACATTTAAAGAACCACAAAAGGAAGCTGAATGAGCTGAGAGAAATACACAAGTGGATCAGCAAGCTGACAGCTGCTGCATTGAAATCAGTATTGTAATATGTCAGTTTTCAGCTTTTCACATATAATCTAGACAGAGACATAGCTTTTCGTCTGCCTCGTTATGATCTCCCTCTGTCTGCTGCGGTTTGGGTCACATCTGTTGGCTGCATTCTCATCTTCATGAGATCTGCATTGACTGGTAGTTTAAACCCCGTGTTTATCTATGTCTGCGGTTCTTATTTTTCTCCCAGGAAGTCTCCAGAGAAGCACAGAATCCCCTGATGTGAGTGTCCTGATTTTACTAATCCACAGTTGGTACACACGTTCAGGCAGTTCTGTATGGTTCATGCTAGGATATTGTGTGCATTCATTATGTATACTTTTTAACATATACTTTTTTTTTATGTATATGTATTAACTCAGGAAAAAAATAATTTGACTAAATAAAAACTTAAACCCACTTCCTGAATGTCCCAGACTAATTTGAAACAGAATTGCTCACATTAAACAAAACAAGCTCTCTGTTTGTTTGATATTTTCATGTTTTCCATTCACAGATTGCTATGTCTCTCATGATGAAAGACTAAGAAACACTGCTTCAATCCTCAGAACTCAGCTGGCATCTAGATAGGGGTTTAAACTGTAGCATGCCTGCCTATATTCAAGCCTAGGAAATCCTTTTGCATTTCATCCATTGCTAATGTTTTATGTAGACTCATTGAATCTAATCCTTGATTTCTTTTATAGACATATGTAATTTGAAGGAATGCAACATTTTGCAAATGTTGGACCATATTTTTATTTCATAAGGTCTTATTTGTCTGTCGACCAAGTTTTGATTACTTCCATATTGCTTTTAATTGCCTTAATATCCCCAAAGACTTTCCTATTTTGTGCATCCATTTATCTTTGCTTCTTTTATCTCTTGCTGTGAGAGTACAAAATTGCTGACATATTCAATGTATTTGAATCCTGAGTGTTGCACAAGAGTTCTCAAATCTGTTTTAATTTTTCAATATTCAGCTGAGGACCATTATCCATTCTGTTCAGTTAATCTGTTTTTAATCATATCTGCAAAAGTTAAAGTTGTACATGAGAGAAATGGTGCATAAAGTAAAACCAGATCAAGTGTATTTTAGCATGTGTAAAGTTAAAATTTTACTTTGTTCTACCTATTAGTGTTTTTGTCCTAAGTTCTATAGACTTGACTTCCAACAGAATTTCTCTACAAAGACTTTATGATGTTCTACTGTAAAAACTGCTTTTCCATGTATAAAATATTTGTCCATCGTTCCCAACCCCCTTGCTACCACAATGAGAACTGATGAATGGAAGTGTGCTTTCAATTCTTTTTCATAATGTAGCAGCTGAGGTACATTCAGCTGCATATATCTCATAATTGCATTAATAGCAACACAGACCACTATAAACACAGTGGTTTGCTTAACACAAATTCCAGAGGACCCAAGATCCCTTTATGCTATTGTTCTTCCATCCCTGGGTATCTGTGTTGCTCCTGTATAGTCCCAGCTCTAGGTAAATACCCTCACATTACAGTAACTAAGCAGGAAGGGAAGAGAGAGCAACGAAAAGATTCTTCCCGCTGCATGGCCACCATCTTTCTTCAGGGGAATCTTTCTTAGAAGCCCTAAGGTGCTCTTCCCCTTAGGTCTTACCTGGCCTAGAACTGGGCCACATAGTCATCCTTAGACCAATTATTAGCAAAAGGGCAAGAGGTCATCATGACTGACTTAGGCCAATCATGATTATGCTGGGCTTCTGTGTATCACTGCTTGACCAAAGAGTTCTGTTAAAAAGGAACAATGAACAGGATGGTGGATCAGAAGAAGGGCTAGCCATCTGCCACACTAATAACTCTGTTCAAGGACTTTCCTGGCTGTCTGGGAGTTAAGATTTCACCTTCCAATGCAGGCGGGTGTATGTTTGATTCCTGGTCACAGTCACTGAGCTAAGATCCCACAAGCCTGGAGACCAAAAACCAAAACATAAAACAGAAGCAATATTGTAACAAATTCAATAGAGACTTTAAAAATAGTCCACATCAAAAAAAATTTTTGTAAAAAAAAGGTTTAAATCCTATTTACAGAGGAGATAAATCCTCTCTTAGGGTATTTAGACCCCAAGGAGTTTGCTAAAATGTTCTCAAGTGTTACATATTTATACATCATTTCCTGTGTTTTAAAATAGTACATTTTATTACATGATTTTTCCCCCTGAATACAACTGACATTAAGAAATACACCATTCTACATATGTAAAAGAGAAAACAGCAGAAGTCTAGAAGTGGAGAGAAAAATTAAAGAGAGAAGGAAAAGGAGAAAGACTAAATTGGAATGTATTTTGACTTGCAAAATCTCTTCTCTTGTATAATAAGTACACTACTTTGTGTTTTGGCCTACCGATCTTGAACTATTTCCTCAGAATAACATTCTGGAGCACAAAAGGTGAAGGGTTACAGTCAGAAGAGCATAATTCTGCTGCAAAATCGACCAGATATCTAAATGAATAAATATCAAAATGTAGAAAGTGAGTGTGTTCAGACATTAATCTCCTCAGTTCTCTTCTTGTTCATTGGAGTTTGGTCCTCTGCTTGTTTTGAATTAAAACAAAAGTAAGTAGAGAAAGCTAATGTAGGGTGGAAACACTTATTCTTAGTGGAGCCTCTGGGTTGACAGTTAAATTCTCTTAGCTGCCTATGCAAGACTGGGAAAATGGTTACACAGGATATTCTCTAGTTTTATTATGAAATTTAAAGGTAGCTTAACCATTTGTATTAGAGTTCTCTTAAGTACAAGTGGGCTTCTCTCATAGCTCAGTTGGTTAAGAATCCACCCGCAATGCAGGAGACCCTGGTTCAATTCCTGGGTCAGGAAGATCTGCAGGAGAAGGGATAGGCTACCCACTCCAGTATTCTTGGACTTCTCTTGTGACCCAGTTGGTAAAGAATCTGCCTGCAGTGTGGGATATCCGAGTTTGATCCCTGGGTTGGGAAGATCCCCTGGAGAAGGGAATGGTTACCAACTCCAGTATTCTGGCCTGGAGAATTCCATGGACTGTATAGTCCATGGGGTTGCAAAGAGTCGGACACAACTGAATGACTCACACTGAGTACAACCGACAAAATTTCATTTCAAACCAATTTGAGCAAAACATAAGACTTGGGGGATGAGTACTGGAGTAGTAGAGACTCAACGGGAAAACTCAATAACCAAGACTTGGGGAGGGTGGCAGTGACCTAAGTCAGGGACTAGAATGCTCTGGGACTCTCCTCCTATTTCTGTTTCTTCCTGAGTTTTAGCTTTTTTTTTGAAGCTCCATTATTCTCCACGTAGTGGGGGCCAGGGCCCTGGGCAGCCTCTGAATTACATCCTTATGTGCATGCTAAGTTGCTTCAATTGTGTCTGACTCTTTGTGACCCCATGGACTATAGCCTGGCAGTCTCCTCTGTCCATAGGATCTTCCAGCCAAGAATACTGGAGTGGGTTGCCTTTCTCCAGGGAATCTTTCCAACCCAGGAATCGAACCCAGGTCTCCCGCATTGCAGGCAGATTCTTCACCGTCGGAGCCATTAGGGAAGCCCCCTCTGCCACACAGGTTCCCCTGTTGTTACTGTCTTGCATTTATGTGGTACGTTTGTTGCAAACAATGGACCAGTGTTGACATATGATTATTAACTAAAGTTCATGGTGTACTTTAGCATTCATTCTCTGTGCTGTACATTCTATGAGATCTATCATTACCACACCACATAGAATAATCTCACCAGCGTAAAAATGACCTGTGTTCCACCTATTCACCCTCATCTCTTGCAACCATTCATCTTTTTACCAGTCCTGCCAACACCTTGGTTATAGCCCAGTGAAACTCATTTCAGAACTCTAAGATAATACATTCCTTGCGGCAGGGAGCAGGAGAGCAGGACAGAAGCTGGGACTCTCGGTGGCTCCCTGGCCATGGTGGCACGGATGGCAAGTGTGTTCCTTGGAAACGATTTACATCCTTACATAAATGTAATCAGAGAGGAAAGGATTCTTTTTCTCCAGGAAGAGTTTGGAAAATGCTGAGAAAGGACTCTGGTGTTGGCTTTGGTAACATAACCATGTTTAGAACTGCCCCTATCACTTCAGGTGTGGTGGGTGAAGGGGTGAGAAAAGAGAGGTGGGAGAAGCTGTATGATTGGCCCATCTCAGATTATGTTCCATTACCGTGGTTATGCGGTATGCGGTTATGCGGTTATGGGACCCACTCCCAATTACTCTCCCCCACCCTACTAGAAGCAAGGCTTTGAAGAAATATTTCCAGAAGAAGGGCAGTTGCTCTCAATGGACCTAATGGTAAATGTTCACTTTAACACACATCCATAACACAGGTTCACCCTTAATTTCTGATTTAGCAGCATGGATGGGGCTCCGTTATGGCAGATGAATTAATGATGCTCCTCTGGAATTTTGAGCTGAGCTAGTGTGGGCTCAGCACAAGCTTCAGAAGACTGCATGATATGTGAGATCCAAAGCCAGCTTTTAGAACCAGCTTAAGAACTCTTCTTGTACTCTTAGGTTCTATACGACTGTACTGAAACTGCTTTCCCTATCAAATGCCTCTTAAATGCCACCCTACTCCAATAGCATTTCCCCAGTTCACTCTTATCAGCCTCTCTCAGCATCTAATATTCATTTATTCATTAACTTATTCAATCATTCAGCTGTATTATTTGATGAATCTTAGAGATGCTACAAAAGATAGGGTCTCGCTTCTCAGATACTTTTATGTGAGAACAGGAAATAGAGAAGTAAACTAGAGAATGGATAATTTATTTGCCACTTGCAATAACTGCTCTGAAGATAATAAACAGAATATTGTAAAAGAGAGTGCTTACGAAAAAGCTACCTAAATAGGGTTTGCTGCTGCTAAGTCGCTTCAGTCGTGTCCGACTCTGTGCAATCCCATAGACGGCAGCCCAGCAGGCTTCCCCGTCCCTGGGATTCTCCAGGCAAGAACACTGGAGTGGGTTGCCATTTCCTTCTCCAATGCATGAAAGTGAAAAGTGAAAGTAAAGTCACTCAGTCGTGTCCGACTCCTAGCGACCCCATGGACTGCAGCCCACCAGGCTCCTCCGTCCATGGGATTTTCCTGGCAAGAGTACTGGAGTGGGGTGCCATTGCCTTCTCCTAAATAGGGTTTATTTGTCCATAATTCTACTTAAAAACAACAACAAAAAAAACCAAAAAACCTCTCCCTGTGAAGAGCTTTGGTGCTAACCTCTCTTCTGGTCTAAGTTCTTTCTCTGGATTTGCTCTCTCCTCCCTCTTTTTGTGACACAGGCATTCCCTGAGACCAAATAACTAAGTAGATGACTTTAATTCTCCCAGTTCCTCCTTCTTTATCAGGAGAGTACTTCCTCATTCATCCTCTGCCTCTTATTATTTCTCTTGTTATGCATGGGAATTAAATCTTCTCCCCAAGAGAGAAATGCCTAAGAGAAAGCAAAGCTCTCTGCTGGCAAGGTAGCTGGTTACTGAGGAGGAGGCTAGTTTCTGGAGAGGTATTCCTTACAAATTTCCTGTTGCCAAAGCAACAACTTAGTCCAAGTTCTCTGAACAAGACATACAATATTAGGGTGAGATAGTCCTTATTTTTCCATTTGTGTCCATTTCCCATTTTTCTATTTGCATTATTTATTTTCAATTATCAATATACTATTGTTGTTTAGTTGCTAAGTTGTGTCTGACTCTTGCGACCCCATGGACTGTGGCTTGCCAGGCTCCTCTGTCCATGGGATTTCCCAAGCAAGAATCCTGGAGTGGGTTGCCATTTCCTTCTCCATGGGATCTTCCTGAGACAGGGGTTGAACCTGGGTCTCTTGCATTGCAAGCAGATTCTTTACTGCTGAGCCACTCACCTGGTAGCTGAGTGGTAAAGAATCTGCTAGTAATGCAGGAGCCTCGGGAGACACGGGTTCAATCTCTGTGTCAGGAAGATCCCCTGGAAAATGGCATGGGAACCCACTCTAGTATTTTTCCCTGGAAAATCCCATAGACAGAGGAGCCTAGTGGGCTACAGTTCATAGGGTCACAAAGACCCAGACACAACTGAAGTGACTTACCACGCATGCACCAGGGCAGCCCAAACATATGGTTACACTTTATATAAATAAACACTGTCATCAAATTTCCTCAATATGTAACCACAGGTAAGTAATGGAGTAAAAAAAAAACTAAGTGCTGTTTGGATTTTAGACAATTTTCTCCCATCAGTGGACATTTCCAAACACTTTCTGTAGCCTTCCTTATCCTCCTATGCAGATGAACACCAGGTTGTCTCTGTTTGCAAGGCAACCAGAATCCGGGATATGTGCCAAGCTCCTCATGTCTCAACTTTCAAGTTTTCTCTTGGAATGAATTGGTACTCACCTCATTTCCAAGCTGGTCCTCTGTTTTGAAGTGATGGAAATCTGTCACCAAAATCATGGTGGGGTTTCCTGAATTTAGACTGTGCTGACATAGTTATGGGGCTGAAAGGAGTTTATGGCTAGGCAAAATGGCATTTGATTGAAAATATTCTGGTAACGTTTATAAGGCATATAAACAAACTATTGTAAAACAAACTTTTACAATATTTTAAAAATCAATGACAATTACTCAGTAATAAAACATGTCTTCCAAGATAATTGTTTGGAAAGTTGTGGTCCAACATTCCCAAAAGCAGATAATTAGATTCTTAGCCCTATAGCCTCAATGTGATCAATCTTTCAGAGAGTAAGCCTTTATGAATTCTTCTCCCTTTCCTTCTCAGAATACTCTCTAACACTCTATTTTCTGGTCTTCCCTCTGTTGCCATGATATTTTTTAGCTAGCAGGCTCATTTTTTCCAGTTGTTAGCTAATGAGGCTTCCTTTATTATGACACACTTCTCTAAAATCCCTAGCCTTTTCTATTTCTTAGGTCTCTCTTATAAGACAGTTAGTGCATCAAACACTGAAGAGAATTTATTGAATGTTTGCTGTATGAACAGGAATAAACGAGGTAAAATGCAGAAACACTTATGGTCCAGCTGGGAGACAGGAAACAAATGAAAATGACGAAAGAACAAGGATGAAGCAAACAGAGTCAATAAGTGACTACAAGATGGCTATCCAGGGATATTCAAGTGGATCAGGTTACTCAGGAGAGACATTCTGGAAGGAAGCACTCTAGAAGAAAGTAGAGGTTTGAAGGAAGGACTGAAGCAAGACGAAATGGGAATAGGGGAGGGTACTTTCTCTACTGCTCTGCAGAGTGTCAGAGGTATGTTGAGATTCACCTAAGTACTCTTGGTTCTAAAAGCCACCTTAAGAATCTTAGATTTGTTTCCTAGCCTCATATGCAAGTCAGAACCAGTGTCTCAAAGAGACACTTTGTGTGAACACTCCAGAAGTATCCCCAAGAATAAATCTTTATTGCTTCCCCATTATTTCAGTTAAGTCCAAATCTCTTACCATGGAAATCATGAGTATTTGCAACCAGACTAAATGCTTCCTTTTGACGCTTGCTTTCCTTACCTGGGAAGCATGTGTCCTTACCTCTCTGAACTTCTAGCAGTTTATAGAACATGCCAGGCAATCCCTTCTTGCCTTTGCCTATACTGCAATCTTTACCATGAATTCTCCTCTCTTTGATCTCCTACAGGCAAAACTCATGCTTCTACTCCAAATGTCTTTTCCTCTCTGAAAACAGCCCTCAAAGCATTCTTTCTTCTGTTTTCTGCAAAAGTACTAACTGGATTTCCTCTCAGACTTAGCACAGCATACCATCATTTGCGGGAGGACAAGTTTTATATCCCATCATATTGTGAACTCCTCAGAGCTGAGATTGTGTTCTGTTATATTTATAACCCTGCTCTTAGTACCAGAAAGGGCAGGTGGTACATGTACACATCATGCTTACTAAACTAGAACCAATAATCAGCTTTATGTGGTGCCTGCATCCCTTGAAGACACCATTTGCCCTTTTATAGGTTCCTGACAATAAGAGAGAATTCATCAAAATATATACAGTGGTGCAGAAAATTTCAAAACTTCCCATGAACTTGGCATTATTTTTAGCCTCAAATTCTTTGGATACCTCTTATACCTAATTTGCTTTAGCAGTTTAAACAGAGTCCACAAATATATATATTCTGATAGTCATTAGAATTAAAAAAATGAATGTATTTGATATTGCAAAGTAAATAAAACCATATTGGAAAGTTGGCTATTGTGTGTATTTTTTCCTAGTTAAGTATCAATTTTACTCTTTTATTTCCCCAACAAGTCATATAATCAATACCATTTATTCATCCTTTTCCTTACCCTTTGGTATTTTATTTACATTTTAGGTTTACTTTCTAAAAGTCTTAAGTATAAATATTATTGATGAACCTATGGAAAGGATTGGAATGTAAATAACGTTTATATGCATGTGTGTATTTGTGTACATATTTAGGATTTACATAGACTATTGTCACCTAAATAGGAGGTTCCAGAGCTACGTACTGTGAGTTCTGGGTTTAGTAATCCAGTGATGAAAATAAAAACTGCACTTAAAAGTAATTGAAGGGGAAGCAAAAAATGCCATGAAAATGGTATAGGAAAAAAGTAATGTGTGATTTCTCTCATCCTGGGAAACAATGGTGGGAGTTGGAAGGTTTGCATCTTTACTTGTACTTGAGAAAGCAGGAGAAGGATATTTCAGATATAACTAAAAATGAACAAAGATAGAGAGTGGTTGAGCTTGGGATCTGTAAATCATTCATCCTGGCTGGGGCTCAGAGTACTCTGGATCACTCCTTAGCTAGGATGTCATTTGACTCATCACTTTAATTCATAAAACTGAAAATTAAATTGAGAACAACAGTCATATATGCCTCATTTAAAAACCTACACTTCAGTTTTTCAATCCTTGTTTTGAAAAACCCAGATGAAGTCAATACACAGAGTGTATGACAAATGAAAGCTTGGCTTTTGGTACAAGTTTAACTATAGAGACACATTTTCTCTGCCTACTTCTTTAGAACACATTATTGATTATACAGATGTTGTTCATAATGAGAAACATGGGGTGCAGAAAGGCTGCATCCTACAAAAATTAAGTATATGAACAGCAGATTGAAAGAGGGTTGATTCTCTCCCTTTCTGCCCCCTTGAATAATGAAAGTTGGGAGGGGTGAAGGAAAGGGAATCGTTTTCTATTTATCAATAGATTTGATGTAGCAGTAGGTACTGAAGCTCTGCTCAGTGTGCTCATAGCAGGTTAGATCTAGGGCAGGTGTGACAGGAAGCACAGACAACCAAGATCAGAGGAACCAGGGACACAGAAAATGGTAGCAGCAGGCTTGCCTCTAGGCAGATCGCAATGTTGGCAACATTAAGCATTGACAGCATTTCTTGCCTTCCTTCCACCTTTCCCCTATCACCATGGGTCAATGCTGAAGTCTCTTTTAGTAGGTATTTGTTTAAAAGTTGGTTTTCTAACAAGATCTAAGAGGCCACTGGACATTGAAATACATGGGGCAAAATCTAATAGAGCTGCAAGGAAAAACAGATGGATTCACTCTTACAGTTGGAGATTGTAATACCTCTCTATCAGAAATGGATAGATTCAGCAGGCAGAAAATCAGGTCAAATTCAAACACTGGTATAATTGATATCTATTGAGTACCTTATCGTTCAACAGGAGATTTTACATTCTTCTAAAACTTCTGTGGTATAGTCACCAAGAGAGACTGCATTCTGACCCATCTTAACAAGTTTAACAGAATAGAAATCACATAATGTCTGCTTCAGACCATAGTGGAATTAAACTAGAAATTAACAACTTTAAAAAGAAAATTCTCCAACATAAAGAGATAAAGCAGTATATCTCTAAATAACACACAGATCTAGTTAAGAAATCTCCAGAGAAATTTAAAATATTTTGAAGTAAATGAAAGTGAAAGCACAATTTTTCAAAAATTTTGAGATGCAGCAAAAGTAGTATTCAGAAGGAAATCTATAGTATTTTATTAATATTAGAAAAGAAGAAAGATCTAAAATCAACAATTTAAGTTTCTGTCTTAAGAAATCATAAAAAGAGGCACAAATTAAAACAAAGGAAGCAGGAAGAAAAAAATATTAAGAATTTGAGCAGAAATCAATGGCATTGCAAATAGGAAATCATAGAGAAAATCAATGAAACCAGAAACTGGCTCTTTGAAAAGATCACTAAAATTGGTAAGGTTTTAGTTAGAAGAACTGAGAAATAAGAGAGGAAATACAAATTATTAATATTTGAAAATAAAGAGAAATATTATAAATGAAATCTTTTTTTTTTTTAATATATAACTACTTGGTAAGACAATATATATGCACACATCATGTTGATTAAAACACCTTTGCTCCATCAGAGCTCTGGTCCCTGTGTCTTTCTTTCTTTCTCTCTCTCTCTCTCTTTTTTTCAGGCTGATCCCCTGGAGTGCAGAGGCTCTCTGAGTTCACTTTCCTGCCTGGGCTTCTAAGATCCTCTCCAGAAGGCGCTCTGCATCTTCACCCCATCAAGAGGGCGCCTGAGGCCTCCGTAAACAGAGCAAGTCCTGTGTCAGGGGCTTTATTGGCTTTCTGTGTAAACCAAGGAATATCAGCCTCTTTCTCTCTCCTTTACTTTCTTATTGGTCGACTCTGGACCACCAGGTTCCGGTCCATTAAAGGACCTCAACAAGTGGCGCGCAGAAGAGGAACTTGGTACACATAGGCAGATTCTCGGACGGAGTGACCCCAGGGCCTATTGAGGCCAGTAAGTACTAAGACATGGGTAATACGGCTGGAAAGAAAGCCTCATCACTTTTCTACTTTACTTCATCACTTATTTAAAGTTCAGGTATCTAATGAAACATATGCTGATTTTTTAGCTAGATTAGAAACTGCTATTTCCCATACTGTAATTGGAGAAGAAGCCAAAAGGCAACTAGAGAAATTACTTGCTTATGAAAATGAAAAAAAAAATCATCATTAATATTAAATCATAATTAATATTAGAAATGAAATCATCATTATAAATTTCATGGACATTAAACAATAATAAATGAATGTTATTCATATTCATGTTATTCAAAATTGTTCAAAATTGAACAATTTTATGCCCACGTATTTGATAATCTAGATGAAATGAATCAATACTTTGAAAGACACAATCTGCCAAAACTCATGCAAGAAGAAACACACAACTTGAATAGGCCTGTATCTATTAATTAAATTGAATTAATAATAAATAACTTTCTAAAATAGAAAGCAACAGGCCAGGATGAGTTTACTGGTGAATTCTACCACATATTTAAGGAAGAAATTATATCAATTCTATACAATCTCTTCCAGAAGACAGAGCAGAAGGAATAATCCCTACCTCCTCCTATGAATTAGCATTATCCTAATAACAAAGTTAGATGAAGACATTACAAGAAAACTCTTACAAACACAGAAGCAAAAAATCCTTAACAAAATGTTAGTAAATCAAATCCAACAAGATGTAAAAAACATTTATATACCATGACGCAAGTTTTATCCTTGACATGTTAGGCTGATTCAAAACTCAAAAATCAATTGATGCAATCAATCACATCAGCAGATTAATGAAAAATATGATTATCTCAGTAGGTGCAGAAAACACATTTAACAAAATCAAACAACTTTTCATGATAAAAACTCTTGAAAAACTAGGAAGAGAGGGCAACATTCTCATGTTAATCAAATATATTTACAAAACCCTACATACTTAATGGTAAGAACCTTGAAGCTTCTCTGCTAAGATCTGGAATAAGATAAAGATGTCTCTCTCATTACTGCTTTTTAATATCACACTGGAAGACCTAGCTAATGTAATTAGACAAGAAAAAAGAAATAAAAGTTATGCATACTGAGACAGAAGACATAAAACTATTTTTGTGTGCAGGTGACATAGTCATCTTTGTAGAAAATCTGAAATAATGGACAAATTCTGGAACTAATACATGATAATAGCAAGGTTTCAGGGTTCAAGGTTAACATACAAAAGGCAATTGCTTTCCTATATGCCAGTAGTGGAAAACCAAATATTGAAATTAAAAACAATACCATTTACATTACATCTCCCCAAATTAGATACTTAGGAATGAATTTAACAAAATAAAACCCCGATGAAAGATATAAAAGAAGAACTAAACAAGTGAGGAGATAGTTCATGTTCATGGACAGGAAGATTCAATCTTGTCAACATAGCAGTTCTTCCCAATTTGATCTACAGATTCAATGCAACCTCAATCAAAATCTCAACTATTAGTAACTCAAAACTCAGTTATTTTGTAGGTGCAGACAAACTGATAATAAAGTTTACATGAAGAAGCAAAAGACTCAAAATAGTCAGCTCATCATTGAAGGAGAAGGACAAAATCAGAGAATTGACACCATCTGACCTCAGAACTTAGTATAAAGCTCCAGTATTCAAGATTATGTAGAAGTAGTAAAATAAAAGAGAAATAGGTGAGTAGGACATATTAAGGAACTCTGGAATAGGACCATATCAATATAGTCAACTGATCTTTGTCTAAGGAAAAAGGGCAGTACAATGGAGCTAAGACAATCTTTTAACAATTCAATAAATAGTTTTGTAAAAACTAGACATTCACATGGCAAGAAGTGGGGTGTGGGGATGAGTCTAGACATTGATCTTACTGTGTTTGCAAAAATTAGCCCAAAATGGATCAGAGTCCTAAATGTAAAACACAAAATTATAAATACTTAGAACTCAATAATAAGGAAACAACTGATCATACTTAAAAATATACAAACTATTTGAAGAGACATCTTACCAAAGAAGATATACAATTTCAATAAGCATTCACAAATATTTACAATATTACATGTCATTATAGAATTATATATTAAAATAGCAATGCAAAACCATTACATACTTACTTGAATGGCCCAAATCTAAATCACACAGCTATAGAAACATGAAATAACATGCACAAAAGAGACTGGTGAATAGTCTATGTTGTATCCATACAATATAACACTGTGCTAAGTCGCTTCAGTTGTGTCCCACTCTTTGTGACCCCATGGACTGTAGCCCACCAGGTACCATTGCCCATGGGATTCTCTGGGCAAGAATACTGGAGTGGGTTGCCATTTCCTTCTCCAACATAACACTATGTAGTCATGAAACCAACAAACAAAACTAAAAACTTTTCTTATGATACTAATTGATTTAGAGGATACATAAATAAGTTTAAAAAACAAGATACAAAAGGATATATAGTGTGATGAACTTATTTTTACAAAAAGAAATATATAAAGATAAAACAGAAACAAATAATGTTTATCTAAGGGTAACTGGAAAATCCCATGGATGGAGGAGCCTGGTAGGCTGCAGTTCATGGTGTCACTAGGAGTCGGACACGACTGAGCGACTTCACTTTCACTTTTCACTTCCATGCATTGGAGAAGGAAATGGTGACCCACTCCAGTGTTCTTGCCTGGAGAATCCCAGGGACAGAGGAGCCTGGTGGGCTGCTGTCTCTGGGGTCACACAGAGTCGGACATGACTGAAGCCACTTAACAGGAACAGCAACAGTAAGGGTAACTGGGGATACAGTGATGCCAGTGGAAATTTATTTGAGAATACATTTTTCATATTGTTTGTCTTCTGAATAACATAAAATTTTATATATTCAAAAATTAAAACTGATGAAAAGAAAATTGATGAAGAAAATTCAAACCCTTTAATTGATTATAATCCATAAAAAATTGGCTTGACTATATCAAATTATTGTGTAACTACACATAAAGAATGATACATTTAAATAACTTTTATGTACAAAACTATACATCCTTTATGAAATCAGCAGTTTTAGGTAAGAATAGTGAAGGCAATGGCACCCCACTCCAGTACTCTTGCCTGGAAAATCCCATGGATGGAGGAGCCTGGTAGGCTGCAGTTCATGGCATCACTAGGAGTCAGACACGACTGAGCGACTTCACTTTCACTTTTCACTTTCATGCACTGGAGAAGGAAATGGCAACCCACTCCAGTGTTCTTTCCTGGAGAATTCCAGGGACGGGGAGCCTGGTGGGCTGCCGTCTATGGGGTCCCACAGAATCGGACACAACTGAAGTGACTTAGCAGGTAGCAGTATCAAGAAACATTTTCTGTAAAGGGCAAATAGCAGATGTTTCATGCTTTGTGGGTCACATAAGCTCTCTGGTATTCTTTGTTTTTTTGTTATTTGATTTTATAACTTTTCAAAATGTGACAATCCTTCTTAGATTGAGATACAATAACAAGCTTTGCAGGAGTGTCCTGTGAGTCATATTTTGATTACCACTGTTCTGTTGCTGCTGCTGCTAAGTCACTTCAGTTGTGTCCGACTCTGTGTGACCCCATAGATGGCAGCCCACCAGGCTCCCCCGTCCCTGGGATTCTCCAGGCAAGAACACTGGAGCGGGTTGCCATTTCCTTCTCCAATGCATGAAAGCGAAAAGTGAAAGTGAAGTCACCCAGTCGTGTCTGACTTCTAGCAACCCCATGGACTGCAGCCCTCCAGGCTCCTTCATCCATGGGATTTTCCAGGCAAGAGTACTGGAGTGGGGTGCCATTGCCTTCTTTGGCCACTGTTTTATATTTAAAGAAAATAAAGAAACATAACAGTCAAATGTAATTTATGAATCTTGATTGGATCCTAGAATGAAAAACAACCCAGCTATAAAAGTTATTTTGGGAATGACAGGATAAATGTAAATGTGGCACAGTATTAAGAAGATTCTTTTGAATTACTATTGCTTTTCTCATTAGGCATAACAATAGTGTTGTGGTTATACCAGAAGGTTTTATTTTTAGGTGATATTCACTGAAATATTATGAAGTGCAGGGTCATGTTAACTGCAACTTGCTTTTAAATGTTTTAGGAAAAGTAAATGGAAATAAAAGATACCAGGAGTCAATGTGTGCATGCTAAGTTGCTTCATTTGTACCTGACTCTTCACAACCCCATGGACTGTAACCTATCAGGCTCCTCTGTCCATGGACTTCTCCAGGCAAGAACACTGGAGTGAGTTGCCATATCCTCCTCCAGGGGATCTTTACAACACAGGAATCAAACCCTTGTCTTATGTCTCCTGCATTGGCAGGCAGTTCTTTACCACTAAGCACGGCGGGCGGCAGTGTGGCCAGCGGCTGCGACCGGCGCACTAAGCGCGGCCGAGAGGAGCTACCTGACATCCGAGGTCGGGGCAGAAGCCGGGAGGACCCCATGCCCGAAGGGCAGTGGCCAAGAGGAGTTACCCCACGTCTGAGGTCAGGGGCGGCGGCCGGGAGGAGCTATCCCATGACCGAGGTCAGGGGCGGCTGCCAGGAGGACCAACCCCACGTCCAAGGAGTAGAGGAGCTATCCCACGTTGAAGGTCAGGAAGGGCGGCAGTGAGGAGATACCCCTCATCCAAGGTAAGGAGGAGCGGCTGTGCTTTTCTGGAGCAGTCGTGAAGAGATAACCCATGCCCAAGGTAAGAGAAACCCAAGTAAGATGGTAGGTGTTGCAACAGGGCATCAGAGGGCAGACACACTGAAACCATACGCACAGAAAACTAGTCAATCTAATCACACTAGGACCACAGCCTTGTCTAACTCAATGAAACTAAGCCATGCCTGTGGGGCAACCCAAGACAGGCGGGTCATGGTGGAGAGATCTGACAGAATGTGGTCCACTGGAGAAGGGAATGGCAAACCACTTCAGTATTCTTGCCTTGGGAACCCCATGAACAGTATGAAAAGGCAAAATGATAGGATACTGAAAGAGGAACTCCCCAGGTCAGTAGGGGCCCAATATGCTGCTGGAGATCAGTGGAGAAATAACTCCAGAAAGAATGAAGGGATGGAACCAAAGCAAAAACAATACCCAGCTCTGGATGTGACTGGTGATAGAAGCAAGGTCTGATGCTGTAAAGAGCAATATTGCATCAGATCAGAGCAGATCAGATCAGTCACTCAGTCGTGTCCAACTCTTTGCAACCCCATGAATTGCAGCACGTCAGGCCTCCCTGTCCATCACCAACTCTCAGAGTTCACTCAGACTCACGTCCATCGAGTCAGTGATGCCATCCAGCCATCTCATCCTCTGTTGTCCCCTTCTCCTCCTGCCCCCAATCCCTCCCAGCATCAGAGTCTTTTCCAAGGAGTCAACTCTTCACATGAGGTGGCCAAAGTACTGGAGTTTCAGCTTTAGCATCATTCCTTCCAAAGAAATCCCAGGGCTGATCTCCTTCAGAATGGACTGGTTGGATCTCCTTGCAGTCCACGGGACTCTCAAGAGTCTTCTCCAACACCACAGTTCAAAAGCATCAATTCTTTGGCGCTCAGCCTTCTTCACAGTCCAACTCTCACATCCATACATGACCACAGGAAAAACCATAGCCTTGACTAGATGAACCTTTGTTGACAAAGTAATGTCTCTGCTTTTGAATATGCTATCTAGGTTGGTCATAACTTTCCTTCCAAGGAGTAAGCGTCTTTTAATTTCATGGCTGCAGTCACCATCTGCAGTGATTTTGGAGCCCAAAAAATAAAGTCTGACACTGTTTCCACTGTTTCCCCATCTATTTCCCATGAAGTGGTGGGACCGGATGTTAAGATCTTTGTTTTCTGAATGTTGAGCTTTAAGCCAACTTTTTCACTCTCCTCTTTCACTTTCATCAAGAGGCTTTTGAGTTCCTCTTCACTTTCTGCCATAAGGGTGGTGTCATCTGCATATCTGAGGTTATTGATATTTCTCCCAGCAATCTTGATTCCAGCTTGTGTTTCTTCCAGTCCAGCGATTCTCATGATGTACTCTGCATATAAGTTAAATAAGCAGGCTGACAATATACAGCCTTGACATACTCCTTTTCCTATTTGGAACCAGTCTGTTGTTCCATGTCCAGTTCTAACTATTGCTTCCTGACCTGCATACAAATTTCTCAAGAGGCAGGTCAGGTGGTCTGGGATTCCCATCTCTTTCAGAATTTTCCACAGTTTATTGTGATCCACACAGTCAAAGGCTTTGGCATAGTTAATAAAGCAGAAATAGATGGTTTTCTGGAACTCTCTTGCTTTTTCAATGATCCAGCAGATGTTGGCAATTTGATCCCTGGTTCTTCTGCCTTTTCTAAAACCAGCTTGAACATCAGGAAGTTCACGGTTCACATATTGCTGAAGCCTGGCTTGGAGAATTTTGAGCATTAGTTTACTAGCGTGTGAGATGAGTGCAATTGTGCAGTAGTTTGAGCATTCTTTGGCATTGCCTTTCTTTGGGATTGGAATGAAAGCTGACCTTTTCCAGTCCTGTGGCCACTGCTGAGTTTTCCAAATTTGCTGGCATATTGAGTGCAGCACTTTCACAGCATCATCTTTCAGGATTTGGAATAGCTCAACTGGAATTCCATCACCTCCACTAGCTTTGTTCGTAGTGATGCTTTCTAAGTCCCACTTGACTTCACATTCCAGGATGTCTGGCTCTAGGTCAGTGATCACACCATCGTGATTATCTGGGTTGTGAAGATCTTTTTTGTACAGTTCTTCTGTGTATTCTTGCCATCTCTTCTTAATATCTTCTGTTCCTGTTAGGTCCATACCATTTCTGTCCTTTATCGAGCTCATTTTTGCATGAAATGTTCCTTTGGTATCTCTGATTTTCTTGAAGTGATCCCTAGTCTTTCCTATTCTGTTGTTTTCCTCTATTTGGTCTTGTAGGTCTTCATAGAACCGTTCAACTTCAGCTTCTTCAGTGTTACTGGTTGGGGCATAGACTTGGATTACTGTGATATTGAATGGTTGCCTTGGAAATGAACAGAGATCATTCTGTCATTTTTGAGATTTCATCCAAGTACTGCATTTCAGACTCTTTTGTTGACCATGAAATCCCTCCGTTTCTTCTGAGGGATTCCTGCCCACAGTAGTAGATATAATCGTCATCTGAGTTAAATTCACCCATTCCAGTCCATTTCAGTTTGCTGATTCCTAGAATGTTGACATTCACTCTTGCCATCTCTTGTTTTGACCACTTCCAATTTGCCTTGATTCATGGACCTGACATTCCAGGTCCCTATGCAATGCCATATGCAAGGCAAACCATTCAGTATCACAGTAATCCAAGTCTATGCCTCAACCAGTAACGCTGAAGAAGCTGAAGTTGAACGGTTCTATGAAGACCTACAAGATCTTTTAGAACTAACACCCAAAAAAGATGTCCTTTTCATTATAGGGGACTGGAATGTAAAAGTAGGAAGTCAAGAAACACCTGGAGTAGCAGGCAAATTAGACCTTGGAATACGGAATGAAGCAGAGCAAAGACTAGTAGAGTTTTGCCAAGAAAATGCACTGGTCATAACAAACACCCTCTTCCAACAACACAAGAGAAGACTCTACACATGGACATCACCAGATGGTCAACACCGAAATCAGATTGATTATATTCTTTGCAGCCATATATGAAGAAGCTCTATACAGTCAACAAAAACATGACCGGGAGCTGACTATGGCTCAGATCATGAACTTCTTATTACCAAATTCAGACTTAAATTGAAGAAAGTAGGGAAAACCACTAGACCATTCAGGAATGACCTAAATCAAATCCCTTATGATTATACAGTGAAAGTGAGAAATAGATTTAAGGGCCTAGATTTGATAAATAGAGTGCCTGATGAACTATGGAATGAGGTTCGTCACATTGTACGGGAGATAGGGATCAAGACCATCTCCATGGAAAAGAAATGCAAAAAAGCAAAATGGTTGTCCGGGAAGGCTTTACAAATAGCTGTGGAAAGAAGAGAAGTGAAAGCAAAGGAGAAAAGGAAAGATATAAACATCTGAATGCAGAGTTCCAAAGAATAGCAAGAAGAGATAAAAAAGCCTTCCTCAGCGATCAATGCAAAGAAACAGAGGAAAACAACAGAATGGGAAAGACTAGAGATCTCTTCAAGAAAATTAGAGATACCAAGGGAACATGTCATGAAAGATGGGCTCAATAAAGGACAGAAATGGTATGGACCTAACAGGAACAGAAGATATTAAGAAGAGATGGCAAGAATACACAGAAGAACTGTACAAAAAAGATCTTCACAACCCAGATAATCACGATGGTGTGATCACTGACCTAGAGCCAGACATCCTGGAATGTGAAGTCAAGTGGGCCTTAGAAAGCACCACTACGAACAAAGCTAGTGGAGGTGATGGAATTCCAGTTGAGCTATTCCAAATCCTGAAAGATGATGCTGTGAAAGTGCTGCACTCAATATGCCAGCAAATTTGGAAAACTCAGCAGTGGCCACAGGACTGGAAAAGGTCAGCTTTCATTCCAATCCCAAAGAAAGGCAATGCCAAAGAATGCTCAAACTACCGCACACTTGCACTCATCTCACACGCTAGTAAACTAATGCTCAAAATTCTCCAAGCCAGGCTTCAGCAGTATGTGAACCGTGAACTTCCTGATGTTCAAGCTGGTTTTAGAAAAGGCAGAGGAACCAGAGATCAAATTGCCAACATCTGCTGGATCATTGAAAAAGCAAGAGAGTTCCAGAAAACCATCTATTTCTGCTTTATTAACTATGCCAAAGCCTTTGACTGTGTGGATCACAATAAACTGTGGAAAATTCTGAAAGAGATGGGAATACCAGACTACCTGACCTGCCTCTTGAGAAACCTCTATGCAAGTCAGGAAGCAACAGTTAGAACTGGACATGGAACAACAGACTGGTTCTGAATAGGAAAAGGAGTACGTCAAGGCTGTATATTGTCAGCCTGCTTATTTAACTTATATGCAGAGTACATCATGAGAATCGCTGGACTGGAAGAAACACAAGCTGGAATCAAGATTGCTGGGAGAAATATCAATAACCTCAGATATGCAGATGACACCACCCTTATGGCAGAAAGTGAAGAGGAACTCAAAAGCCTCTTGATGAAAGTGAAAGAGGAGAGTGAAAAAGTTGGCTTAAAGCTCAACATTCAGAAAACAAAGATCTTGGCATCCGGTCCCACCACTTCATGGGAAATAGATGGGGAAACAGTGTCAGACTTTATTTTTTGGGCTCCAAAATCACTGCAGATGGTGACTGCAGCCATGAAATTAAAAGACGCTTACTCCTTGGAAGTAAAGTTATGACCAACCCAGAGAGCATATTAAAAAGCAGAGACATTACTTTGCCAAAAAAGGTCCGTCCAGTCAAGGCTATGGTTTTTCCTGTGGTCATGTATGGATGTGAGAGTTGGACTGTGAAGAAGGCTGAGCGCCAAAGAATTGATGCTTTTGCACTGTGGTGTTGGAGAAGACTCTTGAGAGTCCCTTGGACTGCAAGGAGATCCAACCAGTCCATTCTGAAGGAGATCAGCCCTGGGATTTCTTTGGAGGGAATGGTGCTGAAGCTGAAACTCCAGTACTTTGGCCACCTCATGTGAAGAGTTGACTCATTGGAAAAGACTCTGATGCTGGGAGGGATTGGGGGCAAGAGGAGAAGGGGACGACAGAGGATGAGATGGCTAGATGGTATCACTGACTCGATGGACATGAGTCTGAGTGAACTCCAGGAGTTGGTGATGGACAGGGAGGTCTGGCGTGCTGCGATTCATGGGGTCGCAAAGAGTCGGACACGACTGAGTGACTGAACTAACTGAACCTGGGAAATCTCTCCAGGAGTCAATAAATATCCTTAAATGATTGAATAGATGTACCTTTAATTTACTCAGTCTTTTGCAAAAATGCTGGAGAAATGAAAGATCATGAGAAAAAAACCACCAGATTCTAGGCAGGTATGGATGATATCAAGCCTCTAAAACTGAGTTTAAATTTATTACTTTTTAAAGATTTGCATCATATGTGAATAATAAGATAATAAGAGTCATCATGAAAATTATTTTTTTGTTTTGAATCAGAATTTTGAATCTAGAAACATGGAAACTCTTAGTCAAACATGTTCATTTTTGCAGATAAGGAAACCACTGCCAGGAAAGGCTTTGACCTGTGTCCAAATGCATCAAACAGTCAGTGTAAAAGTGTAAAAGATCAGAAACTATAATGCTTAGTACCTGTGTCTTTCCACTGTTTTGAAGCTGTTTACTATAGCTCAAAGTTACATATTTGATAAAGCCCTCATTTACTTTAATTCATCAGATTAGCTTTCCGATAAATTCCTTCAAACACAGCAAAATGTTTAGTAGTTTTCTATTTGTGATTACCATTGTGTGGATAAAGACAAAATGAATAAGTTGAACAAATCGGAGAAGGCAATGGCACCCCACTCCAGTACTCTTGCCTGGAAAATCCCATGGATGGAAGAGCCTGGTAGGCTGCAGTCCATGGGGTCGCCAGGAGTTGGACACGACTGAGTGACTTCACTTTCACTTTTCACTTTCATGCACTGGAGAAGGAAATGGCAACCCACTCCAGTGTTCTTGCCTGGAGAATCCCAGGGACTTGGGAGGCTGGTGGGCTGCCATCTATAGGGTCTCACAGAGTCCAACATGACTGAAACAACTTAGCAGCAGCAGCAACAGATAAATTCAGGTTACATGTGCAAACAATTCGATAAATGTGTTCCTAAAAATTCAGCCCTTAGCCTCTCACCTAAACACAGCAAAATAAACTTACTTAACATTATAAAGTGAGACAAAGGGACCTTGATTTTTTTATTTGTGATTCATATTGTAAAGCACAGGAGATATTCCAAAAGAAGTCTATTTTCAAAATTCTCAATATCTTGTAGAGGCTCCTCTCTGAATCATAACAGCTTTTCCTTCTCTAGTCCCAAAGAAAGTGAAATTCAATGTCATCCAATGGATGACGAAATATACCACACTCAAAGGTAAGGGGAGTAAGGTGGGATTGTGGAAGAGGAAGGAATTAAAGGACTTTAAGGTATAGAGAATCCATGGTGGAAAGAGACTCATCAGAGACTAAGTGAAATAGAGGATTTTTTCTCCCCCTAGGACAACCAGAGGGATGGTTTCACGGTTGGCTTTGAGAGAAGTGAAGAATCAGGTGTACTGAAGATCCACTTACATTTTATGGATACAAATTCCCTTCAATTTTATATTCAAAATTACTTCTTCAATTGAAAAAAAGGAATTGAAGGGATTCGTGCATTGACAGTATCTTTGGATCTCTAGTAGCTGGAATTATTAAAGTTCCAATTAGATTATATTGGAGTTTGACATTCAAAGGCACCTCTGTTAAAAAGAGGTTGCTATGTAGTCTGCTCTGCAGATACCTTTGATGTCTTTACCAAAAGATATCTTTTCAATGTAAAAAGAAAAGAGCAGTGGCTGTCCGTGTTGCCTTCGGTGTGAGAATGTGCTGGAATATTTTATTGTTGGGTTGGCATTGAAGTCTGCTGTGAAATGATTTTTATGAATGCCATTTCCTAGGAGGCTCACAGAACTGAGAATTGCATGTCATGAGGCCATGATCTCAAAGACCAGAAATCAAATAAATAAAATCTTGGGGAATTATGGTCTATGAAATATATTTTCTTCCCAAAATGAGTCCATCGTTCACTTTGATGTAGAGTTTAAATGGATCATATGAGAACAAAAAAAATACATCTATCTTTAAGTGGTAACAACGTTTCATTTAAGAATTTTCTCCATGAAAATACTATCTGAGGTCTAAAATTCTAGTATAAAAACAAGGAAATAGTTACCATGGTAGAAGGACATGGTTTAATACATAGTTTTAAAGCTTTTGATTTAATGATGTTCATATTTAGGAAATGAGAAATAGCAATTTAGAGATTATTATCCCAAAAGGGTATATGCTTGAGGGTTCCTTTCTAATAGCCTATTACAGGGGATTCTCTTTAAGGAGAAGTAGTTTAACTGTAAGACAGAAAAGTCAAATATAGAAATTCTGGCAAATGTTCAATAGGTCAAGTTCAAGGAAAACTTATCATTATCTTCCAGATAATTTCAAGCAAGAGGCACATTTTAGAACACAATGAGAGAACAAAGATCAACAAAACTTCATATTCAAATGAGACACAGAAACTCTTCAGACATTCATATTTGGACAGACTATTAGTTTGATTCATTCAGTTGCTAACTACAATGAATTGGGCACACTTTTGTCACATGCATTAAAATTTCAAATAATGGGGATAATTTGTAGTCATGAGCTGAGCCCAACTGACTGAAATCTAAAAATAATACATACAGAATTTTTAAATCTTTAGTAAAAGGAAAAAGGAAGTTCCTGAGTAATTTTTTCCTATTGGAGTGTTGTGAAAGTCAACTGAGATATTTGATGAGATAGTATCATAAATAACTATACCAATACTAGGAAAAATTAATCAGTGGTAAGCATAAATAAACATTCAATTTTCAGGCATAACATTTTGTTGTACTTCAAAGATTCTGTGTCTTTTAAAAATTGAAGATTTGTGGCAATCCTGCATTGTCAGATGATGGCTACCATTTTGTTAGGCAACAGAGGATTTTTAAATTAAAGTAATGGCTGTCTAGGGAGGCCTTACAAATAGCTGTGAAAAGAAGAGAAGCGAAAAGCAAAGGAGGAAAGGAAAGATATAAACATCTGAATGCAGAGTTCCAAAGAATAGCGAGAAGATATAAGAAAGCCTTCTTCAGCGATCAATGCAAAGAAATAGAGGAAAACAACATAATGGGAAAGACTAGAGATCTCTTCAAGAAAATCAGAGATACCAAAGGAATATTTCATGCAAAGATGGGCTCGATAAAGGACAGAAATGGTATGGATCTAATAGAAGCAGAAGATATTAAGAAGAGATGGGAAGAATACACAGAAGAACTGTACAAAAAAGATCTTCACAACCCAGATAATCACGATGGTGTGATCACTGACCTAGAGCCAGACATCCTGGAATGTGAAGTCAAGTGGGCCTTGGAAAGCATCACTACGAACAAAGCTAGTGGAGGTGATGGAATTCCAGTTGAGCTATTCCAAATCCTGAAAGATGATGCTGTGAAAGTGCTGCGCTCAATATGCCAGCAAATTTGGAAGACTCAGCAGTGGCCACAGGACTGGAAAAGGTCAGTTTTCATTCCAATCCCAAAGAAAGGCAATGCTAAAGAATGCTCAAACTACCGCACAATTGCACTCATCTCACACGCTAGTAAACTAATGCTCAAAATTCTCCAAGCCAGGCTTCAGCAGTATGTGAACCGTGAACTTCCTGATGTTCAAGCTGGTTTTAGAAAAGGCAGAGGAACCAGAGATCAAATTGCCAACATCTGCTGGATCATAGAAAAAGCAAGAGAGTTCCAGAAAACCATCTATTTCTGCTTTATTGACTATGCCAAAGCCTTTGACTGTGTGGATCACAATAAACTGTGGAAAATTCTTCAAGAGATGGGAATACCATACCACCTGATCTGCCTCTTGAGAAATCTGTATGCAGGTCAGGAAGCAACAGTTAGAACTGGACATGGAACAACAGACTGGTTCTGAATAGGAAAAGGAGTACGTCAAGGCTGTATATTGTCAGCCTGCTTATTTAACTTATATGCAGAGTACATCATGAGAAATGCTGGACTGGAAGAAACACAAGCTGGAATCAAGATTGCTGGGAGAAATATCAATAACCTCAGATATGCAGATGACACCACCCTTATGGCAGAAAGTGAAGAGGAACTCAAAAGCCTCTTGATGAAAGTGAAAGAGGAGAGTGAAAAAGTTGGCTTAAAGCTCAACATTCAGAAAACGAAGATCATGGCATCCGGTCCCACCACTTCATGGGAAATAGATGGGGAAACAGTGGAAACAGTGTCAGACTTTATTTTTTGGGCTCCAAAATCACTGCAGATGGTGACTGCAGCCATGAAATTAAAAGACGCTTACTCCTTGGAAGGAAAGTTATGACCAACCTAGATAGCATATTGAAAAGCAGAGACATTACTTTGCCAACAAAGGTCCGTCTAGTCAGGCTATGGTTTTTCCTGTGGACATGTATGGATGTGAGAGTTGGACTGTGAAGAAGGCTGAGTGCCAAAGAATTGATGCTTTTGAACTGTGGTGTTGGAGAAGACTCTTGAGAGTCCCTTGGACTGCAAGGAGATCCAACCAGTCCATTCTGAAGGAGATCAGCCCTGGGATTTCTTTGGAAGGAATGATGCTGAAGCTGAAACTCCAGTACTTTGGCCACCTCATGTGAAGAGTTGACTCATTGGAAAAGACTCTGATGCTGGGAGGGATTGGGAGTAGGAGGAGAAGGGGATGACAGAGGATGAGATGGCTGGATGGCATCACTGACTCGATGGACGTCAGTCTGAGTGAACTTCGGGAGCTGGTGATGGACAGGGAGGCCTGGCGTGCTGCGATTCATGGGGTTGCAAAGAGTCAGATACGACTGAGTGACTGATCTGATCTGATCTGATGTACATTTTAAAAGATATAATGCTATTGCAAACTTAGAAGACCACAATATAGAGAAAGTATAACTAGGAAGCCAAAAAGTTTGTGTGATACACTTTATTGTGATATTTCCTTTATTGCAATGGTATGAAACCAAACCTACAGCATCGCCACAGTGTTTTCAAATGAAATCAAGCATTTAAAACAATCTGTCTGTAATTTTATATCCTACTGTATAGATATTCTAAAAATCTGCTATTGAAATGAGGTGAATTAGTAACAAACACATCACAGGAGATAATGTTGAATCTCAAAATTCAAGTGAATGATAAATATTATGGTAGAGCTAATAAGCAAAGACAATGCTGAAATATACAGGTTGATATAATCCTCTATGTCTCTTTAAAGAAATAATTCTTTAGAATAGATTCTAAACCCAGGATATGGGTCCCTTCCAGTATGCAAGGTCAGGATTCTGGAGACTTGGTGTCCAGCATAAGGACAAGAATAACGACTACTCTAAGAATAATAATATGAAGGCATAATACAAAAATTTCTACTTTAGCTCTCTTTATTCCCATAACCAGTGGAGGGATTTTTTTCCCCATTAAAAACAAGGCAAAGTAACTCCCCCCAGATTCACATACCTAATAGCTAATAGAACTCTGGGCCTACTGAGTAGCCTTGAATACCATGCTGCATTGTAGTTCAAATCAGGGAAGACACAGGACCCCTCTTTACCCAGTGGTTATGGGGTCATCACCAAATTCTAAATATAAGATAGTGCTGTGCTGCTCTGAGGGGACTATAATTCTCAAGGTCCTTTCACACTCTTTTGACTGTAAGAGCAGCGATTTTGGAGACTTGGTTTTGGCACCCTCTTCCAGCGAGTAAATTTTGGAGGTAGAAAGAGAAGAGAGAAAATTCAAATCCATGCATGAGACAAGAATGGAGTGCCTTAGTCAACCTGCCATCATGAGGGGGTTGAAATGATTGGCTCTGCCTTCTATGTTCCACGTGCTGAACTGTGCTCATATGGAGAATACCAATGTGTACCAAAAAAAAAAAAAAAAAAAATCCCCCCCTGGATCAGATAAAGATGAATGGGACTCATACTAAAAATATTCTTCCCATTTGACTGTAAGTGGATATTTTAGTAATCTACCCAGAATTATTTTTAAAAAGTCTTCAGAATCAAATACCACAGAAAAGTATCTAAGGAAGTTCCAAGTAGTTATACTAGTAACCTTTCCATCTACACAATTCTCAGTTAAGCAAAATTATGACATAAATTAGAAAGCAGAGCTGCCATTTACTACAGTCATTCCTAAAGAGATATGTCAAATAAATATGATAATACAGATAACCAAATCCTTATCTGGACTTTTTATTGTGAACTGAAATTCATATAGAATATGTAATGTCATTTTTAAAAAAACTAGGGTATTCCTAAAATGAAAGCAGGATTTTAAAAAGCAACAGAAATATGAACATAAATATTCCACTTGACCTCTGTTATAGTTATTTTAACAAACACTATAAGACACCCAAACTAAAACCTAAAAATGTACCTTTCCCTCAAGTGCTCTTTCCTTTCTCACCTCACCTACCACCTTGTGACGTATTTCCTCTTCCTCAGCCCATTTAATGGAGAAAGAAATGGCAACCCACTCCAGTATTCTTGCCTGGAGAATCCTGTGGATGGAGAAGCCTAGTGGCCTGCTGTCCATAGGGTTGCACAGAGTTGGACACAACTGAAGCGACTTAGCATGCATACATGCACCGGAGAAGGATATGGCAACCCACTCCAGTGTTCTTGCCTGGAAAATCCCAGGAATGGAGGAGCCTGGTGGGCTGCCATCTATGGGGTCACACAGAGTCAGACACAACTGAAGCGACTCAGCAGCAGCAGCAGCAACAGTCCATTTAATATTGGTTTTAACATTCAGTTATGAAAGACAAAATGTACCTAACATGAAAGCAGATGAATCTAGATATTTAGTCAAAGAAACAGTAATGGCAATTACACATCCTACAAGAGTCTCAAAACTCTTCTTCTCCATTCTCAATGCTACTGGGTATTTAATTCAGGCTCAAAACTCCACTAACTTAAACTTTTACAGTGGTCTCTTATTTCTCCTACTGCCTCCATATTCTGACTTCATCTTCTAGGCTGTTCAGTTCAGTTCGGTTACTCAGTTGTGTCTTGATTCTTTATGACCACATGGACTGCAGACCGACAGGCTTCACTGTCCATCACCAACTCCTGGAGCCTACTCAAATTCATGTCCATTGCATCGGTGATGCCATCCAACCATCTCATCCTCTATCATCACTTTCTCCTGCCTTCAATCTTTCCCAGCATCAGAGTCTTTTCAAATGAGTTGGTTCTTCACATCTGGTGGCCAAAGTATTGGAGCTTCAGCTTCAGTCCTTCCAATGATTAGTCGGGACTGATTTCCTTTAGGATTGACTAGTTTGATCTTCTTGCAGTCCAAGGGACTCTCAAGAGTGTTCTCTAACACCACAGTTTAAAAGCATCAATTCTTCGGCACTAGCTTTCTTTATAGCCCAACTCTCATATCCATACATGACTACTGGAAAAACCACAGCTTTGACTATATGAAACTGTCAGCAAAGTAATGTCTCTGCTTTTTAATATGCTGTCTAGGTTGGTCATAGCTTTTCCTCCAAGGAGCAAGAGTATTTTAATTTCATGGCTGCACTCACCATTTGCAATGATTTTGGAGCTCCCCAAAATAAACTCTTTCACTGTTTCCATTGTTTCCCCACCTATTTGCCATGAAGTGATGTGACTGGATTCTCTTAGATTTCTCAATGTTGAGCTTTAAGCCAACTTTTTCACTCTCCTCTTTCACTTTCATCAAGAAAATCTTTAGTTCTTCTTTACTTTCTTCCATAAGGATGGTGTTATCTGCATATCTGAGGATATTGATATTTTTCCCGGCATTCTTGATTCCAGCTTGAGCTTCATCCAGCCCGGCATTTTGCATGATGTACTCTGCATGTAAGTTAAACAAGCAGGGTGACAATATACAGCCTTGATGTACTCCTTTCCCAATCTGGAACCAGTCTGTTGTTCCATGTCCAGTTCTAACTGTTGCTTCTTGATCTGCATACAGATTTCTCAGGAGGCAGGTCAGGTGGTCTGGTATTCCCATCTCTTTCAGAATTTTCCACAGTTTGTTCTGATCCACACAGTTGAAGGCTTTGGTGAAGTCAATAAAGCAGATGTTTTTCTGGAACTCTCTTGCTTTTTTGATGATCCAGCGGATGTTGGCAATTTGATCTCTGGTTCCTCTGCTTTTCTAAATCCAGCTTGAACATCTGGAAGTTCACGTTTCATGTACTGTTGAAGCTTGGCTTGGAGGATTTTGTGCATTACTTTGTTAGTGTGTGAGATGAGTGCAATTGTGGGGTAGTTTGAATATTCTTTGGCATTGCCTTTCTTTGGGATTGGAATGAAAACTGACCTTTTCCAGTCCTGTGGCCACTGCTGAGTTTTCCAGATTTTCTGTCATATGAGTGTAGCACTTCCACAACATCATAAATATCTCGACTGGAATTCCATCACTTCCACTAGCTTTTTTCATAGTGATGCTTCCAAAGGCCTCTTGACTTCCCATTCCAGGATATCTGGCTCTAGGTGAGTAATCGCCCCATCGTGGTTATTTGGGTCATGAAGGTCTTTTTTGTACAGTTCTTCTGTGTATTCTTGCCACCTTTTCTTAATATCTTCTGTTTCTGTTAGGTCCATACCACTTATGTCCTTTACTGTGCTCATCTTTGCGTTAAATGTTCCCTTGGTATCTCTAATTTTCTTGAAGAGATCTCTAGTCTTTCCCATTCTGTTGTTTTCTTCTGTTTCTTTGCATTGATCACTAAGGAAGGCTTTCTTATCTCTCCTTACTATTCTTTGGAACTCTGCATTCAAATGGGTATATCTTTCCTTTTCTCCCCTGCCTTTAGCTTCTCTTCTTTTTTCAGCTATTTGTAAGGCCTTGTCACACAACCATTTTGCCTTTTTGCCTTTCTTTTTCTTGGGGATGGTCTTGATCCCTGCCTCCTGTACAATGTCACGAACCTCTGCCCATAGTTCTTCAAGCACTCTGTCTATCAGATATAATCCCTTGAATCTATTTGTCATTTCCACTGTGTAATCATAAGGGATTTGATTTAGGTCATACCTGAATGGTCTAGTGGTTTCCCCTACTTTCTTCAATTTAAGTCTGAATTTGGCAATAAGGAGTTCATGATCTGAGCCACAGTCAGCTTCCAGTCTTACTTTTGCTGACTCTATAGAGCTTCTCCATCTTTGGCTGCAAAGAATATAATCAACCTGATTTGGGTATTGACTATCTGGTGATGTCCATGTGTAGAGTCTTCTCTTGTCTTGTTGGAAGAGGATGTTTGCTATGACCAGTGTGTTCTCTTGACAAAACTCTGTTAGCCTTTGACCTGCTTCATTTTGTACTCCAAGGCCAAATTTGCCTGTTACTCCAGGTAACTCTTGATTTCCTACTTTTGTATTCCAGTCGCTTAAAATGAAGAGGACACTGTTTTGGGATATTAGTTCTAGAAGGTCTTGTAGAACTATTCAACTTCAGCTTCTTTAGGATTACTGGGTTGGGGCATAGACTTGGAATACTGTTGTATTGAGTGGTTTGCCTTGGAAATGAACAGAGATTATTCTGTCGTTTTTGAGATTGCATCCAAGTACTGCATTTTGGACTCCTTTCTTCTAAGGGATTCTTGCCTACAGTAGTAGATATAATGGTCATCTGAGTTAAATTCACCCATTCCAGTCCATTTTAGTTCACTGATTCCTAAAATGTAGATGTTCACTCTTGCCATCTCCTGTTTGACCACTTCCAATTTGCCTTGATTCATGGACCTGACATTCCAGGTTCCTGTGCAGTATTGCTCTTTACAGCAATGGACTTTACTTCTATCACCTGTCACATCCACAACTGGGTGTTGTTTTTGCTTTGGCTCTGTCTCTTCATTCTTTCTGGAGTTATTTCTCCACTTTTCTCCAGTAGCATATTGGGTACCTATTGACCTGGGGAGATTATTTTTCAGTGTCATACCTTTTTGCCTTTTCATACTATTCATGGGGTTCTCAAGGCAAGAATACTGAAGTGGTTTCCCGTCCCCTTCTCCAGTGGACCATGTTTTTTCAGAACTCTCCACTATGACCCATCCATCTTGGGTGGCCCTACATGGCATGGTTCATAATTTCATTGAGCTAGACAAGGCTGTGGTCCATGTGATCAGTTTGGTTAGTTTTCTGTGATTGTGGTTTTCATTCTGTCTGCCCTCTGATGGATAAGGATAAGAGGCTTATGGAATCTTCCTGATGGGAGAGACTGACTGAAGGGCTACCACACCTATTTTTCTAAAATCACATATCTAATTGTCACAGTTTCCTAGTTAGAACATTTGAATGTCTCCTCTGAATCTAGAGGATAACTTTGTATCAAGTTAGTTAGGTGTATGACAATCTGTCCTCAACCTACAGTCCTCATTCTCTATAGTTCTCAACTGCTCCCTCCATGCCCGTTTCTTTGACACCAGTTATGTTGGACTATGCTTCCTCACTCTCCATGGGGTTCTCCAGGCAAGAAACTGGAGTGGGTTGCCATTCCCTCCTCCAGGGGATCTTCCCAACATAGGGGTCGAACTCAGGTCTCCTGCATTGCAGGCAGATTCTTTAATGTCTGAGCTACCAGGGAAGCCCTGCTTTAAATTAGTCTCTATTAAACTCAAGTGTGTATCAGAATAATGCAGAATGCATGCTAAAACATAGATGGTGGGTCTCATTTCTAGGGTATCTGATTCGGGAAGGCTTAATGGGGGCCCAAATTTGCATTTCGCACAAGTGCCTAGATGATGCTGATGATGTTGGTATGAGGACATCACTTTGAGAATCAGTTCTCTAAAGCAAGCCAGATTTTCAACTACATGAAATCATTTGACTCAGTTTAAAATTGTTTTTGTTTCCTTTCTCGGTGGGGCCTCTCTTGATTACCCTCTAAGTTGATGCACACCTTCTTGTAAGTTTATAAACATTATTTACAATCGGAAAGCTATGGTTTGTTAATCTGGCTGTTTCTGTCCTTCAACTATAAGCTTCTTAAGGGCAGAGAGTATGTTGCATTTATTTTTATATTCCTAGCTTAGCACAGTGGAGAGGAACTTGATCTCCTTTGCTGAATGAATTGGTGATATAGTATCTGCATTCTTGACTGGGCCATTTTCCAGATATAGAATTGGCCATGCTGTCTATTAACTTTAATAGCTACTGGCACATGTATTTCAGTGACCTTTTGATAACATTTCACAGTTCTTAACAATTCACCAAAGGGAATTTTAAACCAACCCTAATCTTACATTCTAATGAACAAAAGAAACATTCATGACAGGTAGTCAGAAATCAGTCTGATGAAATTCAATATAACATGAAACAAAAGACTTCAAATTATCCTGGAAGCTATAAGGGCCCCTGTCTCACATCATCTCTCTGAGGAAGGTGTGGCTACCCATGAAAATGTAACTGGGATATTATGTCAGTTAAGTGAAAAACATCAGGAGACTAAAATGCAGTCAAAACAGTGGATTGTCAGTGTGCTTACTGATTTATTGTTTCAGCTACAACAGGTTGTTCTTTCATTGTGTGAATAGTCTAAAGGGTATATATGGATTTATATGATCCATAGAGGTAAGGAAAGGATTCTTCAGGAAGGCTGAATTCTTTTCTTGCTTTTAACTCATGACCCCAAGAGAGTAGTGAGGTCAGCTAAGATGCTAGAACCAAAATCTTTAACTTCTACTTGATTGTACATGTGGTAATTGGAATTCTTGTTCAGATGTCCAGAAAAACATTTCCCAACACAAAAAGAGAGGCAGAGATGGTTTTAAGAGCCAGAGGTGTGGAAGTAGGACCAGTTCAAGGAATGCTAATTGGTATGGAGAAGCAGAATGGGGAAGGAATGCATGATGGGACTGGTCAGGAGCTGGCCCCAAATTATGTGGGACCTTAAATGTCATGCCAAGGAGTCTAAATTTAATCCACAGTCACTTGGGAGCCACTGACATAATTCTAAATTGGGAATTAGAGAAACTGGAAGCAGAAAGACTAATTATAAGTCAAAAGATTAGGACCTGAGCTAATGGATGGCATCGAGAAAGGTAAAAAATATTTTAGAGTAAGAAAGAATTTATTCTAAGTAATTATATTAGAGTTCTTCAGAGAAACAGAAAAAAGGAGACCCAGGCAAGATCCAGTGTTGCAGTACAAGTCTGAAGGTCATTGCTGGTAAAACTCCTCCTTGCTGGTAAAACTCCTCCTTGCTCAGGGGTGTGAGGTCGGGCAGAGGTCAGCCAGTAAGGCATTTGACTAACTGGATAGGCTCCACTCACAATAGGGAGGACATTGTGCTTTACTCAACATTTACCAATTTATAAGTCAATCTTATTAAAACAACAACAACAACAACAAAAAACTCTCAAGAGAAACATCCAGAATAATGTTTGACAAATATCTGGGCACCATGGCCCCGCTGAGCTGATGTATAAAATTAACTGGCACAGTGACCAATTGGATGGAGAACTAAAGGTAAGGAAAATAAAGGGTAGGTGCCACTGCCCTTTAGCTTAGATATTTGAGTAAATAATGTTGCTTTCTAATCAGGACAGGATTCCTGAGAAGAGGGGCAAATCTTGGTTAGAGAAAATTTTTCATTATTCAAGAAAAATTTACTGATCTTAAAGCTTGCATCAAGTACTAAGTGAAATAGCCTTTTTTTTTTTTTTTAGTGTGTGTGGAAGGGAATAAACATGGAAAACATCGTATTAAGAGGAAAAACTACACTGTGATTAAAGCATATACTTCAGAGGCAGAGACACTGAAGTTCTGTGATGTGGACTAGCTGTTTAACATGTAAGTCTCACTTTCCTCATCTATAAAGTTAGGTGTTCTAAGAATTAGTTTATATATAGAATTATTACACATAATTAGTATAATATGACTTATATACAGTCTCTAATTCTCAGAAAACCTTAAACACACACACACACATATACATACATACATACAGTGCCTGGCACTGGTACTCAGTAGTTTATCAAGAAACATCTCCAGGAAGATTTAGTTGTGTTTTTACTGCATAGGTTGTAACCAATATAGAGTGCTAAACAAATATGAGACAGATGAGATGAGACAAATACTTCCCCAGGGCCTTGACAGTCTCAGGGCACATGGCTGCTGGGAGGGCCGTGAGTGCTGTGTCTTCTGTTATAATACACTAAATGGATCCATGGTGACTTAAAGCTGATAATGTAGCTCCCAAGGGAACTGTGTTAGGACCAGGAAATAACTTCAACAGTAGTCTCATTAGGGTCTATTATTTACTCATGTAAACAACATCTAAAGGATGTAGTAGTTCGTATGCATTATTTTATTAGGCTTCATGAAAGCCATAAATGTTTAAAATTTAGAAAATAAATTTTGTTGTTGTTGTTCAGTGGCTAAGTCATGTCCAACTCTTTGCAGTCCCATGGACTATAGAGTGTCAGGCTTCTCTATCCAAAGAAAACAAATTTAGGACCCTCTAACGTCATTTAATTGGAGTTTCTAAGATTACATGTTAATACACATTCATACATACAAACTCATTTAATCAGTGTGGAAGTAGATTGTAGCAGTTACTGTAATAATTCCATATATTCTGGTATTCCTTAATGAATGGATAACAAAGGGTGATGTACTGTAGAGGTTTCAAAATCAGAGGTGACTTTCTAAAACAGGGTTCAGAAAGCTATGGCCAATGGGCCAAATCTTGTTTTGTACATAAAGTTTTTTTTTTTTTTTCTAATTTTATTTTATTTTTAAACTTTACATAATTGTATTAGTTTTGCCAAATATCAAAATGAATCCACCACAGGTATACATGTCTTCCCCATCCTGAACCTTCCTCCCACCTCCCTCCCCATACCATCCCTCTGGGTCGTCCCAGTGCACTAGCCCCAAGCATCCAGTATCGTGCATCGAACCTGGACTGGCAACTCGTTTCTTACATGATATTTTACATGTTTCAATGCCATTCTCCCAAATCTTCCCACCCTCTCCCTCTCCCACAGAGTCCATAAGACTGTTCTATACATCAGTGTCTCTTTTTCTGTCTTGTACACCGGGTTATTGTTACCATCTTTCTAAATTCCATATATATGCGTTAGTATACTGTATTTATGTTTTTCCTTCTGGCTTACTTCACTCTGTATAATAGGCTCAAGTTTCATCCACCTCATTAGAACTGATTCAAATGTATTCTTTTTAATGGCTGAGTAATACTCCATTGTGTATATGTACCACAGCTTTCTTATCCATTCATCTGCTGATGGACATCTAGGTTGCTTCCATGTCCTGGCCATTATAAACAGTGCTGCGATGAACACTGGGGTACACGTGTCTCTTTCCCTTCTGGTTTCCTCAGTGTGTATGCCCAGCAGTGGGATTGCTGGATCATAAGGCAGTTCTATTTCCAGTTTTTTAAGGAATCTCCACACTGTTCTCCATAGTGGCTGTACTAGTTTGCATTCCCACCAACAGTGTAAGAGGGTTCCCTTTTCTCCACACCCTCTCCAGCATTTATTATTTGTAGACTTTTGGATCGCAGCCATTCTGACTGGTGTGAAATGGTACCTCATAGTGGTTTTGATTTGCATTTCTCTGATAATGAGTGATGTTGAGCATCTTCTCATGTGTTTGTTAGCCATCTGTATGTCTTCTTTGGAGAAATGTCTATTTAGTTCTTTGGCCCATTTTTTGATTGGGTCGTTTATTTTTCTGGAGTTGAGCTGTAGGAGTTGCTTGTATATTTTTGAGATTAGTTGTTTGTTGGTTGCTTCATTTGCTATTATTTTCTCCCATTCTGAAGGCTGTATGAGGCCACAATCACCCTAATACCAAAACCTGACAAAGATCCCACAAAAAAAGAAAACTACAGGCCAATATCACTGATGAACATAGATGCAAAAATCCTTAACAAAATTCTAGCAATCAGAATACAACAACACATTAAAAGGATCATACACCATGATCAAGTGGGCTTTATCCCAGGGATGCAAGGATTCTTCAATATCCGCAAATCAATCAATGTAATACACCACATTAACAAATTGAAAAATAAAAACCATATGATTATCTCAATAGATGCAGAGAAAGCCTTTGACAAAATTCAACATCCATTTATGATAAAAACTCTCCAGAAAGCAGGAATAGAAGGAACATACCTCAACATAATAAAAGCTATATATGACAAACCCACGGCAAACATTATCCTCAATGGTGAAAAATTGAAAGCATTTCCTCTAAAGTCAGGAACAAGACAAGGGTGCCCACTTTCACCATTACTATTCAATATAGTTTTGGAAGTTTTAGCCACAGCAATAAGAGCAGAAAAAGAAATAAAAGGAATCCAAATTGGAAAAGAAGAAGTAAAACTCTCACTGTTTGCAGATGACATGATCCTCTACGTAGAAAACCCTAAAGATTCCACCAGAAAATTACTAGGACTAATCAATGACTATAGTAAAGTTGCAGGATATAAAATCAACACACAGAAATCCCTTGCATTCCTATACACTAATAATGAGAAAACAGAAAGAGAAATTAAGGAAACAATTCCATTCACCATTGCAACGGAAAGAATAAAATACTTAGGAATATATCTACCTAAAGAAACTAAAGACCTATATATAGAAAACTATAAAACACTGGTGAAAGAAATCAAAGAGGACACTAATAGATGGAGAAATATACCATGTTCATGGATTGGAAGAATCAATATAGTGAAAATGAGTATAGTACCCAAAGCAATTTATAGATTCAATGCAATCCCTATCAAGCTACCAACAGTATTCTTCACAGAGCTAGAACAAATAATTTCACAATTTGTATGGAAATACAAAAAACCTCGAATTAGCCAAAGCTATCTTGAGAAAGAAGAATGGAACTAGAGGAATCAACCTACCTGACTTCAGGCTCTACTACAAAGCCACAGTTATCAAGACAGTATGGTACTGGCACAAAGACAGAAATATTGATCAATGGAACAAAATAGAAAGCCCAGAGATAAATCCATGCACATATGGACACCTTATCTTTGACAAAGGAGGCAAGAATATACAATGGATTAAAGACAATCATTTTAACAAGTGGTGCTGGGAAATCTGGTCAACCACTTGTAAAAGAATGAAACTAGAGCACTTTCTAACACCATACACAAAAATAAACTCAAAATGGATTAAAGATCTAAACATAAGACCAGAAACTATAAAACTCCTAGAGGAGAACATAGGCAAAACACTCTCTGACATATATCACAGTAGGATCCTCTATGACCCACCTCCCAGAATATTGGAAATAAAAGCAAAAATAAACAAATGGGACCTAATTAACCTTAAAAGCTTATGCACATCAAAGGAAACTATTAGCAAGGTGAAAAGACAGCCTTCAGAATGTACATAAAGTTTTATTGGAACAGTTATTTTCATTTGTTTGGTTTTGTCTAAGGCTGCCTTCACTCTGCAATGGCTGAATTGAGTAAGAGAGATAGAGACCATATGGTCTGCAAAGCCTGAGTATTTACTCTACGGCACTTTAGAGAAAAAGTTGACAGATCCTTCTCTAAAAGAATTTTGGACACTTGACTTTATGCCAGAGTTTGAAAAAGCTCAAACTATAAACTCTAGGTGTAAAGAGCAATGATAAACACTTTATGCTGATTAGATGTAATGATAGATTGGAGAAGCAGTGAGACTAAGGAAATTTTCAGAGTGTGAATAATCAAAAGAATGTAGCTGAGAATCCACTCCTGCATGTTTTTGCCAAAGAGAAACACAAGGCCGGAGGTACCACTTCTTCCAAATCTGGAAAAGAAGACAGGTTTCCATCTTTGAAATCAAATTTTAAAATCAAAATTTAAAATCAAATTTCCAAACTCTGAGTCACTTTCAGGATAAGCCAAAGAGGTCTGGCCACCATTTACCGTCTCTGCCTTAGAAACTAGGGAAAGTAATATTGTGTACTAGCAGATAAGAGGTGGAATGAAGGAAGGACACAGCTAATTGTGATTTCACAGATGCTTTCGCCTGCTTTACATGAAGGCCTCAGTGGACAAATCAGATTTGTGCAATGCAAAGAATGACAGGCAGCACGGAAGGAGAAAAGCACCATGCACATTCATCAATTTCAATATCAACCCCATAAGTTCCGGAGATGATGTCTGAAAAGTGAGAGGACAGAGACACGGCA
Organism: Bos indicus x Bos taurus; assembly: GCF_003369695.1. Classification (NCBI taxonomy): domain Eukaryota; kingdom Metazoa; phylum Chordata; class Mammalia; order Artiodactyla; family Bovidae; genus Bos; species Bos indicus x Bos taurus. Next base: position 82,038,696 of record NC_040082.1, read on the forward strand.
ATACCTGCAGAAGGCTGAGCAGCTGAAAGAAGTTGAAAAAATGCACTTTACCTGAGCTTCCAAATCACAGCAGATGGTGAGATCTGAAGGCAGATAAACATTAAGACCTGGAAAGCAAGCAATTTGTCCTGTCAGCTTTCAAGGGCTGGTGCAGATGAAAGACCGAGGACTAGATAGAAACTGTGCAACAGCAGTTTTTGACAACACTCAACACTGTCTACAGGGTGGGTGATGGATGGTAACCTGCTGAGGGGAGAGGAATCCCTGTAGCAATGGAAAGGAACTTCAGAACTGCTTAAAATTAGAGAGTAGACATGAACTGGATGTGAGAAATTGCAAGCAAATAGGGCATACTACACGGCAAAAACACATCAGATTAATGAAAAGACAACTCTTTTCAGGTAGAATATAGAGGAGTGATATAGCCTACAGGGCTGAGAGAATCTGGGTTGGTTTTTCTGGCTCCTAGCTCCTACGACAACATGGAAGGTTCTCAAGTAAGTCACTGCCTGATGCACTGGGAGGATGATAGGGTTGGGAAGGCTGATTTTGCAGGATGACTTTCAGAGGCTGCCTATACTCCCACACAGATTTACCACTCATTTATTTATTTATTCATTGATTCCTTCATGCATTAGGTCCATAAATATTTATTTAGATAAATGCCTGATCAGGTGTTAGACATGGCCCTTGGTGCTGGAGATAGAAGTGTGAATAACATAAGTCACTTTCTTTCTAGAGCTATGTTCTATTTGGGGACACATCACTTAACAGCTACCTGGCCTGTTGCTCACTTTTCTCTTTTATAAAAATGATACAGTAATTGCTGTATTTACTTTTAAGATAGTAAGACAGTTACTGAGAAATTTCTGTAAAGCAGGCTATTCATCAGTTATTACAATTAACATTTTCATATCTGTTTCCCAGGCTCTGTTGGTATTATCTTGCTAATAAACAGACTTGATGATGCCACCCATACTTTGATGTCTTTCATTATTTATAGGAGGGGTCAGAGATTTTTTTCTGTAAAGGTTCAGGTAATAAATAGTCCAAGCTTTGTGGGCCATATACTCTCTCACAACCATTCAAGTCTACTGCTGCAGTGCAAAAGCAACCATAGATCACATGTAAATGAATGGGAGTAGCTGTGTTCCAATAAAATTTCATTAACAAAAACAAGTTGTGGTTCAATATTGGCCCATGGGCTCCAGTTTTCCAACTCCTGATCTAGTGTGGAGCAGAAGGTCCCAATTCTTTGGTATAGCATATCAGTCAGTCAGTTCAGTCGCTCAGTCGTCTCCGACTCTTTGCAACCCCATGAATTGCAGCACGCCAGGCCTCCCTGTCCATCATCAACTCCAAGAGTTCATTCAAACTCATGTCCATCGAGTTGGTGATGCCATCCAGCCATCCCATCCTCTGTCGTCCCCTTCTCCTCCTGCCCCCAATCCCTCCCAGCATCAGAGTCTTTTCCAAGGAGTCAACTCTTCACATGAGGTGGCCAAAGTACTGGAGTTTCAGCTTTAGCATCAGTCCTTCCAAAGAACACCCCGGCCTGATCTCCTTTAGAATGGACTGGCTGGATCTCCTTGCAGTCCAAGGGACTCTCAAGAGTCTTCTCCAACACCACAGTTCAAAAGCATCAATTCTTCGGTGCTCAGCTTTCATCACAGTCTAACTTTCACATCCATACATGACCACTGGCAAAACCATATCCTTGACTAGACGGACCTTTGTTGGCAAAGTAATGTCTCTGCTTTTGAATATGCTATCTAGGTTGGTAATAAGTTTCGTTTCAAGGAGTAAGTGTCTTTTAATTTTTTGGCTGCAATCACCATCTGCAGTGATTTTGGAGCCCCCAAAATAAAGTCTGACACTGTTTCCACTGTTTCCCCATCTATTTCCTATGAAATGATGGGACCAGATGCCATGATCTTAGTTTTCTGAATGTTATAAATTAAAAAATACAAATTATAAAAACCAAATGAGTGCATACTGTGCATACTATTGTGGAAACTTAATTTTTCATTAATAATATTATTATTTAATGCATAGATTCTACCTTATTCTGTTCAATGGCTGCTTATTATCCCACTGTATAGATGAATCACATTTCTTTAATCAGTCACTCTATACTTCAAACTTCCTTGTCTTGCATATGTTACTTCCTCTGCCTTGAAAGACTTTCCCTGTCTAGTTGGCAGTCTTCTTAAGAGCAAGAACTGGTTTAAATACTTTCTCTATAAAATCTATCCCTCATTCCTTGTACAAAATCCACTCTGTTCTCATTTATTTTATATATAAATCCTAAGAATCTGTGAGTAAGTGTGCTAGGTATTAATAATACATAAAATCTAATGAGTGTTTACTAGATGCCAGATATTGTTAAAAGCACATTATGTGTATTAACAATCTACAAAAGCTAGTTCCTATTGAACTGCTCAACATGATGTTTTTTACTCTAAATTTTAAACAAGGTGAGTTGAATTTTTCTGTTAAATGAAAGCAAAGGAATCCTACTTTATATGTATTTAGGAACATCTATCATTGAGCATGGATCCTGGCAGATACAATATTAAAGCTGCCTTCTCCTTTTAAGCAGTAAGTTCTCTGACTGTGGTCATAAGACCTTAATCACACAGGAATAATCAGGGTCCAGGATAGTAATTTGTTCACCGATGGAATCTCAATAAATATCAGTGTAGTGAACAAATAGAGGAGGGCATGGCAAACCACTCCAGTATTATTGCCTAGAGAATGTCCATGGACAGAGGAGCATGGCCAACTACCATCCATGGAGTCACAAAGAGTCGGAAATGACTGAGCCACTAAGCACAGCACAGCACAGTGAGTTAATGACTCGGCTACAGAGGTGAGATAATTTACTGAATGGGAAAGGCACTTTAATACTTTTTCTGAGTCCAGTTTCTTTAACTTTCAGGCTTTACTGTTTTTAACTGCTTTGATGATGTAAAAGATTAGGTGTAAAGAGCAGGGTGATATTACAGAGTTGAGTACTACTAATTAGTTCTAGGGAGCTTCCCTAGTGGCTTAGACAGTAAAGAATCTGCCTGCAATGCAGGAGACCCAGGTTTGATCCCTGGGTTGGGAAGATTCCCTGGAGAAGGGAGTGGCAACCCACTCCAGTATTCTTGCCTGGAGAATTTCATGGACAGAGGAGCCTGGCGGGCTATATAGGGTCACAAAAAGTTTTATACTACTAATGCTTTCACTTTCAACTAGTTCTAACCTATATTAGCTGTATTTTTCCACAACTCAAAACCCTGATTTAAAATACAATCATACTATAAGTTATCTGAAGATGAAAAAGGACAGTGATTTTTAGAAATATTTTTATAAGAGACTTCTGCACTAGGATATATTAATAGATAAGCTAGTTACAGGTGATCAAGCTCTACAGAGACCAGATTTCCTGGCATCCATCTTGGAACTCTGTTATTTAGGTGAACAAAGGTGGAGTCTGCCACCAAAGAAGCCAAGTCAAATTCATGTAACACAGCAAGACACGCCTCCATGATGCTGAGTACTGGGTGCTAACTCCTGATTTACTGGTAACTGTAAGAATGATTCTCAGGCCAAGCAGTAAATTAAGGGCAACCCTGCACTTACCACACTGCATTTTATGGCTTCTCAAGAGTGATAGGATAAATATATCACATAACAACGATTATTCAGAAAGCCAGGCACTGTGTAAAGTGTGCTACAAAAATTTTCTTTTATGAAACCCCCCACTAGGGTATAGGTATTTTCAATCCCAAATTATAGATGACTAAACTGAGACCTAACTTAGACCTATTAAAGGATTATGACCTATTAAGGGCTTATACAGTGATAGTGTTGTATTTGAGACTCCTTGATTCCAGGCCCATGTTCTGTTTCACTAAAGCACTCATGCCATGGAAATTCAAATAGAGCAGTTAACTTCTGACTTCTTGTTTTCTTAGGAGAATCTGGATGCAATGTCACCTCATATATCTTCATTTGAGAAGGAACTAGATGTTCCAAGTTGTTTTCTCCAACTCTATAGTCCAAAGGGTTTGATTAGTCAAGCTAGTAGACATTTTGAGTTAATTATGAGTATGTAACGCTCCTCTCTCCAAAAGCCTAAGGATTTGGAAGATTACTGCCTCCTAAGAAATTCTAGGAATGAGAAGAATTAAAGAGAAAGGCAGAAAAAATATTGGTGAGGTTTATATTCATTTTTATATGAAAGTAATTCACATAATGACTCAGTATGGACGGGGCTCTGCTTTTATGTGACTTGAGGCCAAATGAATGGTGTCTCTAATACCTTCACATGGTCTGGAGCCAGGAAGATACTCCCAGATCTGCATAACCTCACGAGCAGGGTAGAAATTCCACAGGCTCATTATGTTTACTGGCTGCCACTCCAGAGCTGCTTCTGTGGCTGGTGGTGAGTGAGCAATGGAGAACACGATTTATACCATCAGCAGCTTCTGTTAGTATGAGGCCATCAGGAGACAAATCTCCATTGGTCCCTGATATTTCTGCACATCTGAAGAAGGGCTGTCTTTTCAAGGATGTTTGCATGGTAAACAGTCTTGGAAGATAGAGACAGTATCTTCCTATGGAGTACAGGTAATGGTTTGTTTCTTGCCCAGTATAATTAATATGTAACCTTAGCAAGGCTAAGGCAGGTTTGCTTGCACCCATTATTCTCTATGCCTGAGGTTGCCCAGCTGTGAGACAAACCAACAATGTACTTAGCATATGCCTGAACCACTCAACATCAGCCCATGGGCAGTGGGTGGAAACAAGGGGAACTGATGTGAACATGAACTCATGGTGTTTGTGTGCTGTGGATGATAAATCCTTTGCCTTGGCCCAATGAGGCTCATGTTCTGCCAAGACTGATTATATTCTTTGCAGTCGAAGATGGAGAAGCTCTATACAGTCAGCAAAAACAAGACTGGGAGCTGACTGTGGCTCAGATCATGAAATCCTTATTGCAAACTTCAGACTTAAATTGAAGAAAGTTGGGAAAACCACTAGGTCATTCAGGTATGACCTAAATCAAATTCTTTATGAGTAAACCGTGGAAGTGACAAATAGATTCAATGGATTAGATTTGATATCCTGAAGAACTATGGACAGAGGTTTTTTAACATTGTACAGGAGGCAGTGATCAAAACCATCCCCATGAAAAAGAAATGCAAAAAGGCAAAATGATTGTCTGAGGAGGCCTTACAAATAGCTGAGAAAAGAAGAGAATCAAATAGACATGTATAGAAGTAAAGGCAAAGGAGAAATGGAAAGATATATCCATCTGAATGCAGGGTTCCAAAGAATAGCAAGGAGAGATAAGAAAGCCTTCCTAAATGATCAGTGCAAATAAATAGAGGAAAAACAGAATGGGAAAGACTAGAGATCTCTTCAAGAATATTAGAGATCCAAAGGGGACATTTCATGCAAAGATAGGCACAATAAAGGACAGAAATGGTTTAACCTAACAGAAGCAGAAGATATTAAGAAGTGATGGCAAAAATACACAGAGGAACTATGCAAAAAAGATCTTAATGACCCACGTAACCACGATGGGGTGTTCACTCACCTAGAGCCAGACATCCTGGAGTCTGAAGTCAAGTGGGCCTCAGGAAGCATCACTACGAACAAAGCTAGTGGAGGTGATGGAGTTCCAGTTGAGCTATTTCCAAATTTGGAAAACCTGCTCTCTTACAAGCAGGGAAAAATAATCAGATCCTCCACAGTCCTGATATAGGCCTGTCAATCTACAAATCTGTGGTACCCAAGATGGTCTTAATGTTGTGTCTAGAGAAGCACAGCCAAATAAGAGTTTCATTTTTCATTAATACATTTAATTTTTATTATTACTTGGTAGCCTGAGTGTTGGCCAGGTTCTACTACTTCAAAAATAAAGCATGTCTAATGAATGAATATTTCATTATGTCTAGGTGCTGAGGTGTCTATTTCCATATAGAAATCCTTATAAACATAAAAAAAAAAAAAAAAAAAAGACCAGCCCATCAAGGAAACAATAGTCTATCCCTTTTCTCACCAAGTTGTATTGAAAAGTTTTGATGATTATGGGTCTATCCTTAAAGAAAACATAAATTAGACTGAGCTAGTTAATAAGATGATGACTTATTTGTCTTGAATTGGTTATAAATTTCTTATATCCAAATATCCAATCTGCCATTAACTAAATGTCAAGAGTCTGCTAGGACCACTCTTCTATGAAGTACAGCATGTAAGTATCTTTTCCCAGGGCAACCCTCTGTTGGCATAACATTGGTTCTCTTTGTGATGGAGACAGTAAAGGTGGGGGAGGATTTGAACTCTCTTAATTTCAGGTTGATCTGAAACCAGCCCTCTTCAAGAAGTTTTTACCTTGAACCTGTGATTTTAGAGGAATTATCTCCTAACAGTCCCTCCTTTCATGTCTCTCTCTCTTGTCATTGACACAATTATAGGAGGTAATCAGTATTTTCCCCATGACACAAAAAACTGACTTTCAGTTTTCAATAAACAATGTGCTCTCTTCCTCTATTCTCGAATTCTTGAACCCAAATGATGATCTTACAAGGGTGATGGCTTAAAAGACTTGGTTTCTCCTCTAACATTTATAACCTGTTTGACCTAAACTGAACCATCTGCAGATTGACACATAATTTTGTCTTTATACACCACATTAACATATTGAAAAATAAAAACCATATGATTATCTCAATAGATGCAGAGAAAGCCTTTGACAAAATTCAACATCCATTTATGATAAAAACTCTCCAGAAAGCAGGAATAGAAGGAACATACCTCAACATAATAAAAGCTATATATGACAAACCCACGGCAAACATTATCCTCAATGGTGAAAAATTGAAAGCATTTCCTCTAAAGTCAGGAACAAGACAAGGGTGCCCACTTTCACCATTACTATTCAACATAGTTTTGGAAGTGTTGGCCATAGCAATCAGAGCAGAAAAAGAAATAAAAGGAATCCAAATTGGAAAAGAAGAAGTAAAACTGTCACTGTTTGCAGATGATATGATCCTCTACGTAGAAAACCCTAAAGACTCTACCAGAAAATTACTAGGACTAATCAATGACTATAGTAAAGTTGCAGGATATAAAATCAACACACAGAAATCCCTTGCATTCCTATACACTAATAATGAGAAAACAGAAAGAGAAATTAAGGAAACAATTCCATTCACCATTGCAATGGAAAGAATAAAATACTTAGGAATATATCTACCTAAAGAAACTAAAGACCTATATATAGAAAACTATAAAACACTGGTGAAAGAAATCAAAGAGGACACTAATAGATGGAGAAATATACCATGTTCATGGATTGGAAGAATCAATATAGTGAAAATGAGTATAGTACCCAAAGCAATTTATAGATTCAATGCAATCCCTATCAAGCTACCAACAGTATTCTTCACAGAGCTAGAACAAATAATTTCACAATTTGTATGGAAATACAAAAAACCTCGAATTAGCCAAAGCTATCTTGAGAAAGAAGAATGGAACTGGAGGAATCAACCTGCCTGACCTTAGGCTCTACTACAAAGCCACAGTTATCAAGACAGTATGGTACTGGCACAAAGACAGAAATATAGATCAATGGAACAAAATAGAAAGCCCAGAGATAAATCCACACACATATGGACACCTTATCTTTGACAAAGCAGGCAAGAATATACAATGGATTAAAGACAATCTCTTTAACAAATGGTGCTGGGAAAACTGGTCAACCACTTGTAAAAGAATGAAACTAGAGCACTTTCTAACACCATACACAAAAATAAACTCAAAATGGATTAAAGATCTCAATGTAAGACCAGAAACTATAAAACTCCTAGAGGAGAACATAGGCAAAACACTCTCCAACATACATCACAGTAGGATCCTCTATGACCCACCTCCCAGAATATTGGAAATAAAAGCAAAAATAAACAAATGGGACCTAATTAAACTTAAAAGCTTCTGCACATCAAAGGAAACTATTAGCAAGGTGAAAAGACAGCCTTCAGAATGGGAGAAAATAATAGCAAATGAAGCAACTGACAGACAACTAATCTCAAAAATATACAAGCAACTCCTACAGCTCAATTCCAGAAAAATAAATGACCTAATCAAAAAATGGGCCAAAGAACTAAATAGACATTTCTCCAAAGAAGACATACAGATGGCTAACAAACACATGAAAAGATGCTCAACATCACTCATTATCAGAGAAATGCAAATCAAAACCACTATGAGGTACCATTTCACGCCAGTCAGAAAGGCTGCGATCCAAAAGTCTACAAATAATAAATGCTGGAGAGGGTGTGGAGAAAAGGGAACCCTCTTACACTGTTGGTGGGAATGCAAACTAGTATAGCCACTATGGAGAACAGTGTGGAGATTCCTTAAAAAACTGGAAATAGAACTGCCTTATGATCCAGCAATCCCACTGCTGGGCATACACACTGAGGAAACCAGAAGGGAAAGAGACACGTGTACCCCAATGTTCATTGCAGCACTGTTTATAATGGCCAGGACATGGAAGCAACCTAGATGTCCATCAGCAGATGAATGGATAAGAAAGCAGTGGTACATATACACAATGGAGTATTACTCAGCCATTAAAAAGAATACATTTGAATCAGTTCTAATGAGGTGGATGAAACTTGAGCCTATTATACAGAGTGAAGTAAGCCAGAAAGAAAAACACCAATACAGTATACTAATGCATATATATGGAATTTAGAAAGATGGTAACAATAACCCTGTATACAAGACAGCAAAAGAGACACTGATGTATAGAACACTCTTTTGGACTCTGTGGGAGAGGGAGAGGGTGGGATGATTTGGGAGAATGGCATTGAAATACGTATAATATCATATATGGAATGAGTCGCCAGTCCAGGTTCGATGCACGATACTGGATGCTTGGGGCTGGTGCACTGGGACGACCCAGAGGGATGGTATGGGGAGGGAGGAGGGAGGAGGGTTCAGGATGGGGAACACATGTATACCTGTGGCAGATTCATTTCAATGTTTGGCAAAACCAATACAATATTGTAAAGTTTAAAAATAAAATAAAATTTAAATTTAAATTATATCCCCGTCACTCATTTCTATCAAGGTTTTTTTTTTTTTTTTTTTTTTTTTTTTGAAGGTGGTGGTCTATCCTTAGAGAAAATATAAATTAGACTGAGCTAGTTAATAAGATGATGACTTATTTGTCTTGAATTGGTTATAAATTTCTTATATCCAAATATCCAATCTGCCATTAACTAAATGTCAAGAGTGCTAGGACCACTCTTAGGCCATAGCAATTTATAAAACACTCTCTCCTACCCCTGAATACCCTGAAGCTCCTTGAAGTCTCTGAAGCAAAACCACTAGTGTTAATCACTAGTGCTTATCTTATCCGAGTGCTATGTTACAATTTACACACCCTCTAGAGGTTTTGACCCTTATTGTCTAGAGCAAATGACAATTAACTGTTGCATCACATTCCCAGGACAACTGTCCTTATTCCCACCTGATTGTACACACCTTAAGCAGCCTCTTAGAGATCCTAACGTTTCTTATGTTGGACTGATTTTTCTCTTGAGAATCAACCTTTGCAGGGGCAGTGCTTTCTATCTTTGGAGATGCCATATACTGACTGGTCATTTCCTAATCTCTGTTGTAAATAGGAGATGGGAGGAGGCCTTGAACTCTTTACACATGATTAATTTTTATTATGTCATACCAGCCCTGTATTCAACTCTGCTAACTCCCTGACATCTTGAGCTGATGATGTTATCACCTGATGGTTAAGGGCAACTGTTCGATGTTTTGAGCTTATATGTGGGTTTGGTCCCTAGCTCCACTGGAGAGAATTTTGTTCTAACAGCTCATATTCCCATGGAGTTTATACAAGCTTTCTCAGCTGGTTCGGGACAGTTAATTAGCACAGTCACCTCAGCTGTGCTGACATTGGTGGATGATATCAGTGTAAAACCAGCAATGTTTTGGAATGATAGGCTGTGTGAACTGATGCCAAAAGAACCCGGCTGCCTTTTCCTCTTCTGTTCAAAATATGTTTAAATTGCAGCTCTTCTTCCAAAGTACTGGTAACACTAGTGATTAAAAAAAACACCACCACCACCAAGACTAATATTATAGCAAACCAGAGAGGAGCTAATCACTGGTCATTAAACAAAATTTATTTCCAAAGAGAAATATAGAGTTGTATGGGTTTAAAAGCACAGAACAATGCTATTTTTATCTTGTAATCCAGTTCCACACATGGTGATCTCGCTGAGCACTGTGGCCAGGCAAAGTTGAGGGGCTTGTTACAGTGAGTTTATTAGTTGCAATGGGATCTTGCTCCATTTAATTTGTGCCAGGGGGCTGTTTTTTGCAAATCACTAACATGGTACACAGTTGGTTACAAAAGAAATATCAGATTAGAAAAGAGAGCTGCCTCCACATTCTTCTAGAAGTATCTCAGTGATATCATTTTACCCTATTATTTTTTGGAGACATGTTAAAAATTATCTGCCATGCTCTCTCACTGAAAAAGGAATTTTAAAAAATATTTTAGATGGAATTAAAATCATAATATTTAACATTCTGGATAATTCATGCAAGGTGCTATTGTGAGGAGTTCAACCAAACATCAGCTGTTTCCCTGCTGTAGTTTGGATTGCTTTTCACTGTTTCACTTCGATTTATTGGATAAGGGATTGGCATCTCTGCTAAAGGCACCTGACAAGTGTGCCTTGGCATGGCACAAGGACACTGCTCAGTAGGGGTACTTTCAGGGGAAAGATGATGGGCTAAGTGTTTTCTAACAGCATTTTGGGGGACTAATTCTTGTACTTGCAGAAGAAAGATACTCAATCAGCAACATCTAGGACTGATAAAGATGAGGCATAGGGCTGTACCCAATTAAGTGGTCATCTTACAACAGGACTTATATTTTCCTAAGACTTCCAGTCCCAGTTTGGAACTTATGATCATGTTTAAACATGTCTATCAGATATCTGTTTTCTGGCATAGTTGAAATATCCCCAAGAGGCTTTCCTACACTAGGAGTCTAGACTCATCATCATTTCAGCCAGGGACATGCAAGTACAAGCAATCCATTCAAGGCTGTCATCCTGCAGTCTGGCACCATCCATGTCTTTGCAGCAACACGGTTTGTTTGGGGAAAATGCTACTTCTGTTCTCACTAGTTTCTCTATATGCCAATAAGAGTGCAAAGCTGTGTTCTGAGCTGAGTGAACTTCAATGATATATGATTTAAAGAGGCCAAATGATAGGCAGCCTTATGTAAATTGATGGAGTTAGGCCACACCCTCCTAAAATAAACTCAAAATGGCTTAAAGATTTAAACATAAAACAAGGAACCACAGAACTCCTAGAAGAGAACATAAGCAAAACATTTTCTGACCTAAACCATACCAATGTTTTCTTAGGTCAGTCTTCCAAAGCAACAGAAATAAAAACAAAAATAAACAAATGAGATCTATTCAAACTTATAAGCTTTAGCACAGCAAAGGAAACTATAACAAAATGAAAAGACAGCCTATGGAATGGGAGAAGACATCTGTAAACAATGTGACTGACAAAAGCTTACTTTCCAAAATATACAAACAGCTTACACAACTCAACAACAAAAAACAAACAACCCAACTGAAAAATGGCAGAAGATCTAAATAGATCTCTCTCCAAAGAGAAAATACAAATGGCCAATAGGCGCAAGAAAAGATACTTAATATCGATAATTATTCTGTTCAGTTCAGTTCAGTTGCTCAGTCATGTCTGACTCTTTGCAAGCCCATGGACTGTAGCACGTCAGGCTTCCCTGTCCATCACTAGCACCCGGAGCTTGTTCAAACTCATGTCCATTGAGTCGGTGATGTGATCCAAACATCTGTTGTCCCCTTCTCCTCCTGACTTTAATCTTTTCCAGCATCAGAGTCTTTTTTTCAATGAGTCAGTTCTTTGCATCAGGTGGCCAAAGTATTGGAGTTTCAGCTTTAGCATCAGTCCTTCCAATGAATATTCAGGACTGATTTCCTTTAGGTTTGACTGGTTGGATCTCCTTGTAGTCCAAGGGACTCTCAAGTCTTTTCCAACACCACAGTTTAAAAGCATCATTTCTTCGCACTCAGCTTTCTTTACGGTTCAACTCTCACATCCATACATGACTACCGGAAAAACCATAGTTCTGACTATACAGAATTTGTCAGCAAAGTAACCTCTCTGCTTTTTAATATGCTTTTTAATAATTGTCATCGGAGAAGGCAATGGCACCCCACTCCAGTACTCCTGCCTGGAAAATCCCATGGATAGAGAAGCCTGGAAGGCTGCAGTCCATGGGGTCGCTGAGGGTCAGACACGACTAAACGACTTAACTTTCACTTTTCACTTTCATGCATTGGAGAAGGAAATGGCAACCCACTCCAGTGTTCTTGCCTGGAGAATCCCAGGGACGGGGGAGCCTGGTGGGCTGCCGTCTATGGGGTCACACAGAGTCGGACATTACTGAAGCGACTTAGCATAGGTTTGTCATAGCTTTTCTTCCAAGGAACAATTGTCTGATAATTCCATGGCTGCAGTCACCATCTGCAGCGATTTTGGAGCCCAAGGAAATAAAGTCTGTCACTGTTTTCATTGTTTCTCCATCCTTTTGCCATGAAGTAATGGAACCGGATGCCATAATCTTTGTTTTCTGAATGTTGAGTTTTAAGCAAACTTTTTCACTCTCCTCTCTCACTTTCATCAAGAGGCTTTTTAGTTCTTCACTTTCTGCCATAAGGGTGGTGTCATCTGCATATCCTAGGTTATTGATATTTCTCCCAGCAGTCTTGATTCCAGCTTGTGCTTCATTCAGCCAGCATTTTGCATGATATACTCTGCATAGAAGTTAAATAAGCAGGGTGACAATATATAGCCTTGATGTACTCCTTTCCCTCTTTGGAACCAGTCCACTGTTTCATGTCTGGTTCTAACTGTTGCTTCTTGACCTGCATACAGATTTCTCAGGAGGCAGGTAAGGTGGTCTGGTATTCCCATCTCTTTCAGAATTTTGCACAGTTTGTTGTGATCCACATAGTCAAAGGCTTTAGCAGAGTCAATGAAGCAGATGCTTTTCTGGGATTCTCTTGCTTTTTCTATGATCCACGGGTGTTGGCAATTTGATCTCTGGTTCCTCTGCCTTTTCTGAATCCAACTTGATCACCTGGAAGTTCTTGGTCCACATACTGTTGAAGCCTAGCTTGGAGAATTTTGAGCATGAGCATTACTTTGCTAGAGATGAGTGCAATTGTGCAGTAGTTTGAACATTCTTTGGCATTGTCTTTCTTTGGGTTTGGAATGAAAACTGACCTTTTCCAGTCCTGTGGCCGTTGCTGAGTTTTCCAAATTTGCTGGCATATTGAGAGCCAGCAGTTTCACAGCATCATCTTTTAGGATTTGAAATAGCTCAGCTGGAATTCCATCACCTCCATCTTTGGCTGCAAAGAATATAATCAATCTGATTTCAGTATTGACTTTCTGGTGATGTTCATGTGTTGTGGAAGAGGATATTTGTGATGACTAGTGCATTCTCTTGGCACAACTCTGATAGCCTTTGCCCCTGCTTCATTTTGTAGTCCAAGACCAAACTTGCCTGTCACTCCAGGGATCTCTTGACTTCCTACTTTTGCATTCCAGTCCCCTATGATGAAAAGGACATCTTTTTCTGTTAGAAGGTCTTGTAGGTGATAACAGTACCATTCAACATCAGCTTCTTCGGCATTAGTGACTGGGGCACAGACTTAGATTACTGTGATAATTATTAGAGAAATGCAAATCAAATTATGATGAGGTATCACCTCATAGTGGTCAGAATGGTCATGATTAAGAACTCTACAAATAACAAATGCTGGAGAGGGTGTGGAGAAAAAGGAACCTTCTTTCACTGTTAGGTGGGACTGTAAGTTGGTATAGCCACTCGAAAACAGTATGGAGGTTTCTCAGAAAATTAAAAATAGAATTACCATGACTGTATGCTAAGTTGCTTCAATCATGTCCAACTCTTCGTGACCCCATGGACTGTAGCTGCCAGGCTCCTCTGTCTATGGGTTTTCCCAGGCAAGAATACTGGAGCAGGTTATGTTCCTCCAGGTTATCTTCACAACCCAGGGATTGAACCCGAGTCTTTTATGTCTCCTCCATTGGCAGGTGGGTTCTTTACCACTAGTGCCACCTGGGAAGCCCAGATTTTTTGTTTATTTTTGGTTGCACCACTGTAGTTTGTGGAATCTTAGTTCCCCAAATCCACATCTATAGCAGTGAAGATCCAGCTCTTAACCACTGGACTACCAGGGGATGCCCCAGAATTAACATATGAGCTTCCCTCATAGCTCAGTTGGTAAAGAATCTGCCTGCAATTCAGGAGACCCTGGTTTGATTCCTAGGTTGGGAAGATCTGCTGGAGAAGCGATAGGCTAACCACTCCAGTATTCTTGGGCTTCCTTTGTGGCTCAGCTGGTAAAGAATCTGCCTGCAATGTGGGAGACCTGAGCTCGATTCCTAGGTTGGGAAGATCCCCTGGAGAAGGGAAAGGCTACCCACTCCAGTATTCTGGCCTGGAGAATTCCATGGACTACACAGTCCATGGGGTCACTAAGAGTTGGACACAACTGAGCGACTTTCACTTTCCAGCAATCCCACCCCTGGGCATATATATCAGATGAAACTCTAATCCAAAAAGATACACACACCCCTATGTTCATAATAGCACTATTTACAGTAGCCAATATATGCTGCTGCTAAGTCGCTTCAGTCGTGTCCGACTCTGTGCGACCCCATAGACGGCAGCCCACCAGGCTCTGGCGTCTCTGAGATTCTCCAGGCAAGAATACTGGAGTGGGTTGCCTTTTCCTTCTCCAATATATATGGAAACAACCTAACTGTCCATCGACAGATGAATGGATAAAGTAGTATCCACATATACAATGAAATACTGCTCAGCCATAAAAAGGATGAAATATTGCCATCTGAGGCAACGTGGGTGGATCTAGAGATTGTCATACCACATGAAGTAAGTCAGACAGAGAAAAACAAATATTGCATAATATAATTTATATGTAGAACCTAAAAAATGATAGAAACGAACTTATTTAAAAACATATTTACAAAAGAATACCACATAATATTATTATATGTGGAATCTAAAATATGACACAAGCAAGCCTACCTACAAAACAGAAACATATTCAGGGACATAGAGAACAGATATATGGTTGCCAAGGGGAAGGTCATTGTGGGGAGGGATGGAGTGAGATGTTGGGGTTAGAAGATATAAGCTATTATATAGACAGTGGCTAACAGCAAGATGTTACTGTAAAACACAGAGAACTATATACACTATCTTACGATAAACCATAATGGAAAAGAGTATTAAAAATGTATATATCTGTATAACTGAGTCACTTTGCTGTACAGCAGAAATTAACACAACACTGTAAATCAACTATACTTCAATTAAAAAAAATAATAAAGAGGCCAATTAAGAAGGTATCTCATGTATATAGCAGGGGCAAGAGAAGCAGGAAGAGATCTGAGAAATAGGTGTACGTATAGGTCAATTTACATTTTCCAGGCCAAACAGAAATTTTGCAGTCAGTAAGCTATGGAAACTATAAAACTATTTTAAATAATGTTTCATATTCTGCAAACTTTCAGTCATCTATAGTGCACAGAATTCCCAAAATTTTTATAATTTCTCTTCCAAGGTATGCATTCATTTTTACTTCATGGATAGTTTAATGCCCAATAAATAATTTAAAATTAGAAACTAACAACATATGCAGACAGTCTTAACAACTAGAATTCTGATCTGCTTTTAAAAAAAAATCCAACATATCGCAATTGAATATTTCCTGTGTTCTAGGTACAGGCTAACCCACTCCAGTGTTCTTGCCTGGAGAATCCCAGGGATGGGGGAGCCTGGTGGGCTGCCGTTTATGGGGTCACACAGAGTCGAACATGACTGAAGTGACTTAGCAACAGCAGCAGGTACAGGCTTGATGTCTGGTCATATGAAACCTCTATTAGAAAAAAGTCTGGGTATTTGTGAACAGATAGAGCACCTCATTATCTGTCTGCATATTAGATGTTAACTCTTTTGTGGAGAAGGAATTTCCCCAAACCCTTGTGACACACTTTCTCCTGTATCAGTATGGTAACAGGTTCAGTGAAAAATGATTCAGACACACTCTGTGATCTCATAGATTTTTTTATTCTGTTTTTCCTAAAACAATAATGATGTTGCAACAATGACAAGGTTGGTGATTCAAAGCTTGCTGAAAATGCTCTTATTAACTAAGCAGATGAAGCAAACAGCGCAACCTTGAACATACTAGAATTCTTTAGTATAAGTTTCCCTTTGTCAAGCAAACATCTGTGGAAACTCTGCTTCTGTTTCCTGGCATTTAAGCATCATTGTGAGTCAGGGTTTTCAAGACCTGACTTCAAAAAAAAAAAAAGCTCAAGTTAGTGGCTCAGAAGTGGCATACACATGACCAAGTCAAAGGCTATTCCACATTTTTAATGTCCACTTAAAGGGAAATGTTGGCTGACTTCTTATTGAAATTTGCTTTTGAGTGAAATTTAAATTGACATGATTGGACAAATTTTGGATTGATTTCAATTATATTTAGGAAGCAGTCACAAATATTTGCACAAAAAAGGAAAAGTGGGCTGTGCAAAATAGAAAAGCAATTTTTATGCAAATTTGTATTTTGCCTTGGTGAAGGAAAGTCAGGACCAATGCACAGTTTGATAGCTAGGCTTATGTGCCTTTTAGAAGAGGATTCATATTTTTATAAAATCAAATTCCCAAATGGGCCCATGTCCCAAAGAATGTTTAAATATTGCTGCAGTAAATTGTGGACTTTGGGGAAGTATTTTGTTTAAAGAAATACACGTTCTCATATAATTTGCTTTGAGAAGTGGCTGTTCAACAAATGTTGACTGACTGAGTGAGACCGCTGCCTAGGAGCAATTAATGCTTTGTGCTTCATTTCAGCTCAGTTCAGTCAGTCGGTCATGTCCGACTCTTTGCGACCGCATGGACTGCAGCATGCCAGACCTCCCTATCCATCACCAACTCCCAGAGTTTACTCAAACTCTTGTTCACTGAGTCAGTGATGCCATCCAACCATCTCATCCTCTGTTGTCCCCTTCTCCTGCCTTCGATCTTTCCCAGCATCAGGGTCTTTTCAAATGAGCTAGTTCTTCACATCAGGTGGCCAAAGTATTGGAGTTTCAGCTTCAGCATCAGTCCTTCCAATGAATATTCAGGACTGATTTCCTTTAGGTTTGACTGGTTGGATCTCCTTGCAGTCCAAGGGACTCTCAAGAGTCTTCTCCAACACCACAGTTTAAAAGCATCAGTTCTTTGGCCCTCAGCTTTCTTTATAGCCCAACTCTCATATCCATACATGACTACTGGAAAAACCATAGCTTTGACTATACGGAACTTTGTTGGCAAAGTAATGTCTCTGTTTTTTAATATGCTGCCTAGGGGGGTCATAACTTTTCTTCAAAGGAGCAAGCTTCTTTTAATTTCATGGCTGCAGTCACCATCTGCAGTGATTTTGGAGCCCTCAAAAATAAAGTCTGTCACTGTTTCCCCATCTATTTGCCATGAAGTGATGGGACCAGATGCCACGATCTTAGCTTTGAGCTTAGAGAATGTATATTCTCTCAGGAATCCAGACTGTTCTACAGTGTGACAGGTAATCTGGCCTCAAAGCACAGTGGCATTCCTGGATAAAGGCTGGAATAAGAGGAGAGGCTTAACTAGTTCATTAAGAAACCTATGAATACAACTCACACCACTGTGAATATTGTAGATGTGTCTCCTAGTATTGCAAAAATCTTGCTTCATAATTATTTTGTGTTTTTTTCATTTATTTATTTGATGAGATGAAGAATCATATGCAAGGACTGTGCTGTTGCGTAAAACTACTAATTGTGTAAGGATCCAAGAAACACTGCTGGGGATGAGGATGGGGAATAAAGATCCTAGTACTGGTTTCCACCTTCCACATTCCTATCTCACCCACTCCCTATGCTCTCTTTCTCTCCCTCTTGAACTGTGTCCACAGTATCCCCGCAGCCCACCCCCATTTTCTTCTTCTCCCCTGTCCCTGGCTAGGCTCCCTTTCTCCCTTAGCTCTCAGCCTCAAATTACAGGAAAGCTATAGCTCTGTAAATGGCCTGAGGGAGGGACAGGATCACATTTCATTCGCCTGGAAATTTAGAATTACAAATTAATCTACAAGAAACAATTGCAGGAGCAACTTAAAACTGATGTGGACAAGGCTGAGCAGAGCTGAGGGTGGGGGTGGGGCATGTAGGGCAGCTCTTGTGCTCTTTCTTCCACAGCCTCATGCAGAACATGCTAGCTTCCTACAAGGGTTAATCGAGGTAACTGAAAATGTTTATAGCATTATGTCTGTAATACAGCTACATTCATTTTTGACTTGATGAAATTATCAGCTATTTAACAGCCTTTTAGGGTGTTTTGACTGCAACATTTTCATTTATACTTCAATGCACAAATGCCAAATGTAGGAGCCCTGTTTGCTGGTGGGGTTGGGGTAGTAAAAAGGAGCTTTAGGAGCTTAGACAAGGCGATACATATATACAAGGCGTGCTCTCATACAATGTTCGTTTTGATGCCTTAGAAATTGCTACAGCATTTAAATTAATTTCTTTCTGTTTCTCTCTTCACTTAGCATTTGCTAAAAATATTTGGTCATGCACAAAAGACCTCAGAACCACTGTATTTTACATTGGCAGTGAAGAGTTGCCAGTACTGGCTAACAAGCATTTTTATACACTTCTGATTTATTCTGTTTTTTTTTTTAAATATGGTAGGTCAGCAACATTTCAAGAAATGATATAAAGTAGTGTTTTTATATTGAAAAGGTTTTCTCAGTTTTGAGAACCTTTGAAATTAGGAGTCTTAGTTTTCTCTCATGGTTTTCTAAGTCCTTTTTGGAGGATAGAGCCAGCTCTCAGTATGGTTATTTATAAATTGTATATAATTCAACTTCATTATGCAGGCAATATATTAGGCAACTTTTATATTATTTTTCAGTAATAGTATACTATTACCATAATTATTCTTGGTGGTTATTAGCCTTTGTTGATTGCTCTCTTATTCCATTATTACTGAATTCAATACATATGTGGCTATGTAGAACCTGAGTGGAGAAATACTGACAAAGTAGAGTGGCTCAGATGGTAAAGCATCTGTCTGCAATGCGGGAGACCCGGGTTCAATCCCTAGGTTGGGAAGATCCTCTGGAGAAGGAAATGGCAGCCCTCTCCAGTACTCTTGCCTGGAAAATCCCATGGATGGAGGAGCCTGGTAGGCTCCATAGGGTCGCAAAGAGTCGGACACAACTGAGTGACTTCACTTTCACTTTCTCACAATAGAAGAACCAGGGAAGGCTTTTGGCATTGCCCTGGGACTGGAGGAACAGGTAGGATGTCAGTGGGTAGGGAGGAGGGAAGAATATTCTAACCACAGCAAGAGCAAAGTCATGGTAAAAAGTAATGTGTGTGTAGGATATTGTGAAGAGTTGTGGGGAGCTCTTGGGAGCCTAAGACACAAAGTAGATGAGTGGTGTCCTGAGGAGAAGATTGAAAAGCCTACTAGAAAGGTGTATTAAGAATGGGCTATGAAAGGCCTGGAATGGGGTGATGAGAAGCTTGAGACTTTTTACTCTGTGTGTGTGTGTATGTGTGTATGCATGCACGCACACATGCACACACACACATATGTGCTCAGTCATGTCTTGCTAGCTAACAGAAAGTCATCGAGCACAGTGGAACAGAGGTTATCAGAGCATATTGTTTTAAGCAACTCAAAACCCCCACTCTAGAAATATGAGAAAATGGAATTAGAAGGGATTAGAAAGGCCATGAATCAAGGCAAATAGGAAGTGGTCAAACAAGAGATGGCAAGAGTGAATGTCGACATTCTAGGCATCAGTGAACTAAAATGGACTGGAATGGGTGAATTTAACTCAGATGACCATTATATCTACTACTGCAGGCAGGAATCCCTCAGAAGAAATGGAGTGGCCATCATGGTCAACAAAAGAGTCTGAAATGCAGTACTTGGATGCAATCTCAAAAACGACAGAATGATCTCTGTTCGTTTCCAAGGCAAACCATTCAATATCACAGTAATCCAAGTCTATGCCCCAACCAGTAACGCTGAAGAAGCTGACGTTGCACGGTTCTATGAAGACCTACAAGACCTTTTAGAACTAACACCCAAAAAAGATGTCCTTTTCATTATAGGGGACTGGAATGCAAAAGTAGGAAGTCAAGAAACACCTGGAGTAACAGGCAAATTTGGCCTTGGAATATGGAATGAAGCAGGGCAAAGACTAATAGAGTTTTGCCAAAAAAATGCACTGGTCATAACAAACACCCTCTTCCAACAACACAAGAGAAGACTCTACACATGGACATCACCAGATGGTCAACACTGAAATCAGATTGATTATATTCTTTGCAGCCAAAGATGGAGAAGCTCTATACAGTCAGCAAAAGCAAGACCAGGAGCTGACTGTGGCTCAGACCATGAACACCTTATTGCCAAATTCAGACTGAAATTGAAGAAAGTAGGGAAAACCACTAGACCATTCAGGTATGACCTAAATCAAACCCCTTATGATTATACAGTGGAAGTGAGAAATAGATTTAAGGGCCTAGATCTGATAGATAGAGTGCCCGATGAACTATGGAATGAGGTTCATGACATTGTACAGGAGACAGGGATCAAGACCATCCCCATGGAAAAGAAATGCAAAAAAGCAAAATGGCTGTCTAGGGAGGCCTTTCAAATAGCTGTGAAAAGAAGAGAGGCGAAAAGCAAAGGAGAAAAGGAAAGATATAAGCATCTGAATGCAGAGTTCCAAAGAATAGCAAGAAGAGATAAGAAAGCCTTCCTCAGTGATCAATGCAAAGAAATAGAGGAAAACAACAGAATGGGAAAGACTAGAGATCTCTTCAAGAAAATCAGAGATACCAAAGGAACATTTCATGCAAAGATGGGCTCGATAAAGGACAGAAATGGTATGGACATAACAGAAGCAGAAGATATTAAGAAGAGATGGCAAGAACACACAGAAGAACTATACAAAAAAGACCTTCATGACCCAGATAATCACGATGGTGTAATCACTGACCTAGAGCCAGACATCCTGGAATGTGAAGTCAAGTGGGCCTTGGAAAGCATCACTATGAACACAGCTAGTGGAGGTGATGGAATTCCAGTTGAGCTATTCCAAATCCTGAAAGATGGTGCTGTGAAAGTGCTGCACTCAATATGCCAGCAAATTTGGAAAACTCAGCAGTGGCCACAGGACTGGAAAAGGTCAGCTTTCATTCCAATCCGAAAGAAAGGCAATGACAAAGAATGCTCAAACTACCACACAATTGCACTCATCTCACATGCTAGTAAAGTAATGCTCAAAATTCTCCAAGCCAGGCTTCAGCAATATGTGAACCATGAACTTCCTGATGTTCAGGCTGGTTTTAGAAAAGGCAGAGGAACCAGAGATCAAATTGCCAACATCCGCTGGATCATAGAAAAAGCAAGAGAGTTCCAGAAAAACACCTATTTCTATTTCTGCTTTATTGACTATGCCAAAGCCTTTGACTGTGTGGATCACAATAAACTGTGGAAAATTCTGAAAGACATGGGAATACCAGACCACCTGATCTGCCTCTTGAGAAATTTGTATGCAGGTCAGGAAGCAACACTTAGAACTAGACATGGAACAACAGACTGGTTCCAAATAGGAAAAGGAGTACGTCAAGGCTGTATATTGTCAGCCTGCTTATTTAACTTATATGCAGAGTACATCATGAGAAACGCTGGACTGGAAGAAACACAAGCTGGAATCAAGATTGCTGGGAGAAATATCAATAACCTCAGATATGCAGATGACACCACCCTTATGGCAGAAAGTGAAGAGGAACTCAAAAGCCTCTTGATGAAAGTGAAAGAGGAGAGTGAAAAAGTTGGCTTAAAGCTCAACATTCAGAAAACTAAGATCATGGCATCCGGTCCCATCACTTCATGGGAAATAGATGGGGAAACAGTGGAAACAGTGTCAGACTTTATTTTTCTGGCCTCCAAAATCATTACAGATAGTGACTGCAGCCATGAAATTAAAAGACGCTTGCTCCTTGGAAGGAAAGTTATGACCAACCTAGATAGCATATTCAAAAGCAGGGACATTACTTTGCCAACAAAGGCTTGTCTAGTCAAGGCTATGGTTTTTCCTGTGGTCATGTATGGATGTGAGAGTTGGACTGTGAAGAAGGCTGAGTGCTGAAGAATTGATGCTTTTGCACTGTGGTGTTTGAGAAGACTCTTGAGAGTCCCTTGGACTGCAAGGAGATCCAACCAGTTCATTCTGAAGGAGATCAGCCCTGGGATTTCTTTGGAGGGAATGATGCTGAAGCTGAAACTCCAGTACTTTGGGCACCTCATGCGAAGAGTTGACTCATTGGAAAAGACTCTGATGCTGGGAGGGATTGAGGGCATGAGGAGAAGGGGATGACAGAGGATGAGATGGCTGGATGGCATCACTGACCTGATGGACATGAGTCTCAGTGAACTCCGGGAGTTGGTGATGGACAGGGAGGCCTGGCGTGCTGCCATTCATGGGGTCGCAAAGAGTCGGACACAACTGAGCGACTGATCTGATCTGATCTGATCTGAGAAGAGTAGACAAATATGCTTTAGCAAATATTCTCCAACTTTTTTGATAAGACCAAAGAATACCTACAAAAGAGGAAGCAGAATGTCTTACGACAATGATTATAAAACTTCTAATCCTTTGGTTTTAAATTTATTTTTATGCTGTAATCACATGAACATCCTCATATCTCTTTCTGTCTCTCTCTTCCCTTTTCTACCCTGTCCCTTTTTAAAACCCATTTTCAATTTTCTTAGACTCAAAGATGTTCTTATTTGACTGGATATATAATGACACAACATAGGCTAAATTCATCATTGCCAAACATCTATTTTTAATTCTGTTTAGTTCTGCAGCTCTATGGTTGAAATCTTATCTACTTGAAGGTGAAACAATTCTGTTCTCCATATTTTAAGAAGCAGTGATCTCGACAGATGGAACACTGACCCTTTCATGTAACCTGTATTATTATGCACCTCTTATAGGAAATTAATAGCGCTAATCTTATTTTCTAATGTAACTGGCATCTTTTGGGACTCATTAGTTAACTAGCCGCTTTAGTGACTGAAGTTTACCAAAGAGTACAGAGATTTTACCTTTAAGTTCACAGTTGTGTTTCAAAATAGAAGGAAGGTGTTTGCTTAACTGGCTAGCTCATCTTCAGTCTCAGATATATCTTTCATCCCAAAATTCTTGCATTGCTATTTGTCTGATGATGAATTCCTTGCTAGACACTTTCTTTCCATGGACAACTAACCAATATATTTAATCTCTTCTTCCAAGAAAGAACATAAAACATAACATGACTTTTTTTTTATTTATAAAATTGACTTTTGCTTGAATGGACAGTTTTCCTCTTTGTATTTGATGCATACACCCAGGAACACAATCAGAAGATTTCTATTGATTGTTCTGAAGCAATTTAGTTCTGGTCATGGTTGTACAGGATTTGCAATTATACTGAAGAGAGGTATTATTGACTAGGCCTGGTGATTACCACACTGACATCAGATTCAGCCAGAGGTGAAACTAACCTATATCTCCATGTTGGTGTTCCTCTTATAAAAGATCTGCACTGATTCGTCTAAACCATAGAAGAACAACACATGAGGCTATGTTTTAGTCACAGCAATTTATTTCTCTATGCAGTTCATGTACTTTTGAGTATAAGCAACTTAAGGTACTGACTTAGAAAAGATATATATTGAGGAGGAAAGATATACATTGAGGAGGTTAATTATTGACCCATGACACATAGGTTTTTGTCTAGCAAAACAAATAGGTCTCCTTTTGTATTAAAACAATGGTTTGCAGACAGGTCTTATTAATAGATGGATTACTCTTGCATATGTTTACTCAGATTGAATGTGGTCTATTAAATAGTAAATCCATTTTTAATGTAAATTTAAATTTCTTGGTTTATGTAAAATAAATATATATGTAAGCCCGGTAGCAATAACAGTATGTTCATTCTTAGAAAACAGGGTTGTTTTATACACACTAAACTCAGGTGTGATAGTTTTTGGTGAAAATTCAATGGAACATTTATGTAAATAAAAGTTACCTGGAACAAATATTTTCTTAAAATATCAAGCCTGATTATGCTGAAAAATGCACTAATGTACAATCCATTGGTCCATCTGCAGAGAAGGTTGGCTTAACTAGAGACAGCAGTGTACGCATAGAGAGATTAGGAAATGAAAAATATATTGTTCATACTTGGTATATGATTAACAAAAATGTGCAAGTAATTTGCTGAAAATAATTCCCAAATAGACATATTATGCTTTTTCATTTTCTACAATATGCTTACTTTTGTTTCGTGATTGAAATGAAAATGACCAGAGTAAACCATAAGGATATTTTAAATAAGACTCTCACATCTAGAACACAAAGATATTCTTTACCAACAATTGATGCAATATATCCTCAGGTTTTATTTGTTCTAAAAAAACAAATAATGATTATCAAAATTTGAAAGTTTGACAGAGAAGCATTGTCAACCACGTCTGCCTACAGAAAAAAATTCATTTATTTGCAAATACAGACAAATTTGTTTTGTTTTGTTCACTTTTTGTAAACTCAAGTACTTTCAACTTAGACTGAAAGATTTATGCTTTTTCATTGTTTTATGAAGTATAATTATTCTCATATCAATGTAATACCCTTAAATGGGTTGTATTTATATCTTTCTGGACAGAATTGACCTTACCGTAGAGTTTAGATAGTATAATTCTTCAATGGGAGATCCATCTAATATCTGAGAAATTCTTCACAGAACTAGAAGATTTTGACCTCGTGATATTTCTGATTTAATCTACCCAGCCACAAAAGCACTGGTTTAGAAATAGGCTTATTACAGAAGAAGTAGATCCACCCTCTCAATCTGTCAGTCTCTTACATCAGCTAGCCTGTTGAGAAATCTGCATTTGACACCTTTTGAGTTGACCAATATTTTAGAATCCTAGCTTTGAGGAGCTGGACCAGTTAATAAGAGATAAAGCAGGTTTCAATTATTTCAATATGGTCCAGTTGACATAGGGAAGAGAAATACTCAGTTCTGTGGTCAGAGGATACACAGAAATCTCTCCACAGTCATCTTGCGAAGAGTGCCTTTGGTCTCTCAGGGTGCCTTATAATAGAGTACAGATGGTCCCATACAGACCTGTCACCACCACTCAGAAAAACCCTGTTAATCAGGTGAGACATCAAAAGCATCAGCCCAACATCCAGGAGGAGAGCTGGCAGGGGCAGACAGTGCCGCTGATTCGCGCTTGCTAGGGTGAGATCCAGAAGGGAGGCTTTCTCTACTGACAGGCAGAGAACACTGAAGCTTGAGTAACTTGGGTGAGCAAAAGTTTTATCTGAAGTATTCAAAAAATGTGGGCAAAAGCAGATGTTTGGTTTAAAATTAAGTGCCTAAGAGGCTCAGTTCCTTGTCTTGTTTTTGTTGATAGGGTTGGGATGGTCAACTCAGAAAGAAGGGAACAAGTACATCCTATTTGAGACTCTTTTTACAATATTTGCAGAGATTTACTACGATTTCCAAAGGTCATGTAGGGAGCTATTAGATATAGGATATATAATCTCTCAAACTGTACTCTAAACTTCTGTCATTTAGCGATTATCATATTTCTTATCCATTCTGCACCATGTTTTTTAACCCATTTCTCATGCATTCTACAGAACACACAGGGGCCAGTCTAGGAATGAATGTGAAATATAATTATTGAACAGCCTTCTTTACTAATGCTATCTTCTTTTGCTACAGAATATGTTAATTACTTCTTGTCTGCACAAAAAATGCTGTTTTTTTTTTCTTTTCTGTTATATAGAATTGCCAGTTAAAAACAAAAGTTTGAAAAGAGTCAAAACACTAAAGTAAATTTAAAAAAGAGCCAACAAGAGACGTTGAGTAATTTTGAAAGAAACCATAAAGTTGAAATGAAATAACAATGGAAAATGGGACAAATAATCCATTTCTTCACCAATAAATGTAGATGCCTTTGACATGGTCAAAATAAATCACATCGATGACAGTGATATACATAATTATCTCAGCATTTTGATTTTTATTTCAATGATATTTCAGTGAATCATACTGTCTTGGGACAGCTCAATGCCTATGACATTTTCCTGACCATATAAAACTTTAAGCTTTACCTAGCAGCCAGAGAACAAAGAGAAATGCAAAGGCACAGATTTAACACTGAAAGTAAGAACTACCTCTAGGAAAATACTGGGCCTTTTTGAAAGGCACACTTTTTGAAAGGCACACTTTTTGAAAGGCACACTCTCTCTAACACACACACAAGCGTACATATATATATTCACATACACATACATACACACATATGTGTGTGTATATACGGTGTGTGTTAGTCACTCAGTCATGTCCAACTCTTTGCGACCCCATGGACTGTAGCCTGCCAGACTCTCTATCCATGGAATTCTCCAGGTAAGAATACTGGAGTGGGTAGTCATCTCTTCTCCAGGTGATCTTCCTGACCCAGGGATCAAACCCAGGTCTCCTGCATTACAGGCAAATTCTTTGCTATCTGAGCCACCAGGGAAGCCCATATATGTATATGTGAAGTGAAAGTCACTCAGTCATGTCAGACTCTTTGCGACCTCATGCACTATAGAGTCCATGGAATTCTCCAGACCAGAATACTGGAGTGGGTAGCCTTTCCCTTTTCCAGGGGATCTTCCCAACCCAGGGATCGAACTCAGGTCCCCTGCATTGTAGGCAGATTTTTTTTTAACCAGCTGAGCCACAAGGGAAGCCCATATATGTGTATATGTCTGTATAAATAAAGATGTCATACTTTTAATTTAAAATATATAACTTAATGACTTTATGAAAGTCAGTATCACACACTAATCTGGTTTTGCCACAGTTTTAGGGAATGATAACTCTTACATATGCATAATTGATTTAGAATGTTTAATACAATGTTATATGAGATTGAACCAGATGGGCCTTTTCTTTATAAATTAGGTCCTTGGAAAATATGAATACTTTTTGGAGAGACTCCTGAATATTCCCTCCAACACATCTGCACATCCCCATTGTGTGCACGGGGTGGGGCAGGTGACACCCAGACAGCAGTACGGCCGTGTCTCCTTGCCTTGTTTGCACAATGGCCACCACCATCTTCTGCTGTTCCTGCTCTGCCAAAGTTAGTGACTGAAATCAAAACGGGTGGGCCTGAGGAATGCTGAACCAAACTGTTGCTCATGTCATTAAAAACTCAGCTAGGCAGAAAGCTAGGAAGGGAACAGTTGACAAAGATAAATCTGAGAGCTCTGTGGCTTATCCTTAATTAGGTGTTGGCATTGGTTCCTGTCAAACAAGGGGGAGAGTGTGTGTTGCAGACACTGACGCATACAGACAGCGCTAGTCACAGTTGGAGAGAACACGGGGTGCATTCAAGCTGGCACTGAAAGGGATTTAGATAAGTACTTGAGGGAACAAAAATCGAAAAAGGAGGATGATAGCAATGGAAGCTTTAGATGAATTGCAACTGAGTGCACCTTTATTACAGCTTATCAGTCTCCAGACAGCTACAAACCAACCTTCCTAGTGCATTTCTCTTCGTGTTCTCCTGGATTAAAGGTCAAAGTAACTCAAATTTATGTTCTGTTGCCCTGTCTCAGTCTCTCCCTTTGCTCACCTATAGGTGCCACACATCTCGGGTTTTGGGGATCCCTGGCATGAAGCTTCTAAAGGGGCTCTTCTCATTGGAAAGGTTCCATTGATTTAAAATAATTATATACGGGAAGAGGTTGCAAATAATGCAATATTAAAAGGTCACAAAAATCCTGCTGGCATAAATACATGCATGGCAATGGGCCAGCTCTAATCGCTCTTGTCCATAACTGCAGTTCTATCTTGCATCCATCTGATATATTCAAATAGCTAATATTCTGGTTTATTAGAACACTGTCTATATGTATTCTCAACATACACAAAAGCTGTGTGTTTTCATAATATGTATAAGCACTTCAGACGGTAAGCTGTGCACATTGCAGCTAGCAGATGGTAGCTCTTATCACAGATAAAAGCACATATATATGTTTCTGTAACGACACCCTCAGAGAGAACGGATAAGAGAAGAATCCTCTCCACATCACAGCTTACATTACCCATCTACTTAGCCAGCAAACAGCATATGTTTTACTGCTGTAGAAAGGCAGTGCTTGAGAGGAAAATATGATAAAAATAAACTCAGAAATAATCTTATGGATAAATACAAAAATGTGCTAATTGGAAGTTAGGTGTGCATATGGAAGTTAGGTAGGGCAGAATTTACCATGTCCCAAAAGTGAGACAAAAAAAAGTACATCATGGAATTGATTGCCGGATAAAATGTAGGATGTCAGGTTAATTAAAATGTCATATGAACAATGCATAAACATTTAGTGTAAGTATATCCCAAATATTGCTTGCCTCATCACTCATGTAAAATTTGGGAGACACTTAGGCTAAATATCATGAATTCTATCTGAATACTTATTTGACACCTGTCTACCTAAAATTCAAATTTAAATGGGTGCCTTGTATTTTTATTTGCTAAATCTGACCACTACAGTCTTACTCTGCTGTTATTAAGGTTTTTAACCAATGCTCCCAGGGTTCCAGGCAAAGGTAAACCTTCAAAAAGCATGTCAATTCTGAAAGAATATGATTGCAGGCTCTTTCTGTGCACACAAAACCAGTAGGGGTCTTGAATGTTTATCTGCAAGATGCAGTCACTAAAAGCTAGTGTGTATAATTTAGGACATATATCTCTCCACCCTTCTATCCTCACCCCATAGAGTTTTAGATCCTGGTTTGGAACTATCTGCATAATTGTTTCACTTTGGCTCTATAACACAGCTCTTTTTCACTTATGAATTTGGTTTATTATTTCAGACTAAGATCTATTTGCACTCATAAAAAAAGGAGACAGACTTTAAACACTCCACATGTACACATTTGTGTTCTTAGGCTGAGATCGGCATTCAAACTGGAAGGTTAAATGGAGTTCAGATAATTTCTTTTTTTATCCTTTGCTCTGGCTTTTGTCTCCTGTCTTTCAGCAAAACTGAATAAAGATGTCTCCATTTTACACCAAAAGATTCAATTACTTCTCGAATGCTGGGTAAACATCTGCAGATGAACGATCTTAACAAATGTAGTTTGATTCCACACAAACTTATGTGACACTTTTGTTTTCTCTCTTCAAGAGCAGAGAATAGATTCAAGCCTGCTTTTCTGAGACTAAGCCTCCATGCCACGAGCACTGAATTTTTGGCAGGCAGCCAACCAATCTCTGTAGCCCAATGAAACTCTGATTCCATCTGCTCCAGCAGCGCAATATATTCCACTTCAGGTCAAAAGCAGGGAGCCAGCAGTATTAACATTACACTAATCTGTAAAGACATTTTCACTGGGCTAGATAGGCTAATGTTACACAGGCTTTCAAAGCTTCAAGAGCAACAGTAATTGTCAGGGGGAAACTCAGTGGGCAGTAGATTCTTGCTGAGAATATTTCAAGATGAGGCTAGATGAATGGTTCTAAAGAATGAAGGGAGAAAAATACCTCTTAAAAAAGGCAAGTCACTATCTTGTTAAGCAGGTGTTTTAAACACAACATTAAACCATATATTTAGCAATGCAAACTCTATCATTCTATTTTTCCTGTTTATTCCTGGGTCCCAAAACTAACGTACACACAATTACACACACACACACACACACACACACACACACACACACAGCCTTGGAAGCCTACTAAATAATTGATGAAGACTACAATCTCCATTAAAAACCTAGATGGAAATAGATTGCTCTAAGCATAACCTTGGTGTTATGAAATCAGAACCATTCCAAGCTCTTAATGCATTTTTAAAAAGAAAAGTAAGCATATGGCTAACTTCTCACCACCTCTCCCCATCCTTCTTTGCTATTCTGCTGCTTGTAGAAAACACGATCAGTTTGAGGATATGTAGCCCTGTAATCAATTGCTCATTAAGCATAACCTACCAAGGACTTTATTAAAGACCCTTGATGGAAAATATGCTGAAGGAAAATACTGTGAGGCAGATTAATGTATACAATGGAAATTTAATACCAGTAACAAAAACGGGTCTTTTTCATTTCCCTAGTTCTTTGGTTTGAGGGGAAAAGTACTTTAAGATTCATGCCTTCAGGCAGATCAGAAACCATTAAGAACTACATTTCAGGAAATTGTAATGAATAAAAATTCAATTTAGACTGCTTGACTTTCTTTGAGAATAAGAGGAAAAATGTTTGACTAGAAAAGAATTATTTGAAAATCTCCACAATTAGGAAGTACACAGATATGTTTCTGCTATAATTTAAAGTTATGCAGAGTTGACCTGAAAGACTGCTTTGTGCTAGAATAATAGATTTCCCTCTGCTTGGAAGTATGCTGTCTCTATAATGTAAAAAGTAGCAAAACATACATAATTTCAATTTTCTTTCCTTATAATGTAAGTGAATACTTAGGGTTATATATTTTGAAGTTTCCCACCCATGTTCCTTTAAAAAAAAAAAAACTAAATATGAAAGTTGTTTGGAAATGAGTAAAACCATTGGACTTTTCAATCTTCAAAAATAATAAAGAAAAATTGGCAAGCATTTTTATTGTACTGGTTTAACACTTACTGCTTCTCTATATTCCTTGTCATAAAAATTTGCTAATAAAAAGGAACTGAATTTGGAACCGAAGAATCCCCTTCCTTTTTCAAAAAAAAAATAGTTCCTACTCTAAATGGAAAATTCATATAGGGAACAGATGAATGAATATGCATGAGTCTTCATGCATTGATATACATATGATTTCTCCTCTACAAAGACTGGTTTGGAAGACTTTGTTATCTGACCAGAAAAGCCTGTAGTAAGTTGAGATAAAGGAGACTGACTCCAATCCCCTCAGCCTTTGCAATTGCTTTATATTCTAATCACTGCACTAAGCATCTGTCCCCGGCAGGCAGCTTGTTCAATCTAGCAGATAACGAATGCAGCCCAATGGAGGCTGTGCTGGCCCTTCCCTACGCGCGAGGAGCTAGTGTTCCATTCCTCTGATTAAACAGGCAGTGGGAAAGCGCTCTCAGAGCTGTAATTGCCTCCGTTATGAAACATCTTCACCTGTTAGCCAAAGCTAAGTTGAATCACAGCAGAAATTATTAACAGTGGCTGTTTTCAAGCCAGCTTAATTTGAGCTGATGCTGCTGTTCACTTAACACAGATGAATAGGTGTGCAGGACAAGAGCCTAAGCGGAGATGACACCCCAATGAATATTTGCTCCCAGCCCTGCTGCGAGGAGCTGGCTTGCACAACAACAGACAATTGTTAAAAAGTACAAGGGAGGGGAGCATTGGACAGGACCCACTCCTCCACCATCACCTTCTGTACTCAGGAGAACTTTCTAACGCATGGCAGCTTTTGACAGCTAAATCATTTCTGCAATTAGTTTCCACAAGTGTTGGCAAGCACAAACTATTTTTGGGGGGGCTGTGCACGATGGTATGGGGAACAGTGCCTGGCTTAAAACATGGCCAGAAACTCTCTTTTCAGAGAACTGAACAGGCATTAAAATTTAATGGTCTGCTTTCATTTTCTCTGCAGTGTGCTTCAGGATGATTATAAATTACAGCATTCTGCTTACTTTTGACGGAAGTCATGTATCAGCATTTGATTTAGAAGCAATGTGTGCTTGACATATGAAACACATCTTGCAGAAGTGATTTATCACAGAGCTGTTTTTTTGTTTGTTTCCTAAGAAAAGAGCTGCGCAGGGAAGGGCAGCACTGTGATGGTGACAGCCATCCTCATAGTAGGGGTGTGACTGTGACTTCAGACAGTGTCTGAAAAGTCTGAAAATTCTGAATATATCTTATTTTCCAAACTGAGAAATCTTTTTGCTTGTCCTCTAAAGCTCAACATTATTCCTCAAAATCTCACTCTATTAAATTTTTTTTTTTCTGGATAAAGATGAGCAAAGCATTACTGGATATGGGAATCATTTTTCAAAGTTGGGTGGGGTGTCATAGGCAAGATGCTCTCCTATAATCCCAGGCTAGTTTGGGAAGCTGCTGGCTTGCAGGGTCTCTGATACAATATGATTGGCCGAGGAGAGAGACAGAGCAGATGGGGGATTTTTCGGTTTGGATGGGTGTGGGGCTAGAGGTTTGGAACATAAAGACAATGCCTGATTCTTCTGTTAGCTGGTATATTTCTTTACCCTTGAGGTTATGTCTTCTGGTGCACCGAGCTGCAACATAGCCAATCCATTCTTATCAGCGTTTCTTTATCATCTGCTCTGATGGCTGCAGCCAAAACAATTGTGTGGGAACCTATACACTCACCAAGTGGTTTAATCAAACAATTGGCTGGTGACCATGTTCTATCTATCAAGTCTGATTAATAATTATAACAGAGTTGAAGAAATTTCACATATTATTTCAAAATCACACTTCATGGCATAAGGTATAACCTGGAAATACATTTCCCTTCTTTGTCTGTTATTTATCCTTGTAAAACTAAGCTTACCTCTCACCTCATATCCTCTGGGTAGTTTCCTCAACACTTGCAGTTAGTAATTCATGACCCTATCTTTTTAGACAGTTTTTTTCTAATTCTTTCAACACAATTACCTATGGTCTTCCTCTGCTGCTCCCTATGCTATTTTCTAACATTCAACTTTTAACCTCAACTTCTTCTCCTCAGATGTTAGTACAAATCTGGCATAAACAGACTTTCCATAAAACTTTTGAGTAAATAAATGTTGAATGAATGGAAGTGTAAATGAATCTGTATTTCAGGTCAAATAAAGAAGTGAGAGTGTACTGCAGAACTGACAATATATATTCCTCTCATATGGGTTTCTTCTTTCTACAGGGGAAAAGAAAGTCTAGTTTTTAGCTGGGGACATGGCTTTCTGGAATAAAGACTTTATTTTTCAGCTTGCTTTGCTGCTAAGTATGACCATTTTCTATATCAGTTAACGGGAGGTAGGTAGAAATGGTATGGTAATTCAAGAGGTGACTTTGATCATGGCTGGAAAGAAACTGTAATGGCTAGAGTGCTAGCAGTCATTTTGGAGTCTAAGGTCCTTCTGGGATTAAAATTCCTGTCCAGCAGAGCAACAAGGTATAAGGAATTAGAGACTTGGACACGACAGAAACTATGTTGGTGCTGGGCTAATTACTTTCAGGTGCCTTGAATATGCAAAGGGAAAAAACCCTTCAAATTAGGTGTGAATTGAAATCCTTACTATGGTTTACCAGTAGTACCTGCTACATAATTTGCAAGATTTAGAACAAGTAATTTTTAAACAGGGTGACAATATATAGTCTTGTCACACTCCTTTCCCAATTCTGAACCTGTATGTAGGTCAAGAAACAACAGTTAGACGAGACATGGAAAATGGACTGGTTCCAAATTGGGAAAGGATTATGTATGACAAGGTTGTATATTATCACCCTGCTTAAATAAATACTTATATGCAGAGTACATCTTGTAAAATGACAGACTGGATGAATGAATCACAACCTGGAGCCAAGATTGCTAGGAGAAATAACAACTTCAGATATGCAAGTTGTTGATATTTCATTCTAATGGCAGAAAGTGAAGAGGAACTAAAGAGCCTCTTGATGATAGTCAAAGAGGAGAGTGAAAAAGCTGACTAAGATCAAGGCATCCAGTCTCATTATTTATGGCAAAGAGAAGGGGGGAAAGTGGAGTAGTGACAGATTTTATTTTTTGGGGGCTCCAAAATCATTGTGGATGGTGACTGCAGCCATGAAATTAAAAGATGCTCCTTGGAAGGAAAGCTATGACAAACCTAGACAACATATTAAAAAGCAGAGACATCATTTTACTGACAAAGGTCCATATAGTCAAAGGTATGGTTTTTCCAGTAGTCATGTATGGTTGTAAGGGTTGGATTATAAAGAAGGCTGAGTACCAGGAATTGATGCTTTTGAATTGTGGTACTGGAAAGACTCCTGAGAGTCCCTTAGACAGCAAGGAGATCAAACCAGTCACTCCTAAAGGAAATCAACCCTGAATATTCATGGAAGGACTGATGCTGAAGCTGAAGCTCCAATACTTTGACCACCTAATGGAAAGAGCTGGCTCACTGGAAAAGACCCTGATGCTGAGAAAGATTGAAGGCAAAAGGAGAAGGGGATGGCATAGGATGAGATAGTTAGATAGCATCACTGACCCAATGGACATGAATTTGAGCAAACTCATGGAGATAGAGGAGGACAGAAGAGCCTGTTTGGTTCATAGGGTTGCCAAGAGTCAGACACAACTAAGTCACTGAACAACTACAACAATTTTTGAACAGAGGAGTTTGTTTAAAAATCATTGAGAGTTTTCAAGGCAGCAACAGCAGAGATAAAAGCTAGTGTGGAGCCCTTTTATGCTTAGGAAGCTTGTCTCATTTTTTACCAAATCCTTCCTTACCCACTGAAATTTCTTTAGTTGGCCTTGTTTCTGCATCCTGACTACGTTAGACTCTCCTGCTCTGGACATCTGTGCTTGGCCATTCTAAGCCAGGGATAACTCTGCCACAGTTAACAGCAATATTCATATGACCTATGCTGGCCCCTACTCAACATCACAGTTTAGAAAAGTTGTTTGCAATACCTCTCCATCCCTAGTATCATTGTGTATTCTTATTTCTACAGTAGCATACCTATGCCATTTCCTGATTTTATTGCTTTCTTAAGTGTTTCTTTTTAAAATTACCCAATCCTCTTGATTCTAAAGCAAGCTTCCTGAGGGTAGGTGTTTTCTGTGTCTTATTCACCAATAAATAAAGACAATCTCAAGCACATGGGTATTTGATCTATATCATTTGATCTAGATATTGATCTAGATCAAGAGTACATTTCTTGATGCTTTTTAAAAACATTTTATCAATTTATCCTATAATTACTTGATTTTCTGTTTGGTTACATGGAAGTGGACCTGCAAAGACAGAGCTCATTTGTGTAAATATTTCCCAGACTTGTCAGATACGTGAAAAAGGAGGGATCTCCTCTCTGCTGGACCTCTGTTTGTACTGCAGTTAACACACACACCCACACAACCCTGTGAAGCAAAACGACCTACCCCTGTCTACACTGACATGACTACATCAAGTGTTCCTTTTCTTCACTGATCTTTTTAAATCACTTAAGTCATGTCTGACTCCCTGTGACCCCATGGATTGTAGCCCTCAAGACTTGTCTGTCCATGGGATTTCCAGGCAAGCATAATGGAATGCATTGCCATTCCCTTCTCCAGGGGATCTCCCTAATTCCAGGATCAAACCCACATCTGGTGCATCTCTTGCATTGGCCAGTGGATTCTTTACCTTCGAACCACCAGGGAAGCATTTTCTTCATTAAGATAACTTTACTATTCTAGGAGAGTCTGCCCAGACAAATAACTTGACTGTTCATCATAGGACATTTCTGAATACCCAACCACCATTCAATAGAAAGCATCAACATAAGATTTTACCCATAGAGAGTTTGGATCTCTTTCCTCAAAAATCCTTACTGGATATTTCTAATATCAAGTCTAAACTTTATATCATGATCCTTACCCAATCCAATCAAGTCCCTGCATGGAAAATCCACTAACACCAAACTTTCCATTCTCAATAAATCCTGACTTGGCCCTTCATCTCTAAGATGCTACCAAAGCTAAGTTAGTGTTATCCATTCCTGTGATCAGCACCTCAACTTTATCTTCTCAAAAGCTTATGTTGCTGATATTTGGGGAGCCAGCATTTTATAACTCTAATGCAATTCTTTGAGTATGGGTTTATCTCCCACACTGCAGGTGGATTCTGTACCAGCTGAGCCATAAGGGAAGCCCTTGATTATTTAGAAGTTTCAATTATTCAGAGATATAAAGTGTTTTTTCTCTTGAGAAGGGCTTTTCCTTACAAGCATATCAAGGTTAAAAGTTTACATAAATAGTGACATATAATGATTTCATGTGAGTCAGAGAGCAAACAAAACATATTTCCATGCTGTCACTGTTCAGTATGGCAGTCATTAGACATATGTATCTATTGAGAATTTGATATGTGCTTTGTCTGAATTGAGATATGACATTAAGTGTGAAATATATCCCAGATTCAATGACTTAGTATAGAAAAAAGAATTTAAAGTATCTAATTAATAATTTTTATATGATTATATGTTGAAATGTAGTATTCAGGATCTAATGTGCTACAGGACACAGTATAATATTTGGATATAATTTATAATATATGTAAGATTAG
Source organism: Bos indicus x Bos taurus (assembly GCF_003369695.1). Lineage (NCBI taxonomy): Eukaryota > Metazoa > Chordata > Mammalia > Artiodactyla > Bovidae > Bos > Bos indicus x Bos taurus. The sequence goes on from NC_040082.1 coordinate 82,075,277, forward strand.
GACTTCCCAGATGGCAGTAGTGGTAAAGAACCTGCCTGCCAATGCAGAAGGTGTAATAGACATGGGTTCTATCCTTGGGTTGGAAAGATCCCCTGGAGGAGGGCACGGCAACCCACTCCAGTATTCTTGCCTGGAGAATCCCATGGACAGAGGAGCCAGGTGGGCTACTGTCTATAAGGTTGCAAAGTCAGACGTGACTGAAGCAACTTGGCAAAGTACACACATATATGAATTAAAGGTAATATATGATATGCTATCAATTTTAACCATTTCTTTACACTTTTAAAAATATGGGAGCTAAAAACTTTAAATGATATATATGGGCTTTATTATATTTCTATTGGAGAGTTCTGTTATCTCTCTAGTTAAAAAAGACAGAGGAAAGAAAAAAAAAAAAACCCTGACAAACTGCATTATCAATAAAGAGGCAAATATATATATATATATTTTTTTCCTTTTGTAATGACTTACTTCTCCAATGTTAGTTACTTATTTAAAGATCCTTACCACTACAACCAGAGATAGTGTTTTCAACACATAAAATACTTGTTTTAAGTGGTATTTCTTGGTCTACTGGAAAGCATTAAGAGGAATTACCTTTAAAAGTTGAAAAGCAATTACAAATTGTTTTACTTTAGAATTAAATTTTAGAGGAAACTCTTCCACAGTTGGCTTTATAAGAGACATTTCAACAAACAGAGTAAGTAAGGAAGCCCAAGTGTTAATCCGAGTCTGTGGAAAACAGCCAGACAGATCTGTGACTGAACAATGTAATTCAATTGTACTAAGAAGCAGATGTAATCTGTAATTTTTCTCTACAACTGGCTCTTTTGTCTGGAGAATGATGCCTGGCTAATGTCCTTTTTGTTGACTGTAGAGGAAATATGCATATCTCCCTTCTATCCTATTGTGTGCTTGAAAACTCTGAACCTGATGTGTTAGAACATTGGGGATGGGGTACAATTGCTTCTTGAAAGACACTTTTGAAAGTTTGACCCTAACTTTTGACTAGGATGAAAGAGAGATGAGACAATCTCAGGACCACTCTCAAAAGCTAAAACAGGAACAAGATAAGGACTAGGGTCAAATGTTGTTGACGTGAGGTAAAAGAAGAGACACTTGTAAGGAGGAGATGTGAATAAATAAATGTCCTACAGAGGAGGCAACTTTATTCTTTATCACTGAGAACAAGGAAACGCCACTTCACTGCCATTGAATCCTCTACAATACGAGACTGAAGAGTTAGACCGTATAGCTTCCTGTCAGGTGACTAAGATCTCATTTCATTTTAATGCATAAGCTTTGTGAGTTTTATCCTCCTTCAGAGTCCCTTATCCCCTGAAGTTGTTTTCATGTTTGACAATAGTTTCTAATGTTATATTCTCACATGTTGACAATGTAACATAAAAGTTTCAACAATATTTAGATTTACTGTAAACTATTCCCATTTATAATTCTTCTCAAGCTTTAAACAGAAAAATAGAGAATGTTTTAGGACAGCAGGATATAGTAGCTTTGAATTTTGACCCTTCAGTTCAGCCATATTTGGCAGTTGAATAACTCTGTGATGTAACTTCCTTTATATTATTTTCTTGGTATAAGGAATCAGGAAAAGAATGCTTTAGAGTTTTATACAAAAATATTTTCCATTTTTTTTCAAGGAGCAAGAAACATTGGAACTCATTCAGAAAATATTATTTGTAAAAATTGTCTAGGTGATTTAAGAATTTAGCACAGAAAGCTGGGGGAAAACTATAATATACATAAAACATGAAATAATGATTACTTATGACAAGAAGAGAAGTGAAAGGCAAAGGAGAAAGGGAAAGATATACCCAACTGGATGCAGAGATCCAGAGAATAACAGGGAGAGATAAGAAAGGCTTTTAAAGGGAACAATGCAAAGAAATAGAGGAAAACAATAGAACGGGAAAGACTAGAGATCTCTTCAAGAAAAATGGAGATGCCAAGGGAACATTTCCTGCAAAGATGGGCACAATAAATGACAGAAATTGCAAGGACCTCACAGAAGCAGAAGAGATTAAGAAGAGGTGGCAAGAATATACAGAAGAACTATACAAAAAGGGACTTAATGACCCAGATAACCATGATGGTGTGGTCACTCACCTAGCGCCAGACATCCTGCAGTGTAAAGTCAAGTAGGCCTTAGGAAGCATTACTACCAACAAAGCTAGTGGAGATGATGGAATTCTAGCTGAACTACTTCAAATCCCAAAAGATGATGCTGTGAAAGTGTTGCACTCAATATGCCAGGAAATTTGGAAAACTCAGCAGTGGCCACAGGACTGGAAAAGGACAGTTTTCATTCCAACCCCAAAGAAAGACAATGCCAAAGAATGTACAATGCCAAACTACTGTACAATTGTGTTCAGTTCACATGGTAGCAAGGTAATGTTCAAAATCCTTCAAGCTAGGCTAGCATATGAACCAAGAACTTTGAGATGTACAAGCTGGATTTAGAAACAGCAGAGAAATCAGAGATCAAATTGCCAGCATCCTTTGGATCATAGAAAAAGCAAGGAAATTAAAAAAAAAAAAATATATATATATACTTCTGATTCATTGACCATGCTAAAGCCTTTGACTGTGGATCACAACAAACTGTGGACATTTCTTAAAGAGACAGGAATACCAGACCACTTTACATGTCTCCTAAGCTCAATGAGCTGTCTCCTAAGAAATCTGTATGCAGGACAAAAAGCAACAGTTAGAAATGGACATGGAACAATGGACTGGTTCAAAACTGGGGAAGGAGTACATCAAGGTTCCATATTGCCACCATGCTTATTTAACTTATATGCAGAGTACATCATGGATAATGCCAGGCTGTATGCATCACAACCTGGAATCAAGATTGCCAGGAGAAATATCAACAACCTCAGACATGCAGGTGATACCACTCTAATAACAGAAAGTGAAGAACAAAAGAGCCTCTTAATGAAGGTAAAAGAGGAGAGTGAAAAAGCTGGCTTAAAACTCAACATTAAAAAATACTAAGATCATTTCATCTGGTCCCATCACTTCATGACAAATAGTTGGATAAAATGTGGAAACAGTGTCAGACTTCATTTTCTTGGGCTCCAAAATCATGGTGCATGGTGACTGCAGTCATGAAATTAAAAGATACTTGCCCCTTGGAAGGAAAGCTATGACAAATGTAGACTGCACATTAAAAAGCAGAGACATAACTTTGTCAACAAAGGTCTATATAGTCAAAGCTATGGTTTTTCCAGTAGTCATGTATGGATGTGAAAGTTTGGCAATAAACAAGGCTGAGGGCCAAAGAATTGACGCTTTTAAACTATGGTGCTGGAGAAGTCTCTTGAGAGTCTCTTGGACTGCAAGGATATCAAACCAGTTAGTCCTAAAGGAAATCGACCCTGACTTTTTGTTGGAAGGACTGATGCTAAAGCTGAAGCTCCAACACTTTGGCCACATGATGAGAAAAGCCAACTTATTGGAAAAGACCTTGATGCTGGGAGAGATTGAGTACAAGAGGAGAGGAGGGAGACTGAGGATGAGGTGGTTAGGTAGCATTGCTGAGCGAATGAATATGACTTTGAGCAGTCTTTGGGAGATAGTGAAGGACAGGGTAGCCTGGTGTGCTGCAGTTCATGGGGTCACAAAGAGTTGGACATAGCTTAGTGACTGAGCAACAACAACAATGACATTGAATCTCTGGAGTTGGTCTTTGTCATTCAAGATGAATAGTTATTACTTCCTAATTCTGATTGCTTTCCTAAAAATGATCTACTACATATAGTAAGGATAGACCCAAGGTTTCAATACACAAATTTCTCCAGAGATCAAATTTCTGGAGCAGAAAAATTGTGTGTACAGCAGAGGAGGTATCTGTGGTTCTTTCAAAGGGGAGACTGCAACTAAGAAGATGTGTTGATGACAACCTATGTTTCCAAGTCAAATAAAAAGTATCACAGTAAATAATGGTGGCATTTAGAAATCCTTTTCTCAACTGTGCACTTAATCTTTTAAGATTAAGAACACTATTTTAATGCTTTTTTTTCTAGAAGAAAAAACTGCATTTCTATTTGTGCTACCTTTATCTTTTATCTGTTTATCCTATTGCTATCTGGAGGCCTTGACTTCCCTGAGTTTTTGAGAGAAAGACTTCAGACGGTGTAGGGAAAAAGTGATTTGAAGTCTGAATATGAATCTCATATATTATTATTTTTATAAAATCAATGAACTAACTCTAGGCTTTATCTGTATGAAATAATTTAATTGCAGTGGAGAGAAAACCAGACCAAAATGGGTGTAAGTGTAAAAGTAATTTATTGACCTATGTAACTGAAAAGCCTCATTTGTCACTGTAGATGAGATTTCATATAGCAATTCAAAAGCTGTCACAAAAGATCTCCAATTGTCCCACTAAGTCATAGAATTGCTGCTTCTTTTGAAGACCTCAGGGCTTCCCTGATAGCTCAATTGGTAAAGAATCTGCCTGCAATGCGGGAGACCTGGGTTCGATCCCTGGGTTGAGAAGATCCCTTGAAGAAGGGAAAGGTTACCCACTCCAGGATTCTGGCCTGGAGAATTCTGGTTCATTGTCAAGAGTTGGACACGACTGAGCAACTTTCATGCTCATGCTCATGCTTGAAGACCTCAAATCACCATACCAACATTTTCAATGAAGGGGAAAACCTTTTAGGATGACTCCCAGGAAAATTAGTCTTTGTCCCAGTGTTATGGGCTGAACTGTGTCCTCCTAAAATTCATATGTTGAAGTCCTAACCCCAAGTGAATCAGTATATGTACCTTTATCTGGAGATAGGTCTTTAAAAAAGTAATTAAGTTAAGGTAAGGTCATTTAGGGAGAACCCTAATCCAATATTACTGGTGTCCTTATAATAAGAGGAAATTGGGAGACAGAAACACACAGAGAGAAGATCATGTGGAGACAGAAGTGATGAACACTTAAAAGGAGAGAAGTTTCAAGAGAAAATAAACCTGCCAACACATTGATTTCAGACTTCTAGCCTCTAGAATTATGCAAAGGTAAATAAGTCACCCAATCTTAATTGTATGTTTAGATTACTGTGTGTTAATACAGTAGCTCCATTAAAGAAACCCAGAATCCCTGCCAAAAGCTCTGAAGGTCACTTGCTTAGGTCATGTGCCACCCCTGAACATTATGACCATCAGCATTAAATAGTGGATTAGCTTGGGTCAGCCAAGGTTTGCCCCTGAATCTGGGGCAGAGGAGGGGCTCTTTGCCAGCAAAAACACAGGACTGAGACTTGAGGGCTTTCTCTACTCCATAGTTTTGTTCTTAGAACTTGTAGATTGTTTTAAGCTATAATCTATCTGCTAACATAGGTCTTCCCTTAATCATATTCTTATTTTAATCCAGGTACTTGGGGCGTTTCTTGCAGAGCCTGAAGTTACAGTCTAGGACTAATAATAGAAAAGACTCAGTAATTAACTGTATTCGATATGCTGGCAAGAGCCATTTGTGAAGATTTTACTGAAGGACTGTATGAGGAAATGGGAGGTCAATATTGTTCATGGTACAGCAAACACCTTAATGCAATTCCTTCCAACCATCTTCTCACTTTCTGACCCCCTCTGCCCTCTGACCCAGCACCTGCTGCCTTCATCATTCCAATTGCTGAGTCTTTTTCCAGAGTGTCCACATGGGGGTCTCTCTCCTCCCTTCAGTTCTTTATCCAGTCGCATCTTATCTGTGAGGGCTTCTTTGATGAGAGTATGCTCTTTCTCTCTTTCCTATTTAATTTTCTTCCATTTTCCTTTCCTCTAGATTTCCTTGTTTATAGGTTTACTATCTGCCTCTCTCCTTTAGACAACTCCATGAGTGTGGACATTTTGTCTGTTCTATTTCCAGCTGTAGCCTTCCTTATTTAAAATCTTGTCTAGAAAATATAAGTCATGCAGTACATTTTTTGTTGTTGAATGAACATATTTTATTTTTCTCATAAGTTTCTCTTCAGTAGCCAGTCATTAGGTCTCCTACAGTTGATGCCTCCTCAACATGCTTCCCAAATATCCTCCATAGTTTCTAAGATTGAATTTCTTTAGAAAGCAGTAGGATAGTGTTAATTATATATACACGTACGTATAAATAGCACATATATATGACACAAACCTAATGTTTTCCTACATCTCCTTCAGTCAATATCAAAGAGAAGTCACAAAAATCAAATTACAATATTGAGGTATTTTTCCCCAGGGGAATGTTTGTCATTCTGAGATTTCTTTTACACTTTGAGTTCATGTGCTTTTCTTTGTAGAAGACTCAATTTTTTTTTTAACATGGCCATATGTTTTATATAATCTGCCCCCCCTCTATCCCATCAATTTTAACTGCTTGCCATTTTTTCTCTCATACTCTTTTTTTCTTTTTTTGCCATCCATGCTGGCTTCTTTCTTCTTCGAATGCACAGTGTCCCTTATATTCCCTAGAGCAAGACAGAGAGTTTGAAGACGAGGCTGAACATTCATGCCGGCTTTTGTGCTTAGAGTTCAAACCCTTGAGCTGCCCCACACCACACCAATACCCCTCTGCCTCTAAGATATGAAAATAGGATGATGCAGAATTAGCTTCATGAAAATCTAATGAATCATATATATTCATTAGATATACAAAGAAGCAAAAATCATGAATTTTATGACACTCTTTTGGTTCTTAGGTCAGATTATTTGCCTGTTAGAGGGAAGGAGCCAGGAAATTTGAATAAACATGAGGCTGTATAGCATGGCTTTCCTAACTGAGTCTTTTGAGAAGTGGATAGTCTTGGTGCCACCCATTACTGTTGCTGCTGCTAAGTCGCTTCAGTCGTGTCCGACCCTGTGCGACCCCATAGATGGCAGCCCACCAGGCTCCCCTGTCCCTGGGATTCTCCAGGCAAGAACACTGGAGTGGGTTGCCATTTCTTTCTCCAATGCATGAAAGTGAAGTTACTCAGTCATGTCCGACTCTTAGCGACCTATTATTATTCCACCAAAAATGGCCGCCATCACATATGAATAAAGCCAGCATTAGAAATGCTAGTACTTGAAAGAGTCCTGTTTCACTTTCTTGGATTTCAAAGGTGACACAGCACTTTTAACATGCCAACCAGTAGCTAAGACTGTAGCCACCCATATCTGTGCTACAGGGGAACCAGGGTCACCAGGCAGAGGAAAATCCTTCTGACACACAGGCCCTCTCATATGCAGCCAGCTTTGGCTGTAATACTTGTCCTGTCCTCAATTGACCTCTAGAAGCCTGTTAACACTTCCATGGGCTTCTAAACTTCCTGAAGGCAATGATACAGTTTACCTCAGTTACAACTCTATCTTCAGTGGCCACCCTAACCCCTTGTACATTATAGGCACATAATTATTTCTTAAATTTATGAATGCATCCTACATAGAACTAGTTTTATACAATGAGTAAAATTGACAATAGAAATTTTGACATTTTTAAAAGGTTTTACAAGGTTTGTGAGAGTGGGACTATAAAGAAAGCTGAGTGCTGAAGAATTGATGCTTTTGAACTGTGGTGTTGGAGAAAACTTTTGAGAGTCCCTTAGACTGCAAGGAGATCAAACCAGTCAATCTGAAAGGAAGTTAGTCCTGAATATTCATTGGAAGGACTGATGCTAAAGCTGAAGTTCCAATACTTTGGGCATCTGATGCAAAGAACTCACTCTTTGGAAAAGATCCTGATGCTGGGAAAGATTGAAGGTGGGAAGGGAAGGGGACAACAGAGGATGAGATGGTTGGATAGCATCACTGACTCGATGGACATGAGTTTGAGTAAGCTCCGGGAGTTGGTGATGGACAGGGAAGCCTGGCACGCCCCAGTCCATGGGGTCGCAAAGAGCTGGACACGATTGAGCAACTGAACTGAACTACAAGGTTTATACATGTGTGAAGAATCTTTACTGCAGTCAGGTACTGTGACACAAGTCACAGAAGGTATGAAAATACTTCCGTTTTCAATAAGCCACTATCATAATATCAATAAATTGCAAATCATATAAACTAAAACAAGTCATTTCTTTAGCATATATCATTTGCTGTACTTTATAAAAAATGTCCTGCTTATTACAATACCCATTGTAGGTAACACTACATCTAGTTTTTCTGCTAAGGCAAGGACACTAAGTCTCATTAGAGTTAAGGACCTTCACCAAGTTCACACTGTTGGTCAGGTTTCTCAGCTGTAATTAAGTATACTGTGCTCTTCCTGGAATACAGCAACAGCTTTGCTGCAGGGTAACTGATGTGGCCATCCCTGTGCCTGTGAAATTGCAGCTCAAAAGATGAAAAAGACAGCCCCATAACCCAGAAAATCAGAAGGGCTGATATGACCAGAGCAGAGGGTGCTTTGAGCTGAGGGTTGAGAAAAGAGAATGACTCAAAAGCAGCTGGGAGGGGAGTTTTGGGAGCAGCATCCTATCACCAGGAAAGCTATTCTCTGGGCATGCCTGGGTACCAAAGAACAGCTTTAGAACCTTTTAGCTAGATCTGAGATAGAATGGTGAAAGCTTTCTATGTCAGATGATACTCTAGTCTTCTAAATTAAAGAACCAATTTCCCGAATTTTATCCTTTCACTGCTTTTTTTTTCTTCTTTTATCTTAATTAGGTTTTATTTCTGATCTCCTTTGTAGTGATTCTGGGACCAACTGCTCAAAGGAGCCTGTAAGGAAGATCCATGTCTTGGTTTTGCTGGGCTGTATAAGATTAAGTTCCTACCAGAGTGGTTAAAACCACCCTTCACCATGTCCCCCAATTAAATATGACTCAAAAGTAGGATTAAAGACAAGAACAAGAACCTGTCTTCATTTCTGAGAAACAGAAAGAGGCCACAGACTAATGTGAATCTAGAGGAACTGAGGAGACCTGGAAGCATTCAAGGAACACTTGAGATGGGTTGAAGTGACTGGGTCTGGTGGCTCAAGTGGACAAGCTTAGTCTTTGAAGGTCTCATATTCCTTCCTTCCTTCACTCATTATTTTTATGTGTTGAATATAAAAGGAAGAAAAAAATGAATTCTAATAGAGATAAGGAGTATGATCACTATGGGTTTAGTGGTGAAAGAGAGCAACAGAATAGTAATTTGAGCGGGCTACAGGGTCAAGGCAAAATATTTTTTTGCAGTTAGTTTTAGAACAATACATGAGTGGAGAGACTGAGGATCCAGAAGAACTTAATGAAATAATTCCCAGACGACGAGATAAGATTCTACACCCAGATGGAGATGAGCATGTGAGATGAGTGCAATTGTGCGGTCATTTGAGCATTCTTTGGCATTGCCTTTCTTTGGGATTGGAATGAAAACTGACCTTTTCCAGTCCGGTGGCCACTGCTGAGTTTTCCAAATTTGCTGGCATATTGAGTGCAGCACTTCCATAGCATCATCTTTCAGGATTTGAAATAGCTCAACTGGAATTCCATCACCTCCACTAGCTTTGTTCATAGTGATGCTTTCTAAGACCCACTTGACTTCACATTCCAGGATGTCTGGCTCTAGGTAAGTGATCACATCATCGTGATTATCTTGGTCATGAAGATCTTTTTTGTACAGTTCTTCTGTGTATTCTTGCCACCTCTTAATATCTTCTGCTTCTGTTAGATCCATACCATTTCTGTCCTTTATCGAGCCCATCTTTGCATGAAATGTTCCCTTGGTATCTCTAATTTTCTTGAAGAGATCTCTAATCTTTCCCATTCTGTTGTTTTCCTTTATTTCTTTGCATTGATCACTGAGGAAGGCTTTCTTATAACTTCTTGCTATTCTTTGGAACTCTGCATTCAGATGCTTAAATCTTTCCTTTTCTCCTTTGCTTTTCACTTCTCTTCGTTCCACAGCTATTTGTAAGGCCTCCCCAGACAGCCATTTTGCTTTTTTGCATTTCTTTTCCATGGGGATGGTCTTGATCCCTGTCTCCTGTACAATGTCATGAACCTCAGTCCATAGTTCATCAGACACTCTATCTATCAGATCTAGTCCCTTAATTCTATTTCTCACTTCCACTGTATAATCATAAGGGATTTGATTTAGGTCATACCTGAATGGTCTAGTGGTTTTCCCTACTTTCTTCAATTTCAGTCTGAATTTGGCAATAAGGAGCTCATGATCTGAGCCATAGTGAGCTCCCGGTCTTGTTTTTGCTGACTGTATAGAGCTTCTCCATCTTTGGCTGCAAAGAATATAATCAATCTGATTTCAGTGTTGACCATATGGTGACGTCCATGTGTAGAGTCTTCTCTTGTGTTGTTGGAAGAGGGTGTTTGCTATGACCAGTGCATTTTTTTGGCAAAACTCTATTAGCCTTTGCCCTGCTGCATGCTAGTGTGGTCATGCTTAAAATCTCTCATGCTAGGCTTCAGCACTATGTGAACCAAGAAATTTCAGATGGTTCAAGCTGGGTTTAGAAAGGGAAGAGGAACTAGAGATCAAATTGCCAACATTCACTGGATTATTGAGAAAGCAAGGGAATTTCAGAAAAATATCTATCTCTGTTTCATTGATTATGCTAAAGCTTTTGACTATGTAGATCGTGACAAACTATGGAAAGCTCTTAGAGAGATGGGAGTACCAGACCATCTTACCTGTCTCCTGAGAAACCTGTACACAGGTCAAGAAGCAACAGTTAGAACCCTGTATGGAACAACTGATTGGTTCAAGATTGAGAAAGGAGTATGACAGGGCTGTCTGCTATCACTCTGTTTAACCTATATGCTGAGCACATCATGAGAAATGCCCCGGGCTGGATGAGTTACAAGCTAGAATCAAGATAGGCAAGAGTAACATCAACAACCTCAGAATGCAGATGATACCACTCTAATGGCAGACAGTGAAGAGGAACTAAAAAGCCTCTTGATGAGGGTGGAGGAGGAGGGTGAAAGAGTTGGTTTAAGACTAAACATTAAAAAAAACTAAGGTTATAGCACCCGGCCCCAATACTGCATGGCAAATAGAAGGGGAAGGCATCACTGACTCAAAGAACATGAGTTTGAGTAAACTCAGGAATTGGTGATGGACAGGGAGGCCTGGCGTGCTACAGTCCATGGGGTTGCAAAGAGTTGGACACGACTGAGCGACTGAACTGAACTGAGTACAGATTTCCTCTTCTTAGGTTCCAAAATAACTGCAGATGGGGACTGCAGCCATGAAGTCAGAAGACAATTGTTTCTTGACAGGAAAGCAATGATAAACCTAGACAGTATGTTGAAAAGCAGAGACATTACTCTGTTGACAGTGGTCTGTACAATCAAGGTTATGGTCTTCCCAGTGGTCACATATAGTTGTAAGAGCTGGACTGTAAAGAAGGCAGAATGTCAAAGAATTAGTATCTTTGAACTGTGGTGCTGGAGAGGACTCCTGAAAGTCTCTTGGACAGCAAGGAGATCAAACCAGTCAATCTTAAGGGAGATCAACCCTGAATATTCACTGGAATGACTGATGCTGAAGCTGAGCTCCAGGTTTTTGGTCATCTGATACAAACAGATGACTCATCGGAATGGACCCTGATGCTGGGAAATGAGGGCAGGAAGAGAAGAGGGTGTCAGAGGATGAGATGACTGGACGGCATCACTGAAAAAATGAACATGAACTTGGGCAAACTCTGGGAGATGGTGAGAGACAGGGAGGCCTGGCATTCTGCAATCTATGGGGTTGCAAAGAGCTGGACATGAGTGGGTAACTGAACAACAACAAAGGAGAGGGTATCCTTCAGTGGCAGTGTGTGTTTATGTACGTATGTAGTTATACATGCTAATATCAGAAAAGGAGTCCTAGAAATAATAATGCGTGAGGAGAGCACATTTAAAAAATTTACAACTTTGAAAATTCACAGGTATATAATACATATTTCTTATAGGAAATACTTTTAAAATAATTAAAATTAATATCCTTTATCCAAAATCTAGCATCCCTAAAAGAAAGAGTATTGAACTTAGTGCCAGACTGTGATCTTTGGGTTTTTGCGTGTGACTTTGGAAAAGTTTTGACACGTCTCTGGGTATCAGTTTTCTCATCTGAACAGCCAAGAGGCTGGCCTCCAAGGCTGCTTCCGTACATGATATCTCTGAGTCTATAACTATAAGTACAAATTAATATAACGCTGAGAGTATAAGTGATTTCTAATTGCTCAAGTGTGACGATTTAAAATAGGAAGCCAAAATGGTCTATGTAATTAGCTCTGACACATGTCTCCCTTTATGACAAAGGTCAGTCATTTCAATTTCCTCTGTCGTGCTTGCTCCATCCCAAAATGGGGATCACATTCCTTATACATGCCTTTTTTCATGAATCTTTTGTCCAGATTAATAAGGACCTTATTTCCCTGAAGGAAATGGCTCATGTGTTGGAAGTACATTAATTCTTTTAGGCCATTAGGGCACCATTTACTTAATTTGAAACCAAAATGACAGCCGTGTACCCTATTTTCCTTGGTAAGCTCATGGCTTCAGCTTAAAGTGTAGCAATGCTATTTAGAAGAAAGAGTATCAATAATTTATAAAGTGTCCACAAGACATGCTGGTAACTTTTCCCCCAGGTGTCTTTTTTCTTTTTAAAAACATCATCATGGTGTTATTTACAACAGGCATTTAATTTCCTTTCATATACCAGTTTCTAGATGAGAGATATATCACAAGTTGGGAAACTGTGGGGTTTGACAAAAGTTAAATTCACATTCATGTGAGGATCTTTGTTGCTATTCTCTACCTTAGGATATCTGTATTAGGAGATGAACAACATGACTCAGAAGTCCTTACTACCAACTTCTCCTTCCCTGGCAAGAAGGCAGAACTTGGGCACTGTATCCTGGGTATGCCACTTGGAGCTATGATATTTGCTGAATGGATTGAACTCAGAGAGCATCAATTCGGTACAAACTACCAGCAAGACATTGTGTTAAGGGGTGTGAAGATGTCCTAAAAAGGTCTACGTACTCCCAAAATAGTGTCAAGGAGACAGACTGTACAGTTACTAGAATTGCTGCAGACCAAGGCACTGAGTGCTAAAGAATTGATGCTTGTGAATTGTGGCTCTTAGAGAGCAAGATCAAACAAGTCAGTCCAAAAGGAAATCAATCCTGAATACTCATTGGAGGGACAAATGATGAAACTGAAGCTCCAATACTTTGGTCACATGATGCAAAGATACCCTGATGCTGGGAAGGACTGAGGGCAGGAGGGGAAGGGGGCGACAGAGGAGGATATGGTTGGATAGCATCACCAACTATTTGGACATGAATCTGAGCAAACTCCCGAGACAGTGAAGGACAGGGAAGCCTGGAGTTCTGCAGTTTACGGGGTTGCAAAGAGTTGGACACGACTTAGCGACTGAACAACAACAAAACTGGACTCTTGAAATATCACCACCCAGAAGAGAAAAATTTGAGTTTATTGCTTATTGTGGTATGGGAGAACACCATGTCACAAAGCTTTGGCAGCATCTTGAATGGAACAAAGTAAAGCCAGAAGTTACTGAGAAGTGGAAGTTTGGTTTAAGGTTGCTCTTTCACTATGGAGACTTGGCTAGGATTGAATGAGTATCAAGATAATCCAGAATTGGAGAAAAAAGTCAGAGGAGGATTTTGAAGCAAGGGTTTCAAAGAATCTTAAGGTTTAAACTGTTGATGTTTTCCATCTAAGAGCTGTTGGGTCACTGGGGAAATTCCTGTAATAAACAATCAAACCATTCACTTGGGCAGAAGAACCTGGAAGAGTGAGGAAATGCTATGAAGTGGAAAGCAGATTCACATTAATAATGGTAATAAGGAGTGATTTTGTCCTAATTTTCTGGGCTGAGTACAGAGGTAGAAGCTTTTAGTTCTTAATCTGCTTCTCTATTCTGTCCATTCTGTTTCACTGGTTGTCTATTCAATTAGTATAAGAATATCTGGTATGATAAGGACCTCCCATCTTGTTTTTCTTGATGAGTTTCTTTGATATATTTGATTACTTCTGTATCACTTGAGAATCACCTTCCCAAGTTCTTTACACATATCCATATGTACATACCCAAAACTTGTAAGAATTTTAATTATAATTACATTGAATTATTGATAAATTATGACAACTGATTTCTTTATAATATATAGTCTTCTACTCAATGAACATGCTGTATCCCTCCACTGATATGTTTTCTTTCATTTTCAGTGAAATTGAAAAACTTCTTTCAGTGTTCTTTTGTATTTTTTGTTAGATATGTCCCACACATTTCACAGATTTCTTAGATGATACTTAAAATGCTACCAATTAAAAATGATATACATAATTTTTACATTTGTTTCTGATATGTAGAAGTGCAGTTAATTCTTGTTTCTGGATTTTTTTAATCTAGCATATTTTTAATCTAGCATATTGCTTACTTTTAAATTATGAGTAAAAATGATAATCTGGGGGGATATTTGTCTTTTTTTTTAACATAAATGGAGTGACTTCAGTGTTTCATCAATAAGTAGGATGTTTATAGATTTTTTTCTTAGATGCTCTTTATCAAATTAAGTTAGTTTAATACTATTCCTGGTCTGCTAGGAGATTTCTCTAAAAATTATGATTAGAAGTTAAATTGTATCAACTATTTTTCCTGCTTCTATCAGAGTGATCATATGATTCATAATTAATGTAATTAATCATTTTCCTAACACTAATTAGGAAAATCAATCTTCAAGTACCTCTGGTTATAAATTTAACTCTGCCATGTTGTGTTATATTTTTATATATTGCTGGATTTTGCTTGCAGTACTGTATACATAATATTTTTGTATTTGTAACAAAGCATTTTTTTCAGAATTTTAAATTTTATATTTTATCTAGTTATTTTCAAAATATGTTAGGTAGTTTATCACAATCTTCTGCTTGATATTCTCTTCTTTCCATCTCCTAAAAACTTCTCCAAACATATCCACTATGGCTGATAATTTCAATTATAGACAAAAGTGAAAGTGAAAGTCGCTCAGTCATGTCCAACTCTTTGCGACCACATGGACTATACAGTCCATGGAATTCTCCAGGCCAGAATACTGGAGTGGGTAGCCTTTCTCTTCTCCAGGGGATCTTCCCAACCCAGGGATCGAACCCAGGTCCCGCATTGAAGGGGGATTCTTTACTGTCTGAGTCACAAGGGAAGCCCAGATGAAAGAAAACAATAAAATTTTTTTTTCCAAGTTACACAACTTGATACAATTTGGATTTGAACTAAACAGCCCACTTCAGAGACCATGCACTTAACTATGCTCATGAAAATCATCATTAGAGACTTTACTCCATTTACAATAGGCTAAAATTTCTAAAATGTATCTGTTATAAGTTAGGGTATTCCTGAGGACTTTAAACAGTTAATCGGCAGGATGAAATTTTTAAGAAGATTATTATGTCAGCAGTGTGGTGAATGAATTTTTGGGGCTGGACTAAAGGAACCAGTGGTGTGACTAGACTCAAGCTAGACTTGTAGGAAAGAATCTAAAGGAATGAGTGTTTCACTGAATGAAGAGTAGGGAGAGAGGTTAAGTTTAACTTTTGTTTTTGTTAAACTTGGGAGACTGGTAGATGCTAGTTCCTCTCATTGAAGTGGGAATACAAAAGAATGTAGCAAAAGCCTGTTTCCTCAAATATTTCACATGTTTAATTTGAGGTTCTGGATTTAGGTAGAAATGTTGAATAGTCAAATTACGTATATAGAAAAACACAGAAGTCTTCCTCAGAGTCTACATAACTCTAGCTTTTTAATTTCTCTTTTATATTTCCCCCTAACTTCCATCCATATCTTCCCTAGTAAAAGTCAGAGCAAGCACTTTAAAATGTACCCTCACTTTAGAAGTCTGAGGGAGTCTAGGGATATTACCTATGTGGAAACAGATGAGATTCAGGTATAACTAGGTTCAGATGAGGCTTTTCCAGTGATTTTCAGTTTATCTTTCATATTTTAAAGCTCACTTTAACTCTGGTATGAACTAGAGATATTTCTTTCTACACAGCACTGGAGAAATAAGGTCCAATTGATAGAGTTTTTCAGTTACTCAGATCCTATCTCAGAGGTGATCCTCTGTGAGTTTTCACCTACATAATGTCTCTAACTTTCTGTGTGTACATCTTTTTCATATGGTGTTTCTTGTCATGTCAATTTTCAAACTGATAGCCAAATTATGAATTCATGGCTTCTCTAAAACTCTAAGTTTTGCTAAAATTTCCTCCCACACTGTGTAGATTTCTGGTCTCCTTCTGACCGTCATTTCTTCATTCCATCGCACAGAGATAGATCTCCCCAGGGTACGTATCTTAGGCTGTAATCAGTTCTCTGTTCTAACATGCAATTTGGATTTAACTAACCTACCCAAAGCCAGAATGACTTGACTTCCCTGGTGGCTCAGATGGTAAAACGTCTGCCTGCAATGCGGGAGACCCAGGTTCAATCCCTGGGTCAGGAAGATCCTCTGGAGAAGGAAATGGCAACCCACGCCAGTACTCTTGCCTGGAAAATCCCATGGATGGAGGAGCCTGGTAGGCTACAGTCCATGGCGTTGCAAAGAGTCGGACATGACTGACTTCACTTTCACTTTTTCACCCAAAGACAGAATGGTGTTTGATTTAGTCCACTGATTTTAAAAGAGGGATTTTTTTTCTTTCTTTTTTTTTTTTTTCAATGATATTAGCTCATATCTGCTGATTTCAGCATGAAATTGAAGAAAATGTTTTGGTCTAGAATTGCAGGATTAGGATGCTGGTGAGAGCTTTATTATAATTTAACCTGACAAGATTTAGGAAATTATTTGTCTCTTTGATTCCTCATGTTATTGTTTATCTCTTTGAATCTTCATGTCTATATCTTGATATTCATAAGGAATTCCTCCTGATACTATCACACTTTTTCAAGGTTTCTGAATTCCACTGTAATGGTGGGGGGTGAGGTTACAACTTAGTTCATTTGTCTTTGGATATTTACTTTCAATTAGGATTCCTTACACTCACTGGCTCACTCTAGCATACCCTACTCATTACAACAAACAAGGCTTATAGGGTGTGCTGTTGAAATTTATCTTGCAGCAAAATTGCTAGTTACTTGATGTCATGGAATGTAGGGCTTCTTTCAAAAGTTAACACTAGAAATATTAAATCTACATATGCTAAGCATTTATTCTAAAATAAAACTCTGCCTCTCTTACTAAGGTTTTATAAAAACAAATCAAGTGAACTAATAAATAGAAATAACAAATGCAAATAGTATCATTATGCTCACTGTGAAGAAAAAATTGGCTTCTATGAGTCACTGGGAATTTTATTTGACTGCTAAAATTGGATATTGTCCACTACATACAATCAGTCTATGAGTTAATATTACCTAGAGGCAGATACTACAATTTATATCTTATTCCTCCTTCCAGACCAAGAACACAGATAATTATATATCTCATATTCATTAATAAAGAAACAGAAAACATACTCTAGCTCTTAAAAATCATGCTGTAGTCAGAGATCAAAAGTCTTTAATTAGTAATTGTTAGCAAAGAATCTGGGCAGGATAAGAAAGGGTGGACTCAGGGGTAAGGATGAGACTGCTGCTACTAAGGATGAGACTAGACTCTGAATAGTGGAACCAGTCAGAACTGCACAGAAAAGGGTGAAGCTAGGCTTGTCTTATATATTTTGCAAACATTAAAGAGAAATAATATTAGGTTAAAAACCTCTTCAGGTCAGATTTATAGTTCTTATCATAATTTTCTGAGGTAAGGTACACTAAATTAAATTGTACTCAAGGGACTTGCATTTCCATGTTATTTGGAGAATATCAAAACTCTTTGTCTCTTTTTCCTTCAGGCCTGTTTGAAATAATTGTCTTTAACAGAGTCATTTAAAAAATATGAACTAGAAATTAAATAGCACTCTCTTAAACAATCAAGTCAAAGCAGCAATCACAAGGGAAAATACAAAATATCTTGAGACAAATGGAAATAAAAACACAGCATACCAAAATATATGGCAATCAGCAGAAGCAGCACCAAGAGGGAAGTTCATAGTGTGAAGTGTCTATATTAAAAATGAAGAGAAATTTCAAATCAATAACCTAATTTTCCCCTCAAGGAGCTAGAAAAAGAAGAACATGCTAAGCCCAAAGTTAGTAGATGAAAGGAAATAATATAAGAGCAGAAATAATGATAGAAAAAAGTCAACAAAATTAAGAGGTTTTATTTATTTATTTTTTTAAAAATAAGCAAAACTGATAAATCCTTGGCTAGACTAAGAAAAAAAGAAAGAACACTGAAATTGATAAAATAAGAAGTGAAAGGAGAGATTACAAATGATGCCACAGAAATGAAAAGGATCAGAAGAGACTGCTATGAACAATCATATGCAAACAACATGGATAGCAAAGAAGAAATGGATAAATTCTTAGAAATGTATCACCTACCAAGACTAAACAATGAAGAAATAGAGAACTATTTCTAAATAGAAATAGAAAAGTGAAAACTATGAAATGCTGATGAAAGAAATTATACAAGGCACAAACAAATGGAAATGTGGAAAGATACATCATGTACATAGATTGGAAGACTTAATTGTTAAAATGCCCATCTTTCCAAAAGCAATTTATAAATTCAATGCAATCCCTATCAAAATCCCAATGACAATTTTTTCTTAATAGAAAAAAAACAATTCTACAATTCACATTGGACTACAAAAGACCACAAATGGGCAAATCGATCCTGAGAATAAAGAACAAAGCTGATTTCAATATATACCACAAAACTTCAGTAGTCAACATGGCATAGTACTACCCAAAGACAGACACAAAACCCAATGGGACAGAACAGAGAGCCCAGAAATAAATCCATGCATATATGGTCAACTGATTTTGGACAAGGGTGCTAAGAATATACAGTGCAGGAAAGAATAGTCTCTTAAATGGTGCTGGGAAATACTGATATCCACCTGCAAAAGATATCCACTGGATATCTTATCATGCACAAAAATCAATTTAAAATGGATTAAAAATTTAAGTGCAAGACCTGAAACTATAAAACTCCTCAGTTCAGTTCAGTTGCTGAGTCATGTCCAACTCTTTGGGACCCCATGGACCACAGCACACCAGGCTTCCCTGTCCATCACCAACTCGAAGAGTTTACTCAAACTCATGTCCATTGAGTCAGTGATGCCATCCAACCATCTCATCCTCTGTTGTCCTTCTCCTCCCACCTTTAATCTTTCCCAGTATCAGGGATTTTTCAAATGAATCAGTTCTTCGCATCAGCTGGCAAAGAATTGGAGTTTCAGCTTCAGCATCAGTCCTTCCAATAAAACTCCTAGAGGAAAATATAAGGAAAGGCCTTCAAGACACTGGTCTTGGCATCAACCTTGTGAATATGATATCAAAAGCATAGGCAACAAAAATAAAAACAAACAAGCAAATGAAAAAGTTTTGTACAGCAAAGGAAAACAATCAAAAGAATGAAAAGGCAACCTACAGAATGGGAGAAAATATTTGCAAACCATACATCCAATAGGGGGTTAATCTCTAAAATACATAAGGATCTTTTACAACTCAATAACAACAACAACAACAAAACTAATAACTTCATTAAAAAATGGTCCATGGACTTGAATAGACATTTCTCCAATGAAGATCCAGAAATAGGCAACAGGTATATGAAAAAAAAATGCTTATGCAATAATCAGCAAGGAAATGCAAATCAAAACCAGAATGAGGTATCACCTAATACACATTACAACAGATAACCAATAAGAACTTACTGTATAGCACCAGGAATCCTGCTCAATATTCTGTAACTACCTAATTAGGAAAAGAATTAGAAAAAGAATAGATATATGTATATGTAAAACTGAATCACCTTGCTTGACACCTGAAACTAACACATTATTAATCAACTCTACTCCAATATAAAATAAAAGCTGAAAAAGCCAGAAAATGAAAAAATGTTGGTGAGGATGTAGAGAAATTTGAACCCATGTGCATTGTTGATGGGAATGTAAACTGGTACAGTCACTATGGAAAGCAGTATGTAGTTTCCTCAACCAATTAAAAATAAAATTACCATATGATCCAACAATCCCTTTCCTGGGTATATATTCAAAAGAACTGAAGATAAAATCTTGAAGAGATAATTGCACACATGTTCACTGCATCATTATTCACAATAGCTAAAAAGTGAAAGTAACCTAAATGCACATCAACAGATGACTAGATATAGAAAA
The DNA here is from genome assembly GCF_003369695.1 of Bos indicus x Bos taurus. Lineage (NCBI taxonomy): Eukaryota > Metazoa > Chordata > Mammalia > Artiodactyla > Bovidae > Bos > Bos indicus x Bos taurus. The sequence continues at coordinate 82,095,490 of NC_040082.1, forward strand.
TGTGGAATACGCATACAACAAAACATCCTTCAGCCTTATAAAAGAGGAAACATTGTTGTATGTTACAACATGGGTGAACCTTGACGGCGTTATGCTGTGTGAAACATCAGTCACAAAAACACAGTTAATAAATGATTCTAGTTTTTCAGGTTTCTAGAGTATTCAAACTCTTAGAAAGTTGAATGGTACTTGTCAGGGAATGGGAGGAGGAAGAAAAGAGCAACTCTTCAATGGGTAGTGCAGAGTTTCAGTTTTGCAAGATAAAATAAAAATATATGAACGTGCACTTAATTCAGCAATTACAAACTCTCTGTGGGAACTCTACAGAGTGTCCAGTGAAGTAACTTACTCACAGGTATTCGATTAATGCTTATTAAAGTGTATTCATAGACTTTATGCAAGAAGCAAGTTGTGTGTGAATCTAGACTAGAGCAATGCCTTTCAGCATTTAAAAATCCATTGCTTTCTCTGTCAAGCACTATAGTTCTCAATTTTTTGGATGTTATTTTGAATTTCAAAATTAATGATATACTATGAATAAAAATATGTATACAATGGTGATTTTTGAATATGTCCTGTTATACCAGACATGTGCCCATCCCTTGCTGATTCGGATATACTCCCCTAGTTCATATATCCCCAAGCCTGAAATTGCTGCTGGAAACTAAAGCAGGGATGGCAAATAAAGGCACATATGCTTATCATTACTAACCCCCTTTTTTTAAGCCATGGCAGACACGGACCATGTCACTTTCTTTTCTGTTGAGCAGAGAGTATCTGACTCTACTCAAAATAACTCTCTCAGTTATAACAAATTCATGCCTTTTAGTCACTCAGCCACGTCCGACTCTGTAAAAGATGATGAAATTATTATTGGGTTGGCCAAAAAGTTCATTTAGGTTTCTCTAGAAACTTTCGGGCCAACCAAACATGTTCAGAATAACTGAACATCACTTCAGTTCAGTCGCTCAGTCATGTCTGACTCTTTGCGACCCCATGAACTGCAGCATGCCAGGCCTCCCTGTCCATCACCAACTCCCGGAGTTCACCCAGACTCATGTACATCGAGTCGGTGATGCCATCCAGCCATCTCATCCTCTGTTGTTCACTTCTCCTCCTGCCCCCAATACCTCCCAGCATCAGGGTTTTTCTAATGAGTCAACTCTTTGCATGAGGTGGCCAAAGTATTGGAGTTTCAGCCTCAGCATCAGTCGTTCCAATGAACACCCAGGACTGGTCTCCTTTAGGATGGACTGGTTGGATCTCCTTGCAGTCCAAGGGACTCTCAAGAGTCTTCTCCAGCACCACAGTTTAAAAGCATCAATTCTTTGGCACTCCACTTTCTTCACAGTCCAACTCACAGCTGAACATATACACTATCTAATATGAACTCTTTACCATTTATTGTATGCATGCATGCTGAGTTGCTCACTTGTGTCTGACTCTTTGTGATCTCACGGACTGCAGTCCGCCAAGCACCTCTGTCCTTAGCAATTCTCCAGGCAAGAATACTGGAGTGGGTAGCCATTCCCTTGTCCAGGGTATTTTCCCAACCCAGGTCTTCCACATTGCAGGTGGATTCTTTACCATCTAAGCCATGAGGGATGTCCCCATATATCATATAGATCTCTATATTACAAGATGTTGACTTCCCTGGTGGCTCAGACGGTAAAGTGTCTGCCTACAATGCAGGAGACTGGGGTTTGATCCCTGCATCGCGAAGATCCTCTGGAGAAGGAAATGGTGACCCACTCCAGTATTCTTGCCTGGAAAATCCCATGGATGGAGAAGCGTGGTAGGCTACAGTCCACGGGGTCACAAAGAGTTAGGCACTACTGAGCGACTTCACTTTCACCTTCTATATTCCAAAATACAAAGAACATGTGATGGAATCTGCTGTCAGCCTTTGGTTCTCTCCCAGTATGGAACTGAGTTTATGTGCCCAAGGGGATGCTTATGGGACAGGGTCCATATACAAGTGCTCCACAACACCTGTGTGCCACAGGTAAAGGGCATTGGACATTTGCTTCTTACTTCAGTGCTCAAGAGTTTTTGTTTATTTTTGATAGGAAGAAGCACTTCTTTTGCATCTGAGAACCTTGTGTCTATGATCTGCCTGACAACAGCATCTTCCTGATCTCTATCTGCAGCAAGGCTCATTGAGCTGAATATGTGTATGTGTGTGAATGTGTGTGGAGAGGGTCAGGGGTAGAGGGATGTTAGGCTGAGAAAGGGCAAACACAGACAGAAAACACATTAAAATTTAGTCTTTTTACTCAGTGAATGTTGTTGAGTACCCTTTATATGTCAGGCACTTCCTAGATTCTAGGAATAATGCAGTGAGTAAAAGTCCCTGCCATTTGTATATTTGACATTTTTGTCATGAGTTAAAAATGAACAAATAAGGAAAATATACTGTGCAGTTGTGGGAGAAGAACATTATTTAGAAAAATAAAGCAGTGCAAGGGGCAAGTTACATCTGGGTTGGGCTTTTTATTTGTTATAGGGAAATCCCAGAACACGTCAGTGATGACATTTTAGCTGAGCCCTGAAGGGAGCGAGGACAGAGACTTGTGGATGTTCACCCGAGGGAAGAGCTTCCAAGCACAGGTGCTGGCTGGAGCAAGCTGGACTTTTCTGAGGAAGGGCAGGGAGGCAGTGTGACCCTGAGGGGGAGGAAAGGGAAGGGAAGTGGAGAGCCGCGGAGGGGCAGAGCTGTCAGCCCAAAGGTCATTTTTGCAGCTCCATTTTTCTCTCAGAGGGTTTGTAAGATTTTTTTGTGTTGGAGCAGAATAGTTCTGCTGGAGCAGAGAGAAACTCCTTCTGGCTGTTATCTCAATGAATTATCCTGCCAAAGAAGGTTTTTAAGTGACATTTAGCTCCACTGCTCTGGCACAAGTTGCCCTTTGGGCTTATTTTTGGGGCATGAAGGGACAATAGAAATGAGATCTACCTGGTGCAGTTTGACAGGTAACTTCTTGCTCTACTATTGGGGAGGCATTTGTGTGTCCCAAGAGGTCTCTAAGGACACTGCAGGTCCCTCAGGAACAGTGAAGCCATCACTGCATCATTCTACCACCTATGTCAACTAACTTGTTGGACGTGTGAACAGCATTTCAGAGCACTCTCCTGTTATCTTTACTTGACCCTTGTCATTTAGCAAGGTAGCAAGGGCCTCTTTTCAAATCTAGTTGTCAGGGGTACCTGCCCTGGATGGAGGTCTGTGTTGAATGGCATTTTGTATGGCTGAATCACCATCCGCCACATTAATAACAACAAGATTTGCTGGCCCTGAGGTTGGTTATGGAATCTTGAGAGGTTCTGCCCTAATTAGCTCTCATGACACAGAATCTGCTCAGTCGATTTGGAAAAAACTCTTTGTCCTGCTCCAGGCTGGTTTTATTGTGAAAAACAGCCTATGACTTTGAAGTTGACCATGGATGGTCCACTTTCTGGGACAGGTCAATACTCCTCATATTTTCCACTGAAATCTAAAATCAGCCAGCAGCACAAATGCGGATCCGTACATTTCAGATGAGTTCCACACCCATCTCTGTAGTCATGCTTAATAAGTCGCGTCTTAAAATGTACAGAATTATCTATGACCTGTCTCCTTCATCTTAAGCATAGGCTCAAGGCCTCAGATTTATAAAACACATTGTTAAATCTGACAGACTTTTTTAATTTCAAGGAGGAGATTCTGTGGTCTTCCAGCTGTACCCACTCCCCTCAACCCCCCGAAGTTGTTCACTGAAATAGCGTGTATCTTTACATGTTGAGATGTGCTGATTTCAGAATCAACTACATTCTCCCTTTTTTCCTTGCATACTCTTTACACTATCTTTTCAATTTTAGTGAAGACAGAAGAGGAAGGCAGAGGGTGAGATATCAGAACTGGCAAACCTTTAAAATGGGAAGCACTCTGACAGACTAAAGGGGAAAAAATAAACTGAGACTTGTTACTGCTATAATTTCACTGAGGGTAAGTATCTTTTTTTTTTTTTTTCATTTGGTTGTTTTGCAAGCTTGGCATTATGGAAGAAAAATAGAATGTCAATAAATTCAGCTTTGAACATCTATTCAATGAGTTATTTCCTAGTAGGAGGAAAATAACATTGAACCAGGCTAGGCAGTCTATAGGGAGGCCATGTAAATGACTTGTAACTAAGAGGATATGACCCTCTGCATAATTCATAATCATTAGTCTAAGTGACACTTGTGCAGTCACTCTGCCAGGACACTTTAATATGCTGGGGCTGAAACCCAAACAGTCCACTCAGCAGCAGTCCCAGTGTGATCAGGTTTCTTTGAAAGACAGCTCCCTGAAAGGCCAGATTTGGGCTGCATTTTTTTTTTTTTTTAAACAGAAGATGCTGGCTCAGCTTCATCACGTGTGCAATTTAAGGGTTGCTCAAGTGATTCTTTAAAACTGCATAAAAGCAATTCTGCTGTGCCTGGGAGACAGTATTGCTATAATGTTCTGTGCATACATCTGCATGATTTCTCAGAGCTAATTCAAATTTAATGCATTGGTAATTCCTTTTCTGCCGAAGCCACCCAGCAGTAATCTGAAGGTTATAGAATGATCTTCCAGCTCAAATAACATTTTAGCCTAGCATAAATGGAAAGGCAGGAATATAATGGGCAGAATTAGACTTGCAATGATACATTCCACCCTCATTACCATACTCAGTGAAGATGACCAGAGTTTAGAGTGTTTATAGGAGGATAATCATAATAGAGTTTTTATCAATAATAAAACTGAGAGTCAAACTCTTTTATCAGAGACAGTGTAATAACCCAAACAATGGCATGTGAACAACTTAGAAAATATTTCCCTAACAAGTAGAATGACCATTTTCAGGGTAAAATTAAAGCTCTGATTAAAGCACTTAGAAGAACTAACTCACAAATCTATGGGGCGTCAGAAGATAATTTAGCTTAGATGTCACAAAAATATTGACATCTAACTAAAGTCCATCTGAATAATAAAAAGAATAAATTTGAGAGTGTTTTTTTAATAAACTTTAAAATTTTATAACAAAATTAGATTTTTATAGAAAAATTTTTAGGATAGTATGTAGTTCTTACAGCCTATAGGCCCACTTTCATCAGTTATTAACATTTTATATTACTATGGTACCTTTATTTGCCATAATGGATGAACCAATATTAATACATTATTCAAGCCCACACTTTATTCATATTTCCTTATTTTAAACACACTATCTTTTTTTGTGTTCTAGAATTTCCATCCAGTATATCATATAATATTTATCTGTCATGTAGGCTCCTTGTGCATATAATAGTTTCTTAGATTTTCCTTGTTTTCAATGATCTTGACAGTTTTGAGAAGTACTAGCCAAGTGTTTTGAAAAACATCCCAGAATTGGGGCTTGTGTGATGTTTTTCTCATGATTAGACTAGGTGATAGGTTTTTCAAAGACCATAGAGGACAAGTTCCATTCTTATTATATCAAGAATACATACCATCAGTATGCTCATCACTGCTGATGTTAACCTTCATCACCTGGCTGAGCTAGTGTTTGCCAGGTTACTCTCCCCGCCCCTTTCTATACCATGTTCAGCTTACATTTAGGAAGTGGGGTGTTACGCTTCACCTCCTTGAGGATGAGTTATCTACCTGAATTATTTGATTGTTTGGAAAAGACATTTGTCATTTCTCCCCCATTTATTCATTAAATCATTTATTTATATCAATATGGATTCATGAATGTTTATTTTATATTTTGGTTTATAATCCAATACTGGGCTTCCCAGGTGGGGCCAGTGATAAAGAATATGTCTGCCAATGTGGAAAACTTGAGACGTGGGTTCGATGCTTGAGTCAGGAAGGTCCCTTGGAGGAGGACATGGCAACCCACTCCAACATTTTTGCCTGAAAAATCCTATGGACAGAGAAACCTGGTGGGCTATAGTCCATAGGTTCACAAAGAGTCAGACATAACTAAAGCAACATAGCATGCTGCTGCTGCTGCTGCTGCTACTGCTGCTAAGTCACTTCAGTCGTGTCCGACTCTGTGAGACCGCATAGACGGCAGCCCACCAGGCTCCCCCGTCCCTGGGATTCTCCAGGCAAGAACATTGGAGTGGGTTGCCATTTCCTTCTCCAATGCATGAAAGTGAAAAGTGAAAGTGAAGTCGCTCAGTCATGTCCAACTCTTCGCAACCCCATGGACTGCAGCCTACCGGGCTCCTCAGTCCATGGGATTTTCCAGGCAAGAGTACTGGAGTGGGGTGCCATTGAACATACTCTTAAATATAACACAAAATTGTCCTTTATTGACTTCCCTCAGTTAAGTTCAGTTCAGTTCAGTTCAGTCGCTCAGTTGTGTCCGACTCTTAGCGACCCCATGGACTACAGCCCACCAGGCTCCTCTTTCCATAGGATTTTCCAGGCTAGAGTACTGGAGTGGGGTGGCAACATAGCATACATGCACTTAATCCAATACTACTTCACTGCTCAAATGGTTAACAGTTCTGGCTATCTGGAACTTTTTCAGTTGGCTTCTATATTCCTTTGACATGATCTCATTATTCTGTAGTTTTGTTTTTAGCACTTTCTAACCTTCTGGCCTTATAAAATGCTCCAACTTCATCTTTTACATTTTTTACTCAAAACCTAGACTTGACTTGCAGCAACATGAATGGACCTAGAGATTATCATATTAACTAAAGTCAGAAAAAGACAAGTATGATGTAACTTATATGTGAAATCTAAAAAAAAAAAGATACAAATGAACTTATTTACAAAACAGAAACAGACTCACAGACTTGGAAAACAGACTTATGGTTACCAAAATGGAAAGGTGGGTGGGGTAAATTAGGAGGTAGGAATTAACATAAATACTATATACTACTATATACTATAGTAAGGTAGTATATATAAAGTAGATTATATATACTATATATAAAGTAGATTATCAACAAGGGTCTACCGTATAGCACAGGGAACTCTATTTAATATTCTATGATAATCTATATGAGAAAACAATCTAAAAGTGGGTGAATATATGAATCAGTTTGCTCTAAACCAGAAACCAACAGAACATTGTAAATCAACTATATTCTTCCCACACTTCCCTCCCGTGCCCCCCACCCCCACCCCCCGGCCCCTGCTGCCACAAAATCCTAGAATCAGCAATTTCTCCAAGGAGTCTGCTTCTCTTAATTGGAGAATGGAATTAGAAAACAAGATCTGGGTGATAGAATGTTGGTTGCTAACAGGGTGTCATTGCTTCTATGTCTTCTCAGTTGACATAGCAAGGAAATACATGTGTATACACTAACTCCTATATATTAATAAATATCTATAAATATTTCTGTATATAACCATTTGTGTCTATATTTGGCTAAACATCAATTGATAATAAGTTTTCCAAATTTAATACTCACAGATCATTGTAGATTCTCCCCTTGCTTATCTGTGACCTCCCACTCCAAAAGTAAGACACTTGGCTAATTTGAGAGTATTCTCATCCCTTCTTTTATGATATAGATGACAGAATTCAAATAACTCAAAGCCTTCCCCATCTGGCCCTGGTGTAAAATGTCTATATCCTACTCAATAGAATGGTATTATCCAAAATATAAAGGCAATGAGCTCACTGGTAATTTCTGAAGTGAGTCCGTGACAAGGACTGAATCAGTTCAGTTCAGTCACTCAGTCGTGTCTGACTCTTTGCAACCCCATGGACTGCAGCACACCAGGCCTCCCTGTCCATCACCACCTCCCAGAGTTTACTCAAACTCATGTCCATTGAGTTCTTGATGCCAACCAACCATCTCATCTTCTGTGGTCCCCTTCTCCTCCCGCCTTCAATTTTTCCCAGCATCAGTGTCTCTTCAGATGAGTCAGTTCTTTGCTTCAGGTGGCCAAAGTACTGGAGTTTTAGCTTCAGCATCAGTCCTTCCAATGAACACCCAGGACTGATCTCCTTTAGGATGGACTGGTTGGATCTCCTCACAGTCCAAGGGACTCTCAAGAGTCTTCTCCAACATCACAGTTCAAAAGCATCAAAACTTCAGTGCTCAGCTTTCCTTATAGTCCCAACTCTCACATTCATACATGACTCCTGGAAAAAACACAGCTTTGACTAGACGGACTTTTGTTGGCAAGTAATGTCTCTGCTATTTAATATGCTGTCTAGGTTGGTCATAACTTTTCTTCCAAGGAGCAAGCAACTTTTAATTTCATGGCTGCAGTCACCATCTGTAGTGATTTTGGAGCCCCCAAAATTAAAGTCTGTCACTGTTTCCATTGTTTCCCCATCTATTTGCCATGAAGTGATGGGACCAGGTGCCATGATCTTAGTTTTCTGAATGTTGAGTTTAAGCCAGCTATTTTCACTCTCCTCTTTCACTTTCATCAAGAGGTTCTTTAGTTCTTCTTCACTTTCTGCCATAAGGGTGGTGTCATCTGCACATCTGAGGTTACTGAAATTTCTCCCAGCAATTTTGATTCCAGCTTGTGCTTCATCCAATCCAGCATTTCTCATGATGTACTCTGCATATAAGTTAAATAAACAGGGTGGCAATATACGGCCTTGATGTACTTCTTTCCTGATTTGGAACCAGTCTGTTGTTTCATGTCCAGTTCTAACTGTTGCTTCTTGACCTGCATACAGATTTCTCAGGAGGCAGGTAAGGTGGTCTGGTATTCCCATCTCTTTCAGAATTTTCCACAGTTTATTGTGATCCACACAGTCAAAGGCTTTGGCATAGTCAATAAAGCAGAAGTAGATGTTTTCCTGGAACTCTCTTGCTTTCTCGATCATCCAATGGATGATGGCAATTTGACCTCTGGTTCCTCTGCCTTTTCTAAATCCAGCTTGAACATCTGGAAGTTCATGGTTCACGTACTGTTGAAGCTTGGCTTGGAGAATTTTGATCAGTACTTTGCTAGCGTGTGAGATGAGTACAATTGTGCGGTAGTTTGAGCATTCTTTGGCATTGCCTTTCTTTGGGATTGAAATGAAAACTGACCTTTTCCAGTCCTGTAGTCAAGGCTGAGTTTCCCAAATTTGCTGGCATATTGAGTGCAGCACTTTCACAGCATCATCTTTTAGGATTTGAAATAGCTTAACTGGAATTCCATCACCTCCACTAGCTTTGTTTGTAATGATGTTTCCTAAGGCCCACTTGACTTTGCATTCCAGGATGTCTAGGTGTGTGACCACACCATTGTGGTTATCTGGGTCATAAAGATCTTTTTTGTATAGTTCTTCTGTGTATTCTTGCGACTTCTTCTTAATATCTTCTGCTTCTGTTAAGTCCATACTATTTCTGTCCATTATTGTGCCCATCTTTGCATGAAATGTTCCCTTGGTATCTCTAATTTTCTTGAAGAGACCTCTAGTCTTTCCCATCTGTTGTTTTCTTCTATTTCTTTGCATTGATCACTGAGGAAGGCTTTCTTTTTTTTTTTTTTTTTTTACAGTTTTTTAAAAATTTAATTTAATTTTTTAACTTTACAATATTGTATTGGTTTTGCCAAACATCGAAATGAATCTGCCACAGGTATACACGTGTTCCCCATCCTGAACCCTCCCCTCTCTCCCCCCTCCCCATACCATCTCTCTGGGTCATCCCAGTGCACCAGCCCCAAGCATCCAGTATTGTGCATCGAACCTGGACTGGCGACTCATTTCATATATGATATTATACATATTTCAATGCCATTCAAATCATCCCACCCTCTCCCTCTCCCACAGAGTCCAAAAGACTGTTCTATACATCAGTGTCTCTCTGCTGTCTCGTATACAGGGTTATTGTTACCATCTTTCTAAATTCCATATACATGCATTAGTATACTGTATTGGTGTTTTCTCCTTGCTATTCTTTGAAACTCTACATTGAAATGGGTATATCTTTCCTTTTCTCCTTTGCCTTTCACTTCTCTTCTTTCCATAGCTGTTTGTAAGGCCTCCTCAGATAAGGATTCCTCCAAGAACTGAATAGAAGTCTTCTTATTCTTAAATGTGATCCCCTCAAGGCTTAAAAAAGTGTTAAAGAGTTTGCACAGCAATTTCTTGCTTTATGGCGGTTAAACAAAAGCATTTGGCTTAAAGCATTGTCAACATAGTAAACTTCACAGGAATAAAATCACTAAAAGTTGTTCTTCCCTGGAACCAAGTATTACTCATTGGCAGATGTTATCTGTTAGTAAAAGGATTGCAATCCGTAAATGCTGGGGATCAAGGTCCTACTTAATACAAAAACCTGACATCATCTGTGTCACTTACAAATCTGGAATTAATTATTTGATAAGCTTGGGGCTGATTTAGTAACACAGACATTTTGTTGTATGAATGGTGAATGTCAAGGATGACTTATTACCCTGAACACATTTAAAAGGAAGGCTAATATGATTTCTTATAGGAAAGACCCAATGGCAGCTGCACCAGAGAGTCAATTACACTGTTGTGTGCAGTTCACAGACTTATTTTCTAGAGAAAAAGAAAAAGGCACATGAATATCTCCATAGTGATGAGGTTTTGGCTTCTCTGATTTTTGGATTACAAATCTAGAGAAAAAGAAATTGAAGGGGAAAGGAGAATTATTGCTTAGCAATCTGAAAACAGTGTATTTTAGTCTCCTTAATAAATTTATGAGGTTTAAGTTCACAAGTGAGATTTTAATAGACTATCAAATTGAGAGGCATTGGAGAGAGATATCAATATCATTACCATTTAATACAGCTGCATTTTCTATCCCAACAAACTTATAAGGATAAATATCAGAGCAGAGGTTGTGAAATTCATTTTGTGTGTGTGTATGTGTGTTTGTGTGTATGCGTGTCATGTTGAATGTGGCTCATTATGGAAAAACAAAACAGAACAGAACCAAAAACTGAAATTCATGAGTCTGACTAAACAATATGGTATGAAAATATTCCCTTAAAGTCAGTATAAGTTGTGGTTATTTACCCCCAAAAGGAGAAGCAACCTTTAAATTAAACAGAGGGTAAACTGAAGGCAAACATGTGGTCCCTGAGCAAACCATCCCTGCCTGTCTGCAAAAACAGAGATTTACAAAAGGAAATTGTGTCTCTGGCAGAAACATTTCTTTTCTGCTCCTGATTGATCTGTTCTCTGAAAATTGCAAATTGTTCATATCCTATGTTGACAATTTCCAAACCAGCATTGTGACTGAGAATGTAGCTTTGTTTCTATTAATAGTAGTCATATATCATAGGCAAACAAGGTACTTTTTGTTTTTGAACATAAATACATGTTTTAATGGCAGTATGAGGGTCAGTAAGATAGGATGTTAACAGAATACATCCAATGCTTTTTCAGAAATACTGAAGTACAGCCTGCTGAAGACCTGGTGTTAGAACGAAGTCATGTACATGATTCGTTAGATACAAGGGCCAAGGCTACCGTGGGTTCTGTTATGCCTGGTGCAGCAAGGCCGGACCTACCAGATAACCGCAATGGGGACTCCAGCGTCCCTTTTGAAACACTGTTTGATCTTTTTGAGTTTATATTGCCATTCAACACAGTGATAACAAAGTAAGGACCCATATTTTTGCTGCTGAATCAGGGTGTGATAAATATTTGAATATATAAATGACGTAAAAGTTAACTGCTGTTCTTAACCCAACACTCTTTTTGGTAGTTCAAATAATGGGGTTGATTTAATCCAAAGAAATAAATACTTGCTGAGAAACCCTTGATAAAAATACCAATTTCAGTGAGATTACATGGCTGAATACACATGGCAGCACCTCTCCCACCACTGGTACTCCATGCCTTAGAGGTTCCATACTTATTCCTCTTAATTTTCTTGGGCAGGTTAATACGTCAAGGTTAAAAGCTTGAAGGACTGACTCCCCATCCAAATATCTTTTATTTGATAAGTCTTAAGAGTAAACCCAATATAGTAACTAATCATGTAAGTCAAAAACATATAATAATATAATACAGTTAAGTTACTTCTTTTTCTATTTTATCATCCAGATTTTACCAAGACTTAACTTTTAATTTTACAAAGACTTAGCTTCCCTGGTAGCTCAGCTGGCAAAGAATCTGCCTGCAATGCAGGAGACCCTGGTTTGATCCCTGGGTAAGGAAGATCCAGTGGAGAAGGGATAGGCTACCCACTGCAGTATTTTGGCCTGGAGAATTCCATGAACTGTGGGGTCACAAGGAATCAGGCAAGACTGAATGACTTTCACTTTCAACTCTTAATGAGACAAAAACTTTTAGTCCCAGGAAAACATTTAAATCCCTTAATGTGGTATAACATATTTCTTCAAAATCTATGTCCAAAAATGACTAGACATAGTATGAAAAAATGCTTAATCATACTCTTCTTAAAAGAAATAGAAATAAAATAATCAAGATACAAAGATTTCACCTATTACACTGGTAACTTTAAAAGATTTGATGATACCCAAGGATGTCAGGTCTATGAGAAGAGAATATTTGATAAACTGTTGATGAAAGGATATAGTTTTGAAAGGTTCTGGAGTCATTTGGCCCAAATATTTGTATACCAAGATATGCATGTAAATAAATTATAATTTAAAAAATCTTCCAGAAACTACCCAAACATCCATCAATCAAATCAGTTAAATTGTTTCGACTCCACAATGAAATACCATTCAGTTGCTAAAATTACTGAGTTGGCCGGTATTTGTTGCCATGGGAGGATGCCAGAAATCATAATCGTCCTAAAAAACCAACAAGATGTAGAGCAACATTTGGTGGTTTAGTCACTAAGCTGGGTCTGACTCTTGTGACCCCATGGACTGTAGTCCGCCAGGCTCCTCTGTCCATGAGATTCTCCAAGAATATGATTTATTCTATGTACAAATTCAAATTTTTCAAAACACATTTTTTAAGGGAAATTCAAGATTAACTATTGATAGCTATTAATAGTAATTCTTTTTGGGGAAAGACTTCAGAGATGATAAAGTTGGTGCTTTTACTTTTTTCTTTTATCTTTATGTATGATTTTATGATTTTATTGAGAATGTTGTCAACAAGGTTAACTTGATATTGAGAATATGATCCAGTATTTGGTTTCTTTGCCTTAAATTTCTTATTTAAAATGTTGTAATACTTGCTATTTAAAATTTAAAACAAATAAGATCAAAGTAGTCTTTTTAGCTTCATTGCTTTCCACTCCTCTCTCTCCCACTCCTTAACTTCTTACTTTTAAAATGGACCATATATTTTAATTTCTCTGCACATGAAGCTTGCTGCTGAACATCTTTTCCTTCCTCTTTTTTAATTGATAAACTCCCCTCTTACCATTTCATACCCACTCAAATATTCTAAGTCCATTTTGTTCTTGGTATATTCGATGCCTATCAGGTGTTACTTGGCATTTATTTTTCTCCTAAAGTGTACTAAGTATTATAACACTACTTAAAAATATGCTTAATACTAGGAGATAAAGGATGAGATTTTTTTTTTAATGAGTTTTTATTGACGAAGTTTATAGAAGCAGTCTTTTGGCTTGTGTATTGAGTCTGTGATATTCTGAATTTGAATACACTTCATAGCAATATTAGAATACTCATGTCCCTATTTTATACCTTACAGAGCCATCCAAAACCTCATGTCCATCCTCCCCAATGTAAAATATCTTTCCTTGCCTTTAATGGACATTAAACATACCAGCACGAGCTCAGGATTTTTTTTTTAACCTGCAGGAGACAGTGGCAGCAGAACTAAAAGAGAAGTAATGGAGTGCACTGCATGAGAAATTTACATTATTGTCTGGCAATAGATTGGTTTGCTTACCCTGTACCCACCAGCTCTGTCCCTTGATAATCACCTTCACACTCAGCTGCACTTCAGAGCTTGTTTACCATGTTGCAATGATGTTTACTCCCTAAGTTTATTTGATGTTGGCTATTTGAAAACATTATCATTTAAATTGGCTCCGGTAACTAATGAGCATATGTTTCATGAGTTTCACAGGAATGAGCCAGTGGAAGTATCAGTGTGCAGGGGCTGTTTTTGAAGAGAGTCGTTTTAACCACAGTATAATATCAAATTTTAAACTGTTTGGGTGCAAAGTGGGTAGATCTCCTCTGGCGTGAAATGATAACAGAATTTTGTGAGGATGAAAGAAAATTGAAACTAGAGCTGAGATAATTATAAATTAACTTAAGAGCAATCCTGAGTACAAAATGCTTAAAATTTGCTTTGGGACATTTTGAATGTATTGAATGTCATAACTATTCCTTTCTGGTTTTCTGGAGGGAGAGTACAAGAATGTCAGATTCCTCACTACAGCTGCAGACAGCTGTAGTGGTGGCAGTGAATGCAAGAGTGTGGAATATATCTATCTGTAATGACACTGTGCAGGGTGCTACTGGACAGTCAAAGCTCCCGCCACTTAAAGAATATAAAGTAACTGCACCAAAGGCAAAGAGAAGGAGAAAAGTAATTAGGAATGAGGTGTAGAATTTGGAATAGAATTCTGTAGAAACAAAATTTTTAAAAATTGAAACAAAAATCAGCCACTTGGTATTGCATATTTCCCTAGAGAACTGCCTAGGCTCAGTTTGATGTTTTGGATTAGGTTGACTACTTCTCTACCAGAGGCAGACAGGTAAGGAGGGCCTGACTATTCATAATGTTGTATTCTCTTGGCCATAGAAACTGGTTTGGGGATAGGTTATGTGACTCAGTCAAAGACAATGACATGCATGCTATTTGGCAGGGATTGATGACAGAAATGTGTGTCTATTTTCCTGTAGCCCTGAACCTGGGATATTATAGTTCTGAAAGCCAGTGGGGACAAGACCTGTGCCAAGATTGGGAAGAGGATCAATATGAGATCTTGAGTTTAGTTGCAGAAGAAGCTAGGTTTACCCAGGACTTCTTAAACTAACCCAATACTTGCCTTTTTGCCTAACTGGGTTTAGCTTAGTTTTCTGTCACTTGCAATGAAAAGCATTCTGATGTGCAGTATTATCATTTCAATCAGTGTTTCATTTAGAAACATGTACATAACTAAAGTTTCATGGTCGTATGAGCACTGAATTAAATGCTAAGGGTTTTCCTCTCCTAATGATAGCTGGATCTCAAACCCAAATCCAGTATCAATGAACTGCAAAGGAGACGTGACTATAGCTGCAGCAGCGCACTTGGCATCACCAGTGGTTTTTATCACCTTTTTCAGTTTTGTATGGTATTTACATTACTTTCGCAAAGAGCTGGACACGACTGAGTGACTGAACTGAACTGAAACATATGTATATTTAAAATGTCAATTTTATTCCTTTTGCTAGAGTGAGAGTAGCAACAGATTCCTGTTAAGTGAGAATGGTTTAACATGTAATAGCCTTTTAAACAAATGAAATGCTTTAACTTTCTTATTTGGTCAAAAAACCTACAGAAATTCAAATAATTTTACTGGCTTTTTTCAATTCTGTTATAGATATGTACGTATTATATTCAAATCATTCCTTGGTAAATGTTCATGACTATAAAATACACTAAACAGGAGGTACACTTAATGAAAATTTTATCTTTCAATGGAACTTTGCAAGTATGCTATAATAAAAAAAAAAAGTTTAGCTTGTGAACTGGGTTTTCATTAATAGCTTCTAAATGTTGCTCTATAAAGAGATGTCCTAGATATAGAAGTAGTCATGTTTAGGAGATACTGTAGAATGAATATTTGTGTCCCCCCACGACCCTCAGGGCTTCCCTGATGGCTCAGAGGGTAAAGAATCTGCCTGCAATGCAGGAAGCCTGAGTTCAATCTCTGGGTTGGGAAGATCCCCTGGAGAACGGCATGGCAACTCACTCCAATATTCTTGCCTGAAGAATTCCATGGACAGAAGAGCCTGGCAGGCTACAGTCCATGGGGTTGCAGAGTCAGACATGAATGAATGACTTTCACTTTACTCAGTACGACTCCCAAATCTGTATGTTGAAACTTAATCCCCAGAGTGATGGTATTTGAAGGTACGGTCTTTGGGATACAATTGGGTCATGAAGGTAGGGCCCTCATCAATAGGATTGGTGCATTTATGAAAAAGACCAGAGAAGTCTTCCTTGCTTTTCCACCATGGGAGGACACAGCAAGAAATTGGTGGTTTGTAATCTGGAACAAGGCCCTCACTAGAACCCAATCATGTTAGCATCCTTATATTGGAATTCTAGCTTCCAGAATTGTGAGAAATAAATTTCTGTTGTTTTTAAGTCACCTAGTCTATGGTATTTTGTTAGAGCAGCCCAAATGGACACAAATAGGAAACATGTACAATTATATGTTCATAGGACCACCACTTATAAAAGCAAATGACAGGAAACAACTTAAATGCCTATCACTAAGATAACTGATATTCTCTTATATTCATAAAAGGGAATGTTATATTGCCATGAAAACAGGACACAATTACTTGCAACAAGACACAGACTAAACTATAAAACAATGGTGAATGAATAAACAAATTCACAAGGATCACCTATGTACGTAGCAAGATGGTAGTTCTAGAAAATTCAAAAGTTAGCAAAACTAAGCAGTGTATTATTTAGGAATACACAGATGTTAAAATTCTGTTTGAAAAGGCAAAGACAACTAAAGCAAAAGGAAACAAGTGAGATTACATTTAACTAAAAAGCTTCTGAACAGCAAAGGAAATCATCAATAAAATGAAACACAACCTACTGAATGGGAGAAAATATTTCCAAATTATATATCTTATAAGGGTCTAATATCTAAAATATACAAAGAACTCATGTAAACTGAATAGCAAAAAACCAAACAATGTAATTAAAAAATGTACAGAAGATCTCATTGATATTTTTCCAGAGAATACACATAGATGGCCAACACATACAGAAAAGGTGCTCAACGTCACTAATTATTAGAGAAATACAAATCAAAACCACAGTGAGGCATCACCTCATACCGTTAGAATGGCTATTTTTCAAGAAGGCAAGAAATAACGAGTGTGGATGAGGATGTTGAAAAAAAGGAAACCCTCAGGTACTATTGATGGGAATGTTTTTAGGAACCTTCATATTATTTTCCATAGTGGCTATAAATTGATGTAGCCACTATGGAAAATAATATGAAGGTTCCTAAAAACTTAAAAATAGAACTATCATATGATCCAGCAATTCCACTTTTTGGTATTTATATTTAAAAAGAAAACAATAACTTGAAAAAATATATACACCCCTTTAGTCAGAGCTTCCCTGGTGGCTCAGATGTTAAAGCATCTATTTGCCTGGAATGCGGGAGACCCAGGTTCGGTCCCCGGGTTGGGAACATCCCTGGAGGAGGAAATGGCAACCCACTCCAGTACTTTTGCCTGGAGAATCCCATGGATGGAGGAGCCTGGTGGGCCACAGTCCATGGGGTCACAAAGAGTCAGACATGACTGAGGGACTTCATTTTCACTTTCGTTATTGCAGCACTATTTATAATAGCCAAGATATAGAAGCAAACTAAGTGCCCATGAATGGATGAAAGGATAAAGAACAGGCAAAATACACACAGACACACACCCAGAGATAAGACAGACACACACACAAGAATATTATTTGCCATAAAAGAGAAAGAAATCTTGTTATTTCTGACAACGTGGATGGACTTGGAGGGCATTATGCTAAATGAAATGTCAGACAGATAAGGACAAACACCATATGATCTTACTTACGTGTATAATCTAAAAAACCTCTGAAACAAAAAATGAAGCTCATAGATACAGAGAAGTGATTGATGATTGCCTGGGTTGGAGAATGGGGGTGGATGAAGGGAGTCAAAGGTACAAATTTCCAATTATAAAATAATGTACAGCTTGGTGACCATAGTTGATAATATAATATTGTCTCACATATTTGAAAGATGCTGAGAGTAAATCTTAAAAAGTTCTCATCAAAAGAGAAGACATTTGTAACTATGCATGGTGACAGATGTTAATCAGCTTTCTTATAGTGACTATTTTGCAGCATGTGCAAATATTGAATCATTATGTTGTATACCTCAAATGAATATTATATGTCAATTATTTGTTGTTGTTGTTCAGTCACTAAGTCATGTCCAACTCTTTGCTAACCCCATGGACTGTAGCACACTAGGCTCCTCTGTCCTCCATTATCTCCTGGAGTTTACCCAGATTCATGTCCACTGAGTCAGTGATACTATTTAACCATCTCATCCCCTGCTGCCTCCTTCAGAGACTGAAATGGTCAATTATACCTTGATTTTAAAAAAAGCAGGAAAGTGGAAATGATAAATCAAATTCAGGATGGTAGTGATGTGTTTGGGGCAGGGAGTTGGAAAAGGCATGGAAGAAGGGTACAGAGCTAGGTACCCATGGCACCAGTGAGGTTAGAAGGCTGTAGGTATTGAGTTTATTGGTGGCATCACTGGCGTTTCTTTTACTTTTATGCTTTGTAGTCTATATATTTGTTATATATATATTCCTTTGTATGTTTATCAAATGTTATATAATAAAAAAATTAAAGATTCTTGGCCAGCAACATATACATGCGAACAGCTTTGACTATATATAAGTCTAATAGTAAAGGACTTATTTTGCTGACACATGCAAATATGTGCTTTTCATTTAAAAATTAATAGGTGCATTCAGTCTTACCATTCAAAATACATTAAATTTGAAGCTTTAATTTAGGTACAAATGGACAGATTTGCAAAGTCATGATTATCCTCAACACCCAATACCTGCCATTCTGTATTGCTTGCATTCCCACTGCCACTTTTGACACATACCAAGTCAGTGGCAAGAGAGAGAATTGGTAAACTATATAAAGGAGCACTAAAGAGTGCAAAGTTCACTTAAACCGAAAATTTAACTTTATTTTTTGTTAGGCAGGTACAATCTTTCCATCCTCTTGTTATTAAAAAGGAATTATTTTCTTAAGCTGAGTACTACCAAGGTCAGGAACCAAGGCACCAAATCAGTAAATTCGGGGTTCCAAAATGTCATGCCATCTACTGGTTGTGTGATTTTGTGGCAAGTTACTTAATGCTTTTAAACTCCACTTTCTTCATCTTTAAAATGAGGTTAGTAATAGTACTTACCTTGCTGAGTTGTGAAACTTAAATGAAATGAATGTTTACAATAAAAACCAATGCTTGTAATAAACTTGGTCTCAGGACTGGCAAACATTCAATAGATTTTAATTACTGTGATTATATGTCAACAAGCACACAATAGTTAAGCCAGTAAAAAATTATTCTTAAATATTAGAGAAAAAAAAACCACTTCTTTTCTCAAGATTAGGACCACACTAACATTTGAATTCTAGAAAGTGTTAAAAGAGTTAAGGTAATGGCATCCTGTCCCATCACTTCACGGTAAATAGATGGAGAAAAAGTGGAAGCAGTAACTGATTTTATTTTCTTGGGCTCCAAAATCACTGCATACAGTGTCTGCAGCCATGAAATTAAAAGACTCTTGCTCCTTGGAAGGAAAGCTATGACAAAACCAGACAGTGTATTAAAAAGCAGAGACATCACTTTGCCAACAAAGGTCTGCATTCTCAAAGCTATGGTTTTTCTAGTAGTCATGTATGGTTGTGAGAGTTGGACTCTGACTGAGCACTGAAGAATTGATGCTTTTGAACTGTGGTGCCAAAGAAGACTCTTGAGAGTCACTTGGATGCAAGGAGATCAAACCAGTCAATCCTAAGGGAAATCAGTCCTGAATATTCATTGGAAGGACTATTGCTGAAGCTGAAGCTCCAATACTTTGACCACCTGATGTGAAAAGCTGAAAAGACCCTGATGCTGGGAAAAATTGAGGGTAGCAGGAGAAGAGGATGACAGAGGATGAGATGGTTAGATAGCATCACTGACTGAATGGACATAAATTTGAGCAAACTCCGGGAGATAGTGCAGGAGAGGGGAGTCTGGTGTGCTGCAGTCCATGGGGTCGCAAAGAGCTGTTCAGACTTAGCGACTTAACAACAACAAAACTCCCATCGCAGGGTCTCCTCCCTCAGCTTCCCTTAAAGATAATTGGTAGCTGACGAAGGAAGAGCAAACGATGTGATAAATCTGTAATAATAATAAACTGATCTATACTTGCTTTTCCTGATTCAGTTTCTAGCTTAAACAAGGAACTTTAATAATTGTTCTCTAGGATACTTTGAAATTCTAGACTTGTTCCTAGCATCTACTACTTGAAAGTATTAGCAAACAAAAATCCCCAACTTTGTAAACTTAGCATGCATTTATATGCATGGATATGGGGTTTTGGGGGTAATGTTACATACATCCTATTAGCTGCCTCAGCAAACAGCACATTAATTCAAATAATCCAGTAGCCAAAAAACAAAAATCACCAATGAAACAATAGCCAGGGTAGTGAAAAATAAGAAATCTCAATAATTTAGTAATATCTATTACTTGAAAAAATGCATTCTTAACTGAGGCATCATGTAAAATAAACATGCAAAGTACTCTTTATTTTATTCCAACATCAAATACTTATATATAAATTTAATTCATTAATATTTTGTAAAAATTTGCCACTTGTGTTACCAAATACAGATATTTTCTCTTTGCTTTAAACATGACAGTTTTGCAGTAAGTAACTGTGAATTATCTCAAATCTGCCTCAGGGAAAACCAAAACCCCTGAATGAGAAACATTTAGTTGAAGTTGCAACTAAACGGTCTTTTTTTCTTCCTGATAGAGAAGTAACTGCTCTGTCAACTTAAAAGCCAGGATTTTTTTTCTAAAAAAAAAAGGTTAAAAATGAATCCAAGGCATAATCTTATATAGTGCCTTTCTTGTGTTAGTATAATATACTCATTTCTTACATACACCAAGTAATGTGTTTGGGACTTTTTCTATTATTTTGCCATAAAATCAATACATTAAAACTGTATATGTGAGACAGACAGTGAATCCGATTCTTCAGGGATTCACCTGTGGGTGTCCTGGGGAGCAGCGACAACTGTGTGAAGTTTCCCACCAAAGTTTTCAAGGACTGGCCTCACTGCTAATTTAGCAGTTGCAAAAGGGCCCCATGACCACCCCTCCAATAGTTGGTACATTTCCTGAGGTCAGGGATTCATCTTACATATCCTGTATCACTAACATATAACCTAATACATGTCACAAGTCCTCAGACATGTACTACTTTATCAAATAGAACAGAATAAAAGAAAGCAATGACAGCAGAACATTCTGGATTTTCAGGCTTATTTGATATTGAAACCAGTTCTATCCATCTAATTAAAGGCATAAAATAACATAGAACTGTGGGTAACTAGGGTGAAAGTTTTATTTTATCCAGCCACCTTTATGATTGCCTGCTGTGGTCTAAGCCAAGGTTAGTCACAGGCACAAGCAAATTGTGTCTGAGTCAGAGCATATGTAGTTGCTGTGAAGATCTATTTGTAGTCTTGATGGAGTGGCAAAATAAAAAATTTATATGATCCTCTTTCTCATGGGTAATTATAAATTGAATTAAAGTACCTCTGAAGCTCAGGAAAGTTCACCGAAGCTTTCCTTTGGTATATTTCTTGCTTCTTTTCAACCTGAGTTCACAAGGGTTTTGTTTCAAGTAGATTCAGTGATATAACAGAAAGCTCTACTCATATCCAGTGGGGGTAAGCCAGAGAGTGCAGTGCAGTTGGGTAGAGCATAGTCTAATATGATTTACAATGTGAAGTCTATCTCAAAGAGGAGCAGAGAAGTGGAGTTATCAGATGATTGATTCCGAATTAAGCTGGAGCTGCATGTCTTGAAACTTCTGAGTTTCTAATAAAAAAAAGAGACTTCTCTTTTCCATTTTCACAAACTACATATAAGTCTGTTATTTCTCTGTGGCTTCCTGATTGCCAGAATGGCAAAGACTTCCATCTGCTTGGCTTCATTCACTTAACTCTGACATTTTGAGCTTCAGCTAATTGATTATCTAACTGGGTTGGGAAGCAATTTCAAGTAATTTCAATGTGTGTATGTGTTTGTGTAGGCGTCTGTGTGTGTGATGAGCATGCGTGTGTGTAAACTGGTGGACATTCTGAGCAGATAGGGATTATACTGTTTGGTATATATATACTGTTATACTGATACACTGTTTGGTATCCTGTTTTCACTATTTAAAATCTCAAGCAACAAGAAAAGTGTGGATCACCACTCTCTGGACCACTTTGGGTTACTTGATGTTTTAATTAGACAACAGGATTGGTTATCTATTTGGCTAGGGAATCAGAGCTACTTGAAATGGTGAACCACTGTGACTAGACTCATATTGACTTAATGGGGTTTTTCTATTTGTTTCCCTAAAGGATAAAATTGAGGGGAAAAGGATTGTTGAGATCTAACAAATCTTGTCTATTTTCCCTCATCCAACCCAACTTCAATGTCTAATTATTTTTTCTATAATGAGGGAAAGAAGATCAATGTACTGAACCCAACTTGACCATATTTTTTCCCATTAGGATACATTGTGAACAGCATCTTCGCACTCACGTCTAACCCAGAATCCCAATAAATGCCATAACTTTGAGTCTAAGAAAAATGATAAAACAAGTAATTTATTTTTATAAATGAGTTCATCACAGGTCTCTACAAAAAAAGGTACTTATGTATACAAATGTATATACGGTAATATAGGACCTTTTTAATTTTAAATCATGGGTAGATTATATATGGCCCTCATTTAAACTCTTAGAGGATTTCCTACTTGTCTTTACCTAAGTACAGCCCCCCTATGAATGCCCAAATCTTCTTCAGAAGTATGTTCTAATGCTATCTTATGAAGACAAAGGTTTCAAACGATCTAAATTAAATTATAGTTTTAATACAATGAAAGAAAATGTCATGTGAGGTGGATGCTTTTCTGACTTAAAAATGAAGGAGGTGTCTGAGCAACCAGGCTGATGCTAGCTGAATCTTTGACAGGAACTTGTGTTCCTTCTGCCCAAAGGGCTGGTTGTTAATCAATTAATAAAGAAGTACACATAAATGGTGATATGTTGGAAACCAAGAGACATATTCTGTTAACAAACTACAGCTAATCACATGACTTTCTCTTTCCTTATTTTGCCTGTGGGAGATATTTTGGTTTTGTAGGGTATGTTTTTCACAGAAAATTAGTCATCCTCCTCTCCTTTTATGCACGCATGCGCGTGCACACACAACACAGCTGTTCTTGACTTCACTTTTAAAAGACATTCTTGAGTACGATGAAGAGCAAAGCATCACAGGCAGAAGGCTGATGAAGATGATGAGATGAATAGAATCAGGTAAGGAAGCTAAATTTCATAAACTTGATAGAGATGGTTGTTGGATAAACACTAGACCAGTTTTTAATCATTATTGTAGGGTATGAAAGAATCATACAAAGCTAGACTGAGATATTTATAAAGAATAAATATTACATATTGCTCTTCCTGATCAGAAAGTAAGATATTTATTTGGAAAATATATCTGCAAAGAAGAAAATAAAAACCATGTAATCCTATATCCTGAGATGATATTCTTAAATTGCATTAACATTGTAATGTATTTTGGAATTTTACCACATCACTGAGAGGCAATAAATGACTTTGAAGGCTTGTAGGACACCAAGGTGTTAAAAATAAATGCTGCAACTCCTATAAGTGACTTCAGATTGCACTACTGAAGTAAGAGGATTTTGTTGTTGTTGTTGTAATTTTCCTTACCAGTATATAACCTACACTGGTTCATTTTTGAGAGTAGACACTGACAAAACTAGAAATATTTAGGGTACCGACCCTAGTACTAGATATGGTTATCGAACCCTTGTTCATTAGTTCATCTGCTTTTCTTTTGCTTTTCAGAAACTGAGAAGTTCATGCCAGGCTGAAATTTGTGATTAATGACTTAAAAAGAACAGAATTAATAGGAACAGAAAAGCACAGGAAATATTAGAAAGGGAGGAAAACTCAGTGGACATTCAACCACTTATATTTACTGTGAAAAACATTTTATTTTAAACTCACATTTTTCCTAATGTTACAAAAATCCCTATTGACTATTCTATGTTTGACTATTTTTCCTAACTTTAGTATTAAACAAAATTCCATGTCAACTAGTGTTCCTGTCCCTCAATAACTTATGGAGGACAAAGCTACTCTGGTGCAGACTAACATTCTAGTTCCCCAACTTCACAGGCTTTTTCAAAAGTTTTTAACTAATTTTTTTGCTTTGATGCTAATTTCTGTATAAGTAGTTCAATCATAGGGTTAAATGGCAAAATGATATTAAGATGTAGTCTACTGAGAAATCATATTTTGCACCATTATCCTGGTCTTAATTTTTTCTGCTTACCTATGCCCTATGAGTAACCTCATTTCTATCAGTATCTTGTGCTATGTTCCTTTGCTTATTAATAAGTACCTACAAAACCAGTTTATATGTATATAGACTGTATATGTTATTGCTAAAATATAAATCACATATGAATGCTTAAGCGAGGTATATCTTATAAAAATGTCAATATTAGGTTCTTAAACTGAAGGAACAGTATGTGAACCGTGAACTTCTGGATGCTGAAGCTGGATTTAGAAAAGGCAGAGGAACCAGAGATCAAATTGCCAACATCTGCTGCATCATCGAAAAAGCAAGAGAGTTCCAGAAAAGCATCTATTTCTGCTTTATTGACTACGCCAAAGCCTTTGACTGTGTGGATCACAACAAACTGTGGAAAATTCTGAAAGAGGTGGGAATACCAGACCACCTGACCTGCCTCTTGAGAAACCTATATGCAGGTCAGGAAGCAACAGTTAGAACTGGACATGGGACAACAGACTGGATCCAAATAGGAAAAGGAGTATGTCAAGGCTTTGTATTGTCACCCTGCTTATTTAACTTAGATGCAGAGTACATTATGAGAAATGCTGGGTTGGATGAAGCACAAGCTGGAATCAAGATTAAAACTCAACATTGAGAAAACTAGGATCATGGCATCTGGTCCCATCACTTCATGGCAAATAGATGGGGAAACAATGGAAACAGTGAAAGACTTATTTTGGGGGGCTCCAAAATCACTGCAGATGGTGACTGCAGCCATGAAATTAAAACACACTTGCTCCTTGGAAGAAAAGCTATGACCAACCTAGACAGCATATTAAAAAGCAGAGACATTACTTTGCCAACAAAGGTCTGTCTAGTCAAAGCTATGATTTTTCTAGTAGGCATGTATGGATGTGAGAGTTTGACTATAAAGAAAGCTGAGCGCCGAAGAATTGATGCTTTTGAACTGTGGTGTTGGAGAAGACTCTTGAGAGTCCCTTGGACTGAAAGGAGATCCAAGCAGTCCATCCTAAAGGAGATCAGTCCTGGGTGTTCATTGGAGGGACTGATGTTGAAGCTAAAACTCCAGTACTTTGGCCACCTGATGTGAAGAGCTGACTCATTTGAAGAGACCCTGATGCTGGGAAAGATTGAAGGCGGGAGAAGAAGGCAACAACAGAGGATAAGATGGTTGGATGGCATCACTGACTCAATGGACATGGGCTTGGGTAGACTCTGGGAGTTAGTGATGGACAGGGAAGCCTGGCGTGCTGCAGTCTATGGGGTTGCAAGGAGTCAGACGTGACTGAGTGACTGAACTGAACTGAATTGAAATTGAAGGTAACATACTGTATGTTGTTAATATAAACCTGCTTTTTAATAATATATTCTGGAGATCTTTATACAACAATACAAAGTTTGTATCATTTTTATAGCTGCAGTAAGATGATATATCATAGTTTAATCAGTATCCTAGTGGGAACATTTGGTGTCACTTCTTTTCCGGATTTTTTTTTTTTTTTGGGTGTGATAAACTGTACAAGGGTTAAGTTAGCACAGAAGCCATTTTTGCTTGTGCAAGGTTATATAGATATAAAATGCACTTTCAGATGTGGGCTTATTGAGTCAAGGACAAACATACCTGTTATGAGGTAGATGTTGACAAATTGCCTGCTGTGTTAAGCAGGACAATGGTCAAAGATGTTAATATCCTAGGAGAATTTTTTCACAACGTATATGTATACCAAATCATGTTGTACACTTTTCAGTTCAGTTCAGTTGCTCAGTCATGTCTGACTCTTTGTGACCCCATGCACAGCAGCATGCCAGGCCTCCCTATCCATCACCAACTCCCAGAGTCCACCCAAACCCATGTCCATCGAGTCAGTGATACCATCCAACCATCTCATCCTCTGTCATTCCCTTCTCCTCCTGCCCAATCTTTCCTGGCATGAGAGTCTTTTCAAATGAGTCAGCTCTTCACATCAGGTGGCCAAAGTATTGGAATTTCAGCTTCAACATCAGTCCCTCCAATGAGCACCCAGGACTGATCTCCTTTAGGATGGACTGCTTGGATCTCCTTTCAGTCCAAGGGACTCTCAAGAGTCTTCTCCAACACCACTTTGAATATTTTATAATTTTGTCAATTATATCTCAATAAAGCTGAAAAAAAGAAGAAAAAATTCCATACCCTAATCCTTGGAACCTGTTAATATATTACCCTATACATAGCAAAAATTTTTAGAAGATGTGATAAAAGTTCAGGATCTTTTTTTTTTAATTTTTTTTTTAAACTTTACAAATTGTATTAGTTTTGCCAAATATGGGAAAGTTACCTTGGATTATCTTGGTCCAAGATACAATCACACGAGTCTTTAAATGTGGAAGAAGGAGAAGGCAGATAAGCTTATGGGAAAGTGAAAGAAAGTAAAAGTGAAGTCACTCAGTCGTGTCCAACTCTTTGTGACCCCATGGACTGTAGCCTACCAGGCTCCTTTGTCCATGGGATTTTCCAGGCAATAGTCCTGGAATGGATTGCCATTTCCTTCTCCAGGGGATCTTCCCAACCCAGGGATCGAACCCAGGTCTACCACATTGTAGACAGACGCTTTACCGTCTGAGCCACCAGGGAAGTCCAAGCTTATGGGAGAGAAGTGATAAAAGGAGCACCTGACATGACTGCTATCTTTGATGATGGAAGAAAAGAGTCATGAGCCAAAGAAGGTAGGCAGCCCTGAAAGCTGGGAATTATCCTCAGCTGACAGATAAGAAGCTAAATTTTGCCAGCAACTTGAATGAGCAACAAAATAGGGACCTCAGTTCTAGAACTTAAAAGAAATGGATTTTCCTCTGGTATCTTCAGTAGGGAACACAGCCCTGCCATCACATTGATTTTAGCTCTGCAAGACCTATGTGGGATGTCCAATCTACAGAACTGTAAGGTAATAAATCTCTCTTGTTATAAGCTTCTAAGGTGTGGCTCTTTGTTACAGCAGCAACAGAAAACTAACACACCCTCCACAGGGTTTGGACCACTCTGTATTCTTCTTGGCAGTTAATGGGACTGTTCCCCACATTTTCACAAATAGAATGTGTTGCCAGACTGAGATTTTTTGCCAATCTAAAAGGTGAAAAAGAGTATCTTGGTGTGATTTTAGTTTGCATTTCTTTTTGTACCAATAAGGCTCGGCAGTTTTACATTTATGTTTGTTTGTATTGAGTATCTGCTCATATTTGTTGCCCACTTGTCTATTGGGTTATTGGTATTTATCTAATCAAGTTCTAAAGGCTCTTTATGTCTTCAGAATTTGAGTATTTTATGTGTGATAGGAATTCCAACTTGTTTTTTCCCCCAAATCATTCACTTGCCTATGAATTTAAAGGTGAGCCTTGACCTCTTCATTACTTTCTCTAGTTTCTATGAAAATTTCATAAAATTGTTGTAGGTTTCTGGATAATACAAGTTAAAATATCACCAAGAGAACACATTTTTGAGGAAAGAAAAAAGAACTATTGAAAAAACTTGCTTTTTTCACCTTAAGTATGAATCATTCCTCTTACGGCTTCTTTCAAACACCTTAACCTTAAGTAGGCCTCAATTCTACAGTGGTCCCCACTGGGAGGCGGGGAGACTTTGTGCATTATAATACTAAGGCTGCAGTAAACACAACGTTTTGTAGCAGACTCTTCAATTAAAAGTTGCATTGTTAGACCTAAAGCTGTCAGAGAACCCAAAACCTGGTATTTCCTATCAGCAGAGGCAATGGTAACATTATGCATAGCGAAATGTTGACAAGCTCTCTCTGTAGTGACACCAGCCAGCTCAGGTTATAATTATCCTTGTTACATCATTGCTTTCTTTGCTACATACACAGCAAGGGAGCTCTTGCTTGGGAGACAGATTTGTGTTTATAGCAAAGAGTTGTTCCTTTTTAATTCAAACCAGGTTTGCTGATAGCTGGGAGGGGTGGGAGGGAGGAAAGAAAAACTGTTATAATTAGAGTATCAGGAAGAGAAACAATAAACACTTAAATGATGAGGAAGTGATCATTGAGCACTCTGAAACAGAAGATCAGAGTTTAAGTCAGGCATTTCTGACAAGGATATCAGTACTAGGTTCATTAACTGCCCTTCCTGCTTTCAGAAAATTTTAAATGTGGCAATTTACATTAAAATGGATTTAGTGACACCATCTTCTCATTACTGTCAGTTTACATTTGGGTTCATAAACTATAATTGTAAATAAAATATGCTTTTCATTACAATGTCTATTTAGTAGAATATGGTAGGAAATTAGAGGCATAATCACAATCTAAATTATTAATTCAGTGATATTTTTCAGGTGCCATATGTAGATACTCCATTGTGCATAATGAGTGTGCACACAGTGGTTGAATTAGGTCGGCATCTCCATGCTCCACCTCTCCTTTCCTTGCCTTATTTTGTTTTTGCTCCTCTACCTCCTCACAGTGGTACACAGTAAAATGGACTTTCTGAAGTAGTCTACCTGCGATTATGTGGGCCATGATTTTTATATCATTCCTCCACTAAGTTTTAAGAGGCCTCCAATAAATAGCACCCGCCTTCTGTGTCCATGTTCAAAATACGTTGAGAAGAGAAAGATTAGGAGAACAAAATACTAGCTTTATTATGGGCAAAGTTAAGTTGGAGAATGTAACTTAGTCTGTGGGATAAATGGACTAGAATTTGGGAGATTCCTGGTCTGTCCTGATCATAATGGACGGCTTCCTCACTGTAGCAGGCTGAATAATGGCCATCAATGATATCAGATTCTAATTCCTGGCACCAATGAATGTTAGCTGGTAAAGTTTTTGCAGATGTGATTATGTTAAGGATGTTGAAATGAAGGGATTTTTCTGGTTATCAAAATGGGCCTTAAATGCCTTGAGAAGTGTCCTTGTGAGACAGTCAGAAGCATAAATGACAAGCTGAAGAGGGGAAAGCAGTGTGACCACAAAGACAGAGATGGGCATGCTGCAGCCATCAGCCAAGGAATGCCAGCAGCCAAAGAGCTGGAAGAAGCAAGGAATAGCCCCCCTTCTAGAGACTCTAAGGGAATCCACCCCTACTGACACCTTGATCTTGACCCAGTGAAACTGAATTTGGAATTCTGGCCTCCAGAACTCTGAGAGAGTAAATTTCTGTTATTTTTAGGCACTCAATTTGGAGTAACTTGTTATAACAGCTTCAAGAAACTAATATGCCTCCTCCTCATCTTTAGTAGACAGGCCCTGGAGGATGAAGATTCTCGAGAGGAGCAAGAGCTGAGAGGGTCATTTATGGCCAGTTAGCATTTTCAAACTCACAAGTCAGGTGGGGTCATGCCACTTTTTGTGGGGTAGACTGATTAAAAAATAGGGAGGGGCCAAGGATGTGTTAGGGTAAATTCCTCTTCATAGGAACCTCCCCCTTCCCTTGATTCTCCGACATCCCTAAATTCTAACAATTTCAATGTTAAAATAACTTTTGCTATTTAAATATTATGGTTGTTAGTAAGTCTGAACAAAGGTTGAAGTTGAAATCAGCTGCTACATCCAAGATCTCTGAAGGTCAAGAGAGTGTATATTAGTATAAAAACAAAGATTATCCATCAAATTGAAATTTTACTCTCCATTTTACAAACAACTTCCATACTGCAGCATGGAAGGAGAGGTTATCTTGCTTAATGAAAGAAGTGAATTAGATGATATAAACATTATCAAATTCCCCACTCATTTTCACCTGTGAAATCGTACTGTTTATTTGTTCTATCTTAAAGTACTTTCCCTCAACATTAAATAATTATGTGGAGAAATTACTATGTATGTATCTACTCGGAATAGTCTCTTTGTTTTTCCTTGGCTTTAAAAACTGACAAATCAAGGAAGATTTGGTCACAAATCCAAAGACATATATAACAAAAGAAAACAAAAAGCCTACTGACTTTGCCTCAAGGAGCAGGATTCATGTGGTGTGGCTTAACCATTTGTTTACTGTTACTATCTTCCCTTTTCATATGGCCTTCCCCAAATATGATGTTTTGAATATTATTTCCCATAACAGGTATAAATAAACTAATGTTTATTCAGCAAATATTTAATGAATGCTAACTTTGCACAAAACACTAATTGAACAAAACAGAGACATCTTCTGTGTGGGCTTACTTTCTTTATGTCTAGGTTATCCTTTACAGAATCTCATCTAACTCTTTTGGGGGAACATCTTTGCTTAACTTGGGCACATGCAAGCAATGAATAACATGTAGTCCAGAAGCTCAGCCATGACACAGAAACCACACAAGCAACAGAGAATAAGCATTTTCTTTCTTGCACATGGAAACTAAATATTAAATAAAATTTTTGAAATAGGTCATTCCCTCTCACTGAAGGAAGGATAAAGATTATAATATTCTACTGAATCCTTCCAATTTACTTCTTAGCTCTCTGGAGCAGGGGCTCTGGAACTAAAAGAAACTAGGATAGGCCACAGAATCCAGTATTATAGGCACTGGACTATATGAAAATGGGGATCTATTCTTTCTATTTTTCTTCAGTTTATATTTTAGAACTCTTTGGAAGCTCTGCATTTTCTTTCGTTTTTGTTTTGCTTTTCAGTAAACAAGTGCATGTCTTGGAACCTGTTACTTATGCTGCTGCTGCTGCTAAGTTGCTTCAGTCGTGTCTGACTCTCTGCGACCCCATAGATGGCAGCCCACCAGGCTCCCCCGTATCTGGGATCTCCAGGCAAGAACACTGGAGTGGGTTGCCATTTCCTTCTCTAATGCATGAAAGTGAAAAGTGAAAGTGAAGTTACCCAGTCGTGTCCTACTCTTAGTGACAAGATGGACTGCAGCCCACCAGGCTCCTCTGTCCATGGGATTTTCCGGGCAGGAGTACTGGAGTGGGGTGCCATTGCCTTCCCCATTACCTATGCTATGTATACTTACTTCGTAATTATTCCATATTGATATCTCTTATTTCCACAAAAACATTTTAATTTCCTTTGTGAGTCTTTATTGTATTTAGCACAGTGCTACAGAGTAGGCATTTAATGAAATTTCTCAACTGTTACGAGCAATAAAAAAAATGACAATGACTAGAAAGAATATAGTATATAATACAACAGTGACCAGTAGAGTTTAGGGGTCAAAAAGAAGTATAACTTTTAAATTATGGGTCTTTATTTTTGTAAAAAAAAAAAAAATATATATATACACACACACACACACACATATATATATATATATATATATTTCTTTTTCTTCTTAGACTTCTCCTTTAACTGTTCACTGGAACATCACTTGTAAATTTGGAATATGAATATTTTATAAATAACTGAGCAGGGATAATTATAATTGTTCATGATATTTAAGGGCCACTAAGAGGAAATAATTTTCATTAATCAGCAGATTATGTCATGTGGTTCTAAAACTTAAAAACTCAACTAGCGGATTTTTTTTTTTTGACATTTACTCATTTGACCAATTATCATTAGTCTTTTATAGACCATTAATGCCATCATCTCTTTTGAGTAATTTGGTTTCATTTCCTTTCAAAGGTACATCTGGCCTCTTTTAAAGTGGACATTGCCAGTTTATTCTTTCAAAATCTATTTACTTATGGGTAAATAAGTAAACTCTTTCAGTGGATCACTGAGCAAGTCTTGGAAGTGAGGTTGACAGGTGTCAAGTCTTAGAGATACCCAGATACATAAGGAAGGGTAAGAGTCGTTTAACTTTTTATTCATGAGAAAAAGGTAGTTAGAAAGTCTGATGTAACTGTAATAATTCTAACAAAACATCTTAGGATGTACAGAGAAAATTGTAAACAGTATTGAAGAAAATTATAGAAGACCTAAACAAATGCATTGCTATGACTGTGATCATGGAGAGGATATAATCTCATTTTCCTGTTAGATGTTTTGTGGGACAGAAAAATGTTTTCAATTCTCTGAAGTTTAATAAAAGTGCAAAAGTACCTAAAATAGTTGAAAAGTTCTGCAGAAGATTATCAAGGATGAAACTTTGTTTATCAGCTATCAAGGTATCATGAAGTAATAGTAATGAAGTAATTGTAGCATTTGTTCAGGAATAAATATGAAAGAAACAAGAGTGTAGAAACAGTCCAATTGATATGGGAAAATTTACTATATAATATCTGTAGCATTACAAATCAGTGGGGATTAGGGGAGCTTTTATGAAAATAGTGGTAGGACAATTAGCTATTTTTTGAAAATGGGAGTAATAACAGTACCCTAAGCTCATGTAGTTGTGATAGTTTAATTATGCCAGTCCAGGTTCGATGCACGATACTGGATGCTTGGGGCTAGTGCACTGGGACGACCCAGAGGGATGGTATGGGGAGGAGGGTTCAGGATGGGGAACACATGTATACCTGTGGCGGATTCATTTTGATATTTGGCAAAACTAATACAATTATGTAAAGTTCAAAAATAAAATAAAATTAAAAACCATATCAGAAAAAAAAATTTTATTGGAGTATAGTTGCTTTGCAATGTTGTGTTAATTTCTACTGAATAGCAAAGTAAATCATGTGTGTGTGTATATATATATATATATATACACACACACATACACACACACACACCCACCCTCTTTTGGATTTCCTTCCCATTTAGGTCACCACAGAGGACTGAGTGGGGTTCCCTGGGCTATATAGTAGGTTCTCATTAGTTATATGTTTTATATATGTCAATCCCAATCTCCCAGTTCATCCCACCTGATGATTTTAATTTGTATCCTTTCTCTGCAATAAACCATGAATATAGCAAAAAAAAAAAAAAAAAAACTGAATAAATACATCTTTATATCAATTTTATTAACAATTATATATATATATATATTTTACTATGAAGTCCCTATCATATTTTCCTACCATTTTCCTATTGGATCATTTCTCCTTTTCTTAATGTATGTACTTTTGGAAGTTAAGTTAGTTCTTTGTCATAATGATTGCAAGTGTTTCTTCTGTTTTTCTCACTTAACTTATGCTAATTATTTTTATTATTACTATTTAAAATTTTTATCTAGTCAGACTCCCCTATGATATCTAGGTTTTATATTATGTAGAAAACAAAGTATTTTTATTCCATAATTAGAAATAAAATTTCCTAGTCTTTCTTTTTTGATTTTGTGTGAGTCTATTGTTTGTCTTTGAATCATTGGTTCATCTGAAAATTTTCCTGATAGTTTTCATAAATTTAGTTTCCAGGCTGGTTTCCAACCAAATATTATTATGCTGAATATACTACACACTCCAAAAAATTTTGGAATTTTGATTCATGTAATATTAATCATGAAAAAATTGAGATAAATAATCTTTAATGTATACTTGGAAATAATCAATTTTATTAACTAGAAATTGTACCCCAATACACGAGTATCTAATTGTGCCATTGGGAAACAGCATTTAGGTCTTCAGAGTTTGGAATAAATGACATATCTGCACCTCTACTTAATATTACAGATTTTAACAATGAACATAGTTCTGGACTTTCAACTGGTTTCTCTGACCTGAGGTGCACTTTTCAGTTTCTGAGGAAAAGAGCAGGAAGAAATCAATCAGGAAAGGAGGAAATGAGTGTGAGTCACACAGTTTTATATTTGTCTTAAATTCCTTTCTGCCTCTATTTTTATATGGATAAAATATTTCTCAGAATAGCAATCTCATAATTTTAATGTTTGACTACTTTTAATTCATGCATTTTCATTCTTTATTAGTCCAAAAAATCGTACAAAATTTTTTCTCTCTTCTAGAAACCAACAGATTGTCTTTGTTATTTGCTAGTTTTTTGGACCATTCTGCAAAGGGTTCTATTTTTGTTCTTCTAGATTCCAGGTCACTTGAAGATATTTTAGCTCTTTCAACATCTATAATTTTGTGTGCTAGAGTTCAAAATTAGGTTTTCACTTCTTTGTCCCTGAGGTCATGCATTTCCTCTAATGAGTTGCAGGGAGAGGCTATATAGAGCTTGGTTCCTTTCTCCCCTTTAGGGCTATTTAGAACGTATAAATCACATTTTCTGTTTCCACATTTTCATCTCCTACTCATTTCCCAAACCTCTGCAATTTGGGCATCTACCTAACAGTCCTTAAAACTCTCTTTTCTATTTTGAGGTTTTCAGGCCATTTTGTTTCATTTGACTAACATTCTACAGAAACAGGGATGTTTGTCTGTTTTGTTCTTTGCTGTGTTCCAGTGCCTAGCACAGAGAAGGCTTTCTAATAGCATTTCCTAGGAATGAATGTATGACCATACTTTTTTGAAATTCTGCTCTTAGGCGTCACTGATACAGCTCTCAGCTTTCTTTCTCCTCATTCTCTTTCAAAGGCTCCCCCCGCAAGGCTTAGTTCTAGGTCTACTTTGTTCCCTCTACACATTATCCTCAGTCAGTTGCAGCCACGCTCATGGTTTTCATTGCATTGTTGTTGTTATTCAGTCACTAAGTCATGTCTGACACTTTTGCAACCCTATGTACTGTAGCCCGCAAGGCTCCTCTATCCATGAGATTTCCCAGGCAAGAACACTGGAATGGGTTGCCATTGCCTTCTCCAGGGGATCTTCCTGATCCAGGGATCAAACCCATATCGCCTTCATTGGGAGATGGATTCTTTACTGCTGAGCCACCAGAAAAGCCCTTTCATTGCTACCTATACATACACTCCCAAATCTCTTATCTCCCGTCTTATTCTCTTTTCCAAACTTTGGACTGGTATTTCTCCAGGTTGGGTAGACAAGCCACCATAATTTGAATCACCTGGAGCATACGTTTTGAAATACAGATTTCTTCCTTCTTCGGAATAAAGATATTTAGAGTTGAACCTGGGATTCAGAATTCTCAATGCATTTCACAAATCCTTTCTTTACCTAATGAGTTTTAGACACAAAACTGACTAGAAGTAGATTCATGATGATTTAATAGCTAACTGAGGAAATGTGATTGATCAGGGAAATGTTATGAGGAGTTAGGACTAAATCTGGGCTTCAAAAGATGTATAGGAACCCCAAACTTTTCCCAAATCCATCCACTTTGTCCTTTCGTCTCCAGCCCTAAACCTCTAGTTCAAGCCACCATCGTCTCCCAAGTGGACTATGGAAATAATGACAATGAGAATGATACTCATCATAAGAAGAAGAACAAAGAGGAAAGAGAAGAAAGCAGACAAATCACAATGATGTCTAACATTTACTGAATACTTAAAACATATAAGACTCCTCTCTGTGCTTCGTTAAGTATCCCATAATAAAGACAATAGTTTCCTCCTAACTGATTTCCTTCTACTGTTGCTCCCTATAATCCAACTTCCAAGCAGTAGTTAATTTTTAAAATATAAACCAAGTGCTACCTTTCAGGACTCCCCACTGCATGCAGATTAATACTCTGTAGCTTACATTTGCCTGTAGAATAAAGTCCAGTTGTTCTGCCACAACTCACTTTTCTCTCAGATGTTTTTCTCCATTCTCCATCTTGCTCACACCACTGACTTTTCTTCCTTCAAATGCACCACATTTGTGGCAGTCTTGGTGTCTCAGCCTTTACTCTTCCCACAGCTTAGATTCTCTTTCTCTACATCACCTCTGGCTTCCTTTTTTTTTTTTTTTTTATTAGAGTCCAATTTACATTGCCACCTTCTCAGTACAGCTTTCTCTCACTTCCCAATACAAAATAATCCCCTAGTCTGAATCAGATCATAAGTATTTTCCTTCATAGTATTTAATATGCTCTAAAGTATCTTCTTTACTCATTCACTAGTACTTCTTTACTAATTAATTATCTTCCTTGCTCCATCGGGACAGTGTCTTCTTTCCCACTGCTTCTCCCTTATTGCCTTGTAAAGAGCTAATCCAGAGTAGATACTCATTGGGTGTTCATTGAATGTATGAAGATACAGTAGGTAGACATTTGGGCAGGTGAGAAAAGTGTGTGATAGTCTAGGGTACTGACACATGTAGAATGCTGAGAACTATTATTTAGAGGGGGTGGGTGTGTTAGTTGCTCAGTTGTATCTGACTCTTTGCAACCCCATGGACTTTAGCCCATCAGGCTCCTCTGTCCATGGAATTCTCCAGGCAAGAATACTGGAGTGGGTTGCCAGACCCTTCTCCAGGGGATCTTCCTGACCCAGGATTTGAATCCAAGTCTCCTGCATTGCAGATAGATTATTTTCCATCTGAACCAAAAGTACAAACAAAGAATAGACATTGTTGCTTCAATGGTTTAAAACTCTTAGGAAGTATGATATAGAAAATAGTTTATTTCTTCCTACTTTAAAAGTAAACTACTCTGAAGGATTCTAAGAGCAAAAGTATGTGGCATGTATTTAAATGGAGAGATTACTATTAGGTCTACAATCTACCCATGCAAGTCTCATTCAACACCATATTAAAGAAATGGTGGGCATTCCAAAATTAAAGGAAGTAATTCAGTGAGTATCTATTTTACACCACAAAAAAGATGCACAAAAAAGCAACTATTCTTGTGAATCACATATAAGTATGTGTGATGTATTATATTTAACTATGTACAGCGTATTTTTTTAAAGATTTTTATTTAGTAGAAAAGTTGTTTGTAACAAATACCCAGAGGAAAAACTAGAGAAAAACTCTTAATCAAGGGTAATTTAAGTATGGTTTGGCAAAGAAAAAAAAAGAAAGTGTACTTCTCTATGCTCAATCTCTTGTAAATGGTTGTAAAATCATATGTAAAAGACAGGCATTACTAAGTGTGGTACAGATCAGTCAATGGAGTGGAAATTCTGCATGACTGCCAAAGTGCTTGAAAATCACCAGTCTACATCTCATGTGAAATACCTGATTGTGATTCCACTGTAGGAAGACAGACTAACACACATGTGTAGATTAGGAACATATGGGTCTCATTTTAGGGCTAGTGAAACTAAGAGTTAATTGTGTATACATGTCAGTCATCATCAGTCAGTCAATCAGGCAACTAATACCTTTCAGTTCAGTTGCTCAGTCGTGTCCGACTCCTTGCGACCCCATGAATCACAGCACGCCAGGCCTCCCTGTCCATTACCAACCCCTGGAGTTCACTCAGACTCATGTCCATCGAGTCAGTGATGCCATCCAGCCATCTCATCCTCCGTCGTCCCCTTCTCTTCCTGTCCCCAATCCCTCCCTGCATCAGAGTCTTTTCCAATGAGTCAACTCTTCACATGAGGTGGCCAAAGTACTGGAGTTTCAGCCTTAGCATCATTCTTTCCAAAGAAATCCCAGGGCTGATCTCCTTCAGAATGGACTGGTTGGATCTCCTTGCAGTCCAAGGGACTCTCAAGAGTCTTCTCCAACACCACAGTTCAAAAGCATCAATTCTTTGGCGCCCAGCCTTCTTCACAGTCCAACTCTCACATCCATACATGATCAATGGAAAAACCATAGCCTTGACTAGACGGACCTTTGTTGGCAAAGTAATGTCTCTACTTTTGAATATGCTATCTAGGTTGGTCATAACTTTTCTTCCAAGGAGTAAGCATCTTTTAATTTCATAGCTGCAGCCACCATCTGCCGTGATTTTGGAGCCCCAAAAAATAAAGTCTGATACTAATACCTTTAAGGGTCATGAATCCAAAGGAACTGAAATTGACAGGCAATCTGACAGTCTAAGGCCCGCTATCTAGATAACAGGTTATGTGGACCAAACCATTCCTGGCTGGGGCAGATGGCACAGGGAAAGGGTAGCTCCTGGGTACTCCTGGCTCCATAGCTACAGTGGTCCTCTGGAAAGCAGCAAAGGCAACTCCTCATGCATTTGTTTCAGTTAGCAACTGCCAGTCCATTTCACACAGGACTAGAATGTAAATGGCATCCCATAATGCTGAAGCCAAAGAGGACCCCAGGGCTTACCTTAACCAACTCTGCATTTAACCAATGCAGATACTGAGCCCTAGAGTTAAGGGCACAGATGTGATCAGACCCATATTTCTGATGTATAATCCAATCTTTGGTTTACTATCAGTTCAGTCGCTCAGTCGTGTCTGACTCTTTGAGACCCCATGAATCACAGCAGCCAGGTCTCCCTGTCCATCACCAACTGCCAGAGTCTACCCAAACCCATGTCCATCGAGTCAGTGATGCCATCCAACCATCTCATCCTCTGTCATCCCCTTCTCCTCCTGCCCACAATCTTTGCCAGCATCAGGGTCTTTTCAAATGAGTCAGCTCTTCTCATCAGGTGGCCAAAGTACTGGAATTTAAGCTTCAACATCAGTCTTTCGAATGAACACTGAGGACTGATTTCTTTTAGGATGGACTGGTTGGATCTCCTTGCAGTCCAAGGGACTCTCAAGAGTCTTCTCCAACACCACAGTTCAAAAGCATCAATTTTTCTGTGCTCAGCTTTCTTTATAGTCCAACTCTCACATCCATACATGACTACTGGAAAAACCATAGCCTTGACTAGACAGACCTTTGTTGGTAAAGTAATATCTCTGCTTTTCAATATGCTGTCTAGGGTGGTCATAACTTTCCTTCCAAAGAGTAACTGTCTTTTAATTTCATGGCTGCAATCACCTTCTGCAGTGATTTAGGAGCCCCCGCAAAACAAAGTCAGCCATTGTTTCCCCATCTGTTTTCTGTGAAGTGATGGGACCAGATGCCATGATCTTAGTTTTCTAACTGTTGAGCTTTAAGCCAACTTTTTCACTCTCCTCTTTCACTTTCATCAAGAGAGTATTTAGTTCTTCTTCACTTTCTGCCATAAGGGTGGTGTCATCTGCATATCTGAGGTTATTGATACTTCTCCGGGCATTCTTGATTCCAGCTTGTGCTTTCTCCAGCCCAGCGTTTCTCATGATGTACTCTGCATATAAGTTAAATAAACAGGGTGACAATACACAGCCTTGACATACTCCTTTTCCTATTTTGAACCAGTCTGTTGTTCCATGTCCAGTTCTAACTGTTGCTTCCTGACCTGCATACAGGTTTCTCAAGAGGCAGGTCAGGTGGTCTGGTATTCCCATCTCTTTCAGAATTTTCCACAGTGTATTGTGATCCACACAGTCAAAGGCTTGGGCATATCGATGGAGCAGAAATAGATGTTTTTCTGGAACTCTCTTGCTTTTTCGATGATCCATAGTTAAGCATCTTATCACAGGTATTTTTATGTCTGTTTTCTAATTGGTGAGATTGAGAATTCTATTTGCTGACTAAAATGAATATAGCAATCAGGATTGCAGCATGTAACTCAGTAGAGTGGAGCTTTTAAAAATTTCACCTATGGAAATGTGTATGTAAATAAAAATAATATAAACAACCTCCAGAGGATTCTTTTAAAAATGGATAGTAGAGAAGTAGTGACTTTTTTTTTTTTATGAGTCAAAGTAATACCATCACAGAAAACACATAAAAATTAATTTGTCTTCACCCTATTGGTTTTCAGTTAGAGGCCTAGTTCAGAATCACCTGAAAAGTTTTAAAAAGCATACAGGCCTGATCTCCAACACAGAAAACTAAATTAGAATCTCCAGGCTTGGACATGGTACATGTGTACTTTGAAAAAAGATCTCCATATGATTTCAATATACAATTTCTATCAACAATGTGGAAAATCTTATTCTTTTATAAACACTGGATAGGCAAATAAAAAAATGACAACATCCAAAGTTTAGATAATATCAAAACCCCTCTTTTTCTCCAGATGTTTTACCAATCCAAGCATCTTTATAGGCAGAGTGCACAGACTGCATTATATCCAGATGCAGATACATAAAACTGTTATATTTCAATTATAATTTTGGATGGGAAAGAATAAGAGCAGAGATAATAAAATCCATAGAAAATTCTAAAACTGCATTTCAGCCAAGAATTCCCAGTACTTCCTCACCCATCCAGTCCTCATCCATTTTCCCAAGGAGTCACGCTGCCTGGCTTCAGCCCTATATTCTTGATCTCTATTTGGAAAGATAAGAGTGTAAGAGTGAATGGTGAAGTAAAGATAATGCAGTGGGAGAGAGAAAGGAAACAAAGAAAGGGTCAAAAAATTCACAAAGTGAATAATAAATCACTGAAGATACCAGAGTTGCCTAGAATCAGAACAATTGATCCTCAAATAATGGAAACGGCAGCTAAAAAAGTGGTCTTTAGTACCTGCCTGGCTTCACTGGTAATTCAGTCAGTGAACAATCCATCTGTGATGCAAGAGACTGGGGTTCTATCCCTGGGTCAGGAAAATCCCTTGGAGAAGGAAATGGCAACCCACTTCAGTATTCTTGCTTGGAAAATCCCATGGACAGAGGAGCCTGGCAGACTCCCTGCCAGAGTCCATGGGGTTGCGAAAGTCAGACATGACTTAGTAATTAAACTATCATACTGCTGGTAAGAGCAATAGTTAAAATTTTCTCTAATACTGAGCTTAAGAATATAGCACACACTTAAGAAAAGTTATTATTCAGAATATAGCAGCATATAAAGAGAAACTTTATGGTCACCTTTTTATGGATACCCAGGCATTCCCCCAAAGAAGAGATGCTTCTATATTAGGTTAAGATAAGAAGAGTACCAGCTCAAACCCTGAGCTAGACGTTATGGTTTAGAATGGTTACTAATTTGGAAAATTAAAGTCTCCAACACCAAGTTTGGTCCTCTGCCTTGGGGTTTTATTTATAAAGTTCTCTTGCTTAGGGCAACGAAACAAAAAGAGAGGAAACACAACTGCATCATGATATACTTGCATTACGTCACAGTTTGGTTTCCTGGCAGCTGTCAATGCCTCTTGTCCCAGCGTGGCACTGGAACTCCAGGAGTAGTCCTACCCAGTCATGCCATTTGTTCCCGGATGGAATGTCTTCCTACTAGGGAGAATGCAGTGGAAGTCCATGTTTTGTGTTTCTCTTTTAACAGCCTTGCCTTTTAATGACATCACTCTTAGCCCTGAGATACGACTGCATTTCCCCAGTTGCCTGATAGTGAAGCAAAGGTTACCTTCTACTTCACAGCAGTGTTGTCATCAAACAGTTCTATTTCACAGATATGACAATGCAAAGAATAAAAATTTCCCCAAGTGCACGAAAGGGCTACAGCAGCCTTTACACCAGGAAACCAAGGAGGCGGCAGGATTCAAACAGCCTCCCTAACAGATAACCCGATTGGCAGCCTCTGATATCATCCCAACCTTTCGCAAACAGTGACTGCTTTGTGTTCAACTTTTTTTGTTTTGGCCTTTGGAACTCAAAATAAAGAGAAAGGCCCATATACACTGCATGGATGGGCAGAATACAGACGTCCACTGGCCATTTATAAGGACACATAAGATTTCCTAAAGACTTAGAAATTTGATAGAACCTTAAAGAGAATCATTGGAAGAACGTTGAAAAAACAACATGTTGGAAAGTATTCATAAACCTTTATGAAAATCTGTGTGCCACTGCATTTCTTTTAGTTTGACAGAAGGTTAGTTGCTGATTGGAGTAAATGGCTAAAATCAAGATTTTTATTTGTTGAGAAGAAGCTGTTTTGTCCCTTTAGCAATGACAATGATTTCATAATGGAAAGTGGAGTTCTGTACGAAATTATTGTTTAACTAGAAGCTAGGTGTCAAAGTGCTCAAAATAAACGTGTTGAGTGGGTTGCAGCAGGTAGAAAATACTGGCTTCCATTTCCTTGGTTATTTCAGCAAATGCTTGCTCCATGGGAAAGAACAGGTCCACTCTGCAGAACTCTCAAAATCCCTTTGAGGATTAAAAAAGAGAAAGTTCTGAAGACCTTTTCTTCTGTATCACCATGATGAATGGGCTTTTATGTAAAATAA
The DNA here is from genome assembly GCF_003369695.1 of Bos indicus x Bos taurus. Classification (NCBI taxonomy): domain Eukaryota; kingdom Metazoa; phylum Chordata; class Mammalia; order Artiodactyla; family Bovidae; genus Bos; species Bos indicus x Bos taurus. Next base: position 82,137,517 of record NC_040082.1, read on the forward strand.
ACATAGAAGCTGATAGGAATTTTTCTTGAATGTCATAGTTGGACAAATAAAAAATGAAAAAAAAAAAAAAAGCCATTTCAAAGTCAGTGTCTCTGCAATGCTTTTATGGGAGACATGAGGAAAAGGAAGAGTTGTCTTTTAACACATAAAGCAATCTGCCGATCCTTGGTGTAATGTGCTTCTAACCTGTCTCTCTTCTTTTCCACATTTTGCAGTCCATGTCATTGCTGACCTGTTCCATGAAGGCTTTTGTAGCTGGGGAATCCCTCCATATTCCATGTGAAATTCCTACTTGGAAACCTTGATATAGTACCTCTTCTCTAGAAAGAACAGGAAAGAAAAATGCTTTTGACATTTGTCTCTCTTCATTCTATTAATTTTCCAGATTTTCCATGATCTGTTTTCCAGTTTTCCCAGTTCTAAGCACCTTTGCCCCACTTGATTTTATCTGAGAAAGAACTATAGTACAATGAAAGAATATGGGATTTTGAATTTGATTCCTTCTCTGCTGTTTTCTAGATGTGGGATCTTGACCAAAAAAAATCACTTAACATTGAAAGCCTCAGTTTTAGCAACTGCAAAATGGAGGTGATATTAATAATGGGTTATTTTGGTAGTAAGTGAGATAATTTGGGGAAAGTCCCTTACAATGCTCGATGGAAATTAGGAGAGAAGTGCATGTCCTTTTCTCATTTTCTTCCCCTTTCCTGAAACTCTCAAACTCTTTTTTTTTTTTGCATCATTCCCTGATGAATGTTAATTTTCTGGAAGGTCAAGATATTGGGGGCAGGTGGTTAAAAGCATGAGAGAGCTCTTTTGACATTTATTTGGGTACACGTTTCCTTCTAAGATCTGAGTACCTGAGTGGCTGGAATTATAGGAGGGGACTCTCCCATTATTCCACGTCAGATTTGTATTTTACACTGAATTAAAATAAAATAGAAGCAGTCTCTATATGGCAAACACTCACTTCTAGAAATCTAGTATTTGAGACGGCTTACATCTCTTTCTTGGGATGGATGACATCTCTACTTAGCTCATGCCCTAAGTTCTAGAAATAGTCTCTTACTATTTGGGGCCTAAACTATAATGAACTGTCTATTCTTCATGGGAAAACAAAACAAAACAGAAAACAGAGCTGCTATTCATGATTCCAGGCTCAAAGGAGACAGGTGATGTTGCTTTTGTGCCACATGGAGTCAACCAATTTTCCTTTTGTCTTGGCCAAAAGCCCAGGCACTCGGAAGTATAATATTCAACCATGGTTATACATTAGAATTATCTGGGTAGCTTTAAAAACACTGCAATGTCTTCATTCTCCCGTAGACCAATGAAATCAGAAACTCTTGGGGTTACACCTGGGCATAGGTATTTTTAAAATCCTCAGATGACATCAGCATGCTTCCAGAGTGGACAAATACCAATTTAGAAAAGACTGTCTCAGTCCTGAAAGAGTTATTATTTCATAACAACCCTAGGTGAGATTGCAAACAAATTGATTTTGGTATGTAAGGGGCATATTTTTCCCATGCTTGGTGCTCTATTTCCATTGTCCCATGCTCCTTAAATTACCTTTTAAATCATTTCAGTAAATACACCATGATATACAGTTAATAAAAACTAATTTAGAAACAATTCAAGGAAAACCAAATGCTTACAGAGGTGAAAGTTGGGTCCTTGAGCTGTGAGTGGTAACTGAACCAGGAGGGCTTCAGAGGCAAGATTCTACTATAAATAAAAATTCACACACAAAGAACCCCTGTCTTGGGAAGTGTGCACTCAGGTGTAGGACAGCAGGATTCATTCTTGTAACTGGTCTCCTGTGTGTACTTTTGTTTCCTTTACAGTCTAATTTCCATACAAAAGCCTGAGTGATTGTTTAAAAAATGCAAACTATTCTCTGTTGAAATCTTTCCAGTAGCTTCTCACTACACATAGAATAACACCCAAATTCCATCCTGTAGACAAGAAAGGCCCCTGTTCTCCTCACTGTTCCCATCTTATACCCCTCTCTATGTATCTTACTCTCCTCCAGTCACCTTGGGTGTTTTCTGTTCTTGAGTAGCACAAACTCACTCTGGACACTGGGCATTTGCTCTCCTTTTGCAGTGCTCTTTCCCAAGACCACAGAAAGGCCTGTCCTGAACTCCTGACCCATAGCAGCCCCCCTCTCACCACCTTCCATCTCTCTCACATCTCCTTAGAGCTTTGCTTCAAGGCATCATCATTTTCCTGAATCATGTTCATTTTGTCCCCTTCCTTGAAGGTGAGCTGTGAAATCACAACTTTGACTTGTTCATTTCCATGTCTTCAGTAAGTGCAGAGCCCACAGGTCTCTCTAGGAAATTAATCAAAAGTAGCACTCTTGACAAACACAGGGCTGCAGGTCCCAAACCACACTCCCATGGCTTTATGAGTCCCTTTGAGAGATTTACAAAAGTGTCTTCCTTCTTCCAGTCAGATGTAGATGCAGGACTTAAGGACTTGAGGTTTACATGCAGATGGTGGGTTGAAATTTTTCACTTGTTCTGCACAATGGTAGGTGGCCAAAGTGCCTGAAATATGGTAACTCTTTGCTGGATGAATTTATCAGGAGTGATTGTGGCAATGCTCATTAGCAGAGTACTCACTTTGCTCCTGCATTCTAAACATTGCAAAAGAGACTCAGCAGCAAAACAGCCATGTGCTAATAAATGGAGAACAAACAAATCTCCAGAAGAAACAACCACCAACACTGCTTGACTTGTAGTATTTGCCAGTTTCCATGTTGTAAAGAGTCCATCCAACCATAGCCCATCATTTCAAGCCATTAACATGTTGATGGCTTGCAAAATTCCTGAAAGTTAATGGTTTCACAAGCTATTAACGTGATATCAATGGTTTTCACAAGCTATTAACGTGGTATCAGTGGTTCACACTGACTCCTACACACCAAATCAAGCCCTACCCTGATGTTGAATCTCAAATAGGGATCTCAGAATCTGGGTCAAAGAAAATGACTAATCCCACACTCCCTTGCAGCAGAGGTAAAGATGGTTTATACTCAGTCTGTCGGCATCGTCATGCATGTGAGGACCTGGAAATGGCTTGACTTCTGGGTGGAATGGGAGATCCAAGATGATTTTGAAAATAGAGGAGAAAAACAAAATTAAGGCTGACACCAGTGACCTAATGCATTGAATCTCTCTTCATCTACAACATAAACAATTTGGACTAAATATTCTCCATTTCAACAAAACAGACTGTTGTTCCATATGCCATATGAGTATTAGCATGAGGGAAGGGGAAACCTAGAAGATCTTGGTTTCTATGTATGAAGGAGTTTGTGCTCCGTGTGTAAATAATACATCGCTCTTTCTAGGCTAGTAAGTATTTAATACACATTCTTTTCTAGTTGAAGTAAAATTACTTAGGTCAAATTTGCCTTGAAACTAAAAACTAAAGCTTAAGAACTTTTAAATGCCAAGGATACTATTTAAATCAATAAGAACCCAAGTATTTTCCTATTTTTTCTCCTATCAGAGCTTGCATCTGATTTTCCTTTTTACTTCTCTACACACCCTATTTGACATCCTTTGTTTGATTCTGGATTTCAAGCAAAAGTTAAACACGTGCCTAGCAACTCAGACAAAAAGGAAATCCAAACCATCAAGCTGGAGAAGCATAAACCACTGTCATCAGGGGCTCAGAAACAGCTTTCAGAGTTGTAATTTCTGATGTTGAGCTATCACTTTGCCGGGCAAATACTAGTGTTGAAATGTATTATTACTACCCTTCTCCCTAGTCTAACCACCAGAACAAACATCCAACTTCTCAGGGAAATTCAAGTGTGCATGGATGAGACAGGAGCCCTTTGCTGCAGCCTTTAGACAGTGGACACCAAGCTCTAATAGAGTCTGTCATCCTCACACGAGCCACTGAATCATGTTTATATGTAACTTGCATATTAAAAAGCAACAGCCAATGTCAATGGTGCCGATATAAAAAATATCTTAATAGTCAGTAACTGACTAATGAATACTACCATAATAACAGTTTAATTTGAAGAATTCTGACAGCTGCTTGCTTTGATGAGCATGGTTTCCAAGGAATCTTAGTCCCATGCTGAGAACATCACCAGCCTGCTGATTGATAGCAGCAGTGCAGAACTGTTTAATGTCACCACCTCTCAGCTAAAGTAATAATAAACAGGAATGTTACGGTTTATTTTTCTGTATGAATTGTTCAGGCTGTATATGGTAAGTACCAACTCAATAGGGGATAATAGCTGCCATTCTCCTGGGAGTTGTAACTGGAGGTGAGCCTTTTTTCTTTTATCAGCAAGGTTTATATATCAGAATGAATGTAGAAGTTCTTGATTTTCTGGTGGATTTATTTTATTCCTTTACATAGCTCTTGCTCATCCCATTCTGCTTAGCAAATGTAATTACTCTGGTTAAGATGTAGCTTCCTTATTATTTTTGAACTTCCCAAGATAGTTTAAAGCAGACAGCTAGGGTATGAAATATATGGTTCTACAACTATCTTAATTATACTGTGGGACTCTGTATTTGATATGAAATAGCAATGTCTGGGAAGTGAATTTAATCTCTACAGATTTAGGACGATTGCCAAAAAGATTCATTGATTTTTTTTTTCCAGAAGTGCAATCTTTTATTGTATTAATGTCAGAAGCTTCAAATTATTAGGAAATGTGTCAAGAATCTCAAGGTATAATAATGTTCTTTAGAGAGCTTGATTCTGAAGACAGTGCAATGAAATGTTCAAAAAGAAAACATGTCTTATGTTCTTTAAGAATAAAGCTCTGGGATTCGTTTTAATTTGTCATTTTGAGCAGGATGAAGTCTCCACTGAGTACTTTGATGTGAAAGCCCTGGGTGTGATATACAGCTATTCCTTGGTCACTCAGAGCTTCACAAGCTCCAGATTGCAGGGACTTTAGCAGTCCTGGAAAAAAAAAAAAACACAAAAGATACTGACTTGGGATTTGAGGCTTCAGAATTGAATGATGAAGAACCACTGGGATTTGTCCTGGTGAAGAGGTCACAAAGAAGGGATCATAAAAAAGGGGAGATAATATTATGAGCTGTGTCACCAAGCTCAGGTAGAGATTTATATGTCCTAAAATCAGGGGAAATCTAAGCACTGGGCAATGGATTACTTAGGGTGATTTTTACTGCAATGAATAAAAAGATGGGTTAAATAACACAGGGAAAAGAATGGTTCTAGCACCTTCAGATCAGATCAGATCAGTTGCTCAGTCATGTCCGACCCTTTGCGACCCCATGAATCGCAGCACGCCAGGCCTCCCTGTCCATCACCAACTCCCAGAGTTCACTCAGACTCACGTCCATCGAGTCAGTGATGCCATCCAGCCATCTCACCCTCTGTCGTCCCCTTCTCCTCCTGCCCCCAATCCCTCCCAGCATCAGAGTCTTTTCCAATGAGTCAACTCTTCGCATGAGGTGCCCAAAGTACTGGAGTTTCAGCTTTAGCATCATTCCTTCCAAAGAAATCCCAGGACTGATCTCCTTCAGAATGGACTGGTTGGATCTCCTTGCAGTCCAAGGGACTCGCAAGAGTCTTAACCAAAACCACAGTTCAAAAGCATCAATTCTTTGGCGCTCAGCCTTCTTCACAGTCCAACTCTCACATCCATACATGACCACAGGAAAAACCATAGCCTTGACTAGACGAACCTTTGTTGGCAAAGTAACGTCTCTGCTTTTGAATATGCTATCTAGGTTGGTCATAACTTTCCTTCCAAGGAGTAAGCGTCTTTTAATTTCATGGCTGCAGTCACCATCTGTAGTGATTTTGGAGCCCAGAAAAATAAAATCTGACACTGTTTCCACTGTTTCCCCATCTATTTCCCATGAAGTGGTGGGACCGGATGCCATGATCTTCGTTTTCTGAATGTTGAGCTTTAAGCCAACTTTTTCACTCTCCACTTTCACTTTCATCAAGAGGCTTTTGAGTTCCTCTTCACTTTCTGCCATAAGGGTGGTGTCATCTGCATATCTGAGGTTATTGATATTTCTCCCGGCAATCTTGATTCCAGTTTGTGTTTCTTCCAGTCCAGCATTTCTCATGATGTACTCTGCATAGAAGTTAAATAAACAGGGTGACAATATACAGCCTTGACGAACTCCTTTTCCTATTTGGAACCAGTCTGTTGTTCCATGTCTAGTTTTAAGTGTTGCTTCCTGACCTGCATACAAATTTCTCAAGAGGCAGATCAGGTGGTCTGGTATTCCCATCTCTTTCAGAATTTTCCACAGTTTATTGTGATCCACAGAGTCAAAGGCTTTGGCATAGTCAATGAAGCAGAAATAGATGTTTTTCTGGAACTCTCTTGCTTTTTCTATGATCCAGCGGATGTCGGCAATTTGATCTCTGGTTCCTCTGCCTTTTCTAAATCCAGCTTGAACATCAGGAAGTTCACGGTTCACATATTGCTGAAGCCTGGCTTGGAGAATTTTGAGCATTACTTTACTAGCGTGTGAGATGAGTGCAATTGTGCGGTAGTTCGAGCATTCTTTGGCATTGCCTTTCTTTGGGATTGGAATGAAAACTGACCTTTTCCAGTCCTGTGTCCACTGCTGAGTTTTCCAAATTTGCTGGCATATTGAGTGCAGCACTTTCACAGCATTGGGTGGGCTTCAGGCACATGGGATTCAGAGATCAGTGCTGTCATGAGGGCTTGAGCTGTATTTAATATGATCCTTACTGTGCTCTATAGGCTGTGCGTTCAACTCGTTCTCAGACTAGCTCGCCTGTACTCCACTCTAGCCTTTGTCTAAAGACCTCAAGGTAAACTCCTAAGATTAATGCAAGTTTGACTCTCATTCTTTTTAGAGGAATCCAAGCCAATAATTGACTCAGCCTAGGAAACTCACAGATGCCCCAATATAAATCAGGGGCTGTTAAGGAATGCCATATAGATGCTGATGAGAGTGGTGAAAACAGCAGTGTTTTCAGAGATAGGCACACTCTACTTTCTGGAAAAACAAAGGCTGCCTCAAAGGCTGGAAGGTACAGGTCCTGTTGCAAACCTCTGCACACCAGTGTATTAATGTTTTCGGGACCGACTGAAAACTTGACATCCAGTTTTCACTGCCAAATGACACAGTCTAATTGTTCACCATATCACTCAAGGCTTCATAATGAACTCACTGAACTTGCCAGATGGGAATTCTATTCTTTCAGAAGGAACTCTACCTACATTCTGATGGGGCTGCTCTCATCCCAGCTCCCTACCTTTGTTCTTACTCACTCTTCCCTCATCTTTCATTAGCATCCTTTTCTCTAAGCAGCTACATCTGACTTGGCTCTGAACATTGTATTGGAAGAGGTAAAGGATAGTAATTATGAATGTAGGTACTGGAGTTGTGTAGGATCAGACTTAGCTCTGTTAGCAAGTTATTTAACGTCACTCAGTTATAATTTCCTTATATTTGAAATGAGTGTATAATGGGGCCTAATTCAAATGTTCTAAGCATACAATGAGTTAATATATGTAAAAAGTTTAGAACAATGCCTGGCACTTGGCAAGCATTCAATAAATATGAGCTAGTATGTAAAAATATTCTATGAAATCATTCTCTACCATCCCACATCTCTTCTTCCTTTAAATTAGTGTAATGTTTTGGCCCGAGACCCTCACTGCACTCTTAAACATGTGCTGCTAACTTTATATAAGTGACAAGTATCAGATACTTGTTTTTCCGCACAGGACATAACTCCACACCATAAATCTATAATGTAGGCACCTAACAAATATATACTGAAGACATGGAATGTGGCTAAGAATGTGGCTATGCATGTTCAAATAGGATCACAGTTGGCCAAAAGGACCATTGAAAAAACCCACTGAAAATTAACATATGCAATCAAATCCTGTTTTTTTTTTACAATATAAAAAATTATGTCTATAGAGCTAGGGAAGAGTTTATCAGTTAGGTCTATAATTCAGGTTTTAAAATTCCATTCCAAATATTTACTAACACTCAGTAAATATTTTCTATCTGAGTATTAGGCTAGCATATCCCCTTCAGCATATTCTAGGCAATTTACTAGGTGCAGGGAAGATGGAGGTGAATAAGACAATCTCAGACCTAGCAGAAAAAGAAAACATTAAATATTACAAGTATGAAAAGGTCTTTAAGGAAAAGTACAAATAGACATGTGTATATCAGTGTGGGATATAGCACAGGCTTCCTCTGTTCCCTGGATGTATAAACATTAGTGCTATTGGTGCACATAGAGGGTTATTATAGGCACATTATATGTAGAAAGTAATAGCTGTATCTGTATAATGCTATATAGTTTCTAACAGTACTTCCTTATTTCTCATTTGACTGAGGGTCCTAGAACTACTGACTCCATAATTAGTAATCTATTTTCTCTACCTTGTGCCCCCTACTCTTCTTCTTTTCCATTAACAACTGCTACTTACATATATTTGATGAGAACAAGGTAAATATAGTGATATATTTGTGATAGCAACAGTGGCAGGGCTTCCCTGGTAGCTCAGATGGTAAAGAATCTGACTACAATGCAGGAGACCCTGGGTTGGGAAGTTCTCCTGGAGAAGGGATAGGCTGCCCACTCCAGTATTCTTGGGGTTCCTGGTAGCTCAGGTGGTAAAAACTCCATCTGTAATGCAGGAAACCTGGGTTCAATTCCTGGGTTGGGAAGGTACTCTAGAGGAAGGCATGCTGACCCACTCCAGTATTCTTGCCTGGAGAATCCCCATGGACAGAAGAGACTGGTGGGCTACAGTCCATGGGGTTGCAGAGTTGGACATGATTGAGTGACTAAGCACAGCACAGCAAGGGTGGCAATTAATATCGCTTGCTAGTGTGAATTGGATATAAAAAGGTAATTTATAGGCTTGGCATCTGGTTGTTGCAAATGATATTTGCCTACCAAGAGCTCTCTTCTGTCTTTACATGCTAATTCCTCCTCATTCTTGGAGATCCAGTTTTAGTGTGACCTCCTCAAGGAAGCATTCCTAGGTTATTCCTCTAACTCTTCCTTCTCCTTTCCAAATGAAGAGCTTGCTCTACTACCTGAGTTCAAAAATCACATGGGTTTACTTCTCTGTCTTCCTTAGGAATCATGGGCTCCTGCTCCTTAAAGCAAGGTCTATGCCTCATTTATCATTTTATCTTTAGTGTCTCATACAGCATTTGGAGAGGGAAAGAGGGAGAAAGAGATGCAAAGAGATGTGTGTGTGTGTGTATGTGAAAGAGAGAGAGGGTTGGAGAGAGGGAAGGAGAGAAGTGGCATACATGCACATGTGCTAAGTTGCTTCAGTTGTGGCTGTCCATGGGATTCTCCAGGCAAGAATACTGGAGTGGGTTGTCATGTCCCTCTCCAGGGGATCTTCCTGATCTAGGGATCAAACCCTTGTCTCTTACGTCTCCTGCATTGACAGGGAAGTTCTTTACCACTACACTTGCAAAGCCATGGCATTCTACAGTGCCTTTCAAATTACTTTAAAAAGTTTAGATTCCAAATTATACTCTTAGACTCCATGAAAAAAATAAACTCCCAGGACATTCTGTAAAATCCTAGCATATGTAACTCAACTCTTTCTTCTACAGAAAATTAATAATTGCCTTATTTATGGTTAAAGCCAGAAGTTGTGTAATAAAAATAGTTCAAGATTATATATAGCCTTGCAAGACAGGAGAGAAGAGAGCTAGACCGGGAGTGAGGGTACATGGGTTCCAGGTGTGATTTCATGGCTCTGGAACTCATTCTTTGCATGAGGTGTTTCAAAGGTCACTTCCAGTTTTAAAATATTATGACATGAAAACAGTAAAGGTACCCATCTTTTACAGGGCAAATAGAGTCAACAAAAAATATAACATATACTATGGACAAGGAAAAAAATAAGATTACAATGAAGCAATTAGATGAAATTGAAATCTCCAGTATATAAAACATTGCAGACAAGAAAGGCTCTTTTCTCCAGATGGCTAATTGAATAGAAGATTTGTACAAATGCATGAAAATGGTAGGCATAGACATAAGCTTGGTATGAAATAAATCAGAACAATCATGCATTTTTCTAATGTAAAAACTTCTACTTGTAAATAAGGGAAAAAGAGTAAAGGATAGAATAAAGAGAAAAGAGCATATATGATTCATTTATGTATTCAAGGTTTAGAGCTTTAGTGAAAATGACAGATAAAAGGAATTTTTTTTTCTTCTTGGATGTATTACAAGCTATTTGTTAAGACTGAATACTATTTCAGCTAAGTTGTATAGAAGCTCCTATTCTTCCTACTAAAGCAGGTTCTTCTTTTTTTTCTTTAATAACAGTCCGACTTTGAACAATCAAGGAGATTAAATGGAGCATATGTTGAGACTATCCATCTTTGACATCTTGACTATCTTGTCATAAAAAAATAATATCACATAAATAACACATTAGGGGTTACTTCTCCTGCTTGATGAGACTTTTTTTTTTCTTGGTTCCTACAGCCCTCTCTCTCTGGCACAGAAAATTTGGAGAAAAAGTGGTGAAGAGATAGCAAATATAAAATAAATTTCTATTGTTTTTAAGATATACATACAGTGAAGAAAGGAAAAGATAATAGATTAGTTAACAGTAAAAATACCTGAACCATAATGGACAGTGAAAGATAAAATGGCATTTATTACTATTATTATATTCATAGTAATAATACTAGCAGTAGCAGTAAATTTGTACCAAATTTCCTAGCTTTTAATGTGTGTGTAGTAAACTGTGGGCTTCCTAGGTGATACAGTGGTAAAGAATCTGCCTGCCAATGCAGGAGAAGCAAAGATGCAGATTCGGTTCCTATCTTGGGAAGATCCCCTGGAGGAGGAAATGGCAACCCACTCCAGCTTTCTTGCCTGGAAAATTTCACAGAGGAGCCTGGCAGGCTACAGTCCATGCAGACATGATTGAGCACGCACATCATATGCCACGTAATCAAATGTTGCTAGGATCAATCTTGAGAAATTTATGGCAGAGCAACTGGACATTGTTTATGCTCCATCAATAACAAACCAGCACAAACTGAAGGAACAGATTCCAGTTGCTGCTAGAACAGCTCCATCCTTGACCTTGCAGAATAAAGTTGCAGCAAGGAACAGCCAAGGAGATTTAAAGGTCAGAGACAACACTGCATAACGATCTGACATTATATAAGACTATATGGAAGGATCATTTATTCAGCAACAGATAAATCTAGGTCAAAAGAAACATTTAGAAGGATATGTTGAATTGGCTCACAATGAACAGTGTCTTGAGAGAGTTGTCATTCTTGTCACAAACTACAAAAATGTTGACTATTATCAATCATCCCACAGCCCACATATGGACTGTCCTTCATTTTCTAAAAGCAGGTGAAAATCGCAGGTGGCAACAGCCTTCAGGAAACTAAACAGCAACTTAATACTGAGGTGTTTTAAGGAATCATACTGATACAAATCAGGATCCAGATAAATCAGTGTAAATATTTTTGTTTGTGTATGCCTGCTCAGTCACATAGTCATGTTGGTCTCCTTGCAGCCCTGTGGACTGTGGTCTGCCAGGCTCTTCTGTCTATGGGATTCTCCAGGCAAGAATACTGGAGTAGGCTGACATTTCCATCTCCTTGACTACTTACTATTGAAAGGCTCCAAGATCAGATTTTTTGACAGTAGAGAGAACCTGTAGGAGTTTTAGATGGTTGTTCCCGAAGAGAAAGTGAATGAAAAGCCTCCCCCACCCCACAAAAGCCAACAACCAATCTTGGCTAAAAAACAAACAACAAACCTATTAGCTATTAGGGGATTTCTAGAACTAAGAATGTTTTCATTTCTCTTTGGTTTCTAGCTTTAACAAATCAGTATCAATTAGTGGAGTATATACCTGAAGTAAAAAAGTCAAAGAATATGCTTGTATTATGTACAGAAAAAGAGATATTCGGCTGTTTTAGCTTAGTAAAGTTCACAATTCAGACATGCATGATAAGAGACTAAATCACTTCCATGCTAATGCTGATACTTCAGCACTATTTTGTGACATCTTCATGGATTTAATCATATGAAACAGCAAGTCAGCTAAGACTTCGAGAAAAATCACCTATAGATTTTTAGGTACTTTTTCTCAACACTGACTCATCCCCATTTTTTCAATGATACATTATGAAAAATTTCACATTAGCAGCTAAGGTAAAAGAATATTACATTGAACATCTGTAAACTCATTACCTGGATTCTACCATTAACATTTCACTATACTGGTGAAGAGTTGACTCGTTGGAAAAGACTCTGATGCTGGGAGGGATTGGGGGCAAGAGGAGAAGGGGACGACAGAGGATGAGATGGCTGGATGGCATCACTGACTCGATGGACGTGAGTCTCAGTGAACTCTGGGAGTTGGTGATGGACAGGGAGGCCTGGCGTGCTGCGATTCATGGGGTTGCAAAGAGTCGGACATGACTGAGCGACTGATCTGATCTGATCTGATCTGATACTTACTTTACCTTCTACTCATCCCTCTAGACAATCAACCCATCTTAGTTTTTGATGCATCTGCAAATCAGCATGATGGATTACATTAACAATCTGAAGAATAAAAGTGACATAATCATTTCAATAGATGCAGAATAACTTTTCACAAAATTCAACATCCACTTATGATTCTATTAACTAATAGAGTCTTTGCACATGTAATCAGTTAAGGACTAAGATGAGACCATTCTGGATTGGGGCTGGTCCTAAATCCCATGACTAGTATATTTATAAGAAGAGAACAGGACACACAGAGATATTAAGAAAGGCCAGGTTTTGGTGGAGGCAGACTGCAGCAATCAGGAGATGCTGTGAAGAGAAAAGGAAGGATATTTTCAAGTCTAGAGGGAGCATGGCCTTGCCAGCTCTTTGGTTTTAAACTTCTAGCTTCCAGAACTGTGAGAAAATAAGTTTCTATTCTTTAAAGTCTACCAGTTTGTGGTAAATCTGTTTGCCAACAGGATTGAGAAATAAAAATTCTGCTACTTAAAAAAAAAACAAAAAATAACAAAGTGCATCACTACATTTTCCCCTAAATACTTTACCATGCACATCATTAGAGTTCAGTATCTGTTTACAATTTCTCTGATGCAAAATAGACATAAATGAAAAGCACACAGCTTAAATGTGCATTCTGAGTTTTGAAAAATGCATGCATCTATGTTACCAACAACTTTTAGCAACACATTGAACATGATCATGGCTCCTTCAGGCCTCCAGAAACCACCACTGTTCTTATTTTTGTTCCCACCATAGATTTTTCTCTAGAACATCTTATAAATGGAGTCCCATAGTATGTACTACTGTGGAAGACTTCTTTCAACCAGTATATTATTGGGCATCTCACCAGGTTTTTTTTTTTTTTTTTTTAACTGCAGAGGGGTTTCTGTTGTAATTATAGCACAATTTGTTTATTAATTCTCCTATTTATGGACTCTAGACTAGTTTCTAATTTTTTACTACTGTGAATAACGTTGCTGTGAACATTCCTATAGTGTTCTTTACACCCTGCATCTCATCCCCAGGCAGTCTCGGTCTCTTTCTACAAAACGGACAGTCCAGGGTCTATGTGGAAGACTATGTCCTTCTGATCATCAAATAAGTTTAAATTTCAGACTCTGTTTGGACTTGATCAATTAGTGGACTGTTCTTTATTTTCATTGAGCCTTAGAGCCCAGATGGAAAGAATTTTTTTTTAAAGGGAAATAATGACATTAGTCATACTCTGAAGTGTGAATGCACTGTTTACTTCAAATACTTGCAATTCTAGGAGGAAAAAATAAAAAGAACTGATGTATAATTTATTACTTCTTCCATAAAGATTGTGACTTAAAATAGCCTGGAGTTTTTAATGTTGTAAATCTCTCCAAAAGAGATTTCAAGTGCTTATCTTTTTGCTCTCAAAAGAAACAAAAAAATCAGTGTATCATAGATATCACATATGTGACACAATTTCAAAATTATCAATATTAGACTATTACTAATGCTCAGCACTGATATGAGTTGTGAAATTCTTGAATGTTTTTCTAGCCAAATACATTGAAACAAATTTTCTGGAATAGAAGAACAATTTCTCATGACTACTTTAATACTTGAAGATTTAACTTCTACAAGGCTATACAAAAATGATGCCAAAGAATGCTCAAACTACCGCACAATTGCACTCATCTCACATGCTAGTAAAGTAATGCTCAAAATTCTCCAAGCCAGGCTTCAGCAATATGTGAACCGTGAACTTCCTGATGTTCAAGCTGGATTTAGAAAAGGCAGAGGAACCAGAGATCAGATTGCCAACATCCGCTGGATCATAGAAAAAGCAAGAGAGTTCCAGAAAAACATCTATTTCTGCTTTATTGACTATGCCAAAGCCTTTGACTGTGTGGATCACAATAAGCTGTGGAACATGCTTCAAGAGATGGGAATACCAGACCACCTGATCTGCTTCTTGAGAAATCTGTATGCAGGTCAGGAAGCAACAGTTAGAAATGGACATGGAACAACAGACTGGTTCCAAATAGGAAAAGGAGTACGTCAAGGCTGTATATTGTCACCCTGCTTATTTAACTTATATGCAGAGTACATCATGAGAAACGCTGGACTGGAAGAAACACAAGCTGGAATCAAGACTGCCGGGAGAAATATCAATAACCTCAGATATGCAGATGACACCACCCTTATGGCAGAAAGTGAAGAGGAACTCAAAAGCCTCTTGATGAAAGTGAAAGTGGAGAGTGAAAAAGTTGGCTTAAAGCTCAACATTCAGAAAACGAAGATCATGGCATCCAGTCCCACCACTTCATGGGAAATAGATGGGGAAACAGTGGAAACAGTGTCAGACTTTATTTTTCTGGGCTCCAAAATCACTGCAGATGGTGACTGCAGCCATGAAATTAAAAGACGCTTACTCCTTGGAAGGAAAGTTATGACCAACCTAGATAGCATATTCAAAAGCAGAGACGTTACTTTGCCAACAAAGGTCCGTCTAGTCAAGGCTATGGTTTTTCCTGTGGTCATGTATGGATGTGAGAGTTGGACTGTGAAGAAGGCTGAGCACCGAAGAATTGATGCTTTTGAACTGTGGTGTTGGAGAAGATTCTTGAGAGTCCCTTGGACTGCAAGGAGATCCAACCAGTCCATTCTGAAGGAGATCAGTCCTGGGATTTCTTTGGAAGGAATGATGCTAAAGCTGAAACTCCAGTACTTTGGGCACCTCATGCGAAGAGTTGACTCATTGGAAAAGACTCTGATGCTGGGAGGGATTGGGGGCAGGAGGAGAAGGGGACGACAGAGGGTGAGATGGCTGGATGGCATCACCGCCTCGATGGATGTGAGTCTGAGTGAACTCCAGGAGTTGGTGATGGACAGGGAGGCCTGGCGTGCTGCGATTCATGGGGTCGCAAAGACTCGGACACAACTGAGCAACTGATCTGATCTGATCAAGTCAAAAAAGAATTGGGAACAACTAATTACAAATGATTCTAAGTTTCAGAGGGGAGGTTGGGTCGGAGTTGGCATAAAGGTTCCTTTTAACTTATGTAGTTTTATGTCAAAAGTTATTATGGACACACAGTTAAAGGTCTGTTACATGTTATATATTCACACATGTTATAGAATGATTCCTCTTAAATAATTATTTTTAAAGAATACATATATATATAGAGAGAGATAGATAATATATTTCATCTATTTTTTAAAAAGAAATTCATTCTTCTAGTTCATCCCTATAAGTCCATTTACAATATTTCACTCTAGGACTTCTATGTTTTTCAGGAAGGAAAATGTACACTATCAAGTATTACAAAGAAAAAGAGATAAGGTTGTTTTGTTAGGTTAATATCAAGAAAGAAGTGCATGTACAATGCATATAATCTATGGAATGACAAAAATAATCATCTTACCGAAGTGAATATTATTGTAAGTGACAGGAAGAGCAGATCATTTCAAAATTTTACTTTTACTGTTTTTCTTATAAATGATAACAGAAGAGAGATACTGGACAATGTTTACTTAGCTATATAGGTCAGAATGAATGTTAGCATTCAGTTTAATCACCATGGGAGCCTTGCTGGAACCAATAAACCCAGTACTATACTCTATTCACTAATAGTGATAATCAGAATATCTGGTTAGGGGTTTCCCTTTGAAAAGATGTCCCCCAAGGATTGTACTAGGTATCAAAGTTCTGACTGAGCTGTGTTGATCATTAACAACAGCTTCCCTCACCCTCTCTCTGACTCTAGCCAGGCACACCACTTTGCCTCTGCCTATAGTCTAGGCCAACCCATATCCTGAATCTCCTCTGAGCTTACATAGGAAGCATGCCATTCATTTGCTGATTTCCTCAACCTCTATTACTGCTGCTGTAATTTTGTTTCTGTTCCCAAACTTTTTGCCTAAACTGATTACTTTTAGTCCAGACTGTATATTGGGTTCTTGCTGCTGTATTATTCAATACTCACTTTGGTAACTGATCCTTGCTTGACTCTTCAACCTCAATGGTTCTTCTCTCTACTCCCTGACCTTCTAGACCTAAGGTCTTGTTTCCCTAGAGCACCTTGATTGCTTCCTCATCTCTATACCTCTTGACCTCGCTAGATTGGCCCCAATGGTTTTACATTCATCTCCACTCTGGCCAACACAAAATCTATATATAATAGAATAAAAACTGGGCAAAAATCCTGAGACATATTCTAAGGGAAATGGAACAGTTTCCAAAAGAGAAGAATATTAATTGATTTGTACTTAACACTAACTAGTATTGTGATCTTCTATTCATTTACACCATGGAGAAGCCTTATCTCCAAATTTGCTTCCAGTCCCAGCATTCTATATTTGTGTACATATCTTTATGATAATAATTACAACACACATTCTATTAACAACTAGATTCAAATGTGTTGAAAATTTCCCAGGTATAAACTGAAAGTGAAAGTCGCTCAGTCATGTCCGACTCTTCACGACCCCATGGACTATACAGTCCATGGGATTCTCCATGCCAGAATACTGGAGTGGGTAGCCTTTCCCATCTCCAGGAGATCTTCCCAACCCAGGGATCGAACCCAGGTCTCTCTCATTGCAGGCGGATTCTTTACCAGCTGAGCCACCAGGGAATCTCCAGGTATAATGATCATCCCAAATAAATGAGAACATGTAGTCAACAGACAATTGCAATAGTTTTCAACATGGCTGCATGTAAGAAATATCTGGGAGGCTATCTGGGAGGCTTTTATAGAGTCTATTGCCCAGGGCCCATTGAGACCAATAAGAATACAGCTCCTTGGCACAAGGCATATGTAGTGTATAAAAGCTCCCACATGTGATTTCAATGTATAGCTTAGATTATAAACTACTATAATAATCAATGACTCAGTTCATTGAGCACAGATTTTTAAAATGTCCCCCTCACAGAGTGACTCAGGCAAAATATTTCCTGGGACATGAGATATTAATAAATGCATAAATTCAATAAGTAAACTGTCCTATCAACGCAGACGTATCTTACCTTTTAGAAAATATAAACCTGATTTTTGGCCCCAAACTTTACTTGACAGTTATATATATATTGATTCATCTAAAAGACAGTAGCCCATTTATCCTTTAAATATGAGAGACATGCTTCTCATTTGGAAACTGTTCCATTTCACTTAATAACCTGGTTACATATATTCTTCTAAAATAAGAAGTCAGCAGAGTTCCACCTCTGGGGTTAACATTACAGACCTGGTGTTGACCAGGTAAATCACCTGGGTTTACTTAGTTGATCATGAATTGATCTCATTACCTTTCCACACTCCTGCTGTTAACAATGAAATTTCACACATTCACACAAATATAAAATAATAAAAGTGAAAGATAAAGCCCATGAGTCAGGAAAAATGGATAACAGAAGTAATCACTGTGTGTTACTACTGTACAAATCAATAAAGCAAATATGTTATTCTTTTTAAGTGTCATATTACAATAATGCTTTTCTGAAGACTGTTGTCTGAATCCAATTTAAAGTGGCATCTGCTTGTGTTTGCTTAAAACAAAAGGGTGGTTGACTTAATGAATTATTTACAGGCATGCAATATGGCAACAGTGTCATTATGAACTCTCTTCTAAGATCTCCTCTGGCTACTCCTGGCAGGGTGTCAATTTGCTTGTTTTTATGGTAGGTGCACGAAATTGCAAAGCTATTCAAAGAAATGAGATTCTGCCATTGGACTCAGTAACGCACACAAACCCAGTAATAAAGCAATGGTGACAAGAATGGCGGAAACATTTATTTGCCATTAACGATGTGTAATGTGGAGCTCAAGTTAAAAAGGAATCATTAGAATTACATAAAGCTGAAAGCAGCTTTGAAAACAGGCCTAAGGCCTAAAAGAAATCAGAACATGCCTATATGAAGAAATGAAGTGAAAAAAAAAAATGTCATCTCTGTGCCCTCTTCCTTCTCCTTCTCATGTATGCTACCCGTTTCTCAGCAACTGTTTGGCAAGGGAGAACTGGGAGTTTTTAGAGTTTCTGTATCATATGTAAAAGAAATTAATAAATAAAAGACTTAAGGGGAAACATGGATACAAAGTGGCTTGTCACTTTATTTCCCTTGGTAACATTCTATCGATTCCAGGGTTGCTAAAACTTATTTCTATTAAGCCAGTATATCTAGACAGACAGCTTGTTAAGGTAGGTGGCTCTTAGAAGCAGGTCAAAATCCAGGGGAGGCCAAAAATAACAACAAATCCCCATAGAGGAGGTCATAACTTACTTTAAGGTAAGAACCATGTATAATCTGACACAATGCCTTGACTATAATCACTGATGAGTGATATTGGGTGATGGAGCAATTTGATCAAACTGAAATTTCAATTTATGAAAAAGGGCCTTGTGAGAAGATTTTGTGAACTAAAACAAGCTACTACTGGTAATTTTTTCCTGCAATGCCAGCCCCAGAATGTAAGAAAGAGGTATAAAGGGGATTTGTAGCTCTATATCTATTCTTCCAAACTTTGGTGATGATCTGCCACATGTCATGCCCTGCACTAGGTTGGGACCATAAAGTGCTAAGTCAGGACACTATCATCCCTATTTTCATGGATGGTCTAGCAGGAAATTTTGGAAATTTGGAAATTTGATGGGTTTTATTTGCCAGAGTTTCTGATGGATAACTAATGTTGTTGTTTTTTAATCTTAAAATGCTTTTTATACTCTGAGGGCTATCGTTGTTTAGAGCTCTCTTTTCATATTCGAATTAAGAACACATCTAAAGGTAAAAGGAACAGATTTTCTTATTAACTCTTGGAAAGACAAACCCTTAAATGCCTGATAAAAATATTAACAGAGGATGATTAAGTACAATTTATACTGAATGTTCAAGCTACACATCTGGTGATGGCATGAATGGATTTTATTGTGAAAATAGAAGCTTTGTGAAAAAGAGACCTCCAGTGGATTTGCAGGACCAGGATATAAATTCAAATTGTGTTTTCCAGTTTGAAGGATGAAGAAGAATTAAGAAAATCACCTCTTTCCCACAGGGAGTAATGCCTTCTCTGACTAACATAACTTTGAGACACTGTTCAAAGGAAGTAAGAAATTAGTAATCACCAAGCCAGCGGGTAGGACTGATTAATTTACTCTGACTGTAGTCACAGAACAAATTCACCAGAAAATTGCCAAAGTACATTTGCCTTTTTATAGTCCTAGGTATAAATTTAAAGTTGTGGTTACCAAGTCTAGTGGTCTTTTAAAAATCTTTTTATGGTTCCTGTAGCTGTGCTATTTTTATGCCCTGAATATGTTAGTAAAGAGAGGGCTGAGGGCATGGACTCTGGTTCCCAGGAATCCTGGGCATAAGTCCTAACCCTTTTCATGAAAAAATTATGCAGCTTTGGACAAGCCATTTAACCTCTCTTAAGTGCTATTTTCTCAATGGGAAATTTGGAAAATATTAATACCTAAATTCTTTATACCTAATGAAGGTGAAATAGGATAATACAACAGGTTTTAGTCACTAGACATGTTCAAAAGTGTTAGATATATTATCATTATCATTATTTTAGTTTTCTCACCAATAATCCCTCTGAAAATCCTTAATATTAAGTCAATATAGCATTGTTTTTCTAAGTCATATGAGACCCCAGGTTTACCAATTTGTTGCCTGGGAATCATTACATATGAGGAAGACAGAAGAATGATATACCAAGATGAAATCAGAAATTTATATTGGTTGTAAACTCTTACTTCTATGGAGAACTCAAGGCTCTGTCTCTCTTATCTGTATCTCACTCTGCTCCCAGCCAGGGGACATCTGCTGTGTACATCAAGGATAAGGACAAAAGGACCCCTATTCTACAGGAGAGTTAGCAAAGAAAAAGATAAGCTCTTTCTGCCAGTGGAGTACTCTTTCAATTTGCTTTCTTTGTGGTTTATTTTCTCTTTGGAATATTTTCCCTTTTTCCTTCAAATTCCTTCACAGTACTTTGTCCTCCTCTTCTCTCCCAAGTTACTGGTGAGAGATTTAAAGTTGTCTACTGTTTGGGAAGAGCCTTCTGAAATGGGGAGACCTTGAAAAACTGTGGTGGGACCCAAAGAGGGGAAACAAAAGTGACCAAGGGAAGCTCTGCTCTAGAAAGTCTTTCATCCTTGTAAAGGGTTTTCACTTCACTGTGTTGTTACAGCTCAAGGAGCAAAATCATGGAAGAAAAACCAAGTAAGATCTGTTTCCCTTTAGTCGCCATTGTGGGAGGCCAGAGTGTCCAGAAGCTTTAGAAATCATTAAGAGTACACTGGCTCACAGCTGATTCATTTGTTCTTCAGAAATATCTGGGTGTGGTAGCCAGCTGATGCAGAGTTCCAGGATTCTAATACTGTTAATATATTTTGGAACAATGGGGAACATAAGTGATGTTTCTCAACATTTTAAGTACTAAATGCTATTTTGGAGAAGGAAAAGGCAACCCACTCCAGTATTCCTGCCTGGAAAAATCCCATAGACAGAGGAGCCAGGAGGGCTACAGTCCATGGGGTCACAAGAGTCAGACATGACTGAGCAACTAAACCACCATCAACTACCAAATGCTATTTAATTACACACTCTTTGGAAAACTACATTTGACTGACACTTGTTCACTTATTTTAATATTTCCAATGAGTTGACAACACAATGCTATTAGTAATACCTGTCATGTAAGGCCTATAATCAGCAAGTGGCCAAGAAAGTAGAATCAAGTTCGCACTATTGATTCTTTCCTACACCCTTACTTGTGATCAGTTTTGTATTAATTTTCATTAAAAGTATTTTAAAATAAAGCAACGTATTTAAAATCATTTATATACGATTGTAATGCCTTTTATTTATGTGGGTTTATTATTTCTAAAGTACTCACACATATTTTATACAATTAAAACAAAAATCATACCAAGTTTATTATCTCAGTTTTACAAATAAATGGACACTCAGAGAAGTTACATCTTGCGTAAGGTCCCAAAGTGAATACATGACAGAATTGGCAAATAAACTCAGCTCTGATCTCTTTCACCTCCCATAGCTGACTTTTTTGTTATAGTATCAAAGCAAAGAGGAGTTTTGTATTCCAATGGTTTTAAACTTCATTTTAGCACTGACTTCATTTCTCAAATGAAATATCATGCATAAACCTGAGACACATAACAAAACTGGGCAGCAGAACACCCACCTGCTGATTCCCCTCTATCTCCATCATGCAGAGACCTCTGAGGAACTGGCACTAAATCCAAAGTGTTTCTCGGAGTGTGGTTTGAAGGCACTTAGCAACCAGATCTATTCCCTTACCCATAGGCATCCTCACAGGTGGGCAGAAATACTACCATTTTGTGAGGGCAAAATGGAAATGCAGGGCCCAATGTTAAAAAATTAAGAATTTTAAGACGGTGACAGCAGAACCAAGTAAGAGGCCCTTTCTGATTGACAGCATAGGCTGCTTGTCTGTGAAGCTGTCCTTGTGTGTAGACCAGGATTTACTTTCAGAACCCTTTTACTAAATGGTTTCTAAACCTGTGTGCTTATCTTTTCTCAATGACCTTTGTCTATGCTCTGGTTCATTCTTATATTCATATTTGCCTTGGGGAAGGGTCATTAAATCTGCTCAAATTATATTATCATGGGGAATTTTTAAACCTTTAAAGCATATTTTCCTCCTGCCTGCATACCAGACCTTCACTCTAGCTCACAGCAAAGACCCATATTTCCAAGGGAAACTGGATTCCTTCTTTTAAGAAGGAATCTGAAGTAAAAGATATTTATCTTGTAAAATGGAAGCTCATAGCTTGAAAGCAGGTATTTCAAATTCCTTGGATCTCTTCCCATTCCTTACCCCACCATTACAATATCAACTATCAATATTGGTGGGCTCAGCTAAAAGACTTTGTCACTAGACTGTCACAGACACATGGCCATATGTTCATCACATCTGTCTCCTATTGTTCCTGGATACCCAGGAAGGTGGTATCTTTGAAAGAGTGGCTAACAGAGGATGGAGTGCTGTTTACAACTTCTGGGCCTAGGCCCCAAACCTGTATACTCCTCCACACTCCACTTCTTTTCCTCAGTTGCAGCCAAATGCAGAGGGCTCTTTGGAAAACTCAGATATCCTAGAAGATGATGAAGCTAGAAGTGGAAGGATCCTGATTAGCTCCATGCATCAGAGCATCTTGGTCTCCAATGACACACTGGTCCATGTTGGACTGTTTTGGAACTGAGAATAAATCTGTACTGTATTATGTGACCAAGATTTGGGGTTGTTGTGTTACAACAGTTAGCATTACTTTACCTGACTATACATACAGGCAAGATATTTCTGACAATCCTGGGGCTTAGCAAGAGTTAAGAAGAAAGATAAAAGTAAGCATTTAAAATAATATATTTCTTTTTTTTTTTTTTTTTGAAGCATAAGTTTATTTATTTATTTTTTTTTGGAAATTTGTGTGAGGAGACATAGAAAGGAGAGTTATATGGCTATATATATGTCTCTTGAGGTTTCTGAGACTCTGAGAGGAGACTTTCTTATCCTGTTAAAGGATAGGTCATGGCAGTCTGGTTGGATACTATATCCAGGTAGAGGGAACCCCTGATATTTAGCTTTCCAAAGCATCCCTGGTTCCTATCAGGTGTAGACAGAGCATGTAGTAGTAGAGTCTGACCCAAGAAGAGGCTAGAGGGATTGGTGATGGGAGATCAGATGTCTCTCTGGCATGGGCAGCTTCAGAGATAACCAAGTTAGGGCCAAAGGGAGTCAAAGCCACATCACATAGAGGTCTGGAGAAAGAGCACAAACCCAAATGAGGTCAGAACCACCTAAGAATACCAATAGACTCCAATCAAACTGAGTCAAGATCACAAGTTACTCCACCTGCAGAATTTAACTAAGAACACTTTCAGAGTAAGCCACACATAGATGAAGAAAAGGCAGGAAAGTTTGGGTAGAAGGGCCCTAACTCTTCTCCACTCCCGGAAGGTTTTGTAAATCACCTCTTACAATCAATGTGCCCAGACAACATCACATGGAAAGCAATAGGGCATGGGAGCCACCTCAGAGAAAATCGTGCTTACTCCAAAGATGAAACACTATTAACAGATTGATTAAATGACCAGTGTAGATTACACTTTAAGCAGGGTTGAACATTGAGCAATTTTTTTTCCTATTAGGAGATGGGAAATTTGCCAGAGTTGGGGAATGGCGGGAATGGAACATGACAGGGTTGGAAGTTCAGGTTAGTTTAAGACAAAATATTCATATATTCTTTGCATACCCAAGTTTTGATATGAGTTAAGCTTTGCAAATCTATGTATGATTAAAAGAAAAGTAAACTAAATAATTTCAAACTATCTACTAAAACTTCACACACCCCAGAACTCTCCTGAGAAAGTCTGGCAATGACAGATTTTTCTAAATGTATGGCCCTCCTCTTCTTTATTTGGTTGTGCCATGCTATTAAAAAGTATAATTTCCCCACATCCATTCTTGTGAAATAAAACACACAACAAGGAAAAGTGCATAAAACAGTGTTAGGCTTTTCATCCTTTCTTACTGAGCAGGTCTGGGGGAAACCAATCTTGCCGAGAACAATGTCAGAAACAGCAATTGACTACAGTGATAACAACATACCCAGAAGGCAGGTTGTCTGACAATAAAGTTGCCAAAAAAGAAATCGCTGTACCTGTGGAGACCTTGAGTAGTTCCATGAAGGTGGTCCATAGCTGATCATAAAGGCAGTGCAGAGCAGCTGGAAGTTCCTCTAACCAATGAGAGTTTCCTGAAGATTCTGAACCATTTGGCTTTGCTGGGTCACTCCAGAAAATATACAAGTGCTGCATTTGAGAGCAATGAAAGTTTTTGTGAATGAAAGAAGGCAGCAACTATCACTATTAGACCCTTCCCTCTTCATATCCATATTTAAAGTTCACTTTTGTTAGTGATGGAAATCAAAGCCTGTCCCCTGAGAATTGGCCACCAGATATAATTGCATGAGTACAGAATAGCTATAGCAAGTAAGTAGGAAAGTGCTTGGTTCCTCTTGCTTTGTGTGATATTTAAATTGTTTTAACCAACTCTTTTAACCAATGCTTGAGTGTACCAAAATGGCCAACTAGAGTTTTAAACAGTAGTAAGAGAGTACAAGCTAGAATATTTCAAAGTTTAACTCTAAAACGGATGTATAGTTTCTGCAGAAACCATAATATTTTGGGTCATTTCAGATTGTATCTCTTGTCCAGAGGATACCAGAGAGTTCTTGTTAGGCTGGATGGAGATAGCACAGAGTTACAACAGAAATGGGGAAGAAAGCCCCTGGGATTGTAAAAGTCTGTGTAAGACCCTGTCCAGAGTGATGCTGACTTGCCAGGTTTTCTTCCCTTTTCCTCTGTCTTAGAAGTTTATTAGGAAAAGAGAGAGAGAGAATTAAGGGAAACAGCATAGACTTCATGTTCCCCTGGTGAAGCATTAAAACCTGTATGGGTTCAGGTGTGCTGCTCATGTGCAAAACCATCCGGGTCTTGATCTGTTGCCATTTATGTGGTATTAGTTTTCTCCACAAGAGAGTCTGCAAGCTTATTTGGGATAGGGATATTATGCCAGTTGGTGTCCTAACAGACTGGCACACTCAGACTAGAATAATTCAATGAGGGTTTAATAGAGGAAAAAAAGTGGGCAGGGTTTTAGGAGATGGTACACGGGGAATGGTATAGTGCCCTAAGAGTAACAGAGCTAGAGATACCACCCTAGGCTCAAAGAAAGCCAGACAAAGGGTCTTAGAGCTTCTGTTCTGTGACCTTTCACAGAGCCAGTGGAGGCGAGCATGTCAAAAAGAGGGAAAGAATGCTGTCTTACCTTCCTGGAGCCTCCTGCAGGGGCACCATGGGCTGAGCTCAAGGGGAAGCCAGAGGGCTCAGGAATCCTGAGAAGCTGCCTGAGCACAGAGCATGGTGGGAAGGGCTGAGCGAGGATCTGAGCGAGGCAAACTAAGGATCCTCAGCATGGACACATTTCCCTTTCTCTTTTAAATACATGGCACCTGGCCTTAGTAACCAGGGGCTTGATTAAGAGGCTGCTCTTGGCATTTCAATGGCTCTTTTTCCTTATCTATATAGTAGCAAGGCATCTGCCTGCTTTTACTTCCCACAGGAGAGGAATGGTTTATCTATTTGAGGGGCCCTAAAAGAACCTGACTACAGGAATGAGTTCAAAGCATAATTTACACCAAAGCAATAACAGACCCCTAAAAGCTCTGATTAAGAGTCTTAAATAAATTCAGCTTCTGTAATTGCCAGTACACATCTCTGTCCTCGACTTTATGAACCAACTCCAGCACCCCCGAGCTTACATCCCTCCTTGATCAATCTTCAGCAAGGGATTTACTTCTCTAATAACACGCTTCTCAACATCAGGCAGGTCCCAGAATGACCATCAAACAGAGGCAATGTGAACAGCTGGGAGTATCTGATGGTAGTAAACACAGATGTGCCTGACAGGACATTAACTGCTTAGCACATTGATGTAACTGACTTCCCAACGTTCAGCAAAGCTTTGTAGTCCCTGAGATGCTACTGCCTGGGTCTAATGATTGCCATGTTTCCCCATCCGCTCTTTGGCAGTGTTTTCTGCTGCATCTGATGCAGTGCTACAGCTTGGTGTTAATTATGAGATCGGCTCAAGGCCTGTGATTTAGAGCCTGGGTTCAGAACCCTTTCAGTAATTCAGTTCCTGCAAGTCTGTGTTATTGGCTCCTGAATGCAGTTGCTTAAGCTAATTAAAATATAAGCTGGAGAAATTCATTTCTTAAGCAAAATTGAACCTGATGTACACACTGAATATTGTACCTTGTCATGTCCTTGTCTAGCTCAATTCTACCTCTTACTGCTTACCTCCTGCTTGAGAATTTCTTTTTAAAGCAAATGTTTGAATTGCTTGAGTGAGAATTGGCCCTTCTGAAAATAGTTTGATTGTAAAACAACTTGGATGAAGTATTGAAGTACGACACGGGTTTTTAATTTTCTTTTGTGGCATTATCAGTCAACCAATATCATCATGAGAAGACAAATTGATAGTCTCTTAGTAAAATGGGGAAATCCTTCAAATAACTTGTTCATCACACAAGTAAATGGCATTGTTGGAACAGACAGACATGAGATAACAGCACTGATAACTTGATGAGGGATCACAGTGGCTCTACCCTGTCCTACCCAATCTACCTAACACCAGTGTCACAGATATTTGCAGTATGGTTGATAAAATTAAGAGCAGACTTTTGCAAGGAACAAAATCTTTTAGTCTGTTAATCCAAACACACAACAAATGCCATCTAGTTTCAAACAATGTTTCTGTGTCTCTTTCTGTTTAGGTTTCCAGATCTGATGGAGAAAAATCTCTGGGCATGGTCACTTGCTAGCATTTCTAACTGAGCCTCCTATCTTATAAATGTTTTCTTCAGGCACAGGTTATACTGACCACTGAAATATACCACTGCTCCTGAAAATCTCCTGAATAGCCTGAGACTACTGTTAACTGGTCAAGAGTGTCACTGTCACAAAAAGCACTTGGCAAAAATCTTGAAAATTTTGAATACTATTTTCTATTACAGAATTGCTAAGGCCAGGATGATAAACAAGTTTATCTCTTGGCCATCCTAATTATTTAAGTTGTCTGGAATAATGGCCTTAGAGGGAGTCTGGGGTGAGTCCCACATTCATGGAAAAGAGTGCAGGGTTGGCTGGGTAGTCTTGAAGGTCTATAAGCCTCTACTCTCTTTCAGTTGCTGAGATAAGATGCTTCTTGAAGTATAAATGTGTTTTACAGATCATATATGTGATTTTATTATAATTATTGTATAAATATAATGCACATAGGGCTTCTCTATTGGCTCAGCTGGTAAAGAATCCACCTGCAAATGTGGGACACGTGGGTTCGATCCCTGGGTTGGGAAGATTCCCTGGAGAAGGGAACGACTACCCACTCCAGTATTCTTGACTGGAGAATTCCATGACATGACTGAGCGACCTTCACTTCACTAATGCATATATACTTCATACATGTATATATAAAAATATAACAGCACATAAAATTCTGGAAGAATTCATAGAATCTGGCTAAGTTTTAAAAAGTAACTTAATGTTTGTTTTAAACAAACGTAAGTTTATAGGTTTGTTTAAAACCTATAACAAAACTTCTATAGTTAGAGAATAAATTGTTCTAGTTTGGAAAAATTATGCTAGAATGTAGAATTGCAGAGATAAATACAAGCTGGTCCTTACCTTTGATAAACTTGATTTTTTTTTTCTTTTCCCCCTTTGATTTCAACCAATTTGCACTCTCACATAGGTATCAGCTATGTTTTGAGATAAGTCAGCTTAATCAACCACTAATATTCTTTGGCTATGAATGACACAGCAACTTTGTGAATCCCTAAATGTTGTGGGTACCTTGGAAGGAAGGTAACTTCTGTACTTTGCCCAATGATTGGTTGGCTCCAGGGATTTGTCATGAGTCCCCAGAGAGCAGAGTCACAGTGGTTATCATCCTAGGGCACTCTCAGCAGGCCACAGTGATATTAATCGACACTGGGAATACTATTAAGTGGTTTGGAATACTTGAGTTGACCCACTGGGGTACTTGTTCCACTGGGAAAAGTAAGTGAAGTGGCTCAGTTGTGTCCAACTCTTTGCGACCCCATGGACCATAGCCTACCAGGATCCTCCGTCCATGGGATTTTCCAAGCAAGAGTACTGGAGTGGGTTGCCATTTCCTTCTCCAGGGTATCTTCCAAACCCAGGGATTGAACCCGGGTCTCTTGCATTGTAGGCAGATGCTTTACCATCTGAGCCACCAGGGAAGTCCAGGGAAAAGTAAATTAGGATCAGAAACCTGCTTGGTGATTAATGAATCAAAACAAAAGGAACTGAATGGTTTTAAGAGTTTAGTTCCAAGAGATTTTTTTTTTAGAAATCAGCCAGTAGTTTGAAACTACACCAACTGGAATTTATCATATAGTTATGTACTCAGGCTAATCTAAACAGTAATTCCACCTTTTGGGGAGGAAATACAGTTACACATAGATTTTTAAAAAAATAACAGCCTTTAGTATTGGTAGTGTGCATGCTAAGTCGCTTCAGTTGTGTCTGACTCTTTACAAACCTATGTACTGTAGCCCGCCAGGCTCCTCTATCCATGGGGATTCTCCAAGCAAGAATACTGGAATGGGGTGTCATGCCCTCCTCCAGGGGATCTTCCTGACTCAGGGATTGAACTCTTGTCTCTTATAGCTACCTGCATTGGCAAGCAGGTTCTTTACCACTAGCACCTCCTGGGAAGCCCAGTGGCCGTGTGTAACAACATACACTTTAACTTAATTTCAGGAGACCTTTTTTTTTTTTTTCATATGATGGTTTTGTTATTTTTTAAATGGCTGAGTTATCAACTCAGCTAGTGTGCAGTAATTTCATACTTTTTAATATGCATTATCTGCAATAACATTGTGGCAGCTCCACACCATGGACTAACACACAATACCTAGAACAGACTTATTGTTTTTGGTTTTTATGTAAATAATAAATGTTTTTAAATTGCCTAAATATGCCATTCTGAGCTGTTTCATTCTACCAGGAAAATACCAGGGATTTTTCCAGGGATGGTATGGGGAGGGAGGAGGGAGGAGGGTTCAGGATGGGGAACATATGTATGCCTGTGGCGGATTCATTTTGATATTTGGCAAAACTAATACAATTATGTAAAGTTTAAAAATAAAATAAAATTAAAAAATATATATTTAAAAAGATTAAATACCAAAATAACTACATTTGATTAAACAATGTTATAATGACATTTAAAAATTTACAGTAAGGCTAAAGCCCCCCTTCTGCTTGCATTCCACTCAACTCTGACCCCAGAACTCTCTGAAAAGGTGAATGGCTGTCTTCTGGAGGAACATGAAACAGAGAAAGGTTTAGTGCAGGGCCATGCCAAGAGATGGGTGGCTCATGCCTTAAAACCCCCAAACTGCCTGATAGCTTTCAGTGAAGCCTTTTTTAAGGAAAGGTGAAGGAAGGCGTGGTTAGTTGTTAGAAACTTCATAGTGTCACATCCTTTGTTTTCTAGGTCTGGCATGGTCAGGTAAAGATGTTCCTGTAAATCTCTACCACAGGAATGTCATTCTCTATCTTATCAAGGAAGAGCAAGGTTCTGAGGCACAACTTTCCCCCTCTGAGGTCCCAGTCCTGGCTAAAAGAAGGCAGATCTCAGCTGGTGGCTCCCTCAGGGCCAGGTCCCCAGACCCTGCCCAGCTGTCTTGCTGAGGGAGCCAGGCACCCGGGACCCAACTGTCCCTCAGGCTCCTCAGGCTGCCCAAATGCACAATGGGAGGGGCCAGGTCCCACAGGCTGCATCCCATGCAGACTGCCACTGTCATTAGGACGCAGAGGTGGGGACCGAGGAGAGGTTCAGGGCCTTGCTGAGGGGTCTAGAGCCCTGCAGGACACAGTCCCCAGCCTACTCCCTGGGACCCCCACTCACCGGCTAACCTAGGGCCCGGTAAGCTGGAGGGCCTGGGGGAGAAGGCCGGGATCCGCCTCTTACCTCACTCTCCACCTAACGACCACCACTCTGCTGACCATTGGCTGCACCGTCCACTAATGGTCGCTCATTGGCAGTCGTTTGTTTGGGGGAGGGGCCCACTGCCACGGACCAATGGCTGAGCAGGACCACTAACGGTTGTTCCTTGACTGTTGGTCCCTGCGGCAGGTGGCACTGCAGCACCGACCAATGGCTGAACAAGACTATTGATCTCGTGGTAACTGTTGCCTGGTAATGGGGGTAGGGGTGGGTAATAGCGCACAGCAACAGCTCTGTAATAGGGGCTGCCCACTGCTAAGCTCTATTACAAAACCACAGGCAGCAAAGCTGGGCTCTGTTGGCGTCTCCCTGCCTGGTGCTCAGCTGAGCTCCAAGTAGAGACTCAGGGTCCTTCTGAGGGAGGATGTGGCCGGTGCGACCGAATCTTCTGGGCCTGGGCTGGAGCTCCCTCGTCGCCTATCACCAGGAGACAAGACAGTATTATGTTGTTCACGTGTGGAATTAGAATATCTTGAGGTTGTACTTTCTTTCTTTATGAAATAATGGGGTCCTTGACATATTAAATCATCCATTTCTACTCTGGAAAGTGTGCAGTCATTACAGGACATTTTGTGTGGATTACATTCTGGGAGAAAAAGCAACATAGTTTTGTTTCGTTATTTTCAGCCTATGGAATGACTTGCTTTTGTCTGTCCTGTAAGTCAGATGGAGCTACTTGACATCTACAAACTTTCCATGTTAGAACGGTTATCTGATGAATTCAATCCACCTCCATTTCCATA
This sequence comes from Bos indicus x Bos taurus, assembly GCF_003369695.1. NCBI lineage: Eukaryota > Metazoa > Chordata > Mammalia > Artiodactyla > Bovidae > Bos > Bos indicus x Bos taurus. The sequence goes on from NC_040082.1 coordinate 82,168,424, forward strand.
TGTAGGATGGACAGACACCCAGAGGGACACCCACAGACCACCTGCAACCCTAAAGGAAAGAGCTGTCAGGTTCCTGGAGCTGCACTTACCCATTTCTCTTTCGGCTTTTTGTTGTTTCTTTGTGTTGACTTTGTCCCTGGCATAATTTTCCATTCTAAGTAGAACAAGTCTCCTACAAATTGTGTATGTTTAAAGCAACAGGAGATCCTCTTGACCCTTGCTATCTTAGAGGTTGTGATAGGAGGGAAGGTATGTGGTGTGTAGGCAGAGACTAGTGAAGCCATAGGCTGGGATGCTGTTAATGAGACCAGGTGGAGGAGCAGCAGTGGTGTGAGGAGAGTCGTAAATGCCCCGCAATCCTTGCCTGATCTCAGAGGACAGCAATTGGAGTTAAGGGTGCCCTGGGTGCTATCTAGGCAACAGGAGGCCAAAGGGAATGGATGAACAAGAGAGAGAGAAAATCCCTCTGGGCAAAATGTCAGATGTGGGGCTGCATAAAGAAACTTCAGTTCTTAAGCACCAAATAAATGCTTGCCTGCCCATGCTCTGATATACCACATGTTCTTCAACATAAAGACAAGACTAATGTGTAAAACTAGTAAAGGATGCCTAGAAAAGTAATATATGTATGTAGGTGTATATATGTGTGTGTGTGTGTGTGTGTGTGTGTGTGTGTATAATGGTAACTACATCAGTTCCTTTTTAAAAATAAAAAATAGAAACTACTTTCAAGAAATGATTGTGCTTGGTTTGACTTTTAGGTGTTCAATAATGCTGGTCTCTTAAGTATTTAGGATAATTCTGACTACTCAGAACTCAACTAACTCAGCTCTGTGAGGTTAAGGCCTGCCTGTTGGTTCACTATTATATTCCCAGCTGGCAAACTACTCTGAGCACTGTGGGAACTAATAAATATCTGTAGATGGAGAGACTGACAGATTAAATCAATCCTTTACCTACGAAAGGGAACTTTTACCAACTCATACCTCAAGCTGGGGTGAAGGGCAAACAGGGAATACATTGTCCAGTTCACTACAAGGGCTAGAAGGTCAATAGTACATCTTATTTTCTTCAGCTTTTGATTTTTTATATTTCATGCTTTTTGGAATATTTATATTATTTTTCTGATAACAGTCTCTAATTGCCACTTGGTTATACTTTATTAAATTAGTTTTAATCAGACTATGTCTGGTATTCACTTTCCCTTTTAGCTATTTTTCTTCCCCGTTATGTGGCTGACTCTGTGACAGGAGCAGACATAGTTATCTAATTTACAGCAGTATCACCAGAGCCTGGCATAGAGTAAATGATCAATATATATTTGTTGCATAAATGGATAATAATTGTCTCCTGATTTCCTTCCCTCTTTTCTCTCAGTTGGAGCCCTAGTAAGATGACCATAAAGTGTGACATTGAAATCAGGATTCTATTTTTAGAGTGAAGGGAGGTGCTACTGATGATTACACCAGGACAAAGTCAAAATCTGAGATGGTCCCACCCAGACTGGGACATATGATATTCTATTTTGAAAGGTCCTTTCCATTCCACCCCCTCCCTAGGATGGGGGGGCTTCCTCAATTATAATGAGCAAACCATTTTAGATAGTAGACATCAGGAATCAGAACACATCATTATTTCTTTTGTAGCAAACAGCCAATAAGCTGTCAGTGATGCTTGCTTTTCTCCCAAAACTGCAACAGGTTCTCTCTCTCTCTGACCATTTTCACTTTGATTTGTTTGTTTGTTTTTGTTGTTTATAAGGATCTGTTGTTACTAGGTCTGGCTTGCTGGATGATTCATAGTTTCTTGATTCTACATAGTCTTGCTACCTGGTTCTCATTCCCTCATTACCCTGCTTAGTTATTGTAGACTTCCTGCCCCCAGGCACTCACCTGAATTAATTATTTGGTTTTTATGATTCTCTCCAATGCCCTTTGAAGTTCCTCTTGGCAACTTATAGCCTTTTTCTTCAACAACCACAGTTCAGTTCAGTTGCTTAGTCATGTCTGACTCTTTGTGACCCCATGAACTGCAGCATGCCAGGCCTCCCTGTCCAGCACCAACTCCCAGAGTTTACTCAGACTCATGTCCATTGAGTCGGTGATGCCATCCAACCATCTCATCCTCTGCTTCCCCTTCTCCTCCAGCCTTCAATCTTTCCCAGCATCAGGGTCTTTTCAAATGAGTCAGGTGGCCGAAGTATTGGAGTTTAAGTTTCAATATCAGTCCTTCCAATGAATATTCAGGACTGATTTCCCTTAGGATGGACTGGTTGGGATCTTCTTGCAGACCAAGGGACTCTTGAGTCTTCTCCAACACCACAGCTCTAAAGCATCGATTCTTCGGCACTCAACTTTCTTTAGAGTCCAACTCTCACATCCACACATGACTACTGGAAAAACCATAGCCATGACTAGATGGATCTTTTTTGACAAAGTAATGTCTCTGATTTTTAATATGCTGTCTAGGTTGGTCATAGCTTTTCTTCCAAGGAGCAGGTGTTTTTTAATTTTATGGCTGAAGTCACCATCTGCAGTGATTTTGGAGCCCCCCAAAACTAAAGTCTGCCATGTTTTCCCCATCTATTTGCTATGAAATGATGGGAGATGATGCCATAATCTTAGTTTTCTGAATGTTGAGCTTTAAGCCAACTTTTTCACTCTCTTCTTTCATCAAGAGAATCTTTCATTTTTCTTCACTTTCTGTCATAAGGTTGGTGTCATCTGCATATCTGCAGTTATTGTATTTTTCTTGGCAATCTTGATCCCGGCCTGTGCTTCATCCAGCCCAGTGTTTCTCATGATGTACTCTGCATATAAGTTAAATAAACAGGATGACAATATACAGCCTTGACATACTCCTTTTCCTATTTGGATCCAGTCTGTTGTTCCATGTCCGGTTCTAACTGTTGCCTCTTGACCTGCATACAGATTTCTCAAGAGGCAGGTCAGATGGTCTGTTATTTCTTTCTCTTTCAGACTTTTCTACAGTTTGTTGTGATGCACACAGTCAAAGGCTTTGGCATAGTCAATAAAGCAGAAGTAGATATTTTTCTGGAACTCTCTTGCTTTTCGATGGTCCAACAGATGCTGGCAATTTGATGTCTGGTTCCTCTGCCTTTTCTAAATCCCACTTGAACATCTGGAAGTTCATGGTTCACATACTGTTGAAGCCTGGCTTGGAGAATTTTGAGCATTGCTTTACTAGTGTGTGAGATGAGTGCAACTGTGCCGTAGTTTGAACATTCTTTGGCATTGCCTTTCTTTGGGATTGGAATGAAAACTGACATTTTCAATGCGCACCAGAGAACAACAATGCACTTGAGCCAGCCTAGGTTTTTGGCTGAAACTCTCACCCCTCAAATGTGATAAGGAAGCTTCCCTACTGCTCCCTCCTGCCTTATATCTTCACTGGGTCTAGACTTGGTCTTGGAGAGCCTCCCTCTTCCCTCTAACAGGAATGCAGACCACTACTTATCAAGTAAGGTGGCTTTCTTTATAATCATTACCTGTCATGTAGCAGAATTGGAAAAAATATTCCATCATGTTACATTATATGGATGATTGGGGAAATTTTTAAAGCAAGGATCATAAGAGAATTTCTGTAGTCCTTGGCACTTCATTAAGAGCTCTAGATAGTCTGCTAGATGTAGAATGGATTTTCGTTCCCATTGTTCTCCATTCTTCCAGGGTTGACATGAGAGTGAGAGTGCTAACGTGGGTACAAGCAGAGTTTGAGGGTGCCACGCAGTCTTAGTTTACATCACAGCTGTTTTTGATAGTTTCCTGGGAAAGACAGCTTCCAGGTCTATGGATCTTCATGTCTGTGGGGAAGTGCCCTTGGTCCTATTAGGACAAGGGATTCCCTGGACCCATGGGAGGTTGAGCTGTGAGCACTGCTTAAAACACAAACTGCAGAAGGTGTGTTATTCACATCCCCTTTCCATTATGCTGTACGTGGAATTAATCAGCATGACTACAGCTCATCACTTTCAAATGAAAATGCAATTAAATCTGGAAGATTTCAATCTGAAAAACACATTCAGGAGTTAGGTGTTTCTATTGTTTTATTAGAAAGGAGCCTCCATTGCTTTCTTGATTCTCTTTTAATAGAAGTAGTGATAAAAATAAAATGGAAATGAAAGATGATGGATGGCCTGTAGGTATCTTATTCAACAACTGAAAACAGACATATAAATAGAAATATTAATCAATTCTCTGAGCATAGTTCAGGTGCTAAGCTGTGGAATGTAATAATCCCACAGCTTAATTATTATTTTTATGGATACAGTGGCCCAATACACTTCAGGCAATTGAATCAATAAACCCACTTCTGCTAGAGTGGGTTGTGCACAGGGTTGTACGACTTTTCTGTCAAGCAAACAGGTTTGGATTTATACCGGATTCATGCTAATATTTTGATCAATGTGTCTTGGATTGTCTTCATTTTAAATGCACAGTTGAAGACACTTGCATTTAGATCCCAAGTTGGACCTTAGTTTTGTTCTGGAGATGTGCCTGCTCACACCAAAAAAGATATCAATTGAACTGAGCCATGTGATGCTACATAAAATCAAGCTTGCTACAAAAATAAATTGGCTGAAACAAATGCTTTCTTCAGAAATGTCACTACTGAACAAGAAATAAAAGAGATATATTTTTTTTTCTCCCAAGAAAGAGTAGTGGATCACAGAGAATTGTTTTCCTGGTATTAAATTTTAAATATAATTTTTTCTACAGAGAGTTAGCATTTGTTTAAGACATATAAGAATGCAGATTGAAATGTCTCTTGTCCAGCAACAAATCTTCATAAAAATAATCTATTTTAATGTAGTCCTTCTTTGTAGGAAAATTAAAACCTGCATGTGAAAACATGGCAGAGTTTCCTTTTCTTTCTGGATTTTCATATCATCAACCTGTTATCACTAATTACATTATATTCTCCTATTTTGCAAGGTTAGATATTTCAGGCTGGCTCCTAAGAGTGATAAAGTAAATGTTCATAGGTCATCAAACTTGAAGAAATAATGGAAAGTCAAAGAACTCTGTCTTCCACATTTTTGGAAAACATTTTCCCACACACACTGAGATAGCATTAAAATATTTACCTCCCCCAAACAGAATTCTGACTGTCACTTCCGGGTTCAAAACACTGACTCAATCAGGGAAACAACTTTGAAGCAAAATGTTAACCTTATATTCATTATTATTATTCATTTCCTTTTTAAAATGTTCAATAAAATGTTTATGAAATACACAAGATTTTAATTTTCATCTCTTTGGCTTTTCATTGATATATGTCCCCATGTATCAATGTGGTTTCAGCAGATAGGATTAAAAGAAGATAATATCAAATGAACTATAAATGGCAAAAATTTTTAAAGAAATTCAATGGTAATCTTTTATATCAGAGCTGTGTCTATGCAACTTGCAAACATACAGATGTAAAAACAAAAAATGTCTCACACTCCAGATGTTAATTCTGAAATAACTTTAAATTTGGGATGTTTTGTCTGTACTGTGCTAACCAGCCTGTGTTTCTATATGACTGTTCACACTATGTAGACAAAACAGATGGATAATGTGACAGCACCATTCATTTTTCTATCCAGATGTTCTGCCATCATTTGGCAGAGTCATCCCACTGGCCTGACAGTTGATGCTTAATATAAACTTCAGATCAGTATACTAGTTACATCTGGTGGTTTTCCCTGAAAACCTCCTGATCTTTTAACTTTCTAATTATTTAGCCATTATTATTCTGAATAAGTAATTAATCTGACACTGGGTAGCTTATTATGTACTGTTAAAATATTAATGGAGAAACCAAGGCATAATACACACACACGTGTGTGTGTGTGTGTGTGTGTGTGTGTGTGTGTGTGTTTATGTATATACATGGCAATGGGATCCCACTCCAGTACTCTTGCCTGGAAAATCCCATGGATGGAGGAGCCTGGTGGGCTACAGTCCATGGGGTCGCTAAGAGTCGGACACGACTGAGCGACTTCACTTTCCCTTTTCACTTTCATGCATTGGAGAAGGAAATGGCAACCCACTCCAATGTTCTTGCCTGGAGAATCCCAGGGACGGGGGAGCCTGGTGGGGTGCCATCTATGGGGTTGCACAGAGTCGGACACGACTGAAGCGACTTAGCAGCATGTATCTCCATATATATGTATGTGTATAAATAGAACATTGTATAATTTTATTTCATATATGAATTTTATTCTATAATTGGTTTATTTACTAGTGATTAGAGATGACACTCTGGCATGTAAATAAACAAGTAGCTAAATATATGTATATAACCTAAAATTTTACTCTCATATGATTACAAGTGTACTTTTGAGGGGTATACCAAAGAAAATCACATTTAATGTTAATTTACCATTACCTAAGGCTTCTTTGAAATGTATTATTTGTAAGGAAGTAGGATCTCTATATGATTATAAAATTCTGAAAATTTATAGCTTGTGAAGTTCTTTTCTTCTTCCACAGTAATGATATGCATCACTTACAGTAAGAATTTTAAACTAAGTGTATTTTTTTTGCATTTCTTCAGAAACTCTAATTTAAATATTATTGTGACAATAAATATCTTTGCTTCAAGAACCCTTCATAAAATGTAAGAGCTTTTAACATGAAATAAATAAATTCATTGTTCTCTGAGATTAGGTGAGTGTCTTTGAAATATACTATGTTAGAATGCTAATTGAGTTTGACACAGCATGGATATAAAATGCATCATACCACTCAACTTACCAGCAGAAGAACTGATTACCAATTCTAATCGTTGTCTGCATGGTGACAGCATACTGAGATGGAGATGTTGAATATTTTAGTTTGTGATATTATCATGGTTGTTTAAAGTACTGACTACGTGTTTTGAAACCAATGTATGTAATTGGTATGCTTGTAAGAACTAGCAGGCTGAGCACATCATTTATTTATAGACTCTTTTGATGTAACTCTATGGAGGAAAAAGTTAATAAAACATGGTTCAAAGATAAATTTACACTCACCACTATAATATGACATAAAGCACAAATTATTGTACCGAAAAAACTGTTTTCTAGTGAAACTCATTTTTTATCTTTGAGTTATTCAGCAAAGCACGAAGAATAGGGCTGGGGAGAAGTAAGAAGTACATAGGTATTGTTAACTCTTTAAACTTTTCTGAAGCAACTGTGACAATTAAAATCCATGTGCTAACAATCAAAAATCAAGAAATAGGAGAGGGTTCCTAAACCTTCCCATCTTTTCCTATAAAGTAGGTATGGTCTCATAGGGTGGGTTCACCAAGAAGTAAATATCAGAAACAGAGAGGGAACAGAAAACATGTTTAGGAAGTAACATGGGGGCCTCATCTCCAAGGCCAGACATAAAGGGTAGCACTGTGCACCACCCTTCTGCGGTGAGGATACGGTCATGCTCAGTCTCTATTCAAACAGAAAAGCACATTTTACAATAGTATTAATTAAGTGCCTAATTATGGTCAGGGAACTGCTGACTTCAAACTTCATTTGCTTCAGGGAGAATCAAAGCTTACAACAACGTGCTACAAAATATGAAACTGCTGACAATAAAAAATAATGTGTTAAGAATAGTGATGTAGGCAAGATATGAACAAAAAAAAGGAAAGAAGTGCTACACACAGTCCATGGAGGACGACTGTCTAATTTGCATGGTGGAGGGGTTCCTCTTCATTGGAAACCATGCAGAGGAACAAGTCAGAAGAGTTGGGTTTTGGCTTTTGACTTTTACCAACAATGGTATAATCTTAGGCAGGGATTTTAATCTTTCTGGGCTTTATTTTATCTTGGACCAGATGCTGTCTCACTTTTTAATTCTTGGTTTCATGATCCCTTCTCTGAATAATGTTTCTGAAGTGGGGTCCAAGAAGTAGAAAAGATTGCCTGATTCTAGCGTTTATGTGGATGATCTCTAATTTTTCCAAAAACCTTGTGAGATTTTTTTTCCCCCATTTTTTCATATAAGAAAGTCAAGACTCAGTTGTCATATACAACAATAATGAACAGAGCAAGAATTTGATCCCAGGCAATTTCAATCCAGAACCTGGATGCCTACATCAGACCATACTACAGTGACTGTCTGTGCTAAACCTAAATTCCTCTCTCTGCCTAATTATGACACCTACATTTTGTGACCAAGTGCTTAACCATAGTGGATGGCTACAACAGCCAAATGGCTAGGATCAACCTAAGACAAGCTCACTTTCATTGATAGACTGTTTCTACTTCAGATTCCTTATTAATCAGAGTCATCATGAGAAATCCTGTCTTCATTCAGCTAAGGGGGGATGGAAGATTGACTGCTCTACTCTGTGTCTCCTGATCATTTCACCTCTGCAGTTGGGCTTCAGTGTTTAAGGCATCCATGTCAATAGTTTTTAATTTAATCAACTCTATGCTCATTAAGCAGTGCATTATAAACTCCAGCTCATGCTGAAATTCTTTTTAATGTGATTTTTAAAAATGAGAACTTGAGGTTTCTGAGTGGCTACTTTTAGCAAAAATGTGATTATAAAAGTAAAAGCCAATAATTAGAAAAATGCTTGACATTTCTCCTTCCTACCTACATCTATGTGCTCCTGCTAATGCATAATCCACATGTATTCCTGCATAAAGAACTCCTATTCCTTCATTTCTTCAGAAGCACCCTTTGTCTGGCTCATCACCTTTTTAGGCCATTCATAAATTCTGTTATTACCTTATTGTCACTACAGAGGTCAGTATAAAGTTTACATCTTCTATGTCAATGACTATAGTAAAGCTAAACAGTTAAAATTTCATAAACTTTTATCAAATATCAGATATTAAAGATGTATGCTGGTAGGTGCTGACAGATTTGGTTTCTGGTGAGAGTTCTTCCGGGATTTTAGACAGCAACCTTTTCACCATGTCTTCACATGATGGAGAAAGAATGCTGGTTTCTCTCCCTCTTCTTATAAGGACACTAATCCCATGTATCATGGGGACCCCACCCTCATGATCTCATTTAAAACCCAATTACCTCCCAAAGTTTCCAACTCCAAACACCACCATGTTGGGGATTCAGTTAAATTCAGTCGCTCAGTCGTGTCCGACTCTTTGCGACCTCATGAATCGCAGCACGCCAGGCCTCCCTGTCCATCACCAACTCCCGGAGTTCACTCAGACTCACGTCCATCGAGTCAGTGATGCCATCCAGCCATCTCATCCTCTGTCGTCCCCTTCTCTTCCTGCCCTCAATCCCTCCCAGCATCAGAGTCTTTTCCAATGAGTCAACTCTTCGCATGAGGTGCCCAAAGTACTGGAGTTTCAGCTTTAGCATCATTCCTTCCAAAGAAATCCAAGGGCTGATCTCCTTCAGAATGGACCGGTTGGATCTCCTTGCAGTCCAAGGGACTCTTAAGAGTCTTCTCCAACACCATAGTTCAAAAGCATCAATTCTTCAGTGCTCAGCCTTCTTCACAGTCCAACTCTCACATCCATACATGATCACTGGAAAAACCATAGCCTTGACTAGACGGACCTTTGTTGGCAAAGTAATTCTCTGCTTTTGAATATGCTATCTAGGTTGGTCATAACTTTCCTTCCAAGGAGTAAGCGTCTTTTAATTTCATGGCTGCAGTCACCAGCTGCAGTGATTTTGGAGCCCCCCAAAATAAAGTCTGACACTGTTTCCACTGTTTCCCCAACTATTTCCCATGAAGTGTTGGGACTAGATGCCATGATCTTTGTTTTAAGCCAACTTTTTCACTCTCCACTTTCACTTTCATCAAGAGGCTTTTGAGTTCCTCTTCACTTTCTGCCATAAGGGTGGTGTCATCTGCATATCTGAGGTTATTGATATTTCTCCCGGCAATCTTGATTCCAGCTTGTGCTTCTTCCAGCCCAGCGTTTCTCATGATGTACTCTGCATAGAAGTTAAATAAGCAGGGTGACAATATACAGCCTTGACATACTCCTTTTCCTATTTGGAACCAGTCTGTTGCTCCATGTCCAGTTCTAACTGTTGCTTCCTGACCATTGGGGATTAGGGCTGTGAGATATGAATATTGGTGGTGATGGTTTAGTCACTAAGTCGTGTCTGACTCTTGTGACCCCACAGACTGTAGCCTGCCAGACTCCTCTGTCCATGGGGGAAGCATAAACATTTGGTCCATAACAAAGAGGTAATAAAAAGTTTTCATCTTTTCCTCCTCTGGATGGAAATGACATCAGTCTGCATAGAAAAGGAATGGTCATCATTATAAAATTTACAAATAATAAAAGCTGGAGAGAATGTGGAGAAAAGGGAACTCTCCTATACTATTGGTGAGAATGTAAATTGGTACAACCACTATGGAGAACAGTATGGAGGTTCCATTAAAAAAAAACTAAAAATAAAGACACCATATGATTCAGCAATCCCACACCAGAGCATGTATCCAGAGAAAAACAGGATGCAAAAGGATACACACACCCTAAATGTTCATTGAAGCACTATTTATAATAGCCAAAATGTGGAAGCAACATAAATGTCCACTGAAAGATGAATGGATAAAGAAGATGTAGTACATATATACAATAGAATATTACTCAGCCATTAAAAAGAATGAAATATGCCATTTGCAGCAACATGATGGACCAGAGATAATCATTAGTGTAATAAGTCAGACAAAGACAAATATCTATGACATTGCTTATATATGGAGTTAAAAAAATGATACAAATGAACTTGTTTACAAAACAGAAAGAGATTCACAGACTTAGAGAATGGACTTATGGTTACCAGAGGAGAAGGACTGAGGGGAGGGATACATTGAGAGTTTGGGACTGACAGGTACACACTGATAGATGTAAAATAGGTTATCAACAAGGACCTACTGTAAAAAGAAAAAAGAATACATAAATAAAATAATCCTCAAAAAAAAAAAAAAAAGAAAGAAAAGGAAGCACTCCTTTGTGCCTTTTCTATTGATTTTTTATGATCCCTTCTTGATGTTTGGTAATACTCTCCCTAAAAATGCACTTTGCATGGTTCTCAGTAGTGGTAATCCAGATTAATGTTGTCTAGCTCTAGCTCAAATTTCTGGAGAAGGCAATGGCACCCCACTCCAGTACTCTTGCCTGGAAAATCCCATGGATGGAGGAGCCTGGTAGGCTGCAGTCCATGGGATCGCTAGGAGTCGGACACAACGTGACTTCACTTTCCCTTTTCATTTTCATGCATTGGAGAAGGAAATGGAAACCCACTCCAGTGTTCTTGCCTGGAGAATCCCAGGGACGGGGGAGCCTGGTGGGCTGCCGTCTATGGGGTCGCACAGAGTCGGACACGACTGAAGCGACTTAGCATAGCATAAGTGAAAGTGAGTGAAGTCGCTCAGTCGTGTCCGACTCTTTGCGACCCCATGGACTGTAGCCTATCAGGCTCCTCCGTCCATGGGATTTTCCAGGCAAGAGTGCTGGAGTGGATTGCCATTTCCTTCTCCAGCCAGGGCATCTTCCCGACCCAGGAATCGAATCTGGGTCTCCCGCATTGCACGCAGACGCTTTTACCGTCTGAGCCACCAGGGAAGCCGTTAGCATAGCATAGCATAGCTCAATAGCATAGCTCAAATTTCATGCTATTGTGATTTTAGATTCTCACTCTCAACTGAAAGAACAAATTTCAGGAAAATTCATGAACAGTGTATTTACTTATTTCTTGGTCTGTGGTTAAATTATCACAGGTGAGGCAGAAAATTTGACATTTTATAAAGGATAATTCTTTCAACTAAAAATAATTAAGTAAAAACTTAGACTCTTATGGTAGAAACATAGGTTTTAATAAATATATATTTATTACATGTATAAATTAAGGATGAAAATATTTCAGTTAGCTAAAAGATTTCAAAAGTCTCTTTCCAGGTTTATGTAAAGTGAATGAATTAAATATAGTCAAAAGTTAGAAAATTCCTCATTTTTTTCCTATTTGTGTATCTACTTTATCTTTTTCTTTGTTTTTTGTCTTTCCTTATGGTCATAGTTTACAGAGTTTTAAAACTCCTTTATAAAGATGTACTTTTATGGAACTTAATTCTCCCCTTTTGTCTACATCATGTGATAGAGGCAAGAACTAACAACAAAGTGAAATAGGACGCTGATGGTAGAAAGGAAATTGCAGTCTTTCAGTGATCTTTCTTTTTCATATTTATGTTTTCCCTGTCTACAATCTAGGTCTTCTGCTATATAAAATCAACTGGATAATTTTTCAAAACTAGATAATTGGATCAAGAATAGGACAATATGAACAGAAAAGAAATTTCAGAGAAGCCACTTCTATAGTCAGATCATTTCCTTTTTGCTTTAAACTGTGGTAAACTGCAAAATCTGTTCAAGACATTTCTCATAATAACTACTATAAATATCAAATGTTTACCATGTGCCAGATATACACTGAGGACTCACATACATTATTTCATTTAAAACACAAAAGAACCTAAATCTGTTTTTCATAAGAGGATCCAGATTCATTTATTAGAACAGTTTAGTAGATTATGACTGGCATTTTTTTTAAAGAACAAATTACAAAATAGCTGTCTGAATCACATATAATAATGACAAATAGTGCTTCTTAAAATATTTGTTTCAGTATATGTGTGAATATGTGTGTGTGTTGAGTCATAATGTAAAATATATTTTTTTTTACTGATAATTAAAAATTTCAAAAGCCCTGCTCCATATGGTACTATTATTATATTAATTTTTAGAGGAAAAGTACAAAGATGCAGCTTTATAATTATAATTTCCAAAGTTCTCAAATGAATTAGCTTTCACCGAGTCTCTAATAGTGCCTAAGACAACGTTATTGTTGTCCATCGCTTCCTCTCTCTCTCATGGTTTGCATTTATATAGCATCCAGGCAGCCCTACCGTAGGGTGATTAAATCTCCTCAGATCAGGCCATCTGTGCCATTGAGTAAGTGGGATACTTCAAATAAGTGAATGATGAATTCTGTTCCAGACTGTCCCATAAAATTATAATAAAAATAATAATGAAGTGCTCTCTAATAAAAAGAAAGTCGTTACAAATACTGTGCTATTGATTTCAAAGGGCAGTAATTTTAGAGGAGCTCTTTCATCTGTGTTATAAATCTCGGCAACCAGTGGAGAAAATGTCAGGATTTTAAAAGCAAACAAACAGAAAAAAAATTGCCTCACTGCTCATCTTTCATGCTGTTTTGAGTAAAACTAAGGTAGCACAAATATTTAAACAGATGGTTCAATGATATGCTTTTTTCTTTACTTAATCATAGTTATTAAAGCACTCACTTTATTTTTATTGTGTTTTAAACGGGCAGAGAAAATCTGAGGCTGATAACGACCTTTGTACATCATGCTGCAAATTGATTTTGATGACCTTTCACTTTGCAATAATTAGGCTGGCTTCATGCACATTCATCTCCCTCTCTCTGCTCTCAGGGTGCCTGATGCGGTGTTTTCTCCTGCTGTCTCCCAAAACCCATTCTCCTCCCCTTCTCCCAGCTTTATCTCCATCATCGCTGCACTGGGTTTCTATCTCTTTCCTGAAAGCCACAGATTCTTGAATATAGAATGAATAGAGGTATTTAGAGGCTGACAAGAAAGAAGAATAGTTATTTTACTGATGTTTTGAATGATCAAATATTCCAATTGTCATGTAATTATGACCATTACAATGATGTCATTGCCATAGTCATTTGTCGATTGTGTACATTGTGTTGAAGACTTATTACCACATTGAATTATAACTCAGTAGTTTAATGAATTTTTTAAGGGTGTTTCTTTGTGGCTAATGTGAACAGATGGCGGAAGTGGAAAAGAAATAAACTATGCCTCATTTTCCTTTACATTTTCTTTGTTATTATGCTCTAAAATTAAGAACATCAGACTAACACATTTTTACACATATATTTTAAACCATAATCTTTAAAGAGACAATTGTCAGATATCCCTCAAGTCTATATTTTCTGCTTTCTTTAGACTTACTTTTTTTTACTTTTTTTGCAGTAAAATATAGATGGCATTTTAAAGTCTGCACTTCAATGGCATTAATTACATTCACAATGTTGTACAACACCAAATTATACTTTCTAGAGATTTTCATCATTCCAAATTTTTAAACATATTTTTAAGCAACTGCATTTTTAGTTTATTAGGGAACTTCTCTCTTTCTTCCTTATGTGATATTCATTAAATAATATTCTTAATGTAACTATTTATATATGAACCCCCTAGGCTTAAGTTTAATTATAAATGTGTTGTCTTAAGAACTACAGAATTCTAAAGAATATTTCATTGATGAATAGTAATATAAGAAGCTTCACAGGTAATAATAGCAAACATTTACAAAACATTTTTTCTGAGTGAAGCTCTAAGTTAATTTCCATACATGTTAAGGAGAAAAGTTTGATAACAAAATGTTGCTTACAACAGTCTTTAAGGCAAAGTGGATGTTATTATGAAGTTGACCTTTCTTACAAAAATACAAAAGTTGAGTCTTTCATGCACATGTGCAATGCACAATAAGAATGATCATAAGCAAACTGGACCTTAAGAGTTTGCAGGGCCCAGTGTTATTCTGTTCCTTTCCTCATTAACAGCCTGATTTGAACCCAGGAAACAGAAATCAAACTATGATTTTTAAATGGAAGGAACTTAATATAGGAAATTGATCACACGAGTGATGTAAATGATGAAAAGCCAACAGGGGATTGCCAGGCAACCCAAGTATTATCAACAGGAGTCATTACTAGGTTGGAGAACCAAAGTGGCGATGTAGAGGTATGAGATCCTGGGGGTGGGAGTAACCCCATGGAAGCCGGAGCCACGAAGGAGACTCATTGTTGGAGATATGTTCCCATGATGAGATCCCATGATGAGACAGGAGGAGAAATATTCTGATTTCTGTCTCCCTAATACATTTTAGTCTGCCTACAATTCTATCATTGGCCAAACCCAACCAGAATCATCTGGCAAGGCAGCCTAGGACAGAGCCTGGAGGGAAGAGCAACACCTCCCTCTCCTCCTGACAGAGAAGAGACCAGGGTAAGAAGGGTAAAGAAAAGACTTAAGGGCAAAAGTATCAAAGACTGGGCTTTAATGTTCCAAATCAGGAAATGCTGACCCCTTCTAACAAAGGCAAACAGAGGGAAATGTACAAAGGTATGGATGCATGATGAGTCATAATATAGAGAGCTAAGCTTTAAGAAAACTTTCCAAGGAAGTGGATGCCTCTCACCTTTGTAACTCTTGATTCCTCTCTTTTCCTTATTTCTCACAACCAACGAGCAAGTCTTATCTGCACACTCCAAAACATGTCTCCCATCCAACTCCGTTCACCACTTGGGTTGGCCCCACTACCATCTCACTTGATTTTTTGCAAAAACCTCCTGACTAGTTTTACTCGTTACGTTTTTCCTCATTTAAAAAAAATTTGAGGTAAATTTTACCTACAATGAAATTCACAGATCTTAAGTGAGTTCTGATGAATGTATGTGTCTATATAAATTATCAACAACAATTTAAGTATAGAACAACAATTTAAGTATAGAACTTTTACGTCACCTCAGAAAATCCCCTTATATCCATCCAGTCAAGTCAAACTCCACCTTTTGTAATCAGCCATCACTCCACCTTCTAAAACCATGGATTTGTTTTGCCTGTTGTTAAACTTCATATAAATAGAATCATACAGTATATATTCTTCTGTGTGTAACTTTTTTCACTCTTTATAATGTTTTCGAGGTTCATCCACGTTGTTGTGTACCATTAGTTTATTCTTTTATTAATTTCTGATTAGCATTCTATTTTGTGGATATACTACAATATGTTTCTCCATTTTCCTGTTGATAGACATCTGGATTATTTCCAGTTTTTTGTTACTATGAGAAAGCTGTTATAAACTTTCAAGCATAAGTCTTTTTGTTGGACATATGTTGTCATTTCTTTTGAGTAAATTCTTAAAAATAGAACTGATAGATTGTATGGTAAATATATGGTAGCTGTAAGAAAATTCTAAACTGTATTCTGAATTGGGTACACTATTTTACACTACCACCATCAACATTTGAGACTTCAAGTAGTTCTACAATCTTGAAAATATTGATATTGCCAGTATTTTAATTTAGTCATTCTAAAGGGTGTGCAATAGTAGCTTACTGTAGTTTTAATTAGCATTTCCTTGACAATGACTGACTGAGATTTTCATGTGCTTTTGAGTTGTTCATATATTTCCTTCTATGAAAGGCCAGTTCAAGTTTTTGGTTATTTCTTACTTTGTATTGTTTTTAAAGTGAGTTTTAATAGGTCTTTAAATATTATAAATATGAATCTTTGCATATATATAATTAATATTATTTATATATGCAAAATTTCTTACAGTTTGAGCCTTGTGTGTTTATTTTCTTAAAGCTGTTGTTAGGTTTTAATTTTGATGAAGTCAAATTTTATATTTTTCTTTTCTGCTCAGTGTTATGTCCTCTCTAAGAAATCATTTTCTATCCAAAGGCTCTCAGGATATTCTGTTATTTTTTTTCCTCTAGAATTTTTAAGGAGGTAACTTCTACATGTAAGTCTATCATGCATCTTAATTTAATTATTTTGTGTGTCATTTGAAATGAGAGGTCAAGATTCATTTTTCTTTCATACATTTATCCAGTTGTTCCAACACTATTTGTTAAAAAGACTTTGCTGCATTAAATTGCTTCAGTCCTTTTTTGAATAACAAAAAAACTTGTTTACAAAGAGGAATATTTTTGGATTCTCTATTTGGATTCTCAATGTGTCATTGACCTATTCTGCTATCCTTGTTGTCTATCACTTTCTTGACAGTGTTCTGTAGTTTTGTAACAGGTCTTGCAAAGAGACAGTTGTATAGCTTACAATTGTCTTCAAGGATATTTTAGTGTTTTTGCATGTCCTTACAAGTCCTAGAATAAACTTTTCAATTTTTACATAAAAGCCTTATTAGATTTTAATCAACTTGTATCATATATCAACTTGGGAGAGAACTGATACTTTTACATCGGCGAGACTTCTAATTCATTAACATAGCATATTTTTCCATTTATTGAGGAATTCTTCAATTTCCCTGGGCAATGCTTTGCAGTTTTCAGCACAGAATCTTTTGTATACTTTATGTTTACTTCTGCACTTAAAAGCCATATTTTTGTTGTTATAATAAATAGTACTTGTGATCATCATCCAAGAAGGTTCCCAAAGGTTTTCACTCATTCTGTATGTTTGCCTTTGAGCAGGCATCCCCACTGAATAAAGTTGACTTGAGTGACCAAGACAACATCATGGGGATAACTGAGTGGGACTTCCAAGGCTCATGAAAGAAACTGTGGCTTGTGATTGATCTCTTCTGGATCATCATTCACTTTGAAGGAAGCTACTGCCACGTCATGAAGACACCCGTGAGGTCCTAGGAGAGGCACATGTGGTAGGGAACAGAGACCTCTTGCCAATATCCAGCAACACTTCACCAGTACTTGGCAGCCACACTGGAAAGCCTTCTTGAGAGTAGATCTTCCAGTCCAACTCTCAGAGCTCTGCCACTCTGGCTGACATCTTGACTGCAACCCCTTGAAAGATCCCAAGCCAGAATCACTCAGCTGTTTTTCCCAAATCCCTCAACCATAGAAACTGTGTGAGGTACTAAATGCTTATTGTGGTGTTAAGTCATTACATCTATGGTCATTTGAAATGCAGCAATAGATAGTATAATACAACATTGTCCTTAAGTTTTATTTTCTAGTTGTTTTTACTATATAGAGAAATAACATTGATTTTATAATATATTGACCATGTATCCTGTGACCTTGCTAAATTCACTAATTAGTGCTCGTAGTTTGTTTTATAGATTTGTTAGAATTTTTAATGTAAACAATAAAGCCACCCGTAAATAAAAAATTTTTACTTCTTTCTTGCCAGTCTCTATACCCTCCATTAGTTTCTCCCTGCTGTAAGACAGGACTTAAGTACAATATCCACTAAAAGTGGTCAGTCACAGCATAAATCCTTACCTTTTTTCTGACTCCTAGGGACATGTTCAATTTTTTTACTAAACACAAGTATGATGTTCTATAGATACCTTTTAGATTTAGGAGATTATCTATCTACAGTTTGCTGAAATTTCCTTACATAAATGAGTGACCACAAAGCTGTTCCCTTTTAAAGAAATTGTAAGAATACTCTCTTATATTTACCCATATGAACTATTTCCAGAGTTCTTCACCCTTTTCTTTCATCTGGTATTATTTTCCTTTATCCTAAAAATCAAACTTTAGTATTTCTTACAGGCAGATCTACATGCAACTGATTCTTTAGGCTTTTGTTTATCTTTGTGTCCATTTTACATCACCTTTCTCTAAGAAAGTTTTCTCGAGAGTACTTTGCACTGCCAGCACAATTAATTTGCTCATGTTTCCTCCCACTAGAAGGTGAGTTTTATGAAGTCAGAAGCCTTGTCTTGTTTACTTTTCTATTTGCTTTACCAGGAACTGTCTGTCACAGAGTATTGGTCAATTTGTTGGCAGAAAGAAAGAAGAAAGAAAGGAATGGAGGAAAGGAGGGAGGGAGGGAGGAAAGGAAGGAGGAAAGAATGAAAGAAAATTAATTGAAACTGCTATTTACGGCCCTTATGAAAATATTTGAGTTTGACAGTGTTTCTTGAAACATCAACTGCATTCATCTGGTGTTTAAGTGGCACAAATTAGTTTGCTTATAATAGCAGTAAAAAATATCTGGCAAGGAGGTAAAGAAAAATGTCAATTATATATACACCTTCAAAAATTTATAATGCATTTTAAAGTACAAAATAACAATTCATTACAAACTTAGCATTATATATATGTGTGTATGTAATATCTATAGATAGATAATGAAATACATTTCCTATTTCATACTCCATATAGAGTATATTCATTGCAACCTTGTGTGTAAAGGAAGTAGATGTGTGTGTGTTAGTCGCTTAGTTGTGTCTGACTCTTTGCGACCCTGTGGACTGTAGCCTGCCACACTCCTCTGTCCATGGAATTCTCCAGGCAAGAATACTGGAGTGGATTGCCATTTCCTTCTCCAAGAAAGTAGGTAGTTTTGATCATCAATACTTGAATACTTTGCTGTTGCTGCTGCTAAGTCACTTCAGTCATGTCTGACTCTATGCGACCCCTTAGACAGCAGCCCACCAGGCTCCCCCGTCCCTGGGATTCTCCAGGCAAGAACACTGGAGTGGGTTGCCAATTCCTTCTCCAATGCATGAAAGTGAAAAGTGAAAGTGAAGTCACTCAGTCGTGTCCGATTCCTAGTGACCCCATGGACTGCAGCCTACCAGGCTCCTCCATCCATGGGATTTTCCAGGCAAGAGTACTGGAGTGGGTTGCCATTGCCTTCTCCACTTAAATACTACTAGTACATAAACAGTCATCCTTAAAGTGAGATACAGAAATTACTGGCACTTTTCATTTGAACAATAGCACATTTTATAATGTGCATGCAGTGATTCTGTATCTAATGACAAGAAAACACACAGAGGGCCTGGGAGGAAGAAATTGGTGGAAGACAAGGATAAAGATGACAGGTTTAACATATGAGGGGCATAAAATAATAAGCATCCAATATGGTCAACTGACAAAGAAGTTTTTGATGAGAAGTATTTTGAAAACACCCACAGTTCTCAATAACTACTCTAAGCTAACAATGACTTAGCCTGCAAAAGGAAAACAACTGCTAAATAATGTCATTTGTAATGCTCATAATACTAAATATAAATCAACCAAGAATCCTCAACTAGAAAAGATCAGGTTTAGGCTGAATAGTGGAAACATGTATTTTTCTAGGAAAGAAATGCTATGGAATTCAAATTCTGAAGTGGTAGGCTCTATTATCCTGAAGAACAATCTTCCAGGACAAGACTATGAACATTGAGGTCTGGGTCATTTAACATGTACCTGAGCAAACCGCTGTCCCATAAATTGTATAGATCATTGTGTAGATAGAGATGTCCGTCAGGTGAGCTAGCAGGGCTAATTCGTCCCTAATTCTGATGTGAGACATTGTTTGACAGAGCATTTGGTGAGGTCCTGAGAAGATTTTAAAAGTAAAAATACTTGGTGTGGGCCAACATGTGAAAGGTAAGTGATGTCAGAGAGTAGGCTTTTAGACAGGCTTGGGTTCAAATATACCAAAGGTGAACTTTCTCCTTTGTAGATCATGATAGAACTTGTTTAAGCTTGCTGTTTCTTTCACACTCAAAAGTGTACCAAGTTATACAATCAATTATATGATTACCCAATTTAAATGTCAATTCTATGACTTACTGTGAGAACTTGGGTGAGTTATTTAAGTTTTCTAGTCTTGATTCCTTACTTTTAAAATGGGAATAATCATTAGGCACAGTGAGAGGTTTAAATGAGATATTTTGGGAAAGATTCTACTTGTGCGCCTGGTTGGTTAGATTGCAGGAAAGTGCTATTTCCTCATCACCTGCATCCTCTTCAATAAGATAATTAAAGCCTTCAGTGATATGACCCCAGCATGCTTATTCTTCTTCATCTACCTCTAACTTCATCTGCCTCAAACTTCTCAAATTTTCTCTTGAAATTTGGCATGCTATTTTTAAACAATTCTCATCCTTCTCATTATCTTAAATTCTCTTTACTATTTAAGGCTCACCTTTTCTGAATATCTATTGCTAGAAGTAATCTTTCCTATACATATAAGCACCTTTTAAAAATTTGTGGCTGTCACTCTTTAAAATGATTTAAATATTTAATGAAATGATAAAAATTTTATATCATTTTGATCTATTCCAATTTTTTAATTGATTAGGTTATACATTTTTACATTATTTAAGTATATAGCTTATTTAATGAATCTCTTACTTAATGATATTTAAGTTGATTTCAGTTTTTAAACTATTATCACATTTTAATATTAAAAGTTGTGTTAAATTTTTCTTATTTAAAAATCAATTTTAAAAAAAAAAATCAAGGATGGTAATTTTTTTTTGTCATGTGTTTGTTTTTTGTTAAATGTCTTCTATTCAAACTGTTTCAGATTTTACTGAAAGGCTTTTAAGTGTTGTCTAAGTTATCAAATTTATAGTTTCTGAGTTTTGTGTCTGCTTAGAAAGATCATCTCCATTCTAAGATTATAAATTAATTCAGTCGTGTTTCATCCAATACCTTTATGGCTTCACTGTTTAACTCTTTGATCCATCTGTAGTTTATTTTCACGTAAGTAGTAATATTAAAATGTGACTTTATTTTTTTTAAATGATTATACAGTTATAAAAGATTTGTTGAAAAATTCATCTTTATCCCCACTGGTTTGAGATGCATTTTTTGTGCTACTTCTCAAATGTATTTGGGTCTATTTCTGAACTCATTTTGTTCCATTGATATTTCTGTGTATTGCTGGCCATTATTAAAGTTATATGAATTAGAGATTTAATATATGTTTTATTATCTGGTATGACTTCCTACTCTTCATCTTTAGAATATTTCTAGTTTTATGTGTTCTAGCTAGTTTTATGTGTTATCTGCCAGACTAAGTAGTAATATTTTTTCATTTTGTAGATTTTTTTTTAGTTAATGTTTTACCTGGTGGCTCAGACAGTAAAGAATCTGCCTGCAATGTGGGAAACATGGGTTTGATCCCTGGGTCGGGAACATCCCCTAGAGAAGGGAACTGCTGCCCTAGAGAAGTATTCTGGTCCGCAGAATTTCATGGACAGAGGAACCTGGCAGGCTACAGTCCATGAGGTCGCAAAGAGTTGGGCATAACTGATTTTGTGTGTCCCTTCCGAAAGTTGGAAAGTGACCGACTTTCACTTTCACAATTTGAATCTTTATTTATAAAAACAGGATAGATTGCATTTTATGGAAGGACTATTACTATGTCTTTCAACAGATACTAAAAAATTTTCACCTTGTAGTCACCTACAGATACTTATAATGTTGTTTCTATAACAATTGCTCTGTTTGAGACTATTAATATTTTCCTCTATTGTATTTTTTAATTGGTTATAGTTTATACATATGAATGTACATTCATTTAACTATGTAAATATATGTCTTTATTTGTAATAGCTTTCCAGTTCAATTCTCTTTTTTCAAATATGGAATCATATTTTCTACAAGTAACAATATTTTACCTTTTATTTTTAAAAATTGATAGTCTGTTTCAGATTAGAGCAATGCTTATAGTATTGCTCATCTGGGTTAAAATTCAAACACTATCAAGTTAATTAGATGTTCAAACCCTCCATTTTCTCATCTGTAAAAAGCAAGGGCAGTAGTACAGTTGACCCTTGAACAGCACAGAGGTTAGGAGTGTCCACAGTCCCCGAAGCTGAAAATCTAACTCTCTCCACAATCCCCGAAGCTGAAAATCTAACTCTCTCTCTCGTGACTTTGCATCTGAGGATTCAACCAACTGTAGATTGTATACTATTGTGGTATTTACTATATACATATAAAAAAAAAAAACTATGTGAAAATGGACCAATGCTATTCATGTTGTTCACAGATAAACTGTACTAAGCAACAGAGGGGTAGGTAACATATAGATCAAACTATAATGTGTGTAAATCAATTAGCAACATACCTAGAATATGATACACTTCCCCAAATGTTAACCATTGTTTTATTTTTCCTCAAAGTTAATTTAATAGTCTGGTGTCTTATTATCAACATTGTGTGTGTGTTAGTAGCTCGGTCATGTCCAATTCTATGCGACCCCATGGAGTGCAGCCCACCAGGCTCCTCTGTCCATGGAACTCTCCAGGCAAGAATAATACCTGGAGTTGCAATATTCCCTTCTCCAATTATCAACATTAAATAATACTAATAGTCATTTTAAATGACTTTCAGTGATGTGCAGAATGGCCTAATGGTTTTTGTAGTGTATAGATTATAGTATGGTAAACAACCTAGATAGCATATTCAAAAGCAGAGACATTAGTTTGCCAACAAAGGTCCGTCTAGTCAAGGCTATGGTTTTTCCTGTGGTCATGTATGGATGTGAGAATTGGACTGTGAAGAAGGCTGAGCACCAAAGAATTGAAGCTTTTGAACTGTGGTGTTGGAGAAGACTCTTGAGAGTCCCTTGGACTGCAAGGAGATCCAACCAGTCCATTCTGAAGAAGATCAGCCCTGGGATTTCTTTGGAAGGAATGATGCTAAAGCTGAAACTCCAGTACTTTGGGCACCTTATGCGAAGAGTTGACTCATTGGAAAAGACTCTGATGCTGGGAGGGATTGGGGGCAGGAAGAGAAGGGGACGACAGAGGATGAGATGGCTGGATGGCATCACCAACTCGATGGACGTGAGTCTGAGTGAACTCCGGGAGTTGGTGATGGACAGGGAGGCCTGGCATTCTGCGATTCATGGGGTCTCAAAGAGTTGGACATGACTGAGCGACTGAACTGAACTGAAACTCAGAGTCTAGATTTACCAGGACTACATTAACATACAATTCTATTGTTTTATATAAAGACAATAAATTACCATGAAACTAAACAGTGCTTAATTTTATATTTCTGGCAAGATACAGGTTAATTCATAAATTAGAAAAAGGAGTGATGATAAAGGGAAGTCTTATTTTACATCTGATTATAAACACTAATAAACATATTTACCACTTCATATTTGTCTCATAGGTATTTATTTATACGTTCTATCTTCCTCTATAGAAAAGGTAAGTGCCACACTCAGTTGATTCATCTGCATGGTCAATTTGGGCAACTGATAATCTTAACTGCAATACCCAAAGTAAGCATTCAATAACTATACTTTGAGGAAAGGCATAAATAAATAAACTGTATAATGAAAAAAAGACAATATATTTTTCCAGATTCCACAAAGTCCAGCACATGCAATAGAATCATTGTGTTATTCCATCCTCAGATGACAAGAGACAATATCAAATTTCACCTCTCCCTAATACACATAACATTCTCTAATAGGAGAAAGATATTTAATCAGGAGCCACTATGTGCAAAACATTGATGAGAGATTTGAAATATTAAATATTCTTTCATCGAGGAACATTTTTCCTCTTAATGCGCATGTGTTAAATTCTACTCTAGTTAATTTTTTCCTTCACTCACAGTTGAAATTGGAGATATCTTGCTTTTACAGTAACATCTGATTTATATGCATCAGATAAACACAGAGATTTCATTTGTAAATGCTAGTCAGTGATTTATATCATTGTTTTCCTTTTTGGACAAGTCACTGCAAAATATTTTTTTCAAGCAAGATGGTATTAACCTTTTCTGATTGCAAAGTCTCTCACCTAGTAGCATCAATACTACTTTGTCATTTCTGTCAGTTACTTTATTACATTTGATAAACAAATAAATAGAGCCCCACATATCAAAAACTAAAATGGCTATTTTGAGGGTTAGCCTTTCGATAACCATCTACAACAGATTATGCAGCCTCTGTAATATTTCAAAGAATTGGCCTTTTTCCAGTTGATACTGATATTGGGATTTGAGTTAATTGCCAGTGCATCTCAAATAACAGAGCAGGTGCTAGAAGAATGAACATTTCCTGTATTTTCTTTGTTATTTATAGTCAGAGTTCTTCTGCACTAAACCCTTGAGCTGGCTTTTTAGAGCCCACTGTATAACAATTTCATTCACTTTCATGTCAACAAGCTTTGGCTTGATAAATTAAAATGGAAAAATGCTGGCTAAAGCAGCACAGCCCTACATGATTCATTTTGCTGTAAGTTTCTGGCAGCTGCCCAAGAATGACCTGCTATCTTCCTAGCGTCCTTATCATTTTCCCATCTGGAAAGGGCTGAACCTTACTTACACTGGGGAGTTAAAGGATACATTCAAGGGCCATTAACAATCATAACTCTAAAAATCATCACTTTTTTTCAGGCAAGGTTACCACTGGTCTATAGAATAGGTAGGGAGGTCAATATTTTACTTTTATTTAAATAAATATAAAGCAATTGCAGGATTTCTTTAATGATTTAGGACTTCAGATAATCTGAACCACTATGTGATAACAGAATCAGGAAACACTTTAATATTTAATTTTCTCAAAATTTTGAAATTTACAAGTAGCTTTTCTTAACTGAGACTATATGCAGATTAAAAATAAGTTTAAAACCCAATCCTGACATAGCATTATTATCCTGCTGCTGCTGCTGCTAAGTCACTTCAGTCGTGTCCGACTCTGTGCGACCCCAGAGATGGCAGCCCACTAGGCTCCCCCATCCCTGGGATTCTCCAGGCAAGAATACTGGAGTGGGTTGCCATTTCCTTCTCCAATGCATGAAAGTGAAAAGTGAAAGAGAAGTCGCTCAGTCGTGTCCGACTCTTAACGACCTCATGGACTGCAGCCCACCAGGCTCCTCAGTCCATGGGATTTTCCAGGCAAGAGTACTGGAGTGGGGTGCCATTGCTTTCTCCATATAGAGCTAAAGAAGTCCAAAACCTTGAACTTGAACCCTGCCTGATAAATGAAACACCAGGGGCTGTGGAGGTAGAGGCAGAGAGGAAGCTGCAATTGCTAAATTTGAATTAGTGAAGAGGGAAAATTGAACTCTGCTTAGTAAGATGCTTATTTTTAAAATAAACACTGGAGAGAAAAGAAAAAAAAAAAAACCCTCCAATGGAATTTTGTTTATATAAAGATAAAACCTAGATCTAATTCTGGAATGGAAACTGAGAGTTATAAGTCTGTGAATAATAACACAAGAGGTTATCACCACTGTGGGTAGATTTGAGTCAGTGGGGATAATTACACACCCTGGGTGGCATGTCTGAGAATAGCCCATCAGTCTCTCTGTGGGAATCAAGACTTTTGGGGTAAGTGAAGACTTTTGGAGCAATAACTCCAGGGTAAGAAGAATACAGTCAGAAACCCTCAACCCTCCCCCTGCATGGGAGATGGCCTGAATACTGAAACTTTTCATTTGGTCATTTAATTAATATTCATTTATTGGGCCCAGGCCCTGTGCTGGTATCATCCAATGGGGTAAAAGAAAGAATCCTTGAGTCAAGCAACTGTAAGCAAATATTATTACACCAGCTTCCTTCTCTCTCTCCCTCCATTTCTCCCTTCCCCATTTCTTCTTTCTCTATATCTTCCTTCCTTCCTTTCTCCCTCCCTCCCTTCCTGTCTCCTTCCTTCATTTCTTTTTCTTATTGTTAAGTCCTTTCTCTATTCTCAAACTATTAGTGAAGTTTTATTCAATTCCATAGCCTAATCTTAGATTGTGGCTAGAGATTTTAAGGAAGGAATGTTTTATAGCTTAAAAACAAAGTGGATTGACTATAAAGTCACTGGTATTAACACAGAAGAGAAACATTTTATCTGATAGCAACACACAGCCAGGAAGAATGAGGCAAGATACTGGCTTGCTAGGTCTCCAACAACCATAGAACAAAGCTGTGGGACACATTAACCTTCTTCTAAACAGTCTCAGATGGAGAAGGAAATGGCAACCCACTCCAGTGTTCTTGCCTGGAGAATCCCAGGGATCGGGGAGCCTGGTGGGCTGCCGTCTATGGGGTCGCAGAGTCAGACACGACTGAAGTGACTTAGCAGCAGCAGTAGCAAAGAGTCTCAGAAACACCTGAGGAGGGGGTACCTGATGGCCAGTACTACTTTTAGACTTAGGTAAGACAAGGAATCCCAGAAACTTAATTGCAAAAACCTAATCTCTTCAATAAATGATGATGAAAAAACTGGATATTCACAGGGCAACAAATGAATCTGGATCCATATCTTACACAACTCACAAAATTGATTCAAAATGGATTAGTGACTTAAATGTAAGACCTGAAACCATAAAGAAGAAAACAAGGAAAAAGCCCCTTCATGTTGATCTTGGCAACAATTATTTTTGATATGACACCAGAAGCACAAACAACAAAAGCAACAATAAACAAGTAAGACTACATCAAACTACAAACCTTTCACATTGCAAAAGATAAAATCAACAAAGTGAAAAGGCAGTCTATGGAATAGGAGAAATATTTGCAAAACACATAACTGATAAGGGATTAATTTCCAAAACATATAAGGAACTCACAAAGTTCAATAGCAAAATCCACGTATAATCCAATTAAAAAATGAACAAATGACCTGCCTAGACATTTTTTTCAAAGAAGATATTCAAATGGCCAACAGTCAGCATCACTAATCAACAGGGACATGCAAATGAAAAGTACAGTGAGATATGGTTACCTCAAACCTGTTGGAATGATTATTATCAAATGGACAAGAAATAATAAGTGCTGATGAGGGTGTGGAGAAAAAGAAATAAATGTCTGTACACTGTTGATGGAAACATAAATTAGTACAGTTACTATAGAAGCAGTATAGAAATTCACCCCACCCCCCAGATTAAAAATAGAACTGCCAAATGATCCAGCAAGCCCACTTGTGGGTATATGTCCAAAGGAAATGACATCACTATATAGAAGCGATAACTGCACTCCCGTGTTCTTTGCAGGTTTATTTATAATAGCCAAAACAAAGAAAGCAACCTAAATGTCCATGGACAGGTGGAATATTATTCAGCCATGTCCTTTCATTTGCAAAAATATGGATGGGCTTTGAGGGAATTATGCTTCGTGAAATAAATCAGACAAAAACAATGAAACATATTGTACGTTTACATGTATCAGTTCAGTTCAGTCGCTCAGTCGTGTCTGACTCTGCAATCCCATGAATCAGAGCACGCCAGGCCTCCCTGTCCATCACAAACTCCCGGTGTTTACTCAAACTCATGTCCATCGAGTCGGTGATGCCATCCAGCCATCTCATCCTCTGTCGTCCCCTTCTCCTCCTGCCCACAATCCCTCCCAGCATCAGTCTTTTCCAGTGAGTCAACTCTTCGCATGAGGTGGCCAAAGTATTGGAGTTTCAGCTTTAACATCAGTCTTTCCAATGAACACCCAGGACAGATCTCCTTTAGGATGGACTGGTTGGATCTCCTTGCAGTCCAAGGGACTCTCAAGAGTCTTCTCCAACACCACAGTTCAAAAGCATCAATTCTTTGGCACTCAGCTTTCTTCACAGTCCAACTCTCACATCCATACATGACCACTGGAAAAACCATAGCCTTGACTAGACGGACCTTTGTTGGCAAAGTAATGTCTCTGCTTTTGAATATGCTATCTAGGTTGGTCATAACTTTCCCCTCAAGGAGTAAGTGTCTTTTAATTTCATGGCTGCAATCACCATCTTCAGTGATTTTGGAGTCCCCCAAAATAAAGTCTGACACTGTTTCCACTGTTTCCCCATCTATTTGCCATGCAGTGATGGGTTTACATGTATATGTAGAATTCAAAAAAAAAAGCAAAACTGAACTTGCAGAAACAGAGAGTAGATTGGTGGTTTCCAGAGGTGGGGTTTTGGGGAAATTAGTGATGGTGGTTAAAGGATGCAAACTTCCCATAAACCATCCAAGATAAATAAATTCCGTAGTTTATATTACCACATTGTACACTGTATTTGTATATTTGAAAATCGCTAAGAGAGTATATCATAAAAGTTATCACACCTCCCCCCACACAAGTTGTAACTAAGTGAGGTGGTGCTTATGTTAACTGACCTTATTGTGGTAATCATTTCACAATATGTGCATATATTTAATCAGCACATTGCAAAATCTTAAACTATCACAATGTTACATGTCAATTATATCTCACACCCCACTCCAGTACTCTTGCCTGGAAGATCCCATGGATGGAAGAGCCTGGTGGGCTGCAGTCCATGGGGTGGCTAAGAATTGGACACGACTGAGTGAATTCCCTTTCACTTTTCATTTTCATGCATTGGAGAAGGAAATGGCAACCCACTCCAGTGTTCTTGCCTGGAGACTCCCAGGGACGGGGGAGCCTGGTTGGCTGCCGTCTCTGGGGTCGCACAGAGTCGGACACGACTGAAGCGACTTAGCAGCAGCAGCAATCCTGGAAAAAGAAGTGAAATATGGATTGAATTCTATTACAGATATCATTTGAGCTTTGGGGACGAAGAGAGACTTGGGGGGGGGAACCACCAAGGCAACTAGCCTGATGAAGAAAGTAAATTGAAGAAGTAACTCCTCTGCAGGGGCTTCCCAGGTGGCGCTAGTTGTAAAGAACCCACCTGCCAGTGCAGGAGACAGAAAGAGACGTGTGTCTGATCCCTGGATTGGGAGATCTGCTGGAGGAGGGCCTGGCAACTCCAGTATTCTTGCCTGGAGAATCCATGGACAGAGGAGCCTGGTGGGCTACAGTCCATGGGATCACAAAGAGTCGGACACGACTGAAGTGAATTAGCACGTGTATATCTCCTCTCCAAGCACATTCACTCAGTGGATCCAGGTTAGCCATGGAGTGAGATTAACTTGCACTGACTAGTTAAGTCAGTCAACTTGACTATACACATTAATAGTTGACTAAACATACATATATATATAAAAACATGTATTTTTTCTTTGTTTGAAAGCTAAATAGAGACCCTTAGGAAACTACAGCCAACATTTATATGGCATTTATTATGTATTCAATGCTCTTTTGCATATATTAACTAATATAATCTTTATTACAACTCTAAATGGTAGGTACTACTTTTATATTTCTTTTTCAAGTTGAAGCAATTGAGGAAGAAATTAATAACCTGCTCACAGTCACACGGCCAATAAACAGGGAGGCCAAGAGACCTGGGGGAGCCTGCCTCAAAATCTGAGACCTTAACTGAATGATTTATGTGGAAGAAGACAGCTATTCTTTCTCTACAGATGTATTTAAATTGTAAAATAAAATCAACTGCTAATCAAGACTGAAGAATATTGAGTGAGGTTGGTTAATCAGAAGGAAAGCAAGGTCACCAAATTCTCTCAGATTCAGATGATTTTTAGCCAGGAGGCAGAGACTCTGTAGGAGTTGAGAATATAAGGACAAGTGTAATTTTTTGCTGTGGGGAATAGTGCAGTCTTCCCTGTGCTCTTAGTCACCATGGAGGTGTTAAATTGGCATAAAAAGTTCAGTTTTTCTATCTTAAAGAAGACACTGCAGACTGGAGCTCGGAAAAGTTGGGACAAGACTGAAGGATAGAGGAGGTCATTGCTAGATAAGCAGATTTTGTATGTTTTGTGTTTAAAATTTTTCCCTTTTTAATTTTCTTTTCCATACCACATTCTGGTAAATACTAAACAAACTATAGTTTGTCAGAAAAATCATTTATTGGGCAATCCCACATGCCTGTCTGTGTTCACTGGCTCTACATTCATCTTGCAAATCCTCACCTGTATTATGATCCATTTCACTGATGAGGAAGCTGAGACAAGATTTCAGTGACTTGAGAAGAGCTGCATCAGAATTTGCACTGCCTTCCTAAGAATTGCCAAAGCTTTACTTTTCCCACTGAATTAATACAACTCCCACACATCTTATTTATATAAGAGGCATTGAGCAGGTCATGCACTCCAAAGGTATTCTTTAGATTCCCCTTTTTATGGAGAATCTATTTATGTTATAATCCTACATTTTCTACTGATAAAAACTGTTCTCTGGCAAAGTAAAAAGTATTTTTTGTGGTGAGGTTTTTTTCTCTTGGATAAGGAACAGGTTCTACAACCATTAGATCTTCCATTTAACAACTCTGTACGATAATTTCTGTTGTGGAAAATGACAGTTGTTTTTAAAAGAGTATCTTAAAATTGAAAATTTCCTCCTCTTCTCTGTAGAGAATGGCAAAGACCAACTAACCTGTTCACTAAACACAGTGTCTCTTAGATTCTGTCTTCTTTAGCCATTGATCACTATTCCAAGCAATAAACAGCATTTTCTTATAAATGACAGAATGCATATCTGATGCACAAAAACTTTAACCAATAAGTAACTTGTTGGATTAAGAGTCTTTTTTAATAGTCCTGTAGTGAGGTATATCGGGCTTCCCAGCTGGCACTAGTGGTAAAGAACCTGCCTGACAATGTAGGCGATGCCTGAGACAAGGGTTCAGTCTCTGGGTGGGGAAGATCCCCTGGAGGAGGGCACGGCAACCCACTCCAGTATTCTTGCCTGGAGAATCCCACGGACAGAGGAGCCTGGTGGGCTATACTCCATAGGATTGCAAAGAGTCAGACACAACTGAAGTGACTTAGGACAAACATAGTTAAGGTATATTATGCCGAGAGTACCTTTAAATTTTGATTCTAAGCTATTGTTTTATTGTTTATATATTATCTTTTTAAAAATTCTTCCAAGTGCATCAGTCATATTGCAGAGCTCATGGCTCAGGGCTGTCTGTGAAGAATTGGTCCAGCCCCCTAGAGAAATTCCTTGACTGCACTTAGCTGGAAATCTATTATGTCTGCTCCAAGGCCAAACATTTGAGGCCCGTATCAATGCTGGTAGTGCTAGAGAGGGGAGGGAGGGATACAGGATGAGGCTGAGGGGGCTTCATACTGCGAGGTGTTCATCACTTTGATTCAGTTCTATCAGCATTGAAGAAAGTTAAAATAAGAAAATGGAAAAAAGAAAAAATGAAGGCCTAGTTGAAAGATGTCTTTCCTCATAGCCCTATCTCATCTGTTAGCATTCCCTTTACTTCTTCTTAGTGAACCACATCTGAAGAATGTTGTGCAGGCAAACTAGAGATTCCTTTAACTCTTTAAGGGAAAGAATGCTATCCTGGAATTATTATTGTGGGTCGGTTTTGTTATGAAGGGAAGTGAGCCATTTTGGTTCACACAAACACTTGGAAGATTACAGCCCTTAGCCACAAGGGATTTGACAGAAGAGAAGGAAAAATCAGAGTTTACAGACTTTAAACAAAATAGAGACATCAGTATTTATTGTCTGTGCATCAGTGAGATTAATATATGCAAGCAAAAATTTGTGAAGCAGATAAAAGAGACTACAAAACATTCAAATAGATTGCTAATATTAACACATAAAAGAAATATTGATATATATCACACTGAAGCATGTTAGCACTAACGATTTAAAATACTACTTAGGCTTTAAGTGGCTGTCCTATGACCGCATATTTTCTCACAACCAGGAAAAATTACTAGAATTTTTTAAAGCTCTTGTTAAATATTCAGTGTTAAGGGTTACGGAAACAGAACCATGAATTTAATATCTTGCATATATTTAAGGATCTGAATTGAAAATATTTGGTATTTGGGATTAGGCTACTTTAGCATGAGGCTTAGGAAAAGCATGTTTGAATTCAAAGAATGAACACCAAAATGAAACCACTGGAGATGGGAAAAAAAAGAACATGAGAAAAAAGAAAACAAAATAGGAGAAATATGCCACATCAATATACTAATTCCTGTACTGTTTATCAGCAGTCACAATTAAATCCCTTGATTTTCTAGTAGACCAAAATATGAATATTTTGACTTAAGGAGCTGCTGGTAGAGTGGTTATAAATCAGAAAATAAGTTTAGGTAATTTTTTCTTCATGTAAAACTATATTGAAATTTTTTAATACTATTTTTAAAAGATTTGATCAACTTTCAATTGTTCTTGTGCTAATTCCATCCAATCCTTTAACCAGTGACTGTGGGAGAAACTCCTTAGAAGAGGCATAAGTGACAGACTTGTGACAGAAAACAAGCTGTGTTCTTATTTCTCATAATCTGCTCTTCTTTCTCATCTGTTAGAGGACCCTGGAATTTTCCAAAAGACAGAATGGTGAACAGGGCATCTTTGTACCTGGCATCATACAGAGGTGGCAACATATAGGAACAATATATGTAAACATAATTTTTCATAGATTCAGTTTGGAGTCTGAATTTCCAACAAATATATGGCTATAGATTCTACTACTTTGGAGAATATTACTTCCCAACTTTTTCCAGAGATTCTATATTATTGTCCAGATTCATGAAGTCAATGTCAGGACTCTTCTGCGAATGCCAAGCTATGGCCAGGCAATGCCTGAGGAAGTCATGGCAGACATTGTTTTTAGGGAGAAATTCTGACTTATTAGGAGCCAGGCACAGTGCCAGGGACTTTACATGGTGTAGCAATCAGGACTGTAGAAAGAAACAGATGGCAAACTCAAACAGAGATAATTGAGGAAAATTTAATAAAGAGATATTTACAAAGATGTGTGCAGGGTTATTTTAGAGAAAGGAGAAAGAGATGTTTCTGTGTATCAGGACTAGCAACACTGGGGAGCCTGTTCCCTTAGAGCCTCAAAGGAGGGAACACCTAGGAGGACTCTTTAAAGAGAAGGGACTACACTCAACCAAAACTGCGACCTTCAACACACTTATGCAATTCACCCATAGGGAACAAGTAGGGAGAGAACGAGGGAAATAAACACCCTGACCTCACTCTCCTTTTTTCTGGTGCTTTCTATTCACCAAGCCAAGTCAGGAGGCAGAGGGTGAGTTTGCCCATTAATTTAGTCGATAAACATCACTACATAGCGCACAGAAGTGTATAGAAAATGGGAGAGTGGATTTGGAGGGCAAATGAAGAACAGCCAACATAACCTCTTCTTCACCCCTCACCACATCCTAATAGGAAACACATCATTAACATCTGCAATTTATGGTTAAGAAATTAAGGTTCAGAAGGTCAAGGAGCTTTTGCAAAACATACAGGTAATGTGACAGCACCAAGATTGAAACCTAGATCTTCTCAGTCCAAAGTTTTGTTTCTTTTTACAGGACAGAGTGTAAGGGTCAAAGGCAGGGATTCAAATTAAAAGCACAAGGAAGCAGGGAAAAACATGAAGGAGGAAAGAAAGTAGCTGACACCTACTGAGCACTGGCTGTGACCCAGGCATTGTTCTAAGCTTTTTAAATGTGTAGAATTCATCAATTCTCTCATCAGCTGTATGATTTAGGTATTGTCATCCCCATTTCACAAAGGATGAAGCAAAGTCTTAGGAAGATTTAGTGACGTATCAGAGACAGGAAGTAGCAGAATTTGAACTATACAGATTCTGGTCTCACACTTTTAGCAATTAAATTATAGAAAATGTGAGAAGAAAACAAAACAAAGATGGGGGAAGTATGAGTGTTGGGCACTATTGCCTCGAACAGTCAGGTGTCCTAAATGCTTTTTCTTAATATAGGTAAATCACTTCTTCCTTTCTGTTTCTTTTCTATTCATTTTGCTATGCATGTGTTATAATGCCAGTGGCAGTGGTGGCAGAAAAAAATATAAAACTCCATTCAGTGCTTCTCATTATTTCAGGGTCACCTATGCAAACCTGAGAGACATATACAAAGCAGAGTTTACCATATTCCCTTTGAAATTTACTCCTCCTTTTACATGCTCTCAATTAATGGTACTACTTTTTTTGTTATCCATAAAGACAGGTACTTCCCCACACTCTTGCTATTATTATTTACTAGATTCCTCTCTAAGTAATCTTACAAAGTCACTCTCAGTTCAGTTCAGTCGCTCAGTCATGTCCGACTCTTTGCAACCCCATGGACGGCAGCCCACCAGGCTTCCCCGTCCCTGGGATTCTCCAGGCAAGAACACTGGGGTGGGTTGCCATTTCCTTCTCCAATGCATGAAAGTGAAAAGTGAAAGTGAGCTAGATCATTCTAAAAGCACTGCATCTCTTTTTGGCATATTCACTGCACACCTTTAAAATCATGGATTGATTCCACATATTATACATATACATACTATATATTAAAATATATAAATGTATATACATGTTATATATATGTATAAAACCTTTTATCAGATACCGTGTCCTTTGCAATTGCTTTCCAGTCCGCTATGTTTGGTATATAGTAGTATCTCAATAAATGGCTCTTCAATAACCAGGTGGAAATTGGGCTTCTGTAATTTCTCTGCTTGAATGAAAGCCTTTGACTTGCTATTGAACATACTGAAAAATGGATGCCTCAGATTTTGTAGGCTTTCTTCCCCAGCAAAGGCCAGGTAAGGCTGCGATTGCCTGACTTCCTTTATTGTTTCCTTTGATATCTCACCTGCTGTAAGCCCTGCTGTTCTTCAAATGTCAGGCTGACTTGGAACCAATCCTTTGATATGCTGTTTCATGGGGTTTGCAGATACTAAGTTAGGTGCATTTTTATTCTCTTTGTTTCTATTTTCATGAACTCTTCTAGAGGACATGGGTCAGAAAGGCCTCAAGGTTAGCTTATGTCTAAATGATATTTTTCAGGCAACAAGACTATACTTTTATACCCTCCAATGCTTTGGACGCCTAGTCAAATATTTTGGCACTTGTCCCAATCATTAGTAACAATTCAAACCAGAGTGGCTGGCAAAGAATTCTTGAATCAAAGGTACCAAAGTAGAGTTTCTTTAAGGTCACTGAACACAAAGCACAATCTTTTAGCTTCCAAAGGAGGTGTGCACAGCGTGTTCTGAAGAAAGAAGCACACAGGCTGCATTCTTCAGGTTTGAAATGCTACTGACAACATCTACTGCCTCTGAGGCAGATGTATTCTAAATCCCTCTCCCCTTCTCTCCTCTATTATCTTTCAGCTAACCATCTTGCTGAGAGAAGACCCCAACCTGGGCCGCTGTGCATGGTCTGGAAGCTGTAGCATTCATGTTTAATGGAGCACTTTCTCTGTATGGCAGCCTCTCTCCCACTGAACTGACATTCCACCCCCGGTGTCTGGGGACACTCGCCCCCAGTGTCATCCGTTATATCAGCATCTGTAGCAGCTGCTGCTTATTCCGGCTGAGAAGTCTCAATGTTTGCCTTGAAAATGCCAATCCTTCACCTCTCTCAACATTCAGACTCACTCATCAGTTCGTTTCCAGCTGCCCTTAAATGTATTCAGAATAATAATGCACAAAGGACAGTTTAAACACAGCAAAGCAGTTGTAGGCAAGGCATCTCCAGTTCACCAGGCTGGTCTTCCTTAACCACAAGTATCACATTATCATTTAAATGCATTTCTGGCACAGGAGCCCTTGGCTATGTATCTTCTTTGGCAATTGGAGAATATTTGACAGCTGCCAAGCAAAATGGGGAAAAACATCCTCAAAAAGAGTGGATAAAGAAGGCATTCAGTGGTAGGTTATCCTGAATTGTCTTTCCTTTGCTTTTCATCCATACTACCCCATCGTCACACTTGACTTTACCTTGGCAAAAAGCTAGTAATTTGTTTCTTTCCTGCCGACAGAAACTTCATTGTTGATCTCCAGGGCATCCTTGTGCCATGACCACAGTATGTCTTACTCAAGGTTCTCGAGTTTAGTTTTTAATTTTGAAAATTAGAATATGATAAGGCCAATGGAAGAATTTATTATAAAAAAGAAATGGAAAGATATATCCATCTGAATGCAGAGTTCCAAAGAATAGCAAGGAGAGAAAAGAAATACTTCCTAAGTGATCGATGCAAAGAAATAGAGGAAAACAACAGAATGGGAAGGACTAGAGATCTCTTCGAAGAAATTAGAGATACCAAGGGAACATTTCATGCAAATATGGGCACAATAAAGGATAAAAACAGTATGGA
The DNA here is from genome assembly GCF_003369695.1 of Bos indicus x Bos taurus. Lineage (NCBI taxonomy): Eukaryota > Metazoa > Chordata > Mammalia > Artiodactyla > Bovidae > Bos > Bos indicus x Bos taurus. The sequence continues at coordinate 82,204,884 of NC_040082.1, forward strand.
CCCAACAGAAGCTGAAGATAATAATATGAGGTGGCAAGAATACACAGAAGACCTATACAAAAAAGATCTTTATGAACCAAATAACAACGATGGTGTGATCACTCATCTTGACTGGAGTGCAAAGTCAAGTGGGCCTTAGGAAGCATCACTACAAACAAAGCAGGTGGAGGTGACGGAATTCCAGCTGAGCTATTACAAATCCTAAAAGATGATGCTGTTACAGTGCTGCACTCAATATCCCAGAAAATTTGGAAAACTCAGCAGTGGTCACAGAACTGGAAAAGATCAGTTTTCCTTGCAATCCCAAAGAAAGGCAATGCCAAAGAATGTTCAAACTACCACACAATTGCACTCATTTCACACGCTAGCAAAGTAATGTTCAAATTCTCCAAGCCAGGCTTAAACAGTACGTGAGCTAAGAAGTTCCAAATGTTCAAGCTAGATTTAGAAAAGGCAGAGGAACCAGAGATCAAATTGCCAACAACTGGATTATTAAAAAAGCAAGAGAATTCCAGAAAAACATCTACTTCTGCTTCATTGACTATGCTAAAGCCTTAGACTGTATGGATCACAACAAACTGTGGAAGATTCTTAAAGAGATGGGAATATCATACCACCTTACCGTCCTCCTGAGGAACCTGTATGCAGGTCAAGAAGTAACAGTTAGAATGAGACATGGTACAATGGACTGGTTCCAGATTTGGAAAGGAGTCTGTCAAGGCTGTGTATTTTCACCCTGCTTATTTAACTTGCATGCAGAGCACATTATGAGAAATGCTGGGCTGGATGAAGCACAAGCTGGAATCAAGATTGCCAGGAGAAATATCAATAACCTCAGATATGCAGATGACATGATGCTTCTTCAGTTCAGTTCAGTTGCTCAGTCATGTCCGACTCTTTGTGCCCCATGGACTGCAGCATGCCAGGCTTCTCTGTCCATCACCAAACTTATATCCTTTGAGTCAGTGATGCCATCCAACAGTTTCATCCTTTGTTATCCCCTTCTCCTCCCACTTTCAATCTTTCCCAGCATCAAGGTCTTTTCCAATGAGTCAGTTCTTTCCATCAGGTGGCCAAAGTATTGGAGTTTCAGCTTCAACATCAGTCCTTCCAATGAATATTCAGGACTGATTTCCTTTAGGTTTGACCGGTTGGATCTCCTTGCAGTCCAAGAGACTCTCAAGAGTCTTCTTCCACACCACAGTTCAAAAGCATCAATCCTTTGGCACTCAGCTTTCTTTATAGTTCAACTCACATACATACATGACTACTGGAAAACCATAGCTTTGACTAGATGGACCTTTGTCGGCAAAGTAATATCTCTGCTTTTGAATATGCTGTCTAGGTTGGTCATAACTTTTCTTCCAAAGAGCAAGGGTCTTTTAATTTCATAGCTGCATTCACCATCTGCAGTAATTTTGGAGCTCCCCCAAAAAAAGTCTGACACTGTTTCCACTGCTTCCCCATCTATTTGCCATGAAGTGATGGGACTGGATGCTATGATCTTAGTTTTCTGAATATTGAGTTTTAAGCCAACTTTTTCACTCTCTTCTTTCACTTTCATCAAGAGGTTCTTTAGTTCTTCTTCGCTTTCTGCCATTAGGGTGGTGTCATCTGCATATCTGAAGTTATTGACATTTCTCCTGGCAATCTTGATTCTAGCTTGTGATTCATCCAGCTTGGCATTTTGCATGATGTACTCTGCATATAAGTTAAATAAGCAGAGTGATAATATACAGCCTTGACATACTCCTTTCCAATGAAACTGCTGTTTCATGTCCAGTTCTCTGTTGCTTCTTGACCTGTATATAGATTTCTCAGGAGGCAGGTCAGGTGGTCTGTTATTCCCATCTCTTGAAGAATTTTCTAGAGTTTGTTGTGATCCACACAGTCAAAGGTTTTGGCCTAGTCAATAATTCAGAAGTAGATGTTTTTCTGAAACTCTCTTCCCTTTTCTATGATCCAACGGATGCTGGCCATTTGATCTCTGGTTCTTCTGCCTTTTCTAAGTCTAGCTTGAACATCTGGAATTTCATATTTCATGTACCATTGAAGCTTAGCTTGGAGAATTTTGAGCATTACTTTGATAGTGTGTGAGATCAGTGCAATTGTGCGGTAGTTTGAACATTTTTGGCATTGCCTTACTTTGGGATTGGAATGAAAATTGACCTTTTCCAGTCTTGTGACCACTCTTGAGTTTTCCAAATTTGCTGACATATGGAGTGCAGCACTTTAACAGCATCATCTTTTAGGGTTTGAAATATGTCAACTAGAATTCCATCGCCTCCATTAACTTTGTTCATAGTGATGCTTCCTAAGGCCCACTAGACTTCACATTCCAGGATGTCTGGCTCTAGGTGTGTGATCATACCATCATGGTTATCTGGGTCATAAAGATCATTTTGTATAGGTCTTCTGGTAATTTTACCACCTCTTCTTAATATCTTCTGCTTCTTTTAGGTCCATACCATTTCTGTCCTTTATTGTGCCCATCTTTGCATGAAATGTTCTCTTTGTATCTCTAATTTCCTTGAAGAGATCTCTAGTCCTTCCCATTCTGTTGTTTTCCTCTATTTCTTTGCATTGATCACTTAGGAAATCTTTCTTATCTCTCCTTGCTCTTCTTTGGAACTCTGCATTCAAATGAGTATATCTTTCCTTTTCTCCTTTGCCTTCACTTCTCTTTTCTCAGCTATTTGTAAGGCCACCTCAGACAACCATTTTGCCTTTTTGCATTTCTTTTTCTTTGGGATGGTCTTGATCACTGTCACCTGTACAATGTCACGAACCTGTGTCCATAGTTCTTCCGGCACTCTGTCTATCAGATCTAATCCCTTGAATCTATTTGTTTCTTCTACTGTATAATCGTAAGGGATTTGATTTAGGTCATACCTGAATGGTATAAGGCAATGCCAAAGAATGCTCAAACTACCGCACAATTGCACTCATCTCACATGCTAGTAAAGTAATGCTCAAAATTCTCCAAGCCAGGCTTCAGCAATACGTGAACTGTGAACTTCCAGATGTTCAAGCTGGTTTTAGAAAAGGCAGAGGAACCAGAGATCAAATTGCCAACATCCGCTGGATCATGGAAAAAGCAAGAGAGTTCCAGAAAAACATCTATTTCTGCTCTATTGACTATGCCAAAGCCTTTGATTGTGTGGATCACAATAAACTGTGTAAAATTCTTCAAGAGATGGGAATACCAGACCCTCTGACCTGCCTCTTGAGAAACCTATATGCAGGTCAGGAAGCAACAGTTAGAACTGGACATGGAACAACAGACTGGTTCCAAATAGGAAAAGGAGTACATCAAGGCTGTATATTGTCACCCTGCTTATTTAACTTCTATGCAGAGTACATCATGAGAAATGCTGGGCTGGAAGAAGCACAAGCTGGAATCAAGATTGCCGGGAGAAATCTCAATAACCTCAAATATGCAGATGACACCATCCTTATGGCAGAAAGTGAAGAGAAACTCAAAAGCCTCTTGATGAAAGTGAAAGTGGAGAGTGAAAAAGTTGCTTAAAGCTCAACATTCAGAAAACGAAGATCATAGCATCCAGTCCCATCACTTCATGGGAAATAGATGGGGAAACAGTGGAAACAGTGTCAGATTTTATTTTGTGGGGCTCCAAAATCACTGCAGATGGTGACTGCAGCCATGAAATTAAAAGATGCTTACTCCTTGGAAGTAAGTTATGACCAACCTAGATAGCATATTACAAGCAGAGACATTACTTTGCCAACAAAGGTCCGTCTAGTTAAGGTTATGGTTTTTCCAGTGGTCATGTATGGATGTGAGAGTTGGACTGTGAAGAAGGCTGAGCGCCGAAGAATTGATGCTTTTGAACTGTGGTGTTGGAGAAGACTCTTGAGAGTCCCTTGGACTGCAAGGAGATCCAACCAGTCCATTCTGAAGGAGATCAGCCCTGGGGTTTCTTTGGAGGGAATGATGCTGAAGCTGAAATTCTAGTACTTTGGCCACCTCATGCGAAGGGTTGACTCATTGGAAAAGACTCTGATGCTGGGAGGGATTGGGAGCAGGAAGAGAAGGGAATGACAGAGGATGAGATGGCTGGATGGCATCACTGACTCAATGGACATGAGTCTGAGTGATTTCCGGGAGTTGGTGATGGACAGGGAGGCCTGGTGTGCTGTGATTCATGAGATCGCAAAGAGTCAGACACAACTGAGCGACTGAACTGACTGACTGACTGAATAGTATAGGGGTTTTCCCTACTTTCTTCAGGTTAAATCTGAATTTGGCAATAAGGTGTTCATGATCTGAGCCAGTCAGCTCCCGGTCTTGTTTTTGCTGACTGTATAGCGCTTCTCAATCTTGGCTGCAAAGAATATAATCAACCTGATTTTGTATTGACCATCTGGTGACGTTCATGTGTAGAGTCTTCTCTTGTGTTGTTGGAAGAGGGTATTTCCTATGATCAATGTGTCTCTTGGCAAAATTCTGTTAGCCTTTGCCTTGCTTCATTTTGTATTCCAAGGCCAAATTTGCCTGTTACTCCTGGTATCTCTTGACTTCCTACTTTTGCATCCAGTCCCCTGTGATAAAAAGGGCATCTTTTTTGGGTATTAGTTCTAGAAGATCTGAAGGTCTTCATAGAACTGTTCAACTTCAGCTTCTTCAGCATTACTGGTTGGGGCGGAGACTTGAATTATTGTGATATTGAATGGTTTGCTTTGGAAACAGATCATTCTATAGTTTTTGAGATTGCACCCAAGTACTGGGTGGGATTCTTGCCCACAGTGGTAGATTTAATGGTCATCTGAGTTAAATTTGCCCATTGCTGTTCAGGAGCAGTGACCCCACAAGAGATTGACCGAGACTTTCCTGTGAGTGTCCAGGAGTCTCCAGTGGAGGCATGGGCCAGTGGTTGCTTGTTGCAGGGTCAGGGGCACTGAGTACGGCAATGCATGCATGGGACCTTTTTGAGGAGGTCGCCATTATCTTCATTACCTCCACCATTGCTCAGTGACACAGAACAAGTGGCAGAATTGGGATTTCAGTTGAGGCCATAGCTGTAGAGCCCACACTCTTAATGATGATGCAGTTTTGCTCCCCATCTGCAACAAGTACCCCAATCCAATGTATCGTTTAATTGCTAATTCATGTCTGACTCTTTGTGACTCCATGTGGCCCACCAGGCTCCTCTGTCTGAGGGATTTCCCAAGCAGGAATACTGGAGTGGTTTGTTGTTTCCTCCTCGAGGGGATCTTTCTGACTCAGGGATTGAACTCACATCTTCTGAATTGGCAGGCAGATTTTTTACCACTGAGCCACCTGGGAAGCCCTAAAGAATCTGAACTGGTGCTATTAGATAAGAAAGGGTCTAACTTTTTTTTTTTTTTAATGTGTGTTAATCTAGTTTTAAAAATACAGCCATCTATAAATAGGTATCATCTGTCTTTTCACAATTTTAACCAAGGTGGGAAAATGTCAGGAAGAACTGCCAAGGAAACCAGGGAGTCAAGGGAAGGCATAGGGGAGAGGGCCAATGGACTCCCTGCCATCACTCCACACCTGGTAGAACCATTTTAGCAAATGCTTGGGGCACCCAATCTCTAATCAAGGCACTGACTCAGCCACTCCAGCCAGCAGGGACTCTGCGATCACTAGAGGAGGGACTTTGATCAACTCCATCTAGTGCAAGTGACTCTAAGTCCTCTGGTCTACTTTCTGTCCTTCCAGACAGGCCCTCTTAATAGATAAAGAGCACATTTTAAAGGCTACCAAAGTGTGGAGGCTGGCGTCTGTAAAAGGCAACTTGTTATAAATCTCAAAGGCACACTCAGAGGTGCACCCTGCGCTCCTCTGCTTCAGTCAAAACAAAAGACCAAGTCCAAGGAGTCAGGAAGGCTTCCACAGTATAAAAATTTAGCATCTGCACTCAAAAATCCACACCTGAGTTACTCGAAAGTCAAGAAGGTATGTATAACACAGCACCAATCACCTGGTCCTTGTCATCTCACCCCAAGCTTTCAAGATGGGGGGCGGGGGGGATGTACTTTAAAATCTCAATATCAAAGAAAGAAAACCCCCAATGTTAAAAGTACATTAATTAACACCCCCACCACCATCTGAACCTCTGGGTGAGGATCAGATCTTATGAGCACATCTCTGCAGGGCATAGAACATTAACAACATGGTTAAAGGCACAGTGGTGTTTAAAAATAAAACCATTGGAATGGACAGTAAAAGATCCATTGTAATAATTGACCTGGCTTCCATGGGTGGGAGGGACTCTTGCCAAATAACATGAGACAGAGATGAAGATTTGGACCTGGGGTTTTGGCTCTTTGCAACAGCAAGTCCTTGGCCTCAGGAGCAGGTGAAAACAGGCCCACAGGAAAGTCTTGGTGCTGGAGGCCAGCAGATCACATCTTTCCTGCTTTTTTGCTGACCTGAGAAGGAATTTGTAAGATGTTGGGGGTCTCTTTCATGAGACCCAATGTATGCTTTGTCCTTCTATTTTTCCTTTTTGTCAAGATAGTAAGCATTCATGATCAAACTAAAATGTCAGCTCCCTCAATCATTTCACCTGAGACTCTCACCGCAATACTAGCTACAGCTGATTATATTCCAATAGCACTTCAGTTCAGTTCAGTTACTCAGTCGTGTCTGACTCTTTGGGACCCCATGAATCGCAGCATGCCAGGCCTCCCTGTCCATCACCAACTCCTGGAATTCACCCAGACTCACGTCCATCGAGTCAGTGATGCCATCCAGCCATCTCATCCTCTGTCGTCCCCTTCTCCTCCTGCCCCCAATCCCTCCCAGCATCAGAGTCTTTTCCAAGGAGTCAACTCTTCGCATGAGGTGCCCAAAGTACTGGAGTTTCAGCTTTAGCATCATTCCTTCCAAAGAAACCACAGGGCTGATCTCCTTCAGAATGGACTGGTTGGATCTCCTTGTAGTTCAAGGGACTCTCAAGAGTCTTCTCCAACACCACAGTTCAAAAGCATCAATTCTTTGGCTCTCAGCCTTCTTCACAGTCCAACTCTCACATCCATACATGACCACAGGAAAAACCATAGCCTTGACTAGACAGACCTTTGTTGGCAAAGTAATGTCTCTGCTTTTGAATATGCTATCTAGGTTGGTCATAACTTTCCTTCCAAGGAGTAAGCGTCTTTTAATTTCATGGCTGCAGTCACCATCTGCAGTGATTTTGTAGCCCCCCCAAATAAAGTCTGACACTGTTTCCACTGTTTCCCCATCTATTTCCCATGAAGTGATGGGACCGGATGCCATGATCTTCGTTTTCTGAATGTTGAGCTTTAAGCCAACTTTTTCACTCTCCACTTTCACTTTCATCAAGAGGCTTTTTAGTTCCTCTGCACTTTCTGCCATAGGGGTGGGGTCATCTGCATATTTGAGGTTATTGATATTTCTCCCGGCAATCTTGATTCTAGCTTGTGCTTCTTTCAGTCTAGTGCTTCTCGTGATGTACTCTGCATAGAAGTTAAATAAGCAGGGTGACAATATACAGCCTTGACGTACTCCTTTTCCTATTTGGAACCAGTCTGTTGCTCCATGTCCAATTCTAACTGTTGCTTCCTGACCTGCATACAGATTTCTCAAGAGGCAGGTCAGGTGGTCTGGTATTCCCATCTCTTTCAGAATTTTACACAGTTTATTGTGATCCACACAGTCAAAGGCTTTCGCATAGTCAATGAAGCAGAAATAGATGTTTTTCTGAAACTCTCTTGCTTTTTCCATGATCCAGCAGATGTTGGCAATTTGATCTCTGGTTCCTCTGCCTTTTCTAAAACCAGCTTGAACATCAGGAAGTTCATGGCTCACATATTGCTGAAGCCTGGCTTGGAGAATTTTGAACATTACTTTACTAGCATGTGAGATGAGTGCAATTGTGCAGTAGTTTGAGCATTCTTTGGCATTGCCTTTCTTTGGGATTGGAAGGAAAACTGACCTTTTCCAGTCCTGTGGCCACTGCTGAGTCTTCCAAATTTGCTGGCATATTGAGTGCAGCACTTTCACAGCATCATCTTTCAGGATTTGAAATAGCTCCACTGGAATTCCATCACCTCCACTAGCTTTGTTTGTAGTGATGCTTTCTAAGGCCCATTTGACTTCACATTCCAGATGTCTGGCTCTAGGTCAGTGATTACACTATCGTGATTATCTGGGTTGTGAAGATCTTTTTTGTACAGTTTTTCTGTGTATTCTTGCCACTTCTTCTTGATATCTTCTGCTTCTGTTAGGTCCATACCATTTCTGTCCTTTATTGTGCCCATCTTCGCATGAAATGTTCCCTTGGTATCTCTAATTTTCTTGAAGAGATCTCTAGTCTTTCCCATTCTGTTATTTTCCTCTATTTCTTTGCATTGATCGCTGAGGAAGGCTTTCTTAACTCTTCTTGCTATTCTTTGGAACTCTGCATACAGATGCTTATATCTTTCCTTTTTTCCTTTGCTTTTTGCTTCTCTTCTTTTCATAGCTATTTGTAAGGCCTCCCCAGACAGCCATTTTGCTTTTTCTGCATTTCTTTTCCATGGGGATGGTCTTGATCCCTATCTCCTGTACAATGTCACAAACCTCAGTCCATAGTTCATCAGGCACTCTATCAGATCTAGGGCCTTAAATCTATTTCTCACTTCTGCTGTATAACCATAAGGGATTTGATTTAGGTCATACCTGAATGGTCTAGTGGTTTTCCCTACTTTCTTCAATCTAAGTCTGAATTTGGCAATAAGGAGTTCATGATCTGAGCCACAGTCAGCTCCTGGTCTTGTTTTTGTTGACTCTATAGAGCTTCTCCATCTTTGGCTGCAAAGAATATAATCAATCTGATTTTGGTGTTGACCATCTGGGGGTGTCCATGTATAGAGTCTTCTCTTGTGTTGTTGGAAGAGGGTGTTTGCTATGACCAGTGCATTTTTTTGGCAAAACTCTATTCGCCTTTGCCCTGCTTCATTCTGTATTCCAAGGCCAAATTTGCCTGTTACTCCAGGTGTTTCTTGACTTCCTACTTTTGCATTCCAGTCCCCTATAATGAAAAGGACATCTTTTTTGGGTGTTAGTTCCAAAAGGTCTTGTAGGTCTTCATAGGACCGTTCAATGTCAGCTTCTTCAGCATTACTGGTTGGGGCATAGACTTGGATTACTGTGATATTGAATGGTTTGCCTTGGAAACGAACAGAGATCATTCTGTCGTTTTTGAGATTGCATCCAAGTACTGCATTTCGGACTCTTTTGTTGACCATGATGGCCACTCCATTTCTTCTGAGGGATTCCTGCCTGCAGTAGTAGACATAATGGCCATATGAGTTAAATTCACCCATTCCAGTCCATTTTAGTTCGCTGATTCCTAGAATGTCGACATTCACTCTTGCCATCTCTTGTTTGACCACTTCCAATTTGCCTTGATTCATGGAACTGACATCCAGGTTCCTATGCAATATTTCTCTTTACAGCATCAGACCTTGCTTCTATCATCAGTCACATCCACAGCCTGGTATTCTTTTTGCTTTGGCTCCATCCCTTCATTCTTTCTGGAGTTATTTCTCCACTGATCTCCAGTAGCATATTGGACACCTACTGACCTGGGGAGTTCCTCTTTCAGTATCCTATCATTTTGCCTTTTCATACTGTTCATGGTGTTTTCAAGTCAAGAATACTGAAGTGGTTTGCCATTCCCTTCTCCAGTGGACCACATTCTGTCAGATCTCTCCACCATGACCTGCCCGTCTTGGGTTGCCCCATGGGCATGGCTTAGTTTCATTGAGTTAGACAAGTCTGTGGTCCTAGTGTGATTAGATTGACTAGTTTTCTGTGAGTATGGTTTCAGTATGTCTGCTCTCTAATGCCCTCTTGCAACACCTACCATCTTACTTGGGTTTCTCTTACCTTGGGCGTGGGGTATCTCTTCATGGCTGCTCCAGCAAAGCACAGCCATTGCTCCTTACTCATTCTATTGCTCCTTACTCATTACTATTCTTACTCATTCTATTCTTACTCATTACTATAGCACTTCACTCATTCTTTAATTTTGACACAATACACTAATGTGTGTGTTCAGTCACTCAGTGATGTCCGACTCTTTGTCACCCCATGGACTGCAACCCGCCAGGCTCCTCTGTCCATGGGATTTTCCAGGCAAGAATACTGGAGTGGGGTGCCATATCCTACTCCAGTGGATCTTCTCAACCCAGGGAGCGAACCTGCATCTCCTGTGTCTCCTGCATTGCCAAGTGGGTTCTTTAGCACTAGCACCACCTGGGAAGCCCTCCAGACTTTAATACATGTATTTATTTATGTCTCTTTTTTACTAGGATGAGACCATGTAGTGGTCACATTTACATTCTCAGAATCTATAGTGAGATCTCAGTAACTAAATACTGATGTTTTAAATTAATTGTATCTAAATAAAATACTTGATACTGGGTTTTAGTATAAATCTGAAAAAAAAATCAAGGGACTTTACATAGCTGATTATTCCTGGGTTACAAAGTATACAACATATTCACTGGGCTTATGTAATATATATTTGGTACTAAAGTTTGAGCAGGTGTGAAGATTAAGGAGAGAGAAAAATCTTCAACTCTTGATCTAAAAGGAGTCTTTGGGGAAAATGTTTTACCTTTTAATAAAGGTGTGTTCTTAATACACCTGAAAACTTTATTAAAAGTTATTCCATTCTCCTTTTCCAAATACCATTTTGGTTAGAAACTGACACTGTTGTCTCTTACAGTTTAAAGAGGATTATCTGTCCTTGCTGACTACGTTTGCCTTGCTGTACTGCCATGAGAAGGTCAGAATGTATGCTTTAATGTTGGCCTCTTTCCTCCAGTGTAGCCCCCATGGGCATATACTGGGTCATGATCTTTTCTTCTTCATGTTGCTGGTATGCCTTGGGCTTGCACAGCACAGGAGTAGTTAACTGTTTCTCCAGTTACCCATTATTATGTCCTCACATATAGACATTAGTAAGTCCTCCCAAGGGAACAGACAATGAAGAAAACTAGCAATGCCTTCTCCCTAAAGAGAAGGTTTAGTTTATGCTTGAGGATGTAACTGACAGTTACCTTATACTGGCCAACGATGGGCTCTCACCCTTCTCTCTTTTCCTCATTTTCCACATCCATTCCATTAGCAGGACAGTTCAGCAAAATCTTCAAAATACATCTTAAACCTGATCACTGTTTTTAACTACTATCATCCGAGCTTATCTTTGCCTGAGCTTATATTTGCTATACAACAACTTTTACGGCTTTCACTCTTGACCTCTGTTCTCCAGTGCCAGCCAAAGTGACAACTTGAAATTGAAATCAAATCGTGTCACTCCTCTGTTTTCACCTCTCCATTGGCTTTTATCACACTTAGAATAAAACCCAAAGTCATTACCACAGCTCCTTATGATTTGACCTGGCGATTCCTTCCAAGACCACTAACCACTTGCTCACAGCACTGAAGATACACTGGCTTCCTTGGTGTGCCCTGAACATGTCAACCACATCTTATTCTAGGGCCTTTGCACTTGCCTTCCAGGCCTTCTGCCTGGAATGCTCCTTCCCCACACCAATTGATTTTCATTTTTGTTTAATTTGTCATCCTGCTGGAAACTATCTTTTCTAAAAATACTCTACCACAGTCACACTCTGTTCCCTTACCCACTAGTCTGTCTTCATGGTACTTCGATTTATTTGTTTATTGCCTATCTTCTACAGAATGTAAGTTCTCTGAGATCAAAGACTATTCTGTTCATCACTTTATCCCTAGAAGTTAGATATGGCATACAGTAGTCAGTCAGTGAATATCTGTTGAATGAATAAAATTTAATTTAGTCCTAGATCTAAGACATGAATTTTATAAAGCATCCCTCTTCAGCACTGTGAAATGTTGAATGGCTCAAATTCAATTAGCATTTCTTTCAACTTCTTTTAAATTTCAATAACCTTTTAATAAAATTCATGAAAATATTAATTTTTTTATTGTTGAAAAATGTTACCAATATAGAACAAAGATGATCTGGAGATGGATTTAGGGACATAGCAATGGAGATACAGCAACTGAGAAAGAGAAAGACAGAATCCGAAAATGGGGCTCTTCTTGTTTTCAACAAATTAAAATGGGAATGCTATATTGATCCACTTTGCATATCAAAATGCACTGAAATCTTAGGATGACCCACATGAATGATAGGATTAGGCATTTAGCCCTTTAGGCCTTATCTGGAAGTCAGTAGTTTGAGGTAATGCTTTAGACTTCAGGCTCTAACAAGGTTTGCCAAATTGCAATTCTTTTAGAAAATATTATCTGATCCTGAGCATCTGGGAGAGACTGATAGAAGAAGTTGGGATGCTAAGAATAGAAGGAGTTCATTGCATTCTTTGTGGGTTGCCTTTGAGGTGTGCTGGAAATTAGAGGCCCTCTGTGTCTTTTACTTTGAATACTTGGTTACATTTAAACCCCATGTGAGAGGATGTGTTTAGAGTCAGACACGACAGAAGTGACTTAGCAGCAACAGCAGCAAGTCTACTGATAAAGCCTAAATTCACATAGCTCAAATCATTATTTTGAATGACTCAATTGCATGAATGGTCATTGATTTCTCAAAGGAAACTAATTGGTATGCTTATCGCGTCATATACTTTGTGTTATCTCTTAGAAAAGCACAGCTTATATATAGGTTGGCAGTGTCCCATTGTTCTGACGCCAGCAGTGGCACTGACAATAGTTCAGCAATTGGTTGAAAAACCACAGGATACATTTTGCAATGCAGATTTGATAACGGGCTGTAATCATTCACTATTAGAGAAATAGAGCTATATGATTTTGGAGCAATGACAGAGTTTACATGGCATCTATTCATATTACTTCACTTTAGTTACAAGAAACTAGTCTGCTAGCAGGATAACAAATACCCATGTTCATCAACAAATGAGCTGGCAGCAAAGGTCACAGTTATGGTCTGACTGCTAGCCCAGGGGTCTTTTTTGGGGGAAGGAAGGCAGCTTTATTATACTATTTATGTGTAGGCAGAATTTTGTTCCCAATGACCTTAACATGCTGGTATTATAACTATAAATATCTTTTCTTATTAATACATGAGGAAAAGGATGTTAAGTAACTTTTCAGATGTAAATTTACTAATCATATAACATTAACATAGGGATATTGCTCTGGATTATCCAGTTGTACTCAGTACAGTCACAGGAGCCCTTATAAAGAATAGAGAGGTCAGAGAGATTAGAAGCCTAAGAAGGATCATATGTGACATTGATAGCTGGGAGATGGAGGGGTCATGAGTAGATAATGTTGTAGCCACTTGAAGTCTTAGCCAATAGTCAGCAAGGAAACGGTAACCTCAGTCCCACAGCTACATGGAACTAAATTCAGCAAACAACCCGAATGAGCCTGGAAGTAGATTTTTCCCCAGAGCCCCCAGAAATACAATTCCATGAGGTTGGGACTTTTATTATCCTGCTGTATGGAGACTACTGAGGCACTGAGAAAAGTTAGGTTGCCCAAGGTTCCAGAGGTGATAAGTGGCAGAGCTGTAGTTCAATGTCTGTCCTACTCACTGACTGTCATCAACTCTGATGGAGAGAATCAGATCTCAGACGATGACTGAACAGCTCGAGAAACCTGGAACTGCTGCTGAAGCCAGCTATAAATAAACCTCAACAAACATCACTGCTATCTGATATACCCTTTTCTGTCTAGCGCAGCTTCTGTGGGTGAGTCTAGATTCTCAGCAGACTTTGTAATCATAGCTTATCCTAAGTCTCCCCTCTTCCTCCTCAGGGCTGAATTCAGTCATGGAGCACTGGTGAGAGAGTGGGGAAATGCGGCTTCTAGGATCTTGTTGTTTTTCTTTCTTTCAAGTTAGGGGTACCCAGATTCCAAAGTTCTCTGCCTTACCCGGCTCTCATCTCTGACAATCAAGGCTCTGTTTTGAGAAACAGCTTGCCTGAAAGAATCATATCCAGAACAAGATCCTTTTCATTAGAAGGATCTGTGACCTGGGCGGCTAAATGGGGAGAGCAGGGTAACAACTGTTTGTTTTACTTGCCGGGGTCCCTGATTTGGAGCAGTTTTGAATTTCCTGGCTCAGCTGCACCAGTGTGGGCAGATGTCTGGAGTTCTTGTGCTCCGTGGAGGTGAAGCTAGCAAACAACCTCCTCGGAGGCGTCTCTTTTTCACCCAGCTGATGGACAAGAGGCTGTGAACTATAATATATCAATACTAAATAGTCATGCTTGTACGAGTTGAAAGTGTGCCAAACAGCTGCCTCCTTTAGCAGCCGGGAGAGGAGCCACTTCTTTGGCTGGATAGGGAGGCGTGCCAGAACAGTTAACAGAAACCAGGAAGAAATTCCGATTTATGTTGTTGCAAAAAGAGGAGAGAACCAAGAAAACTGAATTTTCAGTGAAGTCTGATAATTAAACACAGGAGTGCTGACAGGGTAGTTGAACACAACAGATAAATAACTACTTTCCGGTAATTATAAGCCAGAATGGTAACATATTAGACAAGCTGGTTCACTTGGTATTTTCAAGTCTGACATTTCGATTCTAGGGGATGTTGGGATCTGGGCTAACAGATTTCTTTCTTTTTTTTCCATTCACTTCCCTTTTCCCACTTCCCACTGCTTGCTGAAAATGAAATGTGATTTTTAAGGTGCCACTTTCAGCATGTTCTGTATGTACCCCCAAATCACACAGTGCACCTCAAAGCCCACTGCTGCTAGAACAGCGGCTGAGATGGCATCTGTTTTTTCAAACATTGTAAAATATTGTTTAAAAAAGGCCAGGTTGTTCCCTAATATAAAAACATGGTACAAATTAAATATTCTATTTATAGGCAGTTTTCATGGGTCATAGACTGCCAAAGCCTTTAACAAATCATCTCCTAGGATAAACACTTCATTTCACAAAGAGGAAACAGAGGCAGAGTCCTTTTTTTGGATGCACTGTTTTCAGGAGAAACAAAACCTAAGTCCAAGGAACAAAACCATCCTCTTTCATGAAGAAAAATGATACAGAGCCAACCAATTTTCCTGCTCTCTTTGAGAATAGTGTTAGAATACTTTTAACAGCTGACTTTACATAATAGGATAAAGAGTTTGCCCTTTTCTATGTGGTGTGTAGACTGGATGGGTGCCATGGGCTTTAGGCAGAGATGAGAATGAATGCTTTTGCTGTGTTGGTCTCATAATGAAACCACCCCAGAAAGAACTAAGAGATACCCCTGTGGGCCTTTAGTGATCCACATGGTTTAGATCTTATTTTATTGACCCCCAAGTCCCTTATTTTCTTTCCGGTTTCTTAATTCACAAAAGCAGTATCCTCGTTTATTAATTTCTGTGAGGGAATCAACTCCCAGTTCCTGTCCTGTGGCCTGGCAGAGAGATATTTCCCAGCTCTGTTTGAGAAGGCTGTCCAGCCTGCTTGGCACTTGAACAGGCTGAAATGGAATGTCTTTTGTTGTAAACACCTAATTTGTTCATTTTGAACTGTCTGAGTAACTAGATCAAAGACCAGTGTCAAATGCCCAAAGCAGTGTTTGTCAGCAGTGGACTTTTTTATTCTTCTTGTTCCAAAGCAACTGAAAGGGAAAAAAGACTTGTACTGTATTTCTACAAAAGCGTAGGAAAACTCGCATTGGCAGCCTCTTGCAACACAATGAATACAGGCTGCTGAGTACAGGCCATTTGTCTCCTGATTACAACAGACCCCAGGGGGACTGGTGTTGGCTTTGAACCCCCATCTCTTTCTGAGAGCCTTCTTGCTGTGACAGCTCTCCCACCAGTGAGCACAGCACAGGGCACTGGGGAGTCAGACCTCTTCTCCGCCGTGGGTTTTAGTCTGCTCTCTAAATTAAAATAGGACTTTCTTGTTTGCAATGTGTTGACTTGTCTTGAAAAAGTATATTTTAAAGCTATTCTCATTTGGAATTCAGGGGTGGCCTGAGTGAATTTTTTTTAGTGTAGTAAAAAATTTTTAGTGTGTAAAAAATTTTTTTTTTAGTTTCACACACACAACAACGAGGGCTACAGTGTAGAGGAATTGACGAGAGAGGAAGGGCCTTAAAAAAAAAAGCATCCTTTCTCTCATATGAGAAATGGTGGTAACAGACACAGTGGCATTACTAGCGATGCTGGATCCCATTTGGTCTTGCTGAATGTTGATTTATAAGGACTCACATTATGTTTTTCTCTTTGTAGGATTATCGTTCTGAAATGGAATAGGATATGTCTCTACTGTCCTGAAAGTGTAGCTGTATTATTAAGCAGTCTTGAGAGTAACTGGAATGTCTTCTCTTTAATTACACTTCTTTTCAATGATATTCCATAAGACCTGCTCATGCTACCACTGGGAGGTAAAGCTGGAATGAAAAGTTCATTTCACTCTTAAAGGCAGTTGCCGTCGTTAACATTTTTTTTCTTGTTTAGTTTTATCGTACATTTATTTTAAACTTAGGTAAAATGTAAAATATTTGCAAAAGCTTCCTCTACTTCAGATGATATAAATTTGTTTTATACATTTGCCTCTGTCTTTTATTTTGTTCTGCTCATTTTATTGCCCTGTTTCACAATTATTTTTCTTATATTTAAAAAAAAGCAGCAGCGTCAATAAGCTGTCATTTGGGAGTTTCTTTTCCATTATGTTTTCACTGCTGGGAAATGCTGGAACAAAGGCATTCAAAGCGTTACTGAACGGGGATCAACATTCAGGCTGCTGCTGAGGCTGTAATCAGCCTGTCTAGGATGAAAATGCATGCTTTTCAGCACGGGTTGGAGATTTTTGTACTTATCTTTGGAATGCATGCTTAGCCTATGTACTCAAGTGATGTGTTATTGCCATGTCCTTATGTTTCCCACCACTTTCATTAATAGAATGGAAGAAATGGAATGTGACCTATCAAACCTGTCAGTATAAAGCAGTCCAATAGATGCTTTAAAAACACAAATAGAGTCCCAGCTCGTGTCAGTGTCAATTTCTAAAACACATTTTTATCAGGGATTTAATTTCTGTTCTGTTCTAGCCAGATATGCACGTGGGGAAGTTATGCCACTTCTGCCAAAGGTTACTAGTGAACAGTTCTTGGTATGTTGGGGTGAGGGTTGGGAACAAACAGCTAAAATAGGATGAACTGAAAAGGTCATGGGTATTCTGGACACTGGAGGAGGCATGAGGACAGCAGAGTGGCTGTCGAGGTCACACCCAACTTCCTGTGTACCGGCCAATCCAGTCAAGAGACACATTGCTTCCAGCACCCAAGAGCATCCTTGTGTGCACTTTCCACTCAGTTCACAGGTCACTGCTCTTCTGAGTTGTATCCTCATAGATTAGTTTTCCACATTCGCTTTTAAGTCACCAAGCAATAGAGTATCACACAGTACATTAGAAAAACAATTAGTATTGCTTTGACAGCTGAGGTCTTGCGTATGTGTGCTTTAGCCATTTAGTCATTTCGGACTCTTTGCGACTGTAGCCCGCCAGGCTCCTCGGGTCCATGGGATTTTCCAGGCAAGAATACTGGAGTGGGTTGCCATTTCTTTCTCCAGAGGATCTTCCCGACCCAGGGATCGAACCTGGGTCTCCCACATTGTAGGCAGATGCTTTACCATTTGAGGGTTGAGGTCTTATGTATAATTTATATAATACTTGGATTCATTTGACACTATAAAATGTAATCCCTGTATTGAATTATTGACAATGGTTCTGCAACTTTCCACCTAAATTAGTTAGTATTAATGATAATTCTGGAAAAATAGATATTCGGTGCATCTCTATTTTTGTATTTATATACATTATGTACATAATGCATTATGTATGTTATTCATATATGTATATGTTGTATATTATGTATAAATAATGTTATAAATATAAAGCTATAAACACAAATCTCTGACGTTAAAGGTTTGAAACAGCAAAAAGCCTATAAGTGTCTTAAAATGGCAATTTCATAGGAGAATAGCACCTCTTCTAACCTCTGGATTAGCCAAAGTTCTCATTCTCTCTGTCATAACACAGGGATTGATGCCCATTGCACTCTGTAAGCAACTGGACACTGAGCTGTTTCAATAGGTCTGTTCCTTTGCCTCACTTATCAAATGGGTGACTATCAAGCATTTATTCTGTTTATATCACACAAGTTTTACTTCCTACTGTTACTATTTAACAATGTTATGCCAAGTGGCCAAATATGTATGTAAAGAAAAGAGTATTGAGTTTCTATGGAAAGAAATTTAAAACTGAAGAAAGACTTGATAAAGTTGATTTGTTAGAAATAACAACCAAAAAAGCTGATATCAAATTAGATGAGCTACACAATTGTTTAAAAAAAAAAAAAGAAGGAAAGTTCTGTTTAATATTTTGCCCTCTAAAGAAACTAACCTGGAAGTCAAAGCTGATGCATCACGGAAGCTGTTTATTTTTGTTTCTTAACTAGGTACTTCCATGGTACTTTCAATGCGCCAAGCACTGTTCCAAGTGTTTTAGAAATCTTAACCTACTTAAATCTCCTAACTACTCTGTGTTATAAGTAATATTATCCCATTTGACATAACATACGAGGCAACTAAGGCACAGAGAGCCTATGCCATCATCACACAGCTAGCAATGAGCAAAGTTGAGACCTGGAACCCAGGCAGCTTCATCCAGAGTCCATTCTTCTTCCACTATGCTATCCCACCTCTCTTTATCCATAATAGTCTATGCCACTGTCCAAATGGCACAGCTCCTTGCAGGGGGAAAGAACCAAAAGGCCTTAGTCCGTCACTGAAGGACTGAGGAATGAATATTCCAACCTAATTCATGTTTTGGTTAAGCTAAAATGCTTACATTACTTGGGTTTCTTTCTTTCTGAATATCAGCCTTACCCTATTTTTATTTGCTGACCTGATTTCATTGGACAATGGTTTCTACTCCATAAACAATGGATCAACATATTCGGTCCCCATCAAATTTTAAGACAGCCCAGCTGTTTACTGGATTTGTTAGCAAGATCAAGGTTATCTGTAAAATAACAAAAGTTGGACCAGGTGATTTATCAGACCCGTTCTAACACTAATGCTTTGTGGTCACATATGTTTAGCCTCTGAATGGCTTTGTTAGCTTTACTTTGTTTTATGAACACAGATGTACATACCCTTGACTTCATCCATCCATTTCAAAATTGAAAAAGAGAGAGAGGGCACTTAAACCCAAACCATCTCCACTTTTGGCTAAACAACTGCTGAGAAGTCATTTTCTTATGTGAAGCAACAAAATCTCTCCTCTACTTTTGTTCGAAGTAATTTACATATAGTGAAATGCTCAGATTTTAAGAATAAAGTACTAAGAGTTTCAATATACTCATCTCATGCAACCAAACCTCAATCAAGTTGTAAATAATTTCCATCACCCCAGAAAGTTCTCATGTGCTTAAATCTTAAATCTCCTAACTTCTCTTAAATCTCCTAATTTCCAGTCAATCCCTGCCCTACCTCCTTGCCATCACAGGTAACCGCTCTTCTGAGTTTTATTCCTATAGATTAGCTTTCCTGTGAATACACTTGCTTTTAAATTGCCAACCATCATAATATAATACAGTAAATCATAAAAACAAATAGTACTCCTTTTGGAATTGAAGTGTTAAGTCTAATTTATATTGGGTTCATCTGATAGTATAAACACTTGGCTTAATCTGATAATATAAAATGCAATTTAGTAGTCAAATAATACCATTCTGGTTGCAGCTACTGAAACACTGGTTTTAAAATTATCTCTGAGAAAAGAAAAAAAAAAAAAGGAGAGAGTCTAGTCTGGGGTTTCCAAGGCAGAAACTTCTAGGTTTCTGTAGATTTAGTTTCAAAAGTCATGTGGCATCCCATCACTTTGACCACACGCAGTCGTAATTAAGTCATTTCACCTACCCAGATTCAAGAGCAGGGGGAGAATTAGACTCTACTTCTCAGTGGGAAGAGTAGGGAAGGATTGGCAGCTTCCCTTGAGGCTCAGCTGGTGAAGAATCTGCCAGCAATGCAGGAGACCTGGGTTTGATCCCTGGATTGGGAAGATCCCTTGGACAAGGGAAAGGCTACCCACTCCAGTATTCTGGCCTGGAGAATTCCATGGACTGTATAGTCCATGAGGTCATAAAGAGTCAAAGGAAAAATTTTCAAAGGAAAGAGTTCCTTCCTTTACTAGCTGACTAAGATAGTCACGACTGAGCGACTTTCACTTTCACTTTAATGCACCTGAGCACCGAAGAAGTGATGCTTTTGAACTGTGGTGTTGGAGAAGACTCTTGAGAGTCCCTTGGACTGCAAGGGGATACAACCAGTCCATCCTAAAGGAGATCCGTCCTTGGTGTTCATTGAAAGGACTGACGTTGAAGCTGAAACTCCAATACTTTGGCCACCTGATGCAAAGAGCTGACTCATTTGAATGGACCCTGATGCTGGGAAAAATTGAGGGCAGGAGGAGAAGGGGACGATAGAGGATGAGAGGGTTGGATGACATCACCGACTCAATGGACATGGCTTTGGGTGGACTCTGGGAGTTGGTGATGAATTGGGAAGCCTGGCTTGCTGAGGTTCATGGGGTCGCAAAGAGTCGGACACGACTGAGCAACTGAAATGAACTGAACTGAACTGGATGAGGTTTATATTTTCAGATCTGTAGCCTGAAACTCTTTTATATGTTTCACAAATTTTAAGACATGATTTACTACTTAGTAGTTAAGTCATCTGTAAGTCAAAATATCAGATATCTCATAATTTTTAGATGTGTCACCCTACCTCTTTGAAACTTTGACTTTTAATCTGTAAAGCCTTCTTATCATTCCTTCAGATTGGATTATATGGATCAATGTGATAACATAAAAGAAAGTGTAACTGAAAAACAATACAAGGTCTTCTCTTAGTTATCATTAAAATGATAATGACTCAATTTCTTCTGCAAACAAGGAAACAAAACAAATGTCTTCTTGAAGGCAGTCAAATTTCCCAAGACAGCTTTATGTACTTCCCCTATCCCCTTTGTCATGAAGTCCAGGGTCACAGAGAGTCCTTCTCTGACTTCTGACTCAGTGTTGAGCCGGCCCTATTTTTTAATAGCACAAACAGTAATCTCCACCTGAAATCACATTACATATTCTTTCATCTACCTGTTTGCTTTTTCGTCTTTTTTAGAATATGAGTTCCTGTGAGCAGACTTAGTTTTCCCTTGCTCTTAAGTAACACTACAAATGTCAGATATTTAAGGAACATTGCTGAATAAATGGATGACTAAGTGGGTAAGTGACTTGTGTTACTAATGCTGACCAACCTGGCACCGCACTTTTGAATTTTCTTTCCCTTTACACCTCTAACAAATTTCATCTGTACTGACTCCTATAATATTTTACAGGGGTCATCTGGGAACTAATCACTCGCTAGAGCAACTCCTTTTCTCAGTCTCCTCTCTCTAAATATGGTCTCTTATAGCTGTGATATGGAGAAGGCAATGGCACCCCACTCCAGTACTCTTGCTTGGAAAATCCCATGGATGGAGGAGCCTGGTAGGCTGCAGTCCATGGGGTCGCTAAGAGTGGGACACGACTGAGCGACTTCACTTTCACTTTTCACTTTCGTGCATTGGAGAAGGAAATGGCAACCCACTCCAGTGTTCTTGCCTGGAGAATCCCAGGGACGGGGGAGCCTGGTGGGCTGCTGTCTAAGGGGTCGCACAGAGTCGGACACAACTGAAGTGACAGCATAGCATAGCATAGCTGTGATAAAATCATGGCAATTCTTCCTGACACATTTCTCAGTAATATGTCTTATTCTTCCAATTCTTACTACCATTGTCTCAGGCTAAGGATTTATCATGATTTTTTACCTAAATTATTACAAAAATATTCAAACTAGTTTCCTTCTTCATTATTTTCCACAAGCATTTGCATACTAATACTTTGGCTTAGTATTGCTATTCCACTCTTCAGGAAATCACAGGTGGACTACAGGATGCCTACAAGGTAGATCGCAGGCTCCTGGATGCTGCAGTCCAGTTGACGTCCCTGTCCTTTCCTCCACCTTTTCCAGTGTGCGGGTGTCCAACACTCCAACAATGCAAGCCTTCTAAACTAGTGTGTTTCAGCCTTTAGTGGGCATACAGATACACCCCCCACCCCCCACCCCCCACCCCCCGCCACGATGGGGGATTATCTATATTGTTAAATACAGATATATTTATTAAAATGTAAATATTATCTATATTGTTAAAATACAGATTCTGATTCTGAAGTTCAGAGATGGAGCTTGAGAATCTGCATTTTTAGCAAGCTCTCGAAAGGTCAAACCTGTCTTGGTGTAGCAAGGCTCCATTATTAAGTGCATATGCCATATGTACTTAATATGGCATATGGTACTTCCATATGTCTGTACCATACCTTTTTTAGTGTATTTTTTGAAACATATATACACACACACACACACACACACGCACACACACACACCACATCTTCTTTATCCATTCATCTGTTGATGGACATTCATGTTACTTTTATGTCTTGGCTATTGTAAATAGTGCTGCTAAGAACATTGAGGTGCATGTATCTTTTTGAATTAGAGTTTTTTTCACCTTTTCCAGATGCATGCCCAGGAGAAGGACTGCTGGATCATATGGTAGTACTACTTTCAGTTTTTAAGGAGCATCCATACTATTCTTTGGGCTAGTGGTAAAGAACCTGTTTGCCAATGCAGAGACATAAGAGACGTGGGTTCAACTCTTGGGTCAAGGAGATCCCCTGGAGGAGGGCATGGAAACCCACTCCAGTCTCCAGTATTCTTGCCTGGAGAATCCCCATGGACAGAGGAGCCTGGCGGGCTACAGTCCATGAGGTTGCAAAGAGCTGGACATGACTGAAGAGACTGAACGTGCACACACATGCTGTTCTTCACAGTGGCTGCACCAACTTACACTCCATCAGTCGTGTATGTGCCCTATCCTTGCCTTCTGTCCAGGACATTCTTTCCTTACCTGTCTAATGAATTTCTATACTGTGAAGACCTAGATCAAATGCTATTTCTTAAAACCTCTCTTTCTATCTGCCTCAGGAAGAATTAATTGAATCTTCATGTTTTCTTATAGTATTTTATTGATACTTATTCAGCAGTATTAAGTGCTTTTCTTTCTAAACTGTAAGCTCCTTGCAGGGAGGGACAGTGCCATTGCGATTTAGGTGGGAACAAAAACTCATACCCAGAGTAGTTATTAAGTGATGTATAAAGTATATATTATAATATATAAAGTACAGAATAGTCACAAAATCTTATAGGAATACAGACGTATATTGAAATAGTTGCTGTATCAATTATGTGCTAGTTTATGATATAATGCCTAGAGTAACAGGTGCAAAATACGCATTTGTTGAAGTGATTTTAAAGAATGATTTTAATTTCAAAAATTTACTACAGAAAATGCTGCTTTGGTCATCAGACATTTACTTTCAGTGGGGGAATTTGTTAGACCATAAATAACATTCCTGCAAAATGTATAATATTTACTATCTAATTTAATGATCCAAAAATCTGTACTGAATCAGAAGTAGAAATGTTAAAGTAATTACACTGAGAAGTCAATTTAATGAATGCCCAATATGTGAAAGCATTATTTCTGTAATCTTTTTTATTGCCCAATTTATCATTTTTATTGTTCATTTACTTATGTTATATAGTTCTAGAATGAATTATAATCTCTATCCCCCACACCTTTTTTCAAGTACGATCTCTTACAAAGCCACCAAAAGCTTTTATTTGAATAGAGTTTTTATACTTGTTAAAAATGAATCTGATCCTTACATGCTTTGGATAATTTCCCTTGAGTCTTCCCTTAATTATATCATACATGTGTTTAAACAAGCATTTGCTTTCTCACAGCCTACATTCTCTCTACTTGCTCTTCCAGGGTGGCCACAAGACTCAAATGGTGCTGTTTACAATCCCTTAATGGCTGTGGTCTTCTAAGCACAGAATTCTGAGTTAGGAAGGCAAGGTCTCTTAATGGTATAAATGGTATCACACAAATAATAGAGGGAATCTATCACATGGAGGGGCATAGGTCATTATATGACTTTGGTCACCTTTACACCCACCGTAGATGCAAAACAAGAAGGGACATGTATTATTTGTCACCCATCACAAATAAGAATTTTTTTTTTTTTTTCCTGTCAGAGTATACAGAGAAAAATCCTGGTAAGAACAGATCACTAGTTTACAAAATCTTGATTCAGTTTCAGTTTCAGACTCTGTTAAGAATTCCCTGAATGAGTTTGGCCTAATTTTAGTACATTACATGTATAAAAATCTGTAATTAAAACTTTGCAAATGCTTTCAAAGCATTTTTAGATTATCTAACAAATCATACACGTCAACAGAATAATACCCTAACTCCAAGTTGACTGTGTCAGAGAACTTTAAGAATCAAGCAAAAGTAAATTTATGAAAAATATTAACAAGTTTTCAACTTTGAGTATGAACCAAACAATTTGAAAAGAAACATACTAGTAATCCAAACTCTGCTCAAGGTGTTCTTAAACCTATAAGAATGATTGATCATATTTAAGAAAAAGGGGAGGCTTTTAAGCAGTAAGCTCTAGAAAAGGGTAGGACATTAAAAGATGAGTCAATTTTTGGATTACTTGAGTTTGTTTTAGAGCTTGGTTTATCTTAAAATAAATTTTATTTCTTCAGAATATTACTGTAACAAAAATAATACATGACACACTATTTTAGAATTTGGATGTGTATGTGGGGGAGACAGCAAAGTAGTTTACCCTGTTTTTAATGTGGGGAGAAAAATGTTATGAAGACTTTAGTGTCCAAATCAATTTTAACGGAAAAGAACTGGTAAGTCGGTCTTGGCTGGTGACTACCTTGCTTGCTGATGTAAACTGCTAACATACCAGTTTGGTTGGAATAGCTCTGGACACATCAAAAAATCTCTACTTGATAAACTTGATAGCTTACTTATGACTTGATGGTAACTGCAAATTATACATTAGACAGGCTTGTGTTTCCAAAAGCAAAATGGAAATTTTCTTTTGTGAATTTGAACAGTGCAGACTAGAATCATTTCAATCTAGTCTGTGAGTAGGTAGCTCAGCTTAACTGAAGTAAGATGCTATAGCAGTCCTATAGATGGATCCTATCTGTGGTGTGTGGGTAACTAGCTAACATGGTATTTTTCAAAGCAGCGGGACACTCCATTCCTGAACGACCATTCTAAAACTGCCCACAGTTGTTTTTTGCAAGGAATTAAGAAAGAGAGTTGTAGGCTAATTCCTAGATGTTCCACATTCTCTAGAGATTAACTAGAGAATTAGTACCTGGAGACTAAAGCACTGTGCCCTAAGTGGTGTGCATGTGTGCTAAGTTGCTTCAGTAGTGTCCAATTCTTTGTGAACCCATGGACTTTACCTCACCAGGCTCCTCTGTCCATGGGATTCTCCAGGCAAGAATACTGGAGTGGGTTGCCATGTCCTCCTCCGGAGGATCTTCCCAACCCAGGGAAGAACCCACATCTCTTAGGTCTCCTGCATTAGCAGACGGGCTCTTTACCCCTATCACCACCTGGAATGCCCTGTCCTAAGTGATGGTAGATCATAAGCATTGTCTTCGTAACCTATGGAAAAGTGGTAGTAAAAGTTACTAGTATTATACATGGAAATCATTGGAGATTTTGTTTCTCAATTTTAGATCCTTATTTGGATAATACACAGAGGGTATGTTATCCTCAAGCAAAGAAGAACGTGTGTGATCTCCACCCCAGGCAAAGATAGTACAGCGAATTGTTTTATGGCCTGCAACAAAAATGATGGTGTTTCATCCGAGATTGTGTATGGTGACTAATGCATCAGTAGTATCAAAAGAACTGACAAAGAGAAAAACGCTCTGCCTGGGCATTATGTTTGTTTATTTATTTACTAAAATAGCTACCATGTAGGAGTTAAAAAAAAAAAGAGCCATTTTCATTTGCTAAGATGAAAGTGTGAGAGAAAATACTGCTGCTATTTAAGAAACTAAGGGAATAGCATCAAGCAGAAGTTATCAGATGGGCTGCTTCTAAGGCAACAAGGGGGTTGTCCCAAGCCTGAGTGCAGGAGGAGAAAGGGTCACACCGCAGAGAGCAGCCGTGGGGTATAACTGCACAGGACAAGAATGTTCCCTATTACCTCTAGTCACTGAGAGGTAACAAGACACTCAAGAGATTGGGACATCATGAAACACAGAACATGTATGGACTGCATGGTTAGTGATTGTCGCTCTCAAATGTCTTCTCGAAGTATTGCATTCAGTTCAGTTCTGTCACTCAGTCATGTCCAACTCTTTGTGACCCCGTGGACTGCAGCATGCCAGGCTTCCCTGTCCATCACCAACTCTTGGAGCTTGCTCAAACTCATGTCCATCGAGTCAGTGATGCCAAAGTCAGTATAAATTGTGCTCTTTTAAGTAGGAAGCTATGACCAACCCACTAGAAATTGCTTCCCAGTTTCCAGGTCAGGCTTCATGTGAAGTAAAAAAATCAAAGCCTTTTAGAGAAGTAACCTAGTCCTTTGGGCCAAGGTCATCTTAACACTAGAATTAAATTATGCTAATATTAATTGAAATTCAAGGTGATTACCCTGTATAATCCACTCATCATATCTCTACTTCTCTTTGTCTGTAGAAGCAGTCAGACAGTAAATTTTGTTACAGAACAAACTCAAAAATATGATTCACTATATAGTAATTCAACTAGATTACAGAAGAGATCTTTAATCACTTAGCTCCTGAACTTGTCTCATCATGAATAAAAGTGTTGCAGTCAAGTTCCCTTGGGATGGAATTTTGCTGGCTTCATTCCCCTTCCTTTCCCTTTCCTTCTCGTCCCTTCCCTTTCTCTCTCTTTCTTTGTCCTTCTCCCTTTCTCTCTTTTTCTTTTATTCTAATGTCAAGTATCGAGGTAATCACCAGGGGTACTCCAGATTTTGGTTCTTTTTAAAAATGATTTTTGCTAGTACAGGATATGTGACCACGTTCCTCACTTGAACACCTCTATCACTAGCTTGTATTGAAAAGCTAGTTTCACAGCTGCTGCTTTGCACCCACTGGGAGCCTAGTGCCACTGATGCAGGGACCTTGGAATGTGGATTATTGTGAAAACGAACACCAGTAGCCAATGTAATGACTGCACACAAATGAGAAGAGATTCTACGTTAGACCCCTATTTTTGACGGGGCTGTCTTAGAAGGGAGCACAAGGTGATTTCTTTTTATGCCTGTCCTCTTCAGAATATGTAATAACTGGTTAAAGCTTTTAACTTTAAAATAATTGCTTAAAGTTATTGAATTAAAAGAACAAAATGACACAAAAAACCCCAGCAACCCATCAGCAGTAGAAATGTTCCTTGTCAGTCACAGGATGCTAAACTTCATCCATTTCAAGAGCATATAACCCTTTAGGGCTTTTTTTTTTTTTTTTTTTTTTTGCTTGAGAGAGAGGAGTCAGAGGCAGTCTCAGTCCAAAAAACAACCTCAAAACATTGATCCTGCCAGTTTGAATTTTACTAAGGATTTAAAGTCACTACCACCTTCCACAGGATTCATTCATGCTCAGTCGAGACAAATAATGGCTTAGCAGGAAGTGGTTTACAATCCTGGTGGACTCCTGTGGAGCTAATAAGTTCAGAAATACCACTTGGATGGAAATGTATGATAATCATATGATTATCTTTTTTTTATCCATTCCATAGTCTCCCATATAAAAATAAAAATGCACAGGGCTTAGACATCCCTTTATTGTATCAGATTAAATAGGATTTAATGCCTGGTTGTATGTCTTCCAGCTCAGACCCATTTGTACGAGGCTGTGGAGTGACGAGCTGGTTCAGATGAATGAATAGCTTTCTCATTACTTCACCCCATTCTGCTGTCTCTTTTCCTGTCCTTTGTATTATAATGGAGGACAGCTGTGGCAGTGAAGTGAATATTAACTAACCCCAGTGCCTCAGCAGATTGTGACTTTAATCCCTGCAAATACCACTAAAATCAAAATTTAATTACACTCAGAGTAGCTCTGTTAATGCCTGAAAAATATTTAACAATTAGTGGTTGGCTTAATTAAGCAAACTGCCTTTCACAAAGCAACCTGTAAAGTCTTCCCAAACCCTTCCCCCATCCTTTTTTTTTTTTAATCCTTTAGACTAATTAGTCTGATGTAAGCTCACAGCACTTCATTTACTGTTACTGAGTCTGCTGCTTAGCTGATCTAGGTTCTGAGCTTAACAGCCTGTAATAGAAGGGGAAATTGTAAAAAGAAAGAAATTAGGTTCACTACATGCAGCAAATTAATAAAAATAATCCTTTTAATAAAGCGCTAATCAGTTAGTCATTTTCTCATTTATACACACAACCACATATATATCTATTATATACATACATATATGTATATATTCCCATGTCTATGTAGATAAAGATACATCAGATATATAACAGATAGATATATAACAAAATGGCTACATCTCAGTTAAAGTATTAGGGGAGATTCAGAAAAAAAAAAAACAAACAATAACAAATAAATTAATGTGCAATAACTGCCATCAAAAGAATTATTCTCTGTCCTTATAAACTGGAAACTATTTACATTTTAATTTGGAAGGGAGGGATGATGTACACTTTTGTTTGTAAACCAAACAAATAAAATAAAAGCAAATGAAGAATGATGGAAAACCTGTTAAAATGTAAATCCTATTTCCCGATCGATACTGATACCTGATACCATCTGACCTACTCAGTTCCGTGTTCATTTCTTCATCCAAGCATCAAACGTTCAATATGACTTGCTGGGGTGATAAAAATACATGCTGTTATAAATCTTTGTGTCTACACCTATGGAATGTTTTTAAATGCCACAAAGGGGTGACTTACACAATCTGTTTGTTCAACCTCTTTTTCTGCTTGAATTCTTAGGAAATCTCTTGTCACGAAATAATCAGGAGAGTAAATACAGTAGCACTTTACAAGAAGGTCACTTATTTAGCAAACTAAGGGGAAAAAAAGAAAGCAGCAATCAGAAAGTAACAACAACTACAAAACTTCCTTGGAGAACCATAAGAAGTCTTAGATCTACCAAGGAGCTTAGAAATCCAACATCTCATTTTACAGAATAGAACAATGAAATTCAGAGTTTAAGTGACCATTCAGGGCCACATGAGGAACTGTTAGAACATTATTTCAGAGCCCTCTAGGCTCCCCCTCTAGACCTATTCCCTTTCATCTGATACCGGACAGAATTATACAAAGCCACATTTTATGATTTCCCAAATCGTAGAGGATTAGAAGCCACAAATTAGAGGCTGAAAAAGGGTTTCTAGAGGCTTAGTGCTCAGATGTTGTGAAATACTAGAACACATGATAAAACTTAGAACTTGCTAAGTAAAAATCTGGAAAAGATAGTCTCTTGGTAACACTCAAATCCAGGTTACAAATACAAATTACAAAGCTGTTTATTTGAGAATGCAGATCTGCACTGCTTTAGCTCATCTCATTCATCTGTGTATTTGTGCATGTGTGCATGCATGAGTCTCTCCTCTGGGGCTTCGAAGACAATTCTGAAACCGACTGATTCTAATTTATTTTATTTTGGAGAATATCAAAAGGAAAATATTTTTCTCTGCTCCTAATATGTACTCAGAGAGTTTTAGCATAAATGATGTTAATTTTTCAATCTAGGAAAAAAAACTACCTGTAATCTCATTTTTATGGAATATTTTCACATATATGTAGTTCTTCCTCTATCCATTTCTGTTCTTTTTTATTTAGGACTAGTTATTGTTTTAGCTGTTGCCTAATTCAATAAATAAGGGGAAATAAAAGAAGAGAGCAAATAGTGTTGCGTGTATGTCTGAAATGATGTGTTACATACACCCACACCCAACTCTGCCAGCAGTCTCCAACCCCATACAATTTTGTACATTTCCACATAATTGGCAGGCTATGTTTCAAGTCTCATGGTTGGCTGAGAATGGAGATGAAATCACAGTTCATAATACAGAAGGAGTACATATGGGTTGTGATTGAGATACTTGTATTTTGACTGAAGAATTGAGCAGCATCTGGCAGGTGTATAAATCCTTCATGGCAGCAATTCAACTTTTTAATAGGAGAGGAAATGGCATATTATATTTCAAAATTGGTATCTTTGAAAAACGTGTATTAACATGATGATATGAACCAATGTAAAATCTTCTTATGGGTTTTCCAGGAATAATTGTGTTTTAATGGTATATGCAACTTGTGTTGCAAATTCTTTTGTCTATTAGTCACATACACATATCTTTATTTCTTCCTGAATGTATGCTGTGTAACTATTAACCAAATGTTCATTCACCATCAAATTCTGTTTCTTCAGTGTGTTTTCTCATTCAAAAGCACATAATGATTCTCCTTAATGATACAAATAATCCACTTCTAATGGACTATTATACCTCTTTTCCATTCTTGAGCAGCATTATTGCTTTTAGGTTTTTAGTTAAATGCTATACAGTTTCAACATAGTATAATATACTTAATTGATCTTTAAGTTTCTCTGTGAAAGAGCAGCAAGTATTAAATGCCAAACAGAAAAATTGCCAAAGTCAATTCACCTCAATTCAACTGTCAAAACTTTTCATGTGAAAAAAGAATAGAAATGTTTTTTTTTCTTTCAAATAAGCATATTTGTGGGTACAGTATTCTCTTTTGACTCTGAAAATCATTTGAAAATAAAAAGCTTGCCTGTGCTTGTTTTCCATTTGCAAAATGTCAGCTGTATCTATGAAATGGTCACTGAGTTTCATCATCTTGCCTAATAGGCAAAGAACTGCTCTCTTGGAAGGTATATTAAATTGTGTTTTCCAAAGGACCACTTCATGTTTTTCAGCGAGAATTTATCTAATAGTGGGCTGGTGACATAAACATGTTAACAGCACCACTTCCTTGCATTCTACCTTGCCTACAAACACACACACACACACACACACACACACACAAACAGAACCTCTTCCCCCAACCCTTCACTAATAATGCCCTAAGAAAAAGAGAAGAAATAAAGTCTTAACTAAGTTCAGTATTTCTTGTGATTTAAATTTCAAGATAATTTATGTTTGACTATATGGATGTATTTCTTATTTGAACATAGAACAGTGAAAAGATTTGGGGCTCATTAAGGCCCATAGCCTAGAGTAAATAAAACCTCAAATTCTGAATCTTAGAAAAATATATAGAATAATAACTTTGGAAGAACACAAAGAGCTTAACCCCTCTACTTCAGACAGATGAATTTCACTACTCAGAATTTTCAACCTTCATAAACATCTCTAGAACTAGAGATTCTACAACTAACTAGCAGTTTATCATCCTGGTACTCAAACAGTGATTCCTTATGTCCATTTGAAACCACTTCCATTTCCTTCTATCAGATTTTCTGTGGTGGTCAAGAACAGCTGTTTAGGACACTCCCTACATAATAGTAATGGAGTTACTCTCTCGTGTAGACTGAATTTTTAGGTTTTACTTGAACCTTAATTACAGAATTTCAGTTATTTCCAAATCTCAGATGTGCTGACTATTCTATTCTTAAGGGGTCACCCTTCCCTATAATGACCAAACAGTACCTTGAGCTCCCATTCTGTGAAACACAGGAAGTCTGACATTGAGTTTCTGGATCTCTCTGAGGGATGGTTCTATGAACTCAGTCTAGGTGATCACTCGTCATTTTTAAAAGCTTCCCAGCTTTAGGTCATTATCCCTCTGGGCACATAGTAAGCCAATACTTCCATGCTGCTAGTATCCAATAGCTCTTCACCTTCAAATAGAATTCAGGTGGTATTTCCAAATTTCTGACAGACAACAATTTCAGGATTCTGAAATGAGAAACCAGAATTCCTAGAATTTCTTAGGTAGCCCTAAGGAATCATAGGTTTTCCTCTATTTCCACATTTTTGTGTGTGATAATAATAAACTGCAAACCACTTAAACAGCAAAATTGCTTTTAAAAACATTTTGGTAGTTCTTTAAAAAGTTAAACATAGTGCTACCAGATTCCCAGGTGGCTCAGTGGTAAAGAATCCGCCTGCAATTCAAGAGACACAGGAGATGAGGGTTTGATCCCTGGGTTGGGAAGGTCTCCTGAAGGAGGGCATGGCAACCCACTCCAGTATTCTTGCCTGGAGAATCACATGGACAGAGGAGCCTAGTAGGCTACAGTCCATAGGGTCACAAAGAGTCTGACATGACTGAAGTGACTGAGCACACACTGTAAGATCCAGTAATTCTACTAGGTATATAGCCAAGAGAATTGAAAACTTACGTTCACCCAAAACTGATGCATGAAATGTTCATGGCAATAGTATTCATAAAAGCCAAAATGAAGAAATAACCTAAATATCCATGAAGTAATGAATGAATAAACAGTATATGATATAAATCACATAAAGGCATATTATTATTTATAAAAACAAAGTATCAGTACATGCTATAATATAGACAAATCTTCCAAACTTTATGCTAAGTAAAAGAAGGCTTAATAGAAGGCCATATATTATTGATTCTATTTTTATGGAATATCCAGACTAGGCAACTCCACAGAAATATAAAGTAGATCAGTGGTTGCCGGTGATTGAGAGAGAGGAGTAATTGGAAATAGAAGGTTATTTGAAGAAGGCTGGAAGACAATGGACCCATATCCATCTTCCACTTGGTTCTGTACATCTACAGGAGTAGAAGACAGTGAAAACATCCACTTCCAGTTTCTCTTGGTGATTCCAGCACTATCTGGCATGATTTCAGTGATGTGAGTACCCATTATGTCAGGCTTCTCAGTGACTGAAATACCAGCTGTGCTTTCTCTCAGTCACTCTACTCCCTGCCTTCCAAACACCTGCTGTGTCCTCACATGCTGTCTCCACAAGACTGAGCATCCCCCATGAGGCATTCTCCATCAGAGGTCCACATCTGAGCTATGGGCACGTTCCTCAGAGGTCTGAGCAGTAGCCATTAAAGCCACTCTCAGAGTTTCAAGCCCCAGTCCATAGGACTTCTACTTCACCCTTCTGTTTTCTGGCATCATCACTTCTATTAAGGTCTCTCAGACCAAAAGATACTGTTTTCTACATTGATGATTTCTTCATATCAGATTTCTTTTTTGCTCCTTCAGACTTTCAACACCTAAGTAACTAATTCTCTCTATGAAACATCCTCTGTTTGTAATACCTAGTGTGGTGTCTGTCTTTCTACTTTGTGTCTGACCCATATTGCCACAATGTCTATTACAAATGTTGGCAGTAAATCTGATACTTTGCACTGAACTGTAAATTTTCTGTTTTACTTTTCCTTTTGTTCAGTATTTTGAGAAACAGAACATTTTTAGTTCATTAATGGTAACATAATGAAAAATTTAAAAATCATAAAACCCTTTTCTTTCCCTTTGACCCTAAATTTTATTTATTCCAGATAGCATTATTTTAGCACTATAATCAGGCCAAAAAATAAAGCAAAAAACATTTGTTATTAAAAGTATTTTCCTAATTATCAAGTTAATTTTTTAGTCTTGTCTCAGAGTTAGATAATTTAGTAAATAGCTATTTCTTTCTTAAATCATGGTTTAAAAAGCTCTACTATCTAGACCAATTACATACTCA
Organism: Bos indicus x Bos taurus; assembly: GCF_003369695.1. Lineage (NCBI taxonomy): Eukaryota > Metazoa > Chordata > Mammalia > Artiodactyla > Bovidae > Bos > Bos indicus x Bos taurus. The sequence goes on from NC_040082.1 coordinate 82,238,556, forward strand.
CTTATACATATGTATGAGGCAGGCACTTTAAAAGTAAGAAAGCAAGATATCTATATGACTTAATGTGGTCTAAATACCATTAAGAAAAATTGCTTTTAAGTTTAACTGAGAACAGATGGAAGATTCACGTGACATTTTTGAACATAATTCTAGTAAAAGCAGAAATAGAAAATAGGCAAAAATACAGACCCAAATGTTATTGAAAAACCATGTATACTTCACAAATCCCAGTAGTTCTACAGGTAAATAAATAATTATAGGATACATAGTACTGTATAATCTATGTATTCCCTCTGTATCCTAACTGGACTGCAGACCATCAGGTTCCTTTATCTATGGAATTCTCCATAAGAATTCTTCATAAAGAATGCTGGAGTGGGTTGCCATTCCCTTCTCCAGGGGCTCTTCCCAACCCAGGGATCAAACCCAGGTCTCCTGCATTGCAGGCAGATTCTTTCTGTCTGAGCCACCAGGGAATGTATACATATAAATACATACATATATATATATGTATATATATGGCCTCAGCAGATGTGTTAGCAGGTTTTCATGACTTGTGAAATGCATTAAGAAGTAATTAGAAAGGCATCCAAAGCTAGTCAGCACATTAATATGTCCAGAAAGTTCATATTGGATATATTTGCTAGGTACTCTAATTTTCTGGAAATGGATCAGTTCTTCTAACAGTTGCAATTTAGCTTAATGTGTAAAATAATCATACAGTGTCATAAATTCATGTAAAGAAACACCTGACTCACTTTTTTACTTCTTCTTTTTAGACTGAGTATAATTATTCCATGGCATTTAGTATTTTTCATATATTGATATATTCATAAATAGGTAGTTAACCCTCCCTTTAATTGATTTTTTTAATTTGAGCCAAAAGAGTCCAAAATGTTGCATTAATGACCAAATCTTTTCTCTGACACTGAATGGAATAAAAGCTTGTGACTTAAACCAAATGAGTTGATATTTTTTCTATATTGAATGAAAAAATATTTTCTCTAGGAAAAGGTAGCTCTTATAATAATAGAACTGTAGACTCTCCATTACACATAATTTATACTTGCTCACAGTATAAAACACGACCTCAAATGATTTATGATATTATCATGAAATAGAAGGAACAAGACATGGGAGACCTTTTGGACATAATCAGTATTTCAAAACTCCTGGAAGGGAAACAGAGCAAATCCCAGTTACGGCTATAGCACTAAACTCAGGACAACATTTTAAATTGATTTGACATTCAATTTTTTGAATTCCTGATTAAAATCTGAACAACGTGAAGTTTCAAAACATGTGACATAGATGCTGTCAAAAATTCCAATGCAAATCTCTGCATTTGGTGGGAATGTTAAAGTCAAAATTGTTTATCAATATTAAAGTGATTGAGCACATTCATATTAAGTGGCATATTCTTATAAGCAAAGTCAGGTAGTTAATTAGAATAGTTATAATTCAGTTAAAATGCACATTTTCTTGAAGTTTCTTGAAACTGCTGTACTTTACAATGATAGAGAAGTATCACAGTCTGAGGAAACCCAGTGTCTACCAACTGTTTACAATATTGAGGAGTGAATACATGTTGCAGTAAGATGTGGTGATTACATGGCTAATTGTATCAATGTAGTCTGCAGACAGTAATTTAGAAGAGGAAAATACCTTTAGGATTTAATATATTGAGTTTGTCTCTCTATTGATCAAATTAATGGGATGATTTCCAAATCTCCACTTTACTGAGTATTTTATTGATATAACCTTTGACCAAGAAGCATATAGATTTCAGAATATCTTTCCTTATAGACAGAAAATCAATTTGGTTATTTTAATAAATATAATTGTTTGCACAAAATGGTTGGCTGAGCAGTTAAAGAACATCTGCTGTCATAATTTGGTGGATATGGGGCAGGAAAGTGATGCAGACATGGAGGAGAAAAGAAGAAACAAACTTTCAACACTGGTGGTGCTATAAGGAAAGAGTATTAAAGTGAAAAAAAAACAGGTAATAATTTTGAGTTTCTGCAGGAGTGTTCTGTCATAAGAACAAAATAGATTTTGGACATTTCTTATAATTTTTATATAATTCAATAGCAGATAATATAAAACATGAATTTTATACTCTTAATTAAGAAAACATTTTTTTGAAAGGGCAATGAATAAAATGTCATTTAAAGATTATTTCTGGTTGATGCTAAACTTCTTAAAGATGGCATAAGTTAATCATTAACATCCAGACTTCCTAGGTTGAAATCTCAGCTTTACCTCTTACTAGTCATTTAGCTTCTTTGTGCCTCAGTTTCCTCTTTTGGGTATTAGGGAAATAATACTTCTCTATATGGTTTTGTGATGATTTTATAAAACATACAGAGGAATAAATTAACACACAGAAATAAATATTTAGAGAATTAAATGCTTAATAAATTTTAGTGATTATTCTGTTTTCATTTTTAAATATATGCTTCATCCTAATAAATAATTTCCTAGAAAATAATTTTAAAGTGCAAATGTTTATTTGCTGGTTTTGATCATTTTAGTGTTAGTTTCTTTTCATTGATCAGAAGACTATAATAAAAACTACCCCAGTTAACAGTTTGATTGCATGGGAGATAAAAATGCATACATATCTACACATACAAGCAGAAGAGCAAATGCAAAAGAAATATTTTTTAAAACACTTAAATTTAACTTATATTATCAGACCTCTTGAAATTACACTGCACACAGATAACAACCGCTAAGTATGAACCTAGCCAAAGGTCTAATTTAAATTCAAATCATTAAAGACTATCCAAAAAAAGTTAATGAATTTTCTGACTACTTCTACTTTTTCATCAAATGGGATTCAACTATACTCAACTACAGTAAAAAAAAAAAAAAAAAACTTTAAAAGTAAAATCTGGAAATATTTGCTTTTGAGCATAATCTGAGCATTCCCAAAATCCATAATTTAAACATTCATATAAATGCAAACATCTATTTGAAAGCTTGGTTAAGAGTAATTAGAGGAGTACTAAGCCTATGATTTAAAATTGCATGTTTCCTCAAAAATACTAAGCATATGTACTGTAATATTTGTTCTCAATACTGATAGTTCATATCATCATGTAATTCTTTTAAAATGATCATGTGCAGAAATAATACACACTGTTTGCTAGTTAGTAATTTATTTTGCATAATTAAGTTATCATGACTTTATTCTTTCAACAAAGCGATGAAAGCATAATCCACTCAATAACAGATGACCAAACTGTATCAAATTGTGTCTCCAAATAGGGACAGAAGCATTGCTATGTGTATGTTTTTATTAGAGAAGAAGTGAATCCAAACTACAATGTCTTGAGTTCATTTATAACCCATATGTTTGAGTGAATGTATGGTAAAAATATGCAATTTCATTACACATTAGAGGCACTACAAATTTCAGCTTTGCTTCAAAAAACACTCAGATTGCTAATGTGACATATACTGCTAAAAGGCTAATATCATTGCTATGTAGAGTAATGGGCAAGTGAAAACATCTGTGTATTCCCTGCCTTTAGAACATAGCCTTTTCATCCAATGGCATATCTGTACAGAGGATAAAGAATGTAATAACAAGGAGTGCTTCTATACAGTGTATGGTATCCAGTGAGGAATGATAGCAAAGGAAAAAAAAAAAACAACACAAGGCTACTGAAATTAAACAAGCTATAACTTAACCATTGCTGGCAATATAAACTCACTCTTAAAGATCATTGAGAAGTATTCTTGCTCCTGTTTTAGGATAAATTAAGACTAGAGATGAACATCTCTAGATGAGTCATTAGAAAATAAGAATGCATGCTAGATGAGGAGAATAGTCTCAAATATCTGCAAAATAAAACTGAAGCAAAGTCCACTAAATACTTACGTTTATAAATCTGAACACCAGAGGTTATATCAAAATATGTGGAAATGAAAATGTATTTTAGTTGTGTGCGAGTAATTATTAGGGGGTTAATTAATTCTCAATAACTAGTTTATGTTTTTAAGATGTGTATTAAAAAAAAAAAAAAAGATGTGTATTGAGTGGTTCTGGTACTTAAAAGCTATTTCAAAGAATGAAAGTTCCAATTTTATAGTGTTTCTAGAGGAAGCTACTATCACTGAAGGATAAACTGTATGTTGAAAAACAGAGGTTTAAGCTCTAGCTCAATTACTTGGCTTTGGAAACTAAAAAAGGTAAAAATTTTATTTGTTTATGTTGAACACAGATACATATTACCTCATAGAGCCGCTGAGACAGTGCTGTATGTAAATTATTTTGAACTTATTTATGTTTTCTATGTGGCAAGTATTGTTTTATATTTTTTCTGTATCTATTCTTTAAAACAGACTGTGGTGGGCATATTTTAAGATGGCCTAATCATCGCCACTTCCTGGTATTCATGCCTTTGTGTAACACCCTCTCCTTCATTAAGGGCAGGACATGCAACTTGCTTCTAACCAATAGAATACAGCAAAGGTGATAGAATCAGTGATTACATGTACTCAGTTACATAAGACTATAGCATCTGTCTTGCTAGACTTTCTCTGTTACCTGCTTTGAAGAAGCTGGCTATCATGAATCCTATAGCTGCAAGGGAACTATAGGTGCTTAGAAGTAGATTTTTCCCTACTTGAGCCTCTGATGAGTACCCAGTCCAGTCTGACACTGAAAACAGACTTTTGAGACCCTGAGCAGAGAACCCAGATAGATTGTGGCCAGAGCACTGACCTATGGAAACTGCAAGATAACAAGTATGTATTGTTTTAAGCTGCTTAAGCTTGTACTCCGGAGAAGGCAATGGCACCCCAATCCAGTACTCTTGCTTGGAAAATCCCATGGACGGAGGAGCCTGGTAGGCTGCAGTCCATGGGATCGCTAGGAATTGGACACGACTGAGCGACTTCACTTTCACTTTTCACTTTCATGCATTGGAGAAGGAAATGGCAACCCACTCCAGTGTTCTTGCCTGGAGAATCCCAGGGATCGGGGAGCCTGGTGGGCTGCCATCTATGGGGTCACACAGAGTCTAACACGACTGAAGCGACTTAGCAGCAGCAGCAGCAGCAGCAAGCCTGTACTCATTTGTTAAGCAGCAATAGAAAGCTAATCTACAGATGTTATATATTGGGTTGGCCAAAAAGTTTGTTAAACCCAAACAAACTTTTTGGCCAACCCAATACATTTTTACATTGAACTATAACACATTTATGTATTTATTTATTTTAGATTATGTAAGATAAACTTACATAGTTCACAATGTACTGTTGTGTAATGTTAAATTTTGCTAGCCATCCCATTGTAGGAATGGCCTTCAGGAACACCCTGGATGCCCACTATGCTAACTCACTTGGCTGTATGACTATAAATGAAAGGATTAGAAAGCTTATCACAATGTCTGGTGCCAGGAATGGAGGAGAAATTGGGTTTGAATGTATGCATTTCCATGTGAACTGTGGAAAGTTCATCCAAGTCTTCTAGCTTGTATTTGCAATAAACCTGACAGATTTGACAATAATGCCAAAAATCATTGATGAGTTATTAAGCTGAAAGTTAATTATCTAAGCTAAAAATAATTTTAAAAGATTTTTGATCAACCATTCCAGAGAAAAGCTAAATTATCTTTCTATTCTCAAAACAGAAAATAATATATCAAGATCATTATTATATAAAGAGATAATAAAAGAGTATGCAGCCAAATTTGTAAGCAAATAAATGGAGAGAGGAGTTGTGTTTTGTATATTGGTGGCATTTTTTAGATTTTTTAATATTTTTATTTTTGTGATTTATTTTTAATTTCAAATAAATATGTATTTCCATATCTAATACTATAACTCTGAATTTTTATTTTTAAATAAGGGGTCCAAAATTTCACAAACCTTCAAGTTTCACAAAACTAAAATTCGCCTGTACATCCAAAACAACAGAGAGACACTATTTTAAAATGCTGCTAGCAGCTATGGCAAGATGAAGGTAGATTAGGGTCCATTAGAATTGGCAACATAGAATCATCGCTGATTTTAACAAGAATTATTTCAGATGAGTGGTATGGCCAGAAAACAGAGGAGGGGATTAGAGAATGAATGAAAAGTGCTGTAGCATGGTGACAGTGGTTATCAACAAAGCCTGTGAAATTTAGCAGTGAGGCTTGGCAAATAGATCAGGTGGCAGATGGAGGGAAATGTGAGGCCCTGAGAGTTGTCTTTTTTGATAGAAGCAACTATGTACGCTGATCGGAGCACTCCAATAGGAAGAGAGATACTTAGAATCTAAGCTGTACAGCAGTAAGTGCATGCGGCAGCCATTCTCCAAGATCGCTCTCAGTGAGCACAGCTCTCATTATTCACACACTTGGGTAGACCCTTCCCAAATGTATGAGGGTTGGGCTGTGTGATAGAGAAGGAAAAACCTGAGTCTTCCTTGTCTTTCTTCTTTACTCTCCCACTCCTGGCATACTCTCATAACACTTCTGACACCAGATATGTGGGTTTGTCTTCCCACACCAGGTAATTCTCTGAGATACTAGATAGTTTGCCTTCAATTTAACTAAATTCTGATCCTATCTGCCTGGAGATAGAGTCAGATCCCACAGGTTAAGGTCCTAGTCCCACAATACTGTCCATATCCCTTCACCATTTCAGATGCCAATTGCAAGTCCAGATTGCCACCTAGTTTTCTGACTGATAAGCATATAAATTGGAAGTTACCATGACTCCCTCTCAGGTTCGACTGATTTGCCAGAGTGGCTTACAAAACTCAGGAAAATAGTTTATATACTATTTACCAGTTTATTATAAAGGGATATGATAAAAGATACAGATGAACACCTAGACTGAAGACATGTGCAGAGTGAAATGTGGAAAGAAGCTTGGAGTGTCCATGCTTACTCCAGGAGTGACACTCTCTCCGCACCTCCATGTGATCACCGACACAGAAGCTCTCCAAACCCCATACTTCGGGGATTTTTACAAAGGCTCATCACGTCAACATGGTCAATCATTGACTTCATTTCTAATCCCTCTTCCCTCTCTGGAGAATGGGAGTTTGTGTTGAATTCCATACTTCTAATCATAACTTGGTCTTTCTGGTGACCAGCCCCCATGCGGGAGCCTACCAAGAGGAACCTCATTTAGAACAAAAGATACTGCTATCACCCAGGAAATTTTAAGGGATTCAGGAATTCTGTGTCAGGAGTCAGGATCAAATGCCAAACATGAGAACAGAAGGTGCTCCTAGTGTTCTATCACTTATGAAATTACCAGGATTTTAAGAGCTCTGTGCCAAGAACCAGGGCAGAGACCAAATATATATTTGCTATTATGTTGAAATGACCCAAGAACATACAACAGGATGCTGTATGGAGTAGTCTCTTTCCAAAATTATTTTATAATAGGCTATGGTTTCTGCTTAGTCTTTCTGTCTCTCACTGTCTCTCTGTCTCTTATCATTTGCTCTGGCGGAACAAGATGCCATATTTTGAACAGCCCCAGGGAGAGACCCAAGTGGTGGGGAACTGAAGCCTCCTGTTAATACTCAGTGAGAAACTGACCAATGGCCATGCAAATGAGCTTCAAAGTAGATTCCCCAGTCCTAATGAAATAGTGTGATGGCTGTGCTCCCAGACAGCTTGACTGAAAACATGTAAGAGACCTTGGCCCATATTTACCTTGCTAAGCCACTCTTGGATTCCTGATCCTCAGAAACTGTGAGATGATACATGTTCATTGATTTTAGCTGCTATGTTTCAGAAGAGTTTGTTATGCAACAATAGAATCTAATACACCACAGGAGCAAAGTCCTTGAGAAGACAAAGTTACAAAATCATACACAGCACAAGTAGATACATTGGCTATTAATAGAGACTGGAATGTGTCTATCCTTTTTTTTTGTTTTACAAGAGATAAAATAGAGCATATACACAAGATTATGTAGGTATGCTTGTTGGATCATTAGGAAATTTAAATTTTGTTGATTGTTTTCTCAAAAGTATGAGTTAAGTTTTAAGTAATGACAGGTAATTAATGGAGGTGAAAGGGATGGAAATTTTAAAATTGTAGAGAAAAACTATAAAATAGTCATCTAGGAAAGTGGCAAAGAAAGTTAGCGGCAAAATAGAATAGAAATGGGGCTACTGTCGAACTTTGTTGATGATTTCTGTCTTGTATTTAAAGTGACATCAAACAACAACCTGCATGATTTTTCTCCAGCAATATTTAGTGGCTTGGGTTCAGCCATAAAGGAAACAGATACCTGGGTTTAACTAAAGCCCGCATTTGCTAAGTGAGTGCAATGGAGACAGAGAGGCCAGGGATGTGAGGGTATTTACAAGGGAAGGGTTTCTGTCCTGGTGCCAGGAGTCCCTTTGTCCAGGGAAACGAAAGGACAAGAGGATTGCCAGCAGTGAACAAGTGGTAGAGTACAAGTTAGTGAACTGGAGCTCTTGTAAGAATGGTTGCACAGAATAGTATCTAGGTAAAAGAGGAAAGGGCAGAGAAGGCAATAGCACCCCACTCCAGTACTCTTGCCTGGAAAATCCCATGGATGGAGGAGCCTGGTAGGCTGCAGTCCATGGGGTCACTAGGAATCGGACATGACTGAGTGACTTCACTTTCACTTTTCACTTTCATGCATTGGAGAAGGAAATGGCAACCCACTCCAGTGTTCTTGCTTGGAGAATCCCAGGGACAGGGGAGCCTGGTGGGCTGCCGTCTCTGGGGTCGCACAGAGTCGGACACGACTGAAGCGACTTAGCAGCAGCAAAAGAGGAAAGGGCTTCCCATGTCAGTGGTAAAGAACCCACCGGCCAAAGTAGGAGACCGGGGTTCAATCCCTGGGTTGAGAAGATCCCCTGGAGAAGGGAATGGCAAACCACTCCAGTAGTATTGCCTGGGAAATCCCATGGACAGAGGAGTCTGGTGGGCTACAGTCCATGGGATCACAAAAGCGTCAGACATGACTGAGTGACTTAACAATAACAAAAGGGCAAAATGAGTTAAGCTAATGAGGAGAAGGTCCATGTGAATACAGAGATGTAGGATGTGGTAACGAAATGTGTAGCTGAGATGGGCTGGGGTGGGAAACTACTGAGGTTGGCAAGGAAAGGATGACTAGTAGAGTTAAGTACATAAGTTGAAGAGGAAAAAAAATCAGTTCCTGAGCTGCAAGTACTTGCCCAGAATGTAGACTGATGGACGTTATTCAACCGCAAGAGTAAACGAGCCAAGGATATTACAGTTCTTTGAAGAAGTAGAGTTAAAGATCTCAATGGAGGGAAAACTATATATAAAATGATTCTTGTATCTTGGTAGTGGAAACCAAACCTTATTTTAATGACCTTATCCTGAGGAAACTCATGAGCAAATGAGTAAAGAGTTACTGGAGGCCAAATCACATACTGCTTCTCAAGATTTGCTTTGGGCAGGGGCTTACAAGGTAGTTGGATACAAAGAGCGAAATCAGGAAGGAAGAAGGTAAAATAAATTGTCACATTGTGGTATAGAAAAGACATTCTTGTTTCTGTATGAGTTAACTTTAATTCATAATTCATTCTAACTAAAATAGTCTGTTCGTGGCCTATCAAATGTACATTGTATATCTGCTTTAATTATTAAAGAAAATGGCACACTGACCAGAAGAATGTCCATGTTAAAACTAAAAATTAAATGCTCCTCTTCCCGAGATGCCAATGCTAGTACTCCTTTGATTATGAGACTCCCTTTCCAGGAACCAAGGCCATATTGTACAGGCTGTATGTGTACAGCCTATTTTTTTGAAACCTTGAAGAAATGTAGCCTTATTTATTGTTCTTTGTTCTGACAAGATATAAATCTGTGCTGAAAACCATGCTTCCCTGGAGCAGTTTCTCAGAGGAATCTGGGAAGCTGACTTCTGGGCTATAGGCCTCAGTCTGGCTCAAATAAAACTATTTTCTTAGTATTCATTGTTTATTCATTATTTTTATTGATAGAAGGAATCTAAATGACATAACCAAGAATTATCTCAAGCCTGTGACTGTGAGAATTTTAGGTGCTGTTGACTAAGCTTTTCCATTGATTTTGAGTAAGTCATGGGGTTCCCCTCAGCAGTGGCTCTGATCCAGGATAAGTCTGTTGGAGTTGGACCAATCTAGTAACAAACTAATTATATTAATCTCCTGGCCTCTGACTTCTATCATTTCCCAAAAAGTTTGGGCTGTCTCCCCTAGAAAGGGCAGTGGAAATGGTGATCAACAACATGAAGTAGTACTTGGTTAGATTCATAGTTGGAACTTTATGTCACATGATCAGATTAATGTAAGTCAGAGCAATGATTCTCATTCTCATTGGGGACTTATTGGTGAGTATGGAGAAAAGTGTGTAAAATTTCAAAAAACATATTGAGTCTCATAGTAGTCCGCTCTCCATACCCACAGATTCATTTTATATAAGGGGCTTGAGCATTTGTGGAATTTGGCAACCATGTTGGATTCTGAAACCAATCCCCTACAGATACCAAGGAAGACTAGGTAATTTCATATTGGGAACATAAAAAATATATTCACCTACTATTGTACAATCTTTAGGTCATGTAAAAAAGTATAAAAATCATAAAACAAACAGCCAAGTATACATTACTCATTTAAGAATTAGGGACTTTAGAGGAAATGCTTTCAGTTTTTCACCATTGAGAATGTTTGCTGTGGGTTCATCAAACATGGCCTTTATTATGTTGAGGTAGGTTCCTTTCTCTGGAGGAGGGCATGGTAACCCACTCAAGCATTCTTGCCTGGAGAATCCCCATGGGTAGAGCAGCCTGGCAGGCTATGGTCCATGGGGTTGCAAAGAATCAGACACGACTGAGCGACTAAGCACAGCACAAAAAAGATTCCTTTCTATGCCCATTTTCGAAGAGTTTTATCATAAATGGCTAAATTTTGTTGAAAGCTTTTTCTGCATTGATTGAGATGATCATAGCATTTTTACCTTTCATTAATATTACACTGATTGATTTGCATATATTGAAGAATCCCTGCATCCCTGGGATAAACTCTACTTGATCATGGTGTATGATCTCTATACTCTGTTGTTGAATTCTGTTTGCTAGAATTTTGTTTAAGATTTTTGCGTCTATGTTCATTAGTGATATTGGCCTGTGATTCGTGTTGATGTATGGCAGAAACCAATGCAATATTGTAAAGCAATTATCTTTTAATTAAAAATAAATAAGTTAAAAATAAGAATTAGGGACAACAAATATAATTGAAACTCTAAGCCACATGAACCCAATCACTTTTTCCCTAGAATTAGCACTTGCCCTAATCCTGTCTGTCATCCCCAAGCCCTTTCAAGTTTTGAAAGAGTAATGAACAAAATATTCTTTGTTTCATATGTTTCAAAACTATCGAAATGATTTCACATAGTATGTAGCCTACTGCAAATTTTTACTGTCCTCATTATTAGGTTTTTAGATGTTTTCATATTGTTACACATAGCTATGATTCATTTTGACTGATGAATATTATTTCCATTATTTGCCAAAAGCACAGTTCATGTATCTGTTCTTCTGCTGATGAGCATTTAAATTATTTAGTTTCTCCATATCACTAGTGATGCTACAGTGAACATTTTTAGAATTTATCTAGGTGCACACGTATGATGGTGAAATTGTCACATCCTCAGGTAGGCATATTTTAAAATTTCTGATATTTTTATAAATTGCTGTCTAAAATGGTTGTACAAGTTTCCTTCCCCTCCATGAAGCAACTTATGACACTGTGTTGATTGACATCCTCCCCAGTACTTTCAAAATGTTAGTCTGATGCTTCTGAAATGAGGTCTTGTTCTTTTAATTTGGAATTACTACACAAACATAATTTTAATAGTAATAAAAAACAAACTCCAGAGAGCAAAACTCAACAACCATTTTTGCCTAGTAGGATAACTCAATAGGCTGTCTCTGAGATCCTCAAGTGATGGGTGAAGAAGGCATGGTCCCCTAGAGAAATGTGTGAAATTGTCTGAGGTGGGGCTCTGGTGTTTTATTTATCTTGGCTTGGGAAAATGGTGGGGAAAAGTTCAGCAGAGAGAGCAAAGCCCAGTGAAATTGTATTGGGTCTATTACTATAGGATAAAAGAAAGACAAAGTTGTACACAAAAGAGCAGAGTGATTCAGAACTAAAAGGGGAGAATGAGAATTAAAAGAGCTTCAGTAAATTAAGGAGATTACTGCTGTTTTCCTTAGAATTTGCCTGTTTGAATCCTATTCTCTTAGTTTACCATTTATGTCACCAGGGCCTCCAGTTATGACCTACTTAGAGCAAATGACTTATTGATAATAATCACAGAATCATGGAGTTGGTAGGAATCTTAGGCATTATTTTACACAGAAAACTGAAGTATAAAGATAAGTTACACACTCACATGAACAGGTTTTAATGAAACAACTGAAGAGATGGTCTTCGACTAACTGGTCCAAGTTTTCTGGAGTATTAACCTGATCCCTAAGATAGAAGAAAGATCCCCATTTTGTGCTTAAATTTGTGATACAGTGTTTGAGAGCACAGATTTGGAAACAGAGAGGCCTGGCCATGATCCCAAGCTCAGCAAATGTTAAAGGTATGATCTTGATCAAGCCATTTGACTTCTTCATCTTCAGTTTCCTTATTTGTAAAATAAGGGAGGTTTTAATTTCTATACACACATTGTTCTTACGTTATGAAAATGAACTGATAAAGCCATTTTAGTCTCTGACAAACATAAATAGTTGATGCTATATTTTTAACATCTCAATGTTTGAGATACAAAGTAGTCATTTTGGTGTTCTGACTTGAGCTGCCAGTGGAACAAAGGGGAAAGTTTTGTTTAGTTAAACAAGTCAGCAGTGGCTGGTCTAGGTCTCCATCACAACACACCACGCATGCTTTTGACTGTTTAACCTGCATTTGGAGAAATTTTTTTAACTTCAACGATTTTAAATTTTCCTTATTTACTCAGTTATGTGTCTCTATTCCAATGAATCTGTATATATATACTTTGGAGACTTCATAGAACATGGAAACTGAGTTGTCTCCCTACTTTTCAAATCTTTTATTTCCAAACTCTAAAGTGTGTGCAGCTAAAATTCTTTCATTATTTTTGAAGGAGAATCAGTGGGCATTTGAAAAATAATTATAAGTTTTTACTTGGGTATGGTATCCCTTTTACCTATTGCCCTTTGTCACATGAATTTACCATTATTTTTCTCTTGCTTTTATATCTGTTGCCAGCTTCTGTTTCAAGATGGCTGAGTACATATATACACACATAAGTTTACCTTTATACTCTCTTAAATTATATTGGGAAAAAGCCTTCAAAAACAAAAAATAGAGTAAATCTAAAGCAGTGAGGGGAAAAATATCCATCAGTAGACAATAATATTGGGAAAGTTGTAAAAGCTGTAAAGATGATAGATAAGATTTTTTTAAACTTAATCCAATAGAACCGAAGAACTGCTCACATAATATAAGTATAATATAGAATCACTGAAATGGTATGCTTCCCCAGAATGGCTCTAAGTCAGAATCATGACTAGGGTGATGTGAATGAGACAAATGAGGAAATTGCCTCTGGAAAAGTTGCAGAATTTGAGGGGTGCTCAAAACTCAGTAATTAGAGGGAATAATATTTTTTAAAATAAAAATTAATGCCAAAATTCCATTGTTAAAAAAATATCAGTATGACTCATTTTTCCTTTAGCCTCACACTCCAGCGTAGCATGGAACTATGAATGATCCTGTCTTCATTTAAAGTTTGATATTTTATCCATCCTAGATTTTTGTTTTATTTTTGATCCTTTTAAAAGAGTACACTAAAATATTATTTATCCTGATTACTGTTTTAACATCTACTTAAACTTTATATCTACAGTAAATCCTCAATCATCTTGTATGCACCCTTAGTCTCAGCTGTCCCCTGAGTATTCTTCAGATCAGAAGCAGCAGAAGAGGGCTCTGAGAAAAACTCTGAATATTATTTAAAGGATTGTGAATCACTGGGCTTGACCCAATACATAATGCACTGACTCTGGTGTTTGTCCTCAGGATAAATGGAGAGATAAGTTCTTGAAATAATATGGCAACTTTTCCTCAGGGAACTTACACGGTTGGCTTTGAGGTTACAGCAAGAAACAGAGCAGGAGTCTAAATAACTTTCACAATAGATAAGAATTACCTGTATACAAAATATAAGCTCCCCATGTATCTTTAAAATAAAACCAAATCAACAATATGTTCACTGGCCCCACACACTCAGCCCTTTCTTAGTTATTTGCTATAGCTGAAAATGACCTGTAGACTGAACACGTATTCCTTTTCTGAAAAACAGTGATATGTACTGGAACTGAGGAAGATCTCTGTAGTCTTTAGTATAGATCAATCACAGGAAGAAGAAAAAAGCTAACACAGTATAAAGATATACCTGAAACATGTAAAAGGATAAATTCTCACCTGAGAAAGTAAAGTTGACAACAGAAATAGAAGGAAATTTGAATTGTTTCTATTCCCAGAGAGATTTGACAGGATATTAAATTCATAGTGTAACAGGCTACTTTGCAAAAAGGGTAGTGATAGTTTGGGAAATTTTACTGCAAATTCCTTTTAATTTCAATATAAAATCAGAAGAGTAGTCAAATAGGAAAGTGAGAATCTGAACATGTTTCACTGATTCAAGGATAGTTTTGCTCCTTACAGAATCCCCAGCACCTGGATGAGTTCAGTACGTGTTGATCTCATCTTACTGGAACAACAGGCAAGAGTTACAGTAGTAAACTGTGACATCATTTTCAGTTGCTTTCTACCCTCTCTCTCGGCACGTGACTTGAAGCACTATTTTACCGGAGAAGCATGCATCCCAATTCCCTTGATATCAGGGACATGTGACATGTATTGGCCAATGGGAAGTGAGCAGATGTGAAACACACTATGTCCAAGTTTTGAAAGCTTTGAGTGCCTTAGTTCTTTGTATGTATGTATTTATTCTGTTCACCAAAAGAATGGCAGGTCCTAAAAAGAAATTGCTCCTTCAGTCCAGATTCTGAAATGAACAAGATAAATGCAGTAAAGCACATTCAGTCTGCAACCTTCAGAGATAACATGAAACATAAGAAGAGAGAACTGAGCTTTTTGTGGTGAAACACTGAGGTTTGGAGTTTATTTGTCATCAAAACAAGGCTGATTTATTACAGTTAACTGATTCACTTTGATGTTGTTTACGCAAATTTTTCTCAAAATCCTTGTGTTACTAATACATGGAACTTACTAGTGAAATATTAATAGAGTTAGAATTACCTATTTGAAAAAAAAATTAGGACCAAAAAAATGTGACCAACCAAAATGTAATCAGGAAAGGTAAATGTTAATCAGCAAAATAATAAGAAGCAAAATAGAATAAGAGAAAAACATAACAGAAGATAGTAGAAATAAATACAAATATTTTAGTGATAACAATTTTAATATAGCATATTAAAATTCCTTATTAAGAGACAACTAATTTCAGATTGAGTATTTGCTATTGAGAAATAAAACTTAAAATCTACTAATGTGAGCACTGGACTATTTCATCTGAGATTAAAACTCTTAGTAATCCAAAGTTAAAGTTTAGCGAGTACTGAAAATATTTATGAAACATCTAAATGTTTTTAAAAAGTACTCAATAGTAGTCATTTCTATTACTCTCATCTATCTTCTTAACAAGAAAAAAATATATGTCCAAATACATATATATACATATATGCACATATATATATATATATGTCCTAGAAAACCTCTGAAGATACAAAGTTTTCCCCTTAATTGTTCTTTTATATTGTTTACCTAAATATGGCTGACTAAGTTGCATAATACTCTCAGAGATACAAAGACATGAAGAGGGAACAAATATTCCATCCTGGTTAAGAAGAAAACTATACTCCTTAATCACCAGTTATCCAGGCAAGAAACAAACAAACATCCACATAGACATAAGAAAGGATTCTCACTCTTGTGACAAAACAGAACAAACAAAACTGAAAAAACTGTACACAAAATTTGGTTCAAGTTTTGGTTCAAGTTTTCTAAACTCTACTCATACTTAGAGTGAACACGTAGCGTCTCAACATAGTTATTAGCAACATTACCTTCCACCTTCAAAATTTCCCTGGTTTGGTTGATAAATTCATGGTATCCATGTATCAACCTTAATGCGATTTATTACAGTATGTATAATAAATGGAAATAGAACTACAGATATTGCAGTTAGGGAGTTTTACTCTTCTTCATAATAGTGTGCTACAGAATCCTGGGGGATTCAGAGAGGAAAATGGTAGGTACACAAAATGAGTCATTAATTGCCCTGTAATCTAGATCCATTATAGTCATTAACTTTCTGTTTTAGTTTAGTCATCTGTAAACTAGAGATAACATATAATTTTAGTAACTTCATAACCATTCCTCTAAGACTTGGATAATATGACATGGGACCATTTTGCATATCATAATGCTTTAAGCATTTAAAATATATTTTTATTGATAATCTAAACTATTTATTTAGAGTACTTAGCACTGTCTCTTTTTCTCTTTGGCAGCTGTGTGTGTAGATTTAAGATCATAAAGTCTTGAAATAATGACATAATAAACTTTTTGAGTATATATTATCTTTAAATCTAAGTTTTGAGTTTAATTAATTTTAACAGTAGGAAAACTCATATGGCATTATTTCATTCCTATTACTTTCATAGATTTCCTTCTTAAGGTACAACCTGGAGAAAAGTAAAAAAGACCACTTTACTCTCTTGAAGTTAATTTCTCCTAACATGGAAATAGGCCCAAATTTCTCAAAGTTTAGCTGCAAGCAGAAGACATTCACAGTAGTTTCTCTAATTTTCCTGGAAATGAATGGTGTGTGTTACTTGGTGTGTTCTTATTATGATGAAAGAAACCTTCTTCATTAGTGACTTTTAAATTAATGACTTAAAGAAAGATGTAATAAGTAGCAATGAGAATCAGGTTTTAGTTTTTATCTCCCTTCTATGACTAATCTCAAAAGTCCTAAATTAATTGTCAAAATTCTTACAGCCTAGCTTTCCACCTACCAAAATAGTATGAGTCTCTATATTTAATGGATAGCTTGTTTCAACAAAACTTTTAAATTATTTCTTAAACTCAGAACACTCACATTTGAGGTGAGAGTTGATTTCACTTGGTTCTGCTGGCAGGGCCATCTCTTTTCCTCTTGAAGAGTACAATTTCTCTAGCTTTGTCTCATCCTGCATAATTCTAGAAGAAATTTCACAGGGAATAAATATTATAGAGATGAAGCATGTTTGTTTTGTTCTCGACCCTGCATAAATCATTGGCTTTAGTAGTTCCAAAACACTATTTGTATTATGTAAATAAAGATGCTACTTTTGCAACATTGTTTTGAAGATTTCTGTATAACAGTGCACTTTAAAAAACGTAGTAATTGCTATCATTGTGTACAATGACCGAGTAAGCCACTGGCATTGATAACACTTTCCAGAAAGCCTGAATTAAACATCTTTATTGTTGAGGAATACACAGAAAGAGAAAAATCCTTCTATGTGGCATGAGGGCAAAGGAGGAAATATTCCCAGAGCCACAGGGAAGTATTGCTATCAAAAATAGTCATTTTTACCATTTAAGATCAGAGAAAAGACAGCAAACCTGCCACAACCAACGAGGCGATCTTTCCAAAGTAGCTAGTCTCTCTAAGAATAATAATAATGAGCAAACTCAAAAAATCTCAGATCCTTCCTTGGTAGCTCTCTGGTTGAGAATTAGATCTACAAACTCTTCTGGTACACTTAAGAACTACTTTGAAATATGGCAGTCTCAACAGGGAAGGATGTTATTCCATCATTATTGCTGCAGTGCAACTGATGAGAGGAAAGTAAAGGCTGTTCCTGAAAGAGTTAATTCTGTGCCTCTCCTTACACCTAATTAACAACAGGAAGGCCTTAGGCAAGAGAGAAAATAGGACTTTTGGGATTATGTAATCTCATCTGATTCCAAGTAAACCCAAGGAATACCTGTCAACCAGACAGACAGCAGTAACAGCTAGGACTTGCAATCTGATTTTTAAAACCTTCTGTGGGGAAATAGATGTGAATGCAGAAAAGGAATTTGCTTCAGTTAAGCTTCAGATTTCCAGAGGGTCATTAAATTAAATTCACAATCTCTGAGAACTCTAATCGGTATTTACTTTTGCATTTAGTAAAATCTCACTAATTTGGACTAAGGAGAAAGAATAAAACTTTTGATTTAAAGAATATCTTTAAAGAAATGATGAGGTCCTGAAACTAGGTAAACAGAATATGGCCTCAGGGGGTTTAATAATGATGTATAGTTTGAATATCAAGGTAAAGTTAATTTATTACTTGTTTATAAGGGCAAGAGGTGACAGCTATCTACAGGAAGGGTTGTCATGCAGCAAATAAGGCCAACTTGTTTTACACTGCTCCAGAAGGCAGAGTTAAAATTCATGGGTTGAAGTTTCAACGAGCTGATTTTGGCTTTCTACTGAATATGAATTTACTGTTTCCCATGAGGAAATGAACCTCCTGTCATGTAAAGTAGTCCAGCAACCCATTGACCATCTGTAAGGGAGATTGTGAAAAGAATTCTTCTATTTGAGTTAGATCAGTGCTTTAAACTTTTTTTTTGCAACAGAAATTTTGAAAAATTGAAATCGTACTCAGAATTTTAGAATATAAAACAGATGAAAGAGTTGAAATGATTCCTGGATGAGTTAGAATTTTGAATACTTGAGAATATATCATGGTTCATATAATTGTGCCAGCTCTTTACTGGAGCCCTTATGCCTCACAAAGAACGGAGAGAAAGCTCTCTCCAGATCACTGGTTTTCTGATAAAGAATAAGAGTTTCCAAGTACTGGGGATGACCATTTAATTGAAAAGAAACAAACAGAAAGGCCAATATTCCCTGAAAATGTATTCCTTATAACTTACTTATTCTAAGTAAAAAAGCAGTTACCTTGAACTTATAGGTGAACTAAATGAGAATTTCTGAAATGATGACCATGTCACCAACTAGATTCAGAGATGTGGAGATTTTCTAAGCAGAGGTTTAATAATTGTGGTAGCCAGCCTCCAAGGTGGCTCTCAAAGGTTTTCACCTCCGGCTGTTCACGCCCAAGTGAGGTTCCGTCCCACAGAGAATCAAGGCTTGTCAGTAGAATACTGCAGATGAGATCATGTGTTTTCTGAGGCTAGGTTATAAAACAAATCATAGATTCTAACCTGGCCCCTTGGGTCATTTGCTCTGGGGGAGACCAGCGCTGTGTTGTGAGGTCACTTGAGCTGCTATGTGGAGAATCACAGTGACGGGAGCTGAGGCCTCCCACCAACAGCCATGGGTCTGAGAGAACCTGAAAGCAGATCACATAGCCTTCTTTAACTTTCAGAAGGTTGCAGGCTAGCTGACATCTGACTGGGATCTGTGAGAGATCCTGAAATAGAACAGCTCGGCAAAGCAGCTCTACAACTTCTGACCCAAAGAAACTGTGAGATAATAAAGGATTACTGTTGTTTTTAAGACACTAAGTTTTGTGGTAATTCGTTATGCAGTCAAAAAATAGTAATAATTGAGCATCCACTTCCTGGAGATTTTTTTCTAGAGTCATTCACTTTTCATTATGACTGAGGAGATGGCCTCAAAAATCTATAAACATCATGAAAACATGCGGCCACTTTTTTTTTTTTTTTTTTGAGCACCAGTATCCTCAGTAACTAGTTCAGTTCCTGGAGAAAGTTTCCATAGAGTCCATACAATTTTACTGAATAGATGAACAAATCAACAAGACTGAAAATCTTTGGAAGTTAAAATTAACAAGGTCAAATTGAGTTATTCAATAGCTGGTTTATGATTTGTTTTATTATAAATCTCAAATTTTCATTTAAAAATTAAATACTTTTTTGAAGGAGAATGTAAAGAATTTTCTTAAATTAGTAATTAAATTTCTATGAAATATAAATAACATGTGGACTATAGTCAGGAAAGGCATTCTAATGTGGTATGATTAAGCTCAAAGCAATTGAACAACATATGCCCTTCCCTTTGCCTGAAATGAATCTTGCTTCCTTTTTCCAGATTTCATTCCCTTGTGCTTCAGGCTCAGCGAGCTATAGCTCGACCTGCAGAGAAGACTCCCCTGATTCCTTTTGTCTGGACTTGGTGACATAGAGCATTTGCAGAACGGCACATTCAGTTTTCCAAAACAACTCTCCTGTTTTTACAAAAAATAGTACATGCATATTTAAGAAGAGTGAAATAATATAGGATAATGGCTACTAAAATGTTCTCACCCCCAGGCTATTTAAATAAGCGATCTTTAAATTCTAAGTCCTCATAACCAACAAGTCTAAAAGCACAAGATGCAGCTACAAACTCTTGTACACGTTTATGCAGAAAAGCACACTCTACATAATAGCAAAAAGACATTTTTAAGACTAGAACTCTCCTAACTGCCAAGATTCATTTTCTTTCCTTGTGGCTTATAATCTTCCTTCCTTCCCCTGTCATACTGATTTAACTCCAACAGGTGGATTATTTTAATTGTATTTTTGAGAAGTCTTCATTTTTGCAACATGAATGACATTTTAGCCTCTGAAACTGTGTCTGTGTGTGTGAGTCACTCAGTTGTGCCTGACTGTTTGCGACCCCATGGACTGCAGCCCACCAGGCTCCTGTGTCCATGAGATTTTCCAGGCAAGGATACTGGAGTGGGTTGCCAAAACTGCATCTAGGCTCAAGTAAATTCACTAATAGGACATTCTCTAAGTAGGAATGAACATTTCCTACACATGTAGCTTACATACACTGATGATTACTTGACTTGTATTTACCACCTTATGGGAATACCAAATGCTCAGGATGCCAAAATTATTTAGGTCAACAGACATTTGCTGCACAGTGACTAAATGTGAGGCCTTAGATTAGAAAGACAAGGAGGGTAAATGCCCTACCTTCGAAGTAATTAGAGGTTAAATAATTAAAAGGAAATATATCAATCAAGGCTGTGTGAACTTTTTCTTAAAAACTTTTTAAGTAGCTGGACATTCTCTAAGATACAGGTCATGGCAAGGGAATTCTGCCTGCTCAGGAATATGGTACAGAATGATTTCCAACTAGATTATATTGGTTACTGGACAATACCAGGAAAGTCTCAACTCAGGGATAACTGACTGTGTATTAGAATATTTGAATGTTTTTAACTCATTCAGCATGATAATGGAATAACTTATTTGAACTCTTTCAGATATTTAGGTGACAATTTATTGCAACAAATATGAACATTTATTTGATAGAAAAGAATTTGCAGACCAAGTCTGTCTTTGTCTAAATAGCTAAGACCTCAATAGAAACACCTTTCCCTCTTCAATATGTTAAGAAGGCCACAGTAAGCTGCTCTATGAACACACCATTTCCAAGCTGAGTTTATCAATACTCTACAGATTTGGCCTGAAATAAACGGCCCCTTCTTTTAAATAGGGTATTCCTAGATACTGGCTTATAAAGTGGACAGTTGAAAAGTAAAATTATGACAGCCTGTCATCTGCCTAGACAGGGTCAAAAGTGGGCAAAGAAAAGAGTAGAGTGTAATGAAATATCTATTTTTTCTAGGGAGCACTGAATAAAAGGCATGGCAGATAGGAAAGCTAATAAAAAGAGGCATTGCTATTACTTGAATTTGGTCTGACATCTAAATTTTAAAATGAACCAAGTATCAGGATTCAGGACTAACTAAAAATTATACACTTTAAAAATTTCAAAGTATTTTTTTAACTAAAACATGTGTTATTCAAAAATCACCCCATTTCCTCTGTGGATATGCACATAGAACACAGTGACGGTAAGAGAAATGCTACAGGAGCATGCCCATTTCTTATTTAGAAAACTGTGTTTAGCACAGCAAAGAACAGAGTAAATCCTGTATTTGCCATTAAAATAAAGCTGATAATAATGGTTCTTAAACGGGCTTTTTGTACTCAAGTCTTATGTTTCCAATTTGCCATGAGTGATAACTTGAATCAACATCTAGAGAAGAATAAGTTCAGATGGCGGAGGCTCTTATCTTTATTTTCACAGGTATATATTGATGTGCACATTACTTTCATTCTTTCATCTAAATTGAATTTAATATGTAAAATTGAATATCTGAATAAATAGGATGTCAGGAAGAAAAAGGTAGCTTGAATTCTAATCAAAATAGAAGAAATTTTATTAATGAAATTGGAAAGAATATAAACACAAACTATTTTAGACCTAAAATATATGGCTCATGTGGTTTACTCATAGATAGTATAGGCAATTATGGCTTTGAAGAATGCATACAAAAGAAAGTGTACTTATTTTATGTAAGCTCTATGGAGTTTGAAATAACAAGGAAACCACAGATTTCCTTTTTAATGTTCAAAATGGAAATAGAGCCTCATATTTTTATCTAATAAATACCATATATTTTGACTATTGAGTCTCCCTCATATTTAAAATTATGGATGCAGCAAAGCAGTTAGAATCATGTGTCCCAGACATCTTAGAATTTGAGTTTTGGAAGAATAGTAATGATCATGTTATGTTTCCCTTGTAGCTCAGCTGGTAAACAATCTGCCTGCAGAGGGAGACTGGGTTTGATCCCTGGGTTGGGAAGATTCCCTGGAGAAGGGAAAGGCTACCCACTCCAGTATTCTGGCCTGGAGAATAATTCCATGGACTGTATAGTCTATGGGGCTGCAAAGAGTCAGACAAACGGAACGACTTTCACTCCCACTTATGTTGCCCTACCATGCCATAGAGAAGGCTCACAGAGGTTACAATGAGTATCCAAAGTCACTGAGCTAGTTAGGGACAAATCGAGGGATAGAACCTGGCACATTTTCCATTATCCTGGCTTGATCTAAGATGGGTACTACCTAAGGCAATGCCTATAGTTTTGTAGTTCTATCAACATGTTAGGAAAGCATTGTCCTAAACTGCCCACCCTGGCCATGCATAATAACCGCTTGCATGAGTTATCTTACAATGGGAAGTCCAGATAAGGAACATGAAACTAACAAGCTACTGCCAGTCAGAAGAATTTGGGAGGGGACAAAAGGAAGGAGGAGATGCCAGCCCAAAGCCCCCCAGAAACCTTTGAGCTGGTCCTGACTGAGACATGAACATACCACCAGGAAGGACCCTGAGTCAGATCAAATTTGGGCACAAGCAAGATGACTGATTCAGAGACAACCCAGAATATAACCCCATTACCATAAAAGCTAAGGCTGTGAGCCTTGCTGCAGAGAAGTTCTCCTGCATCAACATATTCCACTGCTCTCTGCCCAGACTTCCCTTTCTAATAGTCTTTTCCTTTGTCAGCATGTGTGTCTCCACAGACTATTCATTTCTGAGTGTTAGACAAGAGCCCACTCTTGGGCCCTGGAAGAGGTTCCCCTTCCTGCAACAAATGGAGCTAAACTTTCAATGATTGTTCTGGTTCACAATAAGGAGACCATCTGAGGTCATCATATTTTTGTCTATAGTGCTTTGCAGATCAGCACATTACTGGAATGCCATTAAACTGCAAGGGGTGTGGGGAACTTTAAAAACGAATCATTGACTGTTTGGGGAAAAAAAAGAAGACAAAGCTCTCTGAGCCAGCTGGAACTTTCATTAGGCCCTGGGCAGATGCTTCAAAGTCGAGGCATGTGCCCAACAAAAGCACCACATCATTGTCTCTTCAAATTGTGCTTTCTTTGAGGGATATAGAATGCAAATCACCTAACCAAAATGCAGAGTTGCGAGGCAATGCAGGAATTGAAAAGAGAGAGTTGGGGTTAGATATTGCACCAAGTAATCTACTTCCCCATAACTGGATGCACCATCTTTCAAGCTATTTGTGTTGCCTGAGCAAGGCACTGAATTTTTGTCAATCTGCTTTAATTAATCTTGCCATAGTCCTATCGTGGGGTGGGTGAACTTCTAAACATTAAACAGTAGAATTACTCACCAGGTGGCTTTTCCCAAACACCCCCAGCCCCAATTAAAGAGCTATATTTTGTTTGGGTTTCCTCAAATGGCGCTCTTGTTAACACTCATCAAACACAGGAAAAATAAAACAGCAATTTAACTGCACTTGCAGTGTGAAAGGCTTGTGCAAATAATCAGCACATTTCTAACTGGTTAGTAATAGGCAGAGTGCAAAAAAACAAATGACCAGATTTATATCACTGGGCAGATCTGAAAGCAACATTATAGCCGAAATATATTCATTTACAATTTAAAGCAAGCCTTCCAGTGAATAATTGTTTACATAATAGTGAAGAGCGCTTGTGCTGCACAACTGGTATCCATTTACAATGTGTTAACCAAATAATGCATGTTTACAAAAGATTTTGGGTTTGTTTTTGGAGAAAAGAATCATGGTACCCATGCCAACAAAAGCAGAGCAGTATGTACAGTTAGTAAATCTTTTCTTAGCTGCAAAATGAGTGTCAAGTTGCTTGAGCTCATAAACTACGTCAGCATAAGTCACTCATTAAAATTGATGTGTGAAGGTAGTATTCTCAAACAGCAGGTTGCTCTGTTTCTTATTTTTTCAATCAGCCAAATAATGAGCTGCGGTAGAGTTGCTTAACCAGGCCAAAGGAAGAAGAAAGCGGAATCATCTTCAAACGGCCATCCTGGATTTAATAGCCTACAACAAAACCCTAAGCAGGTCAGCTTCATGGTTCAGCAGTTCCTAAAAGCCTTGTCTTCTTCTCCCAAGCTTATCAGTGACGGCTGGTGTATAAGAGCTCCCAATGAGAACTGATTTACGGCACTGAAGGGCTTTGTGGTAACAAAGGCAGGCCAGGGTCCTCGAGAGCTTTCTGTACTTTTTAGATCCCAGAAGATGATGTGGTTCTGTGATAGTAATCTCTTACACTTTACCATTGACATAAACAGGTCACAGTGCCTACAAAAGCTTAAGCAGGAGTCAGGAGCAATCTCTCTCTCTCTCTCTTTTTTTCTGGGTCAGAGTCAGATTTTATCGAGTCAAGCTATCTAACTGAACACAAATCATGCCATACGACCCAAACGTTGTGCATTAAAAATGAAGCAGAATGGGGCCAGGTTTGTCTCAGGCTAGTGCTGCTACAGGGATAAGTTTCAGACATCACCTGAATACAAAATTATTTTTTTGCTGCATTGACAAAAGTCTCACTTTTCAAGGAGGAAAGAAAAAAGTTGAGAATAAAAAATAACAAAAACGCACATACAATTCTAGTTTCAAGCTAGATGTATCTGTTGTGAAGCCACATGTTGGCTAAATAGGAAAAGTCAGGTGAGCTAAAGTCTCATGGCAGTCTGGTTTAAACCATGGCTACACAAACCAGAGCCCTGTCCAGATCTCAGGAAAGTGAATTATATATAATAACACTTACAGTTTCCTAGTACTATTAAATTTGCCTTCTTACATAAATGCTTAAGTTATGATAAAAAACAGGGCCACGTCAGTTCCTTTCAGTCTCAGCACATTTGCTATTAGCATAAGAAATGCTGCTTATGGCAGAGCTAGTCGGGCTTGAAATTTCTGAATTAATGGATTTGATTTCCTCTTGAGACAAACCATCAGCCTTGCAGTAATAGAAATAGATATAGTTGGTAAAACAAATAAAAAACTGGCATGCAGATAAAATGGGTTTCAGTTTAAAATAGTAATGTTGTAATTGAAGTGAACAATTACAGGGTTGCTCCTAGGCACAAAAGAAATACCATGAAAATGAAGTAATGTTTTTAAGTGTAGTCATTTCAGGAAAATGTAGAGCTGCAGATGTCATTGTCTGCCAAAGGGAAAACTATACTTATTCTTCTATACAAAGATCATTTAATAACATTTGGCTAATTTTAATAATAATTGCTAATATTAACCCTATATTTCACCGGGAGTTTGAAGACAAAGGCTCCCCGCCCCTGCCCCATTCTTTCCCTTCAGGTGGTACAGTGCCAACGAGATCAAGTTCCTGTAAAAAGCTATTGGCAACAAACTATCAGAAACCCCCACCCGGAAAGCAGCCTCCTCCTGTCTAACGTCTTATTTCTCTTTCTTTGTCAAGCATCTCATATCTGAAATGGAGCCCGTTCGCTGGCAACTGAGGTGCAGGAGGAGCGTAGAATAAAGGAGGGATGGAGAGTGGGAAAACCCAGGGCAGGGAAATAGAAGTAGGCCCTGGAATGTGTACATCTGATCCCCGTTACTCTTTTTTTTTTTTTTTCCATCTGTTTCAACTTGTCTGTGAACCATATGAAATTTAGAACAGAAATTTCCATTTTTAGAACTGGAAATCTTTTCATGTTCATACACACACAAACTGAGGCAGCCAAGGCCACAGGATGTCACAGGAGACCTAAGTGTCTCATTGAATGTGAAAAGGCAGTGACACAAAGAGGCTTGAACAAAACGCTCAGCTGGGTCCCAGCCCACTGCTTGGCCCTCCTTCCCGCTCCTCGGTTTTACAGCGTCGCAGGAAGAGACACGCACTCTGTTTCCTCCTCAGGTTTTAGCAATTAAAACAATATTGAAGCTCTGTGAAATTCTATTTGGAAATACACTGTGCTTTGTTCCCTGCGATGCTGACTGCCGCACGCAGCCCGTTTGGCTCATTTGGCATTGCTTTCTCTGAGGGAAACACTTTTCCTGGGTTGGTTGATTTTTTTTTTCCCCCCATATCACAACACTGAAGAAGCCACAGAGGAGTGAGAAAATGAAAGTCTCTTCTAACAAAGGACTTAGCTGTGACTTCTTAGGAGAAAAGGTTAAATCGACTGGCTGTGTGTCTTAGAGTGAAGTAGGGAGAAGGGCCGCTTCCCTTTTTACTCAGACAGTTAGAATAATTCATTTCCTAACGCAGCCTACCTGTGACAGTCACAGGTGACCTCCCAGCCTGCTAAGCTCGGCTGATTTCCCTTTCCCATTGTCCAAGCACAACTCCTGCCAGAAGACAAATGTACTGCAAGCCGGAGACATATCTGCAGAGCAGGGGGAAAGCAGCCTGTCTACAGATGTCATTTTAAAGCCTCGCAAGGAGATTTTACTGCTTTCTTCACACTCTCACACTTACATAAATACACCCACATAGTACAAGCAAGTTCCTGAGACTCCTGAGCATTTCTCTTCCATTAGGAGACATTTTAAAACAAATTAGCACCCTCCCCCAAAGCCTATTGGCCTAAATGTGTTTATTACTTTGTTTGTGGTTTTAGAAGCTCTTCCTATAGGCTTCCAGTAAGACTGTTCCTGGCAAATGATGCTCACCCTTCCTCTGTTGAGGAATACACATATCCAACAAAGACTTAGATCTTTTTTTTTCCCTCCTCTTGACACAGCGGCTGGTGACACATAAATGTACTTTTTTTCTTTTGACAGAGTAATAAAAATCTCATTATCTCTGAATAGGCAGCAATTTCGTTATCTAATCTTTTTACCAAAAGGTTAGTTAATTAATCAGAAACAAATCCTGATTATTATTTCAATAGAATTAGAAAGACAAATCACCAGAGTACAACTAACTGGGGCAGGCCTGCGGTTTCACCTGCCTCATTGCCATGCGGGCCCCGCGATTGTCAGGGTTCCTCCAGGAAGACAGCCTTCGGAACAGCAGCCAGCAGATGGCTGCTCCGAGGCCAGCCTGCCTCGGCTCTCATGCCTGTGATCCCATTACCTCACCGAATCCGTTACCAGGGTAACTGTTAAATTGCTGTGAAAGGCATGGTAATAAAGTAACCTGTCACATTGGCAATAAAAGGAGCAGAATTTTCCTGTTCACTGAACTTTGCAGCTCATCAATACTCACTTGATGGAGAAATTCCCCACTACTCCTGGGTCAGCCACAGGAATCCTTCCATAAGGCTTCTGAAATGCAAACTAAAGTTCATGTAAACACAGGGAAGATATAATTAAAAGCTGTATTCTTAGCTGCCCAGAGTTAATGCTTCCCTCTATTCTGTGGAAGGTTATGGGAGCTTGAAGAACATCAGCTTGCTCCCTTTGTTGTTGTTGTTGTTTAATTTAAAGCATGCCAGATAAAAATAACCTTTGCTGGTGAAAGACAGCTGTGATTAATTCAAGACTGGGAAAACAAAGACCATGGGGGAAAAAAAATCCCTTGTTCCTAAAATGTCTTGCTTTTGCAGATCCTATCTTACTGGCTGTTTTCATTAAAGGGTCATGGTATGTTAAAAATGACTTGAACTTAAGCATTTAAAAGAAAGAATGGAACTCCTTGGTTTTCACAAGCATGAGGAGCTGGAAACAACAACCCACCTCCCACCTCCCCAAAACCAGAGAGAGTTAGGGTCCATCAGCTACAACTGCAAAGAGATAAATGAAGGCTGAACATATGCACAGGACTGTGTGTCTCCCTCTCCTTCTGGAAATGTCCTTCAAGGGTTTCTATGTCAAGGATTCTAGCAGTGATGCCATTGGGTATAAAACTTGCTATAATTAATTGAGGTTCTTTGAGGTAAGAAAAGAGAATAGCAAACACCCTCTCAGCTTTAAAGAATAAGAAATAAGCAGAAAATCCCATTGACTTCAATTACATTCTGCAGCCAGCCCTATGAACATACATGGAAAGTGGGGTATATCTATCTAGCCCTCATTATTAGCCATTTGCAGACTTCACGCTTTTGGCTCCATTTGGTGCTGTCGTTAATTAGGCAATGTTAACCTTAGAAGACTTTGGAGCTTGCCTATTGAAATAACACTGGGCACGCTTCGCTTTCTCCCTCCCTTCCTTTGACTTGTAAGTGCTCACAGCTTGTTATTAAAAAACTGACACTGTGTCTTTGACCAGCCAGCAGCAGACATGAACCATACTTCTAGTGGTAATGGCAACCCACGAAAAGGAATGCCTCTGAGCAGGTGTTGTCTTCATCACAGGGTGCTCAGCAGAGCCCTGCTGGCTGGCCACACCACCCAGGGCCTTCCACTGGTGTCGTAGAAACGACGGGCGGTTTTCAGAATGAGGTGGCAATACGTTATGTGTGGAAGAGTGGATTAGTTCCCAGCTAGAATCACTTTCATGCATTGGAGAAGGACATGGCAACCCATTCCAGTGTTCTTGCCTGGAGAATCCCAGGGACAGTGGAGCCTGGTGGGCTGCCGTCTCTGGGGTCGCACAGAGTCGGACACGACTGAAGCAACTTAGCAGCAGAATCAGGGAAATGAAGGCTATGGCTTCATGATATCCAAAATTGTTTTAAAACAGAAATGTTTTCTGTCCTGTTGAAAGTAATTCTCAAATATGGAGTCACAAACACACACACACACACACACACACACACACACACACACACACACACACACACCATAATATACAATGTGTTTTTTACTGCCCATAATGTTCAGGAGAGAAAGAAACAGAATTACAGAAGTAACTACTCATAATCAGCTCTAAACTCAGCAATGGTACGCTATCATCCCTGTGAATGTTTTCCATGGATATCAGGTTAGGAAAAAGTCTTTCTTTTTTAAATTAATTAATTTATTTTAATTGGAGGCTAATTATTTTACAATAGTGTAGTGGGTTTTGCCATACATTGCCATGAATCAGCCACAGGTGTACATGTGTTCCCCATCCTGAACCCTCCTCCCACATCCCTCCCCATCCCATTCCTCAGGGTCATCCCAGTACACCGGCCCTGAGCACCCTGCCTCATGCATCGAACATGGACTGGCGATCTATTTCATATATGGTAATATACATGTTTCAATACTATTCTCTCAAATCATCCCACCCTCACCTTCTCCCACAGAGTCCAAAAGTCTGTTCTTTACATCTGTGTCTCTTTTGCTGTCTCGCATATAGGGTCATCATTAGCATCTTTCTAAATTCCATATATATGCATTAATATACTGTATTGGTGTTTTTCTTTCTGACTTACCTCACTCTGTATAATGCACTCCAGTTTCGTCCACCTCATTAGAACTGATTCTGATTCAAATGCATTCTTTTTAATAGCTGAGTAATATTGCATTGTGTATATGTACCACAGCTTTCTTATCCATGTATCTGCCGATGGACATCTAGGTTGCTTCCATGTCCTAGCTACTGTAAATAGTGTTGCAATGAACATTGGGGTACACACGTCTCTTTCAATTCTGGTTTCTCGGTGTGTATGCCTAGCAGTGAGATTGCTGGGTCGTATGGCAGTTCTAGTTCCAGTTTTTTAAGGAATCTCCACACTGTTCTCCATACTGGCTACACTAGTTTGCATTCCCACCAATAGTGTGAAAGGGGAACCCTTTCTCCGCACCCTCTCCAGCATTTATTGTTTATAGGAGAAAGTCTTTTTCTACACCAGGGATTTATCTGGCTAAATTTGGAAAAATAGAACCAATGTAATCATCACCAAAATCGAACTAGACCTTTAGAAAAAGTGAAAGTGTGTTAGTTGCTCAGTCGTGTCCGACTCTTTGCAACCCCATGGACGACAGCCTGCCAAACTGCTCTGTCCATAGAGTTCTTCAGGGAAGAACACTGGAGTGGGTTGCCATTCCCTACTCTTGTGGACACAGGGATTGAACCTGGGTCTCCAGCACTATGGGCAGATTCTTTACCATCTGAGCCACCTGGGAAGCCCAGACCTTTAGGTCTGGTGCCTTAATACCAATGGAGGTAGTGGATTGGATGTGAGAAAATGGGAGATGGTAGCCTCCTGGTCAACTGGATGATCCATTCTCTCTCTAAAAAGCACAGTAAGAAAAGAACTCTATCATTCAGCTGCCAGCTTTTGTTTCCATGCAGCTGAAGGAAGTCCACCCTTGTCAGATCTCTTGCCTTTTAAGAGAGCCCACAAACCAGGACTTTTATTAGAAAACTTCAATTTTTAATGTCCATTTGTATGTCTCCTAGGGCTGCCAAACAAAGTTCCTCTGATTTTGCCTGGTGTTCCAAATAAGAGAAATTTATTTTCTCACCATTCTAAAGTTAGAAGTTGGAGATAAAGTGCTGGTAGGGCTGGTTTCTTCTGAGGTCTCTCGCTCCTTATCTAGTAGATGTCCATCTTCTCCCAATGTCCTCTCATGGTCCTCCTTTGGCGTCTGTGCTCTAACCTTTTCTTCGCGAAGGATTTCAGTCATAGCGGATTAAAGTCTACCCTAACAACCTCGTTCTAGCTCCAAATTCAGGCACATTCTGCGGTTCTGAGGGTTAGGACATCAATACACAAATTTTGTGGGGGACACAATTCTGTACCACAATGCCAATGTAGGCCTAACCCAACTTCATTACAAAATAAATCCTCGCAATGATAGTAATTACCAGTGCTTGCAATGTGAAAGGCACAGTTGTGGGCCATTTTATCTCATAAACGTATTGAATTCTCACTGCATCCCTATGAGGCAGGTAGTATGATCTCTCTTTTCATAGAAGAGACCTGAAGGCAGAGAGAGATTAACTCACTCAGGCAGTAATCTGATGGAGAGAGGATTGGGATCCAAGCAGTATCAGAGAAGTCCAGACTGTAGTTTCTGTTTAGGTAGTTCAGAACTTTCATGGTGAGAAAACAACCCTTACTACGACCTCAGATTTAAAGAATAAAAGGCACACTTATCCGATGAGAGAGTCTGGTAATCTCCAGAAATGCAAATCACTCTCATAAAATCAGGCTTATACAAATTTCCTATGGATACACATCTATGCTCACACCAGTAGGTTTTGTCAGGCCTTTATGCTGAACCAATCTGAAATAATGAAATACTCTTTTTTTTTTTTTTTTTTTTCTGAAAATACTAGGTTTTATTCACCTCCCTAAGATAACCAATAACCATACTATTAGATTAACAGGTTTTTGTATGTCAGGTGACACCATTTACTATATGAAATACTCTTTATCATCTAGAGAAATCCAGGGATTGAAGAAAAGCAAAATTTGATGAACTTTATGCTCTGGAGCAAAAGATATCAGCAAGACTCTCAGAATATGGGATACTCATCAAGACAAAGTTGGAAAACTTCTGGAAACTCTATGATTTGCCCTTGTTTTGGCCATTGTGGCTGCGTGCCCTGTCACCCACTATTAGTATAAAATATGAAACCAAAAAGAGAAAGATTTAGGTCTATTTGTTTTCCAGATCGCTACAGAAAGGATATCTTGGAGTGATTAAATTCTATTTAAAAGCTAGTCTTGGGAGACCAGGATCCTAACACACAGTGTTAACATTAAAAAGTAAAAACCTGCTCAGACTTTACATAAAAATCAGAATTCTGTGAGAAAGAGTTTGAGATGTCATAACTGGTAGCTGAGAGTAAACCAGGCTGAGACACTGTAAGGCATCTCCTTATTCATCATAGCTTTGTGGAAGGGTACAGCAAGAGAAAAAACTGGGTTTTCAGTTTTTCTTCCTAGTCCAACGGAATGAAGCAATTTCACCACAGGGCCCATTATGCCTAGTTAACTGATTTTCCTAATCGGGCATTTTGGAAAAACAATTGAGCTCTGTGACCTTTTGGATGTTTTTCTCACTGGAGACTTGAGAGGCACAGACCCACTGTTCTTTGTAGCTTTATACGATGTTATTGAAGCACAGATTAAGGCAATGTTTTTCATACTTTTGTTTTATATATAATTTTCTTCCCTGAGTAATTTTTTTCCCCTTCTTGTGTGCCTGCACTAAGACATTGCAGGGAACTGCAGTTTGGGTTGGGACTTCTGAAACTCAGCAATTTGAGGCTATAATGTCTAAAAACCATTATCACAGGTTCAAACAGGACTGCCATAATTGTGATGTAGACCAACCTAGAGTAAGCTCTTTTTCTTAACGTAATAAAAGATTTGCCAAACAGTTATTTGATTATGCTAATTAACTTGGCTGTAATCATGTCTCAGACTGAAGAGGATCAAGCATTAGGAAGGCAGAAGGAATTCAGTGAGACAATTTTGATTTGACGTGTTGACTTAAAATACAGTATTTCTGAATAGGTTTTTCTTTGGCTTCAAATCCTCTTTTAAACAAGGTATGCTAAAAAAGACTCATTTACCAGCACTTAATCAGGTGCTCTCCCAGTCTATTAATTATTTTCTCCTAGCTACTATTATTGCAATTTGGTCACAATGTGACATGTCAACTCTAGGACTTCATAACAATGTTATGCTAAATATCTTAGCTGTCTGCTTACAAGTTGGATAACAGAATACTTATGCATGCAGGTGAATGGATGAAAAACACATGTATGTATGTATATGTGTGTAGTGGAAAGACTGAAGAATGAACTACTTATTATACTATAGTAATATTATTTGATTGTTTCTGAATAGCAGGGTTATAGGTAATCATTCTCTTATTCAGTGTTCATTTCTTATTTTCAGCAAATACAGAGATAGATATGGGTATAGATGATTCCCACAGCTATTTCCCCAGCCTCAACATTTAAACAATCAGTTGTTTCCATCTCTCATCTAAATATTCTGTCCTGGAGGTTCAGCGAAACGCAAAAGATTCAAAACTGGACTCATTATGCTGCTAAGTCACTTCAGTCGTGTCCGACTCTGTGTGACCCCATAGATGGCAGCCCACCAGGCTCCCCGTCCCTGGGATTCTCCAGGCAAGAACACTGGAGTGGGTTGCCATCTCCTTCTCCAATGCATGAAATGAAAAGTGAAAGGGAAGTCGCTCAGTTGTGTCCGACTCTAGTGACCCCATGGACTGCAGCCCACCAGGCTCCTCCGTCCATGGGATTTTCCAGGCAAAAGTACTGGAGTGGCTCCCCAAATTTCTATTTCCCCTATTTTTGTTCATACAATCATTTTCTATTTGACTACTCAAATCTAGAGTCTGGCAAGCCTAAAGTCATTCTTGGTTTCTGGTCTCTTGCTTCTCACAAGTGATCAGTCCAGTCTGCTGGGTAGCGTCCCCTCAGGGTCCACAATCACAGTCCTCCCCTCTTTTATTGGCAGGACCAATATCCCATTCTCTGTTATTTCTTATGCAGACTCCCACATAAGAAATCAGTCAGTCAACAGGTTTTATATTTTTAAAATATATATTTCCCCTCAAATTAAGATATTTGTAAAGAATTTTATGAAGAGTTCTGTCACAACCTCAAATGGGGGTTCAGTTCACTTCAGTTCAGTCACTCAGTCGTGTCCAACTCTTTGCGACCCCATGAATCGCAGCATGCCAGCACTCCATGTTCATCACCAACTCCTGGAGTTCACTCAGACTCATGCCCATCGAGTCAGTGATGCCATCCAGCCATCTCATCCTCTGTCGTCCCCTTCTCCTCTTGCCCCCAATCCCTCCCAGCATCAGAGTCTTTTCCAATGAGTCAACTCTTTGCATGAGGTGGCCAAAGTACTGGAGTTTCAGCTTTAGCATCATTCCCTCCAAAGAAATCCCAGGGCTGATCTCCTTCAGAATGGACTGGTTGGATCTCCTTGCAGTCCAAGGGACTCTCAAGAGTCTTCTCCAACACCACAGTTCAAAAGCATCAATTCTTCAGCGCTCAGCTTTCTTCACAGTCCAACCCTCACATCCATACATGACCACAGGAAAAACCACAGCCTTGACTAGATGGACCTTTGTTGGCAAAGTAATGTCTCTGCTTTTGAAATATGATATCTAGGTTGGTCATAACTTTCCTTCCAAGGAGTAAGTGTCTTTTAATTTCATGGCTGCAATCACCATCTGCAGTGATTTTGGAGCCGCCAAAATAAAGTCTGTCACTGCTTCTATTGTTTCCCCATCTATTTTTCATGAAGTGATGGGACCAGATGCCATGATCTTCGTTTTCTGAATGTTGAGCTCTAAGCCAACTTTTTCACTCTCCACTTTCACTTTCATCAAGAGGCTTTTTAGTTCCTCTTCACTTTCTGCCATAAGGGTGGTGTCATCTGCATATTTGAGGTTATTGATATTTCTCCCGGCAATCTTGATTCCAGCTTGTGCTTCTTCCAGCCCAGCATTTCTCATGATGTACTCTGCATAGAAGTTAAATAAGCAGGGTGACAAGATACAGCCTTGACATACTCCTTTTCCTATTTGGAACCAGTCTGTTGTTCCATGTCCAGTTCTAACTGTTGCTTCCTGACCTGCATATAGGTTTCTCAAGAGGCAGGTCAGGTGGCCTGGTATTCCCATCTTTTCTTAGATATACTAAATAATGATGAATAATGTTCCTGATCTGTAAATTGTTTTGAGAGTGTAGGTATTTTGAGGTGTAATCTTCATACAGGATGATTAAGTTCATATAAAATTTAATTCCAGATAGTGCTAGCTTGCCATATGTGGTATTCTAAAGATGTTCTTCTCTAGAGTTTACAGTATTTACTAGAATTTTTTATTAAGATAGGTGAACAAAAGATTTTTAAAATAAATTTTGTGAAAATTCATCCATACAGCTCAACCTAGTAACCATCATAGTTGAAATCATTTTAATTTCCAGTGGGTTTGGTCAAGGAAGACACATTTATTGAGAATCAAGCATAGACGTAAAATGCACTATAACAGGATAAACACTGCCCATGAATTGTTAGGGCCACTTCGGTAGCAGAGTATCTGATCAGTATAAGTTTTATTTAAAAAGAACTAAATGGTTCAAGTCATAAATAGCCTTTTTTAACCCCACCTTTAAGTAGTTAATGACAGGCATTTTTATAAATTATTTTATATTGCCCATACTTAAAACTTTTCTAATTAATAAACATTAATTACTGAATTATTCAAAAAAATGTATGCCTGTATAATAATCAAATATGAGCTATACGGGTCACTTCCTGTGTCTCTGGGGGCTATTAAGCAGGCAAGCAGAAATGTATCTTCCCTACAGGATACACTTCCAACTTTCCCAAGAAAAACATCAAAGGAACATATATCTATTTTCCGGCCTCAGAATCTGCTGACATCATCTGAATGAAATGAAGCCACAAAAAGATCTTCTTCCATGCTGATTAAGACTTAGCTAAAAGGGGACTCTGTAATTACTGAAATTATTACCTTAAATTATCTACACTTTGTATTTAAATTTAAACATAAATATTATTTACAAAACCACCGAAATATTATTCAAATGCAACTTATTTTTTTCTTTTTCTCAAACATAAAAACAAAAATCTTTAGAATTCTTTGAAATTCAATCTGGTAATGATTATTGGATTAAAACCACACTTGGAATAATTTTTCGTTTCGAGATTTCCTATTTCTGTTTGACAATCCAGAATGCGGGGGAGGGGAGCGGTGGGGAGTGGGAAAGGTGGGTAAAGCAAAACTCCCAAAACATGCTTGGGGCTTTTGAGAAAATTGCCTTGTTATTCTTATTTGCTTGAAAGAAAAAGGTAGGAAATCCCTAAATGTTAATTTGCTTTTTGGGCTGTCAGTGAATTCTGCCCAGACTAACTTTCATTTACTTATACTTTTAATTTCACCTCTCAGGGATGCTGATAACAAAAGTTTTTATTTTCAGAAGGAACCTGACTTTAAAACAAATGGAGATCCTGGCTATGTCCAAATGATTCTTTCTCCATGTTAACTTTGGAAAATTATTGGGTGGGAGCTATATTATTTACTATCTTATTTACATGTAATAAAGGAACCAGAAGTCCACAGACATCTAGGCTTGGAAGTGTCTCTACTTGGAGGATTTCATGTATCCTGTGATTTAAGGTAACTGGTATGGATTGTATATGCTAGCAAAGCAAAGGAAGCATTATTTTCTACTTTTGCTACTTATAGAGAGTACTGGAAATAATTAGCAGCAAGATCATAGAAGAAAAAAAATTAATAAAGCCTTTAATAGTTTTAAACAAAAGTGGTACCAGTTTTGTGTGTATATAAGAATTTATAATTTTAAATAATGTGCATGGAAAAGTACCCAAATTTTATATTCACTACTGTGTTAATTTATCTTTGTGTTTTGCATGCTAGAAATTAAAGTACATATAATGCTTCAGGCTCAAATGAATTTGATTATTAGCGATTCTTAAGATTGTTCATAATATCCAATATTAAATACAAAAAAAAAAAACCTTAGGGTTTCATTGGTTCTGCTGTTTTGTGATATGAACTCAAGTTCCCTAAAGAAATGAGATGTGTCAAGCCGTACTTTAAACACAGCCTTTTAAAAACACAGGGAATGATTATTTCAGCAAGTTTGCGTTTGCAGCAGTAACATATGCAGTGGCAGCTGTGTACTGGAGCTTGGAGACCAGGGATCCTTTGGAACCCAATAAGGAAACTGTGACTTGCATGTAAAGTGAGAAAGAATAGCTTTTCCCTAGTTCTAAATTATGCTGAGACTTCAGGGGGATAAAAGAGACAAAGAAACATATTGCAGTTTCTATCTGATGATCTACAGAAAACCAAGCAAATTAAGATGAAATTAATTATATGGAAAATATCCACCCCCAACCCTGTGATCCTTCAAGTAATATTGAAAAATCTTTCTTTCCTGCAGCAGGCAGTGTAGTGACTAGCTACACTTCTTTGCTCATTAAATAATAACATTTTTTATTGTGTCTTTTCAACATTATCAAAACATTCAAGGCCAAGGGAAAGACAAAGGAGAAAATTTACTCCTCAGGTGTTGACTCTATTTCAAAGTCACTCAAGCACTGCTCCCTTGCTCTGTGATAGCCTTAGAACACTATTTAATTACAAGCTGTAGCCATGGGGGATCATGTTTTAATCTGTGTATAAACAAAGGGATAAAATAAAAACAGCACATTTGCAGATTCTAAAGATGCTGCTTTTATAATCTGATACCATGAATTATTACAATCATATTATTTGCTTCCCATAATGGAAAAGAATGGGGCACATCTGCACATAAAGCCAGGCCACCCCATTACAAATGACACACAATTAACATGAAAATCACACCCTCAAGTAGCAAAAGCAAAAAATCTCAGAATGCCATCAGTTCAGTTGTTCAGTTGTGTCCGACTCTGTGACCCCCATGGACTGCAGCATGCCAGGCTTCCCTGTCCATCACCACTTCCTGGAGCTTGCTCAAACTCATGTCCATTGAGTCAGTGATGCCATCCAACCATCTCATCCTCTGT
Organism: Bos indicus x Bos taurus; assembly: GCF_003369695.1. Classification (NCBI taxonomy): domain Eukaryota; kingdom Metazoa; phylum Chordata; class Mammalia; order Artiodactyla; family Bovidae; genus Bos; species Bos indicus x Bos taurus. The sequence goes on from NC_040082.1 coordinate 82,276,614, forward strand.
GTCCCCTTCTCCTCCTGCCTTCAATCTTTCCCAGCACCAGAATGCCATAAGATGAAGTATTTAATGTTAGCTTTCATATATTAAAAGAGGCACACTTGCACACTATTCTTTCCAAAGAACCAGATTCATTTTGTTGTCTTCAAATAGGAAAAGAATCACAAGGTGAGCTCTACTTTGTACCCACAGTCTAGTCCCATTCTAGGTGGGCTTCTGGAATCTAAAGGAGAGGCCGTAATTCTGCATTGTTTGGTTTTCTGAAAGGGAAAATTGCTTTGGAGAAGAAAGGTTGCCACAGTCAGTGTGCTAGTATCCAGATGCACACAAGAGCCCATAAAATTCCCCCACAATCTACTGACTTGTGGTAACCAACCTGCCAGCCACCTGAATCATTTAGCACACCTCAATAAAAACTGTATTACTTTAACATCAGATGTGATTAAAGCTTTACACTCACATTTAATTAAGGCTATCTGCATTTTTTCTGTTGATGCTTTTCTTTTGAGCATTAGTTTTGCATGTTTAAAAAAGACAAGCTAATTTTAAACAGTCAGGAAGATACTAGATTCTAGAAATTATATAAAATAGTTTATAAACAATGATATTTTCCAAATCTGTGGGGCAAAGAAAAATCTTCTACTAACCTCTATCTACCTGCAACATACCAAGTGAAGGAAAATGTTACCGTCAGATTATCAGCCTGCAGTACTGGTATACTGTTCATAGGGTTCTCAAGTCAAGAATACTCTGGGAGATAGTGAAGGACAGGGAAGCTGATGTGCTGCAGTCCACTGGGTCACAGAGAGTCGGACACAGCTTAGAGACTGAACAACGAGGTGCTAGTATACCGGTGTTAGATGATAGGGGACTGAGGAATCTGATTTTCACATGACCTTTTCTCCCTCCAAAAGGAGTGATATATTAATACAAATTTTCATGAAAAAAGTCCATATAGCAAGATAGATGCATAACTGAATGACCTTCTTATTGTTCCCTGCTGCTGCTAAGTCTCTTCAGTTGTGTCCAACTCTGTGCGACCCCATGCACGGCAGCCCATGAGGCTCCCCCATCCCTGGGGATTCTCCAGGCAAGAACACTGGAGTGGGTTGCCATTTCCTTCTCCAATGTAGGAGTCGCTCAGTCGTATCCAACTTAGCGACCCCATGGACTGCAGCCTACCAGACTCCTCTGTCCATGGGATTCTCCAGGCAAGAGTACTGGAGTGGGGTGCCATTGCCTTCTCCTAGAACAGTTCAAAACCAGTAATTCCTATTACTGGGGGGGGGGGGAACACAAAAAACAAAACACATTCCTTTAGAATAGGACCACTGGTACTGTGAACAGAGAAGTGAGAATTTATTCATGTTCGACAAATATCCAATCAATGCTTAGATCAATAACAGCCATAATGGAAGGTGTCAGCAATACTTGGCATAATCTCCCAAACTTTAGTACCCATTTTTTTTTTTGGACCACAAGAACATATGTAGGCTGATTTTGGGTCTCACCTAGGGTCAGTCAGACCTAATAGTTGGGCAATATTTGTTGAAGTCTAACAGGCAATAGAATGAGAGCAATGTAAGTAAAAAATTCACACGAGAAATTATCTCATCCTCACTGAGGTTTGCATTTGGTTCCTTCCCAACTGCAGGGCAATGGAACACCTGGGGAGATGATCTGGTAATATATTCTGACATTCTACAGCTGAATACTAAGGGAATGTACTTCAAACTGTGTGTAAAAGAGTGAAAAAAGTTCAATTCTATTCACTGTAAAAAACGGGAAAACATTTCATCTCAGTGTCTATTTCGTGTGTATGTGTATGTGATACGCTAGTATCTATCCTTAGACTTCCCAGGTGGTGGTAAAGAATCTGCCTCCTGTGCAAGAGACTCCGGTCCAATCCCTGGGTCAGGAAGATCTCCTGGAGTAGGAAATGGCAACCCGCTCTAGTATTTCTGCCTGGAAACTTCCATGGACATGGAGGAGCTTGGTGGGCTACAGCCCATGGAATTGCAAAGAGTCAGACATGACTGAACAACTGAGTGTACACACACTTGATATGAATGACATAAATTAGTATAGGCATAAATGAATACTAATGCCTATACTGGATAGAGAAAATGAATGATTTGACTTGCTTTATTGATTGGTTTACAAATTATGTTTACTGTCATATAGAAATTGTGACGACCATGAACATGGCTAGTTGATTTGCTACATTAATCTGATAGCCTCAGAGCTTAATTTCTCTGAGTCCTATCCAAAGTGATAGGATGCCTGGCTTCTCCACCACTATAGTAGTCCTGAAATACTGCCACTTCAGCAAAACTATCTACTTCCCTAAAACATAATTATTGCAATAACTCCCCACCAGGAAATTTAATTAATATTCCCAGGTAGAGAACATAACTTTAAGTATAACTGAAACCCTTCAACATGGCATAAAAATCTCAAAAATCACTGCTTTAAGAAAATATGTAATTCAAAAGTACCTGTTCAGGATGTTGCTATAAATAAATATTCCATGTCTGTCTTATCATCAGATGGAGTTAGGACAGAGGCATGACACTGGGGAGGTACGGTATAAAATGACTGTAGCCTATGAAAGGCAACTTTTATTAAAAGTTGGAGAGAACCTCTGAAAATCTTTACTTATAAGCAATCTGAAAGCTCTGCCTTTCCCATTGAATACTTCTGTCATATACGCACCATACAATGCATGCAGTGATCAAAAACTAAAGCGTGTGAGCTTTACTCAGGAAGCATAGAAAATGCAATCCAACTTCTTCTGGCTGATGTTTTATTGATAAAAATCAGAAAGTAAACCTTCCATGAACTTGTAATTAGTTTACCATGCAAAGTGTTGACAAAAGCTTTAGTTCAACACCCTGGATTTTCCCCATGCTTGGCTGAATGAGAACAGTTCTTAGCGGCAATCATGCTGGGTCATGAAACTAATTGTGCTTTGTGAGGGTGAAAATTCTCAATTTCCGAGCAGGGGACACTGCCACATGACGGATGAATGTTAGAAATGTGGTGTGCTGTGCTCTTTCATCTCTGTCACTGGATATTTATTCTGACTAGGCCTCTAAATTATTCATTTTCTTTAAGCAATCAATATTAATAATCTGATTTGCTCCCTGGCATTTTTTAGTCACACTTCTGTTTAACTGACTGTAAATAAAGGTCACTCAGAGGCTTCCTGCTGCTGTTCGGAAGGTCCTTGCCTAATTAATTCCCAACACTTTTTTTCCCTATGACTGTGATTAGCAGTTGCAATCAAGTTCGGCAATTAGCTGCCTCCTTGCGCTGTGACTTGCTCAGTGCAAGCCCCCAGGATGAGGCTCCTTTAGGTCATTCAGTCATCATTCTAAAAAGAGACCTGAGGAGGGAGGATTTATTTTTCAATTCAAGGTTTACAAATTTGCAGATAATTATAGAGGAGATTATTAAGCCCATCTGCCAGTTGCTTCAGTAATCTCCTTGTTTAGGGTCCTCAAATCCTGAGCATCTAGGGAAGAAGTATAGCTTGCTAGTACTCTGCAATCAGAAGGGTTGGGGTGGCAATCTAGGGTTCACCATGAATAGGTTCTTTGACCTATGGCCAATTATTCACTATTTCTTTTAATGAAGAGTGGCACTTTCTCAGAGTTTATAGTGAAGATTTAATGACAGTAAGTTCATAAATGGATTCTACAGACGTTTAAGAAATGGAAAAGTTGTAGGTATAGGCTGTTTTGAATTAAAACAGATCAGGTGAACAAAGAAGATGAATCTGTAAGTAAACCCTTAAGGTGTGACTATTGCTGTGAGGGGAAAGAAGAGGGTGTTATGAGAGGGGATTGCACTTTAGACTGGGTGGTCCAGGAGAGCCTTACTGACAAAGGAGATTCAGTTTTATGTGTTCCAGGAGCAGCAAAGGAGTCTGTATGTCTGTTGTATAGCTTGATAGGCAGAGGGCACAGTAAGAAATGAACTTGAGGGGGTACTTTCTGCCAGTTTACTCATTTGGAGGAACAGGACATCAGAATGATAAGCGACCGGGTTCAAATCCCAATGTCACCACTTATGAAATGCATGACACTGAACAAAACCATTTAACCTCTTCATACCTCTTTTTCTGCCTCATTGGATTGTTGAGGACATTAAATAAGATAATTATATGTAAAGCTTTCAATCAAGACTTAAAACAGTAAGCACCTGCTGATATTAAGCATTATCCCTGGTTGTGGATAAAGAATCTGGATTTTATTAATTATGGTTAGAGGGGTCAGGAGCATTTTAAAACACCTTTAAAAGTCAGGGAGATTATAGTGTGAATGATAGTATTGGAAGGGAAAAAGGTAAAAATGTGGATTATGACTGGAAGACTATTTTAGAAATTCAAACTCTTGATCTAAGTCAACAAAAGTGGATATGAAAATTGCCATAAAGAGATAAATCAGACAGTGTCCAATATACAGTAAAAGTTCAATATATGTTAATTATCATGACTCTGATTATTTACTCATCTACTAATCGCCTTTTGATGAACTTGTACCAGTGATGATGGATACTTGCTTAACACAGAAGTATCATTATTCACCTAAAGTATGTTTTCAGTGATCCTCATAGTGCCAAGATAGAAGAGAAAATGGGTTACATAATCGTTCACCTTCTAAAAATATGAAGATGTTGGAAGGCAGCCGAAGAGGAATATTCCTGTGTTACTCCAGGTTGTAGATGGCAATGAGGCAGATCCAAACAGGCAGTGCTGGAAGTACGTACAAACTAGGGAGGAGTCAGGACCTGACTTGTTAAATGTGGGATCTGAAGCAGTGAAGGACAGTCATTTGGGTCAGTAGTGAGGCAAGAGTAAGTAAGGCCCAGGAATCAGGAGGACAGCAAGATGAGGAGCAATGGGGTCAAAGCAGTGAAGAGATAAGATCCACTCATTCATTCAATAATTGCTTATTGAATGCTTACTATACGTCTGTTACTCTTACAGGAGCTGGGGCTTCAGACATGAGAGACAAAAATCTGTAGCATCATAGAGATTATATTTTAGAATGGGAAAGCAGACAAGTGATAAGACAGTAAACTATCACATTAGAAAATAGTAAGGTAAATACAGAAAAATAAAGCAGGAATGGACTACTGTTTGATGACTTTTACACTGCCTGGTAAGATAGAAAGTACTAGAAGGTCCCAAACAGAGGAGTGACATGATTCATCTTTTAAAAAATTCCTTTAGTTAAGAATAGACCACATGAGGCAAAGGAGGTTAGTTGAGAGGCTACTGCAAAACTTGAAATGATGGTGGCTAGAACATGAATGGTGCAGCTGCTAAGTCACTTCAGTCGTGTCCGACTCTGTGCGACCTCATAGACGGCAGCCCACCAGGCTTCCCCGTTCCCGGGATTCTCCAGGCAAGAACACTGGAGTGGGTTGCCATTTCCTTCTCCTATGCATGAAAGTGAAAAGTGAAAGTGAAGTTGCTCAGTCATGTCCGACTCTATCGACCTCATGGGCTGCAGCCTATCAGACTCCTCCGTCCATGGGATTTTCTAGGCAAAAGTACTGGAGAGGGGTGCCATTGCCTTCTCCGGAATGGTGCAGAGCAGGGGCTAAAAAGAGTTGGAGTCTGGATGTGGCTTGCAAGTAGTGCTAGTTGAATTTACTTCTGAACTGAAGGTGGGACGTGAGGGAAAGAGACAAGAACCTAATAGTGGAGCCCAGCTTGCACCAGCTTAGGAGAGCTGACTGTGCCCTGGCTTCTTACCTTGGACCACAGTAAAGTCACACCAATGGCTTCTAGTCATGGTGAGAATATTTGCACAGAGGAAATCAGCAAACTCAACAAGTAATTTTATTTTTTTTCCTGGATAGTTGACTGTGGAGCATTTACCGGCACCTCATCAGTTAATTCAAAAGTTACACTAAGACTTTTGGCCTTCAATGGGAAGGAGGAATTGCTGCCAATCAAGATGGAAAATGCTTTGCATGTACCATGTTTATGAGATGGACACGTGGGGTCAAATTTTGGATGTTTAAGGAGTGCAGGTTTGAATTTGGGGTGGCAGCAGCATATATGTGTGGGACTTAAAGTCAGGGGATTGGAGGAAATTAAGAGCTGGTTTCTGGAGTACTTGGACATTAAGAGAGAGCAGATGAGGAGGGACCAGCAAAGGAGAATGAGGAGTATTAATATGTGTCTAGTAGTGATACCGGAGAAGGCAGTGGCACCCCACTCCCGTACTCTTGCCTGGAAAATCCATGGACGGAGGAACCTGGTAGGCTGCTGTCCATGGGGTCGCTAAGAGTCGGAAATGACTGAGCGACTTCACTTTCACTTTTCACTTTCATGCATTGGAGAAGGAAATGGCAACCCACTCCAGTGTTCTTGCCTGGAGAATCCCAGGGACGGGGGAGCCTGGTGGGCTGCCGTCTATGGGGTCGCACAGAGTTGGACACGACTGAAGCGACTTAGCAGCAGCAGCAGCAGCAGGAGTGATACATGGTTTCAAAGGTGTGCCATATCACCAAGATGAATCTGATCATTCACAAGAAAATCATAGGCTGTCATCCTCTTTCAGACCCTCCTGCTGGGCCTGAGCAGGAAAGTGTTTTTTGGGGGACTTAAGGGTGGCATTTGAAGGTCTTGGTCTGTAGAGTGTATGGGGGGCAATCATATCCCGAAGGAGATATACGCATCTACGGATTGGCCCCAACAGTAACTGGAGCAGCTGAAAGGAGGGAAGAATTCCTGGAAAGAATTTATTTGTTTAGAAGGACTGGCATATTATCAGAAGCATTTTGAAGACAAAGAAAATTCCTTCTGGTGAAGTGTCCTCTCCAATGTGTTTAAATGGGAAACTATACTTTTCTAAGACAATCATAACACTGAGGACTGAAGGAGGAGCCAATTTTTACTACTTGCACGGGAGATCCCTCTTTTCCTGACAGCTCTGAGTCAAAGAAAGGGTGCCACTATACCAGCAGATAGGTCTCTTTTTGCCTTTCTGTTCTGTTCCACTTGTTCATTTAATCTCAGAGGGGATCTGACAGCTTCCTCCAGCTCCTAAAGCAATTCTTTAGCACTCATTGAAAAGCACAGCAAGAGAGAAGAAAGATGCTAACGGCGGCTTACCTGCAGAAACCTGCTATGAGCTATGTGGGCAACATTCACCTGTTTTCCAAGTGTCTACTGCATAGAATGAGGACTAGAAGTAACAATTTCAACACTCTGTCTTTATGACAGCTCAGCTAATGAATGCAAATGTTCAGCATAACCCATTTACTGGACAGTGGATGATTCATATCATGGGGATGTGTTATAGAAAATGTCAAGTGCTTTTAACTTATGGACTGCATATACAGTTCATGTAGCTCTATTCTTTTCTTCTTGACATACAGAACAGGTGATAGGTATCTCCTCTAGTATATCCTTTGTGGATGGAAAAGACATTTTGACAATCTACATGATTCTGCCTTCAGATAAGCATATTTTTTTGTGCTCACCTGGTAATCAAAAGATTCTTTTCACCCAACTGGACATTTTCTCCAGTGACAATCCAAGGCAGAAGACCTGTTAGAGAAGCTATTTACACAGAGGATTCTGTAACTTAAATAACTTGTAACCATCTCCTTATGAACAGCACCCACACAACTGATCTCCAGAAACCCCCAGTCTTCTGTCCTAATGTCTCAGGCACCGACTGCTCAAGGCTGACCATTTCTGCCTTCTCTGGAGGGCAGGTGTCTGTAAGGACTCAATCTTCCCCATCTACTCACTTGGCCTTTCTGATGAAACCCAAAGCTGTCCTGATGACCACAGAAAAAGAAGAGGCTAATTTAGATTCTGGATTCTAGGACTAATAGAAGTTTTTTCCAAAAGAATATTTTTTGAAGAAGAAAATGCTCTACATTTGCACTAACTTGTATGATAGCTGCCAAGCATAAGTAGCTATCGAGCAAGTGAAGTGTGGGTAGTCTGACAGCATTTGAATTTTTAACTTTATTTTGTTATAGTTAATTTAAATGCTTAATAACCACATTCCCAGGAGTTATCCTACTGGGCACCCGAATAGATGAAAAGTCTTCTAGGCCTCTGTTCTAAGGCTTGAAAAACTTATTTCAGTCCTTAATGGAAACTCTCAACACTGAGGTTTCCCATAAGAATACACCTAGACAGAAACCGCCTTAAAAGATAAATCTGTAGTCTTAGCAGCTAGGCTCTAAGGAATTTGTGTTCATTCCATCTCCAGGATACCAGACCATTCATGCATCTGAGCTGCTGTCCTAATATTAGGTGTTTAGGACTTGAGAGTATATGATTCCAAGAATCCCTATCCTTATTTTAGGTTACCTCCTGGATAAATGGGCTTCCCTGATAGCTCACCTGGTAAAGAATCAGCCTGCAATGCAGGAGACCCCAGTTCGATTTCTGGATCAGGAAAATCCCCTGGAGAAGGGATAGGCTACCCACTCCAGTATTCTTGGGCTTCCCTGGTGGCTCAGATGTTAAAGAATGAGACTACAATGCGGGAGACCTGGGTTCAATCCCTGGGTTGGGAAGATCCCTTGGAAGAGGGCATGGCAACCCACTCCAGTATTCTTGCTGGAGAATCCCCATGGACAGAGAAGCCTAGCAGTCTACAGTCCACAGGGTCACAAAGAGTCAGACATGACTGAGCAACTAAACACACATACACACCTGGATAAATAATGTACTCTGGAGTTGTGCATTACTGGTGTTACACAAAATATTTGATGAAATTTTCTGTATTGGAGAGAAAGAACTCTCCTTCTTTTGGGGGCTTCTGTAGTCATAAGTCAGGGAGGGAAACTGGGAAAGGGAGAGTGAAGGTGGGGGATCCTATCTGAACTGTGCCCCCAGGGCATTTTGGATACATCACTTCCTAGTCATCTTAGTGAATGTGCATCCTGACTGCCTCGTCCCATGTGTCTCTCAAGATAAGAAAGAGCTAGGAGCCAGATATGACTTGCTGTGTGGCTGAATGCCAGTCACTCAGATCTCTTAAGTCAGCACCTTTCCCTCACTGAGATAGACTTGGTTGGTTCATGGGCTCATGGAAAGGGAACAACCCCTGAGTTTTAGAGTCCTGGATTTTCCATGTATGAGGGTAACTCAGCGTACCTGGAGTTAAGTTGAGAGAACCAAATAAAAAAATGGATGTACAATATTATTAAGTATGTTATAAAGAGCAAAAAACCATCTTTCAGATCTATAGGCTATGTGTACTCTCTTTAGGAGCTAACGTTTGCTTTTTCAGGTCAGCAATATGAGATCTAGGACAGGATGAATAAAGTAGGCTGGAGCCAGGCTGAACGGTACTACTCCTGCTCTCTGCACCCCTTTTGGCCTAGAGTCGAGTCAGTAGTGGTTTATCATGTGGCTTTAGTCATTTAGCTTTATTTAGCTTTATCATGAAAGCTTCAGCTTTCATGGGGGACCCTTCCCCCCTTTTGGAGAAAGAAATAGCAGCCCACTCCAGTATTCTTACCTGGAAAATTCCATGGACAGAGGAGACCAGCAGGTTACAGTCCAGGGGGTCACAAAGTGTTGGCCATGACTCAGTGACTGAGTACATCACCCCTTTGCCTCTATCAACCTCTTCAGACTAGTCTTTACAGCTGTTCCAATTGGTGCTTCAACTGCTTTCGTCCAGATGCCACAGAATTATTCAAGATGAGGACTCATGGGTGACTTTTGCTACTTAGGCTTCAGTGGGCTTGAATCTTTGAATCTTTGGCACAGGGTTTAGGACTTTCCTTGGGGCATAATTGTAGGTGTCCCTGGAGAAGATATCCAAGGCTCTACGAAGTCAATGAAAATGACAATGTAGTACCCTATTCTGATGGTTAAACTGTTTGCATCAAGGGCAAAATCTGCACCTCACAATCAAGTAATGCAGTGTTAGTTGCTCAGTCATGTCTGACTCTTTGCGACCCCATGCATTATAGCTGATGAGGCTCCTCTGTCCACAGAATTCTCCAGGCAAGAAAATACTGGGGTGGGTTGTCATTTCCTTCTCCAGGGCATGACAATCAATCTGAGTTTCAAAGAGATGGAGGAATAAGAGATCAAATTGCCAAAACTTGTTGGATCATGGAGAAAGCAAGGGAGTTCCACAAAATCATTTAATTTGCTTCACTGACTATGCTAAAGCCTATAACTATGTGGATCACAACAAACTGTGGAAAATTCTTAAAGAGATTGGAATACCAGACAGCCTTTACCTATCTCCTGAGAAACTTGTATGTGGGTCAAGAAGCAACAGTTAGAACTGAACATGGATCAACTGACTGGTTCCAAATTGGGAAAGCAGTATGACAAGGTTGTGTATTGTCACCCTGTTTATTGAACTTATATGCAGAGTACATCATGAGAAACACAAGAGAGAATGACTCACAAGCTGGAATCAAGATTGCTAGGAGAAATATCAACAACCTCAGATATGTTGATATAACACTCTAATGGCAAAAAGTGAAGAGGAACTAAAGAGCTTCTTGAAGGTGAAAGAGAAGAGTGAAAAATCTGGCTTGAAATTCAACATTCAAAAAACTAAGATCATGGCATCTAGTCCCATCATTTCATAACAAATACAAGGGGGAAAAATGGAATCGGTGACAGATTTTATTTTTCTGCAGTCCAAAATCACAATGTCTATAGCCATGAAATTAAAGGTGCTTTCTCCTTGGGGGAAAAGCTATAACAAACCTAGACAGTGTATTAAAAAGCAGAGCCATCACTTTGCTGACAAAGGTCCATCTAGTCAAAGTTATGGTTTTTCCAGTAGTCATGTATAGATATGAATAAGAACATAAAGAAGGCTAAGTGTTGAAGAACTGATGCTTTTAAATTGTGGTGTTGAAGAAGATTTTTGAGAATCTTGGACTCTTGGAGTGCAAGGAGATCAAACCAGTCAATCCTAAAGGAAATTAACCCTGAATATTCATTGGAAGGACTGATGCTGAAGCTCCAATACTTTGGCCACCTGATGCTGGGAAAGATTGAAGGCAAAAGGAGAAGGGGGCAGCAGAGGATGAGATAGTTAGGTAGCATCATTATCACAATCACTATCAAATTGGTGGACATGAATTTGAGCAAACTCGGGGAGACAGTGGAGAACAGAGGAGCAGAGGAGCCTGGCCTGCTATGGTCCATGGGGTTGCACAGAGTTTGATATGACTCAGCGAATGAACAACAACAACATCAATATTCCCATCCCCAAGGTACCCACCCACTGGTGATAAGTCATCATCCCAAACCCCTTCCTCCTCCAATACATATATACCCAAACAATGCCTGCTCTATTCTATATCCACAGGCCCTGACTACAATTATAAGTGCAAAAAAAAAAAAAATCACTGTTTTCAAGAGAAAGTTTCTGTCCATGATCTCCTTCAGAGCGGGGCTGTCATAGAATGAGAGATCTGGCCTCAGCCAGGAATCAATTATCATGATCCAAGGTTTGAATCCAGTTCCCATTTGGTGGCTGGAGAATGACATGCATACTACCTGAAGATATACTCCAAGTCTGTAAAGAGTATGTCCTTCTTCCCTTCTTATCTTTGCCAAAACCTTTCCTCTGTTCCTTGTTTGTTTAGCCTATCCCACTTCAGGAAAGAAGAGCAGAGAAGAGGAATTGCCTTACCACCACTCCCACCGTGGGTCCATAGTGCCCAGTAGATAGCCACGGTTACTATACGTACATATTCACACTCACACAGAGCTGTATGCATCCTTTCTAGTGTTGAGTCAGAAGAGTGTTGAGATAGTCTACGATAAGAGCCACTGAGCATGCATCGCTTTCATTTAGTGGGGAGATAAACAGGCACACAGGAGCCTATCTGGAAATTCTGGGCTTCTTACTGCGGTAGAGTATGTACATGGGTGAAAGGCAGGGAAGTGGTGTACAGCCATATAAAATTTCATTAAGTCTAAGCTAAGAGGCGGGGAACAGGGCCCATCCCCCAGCTTCATTAGGACACAATGGGGCAGCTATTTCCTCCCACGAAGATTCAGGGTCATGGGTTCTTCCCACCTTTCTGAAGTCATACTGAGTCACTCCCAAATTTCCAGTTTCCACTTTTATGATATGCAAAGCTACTTAGTCTCCTACCTCCTAGAATGTAATTAGGGAATTTCTGGCCCTATTATGTCCAAGTAACTCTACTACCATGCAAAGCTGTTCAAGGAGCAGGTCTTGAGATTGCGTCTTTTTTGTTTTCTCACTTTGATAACCCCCTAAAATGCTATTTATACTAACCTTTCAAAGTAAAATTTGTTGAGGGGGATGACAGTATTCTAAAAACTTAATATTTAAGATATATGATATAATCAATCAGGTGCAAACAGTTCTATGAAGTACATTACTATGAAGTGAAATTTACAAAATTGTAATACAGTAGGTAGATTAAACTTTCATATTAATGTTGAAATAAATGAATTGTACATTGTAGGTATCACTGTAACTTGTGCTGCTTGCATAAAATATTTAAATAGGGAACACATTACAATGTTACATCTGAGCATTAAAAAAAAGTCATTCAAATTGAATTGACCCAGTTACACTGACTAGATCTGATTAAATCTGATACATTTATTTATAAAGTAAGTCTGACGTGGCTATGAAAAGGCAACAATAGTATCTCACAGAAAGAAAATGTTAAAGTGACATGTCTTAAAAATAATAAAGTAGCATTTTATGAAAAATATATTTTATACTGCTTCAGTTTTAAAATTTAAATTAGGTAGAATTTATAATTTCTCAGTCACACTACCACATTTTAAGTGCTCAATAGCCACATGTGAACAGCACAGGTCTAGAAGAAAGCACGGAGAAGAGTCTTGTGAGAGTTTGGCTGTTACTCCGAACTTGATCCAGAATGGCTACTCTGATCTATGTTGATAAGGAAAATGGAGAACCAGGCATCCATATGGCTCCTAAGGATGGGCTGAAGCTGGGGTCTGTGCCTTCAGTCAAAGCTTTGGATGGGAGATCTCAGGTTTCAACACCATGTGTTGGCAAAATGTTTGATGCTCCACCAGCTTTACCAAAAACTGTGAGAAAGGCTTTGGGAACTGTCAACAGAGCTACAGAAAAATCAGTTAAGATGAATGGACCACTCAAACAGAAACAGACAACTTCCTCTACCAAAAAGATTACTGAGAAGACTGTTAAAGCAAAAAGTTCGGTTCCTGCCTCAGATGACACCTATCCAGAAATAGAAAAATTCTTTCCCTTCAATCCATTAGGTTTTGAGCGTTTTGACCTGCCTGAGGAGCACCAGATCACCCACCTCCCCTTGAATGGAGTTCCTCTCACGATCTTTGATGAGGAGAGGAAGCTTGAGCAGCTATTACATGCGGGCTCCCCTTCGCCTCTGAAAATGCCTCCTCTGCTGTGGGAGTCTAATCTGTTTCAGTCTCCCTCAAGCATTCTGTTGACTCTGGATGTTGAATTGCCACCCGTTTCCTGTGACTTAGATATTTAAATTTCTTAGCACTTTATAGTTTGGGTATGTAGTAATGATTTGTATTAATAAAGCAATTCTTTGTTTAACAGGAAAAAAAAAAAAGAAAGAAAGAAAGAAAGCACGGAGACTAGATTGCCTCATTTATGCCTCCTCTCAGTTGTGTTATGGTGGTAGTCATGGTGGGCAGATGGGAAAGGAAAGATCCCAGAGCTGTTTCTCAAGCTCTAATTCATGATTTCTGATATATAAGAGACAGGAATCATAGTTTTTTGCCATAAAAGGAATGACTGAGTTAAGGTCTTGTTGACTGGATTTCTTTCTTCTAAGCACTTTCCAATGCCTAATGTGTTTCTAGACTATTCTTAATGAGAGAAGTGCTGTTGTTATCTTCACGTGATTAGGCAACAAAAACGGGCTTATCAACAACCAGTCACTGCATGGATTTAGCAGGTTACTTACCCTCTCTCAGCATCAGTTTGCTTTTGTGTAAAATTATTAAACACTTGTCTTACTCACTATGCAGGACTGTATATGTATGAGGTGATAATGCTCTGTAAACATTCAAGTGCTCTAAGTATTGCTCTAATTCTGGCAGTAACACTGTACCAAGATAGGTTTTGCTCTCATGGTTACTTTTCTAACAAGACCTGAAGTCCCTTTCTAACTTATCTTAAAAAAAAAAAATCAATTAATTGCATGTTTTAACTAACCAGAAAAGTGGGGAAACATTAATATGAGAAACTTCAGATAAAACAAATTTTAATATCATGTCAAATTTCCTACAGGTCTCCTTTCATCTTTCTTTTTAAAGACAATAATATGCTGTTCGTAGAATAAAAGTCTTACCATGTATTCCATTCTCCTTCCTCACCCTGAGCGGTAACAATTATTATGAAGTTAGTGACTATTCTGCCAATGAAGAGTGTCAGGCTTTCATGAGGCAACACAGCATGCATGGCCTTGAAGAGCACAGATTACGGAGTCAGTTCAACATACTTTTCTGTGTTACTTAGGGCAAGTTATTAAACTTCTTGGTTTCCTCATCTGAAAAAATGGATAAGATGATAGAGTCTAATGCATATGGATACTACGAGGATAAAACGCATGTAAGTGTTTTTAAAGGCCTCTTTGTGACCCCGTGGACTGTAGCCCACCAGGCTCCTCTGTCTATGGGATTTTCCAGGCAAGAATACTGGAGTGGGTTGCCATTTCCTTCTCCAGGGGATCTCCCCGACCCAGGGATCGAACCCAGGTCTCCCACATTGCAGGCAGACGCTTTAACCTCTGATCCACCAGGGAAGCCCTTATGTAAAAAACTAGCCATCATTAATATTAGTACACATGTCTGTATATATGTTATATAAAAGGGAACAATATTTATTTCTCAGTCAACATTATGTCTCTGCCATGCACCCATGTAGATGTATTCAAAGAGAAGGATTAAAATTGCCTTTTTTTTTTAACATTCCTCTGAATGTTTGTATCACAGTTTATTCATTCTCCATTGAGAGAAATTTCTACTGTTTCTACTTTTTTGTTATTACATCCAGATAATTTTTACACACATTTCCTGGTATAAATGTACACATTTATCCATCTTGTACCATAGGGATTCATGCCATCCCAGACATAAAGAGCAAGCCATGGTTAAAGCTAAATGACTTTCTGTATATTTAGATCTTCGGCCCATAACTAGATGATGAGCTCCTTGAGGCAAAAGTGATGGGTAAACAGTAGATCCTTAGTAAGCTAGCAAGACCCTGGTAGAGTGAGTTCAGGCATGTAGCGATGACAACTGTTCCAGAAGCAAAGCACACAACCCTGAAAGGCCATTAGAGAAAGTTAGCAAGGGAGGAGTTTTAAAAAGAGCCTAGTAGTGAAACTCATACTGATATGCTGTTTATCTTGGCCTTTTAAAATGCAGATTTGATTCTCCATCTCATAAAGAAAGGGATATTACTCAAGCTTTCAGGATGACTTGGAGCTGGCAAGCCTCAGCACTCTAAAGAAAGAGGGGACGGGGGTTGGGGTCGGGGGCAGAAAAAGGAGACTCTCTGTCAAGCCCCAGTGATATCCAGTCATTCCACATACCCACCGCTTGGACTGATTCCATCTGCCTAAAATGCTCTTTCTCCTTCCTCCCCAGAAAACCTCTAAATATTTTACCATGTTCTCTCAAACAAGGAGCCTCGATTCAGATGTCTTCATGTCACACTGCACTTTTCATAGTATTAGTTAAATGTGGAAGTAATTCCTCATCTAGAACTGATAGAAGAGCTCCTATTAAGCCAACTTCCCTATCAAGAATTATTAGAAGAGTCACATAAAAACCAACCAAACAAAAAGGCTTTCAGGGTAAATACCCCAAAGAGAAGGAAACTCCTTAGGTCAATATGACATTTTGCAATGCTTTTCCCTTTAGAGCATTTGCAAATTTATAGGTAATAAAATTTTGCAGAAAAGTAAGGAGATTATAAATACAAAATTTAGGCTATTGGTTACCCTAGAGGGGAAGGCAGGTTATGATAGAGCACAAAAGGATTTTTTAAGAAGCAGACAGTATTCTATTTTTTAAACTGGATTGTGGTTCCATAGCTAATAAATTTATTACTTTTCTTCAAATTTCTATATATATAAATATGACACACAAACATACATATATGATATATCACATTCTCTTGAATGTACATTTACCATAAAGAAAAAAAGAAACTCCAATCAAACAGCTCTTATCTACAGAGAGTATATTTCAGCCCCAAGCGTGATTTTGTACTTCAGCAATTTCCTCTGAGAGCTGCTAGAAAGCCTGCTCCTCTCATCCATCTCTAGTAACTTCTGCTATTCCCAGGTGGTAATAACAATCTCCAGGGCTGGGAGCTTCATGTTTCTGACTGTAGAGTTCTCATCCTTAAAAACCTATTATTCAGAAACAAGAGTATTAAAGCTGGGTGCATGTCCTCACTCCAGGAGAAGTTAAAAAAGACAATGAGGACAGCAATGATTAGGTAAGGGGACAGAAGAAAGTGTGAGAAATCAGTCTGTTTATAGCCTCACTGGTATATACAAATTCTTACACATGTATACCTTTGTACATGGACACATATAAGAGTGTATACACAGATACTGGACTGTAGGTATGACAATCAGGAAGAAGAAAAAAGAATAGAGTAAAATGAGATTAGGACGAGTGTGGAGATGGGAACTGAGTTCATGAAAAGACAGTCTGTGGGTTACAGATAGCAACATGAAGTGTATGGGTGAACAAGAACAGGAGGGGAATAAAAAGTAAAAGAAGAAAGAAATCATGTAATCAGTGAAAGTAATGCCACTTTAGCAAGGAAAAACCATACAGAATGCATTTTGATTGGAAATGAGGATAGGGTGGCTGTGATCTACACTACAAGGTTCAGGTTGCTTTCAGATTTCTAAGCAGAGATATTCTTTCATGTTTTGTCTTACAAAATCTGTGAAGAATGGCCTTGGGAGAAAAGTCTTATCACAAGGCAACTGACTTTTAACTGGGCACACACATTTGCAATCTCTGTGCTTCCTTATACTTAGAAATGTCTCTTAATAGTAGGCTTCCCTGGTGGCTGAGATGGTAAAGACTCTCCAGCAATGCAGGGTCCCTGGGTCGGGAAGATCCCCTGGAGAAGGAAATGGCAACCCACTCCAGTAATCTTGCCTGGAGAATTCCATGGATAGAGGAGCCTCGCAGGCTACAGTCCATGGGGTTGCAAAGAGTCAGGCAAGACTGAGCAACTATCACGCGCTTCCTTTAATGCAATATGGCTTAATATGCAATGCCTTTCACTAAAAAGATAAGAAACTTCAAGTGCAAACACATGGCAGAGTCATGGAAATCAACTCGAACAATTGTCAAAAAAGAATAGTTGTTCTTAAACAAATGCGTAGAAAGAAACATTATATCTAATATTCCAAATATTTATCATCAGTCTCTAGGTAATTTGATTGACAGTATAGATATTATTCTTGGAGGAAATATTATCATGGGTTAAGAAATATAATAAAAACTACACATACTCTTTTTTTTCTCTTAACATAATGGGAGGAGGGAGTCAAAGTGTAAATAATACTGAGGATAATATGAAATACAACATTAAAATAGTATGAGAGGTAGACAGGAAAGCAATGAGATTTTCTGATCATAGTAAAAATATAAGCACCTATAAAGCATATAAAGTATCTACATACACAATAAATAAATGCACATGTGCATACAGAGGAGTTTAACATCTAATTTCTAAATAAAGAGAGGTCCACATCAGAAAATCATTCTCATTATATTTGCCCCATCAGACCTTTCTGGTATTTTCTATCTGCAGAATTTATTATTACAAATTATCATATATACTTTCTCCTTGTTTTCTTATATACCTTAGGCAAGGTCAAAGAACTAGCACTGCCTACTAATTGAATAGTTCCTGATTTTATTAGTGATTTCAAGAGATATTATAATTTTTTAGCAATTGAAAACATAATTTACATTTGCTTTCAGTTTTAAAAATGTTTAAAATACTCGCATGTAATTCCTTAGACAGGAAAACAATCATGTCATTTAATTGTAAAGACAAAGAGAGCCTGTGGCATTCACTAAACCATTGTCCCATCCTAATCAAGCAGCAATTCCAACAGCTAGTTCCAAACTATATCCTGCATCCATGTGATCCATCTATTTCTCTTCACATAGACTGCCACTGGGCTAATTCAGGACAGATTTTCTCTAGCCAGATGTGATGCAAAAGCCACTAAAGAGTCTTCCTGTTTTTTTTTTTTCCCTGCCACCTTTCAAAATTCAAATTTGAATACTTTATGTATCTTATAAATTATTTATATTTTCTATAAAATATTAAAAAAACTATAGCATCAAATAAATCTTAAAATATAAATCAGATCTTAACACTCATCTGTTCCATAAAACTTCCAGTGGTTATTCCCTGCATTTAGAATGTTGTCCAAATGCCCTTCTACGGTTCATGAGACTTTTTATGATCCAATGTGTGTGTGTGCTTGCTGCTACTGCTGCTAAGTCGCGTTAGTCGTGTCCGACTCTGTGCGACCCTACAGATGGCAGCCCACCAGGCTCCCCATCCCTGGGATTCTCCAGGCAAGAACACTGGAGTGGGTTGCCATTTCCTTCTCCAATGCATGAAAGTGAAAAGTGAAACTGAAGTCACTCAGTTGTGTCCGGCTCCTAGCGACCCCATGGACTGCAGCCCACCAGGCTCCTCCGTCCATGGGATTCTCCAGGCAAGAGTACTGGAGCGGGGTGCCATTGTGTGTGCTTAGTCATGTCTAACTCTTTGTGACCACATGGACTATATATAGCCTACCAGGTTCCTCTGTCCATGCGGATTCTCCAGGCAAGGATACTGGAGTGGGTTGCCATGCCCTCCTCCAGGGGATCTTTCCAACCAAAGGATAGAACCCTGGTTTCCCACATTGCAGGTGGATTCTTTACAGTCTGAGACACCCAGGAAGCTCCTGTGTCTTTCTGCAAGCTTATTTCATCCTACCCCTCTCTGCCTGAACTGCCCTGACAATACTATCTTCTTTTCCATTCTATCAAATCCTTTCCCACCTGAAGACATTTTCAATGTGTCTGAAGACAATAATCATCTACTTTTCCATGCCTACTGCGTTCTTTCCTAAAGGTATGGACTTGAACTTTATCACCTTTATGCTGTCTTCCCTGACCCCAGGGCAGTTTCTTTCATTCAACCCTGTCCTATCATTAGGGGAAGCATGCAGACTGAACCCACCCACCCTGGCCAGGCACCAAAGTAACCATTTGCATGAGGTTTTAGGACAGGAGGTCCTGGTAAGGAACAAGGAACTAATAAGCCACTGCCAACTGGGAGAGTTCAGGAAAGGTCAAAAAGTGACACCACTTGTCCAACCATCTCCCAGAATCCTTCTTGCTGGCATCCATCTTGGCTGAACAAAGCGTGCACCACCAGGAAGGACTCTGAGTCAGAATGCTTGGCTAAAGACAACCCAAACTAATCCCAATCACCACAAAACCCGGGCCTGTGAGCCACGTGGCAGAGCAGTCCTCCTGGGTTTCCTTACCCTACGGCTCTTTGCCCAGGTGCCCCTTCCCAATAAAATCTCTTGTGTTGTCAGCACATGTGTCTCCTCAGAGAATTCATTTCTGAGTGTTAGACAAGAGCCCACCTTCAGGCCCTGGAAGGGGTCCCCCTTCCAGCAACACTATCACATTAATCCTTCTATTACCACTCACACTTCACAATCTGTAACAATCTAAATGTATCCATTTTGCCTTTAGTTTGCTAATGCCATAAACAGTGAAATGAAAATTCTATAAAGGAGGCCTTTTATATATCTTGTTCATCATTGTATCACAGGTATCTAGCTCAATATCTGCCATAAACATGCATTTAACAAATATTTGCTAAATGAATGAACAATTAAATTTGGTTTATTTCTCTTTCTCCTCAGTATCTTAATGCTACACTTAAAACTCTAAGGACGTTCAACTGAAGTTTCCTTATCATAGTCTGCAGTTCCATGTATCAGCTACTTCCAAACCTCCCTCTAAATTCATCTATCATCTATGCTTTACTCACAATATCTCAACTGCACTGGCCCTGGTCTTCCTGGAACCATATTAGTAATCTATTGCCAAATAACAAATCAACCCCCAAGAGACTGACTTAACAGTAAGCATTTGTTATACCAATGTCTGCTGGTCAGAAATTTGAGGTGACTTCCCTAGGTGATTATGGTCTGAGAACTCTAATGGTGGTGTGGCTACCTGGGGTTGTACTGACTTTACTTCTAAGTCTTGACTTGGCCTGGAAGACCCTCTAGTGGAGCTGCTGCTGCTGCTGCTGCTAAGTCGCTTCAGTCGTGTTCGACTCTGTTCGACCCCATAGACGGCAGCCCACCAAGCCCCTCTGTCTCTGGGATTCTTCAGGCAAAAACACTGGAGTGGGTTGCCATTTCCTTCTTCAATGCATGAAAGTGAAGAGTGAAAGTGAAGTTGCTCAGTCATGTCCGACTCCTAGCGACCCCATGGACTGCAGCCTACCAGGCTCCTCCGTCCATGGGACTTTCCAGGCAAGAGTACTGGAGTGGGTGCCATTGCCTTCTCTGCTAGTGGAGCTACTGGCAGCAAACCTCTCAGTTTCTCATTGATTATTACTTTTTAAAATACATTTTATTTATTTATTTTTGGCTGTGCTGGGTCTTTGTTGCTGTGTGGGCTTTTCTCTACATTCAGAAAGTGCAGGCTACTCTTTAGTTGTGGTGTGCAGGCTTTTTTTTTTGGTGGCTTATCTTCTTGGGGAGCACAGGCTCTAGGTCACACAGGCTTCAGTAGTTGTGGCACATGAGCTCAGTAGTTGTAGCTCTCTGGCTTTAGAGCACAGGGCCAATAGTTGTGGTACACAGGCTTAGTTGTTCTGAGGCATGTGGGATCCTCCTGGGTCAGGGATCAACCCCAGGTTTCCTGCACTGGCAGGAAGATTCTTCACCACTCAACCACCAGAAAAGCCCCTCTTGTTGATTATTAGTAGAACACCTCAGGAACAGGGATTTTTGAGGAATTCTCATGTGATGGCAGAGCAAGTGAGGAAAGAGAACCAGATAAACATTACATGGCTTTTACAAACCAGCCTCAGTAAATTATACTCTATCATTTCGAAAATATCCTAGTGATTGGTCAGTCATGGGGTTATACAGATCTTCCATTTTCAATGAAGGATTCTGTTTCCAAAATGGAGCCACATAAAATGACATTCTTTCAGCTGAGCAGCTTTTGAAAGGCCTCACCTATTTCTACATGAATGAAGGATACATGCTGGAGAACGAAGGCATAGAAGGCATGTCACAAACTAACAGAGACTGCACAGGCATAATGACGTGGGCACGGCAAAGAGCCAACACTTCCAAACATATGAGAAGGCCACCTTGTAGAGTCTTGTTTCTCAAGATGAATGTTAAGCCACCCAGGGATCAAACCCAGGTCTCCCACATTGCAAGCAGTTTCCTTACCATCTGAGCCACCAGGGAAGCCCAATAGGAAATGCAAAGAAAATCAAAATACTACAAATTAGCACACTGCATAGCTGTGTGCTAATATCAAGGACCTACCAAAGAAGATCAACAGAACTGGATAATACAAGTGTGAGAGAGTTAAAAACCGTCTACCTGTTTTGTAACCTGTATTTTTGTCAGATAATTTTATCAATCCAGAGACCGATTTTTTTTGTTGTTGTTTTAGTCAGGATGTTTTGAATGTGTCACAGAAATATAACAAAAAACTAGATAAAGTACATCATACTTTTTTTTTTTTTGACTCTTGTAGTTGGAAGCTCCCCACTTTAAAAAATAAATAAATCATAAAACCTGTCAGGAAATAGAGGCTTGGAGATTTCAACTTGAGACTTCAAGTCATACGTTGGTTATATCTATCTGTGTTTCTTCTCCATTTGATTCTGTTTCTTTTTGAGGACTATCGCTCTAACTTTTCCCTTCTTCAAATCCCCATTACTTCTTCTTAGAGAATTTTTTCTCAGATTCCCTGTGACTTAGATAATAGGCCAGATGATACTCCCACACACAATTTCCTTCCCCGCCTCCCTCTAGTATCAGTTATAACACTCAACCAACTATATTTCATCTTGAAAATTTGAAACTCATACACAAAAGTTCTGTTAATGTCTGTTGAGTATTGAACTTGCAAGTCATGAGGCTGCAGAGAGGTCATTTTCAGCCCAAACTGAGAAAAAGCAAAAAAAAAAAAAAAAAAGTCAGCATACACTAGAAGAGATAATTAAAGAGAATAATTCTGCTTCTTCTAGTTATGGTGAATTAACTTGAAGCACACCAATCTTCATAATAAAAACAATTGCAAAAACTGAGCAGAATATGAGAGCAATCTCTTTGAAATGCTATTGAGCTATTAAAACTGCCAGTGTCTAATGGGTCAACATCTCTGGGAGAAGACAAACTCATTGAGCTAAACATGACATTTCATACTGCTTTTTGCCTCAAACCATTTGCTATTCATAAGCAGCGTTGCCTGACGCACTAATAAATCAAGCAGAAAGAGTTGAATAAGGGGTATGGAAGCTGAATAAGCCTTCAGGAGTCACGTGGACCTGGAGAGAAAAATTTTGATATTCAGGGATAGCAAAGTAGCTCAAGGTTGAGGGAATAATGTTTTGAAGAGAAGGGAAGCACAGAGAAGGAATCCTGGCAGTATGCGCTCCCTTCCCCGGAAGCATTTGTCATTCATAAACCAAACAGACTGAGAGTCTGGGGAACCAAGCAGGAAACAGTTGCTAAAAGGCTGAAATCCTAATTCTAGTTACTGTGCTGGAAGATAAAATTTGCAGCTAGGAGCCTACCAAAGTCAAAAGACCATAGTAAACAGCCCAACCTTCTGTTGAGACAAATGAACAAGATAGATCAAGCCTTAAAAAGGCTAAAATTCAGTCCCAAATAAATTCAGAGTGAGGTTGGATAAGGTTGGCCTCATCTTGCTCTAACATCCTGCAAGAAACTAAATAAAATTCAGTCTTGGAAGAAGGCCACATTTTCAAAGCTTCTCAACTTTAAAAAAAAAAAAAAATCACCCTTCAGTCAAAATATATAAGGCATACCAAATGATGGGACTATGAGGAAATGCAGACAACAGAAAGAGTCACGATGATATAGACAATGGAGTTATCTAACATAGATTTTAATACAACTGTGACTAATATGCTTGAAAAATAGACAAGAGAGAGACTTTCTGCTGAGAAAAGGTATCTAGATAAAAGAAATTAAATGAAAATTCTAGATTTAAAAAATTTTAATTAATATACTCAATATTATCCTGGATATGTGCCACTATAATCTAATTTTATATTATCTTAACATCCTACAGCGGTTTTAGTTTACATTTACTTTATCGGAGGAGTGTGGAGCAATTGGAGCATCCATACATTGTAGGTATGTCCACTTTGGAAATTTGTCTAGTAGTATCTAGTAAACTTGAACATCAGTTCAGTTTGTCGCTCAGTCGTGTCTGACTCTTTGTGACCCCATGAATCGCAGCACGCCAGGCCTCCCTGTCCATCACCAACTCCCGAAGTTCACTGAGACTCACATCCATCGAGTCAGAGATGCCATCCAGCCATCTCATCCTCTGTCATCCCCTTCTCCTCCTGCCCCCAATCCCTCCCAGCATCAGAGTCTTTTCCAATGAGTCAACTCTTCACATCAGGTGGCCAAAGTACTGGAGTTTCAGCTTTAGCATCATTCCCTCCAAAGAAATCCCAGGGCTGATCTCCTTCAGAATGGACTGGTTGGATCTCCTTGCAGTCCAAGGGACTCTCAAGAGTCTTCTCCAACACCACAATTCAAAAGCATCAATTCTTCGGCGCTCAGCCTTCTTCACAGTCCAACTCTCATATCCATACATGACCAGAGGAAAAACCATAGCCTTGACTAGACGAACCTTTGTTGGCAAAGTAATGTCCCTGCTTTTGAATATGCTATCTAGGTTGATCATAACTTTCCTTCCAAGGAGTAAGCGTCTTTTAATTTCATGGCTGCAGTCACCATCTGTAGTGATTTTGGAGCCCAGAAAAATAAAGTCTGACACTGTTTCTACTGTTTCCCCATCTATTTCCCATGAAGTGATGGGACCAGATGTCATGATCTTCGTTTTCTGAATGTTGAGCTTTAAGCCAACTTTTTCACTCTCCACTTTCACTTTCATCAAGAGGCTTTTTAGTTCCTCTTCACTTTCTGCCATAAGGGTGGTGTCATCATGCCAATAATCTAAGATCAAGGATTTCTACTCCCAGGTGTACATCTAACAGAAAAGCACAAATATGTACACCAGAGACAAGTTAAAGTATGTGCATAGAAGTACTTTCTTTTTGTTTTTTAATTAAAATATAGTTGATATATATTAGTTTCAGGTGTACAACATAATGATTTGATATTTATATACCCTATGAATTGATCACTATAAGTCTAGTAACCATCTGTCACTGTACAGAGTTAAGAAAATATCAAAGATTAGGTCAGTTTATGTAGTGGACACCATTTGCTAGATATTAAAAAAATAGTTTCAAAACTTGCAGTTCAGTTCAGTTCAGTCGCTCAGTCATGTCTGATTCTTTGAGACCCCATGAATTGCAGCACGCCAGGCCTCCCTGTCCATCACCAACTCCCAGAGTTCACCCAAACTCATGTCCATTGAGTCAGTGATGCCATCCAGCCATCTCATCCTCTGCCGTCCCCTTCTCCTCCTGCCCCTAATCCCTCCAGCATTAGAGTCTTTTTCAATGAGTCAACTCTTTGCATAAGGTGGCCAAAGTATTGGAGTTTCAGCTTCAGCATCAGTCCTTCCAATTAACACCCAGGACTGATCTCTTTTAGGATGGACTGGTTGGATCTCCTTGCAGTCCAAGGGACTCTCAAGAGTCTTCTCCAACAACACAGTTCAAAAGCATCAATTCTTCAAAACTTTAAGTGGAGTCAATTCCCAGAAAATATTGAATTTTTCACAGCTGCAATATTTTGTCAATATTTTAATTGACATTATTTTATTATTGGACTTTCCTGGTGGCTCAGACCATAAAGAATCTGCCTGGCAGTGCAAGAACCATAGGAGACTCAGGGTTCAATCCCTGGATCAGGAAGATCCCCTGGAAAAGGGAATGGCAACCCACTCCAGTAGTCTGGTCTGGAGAATCCCATGGCTAGAGGAGCCTGGCTGGCTACAGCCCATGGAATTGCAAAGAATTGGACACAACTGAGTGATTAACACATACACATTTTATCATTGCTACTGAGAGTATGACATTTTGGGGGAGTATCATTGACACATACAACCTTTACTATGTCCCTTCTCAATAGGGTATTCTAAGAGAAGACAACAGAGAATGGAATTTAAGATGAGTGTGGTAATCAGTTATAATGATGTCAGAAAGGTCCGGGAGAATTACAGTTTAAAAAATGGATCTATCAATAAAGAAAGATCTACTCATGATCTTCAATAAAATAAGCAGTTTGACTAATTTGCCATTGAGTTAGACAAAGACTGTCCAATATTGAAATATCTAATTTCCTAATAATAATGCTAAAGCAAACTCCAGTACTTTGGCCACCTGATGTGAAGAGTTGACTCATTGGAAAAGACTCTGATGCTGGGAGGGATTGGGGGCAAGAGGAGAAGGGGATGACAGAGGATGAGATGGCTGGATGGCATCACTGACTCGATGGACGTGAGTCAGAGTGAACTCCAGGAGTTGGTGATGGACAGGGAGGCCTTGCGTGCTGCGATTCATGGGGTCGCAAAGAGTCAGACACGACTGAGTGACTGATCTGATCTGATCTGATATGAGTGACTGAACTGAACTAAACTGAATAATAATTTAAATAGGTAGAAATGATTAACTATTGGATTTAGTGTCATTAAACTGTTACAATCTTTTCAGTCATGGGACAAATATTTATTGAGCACTTGTCATGTGCCTATAATGTCTCAGCCTATATTTTAAGCAGGCCATTTGTTATTTTGATATTGAGTTGTATGACTTTGTATATTTTGATTAGTAACTCCTTATCAGACATATCATTTACACATATCTTCTATTCTGTAGGTTGCCTTTTTGTTTTGTTGATGGTATCCTTTGTTGTGCAGAAGCTTTTTTCATTTTGATGCAGTCACATTTATTTACTTTTTATTTTGTTGCCTAGAAGCACTTTTAAAAATAGCCAAAAATGAAAAACAAATCACATTTCCAATCACTTATTCATTAAAATAGAATGAATAAATTGTGACATACTTCGCAAAAATTTCTACATAGCAATGAAAACAAATGAAACTACAAATGAATCATTATGGATGATTCCTAGAAAAATTACAGTGGGTAACAGAGGCCAGGCACAAAAGACTACATACTATATTAAAATGAAGGTGAAAGTGTTAGTCACTCAGTAGTATCTGACTCTTTGCAACGCTATGGACTATAGCCGGCTAGGTGTCTCTGTCCATAGAATTCTCCAGGCAAGCATACTGGAGGGAGTTGCCATTCCCTGCTGCAGGGTATCTTCCAGACCCAGGAGTTGAAACTGGGTCTCCCACAATGCAGGCAGATTCTTTACTGTGTGAGCCACCTGGGAAGCCCACATAGTGTATAGTTCCAGGTATATGAAGTTAAAGAACAGATAGAACTAATTTATGATCGTGAGAATTCATCTTTCGGCAGGAGAGAGTTAATGAGTAGGAGACGCAAAAGAGATCTTTTGGCTATGGATACTGTTCTAGTTATCAGTCTGGGTGATGATTTCATTGATAAGTTCTTTTTGTGAAAATTTATTCTGCTGTACACTTATGATCTTTATATATCAATAAAGCAATTTATTTAGAGAAGGAGAAGAAGTGAAGAGAGAGATAAAACTAAAAACTTGTGCAAGTCCAAAATGAGATCTAGAGGGAATCCTTGGCTTCTGCAGGCTCTCCTGTTCTTGCTTTGGCTTCTCTGAAACCTACCTGCTTTCCCTAGATTTGCTATTGTGAGATACCTTTCCAATTATTTCCCTTCCATCCCCCCCACTGATTTTTCTAGAAAGCTACCTAAACAAATGTTTAAAAAAGTAAAAAAAAAATATTTCCTGAGAATAACCTGAACCCACATACTACTGAAACAGAACTATATATTTTTAATTCTACCTGTTTACAAACAAGATGCTACAAGACATATAATCCTTGAATAACACAATATATAAGAAACTTTAGTGAAACATAGCATCAAAATGGAATTTTATCAGTACTTTTAAGAGCAATTTAATTGCTTTTTTAGTTAAAGAAAGTTTAACTAAAATTTACTTCATTATCTGAGATTTTCTCATTTAAAGAATGTTAAATTACTTCAAAATAAGCAAATGTTCCATTGTCCAGCATGTAGAAAGGACCTCTGGAAATTCAGCTCCAAAATAAAATAACAATGCTGATTAGAAAACAGACAGATGAGGTGGAGATGAAAGTGTCTAGATTTATGTTTATGATGCAAGACAATTAGCAGTGATATTTAAATTGTTTATAAATCAAATGACCAACTACATACAATGATATTTGGCCCATATATCAGTTTGAAATAATTCCAAAGAAATTTTCAAAAGGATCATGTTTAACTTGTATGGCTTCAATATAGATGACTATGTTAAAAACCCCAGTTGTTTTGTCTGCACTAGATATGCCAATGAACTAACCCCAACAAGAAACAAAGGTGTGTAAAAACTCTGTTACCTTTGAATTCTTAAACATCAGGTCTTTCACTTTATAAAAGGATTAGACTGCTGAGTTGTAAAAGGCTTATTTCAGATTGTTATTAATTTAACATTTCAAAGCATCTATTCATAAGATTCTATTTAACTAAATATTAACGTGTAAATGTTTAAGGCACCTCGACATAAAATATCTCTATCAGTTTTCAAAAGCTACAAAAAGGAGTTATGGACATTATGCTTAATTTTTCAGACAAAAGTTTTAGAACTTTCTCTAAAAACATGGTGTTTCTAATGAGCAGAACCAGGACTGGAACATAGATTTTTTTTTTTTTTACCTTCTAATAAAGTGTTTTTGTTGTACAGGGTATTGATAAATATTAACTAGATATTGTACAATCAATTTAGATACAATCTTTTTATAAGAATGGACTTTCTTCTATATAACTCACATATGCTATTACTATTTATAAAACAAAACAAGGTATATATTAATACAAATTCATGCAAATTATTCATATGAACCCCCTTATCATTAGAATTTATAAACTCATGCCAATAAGTAATTTGTCATATACATTTCCACCTAGAAATAGGACAACTTAATATTTTTATACATCAATAACAAACAGATATGTTATTTGTTATATTTGGTCCCAATTGAAATTTCTGTGTGTGCAGAATGAAAGGACTCCAGGATTTCCCTACACTGAGGGTCATAAAGTGAGAAATATTAGAAAGTGAGATGTTCATTTTCTTCTTTTTTTGCAGACTACTAGATTTCTGCCCTAAGCTTCTATTTTCAACTGTCAGTTTCCATTGACTTTACTGGATCCCTGAGTTTCACCTTTCCCTGCATCTCACTGATCTCTTTCTTCATCCTCTGGTCTATATTGCACCAGACACATAAGGACAGGGGACAGGGGGAAAGATACTAAACAACAACAACCCCAATCATAAATTAAAACTCTCTCTTTAATGTTAGGAGCCCAATTTTGAAACACATGTCTTGCTAAGCCTTTTTACTAGTTGGATTTCCCACCGCTCCTAAGAAGCTTTGCCGATCGTTAACAGTTTGACACTCTCATGGCTAACCTTGACCTACTTTGTACTTCAGTTATTTACATCAGTCTCATCTCATTCACTTGATGGTCCAGCGTCTGATGGCATGGTTTATTTTTGTTCATTGTTATATCTAGCAAAATAGCGAACTGAGAAGCTTCAATAAAAGCCCCATCTCTAAGCTATTGCTCCAGGCCTGATGAGCCAGTGTTTGCCATCATTGCTCTCTTTCTCCCAACTTCTTTTCAGGCCTCTGGTTCAGTATTTCTCATTGGCCAGTTAGAGTGGCTTGAACTTTTACCATTTAATTCTTTTCAATCAAAGATTTTTATTCTGGGTATTGGGGTTGAGGGTGGATGCTGGCAAGATAGAAGTCATGCATCCAGAAATTTTTAAAGGCTTCGTGTTAACAGGAAATTGTAACTATGCCATATCCAAGTGGATTTTTAGCCTCCTAAAATGTGTTTCTCCTTTTCCTAATCACAAAGCCAATGTAAACTATTTAATTCAGAAATTACAGGATGAA
Source organism: Bos indicus x Bos taurus (assembly GCF_003369695.1). Classification (NCBI taxonomy): domain Eukaryota; kingdom Metazoa; phylum Chordata; class Mammalia; order Artiodactyla; family Bovidae; genus Bos; species Bos indicus x Bos taurus. The sequence continues at coordinate 82,305,964 of NC_040082.1, forward strand.
GAACTGAAAACAGCATAGCCTTAGGCAAGAAGTGAGCATCCTCACACGGTATTCTCATTAGTGAGAATAAATGTGCCATCTCTGGGCAACCTATTATGTATCCTATATTTGTGTATTAATTAACAAGAAAGTTTGGTGGTAGCATGAATCTATATGACAGAAAGCCATACAATTCTTTAACTTCAAAAAATAGTGTTAAAAAAGCAGTTTTAGGGTCTAATTAAAAAGGCCTGTATTTTAGTACTACATCGTATTGCACATATGTTCACAGCTCTCAGTCTCCCATGCTGCCTCTGAAACACACTTTGTTTCATTCTGGGAACATTACTGCTGTTAAAACACTGGGTTTTGGACGGGAATTGGAGAGCAGAGGGAGGAAGGGAGGTTTTTTATGAAGAGGAGGGATTTCCATTGTTTCCAGGAAACTGCTAAAATATGTGTATGTATATGTGTTTTTTTCTGAGCATTTCTCACACATTTTCAAGACTCTAATTCCCACCTCCGATTTTTTTTCTCCATTTTCTGCCTAGCCTGTTCATTGCTAATGTAAACAGATGGGATTTCCTGAATGCGAGGGACCGTGATTAGACAGTGACTCTATAGGAAAAATGGAGGACATCTTTGCAAATGGAAAATAAAAGCATTCCTAAAGGCATTTCAGAGAGCAAAGGCAGAACTTTTCACTACAATTATTTTTTCAAATGATGGAAATTGATTCAAATGTAAAACTTGGCAATGTTTTGTTGTTACGAAGATGCATAAAAAATTGATGGACTTATATGCTTAACGGAGGCTTGGAAATTATTTTCCTTAAGACAATTAGAAGTGGGCTGAAAGATGATGTGTTAGAAATAGAATATACTGGAGTTAAATTGAGACAGATGGGAAGACACTCAAAATATTGGCTATTGCCCACGGATTCTTCATGCTTTCAGCTCTTCATCATGAATTTCTAAGTTCTTTACTTTTATGTGGTGGATAGTTGGGGTTTGAGATATGCATGATCTAAGAGATAAAGGACATAGGGAGTTCTCTTCCCACAATTTTTATATGAGATACATAATTTCACAATAAGATAATGTGTGAAGTATTATTCCCTTATTCTTCTCAGACCCATTATTTAGTTTCGTCAGCACAGGCAATTTTGATTGTGTCAGGATATGAAGCATAAATATTTAGGTTTAAATATTTCAATAAATGAATGGAAATCAGGAAGAAGGCATATTTCTCAAGTGGATAAGATCCTTTCTTTTAAAAAATGTTGAACTACTCAGAGCTACAGCCCAATCCATACAACTTAAGCATTTTCAAATTTGTGACATCTTTTGCATCAAATCATTCTGTTTTAATATGAAGCTTATATAGGTAATTGAAAATTTATCAGTGGGAGAATTGAGGGAGAGAGTTCAATGGTGGCAAAGAAAGATCCTGAAGTCATCTCCTCTCATGGACATAACAAATCTATTCTACAACTATATATAGAATAATTCGCTCTGAAAGTTGGATGAACGGACACTCCACAACAAATGGCAAAAGGACAGTATCAAGACAAGTAGCAGAAACAAGGATATAGTCACACCAAGAAGAAAATCACACCTCAGTCACAGTAATCCGTGGCCAGGAAGGATTACAAAGGTATGATTATTTTCCCTGAGGAGTAAGGGATATGAGTTTCATATAAAGTACTCCAACATTTAGATCCTGCACAGGACAATCAAGTCCCCAAAACACCTGGCCTTAGAAAACCATAAGTTTTGTGTTCAGAAAAAATACAGAATTATAGGGGATGAAAAATCCCCTCCTAAAGGGCTCTTGCACAGACTCACGTGACCCAAAAGCCAGCAATAAAACACCAGATTGAAAAGCACAGGGATCTTGGTGAAGGGGATCCACTTCCTGATCTTGAAGTGTCTGCTGGAGAGGCAGGAAGCCGTTGGGATGATCCCTGAGGACTGAGATGCTGGCAGGCATCCTCCTCATGGGTTCATACTGCTTTGCTAATACCAGCACTGGTGGGTGCCATTTTGGAAATCACAGTCAAATCTGTTAGTACCAGTTGTTGTGCCTCACCAAGAGCACTACCCACTATTGCACCTCAGCCGGGCCTCATAGCCAGCTGAACCAGAACTCTGCCCACCAGTGTCTGGCAGCATCATGGCCTGGCCACAGTAGACACATGCAGCTCACATAAGGCAAGACTGTGCTTCTAGGCCCCATAGGGCATCTCCTACACAGTCACTTCGTGAAGACCGAGATACAGAGCTGATTTACCTAATATGTAGAAACAAGTACAGAGACGGAGGCAAAATGAGGAGCAGGAAACTTGTTTCAAGCAAAAGAAAAACAAAACAAAACTTCAGAAAAAGAATTAAACAAAACAGAAATAAGCAATCTACCTGATAAAGAGTTCAAAGAAAAGGTTATAAAGATGCTCACTGAACTCTGGAAAAATAGATGAACACAGTACGAACTTCAACAAAGAGATAAAAAAATATAAGAAAATATCAAGCAGATATAACTAACTGAAAAATATACTAGGGAGGTTCAGTAGTAGATTGAATGAGGTAAAGAGTGAATCAGTGAGCTGAAAAACAAAGCAACAGAACCCACACAAACAGAGCTGCAAAATGAAAAATGAATTCAAAAAAGTGAACATAACTTAAGAGACCTTTAGGACAATATCAAGCAGAATAACATTAGCATTATAGGGGTCCCAGAAGGAAAAGAAAGAAAAGGGGCCATAGAAAGTATTTGAAGAAATAGTGGCTGAAAGCCTCTCAAATCTGGGAAAGAAAACAGAAGCCCAAAATTCCAATTTTACTATTAAAGAAATCAAAAGCTCAAAATTGGTAGAAGGAAAGAAAATAAATGAAGTAAGGGACAAAAATAAAACAATGGAGATCAGTAAAACTAAGGGCCATTAGCTAGACTCACCACAAAAAAAAATAGGGCTCAAATATGTAAAATCAGAAATGAAAGAGGATATGTAACAACTAATTCCACAGAAATACAAAGGACCAAAAGAGACTACTATGAACAATTATACACCTAAAAATTGGACAATCTAGAAAAAATGCATAAATCCCTAGAAGCATAAATCTTCTAAGACTGAATCATGAAGAAATAAAAAATCTAAATAGATCAATTACTAATAACGTGATTGAAATAGTAAATAAAAAACTTTCAACAAACAAAAGCCCCTGACATTTAAAACCATTTAAAGAAAATTTAATACCTATACTTCTCAAACTCTTCCAAAAAATTAAAGAGAAGGATAACTTCCAAAGATATTTTATAAAGCCAGCCTTACCCTGACAGCAAAATGAGACAAAAGACACCAAAAATAAGAAAATTACAGGTCAATACCTTGATGAACATAGACAAAAATCCTCAATAAAATATTAGCAATTCAAATCCAAACTACTTAAAAGGTTACACACCAATATCAAGTGGGATTTATTCCGGGGATGCAAGAATGATTCAACCTCTGCAAACCATTCAGTTTTATATCACATTAACAAAATGAAGGATAAAAATTAGTTGATAATCTCAATAGATGCAAAAAAAAAATCACTTGCCAAAATTCAACATCCATCTGTGATAAAAACTCTCAACAAAGTGGATATGGAGGGAACATAGCTCAACATAACGAGAGCCATATATGATAAAGCCATCACTAACATCATACTCAAGGTGAACAGCTGAAAATTTTTCTTCTAATATCTGAAAAACTACAAGGATGTCTGTTCTTGCCATGGCTATTAAACATATTAATAGTAATGGAAATCCTAGCCATAGCAATTAGGTAAGGAAAAGGTATAAAAGGCACCCATGTTGGAAAGTAAGAAGTAAAACTGTCAGTATAGAAACATATGGAAAGCATATAGAAACTCTTAAAAGATTTCACAAAAAAAGCTCTTAGAAATAATAAATAAATTCAGTAAAGTCACAGGATACAAAATCAATATATAGATATTTGTGGATGAATGGAAGAAGATTCATATATACAATGAAATACTATACATACATGGTGGGATATATATATACAATAAAATAATAATCAGACTTAGAAAAACAATGAAATCCTGCCATTTTTTGACAACACGGATGGATTTTATTGTGTTAAGTGAAATGTCAGTTGGAGAAAGACAAAAACCATATGGTTTCATTCGTATGGAATCTGGAAACAACAACAAACAAAATAAACAAAAACAAGCATGAAGATACAGAAAACCAATTAGTGGTTAACAGAGCAGGGGGCAGCTTCAGGGTGGGTGAAGTGAGAGAAAGGGGCTAACTGCAACCATGGATAACTGCTGGTGACCACTCTGCAGTGTGTATAGATGTTGAATTATAATGCTGTACACCTGTGACATATGTAAAATAATAATTTAAAAAACTCATAAATAAATATTGGTTTGTATCCAAGGAATGGTCTACTCCTCCTATACTGATCCTATCTACCCTAAAGCAGAAGTGAAGCTGACATTGGCAGTCATCTTTGAGGTCCAAAATTTGTGAGAATCAGCTTAACTTCCAGTCTATACTTGCCTCAAGATTTTAGCCAATAAGAAAGGCCTTTCTAATTATGTGGTGCAATTTTTGAAGACCATTCTTCATGACATTTAATCTATATTCCTGGTCTCTCCAGTACAATATTTCTCTCAGACCATGCCTTGTGAATCATCAAAAATAATTTAGGTGTTGGCATATTAAGTTCAAAAATAAAAATGAGGCTGAAAGGAAAGAGTGGTTTTCCTTCGTGAAATTATATCTATTAGCGATCCTTAACCATATTCAACTACATTTCATGTACCTATCCTTCATCTCTCTTCTGCCTCAGGTCTTTTAATTTGATTTTTGTTGTACATGATGCTGGAAAGATAAAGCTCTCTGGTGATAGCAATAATCAAGATAAAAGAGAGAGCAAACCTGAAGCTAGAGTGGGTCCTTATTGTTCCCACACCTGTGCAAAGAAAAGAAATGCAGTTCAGAGTAGTCTATTAATCCTTTGTATTTTCCTTTCTTTAAAACACACCCTCATTACCTTTCCAGAATGTCTTTCTAAGAAAAACACCTAAGTCTCTGTGGGTACTGTTTTTAGATAAGCTGTTTTATTTTTATTTATTTATTTTTTTTTTATTTCCATACTCAGGCCTAAAATTTTTGATTTTTCTTTTCTTTTTTTTTTTCTAATTTTATTTTATTTTTAAACTTTACATAATTGTATTAGTTTTGCCAAATATCAAAATGAATCCGCCACAGGTATACATGTGTTCCCCATCCCGAACCCTCCTCCCTCCTCCCTCCCCATACCATCCCTCTGGGCCGTCCAGTGCACCAGCCCCAAGCATCCAGCATCGTGCATCGAACCTGGACTGGCAACTCGTTTCCTACATGATATTTTACATGTTTCAATGCCATTCTCCCAAATCTTCCCACCCTCTCCCTCTCCCACAGAGTCCAAAAGACTGTTCTATACATCAGTGTCTCTTTTGCTGTCTCGTATACAGAGTTATTGTTACCATCTTTCTAAATTCCATATATATGCGTTAGTATACTGTATTTATGTTTTTCCTTCTGGCTTACTTCACTCTGTATAATAGGCTCCAGTTTCATCCACCTCATTAGAACTGATTCAAATGTATTCTTTTTAATGGCTGAGTAATACTCCATTGTGTATATGTACCACTGCTTTCTTATCCATTCATCTGCTGATGGGCATCTAGGTTGCTTCCATGTCCTGGCTATTATAAACAGTGCTGCGATGAACATTGGGGTACACGTGTCTCTTTCCCTTCTGGTTTCCTCAGTGTGTATGCCTAGCAGTGGGATTGCTGGATCATAAGGCAGTTCTATTTCCAGTTTTTTAAGGAATCTCCACACTGTTCTCCATAGTGGCTGTACTAGGTTGCATTCCCACCAACAGTGTAAGAGGGTTCCCTTTTCTCCACACCCTCTCCAGCATTTATTATTTGTAGACTTTTGGATCGCAGCCATTCTGACTGGTGTGAAATGGTACCTCATAGTGGTTTTGATTTGCATTTCTCTGATAATGAGTGATGTTGAGCATCTTTTCATGTGTTTGTTAGCCATCTGTATGTCTTCTTTGGAGAAATGTCTATTTAGTTTTAAATCATAGCTATTAAAAAGAATTTTCTCTCCCAAGAAATACTTTGCTGGAATTGAGTAGTCACATTGGGTCTACTTAAATCAAGCCTTCCTATGATTCACACAATCGCAAATCTCAAAAAAAAAAATTAAAATTACTTGTGACCATATGCTATAAAATGCTATGCTATAAAATGAAACTTAGTTAATAAAATGACCCTCTTCATTTCAAAGTCAGGACTTGTAGTCATGGAAAAATTACACTTAGTAAGAACTAGACCATTCAAGTATGACCTAAATCAAATCCCTTACAATTATACAATGGAATTGACAAACATATTCAAGGGATTAGATCTGATAGACAGAGAGCCTGAAGAACTAGGGGTGGAGGTTCGTGACATTGTACAGGAGACAGTAATCAAGACCATCCACAAGAAAAAGAAATGCAAAAAGGCAAAATGGTTGTCTGAGGAGGCCTTACAAATAGCAGTGAAAAGAAGAGAAGCTAAAGGCAAAGAAGAAGGGAAAATGATACCCATTTGAATGCAGAGTTCCAAAGAATAGCAAGCAGAGGTAAGAAAGCCTTCCTCAGTGATCAGTGCAAAGAAATAGAGGAAACCAATAGAATGGGAAAGACTAGAGATCTCTTCAAGAAAATTAGAGATGCCAAGGGAACATTTCATGCAAAGATGGGCACAATAAAGGACAGAAATGGTATGGACCTAACAGAAGCAGAAGATATTAAGAAAAGATGGAAAGAATACACAGAAGAACTATACAAAAAGATCTTTATGACCCAGATAATCATGATGGTGTGATCACTCACCTACAGCCACACATCCTGGAATGTGAAGTCAAGTGGGCCTTAGGAAGCATCATGACGAACGCTAGTGGAAGTGATGGAATTCCAGTTGAGCTATTTCAAATCCTGAAAGATGATACTGTGAAAGTGCTGCACTTAGTATGACAGAAAATTTGGAAAACTCAGCAGTGGCCACAGGACGGGAAAAGGTCAGTTTTCATTCCAATCCCAAAGAAAGTCAATGCCAAAGAATGTTCAAACTACTGCACAATTGCACTCATCTTACACGCTAGCAAAGTAATGCTCGAAATTCTCCAAGCCAGGCTTCAACAGTATGTGAACTGTGAACTTCCAGATGTTCAAACTGGATTTAGAAAAGGCAGAGGAACCAGAGGTCAAATTGCAAACATCTGTTGGATCATCGAAAAAGCAAGAGAGTTCTAGAGAGACATCTACTTCTGCTTTATTGACTGTGCCAAAGCCTTTGACTGTGTGGATCACAAAAAACTGGAAAATTCTTAAAAAGATGGTAATACTAGACCATCTGACCTGCCTCCTGAGAAACCTGGATGCAGGTCAGGAAGCAACAGTTAGAACTGGACATGGAACAACAGACTGGTTCCAATTCAGGACAGGTGTACATCAAGGCTATTATTGTCACCCTGCTTATTTGACTTATTTACAGAGTACATCATACGATATGCCAAGCTGGATGAAGCATAGGCTGGAAGCAAGATTGCTGGGAGAAATACTGATAACTTCAGATGTGTAGACGACACCACCCTTACGGTAATAAGTGAAGAAGAACCAAAGAGCCTCTTGATGAAAGTGAAAGAGGAGAGTGAAAAAGCTGGCTTAAACTCAACATTCAGAAAACTAAGATCATGACATCTGATCCCATCACTTAATGGCAAATAGATGGGGAAACAATGGAAACAGTGAGAGGCTATCTTCTTGGTCTCCAAAATCACTGCAGATGGTGACTGCAGCCATGAAATTAAAAGACACCTGCTCCTTGGAAGAAAAGCTATGACAACCTAAGTTAAGTCGCTCACTCAGTCATGTCCGACTCTTTGTGACCCTGTGGACTATAGCCCTCCAGGCTCCTCCGTCCATGGGATTCTCCAGGCAAGAATATTGGAGTGGGTTGCCATTTCGTTCTCCAGGGTATCTTCCCAATCCAGGGATGGAACCCAGGTCTCCTGCATTGCAGGCAGATGCTTTAACCTCTGAGCCACCAGGGAAGCCCATGACAACCTAGACAGCATATTAAAAAGCAGAGACATTACTTTGCCAACAAAGTTCCGTCTAGTCAAAGCTTTGGTTTTTCCAGTAGTCATGTATGGATTGTGAGAGTTTGACTATAAAGAATGCTGAGCGCCGAAGAACTGATTCTTTTGAACTGTGGTATTGGAGAAGACTCTTGGAGTCCCTTGGACTGCAAGATCAAACCAGTCCATCTTAAAGGAAATCATTCCTGAATATTCATTGGAAGGACTGACGCTGAAGCTGAAAGTCCAATACTTTGGCCACCTGATGCGAAGAACTGACTCATTGGAAAAGACCTTGATGCTGTTAAAGATTGAAGGCAAGAGGAGAAGGGGACAACATAGGATGAGATGATTGGGTGTTATCACTGACTCAATGGTCATGAGTTTGAGTAAATTCTGGGAGTTGGTGAGGGACAGGGAGGCCTGGCGTGCTGCAGTCCATGGGGTCCCAAAGAGTGAGATATGATTGAGTGACTGAACTGAACTGAACTGAACTGAAAGAAGTAAAACACTGCCAAACTGAAAAGCATGAAAATAATCATGTCGTTTTACCATTTATCTTTACTAAAGACTCTCTGAAGCAACAGGCAGGTCTGATGCACTTTTGTATCTATTACCACTGAACTATGGGGAAGAATTAAACTTAGTCACATGGTCTGTCCTTTTTTTTTTTTTTTGTAAGCTGTTTTATTTCCATCATAATCACTGTTAGTGACCCTCTCTCCCATCTGCTGATTTTTTTTTTCTTCCGCTTTGCTGAAACAGTGCTTAGGTTTCAAAAATAGTGATCTCAAAATCATTAACCTAGAAAGAACCTGGCCTTCATCCACTTCATTTATGGGATGTTAAAGCAGTCTCAAGTGTTTGCTAAAATAAACTACCGGACTATAGACGAAAGGAACACGCCATCTGGCCAAGCCAGTGAGGCTTTGAATATATAGTTTAGGTAATCACTTTAGGTGAATCTACTACAACACATCAAATGACAAAGTTTGGATTTTTTCCTTTACCCTCTGAATCTTATAATCTGAAAAATGAAATGCTAAACTGAAAGAGGAATCCAGGGCTAATGTAAATAAATGGAGATGTGAGTAATGTGACCAGTGATGACATCAGCAATTTATGACTTCTATAGATCTACTGCTCAGCGACTTCCCTGGTGGCTCAGGCGGTAAAGCATCTTGCTTACAATGTGGAAGACTTGGGTTCGATCCCTGGGTCGGGAAAATCCTCTGGAGAAGGAAATGGCAATCCACTCCAGTACTCTTGCCTGGAAAATCCCATGGTCGGAGGGGCGTGGTAGGCTACAGTCCATGGCATCGCAAAGAGTTGGACATGACTGAGCGACTTCACTTCACTTCACTTCACTGCTCAGTGAAGATGGAAATTCTCGTGGACATGATAGACTTGTCAAAAGAATTGTGTGTAAATACATTTTCATATGTTGAATCACTTAGTACGCTAAGGATTCCAGAATATAAAAGGAAACTGTGTGGAAATCTATCTATTCCCTTATAATTTGTATTTTGTAAGCATGGATGCCTTAGTCTCTCAGATTTCTTCACGAAGAAACTAGCCCTGACTGAGATCTAGATTTTATCAATTAAGAAATAACTTATTGAGGCAAAACAGATGTAAATGACCACTTTATTTCCGTTTTCAGAATCAAGATATATCTCTATTCACACTGTCTACATTTTCTCATCTCCTGGGTACTTACCTACCTGCTCTGACTGCATTCTAATCCTATCATTCCACTGCAAGAATTGTTTCCTTTTTCCCAAATATAAATTCTCACATTTTCACATTGTATTGTTTAACTTCTTGGGACAATCCAATGCAACTGTCTTCTCCTTCTTATAATATTTTCTTATACTTGCTTTCAGGTTTCCTCTCTAGTAGCCTTAGTAGTAGTAGTAGTAGTAGTAGTAGAGACTACTAGCCTCTCTAGTAGTCTGGTCTTTCCCCTCTTTTCTATATCTATTTTCATAGGAGTTAGGTTTTCTATACCTAAATATCTATCTTCATAGGATTCAGGTTTGGGGCCCTCACCATGCTCTTTTCTGAAACCCTCACTATACTAGACTGAAGCAGTTAAGTAAAAAGCCCAGTAATTCTGAATTTAAAAGAAAGATATCAAAGTGAACGTGTGATATCTCGTGTGTGTGTGTGTGTGTGTGCGCGCATGTGTGTGTGTGTGTGTTAGTCACTTAGTTGTGTTCTATTCTTTGCAACCCTATGGAATATAGCTGGCCAGGCTCCTCTGTCCATGGAATTTCCCAGGCAAGAATACTAGAGTGGGTTGCCATTCCCTTCTCCAGGGGATCTTCCTAACCTAGGGATCCAACCCAGGTCTTCTGCACTGCAGGCAAATTCTTTTTCATCTGAGCCACCAGGGAAGCCCTGATATGTCTCCTAGCTGTATCCAAAATAAGCAAGCCAATAACAAGCACCCAGACTATGTTTTCAACTAAAAGGAACTTCAGTTCCTGAGAGAATTGGTTGATTCCAAGTATAAGGTAGGAAATGTGTCCAAATTATCCAGAAACAAGACTGAAGAGGCTTTTTACAACATTAAATGAAATAATGGATCTGGGCAATGATCATCAGTGGCTGCTAACACCAAATGAAGCAGGCAATCAGATATTATGTGCTTCACGATAAAAGCACATACCACCATCTATGATATATTCTTGACCAAAAAACAATCAACTCTGTGTCATGTAAAAAACTATAGATCTAATTACTAATTTATAAGACATAAGGGGAAAAGAGGAAATAACGGGGGAAATGACAATGGGGAAAAATAATGGGGATGCAATCCAGAATATACAGATTTTAAGAATCTCTGAAAGACTGTAACTTCAGTTCAATAAATAAATTGCAAGTGAAAAAGGAGATAAAATAAAAACAAACGTAAAAGAAAAATCAGTTAATTATCACGTATAAACCTTATTCAGATCTTTAACAATCAGTAGTAAATAATTTATGGATGGTCAAAGAAATTGGAACACTGATTGAATATATGAAAATATAAAGAAACTACTGTTATTTTAGTTGTAATAATGATATTGTGATTATATTTCTATAAAGAGCCCTCAGTTTTACAAATTCATACTGAATAATTTATGATGGAAATTATATTCCACTTGGGATTTTCTTCAAAATAATCCAGTAGTGTTAGTAGTAGCAGTAGAAGGAGGGGAACAGTAAATAGCTGGATGTAGTTGAAACAAGATTGGTTATGAGTTGGTTTTTGAAGTTGGGTGAAAGGCATGTGGTTATTCAGTATTCCAGTTTACTTCTAGAATACATTTTAATTCGCAATAAAAAAGTTTTAAAAAATCCACATGCAGACGTTGACTGAATCTAGATTAGTCCTGCCTCTCCTTTGTATATGGAGTTACATACCACTATATATCTAAGTGTGTGTGTGTGTGTGTGTGTGTGTGTGTGTGTGTATATATACATACATATATATAAGCTGACTGGCTCAGATCATCAGCTTCTCAAGCAAAATTCAGGCTTAAACTAAAGAAAGCGGGGAAAACCACTAGGCCAGGCAGGTACAACTTAAATCAAATCCCCTATGAATATGCAGTGGAGGTAATGAATAGATTCAAAGGATTAGCATTTATAAAGAGTGTACCTGAAGAACTATAGATGGAGGATCATACCGTTTTACAGGATGCAGGGCACAAAAGCATCCTAAAGAAAAAAAAAAAAAAAGCAAGAAGGCAAAGTCGTTATTTGAGGAGGCTAAAGAAAGAAGGGAAGCAAAAAAACAAGGGAGACAAGGGAAAGGTATATCTAACTAAATACAGATTTCCAAAGACCAACACAGAAAGACAATAAGGTCTTCTTCAATGAACGGTGTATAAAACTAGAAGAAAACAACGGAAGGGGAAAGACTAGAGGTCTCTTCAGAAAAATTGGAGATATCAAGGGAACATTTTGCCCAGACGGGCACAATAAAGGACATAAACAGTAGAGCCCTAGTAGATGCTGAAGAGATCAAAAAGAGGTGGAAAGAACAGATGAAAGAACTGTACAAAAAAGATCCAAATGAACTGGATTACTATGATGGTGTGGTCAGCCACCCAGAGCCAGACATTCTGGAGTGTGAAGTGGGATGGGCCTTAGGAAACACTGCTGTAAATAAAGCTAGTGAATGTGATAGAATTCCAGTAGAGCTATTCAAAACCATCAAGGATGATTCAATCAAGGTGTTGCATTCAATATGTCAGCAAATCTGGAAGACCAGCATTGGTCACAGGACTGGAAAGGTCAATCCTCATCCCAGTTCCCAAGAAGAGTAGTACTAAAGAATGCACTAACCATCAATTACAGACAATTACACTCTTCACCCATGCTAGTAAGGTCATGATTAAATTCTTGCATGCTAGGCTTCAGGATTTTGTGAACCAAGAACTTCCAGATGTCCAAGTTGGGTTTAGAAAAAGAAGGGGAACCAGAGATCAAATTGCCAACATTCGCTGGATCATAGAGAAAGCCGAGGAATTCCAGAAAAACAATGACCTCTATTTCATTGACTATGCCAAAGCCTTTGACTGTGTGGATCATAATAAACTGTGGAAAGCTCTTAAAAAGATTCCTTAAAGGGAATACCAGACCATCTTAACTGTCTCTTGAGAAACTTGTATGTGGATCAAAAAGCAATAGTTAGAATCCTGTATGGAACAACTGATTGGTTCAAGACTGAAAAAGAAGCATGACAGGGCTGTCTGCTGTCACCCTGTTTATTTAATTTATATTCTGAGCACATCAGAAATGCTGGGCTGGATGAGTTATAACCTGGAATCAACATAGGTGGGAGAAACATCAAAACCTGAGATATGCAGATGATACCACTCTAATGGCAGAAACTGAAGGGGAACGAAAGAGGAACTAAAGTTAAGGGGAAGGGGAGAGTGAAAGAGCTGGATTAAACTAAATATTAAAAAAAAAAAAAAAAAAAACTAAGATCATGACATCCGGCCCCAATGCTTCATGGCAAATAGAAGGGGCAAAGGTGGAAGCAGTGACAGATTTCCTCTTCTTGGGCTCTAAAATCACTGCAGATGGTGACTGCAACCATGATCAGATGGTATTTCTTCTTGGCAGGAAAGCTATGACAAACCTAGACAGTGTAAGAAAAGCAGAGACATGACTCTGCTGACAAAGATCTGTATAGTCAAGGCTATGGTCTTCCCAGTGGTCAAGTATGGTTGTGAGAGCTGGACCATAAAGGACGTGGAGCATGGAAGAATTGATACTGTCGAACTGTGGTGCTGGAGAAGACTCTTGAGAGTCCCTTGGACAGCAAGGAGATCAAACCAGTCGATCTTAAGGGAAATCAACCCTGAATACTCGTGGGAAGGACTGACAGATGCTGAAACAAACTCCAGTATTTTTGGAGTCATCTGATGCAATCAGCTGACTCACTGGAAAAGTCACTGATGCTGGAAAAGATTGAGGGCAGAAGGAGATGAGGGCATCAGAGGATGAGATGGCTGGATGGCATTAACAATGAAATGGACGTGAACTTGGGCAAACTTCAGGAGATGGTAAGTGACAGAGAGGCCTGGTGTGCTGCAGTCCATTGGGTTGCAGAGAGTCAGACACAACTGGGTGACTGAACAGCAATATATATATATATTTTTTTGTATACATTAGGTCTGAGAATATATACATCTCAGACCTAATGTATACAAAATGCAATTCAAATGTCACAGTTCCACTAAAATAATAATAACAAGAGCAATAAAACTTTTCTAATGGTCTTTCCCACCTCAGTAATCGTTGCAGCATACACTCAATTCTTTAACCTAGAAATCTTCAGTTCAGTTCAGTTGCTCAGTCGTGTCTGACTCTTTGCAACCTCATGGACTGCAGCATGCCAGGCTTCCCTGCCCACACCAACTCCCAGAGTTTACTCAAACTCATGTCCTTTGATTCAGTAATGTCATCCAACCATCTCATCCTGTCATCCCCTTCTCTTCCTGCCTTCAATCTTTCCCAACATGAGGGTCTTTTCCAATGAGTCAGTTCCTTGCATCAGGTGGCCAAAATATTGGAGTTTCAGCTTCAGCATCTGCCCTTCCAATGAATATTCAGGACTAATTTCCTTTAGGACGGACTGGTTGGATCTCCTTGCTGTCCAAGGGACTTTCAAGAGTCTTCTCCAACATCACAGTTCAAAAGCATCAATTCTTCAGCACTCAGCTTTCTTTATAGTCCCATTCTCACATCCATACATGACTACTGGAAAAACCATAGCTTTGAATAGATGGACCTTTGTTGGCAAAGTAATGTCTCTGCTTTTTTATATGCTGTCTAGGTTGGTCATAGCTTTTCATCCAAGGAGCAAGCGTCTTTTAATTTCATGGCTGCAGTCACCACCTGCAGTGATTTTGGAGATCAATAAACTAAAGTCTCTCACTGTTTTCATTGTTTCCCCATCTATTTGCCATAACGTGATGAGACCAGGTTCTATGACCGCATTTTCTGAAAGTTAAGTTTAAAGTCAACTTTGTCACTCTCCTCTTTCACCTTCATCAAGAGGCTCTTTAGTTCCTCTTCACTTTCTGCCATAAGGGTGGTGTCATCTGCATATCTGAGGTTATTGATATTTTTCCCAGAAATCTTGATTCCAGCCTGTGCTTCATCCAGCTCAGAATTCTCATGATATACTCTGCATATAAGTTAAATAAACAGGGTGACAATATACAGCCTTGATGTACTCCTGTCCCGATTTGGAACCAGTCTGTTGTTCCATGCTCAGTTCTAACTGTTGCTTCCTGACCTGCATACAGATTTCTCAGGAGGCAGGTCAGAAGGTCTAGTATTCCCACCTCTTTAAGAATTTTCCACAGTTTGTTGTGATCCACACAGTCAAAGGCTTTGGCACAGTCAATAAAGCAGAAGTAGATGTTTTTCTGGAACTCTTTTGCCTTTTTGATGATCCAATGGATGTTTGCAATTTGATCTCTGGTTTCTTTGCCTTTTCTAAATCCAGCTTGAAGATCTGGAAATTCACAGTTCACATACTGTTGAAGCCTGGCTTGGAGAATTTTCAGCATTACTTTGCTAGAGTGTGATATGAGTGCAATTGTGCGATAGTTTGAGCATTCTTTGGCATTGCCTTTCTCTGGGACTGGAATGAAAACTGACCTTTTCCAGTCCTGTGGCCACTGCTGAGGTTTCCAAATTTCTGTCATATTGAGTGCAGCACTTTCACAGCATCATCTTTTAGGATTTGAAATAGCTCAATTGGAATTCCATCACCTCTACTAGCTTTGTTTGTCATGATGCTTCCTAAGGCCCACTTGACTTCACATTCCAGGATGTCTGGCTCTACGTGGGTGATCACACCATCATGGTTATTTGGGTCACGAAGATCTTTTTTTGTATAGTTCTGTGTATTCTTTCCATCTTTTCTTAATATCTTCTGCTTCTGTTAGGTCCATACTGTTTCTGTCCTTTATTATGCCCATCTTTGCATGAAATGTTCCCTTGGAATCTCTAATTTTCTTGAAGAGATATCTAGTCTTTCCCATTCTATGTTTTCCTCTATTTCTTTGCACTGATCACTGAGGAAGGCTTTCTTACCTCTGCTTGCTATTCTTTGGAACTCTGCATTCAGATGCTAATATCTTTCCTTTTCTCCTTCACTTTTCACTTCTCTTCTTTTCACTGCTATTTTTAAGGCCTCCTCAGACAACTGTTTTGCCTTTTTGCATTTCTTTTTCGTGGGGATGGTCTTGATCACTGCCTCCTGTACAATGTCATGAACTTCCATCCATGGTTCTTCATGTGCCCTGTCTATCATATCTAATCCCTTGAATCTATTTGGCACTTCCACTCTATTGGAGTTTCTAGTTTCAACTAGAAACTTTATGCAATTTTATCATGTTCTGAGATAAGATTTATACATATTCACTATAAGAAGAGGCATAGTTTTGAGAATATAAATACAGCAGATAGCAGTACAGTTCGTAATAAATTGTTATCCTAATGATGCTTACTTCCATTCCTCTTGTGTTATAAAGCTATAAGCAGAGTTTCTCAGAGGCATTTGAAGTTCCCTTCATAGGCCATGAGAATTGGGGATGCATATGAGAAGCAAAAATTGGTGAATGGAGCGGTAGAACCAAAGAGCCTTGTAGAAGCTCTATCTCAGACATTAGTATTGGGAGAGGATAGAAAAACAAGGCGCAACAGTAATTAATTTGTAGAGGTTAAGTTCCAAGTACATTGCTTACAGTTATGACACACTGGTCTGGAATGTGCACAGAACACATTGCACACTCTAACCAGGTTCTCTGGAGTGAAATGCAGGAGGAAAAAAATTTTTTTAATGCTCAGCTGATTCTAAAGTGAGTGCAGCTAAGATACACTATTCCAGGGTCTTCTCAGATATAGCAGGGAACAAGCAAGAGGACTATAAATTAAAAACACACAGAGACATTTGAACATACAGTTATATTTGAGGAATGCATTCATATAGCCAGATGCACAATTGCATTAGCTTATTCTTTGGTCATAATGCACCAGAAGTCCTCAAGATTTCTGAAAGAGTTGATTCTATGTCCCTCAACATACCCTTGTAAGTAAATGGGAGACAAGTAGGACAACTTGTACTAAACACTTTTAAACACGCATGGTTAGTGTATGTTTCCAAATTAACATCCAACCATGTAGATACATAAATCCAACATGTCTCTCTAAGCAATAGGGAAACCTCCTTGCTTTGAGGCTTCTGTCCTCCCCTTTGCTATGGCTCCTGGAATTCTTGGACTCAGCTACACAGCTCATAGGGGGATAGGAAAGGGAGGTTGAGCTTTGGATTCCACTGTGTAGTAACAGAAGAAAGAATAACCACCCTGTGGTTTAGCCTCAATGCCGTGTGATTTCAGGACAATAAGAACCTCAGATCTTAAAAACAATTTATTCCCTTTAGCCTCTCTATGTGTCCTGGGTTCTATCTGTGCCAGATTTGAAGTCAAAGAGTGTGAAGTCTTAAAGTAGTCACTCCCCTTAGATGTGTAATAGTGCATTCAGATTCTGCCCTTTTCACTAGTTTGTGAGCTCATGAAAGGAAAGACTATTATTTGTTTTACTACTGGACCCTTAGGTTGTGAAAAACATTGGCAGATACTAGATCCTCAACAAATAATTGCTTAATGAATAGATGAAGAAATGATACCAAATGGTTGGGTTTCATTTAAAGACGCACATATTAGAAAGTACCAGCAAACCACGTGATAATTCAAACCAAATATATGCTGTTTGGTCTGTACATTGACACAAAAGCTGCACTTTCAACTTTTTTAACCTATACTATCAATTTGATGATCTTTTAATACAAATCCAATTTTTCTATATTTTCAGCACACATTTAAAATATTTGGTTAACTTTTGCTTCTGGTACATCAGAGTATGACACTTATAAATAAATATGTGTTATAGCAAAATAAACAACAATAGAATATACATCAAAATTCTAAAAATAAGATAATTTTAAAATTTTCATATTTAAATTAAATTAAATTAAAAGGAGTTCTTAATAACAAGGGGAAAAATAAACTATTATTTTAAAAGGTGTTGTTGGTACTATAGCTAATAAGCTACCATATTATAAGAAATAGGATGCCAAAATCAGTCATTTTAAATAAGCTAATAACATATCTAAATGACATCAGGCAGTTAAAATATCAGATAAAAGGATATTCTGAAAATAACTATGTTGAAAATGAAGTCTGCTCTGCAAACCATTTGACAATAATGGATTGTGTGCCTGATGAAAATGCAGTTGAAAATAACAAAAGGAAAAGGAAAAATAATTCATTTGCTAAGATATAAGCAGATTTTTTCCCTATAGACATTCCTGGATGCAAATAATTATGTGACTTCTCTCATATTAAGTAGACTAAAGACCATTGGCTTCTAAGAAGACATGAAAATAAAGGGTTAGAAAATTATAAAATCTCTACTGCTGGAAACATTTTCACAAGTTAAAAATTTTTATTTAAAAACCCACATATTCTTAGGAAAGGTAGGTAGAATGACCAAAAAGGAAACAAACAAACAGACTTTCTCTCAGTATTTCCTAGATAGGAAAAATACCTCTTGAAATATTCATGAAACACATTTTACCCCATCAACCATCAATTGGAAGAAATTATAATAAAAGTTTTAGTGCAAGAATTCTTTCAGAACAAATCTGTACAGAATGAGGATTGGCAACTTGCAACATAATATTGCAAAGTTAATACCCACTGATTTTCTTGGTCTGGCTATAGTCCCCATGTTCCTCACTTAAACAGACCACAAATTACCTAAAATGTTGTCAACTGGTACACTCACTGAGTTGGAGTAATTCCTTATATCCAAACTCCTGGGAATCATGGATCATTATTTTCTTAACATCCCTGTGCCTGATCCACAAAGAAAAACAAAGCCCTTGATACACCTCCCTGGAAAAATGACCATCCCTTGACAATGATACTTTTCTTTTACAGACCCAGCCAAAATTACTTTACATGAATGAATATAATAATTGATGCTATGTCTGTCTCTCCCTCTAGACTGTAAACTGCATGAAGGTAGGTGTTGTGTTCAATATTGCATACTACTACATACAAGTGTCTTGTGCAGTGCTTAACTTAAAGTAGTCACTCTATTAGTGATTGTTGAATAAGCAAAAGAATGAAAAAGGGGAACACTGTGGTCCCACAAGGAATGGTGCCAGGGTACATTACACGTAGGATATTTGTAACTGCCATGAAAGAAGGGATGTCCAGAGAAACTCACATTTTTGACGGAACCATCTGGGTAGTGAGTTGTTTTATCATACAAAACAAATTATGAGAAAATAGTGTAACTTTATGAGAGGGGTCTAAATAAATGGCATTATGGCTTTGAAGTGGGTAAGAAAGAGGAAAGGCATCTATAGGGAAACAATAATAGGCTGCTGCTGCTGCTGCTGCTAAGTCACTTCAGTCGTGTCCAACTCTGTGCGACCCCAGAGACGGCAGCCCACCAGGTTCCCCCATCCCTGGGATTCTCCAGGCAAGAACACTGGAGTGAGTGGGTTGCTATTTCCTTCTCCAATGCATGAAAGTGAAAAGTGAAAGTGAAGTCGCTCAGTTGTGTCTAACTCCTCGCGACCCCATGGACTGCGGCCTACCAGGCTCCTCCATCCATGGGATTTTCCAGGCAAGAGTACTGGAGTGGGGTGCCATTGTACACATTCTCAATTAAATCAGCAAATGAACTATTTATTAAGGACTGTTGCATAAAGACATCAGAGCAATAGGACATGGGCAGTAATCATGTCAAAGGATGTTGGGCTAATTCATAAATTTTACTTCATTAAGAGCTTCTCTTTAAGAAGAGATACTATTATCAAAGTGAAAAGCCAATACAAGAAACAGGAAAATATATTTTCAGTACATGTAATTGATAAAAGACTCATATTCAGAACATATAACTCTGACTAATCAATATAAAAATGGCAGAAAATGAAATTAAAAAGTGGACAGGAGACCCAAACAGACAGTTGACATATACACAAATAGATCTCCCCATGGTCAATAAACGTTAGCTATCTGGGGGATACATCCATTAGGGTGGATACAGTTTAAAAGACTGACATTGCCAAGTATTGACAAGAATGTGGAGCAACTCACACTGTCATGTTTTTAGAATCTTATCTGAACTTATGCATAACCCATGTCTCTGTGCACACGCTAAGACTATTCCTCCATGTCCGACTCTTTACAACCCCATGGACTGCAGCCCACCAGGCTCCTCTGTCTAAGGGATTCTCCAGGCAAGAACACTGGAGTGGTTTGCCATGCCCTTCTCCAAACCTATGACTCTACTCCAGGGTATTTATCCAACAACAAAAACTACATATATACATTGGGAAAATGTACAATAAGCTTCAGAGTAGCATTATTTGTATTATCTCCCAACTGAAAACAACCCAAATGCCCATCAACAGAATGGATACAAAAATTATGGTATAGATATACAATGGAATACTATGCAAACATAAAAAGGAAGTTGCTTCTGCTATATTTAATAATATGGAGAAATTCCACAAATAGAGTATTAAAGCTAAATACACAGAGCACATACTAAATTATTCCATTTATACAAAGCTAAAAAACAGTTGAAACTAATCTCTGTGCTAGAAATCAGGATGGTTGTTAGCTGTGTGGGCATGGTGCTCAAAGAGCTGGGTAATACAGAGTTTCTGGTATAATATTGGTGCTATTTTGTTGTTTTTTTTTTTCTTGATCTGAGTGGTGGTTACACAAGAATGTCTACTTTACAAAAATCTCTTGAGCTGTAAACTCATAATTCTGCAACTTTCTTTGAGTTTATTATAGTTCATTAAAAAGTTGGCTCAAATGGTAAAGAATCTGCCTGCAATGCAGATTCAATCCAAGTTCAGTCTCTGATTTGAGAAGATCCCCGGAGAAGGGAATGACTACGCACTCCAGTATTCTTTCCTTAGATTATTCCATGGACAGAGGCGCCTGATGGGCTATAGTCCATAGTGTCAAAAAGAGTCAGGTACAACTGAGTGACTAACACTTTCACTTCAAAAAGTTTATATAAACAATAAAATCCTAGACTCTACCAAGGATGCCATAAAATAGTATTTCATTTCTTTAGGTAGGTTCCACAGATACCCTTCATGAAAAATATATGAACAAAAAAGTTGGGAAGATCATTTTACAAAATCTCTCATTTCACAGCATTTTCATAACAAGTTGATCACCTATTCTTCATAGCAAATGTTTACATTGCTCAGAAATATTATTCTCTGGAATATCTTAGGAAAATATTTTAAGCTGAAAGTGTTTTCTGAAGAAGCAAGGAAGTCATTCTGACCTTCTTCCCACTCACCCCTCTTCCCTGAAGCAGGTTATAAAGTCTTCATGTGAGAGGTACCCTCTGCATACCCAGAGGGAAGGAACATAATTATAATCAAAGACAAAGGGACACCAAGAAGGATCCTAAAAGGCAAGCCTTGCTAAGTGTTCCCTAGTTCACTACAATTACCTCATATTCCTTAACCTGTTCTATTCCTCCATTGACTATCCACCCTTCCTCAAGCTAGCCTAAAAAAACAGGCCTGTTTCTTTGGGTCTTCATTTCCTTCTGAAAGCTCCAGTGTCATACAAAACTTGCATTAAATAAACTTGTATACTTTTCTCTGGTTAATCTGTCTTTGTCAGTTTACTTTTTAGACCCAGCTAGATCCCTATGAGGATTGAAGAAAACTTTGTCCTCCCCTACAGAGCCTAAAGTAGTTACTGATATCCATTCTCTTGTCCTAACAAAAGTTTACAACAGAAATGTGAAAGGTCAGAGAAGAACAAGAGATTATATTATTGTTCTATATTATAATAAAAGAAAACCTATGTCTTTAGCACCTTAGGGATACATTTCTCTATGATTGCTGCTGCTGCTGCTGCTGCTGCTAAGTCACTTCAGTCGTGTCTGACTCTGTACGACCCCATAGACAGCAGCCCACCAGGCTTCCCCGTCCCTGGGATTCTCCAGGCAAGAACACTGGAGTGGGTGGCCATTTCCTTCTCCAATGCATGAAAGTAAAAAGTGAAAGTGAAGTCGCTCAGTCGTGTCCAACTCTTAGCGACCCCATGGACTGCAGCCTACCAGGCTCCTCCGTCCATGGGATTTTCCCGGCAAGAGCACTGGCGTGGGGTGCCATCACCTTCTCCATTCTCTATGATTAGGGTGTTCATTATTTTATACTTAGACCTCTCAGCAACAAAGGATTTGGCTTTTGGTATACAAATGCACATTTTTTACCCACCAGAAGTCTAGGCAAGAGAAGTTGGCAAGGCTTTTGGTATACAAATGCACATTTTTTACCCACCAGAAGTCTAAACAATAGAAGTTTGCATTAAATTGTTGAATAAGTGAAGAGTATGTATGAGTATCCTGTCTAAGATTATGATGACCATGTGGCCTCTTTCAGACCAAAAGCAGCACCGATGACAGGGTCTTTGTTACCATGCTGAAATGGGTTTATTATAAGGAAACATTCTGAAGTATAGAAGCACAGAAAATGGATTTGTCTGGTACACACAGATTTTGGGGGAGTCCCAGAACACAAGCCCAGGTACTCCAACTCCAGAGTACCAACAACAGACACTCCCAGGAGCCAGCTTCCCTGGCCTCTGCCTCTTGGATTTTTTGACCTACTGCTAAGTGTGGCTACAACTTTTGCTCTCCACTTCATGTGTTTACCTTCTAGTTGCTTCTATTTGTGCTTACTGCTTTCTCTCTGGCCTCATTTTCTATGCTGCTCTATTACCGACCTTTATTTTTCTATGTTTCACATTCCAACACTCCGCAAGAGATTGGATTGGGCCAGTTCTTTCCTCTCCAGGAAAGGATTTATCTATTAACCAAGTTTTACAGCCAGGTCGCCTCTCAGAAGTCAATCCAGCTTGAATATGAGAGGGGGACAGTTGTCCAAGGACAAAGCGTGATGACAGCTGCTCAAGGAAGCAGTCATGCCTTCAGAAGGGACAGGGACATAGCAAACAGTCAGAGCCGTGAGGCCTGGCCAGGAAACTATCAGTTTGCCAACTGCACAAAAGAAGCTTAATGTCTGTTACCATAGCTGCTGGTCTGGAGAATCTTAGGTAGGATCAAGAAGAGATGGACTGCAGATGAACACGGCAAATAAGCCCCTGTGACCCCTTCAGTGTGACTGTTTCAGCGACACTGGGGAAAATGGGGCTGCTTGTCAAAAAACAAAACTTGTACTTGTCTGGATTAAAGGTTAAATATATTAAATGTATTAGATAAATCTGTAACATTTATGCTAGGAGATAAGATAGTGACGTATCAAAAAAAAAATCACAAAAGATGATAAAATGAGTAGAGAGAAGGACTATGAGTAGAAGTTACACTTGCTCATGATAGGTTCAGGCAAATACCAAGGCCTCCCTCTGCAGTGAATAGTAGAAAAATGTGGGTTTCCTGGAGGTAGCAAAATTTGCAGAGATAAGTAAATTTAGAAAGAGCATTACAATGAATTTTTAAATTAGCCAAAGGAATTAGGATAAGAGCTTAGGATCATCCTGACCTGTTCATGAAGTTTTATTTACAAAAAGAGAAGTAACCACATATTGGTTGTAGTGGACAGGGAAGTAGATGAATAAAAAT
Organism: Bos indicus x Bos taurus; assembly: GCF_003369695.1. Classification (NCBI taxonomy): domain Eukaryota; kingdom Metazoa; phylum Chordata; class Mammalia; order Artiodactyla; family Bovidae; genus Bos; species Bos indicus x Bos taurus. The sequence goes on from NC_040082.1 coordinate 82,329,370, forward strand.
GATTAAAAACAACAACAACAAAAACTTTCTTATTCTCCACCCATTGCCCAAAGACAGGATAAACTCATTGTCCTAGCATTCTTCATGATGGAGATGGCTGGCATCTGGTGGATGTCAGTCGTTATTCTCTAATTTGTCTAGTACTAGGCCCATATTGCTAATTGCTTGCAGACAAAGACATTGAATTAGGCCTCAAATGCAAGTCTGAGAAAACAAGATGGGTACTTTGTGTTTCTATAACTTGACTAAGCCCAGGGTTATTACAGCACCCAGTCTCTGCATCAGAAGAGATTTGCACCAGTCCCTTCCCCTGGGGTTTTATATTCCAAGAAACAAACATTCTAATATCATTATTTCCACACTTTTATCTTGCTTAAAGAAAATTGTACTTTAATACTTGGGTGCCAAAAATATATATGATCAGATGCTGTGATCCAGTAAAAAAAAAAAGATCAAATTCTTATTCAAAAGAATATACGGATACTCAAATCCATTCAATATTTTAACACACACATATTTAGCATGACTATAATTTTGCCTTTTCTCAAGAGAAATAATCACAACTATTCATTAGAAAATTTCTAGTACAAAGAACTAGATACAATTTTGAGCCATGAATCCACAAAGTCATCATGGTATATTGGAAAGACTTATATTAGGACTCTTAGGAAGATTCAAATCCAGTTTTGCCAGTCACTAGTTCAACCCATTTAGACAAGTTATGTAAATGTTCTTTGCCTCCATTTCCTCATTTGTCAAACGGAGATAATAATAAAACTGATTCACAGGTTTATAGCAAGGATTAAATTAATTCAAGTAGAACACTTACAGTACTGCCTGTCATCTCGTAAGCACTCAATAGATGCTAGTTGTTATTAGTTGGAGCCCAACCAAAATTCTGAAAGAGATGGGCATACCAGACCACCGGACCTGCCTCTCGAGAAACCTATATGCAGGTCAGGAAGCAACAGTTAGAACTGGACATGGAACAACAGACTGGTTCCAAATAGGAAAAGGAGTACGTCAAGGCTGTACAGTGTCACCTTGCTTATTTAACTTTATACAGAGTACATCATGAGAAACGCTGGGCCGGATGAAGCACAAGCTGGAGTCAAGATTGCTGGGAGAAATATCAATAACCTCAGATATGCAGATGACACCACCCTTATGGCAGAAAGTGAAGAGGAACTAAAAAGCCTCTTGATGAAAGTCAAAGAGGAGAGTGAAAAAGTTGGCTTAAAGCTCAACATTCAGAAAACGAAGATCATGGCATCTGGTCCCTCACTTAATGGGAAGTAGATGGGGAGACAGTGGAAACAGCATCAGACTTTATTTTTCTGGGTTCCAAAATCACTGCAGATGGTGACTGCAGCCATGAAATTAAAAGACTCTTACTCCTTGAAAGGAAAGTTATGACCAACCTAGATAGCATATTCAAAAGCAGAAACATTTCTTTGCCAACAAAGGTCCGTCTAGTCAAGGCTATGGTTTTTCCAGTGGTCATGATTGGATGCAAGAGTTGGACTGTGAAGAAGGCTGAGCGCCAAAGAACTGATGCTTTTGAACTGTGGTGTTGGAGAAGACTCTTGAGAGTCCCTTGGACTGCAAGAAGATCCAACCAGTCCATCTTAAAGGAGATCAGTCCTTAGTGTTCATTGGAAGGACTGATGCTGAAGCTGAAACTCTAATACTTTGGCCACCTCATGCAAAGAGTTGACTCATTGGAAAAGACTGATGCTGGGAGGGATTGGGGGCAGGAGGAGAAAGGGACAACAGAGGATGAGATGGCTGGATGGCATAACCCACTCAATGGACACGAGTTTGAGTGAACTCTGGGAGTTGGTGATGGACAGGGAGGCCTGGCATGCTGCGATTCATGGGGTCGCAAAGAGTTGGACACGACTGAGTGACTGAACTGAACTGAACATATATTTAATGTAAATTTTCAGAATATATGCATACCGATTATCTAGCTTCCATAATTATAATCAATAAAGCAGTTTCTTTATTCATGGGGTCACAAAGGGTCGGACATGACTGAGCGACTGAACTGAACTGAACCTTAAAAGTAGTTAAGAATTTTATTTGAGAACAAATATGACAGTCTTTAAATCATCTGAGTTATTCTCAGAGAAAAAATAATTGACTGGACCCAAGACCTGATATGGTACAGTATGCCTCATGTGTTATTAAGTTTCTAGATGGGAACCTTTACATAATTGGAGTTGTTTGGGCTCCTTGTCAAACAAAAACTTGTTATTGTCAACCTATCTCAACAGCAGATATTAATACAAAGGACCCCCTACAGAGAGCTGGGAATTTCAGAGGGAAAAAAAGATATCATAGCTTATAACCCTCAGTTCAGTCACTCAGTTGTGGCCGACTCTTTGCGAACCCATGGACTGCAGCACGCCAGGCTTCCCTGTCCTTCAATCACAGAGTTTACTCAAACTCATGTCCATTGAATCAGTGATGCCATCCAACCATCTTATCTTCTGTCGTCCCCTTCTCCTCCCACCTTCAATCTTGCCTAGCATCAGGGTCTTTTCAAATGAGTCAGGTCTTTGCATCAGGTGGCCAAAGTATTGGAGTTTCAGCTTCAACATCAGTCCTTCCAATGAATGTTCAGGACTGATTTCCTTTAGGATGGACTGGTTTGATCTCCTTACAGTTCAAGGGATTCTCAAGAGTCTTTTCCAACACCACAGTTCAAAAGCATCAATTCTTCAGCACTCAGCTTTCTTTATAGTCTAACTCTCACATCCATAGATGACCAATGGAAAAACCAAAGCTTTGACTAGATGGACCTTTGTTGGCAAAGTAATGTCTCTGCTTTTTAATATTCTATCTAGGTGGGTCATAACTTTTCATGGCTGCAGTCCCCATCTGCAGTGATTTTGAAGCCCAAAAAAATAAAGTCTATCACTGTTTCTACAGTTTCCCCATCTATTTGCCATGAAGTGATGAGACCGGATGCCAGGTTCCTAGTTTTCTGAATGTTGAGTTTTAAGCCAACTTTTTCACTCTCCTCTTTCATTTTCATCAATAGGCTCTTTAGTTCTTTTTTGCTTTTTGCCATAAGAGTGATGTCATCTGCGTATCTGAAGTTATTAATATTTCTCCCAGCGATCTTGATTTCAGCTTGTGCTTCATCCAGCCCAGCATTTCTCATGATGTACTCTGCATATAAGTTATATTTTTACAGAGACATAAATTCCCTATTTAGACCCTTCTGAAGTTGAAGTGACACGTAGAAAAGTACCTTGCATTGCTTCTGAGATTGTAACAGGTGCAGAATACAGTGGAGGCCCCGCCATTTCCCTATCTGGTTACGTTTTTTTTAAAGCAAAAGTGCATTGCTAAGCTGCTAAGTCACTTCAGTCGTGTCCGACTCTGTGTGAACCCATAGACAGCAGCCCACCAGGCTCCCCCGTCCCTGGGATTCTCCAGGCAAGAACACTGGAGTGGGTTTTCATTTCCTTCTCCAATGCATGAAAGTGAAAGTGAAGTTGCTCAGCTGTGTCCGACTCTTAGCAACCCCATGGACTGCAGCCTACCAGGCTCCTCCATCCATGGGATTTTCCAGGCAAGAGTACTGGAGTGGGGTAGAAAGTACATTAGGAGTCTGCAAAGCCATCTCACAATAGTTTTTCAAAATAAATTCTGAGGAAACTGTCTCTTCTACCCACCTTCCAACCTCCACTTTGACCTTTACCCCTGATGAGGATTTCACAGTTTACCGCTTGGGAAAAAATTGTATCAGTAAGTTTAGAAAACAGTTTGCAATGCTCAGAAGCATATTAAAAGATGTGCAGAAGAAAAGAAACTATTTTGATGTGTTTACGTTATCTGATTATCTTCTGGCTCCCAGCTTCATTCCCTGCCTTTCCCTGCTGCTAAGTCGCTTCAGTCGTGTCCGACTCTGTGTGACCCCATAGACGGCAGCCCACCAGGCTCCCTGTCCAGGCAAGGGTTCTCCAGGCAAGAACACTGGAGTGGGTTGCCATTTCCTTCTCCAGTGCATGAAAGTGGAAACTGAAAGTGAAGTCACTCAGTCGTGTCCGACTTTTCGCAACCTCATGGACTGCAGCTTTCCAGGCTCCTCCATCCATGAGATTTTCCAGGCAAGAGTACTGGAGTGGGTTGCCATCACCTTTCCCTAGGATCTGTATTTCTGGGAACTGCATTTACAAGGCATCCTTCCAAGGGGAGGACTGCTGGAAACTGAAGGATAGGAAGAGGGGAGAATTAAGTATTTTCTCACTTCCCTCCAGTGGTGTCTCCTCCAAGAGCTGTATCTTCACAGTGATTCCAGGTCCATTGGAAAACCCCTCCTTTTCATGGTCTCAGCTCTCACAGACAGCCTTAGGATGGGTCTAGATCCAGCTAGATGGCCCCAGTCTGGAAATACCACTTTCTACTGGTGTTAATCTCTAGGATGTTCCACATATCTTGTGTATCTCTGAAGCTCCTCTACAAACTGTCCCCATGTCGAAGTCCCTCTATTTTTCTATTAGAACTCTGATAATGACAAGCATATTTCCTAATGTATACAACAGTAAAAAATATATATATCATGAAAGTTGTTTGTGTCTTTACTGGGGACACTTTGGGCTACTGAGAAGGGTCGAATTCAGAAGATACTTAGAAGATACTCAGACAACAAAGCATATTCGGATAGGTCAGACATTTTGAAAAAAATATATGTATACATTTAGATTTTTTTTCTGGCTATTTTCCTTGATGAAATTAAGCAGCTGCTCAATAAATCCCATCCCCTTTTGTCCTATGTAGTCAGAGCCTTCATCTCATTTCCCAAAGGAAGTGTCTCCTTTCAGGATATCATAATAAGATAATGGACTGAGTGATCAATGTTGTGTGCGGTGGAACATTAAGAATGTGCCATAAAATATGGAAAACAATTTAGCCACTCTCTAATGCAAGCAATTCTTGTAAAAACTATACATGAAAAACATGTACCCAACTATTTTTTTCATGCCTTATGACAAGATTAGATGCAATAAAAATCTTGTCTTAGCGAACCAGCACGTTAGAAGATGCTGTCAGCAATAATTTTGCAAAGACATGTCCATTACCAAAGAGGGGCATTATCCTAAATTTACTCTCATTGAAGATTGATGTCTGCTATAAGCCACCATCTGTCTCTAGATTCTGTGGTATTACAATACTGTCACTCTGCACAGTGAAAGTGGTTTGTGGCTTCTTGTTTTATTTCCACGTCTTTATATTTTCAATTTTGAATTATGGACAGGCGATTTTTGGAACAAACAACCAAATATGACTGACCACGTGAAGTGTATGGATCAAGTCCAAACAAACTTACTGTTTTCCTAAGTAAGATGAAGAATGCATCAAATAAATTGTTTGAAAGTCATTACTCCACAGGGATTTACCCTAGTGTATTATCAGCTATTCTGTGATAAGAAAGTTATTTCAGCATATCTGGTCAGTTTTACAAATTCTCAGTGCTAATGCTCTATTGAGTAGAACAGTAGTTTCCAACTTTTTTGATTCTTCTTATCAGGAATAAAGGTTTTGATACTCAGGTACAAAAATTTATATATATATAAATTCTAGTTGCTGTCTAGTGGACAACAACTAGAATTGTTAGATGTAGCCAATAAATAAAAATATAAATCAACTAAAACTTTGAATGCCAATTTAGTTTATATTTCAGAAAAATAAGTAATTTTCAGTATAAATATGTCCCATCAACATGTAACTGGGTGTTCAGTATTTTATGTAATTTATTATATATATAATTTTATGTAATTTATATATATAATATATATATTTTATGTAAATATACACTTTTTATGCTATTATATTAATATATATTATGTAATATAGAGAACAAGATAAAAGTAAAATTATGGGATAAAAATAAGTGTAGGTAGAGGCTTGATTATTTTGACTTGTTCCATGAATCATCTCAATCAGACTGCTTAGGTGAGAACTTAGAGCAGTCAGGACATGTCGCAAATTCAATTTTGACACTGAGGTTCCATTTAACTCTTGTATATTGGAGGTAGGGGGCTTCCCTTGTAGCTCAGCTGGTAAAGAACCCGCCTGCAACATGGAAGACCTGGGTTCGATCCCTGGGTTGGGAAGATCCCCTGGAGAAGGGAAAGGCTACCCACTCCATTATTCTGGCCTGGAGAATTCCATGGACTGTATAATCCATGGGTTCGCAAAGAGTCGGACACGACTGAGCGACTTTCACATTCACGTTCATTGGAGGTAGGCTTGCCTCCAATAAATTACACAAAATACTGAACACCCAGTTACATGTTGATGCGACATATGTATACTAAAAATTACTTATTTTTCTGAAATACAAACCTAACTTGGCATCCAGAGTTTTGGTTGATTTATATTCTTATTTATTGGCTACATCTAACAATTCTAGTTGCTGTCCAACTGTCTGAAGCTTCCCTCAACACTTCATTCTGCCTACACCTCTCCCCAATTTCCTCAGTGAGTTGTAATTATTGTCTATTAACACACAGTTGACAGGTTTAAAGCCATATATTCTGCTCTGATTTCTTTAAATGATATTATCTGCAATGGGTTCTACTTTTATCTGAATAGAACAGAATACACATTGTGTGTATCTGTCTAAACAGGACATCAAAAAGCCAGTTTTTGTATGTCATTTAATTGCTTGTGTGCATGTCTTGTTGATTGAACTGGTTTATTCATCATTTATTCAATGCCTAATATATTTTAGACATGGGGCCCAGTACCTGTGGTATTAAGAATCATAAGACATGATTCCATTTCCTTCAGAGTAAAAGCCAATATCCTAAAAATGATCTATGTAGCCCACATATCTGGCCCAGCAGTAGTCATAAAAATGTCCCTCTCTGGCCTAAGGATATAACTGCTGTGTGCTTAGTTGCTCAGTCATATCCTCATGGACTGTAGGCCACCAGGCTCCTCTGTCCAGGGGGATTCTCCAGGCAAGAATACTGGACTGGGTTGCCATGCCCTCTTCCAGGGGATCTTCCCAACCCAGGGATTGAACCCAGGTCTCCCGCATGGCAGGTGGATTCTTTACCAGCTAAGCCACCAGGGAAGCCCAAGAATAGTGGAGTGGATACCCTATCTCTTCTCCAGGGGATCTTCCCAACCCAGGAATCGAACCGGGGTCACCTGCATTGCAGGCAGATTCTTTACCAGCTGAGCCACCAGGGAAGCCCAACTTCCCCTAAATATGGCCCATTTCCTCATTTCTTCCAGATCTTTTTCTTAAATGTGTGCATGTGTGTGACTTTATGTGACCACTTTCCTAAATTTATATTCCTTGCTATACTTATTATCCTCCTTTATTACTTGCTTTTCCTCTTAGACATTTACCATTAACAAATTCTATAAGTCACTTGTTTACAGTATTGTCTTTCTATCCTGTGGGAATACAGAGTCCATGAGGGCAGGCATTTTGTTTTATTTACAACTGAAAAATAATACCTGGAATGGTTCACTTAGAGCAGGGCCTGCAATAGAGCAAATGACTGATAATTTTTGAATAAATGAACCTATGTCCTCAAAGAGTTAAAGGTCTTATGGGGAGATGTAAGTCAGTGAGATAGCTTAGTCTACCATCTTGGGGATGGGAGGGCAAAAATATAAGTTAATGGTGAAACTTGTGCTGAATCCCAGTAATTCCACGGGCTCAGGCATCCCTGTGCAGGCAGAGCAGGGTACAAACAGATCACCAGGGAGCTAAAGGCAGAGGCAGGGCACCACGAAGAGTGGAAGAGAAAGAAAGGAGGCAGGGGGCAAAGACAAAGGGGGAGAGTTTTTTGAAAAAGAAGATGAAAATGTTTCTAAGAACAAATTGCCGAATGAGTAAATTGATAAATTTAGTCTGGTTAGTCTAGGTTTCATGGCTTCTGAAATATTAACAGTCATAATGATGATACACATCAAAACTTCTTTGGTTTGTGCCATATTTTCAGTCTATTGCTTTCTTTTTTTTTTTTTTTTTTTTGATGAAAGTGAAAGAGGAGAGTGAAAAATTTGGCTTCAAGGTCAACATTCAGAAAACAAAGATGATGGCATCCAGTCCCATCACTTCATGGCAAATAGATGGGGAAACAGTGTCAGACTTTATTTTTCTGGGCTCCAAAATCACTGCAGATGGTGACTGCAGCCATGAAATTAAAAGACGCTTAGTCCTTGGAGGAAAGTTAATACCAACCTCAAGTCAAGTCGAGTCTCTCACTCAGTTGTGTCCGACTCTTTGCAACCCCGTGGACTGTAGCCCACCAGGCTCCTTCATCCATGGGATTCTCCAGGCAAGAATACTGGAGTGGGTTGCCATTTCCTTCTCCACAGTCTATTGCTTTCTGTATGTTATTTCTTTTATTTCTCCCCAAATTATGTACAGCAGGTAATTTATAGGTACGAAAATTGAGACTTTGAGAATCTCACTAGAAAAATTTTCAAATACTGTAAATGTTAATAGGTGACAGAAGTGGGACTCAGATCCTGAGAACTTTCAGAGTATTTTCTTTACACTAAGCCTTTTTTCTAGATTCCAATGCACCTTACATGTACCTTTTTCATAGAATTGAGCACAGAGTGTAACTTCTTCTTGCTTGTCCTCTATTATCCAATGATGAAGACACAGACATCTGTATTTGTATATCTGATTATATACAGTGGCCCTTAGGAAGACCTCAGACCATTGTAATATCATGGCTAAGAATTTTTTTATCTCCAGAAACCAATGTTCACCCTCTTTGGGGGTGATATAGCCCTTGTTTGAGAATGCATGGTCTAGTGGAATATAGGCTTTTTGTAATTGACTTTCCATGAAGTGAAGTGAAAGTCGCTCAGTCGTGTCTGATTCTGTGTAGTCCGTGGAATTCTCTAGGCCAGAATACTGGAGTGGGTAGCTGTTCCCATCTCCAGGGGATCTTCCCAACCCAGGGATCGAACCCAGTTCTCTCGCATTGCAGGCAGATTCTTTACCAGCTGAGCCACCAGGGAAGCCCTAAAGACATCTTATGAATAAAAAGTTGTCTTAGCAACCACTTGTTGGTAAAGCAGGCTAGACTGAAGTCAGGAGACAGCTCTTAGTCGGGCTCTGCCTCTAACAAGCTGTGCAATCTTGCATAATTTAAATGTTCTGGCCTTTTGTTACCTTAATTCTGAAACAAGGGACTATGCTGAATTAACTTCAAAATCTTTTCCAGTTGAGAAACTTCATGATCTTACATAATGAAACCTGATTGTTGGCTACTTTTCATTTGCTTTGGTAAACTACATAGTTCATGGAGTTAAGACACTTATTAGTGGCTTCATTTGCTGGTAATAAATACGTGGTACTTTTCCTTTTCTTGTGATCTGCATTCATACTTCAGGACTTCAGGATGTTTTTGGTGAATATTGTAAACTCTTATCTCGTTAAGGGCCCCTGTGACTTCACTGATGCAGGCCAGAATGACTTGGCAACCATCAGAGAGATGGATTTCCTTCACAGTTCTGGGTCAGAGGTACAGATGTTCATGGGATCTTAGCTGTGTCACTACAGCTAATGAATTTGTGCTGTGTTCCACGGCATTAAGTTAGACCTGACCTTCGAGTCACATTTAAGAGAGAGCAATCATAGGTCACAAATCACAAAGGTTTAAGTAATGGCCTCTTCTATCACAAGAAACTGATTTAAGCAGATTTGATTTTATAAATAATGCTCAGAATTTAGGGAACTTTAGAATAGTACTGCCTGTTATAGATCTCAATTAAAATATATGAATGTTTGGATTATTTCAGAGAATTTTAATGTACATCAATACAAATGAACTTTATTTGTATATGTTGAGAGAATTGAATCATCAGAGAATGAATCATTTTGGAAGTGCCTGGGGACTTTTTTATTTAAGAGAACTCTATTAGACATTCTGCATAATGAAGAATTATTTTTATATTATGAGTAATTCTCTTTACTGCACTTGTTTCAGAAATTTGCTCTCTTTGGCATTTGTTTTTGGAGAGTGGGGTTTATTCTCATATTTTCCAGGTCTTTTCTAACTCTTCTGCTCTCTTTTTCATTTTCTGTTTTGTCAGGAGGGCCAGGAGCTTTTTACAACATTCTTTGGATTGAGTGTATATTTTTTAGGTTATTCAGAGTAACAGATTCCAAAACAAACAAACTTTTATTTTAAAAATGCTGACTACTAAATATTTTCATAGAAAATGTTGATGCTTTCATGGTAACAGTCTCTGTCTTTTTACTTTGTCTTATCAAAGATTCCTACCTCTCAAGGGAGAAAGGGAAGGAAAATAAGTGTGCAAACGGCATCAGATAATCCAATCTGCCACACACATATTGAGTGATGTTCACACTGTCTGTAGTAACTGGGATTTTCCTTTTAAATTTCAGTAGATTATTAATATGTTCTACTCATCACAAAAAACTAACAGATTACAACATCTTCAATAGTATATGACTTCACTTTCATTTTGCAGGATTGAATTTCAGGAGAGTTATGTGATATTTAAATATTAAATACAAAAATCTTCTTAGAAGATTATTTATAAATATAAAAAGATTAGACCAGAGGTATGAATTCATCCATTAGACACCATCAACTTGTTTGTTTCAATCTGATAAACTAGTTCCTATCAAAACTTAACCACTGCCTACTTTTGGAACTCTGTCAACTACTAGGTTTATTTCAAATCCATAAAGTCGGATACTGAATAGCAACTTTGCAGCCTATAAAAATTAATGTAAAACATAGACTGTTTATACAAATCTAATAAAACAGCTTGACAGAAAAAGAAAGGCCCAAGATTGTGTGGTTGTTTGGGAAGTAGCAGGACTAAGAGGGGCTTTATTTAATTTTATGTGGTGCAAGGTAAACCTGAGCAAATTCATAAAAGGAGTAATAAAGTAGAAGGAAGGTATTTAGGGATTCAAGTGAGACAACAACTAATCACTGGATCAAGTTCCTTCACTAATTGAGGTACAGATGAGAGGGCCATGGAGGAGGGTTAGTTTTAGAAGGAATTCTGAAATGGGGAGGACATTGAGTGGTGAAGAAAGGGATTTGGGGATAGAAAGGCAGTCTGGTTCCAGCACAGTTCTTCCCAGGAATGGGCTGAGGGCTGCGTTTAAAGGCTCATATTTCTCATGATGCCCTGAATGGAGAAGTAGGATCTATTGGTAGAAGCTACAGGACACATATTTCACTGTACTCCAAGGAAGCTCTTTCTAGCAATGTGATCTGTCCATAATTATAAAGAGTGACCCTTGGAAGTACTGGGTTCCAGTCTTTGCCCTGTGTGCCAGAGAAACCTATTTGGCAGATTGCTACAGAGAAGATACAAACATGAAATGAATATTCTGAAGGAATAACGGATAGCTCTTTCAGAGGAATCCAGTCATCACCCTGTTCAACTCCTTTGTTTCTTCTCTTCTACTCTAAAAGTCCATTGCTAACCCCATAAAAATCTACTTCTCTGATCAATTCAGTAACAGGAAACTTTCTGTCTCCTTAGATGAAGAAGTAGAAAGGAAAGGGACAGTGGATCTAGGTAGCTTTTATTATGACCATATTTATCAGACATCACCAAGTATCCATCTTAGCAAATTTCCTTTATATACAGTCACTATCACAGTTATTTAAAGGAAGATATTTCCTGCAATAAGAATTGACTCTGATAATTTGTCCATTTATTCAGCTTTAAGACTGTATACTCTTTAAGTTTGGACATTTACTTATGGATTTCCTTCTATAGGTTAATAGAGTCTTGTTCATAAAAATAAAATTGCTTGAAATACACTTTTAAACTAGTTTGGAGAATCTGCCAAACCAATCTGTTCATTTCGATCACTGCTGTTTCTTTGGTGTTATATTATTTTTAAGTGAAAGTAAAACAAATAGTCAGCCTTTTATTCTGAATAATTCAAATTAATTTTTGAGTTTCTCATTAGGGATGCTTCATTAAGTTCACACCAACCTCATGGACCATAATTTTAAACATCTGGCATTCTACTAATATGCTTTCTCTCCTACTGAGTATGACCATCACAATTGATAAACATCATTAGATCATTATCTTTGACAGTGAAGAAATGTACACTTACCACTGCTGAGAATGCTCTTTCCAGCATCTCTTCATGCTGTACTTTCAAGACCAACTCTTTGCAGTCTACTAGGAAATGTGGCTCCAGAAATCTTGGTGCTTACCTTGCAGGTATGAGAGCTTACAGGTACAGGATCAGGGAGACCAGTGTACAAGTAACTCAAATTGATGATTTAATAAATGTGTGATAATTTTGCCCAGTATAGACATTTTTGACTTTAGAATGAATTATTTTCAAAATTCTTTCACTTTTTTTTTTTTTTTCTGTAAAGGACAGGCAGCATTGCAGAGCCTAATATTCCTGGATGTAGGCAACCAGGTCATCTAAATTAGCCAACCATGAGAGCACTCCAATATGCTGTTTATAATAATCTTTATACTTTTGTCCTAATTTACAGATTATCACTCTATGATTAACTTAAAATACATCACACATAAAATCTTAACTGATTATCTCTTTGAAATAAGGCTATTTTGAGGTGATAAAATGTTCCAAACTTGGATTTTGGTGAGGTCTGTACCATTTTGTAGAATTTTATTAAAAGTTATTCAATTGTACCATTTAATTACATTGAATCATTGAAGTCACCACTTAAATGGTGAATGTCATGGTATGTAAAGTATATCTCCGCAAAGATTTTTTTAAAAAAAGAAATTTGGAATTATTTCCTATTCCTACTTAGGTTTGACATGGATGAGATCTTTCCCAGCAGATATTATGTTGGTCTAATATCCATGCCTGTTCGTGTTTGAAATATAGGTGGATGATCAGTAAGTGCCTTTTAGGACTGAGTTTCCTTTTGTACGTGATATCTCATCCAATTTGAAGAATTATACTAAACAGCTCCCAGAGAACAAGTATAAGTTCATGAGTTAATATGAAGCAACTCAGGTACCATGGAGAATAGTGTAAAAGTTTTCAAATCAACTCTAAATAGTTATGAGCAATCATTTTATATTTAAACTGATAACCTCACAAAAGGAAATGAAAAAAACAAATCATGGTTTTAAAAGAACGACTAAATATCATGCTATAATTAAGAGGTATAATCATCTATATAAGGGTGAGCCCAGTTTAATGGGACAGACTACACTGAGTTGGTAGATCCAGCTGGAGCACATCTGGACAGTATGTGATCATCAGTGGAGTCCATAGAAGGCAACAGACAGTTAGTATCAGATATGTTCCAAATTTGGGCTCAAAGCTATATGTTGGATATTTTGGAGAGGAATCAGAAGACAAATAAGATCGTCTACAGAGACAGAGATGTGGGTTCCAGAATGAAAAATAGAAAGCCATTCTAAGTAGATTAAACTTCACTTACAGGCTGGCTACAAAGAACAACGGCAGTATTCAACCTCTAACACTGAGGCAGAAGATAAAGAGAGCTTAGCCACAAGCTGGACTGAAGTTGAATTGCTTGAGAAATTTACCTAGACTTCCCTAAATTCTCTGAATTTCTGAATTAAAAGCAAACTTTCTATGACTTAGTGTTCACATTTATATCTAAAATCCAAATTTTATTTACTTATTTATTTTTAACTTTTTATTTTATATTCGACTATAATTGATTAACAACATTGTATTGGTTTCAAGTGTATAGCAAAGTGATTCAATTATACATACTATCTATTCTTTTTCAAATTCTTTTCCCATTTAGGTAGTTTTATAACATCGAGCAGAGTTTCCTGTGCTATATGCTGCTGCTAAGTCACTTCAGTCGTATCCGACTCTGTGCGACCCCATAGATGGCAGCCCACGAGGCTCCCGTCCCTGGGATTCTCCAGGCAAGAACACTGGAGTAGGTTGCCATTTCCTTCTCCGATGCATGAAAGTGAAAAGTGAAAGTGAAGTAGCTCAGTCCTGTCTGACTCTTCGGGACCCCATGGACTGCAGCCTACCAAGCTCTTCCACCCATGGGATTTTCCAGGCAAGAGTACTGGAGTGGGTCGCCAGTGCCTTCTCCTGTGCTATATAGTAGGTCCTAATTGGTTATCCATTTTAAATATAGCAGCATGTGTAAAGTAATTAGCCTCCAATTAAAATAAATACATTTAAAAAATAAAAAAAATAAAACATCCCATGAGAAAAAAAAAAAAAAAAACAAATATAGCAGCAGGTAAAAATTTTTTAATTTAGAAAGCCATAATAACACAGAACAAATAATTGATCAATTTATAGACTAAATTAAAGGGAAAAAACTTGTAAATCCCTCAATCTCTCCTTTTACAAATGTAGGTAGGATAATAATAATGAATTTCAACCATACACTACTTTTCAAGCAGCCCTGATCATACACACAAATGCACAAACCTCCTGCTTTCAAATAGTTACATTTTTAACAAGATGAATTCAACAGTTCACCATCCTACCAAAATAAGAAAAATACAGAGAAACATAAAAATCAGCAGACTTAAAATGCTACATATTTATAGGCTGTGAGTTCCTAAACCAGAATGAAAAAAAACATAGGATGAGTGTCCAAAAACAATTCTGCAAGTCAATACGATAAATCAGGCCCAGAAGTCACAAACACAATAAATCAATTGAAACTGCCAAACCACTCTTCTCAACCTACTGGATTTAATTAAAACCACCACTCAGTTCATGAGAGGCCTTCTTATAGAGCAGATAATATCATTCAGTCTCAGCCATTCACCCAAACCTGCTGTGGGAGACACAGCATGTTAAATTTTAATCAAGGGGCCTGTGAAGAGCGGCAGGGTTTAGTCCACATCTACAGCAAGGCACTGTCATCGGTTCCATGTCCTCTTCTCATCCTCCCAAAGCACTCATTGAGAATGCCTTCCGTCAGCCCTCAACACCATTAGAAGAGTAAGTGCCAGATACATGCAGGAGAAATGTTGCCTTGCTGGCCCTTGCTTTTGTGTTGAAAATACAGCACAGCCATTGAAATGACTAGGATATTTAATCAAACGTGTAAAACAAGAGGTGCCATGGGTGCTCTATGGTTTTAGGTTCTTTAGTGAATCTACCAAGACTTCTTAACCCTAGCTCAGAGTCTATAAAGATCAGTTACCAAACAACCTATAAATGCCACGTGGTAGAATGATAAAAAGAATGAAGCCAAAAAAAAAAAAAAAAAAAAAAGCACTCACAAGCAAGGATGAATTCACAAGGCTGGCAAAGGGCACAGGTTTGGCCTTTGCCACAGCTTCCAGGCATTTTCTAGGACTGGAGGTTAGGAATCTCACTGGCCCTTAAAAAGAAAAGATCCCTTGGGTTTAGTGCAGAAAAGACATAGAGATACCCACCCATGAGGTTGTTTTAACTTGAAGGATCACATTATTCATCATGAACAGTCTCTAAACTCAGTCAGCAGAAGCCTTTCTGGCACTTTTCTTGTGTATACTTGGCTCCATTTTATGAAGACAGAACAGACTATGTTTGGCATTTTTGCCTTGAGTTATTGACATGTTTTAAATTATGCTGTTTTATGTCCATTCTTAATAGAACAGAAATCTGCTACAAACGATCTTTATTAACAGACCGCCTCAGGTGCTGAGACTCTCGATTTAACAACGTCTCCAAACAGACAGACAGGGAGCTTGTTAATAGGCTTTTCCAACCCTTTGGCTTCTGTGAGACGTAAGTGGATTATGGAGGTTTGTTTGTCAGGCTATCCTTTTTACATCACTGTCTGAATAATTGCCACAAAGGCCTATTGCTTTGGCCTAATTAACAAAATGTACAAAATCCCGAACATAGAACTTTTATTGACTAACCATCTCCATGGGAAGCATATGAACCCTCATCACTCCTGGCCCCAGACAGACGGTCTTAGTGATGTTACACACTGAACTACAGCTTGTTACTATACCAAGAACTTGTCTTAGGATTTTTGAGCCACTCAGAAAGTGTCACAAAAAAACACATTTATTGGTTTTAGTTTAAAACTCAGTATCCTTGGGATGAGACCAATTCTTATGCAAATTTCACCCTATGTTCACTGTAAAACTTTATACTATCAGTTCTGCTTTGTTTTTTATTCACAGAAACTGATCCTTGAGGAGGTGGATTCATAGTATAAAAGACTTGATGGAAAAGTTAGAAATATGGAGAAAAAGTAAGGGTTAGTAAGCTTCCTTGGTGGCTCAGAGGGCAAAGCGTCTGCCTACAATGCGGGAGACACAGGTTCGATCCCTGGGTCGGGAAGATCCCCTGGAGAAGGAAATGGCACCCCACTCCAGTACTCTCGCCTGGAAAATCCCACGGACAGAGGAGCCTGGTAGGCTACAGTCCATGGGGTCGCAAAGAGTCGGACATGACTGAGCGACTTCACTTTTTCACTTTACTGTTCAAACACTTCTCATTAACTAGAAAACTACTTGAACAAAGACTTCAGGGCTTGTGTGTCAGAGGACTGTTTCAGGCTCTGAGACTAAACTAGTGAGAAGACAGCCAGCATCCCTGCTCTTTGGAGCTTTTAGTATCAAGGATAGCAGATTTTGAAAAGCCCAGGTGATGAGGCCTATAACTATTTCTGCATTTGATATGCTTACAGGTGTCCCCCTTTTCCACAGTTTGACTTTCAGCGGTTTTGATTTCAGTTACCCACCATGATCCAGAAAAATGTTAAATGAAAATTCCAGAAATAAACAATTCTTAAGTTTTGGACCTGGACTTGAACTTTGGACTTGGGCTGCAAAGAGATCAAAATAGTCAATCCTAAAGGAAATCAACCCTGAATATTCACTGGAAGGACTGATGATGAAGCTGAAGCTCCAATACTTTGGCTACCTGATGCAAAGAAACAATTCATTGGAAAAGACATGGATACTGGGAAAGATTGAAGGCAAAAGGAGAAGGAGGCAGCAGCAGATTAGATGGTTAGATAGTATCACTGACACAATGAACATGAATTTAAGCAAACTCTGGGAGATAGTGGAGGACAGAGGAGCCTGATGTGTTATGGTCCATGGAGTTGCAAGGAGTTGGATATGACTTAGTGACTAAACAATAAAAACCTTTTAAATCTTGGGAGGTTCTGAGCAGCATGCTGAAACCTCACACGGTTCCCCTCCATCATGCTCAGGACATGAGTCATCCCCCTGTCCAGTGTACCCTTTCTGTAGCAGGCTTGTGTTATCAGATCAACAAGTATTATCACAGAGCTTCTGCTCAAATAATCCTTATTTTACTTACCAAAGGGCACAAAGCCCAGCAGTAGTGATTCTGGCAATTCCAATCTGCTAAAGAGAAGCCAGGCAGTGCCTCCTTTAAATGAAAAGGTGAAAGATACTTTCTTAATAAGGAAGAGAAAAGCTGTATGCTGAGGCTGTTAAGATCTATGTAAGAATAAATCTTCTTACCTATGAAATGGTGAACAAGGAAAAAGAAATCTGTGCTAATTTTGCTGTCACACCTCAAACTACAAAAGTTATGGCAACAGTGCATGATAAGTGCTTAGTTAAGACAGAAAAGGCATTGAATTTGTACAATAAGCTATTTGAGAGAGAGACCACATTCATATAACTTTTATTATAATACAATGCTGCTGCTGCTGCTGCTGCTAAGTAGCTTCAGTTGTGTCCAACTCTGTGTGACCCCATAGACAGCAGCCCACTAGGCTCCTCTGTCCCTGGGATTCCCAGGCAAGAACACTGGAGTGGGTTGCCATTTCCTTCTCCAATGCATGAAAGTGAAAAGTGAAAGGGAAGTCACTCAGTCGTGTCCAACTCTTAGCGACCCCATGGACTGCAGGCTACCAGGCTCCTCTGCCCATGGATCTTCCAGGCAAGAGTACTGGAGTGGGGTGCCATTGCTATATCTGTCTTATTATTACTTATTGTTGTTAATCTCTAACTCTGCCTAATTTATAAATTAAACTTAATCATAGCTTTGTATATATAGAAAAAAAACCAATATATATAGAGCTCTGTACAATCCAAGCTTTCAGGCATTCATGTTGGGGGTGGGGTTGGGGGGCTGTTTTGGAACATAGTCCCTGCAAAAAAGTGAAGATTACTGTAACTTTCCTTAGGAACTCAGTAAAAAGCCCATAGGATGAAAAATTCTGTTTGATGACTTAGGAAGTTAGATTGGTCCTGAGAGAATAATCTGTGTACATCATTTTATGTAATATTCAGAAGGTACATATTGGAAAAGTTACTACAGACATTTTTTTTTTGAATTTGAGAAGACCTACAATCTGCTACAATTAAAATGATAATCCAACAAAAACTGAAAAGCAAGACAAATAAAAATTTCTTAATGTACTTATACACACAGATAGGTTAGAAAGTTTTGACTAAATTTACGTTTTTGCTTTTTAAATCAGTCAAGTAACTTGATAATGACTGCAGAGAAAGCAAAAGATTCAGTTCAAACAACTGAATGAGCTTCAGTTGGGAACTCAGCTATAGCAACATTCATAGCACTGAATTAATTCAGAAAGCTTAAAAGCTCTAGGAATAGACTGCAATTTTTCTTTTTTCTTCTCCAGTACAAAAGGGGGCAACAGCATTTTTTTTTTAAATCTCAGAAAGATATCTTGTCTAATCTTGGGAATTTATGCTGAATTTTGGAGAAAATTTCCCCCTGGAGCAGTCTGTGCACATAAGCACACACACATTGGCATCTGTCAACATGGAACTGAATTCACCAAAAATGTGAAGAGCACCTGTCGTGTTCTCACATTAAGATGAGTGTCATAGCAGCTGTCCTCAAGCTTAAAAATCAACATGGGGGAGTAGAGGAAGGGCAAAAGTTAGATAGGCTGAGGTCAGAAGCTGAGCAGAATAGGATACTGGAATATTCTTCAGGTGAAGACAGATTACGGCAGGAAAAGGCAATGTCTCCCATGCTAGTAGTCCTTCCAAAAGCCCTGGGGAATTGAAATAAAAGCAGAGACTTTCTTTTTTTAGATCAGCAGCAATAATAACAACAGCAATAATTAATAGAAACTATCATTTGTTGAGAGTTTACCTTGTACCCCATTTACTTGATGGTTTACATTTATGAATTTCATTACTGTTGCTGCTGCTGCTGCTAAGCTGCTTCAGTCCTGTTCGACTCTGCTCGACCCCATAGACGGCAGCCCACCAGGCTCCCCCGTCCCTAGGATTCTCCAGGCAAGAACACTGGAGTGGGTTGCCATTTCCTTCTCCAATGCATGAAAGTGAAAAGTGAAAGTAAAGTCGCTCAGTCGTGTCTGATCCTCAGCGACCCCATGGACTGCAGCCTTCCAGGCTCCTCCATTCATGGGATTTTCCAGGCAAGAGTACTGGAGTGGGGTGCCATTGCCTTCTCCGTCATTACTGTTAACACTCTGCAAAAGTAGGTTTTACTATTGTCTCTATTTTACATGTGAAGACACAGAGAGTAGCACTTTGCTCAAGATCACAAATCCAATGAGAGGTAGAATCAGTATTTAAACCTACTCCAAAGCCCATGCCCTTATCCACTGTATGAAATTTGCCGAGCCTGGACTGATGCACAGGGCTTTTTGGTGGTTGTGAAGGAGGGGAGGTAGTGATTCATCACTCTTTGCCCAGAGAGTTGTTTGCCCTAGATTTTGCAAGAGATCATGTTTAAGGTAAACCGGTTATCACCTGCCAAGACAGCAATGATTTACAATTATTTATTAAGAAAATGTTCTGTGTGCGAGTGGTCTCTCTCTGAAAAAATGCCAACAAAGAGGCCTTGTCAGTTTTTTGGCAGAAATACATCTAAACACATAAAAACAAGTTTAAACACTATTATTTATGCGTAATTCTTTCTTGGCATCATCTCTCACTTGCCACAATTTGCAGCCAGAAAACACTTATTTCTACTTTTCTTACTCTAGAAATAATCCAGCCTTAAGTGGATCTAATTCCTTCCCAGAAGACAAACAGCCCTGTCAGGACTTGGTGGTGTGTGCTGTGTTTGAGGCATCAAGGTTTCCATTCACTGCACAGCTGCACGGACTCCGGAAGCTGGTGCTAAGCCAGAGTTCTGTACCCACTGAGATCTGCAGTCTGGAATGATAAACACACAGCTGCCCGTGGCGAGGGCCACAGACATAATAGATGGCCATGTCTCCACTGGAGTCAGGCAAAGCCAACACAAATCATTAATCCAGCTGCTGATATGTTAAATATAACAAAACACGTACAAAATGGTGACCTGTCTCCATAGAAGACAGTGATGGGGTGGTATGAGGCGGAAGCAATTTAAGGCAACAGGACAGAGTCAGGGGCTGTGCAGTCCTTTGTAAAGTTCTGCAGGAGAGCTGATTTACTGCCACAAGGCCTCTTGCTGCAAATAGTTCATAAAGCCTACGACCTGAGGACTTGCCCACGGGACCACAATAACATTTATCTAGCATAAATTAATGTGTTTCAACCACTAATTCAATTTGGCCAGCCTCATTCTTCTGGTTTTGGCAAAGCCTCGCCTTGCTGTAAAGTCACTTGGTGACTCACACGAATGGCTGGGTTTGTTAAGGAGTCACACACCGCTAGGCACAAAGAGTGCTCTTAGTTGAGTAGTCATAAAAATATACCTCCAGAGCACATTTGGAGCTGTGCTAATTGAAACTTCCTCTTTAGAGGAACCTGATCAAAACCAGCTGTAGGAGTCAAGCAGGAGCAGATTTCAACATCACATTAAAAGCTCAGCAGATTCAGAAAGAGCAGCAATGTTTGAAAGAAGAGGGCATTGAGGCCCCAACACGCACTCTAATTGGCTCCCAACACTCTGCTGCGAGCTGGTGACCTAAACCTGGAGAGCAGCAGGAAAAAACTTCTCTGCAAGCTTGATTTGAAAAAAAAAACCGGAGTGCAGTTCCCCTCATAAAATTCCAAATCTGCCAAGCTTCTCAAGGAACACATGGGAAAAAACCACAAAGGCCTAGTGAATTTAGGAAAATGAAGTGAGATGAAGTGGAATATTGTTCTTAAAAGGTAGAAACAAGAGCGTCAGTAATTTTGTTGGTAGGATAGCCTCTTAAGAACATACCATTCTTAAAAAAAAAAAAAAGAACATACTATTCTTATTAAAAAAGAGAAACGCAACATCCAGCGCACAGAGGATAAAACCAGCAAAATCCTAATAAAAAGCAAAAACATGGAAGAAACATGACAACACAGACTGTACTTAAAGATGAAAATGTGAACTATCTTCTCCTCTCTGGCTGCATGTGGAATTCCAAGACATAAGGAACGCATTCTGTCAGTGTGTGTAGTAGCAATCTGCATCCACAGGTTTGCTGAAAATGTGGAATAATCATGCATTTTCTGTGTTTGCTTTACTGGAGTGGGGTTAGCCACTTGTAAAGGAAGCAGTCACTGATACATAAATATAAATAGCATGTTCTACCCATCAAATATGTGAATTTTATTTAATTTAGATGAGTGGGGTGCCTGGAAATGTTAAAAGGAAGTTATGTTTTATAGCACCTTTAAGTAGCATATAAATTAGGAAGGATGGCTACTTCTTTTAATTTATTTACTCATCAATTTAATGGAGTGTCTAGTTTGGGAGCTATGTCACAGTGATTCATAAAGATACAGGTTGGGGAGGTTTATTTATGTAGATGTGGAAGGATCATTATGTTTTATGCCACAAAAGGATGAGAGCAACTATATATATGAATTATAATGAGTATTCTGGTGGATATAATTGCTAAGTCACTTCAGTCGTGTCGGACTCTGTGCAACCCCATAGATGGCAACCCACCAGGCTTCCCCGTCCCTGGGATTCTCCAGGCAAGAACACTGGAGTGGGTTGCCATTTCCTTCTCCAATGCATGAAAGTGAAAAGTAAAAGCAAAGTTGCTCAGTCCTGTCGACCCTCAGCGACCCCATGGACTGCAGCCTACCAGGCTGCTCCATCCATGGGATTTTCCAGGCAAGACTACTAGAGTGGGGTGCCATTAGCGCCACAAATAGTAACTATGAAAGTTGAAAATTTGCTTCATTTTCACCCTCTTTTTGGAATGCATTATGTGGTTAATCTTTTCTTGTGTTTTTTCTTTTTGTCACAAATAAAATACATTAAATTGACCCACTGGGTTTAAAAACAAAACAACTTCACCAAAGTAAGTTTCATAGTCATATAATCCTATATTCCCTTTTTATGTTTAAAATTTTGCATCCAGAGTTTGACTGTCACTGACACAAAATGTGGCCTCTGGTATATGTGATACAGCTTTTAAATTTGTGCAGATTTGAGTAGCAAGTATTTCTAATGCTTCTTTGTTATCCTTATGGCTTGCCAGATAGTGAATCATCCTCAATGCATAATGTAATTCACAGTTGCAATGCTATGCCTTTGATTTTATTTATCTTGTTTGTCCAAGTTCTACAGACATTAGAGAGGCTTAAATTTAGTGTTCTTAAACATGAAAGAGGCTGAAGAATTTGGAATTTTTTTGAAAGATAATTCAAAACTAAGGGGTGAAAAAAAAATTGTAAAATAATCCAAACACGATTTCTTGATTTAAAATGTTTTGTGGAAAGCAGTCATCTGACCCAGCTTCTCCCAATTTTCTCACTAAAATGTCTTCTTTAAAATTCAGAGCAGATGAATACACACAGGTTGTCACCAAACCTGGATCTGAAGTTAATAATATCAGAATCTACAAGTTTCCAATTATCTAAGATTTAAAAGAATAAGGAATAAAATCACTTTCAGGTTCTGTACAATTAGAAACAATAGAAATCAGTCCACTAAAAGTGAGTAAAGTCCCCACATTTCTTTCCTACTGCTTTACCCCTGACTCAGAAAATTGTCTGTACTGAAAACAAAGCCTGACAGCTGTTCTAAGGACCCAGGGTGCTATATTCTGGAGTAGCACAATGCTGTCTCCACCTTCCTTTCACACTAGCTGTACTTTCTGAGTTTGAACACTAAGAGATGGTCCACTGAAACTTGCAGAAATCTAGGCAGAGTCAGTGGGTTGCTTTGGAAGGTGGTGGTGTATGTTCAGGAATTAAAACACAAATGCAGGTAAGAATTCACCTTGGGTCAGCGGAACTGTAGCAGCCAAAATCCTGCTAACTCTGAGAATTAGACTAGGAATTGAGCACGATCTTCTCTCTAAGAGGAAGAATAGGTCAGAAGCCATGAGAGTATTCAAAGGTTGAGACCAGATAAATATCTCTTTATTATAGGATATATTTTAAAGATTCATCATGAAACATATGAAAAAAATACTGCATAAAAAGAAAAAACATTTATCATCCTACAGATTAAAATGAAGAGCAGATCTCTGAGTTGATGAGCTACAAAGAATTAACTTAGAATATTATTTGGTAACCTCACATGTCAGAGGTGGTTAGTCTCTCATTCTTCCCGGGCTGTCATTTACAGCTGCATTTCAAACTCCCTTAGAGATGTTGGTCAAGACTAAAGTTTCTACAGGGGAAGGTAAGCATGGATGTCAATAGATCAAAAAGAAATAAAACAAAACAAAAAGCCCTTACTCTAAACATCCACATTTTCCCTATCAATTAGAAATAGGAATAAGACAGCCTTGGAAGATGAATGTTGAAAATGGCAGAGCTCCCCTGCACCATGATGGGATAGGTAGATTAAATCAACACACACACAAGAATGACTAGACAATCTGGATAATTACTTTATTTATTATTTACTTTATTATTTATTATATTTATAATTTCCTATAATTTATTATATTATAATTTACTTTATTATTATTAAAACTGCCTAAAGATAAAGCTAACTATCAAAGAGCAAATAATTATGAGAATAAGGTCAATAAAAAGATAAAACATTTAGAGAAATGAACCCCAGCATCTGGGGACAGTTTCTCCTAAGGATAGCTGCCAGTTCTGGAGAAGGCAAGTGAGAGGCTAAGAAATCAGAATTTGTGACCACATTGCAACATTGCAAAGCTATAGGTCTCTATAGACCTACGTACGAATGCTAGGATCCTCAAGGCTGCTTACCTACTCCATGAGGAAGGTTGATTTGGTTATAGAACAGTTGTTGCAAAGACTGATACCAGTCTTTTTAGTTCAATTTAAGATATTGAAATGATCCCAGATTGTCAGTTGTCTACTACAAACAAATGTAAAAATTATATCATATTCATCCTTAATTGACTTTTTCCAAGTTAAGTTTACTGAGGTAAATTTATATTTAGTTAAATTCTCTCTTTTTAGTATACAGTTTTATGAATTTTGACAAACACTCATGTAACTGCCTCCATGATAAAGATATAAAAAACTGGTTTCTGTCATTCCCAAAAGTCCCCTCATGTGCCTTTGTGATTGATTCATTTCCCTGCCTTTTGCCATGGCAATCACTGATTTGATTTTTGCCATTGTGGTTTAGTCTTTTCCACAGTATCCTATGAATGGAATGATGCAGAATGTTGCCTCTGAATCTGGATACTTTCACTTAGCATAATGCATCTGAAATTCATCTCTGTGTTTAAATAAATCCATCATTTTTTCCCACTTTATTAGTAACTAGCATTCCACTGTTTGAGTGTACCATAATTTATCAGTCATAAGTTCATGGGCATTGGAGTAGTTTCTAGTTTTGAACATTTGGAATAAAGTACTTTGCCTCTTGAACGTGTGTGTATACACACACACACACAAACACACATACACAAGTATTTATTTCTCCTGGATAAAGTCCTGGGAGGGGGAATTCATATGGTAAGAATATAGTTAACTTTTAAAGAAACTGCTCATTAAACTTCCAAAATGATTGTACCATTTTTCATTCCCCACTACAATTCATAAGAGTTTCAAAGAGTTCCAGTTGCTTCACATACTTGACAGCATTTGATGTGGTCACGTTGTTATTTTTTCTTTAATTAAAAAAAAAAAAGTTTACCATTATAAATGCATATTTGTATTTTTTAATAGTTTTTTTAAATTATTTTATTTTTAAAATTTACAATATTGTATTAGTTTTGCCAAATATTGAAATGAATCCGCCACAGGTATACATGTGTTCCCCATCCTGAACCCTCCTCCCTCCTCCCTCCCCATACCTTCCCTCTGGGTCGTCCCAGTGCACCAGCTCCAAGCATCCAGTATCGTGCATTGAACCTGGACTGGCGACTCATTTCATACATGATATTATACATGTTTCAATGCCATTCTCCCAAATCTTCCCACCCTCTCCCTCTCCCACAGAGTCCATAAGACTGATCTATACATCAGTGTCTCTTTTGCTGTCTTGTACACAGGGTTATTGTTACCATCTTTCTAAATTCCATATATATGTGTTAGTATACTGTATTGGTGTTTTTCTTTCTGGCTTACTTCACTCTGTATAATAGGCTCCAGTTTCATCCACCTCATTAGAACTGTAATTTTCAATTTCCTCATGACTAATGATGTGAGGAACTGACTCATTTGAAAAGACAGTGATGCTGGGAAAGGTTGAGGGCAGGAGGAGAAGGGGACGACACAGGATGAGATGGTTGGATGGCATCACCAACTCGATGGACATGAGTTTGGGTAGACTCTGGGAGTTGATGATGGACAAGAGAGGCCTGGCGTGCTGCGGTTCATGAGATCACAGAGTCGGACACGACTGAGCAACTGAACTGAACTGAACTGAATGATGTTGAATTTCTTTTCATATGCTTATTTCCTATCAGTTTATCTTCTTTGGTGTTCAAATCTTCTTTTCCATATTTTAATGGGTATTTTTGTTTTTCTATTCAGTTGTGAGAATTCTTTATATTTTCTGTTTATGAGACCTTTATCTATATCTGTTTCTGCAATTCCTTTAATCTTATCCTCTCATTTGTCTTTTCAGTGTCTTCCAAAGAGTAGACATGTTTAATTTTGATAAGGTAATATTGAAGTTCTATTTATCACTTTCTTCTTTTACAGTTTGTGTTTTGCCATAAGAAGTTTTCACCTAACTTAAGGTCACTAAGATTCCTCCTATGCTTTTTTAAGAACTGTTATAATTTTAAGTTTTATATTAACGTTTATGATTCTACAATTCAAGTTAACTTTGCTTAAGGCATAAACATGGGTTGACATTTATCTATTTGCATATGGCTCCATCCTTCCAACAATAATTATTGAAAATACTAATTTTTCCATTAAATTGCCTTGGAAATTTTGTTGATAATCAATTGAACATATATATGTGTGTGTGTGTATGTGTGTGTGTGTGTGTGCGTATACACATGGGTGTATTTCAGGACTGTTTTTCAGAATCTTTTCCAATATAGGTTATTACAAGATATAGAGTATCTGTGTTATACAGTAGGTTCTTATTGCTTACCTATTTCATATATGGCATTGTGTATATGTTAATGTGAAACTCCTAATATATCCACCACCACCACCACTATCCCCTTTGGTAACCATAAGTTTGTTTTCTATGTCTGTCAATCTGTTTCTGCTTAGTGAATAAGTTCATTTGTATCATTTTTTTAAAAAAAGTTTCATATATAACATTTTGTTGGTATTTAAATTTGGATTACATTAGATCTAAAGAACATTTTTGAAAATTAACTTATTAATATTAGCTCCTCCAATCTATGATCTTTATTTTATAGTTCTCAAATATAAATCTTGCACATATTTTGTTAGATTTATCAAAAACTATTTCATATTTTGGTGTTATTGGAAGATGCATTGTGTTATTTAAACTTGGTTTCTAATTTTTCATTGCTAGTATATTGGAAGCAATTGATTTTCATGTATTGATATTGTCCCCAATGGTCTTGCTAAATTTACCCATTAGTTCTAATGGCTGTTTAACAGATTCTTTTTCATTTTTAATGCATATCATCATTTTATTTGCCAATAGAGACTGTTTTACTACTTCCTTTCTAATTTAGAAGGCTTTTATTTCTTTTTCTTACTTATTGTACTGGCTGGGACCTCCAGTGAACTGAAATGGTAAGAGCAGTCATTCTGGCCATGCTACCCATCTTAAGAGAAAAGCATTCATTTTCTCACCATTAAGAATGATGTTAGTTGCAAGTGGTTTTGTTCAGTTTTGTTTTAAATCAATGTCCTTTATCTGGCTGAGGAAATTTCTTTAAAAATTTATGACATTCAGTAAAAAGTAAGTAGAGCCATAAAGGAATAATTCAACTTGAATGAAAACTAAGAAAATGAGAAACAATGGGGAAAACATCAAAAGGATTTGATTATAGCATTAGCAGAGGCATCATTTTAAAAATCTATACATTATGCATTTAATGTAAATGAAAGGATTCAGAACTTTAGAGAGATCTCAAGGTGGTGGATCTGAGTTAATTCTTTCTATAAGCTCTTTACCCAGTAGGACTTTTGTGCTATCCCATTAATGTCTCTCTAATGCAAGCAAAGCTAACCTGATTTATATTGGGGTAAGACAGTCAGACTGTTCCAAGGTAACATGGGTAAGAGGCAAGAGTGGAACTTAAAATATTTAATCTCTAACATACATATCTCCTCCTACTTCTGGTACTTCTATCCAGGCTGCTGTCTCTAACTTACCCTGCATATGTGTGTATATATATATATGCACACACATGTATGATTATTTATATATATAAATATATGATTGTGTGTGTTAGTTGCTCAGCTGTATCTGACTCTTTACAATCTCATGGACTGAAGCCTGCCTGGCTCCTCTGTCTGTGGGGTTCTCCAGGCAAGAATACTGGAGTGGGTTGCCATTTCCTACTCCCAAAACATAAGATTATTTATATATAAATATATGACTATTTATATATATATAATCAGTTCACAAATAGACTTCAGTCTCTTAAGGGAAAGTCTCAAGATTTTCAGACTTGATGTATCATTTAGTTTCTACTTTATTTCCAACCAGAACTAGTTTTAGTGGAAATAAACAGAGACTGTTATTAATTTATATCTAATTAATACACATACTTTCTACATATATGGACAGGAATATTTGTTGTGTGCTATCTCTCAAACACAATGAGAGATAATGGGTAGTTTATTTTCACTATGATTCCTCCTCCCTGCATCAATATCTTTCATAATTGCAAATTACTTGCTGAAAATTACTTTTCCATTTTATGAAATTCAGATTGAATATACATGATTATAAGAACTCTGCTATTTAAATGTTTGTTTATTTTTTAATTTATTTTACATCCTTGATAATGAGAAAAAGTCTAGTATTTACTTGTGAGGAAGAGATGCTATATTTATAAAATTCCAGGAAACTGATATTATACAAGGTGTAGTAGTATAACAACAACAATAAAAAGAATATAAGACAGAAAGAAATAATGAGAGAAATAGCATATGTATAACCAAATAAAAATTCATTAAATAAGCTAATCAATAACCTAACAACCAGACAATTAGTAATCATTGAAATAGCAGTTATATCAAGTGTAATATCAGATAGGGCATGTGTGATAGTCTATGTGGATACAGATGTTCCATCACTAATATTAGACAAAATGGAATCTGGGGTCTCCGGCAGTCAAGGAGCTATACCTCCCAGATTTCTCTTCGAGAAGACTGGTTGCCAGGGCAAGCCGAGAGATAATTGACTAACAGCCTGCAGCTGCCTCACACTGTCAGATGCCTCCTGGATTCCTGGATTCATGCCAATGCCATGTATCCCCTGAACTGTTCCCAGTCAATGCCTTAGCCTGGGAGAAGTACTAGAGGAGGGCTATTTCTGCCCAGTGTGGGACTTCTCTAAAGGATACTCTGAAGAGCATCACATTGTTATCTCATCGGTGGCATCATGTTCATCAGATAGGATGATTCCAAAGTGGCGAGTGGACCGGAGGCCAACTGAAGACACAGCAGCCATAGTCCTACTGCTATGGCTCTGAATTTCTCAGGTGTCTTTACAATTCTATTGTTACTTCCTACTTTGAGACCCTGTGGCTTTATTACTGATTATCTAAGTAATCTTCTAAGTGGATTATTTCTTTCCCTAGATGACAGTGCTTCCCTTTCTCATTTTTAATGCCTTGACTCCGTGTTAGTACAGGTTGTCTAAGAAATCAAACCTAATCAAATACCTAAAGAAATCAAACATGGAAGAAAGTTATTGAGGGAATTCTTGTGAAGGAATAAAGGAGGGGAAAATGAATAAGTAGGGAATGGTTTCAGCATATGATGTTGGTCTGTCTCCCCTGAAAGGGGAGAATGAAGGAAGAAGAATTGGGTAGAAAGAGATTTAGACAGCAGTAAAGTTCTGAGAAAGTCTTAACTAAACCAAATAGGAGTTCTTGAGCAATGGTTGACAGCATGGTCCCCTAATGGGCAGAAATGACTTATCTCTAGCACTCTCATCATGTCCCATCACTGGCTAGTATTAGTTTGATATAAATGCTTCCTTGACATGACTAAAAAGCCTCTTGATGAAAGTGAAAGAGAAGAGTGAAAAAGTTGGCTTAAAGCTCAACATTCAGAAAACTAAGATCATGGCATCTGGTCCCATCACTTCATGGGAAATGGTTGGGGAAACAGTGGAAACAGTGTCAGACTTTATTTTTGGGGCCTCCAAAATCACTGAAGATGGTGATTGCAGCCATGAAATTAAGAGACGCTTACTCCTTGGAAGGAAAGTTATGACCAACCTAGATAGCATATTCGAAAGCAGAGACATTACTTTGCCAACAAAGGTCTGTCTAGTCGAGGCTATGGTTTTTCCAGTGGTCATGTATATATCTGAGTGTTGGACTGTGAATAAAGCTGAGCGCCGAAGAATCATGCTTTTGAACTGTGGTGTTGGAGAAGACTCTTGAGAGTCCCTTGGACTGCAAGGAGATCCAACTAGTCCATCCTGAAGGATATTAGTCCTGGGTGTTCTTTGGAAGGACTGATGCTAAAGCTGAAACTTCAATACTTTGGCCACCTCATGCGAAGAGTTGACTCATTGGAAAAGACCCTGATGCTGGGAGGGATTGGGGGCAGGACGAGAAGGGGACGACAGAGGATGAGATGGCTGGATGGCGTCACTGATTCGATCGACGTGAGTTTGGGTGAACTCCGGGAGTTGGTGATGGACAGGGAGGCCTGGCGTGCTGCGATTCATGGGGTCCCAAAGAGTCAGACACGACTGAGCGACTGAACTGAACTGAACTGACATGAACACTGTTGCTGTGGCTGCTGCTGCCGCCAAGTCGCTTCAGTCGTGTCTGACTCTGTGCGACCCCATAGACAGCAGCCCACCAGGCTCCCCCGTCCCTGGGACCCTCCAGGCAAGAGCACTGGAGTGGGGTGCCATTGCCTTCTCCACATGAACACTGTAGGGGATCCAAAAATGTAGCATCTTAAGGCTGTCAGTCAACTACGTTTTCCCTGGAAGGCTCTATGGAAGGAAGGTATGAGCAGTAAACTTCCTTGTGTGTCACAGTCCACCCCTGGACCATGTAGACCTACTTCATGGACTGTATCAGCTCCATGGTTACCAGGAGCCTCCTTTCCTGAGAAGGAAACTCTCAAGGGAGAGTTAGCGAGACAATCTACAAACTTAAGCCCAGAGGATTAACACAACATTGTTAACAAAACTGTAAGAGGCAGATAATTCTTATTATAAACAACTTATTTCAGTGACTAAAATAAAAGTAATAAGAATACTACCAGTACAAATAAGAAATAGGTATTACTGAAAACTTTAACATAATAGGCACTTAAACATGAGAGAACTTAATCACACACACACATTTTTCATAGCTGAGGTGCCAGGACAACTTCATAGCATCTTCAGGAATCCAGGTTCTAATCTTTCTCAACCATTATTTTCAATATGTGGGCTTTGATTTTCAAAGTCATATTATGATTCAGTATGACTGAAAGAGCTCTAACAATCCTGTCCAATGTGCCAGATAGAAGAAGGAAAGCAGAAGAATAAGAGCACATATCTTCCCTTTTAAGAAACCTTCCTGAAAAATCTCATGTAACAATTCTGTTGATACCTCTCCATGTAGATGCAGAGCCGTCATTTAAGACTTCAATATTGTATGTGCATAATTCCAGGAGAAACATTTCACATAGAAATATGACATTCATACCAGAATTTATTACATGGTCATGATCTATATAAAGTGAACAAGATTATCACCAGATATTTATCAGAAAAGAAAGCGAAAATAGAGATTGAGAAAGATAATTAAGGAGGTAAGTAGATGTCTCTGCTGTACTAATCAAATGATTTCCTGAAACTAATGGAACTTTGATATGAGATCAAAACTGGACAGGAGAATACTGAAAAGAAAATTATAGACCTTATGCTGACAAAACGCAGGTAAACAAAATATTAAAAAACAATAAAGAACAATAAATAATACAGCTTGACCAAGATTTGTCCCAGGAATTAAAATACTATGAATGAAATTCACATTGTCACTAAATGAGACGAACCAAGTGATAATTTCAAATTTTGGTAAATATCAAAACAGATTAAATTTTTTTTCTAATTTTATTTTATTTTTAAACTTTACATAATTGTATTAGTTTTGCCAAATATCAAAATGAATCCGCCACAGGTATACATGTGTTCTCCATCCTGAACCCTCCTCCCTCCTCCCTCCCCATACCATCCCTCTGGGTCGTCCCAGTGCACCAGCCCCAAGCATCCAGCATCGTGCATTGAACCTGGACTGGCAACTCGTTTCCTACATGATATTTTACATGTTTCATTGCCATTCTCCCAAATCTCCCCACCCTCTCCCTCTCCCACAGAGTCCATAAGACTGTTCTATACATCAGTGTCTCTTTTGCTGTCTCGTACACCGGGTTATTGTTACCATCTTTCTAAATTCCATATATATGCATTAGTATACTGTATTTATGTTTTTCCTTCTGGCTTACTTCACTCTGTATAATAGGCTCCAGTTTCATCCACCTCATTAGAACTGATTCAAATGTATTCTTTTTAATGGCTGAGTAATACTCCATTGTGTATATGTACCACAGCTTTCTTATCCATTCATCTGCTGATGGACATCTAGGTTGCTTCCATGTCTTGGCTATTATAAACAGTGCTGTGATGAACATTGGGGTACAGATTAATATTTTTAAAATATTTGCAAACAGTAAGTTAGGTATTGTTAAACAACTAAAGAGCCTCTTGATGAAACTGAAAGAGGAGAGTGAAAAAGTTGGCTTAAAACTCAACATTCAGAAAACTAAGATCATGGCATCCGGTCCCATCACTTTATGGCAAATAGATGGGGAAACAGTGAAAGACTTTATTTTCTTGATCTCCAAAATCACTGCAGATGGTGATTGCAGCCATGAAATTAAAAGATGCTTGCTCCTTGGAAGAAAAGCCATGATCAATTTAGCATATTCAAAAGCAGAGACATTACTTTGCCAACAAAGGTCCATCTATTCAAAGCTATGGTTTTTCTAGTAGTCATGTATGGATGTGAGAGTTGGACTATAAAGAGAGCTGAGCACCGAAGAATTGATGCTTTTGAACTGTGGTGTTGGAGAAGACTCTTGAGAGTCCCTTGAACTGCAAGGAAAGCAAACCAGTCCATCCTAAAGGAAATCAGTCCTGAATCTTCATTGCAAGGACTGATGCTGAAGCGGAAACTCCAATACTTTGGCCACTTGATGAAAAGAGCTGACTCATTTGAAAAGACCTTGATGCTGGGAAAGATTAAAGGTGTGAGGAGAAGGTGATGACAGAGGATCAGATGGTTGGATGGCATCACCAACTCAATGGATATGAGTTTGAGTAAACTCCGGGAGTTGGTGATGGACAGGAAGGGCTGGCGTGCTGCAGTCCATGGGGTTGCAAAGAGACAGACACGACTGAGTGACTGAACTGAACTGAAAGAGTATGTAGGGCTTCCCTGATAGCTCAGCTGGTAAAGAATCCTCCTGCAATGCAGGAGACCCTGGTTCGATTCCTGGGTTGGGAAGATCCTCTGGAGAAGGCATAGGCTACCCACTCCAGTATTCTTGGGCTTCCCTTGTAGGTCAGCTGGTAAAGAATCTGCCTGCAATGCAGGAGACCTGGGTTTGATCACTGGGTTGGGACGATCCCCTGGAGAAGGAAAAGGCTACCCACTCCAGTATTCTGGCCTGGAGAATTCAATGGACTCTATAGTCCATGGAGTCACAAAGAGTAGAGCAGCTTTCACTTTCTCTTTCAAAGAGTATCTATAAAGAACCTACAACACAGATTACACTTAATGGTTAAACTTGAAAATCATTCTCATTAAAAGACATTTTGTTGTTGTTTAGTCAGTAAGTCATGTCCAACTCTTTTGAGACCCCATGGACTATGTCCTCACAGGCTCCTCTGTCCATGGAATTCTCCAGGCAAGAATATTGGAGTGGGTTGCCATTTACTTCTCCAGGGAATCTTCCCAATCCAGTCTCTCACTCAGGAGATTCTTTACCACTGAGCCACCAGAAAAGCCCAAGAAACATTTTAAGACATAGATAAATCTAATTAAAGATACATAATATGTGAAGAAATTATATTACTAAAAGATATAATTTTTGAAAGCCTGAATTAATGAGATATAATATGCTCATGATAGAAAGCCTTAATATTTAAAGATGAATTATTTTTCCCACATTCATCTATAAGTTTAACTGATTTTCAAAGAAAATGAACTTATTTCTCTTTTTCACCAACATGGCAAGCTAATTCAGATGGAAGAGTTAAGTCCAAGGAAAGTAAAGTAATTTTGAAAAACAATAAGGAACAATTTCCCTAGGAGATATCAACACTTTGCACAAAGTTATAGCAGTTAGGTGGTAGCATAGCCACATAGACAAATGTGTCAAAATAGAGGACCCAGAAAGAGAACCATACTTAACTGGGAAGTTGTTATTTGAGAGAAGTAGAGAAATGATTATCCATTTACCAAATGGTGAATAGCCAATTGGCTCCTCATCTTGAAAAACTAAATAAACTAACTTGTATAATAACAAAAATAAATTTTAGATAAAGACCTAAATTTCAAAGGCAAAACTTTACATCCTTTATAAAGATATGCAAGGGACTATCTTTATGACCTTTGGGTAGGGAAGGCTTATATGTCTCAAACACCACTCTGCTGCTGCTGCTGCCATTGCTAAGTCGCTTCAGTCGTGTCCGACTCTGTGCGACCCCATAGAAGGCAGCCCACCAGGCTCCCCCGTCCCTGGAATTCTCCAGGCAAGAATACTGGAGTGGGTTGCCATTTCCTTCTCCAATGCATGAAAGTTAAAAGTGAAAGTGAAGTCACTCAGTCGTGTCTGACTCTTAGTGACCGCATGGACTGCAGTCTACCAGGCTCCTCCATCCATGGGATTTTCCAGGCAAGAGTACTGGAGTGGGGTGCCGCTGCCTTCTCCACAACACTCTAACAAAGGAAAATTCTGAAATCTGACTCTATTAAACTTTTTTTCAGAGTGCTGCCAGAAACAAAAGTAGAGTTGCCTCCTTGGAGAAGATATTTATAAAAATATAGAAATAATAAAAAGATAGTATCCAGAATACATAAAAAAATGAGTAAATATGAGAAATAACAGAGTAGGTAACTTGAAGTATGCATATATACCTTTGTATATACTTCTCAGAATATGATTATATTTGGAGATAGGGTCTTTAAAGAGATAATTAAGTTACAATAAAATCATTTGGCTGAACTCTAATCAAGTATGACTAGTGTCCTTTTAAGAAGCGAAAATTTGGACACAGGCATTTACAGAGGGAAGACCATATGAAGACACAGAGAAATGACCATCTCCAAGCCGAGGAGAGAGGCCTCAGAAGAAACCAGCCCTGCCAACACCTTGATCTTGGATATCCAGAATTGTGAGAAGATAAATTTCTGTTGTTGAAGTCACACAATCTGTGGTACTTTGATATGGAAGCCCTAGAAAAGGAATATATTGTGATATAAAGAAGCTCCCTTCCATTTCCAAAAGCCCTTGGGAGTGGCATCATGCCCACCTGAGAACCTCTGCTATGAAGGATTCCTTTCCCAGCACACGTGCATAGGAAGCATGGACAAGATTGCAGCTATTAACAGGAGCCAATTCAACTACGTGTATATCACAATGGAGAAGTCAGCCAGATATACTGTTGAGTGAAGAAAACTAGGTTGCAGCAGCATAATATATGTTGTGCTGTGCTTAGTCGCTCAGTTGTGTGCGACTCTTTGCGACCCCATGGACTGTAGCCTATCAGGCTTCTCTGTCCATAGGGATTCTCCAGGTAAAAATACTGGAGTGGGTTGCCATGCCCTCCCCCAGGGGATCATCATTTATAAAAGGTTCGAACATGAAAAAAACACTGGATATGTTGTAAACTGACAAACGGCTGGCAAAAGTATAAAAATCAAGATACACATTGTCCTTACCAACTTCAGAATTTTGGCTTCATCTTGGGAGGGAGAGCAAAGAATGAGGGAGGGTATGAGGAAGGCTAGAAAGGCAACCAAAACTGCCTCTGCAAAGTTACATGATCTGTAGGAAAGTCTACAGCAAATATGGCAACACTATGATATTTGTTAAATTTGAGTGGTAGGTAAAAGTCTGTTACTTTATTCTCTTTAATTTTCCAAATGTGTTAATTTTTTTTTAAAGAAAAGAAGGTAGTTCTATATTTTATTATTGTATTATAAAACAAACCACATACAGAAACAGAGTTTCTTTCTCAACAAGGAATTCACTTTAAAATTATAGGTAATAGCTGGCAAATTTTAGGAAACATTTGGAGGATACGGTTTGTTGCATCTCCCTCATTTACTCTTTCCCCTTTGTATGGACTCCAGCTAATCCAGCAATTCATGCGCTTGCATTCTCTGCAGCTGTGTGCTAATTCTAGACTAAACCCCTCAAATTAGCAATGGATAATAATACACTAATTAAAACTGGAACACAAAGCAGTTTTTCCAGAAGCAATGTGAAAAACCTCACTGATTATTATCTGTGTATACTACAACAATTTTAGACGTTCATTACAGAAGCTTAAAAGAAAATACACTAAGATAGACATGCTCAAGTTGCTTCTTGAGTAGTATTGATTTTACTTCTCAGCTTTGGCATATACACAGATGTCCCTATTTCTGGATCTCCCTCCTCTCTCCCCCTAAAGGCGCCAGAACAAATATATCAAAGCAACAACAATGACAGCAACACAGTAAAAGAGCTGATACATTTAGAAAGAACTTTGTTATGTTTGCAACACAAAATTACCTCCCCTACTTGTTTACTTTTTCTTTGTAAACCTATTTAATATTTGTTGATCCCAGGTAGGTGAAATAACATGAGCTTTCTTTTAAAACTTAAGTAATTCTAAGTTGCATTATTCCTAAATTACCTAACAATAAAGATAATTGAGAGGACAGTCTTAACTAGATGTAGAACGCTGAAGTGAAGTAAAAGCGTTAGTCACTCAGTCATGTCTGACTCTTTGCAACCCCATGGACTGTAGCCTGCCAGGTTCCTCTGTCCATGGAATTTTCCATGCAAGAATACTGGAGTGGGTAGCCATTCCCTTCTCCAGGGGATCTTTCCAACCCAGGGATCGAAGCCAGGTCTCCTGCATTGCAGGCACCTGCATTATCGGAGCCACCAGGGAGTACTTAAATATTTAGAACTATTTAGGGCTTATATCTTTACTAAGCCAATATAAAATGATACGTAGTTTAGCAATATAAATATTATAATTAGCTATTTAATCATTATAACACAACAGACTTAAAATAATTAGAATGAACAGAGTTTATGCTAGAGATTATGTTACATGGAAGTGTTTTCAGAGTCACTGAACTGTACATCAAGAAACCTATTGGTGTATTACCTATTGGTGCATTGCCTAAGTCTGCATTTAAATCAATCAGTAAGACTTTTCATTCTCTGAGCTTGAAAATCTCTGTAAGATAGCAATAGTAATATGCCATTTCCACTATTTTTATTTTTGGTTTGAAAGCACTTTTGGAAACTCTGACTTTATCATAAAATGATATACAGAAACTGTTTATTGAGGAAAGAAAGGAAAGGAGAATGAAGGGTGGAGTGGAGTGGGGAGGGGAGGGAGGAGAGAGTAGGTAGAAAAAGGAGGTATTGAAGGAGGCCAGGTAAAACACTGCAGTTGGTACCACAGAGTTCGTAAAGAAAAAAGAGGTGAACAGAGGGATACAAGCCGGGATATTGGAGGTAGAATCAATGGATGTGGTTTACCCATGCCTACATGTGGGTGTTGGAAGGGCACAAAGAAAAGAGAGAAGTCTAAGATTAGTCTGAGATTTTTGCCTTGAGTAAGCAAGTGGATAGTGATGTGATGTACTGAATGAGAGGGATGAGGCAGGAAAAGTTCTAGTAGGCTGTAAAGGGCTCTGTTCTGAGATGTCTTTTAAGCATTCAGAGAGCAATGTCAACTAAGCAGTAGGATATATGAACTCGGAGTTATAGGGACATGTAAGACTGGAACTCTAGCTTTGGGAGTCTTTGGTTTAAGGTGGTATTTAAGACATACTACTCATTAGGTGACCCAAGAGAGCTGGTGGATAATGAAAAGCTCTTCTTCTACTGCCTATATGAGAACTGCTAAATCAGAAAGGAATGAGAAAGTATGGCTTTATATAGTGCAGTCTGCCCACTGAGCCACAGAGTCAGAATCTAAACAATGTGCTAATATACTGCTGGTAGTTAGAAAAATGAACAAAAATTATATTGCTAAAAGTCACACTGCACTTGCAAACATGTGGATTATTTTCATGTACATCTTGATATTGATTTTTAACATCATTCCACAGCGATATGAGAACCGACTCTGTATGATTTCAATACCAGAAATTTCAAGACCAGATATTTTTGCATCTTTTTTAAATATCTGTAGATATGTTTCAGTATCTCTTAAGTTTATAGTCTATGGGAACCTGAATACAATTTGTATCCTACTGTTGTCTGAAAATTGTATAAATCTTAATTATGTTGAATTGGTTCATAGTATTTTTCAGGTCTATGATATCCTTCTCAGTTCAGTTCAGTTCAGTTCAGTCACTCAGTCGTGTCCAACTCTTTGCAACCCTATGTACTATAGCACACCAGGCTTCCCTGTCCATCACCAACCCCCAGAGTTTACTCAAACTCATGTCCATTGAGTCGGTGATGCCATCCAACCATCTCATCCTCTGTCGTCACCTTCTCCGCCCACCTTCAATCTTTCCCAGCATCGGGGTCTCTTCAAATGAGTCAGTTCTTCGTATCAAGTGACCAAAATATTGGAGTTTCTGCTTCAACATCAGTCCTTCCAATGAATATTCAGGACTGATTTCCTCTAGGATGGACTGGTTGGATCTCCTTGCAGTCCAAGGGACTCTCAAGAGTCTTCTCCAACACCACAGTTCAAAAGCATCAATTCTTCTGTGCTCAACTTTCTTTATAGTCTAATTTGCACATCCATACATGACTACTGGAAAAACCATAGCTTTGAATAGACGGACCTTTGTTGGTAAAGCAATGTTTCTGCTTTTTAATATGCTGTCTAGGTTGGTCATAACTTTCCTTCCAAGGAGTAAGCATCTTTTAATTTCATGGCTGCAATCATCATCTACAGTGATTTTAGAGCCCAAGAAAATAAAGTCTGACACTTTTTCCACTGTTTCCCCATCTATTTCCCATGAAGTGATGGGACCAGATGCCATGATCTTAGTTTTCTGAATGTTGAGCTTTAAGCCAACTTTTCACTCTTTTCTGTCACTTTCATCAAGAGGCTTTTTAGTTCCTCTTTGCTTTCTGCCATAAGTGTGGTGTCATCTGCATATCTGAGGTTATTGATATTTCTCCTGAAAATCTTGATTCTAGCTTGTGCTTCATCCAGCCCAGCACTTCTCATGATGTACTCTGCACATAAGTTAAATAAGCAGGGTGACAATATACAGCCTTGACATACTCCTTTCTCTATTTGGAACCAGTTTGTTGTTCCATGTTCAGTTCTAACTGTTGCTTCCTGACCCGCATACAGATTTCTCAGGAGGCAGGTCAGGTGGTCTGGTATTCCCATCATTTTAAGAATTTTCCACAGTTTGTTGTGATCCACAAAGTCAAAGGCTTTGGCGTAGTCAATAAAGCAGAAATAGATGTTTTTCTGGAGCTCTCTTGCTTTCTTGATGATCCAATGAATATTGGATATCCTTCTACTTGTCTGTATATTCATTCTATCATTTTTGAGAGTTGGATATTGAAACTCCAAGTAAAAATCTTAATTTATCTTCTTAAAAAATTGTAATATATAGTGGAACTATATGTAATCTTGTTTTGTATTTTCCAAGCCTCCTATAAATGTTTTATCATATTTTCATAATATAAAAATTAAAATATAAAGAGAAAAATGATATTTATATCTTCTCAATATAGATGGCAGTCTTTTCCCAGTGGATTTTTAATATCAGTGAATTACATAAAACCAGAAAGTACGTTCTTTATTTTCAATCAGTGTTGCTAGTAATTTAGACAGAACTTGTGCAATCCCTTTTTTAGCTTGCAGGAGACTTTGATCCTTTTGAAGTCACACAGTTATTATTCCTCTCTTGTCAAGTGTGCAATAGTTACCACTAAGCATTAG
The DNA here is from genome assembly GCF_003369695.1 of Bos indicus x Bos taurus. NCBI lineage: Eukaryota > Metazoa > Chordata > Mammalia > Artiodactyla > Bovidae > Bos > Bos indicus x Bos taurus. Next base: position 82,368,962 of record NC_040082.1, read on the forward strand.
TGACCCACTAGATCTAACCCATGTATCTTTTTATCATGTTAGCACTAGCAGCAAATATGAGCAAGAATCAGAAGGAAGATAGACTTGGGGGACAGTTTAGATTAATATGCTGAACTGTCTAAAGAAATAGACTCCATGGGTAATTTTCAGTTCCTAAGCTATGCCACGATTATAGTTATTCCACTCAAATGTCTGCAGCAACGAGATCAGTGACAAAAATAGAGCCTGAAAAACAAGAGAAGAAATGGCAAACATGTTATTTATTTGCTTAAATCGGTTATAATGGGACTGGCAGTGTTAGTCTCATTAACAGAGAGACCTTTCATTCCACAAGCCAGCTGGAATAATAAAGGCAGCTATGTGACATTTAAAATGCAATTGCTTTGCGAACTGTAGATTCTGTTTGTGATGCTTAGTGATCACAGAGGAAAGTGATCTGAGAAAAGTGCAAACCATCTTGCTCATCATCTGCATTCCCAACAAAGACAGCATTGGGGTTAAATGCTATAACATGGCAACAAGGATATGCTAAAAAGTGATTCATATCGAAGTGCTTGAACATTTATTTGAAGCATTTATTCAATTGTTCTTTTGCCATGTGACAGTGCAAGAGTTGGTAGAAATACATCTGTTGTGTTTTTCCTTGAATAGGCAAAAAGAAATTATAATTAGGGAGATACTGCTTTATGCTTATAAATACACAGCATCGTTTGAAACAAGTTGTTCCAAACAAGTGAGAAGCATGCAGATTTCCCTCTTTCAATGAATGGGAAATGCAGACTAGCTTTGGTGCCTTTGTTTTAATGACAAAATCATGATCTTCGATGGAAACGTGCCTTTAGAGTTTAGGCATCATATGACAAAGTGAGCGTCAAGATAAATGTAAAAATCTGAATTAAAAAAAATTTTTGTACTAGGATTTGTTTAAATCTTGCTGCTGCTGCTGCTAAGTTGTGTCAGTCATGTCCGACTCTGTGCGACCCCATAGATGGTAGCCCACCAGGCTCCACCGTCCCTGGGATTCTCCAGGCAAGAACACTGGAGTGGGTTGCCACTGCCTTCTCCAATGCATGAAAGTGAAAAGTGAAAGTGAAGTCGCTCAGTCGTGTCCAACTCTCAGCGACCCCATGGACCGCAGCCAAGAGTACTGGAGTGGGTTGCCATTGCCTTCTCCGTGTTTAAACCTTAAACAGGCAAATATCACTCAGTGATTTTTCATCTCTTCTTAAGTATTCCAATATGGATTCCAAAATGAATTTGGATTGAGGGGAGGATTTTTTGATCCCTCCATTTCCTTGGCCAGATGAAAAAGGAAACCCAGAAGCAAATAATGGGCTATATAATACATCACTTGGGTGTCCAAGCTTCTCATACCTCATAGGTTTGGGCTGGAATTTTAATGGGTTCCCATTTTACTGGACCTAACTCATCTATTTCTGTTAGATGTGCTTCTCCTTTACACACTATAGAAACACTAAAACTATAGAATGAACTGTAAATCATCAGATTATAAAATTTTACCTTGACATTTTTAGGAACTACATTCATTTCACTTTCTACCTATGTAATGAGGTCTTGCTACTTTCTTTTTTATTTTAGAGGTGAAGAGCTATGCAATTTTGACTCATTTGCATAGTACCTAAGTGAGAATATAAGTCTAGTTTTCTACTTTAAAATATTCAAGTCTAATATCATTAGGATTGTGGGTACTACGTAGTTTCTCATTCCCTGTCTCTCTCATTCACACACACACACCCCTATTATAGTCAGCACTGCTAAAACACAGAATTAGACAAATATCTCAAAGACAGGATAAAAAAAGAAAAGGAAGTAATATTATTAAGAAATGTCAGAAAGACTATCTAAAGAATAAATGGAATATCTAAATAACATATCTCTTATCTTTTCCCATGTCAACAGGAAGTGTAACTCTCAGAGATCTTTAGGAAGCCTAGGGTATCTCATTACCTTTTCATAGATCAGTTTCACTATCCCCACAAATCCCACATGCACGACATTTAGATTAAAAAGCTTGAGATGTATAGTGCCAGAGAGAAACAGAAACAGTCTACCACTTTTGGATGGCATGGTGAAAGAAGTCTTTATGAACAAGTGACAGACTGAGCCTGATTTTAGCAGCCTAAGCTAAGCTGGAAGGTCTTCTAGGCCCAGCAACTACATGAGAGTACAGTGGACTGGGTCTTGTTTAGAATGATACTGGACACAAGAGAAGGCTTCCCCTGTGGCTCAGCAGGAAAGAATCCACCTGCAATGCAGGAGCGACAGGAGATGTGGGTTCAGTCCCTGGGTCAGGAAGATCCCCTGGCAGAAGGCATGGCAACACACTCCAGTATTCTTGCCTGGAAAATCCCATGAATAGAGGAGCCTGATGGGCTACAGTCCATAGGGTCTCAGAGTCAGACTAGACTGAAGCGACTTAGCACACAGGCACACAGACATGAGAGATGTCTGAAAAGGAGTTTGATGGTAGTCAGATTGTGGAGAGGTGAGTAATTCTTTCAGGAGTATTGGCTAGACAGTGGAGATTTGGCAGATGATGGCATTTAGTCTCTATTGAGGTCAATTTGATAGTGAATTTAAACACAAAGAGTCATGAGAACTGTGAGGAGCATTCTGAATATAGAGGAGACTGTTAAACCATGTGCTACCAAATAATGCTGTTCCTGATGATTATAAAGAACAAGCTGAGGAAAAGTTAAAATACTATTATTTTTCTATTCAGGTTTAGACTGTAAGGCTATGGATGAGACAACCTCTTGAGAATCTTTCCATCTCAGTGATCTGTGAATAGCTATCTTTTTGATCTGGTTCTTTTTGACTGTATGAACTGTTTCTGATCAGATCAGATCAGTCGCTCAGTCGTGTCCGACTCTTTGTGACCTCCTGAATCACAGCACGCCAGGCGTCCCTGTCCATCACCATCTCCCCATCTCCCAGAGTTCACTGAGACTCATGTCCATCGAGTCAGTGATACCATCCAGCCATCTCATCCTCTGTCATCCCCTTCTCCTCCTGCCCCCAATCCCTCCCAGCATCAGAGTCTTTTCCAATGAGTCAACCCTTCGAATGAGGTGCCCAAAGTACTGGCGTTTCAGCTTTAGCACCATTCCTTCCAAAGAAATCCCAGGGCTGATCTTCTTCAGAATGGACTGGTTGGATCTCCTTGCAGTCCAAGGGACTCTCAAGAGTCTTCTCCAACACCACAGTTCAAAAGCATCAATTCTTCGGCGCTCAGCCTTCTTCACAGTCCAACTCTTACATCCATACATGACCACAGGAAAAACCACAGCCTTGACTAGATGAACCTTTGTTGGCAAAGTAATGTCTCTGCTTTTGAATATGTTATCTAGGTTGGTCATAACTTTCCTTCCAAGGAGTAAGCATCTTTTAATTTCATGGCTGCAGTCACCATCTGCAGTGATTTTGGAGCCCAGAAAAATAAAGTCTGACACTGTTTCCACTGTTTCCCCATCTATTTCCCATGAAGTGGTGGGACCACATGCCATGATCTTTGTTTTCTGAATGTTGAGCTTTAAGCCAACTTTTTCACTCTCCACTTTCACTTTCATCAAGAGGCTTTTTAGTTCCTCTTCACTTTCTGCCATAAGGGTGGTGTCATCTGCATATCTGAGGTTATTGATATTTCTCCTGGCAATCTTGATTCCAGTTTGTGTTTCTTCCAGTCCAGCGTTTCTCATGATGTACTCAGCATATAAGTTAAATAAACAGGGTGACAATATACAGCCTTGACAAACTCCTTTTCCTATTTGGAACCAGTCTGTTGTTCCATGTCCAGTTCTAACTGTTGCTTCCTGACCTGCGTACAAATTTCTCAAGAGGCAGGTCAGGTGGTCTGGTATTCCCATCTCTTTCAGAATTTTCCACAGTTTATTGTGATCCACACAGTCAAAGGCTTTGGCATAGTCAATAAAGCAGAAATAGATGTTTTTCTGGAACTCTCTTGCTTTTTCCATGATCCAGTGGATGTTGGCAATTTGATCTCTGGTTCCTCTGCCTTTTCTAAAACCAGCTTGAGAGATTAAAAGTCCTATGAACATTTCTCTATTAAAAATTTGCATGTATAAAAAAAAGGATGCAACTCTTCATCTCCTGGGATTCAAGATCTGTACAATGGAATGTTATAGTCTGTTGTAAATTAGGAATAGACTTTTTAATGCATTGAATTCTTCTACTGCCCAAATACAAAATTTAGTGAAACACATGAAACTCTAATTCTGAGGCCAAGATATAGCAGAAATACAAACAATAATAAAACTTGGTAGGAAAACAAGCATAGCTAGTTACATAAGTGAAGGCAGAGTAATAGATAATCAAATGCAAACTTTAGTAACAAATTTAGCTGACAGTACCAAAATTGAGAGTTGATTAAAGTAAACAATTACAAATACACTGATCTTATTTTTGCAAATAAGACATGAAAGTTACTAAGTTACAAATTCATTTCTTGGATATTAGCATACATATATTCTAGATACAAAAAACACACAGTTTACATCCTGGTAAAAGAGCTAATAATATGTTATTAAAATAACACCTATCACTGTAACTCAAGCTAAATGGCCAAGAGATTTTAGCTTCTGTGTCATCTACTGCTGAGAAATTGATTAGGTAGTTGCTGAATAGATCTAATTCAATTGTTGTTTGAAATAATACAAGTGTTTCCTGAATTGGTCATTCTAGTCATCTTTTAACCAAATTGGTTGAGATACGCATTAATTACAGAGTATTTTTCACTCTAACCCTCCACCCTTGCCACACACACATAATGGAATAGCTGATCTTATAGACACCATTCTGACGCCTAGAAAACATGCTGACCTTGAAGGAAACTATGGCATACTATCTGGAAATACGGATGGCCTTTGAAGTTATGCACAGCAAACAGACATGAGGTGAGTAAGTGAATGTGAAGCATTTAGCTCATCAGCTGCCACCGACTAAGGGCCATCATTATTAGCTATTATTATTAATATTTTCTTTTAAGAAAAAGAAAGTTATATAACTAGACAAACCTTCTGATTTAAAACCAGAACATTCGATTTTCAGGGTCTTTCTGGTTAGAGTCGACTCGTTGGAAAAGACCCTGATGCTAGGAAAGATTGAAGGCCAAAGGAGAAGCAGGCGGCAGAGGCTGAGGTGGTTATATAGCATCACTGACTCCATGGACATGAATCTGAACAAACTCTAGGAAATAGTGAAGGATAGGGAAGCCTGGTGTGCTGCAGTCCATGGGGTGGCAAAGAGTTGGACACCACTTAACGACTGAACAACTGGTTAGAGGCTAGAAAACTAGGAATACTGATTGGCTTATGTACATCTACTTTCCTTCCAACTCCTTTGTGGGATACAAATATGAAAAACCAATATAGGTCAAGATCAAACAATTTTGCTACCATGTCCAATCAGTGCAACAATACATACCCAGCAAACGCTTCTCCCTTTGTGGTCACTTGGAGAGCTGCCCCTTGCTTACATGCAGTAAGGCAGTAGAGTCCAAAAGGCTGAGGTATGGGCTCTGGAAGTACACTGGATTTGAACCCTGGCTCCTTTGTTTATCAGAAAATCACCTAATTCTTCTGAGCTTCTATTTCTGTTTATTTGTTTTAATTAATTAATTAAAAAAAATGTTGTCCACACTGAGCTGTTTGCGGGGTCTTAGTTCCCCAACCAGGTATTGAACTTGCACCCTCATTAATGAAAGTACAGAGTCCTAACCACTGGATTGCCAGGGAATTCCCAATTGTTGCCTTTTTTTTTTTTTTTTTTTGAATAGAGACAGCAAGAGTGCCTTGCAGGGTGATAGTTGTGAGGGTTAAATAAAATAAGGCAATTAAAACAATCACAGGGCTGCTTTGTACATAAAAATCACTCATAAAATGTTAACTTATTTTTATCATTATCTTTTTTCTTTAAAAATTGTTTGTTTGGAACGTGATGAGATCATGAATCCATAATATTCGTGAAGGTTCTCTTACTCTATCAATTAGATTGTTATCCAGGGAAAGAAGTGCTGGGAAAGAAGTAAAAGCTGAGCAATTTCTGTTCCTATAATTTATTATCATTGTTAATGCCAAAGGAATATTAAAAATTAGAGCATGAAATGAAAGTTTTTTGATAAGTCTTTATGTGAAGTATTTGTTAAAATCTCATGGACAGAAAAAAGCAAAAACATGTGAAATAAACTACATCAAATACTTATCATTTCCATGACTAAATGTTTTTTAAGTTGGTTTTTATCTGTAATTTGAGTCGTAGAAACCAAAACGTGGCTGTACTAGTTTGCATTCCCACCAACAGTGTAAGAGGGTTCCCTTTTCTCCACACCCTATCCAGCACTTATTATTTGTAGACTTTTGGATCGCAGCCATTCTGACTGGTGTGAAATGGTACCTCATAGTGGTTTTGATTTGCATTTCTCTGATAATGAGTGATGTTGAGCATCTTTTCATGTGTTTGTTAGCCATCTGTATGTCTTTTTTGGAGAAATGTCTATTTAGTTCTTTGTCCCATTTTTTGATTGGGTCGTTTATTTTTCTGGAGTTGAGCTGTAGGAGTTGCTTGTATATTTTTGAGATTAGTTGTTTGTTGGTTGCTTCATTTGCTATTATTTTCTCCCATTCTGAAGGCTGTCTTTTCACCTTGCTAATAGTTTCCTTTGATGTGCAGAAGCTTTTAAGGTTAATTAGGTCCCATTTGTTTATTTTTGCTTTTATTTCCAATATTCTGGGAGGTGGGTCATAGAGGATCCTGCTGTGATGTATGTCGGAGAGTGTTTTGCCTATGTTCTCCTCTAGGAGTTTTATAGTTTCTGGTCTTACGTTTAGATCTTTAATCCATTTTGAGTTTATTTTTGTGTATGGTGTTAGAAAGTGGTCCAGTTTCATTCTTTTACAAGTGGTTGACCAGATTTCCCAGCACCACTTGTTAAAGAGATTGTCTTTAATCCATTGTATATTCTTGCCTCCTTTGTCGAAGATAAGGCGTCCATATGTGCGTGGATTTATCTCTGGGCTTTCTATTTTATTCCATTGATCAATATTTCTGTCTTTGTGCCAGTACCATACTGTCTTGATAACTGTGGCTTTGTAGTAGAGCCTGAAGTCAGGTAGGTTGATTCCTCCAGTTCCATTCTTCTTTCTCAAGATCGCTTTGGCTATTCGAGGTTTTTTGTATTTCCATACAAATTGTGAAATTATTTGTTCTAGCTCTGTGAAGAATACTGTTGGTAGCTTGATAGGGATTGCGTTGAATCTATAAATTGCTTTGGGTAGTATACTCATTTTCACTATATTGATTCTTCCAATCCATGAACATGGTATATTTCTCCATCTATTAGTGTCCTCTTTGATTTCTTTCACCAGTGTTTTATAGTTTTCTATATATAGGTCTTTAGTTTCTTTAGGTAGATATATTCCTAAGTATTTTATTCTTTCCGTTGCAATGGTGAATGGAATTGTTTCCTTAATTTCTCTTTCTGTTTTCTCATTATTAGTGTATAGGAATGCAAGGGATTTCTGTGTGTTGATTTTATATCCTGCAACTTTACTGTAGTCATTGATTATTTCTAGTAATTTTCTGGTGGACTCTTTAGGGTTTTCTATGTAGAGGATCATGTCATCTGCAAATAGTGAGAGTTTTACTTCTTCTTTTCCAATTTGGATTCCTTTTATTTCTTTTTCTGCTCTGATTGCTGTGGCCAAAACTTCCAAAAAACTGGAAATAGAACTGCCTTATGATCCAGCAACCCCACTGCTGGGCATACACACTGAGAAAACCAGAAGGGAAAGAGACACGTGTACCCCAATGTTCATCGCAGCACTGTTTATAATAGCCAAGACATGGAAGCAACCTAGATGTCCATCAGCAGATGAATGGATAAGAAAGCTGTGGTACATATACACAATGGAGTATTACTCAGCCATTAAAAAGAATACATTTGAATCAGTTCTAATGAGGTGGATGAAACTGGAGCCTATTATACAGAGTGAAGTAAGCCAGAAGGAAAAACATAAATACAGTATACTAACACATATATATGGAATTTAGAAAGATGGTAACAATAACCCAGTGTACGAGACAGCAAAAGAGACACTGATGTATAGAACAGTCTTATGGACTCTGTGGGAGAGGGAGAGGGTGGGAAGATTTGGGAGAATGGCAATGAAACATGTAAAATATCATGTAGGAAACGAGTTGCCAGTCCAGGTTCGATGCATGATGCTGAATGCTTGGGGCTGGTACACTGGGACGGCCCAGAGGGATGGTAAGGGGAGGGAGGAGGGAGGAGGGTTCAGGTTGGGGAACACATGTATACCTGTGGTGGATTCATTTTGATATTTGGCAAAACTAATACAATTATGTAAAGTTTAAAAATAAAATAAAATTAGAGAAAAAAAAAAAAGAAACCAAAACGTGTACTTTGCAACAGATTTTTCTAATTTTCCTTTGATCAGTGTGACTCCTAGGGCTGTTGCTTTGCTATATAGATGTTTATGAATACCCTTATCCTAGGAGGGATTGGGGGCAGGAGGAGAAGGGGATGACAGAGGATGAGATGGCTGGGTGGCATCACCTACTCGATGGACATGAGTGTGGGTAAACTCTGGGAGTTGGTGATGGACAGTGAAGCCTGGTGTGCTGTGATTCATGGGGTCACAAAAAGTCAGACACGACTGAGCGACTGAACTGAACCGACAAATACTCTTTTGTAAAGGGATGTGTTTATTTCAAGTAGAATTTCAATATCATTGCCCTTCTCCTTTAAATTATTTTGATGAACATATTTAAAAAAGAAAGCTATAATTTTTCCCTAAAGGGCCAGGTAAAAATCTATGTTGCTGACTTGCTTTAAAATTTCTCAAATTATTTTCTCATTTGACAACTAAATCAAACAACCAGTGCTCTTACTTTCTCTGATCTAAACAATTTTACAGAGACTACCTTGCAAATGTCCCAAGAGATGAACTTGCTCACAATGAAAAATGTACTCAGCAGGAAATTCACTTAATGATAATGATTATTCTTCTATGTAATGGACATTTCATTGTCAGTAAAGTGTAATATTATTCTGTTGAAAGCTTCACATATGCAGCCAGCTCCAAAGACATCTTGGCTTAACTTGCATATCTCACTTTCCAGTTTTATCATTTGTCTTTTTGCATATTCAATGAAATTTTTTCATGCTTGGTATGTAGAATGCTTTATGCTGGTGTCATTTGCTTCTATTGGGGAAAAAAATCTTTCATAGTTTGTATGGGCATGGATTCATGAATATATTTTATATGATATCCTGGCAGAGAAGATGGCATCCATCCTACCATGCATAAGTGTATAGCTAGAGATTATTTTTATCCTTTCAATAAAGTGAAAGCTTGCTATATTTCCACATTTTGCAATAGCAAGCATTTAACTTGGTCAGAATTTGCAGTAACCAGAGGTCAAAGACAAGAAACTGATCATGTATTTGGATGGCTGACTAAAAGGTCTCCTTAACACTAATGCTAATAGCTGAGCTATTTAAAATCCTGAAAGATGAGGTTGTCAAAGTTCTGTACTCAATATGCCAACAAATTTGGAAAACTCAGCAGTGGCCACAGGACTGGAAAAAATCAGTTTTCATTCCAATCCCAAAGAAAGGCAATGCCAAAGAATGCTCAAACTACCGCACAATTGCACTCATCTCACATGCTAGTAAAGTAATGTTCAAATTTCTCCAAGCTAGTCTTCAAGTGTACATGAACCGAGAACTTCCAGATGTACAAACTGGATTTAGAAAAGGCAGAGGAACGAGAGATTAAATTGCAAATATCCGTTGGATCATAGAAAAAGCAAGAGAATTCCAGAAAAACTTCTACTTCTGTTTCATTGACTATGCTAAGGACTTTGACTGTGTAGATCACAACAAACTGTGGGAAATTCCTAAAGATAGGGGAATACCAGACCACCTGACCTGCCTCCTGAGAAATCTGTATGAGGTCAAGAAGCAACAGTTAGAACCAGACATGGAACAATGGACTGGCTAAAAATTGGGAAAGGAGTATGTCAAGGCTGTATATTGTCACCCTGCTTATTTAATTTATATCCAGAGTACATCATGCAAAATACCAGGCTGGATGAAGCACAGGCTGGAATCAAGAATGCCATGAGAAATATCAATAACCTCAATATGCAGATGATGCCACCATTATGGAAGAAAGCGAAGAGGAACTAAAGAGCCTCTTGATGAAAATGAAACAGGAGAGTGAAAAAAACTGGCTTAAAGCTCATCATTAAAAAACTAAGATCATGGTATCTGGTCCCATCACTTCATGGCAAATAGATAGGGAAACAATGGAAACAGTGACAGACTTTATTTTCTTGGGCTCCACAATCACTGCGGATGGTGACTGCAGCCATGAAATTAAAAGACACTTGCTCCTTGGAAGAAAAGCTAAGACAAACCTAGACAGCATATTAAACAGCAGAGACATTACTTTCCCAACAAAGTCCGTCTTGTCAAAGCTGTGGTTTTTCCAGTGGTCAGGTATAGATGTGAGAGTTGGACTATAAAGAAAGCTGAGCACTGAAGAATTGATGTTTTTGAACTGTGGTGTTGGAGAAGACTCTTGAGAGTCCCTTGGACTGCAAGGAGATCCAACCAGTCCATCCTAGAGGAGATCAGTCCTGAATATTAATTGGAAGGACTGATACTGAAGCTGATGCTGCAATACTTTGGCCATCTGATGTGAAGAACTGACTCATTTGAAAAGATTCTGATGCTGGGAAAGATTGAAGGTGAGAGGAGAAGGGGATGACAGAGGATGAGATGGTTGGATGGCATCACCAACTCAATGGACATGAGTTCAAGCAAGCTCGAACTCTGGGAGTTGGTGATGGACAGGGAAGCCTGGCGTGCTGCAGTCCATGGGGTTGCAAAGAGCCCAACAAGACTGAGTGACTGAACTGCACTGAACACTAACACAAAATCTGCTCAGGTTTCAAAGGGTCTGCAATGCCACCAACATATTGCTTGTGGCTTTAGCACTAAACCCTGTTTTCTCTTCAAAATGCAAATAATTATGGAACTTAAAATGATGTCACTTCCACTTTCAGATAATGTTCTTCCAAGGTAGGGATTTACCACTTTATTAGAGTCAAGGACACTAAAATGGAGCAAGATGCCAAAAAAAAGATGATATTTGGCAAAACTAATACAATTATGTAAAGTTTAAAAATAAAATAAAATTTAAAAAAAAATTTTAAAAAAGGAAAAAAAAAAGAATAATAATAAAAAAAAAGAATATTGTATCCCTGTGTATAAAGACCAAGGAAATATATACAATCTACTTATATAAATATGCCACACAAATCACTATTTTTACTTCAATTGCATCTAACCTCATGGGAATCATATGTATGTGGTATGTCCTAAAGTACATGTTTTGTTCTTAGGTAAACCTACATCTCATTTTCATGTAATTGTATTTCAAATCTTTTTAACATTTAGTATACCTCTCATGTTGCCTCGGTTGGGAAGATCCCCTAGAGAAGGGAATGGCTACCCACTCCAATGTTCTTGCCTGGAGAATTCCATGCACAGAAGAGTCTGGCAGGTTACAGTCCATGGGATCACAAAGAGTTAGACATGACTGAGTGGCTAACACTTTCACTTTCACCTCTTATGACAAGGTGGTATAATAGGTGTACATATATATAGACAGAAAATACCTTACTAAGCATGCAATAACCTGAAAAAATTCTAATATCTGATGTATCCCAGATCTACGAAGGTAGATTTCAGATGTAATTATTTCCAATTTTATAGGCTACCATTTAGAAAACTTTGTAACGCTAAAAGGTTTGAAAACTTAATAATGCTCTATACATTAGGCGATAGGTTCCATTTTCTAAGAAAGAGTTACTCAAATGCATTTTACCACAGGATTTCTTTAAAACACAATGTTTTTTGTTTCTTAAAAACATAATGTGAAAAAAAAAAACCCACGTGTTGCTAGAATACTAAGGAAGATGAGATTATGATCTACCTTTGGATTAAAATTGAGAGCAAAATTATGGTCTGATAGATATTTAGTTCTGTGAGTAATGCTTAAAAACATTTCTATTTTGAGAACATCAGATAATATTACCAACAGATGCTGAAATGAAGAAATTCACATAACAGAGGTTGGATCTTTCCAACAAGATTAGAAAGTAAAGGCTTCCTAAGTTATTAACACATAGATTGACTATGATATATCTCATGTGCTCTCTTGTCCAGTTTCCTGGTATACGGGTGCTCAATTCAAAAATTTTAAGGGCGTATTTTACTACAATATATTAAAATATAGTTAGCATATTTTCTTGTATGTGTGCATGGTTGGCTCAGTCATGTTCGACTCTTTGCGACCCCATGGACTGTAACCCACCAGACTCCTCTGTCCATGGGGATTCAACAGACTAGAATATTGGAGTGGGTAGCCTAACCCTTCTCCAGGGGATCTTCCTGACCCAGGAATTGAACAGGGATCTCCTGCATTGCAGGTGGGTTCTTTACCAGTTGAGCTACCAGAGAAGTTACACTTATTCAAAGATAATGACTGTTGTTTATTATGAAACATTATCAGGAATTCAAGCAATGCAACAAAATACATACAGTTAAAAAAATAAATCCTAAACTATGCCAACCAGAAGTCACTATTAACCCTGAGCAATCTTTATTCAGTCATTTCTATGCATCTAAGCGTGAAATGCTAGATAGGTAGGCATAGGAAGATGTACATAATTATACAAAAATAAGATTGTGCTATTTCTATAATTCTTATCAAGATGTGATTTATATAAAATAAAATTTTCTACTTTGTTCATTTTTATGTACTATGGTAAATATAGAGAGAGGTGTTCAGTTCAGTCGCTCAGTTGTGACTTTGCTACCCCATGAATCGAAGCACGCCAGGCCTCCCTGTCCATCACCAACTCCCGGAGTTCACTCAGACTCATGTCCATTGAGTCAGTGATGCCATCCAGCCATCTCATCCTCTGTCGTCCCCTTCTCCTCCTGCCCCCAATGCCTCCCAGCATCAGAGTCTTTTCCAATGAGTCAACTCTTTGCATGAGAGAGAGGTGTAAGCACCACCATAGTCATAATACTGATTAGATTTTTTTTACCCAGAAAAAGTTCTGTCATGCCCTCTCACTATCAGTTCCATCCACTGGCCACAACTGATCTGTTTTCTGCCACCAATTTTGCCTCTGATAGAAATTCACTAGAAAAAAATGCAGTATGCTGGCTTTCTCTCTGGGTGTTTCGCTTGGCATAATGCATGTGATTATCACCCATATCGTTGTGTGAATAATTCATTCCTTTTTATTGTTTGTTGTTGTTCCATGGCATAGATGTAGCACACCTCCATACATCTGTACAGCAGTTGATGGACAGTATGTTTTCAATTGTTGCAGTCTTTTTTTCAGTTTGGGATTATTATAAATAAAGCTGCATTTGAGAAGACTTTGTGTATAAATTCTTCATGTTGGTAAATACAAAAGAGTAGCATTGCTGAGTTACATTTTATATGTATATTTACTCCTATAAGACGATATCACATTGTTTCTTGGAGAGGCTGTAAAATTTGGCATTCTAACCAGCTATGTGTGGAATTCTATTAGTGCCACATCTTTGCTAATACTTAAATTTTTATTATTCTAGTGAGCTTATGATGGTTTCTCAAGGTGGCTTAAATTTTTTTCCCTGATGACTTTTTTCATCTTTTCACATTTATTTGCCATTTGTATATTTCTTTGGCTGTAGCCATTTTGTTGTTGTCATTTGGGTTGTATATTAGTTCCTGAGGACTGCCATAGCAAAGTGCCATTCACTGGGTAGCTGAAAATAACAGACATCTATTGTTTCACAATTTGGAGGATAGAAGTCCAAAATCAAGTAGCTGACAAAGCCACAGTCCCTCTGAAACCTATAAGGGAGAATCCTTTCTTTCCTCTGACTAGCTGGTGGCTTGCTGGTAATCCCTGTCACTGCTCAGTTTGCAGCTGTAACACTTCAGTCTCTGTCTCTATCATCACACGGCACTGTCCCTGCAACATCTATCTTCTCCTCCTCTTTTAATAAGGACAGCATGCATATTGCATTAAAGTTCCACCTTACTCTGGTATATGACCTCATCTCAACTGTAATAACCCTATTTCCCTTAATGGCTGCTGAATTTCATATATGTTTCCTTGTTCATAAAATGAGGATGTCAAAATTCACCTTAGAGTAGATATTAAAATAAGGTAATATATGTAAAAGAGACTAATATTTTTGTGAGGTAAATAGACACAAATTCTACCAAGTGCCATATGGTATAAGGCATAATCATATTTGTTAGAAAAATGTATACACAGAGATGGAAAAGCACACATTTTTTCCCTAAGCCCTTATCCTAAATAAAGTATTATTTCAGTGAGCATATAAGGACTGGCCTCACCACATAAAAGGCTCAAAGAGAGACACCCTGCCCTGATATATGATGTAATGTAGAAGGATGAGTGAGAAGTACAGAGCAAGGGATACCTAGATAACTAACAAGGTTACCCCTTTTGAGAAGGACACATGTCTTTAGTTCAATGGTCATTGTCATTCTCTTACCAAGAGGCTAAGCCAGGCTCTCCTGAGCTACCAAAGAAGATATTAAAAAATAAACACTTACTCTGAGGTTACTAAAACCTTTCCCTAATATTTATAGCATGCACTCCACACATATTAGTCCGTTTTCCTCTCCACACCACTCCAACTCTCAGAAGACCAGAATCTCAAAATTTATCATACTCTTTCTTCATTTTTCCAGGATGATTGCAGGAACACATAGTCAAGTAGCAGTGAATATATACATAATCGCCTTCATATTATTATGGCTATGACCATATTACAGCTGAGTAAATAAGGTATCTAGAAAACAAAGTTATTTGTTTTATTAGCACATTTTATGCAACAGCAAATGGATATGTCAATTTATAGCAATTACTAAAAGTGACCTTGTCTGTACTCTTTTTTTTTGGTAATGTTACATATAGAGCTTATTATCACATGTTCACAGTAAAAAGAGTGCAGTAATGAAGGGCAAGATTTTATGGAGTTATTAACTTGAGTTTAAGTTAATTAGCCTTTTGGTGTTTATTATTTGACAGATTTCCTTTATCCCTGGTCCCCTAACTTTACCTCTTACAGTTTCTTTTTCCATGAAACACTGCTTTCAAATGAAAACATCTAATCAGAGAAGTAATAAGCAAAGTGGGAAATGGAAATCTTTTTCAGTGTCTTCAGATGCCAATACTGTTTGCAGCTCTTGAGAGTGAAAGTTCATACAGACTGTGATTGTTAACTCTATATGCTAACTTGACTGGGCTAAGTGATACCCAGATAACTGGTAGAGCATTTTTTCTAAGTGTCTCTGTAAGGGTCATCTCAGAAGATATTAGCATTTGAATCAGTAGACTGAATAAAGAAGATCGCCCTCACCAATCAATCCATTAAAGGCCCCAATAAAACAAAGGCTGAGGAAAGGCAAATTCGTCCACTGTTTAAGCTAGGACATAAATCTTCTCCTGCCCTTCAACATCAAGTCTCCTGGTTCTTGGGCCTTCAAACTCAGATTGTCCCCTATACCATTGTTCCCCTCAATTCTTAGGGATTTAGACTTAGGCTGGGGCTTGGACTCTTGGTTTTCATGGTTCTTAGGGCTTTGGACTAGGACGGAATCATATCCCCAGCTTTCCTGGATTACCGGATTTTCTGCTCCTCCAGCTTGTGGAGGGCAATCACAGAACTTCTCAGTTTTCATAACTGTGTGATTCAATTCCTTATAGTAGATCTCCTCATATATGTGAAGCTTACAGAAACCTTTCATCATATACTAAATTTTCATAAACAAATGTATTTCTAGACTTTGTCTATTAATGAGCCAATTCCAAACTGTTTTAACTATAATGGCTTTATGTTTACTATCAGGGGGTAAGTTTTTCTTTCCTCCAACATGGGCATCGCTCTCTATATTATTAGAGTTTGACTAGATATTCTTCTTTTAAAACTATTTATTTAGTTGAAGCATGTAGGATCTTTGATCTTCACTGTGGCATGCAAACTCTTAGTTGAGGCATCTGGAATCTAGTTCCCTGACCAGGGATCAAACCCAGGTCCCCTGCATTGGGAGCATGGGGTCTTAGCCACTAGACCACCGGGAAGAACTTTACTGGATACTCTTGATTGACTTTTTCAATATGGATATATGAAACAATTTGTTCAGTACCAGAGGGAAAAGATTTGTTGATCTTTTTATAAGATGATGTTAAATTTATAAATTAACATACAGAACATCAATGTCATTATGAGGTGATCCTTCTAAACACATTTCATTTTACATATTTAATCATATAAAAATATCTCTTAGAAAAAGAACAATAACCAAATTTCTGGAATCTCTTCACATGCCAGAATAAAGGTTCTTGCCTGTGCATAGGACTGTATATGTATAGCTCATGTGATCATAATCATGGTATAGCCATGCCTTCCAACAATATGTCATACTTCTCTGACAGCTTAGTATAAAACAATTTTCTGTATTTGGAGAATCATTTTCTATTGACTGTCTTGAACCATCCTTGTGAAACCAAATTTCTTCATCTTAATGCAATTAAATAATAATTGAGAGCACAATTTGAATTTCAAAATTCTTTTATGGTGAATATAATTAATGGCATTTAAAGGTCCTTAGACTTATATTTTGCTTTTATTATTGCAGTACTCCCACAGAGCAATAGTGAGCCCAAAGTCTTTGAAATATGATGGAGAATTCCACTGACCTCAAAGTGCCTTAACATTTGTAATTTTATATCCAAGGCAATTGCTTCAATGCTCTTTGCTAGTACTTTTGCTATCATTTACATGCTGTGTAGATATGTTTGTTCTCTGATATCAGACAAGTCACAATACCTTGGGAAAAAGAAGACAGCAAGGCTAAGGATTAAAATGCAGGCCTACCAGAGACTAATGATAGAAGGAGGCAGAGCTATGTGTTCTGGGTACTAGGATCGTGCTGAAGAGCTATTCAGTGGTGGCAGAGGAAGTAGAAGAGAAAAGTTCTGTACAACAAAGGCAGAAAGTTCAAATGTTACATGTTTTCCTCCTCTGTCATAGCACCGACAATTGTAGGCCTCCTGAAATAGCTCTGTTAGTCCAACTCTAGTTTTGCCAGTAGTTCTTATCAGTCATCAGGAAGAATCTATATAAAATTAGAAGTAGCTCACTGCAGAAAACTTCAGGAAAACCCCGTGACATTGTTTTCATATTGTGGTTTTAAGTAACATGTTTGTTGTTGCTGTTTAATCACTAAGTTGTATCTGTTCTTTAAAGACCCCATGGATGGTAGCCTGCCAGGATCCTCTGTCCATGGGATTTCCCAGGCAAGAATACTGGGGTGGCTTGCCATTTCTTTCTCTAGTGAATCTTCTTGACCCAGGGATCGAATCCAAGTCTACTGTGTTGGCAGGCAGATTCTTTACCACTGACCCAATAGGAAGCACATCAAGTAACATACAGCAGAACGTAGTCTCCAAAAGCATGTAGCAGAACGTATTCCTAAGGGAAGTGTCATAAAGGAAGTTGTTTAGAGTTGCCAAATGTATTTTAGAAACACAACATGTTGTGAAATCATAATAATTATATCTATATTGGGCTCTGTTCACCACTCCTGACCCAGAGCTCTTAAAACCCTCACAAATAGGATGCTAGGAGAATCTTCTGTTATAACATTTAGTCTTTGGCCTTGGTTACTGACACGGAAACTCAAAAACCTCTGTAATTTCCTGAGTGATAGGGGCATCTAACTCTGAGCCCCTAAATCCCTTGGATTTTCCTAGGTGATGGAAACATCTCGTGTTCTAATGAGCCGACTCTTGGTGGATATGAACTGCTCGCCAGAAAGACCAACACCGATTAGAAGCTTGAAACTTTCAGTCCCATCCCCTATTTTCCCTAGAGGAGCTGGTAATGGAGATAAAAATTGATCATGCCTATATAATGTAACTGCCATAAAATCCCAAATTAAAGAGTTAGGTGAGTTTAACATATTGATGTGTCCAGGAGGGTGGCCTACCCAAACTCCATGAGGGTAGAAGCTGCTGTACTTGGGACCCTTCAAGACTGTACTCTCTGTATCTTGATCCATCTGTTCATCTCTATTCTTTATTATATAATACATTGGTAAATATAAGTGTCTCTCTGTGTTGAGTGAGCTTTTCTAGCAAGTGGGTAAATCTAAGGAGTAAGGTCATTAGAACCTCCAATTTGTGGCCAAAATGGACAGAAGTTGTAGATAACCTGAGGACCTCTTACTTGCAATTGTTATTTAAAGTGGGGAATAGTCTTGTAAGGGAGAAGGCAATGGCACCCCACTCCAGTACTCTTGCCTGGAAAATCCCATGGATGGAGGAGCCTGGTAGGCTGCAGTCCATGGAGTCACTAGAGTCAGACACGACTGAGTGACTTCACTTTCACTTTTCACTTTCATGCATTGGAGAAGGAAATGGCAACCCACTCCAGTGTTCTTGCCTGGAGAATCCCAGGGACGGGGGAGCCTGGTGGGCTGCCGTCTGTGGGGTCGCACAGAGTCGGACACGAGTGAAGCGACTTAGCAGCAGCAGCAGTCTTGTAAGAGTAAGACATTAACATGTGTGATCTGCACTAACTCCAATTAGTATCAGAACTGAATTGAATTGCAGGACACCGAGTTGATGTTGCAGAGAGCTGCTTGGTGTGGGGGAAAACCCACACATCAAGTATGTGAATAAAGGAGAAATGGAGAATTTTTTTGATGCACATGTCATGCCCCCACTGTGGATTCACAGTGTACATTTCTTCCTGAAGACCCATCTCTGCAGTGTTGCCAACTAAAGCTACTAATCAGTTTTCCATTTATTTAATTACACAACTTGGTTTTTTCCCCTTTGCTATACTTTTAACCTTCCATGGAGCTAATATTATGCAGAACATATTATGTAAAATGCTGGTCTGAAGAGTTTCCTAATTTATAACTTACTGAAGTTTGTAGCTGCATCAGTTCCCTTTGGAGGTGCGGTGGTATAAATTAAATCTATAAACCTTTGAAGTTGGTTTTTGAGTGCCTCAAGGAGTGTTTCTGCAAGTAGCAGCTTAATGAACAAACAGCAACATTTGATTTTTCATTACTATAAAGTCCATAAAGTAGATCTTAGCTGCACATATGGTTAATTACCAGTATCATAAAGCTTTATTGAAAAGCATAATATTTACATCAAAGTTAGCATTTGAGTTATGGTGGATTTTGGCTACTGTGAAGGCTAAATTTAATGATAATAATGAACACATAGAAGAAATTATTACAAATATTTGTAGTCAAATTATATCAGAAAATCCTTCCTACAACTCAGTTAATGAAACAGGATAGCAGTAGCAATGGCACCCCACTCCAGTACTCTTGCCTGGAAAATCCCATGGATGGAGGAGCCTGGTAGGCTGCAGTCCATGGGGTCGCTAGAGTCGACACAACTGAGCGACTTCACTTTCACTTTTCACTTTCATGCGTTGGAGAAGGAAATGGCAACCCACTCCAGTGTTCTTGCCTGGAGAATCCCAGGGACGGCGGAGCCTGGTGGGCTGCCGTCTATGGGGTCGCACAGAGTCGGATACGACTGAAGCGACTTAGCAGCAGCAGCAGCAGTATTATTCTTCCTGTTTAAAAACTGATACTGCATTTTTTGACCCTAAAGGACCCCATGTATGTTTTATGTATGTGATAGACTACTTATGTACTTGAAGGACCAGAGACATTAGTGTTTTTACCAAGCTTGCTCCCAACTTTTCATGAATTACAGGTAATCAAGTACTTTGATGTCATTTTCAAAGATACAAAGTTGAAATTATGTTGCTGTCATTATCTGTTCCTTTGGGAGTTCATTTAATACCATTCAAATATACCATTGCTTTTTGCTGCCTTTTTGTACACTACTAATAATTGTTTAATACACATCATTTTCTGTTCTGTCTCTCAAAAAAATTGTTAATATCTTTGGAATAAAGTCAGTTTGTGCAGGGTTTTTTTGCTTTAATTTTTTCCCCCGGAAGATGATGTAGCGCTAGGTACAAAAAAGGTATCATGAAAAGCTACGAAAGCTATGATTTTTGAGGGTCCTTGGACTGCACAGAATCTGCAGAATTATATAAGAAAGAGTTGGGTGATTGAACATTATTCTTTATCCAGTTATTTCATTTTTAAAATAAACTTTGTATTGAAGTATAAAGAGATAAATACATAAATATAAGTGTATGCTATGCTAAGTCGCTTCAGTCATGTCCGACTCTGTGTGACCCCACAGACGGTAGCCCACCAGGCTCCCCCGTCCCTGGGATTCTCCAGGCAAGAACACTGGAGTGGGTTGCCATTTCCTTCTCCAATGCATCAAAGTGAAAAGTGAAAGTGAATTCGCTCAGTCGTGTCCGACTCTTAGCAACCCCATGGATTGCAGCCTAACAGGCTCCTCCATCCATGGGATTTTCCAAGCAAGAGTACTGGAGTGGGGTGCCATTGCCTTCTCCGAAACACAAGTGTAAACCTCAGCTAATTTTTATAACATGGACATATCAGATAACCAATACCCCAGATGACAGCACAAATCCCTACATGCTGCTGGCACTATCACCACTAAGCAAACAACTATCCTGCCTTCCAGTGCATTAGATGTACATTAAGGCATCATCTAGTATAATCTCATCATATAATCTCATTTGTGTTTGTTTGTCTTCTTTCACTCAACATTAATTTTTTTTTAATTCCATGGCAATAGTGTAATTGTGGTTTGTTTATTTTCAGTACTGTGTAACTTTCAGTTGTAATATATTCATCTACAAGTGATCATTTGAATTGTTCACACTTTGGGGCTTTTACAAACAGTGCTGCTATAAACACACATATACCTGTCTCTCAGGTGTTCACTCCAGAATGAAAACACTGGGTCTTAAGGGATGCAAAAGGCTGTCTAAAATACATACTGTCCAATTCTTTTCCAGAGTGATTTTAGACCAATGTAGTACCAGCAATATAAAATATAAAATAGATCAAAATGCTCCACCTGCTCACCAATACTAGATAACATCACTTTGAAAAACTGTACCCAACATGTATGTGTCTGCTAGATTACTGTCATTTTTTTCATTTAATTTTTAATCTTAACAAGGTATAATTTGGATGCAGTAAAATGCACTCATTTAAAATTGTATTGTTTGATAGATTTATATATGTGTAAAATTGCCATATCAATCAAAAGAGTGAAAATTTACATCACTCCCAGAAAGTTCACTTCCACCCTCTTCAGTCAATACCCTCCCAGTTCAGTTGCTCAGTCATGTCCGACTCTTTGCGACCCCATGAATCACAGCACGCCAGGCCTCCCAGTCCATCACCAACTCCTAGAGTTCACTCAAACTCACGCCCATCGAGTCAGTGATGCCATCCAGCCATCTCATCCTCTGTCGTCCCCTTCTCCTCCTGCCCCCAATCCCTCCCAGCGTCAGAGTCTTTTCCAATGAGTCAACTCTTCACATGAGGTGGCCAAAGTATTGGAGTTTCAGCTTCAGCATCAGTCCTTCCAATGAACACCCAGGACTGATCTCCTTTAGAATAGACTGGTTGGATCTCCTTGCAGTCCAAGGGATTCTCAAGAGTCTTCTCCAACACCACAGTTCAAAACCATCAATTCTTCGGCACTCAGCTTTCTTCACAGTCCAACTCTCACATCCATATATGACTACTGGAAAAACCATAGCCTTGACTAGACTAACCTTTGTTGGCAAAGTAATGTCCCTGCTTTTGAATATGCTATCTAGGTTGGTCATAACTTTCCTTTCAAGGAGTAAGCGTCTTTTAATTTCATGGCTGCAATCACCATCTGCAGTGATTTTGGAGCCCCCAAAAATACAGTCTGACACTGTTTCCCATCTATTTCCCATGAAGTGATGGGACCAGATGACATGATCTTAGTTTTCTGAATGTTGAGCTTTAAGCCAACTTTTTCACTCTCCTCTTTGACTTTCATCAAGAGGCTTTTGAGTTCCTCTTCACTTTCTGCCATAAGGGTCATGTCCATCTGCATATCTGAGGTTATTGATATTTCTCCCTGCAATCTTGATTCCAGCTTGTGCTTCTTCCAGCCCAGCGTTTCTCATGATGTACTCTGCATATAAGTTAAACAAGCAGGGTGACAATATACAACCTTGATGTACTCCTTTTCCTATTTGGAACCAGTCTGTTGTTCCATGTCCAGTTCTAACTGTTGCTTCCTGACCTGCATACAGGTTTCTCAAGAGGCAGATCAGGTGGTCTGGTATTCCCATCTCTTTCAGAATTTTCCACAGTTTATTGTGATCCACACAGTCAAAGGGTTTGGCATAGTCAATAAAGCAGAAATAGATGTTTTTTCTGGAACTCTCTTGCTTTTTCGATGATCCAGCAGATGTTGGCAATTTGATCTCTGGTTCCTCTGCCTTTTCTAAAACCAGCTTGAACATCAGGAAGTTCAGGGTTCACATATTGCTGAAGCCTGGCTTGGAGAATTTTGAGCATTACTTTACTAGCATGTGAGATGAGTGTAATTTTGTGGTAGTTTGAGCATTCTTTGGCATTGCCTTTCTTTGGGATTGGGATGAAAACTGACCTTTTCCAGTCCTGTGGCCACTGCTGAGTTTTCCAAATTTGCTGGCATATTGAGTGCAGCACTTTCACAGCATCATCTTTCAGGATTTGGAATAGCTCAACTGCAATTCCATCACCTCCACTAGCTTTATTCGTAGTGATGCTTCCTAAGTCAATACCCTCATCACCAAGCAAATATAACATGATTTCTGTCAGTAGTGTCACTTGGTCTTGAAAGTCATATGGATTCAGTCATACAATATGTACTGTTTTGTGCCAGTTTCTTTATAAAAATAATGCTTTTGTCAGCCTGTATTTCTATTTGCATCATTAATTCATTTATTTTTATTGCAGAGTATTATTCCATTATATCTCAGAGAAGGCAATGGCACCCCACTCCAGCACTCTTGCCTGGAAAATCCCATGGATGGAGGAGCCTGGTAGGCTGCAGTCCATGGGGTTGCTGAGGGTCGGACAAGACTGAGCAACTTCACTTTCACTTTTCACTTTCATGCATTGGAGAAGGAAATGGCAACCCACTCCAGTGTTCTTGCCTGGAGAATCCCAGGGACAGGGGAGCCTGATGGGCTGCCATCTATGAGGTCGAACAGAGTTGGACACGACTGAAGTGACTTAGCAGCATTCCATTAGATAGAGAGATACCACACTTTGTTTATCATTCATCTTGTGATGAGTGTCTAAGCTGTTTTCAGTTTTAGTGTGCCAAGAATAAAGCTGCCATGAATATTCATATCCAAGACACTGTGTGGTCACCTTCACTAAGAGTATCATATGACAAGTGTACACTTAATTTTGTAAGAAGACGCTGCTAGTGTCTTTTCCAACATGATTATACCATTTTAGACGCCTGCCAGCAATATATGAGTCTCAAGAATCTCATGTCCTTTCCTACACTTGATATCATCAGTCCTTTAGTGTTAGTCTTTCTGGCCATTGAGCAAGTTGGTATTTCATTGTGGTTTTAATTTGCATTTCCCCATAGTTAATAATGGTGATCATTTTTTAAAAATCTATTTATTAGTGATTTGTACATCTTTTGTAAGGTATCCCTTCAAGTCTTTCATCTACTTTTTATTGGATCATTTGCCTTTATGTTGCTGGGCTGTGAGAGATCTTAAAATACTCTCTAAATAGAAGCCCCTCCCCTGAGGAGGGCCATGGAAATCCACTCCAGTACTCTTGCCTGGAGAATCCCATGGAAAGAGGAGCCTGGTGGGCTACAGTCCATGGGGTTGCGCAGAGTCGGACATGACTGAAGTGACTCAGCACAGCACAGAACAGCACAGAAGCCTCTATCTGACACAGGCACACAGAAAGTAAATATATTCTCTCAATTTGTGGACTGCTTTCTCATTTTCTTTAATAATGCTTAAAGAAACAGAAAAGTTTAATTTTGAAGAAGGGCAATTTACATTTTCTTTTATACTTGATGCTTTGTTTTTCTTATCTAAAAAAAATCTTTGCTAACTTCAATGCATGAAGATAATCTGTTTTCTTCTAGGAGTTTTACATTTTTACTTTTTATTTTTAGATTAATGATCCATTTCAAATTAATATTTGCATATGGTATGAGATAAGGATGGAAGCTCTATTTTTTTTCACATTGATATCCAGTTTTTCCTACATCAATTATGGAAAAGAATACGTTTTCCTCATTAACTTGGTACTTTTTAAAAATGTAATTGATCATATATTTGTGGATTTATTTCTGGACTCCATCCTATTCCACTGATACTGTTATCTATCCTTATTAACTTACTTGGTCCTTTGTTAAAAAATAACTGATCATATAGTTGTGGGTTTATTTTTGGACTCTATCCTATTCCACTGATACTGTAAATCTATCTATCCACTAACACCTCTTGTCTAGATTAGATTAGCTTTGTTTAAGTCTTCAAAGTAGGTAGTGTAATACCTTTACCTTCGTTTCCATCTACCACAAAACTTTCGCTATTCTATGTCCTTTGCTTTTCCAAGTCAATTTTATAGTTTGCCAAACTCTACAAAAATGTCTGCTTTCATTTTGATTGAGACTGGGTTGAATCTACAGATTAATTGTTGGCGAATGAACAACTTAAAACTTAATTGATCCTTGAAGAAACTATATCTACATTTAAGTATTATTAAATTCTCTTGGGTATATTTTTAGTTTTCATTATAAAAGCTCTGAAAATTTTTGTTAAACTTATTTCAAAATATTTTAGATTTTTGTTGTCATTAGAAACAATCTTGCTTTTTAAATTTTAATTTTATAACTTCGTCATAATTATTTGGAGAAGGCAATGGCAACCCACTCCAGTGTTGTTGCCTGGAGAATCCCAGGGACGGGGAAGCCTGGCGGGCTGCCATCTATGGGGTTGCACAGAGTTGGACATGACTGGAGTGACTTAGCAGCAGCAGCAGCATAATTATTTGTTTATATAAATATAATTAATTTATTGTACACTGGTATTTGTTCTGTGATTTTTCTTAAATCTCCTTTTTAATTCTAGTAGGAATTTTTTTATTAGTTCCCTAGGTTTTTATTCAATTACAATCATATCATTTGGGAGTAGATAAAGCTTCATTTCTTCTTTTCAATTATTATTATTTTTTTACCATTTTTATTCTTTTATGGCACTGGTTAGGTTCTCTAGTACAATTTTGAATAGAAGCGGCAATAATGAACATCCTTTCCTTTTTCTCAAATGCAAGAAAATATCAAAACAAACAACCTAATCATAAAAATGGGCAGAAGATCTAAATAGACATTTCTTCAAATAGATGATAATGGACACAAGAAAAGATGCTCATCATTGCTATTTATTTAAAAAATCCAAATCCAAACCACAATGAATTATAACCTCACACCTCTCAGTTTTGGATTTATATCCAGAAAAAAATGAAAACTCTACTTCAAAAGATATATGCACCTCAATGTTCATAAGTGAGTGAGTGAAAGTTTCTCAGTCATATCCAACTATTTGCAACCCCATAGATTATAGCCCACCAGGCTCCTCTGTCCATGGAATTCTCCAGGCCAGATACTGGAGTGGTTTGCCATTGCACTTCTCCAGGGGATCTTCCCGACCCTGCGATCAGGCCTGGATCTCCTGCATTGCAGGCTGATTCTTTACCACCTGAGCCACCAAGGAAGCCCTATCAATGTTCTCAGCAGCACTGTTTACAATAGTCAAGACATGGAAATAATCCAGGCGCCCAGCAACAGATGATCAGCTTAAGAAGATATGGTGCATATATACAATGGAATATCACTCAGCCATAAAAAGAATGAAATATTGGCCTTGTAGCAGCATGGATGCTTAGTGAAACAAGTCAAAGACAAATATCATATGATATCACTTATGTGTGGAATCTAAAAAAGTATACAAATGAATCTATATATAAAAGAGAAACAAACTCACAGACAGAAAAAACTTATGGTTTCTAAAGGGAAGGTGAGGGAGAGACAAATTAGGATTATGGTATTAAAAGACATAAACTACTACATATGAAATAAATAAGCAACAAGAATTAACTGCATGCAACAGGGAATTGTATCCAATATTTTGCAATAACCTATAATGGAATATATTCTGCAAAATGTATAGAAAATCACTAAGCTGTACACCTGAAACTAATATAATATTGTGAGATAAAATATACTTCAGTTTTTAAAAAGTATCATGTGATAGAATGAAGTATTAATATATCTCATAAATAAAATAGTAAAAAAAAAAAACATGAAAATGACTATGGATAAAATTATGGCCATAGCAAAGGGTGCTGAAATATATATAACTTATTTTCATAAAAACAGAACAAGTACCACAAAATTCAAGTACACAATTAACCTGCCCTGAAGTACATAAGGCTTGAATCTACCTATTGAATCTCAAACGTGTTTCAGGAAAAATGGATACAGAGGGATTGATATAAGTACACACATGCATTCTGGCAAATTCCTCTATCTTTAAGGATAAAGAAAGAATCATACGGGGATTCATGAATGAATGAAAGAGTAAGTCACATTCAAAGTGGAGCATCAGGTGGTCTTTTTCGGTCTTCAATTAATACTCAGTTCTAGAAAAAGTGTAGAAATGCTTATACATTTCTAAGAAAAAGTGTTACCCCAAATTTATACATGGTAAATATATTTTATATTTAAAGTAAAAGACAGGATGTCTCATTTTTACATAATGATATTTAGCCAAACAAGAGATAACTAAAAATAAAAAGCTTAGAAAAATAGAAACTGTAGAAATGCATGCCTAATGAGAGTTAAATCCATTTATGCCAACATTGAAGATTAAAGAACTAAAGTAATTCCAGTTACATAATCTAATGTGAATGCTATACTTCTTGGAAATGTTAAAATGATAGTATAATTAAAAATGAAAGCTAAAAGATCAAATGTGGGAGGAAGTATGAGTGATATTTTCTCAT
The DNA here is from genome assembly GCF_003369695.1 of Bos indicus x Bos taurus. Classification (NCBI taxonomy): domain Eukaryota; kingdom Metazoa; phylum Chordata; class Mammalia; order Artiodactyla; family Bovidae; genus Bos; species Bos indicus x Bos taurus. The sequence goes on from NC_040082.1 coordinate 82,396,141, forward strand.
ATTTCTTAGAAGGGAGTAAAATATTTTTTAAGCTTGAAATGTATAGTTAAAAATAGCTCAAAATATTACCTCCCATGTATAATTTCTCAGTAACTCCTGAATGTGCTCCATGAAAAGAGGGAAGTCTAAATGAAAAAAGATCAGGAAGTGAGATGGTAACAGATAACCATCATTGTGACATCCCATCTTTCAAAATCACCAATATATGATCAATTTCCATTCTGCGAGTCCCATTGTCCCCGAGTTCAAACTACTGTTCAGTTGTGCTCATTTCACATGCTAGCCATGTAAGGCTCAAAATCCTTTAAGCCAGGCTTCAATAGTATGTGAACAAAGAACTTCCAGATGTACAAGCTGGATTTAGAAAAGGCAGAGGAACCAGAGATCAAATTGCCAACATCCATTGGATCAGGAAAAAAAGCAAGAGAGTTCCAGAAAAACATCTACTTCAGCTTCATTGACTATGCCAAAGCCTTTGACTGTGTGGATCACAACAAACTCTGGAAAATTCTTTAAGAGTTGGGAATACCAGACCACCTGACCTGCCTCCTGAGAAGTCTGTATACAGGTCAAGAAGCAACAGTTAAACCAGACATGGAACAATGGACTGGTTCCAAATTGGGGAAGTAGTATGTCAAGGCGGTATACATCATGCAAAGTGCCTGACTGGATGACTCACAAGCTGGAATTAAGATTGCCAGGCTATGTATCAATAACTTCATATATGCAGATGATATTACCCTAATGACAGAAAGCAAAGAGGAACTAAAGAGCCTCTTGATAAAGGTGAAAGAGGAGAGTGAAAAAGATGGCTTAAAACTCAACATTCAGGGGAAGGCGCCAAGATGGCGGAGGAGTAGGACGGGGGAAAACACTTTCTCCCCCACAAATTCATCAAAAGAGCATTTAAACGTCGAGTAAATTCCACAAAACAACTTCTGAATGCCAGCAGAGGACATCAGGCACCCAGAAAAGCAACCCAACTCCTCGAAAGGAGGTAGGAAAAAATATTAAAGACGATAAAAGAGACAAAAGAGGGAGGGACGGAGTTCCGTCCCGGGAAGGGAGTCTTAAAAAGAGAGAAGTTTCCAAACACCAGGAAACCTTCTCACTGCTGAATCCGTGCCGAGCTTTGGAAGCACAGAGGACAACATAACAGGGAGAAAAAATAAATAAACAATTAAAACTCGCAGATTGCGAGCCCTACGGTAACTCCTCCAGCGGAGAAGCAGCGCAGACGCCTGCATCCGCCATTAGCAAGCGGGGGCTGGGTAGGGAGGCGCGGCGCGGGCTGCATCGCTGAGAGTAAGAATCTGGCCTGAATACCCTGAGCACTATCTGAGCGAAATAATTTGGGCTAGCAAACCAGACTGTGGGATATCTACCATGCGAAAAGCCAGCCCTAACCTAAGACACCGCCAGCCTGCGCACGGAACAAAGGACTAAACAGAGGTAGCCGGCTGCAGACCTTCCCCTTCCGGTGACAGGCAGCCAGAGCCGGAAGGGGGCAATCGCAGCCCCAGAGAGACATTATCTATAAAACTGGCTTCTTTGCTAACTAAAACTTATTGGGGGTCTGGACGGTCAACATCTGCCTGAGAAGGTGCGCCGGTTTTACACCCAGATAACCAAGTGGCGGGGAGGCGATAAGTCGCAGCATTGGCGCTCGCCAAACACCTCATCACCTGAGCTGCTCGGACCTGGGAAGAGCACAAAACGCAGCCCCAACTGAGTCTGCGCCTCTGAGGACTACCTGAGTGCCTGAACCTGAGCGGCTTGGACCTAGGAGGTGCATGCAACCCAGGCCCAGCCTCGGATTGTTCCCGGCGGAACAACCTAGAGCCTGAGCAGTGTGGGCAGGGAGGCTACATGCGCCGTGAGCGGGGGCAGACCCAGTGTGGCTGAGGCACTGCGAGCGCACGCCAGTGTCATTTGTTTGCAGCATCCCTCCCTCCCTCCCCATAGCACGACTGAACAAAGAGAAGAAATACAGCTCCACCCACCAGAACACCGACACAAGCTTCCCTAACCAGGAAACCTTGACAAGCCACCTCTCCATACCCACACACAGCGAGGAAACGCCACAATAAAGAGAACTCCACAAACTGCCAGAATACAGAAAGGACTCCCAAACTCAGCAATTTAAACAAGATGAAGAGAAGAGGAATACCCAGCAGATAAAGGAACAGGATAAATGCCCACCAAACCAAACAAAAGAGGAAGAGATAGGGAATCTACCTGATAAAGAATTCCAAATAATGATAGTGAAATTGATCCAAAATCTTGAAATTAAAATGGAATCACAGATAAATAGCCTGGAGACAAGGATTGAGAAGATGCAAGAAAGGTTTAACAAGGACCTAGAAGAAATAAAAAAGAGTCAATATATAATGAATAATGCAATAAATGAAATTAAAAACACTCTGGAGCCAACAAATAGTAGAATAACAGAGGCAGAAGATAGGATTAGTGAATTAGAAGATAGAATGGTAGAAATAAATGAATCAGAGAGGATAAATGAAAAACGAATTAAAAGAAATGAGGACAATCTCAGAAACCTCCAGGACAATATTAAACGCTACAACATTCGAATCATAGGGGTTCCAGAAGAAGAAGACAAAAAGAAAGACCATGAGAAAATACTTGAGGAGATAATAGTTGAAAACTTCCCTAAAATGGGGAAGGAAATAATCACCCAAGTCCAAGAAACCCAGAGAGTCCCAAACAGGATAAACCCAAGGAGAAACACCCCAAGACACATATTAATCAAATTAACAAAGATCAAACACAAAGAACAAATATTAAAAGCAGCAAGGGAAAAACAACAAATAACACACAAGGGAATTCCCATAAGGATAACAGCTGATCTTTCAATAGAAACTCTTCAAGCCAGGAGGGAATGGCAAGACATACTTAAAATGATGAAAGAAAATAACCTACAGCCCAGATTATTGTACCCAGCAAGGATCTCATTCAAGTATGAAGGAGAAATCAAAAGCTTTTCAGACAAGCAAAAGCTGAGAGAATTCTGCATCACCAAACCAGCTCTCCAACAAATACTAAAGGATATTCTCTAGACAGGAAACACAAAAATGGTGTATAAACTCGAACCCAAAACAATAAAGTAAATGGCAACGGGATCATACTTATTAGTAATTACCTTAAACGTAAATGGGTTGAATGCCCCAACCAAAAGACAAAGACTGGCTGAATGGATACAAAAACAAGACCCCTACATATGTTGTCTACAAGAGACCCACCTCAAAACAGGGGACACATACAGACTGAAAGTGAAGGGCTGGAAAAAGATTTTCCATGCAAATTGGGACCAAAAGAAAGCAGGAGTCACAATACTCGTATCAGATAAATTAGACTTTAAAACAAAGGCTGTGAAAAGAGACAAAGAAGGTCACTACATAATGATCAAAGGATCAATCCAAGAAGAAGATAAAAAAAAAAAAAAAAACTCAACATTCAAAAAACAAAGATCATGGCATCCGGCCCCATCACGTCATGGCAAATAGATGGGGAAAAATGAAAACAGTGGCAGATTTTATTTTCTTGGGCTCCAAAATCACTGCAGGTGGTGACTGCAGCCATGAAATTAAAAGACATTTGCTCCTTAGAATAAAAGCTATGACAAACCTAAATAGCATATTAAAAATCAGAAACACTATATTGCTGACAAAGGTCCATCCAACCAAAGCTATAGTTTTTCTAGTAGTCTATGAATGTGAGAGTTGGGCCATGAAGAAAGCTGAGCACTGAAGAATTGATGCTTTCAAATTGTGGTGTTGTAGAAGACTCTTGAGAGTCCCTTGGACAGCACAGAGACAAAACCAATCAATCCTAAAGGAAATCAACCCTGAATATTTATTAGGACTGATGCTGAAGCTGAAGCTCCAATACTTTGGCCTCCTGATGCAAAGAGCCAACTCATTGGAAAAGACCCTGATGTTGGGAAAGATGGAAGGCAGGAGGAGAAGGGAGTGACAGAGGGTGAGATGGTCGGATGGCATCACTGACTCAATGGACATGAGTTTGAGCAAACTCCAGGAGATGGCAAGGACAGGGAAGCCTGTTGTGTAAGAGCTGGACACAACTTAGCGATTGCACAACAACCACAGTTGTCTGGTACAGAATTGTCTGGTTCTGGTACAATCCAGAACCCTTGCTCCTCTAGCTGCCATGGAGCTACAGTACAGGCACACAGCCCAGGATTTGCAAGACAGGAGCTTTCTTAGGAGTCTTCAATTCCAAAATATGGACACAAGAAATGGAACAAATTCAACTGTGTTTAGTTTTGTTATTTCTGTTTGCTTGCTTTCTGGAATAGATGGCCAACTATGTTCATACTTTGGTAATACATGCCATATAGCAATTTTAGTATCTCAGACGTGAATGATGGAAGTGGGCTTAGTGTACTCGTAGATACATTTGATCTTTGATACTATTTTTCATTTTCTTCATTGTATATTAGTCACAAACCTGGTCCCTTAGTTCTCTCCCAACTATTCTGTAAGCTGCATAATACCTTTTAATAAACTGGAAATGTTGCTAAAGATAGAAGACACTAAATTCCATTAATCACATTTTATAAACTCTCTTTAACAGGTATGTCTTATATACATGTATATGTGCTACATGGGCATGTATGTGCACACATACACACACACACATACACACACAAGCTTCAGTAATTGTGTTATGTGTCTTCAGTTTCTTTTTCTTCAATTAAAGTCACAGATAATTAAGCTTGATTTTAAGTTTAAAATAGTCTGCATGCTACCATTTTAATGTCTAAACTATTCCTATCCTTTAGAAGTCTTGTGTGTGGATAAAGAAAGACAAGGTTGATGGCCACTAAAACTAATTGTTGAGTGATGAATGGTAAGAATTGTAATAAACTTTTGTTTTGTTTTCCGGAAATTTTTACTTTGCTTTAATTTTTTTCTTTTTAAATATACAAGTAGGAATTTTTATGGGGCAGTAAAATGGTTATACTAAAAATTGGTATAAATAAACAATTTCCCTCTAAATATTTATTATACATTCAAGAAATACTTTTCTCTGCATAGACAATTCATCAATGTGAGTGCACATTTCTATGTGTATCAATGTGTTTGTATGCATTTTTTTAAAGATTACTGGAAACAAGTTCACTATTTAACAAAATGTTTTTCTATTTTTTATTTTGTATTCATACCGCATTTATGTATCTGAATAGAAATTGAGAAATAATATAGAGGTCAGAATTTCATATAACTATTTCTCATCACAACAAAACTTAACACCTGTGTAAATATAAGTATTTTTATATGATATATATGACATTTTAAAAAGAAAATAAGACAATTTTACATTCATTGTTCTAACGTGCCAACGCTTTCCTCTTCACAGAGAAGTCAGAAATAAGAGAGAAAACACATACATTTATTTTCTTTTCAGATCCAAAGTCATGTGTATCTACAGAAGCTTATCTCCTATACTAATATGCATTACTAAGTACTCCACACCCAAGAACAACCTGAGAGACGGCACTCTACATAATTATGCAAATGGATTTTTTAAGAAAAAGGAAAAAAGCAGAAATGACAATATGCTAATATGGCAGCAGCATTGAATATGATGAGGATTATTAAAAAAAAAAAATGAAGTGTTTGTTCATGCCCAGAGCCTTTTTCTACTTAATATTTTTTTCATGGCACCTCCAAAGGAAGTATTCAAGAAAAAAGCCCTCAAATCATAATTACCATAATTAGACTTTTTCATCTTCAAATCCTTTACACACCACTAGAATAAATATTATATGTAGTACATAGTATCATAATTAAAGTAAATGTTCAAAGAAATGATGCTTTGATTGCTGTTTGCCACATAGTCTATCTAATGAGCCAGAACTACACAGTGTATATGTTGTGCTATGTGTCTATTTGTTATTATTATTAGCATGGTGGCTTTGACTAATCTTAATTAAAAATCTGCATAAAATGTTTCTATCCCATTGTATAGAATACACTAGAAATAAATAATGAAAATTAATATTGGAAGCGGTGAATAATTTAGACTATTGCCAAATAAATGCTTTAAAAGGAAGCTTTCAAATGGAGATAAGCCTTGTAAAAGAACATCAGAGATTACTAAGAGCTGCAAGCTCTTTTCTAGGTCATGTGAATGCATTGTTTAATTACGGATCAAGTTTAGTCTTTAGTTCCTTGACCACTGTGGATTATTCTTCCCATTTTCTTCTATGATATCATGCTAAGCTGGATGATACATACATAAAACTTGATATTATTCACCTCCCTATATTCTCTAGAAAACATCAAAACTGAGTAAGAGATTTGTGGGAATGGGGGGGGTGGGTGTGGAGTGCAGAAAGGCTTTTAGAAGTCTTTGATTATAAGTAAAAAGAGAAATTCAATTCTTTTTATAAATATATAAAATAAAACTCATTCTGAGCAAAATATTTAAGAACCAAAGATAATATACTTTTGTGGGTTTAAGTCCATGAGAAAAAAGTGACCAAAATACAAAAATCAAATTGCCTTTTTGTTGCTAATACTTATAGTCCAAAGAGAGTTGAATATGATATCTGCATAAAACAAGTGAGGTAAAAGTTCACTTGTGTTCAACTCTTTGTGACCCCATGCAACATAGTCCATGGAATTCTCCAGGCCAGAATACTGGAGTGGGTAGCCTTTCCCTTGTTCAGAGGATCTTCCAAACCCAGGGATTGAACCCAGGTCTCTGACATTGCAGGCAGATTCTTTACCAGCTGAGCCACAGGGGAAGCTCCTATAAAGGAAACTCAGGAACAAAGCATCTGCTGTCTCTGAAAAGCAGAGCAGAAATCAAGAAGAGAAAGAAGAAACAATTTCTGTACTTTGCCTTTTCAGAATGTCATAACCAAAATAATGACTGGCTTCTTATTGGACCAAGCAAAAATATGTTATTTCTGAAGTCCACGACCTGTTTGTAACTAATAATAAAGTAACTGACCTTTTCCTTTTTTTCAGAAGGAGGAAATCTTGTGTGACTGAAGGATATGTAAAATGAGAGTGAGAAAGTGTGGGTGTGAGTGCTAGCTCCTTGTTTGCTAACAAGTTAAATGTTTTGTGGTCAAATTCCATACCTACAAAGTGAAGTGGCTAATTAAAGTACTGGAAAGACCAAAATATGATGATTCTAAGATTGTACTTGTTTGCAATTCCTTTCTCACTCCCCTTTAACCTCTCTCCAGTCAGGCTTTTGCCTTTCTCATTTCATTCCACATTGCTAACTACAATGATCCCTTCTCAATCCTCTTACTGTTTGATGTATCTATGTTCTCTTTCCACCGGTAAATTCTATTTTCATTTCAGCAGTCAAGATAATCTTTCTCCTTCTTCTTCCATTTTTTCTTGTCCTTCTTCAACACTTCCCGTTCAACTAATTTTTCTAAACTTTTTTTCAAGGAACACTATATGGATAAGGCCTTTTCCACTGAATGAGTTCTGAGTCAGGTCAAATAAAGACAAATCCTTTAAAATGAACTTCTATAGACAGCTGTCATATAAATCAGTGAGTGACAATTCTTCAGTGATATGGACTTTAGGGCAGATTCAGAGAGATTTTGTCTGTAAAGTGGCTGCTAGACCATGTTTTTCACAGCTGGTTTTCACAGCTATTATGACCATGAGGCTAATTATTTTCAAGGATTCCACTAAGCTGGGAAGAAAAGCACAACTATAACGCAAGTCCATATAGCATTATCAGCTACTCATACCGAGATTCAATCATTTTATTGAATAAATGTTCCTTGACTGTTGTTCCTTAACTTGGATTAATTTGAAGAGTTCAGAAAAATGTTGATTTTGACCATTTTGCACTGTTAATGGTGCTTATATGGATCAAAGGGTTTTCAGAGTTTCTTACTCTGCCATTTGGAAGTGCTTTCCTATGACTAAGTGGAAGACTTCTTCCCCAAACATAATTTTAGCTCATTTTTTCAAGATTGCTGAAATGGTGCAGAAAACCTCAAGTAGAAAAAAGAGCAAAAGAACTAGACCTAGATGCATCACATTCAAGCATTTGAAAAATCAAAGGAAAAGAGAAAGTCCTAAAGAAAGTCAATGAGAAAAAAGAAACCCATACCTACATACGTACAACGTTTTTCATCAAAAACTATACAAGCTAGGAGACAACAGGGTGACATCTTTAGAGAAGAAACAAACAAAAAAATCATCCCAATATCCTATTCACAATGAACATATCTATCAAAAACAAAGAAGAAATAAAAACTTTTTATGACAAACAACAGCTGAGTATTCTATTACCTATGAAATGTATTTCTGGTTGTTTTTCATGAGGTCTTTTTTTTTTTTTTAATTAAACTCTTCATTTTGAGATAGATTCACTTGCAGTTGGAAGAAATAATACAGAGATAGCTATCCTGTGTGCCCTTTAACAAGCTTCTCCTAATGGTAACATCTTGCAAAACTATACTATAAGCAAGATATAAGCATTGATATAGTCAACCTAAGACACAACATAACATAAGACAATTCCATCGTCGAAGGATTCCTTATAATTCCATTTCATAGTCACACATCCCTCCTCTCACCATCCCTAACCCCTGACAATAATTACCCTATTCCCCGTTTCTATAATTGTACCTGTTTAACACTTTTCAAGATTGGTTTTTGTAACAGCATAATTATCTAAAAAATCATTCAAATTGTTCCATGCATGAAAAGTCTATATGTTCTAATTATTAGGTAATAGTCCATGCTACAGATGTATCACTGATAATTTAACCAGTCATCTATTGAAAGATGTCTTTGTTTCCAGTTGGGGCTATTTTGAAAGAAACTGTAATGGATATTTATTTCCAGATTTCTGTTTTAGCCTAGATTTTATTTCTCTGTGATAAATGCCCAAGAGATCAATCATTGCATCATATGTGAGTTGCCTGTATAGTATTACAGCAAAGTGTCAAACTTTTCCAGAATAGATTACCATTTTACATTCCCAGCAACGTCGTATGACTGACACAGTTTCACCAACATTTAGAGTTGTCATAAGATTTTATTTTAGCTAGCATCCTGTTTAATCAAGGGGAGGAATGAGCCTAACTGGGTAGCTGGGCTACAAGGTAAAGGTTGAAATACATATGAGTCATCTTGTTCTGTTGGATGGTACAGGGGAGATGGTGAAACATCCTGCCATTATGTTTTTTACCCAGTTCTAGGGTTCCTAACAGAGAAGGCAATGGCAACCCACTCCAGTACTCTTGCCTGGAAAATCCCATGGACGGAGGAGCCTGGTAGGCTGCAGTCCATGGGGTCGCTGGGAGTCGGACACGACTGAGCGACTTCACTTTCACTTATCACTTTCATGCATTGGAGAAGGAAATGGCAACCCACTCCAGTGTTCTTGCCTGGAGAATCCCAGGAACGGGGGAGCCTGGTGGGCTGCCATCTATGAGGTCGCACAGAGTTGGACACGACTTAAGCGACTTAGCAGCAGCGGCAGCAGTGGCTAGCTGCATTCCTTGACTTTTGGTCCTTTCCTCCACATTCAAAGCTAGCAGCATTGTATCTTCAAACTCTCTCTGCTTTCCTCATGACATAGCCTTCCCTTTCTACCTCTGATCCTCCTGGCTAATCCCCACCCCTTTAATTTTTTTTTTTTCCTCTATCGCAAATTTTTAAAATTTATTTTTAATCAGAGGATGCTTGTTTTACAGTGTTGTGTTGGTTTCTGCTGTACAACAATGTGAATCAGCCATAAGTATATGGCTGATAGATATAGATATAGATATAGATATAGATATAGATATAGATATAGATATAGATATATCTATCTCCCATCCCTCTTGAGCCTCCATCCCACTCCTCCATACCACCCCTCTAGGTTGTCACAGAGTGCTGGGTTGAGCTCCTTGAGTTATACAGCAACCAGCAACTTCCCACTAGCTCTCTGTTTTACATATGATAATGTATATATTTCAATGCTACTCTCTCAATGCATCCTACCCTCTCCTCCACCCACTGTGTCCACAACTCTGTTCTCTGTTTTGGTGTCTCTATTCCTGCCTTGCAAATAGGTTCATCAGTACATTTTTCTAGATTCCATATATATGCATTAATATATGATATTATTCTCTTTCTGACTTCACTCTGTATATCAGGCTCTAGTTTTACCCACTTCAGTTCAACGTAATCAAATTTATTCCTTTTTATGACTAAGTCATATTACATTGTATACATGTACCACAACTTCTGTATCCATTCATCTGTCAATGGACATCTACATTGCTTCCATGCCCTGGCTATTATAAATAGTGCTGCAGTGAACATTGGGATACACGGATCTTTTTGAATTATGAAGTACAGTGGATTTACATTTCAGACAGACAGCCAAGTGATTATGTGTTTCAGATCCTGGTCCATTATAGGTTATTAAAAGATATTGAATATAGTTTACTGTGCTATACAGTAGGTCCTTGTTATCTACTTTATATGTGGTGGTGTGTATCTGTTAATACCAAACCCCTAATATGTCTCTCTTCACCTGTCCTCTTTGTTAACCATAAGTTTGTTTTCTTTGTCCATGAGTCTATTTGGTTTATAAATAGGTTTATCTGTATATTTTTTTAGATTCCACATATAAATGATATCACATGATAGCTGTCTTTCTGACTTACTTCATATAACATAATAGTCTCTAGACCCATTCATGTTGCAGCAAATTGCAGCATCGTTTCATTCTTTCTTATGGCTGAGTAATATTCCATTGTATATATACCACATCTTCTTTATCCAGTCATCTGTGGATGGTCATCCAGGTTGTCTCCATGTCTTGGCCGTTGTAAATATTGCTGCTGTGAACACTGGGCTGTATATATTTTTTCCAAGTATACTTTTTATCCAGATATATGCCCAGGAGTGGGATTGCTGGATCATATGATAGCTCTATTTTTAGTGTTTTAAGGAACCTTTGTACTGTTCTCCAGTTACATGGATGTTCCAATTTAACATTCCCACCAACAGTGTAGGAGCGTTCCCTTTTCTTCACATCCTCTCCAGCATTTATTATTTATAGACTTCTTGATGATAGCCATTTTGACTAGTGTGAGGTGATACCTCACTGTATCTTTGACTTACATTTCTCTAATAATTAATGATGTTGACCATTTTTACACGTGCTTTTGGCCATCTGTATGTCATTTTTGGAGAAATGTCTATTTAGGTCTTCTGCCCATTAAAAAAAAATGTTTTAATGGAGCTGTATTAGCTGTTCCTAAGAAATCTGCATGCAAGTCAAGGAGCAAGAGTTAGACCCACACATGGAACAACAGACTGGTTCCAAATTGGGAAAGGACTATGTAAAGGCTGTATATTGTCACCTTGCTTATTTAACTTATATGCAGAGTACATCATGCAAAATGCCAGGCTGAATGAAGCACAAGCTGGAATCAAGATTGCCAGGAGAAATATCAATAACTTCAGATATGCAGATGACACCACCCTTATGGCAGAAAATGAAGAAGAACTAAAGAGCCTCTTGATGAAAGTGAAAAAGCTGGCTTAAAACTCAAAATTCAAAAAATTAAGATCATAGCATCTGGTCCCATCCCTTCATGGCAAATAGATGGGGAAACTAAGAAAATAGTGAGAGACTTTATTTTCTTGATCTCCAAAATCACTGCAGATGGTGACTGCAGCCATGAAATTAAAAGACGCTTGCTCATTGGAAGAAAAGCTATGACCAACCTAGACAGCATATTAAAAAGCAGAAACATTACTTTACCAGCTAAGGTCCATATAATCAAAGCTATGGTTTTTCTAGTAGCCATGTATGGATGTGAGAGCTGGACCATAAAGAAACCTGAGTGCCAAAGAATTGATGCTTTTGAACTGTGGTGTTGAAGACTCTTGAGAGTCCCTTGGACTGCAAGGAGATAAAGCCAGTCCATCTTAAAGGAAATCAGTCCTGAGTATTCATTGGAAGTACTGATGCTGAAGCTGAAGTTCCAATACTTTGGCCACCTGATAAGAAGAGTCAACTCATTAGAAAAGACCCTGATTTTGGGAAGGATTGAAGGCGGGAGGAGAAGGGGATGACAGAGGATGAGATGGCTGGATGGCATCACTGACTCACTGGACATAAGTTTGAGCAAGCTCCAGGAAATGGGAATGGACAGGGAAGCCTGGTGTGCTGCAGTCCATGGGGTCGCAAAGAGTCGGACATGACTGAGCAATTGAACTGAACTGAAGTTGTTGGTGCATTTTGGAAATTAATCTAGATGAAAAAAAAAAAAAGCCTTTGATAAAATTCAACATTTATTTATGTTAAAAAGTCTTCAGAAAGCAGGCAGAGAGGGAACAACCCTAACATAATAAAGGCCATATATGATGATTCCACAGTTAACATCATACTCCATGGTGAAACCTGAGAACTTTTCCTCTAAGTTCAAAAAGGCAAGGATTCTCACTCACATTACTCATATTCAATATAGTTTTGAAAGTCCTAGCCACAGCAATCAGAGAAAAGACAGATGTAAAAAGGATACAAATTGGAAATGAAGAATTAAAACTGTTGCTGTTTGCAAATGACATGATTCTATACATGAAAACCTTAAAAACTCTACTAGAAAACAGTTAGAGCTCATCAATGAATTTGGTAAGTCTGCAGGATACAAAATTAGTATACAGAAATATGTTGCCTTTCTGTACATTAATAACAAACTGTTAGAAAGATAAATTAAAGAAACAATCACATTTACCCTTGCATCAAAAACAGTAAAATACCTAGGACTAAACCTATCAGAGGTAAAAGAACTATACTTGAAAAGTATAAGATGCTGATGAAAGAAACTGAAGACAACACAAATATATGGAAAAATATGCCATATTCTTGGATTGGAAGAATCAATATTATTAAAATGACCTTACTACCCAAGGCAATCTACAGATTCAATGTAATCCTTATCTAATTATCAACAGCATTTTTCACAGAACTAGAATAAAAAGACGCTTAAATTTATATGGGAATACAAAAACCCCGAACAGCCACAGCAATCTTGGAACAGAACAGAGCTGGAGGAATCAGGCTCCCTGACTTCAGACTGTACTACAAACCTGCTTCACTCTTGTAAGAACCCTTGTAGTCACACTGAGCCCTGTAAAATAATCCTGGATAATCTCATCTCCAGATTCTTAATTTAATCACATCTGCAAAGCCCCTTTTGTTACACCACATGAGGTAACATATTTACATACCCTGGGTATTAGAATGTAGACATCTTTGGGGGGACATTATTCAACCTACCACACACCTTCAGATATCTCCTCTAGTTGAGTCTTGTGTTGTTTCTAGGGTACATAGTGGCACTTAGTGGAGAAGAGAACAAAGAGATGTCTTACAGACTGCATGTTTATCTCTATCCCAAAGGCATATATTGAAATCCAATTTCCGATGATACCATTAGGAGCCAAGGACTTTGGGAGATGATTAGATTGTAAGGGCTTTGCCCTCATGAATGGGATTAGTACCCATATAAAAGACACCACAAAGAGGCTCCCTAACCTTTTCAGCTTGTGTGAACACAATGAGAAATGGTAATCTGCAACCTGGAAGAGGGTCCTCACAAGACCTCATACTTCTAATGTCGGGAACTGTGAGAAATAGATTCTAGTCTGTGGTACTTTGTTATAGCAGCCTGAACTAAGACATGAGTATATATCATTTTTCTTGGACAAGAGTAAACTATTATTTTTGTCTCTAGCATTATGTCAAATTTAAATTTTATATGTACCTGTTCTGTTTGTATGTATTTAATTGAAATCACTGATCAAAATATTGAATAAGGCCAAACACAGAGTCAAATAGCACAGCTATTCCATTTTTATTTTATTGCAGTATGTTTGAGTAGTATGAATCCATTTGTTTGTATCATCACCAAGTTAATCTTTCATTGTTTCTCTACATGTAAAAGTAAAATTTTGTAGGATGTCTTACTGAAATTACAATGATGATAGCATTTTCTTCATAAATAGATCAGGGATCCCATACAAAATACATTCTACTACTTGTGAATACACTTTTCTTTTTTAGTAGAAACTAAACATCACTGCAGATGGTGACTGCAGCCATGAAATTAAAAGACACTTTCTCCTTGGAAGAAAAGTTATGACCAACCTAGATAGCATGTTGAAAAGCAGAGACATTACTTTGCCAACAAAGGTCCGTCTAGTCAAGGCTATGGTTTTTCCATTGATCATGTATGGATGTGAGAGTTGGACTGTGAAGAAAGCTGAGCACCGAAGAATTGATGGTTTTGAACTGTGGTGTTGGAGAAGACTCTTGAGAGTCCCTTGGACTGCAAGGAGATCCAACCAGTCCATTCTGAAGGAGATCAGTCCTGGGTGTTCATTGGAAGGACTGATGTTGAACCTGAAACTCCAATACTTTGGCCACCTGATGCAAAGAGCTGACTTATTAGAAAAGACCCTGATGCTGGGAAAGATTGAAGGCAGGAGGAGAAGAGCAGAGGATGAGATGGTTGGATGGCATCACCGTTCAATGGACATTGAGCAACCTCTGGGAGATGGTGATGGACAGGGAAGCCTCGAGTGCTGCAGTCCATGGGTCACAAAGAGACAGATATGACTGAGCCACTGAACAACAAGTCCCAAGTGTGGTCATGGCCAACATTTACTTCCATTAACCACTTCTTATCATGAAAAATTTCTTGCTTTTTGATCAATATTAGATTATCAGAGAAGCATCTTAATTTCTTCATTTGTCTTTAGAAAAGTAAAAAGAATATCTTAGACCCTATTTTTTCAGCACAATTAGATCCCCAGATGGCTTAAACTTATCATGACATTATTTTAATAGTGTTTATATTTTCTCTGTTGCTTATAGTAAAAATCATGTTTAATAAGTTCAGTTATTTTCTCAAGATGCCTTTTCTAAACACAGACATCAAAACTATTCATCCAATAGTTCCATTTCCTGAATATGATAAATTTTTCACAAATACAAAGAACTATGTCTTTTTTTGGCTCTACTTAGAGCAAACCAGCTGTCTGCTGAGCTATCAGCAGGGTTTATTTTTCTTGGCTTAAATACAAACCTCTAGTTATTAATATGGGTGTGAGTTTTTCTTGCTGACAATTTAAGATAAAGTAAATTAGAAGTGACATAAAGGAGCATGTGTGTGTTAATGTGCGTCACCAAGGTTCTTTCCTGACATCCTGAAAGGTCTTGTCTAGATGGCCCACTACAGAGACCACGGCAAGTAACCCCATGCTATTAAAGGATGGGCATTCTCACTGCTTTGTAAAAGTGACAGATGCAGCATGTGATTGTAAATTAGCAATATGAAGTTAGTCCCGAGAGACCTCCAAGCAGACTCCTCCAACCTCCCACCCTCAGCAATTATTTGGCGGCTTCTTAAGCTTTTAACATTTCCTCTGGCTTACTGTACTGAGTCCTTTGGGCTTTGGTATAACTCTTTCTTCCCTCTTTCTCCTCAATTTACAGTCATTCAAACCAAAAAAATAGTTTAAACATTGAAAATGATCTTATCATTACAAGTATTCTTTTATCTTCGCCTTTTGCAGCCCTAAGGAAAATTTTTGGACGCTGTCCATGTCATAGTGCCTCACAAACTTTAGTGTGTATAAAGTCACCCAGGGTACTTATTACAAATGCAGATTTCTAAGCCTCCTGTCCAGAGAATCTGATCCAGCACGCCTGGCAGGCAGCCTGTGATTGTCTGTACATTTCGTGTACTCCCCATGTGATCTTTATGCAGGTAGTCTGTAGACTGCCTTTGAGAAGCATCCTATTCAATCCTTAATCTCTTTTCAAGTTTAAATTATGTGTTTCTTTCTATTTTTAGCTAGGCTACATTCCTCAGGCAACAATTTTAATAGTGAATGTTGTCATCCTCACTTTCTGTGGTTTGACCATGTTTAAATGAGCGCTCCTGAGAACTGAAGCATTCCACAGAGTAATGGGGAGGAAACAAAGATACATGAGGCACAGATATTGATCACAAGCTCTGCCACTTCATGCTCTCCCACTTTATGTCTATGGTGGGGCATGTTTAGGATACATCTCAGCCCACCCTTGATAATACCAACACTTCACTCTTGAGAGATTGCTCATTTAAATATTTCATAGCAAATTAGATAGTACCTTTACATGCTCACATTTTTTAAAAAGAGCATGTTCATATAAAATATTTAAATACTGTTAAATTTACAAGGTAACAAATGCCATAGCACCTTAATCAAAAGCAAAATACCACATGATGAAATGTCATGACTTCAAAATGCGTAGGGACAAACTTTGGCCCAGACTAAATGTCAACAGTAAAATACTTGGTAATGAAATGAGCAAGACCAAAGGTCAGGCTTCCATAAAAATCCCATTCTAGCTCAAGCTTCATTTTAAATCATTTCAGATTATGTATGGTACGTTGTCTATATTTTCAAGTGAGACATCCCTCCCATGAACTTCAGACTGGGTAACTGCTTATGAGAGTGAAAGATCCAGAGTGGGAAGCAACATTTTGCAGTGCTTTCCCTCCTCCTCTTCTTTTCAATCTGTAAAAGCCTGCTTTGTGACTAGATGTCTTTATAGAACAAGAGCCTATAGTATCTTATAGGAAAAATGAGTGACTTATGGCCTCACATGTCCTGGTTTGTCCCAGAAAATTGCAACTTACAACCTATTACAGATAAATCATAACTGTTCATTATTTTCAGTTCCCTCTTTACTCTCAAAAGGGCTTCCCAGGTGGTAGAGGTGGTAAAGAACCCTCCTACACATGCAGGAGACCTGGGTTCGATCTAGTATTCTTGCCAGGAGAATCCCCATGGACAGAGGAGCATGTTGGGCTACATTCAATGGGATCACAAAGAGTCAGACACAACTGAAGCACCTTAGCACACAAACATGCATTACTCTAAAACATGCTCAAAGTTAGAGTATAATTCATGTGGCCATCCTATTTATGGACAATCTAAAGGAGTTCGTCAAGGCTGTATATTGTCACCCTGTTTATTTAACTTATATGCAGAGTACATCATGAGAAACGCTGGACTGGAAGAAACACAAGCTGGAATCAAGATTGCTGGGAGAAATATCAATAACCTCAGATATGCAGATGACACCACCCTTATGGCAGAAAGTGAAGAGGAACTAAAAAGCCTCTTGATGAAAGTGAAAGTGGAGAGTGAAAAAGTTGGCTTAAAGCTCAACATTCAGGAAACGAAGATCATGGCATCCGGTCCTATCACTTCATGGGAAATAGATGGGGAAAAAGTGGGAACAGTGTCAGACTTTATTTTTCTGGGTTCCAAAATCACTGCAGATGGTGACTGCAGCCATGAAATTAAAAGATGCTTACTCCTTGAAAGGAAAGTTATGACCAACCTAGATAGCATATTGAAAAGCAGAGACATTACTTTGCCAACTAAGGTCCGTCTAGTCAAGGCTATGGTTTTTCCTGTGGTCATGTATGGATGTGAGAGTTGGACTGTGAAGAAGGCTGAGTGCAGAAGAATTGATGCTTTTGAACTGTGGTGTTGGAGAAGACTCTTGGGAGTCCCTTGGACTGCAAGGAGATCCAACCAGTCCATTCTGAAGGAGATCAGCCCTGGGATTTCTTTGGAAGGAATGATGCTAAAGCTGAAACTCCAGTATTTTGGCCACCTCATGTGAAGAGTTGACTCACTGGAAAAGACTCTGATGCTGGGAGGGATTGGGGGCAAGAGGAGAAGGGGACGACAGAGGATGAGGTGGCTGGATGGCATCACTGACTCAATGGACATGAGTCTGGGTGAACTCCGGGAGTTGGCGATGGATAGGGAGGCCTGGCCTGCTGCGATTCATGGGGTCGCAAAGAGTTGGACATGACTGAGTGACTGATCTGATCTGATCTGATAGAAGTCTTAAGATAAATGATCAAGTTATATTATAGCTTTCTTTGGCTTAGAATCATCTAGTGTAGTGTTTCTCCCACTTGAACACACATCTGAATCACTTGGAGCACTTATTAACACAAAGTCTGCTGGGCTCCATCCCTAGACAGTTTTAGCACTTATTAATACAAAGTCTGCTGGGCTCTATCCCCTAGCCATTTTGGTCTGGAGTAGGCCTGAGAATTCATATTTCTAACAATTTCCCAGATAAGACTTGTGCTGCTGGTCTGGTGATTTTACTTTGAGAACCAATGGCCTGCTCACTTCCTATTTTATTCAGAATAAAAGCCAAAATCCTTAGAATGGCATAAAACTTAAACGATCTGACTGGCAGTTATATTTCTGAACCCAACCTTCCAACCTGCTTTTTCCTCTCCAGCCATACTGATCTCCTTGCTAGAGCAGAAATAAGCAAGCGGTCTTCTGCCTTGGTGCTGTCCCTTAATCTGCAGAGATCTTGTCCAGGTATTTTGGTGGTTTACTTCCTCGATTCCTTCAAGTCTTTACTTATGCTCTCAATAAGTCCTCCCTTGACCATTCTTATCAAAATTACAACCCACATCCAAGCTCGCTTATCCCAGCTCTCTCGTACCCCTAGGTTTTCTTTTTTTGAGAGAAAAGAACAATTTATACTATTTTTACTCCACTCACTACACCTCCCACCGCAACGTAAGCTTTGCAAAGGGAGGATCTTTTCTGTTTATTGACTGATATATCCCAAAGGCCTTGATGAGAATCTAGCATACAGTAGGCATTTTACATATGTTTATTGAATGAAGAAATGCATCATCATTTTTAATTCTGCTTTATAAATGAGTAAGGCAAGTGAAGGTTAGAGGATTACCGTAGAATCCTAAGACACTATAAACACACATGTAAATAGATGCATATTTTTAAGATCAGAATGTAATGCCCAGACTTTGACTTGCAACTTTATCATGTACAGTCTATACTTACTCATGCTGCACCTATGAAAATTCTGTGCTTTTCATTAGCACTAAAATGTCACACATCCTTAACTTTATTTTAACACACCTGCTGGTCATTCATTCCCAAACTATCTCCATTGCTCTTCTACCCTTACCACTAGTTTCAAAAGTCCAATTTTAACTATTTCTATTGAAACTATTAGAGACATAACACCTATAATGTACAAGAAAAGAAAAATTAGTACATTATGCACTATTTCATAGCTCTGAAAAACCAATCCTACAAATAACACTCTTTCTGAAGGTTAGATAGATCATTGTCTCAATAGAGGAAGTGATTCACATATTTGTAATGAGTTATACTCAGTTCTTTTGTAAGATTCTTTTAATCACCATATTTCAAAAACCCATCTTTTGATATGATTTTTAAAAGCATTTTCTTTTTATCTCAAAGTCTTTGCTGTGGTGGACACTCTCACAATCCCACTCTCACTCCCAACAACCCTGAGCAAAAAGGGAATTTTCAATTTCTGATTCTCCTGTTGTGTACATACATGAATAGCAGAATTAATGGCATGATTTTTGAAGTAAGTTTAGTTAATTCAGCAGTCTTTTAAAAATATATAATTTTTCTATCACTCCCATCAAAAATATGTCACTGGAGTGCCTCTTCATGATTCAGAGGAAAGAAAATATTCCTGGGAGAACCTACATCCAATCAGAGAGAAAATAAGCTTAGCAATTATAGGCATATAGACTTAGAGGAAAGAGACATTTTTTTTTCTCTAATAGTTCAGCTGCTGTCATCAATTATTCAAAGCCCAATTTAGATGTTGTTGTTCTTTAAACTCTAGTTAACCGATTTGGGATTAATGTGTTAGCATTGGCCATGAGCTCCCTAACCCTGCATTCACTATAAACTGCTCTCTGCTCTATGGAACTCAGTTCCCCTGGCTCTTAATTAACTCCTCTGACCACCCTGTAAGGCTAAGCGGACTGATTAGCCCCACAAGTGAAGCAGCAAACCTGATAGCTCTTTGTTATTTGACACAAAGGTTTAGGGGGTCTCAGTGGATACTTTTCTCCCAAATCCCTTTTGCAACAGTTAGAATGCTTTCTAAATGACTATTTCTCCTAGAAACATATTAATACAAATATGTCAAAGCAGTCAAAATTATTGACTCCTAAGGTAATTATTCAATGCAAAGAAAATACATAAAAGGAAAAATTTTAATTTGATCTTTTTTGAGGAGATCCATGAAATTCAGCAGCCCATAGTATCTATACTATTTTGTGGGATATTATGACTTCATACCTGAAAAGACCTATCTGTGATATTTGAGATGCATTGTGTCTGTCTCATTGGAAAAGACTCTGATGCTGGGAGGGATTGGGGGCAGGGGGAGAAGGGGACGACAGAGGATGAGATGGCTGGATGGCATCACTGACTCGATGGACGTGAGTCTGAGTGAACTCCGGGAGTTGGTGATGGACAGGGAGGCCTGGCGTGCTGCGATTCATGGGGCCGCAAGGAGTCAGAAACGACTGAGCGACTAAACTAACTGATTGACTGTCTGCAAACTTTCTTATTGTTTTAGAGCCTGTTGTTTGTACTCAGCTTGGAAGCTGGCTATTATCGTAGCCTTTCCATATAGGTGCTTTGCTACATCCCAAGCAGCGAACAAATTATTTAACTATAGTAATGGTTTTAACTCATCCACCCATTATTGTAAAGGATTATTTTAACACATTCCAGTGGCCAGCCCAGTGCCAAAAACAGCATAATGCACAATAAACTCTCAGTGAATAGAGAATTCTTCATGTCTTTTTTCTTTCTCTGAAACTCCTTGTGACAATACAGCAAACTGAGTATGACTTTGGGGAGTAAACTAGAGAAAATAATTCGGTTACTTCGATATCAATTATAGTGTGAGTCTATGTAATGCTAGCATGTCGTGGTATGAAATTATTTATTTCAGTGATCCTTCTGATCAAAAAATCCTTTCAAAGAAATCATGAATAAAACAAATCATAGGGAATTAAGTCAAGTCCCTCCTGTCCAGATGTTTTCTGTCATATGTTCAGAGAAATGCTCCCTATTTTCTAAGGCAATTTGGGACTTACAGCCCTTCATAGAAAAGGCCTGCCCTTCTCTGTGTTTTCAGTTGCCCAGTGCTTTGGTTCGCTGGCCAATTTCATGATAACTTTATTCCTTGAGACTTTCCTAGTTGAATACTACGTCTTGACTATCTTGGAAGTCGGGGGTGGGGGGCGGGGAGTTGGTACTGATAAAGAGATATTCACTATGCAGGAGATATGGGTGATTTGCTCAAAATTAAAGTATCTTTGAAAGCTTTAGGAGACAAAGAATGGTGCAAGTCTTTTTCTCTTTTTTTCCTTCTCTCACCAACCAGGATGATATATTATCCTGGAAACAAAGAATCACTTTGTGCTTGTTTGATTTTTTTTTATTATATCTCCATTTTTGAGATTCATAAAGAACTGTAAAGTAGATTTGTTCAGATGATTGGTTGTCATTACTGCGTCTCCAACTCAGGACTCTGAAAGTTTTCTTCAAAACATGACTATCATAAACTTCGGTTTTGTTACTATTCATCTTTCTCAAGCCCACACCATAAGAACATCTGATAACATGTTAAGAAACCACGTGTTTTCTGTCAATGAACTTTCCAAAGAGGCACCTGAAGGTAAACAAGTTCTTCTGCCCTCATTGCCTCAAATACTTTTACTCTTTCCCTCCTTAAATCAATAAATGGCATTAAGGTCAAGGGTTATTATTTTGTAATGATACTTTGTCTAAGACAAAAGAGTTTGGTAAAATGAATTAAAACCCAATATATGTAAGTATTAATAAACTGTACAGAATCCCTGGATAAATATCTTATTTGAGTTAGTGAGTTAGAGCTCAGAAGCCAAATGACTCCTCCATACAGCTAAAGAAGTAAGCAGTGGTAGATAGTAATCTTAGCACAATTATGGACAGAGAATCAAAATCAATAGGAAACTGAAACATATACTAATATAGCATCTACTACATCCTTCATGATAAATGGGGATCAATTAGATTAACTTCAAATTCCTTTCATGAAGCATTACATGAGTCAAAGTTCCCCTAATATATGCACTAGTTAACTCTTGTTATTATTTCCTCAAATGATTAACATTAATTGACCACTTACTCTATAGTGGATCAGTTATATTCTCAGCTCTGTGTATGAACTAATTAATGTTTATAACACTCAATGCTACATATGTATACTCATTTTAAAGATAAGGAAACTAAGTCACAGAGAATGTAAATAACTTGCCAAGGCCACAGAACTGATAAATGGCTGAGCCAAGATTCCAACTCAGACGAGTCAGATCCAGAGTATGTGACCCTAATCACTACACTTCCTTTAACTTACATCATTAATGAATGTATTAGTTTCTCACTCCTATTGTAAATTACCCACAAATTAGGAGGCTCAAACAACACAGGGTTATAATCTTTTAGTGCTAGAGGTCAGAAGTCTAAAAAGGCTTTCAGGGGCTGAAATCAAAGTGTTGGCAAGGCTCTATTTCTTCTAGAGTTTCTGGGAGAGAAGTTGTTCCCTGGACTTTTCAAGCTTCTGATGGTCATCTGCATTCTTTGGCTCATAGCTCCTTCCTCCATCTTCAAAGCCAACAGGGTTGTATCTTTAAAAGTCTCTTTCTCTTTGTTTCAGTTTATCGCATCACCTTCTGTTCATAATTCTGATTCTCTGTCTCACAAGAGGGAGGAGTCTTTTAACTACATGGGACTCACCCACAGATTCCAGGATAACTTCCCCATTACAAAATATTTAACTCCATTTGAAAATCCCTTGTACTATGTTAGGTAAAACACTTACAGGTCTTGGAGATTAGGACAGGAACATCTCTGAGTGCGTGGGCAGATAGCATTACTCACCCTACCAGAGTCAGTCACAATTAACTTGAAAGAGAAGTACCTGAATTAAAAATAGGAATTAGAAGTGATTACTGTGACTTTTCATTTTACTCTCTCACACTTTTTCACATATGAATTACACATTGTTTCTCAAATGAGATAACTCAATTCTCTGTTTTATAGGAAGAAATTGCTCTGAGGTCTTCTTAGCTTGTATATACTTCATGATTATGGCTGTAATTTTCAATAGACTATCTTTACTTGCTTCTAGTCACACAGAGACCCTAAACCAAAGGGTACACGGCCAAAAGGCCTGGCTTTTTGGAACACTTTCAATATGAAAACCAGACCTGACTGCCTTGATATGTATACAGGGTGGCAGTAAACCTGCAAACACAGTTAGAGACGGCAGATGGATGGCACTGAAGACGGCTCAAGACGGAAGTGTCCTGTTTATCTCCCTACCATTTTCTTCTATCAGATGTAGAGGATTTGAAATATAAGTGTAAAAGATGGGGTAGTATGCCAAGTACTTAACAAACCTTCACTGGAATAAAAAACCAAATTCAAGTTTAATCCCAACAATTATGTGTTATTAGAAATTTCTTCATATATAAAGGTAATAATTACTTCCTTTTTGTTTCTCTCTGCAGGAAATGGACTGTGACAGTTATTCAGATTGGGGGAGGGGATGGGAGTGATGAAGAGTCACACTGAGATATTATCAGAAACATTTCCTGGCTATAGCTTCTCTTTAGAGTTCTGACAGTATTCTGAGCATGAAGAACAAGAGAATTATGGCCAGCTCAATAGTACCAGACATTCTTCTTGACAAACATTTAAAAACATGTACTGTACTCTAAAAGACTAACTTTATTTTTACATATTTAATATATGAACTGGTCTCTTTGTTGTACTTCAGGGGCGTTCATCTGCTTTTCTCACACACTTAGCATTTCAAAACGCAATTTTTTAAAAATTTTGGGGGAGACCAGTCAATCAGTTTAAGTAATAGCCAATTTGAAATTCCTCCTGATATTTTAATATGCCTCTTTAGAAAACTGTACACAATTGCAATCAGAGCAAACAAAGACAATTTGCTTTTACAATGAAGTAGTTTAATGGTTTCCTTAAAGGTGTAACTTGATTAATTTCTTTTATGAGGCTAAGCAGGATGGTCCAAGAAGAAAGATGTCACGTAGCTACAGAGTATTATTATTCATTACAATAAAGGCCAGGATAATAACAACCCAACAAGAGAATATGAATAGACAGAAGGCAGCAAGTAGCTTTAAAGGAAACAAGATAGGCACCTCTCATGATAAAAAAAAAAGAATAAATGTTTATCCCAGTGAAAATGAAATTTAAAAAGTTTTTATGTGGATATTTGGAAAATAGAAACCCAATATCCTTGGGTCTCTATTCTAGCTTTACATTGGCATTGTCAGAAGCAGCTCAGACCTATGGAGAAACACCCATACCTTTTCCCAATAGATGCAGGAAGAAGTTCATCCTATTGGCTTGTGTTTAATGCTGTGCATCTAATTTCCTTGTCAACATTATGATTCATGACAGCAAACAGAGACAGTGTCAAGCCTGCATTTTGGTGAGTTGGGAATAGATTAGAGTATTTAGACAGCTTTCATGTCCAGTCTCAGCCAGTCTTGCTGGACATAAAGAAAACTTCAGAAAATTCTCCAGATCTACTACAGACTCAGAGTGAGATCCAGGGAGATGACTCATTACACGTTGAAGGTACATGTCATGAATATATCATCGAAGCCTACACTAGCAACCTTAGGGGAAAATCTCGTTCTTGTGTGAATAAAAATATGCACACTGATCCTAAATAAAATTAGCAATGTTTGTTGAGGAAATTTTCTGTTTCTATCCTAATGGGCTAGTGAAAAACTACCCAAGGGAGAGAACATATATGTACATGTGTATTACGTTTGCCATTCGATTTAGGTGGGAATTTTTCTCTATGCAACAACAAACATCTCCAGTGATGATTTGAATTCCACTCTTAGTGACTGTATTTCATGACTTTGCACTAGGTTTGCTCCCTCTTTGGTTATTTAACACTTATAGGGAAGCTCTTCGGAGAAGGCAATGGCACCCCACTCCAGTACTCTTGCCTGGAAAATCCCGTGGACGGAGGAGCCTGGTGGGCTGCAGTCCATGGGGTCACTAAGAGTCGGACATGACTGAGCAACTTCACTTTCACTTTTCACTTTCATGCATTGGAGAAGGAAATGGCAACCCACTCCAGTGTTCTTGCCTGGAGAATCCCAGGGACGGAGGACCCTGATGGGCTGCCATCTATGGGGTCGTACAGAGTCGGACACAACTGAAGCGACTTAGCAGCAGCAGGGAAGCTATTATGTACAAAGTACTGTTCTATGTTATAGAGTTTAAATGAAAAAAGCTCAGTCAAAAAATATTTAGACATCGTCCCTCAAAAATGTTATCATAGAGTTGTATACTGGGGGCTTAGGAAAAAAGGAGAGTATGTCTAAGGAGGTCTGATGGTAAGAGTCAGGCACTGTTTCTTGAGGACATAACATATGAGTTTGATTTCGTGGGATTATTATGTGCTTGACACTTGGAGAAAATGGGGAAGGAAGAAGTATCGTGGTTAGAAGAAATAACGTGCACAAAATCATGGATCAAAAAGTAATGAATATGTTATAATAGAAGAAAAGCTTGTCTATCAAAGTATTGGAATATAGGGCTTATCACTGCAGCCAGGGAGGTAAGGGTAGATAAAACTAATAGGGTTGGTGACACTTGCTAAAAATATGCTACATAGAAATTTCAAACTTTACTATATACTTTATTTTCTATTGCATTTAAGTTGATTCATGAATTAGAAATACAATGCTGATGAAAAGTGACTTGAGGAGGTGGTAACAGGCAGGAAGAATCAACTGGGTGAGAGGAGTAAGGGCAACATGGGAGCGAAATGCAGACTAAGAAATGAAATTGGGAAATATATTAGAGATGTAATGGAAAGAATTTATAAACATATGCAAACACATACAATAAAAAAGCTTATGTTTATCTTGCACTGCTGTGTAAATATCAATGTTTCTAGGAAGGAAGGTGGTGGAGTAGTGGAGAGCAGCAGACTGAGAAGGTGTGTTCAGGAGGAGATGTGCAGGATCAAGTTGAGCCTGGATTGAACACATACTCTAAACTGAGTGTAAGGATTGGGAGTTAGCATGATGGTGGTGATTTTTCAAACACAGGCTCAGTGGTAAAGAATCCACCTGCCAATACAAGGGTTCTATCCCTGATTCAGGAAGATCCCACATGCCATGGAACAACTAGGCCCGTGCACACGACTTTTGAGCCTGTGTTCTAGAGCCCTGGAATGGCAACTTTCGAGCCCACATGCTGCAACTGCTAAAGCCTATGTACCCTAAAGTCCATGCTCTGCAACCCGAGAAGCCACTGCAATGAGAAGTCCATGGAGAACAGCCCCCACTCTCCACAACTAGAGAAAAGCCCATGCAGCAATGAAGACCCAGCACAGCCAAAAATAAATATTAAAAAAATGAATAAAATAAAAATTAAAAAAAAGAAACAGACCACCTAGAAACTCATGCTGGCAGAAGAGAGAGTGTGACACAAAAACGAAGGCAACGCTAATAAGACATGCATTCATTTTGTTCCACACATTAAGTTGCACCTCCAGTGAATGTATCTGGAAAGAGGGAGGGCACAGATTTGACCCCTAGACAACGAGGAGTCCTCAAACTCTCTTAGGTTCCTCCAAGTGTCTTTCACATTACACAAGTCATAACACATGTACCCAGGCTTTACCAAGTCATCTCCCAATACAACAAGATCATAATATACGAAGAAAAGATTGTGAGCCTCTTCTAGGTCAAGGGAAAAGCAGTCTAGAGCCTAAATCTTTCATGATGTGTGTTCCCATGGCTGCACCCCCTTTTCCTAACTTTGCTTGTCATCTGTTCCAAAAGATCCTCCCCTCCATCTGCTGTATGAATTGACAGCTATGTTTCATGATACATACCTACTTTCCAAAGGGTTTGATAATCTCCCAGTTTTCCTCACTCTCTAGCAAAACACATCTGCACATTTATATTATAATCAATGGGGCTTTTATAAAGAATCCAGGATGACCATAACGATTTAAGATCTAGCCTCTTTAAGTTCTCCCTATGAATTAAGTATGCAAATATATGTGTTCTATCTTTTAAGTGTCCAGTGGATAACCACTGGAGTATATTTCATTCTCTAGTATTCACACAATACCTGTGAGAAACTGATCTTGATTAAATACACCTGGGGTCCACTCGGGGTGATTCAGGCTAGGCTATCTGATGTTGGATCTGGGGGTTCAGTTAAGCTCCCAAAAGTTCTAATATGACCCTCCCTCATCCACAGACAAGATCATTAACAACTGTGTTCCACTCAATATGGAGCTAGAGGCTTAACCTGTGTCTACCTTGGTAAATGTTTCTGGTCTTGTTACAAATCCCAGTAGAACTCACTACCTTCTGTTTCTTTAGAACAGATTTGCCCAGGTGGAGTCTGTGCCAGATCCATTTCTTTCATCTAAACCTCTTGCTGACAGCTGTTAATCCAGTGAAAGCCAGATTATAATGCAGGTGAGGAATGATTGAAACATGTAAAAGTGGAGAAAGAGGTTGACACTGATGGGAAAAGGAGTGAAGGATTGACTGAGGGGAAGGATTTTTTTGGATGAGAAAGATTTGAGAACATTCGTTCTCAAATGTTCTCAAATGTTTGAGAATATTCTGAGAGAAAAGCATAAGTGGGGAGGAAGAGATTAAAGATGCTAAAGGGATGGTGTAACAGATGGTTCAGGAGCTCAGAGAGGGTAGGAGAATTTGAAATAAAGGATTCAAGAAGTGGAAGCATCTGAAAGTGCTGGCTCATCTTTTTTGATAATGGAAGAAATGGATGAGAACAATGAGAACATTTTTATGTGTGTCTATCATCGGTCCCAGGCTGAGAGAAAAGCCATTTAAGGACACAAGCTTATTTTATCTCCCCCAGGGTCTGTCAGTCTGTCCCCTTGCTTACATAAGAGCAAACTGAAGTTTTGGGGAAACAGAAAATAAGGTGAAGTGCTTGCCAACAAGAAGCCAGTGCTTCAGTGGGGAAGACAGAAGAGTACACAATTATTATAAATGAATACACATAATGTTGTCAGTTGTTACAGCAATTTTGTAATAATTTCTAAATTCAGTCATCTTTCTTTTGTACTAAAATAGGAAGGGACTGAGGAGTCAGTTACTAATGTGATAGCTTTTTACAAGAAAGAAGAAATGTTTAATGTAAGGAGATGGGAACTAATCTACAATCATCATAGAACAGAAAACTTAATTTTTCAGGATTATAACAGTGGCAGATTCATGTTGATGTATGGCAAAACCAATACAATATTATAAAGTAAGTAACCTCAAATTAAAATAAATAAATTTATATTAAAAAATTTTTTCAGGATTATAGAGTTTAAATATATATATTTTTAAATTTCTGCTCTTATTTTGATCATTACATATCAATTTTTTGGATTTGAGAGTTGTAGAAACCACCCCCCCCCCAAAAAAAAAAACCATACAACAATGCTAGAATGATTTTGGATTAAACTAACCAACTTCCGAAAGTCTAACTAAAATTGATAGTAGAATTAAATACAGTGTAAATGTGGCCATTATACAAAAATCACAGGCACAAATCCGTGAAATACCAACAGCGATTGGAGGATAGAAAAAGAGGAAAGAACTGTGGATTTGACACTGAAACTCAATAGGCGAGTTTAATAACATGAGACAATATATATGGCCTATTTGTTCTCTGTCTCTTTCTATCATTTATACACACACACACACACACAGCAGGAGGATCTGATACAATTCTTCCCACAGAAGGAAACTAGGGGTTGTTTCCCAGTTCAGGCTGGAGAATCTGGGTTTCATTCCTCCACCTCAACAGGACTCAGATTATCAAGCTGAGAAGTTGCCAAAATAAAAATTATCTTTTAAAACTTTTAAAGCTCTATAAAGAAGTGTCTTATAACTACTTAATGATATGTTACTCAAATTGGCAAACCAAAACAGTAACAATGTCATGAGGTATACCATAGCAAAGTAACAAATGTTGGCCAAGATTGACATTGAGACGTTTATGAGCATGAAATGCGAGATTATAGAATTTACTTGGTAGGCAACCACACAATAGGTTTAAGACAAAATAAAGTAGATATGTGCTTCCTATTCTGGGAAATGTATATATTTCTCATTTGTTTTTCAGATGAAAACAAACTCTATTCCTTCCTAAAAAATTACGACTTTGTTCAGAATAGCAAATTGCCCAGCCCTGGTGATTCATAATCTATGCATGGCAATTAGGGGTGACCCTGTGACCTGTTTAGCCAGTAAGATTCTGAGTAGAACTTTGCTGAGAAAGATAGCACCATAGAACGCTTTCTTTGTAAAGGAGAATAGAGGAGGAAGGTTTTATTCTTCATTGCCTCTTTCTGTTACCCACGCAGATGTGATGGCTGGCTCTGTAGCAGATATCTCGTGACCATGAGATAACCATGGAGATGAAAACCAACATTCTGAGATGTCCAAGCAGAAAGGAAGAAAGATCCTAATTGAAAATAAACCAACACTACCAACAGTGAAACTCTGGATATCTTGTCATGCAAGAAAAAAATATATCCCAATGTTTGTTATTTTTTTCATATTATTGATTTCAACCAACTATATCTCTAACTGATACCATTGGTTTCCCTGGCTGATAAGACTTTTCTCACTGTCTGGCCACATTCTTTTCTTGCTTTTCTCTGGCACTTAGTTTGCCAGAGAAGTCCAACCTAAAGTCCTCAAAATATTCTGTCTCTAATTTTTTTTTTATCCATTTCCCTACCAATTGTTATTATATTCTATTGTCTAGTATTTGCCTAGTAACCATCCTCTACCCCTTACCCTCTCTCTGCCTTCACAAGTTGAAGTGTAAACTAGTTCATGTTACCCTCTAACTCCCACACAGATCTCATCACACAAAAGGTACATCTTATCCACATCTACCACCACAGTCCCACCTCAGAGCCCTGTTCAGATCCTCGGTCATGACTAATTCCACTTCTATTTAGTCATTCATCAGTATTTACTGAGCCCTTGCTATATGTACATGTTGTGAGCATGGCAGAAAAGATATTTATTAAGTGTTCAGACTCCAAAAACTGAATACCTGGGTTCAAATCTTGTGATTTTGGACAGTTTATTAAACTCTCAGTGCATCAGTTTTCTCATCTATAAAATGGAGTTAATACTGTCACATACACTTATGATTTTATGAGTATTAAATGAGTTCATAACATGTAAAATACTTAGCACTTGTGTTCAATTCCTCTTAAGAACTCAGCACATAATAGTTATGAACCATAGCACTTTCAAAGTTGTTTAACTTACCCTCATACAATCAGAAACTTAAAATCACTATGGGGGAGGTGGGGTGGCTAGGAAATCGCAATATAAATTAAAATTTAAAATGAAATATTTGTGCCAATAAAGGAAAGTTAAGACAAAGAAAAAACTATTTCTAGATCAGGTGATAAAGACTTCAGGAATGGGAGATTTTAAGCTTAGTCTTGAACAAATGTATGCAGGACTCCTCTGTTCCCTACTCAGGCAGCTTTCTTCAAGTCTTCTTTGGTCATAAATCCCCAGAACTGACTTCCTTTACTTGAGAATGTGAATGAATTCTAAACAGTTTGGGAATGGAGAGATGATGTGAGCCAACAAAGCTAACAGTGAAGATTGTATGCAAAGCACTGGGGAGGAGTTATGTTCTCTACTCCAGCTGATTCTATGGGCCCCTGCTGTAACCAGCTCTCTGCAGCCCTTCAGGAGAAGGCTCTTTTAATTCTTCTCTCAGTCACTTCCTTGTAGACCAGGCTAACCTCTTTGATGGTAGAGATGGGATAGTTTTGGTGTGAGTCCTACCAAGGAGGTGGGCAGGGAAGAGTGTTCCCGGTGCTGCTTGAGCACCAATGACCAGGAGATGGGCAAAGCCTGAGTCTGTCTGGGGAGGATTCACACTACAGGGAGGGGCCTTGATTCTCCCACTGATTCAGGAGGGCTGGATTCACAGGTCCATTAGTCTAACATGGTACTCTGGCTCAGGGTCCATGTTATAACAAATCTCTCTCTGATGGTGTTCCGAGAGAAGGAAATCCCTCTGTACTGTTTTAGTGTCTTGCTCCAGGGTTAAAGTTCTGGCATTGTAATATATGGCCTCAAGCCGGGGAGCACAGCAGATCATGACTTGCTCCATGGTCCATTAGAGGTTCCCTCTGTCTTCTAGTCATTAATTCCCCCATTATAGCTTGTTGTTGTTGCTTTTCAGATACCAAGTCATGTCCGCCTCTTCGTGGACATTATGGCTAATTCCCTCATTTTGGAAATTTACATTAAATAAATATTTAATATGTAATACATTTAAATTTTTATTTTATATATTAAATAATGTATTTGATATTGAATAACAGAAGCAGAAGATATTAAGAAGAGGTGGCAAGAATACACAAAAGAAC
Organism: Bos indicus x Bos taurus; assembly: GCF_003369695.1. Taxonomy (NCBI): domain Eukaryota; kingdom Metazoa; phylum Chordata; class Mammalia; order Artiodactyla; family Bovidae; genus Bos; species Bos indicus x Bos taurus. The sequence continues at coordinate 82,427,590 of NC_040082.1, forward strand.
TGTACAAAAAAGATCTTCACAATCAAGATAATCACGATGGTGTGATCATTCACCTAGAGCCAGACATCCTGGAATGTGAAGTCAAGTGGGCCTTAGAAAGCATCACTACAAACAAACCTAGTGGAGGTGATGGAATTCCAGTTGAGCTATTTCAAATCCTAAAAGATGATGCGGTGAAAATGCTGCACTCAATATGCCAGCAAATTTGGAAAACTCGGCAGTGGCCACAGGACTGGAAAAGGTCAGTTTTTATTCCAATTCCAAAGAAAGGCAATGCCAAAGAATGCTCAAACTACCACACAATTGCACTCATCTCACATGCTAGTAAAGTAATGCTCAAAATTCTCCAGGCCAGGCTTCAGAACTACGTGAACCATGAACTTCCAGATGTTCAAGCTGGTTTTAGAAAAGGCAGAAGAACCAGAGATCAAATTGCCAACATCTGCAGGATCATCGAAAAAGCAAGAGAGTTCCAGAAAAACATCTACTGCTGCTTTATTGACTATGCCAAAGCCTTTAACTGTGTGGATCACAATAAACTGTGGAAAATTCTGAAAGAGATGGGAATACCAGACGACCTGACCTGCCTCTTGAGAAACCTATATGCAGGTCAGGAAGCAACAGTTAGAACTGGACATAGAACAACAGACTGGTTCCAAATAGGAAAAGGAGTACGTCAAAGTTGTATATTGTCACCCTGCTTATTTAACTTATATGCAGAGTACATCATGAGAAACACTGGACTGGAAGAAGCATAAGCTGGAATCAAGATTTTCGGGAGAAATATCAATAACCTCAGATATGCAGATGACACCACCCTTATGGCAGAAAGTGAAGAGGAACTCAAAAGCCTCTTGATGAAAGTGAAAGAGGAGAGTGAAAAAGTTGGCTTAAAGCTCAACATTCAGAAAACGAAGATCATGGCATCTGGTCCAATCACTTCATGGAAAATAGATAGGGAAACAGTGGAAACAGTGTCAGACTTTATTTTTTTGGGCTCCAAAATCACTGCAGATGGTGACTGCAGCCATGAAATTAAAAGACGCTTACTCCTTGGAAGGAAAGTTATGACCAACCTAGATAGCATATTCAAAAGCAGAGACATTACTTTGCCAACAAAGGTCCATCTAGGCAAGGCTATGGTTTTTCCAGCGGTCATGTATGGATGTGAGAACTGGACTGTGAAGAAAGCTGAGCACCAAAGAATTTATGCTTTTGAACTGTGGTGTTGGAGAAGACTCTTAAGAGTCCTGTGGACTGCAAGGAGATCCAACCAGTCCATTCTAAAGGAGATTGGTCTTTGGTGCTCATTGGAAGGACTGATGCTGAAGCTGAAACTCCAATACTTTGGCCACCTCATGTAAAGAGTTGACTCATTGGAAAAGACTCTGATGCTGGGAGGGATTGGGGGCAGGAGGAGAAGGGGACGACAGAGGATGAGATGGCTGGATGGCATCACCTACTCGATGGACACAAGTTTGAGTGAACTCCGGGAGTTGGTGATGGACAACAATGCCAGGGAGGCCTGGCGTGCTGCGATTCATGGGGTCACAAAGAGTTGGACATGACTGAGTGACTGAACTGAACTCAATATATATTTAATGTAAATTTTCAGAATATATACATACCTATTATCTAGCTTCTATAATTACAATCAATAAAACAGTTTCTTAAAATGTCACTCAAAATGCATACATCTTGTTAGGCTACTAGGGCAACTTTCTATGTAAATTCATGTAACTATCTAAATATATATATATAATAAATACTTATGAATATTATAAATGTTCAAATATTTATATAAATACTTGCTCTATATTTACATAAATAAGTACCCTAGTAGCCTTTCTCAGAACAAGGAATGTTTGTCTTAAGATATTCTCTGCCTTTGTATCACCCAGAATCAGATAGCAACCTCTCCAGTAAAAGGAAACACAGACACACTCTAATATCATCTCTGGCAATACACCTGGTTATGTTTCCATTCTTGTTTGATTGGTCACATAGCTTTAGCAATCTGTCCATATCCATGGATTTATCGCATACTTAAAACTCCTAACCTTCTCCATCATGCTGCTCTCCTCCCATCTCTACCCACGCTGCATGTAGGACCTGGAACTGAGAAATTGTGCTTCAGCCCATATCAGAGCCCTAGGACTGTACTAACTACGAAGGCTATTCTTTGCAACAACGCTCACCCTCCCTCTGCTCTTTCCTCTGCCCTCTGTCACTTTTGTGTTAGTTCAGTCCATATCTTTCATCCTCACAAGACTGAATGTTGGGTCATGATCTGTGCATCAACAAATCACCTAGAATAAAATGCATAGATAGAGCAGCTAGCTGTGTCTCAAAAAGCTTGGTTCAAACACTCACAATCTCTGCTGCCCACGCTCCTACAGCATACTCTTGTAGACAGGCCACCCTTGCAGGCCATATCGTAATTGCTTCCAGTTGCTTAGCGTATCCACTAGACACTGTTCAACTTGGTTATGGAGAACTTCTGCCCAAACTCCTGCGTGTCTCGTAGTTGGCAATGCTCCTTTCACAGAGAATCTGTGATCAAATAACACTAGGCCTCTCCCTCTCCTCATCTAGAGTATATCCCTTCTTCTGGGCCTCAGCACATCAGATTCCCTGTCTCCTTTTGTCAACCCACAGTCTTTCAGCTCCTCCAAATATACCTGCATAAAGAAGAAACCACTTCCCCAAACTCTTATTCTCTGTTCTGGAGGGCTTTGGGCCTCACACATTTCCTTTATTAATAACTTCCATCTCTCTTTAGCAAAGACTGCACCCAGGAGGGACTCCCTTCCTTTCCTGGGCTGTCCGTTCTCCTAACTAGACACAGACCCTTGAATTATGCTTTTGCCTTGTGCCAGCTGAGCCTAGCGCACAGTTTGCCATCAGGAACACAATAAATGTCACTGATCAATATGCAGCGATTAAGATTTTGCTTTGTTTTTATGACAGCAACTTCTTCCACAGAAAGAAGATGGACTTCTTCACCTCCAAACTGTTGTTATTGTTGTTTTTAAACATGCAGCACAATAACATATCCCTAGGCGTGTTTTCCCTGCATGTTTCACACCACTTAGACTAATGAAAGAAATTCATCATTTAATGTGATTGTTTCAATTGCGATGAACAAGAAAGTGCTACAGGGAAAAAAAAATAATCTATGGCTATAGACTGCTTCTTGAAATAAAAATATCTGCCCTTTCTTTACGATGGAAAAAGAAAAGAAAAGTACTTTGTGCTGGCAAGGGGCAAGTTCAGGCATATAATGGATCCTTTTGTCAGCTGTCATTTGTTTCTACCAAGTGCTACATACCCTTTACTGGAGATGAATACCGCTCATGTCTACAGACAGACCCGGGGTGGCTTGGGGTGGATTGTAGGCATTTCAAAGTCATTCTCCTACATCTCTGCCTGTGTTTTTCAAGTGCCTATTTTCAATTTGCAGTTGTGCTGGGAAAACGTTTTGATTCTTGATTTAAAATGTGCACTCCCAGAAGGTTCCAAGAGGTTTTCAGGCAGAGAGATAAAGCCTGTCTCTTTATGCTCCTATGCAGCATGTGCTGTGTGGCAATAATACATACCTCACACTGTGCTCAAATCCCTGGTTATGAAAGCCAGTCCAATTCCTATTTGGTGGATCTTTTGACATGCAAGTGCTGTTCCCCGAGGAAGCAAGCCTCTTGCAGCACTGGCTCTCTCATCCTTTTGTTTCCCGTACTCTACACGCTACTCAGGAAAATTGTAGCGTGAAAGACACAGGAGAAACTGAAACCGTAATGAAAAAGTCAGCTGTAAACAGCATACCTGACACAACTGACTACAGTTAAAAAGCCTTGTTTTATGAAGATAATAAGGTTCGGGTTCAGTGCTCTGACTAGGGCTGAAACAAACATTCGGGCACCAACCAGACGAGTCGCAAATCAGTACCGAGGCCAACTAAGGACCCACAGACGCTCTTTCCCAGGTGATATAATCTGCAACTAAATCACGTCCAAGAAAGCTGAGTGAAAGTTTACATACATTATGAGTTAAGACTTTTAAGCCAAGAACGTACAATCAGACTCTGTCTGTAGCCAGAGGGGTTTGATCTCACCTCAGAAACAGCCTTGCATATAACAAAATACTAAAGAGGCTTCCAAAAATTTTACCACTGGAGCCAAAATGTATCTTTCATCGCATTAGCAAAGTGCCACAAACTCCTTGAAGAGGAGATTCTATATTTATTCAAAATGTTGTCATCTAGATGCTGGTATTTACTAGATTTTATTTCACAACATTTTTTTTTTCCCAAGCAAACTAGCTGAATTGAATTTCAAAACCGAGCTTTCTTCTTGGTGGTAGTTGTGGGGAATGGGGAGGTTGAAGAGCATCAAATCAAAATCTAATGAAGTTTCTAATGATCAAATAAATAATCACTTGACATTTATTGCTATGCTTGGCAATCTGCAGAAATGGAATAGAGCAGAGATGCCGAAAGCCCCATTTCCCATAGATTTACATTATGCTACCACACAGAATTAAGCTGACATAAGCTCTTTAAGACCCACTAAAGCAGCAGATTTTACACAACTTGTTTAGATTTTTTTCCCCTTCTCCATGATCCCATATTCCCTGAGTAACTCTTTCTATCTATTTTCGATTCCTTATTCTTTTGAGAGGCCTACTGGAGCCTTCTCTTCATGTCATTTCAGGCTATAACCCTGCAGTTTGAGTTTATCTTAGCTGTAAAATGCAACAGTAATTTATATGCTCCCTTACTCCAGCCTCCTCCGAGGCACTGGCTGCCAGCTGTCTACCCAGCAGTTTAAAGAAAGAGCTGTAATGAGCGAGAGTGCAGCAGGGGAGGGGGCGGCGACACATCAGAGTGCTTTATTTCTGCTTCCTTAGTGAGCACTAGAGCCACATAAATGGTATTTTCTGGTGCTGACTGACAGCGCCATAACCTCCTTCCTCCCCTCCCGTCCCCTCTCCCGCTCCCGCCTCACACCAGCCTTATGGGGACAGGTTTTCTTGTTTCTTCCTTTCATTTCTGAGGCAAGGAGAACAGAGTGAAAAGATGAGAGGAAACCTGGGGCAGCTGTGATGTGGGGTGGGATGTGAGTTTCCAGTGCACACCTTGCCCCTCTGTATCAAGAATATGTTCTTGAAGCTGCTGCAAGACAAAGATTCCAGTAGCTTAATGCACTCCACACTGTTAGATTTTAGCTGGACTATTGTGGGTATATTTTTTGATGTGATTCAACTGAGGTTTCTTTTCTTTTTAAAAATATTTCAGCAGTAGGCTTATTTGCCACATTTTTTTTTTAATAGGGCACAGTCACTTTTGTCTCAAATCTAAAATCTATCCCCTTGGCACATTATTTCTTCAATTTGGGGGGATAAAATATGTCCCCTTTCATGCACAGTAGCATATACAACAACTTCAGAGAGTACGATTCAGCACAAAGCAGTCACAAAGCATTTTCTCCTTACACTGCTAAAAATCATACGGTTCTTTTTTGCCAGTTCATTGAAAAAAAGTCCCATTGGACAAAAGGGAATTATATGTATATATGTCACTGTGCAGGATATAAAGACATGCCCTGTTAAGGGATCTGATTCCTTTCCCATGATATTTCTGAATGTGTTGACTATTAACATCTCCAAAGAAGACCTTATCAGTTGAGGATTCATCTCCCCCACATCTCCCTTTAGCTTTGTGTAATCTCAGTTTCTTTCCCAAACTGATATATCTCGGCAGACTTTGGCAGAGCAAAAGCAATGAGCTGTGTTGAACAAGGCTGAGCTCCACATCAGTGGAATGCTGTCTGAAGGAAGGTGGAGTGGTAGTTAACTCTTGCAGGTACTGGTCCTTGATTCAGACACAACAGAAAGGTCTTTTTGTATTATCTGTCTTACCTTAGTCGAGTCCATTGGCCATGACTGTACTTTCAACTGAGAAATGATCCCCTATTCTGACAAAGACTTGACGTATCTTTTGTGTGTGTGTGGTGCCCACTAATTTTTCTTCTAAAGCTGAAAAATATATGAAATATTATCATATTTAGGAAATGTAAATTTACCTGAAGTTTCACAGTACATAGGGGAATAAAAACTTCTCTCTGATTAACATGATAGCTTTGTGATGTTTCATTATAAGTATAATTTGGGGGGAATTAACAGAGAGAAAACAGGAAAAAACTAATAGAGGTACTTTTTCTATTAATCCTTCTCTGCTTTCAGTAAAAGATAAGTTAGTCTCTCCAACCTTTCTTCTAATTTCCCTTCCAAATAGTACTAGATTTATGAAGAAGAAAAGGAGATCAGAAAGGCTTGTGCATTTCTGGTGTTTTAAAAATAAAACACATAGCTGTTTTACTTTTGAGGAGTCACAGTACAAATGTACTTCAGTGGTTCTAACGTCTTTGACGGGTAAGGAAACAAAACTTGCCACCACAAAATGTCTCTTTGGCATGTGGATTATTTTAAGCTGAAAAAAATCAAGACCCAGGAGACTCAAAAAAACTTCAATCTTTCTTTAACTACCTGAAGAATTTAGATAGAGGGCCTGTCTCCAGAATGGACCTATCACCAGAGGTATCTGCAAAGAACAGGAGCTAGATGTAGAGAGGGGAACTACACAGTGCTTGGAGATAAGAGTTCAATGTGCATCCTACTGTTTCTGCATGACCCAGCAAACATTTATTTACCGAACATTTGATTTTCCATCTCCATGTCAGCTACCTCCCCCACAGCCCCATAAATTCCAACCCATTATCCCCAACATCCTTTTTTGCTTTTAGCTGAAGACAGTGTTTAAAATGTCTTTGGCCATTTTGGTGAGTTACTCAGTTTTTCCAGGTCTCTTCCATGTATATGTGTATTCAACTTTAATTTGATTTGCTCCTGTTAATCTGTCTAATGTCAATTTAATTCTTAAATTAGAAGAACCTAGAAGGGTAGAAAAAAAAATGTGTTCCTTCCCAACAGAAGAATGAAGGTCCCAGAAGTTCTCTAAGAAATAAAGAAACACTTTGGAAAATCCAAAGAGATAAACCTTATCCTACTTAATATAAGCCTGAAATAGAAGCAGCTTTCCAGACCCAAAGCAATATGAAATACAGTTGATCCTTGAATAATGTGAGTTTGAACTATGTGGGTCCATTTGTAGGCAGATATTTTTCAACAGTAAATATTACAGTACACATGGTCCATGGCTGAATGAATCCAAGGATGTGGAGGAGGTGCAGATACAGAGGACTAACTATGAACTATACACCATAGATGAACCCCTGAGTTATTCTAGGGTCAACCATACAGTGACTAGAAAAAGCATATGGCAAACAACAGGCAGACTTGCCAGATCTATCACCTTTTGGAAAATTCTGAGCATAAGCCATAAATCATGGAGCAATCACTCTTCCCATTGTTTTTGGTGTTGGTGGAGGTTTGGGAAAGGATAACAGTGGATAACAGTGTTAACAGTGGATAACAGAGGATAACAGTGATAAGTAATCATTTTTCTTTTAAATGAAGGAAGCAGATGGATCAATGAAATCTATGTACATGATGATATATTGCAAGGAGCATTTGAAAAATTTGATGTCTTAAAACATGGAGTTGATTGTTGATCCTTTTAAGTCAGCATTTGCTTTTCAATGATATTTAAACAGAGCTGATTTACTTTAAAGAAATTATCTTTATGCTGAATTGATTGTGCCTTTCAGTACGTAAAAAAGTTTAATTCACTTTTATATTATAGACCTTGATACACTATAAAATTTCCCAATTAAACAAAACCAAAACAAATAAAAAATAGTCAACTACCTCCAAAGGCAGAGATTAGCACAATCACTGCTTTCTAGCAGAAAGAACTTGTGATAACAGCAGAAGTTTAAAAAACAAAAACAGGAAAAATGATGCAGGGTCAAAGAGTATAAATGATTTTAAAAGATGTCAAGTGTAGATTCCACTGCAGAGTGGCTAGCAGAATGTAAGACTTTAACATCTCTGAGGCATGTTCCCCCTGGGTCCTGAGCAGGATCCCTAGAGAAACTGAATAAATGAATCAAAGTAAGTGGCATCAACCCTAGAAAATAATACATAAAGAATAATGGCATAGAGTCTGGGCAATCATAAAGATGATTCGCTTATGTATCTTTTTTTATTTTTTTTAAGTTAACATCCTTTGCACTAACTGTGAATCAAGGCTTCTTAGGTTTATAAAGCAATATGTAACGGTATGAGCAAATACTTTGCCCGTTCCCAATCAGAAATCCCCCTTTAGATTAACAAGTCACTCTTAGCACATTCTCACTATATTTAGTAGTGAATTACCATTGCAATTTCTGGCATAGTAACTGCTAGCATCTAGACCCCAAGTTTCACATCACAGGGGTTGTTATCACCCTTTCCTAAATTACTAAGTACTAATTTGACCTGATGATGTGACATTCATTATAAGCTCCTTTAAAAAAATCTACATTTTTTAGTTTTCTTAACCTAAATATATATGCTCAGAATATTTACACATACACACACACACACGGAGTCTAAATTTGACTGAAAGTATTCTTCTTTAAGATGGAAATTTCATTTTGCACCTGAGTTTCATTTTGTGCCTAACTGAACAGCCACATGGAGCAAATGTTTTTCCTGCACACAGAAATGTAGCAGGTAATAAAGCTGTCTTTGTAGTAAACTGAAAACTCAGTATGTAAAAAAGCACTAATTTGGCAACTATGTTAAATACACATTTATATAAAATAGTTCCGGCCCTAGCAGAGCTTATAACCAGTGAGAAGGGGAAAAAGAAATCTTACAAAATTTGGAAAATTGCCAGCAACAGTCAGCAGTAAGTGCCATGTGAGTGGTATAAAGAATAAGAGCTCTCAAATTTCAGAGGAGGGAAGCATTGTTTGGTATTTGGGGGTGGCCCTGGAAGCACAGTTAACTGAAAGTTATGGGTTGAGACTTGGGAAAAAAGAGGTCTAGATATACAAGAATAATGAGAAAGAAATGCTAAGCAGGAGACGGGTATGAGAATAGAGAATGCTATAGAAAAAAGCAGGAACATGAAAATGGGGGAAAAAACACTTGAAGTGAAGGAGTGAAAAACTTTATAAAGACACTACAGGTACCAAGTACTGTCTTAGTTAATGAATATATAAAAGTGATACCATCTTTGACATCTAAAGATGATTAATAACTAACCACCATCCAAAGACCAACCCTATTGGGCAACATGATGTAGTGGTCCTTGGTCCACCCTGGCTCAGTATAAAATAGAACTGTAGTTTCAACCCTGTGTGTCTCACAAAACAATAAATACACATCCACATACATTCAGTTCAGTTCAGTTCAGTTGCTCAGTCGTGCACAACTCTTTGCTACATTAGATGGATCAAAAAAATTCAACTTAAATTTATTGAAGGTTTACTTCAATGTCTCAGGCACGATGCTACTTTACAGAATTGAGAACATGCCCAGTGATTAGAACAAAGAGGTAGACTGGAAGAGTGGCTAAGAGGATAAGCTTTAAAAACTTTTAACCTGAGTTCCAGCTCTTTGAGTTAGTTTGCAACCCATGGACAATTTAACCTCCCTCAACCTCAGTTTCCTCATCATTAACATAAATAATAGCCCTGCTTCCTGGAGTACTTGTGAGAAGTCTACCATAAAGTTCATGAAAAGCATATGTAAGTGCTCAAAAAATGTTATCTGTTTTTAAGAACGGACCATGCATGCAATCAGCTACAGGGAGGAGGAACAGTCTTCATGAGGCTGCTAATTAGACTGAATTAGCAATAGCTCATTTTTGTTCTAGGGGCTTCCCAGGTGGCTTAGTGGTAAAGAATCTGCCTGCCAAAACAGGAGGCCCAGGAGATACAGGTTCAATTCCTGGGTCAGGAAAAACCCCTGGAGAAGGAAATGGCAACCTGCTCCAGTATTCTTGCCTGGGAAATCCCATGAACAGAGGAGCCTGGCAGGCTACAGCCCATGGGGTTGCAAAGAGTCAGTTGCAACTAAGCACATATGCATTTTTGTTTTAACCAAGCCATAAGATTTGCTAACATTCTATCTGAAGTAGCTTCTTCAAAGATATCCCTCTTTGCCCTGTGTGTTGAATCATTATTCAATGAAAAAGTGAAAGTGTTAGTCACTCAGCCGACTTCTTCTAACCCCATGGACTATAGCCCGTCAGGACTCCTCTATCCATGGAATTCTTCAGGCAAGAATACTGGAGTAGGTAGCCATCCCCTTCTCCAGGGGATCCTCCTGACTCAGGGATCAGGTGAGCCTATTCAACTAAAGCATCATCGGTGGATTTTGTAAAGGGAATAAAATGCCGCAGCAATCTTGCTGTTAAGTCATAGTCTCCTTAAAAAAAAAAAAAAAAGAATGCCCATGAACCTAAACTCACTCTTTGCAACCCATATCCTCCTTTCTTCTCTCCCTTATGGGTTAGGCAGGCTGACTGCCAACTTGCTTTCCCTCTTTGAAGTGAGTAGAGTTTGGGGAAGTAGAGAAAGTAACAAGAATAACTCACATGCTGTGAGAGTATATTGTGTGCCAGGCCCTATTCTGTGTACTTAGATGAATGAATACATAATGGACATATTATTTCAGTAGAATATTTATTTGGACAGACTGTAATTCTAATAAGTTGCTATATGTCACTCAAAAAAAACCACATTAACCCCAACTAATAATGACATAGAAAAAAATGTGGCTACGGGTAGAAAGGGCAGGGCAAGAAAACGAAAAGTAGAATCTCCCTGTTTTATTGGGCTTCCCAGGTGGCGCTAATGGTAAAGAACCTGCCTGCCAATGCAGGAGACATAAGAGACACAGGTTCGGTCCCTGCGTTGGGAGGATCCCCTGGAAGAGGACTTGGCAACCTCCTCCAATATTCTTGCCTGGAGAATCCCAGGGACAGAGGAGTCCGGCGGGCTACAGTTCATAGGGTTGCAAAGAGTCGAACATGACTGAAGCAACCTAGCACACACGTACCTGTTTTATGAAGTGACTTTGTTTCTCTTTAATTTTTATTTGCAGTGGGGAAAAAATATGACTGTCATACACATCCTCATTTTGAGACAAACAAACTGTATAACAATCTCAGCCAGGAGTTTACACACAACAAATGGCACAAACATATAAACGGATAGACATTCCCATGGTCCTAGCTTTAACACGTGGGCATTCTCCACATTGTCAGATATAATGAACTATAAATTAAACAACAGAGAGGAGGGACATTTTGAAGCAACTGTGACATCTTTGAAGTTTATGTGTTTGATGTGCTATGTAACGTTTATCTTCCTTAACAAATAACCAGAAATAAAAGTAAACTCCTTCCAGTAAACTGCATGACTGCTGTTCAAAACTGAATGCTTTAAAATTGAGGGATATTTTGCAAAATGAAAATAAACACATAATGAAAATATTCCATTGCATTGGTAACTATCTGGTTTTGAGGAAGGTTTCTGGATGACCCTCATAATATTGCTTAGAAATACTGTAGCATGTTGAACATTTGGAATTACTCTCTTTTTAAAAAAAATTATAAGTTTAGACTCAGAATTCATACTGATGATACAAACATTGTCCAAAATTGCAGGGTACAATTTTCCACTTCTTGAACCAGGATTCATGAAACTATCTGAAATATTTCTGGACTTCAAAAAAGAAAACAATCATATATGACAATAAGAGTAAATAAATAGGATATATATAAAGATATATTATAAACTTGTAAAAGTAGTTCTTTTTAACAGTATGGAAAGTTTTTAAAAGAAGGGCCAATCTGTCTGGCAAAATAAGATTTGGTCCACATCAACACCCTAAATTACAAAAGCCTGTTTTGCAAGAATTTTGAGACTCAGAGGGTAAATCTAATTCAATGCTTACCTCACTGTAGAATGGCTTTTGGAAAATACACTCATTGAATGATTTAAGTCTCACAGGCCTAAACACATTCTGTGTTTAACCAGTTACTTCTGGCCACAAAGAAATGTGGCCTCCATCCTCAGCTGGGAATTTTCATTCTTGGCCACAATTTAGAACTCAGGGGGAAAACCAGAGGTAAATCAATAAAAATCTGTGCACTAGAATTTCCTTATTAAAGGAAAAAGAAAATGGAGACAAGTGAAGTTTGGGATTTTATTTCTTTTCTCCTTACAATTATCTTTTGGTTTTTTCCTAAACTGTCCCTTGCTTCTCTTCTTTTCCCTTTCCCCCCAAGTTTCCATGTTCAATACCATGCCTAAAGTCTCTCCAATTTCATTAATTTCTGTTTCATCATATTCTTCAAATTCCCCTTTGAATCCTCTCCCTTTCCATATTCCCAGATGCATTTGGGAGCCTAACGGATATATGTAAGTATGTGTATATTTATACATATATGCACAGATTTGTAATTAAGATAACTTCAAAAGGCAAAAGTTGTGGATAACCAGGGATAGGGAGGTCATGGTTATAGAGTCTATGAGGCATAGTCTATTGATGAAAGACCCAGAGGATTTGATTGGCCTTAAGTAATCTGGGGGCTTCCCAGGGACAGAGGAGCCTGGAGGGCTACGGTCCATAAGATCATAGAGAGTCAGACATGACTGAAGCGACTTAGCATGCATGCACACACACACACACACACACACGCAAGTAATCAGGGGCTAATCTCAAAGTCAGAATCTGACCCCAGGCCACTTGACTCCAAGGACCTGTCTGCTAAGTGATGCTACAGTCTTTTCAAAAATATCCCAAGAAGCATTAGCAGAAAGTTCAAGATTACTTTTCAATGCTATACTTCTTCCAACACCAACTCACATGTAGCATGAATGTCTAAAGATAAATGAGTTAATGAAGTTTGATGCTCGAAAGAAAAACAAAGAAAGGAAATAAATATTTCAGAAAGGAGTCGGATATGTTACCCAGACTCTTAGCCTTAGGTTGAAGAAATGAAGCCAGGCAACACAGAGGAATCACTTAGTTTAGAATTCCTCTGAATTCCTTTAGTCCCTAAGGCTAGTTAAGGGGAAATGATCTGACGGTTCTGCATCTGCTAGTGTTCGAAGGCAAATGGGAAGCATTGCACCAGGTCCCCTTCAAGAAATATATAGTGCACACGGCTATTGTGAAAGTAAACACTGCAAATCACAACCAACCCAGTCTGACTAATAAATGTGGAAACACCTCCAACATATGGGGAACTGATGCTTGAACAGACACAGAAGGAGTTGCCAAAAATGTGCAAAAGAGAAAAAAACAGAAATAATTTATTGCAGAGATGTGTGTGTGTGCTAGTTCCCATATTAGCCTCAACATTTAGTCTGTTATAGAGGGTTATATTCACAATGAAATGCTCTTGAGAACTTGCCTACCCTTCTTCCCGCTTCAGTTCTCTAAACAGTCTTCCCAGGAAGTCTATGTGATGACATAATAGAAGTCTGATTAGCTAGGGAAACTTTACAGGCATTTAAACCAACATTACTGGCATGTAGCATTGAAAGACTCCCATATGGACTTCTAATGGACTGTGATTAAGTAAAAATAAAATTTGTGTTTATCAAAGGGTGCTATTCATAACAAAAAGAGGTAAAGTAAGGCCAAGCTACTTGCACTTACCCTGCTAGATTAAATCATAAATTACTGCAAAATGGATATTTACCCCTTTCCAGCATGCCCATTTTAATAATGTTTGCTCTTGACCTTTGTGAACTAGAAAGACAGGCCCCTAAGAGGGGAACATAAGTGTGTAGGCGGCAGTGGTATTTATTTTGGTCCAGCAGTATTTCTATGATCCAAAGCCTGAATGGGAATATTCTTTCTGAGCCAAATGTGTTCTAAACCAGAAATTTCTCAGACTCAACTCAAGCCTAACTTCAAACTTGAGTTTGCAAGAGGAGTTAGAAAGAACCAGAAAGCGGGAGAGGAGAGAGAGTGAGTGTGAGAGAGACCTCCTTTAAGAAAAACAGATTTAATCTAATAAGAATGAAGACATAAATTTCACTTTTTGCATTTCCCACATGCTTGGCAAAAATAGCAGCTTTACTTCCAATTTACTTTGGTCTCCTCTCATTCACATACTCTTCTCAAACCACCAAGTATCCATCATACTCATACTGCCCTCCTAATGTCCAAAGACAAAAAAAGCCCGATTTTCACTCTAACAGTCTATTGGTATCATTAATATCTTCTCTGTGTTTAATCCTGAAAAGCTTTTTTATTGTGTGGGGAAAAACAAATTGTTTCACCTTCAACTCTGAAATTAGGAACCTCTGAGAAATGACTTGCTGCTACTGCTGCTAAGTTGCTTCAGTCGCATCCGACTCTGTGCGACCCCAGAGACGGCAGCCCACCAGGCTCCCCCGTCCCTGGGATTCTCCAGGCAAGAACACTGGAGTGGGTTGCCATTTCCTTCTCCAATAAAAGAAGTGACTTACTTCACACAATTCTGTTACAGGATGGTATTTTAGATTGTTCAATGAATAATGACAAAATCACTTTTTTATCTGAAAGAATGCTATACTCTAATGTAAATTCAAAACAATAATAATATTTGAATATTAACCATTGCAAAATAGAATTTTAAAAAGGGATAAAGTGGCGTCAACCTTAGAGTGCAAAACTTTTACAGCATTCTGGAATGTTTTTGTATTCTTTTTCTTAAACAATTTGAAAAGCCAAGCCAAGTAACTGATAATAAAGGGATCTGTCGCGTTCATGTTCATGTCACATTCAAGAGCCTGTGAAATTATTTTGCATGGGAGTCTAAAATGCTAGATCAGTTCTTGGCATAACTCAGAAACAAGCACTTACTTATTCACACTCCTTGCTCTATTCCCGATATAAAAAGAGCAGCTTTGGAAATGCTTCTGCAAGCAAAGTATCTTTGAGAGAAAAAATTCCTCAATTTAATTCTAGTTATAGGACTTAGATCAACTTGGAGATGTCTGCATCTATTAATAACATTATATTCTTATATCTGAAATAGAAGTTTCATTTTGGGAAAAACATCTCACAGAGAAGTTTTGTATTGCTTTTAAGAGAAAACATAACTGAACAATACTCTTCACAGTTCAGATTCTGCAATGTGTGAGCAATGAAAAGAACCTCTGTAGCCAAGAAGTACCTAGGTGATGTGACCAAATCTTTCTTCCCTGTGACTTTAAGTTCCCCTTGGGGCTTTCCACCTTATTCACCCCTAAGAAGTCTGTTCTCTAAGGTTCAACCATTTGTTTTACTGTTCTGAACACAGTTGAGGAATTTTAGAAATTTCCAGTACAATATATTTAATATTGTGTTTAAAACAGTTAACTTAACAATTAATAATCATAGCTAATTAGTAGCTATTGAGTAATAGGAAGATTGATAGGGCTTTGGTCATAGTGGCCAAGGAAGCTGGGAGAGACAGTTGAACTTCAGACTTTGGCAGATGGTAATTATACGGCAGGAAGGATATCACACACAGGAAGGGTAGTCAGATGGTTCTGGGCAACTATACAGTCCATGCTTTGGCTTTGTCAGCATTCCCTTTTCTAGTCTTAACCATCCCAATAGCAACAACATGCTGCTGCTTAACACAAATATGTTCTTCCTTTTCCCACAAAGGAACAATTGAAATTCCTATCAGTTGATGTACCCAGCATTCTTCCTCTAGTTATAACACTATAGAATGATGGAATATAAGCTGGGAGGTAAATTGTGATATTTAGTGAGTGAGTGAGTGAAAGTCGCTCAGCCGTGTGCGACTACATGGACTATACAGTCCATGAAATTCTCCAGGCCAGAATACTGGAGTAGGTAGCCTTTTCCTTCTCCAGGGGATCTTCCCAACCCAGGGATCGAACCCAGATCTCCCACATTGCAGGAGGATTCTTTTCCAGCTGAGCCACAAGGGAAGCCCTTGTGATATTAATCATCTCTAATATACCCTATATAAGACAGCAAGGAAACAAGAGAAGATGGGGAGAAAATCACATCAGTAAAGAAAACAGTCTTTGTTTCTAAAAATGTTATGAGCTTGTAGCTGGAACCCGTAACTTCTTCCACTATCCATTCCATGCTCCATTTACCTTCCTTCAGTAGCACCTCAGCTGATCAGCTTCCTTGCCTGGTGGTGTCAAAACTTCACTCAAAAGGAGTATGCCTGAGTAGACATTATATAATCTTATAAAGAAGAGGCAATCCCTGTCCCAAGAGGACATTCCTCTCTGTTACCATTGCTTAACTGCAATTTTATTTCCCTTGATAACTACTAAGCACAAGAACCCTCTTTTTTGTTGATTTATTCAGGGCATGAGGTACCTAAAATGGCCAAGAGCAGTTTCAACTTCTAATTCAATGGAACCATTACTGTGTCCCTTGGTAAAAGCATTCATGCAATGAATCCAAATACCTCCAAATTTGTAGAGTTTAGGGAAAAGGTCAATATGGAGTAAAAATTGGGAGAATAGATCATGAACTGCAAAAGTAAATAAGCCACTCTCACTTCTGTCTACTTATTGCCCAGACCCATGTTTTACAGCCATGGGAGAATGATCACAAAATATTAGGCATTGGCTTATTCTATACCAGATTCTATGGGACATAATCTAGTCTCACAAGGTCCTCCAGAAATTGCAGAAATTAAGACTTCAACTGACCTATCATCTTTTCATAACTCCAGATACTTCACATATGATGATGAACGAGGCATTTAGTAAATTCACAGGTGGGGTTCTTGGCAGAAAATCAAGGAAAGGGAATCTAAATCCAAATAGTTATCTATTATAAAATAAGAATGAATATATTTGAACTATCTTTATAGAGCTGGTTGATTCACAAGGTATGGTAATGTTCCATATTTGTCACTGTTGCTAGGTTAGCCTTGGTGACTATAAATATCTATTGGTATTTAAATTTTAAGTCTATTGGTTTTAGAAGAATAGGAGTAGCCCTCATAGTCAACAAGAGTCCAAAATGCAGCACTTGGGTGGAATCTCAAAAACAACAGAATGATTGTGGTACATTTCTGCTCTTGGCCATTATAGGAACCTCATGCCCTGAATAAATCAACCAAAAGAGGGCCCTTATGTTTACTAGTTTCAAGAGAACTAAGATTGCTGTTAAAAAATATCATTCTATATCACAGTAAAACCATTCAATATCATGGTAATCCAAGTCTATGCCCCAACCACTAATGCTGAAGAAGCTGTTCTATGAATACTTGGAGTACAAAATGAAGCAGGACAAAAGCTAACAGAGTTTTGTCAAGAGAATGTCCTGGTCATAGCAAACGCCCTCCTACAAAAACACAAGAGATGACTCCACATGGATATCACCAGATGGGTAATACTGAAATCAGATTGATTATATTCTTTGCAGCCAAAGATGGAGAGCTCTATATAGTCAGCAAAATCAAGAACAGAGGCTGGTTGTGGCTCAATCAAGAACTCCTTATTGAAAAATTCAGACTTAAATTGAAAAATGTAGGGGAAACCACTAGGCCATTCAAGTATGACCTAAATCAAATCCCTTATGACTAAACAGTGGAAGTGACAAATAGATTCAAGGGATTAGATCTGATAGACAGAGTGCCTGAAAACAATGGACAGATGTAACTTTGTACAGGAGGTGATGATCAAAACCAACCCCAAGAAGAAGAAATGCAATACGGCAAAATGGTTGATTGGGGAGGCCTTACAAATAGCTCAAAAAAGAAGGGAAATGAAAGGCAAAGGAGAAAAGGAAAGATATATCCATCTGAAATGCAGAGCTCCAGAAAATAGCAAGGAGAGGAAAGAAAGGCTTTTTAAGTGAACAATGCAAAGAAATAGAGGAAAACAATAGAATGGGAGAGACCAGAGATCTCTTCAAGAAAATTAGGGATACCAAGGGAACATTTATGCAAAGATTGGCAGAATAAAGGATAGAAATGGTATGGACCTAACAGAAGTGGAAAATATTAGAAGAGGTGGCAAGAATACAGAGAAGAACTGTAGAAAAAAGATCTTAATGACCCAGATAACCATGATGGTGTGATCACTCACCTAGAGACAGATATCCTGGAATGCGAAGTCAAGTGGGCCTTAGGAAGCATCCCTACAAACAAAGTTAATGGAGGTGATAGAATTCCAGTTGAGCTATTTCAAATTCTAAAACATGATGCTGTGAAAGTGCAACACTCCATATGCCAGCAAATTTGGAAAACTCAGCAGTGGCCACAGGACTGGAAAAGGTCAGTTTTCATTCCATCCCAAAGAAAGGCAACGCCAAAGAATGTTCAAACACAATTACACTAATTTCACATGCTAACAAAATAATCCTTAAAGCTAGGCTTCAACTGTACGTGAACCGAGAACTTCCAGATGTACAAGGTGGATTTAGAAAATGCAGAGGAACCAGAGACCAAATTGCCAACATCTGTGATATCATAGAAAAAGCAAGAGAATTCCAGAAAGACATCTATTTCTGCTTCATTGACTACTCCAAAGCTTTTGACTATGTGGATCACAACAAACTGTGGAAAATTCTTAAAGAGATGGGAATACCAAGCCACCTGACCTGCCTCTTGAGAAATCTGTATGCAGGTCAGGAAGCAACAGTTAGAACCAGACATGGAACAATGAACTGGTTCCAAATTGGGAAAGGGGTACATCAAGGCTGTATTTTGTCACCTTGCTTATTTAATTTATATGCAGAGAACTTCATGTGAAATGCCTTGCTGGATGAAGCACAAGCTGGAATCAGGATTGCTGGGAGAAATATCAATAACCTCAGATATGCAGATGATACCACTCTACTCGCAGAAAGCAAAGAGGAATTAAAGAGCCTCTTGATGAAAGTGAAAGAGGATAGTGATAAAGTTGGCTTAAAACTCAACAATCAAAAAACTAAGAGCATTGCATCCAATCCCATCACTTCATGGCAAGTAGATGAGGAAACAATGGAAGCAGTGACAGACTTTGTTTTCTTGGGCTCCAAAATCATTGTGGATGGTGACTGCAGCCACAATATTAAGCAACGCTCGCTCCTTGGAAGAAAAGCGCTGACCAACCTAGACAACATATTAAAAAGCAGAGGCATTACTTTGCCTACAAAGGTCTATATAGTCAAAGCTATGGTTTTTCCAGTAATCATGTATGCATAACCTTTGCTGAGCACCAAAGAATTGATGCCTTGGAACTGTGGTGCTGTAAAAGACTCTTTAGAGTCCCTCGGACTGCAGGGAGATCCAACCAGACAATCCTAAAGGAAATCAACTGAATTTTCATTGGTAGCACTGATGCTAAAGCTGAAGCTCCAATACTATGGCCACCTGATATGAAGAGCCGATTCACTGGAAAATACCCTGATTCTGGGAAAGATTGAAGACAGGAGGAGAAGATGATGACAGAGGATGAGATGGTTGGATGGCATCATTGACTCAATGGATATGAGTTGAGCAAACTCCAGGAGATAGTGAAAGACAGGGAAACCTGGTGTGCTATGGTCCATGGGGTTGCAGAGTCAGACATACCTGAGAGATGAACAATGACGATTTAAATTTTATTCCTCATGCAATGACCACACTATTCATGACCTCTTTGAAAGTGCCCTGAAGTGATTTCCTTGCCAGGGAAGGTGGCTGTCTGACACCATATGTAGGTCATATATCTAACTGAGTGTTGAAAGTCTGATCCACACCAGAGATTCACGATCACTCTCACGGAAAACATACATTTTCAAACTCTTAGAAGCTCATCTAAGCCACTCTTACTGAATGTTCTCTGTTACAAATCATCAGTACCTCTCTCACCCAAAATTTTATTCCTTGCTCAGTTACATGATTAACTGCTTCTTCTGTATCAGTGGAGATTGACAGCTTTAGACATCTGTTTACCAAAGTGTACAGTGAGATATACCACTTAGAATTATGACCACAGGGAGCAGACGCTCTTCAGTGTTTTTCAGGCCTTCATAGCTACAAAGGTCACAGTAACCTACCTCTGGTTGATGTCAGCATATATTACATGTTCT
Organism: Bos indicus x Bos taurus; assembly: GCF_003369695.1. NCBI lineage: Eukaryota > Metazoa > Chordata > Mammalia > Artiodactyla > Bovidae > Bos > Bos indicus x Bos taurus. The sequence goes on from NC_040082.1 coordinate 82,447,588, forward strand.
GTTATCCAGGTTTAAGTGACATCCCCAACATTCTCTTCAGGTCACTGAAACTGCCTGTGAAGCCGTAGGTGTGGACTGAAGTAGGACTGGTAATATGAGAGAGCTGGGGCTAGTGGGAGTGCTCACATTACCTATTTCTGCTGTCTATATCTATCTATCTATCATCTATCTACCTACATATCACCTATAATTAATAATAGAGTGATGCCAGGCTTCTGACTCTATAACTTCTTGGGAAGTTCAAAATGGACATCTCAGGTTCCATGGTCAGCTGTTGCCCAATGATTAGGCATTAGACCTATATGTGTGTCCAGGGTAAAAGCAAAAGCCTTTCTCAAATGAAAAGTACTATTAGGTGAATACGCATGGCTTTGCTCCAAAATCCTAAGGTCTTCCTCACAATTCTACTGATGTGTCTTTCCATCAGTTTAGACAGTTTCCTAACTGGCTCCCAACACTCCTGCACCACTGAGTACCCTGATTCAGAGAAGATGGTGCCCTTGTGGTTGCCTTGCTGCCCCAACCAGCTGGAAGTATTTTCAAACTCTGATCATCTATCAAGTTTCAGTTATTCCAAAACATCAAAGAGGTCTACCAGGCATTCTTTTGTGTGTTTTTTTTTAGTGGTAGGAGACGTAATATATAGCAAATAACATTTAGTTTGAAAAGGCTATTTTGACATAAATAAGAGTCTAGAAACATCACTGATACATTAGAACTCCATATTTTTAATAGAGTTCATTTCCTGGTCTCTGGCAGTCATGTTATCTTTTATGACTTCTAGAATACTCACTACTGTCCAAGTCTTCTAAGCATACCAGTATATTGCTGCATTGATGCAAGTTGATAAGGGTAAATAGTTGTCTGTCAGGTAAAATCAAATGGCTTCTGATGGGTTTGCTTATTGATATAATAAAGCTAAAAAAAGCACTTGTCAGCTCAATAGCTGCATAACAGTTACCAGGACCTGAGCTGATTTGCATCTTTATGCAATAACAGCTGCAATAGAAGATATTACCTAATTAAACCTGTAATAATCATTGTCTTTGTTCCAGACTCACAAGTCTTCTGCATAGGTCCACCACATGAGTTAAATGTGTTGTTATGAAAATATTTACTCATGCATTTTCCATGCAAACCAATTCCACACACTCAAGCTAGGCCACTGATTCCATAATATATTTTATGTGTACTTTCCAAAAACTGCAGACATAGAAATCATCTTCTTTTCCTCCCCTGACCCCCTTAGCAAAACTTCGCACATACTTTTTCCAAATTTTTACTGATACACAGAAAAGAAACCTCATAATTGTTTCGATGTGCAAGCTGTCTTCTCCCAAGCTTGACATTGTAATTGGTATTAAAATTACAGTCTCTTTCGAGCCTTCTCTGTGATCTGACTTTTGATATAGGTTTGGAGGCAATAAGGCCTGGTAGAAGCGTGACCTGAGAAGCATTGTTGTCCTCTTCAAAGATGATGACCAAGGGTAAGGTCAACTCAAGGGCTCCAGGCACACAAAAAAGACAGCCTAAACAATGTGGAGGAAGGGTGGAGCATAGAGGTTGTGGCTGCTTCTATCAGGGATCATCAGTGGGATACAGGGGCCATGGGATATGTTGAGATATCCAATAGCTCCTTATGTGCTTTCATTTCATTATTACGGTTATATCTTAGTTCATTCATTAACCAAAAGTAACATTTTAGAGAGAAGGGAAGAGCCAGCCAATTGATCGATTATATGCTTATCTTTGTGGGGAGGAATAACAAAGAGTCATCAAATGCTGTTTATTGGTAACAGAAAATTCAGTTCTACTGAATGGAAAAGACTCCCCTACACATCAGACAAGTTTTCTAAAAACATGTATATAGTAGACAAAGCCCTTCTTTACTGTTCTGTTTGTACTTATGTAGCAAGTTTAAACATATATAATACATTCACAACAGGGAAGCTAAATGGTCCTGCTGATTTCTCACCCCTCATATGGCAAATTAATTTGAAAATTCTAACTGGGAAGAAAGTATTTCATACAGGAGAAGAATGGAGAGTATAAATTCATTGGAAAATAAGGCTTAAAAATAAAATTCCAAATTAAATAACCATTTTATAATGACACCAGGTAACTCTGGGGCATGCTTTACTGGGTTATTAATACATGTCTCCAGCAGCTGAAGGCACCCAAGGCACGCATTCATAGACACTAAAACACACCCTGTCATGCTTTAATACTAAATTAATTAAGCAGTAGCATGACCTGTGTGAAGGTCTTTCCTGGTCCAGTAATTACTGAATGGAAGACATAAAGGCATTTTCAGACATTTCTTGACCAAACAATCATTAGTTTATATAAACAAACAAAAAATTTGTATAAACTACAGTTTGATTTTCCTTTGTCCCAAAGTTAATTTCAAAGTTAAGTTTAGGACAAAGAAAACTAATTGTTTTTAGCACTTTTAGGCCAAAGCTCTATCATTGTTTAAAATATATCCCATATATCCCCTTTTGAGCTTACAAATATAAACACAAATCTGATGACTTTGATTTCACACATTTTTCATTTGAATATAATTAGGCTGATCAGTGGGCCATAAAAGTTGACACTTGCTATAGGAAGCAAGTTTGCACTCAACTGAGTTTCTCAATATCCTTACAATTTCTCTCTATTAACTCTTGTGTTTATATACCTCTTTTAATGCTGAATTTTTCTAAATTTAACTTCAGAGTGTAGAAAAGCTCTTAAAAACATTGTCAATGTTAATTGCTTGGTAACTGTAGACCCCACTCTTCATATGTAAATAAGATAGGAAAATTATACATTTAGCTTATGGTATAGATCATATGATTCAGCTTTTCCCAACTGTGAACCAGAATTTTTGTCTATTTTGTACACTGATGTATCTCAAGTGCACAGAAAAATATTTGGTACAGAGATCTCAGTAAATATTTGTTATGTGAATGGATAAATGAAAGAATGCTTCTGCGCACTCTGTACTATGTTAAGAAAACCAAAGCCAAAATGTGTGGTTCTTGCTCTCAAGTTCACAACCTCCCAATGAAGGAAATAAAGAGCTTTGTAGCTAGCTATGATACAATTTTGTTATTTATTTTTATGCTTTTACTTTAAAATTAATTTTGAAGACTCTTGGGTAGGATTCATTCTGGCCACTTTGAAAGTGTGTTTTCCCTAAGCTGGATGGGAAATGTCATTTCAGACAAAGAAAAAAATAATCACAAAGGAAGAAATGAACAAAGGACATTTGAACAGCAGTGTTAGGGTGCCAGAGAAGACAGGAGACGAACACAGACCAGAAGCCTGGACGCTGATAGTAGAGGGCCTTGAACACCCGCCAAGAGTTTTTTAAAAAAGAAGAGAGCAGTTAACTTGCATTCAGTGTTGTCTAGGAACACGTTTTAAAAGATGTAAGGAGCATCTATGTTACCTATTAAGAGTGTCTCGATGATCTTTGTAAAAATATGACTAATAAAATGGTAGCCAAAGAAGCCAGATCAGAGAGAATCAAAGAGTAAATGGAATGGCAAAAGTAAGGTTTAAGAAGGAAAAGCATGGAGGACCACTCCCTCATCATTAAAATCATAAATCTGTACCAGTCAACTCAATGGGATATGGAAAATTGAGATGGAACAGAATGAAGAGCCAAGAAACTGACATACATGTATCATGTATCAAAAAGTTATATATGAAGGGAGTAGCATCACAAATCACTCTGGACATTTAAGTCCAAAGAATGGACAATTAAGTCAGTGATGCTGGAATAATATAAAGCCATAACCATATCTCACTCTACAAACACATATACAGAAATCTCAGAGGGGTTAAAAGCTTAACACTAACAACAACTTTTAGAGAAAAATATATTTATTATATCATAAAGAAAAATATTACTTAAACAAGATGCACAAAGCACAAATTCATAGAAAAGACTGTCATTTGATATTAAAAATTAAAATTAAAAAGTTATTCATGACAAAAGACATTATGTAAATCAAGTTTAAAGAGAAGTCATAGACTGGAAAAAGTTATTTTCAACCTAATTGACTCAGAGCTAGCATATAGAATATATATATAAATCCTATAAATCACTGTAAAGAATCCAATAGAAAAGCAGGAATTTTATGAAAAGGTAATTATAAAAGAAACCTGCATATGCCAATAATCACATGAAAAGTTTCTCATCCTTACTGATTCTCGGCACAAATTAAAGCAAGGAAATACAATTTCGTATTGATCCAATTGGCAAAACTGAATGTGTCTGGTTGCTAACTAGAAAGTACAGCTATATCTGAGAGAAATTTGACAAAATCTAATGAAGTAAAGGTGTACAAACTATAATACTCAGCAATTCCACTTGTAGATATATTCAGTATGGAAAATCAAAAAAAAGTACACAATGAATCAAAAGCAAGAAGGATCATTTTAGCACATATTCTCAGTAAAAACTGGAAAGACAGTTGTTACTGAGAGGAGTACGTGAATAAACTACTGCTGATTCATCAAGGGAAATGCGTTAAAGTAATGAAAACATTGCAGATGGTGACTGCAGCCGTGAAATTAAAAGACGCTTACTCCTTGGAAGGAAAGTTATGACCAACCTAGATAGCATATTCAAAAGCAGAGACATTACTTTGCCAACTAAGGTCCGTCTAGTCAAGGCTTTGGTTTTTCCAGTGGTCATGTATGGATGTGAGAGTTGGACTGTGAAGAAGGCTGAGCACCGAAGAATTGATGTTTTTGAACTGTGGTGTTGGAGAAGACTCTTGAGAGTCCCTTGGACTGCAAGGAGATCCAACCAGTCCATTCTGAAGGAGATCAGCCCTGGGATTTCTTTGGAAGGAATGATGCTAAAGCTGAAACTCCAGTACTTTGGCCATCTCATGCGAAGAGTTGACTCATTGGAAAAGACTCTGATGCTGGGAGGGATTGGGGGCAGGAGGAGAAGGGGACAACAGAGGATGAGATGGCTGGATGGCATCACTGACTCGATGGACGTGAGTCTGGGTGAACTCCAGGAGTTGGTGATGGACAGGGAGGCCTGGCGTGCTGCGATTCATGGGGTCGCAGAGAGTCAGACACGACTGAGTGACTGAACTGAACTGAACTGAACTGAATGAAAACATATCAAATATAGATAAACCCAAAACACAACACTGAGAAAACAGAGTAATTCATCAGAAACAAGGTACAGTATGATAGTATTTAAGAAAAATTATAACTGTTAATAAATATTAACATTTTTATGGCTACATATATGGAGAATAGAATCCTACTTGAGTATGCTCAGTGGCTTCAGTTGTGTCCAACTCATTGTGACCCCATGGACTATAGTCCACCAGGTTCCTCTATCCCTGGGATTTTCCCAGCAAGAATACTGGAGTGGCTTGCCATTTTTTCCTCCAGGAGATCTTCCCCACCTAGTTATCGAATCAGTATATCCTGTGTCTCCTGCACTGCAGGAGGATTTTTTACCTCTGAGTCACTGGGGAAGCCCCCTATTTGAGTATAAATCTCTAACTTTAGGACAGTGGTTATCCCTAGGGAAAGAGGGCATAGAAATGGGAATGTAAAAACACAGATAAGACTACCGGTTCAGGAAGCAAAAGAATGTCAAAATACTATAATTTCCTAAACCCGTGGGAAGAATACATGAGAATTTGTCAAAACATTTTTAGGCTAAATAATTCAGAAATAAAAATTAAAAATTCAATATACATGATTAAAGTTTAATAAGTGCTATATCAGATGTCTACAAAACATTCATGAGTAAACATTTTATGATGCATTTTATATTATAGATATTTTAAAACCAAGAAGAGAAAGGGCCACTCTCTTGGATCACTGAGTAGATAGGAGTCTTGTATAGTTGTGTGAAGACCCAAGGGAACGGGCAAGATAAGTACACTTGATCAATAGATATTTGTGGGCAAGAGTCTGGATCTCATTAATTAATCATTTAACAACTACTTGTTGAGTGTGCACCATGCTCTAGGCAACAGTCAAGTTCTAAAGATCTAAACAGACAAAAATATTTGCTTTCATGGAACTTACCTATTAACAGGTAGAGATAGAATACAGACGTAATAAATAAGTAAAATAGAAGATCATATGCATATGCAGAAGAAAGAAGAGATGGTCAAGGTTACCAATGCTGGGGAGTAGTGGTGGAAGAAGCTTGAGGTATTACAGAGGGAGTGGTCAGGGTAGTCGCATTGTGAAGACTCTTGAGCAAAAATCTAAAGAGCCAAGGGAGAAAGTAGCCTGAGGAAACAGTCAGTGCAAAGGTCCTGTAGCAGGAAGATACCTAGTTTATCCCAAGGAACAGTAAGGAGGCCAACGTAACTGAAGAAAAGCGGAACAGAGGACGAAAACTAGGAGAAAAGATCGGAGAGGAAACAGACTGAGATCATGTAGGGCTTCATGGGCTGTTGTAGGAATTTGGGGTTTAGTTTGGATGGTTCAGAGCAGAAGAATAATTGACTTTCTCTTTAAAGGACATACTGCCCACTGTGTCGAGAAAAGACTGTGTGGAGAGCAGGATGGAAGCAGGGAAATCTGGTAGGAGGCTGATATTATAAGACAAGCAAGAGGTGATGATGGTTCAGATCAATAGAAAGATAGATTGTGGGTATATTTTAAAGTCAGAAGCAATAGGATTTGCTAAGGAAACACATTCAGGGTTGAGGGGAAGCAAGATAGGAGTTAAGGATGACTGCAAGATTTTTCACCTGAGCAACCAAAAGGAAGGAGTGGCAATTTACTGAGTTGAACTGGAGCAGGTAGAGCATATTTGTGAAGAAAGAAAATGTTTTCAGTGTGCAAAACAAAAACGTTCAAAATGATACCAGGAGAAAGTTGCTAGTGGAAGAGAAAGAAATGTAAGAGCATGGGTTGCCTAGAATCCAAAACAAAGTCTGTCAAGGAGGACAAGTTGATAACTGTCAAATACAAGAGCATTTCTGTTCAATAGATGTGGAGAAATGCCTGACCAGACTGGCTTTAAAAGAAAGCTGTAGTACATATACACAATGGAGTATTACTCAGCCATTAAAAAGAATACATTTGAATCAGTTCTAATGAGGTGGATGAAACTGGAGCTGATTATACAGAGTGAAGTAAGCCAGAAAGAAAAACACGAACACAGTATACTAATGCATATATATGGAATTTAGAAAGATGGTAACAATAACCCTGTATGCGAGACAGCAAAAGAGACACAGATGTATAGAACAGTCTTTTGGACTCTGTGGGAGAGAGAGGGGGGAATGATTTGGGAGAATGGCATTGAAACATGTATAATATCATATAAGAAATGAATCGCCATTCCAGGTTTGATGCAGGATACAGGATGCTTGGGGCTGGTGCACTGGGATGACCCAGAGGGATGGTATGGGGAGGGAGGAGGGAGAGGGGTTCAGGACTGGGAACATGTGTACATCCGTGGCAGATTCATGTTGATGTATGGCAAAACCAATGCAATATTGTAAAGTAATTAGCCTCTAATTAAAATAAATTAATTAAAAAAATAAAAAGCAGAGACATTACTTTGCCAAAAAAAACGACAACAAAAAGATAAGTGGAAAAAAGAATTAGAAAGACTCAGCATAGTTAATTATTTCAATGAGTTTTTAAAATTAACTTTTATAAAGAGAAGCAGAGAAATGGAGTGATAGGTGAAGTTGGGGGTCCCACCCTTAAGTGAATTCTACTTGTCAAGTGGGGTCAAGAAAAAAAGATTTTAAAGACAAGGTAAATAATGGTTTGTTTTTAAGTGGACAAGAATGTTGAGTGTAGAGAGACAGAGAGAGGAAAAAGAGAAAGAGGTAAATGTGAATCCAAGAGAAGCCCTGGTATTTAATGAGAGCAAAGTTGTTTAAGCTACTGTAGTATGAGGAAAGGCAGACTATGTAGATGCAGATTATGCAGGAAAGTGGTAGATGTGAGGATGGAATTTATGGCTTCCTTGGAGGCTCAGTTGGTAAAGAATTCGCCTACAATGCAGGAGACCTGGATTCGATCCCTGGGTTGAGAAGATCCCCTGGAAGAGGGCATGGCAATCAACTCCAGGATTCTTGCCTGGAGAATTCTATGGACAGAGGAACCAGGTGGACTACAGTCCATGGGGTTGCAAAGAGTCAGACACAACTGAGAGACTAACACTTTCTTTCAACAGATTCCTTCTTAATGAAATACAAAATGAGATCCTCAACTGTGAGTAAGAATAGAGGAGAAAGTGTGAGAGATTTGAGGGGAGAGGAAATTATAAGAATTATTAGAAGAAAGTAGGTAAGTGAATGCACTATGGAAATTATTATTATTTTTTAGACATTATTAAGGATTAACTTTTGAGTTAGTGATCATGAATTTAAAGTGAAACCAGGCAACAAGGCTCTCCAGACACACCTAGGTATACAGGGTAGTTTATTTATTTAGGGCTGATGTTTACTAAGAGATTATGATGAAACAAAATACAGAAAATGGAATTGTGATGTTTGGAAGGAAGTACTTAAAATGATTAAATTCAGGTTGGCTATGTAAAAAAGAGAGAAAATGAGACAGGCATGGGGTACAGAAAAGATGATAGCATCATGGGTTGGTGGGATTGGGGAGGTAGAAGGATTGTTAGAATCAGGGTACCAGAGAAAGAGAGCGAATGAGAGAAAGATGGATGATGTTCATGAGGGAGTAGGTATTTGAAATTGAGACTGTGAAGAGGTATCAATTAATAACAATAATATGGCTAAGATATGGACTTGAGAATCACAAGCATGCTGGTTGAAAATGAAACTACTACAATAAGGTTTCCAATAATAGCACAGGGAAAGAGAATGGTAGAAAGGTGTTTGTTTCCTTTGACATTTCCCTCTGGGGAAATGGAAGTGCCTCTATCTATCCCAATACTGCTTTTAATATCTCGCAATTCACATTTTCTCCTTTTTTGGATGGAGGTAGCAAAATAGATGTAATGGAAAGGATGTTTTGATACCCAAAAGAATAGCAGTTAAAGGATGAAAGAGAAGTAAAAAGACTACCACTGCCTTGTTTGTATTTCTGCCTGCCCCTTCACTTTAAATCCCACAATTTTAGAAGACTGCTTTCAGAATCATTATCTAGCTTTACACTTAGAAAGAGTCAGTACCATTGGATTTGATATAGAAAATTTCCCTTTACAGGTGTCTTTTTCAACCACACTTATCAAAATGGCATTTAAAATACTTTGGAATTTTTAATATTGAGAAGAGACGACTGCTGTATCCTTTGAGCAATATTTGCTTCGGGAACTTCAGACAAGCTTGTTTGAAACTATACAGAAAAAACATTTCATTCTAGCTGATTAATCCAAAGCCAGAACTGTGTTTGAGTGTCTCCTGCAAAGGTATGTGTCAGCAGTGGCCTGCCGCAGAGGCAGGAGCTCTGGGTGCAGCAGACCTGGGTATGGCATAAGCCCTCTTGGAGGAGGTTGCCATTAACCCCACCATAGAGCTGCCAGAACTTACACAGGACTTGACAAACAGACTCTTGGAGGGCACAAACAGAACCTTGTGTGCACCAGAACCCAGGAGAAAGAAATGACCACAGAAGAAACTGACCCAGACTTGCCCATTAATGTCCAAGAGTCTCCAGTGGAGGCATGGGTTGACAGTGGCCTGCTGCAGAGTCAGGGGTATTGAGTTCAGTAGTGCCTGCATGGGACCTTTTGAAGGAGGTGCCATTATATTCTGGAGAAGGAAATGGCAACCCACTCCAGTATTCAGGCCTGGAAAATCCCATGGACCGAGGAGCCTGGTAGGCTACAGTCCATGGGGTTGCCATTATATTCATTACCTCCACTATAGTTGGGGCTCAGGTCAAACAACAGGGAGGGAACAAAGCCCTGCCCGTCAACAGAAAATTGGATTAAAGATTTATTGAGCATGGCCCCACCCATCAGAACAAGACCCAATTTCCCCCTCAGTTGGTCTCTCCCATCAGGAAGCTTCCTTATCCTTATCCTTATCCTTCCTTCCTTCCTTATCCTTCCTTATCAGAGTGCAGACAGAATGAAACCACAATCACAGAAACACAATCACAGAAAGTTAACCAAACTGATCACGTGGACCACAGTCTTGTCTAACTCAATGAAACTAGGAGCCATGCCATGTAGGGCCACCCAAGATGGACGGGTCATGGTGGAGAGTTCTGACAAGATGTGGTCCACTGGAGAAGGAAATGGCAAACCACTTCAGTATTCTTGCTTTGAGAAACCCATGAACAGCATGAAAAGGCAAAAAGATAGGACACTGAAAGATGAACTCTCCAGGTCGGTAGGTGCCTAATACGCTACAGGGGATAGGTGGAGAAATAACTCCAGAAAGAATGAAGAGATGAAGCCAAAGCAAAAACAACACCGAGTTGCAGATGTGACTGGTGATGTAAGTAAAGCCCAAAGCTGTAAAGAGCAATATTGCATAGGAATCTGGAATGTTATGGCCATGAATCAAGGCAAATTGGAAGTGGTCAAACAGGAGATGGCAAGAGTGAACATCAACATTTCAGGAATCAGTAAACTAAAGTGGACGGGAATGGGTGAATTTAACTCAGATATACATTATATCTACTACTGTGGGCAAGAATTCCTTAGAAGAAATGAAGTAGCCATCATAGTCAACAAAGAGTCCAAAAGGCAGTACTTGGACACAATCTCAAAAATGACAGAATGACCTCTGTTCGTTTCCAAGGCAAACTATTCAATATTACAGTAATCCAAGTTTATGCCCTGACCAGTAATGCTGAAGAAGCTGAAGTTGAATGGTTCTATGAAGACCAACAAAACCTTCTAGAACTAAAACCCAAAAAGGTTGTCCTTTTCATTATACAGGACTGGAATGCAAAAGTAGGAAGTCAAGAGATACCTGGAGTAACAGGCAAATTTGGTCTTGGAGTACAAAATGAAGCAGGTCAAAAGCTAACAGAGATTTGCCAAGAGAGTGCACTGGTCATAGCAAACACCCGCTTCCAACAACACAAGAGAAAACTCACATGGTCATCTCCAGATGGTCAATACCAAAATCAGATTGATAATATTATTTGCAGTCAAAGATGGAGAAACTCTGTACAGTCAGCAAAAACAAGTTGGCTTAAAATTCAACATTCAGAAAACTAAGATTATGGCATCCGGTCCCATCACTTCATGGCAAACAGATGGGGAAACAATGGAAACAATGAGAGACTTTATTTTCTTGGGCTCCAAAATCACTGCAGATGGTGACTGCAGCCATGAAATTAAAAGACACTTTTCCTTGGAAGAAAAGCTATGACCAACCTAGACAGCATATTAAAAGCAGAGACATTATTTTGCCCACAAAGGTCCATCTAGTCAAAGCTATGGTTTTTCAGTAGTCATGTATGTATGTGAGTTGGACTATAAAGAAAGTTGAGCACCAAAGAATTGATGCTTTTGGACTGTGGCATTGGAGAAGACTCCTGAGAGGCTCTTGGACTGCAAGGAGATCCAACCAGTTCATCCTAAAGGAAATCAGTCCTGAATATTCATTGGAAGGACTGATGCTGAAGCAGAAACTCCAATACTTTGGCCACCTAATGCAAAGAACTGACTCATTTGAAAAGACCTTTCTGCTGGGAAAGATTGAAGGCGGGAGCAGTAGGGGATGACAGAGGATGACATGGTTAGATGGTATCACCGACTCAACGGACATGAATTAGGGTAAGCTCTGGGAGCTGATGATGGACAGGGAAGCCTGGTGTGCTACAGTCCATGGGGTTGCAAGGAGTCAGACAATGACTGAGCCACTGAAATGAACTGAATCCTATTTTATACAGATATTGAGTAGCCTGAAGCTTATAAAAAGGAAGATTGTAGTCTTATCTGATATGACCACTACATTGGTGAACAAGTTTTGCCCTTCCAAATAAACTTTAGTTATAACTCTTTCTGTAAGCAAAGAAATGTCGAGTGCTAGGGTTTTGTTCACCTGTCTAGCATGACCATTGAAGAGACACTTGGATATGTTTGGTTCAGAGTCAATAGGACTTCCGTCAGTGGAAGATTTCAGCAGTGTCTACAAACTGAACATTTGTTCTGATGTAGCATGCTGTGACAACCAGCTGGGTCTGCTCAAACTTCATCAAGCAGCCCCATTTTGTAATGGAATCTTGGTCATAGAATACCTACATAGCAATGGGCTTCACGAGGTCATTTTAAACAAGAAATTGGTTAGTGTGAACAGTCCTCTAAAGTTGTAAGGAATTTTAAGTATAACTAAACCAAGAGATATTACTGAGGTTTTACACAGATTGAATGCAGATGAAGCATGATAAAGTAACCTTACCTTACAGTTAAATCAAATGTTAAATTTAATACATAAATTATTAAGTAGAAAAGGGAATCACTAGTGACCCAAAGAATAAAGATTAAGAATACACAAAACGCTGGTACTCATATAGACTTTATTGGTTGGAAAATTTCACAAAGTAGATAAGATTTGTCACCCAAGGAAACTTCCAAGGGTGTCACCAGTGAAGCCAATATTTGGAAATATGTTGGAAGGGAAGATTTTTTTCATATTAGAAAACATGATTATGGTATCACTAAATGTTAAACATATAATCATTTTATTTACAGCTTATAAAAAAGTATAAAGTAATTATGTTAATAAAACATAAAAAGGTTCTCATGTCTAATGGGTAAACTTTAAAAAGCACTAAACAGTACAAATTAATCAATATTCAAAGGAAAGAGGCTTCCCCAATGCTACAGCAGGTAAAGAATCTGCCTGGAATGCAGGAGACACAGGAGACCCAGGTTCAATCGCTGGGTCAGGAAGATCCCCTGGAGAAGGAAACGGCAACCCTCCAGTATTCTTGCCTGAAAAATCCCATGGACAGAGGAACCTGGTGGGCTACAGTCCAATGGATCACAAAGAGTTGGACACGACTGAGCAACGAAGCACACACAGAGTGCTCTGATTCTAAATTACCAGCCTTGATTTTTGTGAAAACTATTCTAGAATTAGAGATACAATTTCTCACTGAAGAAGCAACGCCCAGCCAGCCTAGATATAAATGGCTTGTTGAGAACTGATCAAAGCCAATTTGTTCACATTTTGGCAGATACTAAATTCTTCAGAGCAAGAGATAAGTAAATGTTATAAGGCCTCCTCTCCTAGAAACTTGATGCCAAGGGGAAGAATACAAGGAAAGGAAGTCTGAGGGCAAATTTGGCATTCATGTAAAAATTCCTTAGTAAAAAGACAATGACATTTTTTAAGACTCTCTGATAGTAACTCTTAGGAAAGATTCACTGGACGCAGATTTATCATGTTTACCATAGATGTATTATATCAGTGTCTTCTGCAGGATATCCAGATGGTTCTGATCTCTTCGGATTGTGTCATAGGAGAGAGCAGACGAGTTAACATGGCACTGGAGCAAATCATGGCCTCTTCCATGTGAACACAAATTGTTGTACTTTCTAATTGGAACAGATGAAAGTATTGACCGAATTATTAGCCTCAGACTTTAGGCCAGAAGCTATGTTAATAGTTCTAGAAAAACACATCCAGAAAAGAAGCTGTAATTGAGGATACTACTTAGTTGAGTTTTTAATAGCCTACTGTCATCTTTCAACATTCAACAGGTTTCTGCAGAGGCCAAACCAGTGAATTAAATGGAAACAAGATGGGGACCTCCACCCTTCAGATCTATGTTATCTAGTAAGACTAGGTCCATGCAGCTCTTTAGATTTAAATATATATTTATTGAACAAAAGTTACATAAAATTATACATTCATCTCCTAAGTCACACTAGCCATATTTCAAGCACTTGATAACCATTTCGATCATTACAGAAAGTTCTGTCTGCACTGCTCTAGATTCTTATGGGTGGCACTATTTTATCCACTCGCCCACTCTGGGATGCTTGTTTTTGATTTACTGTTTTGACAAGAGGAATGGGGTATTGTTTCAGAGGCTTCTTTTTAGAATTCCCCAACATGAAAACTCTGTAAACCACAGGCCGAAGACTCAATGTGGAAGGTTAATCCAACTGTGGCATGTGTCACCCCAATCTGACTGAACATTCAAGGACCAGAGAATTGACCCCTGGATAGGTTAGCACACCCAGTGGACCCACCGTAAGAAAGATGTTGGTCAAAACTCCTTTAATTACTTGTTCCTTCAGTGGGCTCCACTCTAAGAGGGGAGCCATGACACTTTGCTTCTGAGGGTATTAATGTCAACTTGGACTCTAAACCCAACCACTCTTAGACAGGCTGGGGTATTTCCTTTTCCTCAATGTACAGCTACTCAAGTAAATTAATGTAGATCTTTATAAAGAGATCACCACAGTGTGTACTTGCTTTAATGTTGCAGCATCCTTTCTCAGGTTTCCTGCCTAAAAACCAGCTTGATTCAGAACCTGGGTAGAGGATCATGATTCTTTATTAGGGCAACAGCACTCAGCCTCTGCACGGTGCATCTTTGCTTTCTTCTGATGGCTCAGGGTGAGTAGTACCCATGTTGACGACACAAACATTTTACCTCTAGGAATACTTTATTACATCTCCATATTCTCTATAAGTCTCATCCTTTTGTCTGTCACTCCAATCCTGCAACTCATTATGATAACTGTATGCATGTGGCTTCCTGCATGTAAGAATGGCCATTTGGCCATTATTGTTTCAGGGTCCTATCTGTTCTGTAAGGCATTTTCTTACTATCAGTCCTGGCTAACAGAAGAGAGCCACAATCTAGCTTTCTACTGATATCTGTGCTCCTCTCACAAGTGCATTTCTTACGGCCTTTCCATGAGACACAATCACCCAGTGGGTCTTCTAGCTTTATATATCACATATATTCTAATATGCCCACCTTCTTGAGTGTCTCCATTTCTTTCTCCACCATCTATCAAGACAATTCTGACATTTCAGTGTTACAGTGTGAGCCATCATTTCTCTGTGCTTTTAAGAACCATCCTAGTCACCAGTTCACCCATTTCCTTGGATCTTTCCCAGGATATTCAATCTTGTGTATCTCAGCGAAGTGCACCAATTTAAACTCTTCTCTGTACAGTCTTATCACCTGCTCTCCTTAACCAAGGAGTCTCAGATTTTGCTCCTTTCCAATACAAGCTGGCTACTTCTTACAGCCTCTTTGAGGAATTGTCCCTTTCTTTCCTTACCAGACTCACTTGACCATACCTGGATTATGCAATGACTCAACCCAAGTTGTAAGGCTATTAGCCAAGAGGCAGTAGAGGGACAGACTCTGAGGCTGGTATTGTCCTCAAGTAAGGGGGAGAGTGCTAGAAGTTGCTCTCGCCCAAAGATAACTCCCTTGCCCAAAGAGAACTCCCTTGCCCAAAGGAATGCACTCTTGCTGCATTTGGTGGCTGGTTAAGTAAGGTATATGTGTAAAGTGTCAGTACAGCGCCTGAGCTCTCTGTGGATCGTCTGAACTCTCAGCTGAAATTGTATTGCAGCTTAAGTTCTCCCTCTAATCTTGGTTCTCTTGTGTTCTCAGAGATACTGTTCTCTAGGGTACTCTCCAATATCCTTCCTGCATGCACTTTTTTGTCTCAGGGGGTCTATTTTCCAGGGAAATGTGAGTTAAGAAAATGTATACATTTTATTTGTGCTCTCATGTCCCATTATGTACCCCTTCATATAATCTATCCGAATTATAGGCAAAATGCTGAAATTCATTTGCAAGTAGTAATATCAAAGACCAAATAGAATAACAAATTAATGCATATGTAAAATAGTAAAAATGTGAAGAAGAGCTATATAGTGCTTCTAAGGAGAATAACTAGCAGGATGTATTTGTTTGCAAATGATGGAGTGATTTGTAGGCAGATAGTGAAGCAACTAAAAAAAGAGAGAGGACGAAATTTGACATCATAAAGATATATGTGAAAGAATAATATTTAAGGTGATGCAAATGCAACTGGAAGCCTGATTATGGGAGTAGCATCCTATTAGAGGTCACTCAGGTACAACATGTGAAGAGACTGCCGGTCAGGAAAGCTTACGGGTGCTGCCCTGCAGTATATCCAGCCCACGTCAGAATTGATAGAACACACGGTGCTTTATACTCTTAGCTAAGCTACATCACACCTCATTAATGGTATATCTATTCCCTTTCTTCCCTCAGCAAAACATTAAAAACTTGAGATGAAAGCATGTCATTCTAAAACATATTTGACTCAAAGAAAAAGATGCTTCCCAGAACTACAAAAGATATTTCTGTAATGAAACTTTAATTAAACTTTGCTTTAATTTGGATCACAACGCAGAAAATAAGGGGCTTTTCATCTTGCCCCAAGTGGAAAGAGTCAGTGTGTGTCATGAATAAAACGCTGGCATGGAAATCTCTTACAATCTTTTCGTGTTGTGAGCCTTGTTGATAACTAACTATGACAACAAACCAATTATTTGCAATTTCATCTACAAATAGATATATCTTTAGGATGAATAAACTACCAGAAATATATTTTTGCCTGCCCTCTAACATGCTAATAAGAACAATGGTAATTAGAAGGAACAAAGGCTGGGAAATATAATTTGGAGGAGATCACAGTTCCATCCCTTAGGGTTAATGAAACAATAGTTGACATCATTTAGTCCCACTCAAAAGGAGAAGTCAAATGGCAACAGACAATTAGCAAGCAACGAGTCTATTCAGAACAATTCTTAGGTGCTAAACATTTAAAATTATAAAGAACACATATTTGAAAAATGTCAACTTTAGAAAAGACTCAAGCTCAGCAGTTGAATGGATCGTTTTTAGAATCTGGTCTGGTTCATAGAGAATGTTCTTGCTGTCAATAGCAGTGTCTGTAACTTTTTTACTGAGAAGTACTCCATATGTCTCCCATTCGCCCTGGACCACAGACACTTGCCAAGAATAGGGAGGAAATGCATCCTCATTTGTGCAAAGTAGGAGTAGAAAGTTTATCTTTTTTTTTTAAGGAACTGAAATGCCTCCTGTATACTGAACATCATGTCAGACATGGGTTACAGAGTGGAACAAATGAGATGCAGACTGGCCTTGAGAATTGAGAGATGTTTTTAATGGGTATCTTTTCCCCCAAACACATCTTTCTTAATCATTTTGCTCCAGTAAGACAAACATTGGGAAAGGACTGCTTTCAGAAGTAGAGAACGGTCTGCAAATGACCAAAGCCAGCCCCTGTTTTTGGAAATAAAAGTTTTACTGAAACAGATTCATGCTCAATTTTTTATGTATTTTCTATGGTTGTTCTTATGCTTTTATGCTACAAAGACAGTTGAATTGATGTGACAGAGACAGTATGTTTTACAAAGCCTAAAGTATTTACTGTCTGGCCTTTTACAAAACAAGCTTGCAAACCGTTGATCTAGGGAAAGAAAAGTACATTTCAAGTCAGATTCTTTCTTTTAGGTGGCCAGTACCAACAGCAAAGCAAGGTAATAGGCAGACCAGTCACTAAAAGACCTAGGCACATGTTGCTTATAATATAGTTTAAATTTATGAATGCTCTGCTACGGAGTAATTCCCATAAACGCATGTCCCATTCTTTTTGGTTTGGTTGTTACATATATATGCTGAATAAATAATTATAACTTGTCACGAGATTAGCAAAAAATCACTATACTGTCACCACGCTATTCATTTTCCACATATTCTATTAACTCTAATGGTAGCCACAGTTAGTATTCTCCTATGCACTAAGTAATGTGTTGAGCATCAATGGAGAAAAAGAACTTTCTAATATAAGAGCACAAAGTCAGGCAAGGTTAGAGTGCTTTCACTTAGAATTCAGGAGCTGTTCTTTATACTCCAGCCTGTGTTTCCAGAATACCCTAACCACGGTCTTCACTTAGAATGCTTTCTACTCTTTCACAATCTTAAAGGTAGGAGCAGTAGATTCCTGGCCTACATACATATAGCTTCTGGGTATGGCAAAGAGAGGGCATTGAAGCATCAGAGGTGTAGTCAGGAATGAACGTCTCACGCCTTGTGGGTGATGCCTCTCAAGATGCCTAGAGCTCATAAAGGAGTGAGAGAACCCTAGAACAAAGGGTTCTCACAATGGCAAGTTAATTTATGTTTATATTCCTTTTTAATAGGATATTATTTTGAGATATTTATAAGAAAAATGCAGAATGTGTGGACCTGCGACTTGAGAAGTGGGAATTATAGCATGAAAATGAGGACCAAAAAAGTAGAATTACATCTCAATAATGTCCAGGGCTTCAGAGAGTGACCTGGAGCAGACCCTCACTTGGAAGCAGTGATACGCATGAGCACTGTCTACTCTCCCCTATGAACTTAGTGATGATCACAGACAGAAGGAAGGCAGGGGGGAAGAATGACGATGTTGCTGAATGTAAGCCCTGAAAAGCTTTTTAAAATTCTGAATTAACAACATTTAAATGTGGGCTTAACTGAGCTCGAATGAGTTTAAGCTTACTCTGACAATTAGCTGAAATGACCTCAGAGCTAAACTAAATTAGAGACATTTCAAAAGGTGCAATTTTGCACTTATATTTGTGACTAGAAATTCAGGCCAGCCCATAGACGATATTTCTAAAATTCTCCCTTCACTGTTTGCCTCTTATCATACTCTGTGAGTTTCTCTAACACATGTCGGATTTACAGCAGGTTAAATTTGAGAACAGATCTCAAGGTAACTTGGCTGTGGTGGGGAAATGTTGGCTGCAGTGGGGAAGTGCTGGCTAAAGAATATTAATCACAGTCTCCATCGTAGCCTCCTCAACTATTAACAGCTAAAGTCCTGGGCTGCTGTACTAAAGAGTTCTTCATTGTGTGCACACAGTAAACATCCTCAAAGGTGCCAAGCCTTATCTTTTTTTAAGCTTTCAGGACCCCAAAGTCCATGATGAGAAATAGAACCCAGAGTAACTTTTTAAATGTATGTAATCTGGAAAAGACCCTGATGCTGGGAAAGATTGAAGGCAAACAAAGAAGAGACTGACAGAGGATGAAATGGTTAGATAGCATCACCGACTCAATGGACATGAATCTGAACAAACTCGGGAGATAGTGAAGGACAGGGAAGCCTGACGTGCTTCAGTCCATGGGACCGCAATGAGTCGGACACGAATTAGTGACTGAATAGCAAGTTAATTTGGTTTGCCTGCTGTTATCTGTGGGCTATGAATCGAAGGATTCAACAGACTGGACCACAGATCTGATTTGCATTGGTTGAATGGTGAACTCAGGGATGTGGAGGGCCAGGCTTACTACACCATTTTATGGCCTTGAATAATCCTGGATTTTGATATCTGCAGGAGGTCCTGGAACTAATACCCCATGGATACTAAGGAAGAATATTACTTTAGATAAGGGAAATACAATGTCTTTTCTCCCATCCAACAGTTTTGTGCTTACTACTATAATAGCACAGAGTAAACTTCATTTTAATTGTCTCTGCCTATCCCTTTCCTCTAGTGGAATGTGAACTCCTTAAAGACAAAAGTAGAGCAATTTCTTTCATTTCTGTAGCCCAGTACTAAACCAGCCCCCCACAAATAAATGATTCTTCATTACCCTTCACAAATCCCCCAGAGTCAGTCAGTTTCTCTCTCTCTAAATCTCTCTTCCTCGCTCTTGTTCATCCTGTGTAATTTTTCCAGGGGACTGGTTATTTCCAAAATGGAACCTTCTACTTTAAGCAGCATAATAATAGAAAAATATCATTTTCCAACAGGGAAAAATCAAATTCATACCTCTACTTCCTTGTGTGAGAAAGGTAGGGTGGTTTAGCTAAAAAAGGGCATAGTTCTCAGAGTAAATGAGCAGGTTTTCCTCACAGGGTTGGAGTTAACATGCCAAAGAATTGGAAAGCAAGAACTCCCAATGGCAGATGTGCAACATACAGATCCTCTCAGCCTTTGGATGCCTGGGTAGGGCCTGAGGCACCTGGAACACTTGGACTGGTCTCCTTTAGCTAAGAGTGGCCTTTTCTGTTCATTGTGTTATATTCTACATGAGTTACAACATAAGAAAGGACAGGAAGCACTGAAAAGTGAGGAAGTTTCCACAGCTTTGAAGCTGCTATGTGAGTATTGATAGGCATCTGTGGCATTTGAGAAATAGGCCTCCTAGTTCATGGCAAAAGGTTATAGACTCCAGCCTAGGTGGAGGCAATGACTCCAGAGAACACACTTCTCTTTGCTTCTTCTTCTCAGCACAGACTTCCTCTGTGGGTATTTGGTTCCAATGAAGAGAGTCCTTACTACAGTGCGTCCTGATCCAGTCACAGCATGTTGTGAACTTGCATTTCATCATTCTTAATACAACCTAGTGGGCTTTATAACCCAAGGGTTCTGATTTAAAAAAAAAAAAAATGTTTCTTGTACAGGAAAGAGTCAACAGGCTTGGTTGATCAAACTTTGTACTTTCTCCAAATTAACCTGTTTTCAGGTCAGCCCTTGGCCAGCTTCTGGGATATGAGCTCTGAGCCTTGGAATATTCTGCTTTATGATAGTCATTTTGTATGCCTGAGACTTAGGCCACAATTTACCAGTTTGATACTTTATGCCAATAGTGGGATTTTGTGTGAATGCCTGCCTTTCCTGTGTGACACTAGAGTCTGAATAGCTGAGGAAAGTCAAGTCTGTGTGACCGACCTCCAGTAAAAATCCTGAACACCAAGGTAAACATTTCAGGAGAGCATCCTTAGCAGCATTTTGTTTTGTTACATTTTAACACAGAAAGAACATCTAACTTGACATGATTTGAATTTTCTCTAAGTATCTCCTTTATTACTGTCAGTTTGGGAGTTATAAATCTAATTTCCTAGATTTTTATTTTTATCCCTAAATTTTATGTTGAAAATCTTCACTCCACCATCCTTTAATCAGACTGAGAGGTCTCCTTTCTCTTAGGTTCTGCCCAGTCCCTCTTCATTAGCCTTCCTTTCCCTCAAGCCTTTCACCTGCCAAGGTATTGTATGCAAGCCTGTGAGTCTTTCCTGATTAACTGGACTCTGACCTATTAATATGCTCAGCCAGCCCTGAAGCAAGTTCCATTGTCAAACCATTACATCAAATGTGTTCTTTTCTTTTAATTTCTACCCACCCATGCCCACCCCATCCCCTGATATAATGTACTTATTATCAACCTTTGGCATGGTATTTGTTCTCAAGATAATCTGTTTTTCTAACATTAGGAAATAAACAAAAACTAACCACAACATTCTAAGACATCAAGTATATTTCAGAACAAATTTTCTGTATTTTCCCCCAAGACTATGGCTATTTTATACTTAAAAGAAAATTCATTTTTTCCAATATTGCAGTATATTTGTGAACAAAAACAGTAATACATTCTAGACATTTTTGTTAAGAAAACCCCCAAATCCTCCTTAGTAACTATATTAGCTTTTCTATTGCTGCTATAGCTGGTTACCACATATTTAGCAGCTTAAAACAACACATGCTTATTGTCTCACATTTCTGTAAGTCAAAAAGTATCTCTGTTC
Organism: Bos indicus x Bos taurus; assembly: GCF_003369695.1. Lineage (NCBI taxonomy): Eukaryota > Metazoa > Chordata > Mammalia > Artiodactyla > Bovidae > Bos > Bos indicus x Bos taurus. The sequence goes on from NC_040082.1 coordinate 82,469,087, forward strand.
TAGGTCTTATAACGTCAAGCAGTTCACTGGAAGGATCTGGAGGAGAATAACTTCAAATAGAGTCAAACTGTTAGCAGAATATTCCCTGTGCTTTGACTGTAAGACTGCTGCTGCTGCTAAGTCGCTTCAGTCGTGTCCAACTCTGTGTGACCCCATAGATGGCAGCCCATCAGGCTCCCCCGTCCCTGGGATTCTCCAGGCAAGAACACTGGAGTGGGTTGCCATTTCCTCCTCCAATGCCTGAAAGGGAAAAGTGAAAGTGAAGTCGCTCAGTCGTGTCTGACTCTTAGCAACCCCATGGACTGCAGCTCCTCCATCCATGGGATTTTCCAGGCAAGAGTACTGGAGTGGGTTGCCATTGCCGTCTCTGGATTATAAGACTGAGGTCCTTAATTTTTTTGTTAGCTTTCAGCTTAGGACTATCTTTAAGTCCCCAAAGCCTCTCTGATTCTTGCATGTGGGCCTACATCAGAAATTCAATTCTTCTCACTTTGGGATCTCTCCAACTTTGCTCTGTTTCATGAATCTTCTAATTCTAGCCAGAGAAGTTTCTTGGCTTTTAAGGGCTCAAGTGATTAGATCAGGTCTACATTTAAATTCAGAATACCTTTTAATTTTAAGATCTGTTCTCTTAATTACGTCTGCAAAGTCTCTTTTGCTATATAAGGTAATGTGTTCACAGAGAATTAAGGACATGGGCATCTTGCCATTATTCTGCCTACCATGGTAATTGTAACGCAAACAATGAGACTGAAAAATCTAGTGAGTAGACTGAGCTTTAGAGATATTGAATATCTCTAAAGGAGATATCCAAAGGAGATACTTGGAGAGATACTTTAGAGAGAGCTCAATCTATGGATTCAAAAACATCCACAGGACTCTGTGACTCTCTATCTTGGTAACATTTTTTTCTGATGTAGCTGCATTCTTAGCATCCCCTACCCAATATAATGGAGACGAAGGCCATCACAAGACCTCAGTCTATTCAGGTTCAGTTAAGAGGTACAAGTGTTGAATGTTTGTGAGATGAACATGGCGGTCATATTTGTAGGTCTATTCCCAGCAGGATGTGATTGCCTATCACAGGAGCTGAAACATCCATCTCATCACCACAAGCCTAGAAACAACAGACTTGGATATGTGATATTAGAGCTATATTTCTTTAAGAGGACATGAACTGGAAGAGTATGGAAAGTGGTACCTTTGTTGTTAGAAATAGAACACGGGTATGATATCGAAAGTGATCTATCTTGTCATTTTCCATCGTCGCAATGTAGGAAGTAAAAGCTTAGGACAATCAACTAATCTCAGTTCTTACAGTGACACCAATTGATCAAGTGAAAATGTATTTCCTTCAGGTTCAAAACTGGGCTGATGTAATCTTTGTCTTGACACCATTATATTTTGAAACCTTAAATATCTTTAAAGAAAGATATGTGAGTTAGTTAGTTTGTCTACACATCACAGAAAACACAGCAAGCAAAGTAAAGAGTACATATATGTATTATCCAGCTGGTAAAATAATCAACCTTCAATGCAGGAGACCCTGGTTCGATTCCTCGGTGGAGAAGATCCCCTGGAGAAGGGATAGGCCACCCACTCCAGTTGGGCTTGCCTGTTGGCTCAGATGGTAAAGAACCTGCCTGCAATGCAGGAGACCTGGGTTGGGAAGATCCCCTGGAGGAGGTCATGGCAACCCAATCTAGTATTCTTGCCTGGAGAATCCCCATGGAGAGAGGAGCCTGGCAGGCTATAGTCTATGGGGGTCACAAAGAGCTGGACACAACTGAATGACTAAGCACAACACACATGTATGTATTATCTCACTTAACAAAATGCCATGGGAAGAGAGTAATTCCAGGACTGGGAAAGCAAACATATCTTCAAAGATAAATTCTTTCTGTTTTATTTACTTCCCCAGAGTTTTGACTTGTTGTTTTAAGTTTTATCTGTTCCAGATCCTCATATGGCTATCTCAGCTCCAGGAATCACATCCAAAAACAACGTTACAATGAAGAAAAGGAAATATTCCTTTATTTGTCTTTTTGACAAGGGAGGAATCTTTCTGGAATTTCCTAACATCTCATTGGCCAGAATCTGTCACATGATCACAACCTGATCAATTAATTATCCTGAGACATCAAGGCACTGAGTGGCTTCAAGATTCTCCCTTAGCGATTCTCTTCTAGAAGTACTTGAACACTCTTTAATGAGGAAAAAAAGTCAGGGTATTGACAATGAAGAATAAGATGGAAATGACTACTGGTTAGATGAGAACTTGTGTCTTTCACAGAGTGTGAGAAACATTTTTGCTTTCAAAAACTTCACAGATCATAAAGTATTGAAAAAATACTGGGTTAGAGACTCAGAGCAGACAATATTTACCTGTCAGTAGTCATGGAGAAGGCAATGGCACCCCACTCCAGTACTCTTGCCTGGAGAATCCCATGGATGGAGGAGCCTAGTAGGCTGCAGTCCATGGGGTCGCTGGGAGTTGGACACGACTGAGCAACTTCACTTTCACTTTTCAGTTTCATGCACTGGAGAAGGAAATGGCAACTCACTCCAGTGTTCTTGCCTGGAGAATCCCAGGGACGGGGGAGCCTGGTGGGCTGCCGTCTATGGGGTCGCACAGAGTTGGACATGACTGAAGCGACTTAGCAGCAGCAGCAGCAGCAGTCATGTAACCTTTTTGGATTTAGAAGAATTAATGTCTTTCTTTATAATCAAATGACAAAGTCTTAGTTTTTTGAACAAATACAAAGACGACCTTGGAGCAAAAAGTGACCATCCTAAGAAAATGCAATGAGATAAAAGGTATGGACACATAAGATCCAAATAGCAAAGATATTATTGCCATATATGTCCTCCTAAGGGTTTATCATCAGGGCTAGAGGGAGAATAAACTGCATATTAGTATTAGGGTGCATGTGTGGGGGTCTTTATGAAAGGAAAAGTACTAAAATTTACATATTATTCTCATGGCAGAGTCCGGTTCAGTCATGGTCTACATATTTTTAGAGTCCACATAACCTTGTTGGTTAAAGAATCCTTTTAAGTAAGGATTTTTGTATGTATAACCACTTTCATTGGTGGTAAAAACTTAGAAAATATGAGGTGAAAAACTCAAAAAGCACTGAGATGCTATCTGTTTCATTTACTATTCAAATCCAGAATTAATACAATATAGACAGGTAGATTGGAGAAGGAAATGGCAACCCACTCCAGTATTCTTGCCTGGAGAATCCCAGGGACAGAGGAGCTTGGTAGGCTGACACCTGTGGAGTTGCACAGAGTTAGACATGACTGAAGTGACTTAGCAGCAGAAGCAGCAGATACATAGATAGATGATAGATATATAGGCAGAAAGATATTCTGCTGCTTAGGACAAAAATCAGGAAGCACACCAATTCATAGCTGACTATGAATTGTCATAGCTGACTAACAAGTATATTTGTGATAGAAAATATTTTAATTTGTCCTTACAACAAACTGGTGAGGTAAACATTTTCAAGACTAACATCTATTTTGCATAACTGATAAATGAGTTATCTGGTTTCAGATAGTTTTAGAATAAAGTTGAAGCACTATTTTCATTACAATGGCACAATTCTTCGATTTATATCCTTCCATAAATCCCTGACTCAAGTTTTGTTAAACTAAAAGTTATTTGACATAGAATAAAAAACAATACTTTCAGTGTTCTACTTTCCTCAGTTGTTGTCTACTATTATTTTCCATATTATGCCTGGATTTTATTAAATAATAGTTGAGATTACAAAACCCATAAAGCATACGTAGGTTCCAACCAATGTAATAAAATCAATGAAATTCCAAGCATGTCTGTGGCCACATCCAGAATTCATCTCGGATCCCAAGTGATACAGTACAAATGAAATGGAACACTTCCTCCCATTCTGCAAATTCCCTCTGAAGCCTTTACAGCAGGATGAGTTATGGACCAGCCGGAAGAGTCAGAAGCTCGGTGCTTTGTACTGAGCTTGTTTTGTTCCACGTAACATGGTGGGTCTGTGAGAGTCTGGACTAAATCACGGTCTGCTCTAGGTTTGAAATAGCAAGCGCTTACATGGATCTGTTCTTCCTTGGGGAGTGGGGGTGGGCAGACTGAATCCTTTCAGAAGCAGTCTCATCAGGACCCAGGCTGAGGCCGCACTGTGCCTGTTGACCTACTGGGCACACTGCCTGCATCTATTTCATGCATTTTCTCTTGGCCCCCCTTTTCTCACAAGCTGAATGCTCGGAAGTGACAGGCTGGCTCCGTGTCTGACTGTTTGAATGGCTGGGACTTTCCATCTGACAGGATTTACCTAGTCGTGATGGATGGTAGCTAAAGCACAGGAAAGAGAAAGGGAAGGGAGAAAGGCAACTAACTGCATTATACCATGGGGGTCTGTAAAATGCCCACCTACAAAATGATATGAGGAGCTCAATATCTGACAAGAGTTGAGGGAATTAAGAGTAATTTGATTACAGGTGCTCAACTGGCATTCATTTTCCTCTTATTATCTGAGAATCCTCCCTCGAGAGAGAGCACTAACCTTCAAAAGGAGCAGATGAATGGCTCTATTAAAAGCACTGTAGTTTGTTCATGGCTCTGTAGCATCTGACCATTTTATGAACCCAGTGGAATTGTAAATAGGATACAGAAGAGAGGAAATGTCTTCCTCAAACAGTGTACAGATGACTCTATCTGTCTTTAGTGATTTGTAATCCTGAAAGAGAGTTTGCACATGGACAGAATAATGTGAAATAGTGATATCTGCTCCCACTCCTCAGAGCCCCCAACCCTGAGTATATCTCTTAAAGGTCAAGTATTTCAATACCGTATTACATAAAATTGTGACAGTTTCTTATAAAAAAAACAAATGAACAAAATGCCTGTTAGATGGGCTTGATTTTAAATAATTTTTGTTAATACTTTATATATTTGGTTCATTTTAATCTCAGTTAAAAATAAATCTCTAGGTATATTTTGCTATCTACTTTCAAATACAATTTTTGCAATAGTGACACCTATGAATGGAAAATATCTTACCTAAATGATTCATAAATAAACTTCACTGGTTTACCTATAGTGAAACCATATGACAATACTAACTTTCCCTCCTCTAGTAAAAAGCAGGACTAATAAAACTTATTTAAAACTGTGTCTCCACTATTGGTATTACTCTTAGTTTATGTTACCTTCATTTAGAAAAAAAAGTAAAAATTTCATTGGTGTTACAACTTGTTTAACAGCTCCCTTCTGATGTGTCACTGAAGAAGGTAAACTAATATGCATATGTTATCAATAAGCATAAGAACCCGGATACTAATCTACATCATATGGAAGAGTGCTCCAGGATTCAAGAAAGTCACAACTAAAAATTTATGTGAGATATAAATAACTATGTAAGCTCATTTATTCTCTTAAACAAATCCAGAATTGGGATAAAATCTAATATCTTAAAATTCTGGTAATGGAAGTACAGAATCAAAGTTTCCATCTTTAATCAAAGTACATTAAGTGTATATAAACTATAATTATTATTTAAATACATTAACCATAAAACCCGCTATAAATGTGTACATTTATACACACTGAAATTAATGTATCCAAAGGTGGTAACTGTATCAAAAAGATTCAGCTTAAGATTACTCAATACATTTACTACCCAAAGACTAGTTCTGAAACTTTCTGGATGTCTTCAAAATTTGTAATATTTTATTCAAAACATTACAGATATAGCCAAAAGCTAAAAATTAATATTTTGCCCAAAGAATGAGATGGGTAGCACAGAAAGATGATCTGAGTTTCATTTTGAAACAATAATAATGATACTACCTTTTATTAAGCATAATCAGTGTTAACATGAGTCCAAAAATATTTTAATTATTTAAGAACATCACATACTGTGTACTAACCTTATAAATAGTCATTACTTATAGTACTTGTATGATACACATACACTAATTTTCAAGAGATCACACATAGGTAATCATTTAATTCAATTGGTTATATCATCTAAAGAGTGTAAATATTAGATTATTTTCTCAAGCTACTTAAAAAGTTACTGCCTACTGTAAAAATTTAGTTTAAACCAGATGGTAGTATTGGTGGTGTATATTTTTTTACTACAGCTTACTTCTAATAAATGTTTAATATTTAGTGATTATCTACTGTAAGAGCTTTCCTCTTATTATCATATTTATTTCCCACAATGTACTATCATTGTCTTCATTTGACAAATGAGAAAACTGAGGCATAAAAAGATTAAGAAACTTGCCCCAGGGTTTAGGAGCCTCTTTAACACCCATAAAGGCCTTTATCTTCACTGTACAACTGATGCTACTTCATTTCTCATGGGAAACAAATGAAATTAATACAGTATGATTAGTCTTTTGTTCAAAGGTCACACTAAAATCTCTATCTTTCTTAGAAGGGAGAGGTTTCATTTTCATTATTGTGAGTAGAATATCTAAAGTCTGTGAGTTTTCTGTAGAGGGAAAAATCTCTTTTCAGAAAAGGTAAAAAAAAAAGTATGTGGTTTTAAGATTATTATTGTAAATTATAGAGACTTGTCCATTAAACTTGCCTCAAATGAGGAAAATGGAGTGATTTGTTGTCATTGCTGCCATTTATTTATACCCCAAGAGAGGTTACAAAAGCAAATGACACCTTCTTCCTCAAAAGCATGTAACCTGTTGTAGTCAAAATTCTTCACATCTCCAATATCTAAAAGATGGTGACACATATAAAAGTTAGATGACTTCTGATAAGTTCAGGGCTGAAGCTAGAGTAAAAATATCTGATGTTTCATTATTATTTTTTTTTTTTTAGTTTTGGTGTTTGGAAATGTCCACTTTGTTGCTCATGTAAAGAACATAAAGTTCAACTTTGCCCTATAAACAAAATCATTCCCACCTATGTCCAGGACCTAAAAATTCAAAGTCATCAACAAGTTGAATGAGGTAGCTGGATGTGAATTTTCTGACTCCAGAAACATACTTTCCATTCTTGTGTTACACTGACTGACTCTTGTATGGCAGTATAATCAGGTAGTCATTATTGGTTCAATTTCAGGGTAATAAATGACATCTAGAAATAGCAAATAACTTGCCATTTTTATCCACTAATTAAGTGATGATACATGGATTTCAGCCTTGTTCTTCAGGACTCTTACTACTATACCACTGTTTCTGATTAGCAATCTCATTATTAGGGGATTAATTCCCCTGGAGACAGGAATGGCGACACACTCCTGGTTCTTGCCTGGAAAATTTGATGGACAAAGTTGCCTAGCGAGTTACAGTCATGGGGTCACAAAGAGTCGGACACAACTGAGCGACTAACACTATTAGGGAATTAAAATTCATTTAGTGTCTATTAAGTGCCAAGCTTGTGTTATATATTTTATCCAAAATACTGTATCTGTAAAATAACAGAACAAAACAAAACTCCTTGGGGAAGTTATTGTCAAGGAGGAAGAAAATTTTCTCTACTATTCTATTTTCTTTTGACTGGTCTAAGAATTAAATTGTCATGAGACAGATTGACAGTAGTAAATCAAACAAAAGCTTAATAACATATATACATTGGAGATTACAGGAAAGCTGTGTAACTCCTCAAAATAGCTAAAACACTCACCTTATGCACCATCTCCAGCTAAAGACAAAAGGACATTGGGGTATGGATTTGAGACTTCAAAAATGAGCAAGGCAATTCACAAATGTTTGGTAACAAATGTGTGCTAGGCTATGCAAAGACAATGAGACAAAGAGAGGAATTTTAACAAACTTTGGTAAGTTCCTCCCTGTCTTCAGACCTAGTTTATACCTCATAGCATAATTATCTATCATGATAGCTCCCTTGCTGGAACAGGTTCTCTATCTGCATTCTTTTAGGCAGTTAGTTCAGTTCAGTCGCTCAGTTGTGTCCGACTCTTTGTGACCCCATGGACTGCAGTACGGCAGGCCTCCCTATCCATCACCAACTCCCAGAGTTTACTCAAACTCATGTCCATTGAGTCGGTGATGCCATCCAACCATCTCATCCTCTATCAGTTAAGGGGAAAGTAAAACTGAGTCTTTTGGGCCTTGACCTCAGTGTGAAACTATACACATGTCAAGAGGCATTTTGATCTGTGCTACATTATTATAAACCTCATTTTAAATGAAAGGAAACTGAGGATCAGAGGTAAGTTAAGAAATCTTTCAAGGTCATTCAGCCCAAATAATGAAGTCATAGTACAAAAACAACTCAGAGGACAAAACATGCTGACTACCCAAAATTTCTGCTTTGCCTTACAACTTACTACAACTCCTAGTGCAATACTTTCAAAATGAAAATAAAAATTAAATAAAATTAAGCAAAATTTATACAAAATCAAAAGCTAAAATAGAAGTAAAGTCTCAAAACAATAAAACACTCATGAGTAAGGAAGTATAAATAAGAAAATAAAAATCTATAGAATTTTTAAGAAAGTCCCAATAAAAAAACTTCAGGGAAATGTAACAAGATATCAAACTATAGATAACATTATGATTACTCTGGTATGTCCCTTGGAAAATCTCAGTCAAAACATAAGAAACTTAAGCTTGGGACTTAGTTTTATCTATGTTTTAGTCACTTGCTCTGGAAGGTAAATGAATAAGTAGAGAATTAGTCCAGGCCATTTCACACACAAATAGAGAGTAGATATGCACACAAATTCCTGCATACATTTGGTTATATTCTGCATAATATTTACTAGAAACACCTACATGTAATGGATCAGTGAATAATTTACTTAAAGAATGGCTACTGTGGCAGAGACATTTTTGATTCAACAACTACCATTTGTTTCTTAAGATTTCCTAAAACTCAAGCAGTTGTATGGGCTTACATGACTGGATTCAGACAATGAACTACAAGCAGAATTAATGAGTGTCATTTTTAAGTCAAAGCATGGAAGAGCAGGTACAATACCTCCATGCACCCTCTTCTTTTTGCTATAGGCAGTGGAAAGGTTCCAGATGGCAGAGTCTCAGTCAGTCTGAGTTCCTTAGTAACTATGTGCAGCAGAGTCTCCTCCATCAAACAGCATTAGAAATATAGCATGAATGATAAATAAAGATTTTAGTGTTAGAGCATTGACATTCTGGGGTCAGTATGTTATTTCAGCATACTTGGCTTGTTTTGACTAGTGCAAATACCTTCCTATTTATAGACCTAGAGATTTAAGAGCTGCCAACAAACACAAAACTTCTTACTTATGCCGATGCCAAATAAATTCCAAAAATGTCCATGTTGTGGTGAAAATGTAAAATGAGTTCTATGCCAAAATTAAACCTTGTCTTTTCAGCACATTTTGAATTGCCAAATGATCTCATAGGTACTTCCTCTTTGAGATCATAAAAATAGAGATTATTAGTTCAGTATGAGGTATATTAGATGAGACACAGGACTATTAAGGAATCCATTTATTTAAAAAGTATTGATTGAATACCTACGATATGGCAAGCACTCATTTCAGTGTTGTACATCACACTCAACTGAGAAAAGTTGAAAGCTTTTTCTCTAAAGTCAGGAACAAGACAAATGATGCCCACTCTCAACATTTCTACTTAACATAGTGTTAACAGTTCTAGCCACAACAATTAGATAAGAAAAAGAAACAAACGGCATACAAACTGAAAGAGAAGTACAACTGTCACTATTTACAAATGACATGATATTCTACATATGAAACTCTAAAGTCTCCACTCCGAAACTATTAGAACTAGTAAATGAATTCAACAGAGTTGCAGGATACATGGTTAATATACAGAAATCTGTTGATTTTTCATGTACTAAGAATGTAATACCAGAAAGAGAAAGTAGAAAACAATCCCACTTTAAATCACATCAAAAAGAATAAAAGACAAAATAATAAACCTGACTAGGAGAGTGAAAACTCCCAATGAAAACTATAAAACATTAATGAAGGAAATTGGAGATGGTACGAAGAAATGGAAAGATATCTCCAGAAGAACAATTAGAAAAGGACTGTTTGTATGACTAAGGAATAACATTTGTGCTTTCCTGTATATTTTCTTAAGTGGCTGCCCCATTTGACATACCTACCAGCAATGAATGAGGGTTTCAACTTCTCCATATCCTTACCAGTATTTATTTCTTGTCATTTTTATTTGAGCCATTCTGGTGAGTAAGAAATGGTGTATCATTGTGGGTTAGATTTTCATTTCCCTAATGAGTGATGATTCTGATCATCTTTTCAGGTAATTATTGGCTATTTGTATATTTATTTAGTAAAATGTCTATTCAAATATTTTACCCACATTAAGAGGGATTGGGGGCAAGAGGAGAAGGGGACAACAGAGGATGAGATGGCTGGATGGCATCACTGACTCGATGGAAGTGAGTCTGAGTGAACTCCGGGAGTTGGTGATGGACAGGGAGGCCTGGCATGCTGCGATTCATGGGGTCGCAAAGAGTCGGACACGATTGAGCGACTGAACTGAACTGAAATGAGATTATTTGTTTTCCAAATAAGTTACAAGAGCTCTTTATTCTCATATAAGTATTTATCAGATATACTGTTTGCAAATATTTTCTCCTAATCCATGGCATGTCTTCACTCTCCTGATAGATCTTTGCTGATGGACATCTAGGTTGCTTCCATGTCCTGGCTATTATAAACAGTGCTGCGATGAATATTGGGGTACATGTGTCTCTTTCCCTTCTGGTTTCCTTAGTGTGTATGCCCAGCAGTGGGATTGCTGGATCATAAGGCAGTTCTATTTCCAGTTTTTTAAGGAATCTCCACACTGTTCTCCATAGTGGTTGTACTAGTTTGCATTCCCACCAACAGTGTAAGAGAGTTCCCTTTTCTCCACACCCTCTCCAGCATTTATTGCTTGTAGACTTTTGGATCGCAGCCATTCTGACTGGTGTGAAATGGTACCTCACAGTGGTTTTGATTTGCATTTCTCGATAATGAGTGATGTTGAGCATCTTTTCATGTGTTTGTTAGCCATCTGTATGTCTTCTTTGGAGAAATGTCTATTTAGTTCTTTGGCCCATTTTTTGATTGGGTCATTTATTTTTCTGGAGTTGAGCTGTAGGACTTGCTTGTATATTTTTGAGATTAGTTCTTTGTCCATTGCTTCATTTGCTATTATTTTCTCCCATTCTGAAGGCTGCCTTTTCATCTTGCTAATAGTTTCCTTTGATGTGCAGAAGGTTTTAAGGTTAATTAGGTCCCATTTGTTTATTTTTGCTTTGATTTCCAATATTCTGGGAGGTGGGTCATAGAAGATCCTGCTGTGATGTATGTTGGAGAGTGTTTTGCCTATGTTCTCCTCTAGGAGTTTTATAGTTTCTGGTCTTACGTTTAGATCTTTAATCCATTTTGAGTTTATTTTTGTGTATGGTGTTAGAAAGTGTTCTAGTTTCATTCTTTTACAAGTGGTTGACCAGTTTTCCCAGCACCACTTAAAGAGATTGTCTTTAATCCATTGTATATTCTTGCCTCCTTTGTCAAAGATAAGGTATCCGTATGTGTGTGGATTTATCTCTGGGCTTTCTATTTTGTTCCATTGATCAATATTTCTGTCTTTGTGCCAGTACCATACTGTCTTGATAACTGTGGCTTTGTAATAGAGCCTGAAGTCAGGTAGGTTGATTCCTCCAGTTCCATTCTTCTTTCTCAAGATAGCTTTGGCTATTCGAGGTTTTTTGTATTTCCATACAAATTGTGAAATTATTTATTCTAGCTCTGTGAAGAATACCGTTACAATTAAGCATACCAACATATGTGTAGTGGTAGCTTCAAAGGAGACAAGAAAGAAAAACAGACAGAAAAAATATTTGAAAAAATAATGATAAAAATGTCCCACATAACATTAAAAATATTAAATAACACATTAAAACAGCTAATGAATTTCAGGTAAAATAAAAACAAGGAGATCACACATAGGTAAATCAAAGTCAAAATGTTGAAAGCCAAAGATAAAAAGAAAAACTTGGAGGTAACAAGAGAAAAACAAATTGACTCGTATAAAGGAAGACAGTAGGCTTAAACACTGCATTCTCATTAGAAGCAACGGATGGTAGAAGTAGGATGACATATACAAAGTGTGAATAACAACTTTTTAAAACCTATCAACAAAAAGTTCTATACGCAGCAAAATCACACTTCAAAAATAAAGTTGATATAGAGAAATTCCCACATAAACAAAGATGGGGTAATGTGTTGCTTACAGATCTGCATTACTGAAAGTATTAAAGCAAGTCCACCAGGCTGAAGGAAAATGACAGCATGTGGTTATCTGAATCCACATAAAGAAATGCAAAAAAACATAAAATATAATTATACAGGTAAATAAATGTAGAATACTATATAATTATAATTTCTTTATCTTCTTCCCTTAGCTATTTAAAATATCTGTATTAAAAATTATAAATCTGTGTTTTATAAATAATAAATCAGAACAAGAATAAATATAGCTATATTGGACTAAAGTTTCTAATTTTATTAGAGCATGCTAATTTTAATCTGAGGAAATCACCTACTGTAATTCCTAGGAAAATCAATAAGAAGATAACTTAAAAACAGTATAAAAAGAAGGGACCAAAGAGTACATTGCTGCTGCTGCTAAGTTGCGTCAGTCGTGTCCGACTCTGCGCGACCCCATAGACGGCAGCCCACCAGGCTCCCCCGTCCCTGGGATTCTCCAGGCAAGAACACTGGAGTGGGTTGCCATTTCCTTCTCCAATGCATGAAAGTGAAAAGTGAAAGTGAAGTCGCTCAGTGGTGTCCGACCCTCAGCGACCCCACGGACTGCAGCCTACCAGGCTCCTCCATCCATGGGATTTTCCAGGCAAGAGTACTGGAGTGGGGTGCCATTGCCTTCTCTGAAAGAGTATATTACTTAACAAAAAAAGCAGTAAAGGAGATACAAAGAAACTAAATGGACAAGAGCACATTTAAAATAAATACTAATAAAAAAGCTATGAGATACACACACACACACACACACACACACACACACACAATGGACTATTACTCAGCCATTGAAAAAATGAAATAATGCCATTTACAGTAACATGGATATACCTAGGTATTGTCATACTGAGTAAAATAAGTCTGCTTATCAGACCAGATCAGTGGCTCAGTCGTGTCTGACTCTTTGCAACCCCATGAATCGCAGCACGCCAGGCCTCCCTGTCCATCACCAACTCCCGGAGTTCACTGAGACTCATGTCCATCGAGTCAGCAATGCCATCCAGCCATCTCATCCTCTGTCGTCCCCTTCTCCTCCTGCCCCCAATCCCTCCCAGCATCAGAGTCTTTTCCAGTGAGTCAACTCTTCGCATAAGGTGGCCAAAGTACTGGAGTTTCAGCTTTAGCATCATTCCTTCCAAAGAAATCCCAGGGTTGATCTCCTTCAGAATGGACTGGTTGGATCTCCTTGCAGTCCAAGGGACTCTCAAGAGTCTTCTCCAACACCACAGTTCAAAAGCATCAATTCTTCGGTGCTCAGCTTTCTTCACAGTCCAACTCTCACATCCATACATGACCACTGGAAAAACCATAGCCTTGACTAGACTGACCTTTGTTGGCAAAGTAATGTCTCTGCTTTTCAATATGCTATCTAGGTTGGTCATAACTTTTCTTCCAAAGAGTAAGCATCTTTTAATTTCATAGCTGCAGTCACCATCTGCAGTGATTTTGGAGCCAAAAAAAAAAGTCTGCCACTGTTTCCCCATCTATTTCCCAGGAAGTGATGGGACCAGATGCCATGATCTTCGTTTTCTGAATGTTGAGCTTTGAGCCAACTTTTTCACTCTTCTCTTTCACTTTCATCAAGAGGCTTTTTAGTTCCTCTTCACTTTCTGCCATAAGGGTGGTGTCTGATATCAATTTAGGTAATATAGAAAATAGAGGATACTAAGTGGGGAAAGGAGGTAGAAGGGAGGGTAATAAACTCATGGTACAGTAAGGAGAGTAAGGAAATAATATCAGAATTTGTAGATTTCTTAGAGTACATTATACATAAAGGCATACATGGGATCATGAAAAATGTATTTATGAAAATACAGAGGGCTTAGATATAGAGTACTTTACCAGGATGAAATTCTACCATTCCATTCTGGAATGTAATCTTTTAAACATTCTACATTTTATTTCAAATTATAGAGATGACCTGAAACATTACACACAGAAGTGATTAAGATTATTTATGGGAAATAGAGCAGGGAAGTGGCAGGACAGGGATTGCTATTTTTCATTCATGGTCCTTTCATATCATTTGGTTTCTGTCATGTGCACCATATTTATTTTGATTAAGTAACAAATAAAACAACAAATGTAAAACCCACCAGTTCTGACTTTCACCTCATGGTTAAGGGATGTTTCACATCTCAAAAGAGAATAAACCAAACCCTATGCAACAGATATGAGTGTATTCAACTATTTCATGGTCTATACTTGTACCCAGGGTCCCTTAAGTGCTGTGAGGCTAATTCTATGATATTATAGTTAAAGAACTTGTGGTCCAGATAAGGTAATGCTTCTATCCAGGGAAACAGTGAGGAGTTTAGCACCAGTATCCTAAGCTCCCAATTTGACTCCATGCTATATATGAAGACACATAAATCTCACAGATTCTCACAGCACATATTAAGGAAGAAAACCATACTACTGGAATTGTGTTGATCTAGGTTCCCCAGATGCAGAGCTTAGGATAGTTAGTTTACCCTGGAAGCAAGGATAAGATGGGGGGAGGGTAGAGAAAAGAGGAGAAGTTACCATTAGCACGCACCACCGAGATTAACCGTGTGGGCAATGAAGGCTCAGTTCTAGCAGCTCTTCCGAAAGTAAACCACATACTTTTCAGAACTGTCAGTCCAAAGTGTAGGGACTTGAGGCTTTGTCTTCAGCTGACCTTTCCCTTGGTAGAGGGCTGTCAGGGAGGAACTAACTCCCTGCACCTCAGGGCTATGCTGGTACACTTGGACAACTACATTGAAGCTCATAGTCAGAAATCAGAGAACAGAGGATAAATACTTGGTGGGACTCTGTCAGAGCTCTGACGAATTCAGCAGAGATCTGCCTAAAATCAGAGGTTCAAGAGGGGTTATGATGTGATATGGAGCAACAGAGGCATCTGCTAGAGGATCTTAGTAAAGAAAGGAACCTGACTTTGCCATGTTTCAAAATGATTTATAGCCTGTTCTGCCTCATCTCTATTCCAGTATATATTTCACAAAATAAATTGACATTTAAAATGCTTTTATATATAAGTATTCTATTACATAAAAGGGGGGCATCAGGCTTATGTTTGTTTACTAGTGATTTGAAATATTCTTTAGATATTACAATTTGAATATATATTGTGAACTGAGTTTTGCTTGCATGCCATTATAAACATATGGCTGTCTTGAAGACAAGCACAAAAATTTCATATCCCCATATTTCTTTTTTGACATTCTGCTCATCCCACAGGCTATGTTAGTCTAGTAACAAATAAACAGTTCTTTACTAAATTTTATTCACATTGATTATATTGCTACCCACTAAGTGACCTTTGACACATGATTTTCATATATTTCATCTTCATTGCATAGAAGGTAATACACACAACATGACATTTTATGAGATAGTTTAACACACTTATATAAATGGACGCTCATATGGAAGTTAAGCCTATCTGTAGATACACCACAAAGATACGACAAATATAGTACCACACAAAGTTTAGGAATGAATATGCTTTTCTTTATTACACGTGAATTCCTAATAAAGAAAATATTATTTTAACAAATATTTCTGTATTTAAAAAGTTAGTTTTGTCCCTGTAGCAGGAGTCAGAGGGAAACTACAATTGCTATGCTGTAGAAATGTAATTAAAAAAATAAAACCTGCTCTCCTATATACCTGAAGCCATCAGTCATCACAGGTATTGCCATGTTTTCTTTTTTCCTTTCTCACTAGTGCTGACAGATTGGCCAGATTTATCCAACTCAGCTTACTTTCCTATGATCAATGGCAAAGCCATTGTTAAGTGAGTTGAACCCTAAGCTCCTTTCCAGGTCTAAAATTCTACTCTTATTCTAGTTTAGATTTATGAGGTGTTGGCTCCAGCTGGAGGCATACTCTATCCTCACTGAATAGAGAAATATCAGTAGCCTAGACTGTCACTGTATTTACCACATCACTAGTATCATATCACCAACAAAATAGAATATCAAAATAAAAGTTTTCAATGACTTTCCTGATTAAAACGATGTACTATGTACAAAAGAAGAAAATTCAGCGTTTATCGATAGATCATTTGTTCTGCCACGAATCCATCAAGATTCTTTATCCAGCATGATTTGAGCAAATATAAATTTCAAGTAAAGCAATATCTGATGTTCACCTATTCTACTTAACTGTAAAATTCCTCTATATTGGACTATATAGTTATAGCTACTTTTCTTAGTTCTGTTTTAAAATTATCACATATATTTTACATTATGTTATTAAATGCAGTCTAACTATAAGCTGTCACAGGTCAATTGTGGACTTATTTGAAAATAAATGAGAAAAAGAAATCTAGTGGGAAGAAAGAGGAAGGGAGGGAGGAAGAAAGGCACTTCACCAAAATTGCACCAAAATTATTGCAAATTGTCCAAGAATTTAGGAAATATTATAACTTTCCATTAATGTGAGAAAAGATAGAGACAGGGAAGAAACAGACAAAAGACCAGAAAGATGGATGTTGCAGAAAGATTTTAGAACTACGAAAAGGGAGTCTTTCTGCCCTTGTAGACTGGAATGGTGGGTCTTTCCTAGAGGAAAACGTGTACAATGAACAAACTCCACTTTAACAAAACATCATGTCTTTGTGAAGGCTATTATTATGAGATTGACATATTTTACCAAAACTAACCTAAAGAAATGATGCTCCTTTTTAAACTCAGTCCCCTTTAAAAGGGGGACGAAAAGAAGCTAGAAGAAACAGACCAGGGATGACTTTCATCTCATGGGAAATGGCCACATAGGGCTCTGATCTCCTACACAATTCAGAAAGGTTTCATGTAATCCTGAGGTTTCAGATGGGCTTTTGTCATTTCAGGGAACATACTTCCCCACACTCTGTTTAGAAATTACTTGCTTGGATGCTTCCAACCAGAGCTTCTTGAAGTACTGTGAGGGAGCACTGGCCCACCTATCCCTGCATGTTTGGGAGTGCATGGCTGCCTTACAGGTGTCTGCACAGCTGTATATTCTTTTAAAACTACTCTTATAGCTGCTGCCAAAGCTGTAAATTTAATGAGAGCACCTGCTGCCCCCTTGCTTAGTTAATTCACAGTGATCTGCGTGAACTAAAGAAAATTTCAGAAAAGCCTCTGTTCTCCAGTAATAAATTACCCATCTCTACTTTGGCCTGAAGGGTCTTTGATTCATGTCATATTACACTTACACTAAGCACTGATGACAGTGGACACGTTTAGTTTCTCTAAGTAGTGTTGGAGCTGGGGAAAAGGAAATGGCTACTAAGATTAAATGAAATGAGAAGATCAATTGTCTGCTTGAATATTGACAGCTGGAGAACTAGTCATCCTTGACCTCACATTGGAGGCATTTATTCACTGAAGAGTAAAAGCACTAGCTAACAAATTTTTTGCAATGGTGATTGGCAAAGTGCAAAAGAAACAATTTAACATCATTTATTTTTTAAAAAATAATTTAAGGCTATACTATGGAGCAAAGATAGTTTTTTTTGCAAATGGTGCTGGAACAACTAGATATTCAGATGCAAAAAAAAAAAAAAAGTGAATCTAGACACAGCCCTTATACTGTTACAAAAATGAACTGAAAATGGATCATAGACCTAAATGCAAAACATAAAACTATAAAACTCCCAGAGAATAATAATAGAAGAAATCCTAGATGACCTTGGGTTTGGTAATGACTTTCTAGACACAACACCAAAGGCATAATCCATGAAAAAAATTACTGATGAACCGAGATGGCAAAGAAAACAGGACAAAATCTTAAGGATCAACCAATTGATTTGATGAAACAAGAACAAAAATGGCTTAAAAATAATAGTAGCTTAATATGAAAGTGAAAGTCACTCAGTCGTGTCCATTTCTTTGTGACCTCATAGACTATACAGTCCATGGAATTCTCCAGGGCAGAATACTGGAGTGGGAGCCGTTCCCTTCTCCAGGGGATCTTCCCAACCAAGGGATCGAACCCAGGTCTCCCACATGGCAGGTGGATTCTTTACCAGCTGAGCCACCAGGGAAACCCTTAATATACACTGAAATAATTAGGAAGAATGAAATTTTCATAGAAAAGTGACCCTGGATACTATGAATTTGATGAGCTCAAGGTGCCAATGAAGCAACCATGTGAGTATTGCTTAAAATGAAAGTGAAAGTGAAGTCGCTCAGTAGTGTCTGACTCTTTGTGACCCCATGGACTGTAGCCTACCAGGCTTCTCCGTCCGTGGGATTTTACAGGGAAGGGTACTGCAGTGGGTTGTCATTTCCTTCTCCAGGGGAACTTCCCGACCCAGGAATCAAACCCAGGTCTCCCGTATTGCAGGCAGACGTTTTACCCTCTGAGCCACCAGGGAAGCCAGAGTATTGCTTAAGCGCAGTTAAATATGCCGGAGTGAATTGGAGATAGTTGGGGTTTTGTATATAATTTTCCCTTGAGATCTGTACAGAGATGACAGCTGAAGCTGTTCGCTGGGATGAGACAGTAAACAGAATGTAAGAAGATGAACTTGGGGGATGATAACTTTAGGATACAAACAAGAACAGAAAGAGCAGACTGAGATTTGTGAGAAATTATTAAGGTGGGAAGATATCCAAGACAGCAATTTTCAAGGAAATTTTTAAAAAGACGTTAAAAGAATCATCAACCATAATGTGAAGTCAAAAGAACGTGAATTAAGAAAAAAAAAAATCCTTGATTTGGAGCTCCAGAGGCCATTTGTACATAGGAAAGAAATTTCAGGTAGAGTATTTGACGTAAAATTGCAGTTTTAGAAAATGAGACAACCTCTACCTGTAGAACTTTCTCTGAATAGTCTAGAAAGCAAAAAACAAAGATGCAAAAAAAAAAATAAGACTTTTAGCTTAGCCTGAATATGTAACCAGGCAAAGAAAAAAAAATGTTAAGTAAAGGGAAAGAGAGGGTGAATGAGAGCCAAGATTCCAAAAGAAGATAATAGAAGCAGAAGAAGGAATTTCAGACTGGAAACATAGCATTATTCTATGATAGGAGAGAATAAGAATGAGTAAAGATAAAAGATAATTAATGTGACAAGAGAGAAAGGGGATAGAATTCTCTGCTGTTGTCTATCTATTCCTAAGGCAAAAAAGTTAAGCGTGAAGATGGCATTAAAAGAGCAGCAGAGTAGTTTTCACAGCTGTGAGGATAGGAACCTGCAGACAGATCTGAGTGTTACCCAACCTGAGGTTAGATAGCATAAAAATAACTGGAATTCCATTTGGAGTGAAGATTTTTAAGATATATACTGCATAACATATATTCTACTTGTTTGAGGCTTGCCAAGTATGATGTTAACTCTTGCTTTTTTAATAAATATATTTGAATATTCTTTACCAAAGAAAACTAAATAACAAAGTGCTCATTTTATTAAAATCATTTTAAAACTTCCAGGATTTTTAAAACCCAACCTCATTTAAAATAAACATTTTCCTATTTTCTGAATATTGTTTTTCCCTCATGCAAATGAAATAATCTTGAATATAGAAAAGAAATAACGACAGTGAAGAAGCTGAATTTACAGTGATAAGGTTATTTTTCTGCTTTTAGAAAATCTTAAGTTCATGGATTATTTCAAATCTTCACTATGCAAAACTCAGAATTTTATTTCCGGTAAAATTATATTTTATAAGGAATCAAAAAATATGTAGTAAGCCTTTGGAACAAAATGCTCATGAGAGATAGTTAACCTGTCGAACCTGTGAATAAATATTTCTTTGGTAGCACATGGTGGTATTCACACAACAATTGGGTTCCAAAATATGTTTCTTCAATGTTACATAAAAACATGCAGTTTGTGTAATGAACAACAATAGTGCCAGTAATCAAAGAAAATCAGGATTGTCAACAAGGAGAAATAATGTCTCCTAGCAACCAAGTTTCAATTACTCTTTGTTTGCTAACAAGCACTGAGATATTTTGTGCTGGTAGCTTTATTTCAGAGAGTAATGCATTATCAAAGACCATAAAAGAGAGCTCCTGTTTTAACCGGCTCTGGTTTCCAATCAAACATCTTGCAATTAATTTTATTAGTGTTTTAGAACTAATTTACTTTGAATAAGCCATAACTATGATTTGTTATTTTCATGTTCTAAAAGAAATTGTAAGGTAGGATAATTATTTGTTTAAATAATGGAATCATTGGCATACAGATGATACTCCAAAGAAGTAAAAATTTATTATCATTAATAATAAGATTAAACAAAACCATATCCCAGAATAGATCCCAAGAGGACCCTTTAGCTATTTTAGTTGAACTAGAAATAATACTAATTAAGATATAGTACTGACTGTCATAGCAATAGTCACAAAGGCCATTTGCTAGTGCCTAATAAAAACTGACTATGGCCAACATGGATACGGTATGAAAGAACACCCTGAGTTGAAATCAGTCTACATTTTGAACATTACATATCAAACTTTGGATTCAAGACACTTGTACAAATCCCTTTATGCCATTCAAATTTGGAAAATGACTAGAGAAACTGAGCTGTTTCAGCTGTACCTCCTCTGCCATTGGTGGGTTAGGTTTTTATCTCTTCTTTACATAGAGGCAATTTAGGAGACCTGAGCACCCCAGGAGCACGCTGTGTGAGTAGAACTACAGCTGCATTGCTGCTGCTACAATTATTTCTCTCATTGGACTTTTGTGATCTGTCTCATCTGAACCTATTGAAGAGAAAAGACTCTTGGGAAATAGCTGCACAAACACACATACACAAAATCCTAGAGGCCAAGATGATAATTAGCAAAAGTCCATATCAAAGTGGTCAAAGCCAGAGTTGTGTAGCCACCCGAAGTAACGTTTTCAGACTGGTCATTTGGAGACACGTTTCTGTTACTTGACATCTCACTTTTTGTTTAGTGACACTGCAAGGACATTCTATGTTTCAGATTTGATTCTGTAGTAGCTGAGAGCTATTCAAATTAGTGTTTGTAAATATTTTAGTTAATTTGTCTATTATTTATACTATTGCCTAGGTAATAGGGAAAGATGAGTGCTCTGACGTAAATTTACTTCAATAAATAAAAGTATTGATGTAAATGAACAAAATCATCAGACTGAAATACAATAATTTCTCATTAAATGTTTCTTATATTTCTTATCATAATTACAGTATAAGAAATATTAAAGACTTTTTCTTTGTTTCCTTTCCTGATTGCTTTCTTCAGCTACAATGGCAAATCCTCTACCTTTTTTGGACTTCTGAATATAAATGTGTTCATTCATGTCTTAACAACATCTATGTTCTAAAATCTATGTCTTATTACTTCCTAAGCAGGAACAATAAATCTTATGACACTTTTTTAGCCTACTTCTAGCCCTAAACTGCACAGTTGACCTTGGCAAGATAGAACTATTGCATATAAAGAGTCATATAAGCATATATACAAGGTTAACTGTAGAAAATGATTCGATTTTCTATGTACCAGGAAGTCCAAGGATTGTGCTATTTAAAATTATCATTGTGGAGCAAAATGAGCAGTGGTATACAGGATACATGATTTCAAAATAAACACATTTCCTGGCCAACAAATTATTTTTCTATGTGCAAGAAAGAAGATTTAACCAATCTAAAGGAAGGATTTCAATAAAATGCCATTTTCAGAAGAAAGTTATAATTTTACCATGTTTGCCCAAATGCTGTTTTTACAGGAGATACTAAAAAATGATCAAGCACAGTTTGCTTTTAAGTAGAGTAAGAGCAAGAGTCTGAGTGTGCAAATGCATCATCTTTCAGAGATACTTTCATAGCCATCATTTTTACGGTTTTAATATGAACCTTTGCAAAAATACTTGCCAGCTGACTGTGACAAATATAAAATGATTTGTCTCTCTACCCTTGAGACAGTAAACAAATGTAAAAAGAATTTTTTAAAATACGCAAAACAAAAAAACATGAGCCATGAGCCGAGACTTACTTTAAACCCAGTAGAACTAGGTCTTAGGTAAACTGTGTAATTTCTTTGGGTCTTAATTTTCACATATGTAAAACTTTGGTGTGTGTGTGTGTGTGTGCACATGCACACACGTGCATGCGTTTGCATTTATATAGAACGAGATTAATTTTCAAAAAATGCCTTTTAATTTAGCACAGACACGGAAATGTTCTCTAGGGGTAAGATGAGGAGGGAAGGAAAACTGACAGTGAATTCTGCGTTTCTTACTTGCAGAAGCAGGGTGTGAATCAACATGTCTGTGAGGAAGACAGAAATACTTCCTTGACAATCTCTTTCCACTGGGAATTCTGATGAGTCTGGAAGTCACTGATTGGCCTGAAAATTCTTTTACTCTCAGTGTAAACTAACAGCTTCCTAGTTGTACACATTTATACATAAATATGTGCCTAGGCCAGTGTGTCAAATGAGTTTTTACTGGGGAACAAGTCATACAATGGAGACTTGAGCACACCAGGCTTCTTTCCAGACTGCCACAGCTTTGTTTTTGAACCATTACCAGTGCCTTTCAGCGGTGCTGTCAACAGAGCTCAGATAGGGTCTTGAACTCCAGAGAATGAATGAGATATGCTAAATGAAGCATAATTACCTTATTGACGTCATTCAGCTTTCAACTCACATTTAAAGGGGGAAATTCAAATGTTTGAAACAGTGGGCCGTTTGTAGCACATTATGCAAATGATAAGACTAATCTTTTGCATTATACATAAGAGCTGCTTATTGTGCATTAACTAATTTATCTGACTATGCAGGGGCTATGAATGCTGATTTTTATTAAGCTTTTCATTAAGTGAAAACTTAGGCATAGCAAGTGCATATATTAGCATGTGCCCATCTTGCGTGGATAAACACATACTTGCCTCTAGTTACCAAGTGACATTCTTTTGGTGGTAGAAATCATCAAGTATGTTTTTTTTCAGTCATATCAGTAAGATGGGAAAATGAGAATTAAATAAGCAGAGGAAAAGACTCCTGTATTAATACTCATCACACATATTTTATCATGGTCACAAAATTTCTCTTTAAAATCACAGAATGTATAGTCTAAAGTCAATAATTTGAGTCTTACATTAAGTACCCTTTAATATAGTGGTGACTATTTTTGTGATAATCATAAAAAGCAGATGAAGAACCACTGATCACAAAGTCTAATTAAAGCACTTTAGTTTCAAGATTCATTTGAGGAGAATAAAGGGAGGAAAGAGCAAAATAATATTTTTATTAAATACTCTCTAATTAACTTGGTTCAAATCTAGGCATACTCTCGTCTAGACAGACATATGAATAATGCTTCATATAATGCTCACATAATTAGCACATTTCATTAAGGTACACATTTGAAGCCAATACCGACTCTCAACATAGTTCTATTCTTCTCAGTGAGCTGTTTTGAATTTGACCACCAAATTTCACAAGAGAAGATATAGCAAAACAACCATATATTTTGTCTGCTTTATTATATGGATACAGATTTATTTTAATCAGTGGATATATATTGAGAATTCTCTATGTGCAAAATTATTATGAATACTTTGAATGTATTAGTGTAAAAGCATATTTTAACTATGTAGTTAACAGCCCACTAATAGGAGGTGAGTCAGTGATTACTTTTATAACAGATTTTTGAGGTGAAAGGGCTAGCAGAAGTAATGCAACTATCTTCGAACACACATTGAAGTTTGCAGTATCTTCAGATAAACAATGAAGATACTAAATAGCAACAGTGATTAGTAAAACTGACTGAAGAGGGGCAGAGAAACCTAGTATACCCTCCTAACTTCAAATTTGAGTTCCCAGTTTTTAGCTCATTAAAATTAATGACCAATCAACGATTATCATGTACGAGAACAATTCGTTCTTTTAACAGTCAGGTAAACTAAAACACACATTACTATATCCACAACACAAACCCAGCCTTGGGATTTGGCCATGAGCCCAACTTAACTGCAAAATGTTTATTAAATTATTAAAATTTATGGGTTGATAGCACTCTCGAGCAATTTATTATAGCTGTAAACCATTTTTAAGTTTTGAAAACACAATAAAGTTGATTTAATAATCCCCCTAATCTTATACATAACTTCCTCCAGAATTGTCTTCAATTACGCCTCATAAATAACAATTTATTGTGTATTAGAGAAACACTAAAAAACAAATACTTCATGAGAATTTCATCAGATTCATTTATTCTGAAACATTTGCCAGGAAGCATAACAAATTCACATGTGACCCCTGCACTCAGAAGAGCTGAAGTTCAAATCAAAGCCACAATGGAGACTTCCTTTGCCAAGGATAATAACTAAAATCTTCCCTTAACTTGAGCCAGGAACTCAGCTTTAATGAATGCAAGGGCGAAGGGGTCGGGGAAGGGGGAGAGAAAAAATTCTAGTGAAATTCTCTCCACTTTAAAAACAGCTTGAATTGCAAAGCACAGATAGTCACATCACCTCTTTGTAGGACTTTGTAAGGAACAAGCAGCTAAAAAGAGGGAACACAAAGTCAGTATTTGTAAGCACACACGGTGTTTTCCTCAGGTTCAGTAAGTCATCCGATTAGGCAAATTCACTTATATTTAATGACATTTACATGAACATTCCATACTTAAAAAAATAAAATTGACAGTCGTATAGGAAGAATAATCACTATTGGCAGAATAATTTAGAATCTGCTTCATATTTCTTAGTGACTCAGTTGGGGCAGAATTATTTAAGAGACCTAGTGGGTTTCACAGCTTATAGGACTTTGTTTTCCAAACTGAAACAGATTGTTTTTTAAGTATTATTTTAGTACAACAAAAAGAAAATGCATATATAGTAGATAGCTTCCCTAGCTAGACGGAAGAGGAGGGGCATAACTGTGTCCTGAGGAAAGGCTGTATGCCAGTGGTAGGAAATGCCACATCTTCATTCCTCAAACATTTCAGTTTTGTGCCCTAATACTCATTTAGGAGGCTGGAGGCTGAAACCTCTATTCAAGCAAATCTATCATTAACTCCATTTATGCTAAATGTACAGCTGGTGATCTCCTGGTCTTCCAGAACCAGATACTGGAATGAAGTTGGCTCTGAGAGAACCTCTCAGAAGCGGAGAATTTCTTCTAAAATGGTATCTCTTTTTACTTGAGATAAAAGCAGGATGTATCATTTTCAAAATGAGCATGATCCCACCATAAAACTTGAGAGTAATCAAGAAAAAGCAGTGACAACTTCATTACCTAGTCACACCATGATTAAGGCCATAGTGGCCCATTAGTGTCAGTTTAAAGTAGAACTCCATAGAAGACAAAGTTGGGCTTTCATTTCCCTCTCTCCCTCTTATTCATTCTTCCCTTGGTGCCTGGTGCCCTAAATACTTGAATCGACTATGATAAATGTTATTAGAGGATCATGTCTAACTCTATTTTCTTTCTCATGCTTGTGCCTGGGTGTCCATCCCTATACCAAATGACTCTGCCCTCTCATCTTGGCCACAGTAACATCAGGTAGACACATCCAGTCTAGGTTGGGCCAATCAAATTCCTCTCCCTGAAATACTGTACCAATTAAGTATATAAGGCTAGTCGGAGAAGGCAGTGGCAAGCCACTCCAGTACTCTTGCCTGGAAAATCCCACGGACGGAGGGGCCTGGTAGGCTGCAGTCCGTGGGGTCGCTAGGAGTCAGATACGACTGAGCGACTTCACTTACACTTTTCACTTTCATGCATTGGAGAAGGAAATGGCAACCCACTCCAGTGTTCTTGCCTGGAGAATCCCAGGGACGGGGAACCTGGTGGGCTGCCGTCTATGGGATCGCACAGAGTCGGATACGACTGAAGTGACTAAGCAGCAGCAGCAGCAGTCCACAGGGGAGGGAACATGGAAGGGAGTTATAGAGAGAAGAAGAGGTAGAAAAATATGATGCCATAGAGAGAGTGTTAAAGAAAATAGTTGCTGCATTAAAAAGAATAAAATACCTAGGAATAAACCTACCTAAGGAGACAAAAGTTCTGCATTCCAAAACCTATAAGATACAGATGAAAGAAAATGAAGACAACACAAATAGATGGAAAGATATACTGTCTTCTTGGATTGGAAGAATCAATATTATTAAAATCATCATATATCCAAGGCAGTCTACAGATTCAATGCACTCTCGATCAAAATACTAATGGCATTTTTTCACAGAACCAGAACAATAATTTTAGAATTTGTATGGAAACACAAAAAACTCTGAATAGCCAAAACAATCTTGAGAAAGAAGAATAGAGCTGAAGGAATCATGTTCCCTGACTTCAGACTATACTATAATGCTACAGTCATCAAAATATTATGGCAATGGCACTACAACAGACATAGATAATGGCAGAAAATAGAGAGCCCCAAAGTAAAGCACTTTAGCCAATTAATCAAGCACCATGCAATTAATTTTCAACAAAGGAGACAAGAATACACAATGGAGAAAAGACACTCTCTTCACTAAGTGCTGCTGGGAAAACTGGACAGCCACATGTAAAAAATGAAATTAAAACATTCTTTAAAACCATATATGAAAATAAACTCAAATGGATTAAAGACCTAATTATAAGACTAGACACTCTAAAACTCCTAGGGGAAAATAGAACATTCTGACAAAAATTATACCAAACATTTTTGGCACTATCTCCTAAAGTAAAGAAAATTAAAACAAAACGAATAAATGGGACTTAATTAAACTTATATTTAAACAAATCACACAGCAAAGGAAATGATTGACAAAATGAGGTGACAACCTATTGAATGGGAGGAAATATTTGCAAATAGTATGACTGGTAAGAAATTAATATCCAACATATACAAACAGTTTATATAATTCAACATCAAAATATCAAACAACCAATTCCAAAAATGGGCAGAAGACCTGAATGGACATTTTTCCAAAGAGGAAAATGTAAATGGCCAATAGGTACATAAAGAGATAGTCAAGACTGCTAATAATTAGGGAAATGCAAATCCAAACCACAATGACATATCACCTCACATCAGTCAGAATGGCTGTCATCAAAACGAAGACAAACATTAATAGCAAATATTGGTAATGATTCAGAGAAAGGGAACTTTGTGCATGATGGGAATATAAACTAGCACAGTCCACTGAAAAACAGTATGGAGGCTACTCAAAACTAAAAACTATAATTGCCATATGATCTGGCAATTCCATAAAGACAGCAATTCGAAAAGATGATAAAAACTCTCCAGAAAGCAGGAATAGAAGGAACATACCTCAACATAATAAAAGCTATATATGACAAACCCACAGCAAACATTATCCTCAATGGTGAAAAATTGAAAGCATTTCCTCTAAAGTCAGGAACAAGACAAGGGTGCCACTTTCACCATTACTATTCAACATAGTTTTGGAAGTTTTGGCCACAGCAATCAGAGCAGAAAAAGAAATAAAAGGAATCCAAATTGGAAAAGAAGAAGTAAAACTCTCACTATTTGCAGATGACATGATCCTCTACATTGAAAACCCTAAAGACTCCACCAGAAAATTACTAGAACTAATCAATGATTATAGTAAAGTTGCAGGATATAAAATCAACACACAGAAATCCCTTGCATTCCTATACACTAATAATGAGAAAACAGAAAGAGAAATTAAGGAAACAATTCCATTCACCATTGCAACGGAAAGAATAAAACACTTAGGAATATGTCTACCTAAAGAAACTAAAGACCTATACATAGAAAACTATAAAACACTGGTGAAAGAAATCAAAGAGGACACTAATAGATGGAGAAATATACCATGTTCATGGATCGGAAGAATCAATATAGTGAAAATGAGTATACTACCCAAAGCAATTTATAGATTCAACACAATCCCTATCAAGCTACCAACGGTATTCTTCACAGAGCTAGAACAAATAATTTCACAATTTGTATGGAAATACAAAAAACCTCAAATAGCCAAAGCTATCTTGAGAAAAAAGAATGGAACTGGAGGAATCAACCTACCTGACTTCAGGCTCTACTGCAAAGCCACAGTCATCAAGACAGTATGGTACTGGCACAAAGACAGAAATATAGATCAATGGAACAAAATAGAAAGCCCAGAGATAAATCCACACACATATGGACACCTTATCTTTGACAAAGGAGGCAAGAATATACAATGGATTAAAGACAATCTCTTTAACAAGTGGTGCTGGGAAAACAGGTCAACCACTTGTAAAAGAATGAAACTAGAACACTTTCTAACACCATACACAAAAATAAACTCAAAATGGATTAAAGATCTAAACGTAAAACCAGAAACTATAAAACTCCTAGAGGAGAACATAGGCAAAACACTCTCTGACATACATCACAGCAGGATCCTCTATGACCCACCTCCCAGAATATTGGAAATAAAAGCAAAAATAAACAAATAGGACCTAATTAAACTTAAAAGCTTCTGCACATCAAAGGAAACTATTAGCAAGGTGAAAAGACAGCCTTCAGAATGGGAGAAAATAATAGCAAATGAAGCAACAGACAAAGAACTAATCTCAAAAATATACAAGCAACTCCTACAGCTCAAGTCCAGAAAAATAAATGACCCAATCAAAAAATGGGCCAAAGAACTAAATAGACATTTCTCCAAAGAAGACATACAGATGGCTAACAAACACATGAAAAGATGCTCAACATCACTCATTAACAGAGAAATGCAAATCAAAACCACTGTGAGGTACCATTTCACGCCAGTCAGAATGGCTGCGATCCAAAAGTCTACAAGCAATAAATGCTGGAGAGGGTGTGGAGAAAAGTGAACCCTCTTACACTGTTGGTGGGAATGCAAACTAGTACAGCCACTATGGAGAACAGTGTGGAGATTCCTTAAAAAACTGGAAATAGAACTGCCTTATGATCCAGCAATCCCACTGCTGGGCATACACACTGAGGAAACCAGAAGGGAAAGAGACACGTGTACCCCAGTGTTTATCGCAGCACTGTTTACAATAGCCAGGACATGGAAGCAACCTAGATGTCCATCAGCAGATGAATGGATAAGAAAGCAGTGGTACATATACACAATGGAGTATTACTCAGCCATTAAAAAGAATACATTTGAATCAGTTCTAATGAAGTGCATGAAACTGCAGCCTATTATACAGAGTGAAGTAAGCCAGAAGGAAAAACACCAATACAGTATACTAACGCATGTATATGGAATTTAGAAAGATGGTAACAATAACCCTGTGTACGAGACAGCAAAAGAGACACTGATGTATAGAAGTCTTATAGACTCTGTGGGAGAGGGAGAGGGTGGGAAGATTTGGGAGAATGGCATTGAAACATGTATAATATCATGTATGAAACGAGTTGCCAGTCTAGGTTCGATGCCCGATACTGGATGCTTGGGGCTGGTGCACTGGGATGACCCAGGGGGATGGTATGGGGAGGGAGGAGGGAGGAGAGTTCAGGATGGGGAACGCATGTATACCTGTGGCGGATTCATTTCGATATTTGGCAAAACTAATACAATATTGTAAAGTTTAAAAATAAAATAAAAATTAAAAAAAAGAAAGTAAAAAAAAAAGATACACTCAATTCTAGTGTTCATAGTAGCATTACCTACTATTGCTGAGATATGGAAGCAACTTAAGTGTCCATCAACAGATGAATGGATAAAGAAGATGTGGGAAGTATACATATACATACATATATATATATATACATACATACACACACACACACACACGTGTGTGTGTGTCTATATGGACTACTACTCTGCCAATTGTACGAACACGAATGGAGATGGAGGGCACTACGCTAAATGAAATAATTCAGATGGGAGAGACAAATACTGTGTGGTATCACTTATATGTGGAATCTAAAAAATACAACTATTGAATAAAGCAAAAAAAAAAGAAGCAGTCTTGCAGATGCCGTTGGCGAAATTGGGGGTGGGGGGGGTGGTTGGGTAGAACACAGTAATGGAAGAATGAGAAGTATTAACTATCATGTATAACATAGCCTTAAGGATGTATTGTATAACATGAGACATGCAGCCAATATTTTGTAATAATTGTAAGTGGAAAGTAACCTTTAAAAATTATAAAATAAAATGAATTGCCCTCTTTTTCTCCTATGCCTTATCAGTTTCTATGGGGTCTACATATATTTCTAATTCTTGGATCCTTTAGATTCTTCTGCTCTATAAACTGAATTTTAATTTGAGCCAGTGTACCTAGGCTCTGTTCCTTAAAAACCAATGACACTGTGTCCATGAATGGGGAGATGGAGTGTAGTCTGTCCTCATTTTACTGGTAACAGAGCAAACTCTATGCACAACCAACATGAGGAGGAAACAGGTAATACTCCTTTGCCAGGTACCAGAGACTTTCTGGACTCTTGATGGCTATGTTCTCTCCAAATTAACCCCTACTTGACAGCCATAAATAACAGTTGTACAGCTTCCACCTCCAAGTTCTTCTTTTATGTGGAGCTAGGTCAGAAGTTTTATGTGGTCTACCTGGAAGTATTATACCATCTGTACTTTATCCAAGAAGATCAAATCTGTGGATTGTCCCCAAAAATTCTGCAGTAAGTTGTGGCACGTATACCAGAAGTTTCAGAAGTGACCATAAAGTATTTTCAAATGAAAAGACCTACCATAAATGAGACAGTAATAATCACCAGTTTGAATTTGGGTCACTTGATCTATGGCTAAAAGATTTTATATATACTCCAGCTTTGGAGGAATGACAAAAGCCAAATTTATCTTTTCATATAAATAACTAAAATAACAGACCAAATATACAAACTAGTAAATTTTGTATAATGAATCCTAGGACACACAAATTAGAGATCTTTGAGAAAAAGAAGACAAAAGGTGATCCCTGCAATTGCTTCAGCTTAAAGTGCCTCAAGTGACTAAAAAAGTATCTCAGTCCTGGTGAAGGAAGCTATAATCCAAACAGAGCCCCATGATCTTCACGAGTAGAAAAACAGTGTTGAATATCTCAGGAGTCCATGTGGGCTAGAATTTGCACAACAGAACAACAGAATTTGTGAGGGGATATCTCATTTTTTTTCTTTTAAAAGAAAAAAAAAAGCTACAAAAATTTGTAGAAGTTTTATCTTGAGTCCTTAATTGAGGTCTGATAATTGCATTAATATAAAGAAATTACCTAAGGCCAGGGAAAGAATCACTGGAAAAAAAGAGATAGAAAAGCCTTACAGATCAAACAAGGCCAGTAATAGTACATGAGCCTACAGTAGAAGTCCTTAGTAATACTGGGGACTTTAGGGAAAGAACCCTGTAGATTACAGTCTCAGTGCTAGGGAAAATTAGTCCTTGCATAAAAGCCACCTAACAAAGCTTAAAAGCAACCCTAAAAAGAACAAAACCGTTTCCCAGTACCTTAACTGCATCCCAGAATAAAGTTCAGAAACATTTAAAGAAATTTAAAAAGAGTCAACACCTGATACAGTAAAATTTTTAGAACTTGCCATCAAATAAAAATTACTGAGCACGCAAAACAAGAAAGAAAAGAAAGATAAAAATAAATCAGTATACACAAAAATGACATAATAAATCATCAGACAAGGATATTAAAACAGTTATTACAAATATGTCAAAAATAAAGTCAGAAAGAAAATACATGTTAAGGAGATAATAATAAACAATCATATTTTTAAAAAGAAGCTATACATTTTAAAATCAAACTTCCAGAGATAAGTAATATGTCACATACAATTAACAGATGATTAGACTCTACAGAAAACTTGATTAATGAATTTAAAGACATAGAGAAACTAATAAAATACAACACAAAGAGGAAGAAAAGAATGGAAAAAATGATTATAATATCAGTGAGCTCTGAGACAAGTTTAAGCAGCCTATTACTGATGTAATTTAAATTATTTGGAGTAGTGCCTAAAATTTTCTTAATTTGATTAAAACTATACACCATCCAATTCAGGTAACTCATTGAAGAATACAGGCAAGATATATGAAGACAACTATATCAAAGCTGAGAATAATCAAAATGTTTAAATCAATAAAGTCAAAATCTTTTTTTTAATTTTTATTTTATTTAACTTTATAATATTGTATTAGTTTTGCCATATATCAAAATGAATCTGCCACAGGTATACAAAAGCAGCCAAAGAACACAATGCTTAAAGAGAAACAAAAGTAGGAATGATAGAAGATTCATCACTGAGAATAAAACAAATCAGAAAATTCTGGAGAACCATTCAGAATAAAGATATCCTTAAATAAAGACGAAAAGAAAAAATGGTAGCAAAGATTCTAAATCTAGTGATAATGCCTTTTAAAAACAAAGGTAAAATAAAAACTTTGTCAGACGTAAAAACGGTGGCAAAACTGATCACACACAGATGTACATTACAATAAATATTGAAGAAAATCCATTAGGCAGAAGGAACAACAAATAGTTGGAAAGCAGAATTTATATAAAGATGGAGAAGACCAGAAACAGTAATGAGTGGGTATAAAATATTTTTCTTGGTTTCAAAATATCCTTTAAAGATAGTTGTTTAAAACAAAATTATGAAAATGTAAGCTTTTCATGTACATAGAAGTGAAATGAATGACAGCAAGAACATAAAGACAAAAAGAAGGGAAGGGAATATACTGCTTTAATATTTATACAGAAAATTCAGCTACATTTTATGTCAGCATTTCTAGAGCAATGCAAATTATATCTTAAAACTATGGCTGAATTTTGCATAGTTTTCAGGAGACTGGCAACAAACTTCTAAATTTCCAATGATTTTTTTTTCTAATTTTATTTTATTTTTAAACTTTACATAATTGTATTAGTTTTGCCAAATATCAAAATGAATCCACCACAGGTATACATGTGTTCCCCATCCCGAACCCTCCTCCCTCCTCCCTCACCATACCATCCCTCTGGGCCGTCCCAGTGCACCAGCCCCAAGCATCCAGCATCGGGCATTGAACCTGGACTGGCAACTCGTTTCCTACATGATATTTTACATGTTTCATTGCCATTCTCCCAAATCTTCCCACCCTCTCCCTCTCCCACAGAGTCCCTAAGACTGTTCTATACATCAGTGTCTCTTTTGCT
The DNA here is from genome assembly GCF_003369695.1 of Bos indicus x Bos taurus. NCBI lineage: Eukaryota > Metazoa > Chordata > Mammalia > Artiodactyla > Bovidae > Bos > Bos indicus x Bos taurus. The sequence goes on from NC_040082.1 coordinate 82,502,389, forward strand.
GTCTCGTACACCTGGTTATTGTTACCATCTTTCTAAATTCCATATATATGCGTTAGTATACTGTATTTATGTTTTTCCTTCTGGGTTACTTCACTCTGTATAATAGGCTCCAGTTTCATCCACCTCATTAGAACTGATTCAAATGTATTCTTTTTAATGGCTGAGTAATACTCCATTGTGTATATGTACCACTGCTTTCTTATCCATTCATCTGCTGATGGACATCTAGGTTGCTTCCATGCCTTGGCTATTATAAACAGTGCTGCGATGAACATTGGGGTACACGTGTCTCTTTCCCTTCTGGTTTCCTCAGTGTGTATGCCCAGCAGTGGGGTTGCTGGATCATAAGGCAGTTCTATTTCCAGTTTTTTAAGGAATCTCCACACTGTTCTCCATAGTGGCTGTACTAGTTTGCATTCCCACCAACAGTGTAAGAGGGTTCCCTTTTCTCCACACCCTCTCCAGCATTTATTATTTGTAGACTTTTGGATCGCAGCCATTCTGACTGGTGTGAAATGGTACCTCATAGTGGTTTTGATTTGCATTTCTCTGATAATGAGTGATGTTGAGCATCTTTTCATGTGTTTGTTAGCCATCTGTATGTCTTCTTTGGAGAAATGTCTATTTAGTTCTTTGGCCCATTTTTTGATTGGGTCGTTTATTTTTCTGGAGTTGAGCTGGAGGAGTTGCTTGTATATTTTTGAGACTAGTTGTTTGTCGGTTGCTTCATTTGCTATTATTTTCTCCCATTCTGAAGGCTGTCTTTTCACCTTGCTAATAGTTTCCTTTGATGTGCAGAAGCTTTTAAGGTTAATTAGGTCCCATTTGTTTATTATTGCTTTTATTTCCAATATTCTGGGAGGTGGGTCATAGAGGATCCTGCTGTGATGTATGTCGGAGAGTATTTTGCCTATGTTCTCCTCTAGGAGTTTTATAGTTTCTGGTCTTACGTTTAGATCTTTAATCCATTTTGAGTTTATTTTTGTGTATGGTGTTAGAAAGTGGTCCAGTCCAATGATTTTTAAAGAAACACTATCAGATGGAAATATAACAATTTACCTTGCTTAATCTTGATATTAAAACTTGAGAAAGCATATATAACAAAACTATGAACTAATCTTATTTATAAATAAAAATATATAAATACTAATAGACTTAAGCAGTGTTTTATCAAGTATTTTACCAATTTTATCAGATACTTATCAAATAGTGTTTATTGATAAATGCTTATCACTTCTCTTTCCATATGTATATATAAAATATAAAAGCATTCTTTTGTGACCTATGCATTTTTTCTATTACTAAAATGTAATAACATCGAATAGGAATAAAGATTCTATTTACAAAGAAATCTACTTAAGCTCTGTTTAAACAGACTCACAAACTTATGGCTGCAGAAATAGAGAGTTGGGGATGGACATGTACACACTGCTATACTTAAAATGGATAACCAACAAGGACCTGCTGTATAGGCCATGGAACTTTGCTCAATCTTATGTGGCAGCCTGGATGGGAGGGAGGTTTGGAGGAAATGGATACATGTATATGTATGGCTGAGTCCCTTCCCTGTTCACCTGAAACTATCACAACACTGTTTGTTCAATTCAGTCGTGTCCGACTTAGTCGTGTCCAACTCTTTGCGACCCCATGAATCGCAGCACGCCAGGCCTCCCTGTCCATCACCAACTCCCGGAGTTCACTCAGTCTCACGTCCATCGAGTCAGTGATGCCATCCAGCCATCTCATCCTCTGTTGTCCCCTTCTCCTCCTGCCCCCAATCCCTCCCAGCATCAGAGTCTTCTCCAATGAGTCAACTCTACGCATGAGGTGGCCAAAGTACTGGAGTTTCAGCTTTAGCATCATTCCCTCCAAAGGAATCCCAGGGCTGATCTCCTTCAGAATGGACTGGTTGAATCTCCTTGCAGTCCAAGGGACTCTCAAGAGTCTTCTCCAACACCACAGTTCAAAAGCATCAATTCTTCGGTGCTCAGCTTTCTTCACAGTCCAACTCTAACATCCATACATGACAAAATAAAAAGTGTTGTTGTTTTTTTAAAAGCACTGTTTAAATAAAATATTTACTCTATTTCAAAAGTAATCACTAACCACTATATTAAAAACTAAAATAAAATTGGAAAGATACATAAAGTGTAACAAAAATTTTTCAGTTAGTAAACTGTATTTTATTCACTGCTTACATGTATTAATATTATAAAACGATCATAAAAATTAGTCTAGCTAACTTCCATCACCATAGATAATTACCAAAAATATTTTTTCTTATGAAAAGACTTTATATTTTTGTAGAAACTTTCAAATATGCAATTTCAGATACCAACTATGATCACCATACTGTACATTACATCCCCATGAATGTACTTATTTTATAACTAGAAGTTTGTACCTATAGATTCCCTTCACCCATTTTACCCACACTCTTGCTCTAGAGTGTGGGTAAAATGATGAGCTGCTCTACTTCAGCTCAGTTCAGTCGCTCAGTTGTGTCCGACTCTTTGCAACCCCCTGAACCGCAGTATGCCAGGCCTCCCTGTCCCTCACCAACTCCTGGAGTCCACCCAAACCCATGTCCATTGAGTTGGTGATACCATCCAACCATCTCATCCTCTGTCATCCCCTTCTCCTCCTGCCTTCAATCTTTCCCAACATCAGGGTCTTTTCAAATGAATCAGCTCTTCTCATCAGGCGGCCAAAGTACTGGAGTTTCAGCTTCAACATCAGTCCTTCCAGTGAACACCCAGGACTGATCTCCTTTAGGATGGACTGGTTGGATCTCCTTGCTGTCCAAGGGACTCTCAAGACTCTTCTCCAACACCACAGTTCAAAAGCATCAATTCTTTGGCGCTCAGCTTTCTTTGTAGTCCAACTCTCACATCCGTACATGACCACTGGAAAAACCATAACCTTAACTAGATGGACCTTTGTTGATAAAGTAATGTCTCTGCCTTTTTTATGCTGTCTAGGTTGATCATAACTTCCAAGGAGTAAGCGTCTTTTAATTTCATGGCTGCAGTCACCATCTGCAGTGATTTTGGAGCCCCCCAAAATAAAGTCAGCCACTGTTTCCCCATCTATTTGCCGTGAAGTGATGGGACCAGATGTTACGATATTAGTTTTCTGAATGTTGAGCTTTAAGCCAACTTTTTCACTCTCCTCTTTCACTTTCATCAGGAAACTGCAAATCTCTTTGTATCTGTGAGCTCGAACAGTATTTCTCTTTCTCTATTCAACTTATTTCATTTAGCATAATGCTCTCAAGGTCTATATTTTCACAAATGACAAGATTTTACTTTTATAGCTAAATAATATTTGCTTGTATAATATCTATCTATCTATCTATATATATATATATCCCACATCTTCTTTATCTTCTGTTTATCATTCAATAGATACTTAGGTTATTTCCACAAGTTGAATATTAAAAACAATGTTGCAGAGATTATAGGGCGGTGTCAATAAATTTTTTTGAGTAACTGTTTTAATTTTCTACAGATAAATACCCAGAAGTGGAATGACTGAATCATATGATAGTTCTATTTTCTAATTTTTTTGAAGACCCTCCACACTGTCTTCCTAATGGCTGCACCAGTTTACAATCTGCTCTTCGGTGCACAAGGGTTCCCTTTTCTCCACATCCTTGCAACATGTGTTGTTGTTCAGTCGCTAAGTCGTGGCCAACTCTTTGTGACCCCGTTGGCTTCCTGTGGCACACCAGGCTTCCCTGTCCTTCACTATCTCTCAGTTTGCTCAAATTCATGTCCATTGAGTCAATGATGCTATTTAATCATATTATCCTCTGCCACCCTCTTCTTTTCCCTTTAAGCTTACCCAGCATCAGGGTCTTTTCTAATGAGTCAGCTCTTCCCATCAGGTGGCCAAGGTGATTCAGTTTCAGCATCAGTCCTTCTAATGAATATTCAGGGTTGATTTCCTTTAGGAATGACTGGTTTTATCTCCTTGCTGTCCAAGGGGCTCACAAGAGTTTTCTCCAGCACTGCAATTCAAAAGCATCAGTTTTTCAGCATTCAACCTTCTTTATGGTTCACCTCTCACATGACTACTGGAAAAACCATAGCTTTGATTATATGGATATTTGTTGGCAATGAGATTTCTTTGTTTTTTAATACACTGTCTAGGTTTGTCATGGCTTTCCTTCCAAGGAGCAAGTGTCTTTTAATTTCATGGCTGCAGTCACGGTAGGCAGTGACCTTGGAGCCCAAGAAAATAAAATCTGTCACTGCTTCTACTTTTTCCCTTTCTATTTGTAACAAAATGATGAGACCAGATGCCACAATCTTAGTTTTAAATGTTGAGTTTCAAGCCAGCGTTTTCACTCTCCTCTTTTACTCTCATCAATAGGCTCTTTAGTTCCTCTTCAGTTTCTGCCATTAGGGTGGTATTATCCACATATCTGTGGTTGTTGATATTTCTCCTAGCAATCATGATTTCAACTTGTGATTCATCCAGCCCAGCATTTCACATGATATACTCTGCATTTAAGTTAAATAAACATGGTTACAATACACAGCCTTGTTTATTTCTTTCCCAATTCTGAACTATTTGTTTGTTTGTAAGGTCTAACCAATGCTTCTTGACTTGCATACAAGTTTCTCAGAAGGCAGATAAGGTGGTCTGGTATTCCCATCTCTTTCAAAATCTTTCAGTTTGTTGTGTTCCATACAGTCAAAGTCTTTCATATAGTGAATGAAGCAGAAGATGTTTTTCTGGAATTCCCTTGCTTTCTCTATGATCCCATGGATGCTGGCAATTTGATCTCGGATTCCTCTACCTTTTCTAAATCCAGCTTGTACATCTGGAAGTTCTCAGTTCATGTACTGCTGAAGTCTAGCTTGAAGGATTTTGAGCATAACCTTACTAGCATGAAAAATGAGCACAACTGTTGGGTATTTTGAACATTCTTTGGCACTGCCATTCTTTAGGACTGAAATGAAAACTGACATTTTCCAGTCCTATGGCCACTACTGAGCTTTCCAAATTTGATGACATATTGAGTGCAGCACTTTCACAGCATCATCTTTTAGGATTTGAAATAGCTCAGCTGTAATTCAATCACCTTCACTAGCCTTGTTCATAGTAATGCTTCCTAAGGCCTGCTTAACTTCACACTCCAGGATGTCTGGCTCTATATGAGTGACCATTCCATCATGGCCATCTGGGTCATTAAGACCTTTTTTATATAGTTCCTCTGTGTATTCTTGCCACCTCTTCTTAATCTTTTCTGTCTTTGTTAGGTCCTTATTGTTTCTGTCCTTTTTCATGCCCATCCTTGCATGAAATGTTCCCTTGATATCTCCAATTTTCTTAAAGAGATTTCTAGTCTTTCCCATTCTATTGCTTTCCTCTATTTATTTGCACTGTTCATTGAAGAAGGCCTTCTTATCACTCCTTGCTATTCTCTGGAACTCTCCATTCAGTTGGGTATATCTTTTCCTTTCTCCCTTGCTTTTCACTTCTTTTTTCCTCATCTATTTGTAAAGCCACCTCAGACAACCACTTAGCCTTCTTGCATTTCTTCTTGCAGTTAACAGAATTAAAATGGAAATAAGTACATATCTATCAATAATTACTCCAAATTTCAAGGGACAAAATGTTCCAATACAAAGTCATAAAGTGTCAGATTGGATTTAAAAACAAACAAACAAACAAACAAACAAATTATAGAGAAAAACTACAATATGCTGCCTACAAGAAATTCATTTCTGGGTGAAATATAGATAAACACTGAAAGTAGGGAGATGGAAGAAGATATTTGGGGTGGTTTTGGTCACTGCATCTCGTACAATGTTATGAACCTCTGTCCATAATTCTTCAGATACTGTCTACCAGATCTAATCCCTCGATCAGCAATATGTGTTACCTGTATATATTTTTTACAATAGCCATTATGACAGATGTGAGGTGATACATCATTGTGGTCTTAATTAAATTTAATTAAAAGGAATTAATTTAATTCAACCTAATTTAATAGAAATAACAGCAAACTATAAATCAACTGAAAAACAGGACTAAAATGGCAATAAGTATATGCCTATCAATAATTACTCTAAACGTCAAGGGACAAAACGCTCCAATTAAAAGACATAGAGTGTCAAATTTGATTAAAAAAAAACAAACAAACAATGACCTACAATATGCTGCCTACAAGAAACTCACTTCAGGTTGAAATACAGACACACAGTGAAAGTAGGGAGATGGAGAAAGATATCTGATGCAAATAGAAATGACAAGAAAGTGGAGTAGCAAAATTTATATCAGACAAAATAGACTTTAAAACCAAGACCAAAATAAACTTTAAAGAAAGGCAAAAAAAAAAAAAAAATGAACCATGTATTGATAAAAAGATCCAAACCAGAAGAGTATCTTATGCACCCAATTTAGGAACATCTAAATATATAAAACAAATATTAACAGACAATAGGGAGAGAAGTTGACCCTAATACAATAATACATAATACAGTAATAATACAAAAGAAGTTGACTTTAATACCCCTACTGACATCACTCAGGCAGAATAGCAGTATCTATTGAATGATAAACAGATAAAGAAGATGTGATTGATATATGTATTATACAAGCAAATATTTTTTAGCTATAAAAAAGAGTAAAATCTTGTCATCTGTGACAATACGGATGGACCTTGAGAGCATTATGCTAAATGAAACAAGTTGAACAGAGAAAGAGAAATACTGTTTGAGCTCACAGATACAAAGAGGTTTGCAGTTTCCTGAAACAGAGCAAGGGAGTGGGCAAAATGGATGAAGGGAATCTATAGGTACAAATTTCTAGTTATAAAATAAGTACATTCATCGGGGGTGGGGGGGTGGGGTGTAGTGTACAGTATGGTGACCATAGTTGATGTCTGAATTGCATATTTGAAAGTTTCTACAAAAAAAAATTATTAAAAGTCTCTTCATAAGAAAAAATATTTTTTATAATTATGTATGGTGATGGAAGTTAACTAGACTAATTTTTGTGATCATTTTGTAATATTAATACATGCAAACGGAATAAAAATACAGTTTACTAACTGAAAAATTGTTGCTACACTTTATGTATCTTTCCAGTTTTATTTTAGTTTTTAATATAGTGGTTAGTGATTGCTTTTGAAATAGAGTAAATATTTTATTTAAACAGTGCTTAAAAAAAAAAAACTTTTTATTTTGTATTGGTTAACAATGTTGTGATACTTCCTGGTGAACAAAAAAAGGACTCAGCCATACATATACATGTATCCATTCTCCTCCAAACTTCCCTCCCACTTATAGTAATTGGTCTGTTCGAGCTATACGTTCCTTTTTAACAAAGTCATCACAGGTTGTATGTTTCTAGAAACGTCCATTTTTTCTAGGCTATCCAATATGTTGACCTATAATTGTTAATAGTACTCTTTTAATTTTTTACATTTCTATGGTATCAGTTGTTATTTCCTCTCTTTCATTTCTTGTTTTGTTTTTATGGGTCCTCTCTCTTTTCTTCTAAATGAGATTAGCTAGTGATTTGTTAATTATGTTTCAAAAACTCACTCTTCGTTTTACTGAGCTTTCATATTGTTCTTTTGATCTCTATTTTATTTATTTCCTCTCTGGCCTATATTATTTTCTTCCTTCTGCTGACTTTGGATTTTATTTGTTGTTCTAATTCTTTTATATGGTGGGCTAGATTGTTTATTTGAGATTTTTCTTATTTATTGAGGAAGGCCTGTATTGATATAAACTTCCCTCTTAGAACAGATTTTGCTGCATCTCATAGAGTTTATACAGTTGTGTTTCATTGTCATTTGTCTTCAGGTATTTTCTGATCTCTTCCTTGATTTCATCATTGCTCCATTTTTTAAGTAGCACTTTGTATAGCCCATGTATTCATTTTTTTTCCCTACTTTATGTTGTTGCTTTCTAATTTCATACCAGAAAAGATACTTTAAATGCTTTCTATCATCTTAAATCTGCTGAGGCCTGTTTTGTAACCTAGTACGTAGTCTGCTCTAGAGAATGTTCCCTTTGTGTTTGAAAAGAATGTGTATTCTGTTATTTTGATGTAGTTCCCTATAGATATCACATAAGTTTAGTTGGCTTATCGTGGCATTTAGGACCTTTTGCCTACATGAGAGTCAGTTCAGTCGCTCAGTCATGTCCGACTCTTTGCAACCCCATGGACTGCAGCAAGCCAGGCCTCCCTGTGTGTCAACAACTCCCAGAGTTTATCCAAACTCATGTCCATTGAGTCAGTGATGCCACCCAACCATCTCATCCTCTGTCATCCCCTTCTCCTCCTGTCCTCAATCTTTTGCAGCATCAGGGTCTTTTCAAATGAGTCAGCTCTTTGCATCAGGTGGCCAAAATACTAGAGTTTCAGCTTCAACATCAGTACTTCCAATGAACACCCAGGACTGATCTCCTTTAGGATGGACTGGTTGGATCCCCTTGCAGTCCAAGGGACTCTCAAGAGTCTTCTCCAATACCACAGTTCAAAAGCATCAATTCTTTGGCACTCAGCTTTCTTCACAGTCCAACTCTCACATCCATACATGACTACTGGAAAAACCATAGCCTTGACTAGACGGACCTTTGTTGGCAAAGTAATGTCTCTGCTTTTTAATATGGAGAAGGGACTGGCTAACCACTTCAGTATTCTTGCCTTGAGAACCCCATGAACAGTATGAAAAGACATGTGAATAGGAAGACAGTACTGGGAAGCTGGCATTATTATTCCTAACAGCAACCCTTATTTAGTGACTGCATGGGTTGGTGCATAAATATCTCATCTCCCTCACGCCTAGCATAGGATTAACTGAGCCTCAACTGGGCACAGTGATAGCATGCCTAGTAACTCTCTGCTTGGCTCCCTTCTCTCAATTTTCTACCCTTCTACTGCTGGAGTCTAATATCTCCTCCTGCATAAATTGCTTTCCCTCAACTCCTTGGCTCAAGGTTCAGTTCAGTTCAGTTCAGTCGCTCAGTCGTGTCCGACTCTTTGCGACCCCATGAATCGCAGCACGCCAGGCCTCCCTGTCCATCACCAACTCCCGGAGTTCACTCAGACTCAAGTCCCTCGAGTCAGTGATGCCATCCAGCCATCTCATCCTCTGTCATCCCCTTCTTCTCCTGCCCCCAATCCCTCCCAGCATCAGAGTCTTTTCCAATGAGTCAGCTCTTCATATGAGGTGGCCAAAGTACTGGAGTTTCAGCTTCAGCATCATTCCTTACAAAGAAATCCCAGGGCTGATCTCCTTCAGAATGGACTGGTTGGATCTCCTTGCAGTCCAAGGGACTCTCAAGAGTCTTCTCCAACACCACAGTTCAAAAGCATCAATTCTTCGGCGCTCAGCCTTCTTCACAGTCCAACTCTCACATCCATACATGACCACAGGAAAAACCATAACCTTGACTAGACAGACCTTTGTTGGCAAAGTAATGTCTCTGCTTTTCAATATGCTATCCAGGTTGGTCATAACTTTCCTTCCTTCGTAAGCGTCTTTTAATTTCAAGCGTCTTTTAATTTTTTGGAGCCCTCCCAAAATAAAGTCTGACACTGCTTCCGCTGTTTCCCCATCTATTTCCCATGAAGTGATGGGACCGGATGCCATAATCTTCGTTTTCTGGATGTTGAGCTTTAAGCCAACTTTTTCACTCTCCACTTTCACTTTCATCAAGAGGCTTTTGAGTTCCTCTTCACTTTCTGCCATAAGGGTGGTGTCATCTCCATATCTGAGGTTATTGATATTTCTCCTGGCAATCTTGATTCCAGCTTGTGTTTCTTCTAGTCCAGCGTTTCTCATGATGTACTCTGCACATAAGTTAAATAGACAGGGTGACTATATACAGCCTTGACGTACTCCTTTTCCTATTTGGAACCAGTCTGTTGTTCCATGTCCAGTTCTAACTGTTGCTTCCTGACCTGCATACAAATTTCTTAAGAGGCAGATCAGGTGGTCTGGTATTCCCATCTCTTGCAGAATTTTCCAGTTTATTGTTATCTACACAGTCAAAGGCTTTGGCATAGTCAATAAAGCAGAAATAGATGTTTTTCTGGAATTCTCTTGCTTTTTCCATGATCCTGCAAATATCTTCCAAGCTAAGAATTCAGCCATATCGTGTTTGTAGATTGAAATTGTACATTGTGAGAGTATGGACACCACAAAAATGGCAACCACTACAGATCATATCTTTTGTGCCTCCAAAAGCCAGTTGCTAATCATTTACAGGTACATCACTACTTATTCTATTTCATCCTTTCCAGATGATGACACGTAGACTAGAGCAGGTAGCCAGGAGTGGTAAAATGCTGAGTGGAAATGCAAATGACAGAAAATTTATGTTAGACCCTGTAATTAAAGAATGATGTCCCTGGAAGATAAGGGAGAAGACTTAGCAGACATCTGATTTGTACCCATTATTTGGGAAAATGTTTATTTTGGACTGGAATCTAAAGTCTAAATGCACACTATTGTTGGATTATTGATCCTCATCTTTTCCAGGTGTAAAATGAGGTTAATAATGGTACCTACCTTTTAGGATAGTTGTGGAGATGATCTCTTGTAAAAAGAACAATACAGTGTCTGACACTTAGTAGGCTCCTAATAAATGTTTGCTATTTGCACATTTTGTTGCTAAGATTTAAGAGGCAATCATAATATTTAGTATGGAAATCCTTGGCAAATTCGTTACAGAATTTATTTAATAAGATTCATTATATTAGTTTTCCCCGTGAAATTTCTTTGCATGTCTCCTATGTGTAGGCAATATATTCAGGCATAAGAGACTTGCATAACTAGGGGATTATTTGTACTTTAAGGCTTACTGAAAGGGACGGCTGTCCTATGAGGTGTATTTCCTCAAACACTGTAAAATTGCAAAGGAAGCAGCTCTTCCTCTAGCAGGGCTGCCTTTTATCTTTAGCTGCTTACAAGCTCTTGGAACTCTTTGGGGATAATTGCAATGTAATGTGTAACAGCTGCTTACTAGGTAATTTACTCAGCTGCCACCACCTGTGGAGATTAGAATGGCTTTCCCCTCCTAACACTGGGCCCCTGGAATTTACAATCTTTTCCTTTTCTCTTCTCTGGTGGTATCACTCTTTCCCCTCATGCTTCACTAGGAAGTCAGCCATGTTAAAGTACACAAGTAGTGTGCCTGAAGGAGGAAATAAAAGCAAACAAACAAACTCTATGTGGGGTAGGTAGCCTTTAGGGCATAGTCTCTATGTGACCAGCAGGGCTAAACCTGAAGATGTATTAGGTTCCTCCAAGCCCACTTAAGTTTAGAATAGTGTTCTTACTTTTTTATGCTCTGTAGACACTTCGTACTCCAAGGCCAAAATTTGCCTGTTACTCCAGGTACCTCTTGACTTCCTACTTTTGCATTCCAGTCCCTTAGATAAAAAGGACATCTTTTTGAGGTATTAGTTTTAGAAGGTCTGGTAGGTCTTCATAGAACCATTCAACTTCAGCTTCTTCAGTATTACTGGTCAGGGCATAGACTTGGATTACCGTGATATTGAATAGTTTGCCTTGGAAACAGAGATCATTCTGTCGTCCTTGAGATGGAAACTGAGTACTGCATTTCCGACTTTTTTGTTGACTATGAAGGGTATTCCATTTCTTCTAAGGGATTCTTGCCCACGGTAGAAGATATAATGGTCATCTGAGTTAAATTCACTCATTCCAGTCCATTTTAGTTCACTGATTCCTAAAACTCTTGCTATCTGCTGTCTGACCACTTCCAATTTGCCTTGATTCATGGACCTGATATTCCAGGTTCCTATGCAATATTGCTCTTTACAGCATCGGACTTCACTTCCATCACCAGTCACATCCACAACTGGGTGTTGTTTTTGCTTTGGCTCCATCTCTTCATTCTTTCTGGAGTTATTTCTCCACTGATCTCCAGTAACATATTGGGCACCTACCGACCTGGGGAGTTCATCTCTCAGGTTCCTTTTTGCCTTTTCATACTGTTCAATGGCGTTCTCAAGGCAAGAATACTGAACTGGTTTACCATTCCCTTCTCATTTTGTCAGAACTCTCCATCAAAGGCTAACAGAGTTTTGCCAAGACAACACTGGTCATAGCAAACACCCTCTTCCAACAACACAAGAAAAGACTCTACACATGGATATCACCAAATGGTCAATACCAAAATCAGATTGATTATATTCTTTTCAGCCAAAGATAGAAAGCTCTATAAAGTCAGCAAAAACAAGACTGGGAGCTGACTGTGGCTCAGATCATGAATTCCTTATTGCCAAGTTCAGACTTAAATTTAAGAAAGTAGGGAAAACTACCAGATCATTCAGGTATGACCTAAATCAAGTCCCTTATGATTACTCAGTGGAAGTGACAAATAGATTCAAGGGATTAGATCTAATAGACAGAGTGCCTGAAAAACTATGGACAGAGGTTCGTGACATTGTACAGGAGGCATGATCAAGACCGTTCCCACAAAAAATGCAAAAAGGCAAAATGGTTGTCTGAGGAGGCCTTACAAATAGCTGAGAAAAGAAGAGAAGCTAAAGGCAAAGGAGAAAAGGAAAGATATACCCATTTGAATGCAGAGTTCCAAAGAATAGCAAGGAGAAATAGGAAAGCCTTCCTCAGTGATCAATGCAAAGAAATACATGAAAACAATAGAATGAGAAAGACTAGAGATTGCTTCAAGAAAATTAGAGATACCAAGGGAAATTTTCATGCAAAGATGGGCACAATAAAGGACACAAATGGTATGGACTTAACAGAAGCAGAAGATACTAAGAAGAGGTGGCAAGAATACACAGAAAAATTATACAAAAAAGATTATCATGATCCGTGTAACCACGATGGTGTGATCACTCACCTAGAGCCAGACATTCTGGAATGCGAAGTCAAGTGGGCCTTAGGAAACATCACTATGAACAAAGTTAGGGGAGGTGATGGAATTCCAGTTGAGCTATTTCAAACCCTAAAAGATGATGTTGTAAAAGTGCCACACTCAGTATGCCAGGAAATTTGGAAAACGCAGCAGTGACCACAGGACTAAAAAAGGTCAGTTTTCATTCCAATCACAAAGAAAGGCAATGTCAAAGAAAGCTCAAACTACCACACAGTTGCACTCATCTCACACGCAAGCAAAGTAATGCTCAAAATTCTCCAAGCCAGGCTTCAATGGTACATGAACCGTGAACTTCAGACATTCAAGCTGGATTTAGAAAAGCAAAGGAACCAGAGATCAAATTGCCAACATCTATTGGATCATGGAAAAAGCAAGAGAGTTGCAGAAAAAACATCTACTTCTGTTTTATTGACTAGGCCAAAGCCTTTGACTGTGTGGACCACAACAAACTGTGGAAAATTTTTAAAGAGAAGGGATACCAGACCACCTGACCTGACTCCTGAGAAATCTGTATGCAGGTCAAGAAGAAATAGTTAGAATTGGACATGGAACAACGGATTGGTTCCAAATCGGGAAAGGGGTACTTCAAGGCTGTATATTGTCACCAAGCTTATTTAACTTCTATGCAGAGTACATCATGCGAAATGCTGAGCTGGAAGAAGCCCAAGCTGGAATCAAGATTGCCAGGAGAAATATCAATAACCTCAGATGTGCAGATGACACCACCTTTATGGCAGAAAATGAAGAAGAACTAAAGAGCTTCTTGATGAAAGTGAAAGAGGAAACTGAAAAAGTTGGCTTAAAACTCAACATTCAGAAATGTTGTGATGGGACCATGGCATCTGGTCCCATCACTTCATGGCAAATAAATGGGGAAACAATGGAAACAGTGAGAGCCTTTATTTTCTTGGTCTCCAAAATCACTGCATATGGTGACTGCAGCCATGAAATTAAAAGATGCTTACTCCTTGGAAGGAAAGCTCTAATCAACCTAGACAGCATAGTAAAAAGCAGGGATATTACTTGGCCAACAAAGTCTGTCTAGTCAAAGCTATGGTTTTTCCAGTAGTCATGTATGGTTGTGAAAATTGGACTCTAAAGAAAGCTGAGCACTGAAGAATTGATGCTTCTGAACTTTGGCATTGGAGAAAACTTGTGAGAGTCCCTTGGACTGTAGGGAGTCCCTTGGACTGACAGTCCATCCTAAAGGAAATCAGTCCTGAATATTCATTGGAAGGACTGATGCTGAAGCTGAAACTCCAATACTTTTGCCACCTGATGTGAAGAACCGACTCATTTGAAAAGACCCTGATGCTGGGGAAGATTGAAGGTAGGAGGAGAAGGGACGACAGAGGATGAAATGGTTGGATGGCATCACTGACTCAATGGACATGAGTTTGAGTAGATTCCGGGAGTTGGTGATGGACAGGGAAGCCTGGCATGCTGCAGTCCATGGAGTCGCAAAGAGTAGTACATGACTGAGCAACTGAACTGAATAGACCCTTTGGAAGTGTTATGGGTTGAATTATGTCCACCCTAAAATATATGTTGTAGTCCTAACCTCTAGTATGTCAGAATGTGACCTTATTTGGAGATAGGATCTTTACTGAGTCAATCAAGTAAAGGTGAGGTCATTAGGGTGAGCCTTAATCCAGTAGTGACTGTAGTCCTTATGAAAAATGGGGAAATATGGAAAGAGACATATACACAAGGAGGAGGACATGTGAGGATGAAGGCAGATAGGAATGATCATCTAGAAGCCAAGGAATGTCAAACATTTCCAGAAAACCACTAGAGACTAAGAAAGAGTCATGGAACAGATTCTTCTTATAGTCCTCAGAAGAAGCCAACAGTGACAACACTTTGATCTCAGATTTGTAGCCTCCAGAACTGTGAAACAATAAACTTCTACTGTTTATGCTACTCAGCTTATAATACTTTGTTATGTCAGCTCTGGGAAACTGATAGAAGAAATCTGTGAAGGCACTAGACTTCTCAAAATATTTTTAAATGCATAAAATAACATAAAAAATAAGAGAAATAGATATATTAAAATATTGTAATCAAATTTTGCACAAAAGCATCTATGTGATATAGTCATATGTATTTCTATATTAATTTCTATATGTGATCCAGTAATGGATCAAAGAAAACCACTGCAGTTTTGAAGTATGCATTAATATTAAAGATATTTTGAGGTCTGCAACAAATTTAATGGGATTTTAAAATATCTGTGATTTCAACTGTTTATAGGTGCTGCTCTTATTACTATTGCTTATTGCCTATGTTCATGATTGAAGGAAACAGTAAATTCCAGTCAGAAAATTAGTAAAAGTTAGGTCAAATTCACTGACCATCTGAATTCCTTCTACAAACACCTTTAAGGACTGCAGACTCTGGACCGAGAACTTTGGCTTCAGAGAGTTCACTTCAAGGAAACTTCCCTTAATATAACATCTGGTCACTTTGCTTAATCTTAGCTGTTCATTTATAACTTGATGTCTAGTTTCCAGACTGTATATTCCCTGGGGATTAAAATGATAAGTAATCCTTCTTTATTATTCAATATTTCACAGACGTTATTCTCTTAGATCTGGCACTGATCTTAAAGTTGTTATTGTAGATTCCCAGAATTTAATGTTGCCTTTGATGTGGCTATAGAGCTTCCTATTGAAACCCCCTAAACAGCGCCTCTACTTCTTCTCTTTGTTTCCAAATCTGGATTGGTTGAAGTTCGATTCCTATTAATACATCTTAAACTCAGAAAACTCCATTTTCACTCATCGTATCTCACCTGTAAAGACCTGTTCTTTTCTGTCTTCACATTTCTATATCCTCCCAGACACTCAGTCTCCTGCTCTCACCAGTATGCAGTGAACCTCCTGAGACTTGGACAATCTCCAATTCCAGCAAGGACTATGTCTGCAGACTCCAGCTGAAGCAGATCTTGGCTTCATAGTCAAGGTCTATGGAAAAACCTTGACAGTGTTCTTGACACCTGTCTATCCATTCATATGACTCTTATTCTTTTACCCTTCACTTCCTAGACATGTCCTATTTTCATATTTCCCATCTGGTCTTTTTCCAAGATTTTTCCTCTTCCCTCTCACAATATTCCCTAAAACCTGCATGTTGGCTTCCCTGGCTTAACCCACTGACTTGCCTTGAATTGTCACTGTTGAGTCCTCTGACTTTTGACTGCTTCTCTTATACAGCAGTCCAATACTAGATGATATCTTATTTATGATAATTTCTTTGGCCTCTCATCTCAAACCTTGCTCAGTTACCAATTTCAAGATACTTTCATGTGTTTCTGTGTCAACAATTTCAGATTGTATTTACTCCTTCCAGTTGTGCCTCAGGTTTTTTGATCCCAGATACTGCCTAAGTGACATATGTACATGTGTGCATGCTAAGTTGCTTCCGTCATGTCCAACTCTTTGCAACCCTATGGACAGTAGCCCACTGGGCTGCTCTGTCCATGGGATTATCCAGGCAAGAATACTGGAGTGGGCTGCAATGCCCTTCTCCAAGAGATCTTCTCGACCCAGGGATCAAGTCCACATCTCCTACTTCTCCTGCATTGGCAAGCGGCACTTCCCTGGTGGCTCAGATGGTAAAGAATCTGGCTGCAATGTGGGAGACACAGGTTTGGTTCATAAGTTGGGAAGATTCCCTGTAGAAGGGAATGGCTACCCACTCCAGTATTCTTGCATGGAGAACTGAGGAGCCTGGCAGGCCACAGTCCATGGAGTCACAAAGAGTTGGACACGACTGAGTGACTAACACTTTTTCTTTACCACTAGCACAACAAAAGCATAATGAAACCCTCTCATTTCTCCCTCTATCCACTCTAGCGTAACTAATGAATGTCTTAAATTTTTGAGAAATATATATGTACATACAAATTTAAAGAGAATCAAGTTGATTTCAGTATTTATAATCAAGGTCCGTCTAGTCAAGGCTATGGTTTTTCCAGTGGTCATGTATGGATGCGAGAGATGGACTGTGAAGAAAGCTGAGCACTGAAGAATTGATGCTTTTGAACTGTGGTGTTGGAGAAGACTCTTGAGAGTCCCTTGGACTGCAAGGAGATCAAACCAGTCCATTCCAAAGGAGATCAGCCCTGGGTGTTCTTTGGAAGGAATGATGCTAAAGCTGAAACTCCAGTACTTTGGCCACCTCATGCGAAGAGTTGACTCATTGGAAAAGACTCTGATGCTGGGAGGGATTGGGGGCAGGAGGAGAAGGGGACGACAGAGGATGAGATGGCTGGATGGCATCACCGACTCAATGGATGTGAGTTTGAGTGAACTCTGGGAGATGGTAATGGACAGGGAGGCCTGGCGTGCTGTGATTCATGGGGTTGCAAAGAGTCGGACATGACTGAGCAAATGAACTGAACTGAACTGAGATACACAATTCACTTTAGTTTATGTTTTTCCTGTGTTATGCTAAATCCTTGAAGGACATTTAGTCATCTCTAAAGAATATGTATTAGGGTTCCCAGGTAGCTCGGTGATAATGAATCTGCCTGCCAATGAAGGAGATGCAGGAGATGAGGGTTAGATCCCTGAGTCAGGAAGATCCCCTGAAGAAGGAAATGGCAACACACTCCAGTATTATTGCCTGGAAAATCCCATTGACAGAGGAGACTGGCAGACTACAGTCCACAGGGTCACAAGAGCTGGACATGACTTAGTGACTGAGCACACATGCAAAAGAATATGTTTACCTTTTTGTTTTTGAATTGTTCACATTTGTTCTAGCGAAATTCTTATTCATGGTAATCACAGTAACATCATTTTAATCTGTTATTTGTGACTCAGTCATGGCTCTTAAGTGAGTGTGCCCAACACACCAGATACATGCCTGCACTGAAAACTTTTATCTTAATTCTATGAGGTTCCATGTAGGTGTCCCTACATTTTTTCTGCTGAATTTGGATTATATTGGATTAGAATCCATTCCTTTGGCAACATTTTGTTTCTGTGGGCTTTCATCAACCCACTTATAAAAGGCCCAACAGCATGTCTGTATTCAAAGCCTGAACCAGCTTGATGTATTAATGCTTGCAGAGGAAAACTATAATGATGGTGACTATTCTCAATTTGTTCTGTGAAACTGCCCAGCAATTCAGTTCTGTTTCTATTATTTCTGTTGGCTTTTTTCCTCCTCCGTAGCAGCTTTAAAAAATATTCCAATCTCCTAAAATCTTATATATTCTAACTTCACATGCCCTGAGCATATTGTATAAATACTTATTTCCAGTAGAAAACAGATAGCAGTTGATGACATGATATCAAACCTATAAATTTATTTGTATTTGCATAAAGACTGTCCTGTTTAACTTTTGTTAACAATGTAAGGAATGACTGACCCATGAAAAGACAATGCATGTATCAGTATTCTGACTTATCTATTTCAACTCCTCAGGGTCCTTGCTTCACCAGTATCCTTGCTTGTAGAACACAATGTCAGTGTCCTATGGCTATACCAATTCCTTTCTGTTCCCATATAAATCAATCAAATCTCATGGGAAGCCCCAGGGACTCTGCCTGATGGCATTTTCTGGCTGCAAGAGCTTGCTTAACCTGCATGTGAGTAGGAAGACAGTACTGGGAAGTTGGCATTATCATTCCTCACAGCAACCCTTATTTAGTGACTGCATGGGTTGGCGAATAAATATCTCATCTCCCTCATGCCTGCTGCTGTTGTGGCTGCTAAATCACTTCAGTCGTGTCCAACTCTGTGTGACCCCAGAGACATCAGCCCACCAGGCTCTCCCGTCCCTAGGATTCTCTAAGCAAGAACACTGGAGTGGGTTGCCATTTCCTTCTCCAATGCATGAAAGTAAAAAGTTAAAGTGAAGTCACCCAGTCGTGTCTGACTGTTAGCGACCACATGGACTGCAGCCTACCAGGCTCCTCTGTCCATGGGATTTTCCAGGCAAGAGCACTGGAGTTGGGTGCCATTACCTTCTCCTCCCTCATGCCTAGGGTAGGATTAACTGAACCTCATTTGGGCACAGTGATAGCATGCCTAGTAACTCTCTGATTGGCTCCATCTCTCAATTTTCTATCCTTTTACTGCTGCAGTCTAATATCTCCTCCTGCATAAGTCGCTTTCCCTCAACTCCTTGGATCAAGGTCAGTTTCTGTGGAATGGTGGTCAGTCATTCAATCACGCCCAACACTTTGCAGCCCTCATGAACTGTAGCCCACTAGTCTCCTCTGTCCATGGAATTTTCCAGGGAAGAATACTGGAAAAGATTGCCATATCTTACTTCAGGCATCTTCCCAACCAGGGATTGAACTCACATCGGCAAGCAGGTTCTTTATCACTAGCGCCACCTGGAAAGCCCCAGTTTCTAGCAGTAGTAGCGTTAGTCACTCAGTCATGTCCGACTCTTTGCGATCCCATGGACTGTAGCCCACAAGGGTCCTCTGTCCATTGGGGATTCTCCAGTCAAGAATACTGGAGTGGGTTGCCATTCCCTTCTCCAGAGGATTTTTCCCAACCCAGGGATCGAGTCTGGGTCTCCTGCATTGCAATCAGATTCTTTAGCATCTGAGCTACAGGGAAGTTCCTTCAAGTTTCTAGGGGATCTTAACTTAATGGTGGACTTAAGCCCAATTGCAAGGCAGGGCAATGCTAACATTAAGTAGAACGACAGGACATCCTGCCATCTGCTAGCCATCAAAACCCCTGTGGTAGTGTGGAATAGGGTATAAATCGGGGTTACACTGACTTACTCAGTAGCTCTACAGCCTGATCTCTGGTGATATGGAGTTGGTTGGCTTTTATTAATTGAGATAGATACTCTAATGGAAGAACAGAATAGACACAGATCAGACAACTATGGACTTGGGTTACAGTATAAAAGCTAAGAGTTGTCAGTGACAGTATTTAAGGAGACTTTTGTTTACTACAACAGGAGAGCAGATTCTGCTGAAAATCAGAAATCAGATTTGATTTTGAGAGTTGTGGAACTAAAAAGGGTGCTTATATCACAGCTTCTGCATAAAGATAGGGCCCTAATATGAAAGGATTGAGATTCTGAGACTAGAGTTGGAGATGTATAAGTGGATGCATTTAAGAACATGGAATCTTTAAATTCCCCCAAACCCTCTGGGCTGGTAAATGTGGCCCCTTCTCTCTTGATAATGGAGAAGCATGTGCCCCATTGCTTGGAAATTTTGCAGAACTCTCACCTGAATCAAATTCTTTATAAAACAATGCTTGCCTCCTCAGGATGTATACACATATTAACATTACATGTCTAATGTTTAAAAAAAGAGATGGCATAAGCCAACTGAAGGTACTTATCCATATTTTACTGTAATGATTATGTTTATTAATACCATAATAATATTTTGGCAGAGCCAAAATGGCAATTAGAAGGTCTTATTAACCTGTAAGGAACCTGTGGGAATGGCTAATAGACAATTGTGGTTCCAGGATAAAGAGACACAGGGATCTAACAAGAGTGCTGCTTTACTTATATGTTATAAAAACAACAAGAAAGGGCAAGCTGAAGGCTCATGTCGGTAATTACAATGTGCCGGGGTCCAGCCCCAGCAGGATCCAGGGGTACCCTCAGGATGATGGCATAGGCGAAAGGATAGCAAAACAAAAAGAACAGAGGCTTGATCTTCCTTGATTAATATAGAAAGCCAATAAAGCTCCTGTGTTCCAAGGAGTCATCCTGAAAGAAGAAGAGAGAGAGAAAAGGAAAAAAAGAATGACACGGGGAGACCAAGCTTCAGTGAGTGAGGCCCATAACTTTATTTTCAAAAGGAACTTTCATACCTTGACTTGTACATAGAAGGAAATGAAAGATGCAAAGTCATACAGAGTCAGCCCAAACATTACATCTGTTTTGTCTTTATCGAAACCAGGATTTTTTCTGCATACCTTTCCCGTAAACAATGTTGTGTACAATATCTTCTGGCCTTGGAGGCCTGTGGACATTTTATGACCCTTTTTTGATAAAGGCTGATCAGCCAGAAAACTTGTTTTCCCTTAAAGTGTTTCTTCTTTATTTCTCCCAGCCTCAGAAAGTACTAAACAGAGTTACATTCTTAGGGAGCAAAGGTGCAGTGAGTTACAACAAAGAAAGAACCAATTAGCTCAAAGGTCTGATGTGGTTAATTCTAAGGCTACTACTTGTTTTTCTTACATTCCAACTATGTTAACCAATGCACTCCCAGGTACACAGTGGATAAGGGATATGGGCACTTGGCAGCAAGCATTGGCCCAGTAATGAAGCCCTTTACCAGTACTATCTATTCTAATAATTTTTCATCTCTTAAAGGGCTCTATGCTCATTAGGACTTTTAGAATGTTTTGGCTTCCCGTGCCTTTCAAGGCTGGGGAGTTGTGAACAATCATGTGTGTTAATTGCAAGAGTATGGATAAACCTGTCAGGCAAGCTAGAATGACAACAGAGGGGTTAAAATAGAAATATTCCTTTCATGCCCAGGAGACTTATTAGTTAAAGCTCTAAGTTGACGTCTTCCAGAGAAAGGTGTTCGGGGATAGCCCCCTGTTAATGTCAGGAGAGTTGGTGAAAGGCACAAAATAGTAAGACAGACAGATTCTGGTTTTGGGGTAGATGCTCGAGCAGATCCAGGGGGTCCCTTGAGGCCTGATCTGCCTTTGCCTGTCAGGTTCTTTCCGCATGACCTTTGTCATGGGTGGGATCTCCCATGGTGGCTCCTGGCAACAATGGATAAATCACATTAAGTTCTCAAACCCAAATCCCATCAATTGAACACAAACCAGGTATTTCAAAGGAAAAAAAACCCAGAAGATCCACTAGCAATAATAGCAAGCATATTTAGTTCTGATACCCATCCTTTCAAATAGGGCTTGTGACCATTTACCAGACCAAGTGTACCTTGAGTAAAATGGGAATACCAAGATTTTTTGAGAGCTATTATACACAGAGTCTGAACTAACACTGATATCAGGAGACTCCAAATCTCATTATGGCCTTCTATTATTATAAAATGGGGTTCTAGTGCAACTCCATCTCAAGTAAGTACAGAGGGTCTATAGGTCTACCCTGAGTACAAAACTGATAGGTATATCTGGAAGCTGGAAGAGTCTTCACATTGACTTCTTAAACTTTGAGTTAAGAGATATTATGAAACTGCTCCTGCTTCTATAGGGCCAAGACAGTAAATTAGAAAAGTGATATTGCATTTGAAGTCGATGGGAGAAATTATCGCCACCCTCAAAGATTTAAAGTTTGACTTACTGATGAAGGAAGAAGAAGAAATTTATCACTGGTTATACATTGGTCCTGCTTATGAATCTGCCTGCAATGTGCTAGAGCTCTGTTTGATTCCTGGATTGGGAAGATCCCATGGAACAGGGAAAGGCTAGCCACTCCAATATTCTGGCTTGGAAAAGTCCATGGACTGTATAGCCCATGGGGTCGCAAAGAGTTGGACACGACTGAGCGACTTTCACTTTCACGCATTGGTCAGCCAATATGTTTATGCAACCTAAAAATGGACAGTTGCCACACTCTAACCCCATTCAAGGCAGTGCCCGAAAAAGAAGAAGGTAAATCTTCCCAGTCGACAGAGCTTTAGCAATATACCTGGTTCACTGACTTGGTATGAAGGGAGAAATAACTGAGGTAAAGATACACATAGACACAAAGGCAGTGGCAGATGGTTTGGTTAGGAGGCCTGAAATGAACAAGATTCAAAAGTTAAAGACAAGAACACAGGGAAGAAGAATACAGGTGGATCTATGTGAGTGGAATCAAAGTTTGCAGATATTTGTGTGAAGTTTGCAAATATTTGTTTTACATCAATTTCCACCAGAAAACACCAAAAGTCACTTCTGTAAAACAGATAAATTATCCAGTGGATATCAGCCAGCCTTGACCTTGGCCACCTCAGTCTTAGTACAAGAGGCTCTTGAAGAGAATAATTATATTGGCAGGAAAGGAGGCTCCGCACATTCTCTCAGCCACAGGCACCTTTCATCTGTGCTGATGTGTGTGATTTAGCCACTGCTGAATGTCTCATGTGCTGGCAGTAAAGACCAACACTGAGTCCTTGGTATGGTTTCATCCCTTGAGAACAACATCTGGACACCTGAAGGCAAATGGTTTGGAACAAACCCATTCCACCTGAGACAGGCCAAGGATAAATACATATACCTAGTATGAATTTTCCTTCTCAACTGGCAGAGCTATCCATGACCTCACAGAGTGTATGATTTAGCAACATTCAATCCTATCTTAATATCACCTTGATCCACCTAGACTATAACCACAGATGAGAAAAGGATCACATCTGTCATGGACACCACTGTGCTCCCTAACCCTTACAGAACTCTAGGCAGAATATAGATAATCAATTGATTGAGATGTATTTTTATTTTTTAAAAAAGGAAGGCATTTTGAAAACAAATCTCTCCTCAAGGATATTTAAAAGTATATTTCACACCCTTTCAATGAACTAACTATACATCATCTCCAGAGACAAACCCACTAAATTTTTCAGACATTATTTTCCAAGAATGAATAAAATATTAGTGAATTTCTCTTAAGTTCTCAGATACATGAGTTAGAGGAATAGGATTTTTTCACAAAGAGGTGAGTAAAGAATATAATAGAATTTATTTTTTAAGAGAGAAAAACATGAATTCAATCTCACATTCCTGATTATGTTCTCAGCTGGATAATTCATAAAAGTGTGAATTGATGCCACATTTGAGCAAGAAATCAAGCTTAAGTATATCATAGTGAGTTATATTGTGAAGTCTTAATAGTTTTTAATTTTTAAAAAAAGTTATCAAGTAGACCTTGGACAAACATAGCTCATATAAACTGTAGTATATTTAAGCAAAATAATGTGTAACCTCAAATAATTTTGCCTCACATGAAAATTCAAGGAGCTCATGGGACACTGGATATTATGAACTACATTTGATCAGAAGAAAGTTTTGTTGTGGCAATTCATAAAGAGTACTTGCTGATGACTCTAAAAGATACCTATAAAAATCTGGTCATATACATTTATTAAAGCAATAAAATCTCCATTATTATGAATTCTATAATACAATTATTTAGCTTTAGTTGTACGGGTATAACTATAACATACGTACATACAAATTAACAAGCATTTTTCTTGTAAGTTTGCCAGTCTTCAAGTGCAATGTTGCTGTGCCTACACAAATCATTATGTCTGCCTATCATGACCAAATGGCTAGAAATGGAAACATACATGGACACAGGGGTCATTCAATTACTGAATTGCCAAGGGATCCAAAAGTCATTTAGTACATTGATTATTTACAATTTTGTATGGATGTTTCTAAAAGCACATTTTTACAAATAAAGGCAAGTATGTAAACGATAATGCAATATGCTATAGATATTTCTAGTGAAAACAGTGTAAATAGACAGTGTTGGAAAATGCCAGGCAGTCAGTGCTCTAAATCTAAATTTAGATTTAACTTTTTTTCCCCATAAATCTATTTACTCACTTTTCTAGGCTGAATCCCGTAGTCCAACAGCTCTACACCTCAGCTCCCTGCCCCTCGGCTATGCTGACACAACAAAATCTCAACCTGGATGAACTTTTTCGGCTACATTCTCTGCTCTGATAAAAAAGGTTTCTAAAAAAAAGATCACGTGATCAGGTAGGTTAACGTGAGCACAATTTCATGACCTTTGATATCAAATGGGGCATTAACATTGCCAATTTCCTCCATCGTTTCCATATTCAACTCTCCACTCCTCACAGTGGCTCCATCCTCCTCAAATCCCTATATAGCATCTCTTCCAGCCTCACTCTAAGTAGGAAACTTTGCCTCTTCTCAAAGAAATTAGAAAATATGGTGGGGGATGAGGGGAGTATGGGAATGGACAAGACAGTCCCTTAGCTTTCTTTGTCCAATTTATAAAATCATGTCTTCATTCAAAATATCTTTTATTCCTATTCACACATCCCTTGGGGAAAATCCTCACCAACAATGGGCTGATAGTAGGAATAGGAATTAGAGATATTTGGCAAAATATTAACAATTAAAATCTTCCTTCTTTGGGCCTATCATTGTATTTTTTAGAAATACACTCCATGAAGAAGAGGGATGATAATATAGCTATTGTGTTTTTAAATAGCAAAAACATTGTAAGCTTTCCATCTTTTAATTATTAAGGAATTGGTCAAATAGACTGTTGTTGTTATTTAGTCACTAAGTTGTGTCCAACTCTTTTGTGACCCCATGGATGTAGCCTTCCAGGCTCCTCTATCCATGAGATTTTCCAGGCAAGAATACTGGAGTGGGTCACCATTCACTTCTTCAGATCTTCCTGAACCGGGGATCCAACCTTTATCTGCAGCATTAGCAGGTGGATTCTTTACCACTGAGCCACTTGGGAAGCCCTTAAATAGACTGCTGTAGACTAAATAAATGTTTGTTTTTCCACCTCAAAATTCACGTGGAAACTAATTCCCAGTATGATGGTATTAAAAGTTGAGCCGTTTGGTAGGTAATTTGATCCTAAAGGTAGAGAGTCCTCATGAAGATTACTGCCCTTATAAAAGAGACCTCAGAGAGCTCCCTGACCCTTCTGCCATGTGAGAAGACAGCCATCTATAAACAGGAAGTAGGCACAGAAGAATGCTGTTGTCTTGTTCTTGGGCTTTTAGCATCCAGAATTGCAAGAAATATATTTCTGCCCTTTAAGCCTGGGTTGTCTATGGTATTTTTGTTATAGCAGTCCCAATGAACTGAGGCAATATCCTACAATGGAATATTATGACTGCTGAGGAGACTAAAAATACTAGGAAGACTTTTAAAAACTGAAGTTGCTTTCTAGTACTAAGATAGAGAGATGTCTATATATATCCATAATATATTATGTAAAAGTGAAAAAATATATTCTTTACACTGAGATTTATAATTCTATTTTACATAATAGATATATATGCTTATCAGTTCGTTTTTTAAACCTTGAAAGAATAAATGGTTTTCAAAAACAGTTATCCTGTGCTAGATTTGAATTTACAGGGTCACTTTTAGATTCTAATTTGCATATCCTTGTATTCAAATTTTCTAAAGGAGGCAGATTACATTTACAATTAGAAAGAAAAAATTATTTAAAACTATTTTATGAAAGTCTAAGGACAAAATTCTAATGTAAAGCTATAATGGGCTCTCTCAGCAACATTACTTTATAAATTATCACCTTTCTTTGTAAAGTCTCCATTGGATGTTTCCTCTTTGCAGTTAGCGCCTGTACCTGATCTAGTCTATCTCATGTTATCCTTCTACCATATGCTACATCTAACAAATGTCCATCTCACTTCATCATCATGCTTGACATCTTGAATTAATTGTTTCTATGTCCTCACTGCTCTTTTATTTGGTTCTTTTATTTATCGATTTGCAGTGATCTGCTTCAGTATCTTGTATACGACAGTCTTCATTCTCACAAAAGTTCGCAAAGACCTCTTTGTGGATAAATCCAACAGGCAGTTTTCTGTTCTCTTCTTTGAACTTCCTGAGGTGTTTGCCACTGGTAACTACTTCTTCCTTGAATCTCTTCTATTAAATCCCATGATACCACATTTCTTTGGTTTTCCTCAACCAATATACCTGTTTCTTACCATTAATTTTTAGGGGTTCTTTTCATCTGCCTGCCTCTAAATGAATTTTATCTTCAACTGAACTACTTTTTAAAAAAAATTTATTTATTTTAATTGAAGGCTAATTACAATATTGTATTGGTTTTGCCATATATCAACATGAATCCGCCACAGTGTACACGTGCTCCCCATCCTGAACCCCCCTCCCACCTCCCTCCCCGTAGCATTCCTCTGGGTCCTCCAGAGGAATGCACCAGCCCCAAGCATCCTGTATCCTGCATCGAACCTGGACTGGCGATTCGTTTCTTATATGATATTATACATGTTTCAATGCCATTCTCCCAAATCATCCCACCTTCTCCATCTCCCACAGAGTCCAAAAGACTGTTCTATACATTTTTGAAGAGATACAAATAGAGGCAGAATATGTTCTAGAATTAAGAAAAGCTTGAGTTTGAATCTTGGCCCTGTCATAGGCTTATCAGGGGACCTGTGAAAAGTAGCTTTCTCCCTCTGGCATGTGTTTTCCCTGTAATAAAAAAGGAATTAGTTTTCTTATATGGGTGTTTTTTTGCATTAAATACTTACAACTATGAATGTCATATAATAAATATTTAACAGCTGGTGCTGTTACTACTCTGATTTTGTAATCTCTCCTGGGAAACCTCTACTCTACAACTATTACATATAAACCAATGACAACCTACTCTTTCATTTCTAGCCCAAACTCTCTCCTAAACTTGTAAACTATTAGATAGATCTATTTCATGGTAATCAAAATTAACATCCAAATCTAATCTCAGTTAGCTCTCTGACAGTCCTCAGAAAAATTTGTCCTTCTGAATGGATGGGGTGACAGTCATTGAATTCTCCTAAATGAAAATCAGGAAGACATCTTTAGTGTTCCCTTTTTCATTTTTTTACATAGTCACTAAATATTGTTGATTCTTACTCTACAATATTTGTAAAATTTATCCACTTTTACCTTTTCACCATCTCAGTTTATGACATCAACTCCTATGCTGGTTACAGCTAGTGGCTCTTGATCTCCCATACCTTTAGGTTTACATTTTTAATTCTGCTTATTCTTTTCATCATCTATTTATACACTGTAATTATTAACTATTCTTAAGTTCTTAAAATATTTCTATGACTTTCCTATATTTTGGCCCCATTTGTTACCACCACTCTCATTATGGTCTCTCCATTACCACCTGCCAATCCATCCTTTATACATTACAAAACAGTATTAAATTCCTCTAATGAGCTTTATATCTTCAACCTGTAACATACTACCTTCTCTCTTCAATCTACTCCCCTCTTCTCTTGATTGAAATGCATTCACTCTTTAGATACTACTTCCTGTGGTAATTTTCTTTCCAAAATCTTATCTAGCTTCCCCCTTCACTTCATTTCCTCTCATAAAAATATATATACCTGTATCAAAATACTTGTTTCAGGAAGTTAAAATTTCCATTTTCATATGTCTTTTTCTTTGAACCAATATTTCTCAATTCATATCTGTTTCTTCTCTGAGGTAATTTTCTCAAACAAATGTGAAATGGAATCACCTAGGATGCTTATCAGAGCTTCCCTTGTGGCTCAGATGGTAAAGAATCTGCTTGCAATGTGGGAGATCTGGGTTCAATCCCTGGGTTGGGAAGATCCCCTGGAGAAGGGACAGGCTGTCCACTTCAGTATTCTGGCTTATCAATTATCTATATTCCTGAGTCCCACTTCTAGTTAAATATTACAAAAGGATCACTTGTTGCAAATATTTCATGTTGCAAAGGATCACATGTTGCAAAGGCATCGAATAATGTAAAAGAATAACATCTTTTCCCTGACAAAACTCAATTAAAGGGTAGTACAATAAATCAAAATGTCATTGTTACAATAGTAGCCTGCAAGTCCAGAAATACAATAGAAATAAGGAAGATGAACCTATTTCAATCAATTTTTGGAAGGTGGGAAGCAAATGATAAGATGATAACTATCTTGGTGCAGTGGAAGAACTTAACATTTTAGTGCCAGGAAAAGGGAAACACTGACCATAAATAGCCAGTTTGCCCCAAGAATGGTCTGAGAAGTTTAGCACCTAAACATCAGGCTGAAGCTGAAAACATAAAAATATCTGGAAACCTACATTCCAAACAGGTGGAAAAAAAAAAAAAAACAAACAGGCCCTCAATCCATTTGCACACAAATAAGTGACTAAACTTTTTTCTCCAGACTCTACATGATTCCGTTTAGACTGGGCAAACTGCAAATAGTAGGTTCAAAATTCAAGAATAGTATGCACCTTACAAAGAGGTTTCCACATGTGGCTGGAAACAGGGATTAAGTAAATGTCTATGTATTATTTTATTGAAAGGATTCTGAGAAAATGGTGAAGTAGGAAGGGCCAGGAATCTTTGTCCTCACCTAGACAACATGTGTACTGTCAGAACCTATCTGCTGTAACTACCTTAGAGCTCAGTAGTCTCTTGAAGAGTTGCAACTTCTAGGGGAAAGCTTACAGAATAAATTGCAGTTCAGTTCAGTTCAGTCACTTAGTCATGTCCAACTCTTTGTGACCCCATGGACTGTAGCACGCCAGGCTTCCCTGTCCATCACCAACTCCCAGAGCCTACTCAAACTCATGTCCATTGGAGTCAGTGATCCCACCCAACCATCTCATTCTCTGTTGTCCCCTTCTCTTCCTGCCCTCAATTTTTCCCAGCAACAGGGTCTTTTCAAATGAGTTCTTCACATCAGGTGGACAAAGTACTGGAGTTTTGGCTTCAGCATCTGTCCTTCCAATGAATATTTAGGACTGATTTCCTTTAGGATGGACTGATTGGATCTCCTTGCAGTCCAAGGGACTCTCAAGAGTCTTCTCCAACACCACAGTTCAAAACCATCAATTCTTCGGTGCTCAGCTTTCTTTATAGTCCAACTCTCACATCCATACATGACTGCTGGAAAAACCATAGCTTTGACTAGACAGACTTTTGTTGGCAGTTAGTGTAAGGCAATTACAGTATTAGCTCAGCAGTGGCTACCCACCTGCCACCCTAACTCTGTATCAGCAAACTTGTACATATTCTTGCAGCAGCTTCCACACACCTATGGGACACAAGGTGGGTAAAAAGGACCCTGTTCTTCAAGTATCTAGGATCTACATTCTGATCACTGAGTTCTGCTTCTGACCATGGAAGTGCAGACATAGAAATAGGCAACTATGGTGATACCACTACTTCCTTTATTGTAAGTCCCTTCTTGGGCTGAAACAACTACTAGGGTATCTAGAGGGACAATACCTTAATCCACACACCCCCTTTTTACCCTTATTCCTCCCTTTGTGAGCCAGACATTACAGAGTTGAATATTCAAAAGTAACTACATATATGGAGGAAAAGAAGGTAACTGTGCATAGCCAGAGAAAAGCAAAGACTCAAAAAAGATCTGAAAGACCTCAAGTTTAAACCTCAGTATGATCCTTAGAATGGCAATTGCCTAAAACAACCAAATCAAAAACAAAAACAGCAAACCCTATTCACTTCAGCACTCAAGACACACACAGACTAAAAGTGAGAGGATGGAAACATATACTATATGCAACTGAAAATGATAAGATAGTGGCAGTATTTTTCTAGAAGTACTAAAAAAATAGACTTTAAAACAAATTCTGAAACAAAAGACAAAAAAGGGCATCATATAATGATAAAAGGATTAATATAAAAAGAGGATATAACACTTGTTAATATACACACTTAACACTGTAACTCCCAAATATATAAATAAAATATTAACAGACATAAAGGGAGAAATTGACAATAATGCATTGATGCATTGTTTTTGTAATGTTGGGGACTTTAATACCCTAATCATCCATACCAAAAAAAAAAAAAAAAATCAATAAGGAAATAGTATACTTAACAGACACAATATAGCAGTTGGATTTAATAGCTACTTACAGGATAGTACATCCAAAAATAGAAGAATAATCATTATTTTCAAATCCACATGGAACCGTCTCTAGGAGAGATCACAGGCTATGCCACAAAACAAGTCTCAACAACTTTAAGAGGATAAAACATATCAAGAATTTCTTCTGACCACATTGTATGAAACTAGAAATCAATTACAGAAAGAAAAAAAGAAAACACAGAAACGTATGAAGACTAAATAGCATACGACTAAAAAAATAGGTCAATGAAGAAATCAAAGAGAAAATAAAAAAAAATATCATAAGACTGTAACTCAGATGGTAAAGAATCTACCTGCAATGCAGGAGACCTGCATTTGATCCCTGGGTTGGGAAGATCGCCTGGAGTAGGGCATGGTAACCCACTCTAGTATTCTTGCCTGGAGAATCCCCAAGCACAGAGGAGACTGGCAGGCTACAGTCCATGGGGTCTCAAAGAGTCGGACATGACTAAGCAACTCTCACACACACCATAAGACAAAGGAAAATGGAAACACAATTTTCCATCATCTACAGGACTCACAAAAATGCTAACAGGGAAATTTATAGCAATATAGGCCTATCTCAAGGAAAATGAATAATCTCAAATAAGCAATCTAATCAACCATCTTTAAGAATTAGAGAAAGAACAAAGAAAACCCAAAGGTAGGAGAAAGAAGGAAGTGATTTAAAAAGAGGAAATAAAAAAGAAAGGCAAAAAAAAAGAGAAAAGAAAAATGAAAGCAACAGTTGGTTTTGTGAAAAGATAAACTAAATTGATAAACCTTTAAGAAGGATCATCAAGAAAATAAAGAGAAGATCCAAACAAACAATACAAGAAATAAAAGAAGTAAAATAACAACCAATATCAGAGAGATGAAAAATTCATATGAGAATTCTTGTGACCCCCATGGACTGCAGCACACCAGGCTTCCCTGTCCATCACCAACTCCCAGAAATTGCTCAAACTCATGGCCATTGAGTCAATGATGCCATCCAAGCATCTCATCCTCGATCATCCCCTTCTCCTTCTGCCTTCAATCTTTCCCAGCATCAGGGTCTTTTCCAATGAGTCAGTTCTTCACATGAACAAAATAGAAATGTTAACAACAAGAGAGACAAAATGAAACCATGAGGAAATTCTAGAACTAAAAAGTACAAAATGTTAAATGAAAATTTCACTAGAGGGATTCAAATGCAGATTTGAGCAAGCAGAAGAATCTGTAAATCTGAAAACAGAACAATTGAAATCATTGAATCTGAAGAACAGAAAAAAAAATTAAAGAAAAGTGAATAGAGCCTAAGGGACCTGTTGCTATTGCTATTGCTAAGTCACTTCAGTCGTGTCCAACTCTGTGTGACCCAATAGATGGCAGCCCACCAGGCTCCCCGTCCCTGGGATTCTCCAGGCAAGAACACTGGAGTGGGTTGCCATTTCCTTCTCCAATGTATGAAAGTGAGAAGTGAAAGTGAAGTCACTCAGTCGTGTCCGACCCTCAGCGACCCCATAGACTGCAGCCTTCTAGGCTCCTCCATCCATGGGATTTTCCAGGCAAGAGTACTAGAGTGGGGTGCCATTGCCTTCTCCGAAGGGACCTGTAGGACACTACTAAATGGACTGTGGGAGTTCCAGAAGGAAAAGAGAGCCAGAAAGTGGTAGAGAGATTATTTGAAGAAATAATAGCAAAAAACTTGCCATGCTTGATAAAGATGTGTATATATATATCTTCTCTGAATCTGAAAATCTCAAAAAAACTTTAATTTTTTTAATTTTTTAATATAAATTTATTTAATTGGAGGTTAATTACTTTACAATATTGTATTGGTTTTGCCATACATCAACATGAATCCGCCACAGGTGTATACGTGTTCCCCATCCTGAAGCCCCCTTCCTCCACCCTCCCCATACCACCCCTCTGGGTAAAAAGGAGGTTCAAAAAGGAGGGGATATATGTATACCTATGGCTGATTCATGCTGAGGTTTGACAGAAAACAACTAAACTCTGTAAAGCAATTATCCGTCAATTAAAAAATAAATGTAAAAAGAGCTATAATTGATATTCTTAGAGGGTTTGAATGAGAACTGCATTTATAAAATAGCAGCCAAAAAATACACAAAGAAATGTGAATCAGATTTTCAACAGCATCACAAAAGATAGAAGATAGTAAAACTATGCTTTCTTTCAAAATTATAAGAGAAAATCTACAATTCATTCCAAAGTTCAACATCCAATCAAACTTTCAATCAAGTATGAAGATAGACTAAAGATGCATATCTCCTTTAAACATACAAGTTCTTTCTCAGAAAGTTACCAAAAACTTCACTCTAGTAAAATAAGACTATAAACCAAGAAAGAAAAACTTCCTGCTATAACAAGAATTTGATTGGCTCAGCTTGTGTCAGGAATATACTTGTACTTCAACTGCCAGTGAAGCAGGAGGCAGAATCATGGTACAATTTAGCAGACTACTTCCTGTGGATTTTTTCACTGAGAGTACAAGAGGGGAAAAAAACATACTTTGTGGTTTAAGCAGGTCCAGCCACATTATTTTTGAAGAAAGAATTTGAATCTCACAGTGGTGATTAACTTATTCAAGGTCATATAATTTGATAGTAGTGGAGTCAGGGCTGGGATTCAGTTTTTAGTTCCTAATTCAGTCCTCTTTCAACTTTGCTAACATCAGAACATGGAATTTCATCCCTGTTGGACATTTACAGCTACCAATTAACTCTAGCCTAGCCTAATAGTAAGTACTAGTTGAGACACTAAAGAATTAAAAAACATAATACAAATTCAGGTATAACGAATATTGATTTTTCATATACACACACGCACACACAGTGATAGTGATAGTGAAGTCGCTCAGTCATGTCCGACTCTTTGAGACCCCATGGACAGTAGCCAACCAATCTTCTCCGTCCATGGCATTTTCCAGGCAAGAATACTGGCGTGGGTTGCCATTTCCTTCTCCAGGGGATCTTCCCGACCCAGGGATCAAAGCCAGGTCTCCCACATTGTAGGCAGATACTTTACTGTCTGAGCCACCAGGGAAGGCCAAATATATATATGGCAAAGACATTACTTTGCCAACAAAAGTCCATCTACTCAATGCTATGGTTTTTCCAGTAGTCATGTATGGATGTGAGAGTCAGACTATAAAGAAAGCTGAGTGCCAAAGAATTGATGGTTTTGAACTGTGGTGTTGGAGAAGACTCTTGAGAGTCCCATGGACTGCAAGGAGATCCAACCAGTCCATCCTAAAGGAGATCAGTCCTGGGTGTTCACTGGAAGGACTGATGCTGAAGCTGAAACTCCAATACTTTGGCCACCTCATGAGAAGAGTTGGCTCATTGGAAAAGACCCTGATGCTGGGAGGGATTGTGGGCAGGAGGAGAAGGGGACGACAGAGGATGAGATGGCTGGATGGCATCACTGACTCAATGGACATGAGTTTGAGTAGGCTCTGGGAGTTGTTGATGGACAGGGAGGCCTGGTGTGCTGCACGGGTTGCAAAGAATCAGACACGACTGAGCGACTGAACTGAACTGAACTGAAACGTACCCATACTTCAAAACACAAAAGTTTTACTTCTCCTTGAAGCTTACAGAAATTATTCTAGTTCCTGATGATTTTCCTTTTACATTCTTCTAACAGTAAAGTAAGCACTATAAATATTAAACGTAATTACATTATTCCTTGAGTTTACCTAATTTGACCTTATATACTATACTCTTTATTGTTGGTATTCAGTCGATAACTCATGTCCGACTCTTTTGTAGCCCCATGGACTGTAACCTGCTTAAATGTTTGTCTTAAAGGGAACAGAACTTAATGTTATAAAATAGGTGACATTCATTTTTTAATTCTACAGTGAGTGTCACCTATTCCATAACATTAAATTTAGCTGAATCATACTCTATTCCCATTATGGTGATACATATTTTTGCCAGCTTCATGGCAAAAGTTTTTCTAAAGTTTCATACATAATAAAAGCTCAAAGTTTTCTGAAAGCTCCAAATGCTATTATAAACATATGGCGGCAGAAATGACTAGAGCTGCAAAGTATGTTACCCTTTTCAAACTATTTATGGGTTAAAAATAGCAGAAACTGATTTCAGACAAAGCAATAATCTACCATGAACATAAGGAGAAGTAAGCGCATCCTTATATGCCAGCTTGGTAAATTATTGCTATACAGACAGACCTTCAGTCTTGGACAAGGGGGAACAAAATCAATATTAATCCAGTCATACTTGTAATGGAAGGATGTGGTCATATGAAGTATTACTGGCTAGTGCAAGATCATAGTCTGAATTTGAAGACAGATGCTGTATGCTTGCTATGGAAACAATAGACCGTGACATTGTATTTGATATGGAAAAATCAATCACAGCATTAATAGCTAGAAACTGCTCCACTCTGAGGCGAGAATACAAAGTACCTCAAGTCATTGTTAAATAGAAGTTTCATGATTGTTTAACCACTTGAGAGGCCAAAGCAATTAAAATATCATCTGTCAATACTTTTCTAGTATTTGTTTTCAGAAGTAATAAATGTTTTCTCAACAACTATTGTTTTGATGTAAATGAGGACAATACAGAAAAAATAAAAAAGAACCATCAGTACCAGGTTCACATTTTCCAGAAGGAAGTGGTTTCAGATTTTATTTGGAGATGGAAAAGGCCAAAGTCCCTCCAGGCACTTTTTCTGGAATCCATCAGGTAGAACAGGGTTTACAAAGATCTGGCAGTGTGGATCGGAATTATCAAGTAACAACCAGAGGGTACAACCTTCAGGCCTCAGGGATCTGGTGTGAATTCATCTCTGGCTGTGACCACACACATGTGGTGAAGTGGCACTCCACTGGCAGGATTCAGACGTTTAATTCCCAATGGCGCATGGAGAAGTTATTGCGTAGTTTCATTGTGCTTGGAAATAGCTGGCTAATGTAGGCAAAGTGGGAGCTTACTCCAGAAAGACAGGTTGAGGTACTGAATACCTTCCCAAGGAGTCTGAATTTAAAATCTAAGGAAACAAAGTACATCTTCCCAAGATTTTAAAGAAATGAAATAATAAAATCAAATGTATATTTTAGAAAAATAGCTATGGTGGCAATATGGATGACAGATTAAAGAGGGAAGATTCTGGGAACAAGAACCATGTAGGATACTAAAAGCAATTTGCAAAGAACTTCAACAAAGGCAGTTACTAATAACAGGAGAAGGCAAAGATGGGGATGTGGAAGAGTAGACTAGAAAGAATTCATGCAGATATGAGAGGAAATAATAGAAAATGATACTGAGGTTTTTTTCTTTGTAAGCCTAGTTAGGTATTAAAGTCTTTAATAGATTTAGGAAGAAACAAGATGAGAATAATTGCAAACTGCAAACAAACCCCATATTTTAGGGCTTCAAAGTTACCTCTAATTATAATTTTCTTTGATGAACAGTGAGGGAAGAAAATAAATTTCATTTGAATTTTGCTTTAAATCCCTGCTCACCTGTTATCGGCCTTATACTTGGAAATATTACTTAACATGACTGGGAGCTTCAGCAGTTTTCAAAAATGAAATGATTTCCACCATTATTTGTGTGAAAACCAAATGACATGGACATATGACTATTTTATATTAGTAGAAGTTAAATAAACAGCATCAATACTATCAGTATTTTTGAAACTTTTAATTAGAAAGTGAAAATTATATTGAATATAACTTAAAAAATATGTAATTTTAATACCCTCTAAACATCAATAGTTTATTTTAAAGAAAATTATTTTGAAAAAGTATAGTTTTTCCTGAATGAATTAAGAAAAAGTATAGTTTTTCCTGAATGAATTCTATAAATATGCATAGAACATAAAAATGCACACAAAATAGTAATTTCACAACAGCTATTTTCTGCAGAATATAGTTTAAAGATGGAACCATTTTCCTGTTTGTGAAATTCTGTATTTCAATATATAACATGAACCTGGTTGTTTCATCTTCTTGAATACTTTTCCTTTTGCCCAGATGATCATGAAATCTTATATAAGAAACTAGATCTTAAATTTCAAGAATGTTCATGTATCTCAGGATAGTTTCTCATATTTCTCTTTCATCCTGTGTCCATGCCTTATTGTCTGTAGCAAGTCAATTAAAAAGAAAAAAGCATTTACTGTTTATTCCTCTACCTCCTTTACCTTTACATCTTTGATCAGCAACTTCTTAGACCAGGAATAAGTAGTCTTTTCCAAAAATTTTTATTGTTAAAGGAAGAGTTGTCAGTTCCCACATATAAGGTGGTATAAGACAAATATTAAACAACTATTCTTCATTCATTCACCTCTCTCATTCTCTCTGTCTATCTCTCTCTACCTTCTTTCTCAATTCTGATTTTTCTCTTGACATTGCTGAGCAGTATATTGGGTGCCACAAAGTACTTCCAGCTCTGTAGAAAATATAAATTGTCTAGATCTACAACTGCTGATGTTCCCCAAACCAAGATATATAGGTCTTAAACCTTACATTTGACATCAGGTGAAGTTTCGTAGTCGTGTCTGATTCTGCGACCCCATGGACTGTAGCCCACCAGGCTACTCAGCCCATGGGATTTTCCAGGCAAGAATACTGGAGTGGGATGCCGTTTCCTTCTCCTTTAACATCAGAGTTTGTTCTAAATTCAGCACTATTTGTCAATCTCTTTCATGTAATGTCTCCTCTTCAACATTTTTACAAATCCAAGATGTTGTTAAACCATTTCCTACCATAGAAAATGGGTATTTCCATATTTTAATGTTTTAACTTAATACATCTAATTAAATAGAACTTGCAGAAATTAATTTGGCACTCTTCAACCTTCTATGGGCTTCCCTGATAGCTCAGATGGTAAAGAATCTGCCCGTAACGTGGGAGATCGGGGTTCAATCCCTGGGTCAGGAAGATCCCTCGGAGAAGGGAATGGCAACCCACTCCAATCTTCTTGCCTGGAGAATCCCATGGACAGAGGAGCCTGGCAGGCTATAGTCCACGGGGTCGCAAAGAGTCAGACATGATGGAGCACTAACCCTTTGAGTTTCAATCCTTCTAAATCTATCTAGAGCTATACTAGTTCACATCAACGACTAAGTATAGGGCATTGACCATGCATAATACCAAGTCTTATGCATAATACTATGTAGACAGTCAAAAATAATTATTGAGAGAAGAGTGAAGTAGTTTACGTAGTTGCATAATCTTAAGTAACTTACTCTTCTTGCCTGATTTTCTTGCCTATACAGAATTTACAATTACTTTCATCTCAATGGTAATTGTGAGATTAAATGAGATAACACATATCAAGTGCCAGATACAGCATGTGTCAAAGAAAATAGTAACTACTATTGCCGAGAATGACTGAAGCACCTTAGCACTCAAAATAATACTGTACAGTAGAAAGATAATGTGAGATGCATATGTAATTTTAAATTTTCTAGTAGTTATAATTTCAAAGTTTAACAAAAGGTAAATTAACTTTAATAATATAAACTAATACAATTATGTAAAGTTTAAAAATAAAATAAAATTTAAAAATAAATAACTAAAAGTTATACAGAAAAAAAAAGAAATTCTTTATATCAACATATAATCAAAATAAAATGTTATTAATGAGATATTTCACATTCTTGTTTTTTATAATACATCTATAGAATCCACAGTGTACTTCATATTTACAGAACATCTCAATTTAGACTAGCCATACTTCAAGTGCTAAATTGCTAAGTATAGCTAATGGTTGTTAATGGCTACACAGATCTAGATGCTTATTAACTTCAGATGTGAGTGATATGTAACTCTGGGTGAGTCATTTCTTTACAAGTGGGTTCAAAACTCCTTAAAAAAAAAAAGGAAAAAGAAAATAGCTCTATGGAATATATCATGACCAGGTTCCTGATGACCTTACTATTTTCTTTTAAAGTGTTCTTAATAAATACTATGTTTCAAGTAAATAAACAATAAGAATAATACAATTTGAATTTAGAAAAAATAATTATGATCACCTCTTTAAAAGTATGGGAAGTCAGCCCTTGTTTTAGGAAACACATATTTTTTTTTGTTGTTTTTTGGTTATAAAATTTTATTTTTTTTAATATAAATTTATTCATTTTAATTGGAGGCTAATTACTTTACAATATTGTATTGGTTTTGCCATACATCAACATGAATCCGCCACAGGTGTATAAGTGTTCCCCATCCTGAACCCCCCTCCCACCTCCCTTCCGGTACCATCCCTTTGGTTCATCCCAGTACACCAGCCCCAGGCATCCTGTATCCTGCATCGAACCTGGACTGGCGATTCGGGAAACACACATTTTGAAACTGTTAAACTTACACAGAATCCTAGAGTAAGCTTGGTTCTCACAGAAGCAAAAAGATGCACACAGCATTTAAAATGTTATTAAAATACTTTGAAGAATGTTTCTATTCCCACTGGGCTAACAATACAAAAGCCCTCCTAGGGCCCACCCTAGGTTTGCCAGCTCAATGAACCCTCTTAGGCAGTTAAAAAAAAAGAAAATCCCTTCACCTTCTCCTCTTTGCTACATGAGCTGATTTCACAGACTCTTTACATGCCTTATTTACTATTCATTTTCATCTTCGGAAGAGAAATTTGAAATATTTATTCATAGGACATTGTTCTTTTAAAATGCTTCCAAAGCCAAGGATTTCATAAATGACGGGAGGAAAAAAAAAATGTCTGCAACAGTCAGTGTAATTATCATCCCTGAAATTGCATTTTAAAATATTTTAATAATTAAAGAAGTTTTCAGAAAATATAGGCAAGAGAACGAAGAGAATAAAGGAGCTCAATAATCCAGGGTAAGTAAGCCTGCTGTGCTATGTGTGTGTACAAATACTTAATTCTTACATAAAGCCCAACAACATTAATCATGTCTGTAAAATGATAACCAAAATGACAGCCTTCACCCTGCAATCAGCTATACAGGGAAGCAGTTTCTAGCCATAGCCTGCTACTCTGAGCAAACAAGTGATGGACAGCGGTCCTTTTGTCAGATTCTGACAAGTGAATCAATAAAAAGACACAGCAAAAGTTCAATCAGAACAGACACCACTAATACGGCTGGCCTTTGGGGACCCACAGAAGTGTGGAACTGCTTTTCCATGTTAATTTCTCTTCACTACCCCTTGGGGTTATCACCTTCTCTGGCCCCTGTTAATTAAAAACTGCCTCCTTCTAAAATTCCTTGGCAGGCATTTCCTTTGTGTCAGCCTATCTTGCTGACTGTTAAAAGAAACGGAGGAGGGAGTGTTTCAAAGCTGAGAATTTCATGATGCCAAAACTCTGCTCCTGTCCTCCCAAAAGACTGTGTAAAGTTCATTTTTTTCCATAGAATCCTTTATATTATAATTATGAACTAACAGAAACACACATGAATAAAGATAACACATGAATAAAGTCAAACAAAGAATAAAATTAGTTAAGTAGCTAGGCAGGTGAATCAATAGGTAGGCAGACAATCTTAGCATACTATTTTTGGAGTTAGCCTTATTTTGGAATTTCTTGATCTAAGGAATTTTAATAGTATTCACATATCTATTTGTTGATTTAGCCTGCCACTGAGTCATTGCATTCTTTTTCTTCCCATATCAGACATAAGTTTATTTCTGCGTACTTGGTAATCCTACATGAATATCAAATAACTGACCTTAGGGATCAGGTTACTTCGTGTTTGTGCTGAAGTCTATCCTAAGTCACTTCAGTCGTGTCCGACTCTGTGGGACCCCATAGACGGCAGCCCACCAGGCTCCCCCGTCCCTGGGATTCTCCAGGCAAGAACACTGGAGTGGGTTGCCATTGCCTTCTCCAACGCATGAAAGTGAAAAGTTAAAGTGAAATCGCTCAGTCGTGTCCGACTCTTAGTGACCCCATGGACTGCAGCCCACCAGGTTCCTCCATCCATGGGATTTTCCAGGCAAGAGTACTGGAGTGGGGTGCCATTGCCTTCTCCGCTGAAGTCTATAAGGTTATCTATTTCACCATGACTTCTCCAACATCGTATATTATTATTTATTTTAATATTCTACAGGTTGTGGCTTATAGGACTTTACTTAGGATCAGTGCTTTTAATCCAGTCATGTTATTTCTACCAGATATAAGATTCCATTTTGCTATCATTACCTAGGATAAACTACAGCCTCCATCCTGAACAACACTAGAATATAGCAAGCCATCACTTCTCTATGTTGTTCTAGTCTCCTCTGCAATCAACCACCATTCTAGAGTTATTTTGGATTTTTATTCTAAATTATTATTGTGTTTCCCATTACTTATCAATATTTTAAAAATATATTTATATGTTTTCTGTGTTTTTACTTTAACACTATTCTTTGATTTCTCGTCCCTGAGTTTTCATTGTTATTATTAAAATTCTATTGCAGTATTTATCAAAAAGAGATTGTGACTGGTAAACTTAATCTCTGGATACCCAAAAAGGACTTCATTTTCATCTCACAAGTAAGTGTTTATTAGACAATATATAAAGTATGGATTAAGAATATCTTTTGTGAGGTGATGATAACAAGATGATAGACTAGGAAGTTCCAGGTTCTCACTCCACCATGCAAACATGTAAACAACCCACCGACTAAAATTACCTTCTGGAAACTCTAGAAACATGTTAAAGAATTGTAGCAACCAAGCAAACAGCCAATCAAGAAAAAGCCACACCAAAATGATAGAAAATTTCATGGTGCTCTTGCTTGTCCTTACTTCACTCCCTCCCCATAGTGGCGTGACGTGATCAGGAGAAAACTGCTCAATTCCAAGTTCCTACTCATGGACTAGAAGGATAAATGTGGAACGTGGTTGCAACATTCTGACCTTTCTGTGGGCTATCTGAGGGACTGATTTTTTATTGTTTGACCCAGAGCTCAGATAGAAATGGCAGCATAGGCTTCATCTCAGGATGGAAGCCATGGAAAGCTGGGGAAGTTACCATGACACATGAAAACTGCAAGGCTGCTGTTAGAGACCTGGGTTGGGCCTGGTTGTACCTAGTACTTAAAAGATATTTAAATAATTATTTGGACAATTGTTCTGGAGGCACCTTTTGATCCTTCTTATTTCCTTTTAATTCTGCTGAATCAAAGAAGACTCAGTGGTCATCTCAGGCTCCCCTGTTCCAGAGGCCATTTGTACTCTTGTAAAGACTCCCATAGAGTTGCTGGATGCTATACAAGTCTGAGTCTTCGTAGGGTTATGGTCAAGAAGCAGATCTTGAGTCCTTTCTGCCACAGAGTCCCAACATTATGGAGTTAACCCCATTTCCTCAAATCACTCCCTTCCCAACCACCTGCTAGGATATCCACT
The DNA here is from genome assembly GCF_003369695.1 of Bos indicus x Bos taurus. Classification (NCBI taxonomy): domain Eukaryota; kingdom Metazoa; phylum Chordata; class Mammalia; order Artiodactyla; family Bovidae; genus Bos; species Bos indicus x Bos taurus. The sequence goes on from NC_040082.1 coordinate 82,544,215, forward strand.
CCAAGAAAAAGTAGCATCGGGACCTCTTACAGGCTCTCTGCTTTGTCTGATCCGGATGCTTTACTCTCTTACTTTCCCTCTTCATATATCATCTAATTCTTACTTTAAGAAGGAAATATAAGTGCTCATTTTAAGAGGGAAAAGTAATAAAGTGTTATGTCATCCACTGCTTTTTTACTACTACATATATGTTTAATTTTCATTAAATGCTATGTTCTTAGTACAGCAGACTTTTGGATTCTGATATCAAAGATGATTTTGATGTCTTACTTTTGGAATGTAGAATGCTTCTCTCAAATTTCTAAATCTTATGACTGAAAAGTATGGATTGCAAGACTATTTTTGTTTCTCTACCCTGATACTCTAAAAAGAGGAGCAAAAAAAGACTCTCCTGAAATTTAAAGTTGAGCTAGAGCAATGACTGATTTGTTTTCAACCACACCAGTCTTTTTTCTGAGGACTTTGTGTAGAGAAAGCTGTTACTGATCCATGACTATTGAGAGAGAAGACATGGGAGAAAACACATAATAAAAATAATGGTCAGTTTTGTACATAGCAGAACAACTCATTCATTGTGATCTGTTGAAAGTCAGAGCTCCACACAAGGGTTTGTAAAATAAAATTAGAAAAAAAAAAATGATCAACTACATGAGGGCATTTCCCCTCAATGTACAGATAGATGATAAACAGATCAGTCAATCAATTATTCAATAGAGAGATGAGATAGCTCCAACACTTTGGCCACCTGGTGTGAAGAGCCAGCTCATTGGAAAAGACCCTGATGCTGGGAAAGATTGAAGGCAGGAGGAGAAGGGAACGACAGAGGATGAGATGGTTGGATGGCATCACCGACTTGATGGACTTGAGTTTGAGCAAACTCCAAGAGATGGTGAAGGACAGAGATGCCTGGCATACTGCGCTCCATGGGATCTCAAAGAGTCAGACATGACTGACTAAACAACAATTGATAATAGCCAAAATTGGATGTCTAATCTTAACACACATAAACCTTTACCATCAGATTTTTGTATGCTTATGTAAACTATCTTCCCACTCTTAATGAATTGGAGCTTTGTGCAGCCTTTTCTTCAGTCCTAGATCTGATATTCAGATAGTGTTTTACTGAATAGCATTGTGAACTTGGCAGGTCTTAGTGGCCAGACATGATGGTGGTAGGGGACAGGTATAATAAACTGGAATGAAATACAGAGTCTTCCCCAAGAAAATATGGTGCCTCAAGAAGCACAGGAATTAGGAGAGGCAAACCCTTTAAGGCAGAGTCCAGACTGACTAAATTCAAAGTTCAAATCCAAAGGGCAGCAGAAATGCCAGAAATAGGAGTTAGAGCTGAGCTAGGATATGGGCAGAAACTAGATTGAAAGCCACCATCATTACTTCTTAAAGATGATCTCTGGGTAAGCTAACTGTAAGTTCTGATTTATATTTCTTGACTGTTATTTTAATATGATTATTAATGGTACCCTTTTGCTCTCAAAGTGCTCTGGTTTAGGGAAATCTTGGCAGCTTGGCCTTTCTCAGTGGCGCTAGTAGTAAAGAACCCATCTGACAATGCAGGAGATTTAAGAGATGCAACCTCAGTCCCTGGGTCAGGAAGATCTCCTGGAGAAGGGCAAGGCAATCCATTCCAGTATTCTTGCCGGAGAATTCCACAGACAGAGGGGCCTGGTGGGCTACAGTCCATAGGGTCTCAGAGTTGGACAAGACTGAAATGACTCAGCACATACCTGGTTTAGAAAAAAACTGTATGTACCTTACCCCTTGTTGACTGGAAGTCATGTTGGAACATCTACAAAAATTCTAATTGATTCTATAGGTTAAGAAGGCAAGCTCATTAACATGACTTAAGGTGCATAACCATGTTAGACTCCCAGGTAATATTAAAATTAACTACTGGAATAGATGTGAAAGCAGGCAAACAATAACACAAATAACACAATTATTTGCATTTATACTAGAGAAGTTACTGTGGTCCCTACTCAGCTACTTGTCAGCACCTCTCTCATTTACCAAGTTATCTGTGGGCATACCTGTCTGTACTACTACATGATTCTTGAGGTCCGTTATGCAACCTTGTTCACCTTTGTCTCTCTCAATACTCAGCGTTAAAATTTGTATTCGGAAACAGTTACAAAAGTTTATCACAATTATTGGCAAAAATCTGTAAGTGATCCAGGTTTTTAGTCAAAGTAGCTAGTAAGTATCTTAATCCTTTGTATTCATACATAACTGTGATAGAAAAATTATAAATAGCTTACAGGCACTGTTTAGAAGATGGTATTATTGATTTTTTTTATAGATGAGGAAACTGAGGCATAAAGAAGTTACATGATTTTTCTCATGACAACCCAGCTATCTACTGATAGATCTCAGATCTGATCCCCAAATAATCTGTTGTAAAGTTAAATTGTCATCTAATGCACTGCCAATAGATATTGGGATATTCACAGATACAATGTTTATTTCTGCTTTGGGAAATCTAAGGATTAATTTCATACTCTCTCAATCCACCAGCTTTAGTATCCATACTCTTTCTACTCATGAAATTTCTGTTAGGCTGTCTTCCTTAAGGCACTGTGTCTTCAAAGAGCATTTTACAATTAAATAACAGTAAGTCATACATTCATGATTGTGTAAAATGTCACAAATGAAAAAAAGACAATTTGTTGATTTTACTATTTCATCCCAACATATGAGTCCTATAGGACTCTCTCCAAATATTTCTATGAATATAAACCTCTTGAGTAGAAACACACAAAGCACTGTGTTCTTATAAACTCTTTGTTATCTGTGTGTTATTAAATCCTTACATACTGGATGATATTCTTAGTGAACCAATCATTTAAGAACAATAACAACAAAAGCCATAGTTTAGCTTATCAATAAAATAACACCTTGAATATTTACTTTAATAAAGAATCATACTAGATATTTGATTCTAAAACATACATGTATGTAAAATAAAAGTAATGAACTTGGGCTTAAAGGAGTAGCTATAACCATTACTGAATATAAGCTATATTTAATCAGCAGGGTTTTATCTTCTCTAATTTTTGGTTATGAAATTAATGAGTGAATGAATAAAAATAAACAAATCATAAATAAATTCTCACTTGACTGGAGGCTATAAAAATTTGAAACATAAGTTACCGTAGTACCTTCTCTTTGAAAATTATATCACACAACAAATGACCTTATTACAGTACAAAATTCTAGAAGCCTTGTGTTGTGTGTGTAGACTTATGTGTGTGTCTGGATGTCAAGCATGGGGCACTAGCTTGTTGATTAACAGTATCTCTTTTTAAAACATATATTCAATTAGATTTAAATAACATTGGATCAGACAGCCAATTCAGTGTATTTTAACAAGCACCTAGTCAGTTTAGCAAAATTAAGCAATCAGTTAAATGTCAGTCAATTTAGACAGTACTTCTGGTAAACTTCTCCCAATCCTATACTATTTCTGGATTCCTGGTAGACGTATATGAAATACGGTCTAATTACTAATTTAGTAGGAAAGTTTCTCAGGAAATCTACCTGTGTAGAAACTCATTTTTCAAGTACATATTGGATGCAATTTTATTTAACCCTTCTAGATCAGTTGGCATTAAACATTTAGTATATCAATACTATTTAAAAAGTTAGAAAAAAATTTAAATCAGGAAAAAATAATACCACAAATTTCCCTTTGTTCTGAATATGAATATCTAGTCTTTTAAATGTCTAATGAAAATATGAAAATCAAAGATTAAAAGGAAACACTTTCATAAACAACATATCACAGAGACCAAGTCAAACCTTTGATGTACTTCAATTCACCCCAAGAACAGTGAATCATTTTTGACACAAACAAATGTACAGAAGACTATTTTTAATCAGAAAACCTTTACCTGTAGGAAAATAAAGCATACTGTTTAACTTTCATGTATTTAGAATTATTAGAATGCCAAAAAGAATTGTGTTGTCTTTGCTAAAGTTTCATATATTTTTAGGCAGAATGCAAAAACAAAATTCATTTGTCCTCCTAAGACAACTAGGTTCTTTGTCTAATTTCCATTTGTTTCTTTGGCAGCTAAAACACCTTGAAATTACCTTCTCCAGCATGGAAGAATGATTTTTTTTTTCCCTACCTCTAGCTGTCATAGTGATTAGAATTTTAATTAGCAAAGTAGAGTGCAGAGAGGAAAATGACTGAAAAAAAAAAGCACACAAAAGATTCTCAATTGGAAGAGAAACAAAGGGACAACTGAAGCTGCCTCACAGCTTGAATGCTTCACCTGTGATTTCCCCCCATTCCTGGATGCTCTGACTTAGCACACGGCTGTCTACCCACATACCAGCATGGGGTGGCCAGGGCACTACTCAAAGTTATTCCTAGTTGTCACTCAAAGTAAAGCAAAACTCTTAAAGCACTGGAGTGGCTCTGTTTCAATGCCAATGTCAGCCTCTTTAATTTACTCTGAGAAACCTACTGCCGATTATAAGTCCAACCACAAAAGGCAGAATCCATTAAATATTCAAAAACTAAACACTCTTAGGCTGGCGATAACACTCTCATGCTTCAGAGGCATTCATTCCTTTGTATGCAGGGTGAGGCACAGCAGGCATCTTTCATCAAGAAGTCACTCAAGAAACATAGAAACTATACTAGTTGTTCATTATGCCATTAATTAGCAAAGGGTCAGAATATTTCTGAAAAATCTAAGACAATCTCAGTTCAGTCACTCAGTCATATCCGATTATTTGTGACCCCATGGACTACAGCATGCCAGGCTTCCCTGTCCATCACCAACTCCTGGAGCTTGCTCAAACTCATGTCATCGAGTCGGTAATGCCATCCAACCATTTCATCCTCTGTCATCCCTTTCTCCTCCTGCCTTCAATCTTTCAACAGGGTCTTTTCCAATGAGTCAGTTCTTTGCATCAGCTGGCCAAAGTATTGGAGTTTCAGCTTCAGCCTCAGTCCTTCCAATGAATATTCAGGACTGATTTCCTTTAGGATGGACTGGTTGGATCTTGCAGTCCAAGGGACTATCAAGAGGCTTCTCTAGCACCACAGTTCAAAAGCATAAATTCTTTGGTGCTCAGCTTTCTTTATGGTCCAACTCTCACAACCATACATGACTACTGGAAAAACCATAGTTTTGACTAGACGGACCTTTATCGGCAAAGTAATGTCTCTGCTTTTTAATATGCTGTCTAGGTTGGTCATAGCTTTTCTTCCAAGGAGCAAGCGTCTCTTAATTTCATGGCTGCAGTCACCATCTACAGTGATTTTGGAGCCCAAGAAAATAAAATCTGTCACTGTTTCCCTTATTCCCCCATCTGTTTGCCATGAAGTGATGGGACCAGATGCCATGATTTTGGTTTTTTGAATGATGAGTTTTAAGTCAGTTTTTTCACTCTCCTCTATCACTTTCATCAAGTGGTCTAAACTAACATCACAAAAGTTACATCTACCATCTATATTACTGCAGTAATATTGTATGCGTGTGTATATATAAATATGTACTGGGTGATGTATAAATGTAATGGAAGTAGCTATGGAAAGCCATCGAGTATCAAGGTCCTGTGGCTTTAGAGGGCTTCTCTGGTGACTCAGATATTTAAGAATATACCTGCAATGCAGGAGACTCAGGTTCGATCGTTGGGTTGGGAAGAGAGTCACTTTATCTAACTTTGATGGGCTCTCTTAGTGCTTGCCACTTAACCTTGGGAAGCTTTTTAAGCTGTCAGCTTCAGTCTGTCATTTATTTGAAGTCGGGAACATAATATATATGTCATGCAGATAATGTGAAGAATGAGTGAGACAATGGACATATAGTTATAATAATAGTAATAAATGTACACAAATAGCTGATAGTTATTTGTAATATTATAAGTAATGTCATAACTTCTATGCACAAACATGAGAAAAATTTAAATTGAATTATAAAAGATTTTGATGGGCAAAAATGAGGCTGATAATTTCAGAAATAAGCAAAACCACAAATGAGCAAGGCATAACTTGAGGGAGATGAGTAATGAGAAATTAAAGAATCATAATAATCAATAGCTGAAAGAGAAATGTGATACAGTCGGCTAGGATAAGAATGTCCTATACCCTGAATTTTATACCAGGGTTCTTGGGACTCCACCCTGTGGGCAGTAGAATGATTTGAGGGAAGGCATGCCATGAATAGTCCAATGTCTCAGTGATAGTATCTGATATCAATACTATTGGACTGATATGGACTGATATCAATACAGTCCATTTGTGTTATGGACTGAAGGCAGGAAAAACCAGTTAATCATCAAAATGAGACAAAATGGATCTCTGATGTTAGTGACTGGCATAAAAGGAAGGAAAAAGATAGGAGTGCTGTAACCAAAAAAACAGAATTTAACATCATAATGTAGGGTGACAGAACAAAGGAGATGAGAAGTCAATGATAACTATAACATTTCAACTCCAGGATTATTGAAAAAGTGAGGCTATTTGCAGACACAAGGGTTATTGTGGTTTTCAAAATAGAAACAGAAAAATTTAAGGAAAGGACCAAAAGTTTTTGAGTTTACATTTGCAAGAATAGAAAAATACTAAAAGCACTTAATGAATATTGTTCAAACAAGCTGCTGACAGAGAGAATATAAGTTGCCCTTAGAAATTTAATGATTTCATTTGTGCCATTTAAAACCTATTTTATTGAATTCATTTTAATTGATTATTAAGGACCACTTAAGGCACTGGGGAAATTTCGCTTAATTTTCTAGTTGTATAATGTGTAATAGTTCATTATTGTTAAGATAACACCAATATATTTAAGTAGGTTTTATATTGACAGCAGGATTAACTTGAAATTGATGTATTTAGGATGTTATAAAATACCATATATTTATTCTCTATCACAAAATATTGAATTAAATATAGATGTGTTGCAAGCAAAGACCAATTCACAACTGCCTATCCAAAGTATGTTATTTTCTAAGTAAGAGTGATTTAAATTCCATTTCATATACAATTTTTGTTTCAGTCAAAATCCAGGCTTAAGAGTTAAAATCAGAAGGCTTCCAACAAATGGATCATTGTCCAAGCTCTGCTAAATGCGCTCCTGGTGTAACAAATTGGTTTGCTGACCTTTTGTCTACTAACATAACACATGACATATTTGTAATTTATGGAAATCAATCCATAAAGAATTTTTAGTTTCATGTAATTATAGACCAGTGCAAGATCTAAATAAAGGTGAAGAAAAGGTCTTTAGGAAAGTAATGGTACACTGTTGATAAAACTAAAAAGCAAAGTTCAAAGCACTGATCCATGCAATGCATCTTTAAATACTGGTAAAAGGCCAATAATTATAGCTAAAAGTTAGTTACCAGCTGTGTTTTACTGCATACATTTTAAGGCACCATTGAAACTGCAACCCTATACTCAAGAATGTGGGGGAAAAAATCACACAAGACCAAATCTATCACCTAGTTACACATTTTAATAGTGCTTGGCAATTTCCATCTGCTTTTCTGAAAGGCTGTCTTTATCAGGTAGTCATCAACTCATTTATACTGTCTCTTCTGAGATATCCTATCCGTCAGCCCAGCCTCCACCTGGGTGAATAGTGCCAGCTCTGCTCTCAGCAGACCTCAGTTCAAAGCCTGGCTCTGTCACATAATAAAAGTGCCACAGTTTGTAAGTTACTCAAGCTCTCTTGTGTACATTAAGATTTTCAAGTGTTTTGAGAATTAAATGAAGTAAGTTTAAAGTGCTTTGATTGGTACCTGATATAAACTAAGTTCTCAGTAAATGTTTCATGTTTCATTATCATTTTCACCATCACCACCATCACCATCATTTATTTTAGAGAGAGAAAACATGTCAGTGTGTATCCCTTTTCTTTCTGTTCTCCCATTGTTTCCTATGCAGTTAACTTCCCTACACTACTGGTTCTACACCCAAACTGTTAGGCAGTCTCTGGAAAGCCAGATTTTGTGTCCATAGTGTGGCAGAAAGAGACATGTTACACTTCTTCTAGTTCATAAGAAATGCCAGCTCCTTTTCTACTCATGGACCATCATATACATTGCTCCTTATGTCTAGAAAATTTATCTTTGCTTGGCTAAATTTTATTCATATCCATGTATGAGCCATTAGTTCAGTTCATTTCAATTCAGTCGCTCAACTGTGTCTGACTCTGCGATGCCATGGACTGCAGCATGCCATGCCTCCCTGTCCATCACCAACTCCCGGAGCTTGCTCAAACTCATGTCCATCCAGTCGGTGATGCTGTCCAAACATTTCATCCTGCATCCCTTTCTCCTCCTGCCTTCAATCTTTCCCAACATCAAGGTCTTTTCCAATGAGTCAGTACTTCACATCAGGTTACCAAAGTATTGGAGCCTCAGCTTCAGCATCAATCCTTCCATTGAATATTCAGGGCCAACCTCCATTAGGTTTGACTAGTTTGATCTCCTTGCAATCCAAGGGACTCTCAAGAGTCTCTTCCAACACAGAGTTTTAAAAGCATCAAATCTTCAGCACTCAGCTTTCTTTACGGTCCAACTCTCACAACCATACATGACTACTAGGAAAACCATAGTTTTGACTAGATGGACCTTTGTCAGCAAAGTAATGTCTCTGCTTTTTATCATACTGTCTAAGATGATCATAGCTTTTCTTCCAAGGAGCAAGTGCCTCTTAATTTCATGGCTTCAGTCACCATCTGCACTGATTTTGGAGCCCCCCAAAAATAAAGTCCGTCACTGTTTCCCTTATTTCCCCCATCTATTTGCCATGAAGTGATGGGACCAGAAGCAATGATCTTGATTGTTTGAATGTTGAGTTTTAAGCCAATTTTTCACTCTCCTCTTTCACTTTCATCAAGAGGCTCTTTAGTTGTTCTTCGTTTTCTGCCACAAGGGTGGTGTCATCTGCATATCAGAGGTTATTGATATATCTCCTGGCAATCTGGATTCCAGTTTGTGCTTCATCCAGCTCAGCATTTCACATGATGTACTCTCCATATAAGTTAAATAAGCAGGGTGACAATATACAGCCTTGACATACTCTTTTACCAATTTGGAACAGGTCTGTTGTTCCATGTGCAGTTCTAACTGTTGCTTCTTGACCTGCATACAGATTTCTCAGGAGGCAGGTAAGATGGTCTTGTATTCCCATTTCTTGAAGAATTTTCTAGTTTGTTGTGATCCACACAATCAAAGAATTTAGCATAGTCAATGCTTTTTTGATGATCCAACGGATGTTGGCAATTTGATCTCTGGTTCCTCTGCCTTTTCTAAATCCAGCTTGAACATCTGGAAGTTCTCAGTTCATGTACTATTGAAGCCTCACTTGGAGAATTTTGAGCATTACTTTGCTAGCGTGTGAGATGAGTGTAATTCTGTGGTAGTTTGAGCATTCTTTGGCGTTGCCTTTCTTTGGGATTGGAATGAAAGCTGACCTTTTCCAGTCCTGTGGCCACTGCTGAGATTTCCAAATTTGCTGGCATACTGAGGGCAGCACTTTAACAGAATCATATTTTAGGATTTGAAATAGCTCAACTAGAATTCCAACACCTCCACTATTTCTGTTCATAGTGATTCTTCCTAAGGCCCACTTGACTTCACATTCCAAGAGGTGAGTGATCTAATAACCATTATGGTTATTTGGATCATTAAGATCTTTTTTTGTATAGTTCTTCTGTATATTCTTGCCACCTCTTCTTAATATCTTCTGCTTCTGTTAGGTCCATACCATTTCTGTCCCTTATTGTGACCATTTTTGCGTGAAAAGTTCCCTTGGTATTCTAATTTTCTTGAAGCGATCTCTAGTCTTTCCCATTCTATTATTTTCCTCTATTTATTTGCATTGGACACTGAGGAAGGCTTTCTTATCTCTCCTTGCTATTGTTTGCAACTCTGCATTCAAATTGGTATATCTTTCTTTTTCGTCTTTGCCTTTAGCTTCTCTTCTTTTCTCACCTATTTGTAAGGCATCCTCAGACAACTATTTCACTTTTTTGCATTTCTTTTTCTTGGTGATGATCTTGATCACTGCCTCCTGTATGATGTTGCGAACTTCCGACTGTAATTCTTCAGACACTCTGTCTATTAAATCTAATCTCTTGAATCTATTTGTCACTTCCACTGTATAATCATAAAGAATTTGATTTAGGTCATACCTGAATGATCTAGTGGTTTTCTCTACTTACTTCAAGTTAAGTCTGAATTTGGCAATAAGGGGTCCATGAGCTGACCAGTCTTGTTTTTGCTGACTGGATAGAGCTTCTCCATCTTTGGCTGCAAAGAATATAATCAATCTGATTCCAGTATTGACCATCTGGTAATGTTCACATGTGGAGTCTTCTCTTGTGTTGTTGGAAGAGGGTGTTTTGCTATGACAAGTGTGTTGTCTTGGCAAAACTCTGTTAGCCTTTGCCCTACTTCATTTTGTACCCCAAGGCCAAACTTGCCTGTTACTCCAGCTATCTCTTGACTTCCTACTTTTGCATTCCAGTCCCCTATAATGAAAAGGACATCTTTTTTGATTGTTAGTTCTCAAAGGTCTTGTATGTCTTCATTGAAATGTTCAACTTCAGCTTCTTCAGCATTACTGGTTAGGGCATAGACTTGGATTACTACGATATTGAATGGTTTGTCTTGGAAACATAGATCATTCTATCATTTTTGAGATTGCATCCCAAGTACTGCATTTCAGACTCTCTTGTTGACTATGATGGTCACTCCATTTCTTCTAAGGGATTCTTGCCCACAGTTGTAGATATAATGATCATCTAAATTAAATTCACCCATTCCAGCCCATTTTAGTTCACTGATTCCTAAAACGTTGATGTTCACTCTTGCCATCTCCTGTTTGATCACTTCTAATTTACCTTGATTGATGGACCTAATATTCCAGGTGCCTATGCAATATTGTTCTTTACAGCATCAGATTTTACCTCCATCACCAGTCACATCCACAACTGGGCATTGTTTTTGCTTTGGCTCTGTCTCTTCATTTTTTTCTGGAGTTATTTCTCTACTCTTCTCTGGTAGCATATTGGGTACCTACTGACCTGGAGAGCTTATTTTGCTGTGTCATATCTTTTTGCTTTTTCATATTGCTATATCCCTAGCATGCAGCGTAACACCTAGCAGACAGTAGGTGTTTTTAGAGTGACTATTTTGCAGCGTTGTTGTGAATATTAAATGTTAAAATTCTTGCCACAGTTCAACATACATTAGGTACCCAGCCCTTCTCTCCTAATACCAGAACTTAGTATGTACTTAGGCACAAGGTATCCTCATTTTCTCAGACTCATTCTCAGGAATCCTTCCTGTTACCAATTTGGCATCTATTTGTGAAATGCATTCCAACACATAATTCCTTTTATTCACTAACCATAACTTTAGCCTTTTTTGTCCTACTCAATAAAGTATGGGAAAATAGAAATAAATAAGAGCAATTCCAAAATTAGGGATACTCTAATTTGTACAAAGTATTATATCTTAGCATGTTGTGGATTGAATGTCTGTGTACCTTCTCCTCAAATTTAAAATACTGAAGCCCTAATCCCGTGTGATAGTATTTGGAGGTAAGACCTTTGGGAGATAGTGAGGTTTAGATGAGGCCCTGAGGATGGACCTCATGGAAAGAGGACAAGAGACCAGAGTTCTCTCTCTTCCCACCACATGAGACACAGTGAGAAGGCAGCCGTCTGCAACCCAGGAAGAGAGTTCTCACCAGGAAGTGCATATGCCAGTGCCTCAATTTAGACATCCATCCTCCAGAACTGTGAGAAATAAACGTCTTCTTGTTTAAGCCTTCCAGTCTAAAGTATTTTGCTATAGCAGTCTGAGCTAATACAGTATGTATTAGATAGCCTAGCTAAAAACAAACAAACAAAATTCTCACTCTGACTATGTGAAATCAAATTACCTCCATTCCAGGTAATCTTTATTGAGACCTGAATTGATGAAACAGGCATCATCTACATTTCTGATCATTGTTGTTAACCAAAAGAACTCTGAAGGGTCCCATGTTGGCACTAAATGATCTACCCCAAAAGTGACACTGTCACTTCCACTCACAAACTATTGAACAGAATAGTCACATGACCCCATTCATTCAATCACATGTGAGTCCAAATTTCAATATGTGAAGTACTATAGTAAATATAAATATTCTCTAAAAAAGTGATATATCAATATTGCTATGATCCTGAAAATGCTCTAAATTTTTCCCTTTCTCCCTATACTCCTAAATCAAAACTAACTGTGACTATAAAAATTTTCTGAGCAAAATCTCAGATAAAATCAGGCAGGTAGAATAAAGGAAGGAAGGAGGGAGGGAGAGAAGGAAAGGAGGAGGGAGAATAAAGATAAAAAGAATAATAGAAAGAAGGAGAGAGATGGAAGGAAGCATAGAGAAAATGAGAGAAATAAAACTGAATGGAAGGAAGGAAGGTAGGAGGACAAGAAGGGAATAAAAGAGAAAGAAATACTAAGCCAGGAACATAGCCTCATGAAATAACCAATGTTCCTACCTAGATTTTAGGATAACTGGTTCCCAAGAAAATTATCAGAGACATCCAAAATTAATGATGCCATGATATTTAGGATTGCTTCTAAGGAAATTAGAACTCCATGTTCTTTCTAAGATTAGCTCTTGGTGATGATACACTCAAACTGGATAGTTTCAGATAGTTTAATAAAGGAACTATTAACAAAGATGTAGGCCGATTTGGAAGGAAATAAATAGCAGTGCAGACCCTGAGGCCTGCATACTAAAATCATTGAGCTCCCCTAGGCATGAACAGACAAGAAGAGGGAACAGCTAACCACGAGATATCACCTCACACCTGTCAGAATGACTATCATCAAAAAGTCTACAAATAACAAATGTTTGCAAGGATATGGAAAAAAGAGAACCCTCATACAATGCAGATAGGAATGTGAAGTGGTACACCCACTGTAGAAAAGAGTAATTGAAGTTCTTCAAAAAACTAAAAATAGAACTAACCATATGATCCAGCAATTCCACTCATGGGTATACACCCAGAAAAAAAAAATGAAAACAATAATTTGAAAGGATACAATACACCCAGAAAAAAAATGAAAACAATAATTTGAAAGGATACATGCACCCCAATTTTCACAGCAGCAGTATTTATAATAGCCAAGACATGGAAGCAACCCAAGTTACCATAAACAGGCAACTAGATTATATGCCTAAGAATATATGCCTACAATGGAATATTACTCAGCCAGAAAAAGGATGAAATACTGACATTTGCAGCAACATGGATGGACCTAGAGAATGTGACATTTAGTCAAATAAATTAGACAAAGAAAGACAAATACTGTATGATGTCACTCATATGTGAAATCTAAAAAATAATACAAGTGAATGTATATACAAAACAGAAACAGCCCCACAGATATGGAAAGCAAACTTGTGGTTATCAAAGGGGAAAGGGAAGGAGGAGTAATAAATTAAAGATATGAGATTTTCAGTTTCAAATTACAATATGTAAAATAGATATACAACAAGGATATATTGTATAGCACAAGAAATTATGCCCTTTATCTGGTAATCACCTACAATGCAGTCTAATCTGCAAAAATACTGAATCACTATGCAATATACCTGAAACTAACACTGCATTTTCAAATCAACTATCAGATCAGATCAGATCAGTCGCTCCTGAGTCATGTCCGACTCTTTGCGACCCCATGAATCGCAGCACGCCAGGCCTCCCTGTCCATCACCAACACCCAGAGTTCACTCAGACTCACGTCCATCGAGTCAGTGATGCCATCCAGCCATCTCATCCTCTGTCATCCCCTTCTCCTCCTGCCCCCAATCCCTCCCAGCATCAGAGTCTTTTCCAATGAGTCAACTCTTCGCATGAGGTGGCCAAAGTACTGGAGTTTCAGCTTTAGCATCATTCCTTCCAAAGAAATCCCAGGGCTGATCTCCTTCAGAATGGACTGGTTGGATCTCCTTGCAGTCCAAGGGACTCTCAAGAGTCTTCTCCAACACCACTGTTCAAAACCATCAATTCTTCGGTGCTCAGCCTTCTTCACAGTCCAACTCTCACATCCATACATGACCACTAGAAAAACCATAGCCTTGACTAGACGGACCTTTGTTGGCAAAGTAATGTCTCTGCTTTAGAATATGCTGTCTAGGTTGGTCATAACTTTCCTCCTAAGGAGTAAGCATCTTTTAATTTCATGGCTGCAATCACCATCTGCAGTGATTATGGAGCCCAGAAAAATAAAGTCTGACACTGTTTCCACTGTTTCCCCATCTATTTCCCATGAAGTGATGGGACCAAATGCCATGATCTTCGTTTTCTGAATGTTGAGCTTTAAGCCAACTTTTTCACTCACCACTTTCACTTTCATCAAGAGGCTTTTTAGTTCCTCTTCACTTTCTGCCATATGGGTGGTGTCATCTGCATATCTGAGGTTATTGATATTTCTCCTGGCAATCTTGATTCCAGCTTGTGTTTCTTCCAGTCCAGCAATTCTCATAATGTAGTCTGCATATAAGTTAAATAAGCAGGGTGACAATATACAGCCTTGACATACTCCTTTTCCTATTTGGAACCAGTCTGTTGTTCCATGTCCAGTTCTAACTGTTGCTTCCTGACCTGCATACACATTTCTCAAGAGGCAGATCAGGTGGTCTGGTATTCCCATCTCTTTCAGAATTTTCCAGTTTATTGTGAGCCACACCGTCAAAGGCTTTGGCATAGTCAATAAAGCCGAAGTAGATGTTTTTCTGGAACTCTCTTGCTTTTTCCATGATCCAGCAGATGTTGGCAATTTGATCTCTGGTTCCTCTGCCTTTTCTAAAACCAGCTTGAACATTGGGAAGTTCATGGTTCACATATTGCTGAAGCCTGGCTTGGAGAATTTTGAGCATTACTTTACTAGCATGTGAGATGAGTGCAATTGTGCGGTAGTTTGAGCATTCTTTGGCATTGCCTTTCTTTGGGATTGGAATCAAAACTGACCTTTTCCAGTCCTGTGGCCACTGCTGAGTTTTCCAAATTTGCTGGCATATTGAGTGCAGCACTTTCACAGCATTATCTTTCAGGATTTGGAATAGCTCAACTGGAATTCTATCACCTCCACTAGCTTTGAGGAGGGGACATATAAACAGACCTGGAATGAAATGCATAGAGGGATTCCCCTTTATGAAAGCCATGGCCTTTAATTAAGGAATGCTGCAACTTCCAGTGATGCAACAAGAAGGAATCAGGATGAATATCTTTATCCTCATCCCACAAACCAATCGCCAGCAGATAATCCTACTGTCTAATTTATAGCCAGAATACAAGGGAGTCTGCTGAGACAGTCCATGTAGCTCAACTTGATAGAAAAAAATATATGGGGTGGGAAAATGACAAGAGGGTCACCCAAGTGATATGCTCAGCTTGTAAATCGTAGTTGTACCTCAATTATCAAAGAATAGAGTACTCCCTTCACTTGCTGTGTGAAAACTTGATGCTGCATCGGTCTTCAAAACATTTCTTTTAGAACAACATGCTTCCTTTCAGGAATCAACCTTGATTTTATAGCATTGCCTCTTGAGATAGATCTCAGTTTTCTAGGTTCATTTGAGATGATGCTGTTGCGATCTTTAGTGATAGGCAGTGATGTTTTGCCAATACTACTACTAAAGAAAGGCAAACGTTCCATTGATTCCTTCTCTTTGCCAATAACAGAGGAAAAGAAGTTTGTCAACACTCAACAGAAAAGCTGGATCTGTGCAGATTTGGCCTGCTGGTTGGGTCTAGTGGGCTTAAAGGCATAAGCCAAGCTAGGGAGACTCGTCAGTCAAAAACTAACTCAATACAAATAGGGTTAACAGTGGTTAGAAGGGATTTAGTGCCAGGATATTACTTCAGAAATGGGTAAATTTCAAAGAATCTCTGCACAGATGTATATACCTTAGCCTCTTTCTCAACAAAAAGTAGTTGTCAATGCTGGGGGCAGTTAGCTGAAGTCCTTTGAGTGAAAGACAAGTCCTTCAAACTGTTGGGAAGAAAAGACAGAAATTTTAAGGCTAAGTGGTATTAACCTTGCTTTCTTGTGTCTCCAATTGCCTTCCATATTGCTAGTTCGAATCCACATTTGTTAATCAAGAAACAGATGCACACAGATCTGACACATGCTCAGAGCATACCAACTAGGAAGAATGGTGCTGATAAGCCACCCATGTGGAAATATACAAAGATGCCCTCACTTAGCTCTTCTAAGAAGACAGAAAATGTCTAGCATTTTAGGATAGCTGAGAAAGAAATGTGGAGAACACAAATTTACACACATATGTCAATATATGGCACCGATTCTGAGCCCTAGGTACATATTAGAATCACCAGAAAAGGTTTTAAAATGCCCATATTGTGGCTTATCCTCCATAGATTTTGAAATAAATGGTCAAAGTTAGGATCAGGCACCGGTATTTTAAAAATATTTCTAGGTGATGCTAAAGACATTCAAGTTTGCAAACTTTTACATGCAGGCATGGGATTCTGTCAAGTTTCTTAGAACTTTCTTTAGGTTGATGTTAGGAAGGCAAAGAAAATGGCATGACTATTCAGTAAGCAAGAGTTCATGTCAAGACTTCAAAAAATATTTTAAGGAGGGGAATGCTAAGGCATTTTCATAGTGATTTGTAGAAGCAACAAGATCATGTTTAAGAGTATGAACTTTGGAATTAGAAAAACTTGACTTTGAATTTTATCTCTGTGATGTACTAGCTCTGTAATTTGAGAAAATGTCCACATCTGTAAAAATTGATATAATAATATCTACCTTGTGGAATATCTGTGAGGTTGTGTGTGCTAAATGTGAGTCAATCATGTAAACCACTATCATATAGCTTTTGTTCAGTAATTGACATATTCTTCTCATATTCAACCATACTTCAAGCCCAGTTCCTTTACAGAGATACCTGTGCAATCCTGATAGCCACCTAAAAGCAAAAATAAAACAAAACAAAAATCCTAAAATAAGCAGTTTATCAATAGAACTAAGATGTATAATTTGTGGTATGAACAGAAAATTACAGCTGAAATCAAGCTATCATTTTCATGATGCACTCATTTATTCAAAAGCAAGTTTAGTCATCAGCTTACATATTCCTAAAATACACCACTTTGGTCTAGACTGAATTGTATATGGAGAAAAGATATTAAAAGATTTCATTTCAATCCTGAAGTGCTAAAATAAGCCCATCGTAAAAGAAATTCAAGAGAAATATAAACCACATCGTGTATCAAAAGATCATCCCTGATCCGATTTTCACTTGAGAAGTAGTTCAAAAAACACTAAAGGATAACTTTTTCCAAAGAAAAACAATCATGTTATAACCCTCCTCCCACAAACTAAATCCAAGGAAGCTGGGTCAAAATTTATTAAAATGGAGCCACAAGGAGATGGTTGCACAGAACTTAAGCTCTGCACATTGAACAAAGCATTTTTGTTATGTCAATAAAAGATCTCCTTGGTCATCGACTTTCAAAATTACAACCAGAGTGGGAGGCACCTTACCCATTTCTCCAGCCTCTAAAAATATTTCCTTTCAGAACAGTCTGTCTGTAAGACAGATCTGTTTGCTCCAGCTCCCCCCTGCTCTATGCCTCACGTGGGAGTACTTGCAAATGGAGCGCCTGGAGGGATCAACACAGGTTTCTAAAGCAAACATAACACAAGTGCTATTCATGGGCTACACACTCCACAGCTGTAAAACGAAATGTGTAGGAGCAGCCCCTAATGGCATTCAAATCATGTACTAAGAGTTCTCAAGTGTCAGGTGTTTTTCATTTTCTACTAGGGGAGGAGATATTCACGTGCTGATTTCCTACACTGAACAGCTTTGTAACCCCTGCAGAGTGAAGGCGCACTGTGTTTCTGAGTCTCTATTATGTCAGATGAATGCCACAGTTAGAGGCCAGAAAGGACATGTGATCCAAGTTTAGATTCTTTTTTCTTCCAGCCATCTCTCAGCATTTCAGCCGCATGAATTTTGTGTGTATGCATGGAAGAAAACTCATGGAGCATGTATCAATGTTAAATTTCCACATAAAAGACTAAGGCCACATATTTTTCTATCTGGGTATAATTTAATACTTCTGTACACACTTTGATCTCATTGAAGGTTTGAATTTTCAAAATGGCCTCTTGCGGTGCCCCAGTTGGCTGCCTGTCAAACCCAAGCATCAGGCTCACTCTAAATAGTATGGGTTCTCATTGGAACAATGAGGTTCACATTATACATGCTGAGGGAATTAAGATACATTTTATTTATTTAAATCTTTTCTTTTTAAACTTTAAATGTGACTTGGTCATAGACTATAACAGAGAATATTACAACCTATTTTCAGAACACTAAAAGGCACACTTATTATAAATGTATCAATAATTTCAACTTAGAGTGAAAGAGTATGTGTGAAACTAAGTTGGATATTCACCATTATAATCTAAATATTTGGGATTCTGTGAAATCTAAAACATATTTTACCAAACACTTTTCCCATCACACTTCAAGTTGTGTATTTCAAAGCTATTCAGTCCATTTATTCCAAATTCATTTATATTAACCTTATTAGGGCAGTGCTTTGTACACTAAAAATCGACATGCCGGAAGACTTATGGTCTCTTTAAAGCCATTTGTCTTAATTTCAAAAGGCGACTGGAACTCTAGGCTAAAAAAGTTTCCTTCCATGTTGAATTTTAAACACCTCCTTTAAGAAAATGGACAAAGTCATTTGTTGTCTGAACATAACATGTGGGTGTTTAGGTGCCACTTTATATTCGATTAAACACATATAAAAGAAAGAAAGCATTTCACAGGATTTTGGAAAATGGCTGAGTCAAGCACGTGAGAAGTAGTTACATAGAGGTGCTGTGTCCACGATTTTAGTTAAAAATTATGTATTTAGATGGCAATAAGAACATGCTTTCCAGGGCAAATTAAGCCCTTGTGTGGTGATTTTTTTTTTCTTTTCTTTTCTGTAACCAATGTCATTGTCTTCCTGTTCTTGTTCTCTAAGCTCAAGCAAGCTGGGTCCTTGAGGAATAGCCTGGAGATACATGTACCAAAAAACCAACAACTCTGCAGATGATAGTACATAAGACTAGCTGCAAAGAGCCTGTAAAAGCTAAATGGGAGAAAAAATAATATGCAATCTTGTTTAGCTGTCTTCATGCATCTAAGATCTATATTCTTGGTTGTGAAGAGAGAAATAGTGAATTTGGTGGGGACTGACATGGAATACACCTGACATTTTAATAACATGGACCTCAGTTCAGAGACATACTGAGGGGTCTTCTTCAGTGCTCTGTCCCCTCTCTAGGCCCGCTCACTCTGGCCCTCAAGAACGTAGAGGATACATGATATAGTCGACTCTCCCAGTCCTGCCGCCTCTGGCTAGTGAACAAGCTTCTTAGAACCGTTTCTTCATATTTAAGGATAATTAAGATACTTACCTATATTTGCCACAAGGTTGTAAAAATTGGCATGGTGTATGCAACGTACTTTTACCACAAAATAGTTGAAGAAGTAAATTAATGTTATTTTAAGAAGTAAGTAAGTCTGCCTTCTGACAGCTATACCATATACCATCACAGAATAGATTAGAGGGGAGATAATGAGTCACTCTAAAGATACACCAAAGTAACTTTAATAATGACAGTGACTTATTGAATAAAACAATGTATTAATCCTAAGGAAGATTGGCCAGAAGTGTACAGTGATCAAAAGGAATGCATTTTATTCAGCAGAAATTTCTCATGAGGAAACCCGGCTAGGAAAGCAGTAAGACTGCCACGCACCCCCTTCTCTTGGAGCAAGGGAGGAGAGGAGGTGTGTCAGCGGGGCTGTTGGATCTTCAGGTCGTCAAAGAGTTCTAGTCAAGATTTGCTTGTATTATGTGTACTACAATACACATTTCCATGTATTCATAAATTACCTTTTAAAACATTCTGCAATCATTTCCATCACTATCATGAATAATTTCCAACACTACCACAACCATCACCAAAATTCTTAAAGTGCTTACCGAAGAGAACTACTGATTCGAAAGTCTTACTCGGACTGTGATGTAATTATAGAACTAGATAACATATTAAAGATAATATAACTGGGTTCCAATAATGAGGGACTGCTAAGGGAGCTAAAAGTCCTTGATTTCCCTATTTCACTTAACCTGAATAGTATATTTAAACATATATTGGAATTTGTGTAGGACTGTATTTTATACATTGGCTTCCTGTTTAAAAAAAGTTTAAAAACCATCAACCTAGTCCTGCTTTTCATGTTACAGGTGCATAAACTGATGCAAAAGGTGAGTTGCTATCTCCAAATTGCCACAGTAAGTGGCGACATGATACAATCCAGTTCTCATACACTGGATTCAATTGTCCTTTATCTTTACCACAGCATCTCTTCAACTCTTCTTTCCATACAAGAGCAAGTATCCACATTTTTCTTGGTAGCTTTGAAGTTATTCTTCCAGGGACACAAGCTTAGAGCCTAAACTTCAATTCACTAATCAAAGTTCTTAACATTTCTTACCAGTTTATTTTTACCCTAAAGGTAAGATATGGATTAAACAAAGAGTAACTGAAGACTCTGTACGGTAGATCTCTATGAACTATCATTACTTCTCTAGCCTCTTTCCATCCCTCAGACCCAGATAAGAAAATAGCAAGGATATTCAAGAGGCAAAATTATATTTTCTGATTCTCTGGGACTTACTTGATGCTTATCAAGGAAGGAATCTTTTGCTGAAGGTGGGTAGGGAGGGCATGTCCGAGAAACTTCGGACTCATAGTTCAAAGATGACCACACAAAGCACGTATTTAGTTAATTAGGAGGTTTTGGGAAGGAGTAAGATCAAAAGATCATCAAAATTTTATCCTATTGGAACCAGATGTCAGACTTTCTACCCAGGTTGGAGGTCTTATTCCATACATATCTACCAAGCCCTCTCCTACCTGTCTTCTCCTTTCTTTGATTTCCATGTCTTAACAGATAATTCTTACGTGCACTACAGATTTTCTTTGGGTACCATCTCAGTCTCCAACTTTGTTTCAAACTCCCACACATTTAACTCCTAGTGACATAGCTCTCTAGCTTAAATATTTCAGACATAAGTATGTTTTCTTTTCTTATGTACATATATTCTGATCACTAGAGAGAACGTCCTACTTTATCTCCTCTGCTCATATAATTACCCGTGTTAATAACAAATATCTCCACAGTGTCCCTAAAAGAGTGATGAAGCACTTCATAACGTTATGCATGCTTGCAGGTAGGAGGTGAAGGGGAACTCTGACAGGAAAGCGTCTCTTCCCAAATGCCTCGCCATGTTTCGCATTTCATTCTTTAATCATACCCAGCCAGCCACTCTGCATCTCCATGACAGAGGCTCTCTCAAAGCCTTCTTTTCTTTCCATGCCATGACAGCCCCTCTCAACCAGAATGTATTGCAGCACAACACAGCTCTGTGACAGCTCCCTGCTTCCTGTGCTCCACTTCGCTCTTCTAACAGTCATTTCCTAAATGCAACCATCATTTTTAGGTAGCTAAATCTGACCAATCTTCCAGGCCACACACAGGAATTACCTCCTTCCCAAAGGCTTCATTCTCCCTACAAGTAACTGCTTGTTCTCTTGGATGCTCTCAGAAACTCTTTTCTTATTTTCTGGAACTTATGGGGAGTTGAATGGAGCTATCTTCCTGGAAAAAGCCCCCCTGAAAGGCACTGCCCACATCTAGGACTTAGTCTTTATTATGGGTTGAGCTGTGCCCACCCCCATTCATATTTTGAAGTTCTAACTTCCAGCTGCTCAGAACTAACCTTATTTGAAAATCGGTCTTTGCAGACGAAGTTTGGTTAAGTTGAGGTCATTAGGGTGCGTCCAACTTCATTCTGACTGGCGTCTTCATAAAAGGGAGGAATCTGGACACAGAGACAGAGATGATATGAAAAAAATACAAGAAGGCAGTTACTTACAGGCCAAGGAGAGAGGCCTGGGACAGATTCTTCTTATACATCCCTTGGAAGGAACCAACCTGGCCAACATTTTGTTTTAAAAGTTTAGCATCTAAAACCATAAGACCATAAACTCCTACTTTTAAAATCATCCAGTCTGTAGTATTTTGTTGTGGCAACCCTAGCAAACTAATACAGCTCTTCTCCTTTTAGGCTCAGAAACCGCATCTTTCAGAATCTTTATGTATTCACACCCAGAGATGCTGACCCACATTTTAAAGAAGCAATACAAGAGACTGATGTATAAAGCCAAAATGATAAATCACGAATTACACTAATAACTAAAACTGCTGATGGTATCACACATTTTTGTTCTCTGGCCAGCACATTCTCTTTGAGGATTCACACCATTTGGAAGGCCTAATCACAATCACTGAATTGTACAGTGAGCATGAACACATAGCAAATGAAATAAGAAACAGGATTCACACTCACTGCATGTACTCAAATGATATGTTTGCTGGTGGGACAAATCAAGTGAAGGCTTTGGAGTACATTATCTTTGCCTTTACCCAAGCTGTCAATATAGGAAGCAATGTTTGGCTTTATGCCTTGCATTTACTTTTCCTTTTCTCTTTCCTAATCTTATCCAGGGGTCTGGGCCCTGCCCCACAGCAGGATGGTAGTCCTGCCATCTCCCTCTTCAGTGATAGATTCAATAATCCAGTCTGAAGTCAATCCACACATGGGCCTTCCTAGGTTCCCTAAGAAACTGATATTTCAATTTCAGATTCCTGTTTCTTACTATTAAAAGCATCCTAATTGCTAAAGAACATCTTTTTTCTATGCTTCCTAGAATACTTTTAATTCATACTTTCTTTCTTTGGTTTGCTATCATCACCAGCCTTTATTAGGTTAGGAGACCCTTCATTTTATGGTGACTTTGCTCATCTTTTATCTCCTGTGTTCTGTGGGGATTTAGAGTTGCAATTCCACTAGGAAAATTGAGATATGGGAGAAATAGTGCTAGGAATTCAAGGCAAGCAAGTCATTGCACACATGGATTAAGTCTTCTAAGTAGAAGACATGTGAAAATACATAAACTCATAAAACCAGATCCTAGATTGTAATCTATGGTATGGAGAAAATAAGCAGGGTGCTGGTATAAAGAACAAGGATAGATACTTTCTAGGGAGAGTGGTCACAAAAGCCTCTTGGATTAACTTTAAGCTAAAACCTTAAATTTATAGGAATCACTTCAGTGTGGCCCCCAGGTGCCACTCTCAGAACTTTCACATTTTCCTGTGCATTATTTATATAATTTGCAGGATATTTGTCATTATTTTAGACTATTATTTAGATACATATCTGGATTATGAACTCACCTATTCATTTCAATATTGGACTTCCCTGATAGCTCACCTGGTAAAGGATCTGCCTGCAATGCAGGAGACACCAGTTCGATTCCTGGGTTGGGAAGATCCACTGGAGAAGGGATAGGCTCCCCACTCCAGTATTCTTCATTTTCCCTGGTGGCTCAGCTGGTAAAGAATCTGCCTGCAATGCAGAAGACCTGGGTTCAATCCCTGGGTTGGGAAGATCCCCTGGAGAAGGGAATAGCTACCCACTCCAGTATTCTGGCCTGGAGAATTCCACGGACTGTATAGTCCATGGGGTCGCAAAGAGTCAGACATGACTGAGCAACTTTCACTTCACTTCATTCATTTCAATGTTTGAGGAATTCCTTTTCTTATGAAATTGGCAGTGGCTACTACCCATATTGAATACAGAATTTTAGAAATCCACCTTCTCAACCTCCTGTGCAGTTGTGGCACGTGCCCCAGGATCCAGGAATGAGAGGCACACACTTAGACCTGGAAGCGAGAGCAACTTCTCTCAGGTAGTGGAACCTGCTGCAGTGTCACAGTGAGGGGTTCTTGAGCCCTATAACGAGGTATTAAGTGAAGCATCCAGTCCTGTTTCAAAGAAGTGGTTTATACAGCAAGGATTTCTGTGGTGTCCAGGGCACTATATCCAGCTATTTAACATTCATTCTAGTTCTTCAGTCCCATCAAGATTTCTTTGAATTCCACAATATCCTTTTAGAGGACTTCTTTTCTATTTAAAAGTTGGATTCTATTGCTTGCTGTTAAGAGCCCTGACTGATACTTGTGTCTTATGTCACATAGCTTAGGATAATCACATCAATTTCATAAGAGCACTGCTTGAATTGGATTTTTTTAATATTGTTTATCAAGTCATCATATTGTCTAATATACTGTAGTTGTTCAATGTATATGGAATAAAAACATTCTTTGAATTTTATTTTCCCTTTTAACAAGAGGAATAAAATATAAAATATACTTATTGCATATTCTTTATCTTATAAATATAGGTTTAATTACCTCAGGTGTACCTCACAGAGTTAAGCAGAATTATCTTCAAATAAGCCTTCTTTTCTTCTTTCCTAAAATCACATTTGGCAATGCATATTGGTCTCCTTAAGAAAACTATTGATATGTGAGTGTCTGAGTAAGAAATCTCTCTTGCATTCCTTAGTTCCAAGTATGGAAAATTTTGAGCCACTATTTTATATTATCTGATGATAGATATGTACCATTCCTTCTTTCTTTAGCTTAGGTGGAAGAAAGCTGCAAATGGTTCTGAGAGAATAGTAACCCATGGTATAGAAAGCTCATAAAATAGCATTTTTGACTTAAGAGTTCAGAATCTAACTTTTAATTTAGAATCATTAATGATTTAAGCTATATAACACTAACATGCTTCTTCAAAGAGATAGGATCTCTAGGTAACAAGTGCCCATTTGAGGGGACAACACATGCAAGCACCTGATACACATATATTTTCTCAGTTCTCACTACGGTCATCTATTTATATCTGACTACTGAATAAATGGGCTTCCCAGGTGGTGCTCGTGGTAAAGAACCTGCCTGCCAATGCAGGAGACATAAGAGACATGGGTTCAATCCCTGGGTCAGGAAGATCCCCTGGAGGAGGAAACGGCAATCCACTCCAGTATTCTTGCCTGGAAAATCCCATGGACAGAGGAACCTGGAGGCTGTAGTCCATAGGATCACAAAGAGTTGGACATGACTAAAGCAGCTTAGCGTGCATGCACTGAATGAACAGTTTCAGAAAAGCTGGGGATCTTGCCTAAAGTTACAGAAGGTTGTTGCTCAAGGATTTGAAAATGAATCCATCTTAATCCATTCTCCTCTACCACACAGTCTCTTTAGGTCGTTAGTAGGTAAAACTGGCCTTTCTTTCATTAAAGTCCTTTCCTTCATAGATATGAAAATAAAGCTAAGAAGACCAGAACCCTACCTCTCTCTTAGAATGATGCAATATATATGGGAGAGAAAATAATGAATAGTTTACTTGAACATGATTACTGTTTTTATCATTTTAGTGATCAAATTAATTACATATATTCACAGCTGCTATTCCTATTTAGTTGTTTTTTAGCACCTAGCACAGTCTTCAGTCATAAGTTCCTGATAAGAAAGTAATTGAGTACTATAATCCACTAAAGTACAAACAATATTACTTTACAATCCTTAGACTAAACAATCGTAAAAAATAAATATTATAATTATGCACAAAGTAAAATTAATTAATAGGCAAATGTGGCAGAAGGGGCCCAGATACTTGAAGTCAATTGAGAAGTAAACAAAAGCAAGTTACATATTATATTTAATGATATTGGGTAACATTAACATAAATTAAAATTTTAATATAGGAAGTAAAAATTTACACTAATTTAGAGACCAAATCTCAGGACTAATTGATTATATCACAATGTAATTTATCCATGTCTAAAAGGATTTGGAAAACCTGGAGAGTCCAGAGAAGGAAACCAGAACAATTAAATACTGAACATATTCAGAGGAGATGAAGTTGGCTCTACAGGGAAAGTCAGCTATGCAATGGCTTAGTGAGTAACTTCAGTCAGAGAATCTTTATTAAGTGGCAGGTGCCAGTCTCTTCAGAGCACCTGACTTGAACAGCAGGAATTGAGACCTTGGCTAATGACAAAGGAAACCCCTCTTCACAGAGGTTTCCCTCATGACTTTTGCCAGACAGTCCCCCCAAAGTCATTAGATCACTTTGCTTATTATTAAATTTCATATAACTAGAATTACGCACATCAAACCTACCATGAAATGTGATTTTCTCTTCTGGAGTATCCTATTCTACAACACAGAGTTCCAAACAGAGCATTTATAGTACAAGGAAGACCTGATTACAGCTGGAGTTCCAGTCAAAAGCCTGAAAATCAGGGTACCATGCAGACCCCAAGAGCTCATTGTGTCATAGTCTGCAGGATGATGACCACTCTTGGTTCTAAAGAACTGACAGCAGACCTTTGGATCGCAGCCATTCTGACTGGCGTGAAATGGTACCTCACAGTGGTTTTGATTTGCATTTCTCTGATAATGAGTGATGTTGAGCATCTTTTCATGTGTTTGTTAGCCATCTGTATGTCTTCTTTGGAGAAATGTCTATTTAGTTCTTTGGCCCATTTTTTTGATTGGGTCATTTATTTTTCTGGAGTTGAGCTGTAGGAGTTGCTTGTATATTTTTGAGATTAGTTGTTTGTCCGTTGCTTCATTTGCTATTATTTTCTCCCATTCTGAAGGCTGCCTTTTCACCTTGCTAATAGTTTCCTTTGTTGTGCAGAAGCTTTTAAGTTTAATTAGGTCCCATTTGTTTATTTTTGCTTCTATTTCCAATATTCTGGGAGGTGGGTCATAGAGGATCCTGCTGTGATGTATGTCGGAGACTGTTTTGCCTATGTTCTCCTCTAGGAGTTTTATAGTTTCTGGTCTTATGTTTAGATCTTTAATCCATTTTGAGTTTATTTTGTGTAAGGTGTTAGAAAGTGTTCTAGTTTCATTCTTTTACAAGTGGTTGACCAGTTTTCCCAGCACCACTTGTTAAAGAGATTGTCTTTAATCCATTGTATATTCTTGCCTCCTTTGTCAAAGATTAGGTGTCCATAGGTGCGTGGATTTATCTCTGGGATTTCTATTTTGTTCCATTGATCGATATTTCTGTCTTTGTGCCAGTACCATACTGTCTTGATAACTGTGGCTTTGTAATAGAGCCTGAAGTCAGGTAGGTTGATTCCTCCAGTTCCATTCTTCTTTCTCAAGATAGCTTTGGCTATTTGAGGTTTTTTGTATTTCCATACAAATTGTGAAATTATTTGTTCTAGCTCTGTGAAGAATACTGTTGGTAGCTTGATAGGGATTGCATTGAATCTATAAATTGCTTTGGGTAGTATACTCATTTTCACTATATTGATTCTTCCAATCCATGAACATGGTATATTTCTCCATCTATTAGTGTCCTCTTTGATTTCTTTCACCAGTGTTTTATAGTTTTCTATGTATAGGTCTTTAGTTTCTTTAGGTAGATATATTCCTAAGTATTTTATTCTTTCTGTTGCGATGGTGAATGGAATTGTTTCCTTAATTTCTCTTTCAGTTTTCTCATTATTAGTGTATAGGAATGCAAGGGATTTGTGCACTGGGACGACCCAGAGGGAGGGAAGGAGAGGGAGGAGGGAGGAGGGATCAGGATGGGGAACGCGGGTATACCTGTAGCAGATTCATTTCGATATTTGGCAAAACTAATACAATATAGTAAAGTTTAAAAATAAAATAAAATTTAAAAAAAAATAAAGAACTGACAGCAAAATCAGAACATGGGCTTCACAGCCTCACCGCAGGGTTCGAGTTCTACCTCTTTTTCTCTGTAGCTGTGTGACACTGGGCAAATATCTTTACTCTTTGCCCCTCTAATTCCTCCCTTTACCCTTCTCCCTTTTCTCTTCTCCCTGAGAAACCGACATTTTTGCAAAATATGTGCTCAGACTTGCCATTGGGTTCAGCCATTGGAGGACCTCAGGAGGACTGCAGGTTGTAGGAAGACAGTAGAGTCTTTTTTCTCCTTCTGCATCCCCTTCCTAAAGTGGGTACTGTCTTAGCTGACTGTCTCTACTGAAATCATGAAGTCATTTTCAAGACACCTTCTCTGCCTTTTCCTTTGTTTTGTAATAGCTTTTCCTCAGTTATTTCAGTCCCAGGCTACTGCCTTTTCCTTGGTAATGCCCCAACACTCCTTTCTCATCTTTATAACTATTTTGTATTTAAAATAAAAAGAAAAAAGAGAGATGAAATGAAAACAACAAGAAGAAATAATTTGAGTTATTAAATTATTCCAATTTGAGTGTGTTATCTGTGTCTAATTCTGTCACATGAAAAGTTTTCACTTCCTATTTTACTCTATGAACATGAAATGTACTTACGGTGCTTAAATCAGTATTGATGGGAAGTAAATATTCAATGACCATTAGTCCTTCAGGTGGAGGAAGACTGAAGAATGTGCTGTTGGCTTCAACTTGGTTCCCATTTCAAAGCAATGGGTCTTACCCATCTGATGCCATCCCTCAGGCAGAGCTATACCTCTATTGCTGGTCTGGAAATAATTTCTTTTGATAGGGTAAGAGAGAGAGAGAGATTCCTCTCCCCAATACCATGCTCAGTTATAGCTACCTAAGGCCAATGTAGACCCTATCTTCACTCTTAAGTACAATGAGTTCTTCCAAAGACACTCACTCTGCTGGCATAACTGAGTCCAAGAAGCCCTCCAGCATCAGCTACATGATGTGTCTTTAAACACCTGTGTCAAGTCCAGCTAGTCATACTGACTCCAGACTGATAGCAAACTGTTCATTTACCATGGCTGGCATAACAAAGTTCCACAGACTGGAGGACTTAAACTGGGAAATTGGTGCCTTATATTTATACAATAAACGGACCACTCAAATTACTTTTATTGGTACTGAGAGGTCTTCTAAGGCTGTCTGTGGTTGTATGTAAAAATGGAATAGACAAACTAGCAAGTCATATATATATATATTTCCCTTCAACAGTTAGAACTGTACATGAAACAATGGACTTGTTCCAAATTGGGAAAAGAGTACGTCAAGGCTGTATATTGTCACTCTGCTTATTTAACTTATATGTAGAGTACATCATGGGAAATGCCAGGCTGGATGAAGTACAAGTTGGAATCATGATTGTCAGGAGAAATATAAATAGCCTCAGATACGCAGATGACACCACTCTCATGGGACAAAACAAAGAAAAACTATAGGTGAAGAGGAGAGTGAAAAAGTTGGCTTAAAACTCAACATTCTAAAAAGTAAGATCATTGCATCCGGTTCCATCACTTCATTGGCAAATAAATGGGGAAACTGGAAACAGTGATAGACTTGATTTTCTTGGGTTCCAAAATCACTGCAGATGGTGACTGCAGCCATGAAATTAAAAGACACTTACTTCTTAGAAGAAAAGCTATGACCAAACTAGACAGCGAGTTAAAAAGCAGAGACATTACTTTGCCAACAAAGGTCCATATAGTCAAAGCTATGGTTTTTTTAGTAGTCATGTATGGATGTGAGAGATGGACCATAAAGAAGGCTGAGTGCCAAAGAATTGCTGCTTTTGAACTGTGGTGTTGGAGAAGACTCTTGAGAGTCCCTTGGACTGCAAAGAAATCAAACTAGTCAATCCTAAAGGAAATCAATCCTGAATCTTCATTGGAAGGACTGACACTAAAGCTGAAGCTCCAACACTTTGGCCGCCTGATGCAAAAATTGATTCATTGGAAAAGATCCTGATGGTGGAAAAGATTGAGGTAGGAGGAAAAGGGGACAACAGAGGATGAGATGGTTGGATGACATCACCAAGTCAATGGACGTGAGTTTGAGCAAGCTCCAGGAGATGGTGAAGGACAGGGAAGCCTGGCGTGCTGCACTCCAAGGGGTCTCAAAGAGTCGGGCACGACTGAGCAACTGAACAACAACAATATCCTTCAACAATCACCTCACTCCACTACAAAGATCAATTAAATACTGAAGCTAGCTACAAACTGTGGAATCACCACTCCCCATCAACTATTTCCAAATGTAATAAAAATTCACTCCTCTTTGACTGTTAACTATTGATATGTCTAGAAGCAGGAATCTGAACCAGGTGACCTCTTGAGAAGACTTTGTCATCAAATTATGTCAAGAATTAAATGGCTAGCAGCCTGGAGGAATTTAAAATAAGTCCAACTCTAATCCGTAGGATGACATAGAGCCAGGTACGGCTGTATTAATCAGCATGTGGCAAAAATGCTTATGCCTGCTAATGAGATGACAGTAGCTGTGTTGAGCAAACTGTCATGGTGAAAGCATCCCTGCCTGGCTCCTATGCCCTTGGGCACTTTTCCAGTCACCAGGTAAACAGCAGCGGCTGAGCAGGACAGGCTTTAGAGATGGAATTCATGAGCATAAACTCTCTCTTCGACTATTACTTCTACTCATTGAAACATTAATCCTGACAAACATACTAAAGGGGGAAATTCTAGTCTATACTGAAATAACATTAAAAAATAAGGAATAGATTTTGTTGCCACATAAGGATTCCCTTACAATAGTCAAGAGAAAAAAAAATAATGCTCGTGAAAGCTTGGGCTGAGAGCTTAAAAATATTGCATATTAAATCTTGCTAAACATTAGGAATAATGTAATGGAAACAGAAGGCTATATTTTATATCTGCAATTTCCTTTCATAGGATACTGTCATCATTTTAGGGAGAAAGGGCAGAATAATCCTATAATGAAACTTACTTATTACATCATTTTATTTTCATAACAACCTTGTTCTCATTGCATTTTATACAAATGAGCACTAAATAAAATGCTAGTTAAAGTATGTGTTTGCTTTAATATATAAACAGATGAAACACTCAATTCAATGAAGTAGGATGGAGCATTAACCTTTAGGGAGCAAGGGTTGCTGACTAAGGATTGATGGAGTGATTCTGTGTTTTATCAAATCACTTAAATCAAAATGGAGTGTAAGTTAATTGGCTATTTCAAAGCACTGTAAAGACAGTTTCATGGTTTAAAAAGCATCCGTTTCCATTACCATCAATGCAATAAGTGTAAAACCATTTTATGCTATTTCTACATGCTTTTATTGTATAGAAAGGAAAATGCATTATATTATGTTAAGGTACATGGATTTTTTTCAACATTTCTTCTTTGTGAAAACTTATAACTTATGGTAAATATCCTCCCCCCCAAATAGCTCTAATGAATCAGATAAAATGTGGCTGCTCAACTTTAATAATAGGGAAAATTTATATGAAAAATACAAAATGTCAAAATTGCGCTTGTGCATATACAACAAAAACATAAAGAAAAATCATTTAACATATGTAAGAGAGAAGGCAAAGTGATTTCTTTTATTATCATCATTTTTAGAATTCATCAAATAAGTAATATCAATAAGAAAAAAAAAAGGTATAGCACAAAAGGGCTTACGGTGAGAGTTAATTCTCTTTCCCACACTTTCCCAGGTACTCGGCCTTTCTCACTACAGTCAACTATCTCATGAGCTGTTTTATGTTTATAAATATATATATGTACATACATAAACATGGGCATGTGTATTTTTCCAAGTTAAAAAATAATAAGCAGCTTTTTATATTTTTATCTTTTTACTAAAAAATATATCTAGGGGATTATGCTTCTAGCATGAACATATATGCACACAGACACACATAGACACACATCATTTTTAATATTAATATCTGCATAATATCCCCTCTGGGAGTGCACCACTATTTAGCCGTCTTTTGCTGACAGGCATTTAAATTGTTTTCAGTGTGTTCTTCTTATAAACAGTTACTGCAATAAGTCCAAGTAACTATGTCAAATCCACATGTAGAAATAAGTTCAGTCCTAGATGTAGAATTGCAGAATCAAAAGTTTATGGGCATTAGTTATTTTTACAAAAATTAAAAATTTCCACACTGCTGAGGGAATTTCGGGGCACATATGAACCATTTACTACCTAGTTAGGTTGCACCAGTTTATACTCCTTCCAACAGTGAACGAGAAGACCAGTCTGTACTCTGTTCTCCAAAGCTGTGCAGCTACTGTGCATTCATTTATTCAGGGATACAGAGCACCTGCTCTGCCAGGTGCTGGAGCTATTTAAAAAATATGATAGGGATAACGTCCCTGATACTCTGGAGTTTATGCGTTCCTCATATTATGTGAAAAAAGCTAACAATTTCATTGATAAAATATTTTAGGTAGTAAAAAGTAAAACAAAATTAAAGTAGACAAGAGGACAGAGTGTGGGTTGGGAGAACTTAGTTTCTCCTCTCTCTTAGCAGGGTGGCTAAGGAAGACATTTGGAGAAGGTGACAATGGAGTAAAGTCTAAATGAGACGAGGAGACAGAAAGATTCAGAAAGGGCCAGCTGAAAGAGGGAAAACAAGTAGAAAGGTCTGGAAGCTCCTTACTGGATGTGTTCAATGGGGAGCAGGAAAACTAGCCAGTCTAGAGTAGAGGAGGGGAGCAGAGGGCAGAGATTTCACAGCTACTTAGGACTTCAAATAAATTCAGTTAAAAAGCAGCTGTCTTAAACTATATTTTCATTCCATTTATATAAATCTAATTCTTTAGACAAGCATCCCGATTTTGTTTTTACTGTGATATCATTGTTATCATTTTTGATAGATGGTCTTGCCAGGGGTGAGAAGGAATACATAATCGTTTTTATCTGAGCATAGAGAGACAATTTAAAAGTGTTGCTCCTATTATAATTAATGAGAATTAAAGATCTAAACAGCCCTGACTAAAGTACAGACAGTATCCCTGTATTTCTGAACTCAATATGACATATATATATACATATATATACATGTACTGACACCATATAATTATGATAAACAACGTCATTATAATACAAGGGAAACTAACTGGGATGCTGCCTTTATTTTTTAGCAACTCTCTCTCCAATTTCAAGTGAAAAAAAGGTCTTGCTTCAACTAAATTATTAATGTTGTAATAATCTGTCATTAGAATCAATACCTGCTTTATTATTCATAGTGCATAGAGAGCTAAAATGGACCTTTCCTGAAATAAATTTAGTGCCTTGTCACAATACAATATGATTTTACAATACTGCTAATGTGCACAAAGCATTCAAATATAGAATATTGACATGTCAGAGATTTATGACAAATGTGAGAAGAAGATGCATCCAGGTTAAGCTTTCATGTCACTTGACCGAGATTAAAAAAAAAAAAATCAATACTATTCATAATGTATCTTTCACCCACAGTCTTAAATGAAAAACCTTATAAGCATAGAGGGATTTTGTTTATTTCTCATCTTGGCTATACAAATACTCTAGAATTGAGGTTAATAGAGAAAATAAATGAAAACTAATTAGTAGGAAAGTGAGCTAATTACATTTTGAGAATATACAATGACGTAGGACCAGGGAGCTAGATACAAACTCATATGCTTTCCCTATTTTTATCTTTACCTTTATCTGAAGGTATGTTTAATGTTTGTGAAATGGAAGATGTGCAATGCTGTGGGCAACAGTCACACTTCTCTACTCAACTTTGACTTTTATGGATTTTACAACATGCAAAATATCCAGCAAATGCATTTTTATTTTACTTACTGTTTCCTATTTCTTTCAACACAACATGGTTTTTAGGTATATACTGAGCACAATGTTCAGTTCCTGTAATTCTTTTCATCCCTAAAGATTAGTGTAGTCCAAATGTTGGTATTCTATTACCCTTGTCAGTGAGTAGTTGAGAATAGGCAAGTCACTTAGTCCTGGTCAACCATATATAAGGAGAAACCTCTTAGGGGATTTTGCAAAAAGAATCTTTCTTTTTAAAAAGAAGACTCAGAAGAAAGAATGTAATGTTATTCTTTCTTCTCTGAATTTTATCTAGAGATTCAGGAACTTCTAGAGTTATCTTGAAACCCTGGGGGAATTTAGCCCAGCTGACTTGGAAAGAACACAGTGCTGAGAGATGAAATAACTCCATTATTCTGTGAAATTGTCTTTAGATAAGTCTGGAGACTACCTTATCTTTGGGTTTAAGACAAATATCCAATTTGAAGTCATTTTGAGATGCAATTTTATATTGCAGCCAAAAAGTATCTTAACTGATGCTATCCATCAGTCATGATTAGAAATTAATTGAAGATTAATTATTTTTCATAGTTTCATTTATTCTTTGATGCAGAGACTGTAGTCTGCAACTGTATTATCATGGAATTAAAATGGCTAATGACTCTAATCATAAATAACTCAGCCCATTTTAGCTCAGAGAAATGACAGTAGTCTTGTTTTATAAACGATCTATAGTTAAATATTTTTATGAAGAGTCTTTATCTCTGAAAGGTTTTTAAGCATTACAATAATTTCATAAAACTCTTTCATTAATAGGTTGATCCTGAGCAATAGTTATCCATACATACATTCAATAAACATTTACTCAGTGAATAATGAGAGAGGTAAACACATAAAATTGTGACAAATGCAGTAATAGAAATTATGCCCAAGATACTCTGATACCTTGAAAGATAGGCAGTACCTAATCTAGCACAGATGAAGAAGAAACATCAAGAAAGGTTTCCTGGATAAAATTCTGCCTGAGCTGAATGTTGAACAATGATTAGAGCTTGCCAGATGAAAGAAGGATATGATATGAGGATATAAGAAAAAGAAAACCAAATAGATCAATAAAGATAGAAAAGTATACATGTGAGAATTATGAGTCCAGGGAGTGGGACAAGAAGTGAAAATAGACAAGGCTGAAGATAACAGTAGCAAATACTGGTTAAAAGCAAAGATTTTAGAATCACAGTGTTTTGAATGTCAATCCCTCATTCAAGCAATAATTGCCAAGTTTCAAACATATATCCATTTCTGTGACAGACAGTAAAAATCTTTGTCATCATGAAGCATACATTCTAGAGAATGAGTAACAAAAAAAAAAAAAAAAAAAGGAGATAAGCAGAAATGTGGGTGAGGCGGGGGAAGAACTGTCAGTATAACAGGTGTTATGAAGGAAACAAAGGGCTGAGGTAGAAATTAACAACAAATATCTATTTAAATAGGATGGTCATGGTGGATCTCCCCGAGAAGATGCCAGGCTGAACTTAAAAGCTGAAACGGACTCAGCTTTATCAGGAATAACAGCGTGTTTCCAGTCATCTCAAAAGAACTGCCATGTCTATGACCCAGTCATAAACATTTCTCTCTCCACTAAAGCAAAACCATTTTCCAAAAGGAATAGTAATCATGTCCTTGCTTTTCTTTATAATTGTATCATCCAAGTGTGTATCCCAAATTGCTGTTGTTTGTTGTTGTTTAGTCATTAAGTCACGTCCAACTCTTCTGCAACCCCATGAACTGAGGCCCACAAGGCTCCTCTGTCCATGGGATTTCCCAGGCAAGAATACTAGAGTGGGTTGCCATTTCCTTCTCCAGGGACTCTTTCTGACCCAGGGGTCTAAACTGTGTCTCTTGCATTGCCAGGCAGATTCTTTACCACAGATCAGATCAGTCGCTCAGTCGTGTCCGACTCTTTGCAACCCCATGAATCACAGCATGCCAGGCCTCCTTGTCCATCACCAACTCCCGGAGTTCACTCAGACTCATGTCCATCGAGTCAGTAATGTCATCCAGCCATCTCATCCTCTGTCATCCCCTTCTCCTCCTGTCCCCAATCCCTCCCAGCATCAGAGTCTTTTCCAATGAGTCAACTCTTCGAATGAGGTGGCCAAAGTACTGGAGTTTCAGCTTTACATCATTCCTTCCAAAGAAATCCCAGGGCTGATCTCCTTCAGAATGGACTGGTTGGATCTCCTTGCAGTCCAAGGGGCTCTCAAGAATCTTCTCCAACACCACAGTTCAAAAGCATCAATTCTTCGGCGCTCAGCCTTCTTCACAGTCCAACTCTCACATCCATACATGACCACAGGAAAAACCATAGCCTTGACTAGACGAATCTTTGTTGGCAAAGTAATGTCTCTGCTTTTGAATATGCTATCTAGGTTGGTCATAACTTTCCTTCCAAGGAGTAAGCGTCTTTTAATTTCATGGCTGCAGTCACCATCTGCAGTGATTTTGGAGCCCAGAAAAATAAAGTCTGACACAGTTTCCACTGTTTCCCCATCTATTTCCCATGAAGTGGGGGGACCGGATGCCATGATCTTTGTTTTCTGAATGTTGAGCTTTAAGCCCACTTTTTCACTCTCCACTTTCACTTTCATCAAGAGGCTTTTGAGTTCCTCTTCACTTTCTGCCATAAGGGTGGTGTCATCTGCATACCACTGAGCAACCTAAACACTAAAGTTTAATTTTTCCCATTTCTCCTTTTTAGTTTACATAAGTTTTTTAATGTATAGTTTTATCCTCAATCTGTTGCTTTTTTTCTTACGTGTATCTATTGAAGAAACTTGGTTATTTAATCTGTAAAGCTACCCACCATATGATAAGAAATAACTTTTATCAGTCTACTTTTGGACAGCTCTTTTGTACATATTACTTTGGGCTTCCCTTTTGGTTCAGCTGGTAAAGAATCCACCTGCAATGCGGGAAACCTGGGTTCGATCCCTGGTTTGGGAAGATCCCCTGTAGAAGGGAAAGGCTACCCACTCCAGTATGCTGGCCTGGAGAATTCCATGAACTGTATAGTCCATGTGGAGAAGGCAATGGCACCCCACTCCAGTACTCTTGCCTGGAAAATCCCATGGATGGAGGAGCCTGGTAGGCTGCAGTCCATGGGGTCACAAAGAGTCGGACACGACTGAGCGACTTCACTTTCACTTTTCACTTTCATGCATTGGAGAAGGAAATGGCAACCCACTCCAGTGTTCTTGCCTGGAGAATCCCAGGGACGGGGGAGCCTGGTGGGCTGCCGTCTATGGGGTCGCACAGAGTCGGACACGACTGAAGTGACTTAGCATCAGCAGCAGTATAGTCCATGGGGTTGCAAAGAGTCAGACACGACTGAGCAACTTTCACTTTCACATATTACTTATCTGCCCTTCTGCCTTTTGGAAAGTTTAAAAATAATATCCCTCACAGGGCCCACTCCTAATTTCCACAAGGAAAGATATCCTGTCAGCACACTCCCATTTTAGGGTTGGATGCCTTGTCTGTTTGGTGTATTGGGGAATAAACTTGGGGAGAATGGGCTCAACTTCCTTTCTTCCTTGTGAGAGTTGTCAGAGCTAGTGCAAGCTTCTGCATCTTCTTGGCCGCTACTGATAGGCAGCGGTTGGGCAGCGCTGGTGGTGGAAACGCCTGTCCCAGTTCAGAACTGTTATGCCCGCTTGTGTTAGAGGGCCCACCTCTGAAGAGCAGTGCTGATAACCACACGTGGCTAACTTAGAGCTTTGTCCTCCACTGGGCCTCACCAGTGATACAAGAAATATTTTGGTTCTATGGCATGTCTTTGCTTTATTTCTTCAAAAGTTCAAAACCCTGAGAAGAAGATTAGTACCCTAAGATCTAAACAAACATCTGTTCATTTTATTTGTAGGATCACTGTAGAAACATGTAATGATGATTTTGGACTGTATTTTGCTTAAGTAATAAGCACATTTCTAACAAACTTAATTAAATTTAGACTTTGTGATCTGACTTATTTAATATTTAAAGTGAATTAAGGTTGCACACTATTTTAAATAATTCTTTGGTAAAATTAATTGTATAATTTGCTGAAATTAATTGAGCCTTAGTTTCCTTTCATTGGATTTCTTTTCGAAATACTAACAAGATTTTGTGAATGCAAGTTAGATATTGAGAATAAACTTCTAAATGACCACACTGAATTCAGGAAAGTAGCAATGCATGTGTGGTTTGGGGACAAATTCCACAGAATGTTGACAATGGAAACTTGACATGTAGGAGGCACTGTATGGATAAAACACACTATTTATAATCTAAAAATGTATATAATGTATAATATCTCCACCCCCTACACTTCTAGGTGGATGAAGAACTCCACTGTGAGGTGGCTATTCCATTCCAGTATTGATGTGCAGCAAATGTAAACATTTGATCATTCTTCTAATATCTTTCCACAGTATGGTAATAATATGAGGCTTTATCCAAAATGTCTGTTATATTCACATATGTTGAACTTAAGCCAAATAAGTCTCTGTAATCCATAAAATGAATTGGGAATAAATTTATCTTCATAGAAGACTTTTTTTTTTTAATTTTATTTTAACTTTACAATATTGTATTGGTTTTGCCATATATCAAAATGAATCCACCACAGGTATACATGTGTTCCCCATCTTGAACCCTCCTCCCTCTTCCCTCCCCATACCATCCCTCTGGGTCGTCCCAGTGCACCAGCCCCAAGCATCCAGTATCATGCATTGAACCTGGACTGGCGACTCGTTTCATATATGATACATTAAAGACTTTTAAAAAATATTTTCTTTTGGAGTTTTAGATATTTACTTTAGAGTTTTATTCTCACAGATAGAGGTTTATTTTACTTTTATTAATGTAAAAAGTTTATGTTAAAATAAAAAGTTAAAAGTTCTTTTAACTAAAGACTATAATCTATTATTTCATTACTTACTATACATAGCTTTTATAAAAACTGTCATTCATAAATTTATAGGTAAGAAGAAATTACTTTAACTGCATTTATTGAAAATCTATGCTTCATAGTTGCAATATAATCCCCTTGCTGGTAATTATAATTTAGAAAGTTCAAGTCTAACTCTGTATATCATTGTTTCTGCCAAAAGAACTTTGGTAAATCTCTGCTCTTCTGACCTGAATATCTATAGTGAATCTTTACAAGTCTTTAGCAGCATCACAGGTTAAAATCATATCTCATCTTCATTTATAAATCTACTTCTCTACATCTTTGTTTTCATGTATAAGTATTTTATTTAACAAAACCATGCTACTTTAATAAAAAAAGTCTTTTGGTCAGCATCATGTTCACTTCAGTAGTTAGAAAGGTAATCATATAAACAGTGTATATTTATCTGGAAGAGATAAAAAGACTCTATTAATTTGATCAATATGGATATTATTAAATAGAATGTGAATTAAGCAGACACAACTATATAAGTGATTTTTCAGTGAAAAGAGTATTAGAAAGATGATTTAAAAGAGTCTTATTCATTGCAATTCTATTTTTAGACATGTCAATTGCATAACAGATATATTATCACCATGTCAACCAGCTTTCATACTGCCCTTTGACCAGATAAAACAAATGGTTTGCATGGCAACCAGGTTGCCAAGTGTAAATGATATGGATTCATAGACTATTGGACATTTTTAAGCCAATTTGAATTAACTACATTTTTACCTCAGTGTGAAAATAGGAACTGACATATTGTTTTGAAATGTCATCTGCAAAACTACAAGGATAAAAAGTAAAATATATAAATATATATTTAGAGAAGACAAAGTGGATTTAAAAATAAATAACTGTGGATATTATTCTGTATACATTACTGATGCCATCAATATGATCTTGTCTTTCAACCTTTTTTTTCTACAAGTAGAAAATTTTGCAATAGACAAATCCATAATTACAGTTGGAGATTTAAATACTCATCTTTCCAACCCTGGTTTAGGAAGATCCCCTGGAGGAGGGCATGACAACCCACTCCAGTATTCTTGCCTGAAGAAGCCCATGGACAGAAGAGCCTAGTGGGCTACAGCCCACAGGATTGCAAAGTGTCGGACACAACTGAAGCTACATACCACACACACACACACACACATACAATCTATGTTCTCTGACTATATTGAATTAAATTAAAAATCAATAACATAAATATATCTGGAAAAGCCCCCCAAATTTGGAAATCATCCTTATCATTACCATTTTTCATCTGTGTCAAAGAAGGAATCAATAGGAAAATAAAGAAATATTTTGAACCATGTTTCAAATAAACAAATATATTTTAATTTGTTTAATTAAACAAATATAAAAAATACTTATACATGAAAACAAATATATAAACAAATATATTTCCTTATATTTGAAAAAATATAAGGAAATAAACATAAAAATACAAAATATCAAAATCTGTAGAATGGTGCTAAAGCAACACTTAGGGGTAAATGTACAGCCCTAATTGTCTATGTTAGGATGAAAAGGAAGTTTTCATATGAATGACCTCAACTTCAACATCAGTGGCAACCCACTCCACTACTCTTGCCTGGAAAATCCCATGGACAGAGGAGCCTGGTGGGCTGCAGTCCATGGGGTCGCTAAGAGTCGGACACGACTGAGCGACTTCACTCTCTCTTCTCACTTTCCTGCATTGGAGAAGGAAATGGCAACCCACTCTAGTGTTCTTGCCTGGAGAATCCCAGGGACGGGGGAGCCTGGTGGGCTGACGTCTATGGGGTCGCACAGAGTCAGACACGACTGAAGTGACTTAGCAGCAGCAGCAACATCAAGAAGCTTAAAAGAAAAAGCAAATGAGCCTTAAAATAAGTAGAAGAAATAAAATAAAAATCAGATCAATGATATAGAAAACAAAAGACAATTAGAAAAATATCAAAAAAACCTAAATTTGATTGATTTAGAAAACAGATAAACCTCTCACCAGAAAAAAAAGGAGAGAAGACATTACCAATACCAGAAATAAGAGAAGTAACATGACATGTGACTATGTAAAAAGTTTTTGATCTTTTAAAATGTTTTTTTCCTGACATTTTTCTGCACTGTCCCTTCAATATCAGTAGTCTGTCTCCTTTTGGCAACTCTCAGCTAGACTTCACTTCTGCATTTTTTTCTTCCATTTAAAAAAATCTGGTTTCTATAAACTTTGATTTCATTTCTTTTCATTATCTTCCTATTTTCTTTTTTGAATATTGTTTTTGTGCTTTGAAGTCTTGTTTTGTATAGAAAATTGCTTTCTCTTCTGTCTCTGCACTCCTCCAAAAACAGTTTACTTCTGCAAATATGGCTACAACTGTGTTTCTCCCTTTAGTATCTCTTTCTCTGCTTCTAAGGATTTTGCGACAAATCTGGTTGGTAAAAACTTCAATCCCCATTGGTTTAAATAAGAGAAGAGTGACTTTGCCCCTTAATATAGGCTTTGTCTAAATGCTACAGTAAAGAGTAGATATTCTACCTTAGTAGCCCACTAACCTGTATTTAATCTTCACTGTATTTGATGACTGTCTCATGTGTTGTGGTTTAGCATTGCTCAGACAATCTTAACTTCACTGAAAATGGAGTTCAGGTTTCTGTTTTAGGCACTCCCTATTGCTACTGGGTAACTTTCAAGAAAAGCAATCATTTTAAAATTGAATATGTCTTCTACTTTATGTTTTCTAACAAGAAATTTATGAAGAACACTAATGTTTTAAAAATAATATGATTTACTTTGGAAGTATTAATTTAGTTTTAATCATTAAGAATTTAGAAATGAAAAACCTTTAAATTTAATCGTTATTTCAAAGGAGATTTGGTGATACACTGATTAAATATCACATTAGTAAATACAACTAATATAAATAGTCCTGAGAACTGATTTTATCTTCATATCATTTATCACAGTGTGTGGTATTAAATTGGCATATTTATCATCTTATCAGAAAATGAACATATAGAAACTATAGCTGTCTTAAATCTAAACTTAACCCAGACAGAAGCAAAAACAAAGAGCACTTATTAGAAATTTGAGACATCAAATTGCACTTCAGAAAGGGATTCAGAATTTTATAACAAAGTATTTACATTCTAGAAAACTGAGAATATTTTTAACTAAAATCTTTACCAAGTATTTTAAGTTTGTTTTGCCTTTTCCTGTTTGGAAATATTGAGGAGTTAATCCCATAGGTTTTCTGGCTTGATGAGAGAAAGCTGAGAATGAACGCCAGCTTTTAGAATTATATCTTTCCTACTTTAATCTCAGCTAGAATTGTCAAACCAAGCACCTTCTTCTTTGAACTCCAGGAAATCCATTATCATATTCTTTTAATCATTTCAATATACTGGTAGTATTTTCTGTTTCAGATATAACTCAAAGAATGCTTTTAACTTCAAATAGTTTCCAAGATATTTTTGAACTAAATAAATATTTTTTAATAAAATGTTCCAAATTGCATAGTGAAAAATAAATTTTACGAATACAAATTACTTGGGAATATTAGAAGATCATGTTAATTATTAACTAATGTAACAAAACCCTAGAAGCTCGGATGGTAAAGAATCTGCCTGCAATGCGGGAGACCTGGGTTCAGTCCCTGGGCTGGGAAGATCCCCTGGAGAAGGGAACGACTATCGACTCCAGTATTCTAGCCTGGAGAATTCCATGGACAGAGTAGCCTGGCCATGGGGTCATAAAGAATCGGACATGAATGAGCAACTTTCTTTTTCACTTTCAACACTTACTAGAGTGTTTGATTACATTTTGCTTGTTCTTTCTGAATAATCAATAATTTTTAATGTATTATGTATACCTGTGGTGGATTCATTTTGATATTTGGCAAAACTAATACAATTATGTAAAGTTTAAAAATAAAATAAAATTTAAAAAAATAAAATAAAAATAAATAAATAAATAATGCAAGCACAAGGTACAAAAATCCAAAAGACACGAAAGGGAATCAGTTCAAATGAATTTCTCAGTCATTCCATATCCCTATTTAAAGACAACCCAATACTTCCAATGTCTCCTAGAGTGTCCAGAGCTGATCTATGTATATATAACCACACACACACACACACACATATTCTTTAAAACATAAATGGTAGAAATCTGTATGTTTTTCTGTACTTTACATTTCTATTCAACACTATGTTTTGAGAATTACTCCTGAACAAATGGAAGTACATTATTCTGCTGAACAGCTGCAAAGTACTGTATATATTGCGTGAAAGTGCCATGACTCATATAATTAGTTCTCCACTGTTGTTCATTTAGATTATTTATAATTCTTTGCTAATACTATCATTGTTGGCACAGATATTCTTTTACATTTCACATATATATTAGTAAATTTGTAAGATAAACCCCTACAAGTGAAACTGCTGGGTAAGAGTACATTAATTACAAATTTAGATAGGTATTGTGAAATGCTTTTCATAGAACTAAAAGATGTGTCAAATTTGACCCACACACAATATTAGCATAAAAGAGAGGAGGAGCCAAGATGGCGGAGGAGTAGGATGGGGAGAACACTTTCTCCCCCACAAATTCATCAAAAGAGCATTTAAACGTCGAGTAAATTCCACAACACAACTTCTGAATGCCGGCAGAGGACATCAGGCACCCAGAAAAGCAATCCAACTCTTCGAAAGGAGGTAGGAAAAAATATAAAAGACAAAAAAAGAGACAAAAGAGGGAGGGACG
Source organism: Bos indicus x Bos taurus (assembly GCF_003369695.1). Lineage (NCBI taxonomy): Eukaryota > Metazoa > Chordata > Mammalia > Artiodactyla > Bovidae > Bos > Bos indicus x Bos taurus. Next base: position 82,587,502 of record NC_040082.1, read on the forward strand.
GAGTTCCGTCCCGGGAAGGGAGTCTTAAAAAGAGAGAAGTTTCCAAACACCAGGAAACCTTCTCACTGCCGAATCTGTGCCGAGCTTTGGAAGCACAGAGGGCAACATAACAGGGAGAAAAAATAAATAAACAATTAAAACTCGAAGATTGCGAGTCCTACGGTAACTCCCCCAGCGGAGAAGCAGCGCAGACGCCTGCACACGCCATTAGCAAGCAGGGGCTGGGCAGGGAGGCGCAGCGCGGGCTGCATCGCTTAGAGTAAGAATCTGGCCTGAATACCCTGAGCACTATCTGAGCGAAATAATTTGGGCTAGCAAACCAGACTGTGGGATATCTACCACGCGAAAAGCCAGCCCCAACCTAAGACACCGCCAGGCCCGCGCACGGAACAAAGAATTGAACAGAGATAGCTGGCTGCAGACCTTCCCCCTCCGGTGACAGGCAGCCAGAGCCGGAAGGGGGCAATCGCAGCCCCAGAGAGACATTATCTATAAAACTGTAAGCAGGCTTCTTTGCTAACTAAAACTTCTTGGGGGTCTGGATGGTTAACATCTGCCTGAGAAGGTACGCCGGTTTTACACCCAGATAACCGAGTGGCGGGGAGGCGATAAGTCGCAGCATTGGCGCTCGCCAAACACCTCATCACTTGAGCTGCTCGGACCTGGGAAGAGCAAAAAACTCAGGCCCAACTGAGTCTGCGCCTTTGAGGACTACCCGAGTGCCTGAACCTGAGCGGCTTGGACCTGGGAGGTACATGCAACCCAGGGCCAGCCTCGGATTGTTCCCGGCGGAACAAACTAGAGCCCAAGCAGTGTGGGCAGGGAGGCTACACGCGCCGTGAGCGGGGGCAGACCCAGTGTGGCTGAGGCACTGTGAGCGCACGCCAGTGTTATTTGTTTGCAGCATCCTTCCCTCCCTCCCCACAGCGCGACTGAACAAAGAGAAGAAATACAGCTCCACCCATCAGAACACTGACACAAGCTTCCCTAACCAGGAAACCTTGACAAGCCACCTGTACAAACCCACACACAGCGAGGAAAAGCCACAATAAAGAGAACTCCACAAACTGCCAGAATACAGAAAGGACACCCCAAACTCAGCAATTTAAACAAGATGAAGAGACAGAGGAATAGCCAGCAGATAAAGGAACAGGATAAATGCCCACCAAACCAAACAAAAGAGGAAGAGATAGGGAATCTACCTGATAAAGAATTCCGAATAACGATAGTGAAATCGATCCAAAACCTTGAAATTAAAATGGAATCACAGATAAATAGCTTGGAGACAAGGATTGAGAAGATGCAAGAAAGGTTTAACAAGGACCTAGAAGAAATAAAAAAGAGTCAATATATAATGAATAATGCAATAAATGAAATTAAAAACACTCTGGAGGCAACAAATAGTAGAATAACAGAGGCAGAAGATAGGATTAGTGAATTAGAAGATAGAATGGTAGAAATAAATGAATCAGAGAGAATAAAAGAAAAACAAATTAAAAGAAATGAGGACAATCTCAGAGACCTCCAGGACAATATTAAACGCTACAACATTCGAATCATAGGGGTTCCAGAAGAAGACAAAAAGAAAGACCATGAGAAAATACTTGAGGCGATAATAGTTGAAAACTTCCCTAAACTGGGGAAGGAAATAATCACCCAAGTCCAAGAAACCCAGAGAATCCCAAACAGGATAAACCCAAGGCGAAACACCCCAAGACACATATTAATCAAATTAACAAAGATCAAACACAAAGAACAAATATTAAAAGCAGCAAGGGAAAAACAACAAATAACACACAAGGGAATTCCCATAAGGATAACAGCTGATCTTTCAATAGAAACTCTTCAAGCCAGGAGGGAATGGCAAGACATACTTAAAATGATGAAAGAAAATAACCTACAGCCCAGATTATTGTACCCAGCAAGGATTTCATTCAAGTATGAAGGAGAAATCAAAAGCTCAGACAAGCAAAAGCTGAGAGAATTCTGCACCACCAAACCAGCTCTCCAACAAATACTAAAGGATATTCTCTAGACAGGAAACACAAAAATGGTGTATAAATTTGAACCCCAAACAATAAAGTAAATGGCAACGGGATCATACTTATCAGTAATTACCTTAAACGTAAATGGGTTGAATGCCCCAACCAAAAGACAAAGACTGGCTGAATGGATACAAAAACAAGACCCCTACATATGTTGTCTACAAGAGACCCACCTCAAAACAGGGGACACATACAGACTGAAAGTGAAGGGCTGGAAAAAGATTTTCCATGCAAATAGGGACCAAAAGAAAGCAGGAGTAGCAATACTCATATCAGATAAAATAGACTTTAAAACAAAGGCTGTGAAAAGAGACAAAGAAGGTCACTACATAATGATCAAAGGATCAATCCAAGAAGAAGATATAACAATTATAAATATATATGCACCCAACACAGGAGCACCACAGTATGTAAGACAAATGCTAACAAGTATGAAAGGAGAAATTAACAATAACACAATAATAGTGGGAGACTTTAATACCCCACTCACACCTATGGATAGATCAACTAAACAGAAAATTAACAAGGAAACACAAACTTTAAATGATACAATAGACCAATTAGACCTAATTGATATCTATAGGACATTTCATCCCAAAACAATGAATTTCACCTTTTTCTCAAGCGCACATGGAACCTTCTCCAGGATAGATCACATCCTGGGCCATAAAGCTAGCCTTGGTAAATTCAAAAAAATAGAAATCATTCCAAGCATCTTTTCTGAACACAATGCAGTAAGATTAGATCTCAATTACAGGAGAAAAACTATTAAAAATTCCAACATATGGAGGCTGAACAACATGCTGCTGAATAACCAACAAATCACAGAAGAAATCAAAAAAGAAATCAAAATTTGCATAGAAACGAATGAAAATGAAAACACAACAACCCAAAACCTGTGGGACACAGTAAAAGCAGTCCTAAGGGGAAAGTTCATAGCAATACAGGCACACCTCAAGAAACAAGAAAAAAGTCAAATAAATAACCTAACTCTACACCTAAAGCAACTAGAAAAGGAAGAAATGAAGAACCCCAGGGTTAGTAGAAGGAAAGAAATCTTAAAAATTAGAGCAGAAATAAATGCAAAAGAAACAAAAGAGACCATAGCAAAAATCAACAAAGCCAAAAGCTGGTTCTTTGAAAGGATAAATAAAATTGACAAACCATTAGCCAGACTCATCAAGAAACAAAGGGAGAAAAACCAAATCAATAAAATTAGAAACGAAAATGGAGAGATCACAACAGACAACACAGAAATACAAAGGATCATAAGAGACTACTATCAACAATTATATGCCAATAAAATGGACAACGAGGAAGAAATGGACAAATTCTTAGAAAAGTACAACTTTCCAAAACTCGACCAGGAAGAAATAGAAAACCTTAACAGACCCATCACAAGCATGGAAATTGAAACTGTAATCAGAAATCTTCCAGCGAACAAAAGCCCAGGTCCAGACGGCTTCACAGCTGAATTCTACCAAAAACTTAGAGAAGAGCTAACACCTATCCTGCTCAAACTCTTCCAGAAAATTGCAGAGGAAGGGAAACTTCCAAACTCATTCTTTGAGGCCACCATCACCCTAATACCAAAACCTGACAAAGATCCCACAAAAAAAGAAAACTGCAGGCCAATATCACTGATGAACATAGATGCAAAAATCCTAAACAAAATTCTAGCAATCAGAATCCAACAACATATTAAAAAGATCATACACCGTGACCAAGTGGGCTTTATCCCAGGGATGCAAGGATTCTTCAATATCTGCAAATCAATCAATGTAATACACCACATTAACAAATTGAAAAATAAAAACCATATGATTATCTCAATAGATGCAGAGAAAGCCTTTGATAAAATTCAACACCCATTTATGATAAAAACTCTCCAGAAAGCAGGAATAGAAGGAACATACCTCAACATAATAAAAGCTACATATGACAAACCCACAGCAAACATTATCCTCAATGGTGAAAAATTGAAAGCATTTCCTCTAAAGTCAGAAACAAGACAAGGGTGCCCACTTTCACCATTACTATTCAACATAGTTTTGGAAGTTTTGGCCACAGCAATCAGAGCAGAAAAAGAAATAAAAGGAATCCAAATTGGAAAAGAAGAAGTAAAACTCTCACTATTTGCAGATGACATGATCCTCTACATAGAAAACCCTAAAGACTACACCAGAAAATTACTAGAACTAATCAATGATTATAGTAAAGTTGCAGGATATAAAATCAACACAGAGAAATACCTTGCATTCCTATACACTAATAATGAGAAAACAGAAAGAGAAATTAAGGAAACAATTCTATTCACCATTGCAACGAAAAGAATAGATACTTAGGAATATATCTACCTAAAGAAACTAAAGACCTATATATAGAAAACTATAAAACACTGGTGAAAGAAATCAGAGAGGACACTAATAGATGGAGAAATATACCATGTTCATGGATTGGAAGAATCAATATTGTGAAAATGAGTATACTACCCAAAGCAATTTATAGATTCAATGCAATCCCTATCAAGCTACCAACAGTATTCTTCACAGAGCTAGAACAAATAATTTCACAATTTGTATGGAAATACAAAAAACCTCGAATAGCCAAAGCGATCTTGAGAAAGAAAAATGGAACTGGAGGAATCAACCCACCTGACTTCAGGCTCTACTACAAAGCCACAGTTATCAAGACAGTATGGTACTGGCACAAAGACAGAAATATAGATCAATGGAACAAAATGGAAAGCCCAGAGATAAATCCATGCACATATGGACACCTTATCTTTGACAAAGGAGGCAAGAATATACAATGGATTAAAGACAATCTCTTTAACAAGTGGTGCTGGGAAATCTGGTCAACCACTTGTAAAAGAATGAAACTAGAACACTTTCTAACACCATATACAAAAATAAACTCAAAATGGATTAAAGACCTCAACATAAGACCAGAAACTGTAAAACTCCTAGAGGAGAACATAGGCAAAACACTCTCCGACATACATCACAGCAGGATCCTCTATGACCCACCTCCCAGAATATTGGAAATAAAAGCAAAAATAAACAAATGGGACCTAATTAAACTTAAAAGCTTCTGCACATCAAAGGAAACTATTAGCAAGGTGAAAAGGCAGCCTTCAGAATGGGAGAAAATAATAGCAAATGAAGCAACGGACAAACAACTAATCTCAAAAATATACAAGCAACTCCTACAGCTCAACTCCAGAAAAATAAATGACCCAATCAAAAAATGGGCCAAAGATCTAAATAGACATTTCTCCAAAGAAGACATACAGATGGCTAACAAACACATGAAAAGATGCTCAACATCACTCATTATCAGAGAAATGCAAATCAAGACCACTATGAGGTACCATTTCACACCAGTCAGAATGGCTGCGATCCAAAAGTCTACAAATAATAAATGCTGGAGAGGGTGTGGAGAAAAGGGAACCCTCTGACACTGTTGGTGGGAATGCGGACTGGTGCAGCCACTATGGAGAACAGTGTGGAGATTCCTTAAAAAACTGGAAATAGAACTGCCTTATGATCCAGCAATCCCACTGCTGGGCATACACACTGAGGAAACCAGAAGGGAAAGAGACACGTGTACCCCAATGTTCATCGCAGCACTGTTTATAATAGCCAGGACATGGAAGCAACCTAGATGTCCATCAGCAGATGAATGGATAAGAAAGCAGTGGTACATATACACAATGGAGTATTACTCAGCCATTAAAAAGAATACATTTGACTCAGTTCTAATGAGGTGGATGAAACTGGAGCCTATTATACAGAGTGAAGTAAGCCAGAAGGAAAAACACCAATACGCATATATATGGAATTTAGAAAGATAGTAACAATAACCCTGTATACGAGACAGCAAAAGAGACACTGATGTATAGAACAGTCTTATGGACTCTGTGGGAGAGGGAGAGGGTGGGAAGATTTGGGAGAATGGCATTGAAACATGTAAAATATCATGTATGAAACGAGATGCCAGTCCAGGTTAAATGCACGATGCTGGATGCTTGGGGCTGGTGCACTGGGACGACCCAGAGGGATGGTATGGGGAGGGAGGAGGGAGGAGGGTTCAGGATGGGGAACACATGTATACCTGTGGTGGATTCATTTTGATAAAAAAAAAAAAAAAAGTAGGAAGAGTCAAAGGACACAAAGAAACATAGAAAAAGGAAAAAAAAAAAATACTGTAAGTGATTTTTTGGTGTTAAAACAGACTGCTGTTTTCTATGGTGACTGTGCCGGTTTACAGTCCCACCAGCAATGTATGATTAGTGGTCCAGTTTTTCTGTATCCTCACCAGCATTTGGGATTATCACTATTTTTTATTTTTGCCAGTATGCTAGGTATATAGTTATATCTTATTTGTGGTTGTAACTTACATTTCCCTAAGAGCTAATGATAGTGAACATCTCATGTGCTTATTTGTCATTTTTATTTCAGTGAAATGTCTCTGCATGTCCTCTGCCCATTTTATAACTGGACTGTTTGCTTAATATTTTCTCCCATCTGTAGCTTATCTTTATATCTTCTTAACAGTCTTCATAGAGTAAAAGTATTTAATTTTGATGCAATCAAATTTATTATATTCTCCTTTTGGGTTTGTTTTGTATAGGAGGAAGTTGTTGTGCTTTTGGTGTGAAGTCTAAGAAGTGTTTACTTCATCTTAAGTTCTGAAGATTTTGTATGTTTTATCTAAAAGTTTCATGGTTTTATGCTTACATTTAAATCTTGGACCTATTTTGAGTTAATTCTGTGAGGATTAGGTCAAAGTTCTTTTATTTTTTAATTTACCTTCTTTTTGCTTAAGGGTGTCCAACGGCCCTAAAACCATTTGTTTAAAAGGCTATCCTTCTTCCACTGAATTGTTCTTACTACTTTCTCAAAAATTACTTGGACATTTTTGCATGGGTTTATTTCTGGTTTCTTTATTTTGTGCCTTTGATCTGTATATCCTTCTGTCTTGAGTTTAGCTATTCTAGGCCTTTTGGTTTGATATATACGTTTTTAATATAAAAAATGATTGCCAGGACTTTGATAGAAATTTCATTAAGCTTATAGATCAGTTTGAGTTGAATTGAAATGTTTACTATGTTGAGTTTCAATAAATGACCACTAGATGAACAATAAAAAAAAAAAAAAGAGTGCTTATTTCCCCAAACTTTAACACATATAGTTTCAAATACCCTTTTGTTAATCTAAAAGGTAAAATATATATATGTATATATTTTAGTTTTAAACTTCATTTTTTTAAATATAGAAAAAAATACTGCTTTCAGTGGCCACTTCTTTTAAACATCACTTGTATGAGCCAGGCTCGTATCAGCCTCAAAGAGATCCTGCCAACAATTTATAAGTCCTTTTTTATTTTTCATCACCCTCATAGAATCTTTTACAGAATACACATACTTTAAAATGTACCTACATATATATATATATCTTTTATCATTCTTATTTTACAAAAATTATATCATCCTATTTGTTTCTATCAATGTTGTGCTTTTCATGCATAATTATAACTCTAAGATAATTGGCCTAGCTTTAATTTATACTTTACATTTGCTACTTAAGATCTAAATTATTCACTCCCTCTACTGTTGAACATTTGTTCACTATTTTCACATCTTTTTTAACTTTGTATGTGTATAAACATTGTTCCAAATTTTCAATATCATGGACATGTCTCTTTATTACCAGAAAGGCTTCCATTATTTCTTTGAATAGACCTGAAAATAGTCTAGATTTTCAATCTATATTGATATATTTCACACAAAGTTAGATTTCTACTTTAATTTCTTCACTGATTTAACAAATATTTTGAACCTTTAATCTGTGCTCAGAATTATGCTAGAACTTGTGGATGATAAGATAAAAAGTTACATGGTCACTGACCTTGAAAAAGCTCAAATCAAGTAGAATTTCTGAATTAACTTAACCGCATCCCAAAGATCCAATTTGGAAGCATATGACAAACTAAAGGCAGTTAAAATGTTTTACAATGACAGTTTTATTAGCACTGATAATAATATCGCTTTGGTTACATTTCACATAAGAGAGTGGGGAGAAAATATTGGCCAAAAAACCTGATTCTTTAAAATCAAAAAACTTTATTTCCCACATTTCTAGAAAACAGATGCAATGAACATTCATTATCATTCTTCTTTTAAAATAAAGATAATTTAAAATGTTAATGTGTTCATTGAAGTTCTGAGGTGATAGGAGTGTTTAACTACTGGACTCAGTGTGCAGCCATAGCTGACCCTTCTCTCACTTCTTTTAAGGGCTGGTTGAGTGAATGGGAAGACAGGAGACAAAGAGGCAGCACCTGTCTGCCTGACAGATCGGCAGTGTCACTTCTTTCTTTTATCCTTTCCAGGAAATAGAGACAGTGGTGATGAATGTAACAGTCCAGCTCTTCATATACTGAATAACCATTGATCTAGATCTGCCCAGGTAGTTTCTGTTAGTGTTTGTTGTATCAGTACAATGATTAGTAGTGTTCAATTTTATTCTCAAAAACATTCCTATTTGGACAACAAATTACACAGTCACCTCATTATTATGTGGGTATATTAAGTTAAGTAATGAGAAGGCGATGGCACCCCACTCCAGTACTCTTGCCTGGAAAATCCCATGGACAGAGGAGCCTGGTAGGCTGCAGTCCATGGGGTCACTAGGAATCGGACACGACTGAGTGACTTCACTTTCACTTTTCACTTTCATGCATTGGAGAAGGAAATGGCAGCCCACTCCAGTGTTCTTGCCTGGAGAATCCTAGGGATGGGGGAGCCTGGTGGGCTGCCATCTATGAAGTTGCACAGAGTCGGACACAATTGAAGCGACTTAGCAGCAGTAGCAGTAGCAGCAATGAGGTTATATGTAGACTTTTGTCATTCATTCAACATGCTACCAAAAGACTTTGAATAACTTTTCAAAGAAACAATACCTAAAAAGATCAAAAAGAGAAATTCTAAAAGTTAAATGTCTTCTAACCATTGGCAGTCATTTAATAAGGAAGCATACAAAAACCAGGAAAAACCCAGGAATCGAAATGGGATCTCCTGCATTGCAGGCGATTCTTTACCGGCCGAGCTACCAGGGAATCCCCAGTCTAATAACATGTCAGTCCAATTCACTCTTACCTTGAAAAGGAATTCTGGATTCCATGCAATCCACAGTGACAACCCACATGAGAAGTGGTTAATGAGGGAAGGTAGAAGTTGCGAAAGTAAGTAAAAGTAAAGTCAAATGATCTACTCACTAAACCACTGATTTTTAGTCATAATAAAAACTATTTTAAAAACATTCATATTTGATCACTCTCAGAGGAAAAGAAAATGATTCTTGTTGACAAATGTTATTACATGGAACCAACACTTCCTTTTAAATCAAAAGACTAGATATCAAGATTGACAACCAGTTCCATGTACTATGAAATAAAGGCCAAATCACTTACTCATGACTTCATTATTTTACTAAACTTTAGAATCTAGTATAAACCTTCTCCAGTCATTATTTCTTATAGGCAACCCTCAAATGCTACTATATTTATCAGCTTTCAAGAGGCTATACTGCATAAGGAATCACTGCAAAATCTCACTAAATTAAAACAACAAATGTTTATTTCTTCCTTGAGTTCCATATAAACTGCAGCTCAACTGTGGTTTTGCTCTAGGCCTGGAATCAGATATGTAATTTACCTATTGTTTCAAAGAAGAGCCAGAAGTTGAACTAAGTAGTCACTTTTAAAAATTTAAACTTTTAAAATTTAGAATTTGCTCAGGTGGAACTAATATCACATATGTCATATTCCACTGGCCAAAATAAATCACATACCCAAGCTTAACAGGGCTTCCCTAGTAGCTCAGTGGTAAATCTGCCTACCAAGCAGGAGATGCAGCTTAGATCCCTGGGTTGGGGTGATCCCCTGGAGAAGGAAATGGCAATCTATGAACAGAGAAATTTAACAGGTTACAGTCCATGGGGTCACAAGAGAGTTAGATATGACTCAGTAACTAAACAAACCTTACATCAACAAAGCAGAAACATATAACCCTACCACAAGATGAAGGAAAAGGAATACTTCCCAACAATCATAAAATATATCACAGCCATGCTCAGTGTTTCAGTATTTCTTTATGTCTTTCCAGTTTTTTTGAATAGTCTTGTTAACCCATTTATTGCCAAATTCTCCCCCATTCCAAGGATCAACTCAAATCAAGCAAATCCACGAGTCTTTTTCTAATGGTTGCGATTCACTTTTTTACTTTGTCCACTCTTTTTTTTTTTTTTTTTATACTTTACATAATTGTATTAGTTTTGCCAAATACCAAAATGAATCCATCACAGGTATACATGTGCTCCCCATCCTGAACCCTCCTCCCTCCTCCCTCCCCATACCATCCCTCTGGGTCGTCCCAGTGCACCAGCCCCAAGCATCCAGCATCGTGCATCGAACCTGGACTGGCATCTCATTTCATACATGATATTTACATGTTTCAATGCCATTCTCCCAAATCTTCCCACCCTCTTCCTCTCCCACAGAGTCCATAAGACTGTTCCATACATCAGTGTCTCTTTTGCTGTCTCGTACACAGGGTCATCGCCATCATCTTTCTAAATTCCATATATATGCGTTAGTATACTGTATTGGTGTTTTTCCTTCTGGCTTACTTCACTCTGTATAATAGGCTCCAGTTTCATCCACCTCATTAGAAATGAGTCAAATGAATTCTTTTTAATGGCTGAGTAATACTCCATTGTGTATATGTACCACTGCTTTCTTATCCATTCATCTGCTGATGGACATCTAGGTTGCTTCCATGGCCTGGCTATTATAAACAGTGCTGCGATGAACATTGGGGTACACGTGTCTCTTTCCCTTCTGGTTTCCTCAGTGTGTATGCCCAGCAGTGGGATTGCTGGATCATAAGGCAGTTCTATTTCCAGTTTTTTAAGGAATCTCCACACTGTTCTCCATAGTGGCTGTACTAGTTTGCATTCCCACCAACAGTGTAAGAGGGTTCCCTTTTCTCCACACCCTCTCCAGCATTTATTATTTGTAGACTTTTGGATCGCAGCCATTCTGACTGGTGTGAAATGGTACCTCATAGTGGTCTTGATTTGCATTTCTCTGATAATGAGTGATGTTCAGCATCTTTTCATGTGTTTGTTAGCCATCTGTATGTCTTCTTTGGAGAAATGTCTATTTAGTTCTTTGGCCAATTTTTTTTTTTTTTAACATGTAACTATTTTATTGAACAAGCTTGATTTAAGAGGATATAAGCCAATCTTATTCCCTATCACTATTCTCTTTTAATCTTTCTTTTTTTTATTTTATTTTATTTTTAAACTTTACATAATTGTATTAGTTTTGCCAAATATCAAAATGAATCTGCCACAGGTATACATGTGTTCCCCATCCTGAACCCTCCTCCCTCCCCATACCATCCCTCTGGGTCGTCCCAGTGCACTAGCCCCAAACATCCAGTATCGTGCGTCGAACCTGGACTGGCAACTCGGCCCATTTTTTGATTGGGTCATTTATTTTTCTGGAGTTGAGCTGTAGGAGTTGCTTGTATATTTTTGAGATTAGTTGTCAGTTGCTTCATTTGCTATTATTTTCTCCCATTCTGAAGGCTGTCTTTTCACCTTGCTGATAGTTTCCTTTGATGTGCAGAAGCTTTTAAGGTTAATTAGGTCCCATTTGTTTATTTTTGCTTTTATTTCCAATATTCTGGGAGGTGGGTCATAGAGGATCCTGCTGTGATGTATGTCAGAGAGTGTTTTTCCTATGTTCTCCTCTAGGGGTTTTATAGTTTCTGGTCTTATGTTTAGATCTTTAATCCATTTTGAGTTTATTTTTGTGTATGGTGTTAGAAAGTGTTCTAGTTTCATTCTTTTACAAGTGGTTGACCAGTTTTCCCAGCACCACTTGTTAAAGAGATTGTCTTTAATCCATTGTATATTCTTGCCTCCTTTGTCAAAGATAAGGTGTCCATATGTGCGTGGATTTATCTCTGGGCTTTCTATTTTGTTCCATTGATCTATATTTCTGTCTTTGTGCCAGTACCATACTGTCTTGATAACTGTGGCTTTGTAGTAGAGCCTGAAGTCAGGTGGGTTGATTCCTCCAGTTCCATTCTTCTTTCTCAAGATTGCTTTGGCTATTCGAGGTTTTTTGTATTTCCATACAAATTGTGAAATTATTTGTTCTAGCTCTGTGAAGAATATTGTTGGTAGCTTGATAGGGATTGCATTGAATCTCTAGATAGCTTTGGGTGGTGTACTCATTTTCACTATATTGATTCTTCCAATCCATGAACATGGTATATTTCTCCATCTATTAGGGTCTTTTTGATTTCTTTCACCAGTGTTTTATAGTTTTCTATATATAGGTCTTTAGTTTCTTTAGGTAGATATATTCCTAAGTATTTTATTCTTTCCGTTGCAATGGTGAATGGAATTGTTTCCTTAATTTCTCTTTCTGTTTTCTCATTATTAGTGTATAGGAATGCAAGGGATTTCTCTGTGTTGATTTTATATCCTGCAACTTTACTAGAGTCATTGATTAGTTCTAGTAATTTTCTGGTGTAGTCTTTAGGGTTTTCTATGTAGAGGATCATGTCATCTGCAAATAGTGAGAGTTTTACTTCTTCTTTTCCAATTTGGATTCCTTTTCTTTCTTTTTCTGCTCTGATTGCTGTGTCCAAAACTTCCAAAACTATGATGAATAGTAATGGTGAAAGTGGGCACCCTTGTCTTGTTCCTGACTTTAGAGGAAATGCTTTCAGTTTTTCACCATTGAGGATAATGTTTGCTGTGGGTTTGTCATATATAGCTTTTATTATGTTGAGGTATGTTCCTTCTATTCCTGCTTTCTGGAGAGTTTTTATCATAAATGGATGTTGAATTTTGTCAAAGGCTTTCTCTGCATCCATTGAGATAATCGTATGGTTTTTATTTTTCAATTTGCTAATGTGGTGTATTACATTGATTGATTTGCGGATATTGAAGAATCCTTGCATCCCTGGGATAAAGCCCACTTGGTCATGGTGTATGATCTTTTTAATGTGTTGTTGGATTCTGATTGCTAGAATTTTGTTAAGGATTTTTGCATCTATGTTCATCAGTGATATTGGCCTGTAGTTTTCTTTGTCCACTCTTTTGTGCATTTATATTTATCACTTATTTTGACATAAAAATATGGCTTGTATCATTATATATTTGTTTCATGCCCTTATGCCTTGTTTTAAGGACAAGGACCATACTCCCCTTTTTTTATTAATGTATACGCTTTTCACATATAAAATACAATAGAAATATATGTTGACTCAATCATTCACTATTGTTTTGTTCCTTTCCATTTCAGAACTGGTTCTGAAGGGTACAAGACCAGTGATCAAAGCTACATTTACACTATTTCAATAATTTCATTATTTATTTATTCAATAAATATTTATTTAAACATGTATCTGTAGCCTGTATAACTTCACATATGAAGGTGCTAAAGATGATTCATCAATACTCTTGAAAGCTCTTGAGGAGTTTCATGGCACCACTAAAAGATAAAATATTTTCTATCATAACTGAGGTATCAAAAAACTAATCTAGAAATAATTATGGACTATATAGAGAAATGTATATATGTTCACATATACACATCTTGTATGGTGTGCTTTGATTATGGTTGTCTATTAGAATCAATCTCTCCCTATGGAATATTTAGGATCCTTCAAACTTACATTAGAACATTTGGAAATCAACAAGTGTATGTTTCTCATCAACAAATAACAGTTTACTGTGTCTAACTTATTTTTATATTTGTAAGTCCATAAGAAATTTGCATTACTTTGTGAGTATGAACAACCATGAGAAAAATGGAGAAAAAATAGTGAATCAACTAATCAACACTGCTACCACTATAAAAAATATATTTCTTTCTCATCCTTATCCTTGCATTTCCTCTGTCCTGACTTTCTGATAATAGAGGTAAAGTTTGAAAGTAGTTTAATAATATGTGTGTGTGTGTGTGTGTGTGTGTGTGTGTGCCTGTGTGTGTGAGATCCTATTTGCAGGCTGTTATCAGAGACTCTTGGACAAAAACTATTTGGAAGGAAGTCTGAGATTTAGGCACCATGTTATAAGAATACATTGTTCTCAGAGAAACAGAAGTTTCTAATAAGCGATGACCAATATTCTATTGCAAGTTGTGCCAGGAATTTTGTACTCTGTCAATAAAGTTACTATAATATTACATTTGTAAACTGTTTACTTTAAAATTCTTTCCTTTTAGAACTCATGATTACTTGCTTTTCGCATTTTGTAAAGACCAACTCTAAGTTAGTAGAAGAATTGTGATTTAATCTCACCACGATCTCACAATATCTGCCTTGAACAGAGAAGTCCAAAGGCAAATAACTTTCTTAAAAGGTTTTCAAGATTTAACTACTACTCATATCTTCATCCACAATAAGTTACTACACCCAAAGCAACAATTTAGAAAAGTACCATGGTCAAATAACATGACAAAGATTCATAACAGGTTTATGAAGTCATAGGTATACAGAAAGATTCAGCAACCTTTAGTGAGTAAAATTTTTTCCCAGCTGATTCAAGTTATCATTGTAGGCCTATTGGTAAGAATATCTGGATTACATGCACAAAAATAAAAATAAGATTTAAATAAAGCTGTAAGTCATTTTAAAGAAACTAGGATTAGCCCAATTTCACTAGCATTATTGTAGGGAGTAGGACAGTGTGTATCCTACTATGAATACAACTAAGAAGAACTCTATTCCTTTGCTGCTATCTTCTTTCTTCTAACAGCGTCTTCATTATTCAGCCCATATTAAAGATCTTGAATAAGACTGTTGATACTTAATTCCCATGAGAAATTATCAGTGTTTCTGATTTTCAAAATTCTATGGTTAGTCCTAAAATCAGAAATAATGTTCACTAGTATCATGTTCAGACGTGTATATCTTTAATGTTGCTGGAATTAACACAAAGACGTTTCATGCTACTAAAGCCCAAGAAACAAATAACAAGGAATTGCTAAGATTTATTACTTCAGTCAGTTCAGTTCAATCACTCAGTCATGTCTGACTCTTTGCCACCCCATGGACTGCAGCATGCCAGGCTTCCCTGTCCATAACCAACTCCCGGAGTTTACTCAAACTCATGTTTGTTGAGTTGGTGATGCCATCCAACCATCTCATCCTCTGCAGTCCCCTTCTCCTCCAACCTTCAATCTTTCCCAGCATCTGGGTCTTTTCTAATGAGTCAGCTCTTTGCATTATGTGGCCAAAGTGTTGGAGTTTCAGCTTCAACATCAGTCCTTCCAATGAATATTCAGGACTGATTTCCTTTAGCGTGGACTGGTTGGATCTTCTTGCAGCCTAAGGGACTCTCAAGAGTCTTCTTCAACACCACAGTTCAAAAGCATCAATTCTTAAGTGCTCAGCTTTCTTTATAGTCCAACTCTCACATCTATACATGACTACTGGAAAAACAATAGCCTTGACTAGACAGACTTTTGTTGGCAAAGTAATGTCTCTGCTTTTTAATATACTGTCTAGATTGGTCATAACTTTTCTTCCAAGGAGTAAGTGTCTTTTGATTTCATAGCTGCAGTCACCATCTGCAGAAATTTTGGAGCCCCCAAAAATAAAGTCTGCCACTGTTTCCCCATCTATTTACCATGAAGTGATGGGGCTGGATGCCATGATCTTAGTTTTCTGAATGTTGAGCTTTAAGCCAACTTTTTCACTCTCCTCTTTCACTTTCATCAAGAGGCTCTTTAGTTATTCTTCACTTTTTGCCATAAGGGTGGTGTCATTGGCATATCTGAGGTTATTGATATTTGGTAGCTGCTATATATTTAGAATAATATTAATATCTATCTACTGCACAGCTGATGGTACTCTCTGCAAGAGTTGGCCATGACTTAGTGGCTAAATCACCACCACCACCACCATGAATTACTACATACCTGATGCTAAAGCTGAAACTCCAGGACTTTGGCCACCTCATGCGAAGAGTTGACTCATTGGAAAAGACTCTGATGCTGGGAGGGATTAGGGGCAGGAGGAGAAGGGAACGACAGAGGATGAGATGGCTGGATGGCATCACTGACTTGATGGACATGAGTCTGAGTGAACTCTGGGAGTTGGTAATGGACAGGGAGGGCTGGTGTGCTGCAGTTCATGGGGTCGCAAAGAGTTGGACACGACTGAGCGACTGAACTGAACTGACTGAACTGAAACAAGATTCTACTTACAATTTGATAAAAATGTGTTCTTCTTTCTCCATCTATATAACCTCTATCCCTCTGCCTTTGAAAAGATTTTGAACCTTGAGTTTATTTAATAGATTCCTGTTTGAACTTGATTTCTTAGTATTTTATAAGTGCTCCATCTTGGCTTTCCATATATGAATACAGATTGGCCACACTGTTTCTCAGAACAGATACTCCCTTTATGTGAACATTTAGCATCTGTCTAGTGATGAGAGTACAATATGTGTTGGCCACAAAAGCTTCAAATTGGTGAATAATGGCTGTCTATTCAAAACAGACATTTTGCTACTTTTCCCAAAGCACATATCTAAATAGTTCTATAGATAGTAACATTCTATCTCTGTACAAGTTGAGCTTGTAGAATTTGGGGCATCATCTTAGCCATTTTATATTCTATTAGAATATAATTGTGTAACTCCATCAGAACTAGTCAATATAGGGTCAGTTGCTATTTGAGTAAATAGATTATTCAGCACAGCTATTAATTACCATGAAGCACCATGATAACTGAATTGTCCCTTATGCTGTACTTAAGAGAGTATGAGCATTTGGAGTCATCAGAGAACAAGAAAAGAAGAAAAGCTTCAGTTGGGGCAAACGTGTGAGTGCATACACATGCTTGTGTGCATATTATGTTTATGAATGACAGGTGTGCAGGAATTAATTTCTCACATAAAAGAGATTAATCTCAAGTAATAAAATGTAAAGTATTCAAAAAGGAAAATGATTGCTAGTTTCCAGCTCTCCAGTTTTACTTTAATTATTTCACCCTGTATCAGCATCCTGAAAATGTTAGCAAGGTTAAAATTACTATGCTAACAGAAACTTACAGTTTCCATTCCATACTTTTCTTTTTTTCCTGAAACTTTCAGCTGAATAATACATATAACCTTTCAATTTTTATGAAAAGCAACACTGGAAAATTGCTAGACTGCTTGGAAAATTCTGGCAAAGTAATGTTAGTTTAAGACAATGCTAGCTTGACATAAACTAGTCGCATTAGACCAATTTAAAAGACTAATGAAAATGCAAGGAAATAAAAAAAAAGTCATTGTTCCACAGTAAGATCTTGTCCTGGGCTTGGGCTATAGATAGTAGATCTGAAATTGCCATTGACTGATGCCATTAAAAAGGGAAAGAAGAATCCATTCAAATGGATCCATACTAATGTATCATCCAACTTGTCATCCTATGAAACACCAGCACATATAGTTGTAAAAGACTGAATGCAATTATTTCGTATTTTCTCTAGCCATAATTTGAAATGTCAATCTGCAAAGACAGCAAAACAAACATAGCTTACAGCATGTTTTTCAATGTATTTTCATCATTTCCCTTTGAGTTTATCCCATCATTTAATAACAAATGGCTTTATTTTTTCATTATATGAGTGCCTGTGCCTGTATAATACCCAATAAGCAGAAAACATTGAAAAATATCATTGGTGTTTTGATATATACAAAGAAAAGAGATCTATGAGATTTTTCCTTCATGTGTATTTTAAGCTGACTGATTTTACATTGAAATATAATCATATCACAATTTAATTAGCTTAAAGTCAATAATGCTTCCCAGGTGGTTCAGTGGTAAAGAATCCTCATGCCAATGCAGGAGACACGGGTTTGATCCCTGGGTTTGGAAGATACCCTGGAGGAAGAAATGGCAACCAACTCCAATATGCTTTCCTGGAGAATCCCATGAACAGAAGAGCCTGGGGGGCTACAGTCCTTAGGATTGCAGGACAGGACTGTGCGACTGAGTACGCATGCATGCAAAGTCAATGATCGTTTTCAGTTAACAAGGACATTTCATGTAACACTAATTCCTTTGAAAACATAGTGAATTACTATTTATTTATTTACCCAAATAAAATTGACATAGTCCTTTGGAATATAGTCATGTTGAAAGTGCAAAAAATTAATATAAAACTGTAAATATGGAACACTTAAACGTGAATTTGCAATAAATGAATCTAAATCACTATCGTTTAGTGGTCACTTAAATGCTCACGCAAAAATTATTTTTTGCCATCTTCCAAAGTGTCTACCTCTCTTTCTCACTCTGTTTTTGTTTTTGTCTCTTTCTTATTCCCTCTGTCGAGTGTGTGTGTGCATCGTGTACACACTGGTATACACATGTGTTTGCACATTCTTTTTCCAAAACCCTTCCTGATCTACATATGTTTAATTCTGGATTTTAAAAGAACCAAATGCAAAATACAGCTATCAATATTGATTCACCAGATGTAAGAAATGTACCACACTAACTCAAGTTGTTAGTAGCAGGGAAAATTATGCTGGAAACTTATCAATTATTCATTGAATTTCTTTAATAGATATGGACCTATTCAGATTATTTGTTTATACTTCTGTGAGTTTTAGTAGCTTGCATCTTTAAAGAAATTGGTCCATTTCACTAAAGTTATCAAATTTATGGGCACAGAGTTGTTAAATGTCTATTTTTTTATGTCCACAGAATCAGTAGTGATAGTTCCTATTTCTAATATTAATAATCTGTCTCATTTTCTTGGGTTGCCTCACTAGAGGTTTATCAGTTTTATTGTTCTTTTCAAATAATTAACTTTTTATTCATTGTTTCTTGTGTTCAGCTTCACTGACTTTATTTTCTTCAGTTTACTTTGCATTTCATTTACTTCTTTTTCTCATTTACTAAGGAGGAAACTTAGAAGACAGATTTTAGATCTTTTTTCTTTTCCAATATACACATTCAGTGGTATAAAATTCTCTCAGCACTGCTTTCAATGCATCCCAAAAATTTTAGGTTGTATTTTTGTTTTCATTTAGTTGAAAACATGTTTATTTTTTTCTTCAAACTTGTTCTTAGACCCAGATCCATGTGCTTTTAGAAGTGTGTTATTTAATCTCCAAATAATTTGAAACTTTCCAGCTACTTCTCTGTTAACAATTTCAGATTTAATTTTACTGTGTTCTAAGAACATAACATACTCTGCATGATTTCTATTCTTTTAAGTTTGTTGAGTTATATTTTGTGGACCAGAATGTGGTCTGTCTTGGTGAATGCTCCATATGAACTTGAGTAGAATGTGCATTTTGCTCTTGTAGATTGAATTATTCTATAAATGTCAGCTAGATCCAGTTCATTGATGATTCTGGGAATTAGTCTCTTTGGGGCATGGTACCTAATAAGAACTCAATAAATGCTTTTCAAATGTATGAATAAATGACTAAATTAGCAAATGAAGAATATTCCATGTCATATGCCATGATGTAGTTAATCCCTTCTTTATTAAGGAACATTGAAATAAGTTAAGATTTTGCACTATTACAATCTATTTATTAATGCACATGTATGAATGGATTTTAATATCTATAATTCTGCAGTTTTATTGTGTATGAAAGGAGAAGTTGAGACACAACAACATTAAGTAATGAAATTATATTCCTAAAAGTTCACTATCAGATTTTCCTCACTGTGAAGTACTGGCATCTTTCCCTTCCCACCACATCTTAATCATCTGCGTCTTGTTCATTTTTGACTGCTGTATTTGCATCTGTTGTTTTGGAATAGTATGCAATATTAATTCAAACTGATTTTTAACATGATACCACAATTTCACATACAGAAATGTGGTTCATGCAGTAAAATTAGAAAACTGCTAAAATCACAAAATGATGACAATGGAGATGTGGCATAGTTAGGACTTCCCTGTAGCTCAAATGGTAAAGTATCTGCCTGTAATACAGGAGACCAGGGTTTGATCCCGGGGTTGAGAAGATCCTCTGGAGAAGGGAGGATCCACTCCAGTAATCTTGCCTGGAGAATCCCATGGACACAGAAGCCTGGAGGGCTACAGTCCTTGGGGTTGCCAAGAGTCAGACACAACTGAGTGACTAACACACACACATGGCAAAGTTAAACTAGTTAACATAAGCAGAAGAGGAAACTGACACCTATGGTTACAGGAGAGATGTTTCAAAACAATTATTTCATATTAAAGTAAATAGAAAAGCTTATGGAATAATTGAGGTTTTGTTGCAAAAGTCATAAAAGCGGATTAAATATAAGGCTATTATAAAGTATTATTAGATATGCTACACTAAAAAGTTTAAAAAGTTGACATATATTTTTTAAAAACTTAACCTTTGCTTTGTATAGAACATGCAAATATATCATATTTGTCAGTCCTAAGTCTTTTAATTATACTGATAGTGATTTTATTTTCTGTGCTGTGTAAGATTTAAATTTCTCCACTGTCAAATCTGTAGGTCTTTCATTATAGCTATTAGACATAGAATATAGATTTCATCATATGTACACATATACATACATACACACTTCAGATCAAGATTACAAAACAGCAAGATTATTAAACTTCTCCCCCATATTTCCTTATATAATACCTATAAATGTATTTGCTTAATTCCTAAAACAACGTGAAGTTTGTGTCCGTGTATATACATGTGTGTACATGGGATAAAATCTATATCTAATCTACTTTTCTCCCACTTTGTTTACAGTTGTCCCAGTATCATCTGTTTAAGCACTATATAATTTTTCATTGATTGTAGATGCCCTCTTATTGCAGATATAATTGCCATTTATACATTGCCCTATTTTCTTGGGCTTTTCTTCTGTTCCAATGACCAACTTTGTCACCAATATTACATTCTTTTAAGCTTTAGAGTTCTGTAGTTTGTTTTATGCAGGCATACATTGGAGATATTGCAGGTTAGGTTCCAGACCACCACAATAAAGCAAATAATGAATGAAGTGAATCACACAAAAAGTTATGTTTACACTACACTTTAGTCTATTAACTGTGCAATAGCTTTATGTCTAAAAGTTGCTTAACTTAATTAAAAAATACTTTATTGTTAATAATGCTAATCACAATCTGAGCCTTCAATTAGTTGTAATCTTTTTGCAGCAGTAACATCACTGATCACGTATGACTGTAACAATATTATAGTAGTGAAAAGTTAGAAATATTTAGAATTGCCAAATTGTGACAAAGAAATATAAAGTGAGGAAGTATTATTGGAAAAATGATGTAATAGGCTTGCTTATGCAGGGTTGCCACAAACTTTCAATTTGTGGGGGGAAAAAAGCAGTACCTGAGAAATGCAAGGAAGAGATGCACCATAAAATGAGATACGCCTGGGTTTGGCAAGACAAGTCAATTTTTTTGTTTATCAAAATTTAGTTATTCTTTATTGGCTTTTTTTTTGAGATTTCAACTTTCACAACTTTTCATTAGTATTGTCATTGACTATCCATAAAATGTATGGATTAAATTATACATGACTGGCATCTTTGCAATATATTTTTCCTAACTAAAAATATGGACAACAGACTGGTTCCAAATTGGGAAAGGAGTATGTCAAGGCTATATATTGTCACCCTGCTTATTTAACTTATATGCAGAATATGTCATGCAAAATCCCAGGCTGGATGAAGCACAAGCTGGAACCCAGATTGCCAGGAGAAATATCAATAACCTCAGATATGCAGATGACACCACCCTTACGGCAGAAAGCGAAGAGGACCTAAAGGCCTCTTGATGAAAGTGAAAGAGGAGAGTGAAAATTTTGGCTTAAAACTCAACATTCAGAAAACGAAGATCATGGCATCTGGTCCCATCACTTTATGGCAAATAGGGAAATAAGGAAACAGCGGGAGACTATTTTTTGGGCTCCAAAATCACTGCAGATGGTGATTGCAGCCATTAAATTAAAAGACACTTGCTTCTTGTAAGAAAATCTGTGACAAACCTAGAGAGCATATTAAAAAGCAGAGACTTTACTTTGCTGACAAACGTCCATCTAGTCAGAGCTATGGTTTTCCCCATAGTCACATATGGATGTGAGAGTTGGACTGTGAAGAAAGCTGAGCACTGAAGAATTAATGCTTTTGAACTGTGGTGTTGGAGAAGACTCTTGAGAGTCCCTTGGACTGCAAGAAGATCCAACCAATCAATCCTATAGGAAATGAGTCCTGAATATTCATTGAAAGGACTACTGCTGAAGCTGAAACTCCAAAACTTTGGCCACCTGTTGCAAAGAAATGACTCACTGGAAAAGACCCTGATGCTGGGAAAGATTGAAGGCAGGAGAAGGAGGGGATGACAGAGGATGAGATGGTTGGATGGCATCACCAACTTGATGGACATGAGTTTGAGCAAGCTTCAGAAGTTGGTAATGGACAGGAAAACCTGGCGTGCTGCAGTCCCTAGGGTCACAAGAGTCAGACACAACTGAACAACTGAACTGAACTGAAAATATAGTGTGCATTTTTATTTATTTAGGTCTTCTTTTATATTTGTCTTTTTTCTAACACTCAATGGAATTCCTTTCAATATTTTACCATTATATATGATCTTTTCTTTAGACTTCTATAGTATCAACTTCATTAAGTTAACTTAAATGTGCCTATTGAATATTTTTAGTTACTGGGAGCCAAGGAAATAATCCAGATATCGCGTGGGGGTTTTATTGTTTGTTTGAAATGAAAGGGTCTGAAATTATCTCATTTATTTATTGACTTCCTCACCCACTCACTGCATTAGACAATAAGCTTCATGAGAACAGAGACCATGTCTTTCTTAACTTTTACAATCCAGCACCAAGGACAGAGTCTCTCATTAAATGGAGAATGGAAGAAATCAGATTTAGAAATTTACCCAATGACTTTAAAGCAGCCTTAAGCATATGGTTCTCTATTTTGGAGGAAAGTCTTAAACTGTGGAGATAGAGCCACTGAATTCAATCCTGATTCTGATTATTAATATCAGTATGATTTGGAGCAATTTAACTCCTCTGAGTTGCCTAAATGGAAACTGAAATGGATAAAACCCAGAACCATTGTGAGAAGTAAATGTAACGGTGCTATAAAGTTCCTAACAAAGTATAAGATACATAATTAATAAAATTAAATACTACTGTCATTTTCCTCTTTTCCTCATAAGCTAGGAATACCATTTAAATAACTGTTGGGCAGTTATAGATGATATTGTTCATGTTCAAATGAATTTTTCATGTTTCACAATGTTTTATATAGCGTGAACATAACTTACGATTTTTACCAGTCTGAGTTCATATACCTCTGCTGCTGCTGCTGCTGCTAAGTTGCATCAGTCGTGTCTGACTCTGTGCGACCCCATGGACGGCAGCCCACCAGGCTCCCCCATCCCTGGGATTCTTCAGGCAAGAACACTGGAGTGGGTTGCCATTTCCTTCTCCAATGCATGAAAGTGAAAAGTGAAAGGGAAGTTGCTCAGTCGTGCCCGACTCTTCACGACCCCATGGACTGCAGCCTACCAGGCTCCTCCGTCCATGGGATTTTCCAGGCAACAGTACTGGAGTGGGGTGCCATTGCCTTCTCCTCATACACCTCTAGAACCACAGAAATCTTCCCTTCAATAAGTGTTTTCACAAGCAACCATGGCCTGAAATCTATCATAATCCTTCTGGTGATAAAAAATATTCAATCCAACTAAATATTTGAATATTTAATAGCTGCTATAAATGTACTTCACAAACAACCATAATATGAAACCCCTCACAATCCTTCCACTGATATAAACTATTCAATCCAACCCTATGATGTTTATTTAACATCTACTATACTATGCATTGTAGAAAATATTAGTAAGAAAGGACCATTATCTTCAAAGGAATCCCATATTATGAGTGAAGCAAATGAGAAATAGACCTGAAACAAACATATAAGTAGGTGTATGTAATTTTCAGACATTGCAATATTGCTTTTGTACCCATTGAATTATGAATATGGGCTTCCTCAGTGGCTCAGCAAAATTTGCCTGCAATTTAAGAGCTGCAGGAGACTTGGGTTTGAAACCTGGGTCAGGAAGATTCTCTGGAGGAGGTCATGGCAACTCTAGTATTCTTGCCTGAAGAATCTCTATGGAACAGAGGAGAGTGATGGGCTACAGTCCATAGAGTCCACAAAGAGTCAGACAGGACTGAAGTGATAGTATGCACACACGCACATATGCAATCATGAATATATGTCCATCAGTTCAGTTCAATTCAGTTCAGTCACTCAGTCGTGTCCGACTCTTTGCGACCCCATGAATCGCAGCATGCCACGCCTCCCTGTCCATCACCAACTCCCGGAGTTCACTCAGACTCACGTCCATCGAGTCAGTGATGCCATCCAGCCATCTCATCCTCTGTCGTCTCCTTCTCCTCCTGCCCCCAATCCTTCCCAGCAATGTTACAAAAATAGAATCAGTTTTTATAATCAGTTTTTTAATTTTCTGGAAATAAACTGAATAAAATTATAGATTTTAAAATGTTGAGGGACTCAAATTCTCAGGTGAGAAATTGGAGGAACAGAGAGGTCCAAAGTTACCTAGACATCTGGGAATTAAAGCCTGATTTCCTACATGCTACCTAAATATCCCTTTCACATACAGTATGTGATATATATTGACAATTTACATTAACTCACATAGTTATACTGTGATTTAACATTCTGAGATGGCAATTTCTTTGGGATTCTTTATCTTCATGTCAAAACTATTTGCTGACTATAAAGCTTTTCTCTGAATTTTGCATAAATAATTCATGTATTCATACATTTGAAAAACTATCTGATAAAACAACTTTAAATTGCGTAGCTAATTCCCAGGAGCCAGTTATTCCCTAAAACACATTCACTTTGAGTAATTCCGTTTTGTTCATCAGTCATGTGAAATTCTCCTATACTTTTCATAATTTAAGAAATTGTTAACTTACTTTTTTGTTAATGCTTAAAGTCTATTTTCAGAGAAGGCAATGGTACCCCACTCCAGTACTCTCGCCTGGAAAATCCCATGGACAGAGAAGCCTGGTAGGCTGCAGTCCATGAGGTCGCTAAGAGTCGGACACGACTGAGCGACTTCACTTTCACTTTTCACTTTCATGCATTGGAGAAGGAAATGACAACCCACTCCAGTGTTCTTGCCTGGAGAATCCCAGGAACAGAGGAGCCTGGTAGTAGGCCATCTATGGGGTCACACAGAGTCGGACATGACTGAAGTGACTTAGCAGCAGCAGCAGCAGCAAAGTCTATTTTAATAATACAAAATAATTTTAAAGTTTTCATTCATTGACAATTTGAAAAAATCCAGTGGTTCTTCAGAACTATTGCTACAAATTCAGATAAAAAATGAATTAGTAGACTGATGTCAGCTTTAGGTTGGTGTAAGACGCTCCCTTTCTCCCCCACAGTGGACCCAGGCACAATGAGTAAGAGGAGGCTTTATGCACACAAAAGGAATAGGATGGAGGGATAAAATGGGAAGAGCCTCAGACAGCAGTGCAGCTCTGTGAAACTTTCCAAGCAAAAGCTGCATAGCATAGAGTGTTGGGCAGAAAAGGTGTGCAACAGTACCCACACTGTACTTGTCACTGACTGGGAACATCCCAGGAAGACTGCTCTAAAGCAGTGGTGGATCCAGAAGTGACAGTTGGGACAGTCAGTCAGTCTGGTCCTCACAGTGGTTTCTCTCGGAGATCTCAGGAACACATTTTCATGGTTGCTGCAGCATACAGACGCAGTGGCATATGATAAACTCATAAAAAATAATTTCAGTCAATTTTTCCTCCTCGGCATTACTTCATCATGCTGAGTTACATTCTGAAGAGAAACAGCATTCATAGAAATATGTCTTACAGAAACCCAGGGGAAAAGGTATGTTTTATGCTTATACTTTATCATCACCTCTCAGGGGACAAGAGGAATCATGTGGCTCATTGATGGGACTCTTCCTCTTTTACCACCTTCTCCAATTCCTTTCCTTGCCCTGCAAAATGGGTACATTTCCAAAGGGTCAGATTCCAAACTCCTGCTTTTGTCTCTTCATCTCTATCCTCAATGAATTCTCAAGACATCCACATTGGTGTCCTTGTAGCCACTTTACAGAGATACTTTTTCTATAGCTGAAGTCACAGCCTCAGCTACTTTCAAGAAATGCTGAATTTGCTATTTCAACACAACTTTAATTTACCCTGTCAAAAACAAACAAGCACGAACAAATTCATTGTTTCGTTACCAGTTATTTTTTCCTAAGGAAATCATTCTTGAAAGATTTGAGTCATCCTCTCCCTGCACTAAGGATTATCAGGGTTTTTCAATTTCCTTTTTTTTATGGAAAAGTCTTTTAAAACCTCCCTTCAATTCCACCCACATACCACAGACTATGTCCTCATCATCCTAACACTAACAGGCTTCTGATAGTGTCAGCTGTTTACCTCACTCCCTGAAATAAGAACAGAAACTCTGGAGCATTGGCTGGGGTCATTGTCTCAGAGAGTGTGAAAGACAAATGTGAAGCCAGAGACGAGGCACGTCAGGGGGCCAGGAGTTACTCACCCATCAGGTAGCTTCCACGTGTGTACTAATATTCTTTTAATGGTAATAAAAATCATGAACAATAAAGAAAAACAGTGTAACCCTTTGTGAGAAATATGCAGCATTTTTTTTTAACCCATGACAACTTTTACACCAAGAAGCATTTTTGTGTGACTTTTTTTTTTCTACTATGGTTTTGAAAAACAACAAGGGATTTTAAATTATCTTGCATGTAATCGCCTCCACAGATAAGAGGGTTCAGCTGGAAAGTCTAAATTTCTCATCTATGAAAACTGGCTTAATCCTTCCACCAAACAAAAATTCAAAATATGGATCCCAATATGCCACAGGTAACTGTTAAAAATATTAAAACATGTCTTCAAGATTACACATAGGTGAGAACACCGGAACCATAAGTATTGTTTGTGGATTAGGTAAAACAAAGTTCTTCTTTGCCAGCAACCCAAAAGGGCTAGATCAGTCTTAGAGCTGCAGCCACAAGTTATAAGCTCCAGAGTCAAAGCCAAGAAAAACAAAGAGGTCACCTCCCAGTCAGTTTCTGTTCCTCTTCTCTGAGACTGCCCTTGTTTCTCCCTTAAAAGACAATAAAAGCAGGGCACGGTGCACACACCTATCCACACAGTACAAGGAATGAACCCAGAATGCCTCCAAGAGGCAAATTCATAAGCTAACAGAGCAGAGTGTAAACTTCACTTGGAATGTGCCTGTTATCCTCCCAGCCTGAGAAGCATGTCAACTTGCTTAGTTTTTTGTTGTATAAGACATACCTTCAAGCCAAATACAAAGGACTTTACCATCACTTGGTCTTTATATCATGTAAATGGGTGCCTCCAAAGAAAATGCCTGCATTCTTCCTCAGCCTGGTACTGACGACTTTCCCTTCCCAATTCCTTTTGAAGTTGTGAGTCAAAAATGATATGCATTATTTTTTTTTAATATTTAGACATTAGGTGTTTTAGAAATGCAAATAGTGAAATGCAGATAAAAAAAAATATACTCCCTTACACTTTCATGTCTCATTGTTTCAAACTGTCCAATTCTAGTTCTTTTGTCTAGTTCTAGTTCTTTTTTAAAAAAAAAAAAATTAAAAGCACATTGACAATTAAGCATAAGAATGATTTACTGCAAGCTTTTTGTTCTGTTATGACCCTTTGCATACCACTGTGACTAGAATCAGAACACATGTTCATCATTGCAATATACACCTCTTTCTCAGAACTTCTAAACATCTTAACCCACAGTTATCACTCCGTTAAGTGGTAATATCAAATGTTCTTTTTTGCTTACCAATTAAGCTATATGTTTTCTACTTTGTATTGCAGTGCTTTAAAATAGCTACCTCAGAGATTTGGGGGTTTGTTTTCATTTGGGTTTTATATTTTGTGCCCAACCCTCTCAAAATAAGATTTTTTTAGAGAGACTTTTTATTCAAGACCCCTGTTTAGCAACTGGTTCTAGTTAAAGTAAGTGCATTTTTTGTCTTAGTAAACCCATGAGAGGGAAAATGAACAAAACTCACTTTTCTGATGAAAAGCAGGTAGAAATGCTTAATGAACAATACAGTGAAATATTCTTAGTTTAAATGGAAATGGGGGGAAAATGGAAATGGGGTGTTTTTATTTCCAGAAAATAGATGATAGGATTTCTTTCTTTTATTGTATAAGAAAATAATTTTGACTAAGACCTGACTTTTATAATATTTTAAGATGATTTTCTTGAGTCTGAAAGAATGGCAGAATTGATACGAAATTTAAAAGTATACACAAAATTATTTGTTCTAAACTTTAAAACAATCAGTTCAGTTACTCAGTCGTGTCTGACTCTAACAATAGTCTCATTTTATTACCATTAAAATGAAATGAACACTTAAAAGAGGTTGAAAAATATTCAACCAAATTAAATGGGCTGCTATACTATGAGCTGGTGTTAATTTTACCTCATTTGTATTAATGTAAAATAAATCATCAAAGCAGAAGTGAAAATGCAACAGCATTTGTTAGTAATTTCCACTTAATGCTCTGGCAGTGTTATAAATATATCATTAATTATACTGTGCCAGACACAATGTAAATTACTTTTTGAAAATATTCCTCTTAATATAGCTGTTAATTTTGGACACTATCAAAAGAATGCTTTATCTTGAAAAGCCATCAAAATATTGATCTGAAATTCCAAGTCTAATTGGCTATTTCATAACTGTAGAGTCCAGGGGAAAAAATGGTTGGCAATATTTGTCATTTCTGAACAATTATTCTCATAAGAATAAAGAAGATAAAGGTGCATATCAATTATCTGTTGGATATCCTGAGTATTGAGTGATTACCTGTTTTACAATTTATTGTCTCCTCAGTAATAATGTTAATTCTTATGCCATACATATGTGATCATAATTGATAAGGGATTTATGATGGCAATAATAAATCAATTTTTGTACTGACTCTTCTCCTAAGATATATAATGAAGTAGAAAACATAATTTGTTATATATCTTCAGTACAAAATATAGAAATATTGCCATATTTTGTTACTGATTTTGGTATATTAAAATATGTCAGAATTTGGTGAAAAGACTATGTTTCTTTTTTTATTCTGTATAGAACAGAAGTTTTGTTTAAATAAATTCGTTGAATGAAAGTTTAAATAAATTTTATTAAGTGAATTCTTAATTATTAACCTTTTGAAGTAATTACTAAAGCTTTTGCATACATACTACAACTTTCTTCTTAGAAATAAATAGAGATGGGATCTGAACATAGCACTACTTAAGATGACAAACCAAGACCAAAAATACGTATAAGGCAAATTTACTGATTCATCCAATTGAGATCAGTTGATAAAGGGACAGGTAGGACAAGGTATAAAAATCAATAAATGGGTTAGTGAAGCTAGGTGACCAATTCCTAGCCTTGAACTGAGAAGAGATGTTGTCTTTAGCCAATAAGAAGAAACCTATGAAGAAGATTATGTTTTTCTTTCATTATGTGTATACCAGGATTTAGTGTCTTTGGGGCACATCACTGCCACTGTTTTCCTCAAAGCATGAACACAAGTGTATTATCTCACAAGTACTGTGCTTTTCTGAGTAGAGTAGGACATAAAATCACACAGCCTTTCCCTCCAGCCTGTGAATTTTTGGTTGGAAAGTAATTTCCTGCTCCTGATTCTCCACTTGCATAACAAAAACATGGCAGTATTTTCTGGGATTGTCCTTTTAATAAGTGCAGGGATGATCCCCTGGAAATGAACAGAGATCATTCTGTCGTTTTTGAGATTGCATGCAAGTACTGCAGTTCACACTCTTTTGTTGACCATGATGGCTACTCCATTTCTTCTAAGGGATTCCTGCCCACAGTAGTAGATATAATGGTCATCTGAGTTCAATTCACCCATTCCAGTCCATTTTAGTTCGCTGATTCCTAGAATGTCGACGTTCACTCTTGCCATCTCCTGTTTGACCACTTTCAATCTGCCTTGATTCATGGACCTAACATTCCAGGTTCCTATGCAATATTGCTCTTTACAGCATCAGACCTTGCCTCTATCACCAGTCACACCCACAGATGGGTATTGTTTTTGCTTTGGCTCCATCCCTTCATTCTTTCTGGAGTTACTTCTCCACTGATCTCCAGTAGCATATTGGGCACCTACTGACCTGGGGCGTTCCTCTTTCAGTATCCTTTCATTTTGCCTTTTTATACTGTTCATGGGGTTCTCAAGGCAAGAATACTGAAGTGGTTTGCCATTCCCTTCTCCAGCAGACCACATTCTGTCATATCTCTCCACCATGACCCGCCCATCTTGGGTGGCCCCACAGGGCATGGCTTAGTTTCATTGCGTTAGACAAGGCTGTGGTCCTAGTGTAATTAGATTGACTAGTTTTCTGTGATTATGGTTTCAATGTGTCTGCCCTCTGATGCCCTCTTGCAACACCTACCGTCTTACTTGGGTTTCTCTTACCTAAAGGAAAGATATAAGCATTTGAATGCAGAGTTCCAAAGAATAGCAAGACGAGATAAGAAAGCCTTCCTCATCAATCAATGCAAAGAAATAGAGGAAAACAACAGAATGGGAAAGACTAGAGATCTCTTCAAGAAAATTAGAGATACCAAGGGAACATTTCATGCAAAGATGGGCTCAATAAAGGACAGAAATGGTATGGACCTATCAGGAGCAGAAGATATTAAGAAGAGGTGGCAAGAATACATAGAAGAACTGTACAAAAAAGATCTTCAAGATCCAGATAATCATGATGGTGTGATCACTGACCTAGAGCCAGACATCCTGGAATGTGAAGTCAAGTGGGCCTCAGAAAGCATCACTATGAACAAAGCTAGTGGAGGTGATGGAATTCCAGTGGAGTTATTTCAAATCCTGGAAGACGATGCTGTGCAAGTGCTACACTAAATATGCCAGCAAATTTGGAAAACTCAGCAGTGGCCACAGGATTGGAAAAGGCGAGTTTTCATTCCAATCCCAAAGAAAGGCAATGCCAAAGAATGCTCAGACTACCGCACAATTGCACTCATCTCACACGCTAGTAAAGTAATGCTTAAAATTCTCCAAGCCAGGCTTCAGCAATACGTGAACCATGAACTTCCAGACGTTCAAGCTGGTTTTAGAAAAGGCAAAGGGGTCTGTAAAGAGGCGGTTCTAAGATGGCGGAGGAAGAGGATGGGGAGATCACTTTCTCCCCCACAAATTCATCAAAAGAACATTTAAACGCTGAGTAAAATCCACAAAACAACTTCTGAAAGCCAGCAGAGGACATCAGGCACCCAGAAAAGCAGCCCGTTGTCTTCAAAAGGAAAAATATAAAAGACAAAAAAAGAGACAAAAGAGGTAGGGACAGAGCTCCGTCCTGGGAAGGGAGTCTTAAAAAGAGAGAAGTTTCCAAACACCAGGGAACACTCTTACTGTCGAGTCTGTGCCAAGCCTTGGAAGCACAGAGGGCAACATAACAGGGAGGAAAAATAAATAAATAATTAAAACCCACAGGTTACGAGCCCAATGGTAACTCCCCCAGCAGAGAAGCAGCACAGACACCACTAGCAAGCGGGGGCTGGGCAGGGAGGCGCAGGCTGCATTGCTTAGAGTAAGTATGGGGCCTGAATGCCCCCAAGGGTAATCAGAGCGAACTAATTTGGGCTAGCAAAGCAGACTGTGGGATAGCTACCACGTGAAAAGCCCTAAGACACCGCCAGGCCCGCGCACAGAACAAAGGGCGGAACAGAACTGGCCGGCTGCAGACCATCCCCCTCCGGTGACAGGCAGCCAGAGCCGGAAGGCGGCAATCACAGCCCCAGAGAGACATTATCTACCAAACTGCAAGCAGGCTTCTTTGCTTACTAAGGCTTCTTTGCTTACTAAGGCTTCTTGGGGTTCTGGACAGTCATCCACCTGAGAAGGTGCACCAGTTGTACACCCAGAAAACCAAGTGGCAGGGACGGGAGAGGCGATAAGTCGCAGTGACCACGCTCACCAAACACCTCATCACCCGAGCTGCTCGGAGCTGGAAAGGACAAAAAATGCACACCCAATGGAGTCTGCGCCTCTGAGGACTACCCGAGTGCCTGAACCTGAGCGGCTTAGACCTCAGAGGTGCATGCAGCCCAGGGCCGGCCTCCAACGGTTCCCGGCGGAGCAACCTAGAGCCTGAGCTGTGTGGGCAGGGAGGGTGTATGTGCCCTGAGTGGGGGCAGGCCCAGTGTGGCTGAGACACTACGAGCACACGCCAGTGTTATTTCTTTGCAGCGTCCCTCCCTCCCCACAGTGCGACTGAACAAGTGAGCCTAAAAAAGTGTCCACCACCACCCCCTTGTGTCAGGGCAGAAATCAGACACTGAAGAGACCAGCAAAGAGAAGAAGCTAAAACCGAGGGAACCGCCTTGGAAGTGACAGGCAATAGATTAAAACCCTGTAGTTAGTACCAACTACATAGGAAGGGGCCTATAGATCTTGAGAAATATAAGCCAGACCAAGAAACTATCTGAAAATGAAATGACCCCACACTGCCCACAACAACACCAGAGAAAGTCCTATATATTTTTTTACGATCATTCTTTTCTTTTCTTTCTTCTTTTTTTTTCTTTTTCTTTAACTTAAGAAAAAATTTTAAGTCCTCTATTACTCCTTTAATTTTCACTTTTATAACCTATTACTTTTCAAAAAAAAGACTATTTTTTAAAGAAAACTTCATATATATATATATTTTTAATAACTTTTGTGACTTTTTTTTTCTTCTTCTTCTTCTTTTCTTTAATATTGTATTTTTGAAAATCCAAACTCTACTCTAGAATTTTAATCTTTGCTTTTTGGTATTTGTTATCAATTTTGTACCTCTAAGAACCCAATATTCAGTACCTATTTTTACTTAGGAGCACGATTGCTGGCTTGACTGCTCTCTCCCCCTTTGGACTCTCCTTTCTCTCCACTAGGTCACCTCTGTCTCATCCCTCCCCCTTCTCTTCTCTACCCAACTCTGAATCTCTGTGTATTCCAGATGGTGGAGGACACTTAGGGAACTGATTACTGGCTGGATCTGTGTCTTTCCTTTTCATCCCCCCCTTTTATCCTCCTGGCCACCTCTGTCTCCTTCCTCCCTCTTCTCTTCTCTGTATAACTCCATGAACATCTCTGAGCGGTCCAGACTGTGGAGCGCACACAAGGAAGTCATTACTGGCTAGCTTGCTGTCTCCTCTTTTGATTCCACCTCATCTCATTTGGGTCACCTCTAACTCCCTCCTCCCTCTTCTCTTCTCCATGTAACTCTGTGAACCTCTCTGGGTGTCCCTCACTGTGGAGAAACTTTTCATCTTTAACCTAGATGTTTTATCAATGGTGCTATATAGAAGGAGAAGTCTTGAGACTACTATAAAAATAAGACTGAAAACCAGAAGCAGGAGGCTTAAATCCAAATCCTGAGAACATCATAGAACACCTGACTCCCGGGAACATTAAGCAATAGGAGCTCATCAAATGCCTCCATACCTACACTGAAACCAAGCACCACCCAAGGGCCAACAAGTTCCAGAGCAAGACATACCATGCAAATTCTCCAGCAACACAGGAACACAGCCCTGAGCTTCAATATACAGGCTGCCCAAAGTTACTCCAAATCCATTGACATCTCATAACTCGTTACTAGACACTTCATTGCACTCCAGAGAGAAAAAATCCAGCTCCACCCACCAGAACACTGACACAAGCTTCCCTAACCAAGAAACCTTGACAAGCCACTGATACAACCCCACTCACAGCAAGGAAACTCCATAATAAAGAGAACTCCACAAACTGCCAAAATACAGAAAGGTCACCCCAAACTCAGCAAGATAAACAAGATGAAGAGACAGAGGAATACCCAGCAGGTAAGGAAAAGGATAAATGCCCACCAAACCAAACAAAAGAGGAAGAGATAGGGAATCTACCTGATAAAGAATTCCAAATAATGATAGTGAAAATGATCCAAAATCTTGAAATCAAAATGGAATCACAGATAAATAGCCTGGAGGCAAGGATTGAGAAAATGCAAGAAAGGCTTAACAAGGACCTAGAAGAAATAAAAGAGAGTCAATATATAATGAATAATGCAATAAATGAGATAAAAAAACACTCTGGAAGCAACAAATAGTAGAATAACAGAGGCAGAAGATAGGATTAGTGAAATAGAAAATAAAATGGTAGAAATAAATGAATGAGAGAAGAAAAAAGAAAAACTAATTAAAAGAAATGAGGACAATCTCAGAGACCTCCAGGACAATATTAAACGCCACAACGTTCAAATCATAGGAGTCCCAGAAGAAGACAGAAAGAAAGACCATGAGAAAATACTTGAGAAGATAATAGTTGAAAACTTCCCTAAAATGGGGAAGGAAATAATCACCCAAGAAACCCAGAGAGTCCCAAACAGGATAAACCCAAGGCGAAACACCCCAAGACACATATTAATCAAATTAACAAAGATCAAACACAAAGAACAAACGTTAAAAGCAGCAAGGGAAAAACAATAAATAACACACAAGGAGATTCCCATAAGGATAACAGCTGATCTTTCAATAGAAACTCTCCAAGCCAGGAGGGAAGGGCAAGACATACTTAAAGTGATGAAAGAACATAACCTACAGCCCAGATTACTGTACCCAGCAAGGATCTCATTCAGATATGAAGGAGAAATCAAAAGCTTTACAGACAAGCAAAAGCTCAGAGAATTCAGCACCACCAAACCAGCTCTCCAACAAATACTAAAGGATATTCTCTAGACAGGAGACACAAAAACGGTGTATAAACTCAAACCCAAAACAATAAAGTGAATGGCAATGGGATCATACTTATCAATAATTACCTTAAACGTAAATGGGTTGAATATCCAAACCAAAATACAAAGATTGGCTGAATGGGTACAAAAATAAGACCCCTACATATGTTGTTTACAAGAGACCCAACTCAAAACAGGGGACACATACAGACTGAAAGTGAAGGGCTGGAAAAAGATTTTCCATGCAAATAGAGATCAAAAGAAAGCAGGAGTAGCAATACTCATATCAGATAAAATAGACTTTAAAACAAAGGCTGTAAAAAGAGACAAAGAAGGACACTACATAATGATCAAAGGATCAATCCAAGAAGATATAACAATTGTAAATATATTTTCACCCAACACAGGAGTGCCACAATATGTAAGACAAATGCTAACAAGTATGAAAGGGGAAATTAACAATAACACAATAATAGTGGGAGACTTTAATACCCCACTCACACCTATGGATAGATCAACTAAACAGAAAATTAACAAAGAAACACAAACTTCAAATGATACAATAGACCAGGTAGACCTAATTGATATCTATAGGATATTTCACCCCAAAACAATGAATTTCAACTTTTTCTCAAGCGTACATGGAACCTTCTCCAGGATAGATCATATCCTGGGCCATAAATCTAGCCTTGGTAAATTCAAAAAAATTGAAATCATTCCAAGCATCTTTTCTGACCACAATGCAGTAAGATTAGATCTCAATTACAGGAGAAAAAAATAATAAAATTTCCAACATATGGAGGCTGAACAACACACTGCTGAATAACCAACAAATCACAGAAGAAATAAAAAAAGAAATCAAAACATGCATAGAAATGAATGAAAATGAAAAACAACAACCCCAAACCTATGGGACACTGTAAAAGCAGTGCTAAGGGGAAAGTTCACAGCAATACAGGCATTTCTCAGGAAACAAGAAAAAAGTCAAATAAATAACCTAACTGTACACCTAAAGCAACTAGAAAAGGAAGAAATTAAGAACCCCAGGGTTAGTAGAAGGAAAGAAATCTTAAAAATTAGGGCAGAAATAAATGCAAAAGAAACAAAGGAGACCATAGCAAAAATCAACAAAGCCAAAAGCTGGTTCTTTGAAAGGATAAATAAAATTGACAAACCATTAGCCAGACTCATCAAGAAACAAAGGGAGAAAAATCAAATCAATAAAATTAGAAATGAAAATGGAGAGATCACAACAGACAACACAGAAATACAGAGGATCATAAGAGACTACTATCAGCAATTAAATGCCAATAAAATGGGCAATGTGAAAGAAATGGAAAAATTCTTAGAAAAGTACAACTTTCCAAAACTGAACCAGAAAGAAGTAGAAAATTTTAACAGACCCATCACAAGCACGGAAATTGAAACTGTAATCAGAAATCTTCCAGCAAACAAAAGCCCAGGTCCAGACAGCTTCACAGCTGAATTCTACCAAAAATTTAGAGAAGAGCTAACACCTATCCTGCTCAAACTCTTCCAGAAATTGCAGAGGAAGGGAAACTTCCAAACTCATTCTATGAGGCCACCATCACCCTAATACCAAAACCTGACAAAGATCCCACAAAAAAAGAAAACTACAGGCCAATATCACTGATGAACATCGATGCAAAAATCCTTAACAAAATACTAGCAATCAGAATCCAACAACACATTAAAAAGATCATACACCATGACCAAGTGGGCTTTATCCCAGGGATGCAAGGATTCTTCAATATCCGCAAATCAATCAATGTAATACACCACATTAACAAATTGAAAAATAAAAGCCATATGATTATCTCAATAGGTGCAGAGAAAGCCTTTGACAAAATTCAACACCCATTTATGATAAAAACTCTCCAGAAAGCAGGAATAGAAGGAACATACCTCAACATAATAAAAGCTATATATGACAAACCCACAGCAAACATTATCCTCAATGGTGAAAAATTGAAAGCATTTCCCCTAAAGTCAGGAACAAGACAAGGCCACCCACTCTCACAACTACTATACAACATAGTTTCAGAAGTTTTGGCCACAGCAATCAGAGCAGAAAAAGAAATAAAAGGAATCCAAATGGGAAAAGAAGAAGTAAAACTCTCACTATTTGCAGATGACATGATCCTCTACATAGAAAACCCTAAAGACTCCACCAGAAAATTACTAGAGCTAATCAATGAATAGAGTAAAGTTGCAGGATATAAAATCAACACACAGAAATCCCTTGCATTCCTATACACTAATAATGAGAAAATAGAGAAATTAAGGAAACAATTCCATTCTCCATTGCAACGAAAAGAATAAAATACTTAGGAATATATCTACCTAAAGAAACTAAAGACCTATATATAGAAAACTATAAAACACTGATGAAAGAAATCAAAAAGACAATAATAGATCGAAAAATATACCATGTTCATGGATCGGAAGAATCAATATAGTGAAAATGAGTACACCACCCAAAGCTATCTAGAGATTCAATGCAATCCCTATCAAGCTATCAACGGTATTTTTCACAGAGCTAGAACAAATAATTTCACAATTTGTATGGAAATACAAAAAACCTTGAATAGCCAACGCAATCTTGAGAAAGAAGAATGGAACTGGAGGAATCAACCTGCTTGACTTCAGGCTGTACTACAAAGCCACAGTCATCAAGACAGTATGGTACTGCCACAAAGACAGAAATATAGATCAATGGAACAAAATAGAAAGCTCAGAGATAAACCTATGTACCTATGGACACCTTATCTTTGACAAAGGAGGCAAGAATATACAATGGAGAAAAGACAATCTCTTTAACAAGTGGTGCTGGGAAAACTGGTCAACCACTTGTAAAAGAATGAAATTAGAACACTTTCTAACACCATACACAAAAATAAACTCAAAATTGATTAAAGACCTGAACATAAGACCATAAACTATAAAACTCTTAGAGGAGAACACAGGCAAAACACTCTTCAACATACATCACAGCAGGATCCTCTATGACTCACCTCCCAGAATATTGGAAATCAAAGCAAGGGCTGGTGCACTGGGACGACCCAGAGGGATGGTATGGGGAGGGAGGAGGGAGGAGGGTCCAGGATGGGGAACACATAAGAAATAAAGGAATAAAAAATTAAAAAAAAAAAAAAATTAAAAAAAAAAAAAAAAACAAGTGGGATCTAATTAAAATTAAAAGTTTCTGCACAAAAAAAGAAACTATAAGCAAGGTGAAAAAACAGCCTTCAGAATGGGAGAAAATAATAGCAAATGAAGCAACTGACAAACAACTAATCTCAAAAATATACAAGCAACTCCTCCAGCTCAACTCCAGAAAAATAAACGACTCAATCAAAAAATGGGCCAAAGAACTAAATAGACATTTCTCCAAAGAAGACATACAGATGGCTAACAAACACATGAAAAGATGCTCAACATCACTCATTATCAGAGAAATGCAAATCAAAACCACTATGAGGTACCATTTCACACCAGTCAGAATGGCTGCGATCCAAAAGTCTACAAGCAATAAATGCTGGAGAGGGTGTGGAGAAAAGGGAACCCTCTTACACTGTTGGTGGGAATGCAAACTAGTACAGCCACTATGGAGAACAGTGTGGAGATTCCTTAAAAAACTGGAAATAGAACTGCCTTATGATCCAGCAATCCCACTGCTGGGCATACACACAGAGGAAACCACAATTGAAAGAAACACATGTACCCCAATGTTCATTGCAGCACTGTTTATAATAGCCAGGACATGGAAGCAACCTAGATGTCCATCAGCAGATGAATGGATAAGAAAGCTGTGGTACATATAACAATGGAATATTACTCAGCCATTAAAAAGAATACATTTGAATCAGTTCTAATGAGGTGGATGAAACTGGAGCCTATTATATAGAGTGAAGTAAGCCAGAAAGACAAACACCAATACAGTATACTAACGCATATACATGGAATTTAGAAAGATGGTAACAACAACCCTGTATGCGAGACAGCAAAAGAGACACAGATGTATAGAACAGTCTTTTGGACTCTGTGGGAGAGGGGGGCTGGGAATGATTTGGGAGAATGGCATTAAAACATGTATAACATCATGTAAGAAACGAATCGCCAGTCCAGGTTCAATGCAGGATACAGGAAGCTTGGGGCTAAGGCACTGGGATGACCCAGAGGGATGGTATGGGGAGAGAGGTGGGAGGGGGGTTCAGGATGGGGAACACGTGTACACCCGTGACGGATGCATGTTGATGCATGGCAAAACCAATACAATATTGTAAAGTAAAATAATAATAATAATAATAAAATAAATAAATAAAATACAAAAAAAAAAGAAAAGGCAAAGGAACCAGAGATCAAATTGCCAACATCTGCTGGATCATCAAAAAAGCAAGAGAGTTCCAGAAAAACATCTATTTCTGCTCTATTGACTATGCCAAAGCCTTTGACTGTGTGGATCACAATAAACTGTGGAAAATTCTGAAAGAGATGGGAATACTAGACCACCCGACCTGCCTCCTGAGAAACCTATATGCAGGTCAGGAAGCAACAGTTAGAACTGGACATGGAACAATAGACTGGTTCCAAATAGGAAAAGGAGTACGTCAAGGCTGTATATTGTCACCCTGCTTATTTAAGTTATATGCAGAGTACATCATGAGAAACACTGGGCTGGAGGAAGCACAAGCTGGAATCAAGATTGCTGGGAGAAATATCAATAACCTCACATATGCAGATGATACCACCCTTATCTCAGAAAATGAAGAGGAGCTAAAAAGCCTCTTGATGAAAGTGAAAGAGGAGAGTGAAAAGGTTGGCTTAAAGCTCAACATTCAGAAAACAAAGATCATGGCATCTGGTCCCATCACTTCATGGGAAATAGATGGGGAAACAGTAGAAACAGTGTCAGACTTTATTTGCGGGGGGGGGGGGGGCTCCAAAATCACTGCAGATGGTGACTGCAGCCATGAAATTAAAAGACGCTTACTCCTTGGAAGGAAAGTTATGACCAACCTAGATAGCATATTGAAAAGTAGAGATATTACTTTGCCAACAAAGGTCCGTCTAGTCAAGGCTATGGTTTTTCCAGTGGTCATGTATGGATGTGAGAGTTGGACTGTGAAGATGGCTGAGTGCTGAAGAATTGATGCTTTTGAACTGTGGTGTTGGAGAAGATTCTCGAGAGCCCCTTGGACTGCAAGGAGATCCAACGAATCCATTCTAAAGGAGATCAGCCCTGGGTGTTCTTTGGAAGGAATGATGCTAAAGCTGAAACTCCAGTACTTTGGCCACCTCATGCGAAGAGTTGACTCATTGGAAAAGACTCTGATGCTGGGAGGGATTGGGGGCAGGAGGAGAAGGGGACGACAGAGGATGAGATGGCTGGATGGCATCACTGACTCGATGGACGTGAGTCTGAGTGAACTCCGGGAGTTGGTGATGTACAGGGAGGCCTGGTGTGCTGCGATTCATGGAGTCGCAAAGAGTCGGACACGACTCAGTGACTGAACTGAACTGAACTGATTCCTTAGATGAGGTTTAACTGAGCAAAAACAGTTTCCAAACAAACAGTTGCAGGCTCTAGTTTGTTGTCTGAGGAAATATAAATTTCAAATAGCTTTGGCCACTTACAAAAAATTAAATGTGATTAAACCAAATATATTTCTTTTTCACACAAAGAAGTCTGATGTTTCGGGTTTCAGACTTCCATGAGGGCTCTGTGACATCATCATGCATCAAGAGGCCTTTCCGTTTACTGCCGTGCCCCTAATGGCATGTCACCCTTATCTATATAATCCAAAATGGCTGCCTGAGCTCCAGCTGCTCCATCTGCACTTCAGGCAGCAGGATAGGAGAAATATGTACATCTTCTCTTTAAGGAAACATCTTAGCAGTCCCACAGATATCTCTCATTGTTTCTCATTGTATAGAGTTATCACATGATCATATCTAAGTGCAAGTTGGGCTAGGAAATGTACTTTTAAAATGGTGTGTCTGTTTACCTAACTAAACATTGGGATTCTGGTGGGGGAGGATGGATATTGAAAGGCAACAAACTCATTCTACCATAATATCAACTTTTCTTCTTCTTAGAAAAAAATTCCCAATAAAATGCAGAAGGAAAAACATGTCAAGACTGTGAAATTTAACACTGCTTCTCAGACCATGCATTGGAACATAAAGTTTGCCGTGTGAATGTATTCATATGAACATAGTTGTAAGGCAAGTCTCAACTAATGTATTTTTTCCTAGTCACGACTTGCTGTGAATGTAGCAGGAATGTAAACTGCAAGCTCCTTAAGGGCAGGCACTACAACTTAACATTAATTCTCAATGCTTGTCCATTATAAATACAATGAATAAATATTGATAATTGAATAAATGACTTAAATGATTAGGATGACTTGAGATCCAAATAGTGGAAAGTAAAAAAAATCAAAACTACTAACACCCAAACTTTAAACTGAGTGAGATTTAACATGACAGTTAGTAACTGAGGATGTTACGTGAGTCATCCAAGTTCTCTAGTGCTCAATGTCCTTCTTTCTGAAATAAAGTCAATAAACCAGTCTATGGTAACACTGAGTTTTAACCTTATGGTACTCAATTGGTCCAAACTTAGTGAAATGTTCCATCATTTCCCTAGCTGTCCTAGTCAAGAATCTAGTTGCCAAGATTGACTGATTTTTCTTTGTTTGGCTCTCCCTTCCATATATAAGTAATTATCAAATCCTCTTAAGTTTTACATTCTGTCTCCCAGTCTGTCCAAATAGTTCCATCCATATTCCTACTATGCCGGTCTTGCTGCTGCTAAGTCGCTTCAGTCGTGTCAGACTTTGTGTGACCCCAGAGATGGCAGCGCACCACGCTCCCCCATCCCTGGGATTCTCCAGGCAAGAACACTGGAGTAGGTTGCCATGTCCTTCTCCAGTGCATGAAAGTGAAAAGTGAAAGTGAAGTCACTCAGGTTGTGTACTTGAAAGTTACACAGTCGTGTCCGACTCCTAGCGACCCCATGGACTGCAGTCTACCAGGCTCCTCCATCCATGGGATTTTCCAGGCAAGAGTACTGGAGTGGGGTGCCATTGCCTTCTCCGATGCTGGTCTTAGACACCATCATATCATCATATCTTACATGGATTACAGCAAAAACTTGCTATAACTGCTCTCATTTCCTGAAGCTTACTTCTCCAAAGCACATTTGAGTTATCTTTCTGAAATGCAACCCTAGTAAAGACAATTTTCTAATTAAAACTGTTCAGTGATTTTATATTTTCCTTAGGATTGAGTAAATACTTTAGGACAGCCATGAATCCCTTCATTATGTGACCATGAAGAGCTTAGGCTTTTGCTCCCACTCTTCCCTGCCTCACACCATTTATCCAGCCATAGTTAACTCCTTTCACCATTTGAACATGTAATACTTTCTCTTACAGACTCTGCACATGCCATTTTGTTTATTTGAAATACTGTCTCCTCTCTTTCTACCTCTCTTGATTTTTCTACCTAGCTATTTTTCTTCATTCACTTATCCACTAACCATTCCCTCTAAGGGACTTCCCTTATAGCTCAGTTGGTAAAGAATCCGCCCGAAATGCAGGAGACCCCAGTTTGATTCCTGGGTCAGGAAGATCTGCTGGAGAAGAGATAGGCTACCCACTCCAGTATTCTTGGGCTTCCCGTGTGACTCAGCTGGTAAAGAATGCACCTGCAATGCAGGAGACCTGGGTTTGATCCCTGAGTTGGGAAGATCCCTGGAGAAAGGAAAAACCCACTCCAGTATTCTGGCCTGGAGAATTCCATGGACTGTGTAGTCCATAGGGTCACAAAGAGTCAGACACCAATGAATGACTTTCACTTCACTTCATTTCCTCTAAGAAAATTTTCCTAAACCTTACACTCCACTTCCAGACTCAAGGAGGTACCCCTGCTATTTATTCCTATAGTACCCTGTGCTTCCTTATTGTCATATTTATTAGTCTATTTTTAACTAGTCCCTATTGACTGTTAATTCCGTAAATGCAGTAACAATATCTGTTCTCTACATTTATTATAATATCTGCTTAGTGATAAATAGTAATTGTTACTACATATGAATGGTATAAATTTCAATTAATCCAAATCAACTCATATAATATATACACTAAAATATATGGCAACAGCAAAATAAATGTAAATATATATAATTATATTAATAAGTCTACATTAAGCTTTACTCATTATGGTTCATTTATATTTTGCTATGGTATGAACTCTTTAGATTTCTGTGTTTTAAGCTTCAGAGTCCATCTCTGTTTCTACTTCTTAAACCATAGATCAATGGTATATTCTGGCTTCTGAGAGCCTGTAGAGTAGAACCAAAATGTTGATTTTTAGTCTTATATTTATAAAATAGGGGCTGTTCTTGGGAGAACTCTATTGATGTAGCTCACAGTTGTTGTTGAACCTTCTAACCATTTGTCTCCAGGGAGTAAACTGACTTTCTCGATATGTGGAGTTCTAAGACTTGTGTGACTTACTTCTGCAATGCTCTTTAGTTTTTCTCATTTGCTCTTCCTTTCATGGGAAATAAAGGAGAAAATATGCCAGAGGGTGATCAATAAAGTTTTTATCAAGTCTAACAATAATATCTATCCAATAAAAAATGATTCTTGTGGCAACTGTACTTAATATCATTTCACTCCACCTTATATTTTCCTCTTCAAACACTATATTATTTACATAGGAATAACCTAACTGGGATGAGCCTTATAGCAGTTTTTATTTGTAACTTTATCTTCTATAACACAAGTCTCAAAAAATTATTTCTCCTTTAGTATTTTAAAGTTATTTTAAACAAACTTCAGTATTAGCTTTGAAATATAATCATATCCTATTTTTCATACGAAAATAAAACAACTTTATTAGACAAGGTTATTTTTCCATGAAAAGAGTTCTAGACAATTGAAGATGATAATTCTGAGAAATAGAGTGCAGGTTTTTAAAATTTATAATTTTTACTGAAAACATAACAGAAAATTCAAATTTATAGTCATATAGAGATAGCAAGGTGGAATCATTTACACACATGAAAAATATTAAAACACTGTCATACCCAGACATTCATTTTTAATCTGAATAGTGTCTGAAAAGGATGGAAGCCAGAAAGAGGAACTTCTATAATTCTTTCAGTACTTTTATCTCTCTTCTTCTATTATAAAAAGTATATGTATCTTGGGAATTT
Organism: Bos indicus x Bos taurus; assembly: GCF_003369695.1. Lineage (NCBI taxonomy): Eukaryota > Metazoa > Chordata > Mammalia > Artiodactyla > Bovidae > Bos > Bos indicus x Bos taurus. Next base: position 82,631,725 of record NC_040082.1, read on the forward strand.
CTTTTTGCTCTTAGTTTTCCTTTAATTTTGTTCTCTTTCTTATTTTCAAGAGCTTAAATATAATGTAATATAATTACTTTGAATTAAGATGTTAAAACATAAATATCCTAAATAAATAGTTACATTCATGGATGATAGCTTAATCATATCAATAAAGGTATATAATGAACTCTCTTTCCCTGTCTCACACACACACAGGCATAAATACATAAATACACATTTAGGCACACATACACTACATTCCCATAGTAGAATAAAGGGCTTTATAGACACAGAAAATACTATCTTCATATAAGACCATATATATACATAATAGATTCTATTAGAAAACTATTAAGTTCTAATGTGTTTAAAAGTGGTTACCACCCTGACACAAAGGGGATGGTGGAGGACACGTTTTTTTTTTTTTTAGTATGGAAATACAAAAAACCTCGAATAGCCAAAGCTATCTTGAGAAAGAAGAATGGAACTGGAGGAATCAACCTGCCTGACTTCAGGCTCTACTACAAAGCCACAGTTATCAAGACAGTATGATACTGGCACAAAGACAGAAATATTGATCAATGGAACAAAACAGAAAGCCCAGAGATGAATCCACGCACATATGGACACCTTATCATTGACAAAGGAGGCAAGAATATACAATGAAGAAAAGACAATCTCTTTAACAAGTGGTGCTGGGAAATCTGGTCAACCACTTGTAAAAGAATGAAACTAGAACACTTTCTTAACACCATACACAAAAATAAACTCAAAATGGATTAAAGATCTCAATGTAAGACCAGAAACTATAAAACTCCTAGAGGAGAACATAGGCAAAACACTCTCTGACATACGTCACAGCAGGATTCTCTATGACCCACCTCCCAGAATATTGGAAATCAAAGCAAAAATAAACAAATGGGACCTAATTAAACTTAAAAGCTTCTGCACAACAAAGGAAACTATTAGCAAGGTGAAAAGGCAGCCTTCAGAATGGGAGAAAATAACAGCAATCAAAGCAACTGACAAACAACTAATCTCAAAAATATACAAGCAACTCCTACAGCTCAACTCCAGAAAAATAAATGACCCAATCAAAAAATGGGCCAAAGAACTAAATAGACATTTCTCCAAAGAAGACATACAGAGGGCTAACAAACACATGAAAAGATGCTCAACATCACTCATTATCAGAGAAATGCAAATCAAAACCACTATGAGGTACCATTTCACACCAGTCAGAATGGCTGCGATCCAAAAGTCTACAAATAATAAATGTTGGAGAGGGTGTGGAGAAAAGGGAACCCTCTTACACTGTTGGTGGGAATGCAAACTAGTACAGCCACTATGGAGAACAGTGTGGAGATTCCTTAAAAAACTGGAAATAGAACTGCCTTATGATCCAGCAATCCCACTGCTGGGCATACACACTGAGGAAACCAGAATTGAAAGAGACACGTGTACCCCAATGTTCATCGCAGCACTGTTTATAATAGCCAGGACATGGAAGCAACCTAGATGTCCATCAGCAGATGAATGGATAAGAAAGCTGTGGTACATATACACAATGGAGTATTACTCAGCCATTAAAAAGAAAACATTTGACTCAGTTCTAATGAGGTGGATGAAACTGGAGCCTATTATACAGAGTGAAGTAAGCCAAAAGGAAAAAAACCAATACAGTATACTAACGCATATATATGGAATTTAGAAAGATGGTAACAATAACCCTGTGTACGAGACAGCAAAAGAGACACTGATGCATAGAACAGTCTTATGGACTCTATGGGAGAGGTAGAGGGTGGGAAGATTTGGGAGAATGGCATTGAAACATGTAAAATATCATGTATGAAACGAGATGCCAGTCCAGGTTTGATGCACGATACTGGATGCTTGGGGCTAGTGCACTGGGACGACCCAGAGGGATGGTAAGGGGAGGGAGGAGGGAGGAGGGGTCAGGATGGGGAACACATGTATACCTGTGGCAGATTCATTCTGATATTTGGCAAAACTAATACAATTATGTAAAGTTTAAAAATAAAATAAAATTAAAAAATAAATAAATAAAATAAAAGTGGTTACAAGAAATGGTTACTGAGGAAAAGAATAAACAGCTGATAGAGAACTCATAGCCAGAACAATCACTGGATTTTCTCCCTTAACCTGTCCTACTTGAGCTGTGGTGTGAAGTACAACATTAATTACCAAAAGGCTAACTATGAGTCAGGAAACCTTGAAAGGTTGAGCGTTTCACCAAGGAGTTATTGATATAGAATATACAAGAAGAGTAAAACCAAGAAGAAAACAATGTCACATATATACTTTTCCAATATACTTTTCCACCAAAAGTCACAGAGGGTAGATCCTGTCCTCAAAAGAATAGGACACAAACTTTAGGACTCAAACACACAAACTTTCCCACATGATCCCCAAAAAAGAATCATCAAAATTTTAGAGAAAATATTTTTTAAAACACATGAAATGAAGGCCCTAACTAAGGAAGGAATTCCCAGGTGAAGACACAAGTAAGAGAGGATATGAAATCTATATATGAAATTCAAGAAAGTGAAAGTGTTAGTCACTCAGTTGTGTCCAACTCTTTGCAACCCCATGGACTATAGCCTACCAGGCTCCTCTGTCCATGGAATTCTCCAGGCAGGAATACTGGAGAAGGGTTGCCATTCCCTTCTCCAGGGGATCTTCCTGACCCAGGGATTGAATCTAGGTCCACTGCATTGTAGACAGATTCTTTACCATCTGAGCCACTAGGGAAGCTGTGAGATTCAAGAAGGCCCATCATAAATTTGGAATATTAAAATTTTAATGGCAATATTTTTAAAAAATAATTAATAGTATACTAAAAATAGCTGAGGGGGAAAAATATACCTGGAATTACTACCAAGAGGAATAGAATACCTCAGAACACAGAGAAAAGGCAAAGGAATAAACAGTTAAGAGGGGGGAAATGTCAATAGATTTGGAGAGTACACCCATCTAACCCTAATAAGTTGTGAATTCAGAATCTACTTAATAGAGATTCTAGAAAAGGAGATAAATTAAAGTGAAATAAATAATAAAATAAAATAGTAAAGAAGTTCATGATTAAACAAATAAATTGACAAACTGATCTTAAAATTCATTTGGAAATACAGGGGACTCAGAATAATTTTGAAAAAGAAAATTTGTAAGTTCACACTTCCTGATTTCAAAATGTAACTGCAAAACTACAGTAATCAAGACAGTGTGGTAATGGCATATAAACAGACATATAGATCATAAATCAATTGAAAACAATTAAATTGCAGAAATAAACTTTAATATGTATGATCATTGACTTTCAAGTAGGATGCCAAAACAATTCGAAGGCAGAAAGAATAATCTTTTAAGTAAGACTAAATACCCACATGCAAAAGAATGAATACCTACTCCTCATACAACATATAAAAATTAATTCAGTGTGGCTCACAAACCTAAAAGTAAGAGTTAAAGCTACAGATTACTCAAGAAAACAACAGCAAAAACCCAACAAACCAAACCAAACCAAACAAACCATCACAAATGTTCAAAGGGTTTGGACAGATAGACCTTTCTACAAATAAGATAAACAAATGGCCAACAGGCACAGGAAAATCAAAACTAAAATGAGATATCACTTTACACATACCAAAATGGCCAAAATAATTTTTATAAACTAACATGTATTGTTTAGAATGTGGAGACCAGAAACCTCATATGCTACTGACAAGAATGTAAAATGATAAAGCCACTGTGGAAAACATTTTGATGTGCCCTCAAAAAATTAAATATTCAATTACTTCATGACTCAGTAATCCCCACTGCTATATATATACCAAAAGACTGAAAACAGATGATTAAACAAAATCTTTTACATAAATGTTCACAGCAGCACTAGTCACAATAGCCTGAAGTAGAAACAAACCAAATGTGTATAATGAATGAACTGATAAACAAAGTGCGGTAATATCTAGGCATAAGGGTTGAATATACGGACTGATAAAGGAAAAAGACCTGACCACAAATTGGCAGTAGCACATATAAGCTTTATTGGGTGATATTTTGACAGGTTTGCATGTGGGAGAAGTACCTCACAGCAGAAGTTTGCCAAGAGGCTATAGTATAAGGATAGCTATTGGTAAGAGGATGAAAGCACAGGAACGCCAAAGGAGAGAGGGAGTACAGAGATGACCTCCATAAGTAGGTGATGTCACTCAGAAGCACATTAAGAAGTCTCTAGGTCAAGGAACTATGAAGTGGGCAGCAGCTTGGGGCCTTACAACTATAACATGCTATCTTAGCAGTCAGTAACTGTTTTCAGTGAGGTCTTACATAGTATGCAAAACAAGCAGGCTCTACATGGGTGAAAACCTGCTTCTTTGGGCTATTTTTCAAATGATTAGATGTGCAAAATTTTGAGTTTGGTTCTGGTAGGCTTCTGAGCTATCAGATCTCAGCTTACAATAAAGAAATAAGCAATCTAGAGTCCATTTCTTAGAGGATATGTTTGGATTATTTATATAACACCATACAATGGAATATTATTCACTCATAAAGGAATGAAGCAATGATGCATGCTACAACATGGCTGAACCTTGCAAACTATTCTATGAGAAAGAAATTAGACACAAATGCTTCATACTATATTATTCCAATAATATAAATTATCCAGATTGACAAACCATAGAGATAGAAAGCGGACTTGTGGTTAGTGGAGGGAGAAGGAAATAGGGAGTTATTGTTTAATGTGTATGGGGTTCTCATTTGCGATGATAAAGAAAAAGTTCTTTAACAAGACAGTACTGATAGAATGGGGCTGGGGTTAGGCTGCTGGCACTGAGCCTGAGTTTCTGTTGAGTCAGAGATCTCCATTGTGTTCTTGTGCACTGGCTTTTGGAGCTCCAGTAAAGGCCCTTTCATTTCAGGTGAAATTCCTCTTGGTAGATTGGACCTAGGCTGGTAGTGGGAGCACTGACTTCAAGACCCTAGACTACCAGAAAACTAACCCTGGGGAGTATCAAATAATGAGAACTAACATAAAGGAAACCACTTGAATACAAGACCCGGCATCACCCAACCACCAGTAGCATCCTGTGCAGGATGCCTCATCTAAACAAACAAACAAAACAAAAATACAAACTAAGTCATCAGCAGATAGAATTACCACCTCACTCAGCCATGCCTATCAGAGGAAAAACAAACAAACAAACAAAACCTCAGCACAAATCTCACCCTGTATGAAGCTTACACAAACCACTGGACCAACCTTAAGGAGGGCAGAAACCAAAACAAAGAAAGAATTCAACTTTGAAACTTGGGAAAAGGAGACCTCAAACACAACAAGTCAAAAAAAAAAAATGAAAAGGCAGAGAAATACTACATAGATGAAGGAACAAACTAGAAACACAGAAGTCCAAATAAATGAAGAGGAAACAGGCAAACTACCTGAAAACAAATTCAGAATAATGATTTTAAAGATGATCAAAAACCTTGAAAACAAAATGGAGAAAATGCAAGAATCAATTAACAAAGACTTAGAGAATTAAAGAATAAACATACAGAGACAAACAGCACAATTACTGAAATTAAAAATACTCTACAAGTAATCAATAGCAGAATATCTGAAGCAAAAGAATGAATCAGTGAGCTGTAAGATAAAATGGTGGAAATAACTTCTGAAGAGCAGAATAAAGTAAAAAGAATGAAAAGAACTAAAGATAGTCTCAGAGACCTCTGGGACAATATCAAACACACCAACATTCAAATTATAGGGGTCCCAGAAGAAGGAGAGAAAAGAAAAGGGTATGAGAAAATTTTTGAAGAGATTATAGTTGAAAATTTTCCCAACATGGAAAAGGAAATAGTCAATCAAGTCCAAGAGGCACAAAGAGTCCCATACAGGATAAACCCAAGGAGAAACACACCAAGACACACTAATCAAACAAAGACTAAACACAAAGAAAGTATATTAAAAGCAGCAAGAGAGAAGCAACAAGTAACATACAAGGGAAACCCCATACACCTAACAGCTGATCTTTCAGCAGAAACTCTGCAGGCCAGATAGGAATGGCAGGATATGTTTAAAGTATTGAAAGGGAAAAATCTACAACCAAGATGACAGTACCAGGCAAGGATCTCATTAAAAATTGATGGAAAAATAAAAAGCTTTTCAGACAAGCAAAAGTTAAGAGAATTCAGTACCACCAAACCAGTTTTACAACAAATGTTAAAGGGACTTATATAGTCCCTTTAAGAAAAGAAAAGAGAAAAGAAAAGAAAAAAGATCTACAAGATCAACCCCAAACAATTAAGAAAATGGCAATAGGAACATATATATCAATAATTACTTCAAATGTAAATGGATTAAATGTGCCAACCAAAAGACACAGACTGGCTGAATGGATACAAAAATAAGACCCATGTATATGCTGTCTAGAAGAGACCAACTTCAGACCTAAAGACAGATATAGACTGAAAGTGAGAGGATGGAAAAATATATTCCGTGCAAATGGGAAGCAAAAGAAATCTGAACTAGCAATCCTCATATCAGACAAAATAGACCTTAAAATAAAGAAGATTATAAGAAATAAGGAAGGATACTACATAATGATTAAGGGATCGATCCAAAAGGCAGACTTAACAATTGTAAATATCTATGCACCCAACATAAGAGCACCTCAATACATAAATCAAACACTAACAGACATAAAAGGAGAAATTGACAGTAACACAATAAAAATAGGAGACTTCAACACCCCACTCACATTAATGGATAGATCATCAAAACAGAAAATTAAAAAGGAAATGGAAGTCTTAAATGATACATTAGATGAAATGGATCTCATTGATATCTTCAGGACATTCCATCCAAATGCAGAATACATCTTCTTCTCAAGTGCACATGGAACATTCTCCAGGATAGACCACAACTTGGGTCACAAATCGAACCTCAGTAAATTTAAGAAAATTGAAATCATATCAAGCATATTCTCTGACCACAACACTATGAGACTAGATATCAACTGCAAGAAAAGCACAGTAAGAAACACAAACACATGGAGATTAAACACCTTTCCAAATAACCAACAGGTTACTGAAGAAATCAAAAGGGAAATCAAAAAATTTCTAGAAACAAATGACAATGAAAACACAACAACTCAAAACCTATGGGATTCAGCAAAAGCAGTTCTAAGAGGGACGTTTATAGCAATACAATCCTACCTACCTACAAGAAACAAGAAAAACATCAAGTAGACAACCTAACTTTACACCTAAAACAACTGGAAAAAGAATGTATACCTGTGGCATATTCATTTTGATATATGGCAAAACCAATACAATATTGTAAAGTTAAATAAAATAAAATTTAAAAAAATAAATAAAAAGACAAAACAAAAAAAAAGAAAAACAAAACAAACAAACAACAAGAAAAAAAAACAAAATTAGTAAAAGGAAAGAAATCACAAAGATCTGAGCAGAAATAAATGAAAAAGAAATGAAAGAAACAATAGAAAAGATTAATAAAACTAAAAGCTGGTTCATTGAGAAGATAAACAAATTTGACAAGCATTTAGCCATACTCATCAAGATAAAAGAAAGAAGAATCAAATCAACAAAATTAGAAATGAAAAAGGAGAGGTTACAACAGACAATGCAGAAACACAAAGGATTACAAGAGACTATTATGAACAACTATATGGCAATAAAATGGATAACCTGGAAGAAATGGACAGATTCTTAGAAAAATTCGGTCTTCCAAGACTGAAGCAGGAAGAAATAGAAATTATGAACAACCCAATTACAAGCACAGAAATTGAAGCTGTGATCAAAAATCTCCCAAAAAACAAAAGCCCAGGACCAGATGGCTTAACAGGAGAATTCTATCAAACATTTAGAGAAGAGCTAATGCCTAGCCTTCTAAAACTCTTCCAAAAAATTGAAGAAGAAGGAACACTTCCAAACTCATGCCTAGCCTTCTAAAACTCTTCCAAAAAATTGAAGAAGAAGGAACACTTCCAAACTCATTCTACAAGGCCACCACTATCCTGATACCAAAACCAGACAAAGACAACACAAAAAAAGAAAACTACAAGCCATTATTACTGGTAAACACAGATGCGAAATTCCTCAACAAAATTTTAGCAAACAGAATTTAGCAACATATCAGAAAGGTTGTACACCATGATTAAGTTGGGTTTATTCCAGGGATGCAAGGATTCTTCATAATATGCAAATCAATCAATGTGATATACTATGTTAACAAATTGAAAGACAAAAGCCATATTATAATCTCAATAGAGGCAGAAAAAGCCTTTGACAAAATTCAGCACCCATTTATGATTAAAACTTCAAGAAATGGGCATAGAGGGAACCTACCTCAACATAGTAAAGGCCATATATGATAAGCCTACAACAAACATTATTCTCAATGGTGAAAACTGAAAGCATTCCCCCTAAGACCAGGAACAAGACAAGGGTGTGCACTTTCACCACTATTATTCAACATAGTCTGGAAGTCCTAGCTACAGCAATCAGAGAAGAAAAAGAAATAAAAGGAATCCAGATCAGAAAAGAAGTAAAGGTCTCACTGTTTGCAGATGACATAGAAAGCCCTAGATAGTATCAGAAAATTACTAATCAGTGAATTTAGCAAAGTTGTAGGATACAAAATCAATACACAGAAATCACTTGCATTTCTATATACTAATAATGAAAAATCAGAAAGAGAAATTAAGGAATCAATCCTATTCACCATTGCAACAAAAAGAATTAAATATCTAGAAATAAACTTATCTAAGGAGATGAACTGTACACAGAAAATTATAAGACACTAATGAAAGAAATCAAAGATGACATAAATACATGGAGAGATATTCCATGTTACTGAGTAAGAAGACTCAATACTATGAAAATGACTATACTATCAAATGCAATCTACAAATTCAATGTGACCCCTATCAAATTACCAATGGCATTTTTCACAGAAGTAGAACAAAAAATTTCACAATTCATTTGGAAACACAAAAGACCCTGAATAGCCAAAGCAGTCTTGAGAAAGAAGAATGGAGCTGGAGGAATCAACCTTCCTGACTTCAGATTATACTACAAAGCTATGGTTATCAAGACAGTATGGTACTAGAACAAAGACAGAAATATAGATCAATGGAACAAGATAGAAAGCCCAGAAATAAACTCATGCACCTATGGTTACCTTATTTTTGACAAAGGAGGCAAAAATATACAATGGGATAGAGAGCCTCTTCAATAAATGGTGCTGGGAAAACTGGACAGCTACATGTAAAGAATGAAATTAGAACACTTTCTAACACCATACACAAAGATAAACTCAGAGTGGATTAAAGACCTAAATGTAAGACCAGAAACTATAAAACTATTAGAGGAAAATACAGGCAGAATATTAAAGGCCATAAGTCAAAGCAAGATCCTTCATGACCCATCTCCTAGAGTAATGGAAATAAAAGTAAACAAGTGGGACCTGATTAAACTTAAAAGCTTTGGCACAGCAGAGGAAACTATAAGCAAAGTGAAAAAACAACCCTCAGAATGGGAGAAAATAATAGCAAATGAAACAACTGACAAAGGATTAATTTGCAAAATACACAAGCAGCTCATACAACTCAATGCCAGAAAAACAAACAACCCAATCAAAAAGTGGGAAAAAGACTTAAACAGATATTTCTCCAAAGAAGACATACAGATGGCTAACAAACACAGGAAAAGTTGCTCAACATCACTCATTATCAGGGAAATTCAAAACTACAGTGAGATATCACCTCACACCAGTCAGAATGGTCATCATCAAAATGTCTACTAACAATAAAAGTTGGAGAGGGTGTGGAGGAAAGGGAATGCTCTTGCACTGTTGGTAAGAATATAAATTGATATAGCCACTATGGAAGATGGTATGGTGATTCCTTTAAAAACTAGGAATAACCCTGTATACGAGACAGCAAAAGAGACACTGATGTATAGAACAGTCTTTTGGACTCTGTGGGAGAGGGAGAGGGTGGGATGATTTGGGAGAATGGCATTGAAATACGCATAATATCATATATGAAACGAGTCGCCAGTCCAGGTTTGATGCACGATACTGGATGCTTGGGGCTGGTGCACTGGGACGACCCAGAGGGATGGTATGGGGAGGGAGGAGGGAGGAGGGTTCAGGATGGGGAACACATGAATACCTGTGGCGGATTCATTTCGATATTTGGCAAAACCAATACAATATTGTAAAGTTTAAAAAAAAAAAAAAAACTAGGAATAAAACCACCATATGACCCAACAATCCCACTCCTAGGCATATACCCAAAGAAACCAAAATTGAAAAAGCCTCATGTACCCTAGTGTTCACTGCAGCAATATTTACAATATTTACAATAGCTAGAATGTGGAAGCAACCTAGATGCCGATCAACAGATGAATGGATAAAGAAATGTGGTACATATACACAATGGAATATTAGTCAGCTGTAAAAAGGAATGCATTCGAGTCAGTTCTGATGAAGGGGATGATGAGGGAACCTAGAACCTCTTATACAGAGTGAAGTAAGTCAGGAAGAGAAAGATAAATATCATATCTAACCCATATATATGGAATCTAGAAAAAATGGTACTGAAGAATTTATTTTCAGGGCAGCAACGGAGAAACAGACTAGAGAATAGATTTATGGACATGGGGAGAGGGGAGGAGAGGGGGAGATGTATGGAAAGAGTAACATGGAAACTTACCCTACCATCTGTAAAATAGATAGCCAACAGGAATTTGTTGTATGGCTCAGGAAACTCAAACAGGGGCTCTGTATCAATCTAGAGCAGTGGGATGGGGCAGGAGATGGGAGGGAGTTTCAAGAGGGAGGGGATATGTATCCCCTATGGCTGATTCATGTTGAGGTTTGACAGAAAACAACAAAATTCTGTAAAGCAATTATCCTTCAATAAAAAAAAATAATAAGCTAAAAAAAAGCTAGTAGTGTTAGTTGTACAACATTGTAAAGATAATTAATGCCATCAAATTGCACACTTTTATGTCTCCTACATTGGCAGGGAGATTCTTCACCACTGTGCCACCTGGTAAGCCCATTCTACTTTTACCAACAGCTGTAAAAACATGATTTTCTTGCTTCCCTTGTAGGTAGAATTCACCATGTGAGGCATTTTTGGCAGTGAGGTAAGACAATGTGGAGTTCACCTTCCCCCATGAAGAGATCAAAAATATATCTACATGTGGAACAATTCTCGCTGAAAACAAACTAGAAACTGGCAAAAACAACTGTACATCCAAGGGATGGTAAGAAAGATACAAATTTTATCAGGTAGGAAGGGAAGAAAACAATGAAGTTGGGACCTATGCCCTCAGAAAAGAGATTCAGAGGAAATGAGAGATAATGTGGTAAAGAGATAAAGAGACAGCAGACCTAGGGTCAAACCACAGATTGGATACCCCAGTCCTAGGGTCCTTCATGAGGGAGAGAGGCCCCTTGGCTGATTAGAGAACTGCTTAGACAAAGAGAAAGACAGTGGGAAGCCTGGACTCTGCTCTCCTGAGGAGCATGTATGCACAAGTACTTGTTTGCAAAACAGAGAGAGGCCTGCTATAGACGGCACAGATTTCTCACAACTGCCTCACTGCATGCCCCAGTCCAAGTTGAGCAAATGATCCAGTATTGCTCATTCATATCACAACATGACACTGGATCTGAAGCTGCCAATAAGGGAAAAGACTCGACCACGGAACACAGAGATGACCCAGTCCCTGGGCAGAGCCTGGTGGGGCTGGTGGTGTCCGTTGCCGTTTCTTAATCAGGGGATGGGTCTTCCGGAGTCTCTAGTGGTAAAGAATCCGCTTGTCATGCAGGAGATGTGTGTTTGACCCCTGAATCAGGAAGATCCCCCAGAGAAGCAAATGGCAACCCACTCCACTATTCTTACTTGAGAAATTCTATGCACCAAGGAGCCTGGTCGGCTACAGTCCATGAGGTTGCATAGGAGTCAGACATAACTTAGCAACTAAACAACAGCTCAGGGAATGCCTCAGAAGCAGCCTAGATCTTTGACAAAAGTCGGTTCATGCCAAGAGTCCACAGAGGCTCCACAACCCTGAGGTGTGGCTCAACAATAGTGTACAGTGGGAGACTGATGCTGGGTCAGTGATCAGCTGTGAGGAACAAAAGGGACTTGCACCTGAGGCTGAATCTAAGCAGAGTGATGAAATCAAGTGCAGGCACTGCACATCAGCCCACAAGAGACAGCTTTGACCTCTATCTGCAACTGAGAGCCCACAGGGACCCCTTGCTTCAGCACTGCCCCACCATTAGTGGGGATATAAGCTGGTGCTGCCCTATGGAAAACAATATAGAGTTTCTTGAAAACTCTAAAAATAAAACTACCCTATGATCTAGCAATTCCCCTCCTGGGTATATATCCAAAGAGAATGAAAACACTAATTTGAATATATATTTGCACCCCAGTGTTCATAGCAACCTTATTTACAGTTCAGTTCAGTTGCTCAGTCGTGTCTGACTTGTTGCGACCCCATAAACCGCAGCACGCCAGGCCTTCCTGTCCATCACCAGCTCTCGGAGTTTACCCAAACTCATGTCCATTGAGTCGGTGATGCCATCTAACCATCTCATCCTCTATCATCCCCTTCTCCTCCTGTCTTCAATCTTTCCCAACATCAGGGTCTTTTCAAATGAGTCAAGACATGAAATCAACCCAAATAATATCCCATCGTGCGTGTGTGTGTGTATATATACACATATACAATAGAATATTACTCGGACATAAAAAAGAATGAAACTCTACAATTTGCAGCAATGTAGATAGACCTAGAATATATAATGCTTTGTGAAATATTAATAATTCATACAGCAAAAGGAAAATACTATATAATATCATTTCCATATGGAATTAAAGTATAAGACAAACAAATATATATAGTGAAAAAGAAACAGTCTCACAGATAAAGAAAACAAATTAATGATTACCAGTGGAGAAAGGGAAGTGGGGAGAGTGGCACATTAGGGTTACGGGATTAAGAAATATAAGCTACTATATATGAAATAGACAAGCAATAAGGATATATTGTATAGCACAAGGAATTATTGCTGTTACCTTTTAATGAAGCACAATCTTTAAAAATACTGAATCACTATGCTCTACACCTGAAACAAATATAATGTTGTAAATTAACTACATTTAAAAAGAAGTGAAAATTAATGAATATAATTTAAATACACAGAAAGGAAAAATTCATAAGTTTCTTGAGTGTCTGGCTGTGGGTACCAAATTCTCTGACCCAGCCTGTAGTGTAGGCTTGGTCTGTTGTTTGTTTCTTTTGGGTCTTTTTTTTCAGAGCTACTCGCCCCACCTAAAGGTCAGAGTCACAGTTAAATTCTAGCCTAGTTTCTAACAAGCCATAAGGCTCTGGGCAAATACCCTCTCTGACCTTCAATGTCTTTATCCTTAAGGCATAAAAAAAAAAAAGTGAGACTTTACAGTGCTGTTCATAGGGATTAAAGAAGGAGATGAGGACATAAGGGCAATATTACCTATAAATTGCAAAGAAGGTCTGTTAGTCTTCCAGGGGAGATTCTCCCAACCCTTTAGGAGTTAAGTCACCAGAATGTTTATTCAAGACCCCTTAAGATTAGCATCTGTAGAAGGAAGCAAGATACACAGAGGAAGAAAGAAGCTTAATTGTGAATGGATGCAGATTCAAGATGGGGCTTGATCCCTCGTGGCTCAGATGGTAAAGAATCGGCCTGTGATGCAGGAGACCTGGGTTCGATCCCTGGGTTGGGAAGTTCCTCTGGAGAGGAAATCCCAACCCACTCCAGTATTCTTGTCTGGAGAATCCCATGGACAGAGGAGCCTAGTGGGCTACAGTCCACAGTGTCACAGAGTCGGACACAGCTGAAGCGGCTTCAGATTCAGCATCATTCCTTCCAAAGAAATCCCAGGGCTGATCTCCTTCAGAATGGACTGGTTGGATCTCCTTGCAGTCCAAGGGACTCTCAAGAGTCTTCTCCAACACCACAGTTCAAAAGCATCAATTCTTCAGCGCTCAGCCATCTTCACAGTCCAACTCTCACATCCATACATGACCACAGGAAAAACAATAGCCTTGACTAAACGAACCTTTGTTGGCAAAGTAATGTCTCTGCTTTTGAATATGCTATCTAGGTTAGTCATAACTTTCCTTCCAAGGAGTAAGCGTCTTTTAATTTCATGGCTGCAATCACCATCTGCAGTGATTTTGGAGCCCCCCTGCAAATAAAGTCTGACACTGTTTCCACTGTTTCCCCATCTATTTCCCATGAAGTGATGGGACCGGATGCCATGATCTTCGTTTTCTGAATGTTGAGCTTTAAGCCAAATTTTTCACTCTCCACTCTCACTTTCATCAAGAGGCTTTTGAGTTCCTCTTCACTTTCTGCCAGAAGGGTGGTGTCATCTGCATATCTGAGGTTATTGATATTTCTCCCGGCAATCTTGATTCCAGCTTGTGCTTCCTCCAGTCCAGCATTTCTCATGATGTACTCTGCATAGAAGTTAAATAAACAGGGTAACAAAATACAGCCTTGACGAACTCCTTTTCCTATTTGGAACCAGTCTGTTGTTCCATGTCCAGTTCTAACTGTTGCTTCCTGACCTGCATACAAATTTCTCAAGAGGCAGATCAGGTGGTCTGGTATTCCCATCTCTTTCAGAATTTTCCACATTTTATTGTGATCCACACAGTCAAAGATTTTGGCATAGTCAATAAGGCAGAAATAGATGTTTCTCTGGAACTCTCTTGCTTTTTCGATGATCCAGTGGCTGTTGGCAATTTGATCTCTGGTTCCTCTGCCTTTTCTAGAACCAGCTTGAACATCAGGAAGTTCACGGTTCACATACTGCTAAAGCCTGGCTTGGAGAATTTTGAGCATTACTTTACTAGCGTGTGAGATGAGTGCAATTGTGCGGTAGTTTGAGCATTCTTTGGCATTGCCTTTCTTTGGGATTGGAATGAAAACTGAATTTTTCCAGTCCTGTGGCCACTGCTGAGTTTTCCAAATTTGCTGGCATATTGAGTGCAGCACTTTCACAGCATCATCTTTCAGGATTTGGAATAGCTCAACTGGAATTCCATCTCCTCCACTAGCTTTGTTCGTAGTGATGCTTTCTAAGGCCCACTTGACTTCACATTCCAGGATGTCTGGCTCTAGGTCAGTGATTACACCATCGTGATTATTTGGGATTTCTTTGGAAGGAATGATGCTGAAGCTGAAAGTCCAATACTTTGGCCACCTCATGCGAAGAGTTGACTCATTGGAAAAGACTCTGATGCTGGGAGGGATTGGGGGCAGGAGGAGAAGGGGATGACAGAGGATGAGATGGCTGGATGGCATCACTGACTCGATGGACGTGAGTCTCAGTGAACTCTGGGAGTTGGTGATGGACAGGGAGGCCTGGCGTGCTGTGATTCATGGGGTTGCAAAGAGTCGGACACAACTGAGAGACTGATCTGATCTGATCTGAGACCCAGGACAGCCTCAGTCTGCCATGCAGTCAGCTCTGAAACTAGAATGGACCTTCAGGATTATCCCAAGTGGGATTAACATAGCCAGGCCTTTTTTTCCCCTCTGTTATGAACCCACCATTTGTATCCTCCCCAAATTCATTCACTGAAGCCCTAACCTCCATGGTGATGGCATTTGGAGGTGAGACTTTGAGAAGTTATTAGATTGAGATGTGATTATGGGGGTGCGGCCCCAAGATGGGATCAGTGTATATTTATAAGAAGAAGAAAAGACCAGAGATCTCTCTCTTCCCACCATGTGAGGTACAACAAGAAGGCACCCATCTCCAAGTCAAGAAAAGAGCTCTTATCAAGAACTTGACAGTGCTTGCACCTGATCTTGGACTTCCAGCTTCCACAAGTTTGAGAAAATACATGTCTGTTGCTTAAGCCCACATGAACACAACAAAAGAAGTAATATAAGAAAGAACATGGAATACAAATGTGACTACAACTGAAAGATTAAGAAAATGTGAATGAAGAAAGCTAGAATTAACCAAAGAAATATGGATTGAATGATTGGTAGAACATCTTTGGCAAAATTTAAATAGCATAGAATTATTTTACCTTCTAGGACCTCCCTGGTGGCTCAGATGTTAAAGAATCCACCTGCAATGCAGGAAACCTGGGTTCGATCCCTGGGTCAGGAAGATCCCCTGGAGAAGGGAATGGCTACTGTAAAAAGAAAAGTATCCCTTGCCCTATCAATACCTAAGAAATGTCACAGCCATCAGCAATTTATGGCTTCCAAATGTGAATGAAGGCTCCTGAAACTTTTAATCCATTGGATGCTGCCAACCCCCAAGGTGATTGCTGAGGATCTGGGGCAATGCAAGAAGCAAGGTGAACGAGGAAACAAGATTGGCCCCAGATAGCTGAGGTGCATATGAAAGGAATGAATTCAGTGAGCCTAGAGGCTTGTATTTTGCCGTATATAGAATGCTATACTCCTTAACTTTCCATCCATAGAATGCTTTATTCCTATCTTTCCATACATAGAATGCTGATCTTTGATGTTCAGACTGCCTGCTCCCTTTATTGCAAACTTGTAAGTAGCCTGGGAGGCCTTCCTTGCTGCAGTCCATGAGGTGGCGAAGAGTCAGACACGACTGGGTGACTGAAAGATAACAATAAATATAGCCTGACTTCCACTCCTGCCTCCTTGGAGGAGTTTTCTCAGAGCTACTGAGATGCTGTCTCCCAGGCTAAGAGTCCTAAATATTCCCACCCAATAAAATAACTCTCTGCTTTCAGATTATGACTATATTTTTTAGTTGACACTACTCACTCCAGTATTCTTGCCTGGAGAATTCCATAGACAGAGGAGCCTGGTGGGCTACAGTCCATGGGATCATAAAGAGTTGGACACAATGGAGCAACTAACACACACATAATTTTACCTTCTACATGGCTTAAAGCACAGTTATTAAAATTTACATATAATATTATAAATTTACTGTATTGGTTTTCATCTTTTAAAAATAAAGATTGAAAATGTGGTATTATTTCAAAACAGAACTTAATGTTATAAGGCTTGATGATTTTTAAAATAGTAATAAAAATTTCAAAAAGTGAATATAGAAAGAGAAGAGGTTTAAAAATAGACAAATATTTTAATTCTCTCATTTTTCACAGCAGAGAAGTCCATAAATACTTTTGATAAGTCAAGCATTAGGCTATAACTGAATAAAATATAAATCACTAAAGGAAAGTAAAGTTAAATAAATAAGTCAAACATTAGAGAATGAAGAAATATAGTAAGTTTTTTGAGTTAAATTCCTTGTGCTTTCCAAAAAAGAAGCAATACTTATTTTCCAAAACAGATAATTTAGAAATAGAGTAAATATATGAATAATATAAAGGGAGCAGATTGAGTAAACATATAAATCATATGTAACTATATATAATATGCATAAATTAAAAAAATATAAATACATTGTATAAAGCAAATAATGGTAGGCAGAGAACCAAAAAGAGAAGCTGTTGTGCTGTTTACCTAAAGGGAACAGAGATTAGTCATAAAGGTGATTTCTACTTCACATTTTGCTTTCTTAAAAAACACTTGTTTATCATGTACATCATTTTATGGAATTAAAACCAATTAATGAAGTACATAATTTGGATAAGGAAAAACTCCAGCTCTGCTTTACCTGAACCATAATGGGACAGACTCATGATATCACCATTTATTTTGCCATAAATAGGCAGTACAGTAAATATAAATGTATGGAAAATATTGCTAGGTAGTCAATGTTTTCAGTATGCCCAAAGTCATTCCTTAGAAACACTGTTTCTGAACCTGAAATATATTATGCAAATGACTCTAAATTTTTCCTGTGTTCATCACATTTCAACTTATTTTTTTTAATCTATATGGTAATTTACAGGGACATGATTAAAAATATTTAATGTTAAATATCCTCACATTGATGCACTTTAAACCATGCAATTTGTTTGAAGCAGGGCTTTGCAGCTCATATAGCTTTCCTTTTCTGCATGCTACTAAGGTTTATTCTTGATTCTTTTATGCATTTGGCTCTACAAGCAAACTGAAACACAAAACAGAAGTGAAGCCTCAGAAGCCCCACCCCCAAGTGCAATACTTGAAGAAAAAAATGACAAAGAAAAGCACCCAGACTTACAAAGAACAAGAAGCAGAACAAAACAAACTCAAAGAACAACAAGCAAACAAAAGACCTTATTGGATTTAGATGGTGTTATCTTCACGGATGACAAAAGTAAAACCAAGAGTAGGCCAAACTAGACATAAAACTGAAGACAAGTTCTGATAGAGAGTGATGAAATAATGAGCTAAAAATAAGGCACATGATTTATAAGGTCAACAGAGTCTATCATAAAAGAAAAAAATCAGCAATAAATATTGAAATATAATTAATTGAAGACTAAAACCAAGAAATAGAAGTTAATGCTCTTATGAAGGGGAAAAGAACTGTGGATATGGGGATGAGGAATCAAGAGTTATGGAAAGATTTTTGTCCTGATGCTAAGTCCAGGGCATTACTATTAGTTGAAGAATTATAGGGAACAGTAAACAAAAATTCAACATTGTTTATCAAATCTACATACATTAATAGCTTTAATTCCATATATGCAAATGTAATCTTTATTGTAAAAAGAAAATTTTATAATATTCCCTTGATATTTAGTATAAATTATTACAGTCTTTAATATATAAGACTATAGGACACTAAAGATTTGAGGGCAAGATTTAAACAGTATTACTGAAACACCTAGAAAATATCCTATTTTTAAATATTCCTGTTGTTACTGTGTCACTGTTTTCTTGAATTTATGGTTCAAGAGTAAAATTGAGCTCTATAATAATTAATTCTGACAGTTTTATACTGAAACAGAAAGATCATAATGATGAACACTAATATAAATGTTGACATTTAACAAAATGCTATAAAAGAAAATTTTATTATACTACAGTGGCTACTTACCAATTGATTTCTTAATAAACTAAAAGAATAAATGGACCTAACAAAAGTTCCTAAATTACTCTTGAAGAACAGCTTCCATAGATATATTTTCCCTTTAAAGATGGTGAAATTTCTCAACTACTATTCTTCGCTTCCCATGGATCATGAAAAATCATGAATTCAAATTTCTCAAGCCCTTAATCCTTGGGTCAAAAGTGAACAGACTCTTGAGGTCATTATTACTTGTACATTGATAGGTTTAAAATATATTCAGAATATGAACAGAGTTTACCTCAGATAATAGAGAATATAATGTGTCTGAGTTCATAAAATTAAAAATGCTTCAAAGTTATTTAAAATGCAACACTGGATTTAAATATATTATTTTTCATACTTAGAATAAAAATCTAATCAAAAAACATTTACATTTATTTTTATAAATTTAATAATGCCAGAATGACTACTTACTTTCATAGAGAACCTATGAAATTCCCTTGGCATGTAGTCCTGTTTGTTAACTGTAAACATTAAGTCTATAGTAAATAATCCATTTTTGCAGTTATTTTTTAAAAGGCATCCTGATAAAGCCTAAAAGAATTATGTTTCCTGTATCTTTCACTGGAATAAAATATGCAATTAAAATTACCACTAAACAGTAATAACATCTTTATAAAGATGACTTGATAAGAAAGTCAGGTCAAGAACACTAGCTAGAAGAACATTCCATTTGCTTTTGCCAGCTTCCTTTTCAGACATTCCTTGCTACAAAAAGACAGTGGATGAAAGAAAAGAAGGGGAACAAAGATTCTTTGTAAATATTGGTGCTTAACTCTGTGAAGTAGATGACTACTCACCCTGAGTACTCTGTAATTGTCTCGTTCAACACTCTGCCTCTTATAGCCTTGTCAGGTGGTAAAATTAAAAGATTCTCCAGGCTTGCTCTGAACATAAGTTTCTATGCTCTTCTGTACACACTGAATGCTGTGCCAGTATGACTTTGCGATCTATTCACTCTAGTTTATCATTTTCCCTCTTTCCTTAAAATCCTACATTATAGGCTGGGGGAAAATATCTGTGCTATCATTTTCATACTTTCCAAAATAGTAAAAGCCATAGGTTGTCATCATCCTAATATTAATATTTTCTTAATGTACCACATCCAAGACACCTTTGGCATTTTAAAATATGCTTTTAAGGAAATCAACATGATTAACATGGTGGTATGTTCGGGGAGGGGAAGTGTTGTAGCATTATTATCCCAGTTCATTTTTTAAACCATTGAGCTACCTTTCATATAGTTTTGTTTCTGTAGGTGACGATTAAACAAATTTAGTTCTCCCATATTGTTCTTGGTTCTGATGCTGGTTTCAACTGTTGTGAAATTAGTGTTGATTGTGAATAAGTTATTCATAATACAGCTTCTCATGAAGTGTGGACGTGACATGAATAACAAATATCCTAGCTCTTTAATAAGGTTATCTCAGACTCATCATAAAACCCTACATTGTCTCTATAATCCTGCAGAGGTTTACTGAAGTCAAATTAAGACACATAAAAACACATTCTTCAAGTGTGATTCACAATCCTTAGGAAACGACTATAATTGATTTACAACAAACCAGCTGTACTGAGAACTCAGCAGCCCCAGGTGATTCTGACAGTTGTGCTTGAGTAAATCTGAGTGCAAAACACACTATTCTGGAATTGTTTACTGCCAGATTGTTAAATCCAAAGATGAAACACGTGGTTAATGGGGAACGTTTAGCAAAAAGGACTGGAGAATGATGTTGCTTAGGTAAACATTCATTTAAACACATTAGTAAAAATGTCAGGCGCATTAAAAACTTATATAAAGAATTTATAAAGCTACTGTGTGTTTCTAAAATGAATCTTTTCCCTCTCCTTTGGTAGGTCCTGCTTTGTTTAAGCTTTCTTGTTTTTATAAAATCCTGGCATACACAGTGTACTGTATCTGAAAATGATCAAGTGTGCCTCTTTGGTACGCCCTTGTCAATTACATGTGCCTTGTTTCATTAGCTACAGCTAATTATTAGCCCTAGTGTTCGAGGCTATGAATTTAAATTGAGGAAAATGAGTGGTCATTTTTTATGATTTCCTTCTAGTCATTTCAGATTCATCAGACTATTTTTATCACATGTGAAAATACTAAAAGTATAATAACCCAAATCTTTCACCACCCTGTTCAGCCGTTGAATAAGAATGCATATTAAGAATGACAGAGATAGATGGGATTAACTCCATTTTTTTGCTTGACAGCTTTTGCCCACAACATATGTTCAGTGCTATCAGGGTTATTAGAGAGAACACAAACTAATCAGGTGGACAGATTCACAAACAGTGCCCAGAACACATGCTGGCCTCCCAGTGTGAACAAGGAACATCCGAATCAATTGCAAACATGGTCAAATAATGTGAGGATTTGTCATTTTGATTGTGATTCTTAAAATCATGATTAGAATAACTGTCTTATCTATGAAGCTTCTGAATTGGAAGTTAAGGTACCGGGACATGACCTTACTAACTGTTGTGTTATTAAAAGGGAGAAAAATAACAGGCTCTGTAGGTTCTGATATTGATTCAACCACCTAATGTGCTTTACCTTGAAAAATAATTTGTGGTTCAGTTTTATTCTTGAAGCTAAATTTCTTAAGGAGAATTATTATCAGACAGCCATTTTGTTCAAAAGTTTAAAATTTGCAAAGAATGGAAAAATTACAGCATGTTGAATTGAATGAAGGAATTTAAGGATTATAAGGAGAATGCTGCTGGGAAAAAAAAAAAAAAAACCTCAGAATTGTGATATTTCCAAGTAAACAGACCCATCAAGAAACTAGAGATAACTGTAAGGGCAACAGTCGCATAGAAAACCATCTGGGCTCAGCATTTATTCCACTACCTTTCCTCAGTTTTTTAAAAAAAGAGAGCTTTCTCTATAAACTGTGGATTATTGGATTTGTGACTTTCTCTCACATTATTTTTTCCTCCACTGAATCTTCTTCCTTCAATCAGTTTATCATACTCAAGGTCAGAGATAAAGATTCAGTTCAGTTCAGTTGCTCCATCATGTCTGACTCTTTGTGACCCCGTGGACTGCAGCACAACAGGCTTCCCTGTCCATCACCAAATCCTGGAGCTTATTCAAACTCATGACCATCAGGTCAGTGATGCCACCCAAAACCATCTCATCCTCTGAAGTCCCCTTCTCCTCCCACCTTTACTCTTTCCCAGCATCTGGGTCTTTTCAAATGAGTCAGTTCCTGGCATCAGGTGGCCAAAGTATTGGAGTTTCAGCTTCAACATTAGTCCTACCAATGAACACCCAGGACTGATCTCCTTTAGAGTGGACTGGTTGGATCTCCTTGCAGTCCAAGGGACTCTCAAGAAACTTCTCCAACATCACAGTTCAAAACATCAATTCTTCAGAGCTCAGCTTTCTTTATAGTCCAACTCTCACATCCATACATGACTACTAGAAAACCATAGCTTTGACTAGACGGATCTTTGTGAACAAAGTAATGTCTCTGCTTTTTAATATGCTGTGTAGATTGGTCATAGATTGTCTTCCAAGGAGCAAGCATTTTTTAATATCATGGCTGCAGTCAACATCTGCAGGGATTTTGGAGCCCCCTAAAATAAAGTCTGTCACTGTTTCCACTGTTTCCCCATCTATATGCCATGAAGTGATGGGACCGGATGCCATGATCTTAGATTTCTGAATGTTGAGTTTTAAGCCAACTTTTTCATCCTCCTCTTTCACTTTCATCAAGAGGCTCTTTAGTTCTTCACTTTCTGCCATAAAAGTGGTGTCATCTGCATATCTGAGGTTATTGATATTTCTCCTGGCAAACTTGATTCCAGCTTGTGCTTCATCCAGCCTGGCATTTCGCATGATATACTCTGCATATAAGTTAAATAAGCAGCCTTGACATACTCCTTTCCGGATTTGGAACCAGTCCATTGTTCCATGTCCAGTCTAACTGTTGTTTTTTGACCTGCATACAGATTTCTTAGGGGGCAGGTCAGATGGTCTGATATTCCCATCTCTTTAAGAATTTTCCACATTTTGTTGTGATCCACATAGTCAAAGGCTTTGGAGTAGTCAATAAAGCAAAAGTAGATGTTTCTCTGGAACTCTCTTGCTTTTTCTATGATCCAGTGGATGTTGACAATTTGATCTCTGGTTCCTATGCCTTTTCTAAATCCAGCTTGAATATCTGGCAGTTCTTGGTTCACATACTGTTGAAGTCTGTCTTGGAGAATTTTGAGCATTACTTTCCTAGAGTGTGAGATGAGTGCAATTCTGTGGTAGTTTGAGCTTTATTTGGCATTGCCTTTCTTTGGGATTGGAATGAAAACTGACCATTTCCAGTCCTGTGGCCACTTCTGAGTTTTCCAAATTTGTTGGCATATTGAGTGCAGCACTTTCATAGCATCATCTTTTAGGATTTGAGAGAGCTCAACTGGAATTTCATCACTTCCATTATCTTTGTAGTGATGCTTCCTAATGCCCACTTGACTTCACAATCCAGGATGTCTGGCTCTTGGTGGGTGATCACACCATCATGGTTATATGCATCATGAAGATCTTTTTTGTATGGTTCTGTGGATGTGAGAGTTGGACTGTGAAGAAAGCTGAGCACCGAAGAATTGATGCTTTAGAACTGTGGTGTTGGAGAAGACTCTTGAGAGTCCCTTGGACTGCAAGGAGATCCATTCTAAAGGAGATCAGCCATGGATGTTCTTTGGAAGGAATGATGCTAAAGCTGAAACTCCAGTACTTTGGCCACCTCATGCGAAGAGTTGACTCATTGGAAAAGACTCTGATGCTGGGAGGGATTGGGGGCAGGAGGAGAAGGGGATGACAGAGGATGAGATGACTGGATGGCATCACCAACTCGATGGACGTGAGTTTGAGTGAACTCTGGGAGTTGGTGATGGACAGGGAGTCCTGGCGTGCTGCGATTCATGGGGTCACAAAGAGTCGGACACGACTGAGTGACTGAACTGAACTGTGTATTCTTGCTACCTCTTCTTAATATCTTCTGCTTCTGTTGAGCCATAACATTCCTGTCGCTTATTGTGCCCACCTTTACATGAAATGTTTCCTTGGTATTTCTAATCTTCTTGAAGATATCTCTAGTCTTTTCCATTCCATTGTTTTCCTCTATTTCTTTGCATTGATCACTGAGGAAGTCTTTCTTATCTCTCTTTGCTATTCTTTGGAAGTCTGCATTCAGATGGGTATATCTTTCCTTTTCTCCTTTGCCTTTACCTTCTTTTCTCAGCTATTTGTAAGGCCTCCTCAGATAACCATTTTGCCTTTTTGTATTTCTTTTTTCTTGGGGATGGTCTTGATCCCTGCCTCCTGTACAATGTCATGAGCCTCTGTCCATAGTTATTCAGGCACTCTGTCTATGAGATCTATTTGTCTCTTCCACTGTATATTCATAAGGGATTTGATATAGGTCATACCTGAATGGTCTAGGGGTTTTCTCTACTTTCTTCAATTTAAGTCTGAATTTGGCAATAAGGAATTCACGATCTGAGCCACAGTCTTGTTCCCAGTCTTGTTTTTGCTGACTATATAGAGCTTCTACATCTTTGGCTGCAAAGAATATAATCAATCTGATTTCAGTATGACTATCTGAGTTAAAGATTACTGAAGATAAAAAAATTCATAAAAATTAGAATTATATGAGTTTTAAGTTAAAATAGATCCTATCTTGTTATCCAATCAGCTCAGACGAAGTTTAAAGTCCTTAGCAGTCCTTTGTCTGTAAAATAAAATTCCATTCAGAAGGGTAGTCTTTGGAGACAGATGACAGATGCTATTCAGAAGGTTGACTGTAACACTTCAGACATGTGTGAATTTGGACAAGTCATTTAACTAATACATCCTTAATTTTATCATCAGGAAAACATAGACAATAATACCAAATTACTAGCGTCATTTAGAGGATTGAAACAGAAACCATTTATTTTTAAATTATTTAATAGTGTGACTGACACATAGAAGTGCTTCATAATGGCATCTATTAAATTTATTTTCCTGGTTATTTCTATTTTGAATTTTCAGGCCAGCCTCTAGACTCCAATCTTGGGAAAAACTATTCTCATTAGTTCTCTCTATTTCTAAGAAATAGGTTAAGTTCCTCTCTTTTTCATCTTCTCATTCAGAAATAGTGACTTTTTCTGCCCTTGGCAGTGCTTCTCTTTAACCACAACTTGAAACTGTATTTTATCAATTACCTGAATAGAGATCTACTTCAGCCTTCTATTATAGCACCATACATGGGAATATTATGTTAATATGTGTGCATTCAAATTCATTCTTGCCCACCTCAGAGGTCTCACCCTCTTGCTGGTCCATAGTTACTTTCACAGACTCTCCAGTAAATCCCATTTTATCCCCTCTATAGTTATCACATGCCTTCCTTTATCTTTTCCCCTTCATTTTTTCTTTCTCTAGATAGCCTTTTATCTCCATCAATCTATACACATGTTTCTGTGTTTGTTATCTTTAGAAAATGAAAATTCTCCTTTAATTCCAAGGCTTCCTCTTGTCTCCTCCATTCATCTCCAAGAGTCTTGAATATAATCACCCTGCTGTTTCTGTTTTCTCACTTTTATTTTTTTACTAACTAAAAATCATTACAGACCCCACCTCTCTATCAAAATTGTCCTTTCCCACTCAGCAATGATCTGTCACTTGTAAAGACCAATAAACACTTTCCAGATTCATTTGTAGCATTTGAAATGTTAATCATTTCCTCGTGGAATTCTCCTCTGCGAGTGTCCAACAGCTTCACCACTTGTCTTCCTTGTACCTCTACTTATTGAAATTCGTGAGATCCTTTTCATCTATGTGTTTCTCAGTTCAGTTCAGTCACTCAGTCATGTCCTAATCTTTGTGATCCCATGGACTGCAACATGCCAGGCTTTCCTGTTCATCACCAACTCCCGGAGGTTGCTCAAACTCATATCCATCAAGTTGGTGATGCCATTCAACCATCTCATCCTTGGTTAACCCCTTCTCCTCCTCCTTCAGTCTTTCCAATAATCAGGGTTTTTTCCAATGAGTCAGTTTTTCTCATCAGGTGCCCAAAATACTGGAGCTTCAGCTTCAGCATCAGTCTCTGCAATGAATATTCAGGACTGATTGCCTTTAGGATTGACTGGTTTGATCCCCTTGCAATCCATGAAACTCTCAAGCGTCTTCTCCAACACCACAGTTCAAAAGCATCAATTCTTCAGAGCTCAGCTTTCTTTATGGTCCAACTCTCATATCCATACATTGACTACTGGAAAAGCCATAGCTTTGACAAGATGGCCCTTTGTCAACAAAGTAATGTCTCTGCTTTATAATATGCTGTGTAAGTTGGTCATCACTTTTCTTCCAAGGAGCAAGCAGCTTTTAATTTCATGGCTGCAGTCACCATCTGCAGTGATTTTGGAGCCCAAGGAAATAAAGTCTGTCACTGTTTCCATTGTTTCCCCATCAATTTGCCATGAAGTGATGAGACTGGATGCCATGATCCTCGCTTCTTGAATGCTGAGTTTTAAGCCAGCTGTTTCTACCTGTTTCTGCATAGTAATTATTCCACCTTCAGTTCTCTTTCATTCAATGAAAGCACACTGATTTGTCTGACACACTCATGATAATCCTCTACATCTCCAGCTCAGCATTTTATTTAAGCTGTCAGCAAATATAATCATTTCCTAAAAAGACTACTTGGACAACATTTCCAACATAACTGGGCCAGAATGAAATTATATGGCCCTCCCCTGTAACTCACAAATCTTAATTCTCCATCTTGGAGACTTACACTGCCATACTGCCAGTTTCCCAACAGGTTGCAAGGTCATTTAGATTTTTCACTTTCCCCTGCATTCACTCCACCTCAACATTTTGTCAATTCTACCTTTCATATACTTAACAATGCATTTTCTTTCTCTGTGACTCCTGCCTTTACCCTACATTAAACCCTCATCTTTACTTTCCTTCTTTTCTCCTTCCTTTCTTCTCTCCCCAGTATACTTCTACACAGCCACAAAAGTGATTTTTCTAAAGCATAAGTCAGATCACATTATTATCTTCAATCATTCTAGGTCCATCTACTACCTTCAGGATAAACTTTCTGCCATAACTCCTATTGCTCCAAATTTTATTTATTTGTACCTCATTCACTGGATTATGAAATTCTTTAAGAAAATATGCGATGCACTTTGTTTGCTACACAGGAACCCTCACCTGATGCATATTCAGCACTCTGAATAAAGTCTTTAAAATGGTTTTCTAGACAATTCGCATAAAGAAGGCAGAGCACCAAAAAATCTATGGTTTTGAACTGTGGTGTGGAGAAGACTCTTGAGAGTCCCCTGGACTGCAAGGAGATCAAACCTGTCAATTCTAAAGGAAATCAATCCTGAATATTCATTGGAAGGATTGATGCTGAAGCTGAAGCTCTGATATTTTGGCCACCTGATGCAAAGAGCTGAGTCATTGGAAAAGACCCAGATGCTGGGAGAGATTGAAAGTAGGAGGAAAAGGGGATGACAGAGGATGAGATGGTTGGATGGCATCACAGACTCAATGGACATGAGTTTGATCAAGCTCTGGGAGGTGGTGAAGGACAGAGAAGTCTGGTATGCTGCAGCCCATTGGGTCACAAAGAATCAGACACAACTGAGTGACTGTGAACAACAAAACAATTAACAATGATCCTTGATCTCTACTCTCATTCCCTCTCAGTAGCTTCATTAAATCATTTTGTTGAGATGTGTATACAGGAGTGTTCTCTGTTTTTAATTTTTCTATTTTGTTTCCTATCCTTGTTTTTCATACTTTTCCAATAGGTAATTTACCTAAGTATATGCATTATGGAAACTTCTACCTCTCCTTTCTGTGAGTTCTGATTTTGGCATTCTTTACTGAATCCTAGGGTTACTAATTACAGGCTCTTAGCTATTCAAAACATCAGTATATCAGTAGCACAACCTGGTTGTCTTGGAGATTGTATTTATCTCAAATGCAGCCCATTACATCTCTCTCAAGAAGTTACTAAATTAAATGCCCTATAAGATGTTATACTGAATTGATATATTGTCAGGAAAGTATAGCATTGATTTCTCTTAAAGCATGAGCTGTAACGAAGACCTAAGATTCATATGTTTCTTTCCCTTTGAGAGGCTATATCTAAATCTATGGTAATTATTGATATTTAGAAGAAGATTTTTTGTTGCTGGCCAGAACTATTTTAAAAATACTCCTCATACTCACAAACAAGGTTAATTCTAAATGAAAATATACCACATAATATGGAATTAACAGTTACAAATCATATAGACATTTCATAGAATGCGGTATTATACAAGCATTATCCTGTGTATAGAAACTATATTTTGTGTTTTTGTTTATAAAAAGAGCATTGCTTTAGGGCAATGATAATAAATAGTATTTACAAATGTCATATACTAGATGGCTAATACAATTTCAAAGTTTTGATTATAATTTATCTTGAAAAATGTTTCCCCTTGGAAGCAAAATTAATTAGAGGGTCTATAAGTTGATCAGGTTTAAAATGTACCAGAAGAATTTCCAAATATTGTTGCAAACATAACAGTGTTTGGACAAACTGAATTTTAAGCTAAACTGACACTCCTTATAATATTGAATTCAGTACCACTGAGATTAAACTGAGATTGTAATCAAGAACAACTTTCCAAAGTGACCTCAGCAACATGGCTGAAAAACAAATCTCTCATTTGCATTCACCCCTCAACAATAATATTTTGGCATCCATCCACAGATAAAATTGCATTTGTGAGAACTACCGTACACTGAACCATAAGCTAAAGGACCGGGACATATCTTGCTAACTCGTGTGTAAGATAATAGGCATTCAGACCTTGGTCCCGGTGACAGACACTGCAGTGGCCTATGAAGCAGCTCCAGCCCCTTTTGGCAATGATCTGGGAGCTCCTAGAGAACACTGTGTTAGACAATAAACTAAAGATAAGAGAGGCTTTAGGGAAGTCCAAGTTCTAATGTAGAAGTTTCAGCACAAAATTGGAGGAAAAGAATGTGTTTGGATGTACTGGAGAGGTCATCCCCCTTCAAGACAGCATGGTTCAATTCCAAAAGAGATTTTCCCAGCCTGCAATTTCTCCCACAGGATAAAGTACAAACGCATGAGTGAGTGCCTAGCTTCTCTAGCTATGCAGGACATTGCCAAAGAGACCTATTTCTCTCTCACCCATCCAGAGTACTGAGTCATGAGCTGCATGACTGGGGAGCAGGAAAAACCCTGGGAAAGCTACAGCTAAGACTCCTGAAGCACATTGAAGGAATGCAGATCCTACTAACTGTATTGAGGACTCCTTCAAGAGGCAACCAACAAGTCACTGGGGACCCGGTGTGTGCAGATCCCCTAAGTTGGCCCACAGCATCCAAGCATTCTGTGTGCCTCAGTCATAAATACCATGACGCTGTGACTGGCTCACTGTGTGCACTCCTGATGGTAGCAAAAGCAATCTTTAGCAGGTAGATGGATATGGGACACATGCAGAAAGCTAGACCAAATTTGTGAGCTAGAGAGAACACAAATTTGAGCTTTAGTGCCACTGTTGGGAAAGCAAAAAGGTGGCTCTCAGCACCCAGCCTGGTGTGTTGCAGAGTTGAGAGAAGGCATACAATCTTATGAATTCTACCACGAAAGGGAGTAGGAAGTGTGCAACCTACATAAAAGATCTGAGAAAGATTCAGTATGCCTAGCAGGACTCATGAAATGCAGCTTCTCCCAAAGTCAACTAGTACATACTGGTGGAGGTGACTGCCACTACTTATGAATAAGTTTAACCAAGAGGTGGACCATATGGACTTCCCAGATGGCTCCGTGGTAAAGAATCTGCCTGCCAATGCAGGAGAGGCAGGAGATGAAGTTTTGATCCCTGGGTCAGGAAGATCCCCTGAAGGAGGAAATGGTAACACACTCTAGTATTCTTGTCAGGAAAATCCCATAGACAGAGGAACCTGGGGGGCTACAGTCTGTGGGGTCACAAAGAACTGGACATAACCGAGCAACTAAGCAACACACACGACAGATGTGTACACTGAAGACTACAGACTCGGACAAAATAAATGGAAGAAGACACAAATAAAAGGAGAAATATTCTGTGTTCATGGACGGGAAGAATTAATATTGTTAAAATGCCCATACTGTTCAAAGCCATCTACAGAATCTGTGTAATCCCTATCAAAATTCCAATGTCGTTTTTCACAGAAATAGAAAATACTATCTTAAAATTTATATGGAACCACAAAAGAGCCCAGTCAAAGCAATTCTGAGAAAGGAGAACAAAGCCAGAGGTATCACATTTCCTTATTTCAAAACATACTATGAAGGTGTGTGTATGTGTATATATACATAGAAAGAAAGACAGTTAAGTCACTCAGTCATGTTTGACTCTTTCTGAACCCATTGACTGTAGCCTGCCAGGCTCCTCAGTCCATGGAATTTTCCAGCAAGGATACTGGAGTGTGTTACCATTTCCTTCTCTAGGGGATCTTCCTACATATATGTGTGTGTGCTAAGTCACTTCAGTCGTGTCTGACTCTTTGTGACCCTATGGACCACAGTCCACCAGCTCCTGTGTGTGTTTGTGTGTATATGCTCAATTGTGTCCAGCTTTTTACAACCCCAAGAGAACTATAGCCCACCAGGCTCCATAGTCCATGGGATTCTCCAGGCAAGAATATTGGAGTGGGCTGTCATTTCCTTCCCCAGGGAACGTTCCAGATCCAGAGATCTAATCTGTGTCTCTTGCATCTCCTGCATTGGCAGGTACATTCTTTACCAATACGCCACCTTGGAAATCCCTATCTATATATCTATTTTTATGCCAGTATTAACAAATACAGAATAGTCCTGGCATAAAAATAGATATATAGATATTAATAACAAAATCAAGAGCCCCAGAAATAAACTATCATGTGTGTAGTCAACAAATATTTGATAAGGGAGTCTAGAATACACTGTGGGGAAAGGATAGTCTTTCGTGGATAATACTGGGAAAACTGAATAATTACATGCCAAAGAATGAAATGGAATACTTGTCTTACACCATTCACAAAAATTTACTTGAAATGATTAAAAACTTAAACATAAGATCTGAAACCATATATTTTCCTAGAAGAAAATGTAGAATAAATCTCCTGGACACTGATCTTGGCAATTTTTTTTTTTTTAATATATGACACCAAAAGCACAGCAACAAAAGCAAAAATAACTAAGTGGGCTTACATTAAATGAAAAAGCTTATAAACAGCAAAAGAAACATCAATACAATGAAAAGGCAACCTGCAAAATGGGAGAAAATTTTACATATTACATACCTAATAAGAGGTTTCTATTTGAAAGGTGTATATGAGAATTCACACAAACGCACAGAGCAAACTCCAGGACAGAGTGAAAGCCAGGTGTCTGGCATGCTGCTGTCCATGAGATCACAAAGAGTCAGACACCACTTAGTGACTGGACAACAACAATAGGACAGCAAATAAACCAAATAATTCAACTGAAAAATGCGCAGAGAAACTGAATAAGATTTTTCTCCAAGAAGACATAGAAATGGCTGACAGATTCAAAAAGTGATGTTTAGTATCACTAATCATTAGAGAAATGCAAATCAAAAAACTACAGTGAGATTTCACCTCACCTCTGCTGGAAAAGCTATGATGAAAAAGACAGGAAATAATAAGTGCTGGTGAGGATGTAGAAAAAAGGGACCCACTGTTAGTGGTTTTCAAAGCCACCATTGAAAACACAATGGTGGGTCTTCAAAAAAATTAAAAATAGACCTGCACATGATCCAGAAGTCCATTTCTTGGCATATACCCAAAGGAAATGAAATCAGAATCTCAAAGAGATATCTTCACTACCATGTTGACTGAAGCATTATTCAGTATAGCCATGATATTGACACAGCCTTAGTGTCTATCTACAGACAAACGGACAAAGAAGAATGGTACACAGATCTGCACCTATACACACATACACACATACATACCCACAGTGGGTATGTATTCAGTCACTAGAAAGAATAAAATCATGTCATTTGCAACAACATGGATGGACCTCAAAGGTATTACACTAAATGAAAGAAGTCAGTCTTAGAAAGGAAAACAGTCTATTAATGTCACTTTTGTGGAATCTAAAAAAGCTCAATTCATAGAGTGAAAAAGCTAGTTTAACACTCAACATTCAAAAAACTAAGATCACGGCATCCGGTACCATCACTTCATAGCCAATAGATGGGAAAACAGTGGAAACAGTGACAGACTTTATTTTCTTGGGCTCCAAAATCACTGCAGATGGTGACTGCAGCCATGAAATTAAAAGACGCTTGCTCCTTGGAAGAAAAGCGATGACAAATCTAGACAGAATATTAAAAAGCAAAGACATTCCTTTGCCAACAAAGGTCCATCTTGTCAAAGCAATGGCTTTTCCAGTAGTCATGTATGGATGTGAGAGTTGGACCATAAAGAAAGCTGAGCACCGAAGAATTGATGCTTTTGAACTGTATGTTGGAGAAGACTCTTGAGAGTCCCTTGGACAGCAAGGAGATCCAACCAGTCCGTTCTAAAGGGAATCAGTCCTGAATATTCATTGGAAGGATAGATGCTGAAGTTGAAACTCCAATAGTTTGGCTACCTGATGTGAAGAACTGACTCATTGGAAAAGACCCTGATGCTGGGAAAGATTGAAGGCAGGAGGAGAAGGGGACGACAGAGGATGAGATGGTTGGATAGCATCACCGACTTGATGGATATGAGTTTGAGCAAGTTGTGGGAGCTGGTGAAGGACAAGGAGGGCTGGCATACTGCAGTCCATGGGATTGAAAAGAGTCAGACACAACTGAGCAACTGAACTGAACTGAACCTCAGCCGGTGTGGAATCTGCCTGCTGTGCAGAAGATGTGCATCCCTCCATCAGGAAGACCCCCTGGAGAAGGAAATGGAAACCCATTCCAGTATTCTTACCTGGAGAATGCCATTGACAGAGGTACCTGGTGGGTTGCAGTCCATGGGATCACAAGAGTCGGACATGACTGAGTGACTAAACCAGCACCATAGAAACAGAATAGGAAGGAAATGGAGAGGTGCTGGTCAAAGGATACATACTTCCAGTTATAAGATTAATAAGTTCTAAGGATTGAACTTATCAGAACATAGTGACTACAGCTAACTATACCACATTAAACACTTGAAAGCTGCTGAGAGTATATCTTCACACTTCAAATAACAAATGGTAATCACATGAGGTCATGGAGGAGTTAACTAACCTTAGCATAGTAATCATTTCACAACATATAAGCGTATCAAATAATCACATTGCACACCTTGAACTTACACAATGTTACGCATCAATTATATCCCAAAAAAAAACTGTTAAAAGAGAATAATGAAATTTTCCCTTGAGATACTAAAATAATATGCATTTTGTTCAAATAAATATGTTCTAAAAGCCAAGTACACATTTTGTTCTTTATGTGAGGCCATGTCAATACCTGGGCTTTATAGTTAATCAGCGCAAATTGTCAACATTTTGAAAATTATGTCTAGCTGTGTACATTCTTTACATATTTAGATGACTTTTAAATGGCATATTTGACTTTAAAGTTCTAGTCCTTTTGTACAAGCATAGCAGAAAAAAAAAAAAGTCTTTCACTTTGACAAATAATAAGAGGTCATTCTTGATACTATTACATTAATTAGAGGTGTCCATGTGTGTGTACATGTATGGAAATATATAGATAAATGCAAAACATGGAGGACTGCAATAAAAATGAATATACAATTGATAGAAAGGTAAATAATGCATGAATATTTGTTACCTGTCTACCCAATATTCTCCCCAAAGTTTGATGTTTGTTTTTATCCTTCATCCACCAAAATTGCCCAATTTCACTAAACCATTTAGACTTTTCATAACTAAGAGAAATATACTGCATGGGAATCATAGGTTAAAATTTATAATATTTTAAAAGTTACAGTAATTTAAAACTGCTTTTAGAAATATTATCCCCAGTGTAGCTCTAAACAGCCCTTCATAGTACTTCACAAATATATCATCTGTGTTTTATACTTGGAGAAAATGTTGAATTTTTTTTATCAAAGTCATATGGCTAGAGAGTGTTCCACAGCATAAATCTTACAAAACAACTTAATATTTTTCCATTTTCACAAATAGAAATTAAAAGATCATAATTCTACAAATTCAAAAACTAAATAGTTTATATAACCATAAAAAACTTGATACCACTATAGCTTCATATCTCCTTTTTCCTAGAAGAGCTTGCCAGAGCAGCATATCCAAATAATTATTTTCAAAATATATCTTAATATCTATATTAAAAAGTGGATAAAGAATATATATAAGCAATTTAATAAAAAAAGGAATACAAACAACTCATTAACAGTAGAAAAATGTTTAACTTCACATAATAAAAAAATAAATGAAAATTTAAATAAAAGAGGCAATGTGTTAATAACGTTTTAGAAAAACATGCAGTCCTATATAGGACTGATGGAATTTCAAATTAATAAAAAGCTTTGTACAGGACAATTTGACAATAAAGAAAATAATACACATGTATTCCTTTTGATTCAAAAATCCAATGTTTCAGAATTTATCCTAAGAAAACATGTTTATATGCAAAGATTTAGTTTCAAATATGTCCTTGGATTTTAACAACCCAAAAATTCAATAAAAGAAGACTGGTCAATTTATTAGTTATTTAATACTATAGCATCACAGGCATTAAAATATGTTGTAGGAGAATAAATAATGCTATTGGGAATATTTATGGTACATAACATAGTTAATAAAGAAGTAGATTGAAATTGTATGTATAATATGATCCGGTTTGGAGGCAATATACTTTTGTAACTAAAACCCCAGTTTAGAGTCAGATAAATGAACTCCAGTTTGGGCTATACCATTTACTAATTGTGTAACCTTTAGAATATTACCTTAACCTTTCTGAAACTCAGTTCACTCATTTATAAAATGGGCTTAAGAAACCTCTATATTTTCAAGGCTTTTGTAAGATTTCAATGAGATAATTCATGTAAGACTTTTAGCACAATACATTAATAAATTATTCAACAAATGTTAATTATTATCATAATTCTTATTATATAATATGTATATTTCATGTCATATTTTATATTATATATATTACAATAAATATATGTTTCTAACCAAACATTCATCAAAATTTTTCAAGTGATGGTTTCTGAGTGGTGGGATTATAGATAGTTATTTTGCTTATTCCTGAATTTTCCTTCAGTGGATTAACATAACTTTCATAAGAAAAATATAAAATAACATAAGTCAGGTTAGGCTAGGGACTGTAGCAGTAATATTCAAACCCTGAAATCTCAATGGCTTGCTTCTCACGTCTGCAGGTAGTTCTTCAGGAATGCACATGCCAAGCAGTAATGAGAATGTGTTTACATCATGAACTTGCACGTGCCTTCTAGATCTCCATCTAAAGGATGTAAGCTGAAGGGCTGTCTATGTCTTTTATTGCCTCAGCCTAGAGGTGATACATGTCCCTTCTCTTAATTCATTGGCCAAATGAATCACTTGGTCTTTTCCCATCTGCAAGAGGGCTGGAAAGTGTAGGGGAGAATCTGGATATGAGACAAGGATTACATGTCTCTCCCACAAAAAGTGAAAACTAAATGAAAACTAAATAAATAAACTTTACTAAATTCAGAAGTGCTTTTCAAAGTCCACTTGGCAATTTTCATCTCTCTAATATATCCAGTAGAGTACTAATTACATTTCTTTAACTTCTTCCCTAGACAGGCCTTCCCTAATAACTATGACTGGAGAACAGAGTTAAACTGGTCCCAAAGAGAGGCTTCCAGTCAATAAACATCTCTGGACTCAGTGTCCTTATTTGTAAAATAAGTTAGCTAAATTTTTTGTAAATGTCCTATACAGATAAAAACATGTCACCTTCTTAAATCAACACTCCTGTCAGCTGACAGCTTTGCTTTTACTCTAACTTCTATTTATTAAAACAATTACATCTTTTCATTGGTAACATTAGTGCCATAAACCTAAATTAAATGTCATGTGATATTTATTTTTGCAGTTTTCTCATGGAATTCTATAAGACAGATAAATATAATCTCAGAATGAATTACAATTCCATATCAGTTTAGCTCTTTTCAGCAAATCAAGCCTCTTGGGAGTATGTGAAACAGACTGAAATGTATACTTTTGAGTAACTGATGCTTATAACTACCCTCTGAGGTAAGTATGATAGTAGGAAACCTAAAGACAAACTTCACAGTTAGGAAGTCATCAAAGTAGGTTTTGAACTAACTCAGGTACTCAGCCCAGGCTTATGACAGTTTTGTACTCAATCTTCCCACAGTAAAGTTGCAGATGCTGGGAAAGATTGAAGGCAGGAGGAGAAGGCGATGACAGAGGATGCGATGGTTGGGTGGCATCACTGACTCAATGGACATGAGTTTGAGTAAACTCCGAGAATTGGCGATGGACAGGGAGGCCTGGCGTGCTGCAGTCCATGGGGTCTTAAAGAGTCAGACATGACTGAGCAACTGAACTGAACTGAAACTTATACCTTTAATCTCTTAGGGTTCTTTTTGTCTGGCTCTGAAAAGTAAATTGACCTAAGACAGATTGAAAGAAGAAAAGCATGCAAATCTATTTAATACAAGTTTTACTTGACATAATAGTCTTCATAAGGAATGAAAACCCAAATAAATGACAAAAGATACTTGCTTTTATATTAGGCTAAACAAAGAAAGACAATTTGGAAAAAGTGACAAAACTATGTGGAAAAGCTAAATAAAGATAAGAATTATTTTAATAAAATCTGCATAGAATTCAGTCATCTCATCTTCTTATCCTTGATAAGACTGTGACATGCATTCTGGTATAAAGAGGACATCTTTCATACAAGGAATTTCATCTCATGCTTTTAAGAAAAGAAAAATAGCATTTTTCTTTCATTTGCTGTTTTTCAAGTGCCTTTAACTCAATATAGTCAATATGTCACAATGGCATATTGTGGTGTGGCATGCTCTGAATTCTTTCAGGGTCAAGTTAGAAGAGAAATACTGCTGTTTCATTTTAATTAAAACACAGAGACTTGGGAACTCCCCTCAACCATTCTGGGAAAAACTAGGTCATGTTACTGTAGAGTCCTACTCAGAAGAACCTAAGAAAACTGCAGTGTGGGGCTAGCTGCAAAAGGCAATGGTAAGGCCTGCACCTCAAGGTTATTTTAATTTTTAGCAAATGAGTTCATTGTTAAAAATACAGTATTATATGTATCTTCTCCAAGGACAAGGACCATATCTATATCACTAACTGATCTTATAAGCTACTAGTGCTTAGCATCTTAAGACCCATTGAAAGGAATGAACTCTATAGGGTTTATTCCAATTTTTCCCAGCAGAAGTCAGTGAAATTTCTAGTAAACAACTCAATTTTTACATAACAAATCCTAAATATAGCTTCCTAATGTGAAATTTATGAATTTTGTCACTAGAGGCAGAGGAAAAAAAATCAAAACTATGGGGCATCATCCAAAGTTGTGCTGTTCATAGGAATATAAAAAAGCAAAGCCATACACTAATTAAATGAAAAATATTCTCCTCTGAGAGAAAGCAGATTGGAATATTGGCAAAACTCCTATGTTATGTGATTGTGGAATGTCACATAATATCACTGTTTTTGAGTGTTGAAAATTATACTACTAGATATCTCACTTTACATTTGAATAGAACCAATAATGTTAATATTATTTAATAGCTCTTGGTATAAGTGTGGTAGATATGGAGAAGTAGTACTTGACTAACACTTTTAGATACTTCGAAAGCCCATACTGTAGAAGAAAACTTTTCTTTTTGTTGTTTTTTTCTTGTTGTTGTTTAGCTAACAACTATATTATAAATCATGACACAGACTATGAAATGTGCACTGAAATCAATACTGATAAGTCAGTTATGTGCTAACAAAGCCAGGTGTTATCCAATGAATAATAAAGGACTGTGTCAAAACGTTAATCCTTACATTACTGTTTTAGTCAACAATACATGCTTTCTGATACTACTTTAGTATTGAACAGATGATAAAATAAAGAAGATGATAAAACCAAAGCCATTTAATGTAAACTTTTCAGGAACTGGGCAAACGAACAAATAACAACAAAGATGGTAAATCAAACCTGAGACATGCAACATCCAAGCAGAATGGTACACTCAAGAGTTTGTGAAAGGAGTAGCAAACGATGAAAACATTTCATCATGATGGTGATCATTCTGATAAGAACCATTTTCATATTTCAGTTGGCTTGCTCAAGTGATAGAGCTCAGTAATACAGCAATACCTTAAACAATTTCAAGTTACAATTTAAGGGCTAAAATAGCAAAAGTTTTCATTTAATATGTAATATAATAAGGTGTCTAAAGAAAATTGACCTGTGAGGCAAATGCTTCAATCATCTAGGTTTGACTCCCAACATTAGTGATTTTCTATACTTATTAGTAGGGGCTTCCCCTCTGACTCAGTGGTAAAGAATCCACCTACAATGCAGGAGCTGCAGGAGAGACAGGTTCAATACTTGGGTTGGGAAGATCCCCTGGAGGAGGGCATGACAGTCCATTCCAGTATTCTTGCCTGGAGAATTTCATGGACAAAGGAGCCTGGAGGGCTACAGTCCATGGGGTTGCAAAGAGTCAGACACAATCGAAGTGGCTTGGCATACTCATTAGTGAAAGAAATCAACAACAGTTTGGAGCAATGTATAAACTATATTCAACATATAAAGGAATATGCTTCTAAGTTGTCTATAATAACATTTGGAAGGTTAAATACCTTCCATATTTTTAATGTGGTGTGTGTGTTGACATTAACAGTATCTTCAGTAAGAAATCTCTCCATAGATTCTTTAAAAAAACTGGAAATAGAACTGCCTTGTGATCCAGCAATCCCACTGCTGGGCATACACACTGAGGAAACCAGAATTGAAAGAGACACATGTACTCCAATGTTCATTGCAGGCACTGTTTATAATAGCCAGGACATGGAAGCAACCTAGATGTCCATCAACAGATGAATGGATAAGAAAGCTGTGGTACATATACACAATGGAGTATTACTCAGCCATTAAAAAGAATTCATTTGAATCAGTTCTAATGAGGTGGATGAAACTGGAGCCTATTATACAGAGTGAAGTAAGCCAGAAAGAAAAACACCATATATGGAATTTAGAAAGATGGTAACAATACCCCTGTTTACAAGACAGCAAAAGAGACACTGATGTATAGAACAGTCTTTTGGACTCTGTGGGAGAGGGAGAGGGTGGGATGATTTGGGAGAATGGCATTGAAATACGTATAATATCATATATGGAACGAGTTGCCAGTCCAGGTTTGATGCACGATACTGGATGCTTGGGGCTGGTGCACTGGGACGACCCAGAGGGATGGTACGGGGAGGGAGGAGGGAGGAGGGTTCAGGATGGGGAACACATGTATACCTGTGGCGGATTCATTTCGATATTTGGCAAAACCAATACAATATTGTAAAGTTTAAAAATAAAATAAAATTAAAAAAATAAATTAATTAAAAAAAAAAGAAATCTCTCCATAATATCAAGTTAGTGTTTAATCTGAAAATATGCACGACCACCTTACAGAGTCATGATGCACTTGCTGATATTCTCAAAGGCCTATAAAGATGAATTATAATTCACTAACATTGGAGAAGGAAATGGCAACCCACTCCAGTGTTCTTGCCTGGAGAATCCCAGGGGTGGGGGAGCGTGGTGGGCTGCCGTCTATGGGGTTGCACAGAGTCGGACATGACTGAAGCGACTTAGCAGCAGCAGCAACATAAAAGAAATAACTTAAGAAAAAAACATCTGAATTTGAGACTGATTCAAGGTATATATCACTGAGCAGAAATAGATATAGCTGTGAAATGTTGCAGACAATTTCATCCTTAATACTTTATTACTTTTAAATATTTAATTTTATTACATAAACATCTTTCTCTGAACTTTATATAGAGCTGATTGTCTCTATATACACTAAAAGCCCAGATTTTGAGGAAAACAGAAATATAAATATAGTTTGGCTAAAGCACTACCATATTCCTTTGGCTCCAAAAAAAAAAAAAAAAGTTATTTTTAGCAGAATATAGTTAAATGCCCTTCCTAACCCATTACCCTGATGACTAACTTTTCACATTTAATGTGTTTACTCAATTCCCGAGCTAGAGATTACAAATTCTTTTAGACTTTTCTTGAAATTTCCATTCGCTTCCTGACAAGCTGAAGAAACTAATCAGAGTCTGATTAATGTTTCCTCGTGGGGAAAAGTTAAGGAGAGCATGCCAACCCAAGCTGGAAAGAATCGTTCCTTTCCAGAAGACACTCAAATTTGAAAAGATAAAACAGCAGAATCTTTCTAGTCTATCAAGTAATTCCTTCTTAATAATTAGTTCAAAGTATGTTCAATTTAATCTTTTAAAGGTGTGTTGACAATGTGAATTATTTTAATGATGAGGAGGAATACTTTCACAAAACAAACCATTTTTAATTTAATAAACAACTACCCACAGGAAACAGGTTTTATCAAATCAAATAATCCTCACATCACCTAACAACTCAGACAGAAAGCTGGACATCTTATTATTAACTATCTTAATATATCAAACGACACTTCAGGCTCCTGCTGGAATAATGTTTTGTGGTTACAGCTTCCATTTTTCTCCTGGTGTGATAGCAAGTTCAACTGTTTACATAAGCCAATGCAAGAGGAAGTGCTTATCTCACCACATCACATTTTATTCTAAGGTCTCACCAAATAGACCCACAGATGTTTTACAATGTAAAGAAATTTTCAACTGAAGCATCCTGTGATGATTCTGATTAGGGAGATAAAGACACACACACACATATCAAATAACCAACTAAAATAGATCAACAAAACTTCATGTTTTGAAAGACTAAGTTCCCATTAGAACTGGACAAAGAGCTGGATTTCTGAGGGTCAAATATATTCAACTTCCTTCTCTACCTTGTTCTATTACCTTAAAAAAAGATAAGAAAGAAAAACAGAGAGAAAGCCAAACTAAAATTTATTTTCCTTATTTGGCTTTCTTGCAACTGTCAAAACAAATTGAAAGCTTTTCTATTCAAAAGGAGATTGCTTTTGCTCCTAACACTGAGGGATTTCTTGCTCTTTTTTCCCCCCATGTTTTTACACGGCATTGACTGTGGGTTACCTCCCTGGTTCTGCTTTCTGTGCGCAGGCATTTTGACCTACACAAATCCAAGTTAGGCCAGCAGGCTAGTCAGAAACCAAACTCCTATTCCGGCCACACAATGGGATTCCCTATCGCTTTATTCAGTCTAAACCCATCTTATTCGGCCCTCTTAGAGCTATATTCTCTCAGATCAACATAATTTATTTCCAGGGCTTTTAATTTTTTTATATCTTATCCTCTTCTCAAGGCTTCCACACACTGTGAACTTCATTCACTGCTTATTCTTTTCTAAACCCACCCTCAGAAGAAAGAAACAATACAGTCCCCCCCAAGTTCCACGGGTGAAAGATTAGACAGAAAAGGCCACTGAGAAAGATGCAGCCTAGCCCTTCAAGCCAGTGCAGTGCTCACAGGACAAAGGGAATGCAAGTCTCACACTACTAGCAGGCATTGCTTTCTTCTGGCACTTCGGCCAAAAAAAAAAAAAAAAATTAAGAAATAGACTATAAAGAACCTTTGTGGAGGGGAGGAAGTGAGGAAAGTCTTTTACATTTGTGTTATCTACAGACTTCATTGCAATTGATTCAGCTTTGTTCCTGAAAAAGCTTTCCGTATAGCAAACATGAAGCTTTTGGTGTTTTCTTTGTTCAAGGTTAACTTTTTACAAGTCTGGTTTCCTCCCACTCACCCTGCTCTGCCACCAAGCTTTGGCATATAAAGCATTCCAAAGCAAAATAAAATGAAATGAAATAAAGCTTCTGCTGTCTGCTCTCAAGCTTGTCCCACTGGCATTTTAAAGCAATATTCAACTCTTCTATAGATGCAATTTTCTATCAGTTATTCTGCCCCAGGGTAGAACACCAAGTGCAACGTGAGGAAGGGAGAGAAGTCTGCCTGGAATCACCTCTGTGCTAATATCTGCCAAGGTTCACTTACCAGAATCTCTTCCTCCTTATGCTGCAAGGACTTTTTTTTTTTTACCCTTCTGCAAACCTGACATGAAGCCAAAAACTCCCAGTGAGGAAATATTTTCACTTAACTGTGCAAAGGTCAGACAAAAATGTGGTAAGGGCATTTTATTTTTCAACGCATATTAATCTCAGTTTCACTTGCCCATAGAGCAGAGCCGTTTGAAAAGCAGTGGCAGCCAGTGCAGCATCTTAACGCAGATTCCTGGCAGGTATGGTTACTGTGGGGCCGCAATGACCTGAGTGGTCAATGGCAGAATTACACAGCTCAGAGAATTTAGCCAGCATCTGTGCTGCCACTGTCTTCCTATGGTGTCTTCTCAGTCTTTTAGTGGAAGTAATCCTTAAGTGGCTAAGTGAGGAGCTGTATCTAACCTTAGCCCAATATAAGTATTCCAATCACCACTTTACAATTTGCATCTGTGAAATGTGGAGAAAATTAATAAACACAAGAATGATGGGTGAAATGTCCAGGGAAGAAGTTGCATTTTTTTTTTCTCAGTTAGTTTAAAAGCAAACAAAAATAAACCCTATTTTAAAGCCATTTATCTTCTTTTCTGGGATAACATATTCCTATTTTCCAAAAATCTATTTGACGGTTGACTCATTGGAAAAGACTCTGATGCTGGGAGGGGTTGGGGGCAGGAGGAGAAGGGGACGACAGAGGATGAGATGGCTGGATGGCATCACCGACTCGATGGACTGAGTCTGAGTGAACTCCGGGAGTTGGTGATAGACAGGGAGGCCTGGCGTGCTACAATTCATGGGATCGCAAAGAGTCGGACATGACTGAGCAACTGAACTGAACTGAACTGAAATTAGATCTATTGACTTAGACAAGGCTGTGGTCCTAGGGTGATTAGATTGACTAGTTTTCTATGATTATGGTTTGTGTGTCTGCCCTCTGATGCCCTCTTGCAACACCCAGTCTTACTTGGGTTTCTCTTACCTTGGACATGGGGTATCTCTTCACGGCTGCTCCAGCAAAGCGTAGCTGCTGCTCCTTACCTTGGACGAGGGGTATCTCCTCACCGCTGCCCCTCCTGACCTTGAACGTGGAATCGCTCCTCTAGGCCCTCCTGCGCCCGCGCAGCCACCACTCCTTGGACCTGGGGTTGCTCCTCCCGGCCACCGCCCCTGGCCTCGGGCCTGAGGTAGCTCCTCTCGGCTCTTCCTGCGCCGTCACAGCCTGGCACTCTTGGCCGC
Organism: Bos indicus x Bos taurus; assembly: GCF_003369695.1. NCBI lineage: Eukaryota > Metazoa > Chordata > Mammalia > Artiodactyla > Bovidae > Bos > Bos indicus x Bos taurus. The sequence continues at coordinate 82,675,264 of NC_040082.1, forward strand.
TGCCCCTGACCTCAGACGTGGGGTACTCTTCTTGGCCACCGCCCCTCGGGCATGGGGTCCTCCCAGCTTCTGCCCCTGACCTCGGACGTGAGGTAGCTCCTCTCCACCGCGCTATGTGCACCAGTCGCAGCCGCCCGCGTTATGTGTTAATTTTTGTTATGACTTCAAAACTTATCACTAAAGTGCTCTATAGGGGAAATTATAAGTGGGTCCTAAATGAGCTATAAAGTTTGCAGGGCGCTGGATCCCAGGAAGGTGTCCACGAGCCTTGGAGAGGAATCTCACAGGAGGGACCTCTGCCAGGCCCTTCTACCCCGCTTACCTGTTCATCTTGTCCTTGTCATTCAGGCCATTCTTCCCCAGCAACAGAATCTGCTGCACTTTGGCTACATTCCCTACAATGGCAACATTGTGGATCTTTCCAAGGTCCTTGTCTCAGATGCAATACCCAGGCTGGAAGTTGATTGTATGACCGCTGTCTTTCCCCTGACTGATGGAGGAGCCTAAGGGCGACTCACCCTTTTTACACCCGAAGCCAAAAATCTCCTTCATCACAGAGCCCACGGGCTTCAAACACACCTCACGTCTCCCTCGGCTCTTCACTGTCCCTGAAACCCAATACTAATACTACATATAAGCCTAAGCAATTCCCCAACAACATCCTAGTTGGGAAGCTCCACGGTTTTCCAATCTAATCACAAGTCAATCTAATCACACTAGGACTACAGCCTTGTCTAAGTCAATGAAACTAAGCCATGCCTGTGGGGCCACCCAAGATAGGCGGGTCATGGTGGAGAGATATGACAGAATGTGGTCCGCTGGAGAAGGGAATGGCAAACCACTTCAGTATTCTTGTCTTGAGAACCCCATGAACAGTATGAAAAGGCAAAATGATAGGATTTTGAAAGAGGAACTACCCAGGTCGTTAAGTGCCCAATATGCTACTGGAGATCAGTGGAGAAATAACTCCAGAAAGAATGAAGGGATGGAGCCAAAGTAACAACAATACCCAGTTGTGGATGTGACTGGTGATAGAAGAAAGGTCCGGTGCTGTAAAGAGCAATATTGCATAGGAACCTGGAACGTCAGGTCCATGAATCACGGCAAATTGGAAGTGGTCAAACAAGAGATGGCAAGAGGGAACATCGACATTCTAGGAATCAGCAAACTAAAATGGACTGGAATGGGTGAGTTTAACTCAGATGACCATTATATCTACTACTGCGGGCAGGAATCCCTTAGAAGAAATGGAGTAGCCATCATGGTCAACAAAAGAGTCTGAAATGCAGTATTTGGATGCAATCTCAAAAACGACAGAATGATCTCTATTCATTTCCAAGGCAAACGATTCAATATCACAGTAATCCAAGTCTATGCCCCAACCAGTAACACTGAAGAAGCTGAAGTTGAACGGTTCTATGAAGACCTACAAGACCTTTTAGAACTAACACCCAAAAAAGATGTCCTTGTCATTATAGGGGACTGGAATGCAAAAGTAGGAAGTCAAGAAACACCTGGAATAACAGGCAAACTTGGTCTTGGAATACAGAATTAAGCAGGGCAAAGGCTAATAGAGTTTTGCCAAGAAAATGCACTGGTCATAAAAAACACCCTCTTCCAACAACACAAGAGAAGACTCTACACATGGACATCACCTGATGGTCAACACCAAAATCAGATTGATTATATTCTTTGCAGCCAAAGATGGAGAAGCTCTATGCAGTCAACAAAAACAAGACCAGGAGCTGACTGTGGCTCAGATCATGAACTCCTTACTGCCAAATTCAGACTTAAATTGAAGAAAGTAGGGAAAACCACTAGACAATTAAGGTATGACCTAAATCAAATTCCTTATGATTATACAGTGGAAGAGAGAAATAGATTTAAGGGACTAGATCTGATAGATAGAGTGCCTGATGAACTATGGACTGAGGTTCGTGACATTGTACAGGAGACAGGGATCAAGACCATCCCCATGGAAAAGAAATGCAAAAAAGCAAAATGGCTCTCTGGGGAGGCCTTATAAATAGCTGTGAAAAGAAGAGAAGTGAAAAGCAAAAGAGAAAAGGAAAGATATAAGCATCTGAATGCAGAGTTCCAAAGAATAGCAAGGACAGATAAGAAAGCCTTCCTCAGTGATCAATGCAAAGAAAGAGAGGAAAACAATAGAATGGGAAAGACTAGAGATCTCTTCAAGAAAATTAGAGATACCAAGGGAACATTTCATGCAAAGATGGGCTCGATAAAGCACAGAAATGGTATGGACCTAACAGAAGCAGAAGATATTAAGAAGAGGTGGCAAGAATACACAGAAAAACTGTACAAAAAAGATCTTCAAGACCCAGATAATCACGATGGTATGATCACTGACCTAGAGCCAGACATCCTGGAATGTGAAGTCAAGTGGGCCTTAGAAAGCATCACTACGAACAAAGCTAGTGGAGGTGATGGAATTCCAGTTGAGCTCTTTCAAATCCTGAAAGATGATGCTGTGAAAATGCTGCACGCCATATGCCAACAAATTTGGAAAACTCAGCAGTGGCCACAGGACTGGAAAAGGTCAGTTTTCATTCCAATCCCAAAGAAAGGCAATGCCAAAGAATGCTCAAACTACTGCACAATTGCACTCATATCACACACTAGTAAAGTAATGCTCAAAATTTTCCAAGCCAGGCTTTAGCAATACGTGAACGTGAACTTCCAGATGTTCAAGCTGGTTTTAGAAAAGGCAGAGGAACCAGAAATCAAATTGCCAACATCCGCTGGATCATGGAAAAAGCAAGAGAGTTCCAGAAAAACATATATTTCTGCTTTATTGCTATGCCAAAGCCTTTGACCATGTGGATCACAATAAACTGTGGAAAATTCTGAAAGAAATGGGAATACAAGACCACCTGACCTGCCTCTTGAGAAACCTGTATGCAGGTCAGGAAGCAACAGTTAGAACTGGACATGGAACAACAGACTGGTTCCAAATAGGAAAAGGAGTACGTCAAGGCTGTATATTGTCACCCTGTTTATTTAACTTCTATGCAGAGTACATCATGAGAAACGCTGGGCTGGAAGAAACACAAGCTGGAATCAAGATTGCCGAGAGAAATCTCAATAACCTCAGATACGGAGATGACACCACCCTTATGGCAGAAAGTGAAGAGGAACTAAAAAGCCTCTTGATGAAAGTGAAAGAGGAGAGTGAAAAAGTTGGCATAAAGCTCAACATTCAGAGAATGAAGATCATGGATGGCATCTGGCCCCATCACTTCATGGGAAATAGATGGGGAAACAGTGGAAACAGTGTCAGACTTTATTTTTGGGGGCTCCAAAATCACTGCAGATGGTGACTGCAGCCATGAAATTAAAAGACGCTTACTCCTTGGAAGGAAAGTTATGACCAACCTAGATAGCATATTGAAAAGCAGAGACATTACTTTGCCAACAAAGGTCCGTCTAGTCAAGGCTATGGTTTTTCCAGTGGTCATGTATGGATGTGAGAGTTGGACTGTGAAGAAAGCTGAGCACTGAAGTATTGATGCTTTTGAACTGTGGTGTTAGAGAAGACTCTTAAGAGTCCCTTGTTATGCAAGGAGATCCAACCAGTCCATTCTAAAGGAGATCAGTCCTTGGTGTTCTTTGGAAGAAATGATGCTAAAGCTGAAACTCCAGTACTTTGTCCACCTCATGCAAAGAGTTGACTCATTGGAAAAGACTCTGATGCTGGGAGGGATTGGGGGCAGGAGGAGAAGGGGACGACAGAGGATGAGATGGCTGGATGGCATCACTGACTCGATGGAAGTGAGTCTGAGTGAACTCTGGGAGTTGGTGATGGACAGGGAGGCCTGGTGTGCTTCGATTCATGGGTCATAAAGAGTCGGACACAACTGAGCGACTGAACTGAACTGAAATTAGATCTATTACTGTGTCCTCCTTAAGTTTAACCTTCATCATATGTAGTATCCTTTTACTTAAAAGCTGTTACTTCCTTTATTATGAGCAGTAGGGAATTTGATTATTCATGCTAGTGATTAAACTGCCAAATCAGATCCAACCCAAAGAACAGTCTCCAACCACCACTGTTTGAGAATGATTCCTGGGCAGAACTCCAATAATAAAGGACTTCAGCATATAAAAAGGTTATCAAGGTGTATAACAACAGAAGATCCATTTCAGTACCTGTACAAAAGTTTGTTTCCCTCCCATCATCCTCCAGCTACTTAAGGCAAGCTCCTCCCCCCACCCCCACTTGGTGCCAGGGTACAGAAAAGAAACAGCCTTGTGTTAAGATGCAAGTATTTATATTTATGTGGCCACTGAAATCCCTTTAGCACTTTGAGGTTATGCTATTTTTTTTTTAAGCTCTTTAATTAATTTTATTTTATTTTTAAACCTTACATAATTGTATTAGTTTTGCCAAATATCAAAATGAATCCACCACAGGTATACATGTGTTCCCCATCCTGAACCCTCCTCCCTCCTCCCTCCCCATACCATCCCTCTGGGTCGTCCCAGTGCACCAGCCCCAAGCATCCAGCATCGTGCATTGAACCTGGACTGGCATCTCGTTTCATACATGACATTTCACATGTTTCAATGCCATTCTCCCAAATCTTCCCACCCTCTCCCTCTCCCACAGAGTCCATAAGACTGTTCTATACATCAGTGTCTCTTTTGCTGTCTCGTATACAGGGTTATCGTTACCAACTTTCTAAATTCCATATATATGCGTTAGTATACTGTATTGGTGTTTTTCCTTCTGGCTTACTTCACTCTGTATAATAGGCTCCAGTTTCATCCACCTCATTAGAACTGATTCAAATGTATTCTTTTTAATGGCTGAGTAATACTCCATTGTGTATATGTACCACTGCTTTCTTATCCATTCATCTGCTGATGGACATCTAGGTTGCTTCCATGTCCTGGCTATTATAAACAGTGCTACGATGAACATTGGGGTACACGTGTCTCTTTCCCTTCTGGTTTCCTCAGTGTGTATGCCCAGCAGTGGCATTGCTGGATCATAAGGCAGTTCTATTTCCAGTTTTTTAAGGAATCTCCACACTGTTCTCCATAGTGGCTGTACTAGTTTGCATTCCCACCAACAGTGTAAGAGGGTTCCCTTTTCTCCACACCTTCTCCAGCATTTATTATTTGTAGACTTTTGGATCGCAGCCATTCTGACTGGTGTGAAATGGTACCTCATAGTGGTTTTGATTTGCATTTCTCTGATAATGAGTGATGTTGAGCATCTTTTCATGTGTTTGTTAGCCATCTGTATGTCTTCTTTGGAGAAATGTCTATTTAGATCTTTGGCCCATTTTTTGATTGGGTCATTTATTTTTCTGGAGTTGAGCTGTAGGAGTTGCTTGTATATTTTTGAGATTAGTTGTTTGTCGGTTGCTTCATTTGCGATATGGAGCTGCTTTTTGAACTCTTAGATAAAACTTTTACATTAACAGCTACTGTTTACAGTCTAGCCCTAAGGCAAAGAAGGATGGAAAGACCAGGATTTCTTTTTTTTATTTAAATCTTGCTGTTAAATCACGGGAGCTAGCTGAGCTCTTGGAGGAAAAACTCAGGAAATAGTAGATCAAGAAAAGTAATCATTTTAAATTGATATCCCTTTATAAACTTAACTAAACCTGCTTTTATCAGACATTAAAAGTGGAATACAGTAGTAAGTTGTTTTCATTCCACTATTTGAAATATATAGAAGTCTTTCAAATGGCAGTTGAGTCAAACATACTTAACGTAAGTTGTCTGGGTGTCTATTTTTTTTTTTTTAAGACTTAAAAAAGGGTAAAGCAATGTCTATTATATATAACTTCTATTTTATGTTAAGAAACACTTAAAATTCATGGCTCAATTTGTCCCTAGAGCAAAAACATGAAACACTGTTTATTACCTGTGGATTTTAAGTTCTGATTTTGTCTCTTCTAGAAGAAAATTAGTAATTCGTTATTATTATCAGCAGCAGCAGCTATAGCAATGTGCACTGAGAAATTACAGGTTCTAAATTCTATCCTTGTCTTGTAAGTGCTAATATAAAAAGGAGGGGGAAAAAACCGTAAGAGAAACTAATATACCCTGGTTAAAATGGAATATTCAAGTGTGACATATAACATAGAAGGGCTTCTTCCCATGTTTACCAGCCATTAGAACTGGAGAAGACTTAGTAAAAGAGCTAGATTTGAAGTATACCATAATTTCTTTTCTAAATGACTCCCTTTCTTTATCATTATATTTAATTTATAAAAGGAGATGACTTTTAGTAGCTTAGATTAGCTGCATCTTTAAAAATATTTGTTAACTGATTTATGCCTTTCAAAATTGAATTGTGAGAATTAATTTCATGACTTTTAGATATCAGGGGTTTGCTCATGTCTATGTAGGACATAAAAATATTAAACTTCATTCATTGAAACAATTAGCTTTTTAATAACCTTGAAATATTGTTATTTTTAAAATATAATATCAGGTTATTTAGCTGTAATTTTTAATGATGAATGAATGTGTCCAGTGACTAAAATAATGAAGATATTTTGAACTGTGGATCTGGAAAATTTTTATATCCATTATCTGTTAAAAGAGGAAAGAGCAGAAGCAATTTTACTGTATGTAATTTTTGATGTAGCACAAAGATTTTCCCCAGTATTTTGTAGCAGACCTAAGTTGCTTGACCTGCCTGAGTCTGTCTCACTTGGCCTGTCAAATCCATCAAATACTGATTGGAATAGATTACTGAGTTGATGGATCACCAGGATTAGGCCCATCTTTCTGCAAAAGACTCTGTAATCATGATGAGAGGTTATTGTTGCCTGGGAGCTCAAAAGAGACAAACTACATTGCACACAAAGATCAACTGGAGCTGTTTGTAAGGCAACAGACATTGAAAAACAGAATGAGTCACGGCGTGTGCCACAAAGCCAGCCCAGTGAGCATCAGAAAGGTATGTCCAGCTCTCATAGAAAGTATGCTGGAATGTTTTAACTAAAATAATGTTTATATGAAATGTTTCCGAATAAACTGTATCTTTTCCTGAAACAATACTTTATTGAAATTCAATGTTTTATTTTTGGCTTTTATACAGGGAATGCAATGCTTTAAAGTCAGTGTCTTAATTTGATTTGAAATGTAAATTATATTATCTACTCACTAAAAAGCATATATAAATACGGATAAGTATGCAATAATTATTTAACATTGTGAACTTAGGCTTGGAAAAACTAATATTGTTGGGATTTTACTGAGTTAAGGGCCAATGACAGAAACGTCATAAAACCAGCCTTGTTGAATGTTTTAACATAGGATGTATGATTCAGCTCTTTTTAAGGATATATTACTTGAATAAATTATACCAGCACTAAAATGCATGACATGGAAACTTTAAAATACATTTTCCCTGAAGTGTTATTAACGTGACATTTTTCTTTCTCTCTGACCTCTAGAAAATTGACTTTTTATTATGTACTACATATCTGTTTTCTTTTAGTTCATGAATGAAATAGGACCATTTTTTAAAAATAAATTCAGTTATACAGCAAGGCCTGTGTACCCTCACTGAAAGAACATGTAAAATATGATAAGTCCGTATAGAGATGTGACCTCTGAAATGCACAGAACATTACTGGTAAGTAACATCTTCCTGTACAAGGTACTCTGATGATAGAAAAGCCAAAATGATATTTTCCATACCATGGCATACATTAATAGAAAGGGATTCTGCTAGGTACAGGATTATAGAACTGTATTTACTCTCAACACAAAACCCTAATCTTCCCAGTCATTAAAGAATATCAACTTTCCTTGTACAGTAGATATTAGGCATTATAAAAGTTAAATATACTTTTCATATTCATCTGTGGACTGCAACTTCTAAATTTTAACATTCTGATATTAACGATAACATGAAATATAATAAACATAACCTAGTTTGGAGTTTGTTAGATATACTTTAGGACCTTTACATATATGTTTTCAAAGTTACTCTTCCTGAAGTCTTGTGAAGTAGATATTACTACCTTTATTTCAAAAATCTGGAAACCAAGGCTCAGAACATTTGTCCACAATCAGAGAACTGGTAAAAAGGAGTTAAAATTCAGTTTAATTGAATTTAACTGTATGGAAAGAGCCAAATTAGAAAGTTAGAATGATTTTCCTCCATGCTCTCAGAGCCACTATTTTTATATGAGAATGAATGTGCCTGTTCAATAGGTATTATTGTAAGAAGCAAGTTAAATTACACTTATTTACTACTTTGGTCTTGCCTTATTTTGTACATATGATCCTATATTGTGACTGGTTGCATGTCAATTTCCCCCTTAAAATCTATGATGAAATTGTTATGCTCTTCAAAATGACTTGGATTGCATCTTGTTCATTTTTGTATCCCCAGCACCGAACAAAATGCCTGATTTGCAGAAAATAATACCTGTATGAATAGATGAATTACTGCATCAAAACATAACTCTTTCATCTTAGAAGACTGAAAAGGGGGACTTAGAATAAGAATCCAATCCAAAATTCATTCTAGAAATGAAAATTAACCACAGAATAGTGACCACAAAGCTTCCTAGCTTGCCAGGTTTATACATCTCTATTCTATTCTTGCCAGGTTTATGTCATCTGTATTCTGATTACATATTCTCATACACAAAGCACTGTTCATATCACTGAATTTTGTTTTCTGAGATTATATCTGACATATATAACAAATAACAATCACTTTAAAGTCTTTCATAGATTCAATGCATACTACTCCATATGCATTCTTACTGAACACTTACCCAGGTAACATGTGCTAGGGAGAAATATATGAATAAAATATCATTCTTACTAATCATAATCTTACAGTTTTACCATTGGAATAGCCTGCAAACCATAATTCAATGGTTTTAGTGCTACAGAAGTAAGTTCAAGGAGCTAAGGAAGAGTGGAGGAGGGAATAATCAGAGAAGATATATGAAATGGGTCTTGTGGGGAAAATGCGAATTTACCAAAAGAAATAGGCTAAGTAGTACATTCTAGGAAAAGGATTAATGACATTTAGGGTTATCCTCATATGAGTAGCCATAGAGGCTAACTGAATATGTGAACATATCCCAATACAAATGGCAAACATTATCTGGAATGTTTTGAATTACCCAGGCTGTCTTGCTGGGGCTTCTCTGCCCTTGGAATGGGGTATCTCCACGTCCAAGGTCAGGTATGACCTAAATCAAATCTCTTACAATTATACAGTGGAAGTGACAAATAGATTCAAGGGATTAGATCTGATAGAGTGTATGAAAAACTACAGACGAGGTTCATGGCATTGTAGAGGAGGCAGTGATCAAGAGCATCCCTAGGAAAAAGAAATGCAAAAAGGCAAAATGGTTCTCTGAGGAGGCCTTACAAATAGCTATGAAAAGAAGAGAAGCAAAAGGCAAAGGAGAAAAGGAAAGATACACCCATCAGAATGCAGAGTTCCAAAGAATAGCAAGGAGACATAAACAAGCCTTCCTCAGCAATCGATGCAAAGAAATAGAGGAAACAACAGAATGGGAAAGACTAGAGATTTCTTCAAGAAAATTAGAGATACCAAGGGAACATTTCGTGCAAAGATGGGCACAATAAAGGACAGATGGTATGGACCTAACAGAAGCAGAAGATATTAAGAAGAGGTGGTAAGAATACAAAGAATTATACAAAAAATTTTTTCATGACCCAGATAATCACAACGGTGTGATCACTCACCTACAGCCAGACACCCTGGCATGCAAAGTCAAATGGGCCTTAAGAAGCATCACTACAAACAAAGCTAGAGGAGGAGATGGAATTCCAGTTGAACTATTTCAAATCCTGAAAGATGATGCTGTGAAAGTATTGCACTCAATATGACAGAAAAACTGGAAAACACAGCAGTGGCCACAGGACTGGAAAAGTTCACTTTTCATTCCAATCCCAAAGAAAGGCAATGCCAAAGAATGCTCAAACTACCACACAATTGTACTCATCTCACATGCTGGCAAGGTAATGTTCAAAATTCTCTAAGACAGGCTTCAACAGTGCATGAACCGTGAACTTCCAGATGTTTGAGCTGGTTTTAAAAAATGGTAGAGGAACCAAAGATCAAATTGCCAGCATCTGTTGGATCATAGAAAAAAGCAAGAAAGTTCCAGAAAAACATCTATTTCTGCTTTATTGACTATGCCAAAGCCTTTGACTGTGTCGATCACAACAAATTGTTGGAAATTCTTAAAGAGATTGGAATACCAGACCACCTGATCTGCCTCCTGAGTAATCTGTAAGCGGGTAAAGAAGCAACAGTTAGAACTGGACATGGAACAACAGACTAGTTCTAAATCGGGAAAAGAGTACATCAGGCTGCATATTGTCACCCTGCTTATTTAACTTATATGCAGAGTTCATCATGAGAAATGCTGGGCTGCATGAAGCACAAGCTGGAATCAAGATTGCCAGGAGAAATATCAGTAACCTCAGATATGCAGATGACATCACCCTTATGGCAGAAAGTGAAAAACTAAAGAGCCTTTTGATGAAAGTGAAAGTGGAGAGTAAAAAAGTTGGTTTAAAACTCAACATTCAGAAAACTAAGATCATGGCATCTGGTCCCATCACTTCATGGCAAATAGATGGGGAAACAATGGAAACAGTGAGAGACTTTAATTTGGGGGGCTCCAAAATCACTGCAGATGGTGAGTTCAGCCATGAAATTAAAAGACGCTAACTCCTTGGAAGAAAAGCTATGACCAACCTAGTTCAGTTCAGTCGCTCAGTCGTGTCCGACTCTTTGCCACTCCATAAATTGCAGCATGCCAGGCCTCCCTGTTCATCACCAATTCCTGGAGTTCACTCAGACTCACATCCATCGAGTCAGTGATGCCATCCAGCCACCTCATCCTCTGTCGTCCGCTTCTCCTCCTGCCCCCAATCCCTCCCAGCATCAGAGTCTTTTCCAATGAGTCAGCTCTTCACATGAGGTGGCCAAAGTACTGGAGTTTCAGCTTTAGCAGCAGTCCTTCCAAAGAAATCCCAGGGCTGATCTCCTTCAGAATGGACTGATTGGATCTCCTTGCAGTCCAAAGAGCACCAATATGCTATCTAGACAGCATATTAAAAAGTGGAGACATTACTTTACCAAAAAAGATGCCTCTAGTCAATGCTATGGTTGTTCCATTAGTCATGTATGGATGTGAGAGTTGGACTATAAAGAAAGCTGAGCACTGAAGAATTGATGCTTTTGAACTGTGGTGTTGGAGAAGACTCTTGAGAGTCCCTTGGACTGCAAGGATATCTAACCCGCCCATCCTAAAGGAAATCAGTCCTGAATATTCATTGGAAGGAGTGATGCTGAAGCTGAAACTCCAGTACTTTGGCCACCTCATGTGAAGAGCTGACTCATTGGAAAAGACTCTGATGCTGGGAGGGATTGGGGGCAGGAGGAGAAGGGGATAACAAAGGATGAGGTGGTTGGATAACATCACCAACTCAATGGACATGAGTTTAAGTAAACAGGAGTTGGTGATGGACAGGGAGGCCTGGCATGCTGCAGTCCACAGGGTTGCAAAGAATCGGACCCGACAGCAACTGTACTGACCTGAACTGAGCCCAGGCTGTACTATTTGATGCCTGTCTGCTGTTCTGCTTCTTGACTTCCTTTCCTCTGGCTTTCAGTACTTCAATTTCTCTTGGACTAGCTTCTGACTCTCTTAGCCAAATTTCATTATTGATACCTCTGTGACCCTACTGTTGCAAACCACTTTGATCAGATAAAAATCCATCTATGACCGCATAAACTGGAAACTGGTATAGCACTGTGCTGGATAATGTCTTTGCTCACCTCCATGTAACAGGCACTAGATATCAGTTGGCCTTGTACAAGTCACTTCCCTTTCTGTACCTTGGTTTCATTACTTGAAAATCATTTGAGACAACTCTTTTCTTAGATGCCACCTTTTAAAGAGACTTATCCTGAACACTGCATTCGATAAGGCAAAGTGCCCTTTCTCCTCATTACTCACACACACAACCCCAATTCTCCTAACCCTAAACTCTTGGCATACTTTGACTAATGACAGTATCTTTGTTTACTTGGGGGCTCTGGGCCATGCAGAAAAGTCTAACAATGTGATTTATGGTGGGGACTTCGAGTCATACAGTATCAGCTCAACACCACAGAAGCTGGAGATTAAGGTGCACTATGTGGGCAGTAGACCATTTCTATGTGACTGGTTCCAAATAGGAAAAGGAGCACGTCAAGGCTGTATATTGTCAACCTGCTTATTTAACTTATATGCAGAGTACATCATGAGAAACGCTGGGCTGGAAGAAACACAAGCTGGAATCAAGATTGCTGGGAGAAACATCAATAACCTCAGATATGCAGATGACACCACCCTTATGGCAGAAAGTGAAGAGGAACTCAAAAGCCTCTTGATGAAAGTGAAAGTGGAGAGTGAAAAAGTTGGCTTAAAGCTCAACATTCAGAAAATGAAGATCATGGCATCCGGTCCCATCACTTCATGGGAAATAGATGGGGAAACAGTGGAAACAGTGTCAGACTTTATTTTGGGGGGCTCCAAAATCACTGCAGATGGTGACTGCAGCCATGAAATTAAAAGACACTTACTCCTTGGAAGGAAAGTTATGACCAAACTAGATAGCATATTGAAAAGCAGAGACATTACTTTGCCAACAAAGGTCCATCTAGTTAAGGCTATGGTTTTTCCAGTGATCATGTATGGATGTGAGAGTTGGACTACGAAGAAGGCTGAGCGCCAAAGAATTGATGCTTTTGAACTGTGGTGTTGGAGAAGACTCTTGAGAGTCCCTTGGACTGCAAGGAGATCCAACCAGTTCATTCTGAAGGAGATCAGCCCTGGGATTTCTTCGGTAGGACTGGTGCTAAAGCTGAAACTCCAGTACTTTGGCCACCTCATGTGAAGAGCTGACTCATTGGAAAAGACTCTGATGCTGGGAGGGATTGGGGGCAGGAGGAGAAGGGGACGACAGAGGATGAGGTGGCTGGATGGCATCACTGACTCGATGGACGTGAGTCTGAGTGAACTCCGGGAGTTGGTGATGGACAGGGAAGCCTGGCGTGCCCGATTCATGGGGTCGCAAAGAGTCAGACACGTGTGAGCGACTGAACTGAACTGAACTGAACTGAACACGGATAAAGATTCTGAACATTGTCTCAAATGAGATTTGCCACTTGGAAACACTCTGTGGTTATTACGACATGTTACTTCCACGAGGAGTTAATCATATCCCTGACTCCAGTGGGAGTGGACAATTGAAAAATCCACATTTATTAATAGGACACTTCTGGACTCTGCCAGATCATTCTCTTTTCTTTGCTGATTTTAATCTGGATCCTTTCACTGTAGTGAAACAACTGTGAGTATAACAGCACTGAGTTCTGTCAGTCTTTCTAATGAATTATCAAATTGAAGGGTATCTTGGGCCCCTTAAATTGCAATTGGCGTCAGAGGTGAGAGTGGTCTTATAGACTGTTCTCTAATTCATCTGTTATGTTCATATTTTATCCCAGGTGCCCTTCACTAGAATGCAAACTATATGAGGTAAAAAATCTTTGTATATTTTGTTCATTATCTATCCCAAACAATTAGAATTGTGCTCACTGAGAGTAGCCGCTCTAAAAATATTTGTTGAATAATTGAGCTGAAAGTATTCTACTAGCTGACTTATGCCCTGTCTTTTTATTTCTATCATTAAATGACACAGAATTTATGATTTAGTCACATTACATCATCTAATTTCCTATTTGAATTTTATAATTCCGGAGTACAAAACCGATAAGAGCTTTCTGTTAATATTTGTAGAGAATGGAGGGGAAAGTTTTAGAGGAGGCTTCTGACTTTTGCAGTATTTATGGAAGCTGTGCAAAAGCAGCAGGCTTAAGTTAATGCTCACTACTCCTCTAATTGCCTTTGCCTGACTTGCCAGTATCTGAATCTTTCTTCACGTTATAATGAATGGACATGGATAAACACGTAGTTGCCAAAAGGTAAAAGGATCCATAAGAGAGACTTAGAGAAAGGTAAGCAGGCATAGGCACAACCATGTCTTTCTGGCACATAAACAAATGTTAACATCTCAAAGGCCACTGAGAATTTTGCCCAAGGAAGATGGATGCTTTGGATGTCTACATAGCTTAAAATTGTAGTTCTTTGTACAGGGATCTAGTTAAGCAGCTGTATAGAATTTCGAAAGAGGAAATGTGAATTTAAAACCCAAATCAAAGATGAAACTGTTTACTTGTCTTGGTCTATCGATTTCATATGTTCATGGCAAGGAGATTTTTTTTTAAGCTGTTAATCTTATTCATATTACATCAATAGTGTAAAGGCTGAGAGAGCACTAGAGACGTTTAGAGGCCAATTCTCTACTATATCTTAATTACTCGGCCTAATAAAATGTCACAACATGTGTGCTTATATATGATACCTGACCTCACCACTGCTGAGTCAAATAATCTGTTTTCAGGTACATTTAAAACAATTTTCAAACATTTATGATCTCAGTAATAATGCTAATCAGTTATTTAAATAACACCTAGAGACAGAAGCAGTCTAATTTGACTATTATTACTATCTACACATGACTATGACCAAGAACAAAAACATTGACTCTTTCTTTGGCTTGACACATACATATTCAATCCCTGCATTTCATTTCTTTGATAATACTGATTTACACCTCATTACTGAGGCTAAAATAGTAAATTCAAAAACATTTTTTATATCAACCTCATATTTCAACATTTTGATAAAATCCTTTTGCTTTTACCTTCTAATATTATTTCTAATTATGTGTTCCCCACTCAGTTCATTATTTTATGGAAATATTTAATTCACATCTCCCTAGATTATTGCCATGGAATCAGATTATTGTGAAGCAGATGTTTTGAGCCTGGTTCTTTGGAGGCAGCCATTTTGGCAGCTGGGAAGTTTTAACATTATCACTCAGGGAAGTTTGAACATGAAACATTCTGAGTCTTCTCAATAAGCACAAATGACCAATGAGTGAAAATCAAGCCCCAGCCAGGGATGTACTGGCAAGAAAAATAGAGAGTATACAGCATTCTGGTAGAAATGTGGCATATCCAATCATAGTAAACCACTGAAATAACTGGTTGTGTTGATCCTCCTGAGCCCAGTTGGAAGGCGACAAGGCAGGGAGTTAGCAATGAACCAGAAAATGAAGAAAGGACACGCTGACACAGTTGACAGAAAAATCAGGCACTTCTTCCACATCCTAAGATCTGCAACCCATTTTACCTGCCAGTAAACCCAATGAGGCTTTGGAAATAGGCTGGGAGCATAGACTCCTAGAAAACTCTCTCTTGAGAAGGTTTTAACAGTGCTGGTCAAAAAACAAACAAAAAAAAGATTTTCACTCCAAAGAATTCTGGTTGGAAGTAAGATAGAATGCAAAATGCATACAGAATGCTCATCAGTTCATATTACCTATGGTGTGTCAGAAGATGGGAACTTGCTTAAAAACTCAGAGCTAGTGAGTATGGTTGGAGAAGGCAATGGCACCCCACTCCAGTACTCTTGCCTGGAAAATCCCATGGACGGAGGAGCCTGGTAGGCTGCAGTCCATGGGGTCGCTAAGAGTCGGACACGACTGAGCGACTTCACTTTCACTTTTCACTTTCATGCATTGGAGAAGGAACTGGCAACCTGCCGGGGTCCAGCCCCAGCTGATCCAGGGTATTCGAAGCGGGGTCGGTGAGGGCGAGGGTCAGGATACAATAGCTTCAATTAGATATTAATTAAAGATATAAAGAGTAATAGAATAAGGATAGCTCAGTAGGAAAATTCAGTGAGAAAAGAGGCTGAGTAGCTTGGTTTACGCGGAAGACCAATAAAACTTCAAGACAAGAAGCTTGCACCACTTACGTAGGCCGCAGGCGTCCTTCCGTTCTCCCGAAGGAGAGGAGACACTGAGGCCTCCCCGGTCAGATCTTAGAAGCCCAGGCATAATTAGTAAGCATGGCAGGTTCCGCGCTCCAGATGGAGACTCAACCAGAGTGAGAGAGAGAGCGACATGGGGAGACCAGTATTTCAAGAAACTGATCCCAATTCTTTATTTTCCATGGTCTACTTTTATACACTGAGATGTTATGCAAAAGTCACGTGGGGTCAGCAGTCCTGACTTTTATCAAAGTCAGGTGCTTCATACAAATGTATGCAGAGGTTTTAGGGGTGCTACATCATCTTCTGGCCAGGGGGCCTGCTGACAATTTATGACCCTCTCCTTGTGACAGCGGTCAGTCAACCAGGACACTTATTTCTCCAGGGGTGATTATTCTTAAAACAGACACTACCCAAATAAAGTTACATTCCTATAGGGTGAGGGTGTAGTGGGTTTTAGTTAAGGAAAGAATTTACTTAGCCTAAGGTCTAACGTGATTAATATCAAAGGTTAATACTTATTTCTTCTATATATCCATTAATGTGTGTAAGGGCAGGGGATATGGAGACTTAGCAACAAACATTGGCTCAACAAATGAAAAACCCTTCACCAATACAATTTCTAATCAGCCCATTATACTTATACTAATAGTTTTCTAACTTTTCTAAGGAACCTGTTTTTAGAAGGTTTAAAGCATCTCGTGCCTCTCATGGTTGGGAGGTTGTAAGCAATCACATGTGGCCAGACAAGCCTGTCAGGCAGGCTAGAGAACCTTCAGAGGAGTTTGTAGGTTAAAACACTCTTATCACGCCCAGGAATTATTATTAACTGGAGCTCTAAGTTAACTCCTTCTCCGAAAGAGGTGGTGGGGTTCAGCCCCCCATAAAGTCAGAGGTGTAGGTGAGAGCACAAAGTAGTAAAGTAGGCAGGCTCTGGTTATGGAGGGTAGATGCTCGAGGATTTCCAGGGGGACTCCTGAGGCTCGATCCTGCCTTTGCGTATGTCGAGCCTCCTTCCTCATGACCTTTGCCATGGGCGGAGTACCTCACTCTGGCCCCCAACAGCAGCCCACTCCAGTGTTCTTGCCTGGAGAATCCCAGGGACGGGGGAGCCTGGTGGGCTGCCGTCTATGGGGTCGCACAGAGTCGGACATGACTGAAGCGACTTAGCAGCAGCAGCAGCAGTGAATATGATGGGATAAAAATCCCAACTATGTTTTAATGCTGTTCTCTGCTTCTCGTGTCAAGAAGGAAGAACTGAACAAGAGAAAAAGGTTAAGATAACAGACATTAGAGCGTTTCATAAAAGAGAAGAGCCTTCAAGAAAAAAGTTTTGGTATCAATGATTGTGATTTGTACATATAAGGATATGAGGGCCATTTTCCTTTCCCAAAGAGAGAAGTACCATTTTCTAGGGAGCCATGAGTCGGTATGTACAACAGTCCACAAAACAGAAGCAGCCCAGAAAAGCTTGTTCTTGCCAAGACAGAGCAGTGGCACCTTGAAAACAGTCACTGAAAGTGTGTATGGGAGTTGGAGGAGAAAGTTTGCAAGATCAAAGTCATGTTATGCACCGCTAAAACCTATCCTCAACAGAAAATTATCTAGAAGTTTGTGTCCCATGCCTATCTCCAAAGCCTCACTGGGTTTATTGGCAGGTAAAATGGATCAGGTTGTTTTAGGTTTATCTTCCTAGGTTAACCATGTGGCCATTTCTACTCTTAGAGACTTTCTGCTTCCTCAGTCACTACCCAGAGTACAAAGTACTCTCTGCACTTGAATAATCAGATCTGTCTAGAATTTCTTTTTATTCCAATACCAAGGCAGAGCCTGAGTAGATGTCTAAACACAGGGCTTCCTTCTCAAGAACTCTTTCCCCCATTCATTGCTGATCCTACCTCCAACTTGCCAGTCTGTCATAGTTCTGGGGATCTGTCTTAGTTACAGAAAAAGGAAACTGTCCTTTGAGTTGCCACATGTTTTCATAGCTTTCAGTTCCCTTGGGTTGTATAATTTTGAAATCTAAACCATTACTCTGTTTTTCATTGTAACAATCTTTTCCTAAGAGATATATATAGCAAGTTCTGACTCCTGACCAAATGCGAAATAAATCAGGTTTAGAGGAAATATAAAAGGAAAAGCCACTAGTCATTATTTCAGAAGTATTATCTCAAAATAATGCAAGGATCTTTCTGTTAAAAGGAAATTGAAGGCCTCTCCAATTGTCACAATACAATAAAACTGAAGAGAACCCTGATGCCACTGAGAACAAAGAATACCTTCAGATTAGAGAGAATGAGAGCTACATCATTTCATCACACACCAAATTTTGTTATCATTCAATAAATACTTAGTGAGCACCTGAGTGCCTATTCTGTATCAGGTTATAGTCTCTGGGGACACAGCAATGTATAAAAAAGGCAAAATAATCCCTGAATTAAGTGGAGCTTATATTCTTATGATAGGAGACAAATACTAAGGAATATAAGTAAGTGAAATGTAGTATAACAATGTTAAATATTATGAATAAAACAAGCAAGGATGAGAAATAAAACTAAGAAGTCTTAGAGTTTTAGATAGGCAAGTAGAACAAGGTCTCACTTGAAATAAAGATATTTAAATGAAGACATAAAAAATAAGGGAGAAAGTCATGTGGATTATAGCAGTGATGAAAACTGAAGATCACTGCTACTCAATTACACATTGCGCTAAAATTTTTACATGTTTTATCTAACTTCTCTTGATAACATCTTTATGACCCAACTACTGTGATGAACTTCATTCACAGATGAGAAGATAATTAGATAAATTCCTAATTTCACATAGCTAGTTCATGACAGTACAAATTTGAACACAGTACTATCTGATATAAAGTCCCTGAATGTGACTATGTTACTCTGCATGTAGCTTTTATACCTAAGAGTCTAGAAAGATGTTCAGTCAATTTCTAAAGAGACCCCTATTTTATTCACTAACTTAATTGAATTCAGATAATTGTGTTTAATATGTCTTTATTGCTCTGTTCATTCACTTTTCAGTTTGCACAAAGTTCATCAAAGATCAGCATCCTTGAAGTGTTTTAATTTTGGCCACCTTCTAGTCTTCCTATTCTTAACTTACCCTGGCCAGGGCCTTGGTTTAATCTACTACTCATCATTGTTTTGAGGGCTAGAGAATTTCGTGAAGCCCTTGTAATGAAAGACAAGCAAATTGGTTTTCCAATGTTCTCATGATGTTTCTTAGAATGAAGTACTGTTATTTTGCTTAAATTGATCCTTGTTTCAGCATAATTTCTGTGTGTGATTAGATTGAAAAACTCCCTCCCTATGAGGAATGAGTGAAAGAAAGAACAAAAAGAAGAAAACAAAGAATCATTCTAAATTCAGTAGGCAACTATCATTTTTAGAGAAAATTGGAAGGTAGTGACATTGTCTATAAATAGGCTCACAATAAGAATAAAGAGATAGTGGAACCCATTCTAAAATTCTGTTTCAACAAAGCTAACTCCTGTCTAAGACCATTGCCCATTTTATTTTCATGTGTGTTACCTTGGATTCTCATGATTCAATGAACATGATACACCCAATACATTAAATAGCCTGAACTCAGCAGAACACAAATTTGGAATTGCTATATTTTAATTCAGTCACTGCTTTCTCATGTCCTATGCCTTTACATACAAACAGCTAAGAGATAGATCAGCAATTGTATCTCTTAGAAAGATATCCAACCAAGAAATGACTCACCAGTTTTTTCTGCTCGTAGTCATTTCCAATATTTGAATGGTTTCTTGAAATTTCATTTCTTGATTTAGGAGTTCTGCTCAGGTCCAGTGAACAAATGGAGATTGTTTAGTACATACTGTCCTCAGACAAAACCACAACTCTGAGATAATAGCAGAAAGTCCATTCAAAACTCTGTAACAAAAATATTAAAATTATTTTGCTTTCAGGTAATGGCAGAGTAGCTTATATCAGAAAAATCTCTTACAAATAAAATTTTAAAATTCTAGACAAAATATTATAGAACCACTATTCAAAAGTCCTGGAAACTAGGTAGTATCTAACAGAGTTAGGACACTTGGGAAAAAGTAACTATAGAGGACGAGAGCCACATTATCTGTTTTATGATTTTTTTTTTTTCTTTTACCCATTAGGAGAGTCTCCAGATCTCCTGAGCTAGATGACAGAGCTTCATAGAACATGTAGATTTATTGGGATGAGTGGTCATAGGTTGGAGTTGAAGGCTTCTGGAACAGTATGAAATTAAAGAGGAAATCCTATAAAGAAGGAACCTACAAATAAGAAAATTCAAAATATGACTACATTCAATGCTAAAGTATTTAGCTAACTCTTGAAATTCATAGGCATAGAGAGAAATCTAAAAGGTACAGGGTAAATAAGAGCTGCAAAGTTAAAGGAGCTGATTAATGATTTCAGAAGCTGCTTGTCACTTGGGACACAGAATTAGGAACCCAATCAACCAGAGTGATAGAGACTTGATAAATACTTTGAGTTATACATAGAAATAATATTAAGACAACTTAGGAGTAAAGATCACACCCTAGAACCAAGAGATATATCCTTGTGCCAAGGGAAAAATTAAAATAAATGCATATGACAAAGCCTAAAACCAAACCTTTCTTTGATCATATGATCTCCAAGTAATTTAACTTCAGACCAATATAAAATGCAAAGTTCTACACAGACTGTATTACACAATGCATTATCTACAATGTCTATTAATCAACTATTACTTTACATGCAAAAAAACCAAGATATTCAGATATGTATATAACCTCAGATATGCAGATGACACCACACTTATGGCAGAAAGTGAAGAACTAAAGAACCTCTTGACGAAAGTAAGAGGACAGTGAAAATATTGGCTTAAAACTCAACATTCAGAAAACTAAGATCATGGCATCTGGTCCCATCACTTCATGGCAAATAGATGGGGAAACAGTGGAAACAGTGACAGACTTTATTTTCTTAGGTTCCAAAATCACTGCAGATGGTGACTGCAACCATGACATTAAAAGATGCTTGCTCCTTGGAAGAAAAGCTATGACCAACCTAGGCAGCATATTAAAAAGCAGAGACATTACTTTGCCAACAAAGGTCCTTCTAGTCAAAGCTATGGTTTTTCTAGTAGTCGTGTATGGATGTGAGAGTTGGACTATAAAAAAAGCTGAGAACTGAAGAACTGATGCTTGGAGAAGACTCTTGAGAGTCCCTTGGACTGCAAGGAGATCCAATCAGTCCATCTTAAAAAAAAAAATCACTCTTGAATATTCATTGGAAGGACTGATGCTAAAGCTGAAACTCCAATACTTTGGCCACCTGATGTGAAGAGCTGACTCATTTGAAAAGACACTGATGCTGGGAAAGATTGAAGGCAGGAGGAGAAGGGGACAACAGAGGATGAGATTGAGTTGGATGGCATCACCAACTCAACGGACATGAGTTTGAGTAAACTCCAGGAGTTGGTGATGGACAGGGAAGCCTGGCATGCTGCAGTCCATGGAGTCCCAATGAGTTGGACATGACTGAGCCACTGAATTGAACTGAAAGAAAAAGAAAAATTTACAAATACTAAAAAGAAGAAATATCTAATACAAAAATATCTAAAGATAAACCATAATTTGAAATTAATAGTCGAGAATATTAAAAAATTATGATACATATACTAAAGGCAGCTTGAAAATACTTAGATACAATAAGTAAAAAGATAAAAAAATTTTGGACATCTATTTAAAATGTAAGGAAAAGAAAACAAAATGGAAATCCTTGAAGTGAAAAATATAGCTTTTGAAATAAATTTGTTAGATGTGATTAACAGTAGATTGGCTACAAGTGGGAAAAAAATCAATGAACCTAAAGATAGGATACTAGAAGTTATTCAAATTGAATCAGAGAGAAGAAAAAAGGGTTGAAAAGAAATAAACTGGCACCAATGACTTGGGGATGGTATTAAGTGATCTACCGTATGTGTAACTAAAGTCTTTGAAATAGTAAAAGGAGAATGAAACAGAAAAAAACATGTGAAGAAACATTGGCCATGATTTTTCCATTTATAATCAAAACAGTAGTTCACATATTTGGAGGGAGGAGCTCAGCAAAATCAAAGGAGAAGGCAATGGACCCCACTCCAGCACTCTTGCCTGGAAAACTCCCATGGAAGGAGGAGCCTGGGGGGCTGCAGTCCGTGGGGTCGCTAACAGTTGGACAAGACTCAGCGACTTCACTTTCACTTTTCACTTTCCTGCATTGAAGAAGGAAATGGCAACTCACTCCAGTGTTCTTGCCTGGAGAATCCCAGGGATGGGGGAGCCTTGTGGGCTGTCGTCTATGGGGTCACACAGAGTCGGACACAACTGAAGCGACTTAGCAGCAGCAGCAAAATCAAAAAATATAAACATAAATCTCTTGAGAGTCCCTTGGACCACAAAGAGATCCAACTAGTCCATCCTAAAGGAGATCAGTCCTGAGTGTTCATTGGAAGGACTGATGCTGAAGCTGAAACTCCAATACTTTGGCCACCTCATGCGAAGAGTTGACTATTGGAAAAGACCTTGATACTGGGAGGGATTGGGGGCAGGAGGAGAAGGGGCAACAGAGGATGAGATGTCTGGATGGCATCACCAACTCGATGGACATGAGTTTGAGTGAACTCCTAGAGTTGATGATGGACAGGGAGGCCTGGCGTGCTGCAATTCATGGGGTCGCAAAAAGTCGGAAACGACTGAGCAACTGAACTGAACTGAAAGAAATCCATAACTAAGCTCTTTAAAGTCAAACTGCTTAGATTGAAGGAAAACAAAAACATAAAAGCCTTGGAAAAGAGATATATTATATTCCAGAGATATAGTAAGAATGATAACAGATACTGTCAGCAACAATGGAAACCTGTGAACAATAGAATCACATCTTTTCAATGATGAAAGAAAAATAAAACTGTCAACAAGAATTCAATATCCAGTGAAAACTTCTTTAACAAAATGAAAGCAAAACCTCTTTCTCAGATAACAGAAAGCTAAGATAATTCACCCGCAGACTCAGAGATACTATGAAAATGTGTCATGTGGAAGGGAAATAATATCATATGAGAAATCATCTCAACAAGAAGGAATAAAAAGCACCAGAAAATAATAAATATATAAATAAACTTTAAAGACTTTTTCTTCCTTTCCTTATTTTTTAAAGATTATTGAGTGTTTAAACAATAGCAGAACATTATAGAGTCGATAGCATATATATAAATAAATCACATAACAACAATATCTCAAGGGAAAACTGGGAGTAAATGAAACTATTCTAATATTTTTACATCATATGTGAAAAGGTAAAATATTAATTCAAAGACTAAAAAATTCAAGATAAATTATAACCAATACAGTAATCATAAAAGAATATGATGAGCTATAGTTTAAAAGGCCTTTAAAGAAGGAAAAATAAAATACTAAAATGTGTTTGTATACAAATATATGTGTGTGTTTATATATAAGATGTCAGGAGAAAAGAAAGAAGAGCAAGGGAAGAAGGCAGAAACTGAAAACAGATATTAAACTTATGGGTAATGCCAATTATATAAATTTTTATTTATTTATATGAATGGAATAAACACTCTAATTAAAAGGCAAAATTTATTTAAATATTAATCACTACCCAACTAACTGTTGTTTTCAAAAGATGACTTTTAATAAAATCAAACAGATTGAAAGTACAGTGTGGAAAAAATATCAAGTAAACAGTAAACATTAAGTAAAGTCACATTTTTCTACTAATCTCACAAAAGTACACTTCAAGACAAAGCATATTACCACAGACAGGAAGGTTTATCTTATAGTATAAATTTGTCAATTCATCAAGAAAATAATAACAATACTAAATGGAAATAGAGAAACACACGATCATTGTAGATTTTAACATCCTCTGTCTGATGACTGATAGAACAAGTAGAAAAAGATTAAGCTTAAATATTAAAGATTTGAACAAGACTGTCTTTAAACTCAAACTAAATTACATTTAAAGAACATTCACACAATTTCATAATTCACATTTTTTACAAGTACACAATAACATCCATCAGAAGAGACTATGCACTGGGCTGTGAAGCAAATTTCAAAGAATTTCAGTCACACAGAGGATGTTCTTTCCATAATGGAATTTAATTATAAATCAACAGTAAGATAAGTAGCTGCTGCTGCTGCTGCTAAGTTGCTTCAGTCGTGTCTGACTCTGTGCGACCCCATAGACGGAAGCCCATCAGGCTCCACCATCCCTGAGATTCTCCAGGCAAGAACACTGGAGGGGGTTGCCATTTCCTTCTCCAATGCATGAAAGTGAAAAGTGAAAGTGAAGTCACTCAGTCGTGTCCGACTCTTAGCGACCCCACGGACTGCAGCCTACCAGGCTCCTCCGTCCATGGGATTTTCCAGGCAAGAGTACTGGAGTGGGGTGCCATTGAGTAGACTAATCCCCAAATATTTGGAAACCCATCAGCAAAGTAACAAGTTAAAAGCAAGTTATATAATATTGCTAATTGAATGCTAATGAAACATAGTTTTTGCACATTTCAGGGGATGTTGTGAAAACAGTTATGAGAAGGAAATTTAAAATTTTATATGCTTATATTGGAAAAAGAATAAAGCTACCTTCACAAGAAGCTAGCAAAAGAAGAATAAGTAAAAAGAAAGTAAATAAGCAATATAATAAAATAAACAATTTTTAAAAATTCAGAATCAATAGAATACAAAACAAAAAGGAAGAAAATCAAGAAAGCCAAAATTTGTTGGTCATCTGAAAAAATAACAAGCTTATTGGTGAATCTCTAGGTAGAAATGATGTATGATTTCACACACACATCCATATATATATATACATATATATATATGAATTTTTTTCATATGTTTGTAACGTGAAAAAAATTTATAATGATGAAAAAGACCAAACTGGGGTCACTCAGCATACTGATTTTGAGATTAATCTATGTTATTAGATGCATCAGTAGTTCATTTCTTTTTATCATTGAGTAGCATTCCATTGTATGAATATACCATCTTTTGGTTAACCAGTCACCCATTGATGGATTTTTGAATTGTTTCAAGTTTGAAGCTTCCATTAGTACAAGTGTTATAAACATCCGTGTACAAGTATTTGTGTGGAATTTAATAAATACTAGGAGTTAAAAGAGTGGGTCCCCATACTAGGTATATGTTAACTTATTAGAACCTGCAAAACAGTTTTATAAAGTAACTGTAGCATGTTTACTTCTATTATTGATGTATAAGAGTTCTAGCTGCACCACATCCTCACCAATATTTGCTTGATATGGTCAGCTTTTAAAATTTAAGCCATTCGAGTAAGTGTATACTAATATCTAATTGTGTTTTAAATTTGTTTTCCCTCGTGACTGATTTGAACATCATTTCTACGGTGATTGGCCATTTGCATAACTACTTTTGTGAAGGATCGCCTCAAATTTTGCCAATTTTTTATTTTTTATGAAGCATACAAGTTTTGTTGATGTTTTGGATGATTTTCTTACAAAATATAATTTCATGGCTGCAATCACCATCTGCAGTGATTTTGGAGCCCCCAAAAATAAAGTCTGACACTGTTTCCACTGTTTCCCCATCTATTTCCCATGAAGTGATGGGACTGGATGCCATGATCTTCGTTTTCTGAATGTTGAGCTTTAAGCCAACTTTTTCACTCTCCTCTTTCACTTTCATCAAGAGGCTCTTTAGTTCTTCTTCACTTTCTGCCACAAGGGTGGTGTCATCTGCATATCTGAGTTTATTGATATTTCTCCCATCAGTCTTGATTCCAGCTTGTGATTCCTCCAGCCCAAAGTTTCTCATGATGTACTCTGCATATAACTAAAATAAGCAGGGCAACAATATACAGCCTTGACGTACTCCTTTTCCTATTTGGAACCAGCTTGTTGTTCCATGTCCAGTTCTAACTATTGCTTCCTGACTTGCATACAGATTTCTCAAGAGGCAGGTCAGGTGGTCTGGTATTCCCACCTCTTTCAGAATTTTCCACAGTTTGTGTGATCCACACAGTCAAATGCTTTGGCATAGTCAATAAAGCAGAAATAGATGTTTTTCTGGAACTCTCTTGCTTTTTCAATGATCCAATAGATGTTGGCAATTTGATCACTGGTTCCTCTGCCTTTTCTAAAACCAGCTTGAACATCTGGAAGTGCATGGTTCAAGTATTGCTGAAGCCTGACTTGGAGAATTTTTATTACTTTACAAACAGGTGAGATGAGTGCAATTGTGTGGTAGTTTGAACATTCTTTGGCATTGCCTTTCTTTGGGATTGGAATGAAAAGTGAACTTTTCCAGTCCTGTGGCCCCTGCTGAGTTTTCCAAATTTGCTGGAATATTGAGTGCAGCACAAAAGCTTTTATTTGAAAGTGATTTGATGGCTAAGAAAAAAACCTAAGGTATCTAGAAAGCAACTGTATGAACTAATCACAAAATTAGTAATTTCACTGGAGATAAAGGGATATAAATTCATTTTTAACATTTTTACATGCTATAAGCATTTTAAATACTATAAGTGAATGATAAAAAATGAAAAAAATTTTAAATTCTTTTCATGAAAATATTGAATTTATAAACTCTTCAGGAATCAATTTAACAAAAGTTGTATAAGAGCTTTTCTTTGAAAAGTACAGAAAATTAGTAAGGATTAAAGAAGAGGTGAAAAATGGAGAAATTTACTCCAGTGAATCGGAAGAGTCAGCATCATCAAGATGTTGGTTCTTTCCAAACTGATCTATAGATTAAATTCAAATCCAAGCCAAATTCTAGCAGGATATTTGCATAAGAGCCAGCATACTGATTATTGTTGTATCATTTTTGCTAATAAGAACTTTTTTCATTATTTAGGAGTTCTAAGTTTTAAACTGGTTTTAGAAAAGGCAGAGGAACCAGAGACCAAATTGCCAACATCCACTGGATCATAGAAAAAGCAAGAGAATTCCAGAAAAACATCTATTTCTGCTTTATTGACTATGCCAAAGCATTTGACTGTGTGGATCACAATAAACTGTGGAAAATTCTGAAAGAGATGGGAATACCAGACCACCTGACCTGCCTCTTGAGAAATCTGTATGCAAGTCAGGAAGCAACAGTTAGAACTGGACATGGAACAACAGACTGGTTCCAAATAGGAAAAGGAATACATCAAGGCTGTATATTGTCACCCTGCTTATTTAACTTATATGCAGAGTACATCATTAGAAATGCTGGGCTGGAAGAAACACAAGCTGGAATCAAGACTGATGGGAGAAATATCAATAAACTCAGATATGCAGATGACACCACCCTTATGGCAGAAAGTGAAGAGGAACTCAAAAGCCTCTTGATGAAGGTGAAAGAGGAGAGTGAAAAAGTTGGCTTAAAACTCAACAGTCAGAAAATGAAGATCATGGCATCCAGTCCCATCACTTCATGAGAATTGGATGCGGAAACCGTGGAAACAGTGTCAGGCTTTATTTTTGGTGATTCCAAAATCACTGCAGATGGTGACTGCAGCCATGAAATTAAAAGACCCTTACTCCTTGGAAGGAAAGTTATGACCAACCTAGATAGCATGTTCAAAAGCAGACCAACAAAGGTATGTCTAGACAAGGCTATGGTTTTTCCAGTGGTCATGTATGGATATGAGAGTTGGACTGTGAAGAAAGCTGAGCGCCGAAGAATTGATGCCTTCAAACTGTGGTGTTGGAGAAGATTCTTGAGAGTCCCTTGGACTGCAAGGAGATCCAACCAGTCCATTCTAAAGGAGATCAGCCCTGGGATTTCTTTGGAAGGAATGATGCTAAAGCTGAAACTCCAGTACTTTGGCCACGTCATGTGAAGAGTTGACTCATTGGAAAAGACTCTGATGCTGGGAGGGATTGGGGGCAGGAGGAGAAGGGGACGACAGAGGATGAGATGGCTGAATGGAATCACTGACTCAATGGACGTGAGTCTGAGTGAACTCCGGGAGTTGGTGATGGACAGGGAGGCCTGGCGTGCTGCAATTCATGGGGTCGCAAAGAGTCGGACACGACTGAGCGACTGAACTAACTGAACTAACTAAGTTTTAAACACATCCTGTGACTCAACCATCAGAACTCAATATAAGCATCTGTCTTATCCACAAAAGTTTTCCAAAATGAGACAGGCTGGGACTTGGGACCCTTATACTGGAGTGCCTGTACTTGGACAAATGTCTCTTGGAGCAACATAATACAAAGAAACTGTAAGGGACTAAAAATCACTGCATGCAAGCACTGTTGATACAAATCATGAATAAGATAACAAGGCTAACTTCTGGGGTGCCAGGAACAAATGCAGGGTACAGCAGTTGAAACCTGTACACAGCATTACCAAGAGGGTGGATAGACCACCTAAACTACTCCTCTGACCAACACACTAATCTGTCACTACCCTCATCCTCTTTAAGAAACCAGCCTGCACTCCTCCAGAAGCAGGGAGCAAGCAACAGAACCTGTTTCTTGTTTTTGTTCCCTCTAATTACAGTTTCTCTGGTGGCTCAATCAATAAAGAATCTGCCTAAAACATAGGCTACTTGGGTTCAGTTCCTAGTTTGGGAAGAAAAGGGATTGGCAACCACTTCCAGGATTCTTGCCTTGAGAATTCCGTGGCAAAAGAGCCTGACAAGCCCCAGTCCATGGGGTCACAAAGCATTGGACACTTTTACTTCACTGCAGCACTGAGTCCCAATAAAGCCAGCCTTGTCTGGACTCTCATCAATTTCTATTCAATAAAGAGCCTAAGAAACTGAGTCAGTAAAAAAACTACCATCTTCATTGTGAAGTTTCTCAAGTTTTACTATTTCACAGTTTACTTTTCCAACCAACAGGTCATGGAGCAGGTAAATAGATGACCAGCCTTTGCTATTCTGTCCCCAGTGGTGTTTGGGATCTTCTTCAAGTCATTTTTCTGCCTTTTTCAGGTCACTATTTCCATTATCTTATTCTGGATTTCGCAAATCTCTCGGAGCTGAGCACAACTAGTTCCTGAATTGAACTCCTGAAGTTTTTGATTAAAAGCCCACATAGAAGAGACAAACTTAGTAACTGTAAGTTGTTTTGATGACAGATGCTTCAAGTATGGTCTTTGGGTTTTTTTCAACATGCAATACTTTTTTCAAAAACAAAATTTATTTCATGGGAATTACACAGGCAGTGTTTTTCTCAGAACATTTTTATTAATAATTTTCAATTTTCTAAATGCTATTCCATTGTTCTGTAGATCAGCAAGACTCACTTCAAAAAAGCAATTCTAGAGGAAATCAGATACAGTTTTGCTTCTTGAGACTGGCCTAGTGTTATTCCAATATTTTTTATGTATAACACACCTGGCACTTCTCATCATACCAATCTTTCTGAGAAAATAAGTTCACCACTTCAGTCTAGGCTTTTTTTCTGTTGTCTTCCCATAAGATGCTTTTTCTTCCCCAACTGTGATGGTGCCTCTCAGAGACTCAAAGGGCAGCAAGTGTATTTTAAAATTATTCCAGATACCTTTACCCACCACAGACACTGTATCCAAAGAAATAAAATGTGCTTGGAAAAAAAAAAAAATTTTAAAATCGTCTCCTGAAGTTGTGGCACTTCAGTTTAAACAGGATTTTTTTTTTCCCCTTTCTTAATCTCCCTTTAAACTGTTATCCTTTTCAAATTTGATTCATGTAGCTGCTGGATAAAGAAGTTCTTTTAAATAATTGCCAGGAGAACAAAATAGGAATCAAAGTGTCAAATTCCCTAACATTATTTTGTAGGTAGCCTTAAATACTTCTTTAATGCCTACGAGAAATCAAATATTGGTAATCTGTCGCTGTCCATTTCTCTCTTCCCAGATAGCTAATGACATGCATTATACTTCCCTGACTATGTGTACCTTTCATTTCGTGCAAAGCCTTTAATCCTTCTCTTTTTAGATAAAATGCCATAACTATAGTGTAGTAGGTTAAGATTGATTGACAAGTGCATATAATTATGGCTTCAGTCGTGGAGTGTGTTTTACAGTTGAAAAAAAATGCACAACCTTGAAAATAAAGAAGTGCCCTTTCTCTGGGATAAAAGGATCATATCAAATTGGTTCATTTCTTTGCTAGAATGAAATAAAAGATTTCCTATAACAAAGACCACCACCCAAAAGGCTGCTGGAGGATGTCTTTCCTGACTAGATAATGCTGTGCCAATAAGGAAATCAAAAGAGATAAAAGTGGAATTTGAGGAGTTTGTCCATTTTACTTCATTTCCCATTCATAGTTCATACATAGTTTGGAACAAAAAGAGACAATAGCAGAAAAAAACATTAACATTCAAAAATTTAATTTATAAAATGTATAAAAGGATAAAGTTTGTATATTAAAACTAAGGGTCACACTAGTTAAACAAGCTTCCCTTACTTTCCTCCTGGCCTTAGACCAACAAAACTGAGAATAAATTATGTTATATTTCCTTAGTTTTAGTATTCCATTTCAATCTACTAAATACAAAAATATTTATAGATTTAGCATTTTGAGTTAAAATAGGACTGAAGATTCCAGTTGAAAACCTTAGATCTGAGCACTCAGTGGAAAGAGAGAAACTCCACCCCCTCAGTGGTGGGTATGGTCATTGTGTGTAGATTTGCAGGTATGTGTGGTATTTGCCCACCCACTTAGATCAGTCACTCAGTCATGTCCAACTCTTTGCGAGCCCGTGAATCCCAGCACGCCAGGCCTCCCTGTCCATCACCAACTCCCGGAGTTCACTCAGACTCATGTCCATCGAATCAGTGATGCCATCCAGCTATCTCATCCTCTGTCGTCCCCTTCTCCTCTTGCCCCCAATCCCTCCCAGCATCAGAGTCTTTTCCAATGAGTCAACTCTTCACATGACGTGGCCAAAGTACTGGAGTTTCAGCTTTAGCATCACTCCTTCCAAAGAAATCCCAGGGCTGATCTCCTTCAGAATGGACTGGTTGGATCTCCTTGCAGTCCAAGGGACTCTCAAGAGTCTTCTCCAACACCACAGTTCAAAAAGCATCAATTCTTTGGCGCTTAGCCTTCTTCACAGTCCAACTCTCACATCCATACATGACCGCAGGAAAAACCATAGCCTTGACTAGATGAACCTTTGTTGGCAAAGTAATGTCTCTGCTTTTTAACATGCTATCTAGGTTGGTCATAACTTTCCTTCCAAGGAGTAAGGGTCTTTTAATTTCATGGCTGCAGTCACCGTCTGCAGTGATTTTGGAGCCCAGAAAAATAAAGTCTGACACTGTTTCCACTGTTTCTCCATTTCCCATGAAGTGATGGGACTGGATGCCATGATCTTCATTTTCTGAATATTGAGCTTTAAGCCAACTTTTTCACTCTCCACTTTCACTTTCATCAAGAGGTTTTTGAGTTCCTCTTCACTTTCTGCCATAAGGGTGGTGTCATCTGCATATCTGAGGTTATTGATATTTCTCTCGGCAATCTTGATTCCAGCTTGTGTTTCTTCCAGTCCAGCATTTCTCATGATGTACTCTGCATAGAAGTTAAATAAATAGGGTGACAATATACAGCCTTGACGTACTCCTTTTCGTATTTGGAACCAGTCTGTTGTTCCATGTCCAGTTCTAACTGTTGCTTCCTGACCTGCATACAAATTTCTCAAGAGGCAGATCAGGTGGTCCAGTATTCCCATCTCTTTCAGAATTTTCCACAGTTTATTGTGATCCACACAGTCAAAGGCTATGGCATAGTCAATAAAGCAGAAATAGATGCTTTTCTGGAAGCATTATTTGAGCACCCACTAGAGGCCAAGCAATCACAAGATTGCCCTTCAACTCTAAACTCGGCTAATAGAACCTCACTGTGTCTTCTTTTGGCTGGCTAAACATCTGTTTCCCTGAAAATATAATTTCAGATGACTCCTTATTTTGAAGCCCTGGATGTTGTCTGTGAAGACAAGCATGTATAAGGCCCATGATCACCTTTATCCTAGATATCATTCTTTTATTCATAATGACTCAAAACCCATGAAAATATAATTTAGCCACATCCTGCCCTAAGAATTCTTTGAAGAACTGAGGTGTCTTCCATCTAATGAGGAAGAGGACATGTAGTCGGCGAAAAAGAATCAGAGAAATATTTTGCAACCTCTAGTACTTTAAGAATAATCTTATCAAATACTTAGCTGTCACTTTAGAAATCAGAAAACAACATCCAGAAGCAATTGGTGGTTAATTAGAGAAGGTTAATTTGAGAGGAGGAGGAGACTGGCCCAAAGTCCAAGATATGTGTCCAACAGGGTCAAATCAAGACTTGGTAAAATCTCTCAAGAAGAAGTAGAGGGCAACTGAAAAGCAAAAGGGCAGTCAGAGGAACATCCAGAGTAACAGGGAGGAACTTTTGTACCAGGGACTTCCCAGGTCATGGGAAAGAGAGAAAAGAGGTGCTGTAAGACAAGAAACAAGAAATGCCAAATCTAGTTGTAAGAAATATTTTAGCCATAATAGCAATGGAAGGAAAGATGACTCGGAACTAGCGTTTTTTGGATTAGGTGCCAGTGGACCGTGATGAAGAATACAATGTACACCTTGGTATTACCGTCTTGATTCAGGCTAATGAGTCAGCAGTTCACCCACTGATACTTTTGTAACACTACTGCAAATGTCAACACAATGAAAAAAATAAATAATGCTTTAGTATTATTATTAAAAAAAGCTTTGATCTCCCAGATCTCCTAGAAAGGTCTCTCTGGGGACTCCCAGGAGTCTGCAGATCTAACTTAGAGAACTGCTTCTTGTATTTTATTTTATGATTCATATGATAATCACCTTTTCAATATTCATTCAAAAGTGAGGTTTCTCACCCTCCCATGACCATGCTGTATCATGGGGGTGAAAATGCTAAGGCAAAGGGCCTGGTCAGTTCAGTTCAGTCATTCAGTCATGTCTGACTCTTTGTGACCCCATGGACTGCAGCACATCAGGCTTCCCTGTCCATCACCAACTCCCAGAGTTACTCAAACTCATGTCCATAGAGTTGGAAATTCCATCCAACCATCTCACCCTCTCTCATCCCCTTCTGTTCCCACCTTCAATCTTTCCAAACATCAGGGTATTTTCCAATGAGTCAGTTCTTCGCATCACGTGGCCAAAGTATTGGAGGTTCGGCTTCAACATCAGTCCTTCCAGTGAATGTTCAGGACTGATTTCCTTTAGGATGGACTGGTTGGATCTCCTTGCAGTCCAAGGAACTCTCAGAGTCTTCTCCAACACCACAATTCAAAAGCATCAATTCTTCAGTGCTCAGCTTTTTATATAGTCCCAACTCTCACATCCATACATAACTACTGGAAAAATCATAGCTTTGACTAGATGGACCTTTGTTGGCAAAGTATTGTCTCTGCTTTTTAATATGCTGTCTAGGTTGGTCATAGCTTTTCTTCCAAGGAGCAAGCATCTTTTAATTTCATGGCTGCAGTCACCATCCATAGTGATTTTGGAGCCTAAGAAAATAAAGTCTGTCACTGTTTCCATTGTTTCCACGTCTATTTGCCATGAAGTGATGGGACCAGATGCCATGATCTTCGTTTTCTGAATATTGAGCTTTAAGCAAACTTTTTCACTCTCCTCTTTCACTTTCATCAAGAGGTTTTTTAGTTCTTCTTCACTTTCTGCTATAAGGGTGGTGTCATCTGCGTATCTGAGGTTATTGATATTTCTCCCAGCAATCCTGATTCCAGCTTGTGCTTCATCCAGCCCAGCGTTTCTCATGATGTACTCTGCATATAACTTAAATAAGCAGGGTGACAATATACAGCCTTGACAGACTCCTTTCCCAATTTGAAACCAGTGTGTTGTTCCACATTCAGTTCTAACTGTTGGTTCTTGACCTGCATACAGGTTTCTCAGGAGGTAGATAAACTAGTCTGGTATTCCCATCTCTTAAAGAATTTTCCACAGTTTGTTGTGATCCACATGGTCAAAGGCTTTGGCTCAGTCAATAAAGTAGGAATAGATGTTTTTCTGGAACTCTCTTGCTTTTTTGATGATCCAATGGATGTTGGCAATTTGATCTCTGGTTCCTCTGCCTTTTCTAAATCCAGCTTGAGCATCTGAAAGTTCTCAGTTCACATACTGTTGAAGTCTGTCTTGGAGAATTTTGAGCATTACTTTGGTAGCATGTGTGATGAGTGCAATTGTGCGGTAGTTTGAGTATTCTTTGGCATTGCCTTTCTTTGGGATTGGAATGAAAACTGACCTTTTCCAGTCCAGTAGCACTGATAAACACTGATAAATGCTGGTTTAGTGCTTTCTGAATCTCACAGATTTAAGGCTTTCATGAGTGACTTCAAGGATTCTTTGGAGATCCCACTCCCTATAGCTAGGGACTGTTCACTTAGAGTTCCCTTGACAAGCTGGATACGTCTCTATTCTAAAAGTGACATCTTCCTTCTGAAATCTCTAAGATTCCAGCTAACATCAGCTTCTCTCTGTCCAGGCTATTTATTCTAGAATTTGGTGACATTTCAGTCTGTTCTCTGTCCTAAGGGATTTGTCTTCAGTTCTGAAAATTTTCTCAAATAGCCAACTGAAAGATTTCTGAGTTACAATGGTGTAGTTGCTTAGTTAACCACTGTCCATAATACCAGTTAATCATAAACTACCTGAAAACATCATTATGCTAAATGAGATAATTATTTAATCACTGTAAATGGTCTTATGCTATGCTATGCTAAGTCACTTCAGTCTTGTCCGATTCTGTGCAACCCCATAGACGGCACCAGGCTCCCCCATCCCTGGAATTCTCCCGGCAAGAACACTGGAATGGGTTGCCATTTCCTTCTCCAGCACCCTTAAATTAACTGTGTTTATATGCTACCTTTGACCCTGTCATACAATACTGTCAGTTATTTTGCCTATTTTTATAATCAATAGAATTTACTATGAACAAATTCACCACAAGATAACCAAAACCATTTTTTAGAATGATCAGAATAAAGTGTTTGAGCACTGTCTATATTTTGTTATTAACATAGCATACTTACATTTGCATGTATACAAACATAAACATATATTTTCACAAAATTGTATTTATAACTATGCATATACATATATATTATTTTATATAATTATAGATTTTAGCATTGAAACTCCCAACAAAGGTCCATCTAGTAAAGGCTATGGTTTTTCCAGTAGTCATGTATGGATGTGAGAGTTCGACTATAAAGAAAGCTGAGCACCAAAGAATTGATGCTTTTGAACTGCGGTGTTGGAGAAGACTCTTGAGAGTCCCTTGGACTGCAAGGAGATCCAACCAGTCCATTCTGAAGGAGATCAGCCCTGGGTATTCATTGGAAGGACTGATATTGAAGCTGAAACTCCAATACTTTGGCCACCTGCTGTGGAGAGCTGACTCATTTGAGAAGACCCTGATGCTAGGAAAGATTGAGGGCAGGAGGAGAAGGGGACGACAGAGGATGAGATGGTTGGATGGACTCGATGGACATGAGTTTGGGCAGGCTCCGAGAGTTGCTGATGGACAGGGAGGCCTGGTGTGCTGCAGTTCATGGGGTCACAAAGTGTCGGACACGACTGAGTGACTGAAATGAATTGAACTGATATAATTATAGATTTTAGGATTGAAACTCTAAAAGTTTTAGCTATTTTCATGAAGTTTTCTTAGAAAAAGTTACCTCTATATTGAACTTGTATCAAAATCTCAAATAAATATTTCAGTAAGATATATGAAGACAGTGATTTCATATTTCAACTGGTTCATCCAATAATATATATCCACTGAAGTTTAGCAGTATTATAAGAAGAGTCTCATCTTTCATAACATTCCTAAATCTCAATAAAGTATTTTAAATAAATTTACTTTAATTAATACAAGTAACTCTTTATTAAATTTAATTTAAATGCTTATTTAAGACTTAATTTAAAGTGCTGCTCTCTAAATTGTGTAGCCTGACCATACAAATGGTCTTAATGCCAGAAATGATTGTACTTTAAAATCCTCAGGGGAAAAAACAGATAAAAAGAAAAATGGATCAGCACATACTTTGTAACTAAACCATTATTTACTTACTAGGTTTAGTACACAAGAGGGATATTGTCAGAGCACTCACTGCTGTGATAAAATTAAATCATGTCAGCATTTTTCACACCCAACAAAAGAAATATGTAATAAATAGAGAATTGTGCTTCCTTTTAAAGGAGAAAAAATCACCTTCTCAGCTCAATAGCCTACTGTAATCTGGTGATTAAATTCCAAGGATGAGTGATCTTGAGCTGCCATAAAAATACAAAGTGTATCCATATATTGGATTTTATTAATCTCCTGATTTTGACTGCCTTGGTTTCATTCTTGGAATAAACTAGAAAAGTCCATTTATGCTTACATTCTAAAGCATAATTACTATGATTAAAAAGTTGTGGTAACTTATGATCTGTAAAACTAGTAAATTATATCCAGCCTGTAAGTAGAACTAATTATAAAGCTGTTGCTTGATTAAGGTGTTTATACTAAAGAGTATTATAGGGATTAGTCCAAAGCTTTACATCCTGCAGCACAGAATTAATATGCAGGATTTAAACACTCAAATTAATTCAGGTGCAGCAAACAATTATATGAAATAGGAACACTCGACTGAGCTAATGACCACACCAGTCCACCAAGCTAATTTATAATCATGTAATATTGACCTCTCTGCGTGTTCACACAAGGACTGTTCTCATGCTAATTTCTGCCTGCAAACCACTGTCATAGCCTTGTGTCTAATCATCACAGTGATTAGTCCCAGGCTGGAAGCACTAGTACCTAATATTATTGTAAATTTTGTCATAATGAAACAACTCATATTGCAAGAAGTTAACTGGAAATGATAAACTATGTCATCATCACCAACAAGAAGAAGCATTTAGTAAGAATTTACTATGAGCGTTTCTTGTCTCCAGAGAACAGTCTAGCTGTGCTCCACATCTGACCTCTGTGCGTTTATCAGCTAATTGGAATAAATACATTGAAGGAGAGAGAGAGTCTAGGTCAAAATGATAGCTAGTCCAGCTTACGGTTTAAGACTCCTATATATAAGCTAGTCAAACCACATCTTAGTCCAGGATTTATTTTAAATAAATAAATGCAGTCTAGATCCCCTGGGGCTTATTCATTCAAAATGTTCAGCAAACAATTAAGTTCTGCCTTGTGCATTTTAGACAGTTTTTAAAAAAGAAAAATTGCTAATGCAGTCTTTGCTCTGAGGAGTTAAGGAACATGCACTTTAACAGGAAATTGATTGTATACTGATTTGAGAATATTAACATAAGAGAGGCACAAAGAAATATGTGAGCTCACACAGAGGAAAGCTGTCTTACACAAAGCATTAGGCCAAGAGCCCAAAGATAGGAGTCAGATAGAGTCTAGCTTGTCTTACTAGCAGTGTGGGTTTAGACACCTGCTTTCCTGTACCTGTGCCTCACTGAAATAAATGTTTTATTTTAAACAGATCTAAAAGAGATGTTGATTTGGGATGAAAGCTAATATCTTGTATGCATATTAAGACTCATTCTTGCTGTCACTGGGTATCCCACCAAAGACAGGAATGGCAAAGTGATCAGTAAAGACAGACTACTTGTCTTATTTCCTAACATTTCTTTCTTACATATTTAAGTATTTATTTATTTATCTACTCATTTGTTTATTCATTTATGGCTGCTTGGGCCAGAAACTTTGAGAGATGGTAATGCAGCAAGAATGAAATATTTATCTTCTCCCAATGGAGAGTTTTTAATTGCTAGACCTTCATTCTTTTCAAGGAAGAGTAAACACTGTTGCAAAAACTCAGAGGCTGTTTCTGATGAGTCATTAAAGTTCTGTGTAATGGGTCATATCAAAGTAACAAAATTAGAAGTTTGAGGAGGTTGCCCTCAAGGGAGAGTTGAAGTATATCTGAAAATATGTTGAAGGGAAGCAGCAGAAATGAAAGATTCTCAGTCCAGGGTTCTAATGCCTGGCCCTGGATATGGTGGCTTTTAAATGCTGAGGCCCCTAGTAAACCCAGGAACACCGTGGGACCTAAAATCTGACTTCAGTTGGCTGAGAGACAACTCCTTTAAGAGCAGTGATACCAGAGGTGCACTGACCGTAACACAAACGGGGGCTAATCTTTAAGAACTCTTAGTAAGTACCTCCTAGCGGTAAAATATCGGGATGTTTCCACTGTCCTCCTCCCCGCAGTTTCCGTTGTGTTGGATGCCTTTGCAGTGACTGAAATCATATTTTCAGGAGGTAATACTAAAAAACAACAGTTGTTCCCTGAAGAGGAGAGAACTGTAAAATTAATAAGTTGGTTTCTGCCATATATCAGAATCAGTCATAGGTATACATATGTCCCCTCCCTCTTGAACCTCCCTCCCCCTCCCGCCCCATCCCAACCCAACCCTCTAGGTTGTCACAGAGCATCGGTTTCAGCTCCGTGAGTCATACAGAAAATTTCCACTGGCGATCTATTTTTACATATGGTGATGTACATGTTGATGTATGGCAGAAATCAATACAATATTGTAAAGTGATTATCCTACAATTAAAAATAAATAATTTTTTAAATCTTAAAAAAAAAAAGCTAATAAGTGGAACAGACACTATTAACAGTTTTCACCAAAATGTGCACTGAAGAATTCTAGGGTTCTTAAATATTC
The DNA here is from genome assembly GCF_003369695.1 of Bos indicus x Bos taurus. Taxonomy (NCBI): domain Eukaryota; kingdom Metazoa; phylum Chordata; class Mammalia; order Artiodactyla; family Bovidae; genus Bos; species Bos indicus x Bos taurus. The sequence goes on from NC_040082.1 coordinate 82,713,919, forward strand.
TTTGAAAACAAATTATTAAATCAAATAATTCTGGGGAAACTGTATAAGTGAGCTACCTCCTCGAAGAATAACATAGCACATTAAACTATTAAATGTTTCAAGGAGTTTTGACCTAAAAATTCCATTTAGCTTTGTTAACACAAACTTTTCAAATTTACTTACAAAATTCTGTTTTGAAAATTTTTGAAATATTAACTAACTTTTTTAAGGATACTAGTAGTTTTTAAACTACTTTTTAGGAAACACTGGTGTACGTGAATGGCTCTACAACTATTGCAAAGAGGAAATTGTAATAAAAAAAACATAAGGAGATGTTTAACAAATCACCTACGTTAAAGTGACTTGAAAACAAGTGATAGCTTTATAAATATTAGGTATCCTTATATAAAGAAATGTTGTAAACAATTTGGGGAATAATTTGGAAATGCAACTTTTTCTCCTAATGGAAGTTCTTTTTACACTAATAAACATAGATGGGTAATCCTAGATGGACTACAGGATTCCATACCATATCAAATTATATGGCATTTTTTAAGATACAAGTATTAACAACTGATTTAACTTATTTCCCCCTGTAAAATGGATTCTCTGAGCAATTGTGTCTCAATTGATTGCTGTTTTAAGATGAATGCTCCTAGTTTGCCAGGATATTGCCTGTAAACAACTGTTTGATTTGGGCATACTTAGCAAAAGATCCAGAGAAGGCAGTGGCACCCCTCTCCAGTACTCTTGCCTGGAAAAATCCCATGGATGGAGGAGCCTGGTAGGCTGCAGTCCATGGGGTCACCAAGAGTCAGACACGACTGAGCGACTTCCTTTTCACTTTTCACTTTCATGCATTGGAGAAGGAAATGGCAACCCACTCCAGTGTTCTCGCCTGGAGAATCCCAGGGACAGGGGAGCCTGGTGGGCTGCCGTCTCTGGGGTCGCACAGAGTTGGACACGACTGAAGTGACTTAGCAGCAGCAGCAAAAGATCAAATCTGTAGGTGAGATAAGCAAAGTTGGCTATATATCAAGTAGATACAATCTGTGTGAAAGGTAATAAACTTAAAGGTGGAAGAGTAGGATAAAACATTTGAATGAAGATAAAATAAGTGGCAAACTTCAGCAACATTCTTATGGAACTAGTCAAACTGTATAGAAATATAAACAGTGACTAGGGCATCTAGATATGAGGGGAGCAGGGATTGGTACAAATTCAAAAATATTTCCAGATAAACAATTTAGCAATTACAGGCAACTTCATATATTTTTCAAAGCTGCTCTCAACAGAGAACTCAGTATGAAAAAAATACCAATTTCTTTTGCTTAGGCCTCTTATCATTCTCCTTTTGTTTGCTTATATCAGATACTTCCCTAGCCAAAGATGATAAATTATGGAATCATCCTGATTGGCATGCTAAGGTACATATCTGGTGGGGTTGTTGACTTTCATAAAAGTCTGGAAAAGTCAGTCAATTTACATTTGAATTGACTTTCATAATCTTTGTCCAAGAGATTTAGAATTTATTGTGAAGGATTCACAAATTTATGGAAACTTGATAAGTACAGAAGTTTGAAATTTACAATTAGGGGCCTGCAGACCAACATTCATCACATGTTATATCCTTAGAAAATGGATTAATTCAGATCCTGTGTGTTTTCTCCTTTTTGTGTGTTTTCTTAACAATTTTTGGATTATGCTGATCATTGCTTTTGATAACTTTATTTTATACTTGTAAACTAGTGTATTACTGGAATGTCTATAATGTCCATTACATACTTAATTTTTGAATATGCCAAAGATATTCAAAATGAAATGTATAGATAGAAAAAATAATTGTTGATAAAAATGAACAAAAATTAAAATATGGTAGGAAAGGTTGAAGATGGTGGCATAGGAAGATCCCAAACTTACCTCCACCAATAGACACAAGAAATCTACAACTACATATGAAATAATTCCTTTTGAAAGGAACCCGAAAAGTGGATAATCAAAATCTTCACAACAAAAGGAAAAAAGACAACGTCAAGATAGGTAAGAAAAGTAGAGATGATCCCTCTAAGGAAAAACCACAGGCTGACCACAAGAATCCATTATCAGGAAGGATCACAAAGGTAGTTATTTTCCCTGAATCACTTGAGCTCAGCATTTGAGCTCCATATCAGGCACCTCAGCCTTTAGGTCCTCACACCATGTATAAAAGTAAACTCAAAATGGATTAAAGACCTAAATGTAAGATCTGAAATCATAAAACTCCTAAAAAACACCACAGGCAGAACAGTCCTTGATATAAATCATAGAAATACCTTTTCTTGGAACAGTGTCCTAAAGCAAAAGAAATGAAAGCAAAAATAAACGGGACTTAATTAAATTTAAATGTTTTTGCAGAGTGAAGGAATCCATGGACAAGACCAAAAGACAGCCTACTGTATAGGAGAATACATTTGCAAATGATATAATCTATAAGGAGTTAATATACAAAATAGATAAACAGCTCATACAATTCAATGTCAAAAAAAAAAACCCACAAAGAATTCAATTAAAAACTCATTTGAGGACCTGGAGAGACATTTTTTCCAAAAAGATACACGGATGACCAACAGATACATGAAAAGATGCTCAACATCACTAATCAGAGAAATGCAAATCAGAATCACAAGGAGATATAACCTCATACTTGTCAAATGGCTATTATCAAAAAGTCTACAAATAATAAATGTTAGCAAGGATGTGCAGGAAAGGAAACCCCAGTACACTGATGGTGGGATTGCGAATTTGTGCAGCCACTTTGGAAAACAGTTGCAGGGGCCTCAAAAAATTCAAAATACAGCTACCACATGATCCAGTGATTCCACTCCCAGGGACATATCTGCAAATGAAAACAGCAATTTGAAGAGACACATGCACTCCAATGCTCAGAGTAGCATTTACAATAAACCAAGACATGTAAGCAGCAGCTGAGGGCTCATCAACAGATGAATGGATAAGGGTGTGTATGTATGTATGGAATATTGCTTAGCTATAAAAAAGAATGAAATTCTTTCTGAAAAAATGCAGACAGACATAGAGAGTATTACACTTAGTGAAACAAATCAGACAAACACTTTTTCACTTATATGTGGAATATAAAATATAAAACAAACAAATGTATAACAAAACAGAAAGAGTCATAGATATAGAGAACAAACGTGGTGACCAGTGGGGAGAGGGAAGAGGGGATGGTTGAGATAGGGATAACGGACTGAGACACACAAACTGGTATGTACAAAATAAATAAGCAACAGTGATATATTATACAGCATAAGGGAATATAGCTTGTATTTCTTGTAATATTAACTCTTAATAATTTTAAATGGAATATAACCTATAAATATATTGAATCACTATGCTGTATACCTGAAACATAATATTGTAAATCAACTATATGGACACCTTATCTTTGACAAAGGAGGCAAGAATATACAATGGAGAAAAGACAATCTCTTTAACAAGTGGTGCTGGGAAAACTGGCCAACCACTTGTAAAAGAATGAAACTAGAACACTTTCTAACACCATACACAAAAATAAACTCAAAATGGATTAAAGATCTCAACGTAAGACCAGAAACTATAAAACTCCTAGAGGAGAACATAGGCAAAACACTCTCCGACATACATCACAGCAGGATCCTCTATGACCCACCTCCCAGAATATTGGAAATAAAAGCAAAAATAAACAAATGGGACCTAATTAAACTTAAAAGCTTCTGCACATCAAAGGAAACTATCAGCAAGGTGAAAAGGCAGCCTTCAGAATGGGAGAAAATAATAGCAAATGAAGCAACTGACAAACAACTAATCTCAAAAATATACAAGCAACTCCTACAGCTCAATTCCAGAAAAATAAATGACCCAATCAAAAAATGGGCCAAAGAACTAAACAGACATTTCTCCAGAGAAGACATACAGATGGCTAACAAACACATGAAAAGATGCTCAACATCACTCATTATCAGAGAAATGCAAATCAAAACCACAATGAGGTACCATTTCACGCCAGTCAGAATGGCTGTGATCCAAAAGTCTACAAGCAATAAATGCTGGAGAAGGTGTGGAGAAAAGGGAACCCTCTTACACTGTTGGTGGGAATGCAAACTAGTATAGCCACTATGGAGAACAGTGTGGAGGGTCCTTAAAAAACTGGAAATAGAACTGCCTTATGACCCAGCAATCCCACTGCTGGGCATACACACTGAGGAAACCAGAATTGAAAGAGACATGTGTACCCCACTGTTCATCGCAGCACTGTTTACAATAGCCAGGACATGGAAGCAACCTAGATGTCCATCAGCAGATGAATGGATAAGAAAGCTGTGGTACATATACACAATGGAGTATGACTCAGCCATTAAAAAGAATACATTTGAATCAGTTCTAATGAGGTGGATGAAACTGGAGCCTATTATACAGAGTGAAGTAAGCCAGAAAGAAAAACACCAATACAGTATACTAACACATATATATGGAATTTAGAAAGATGGTAATGATAACCCTGTACGGGAGACAGCAAAAGAGACACAGATGTGTAGAACAGTCTTTTGGACTCTGTGGGAGAAGGCGAGGGTGGGATGATTTGAGAGAATATTATTGAAACACGTATATTATCATATGTGAAACAGATTGCCAGTCCAGGTTCAATGCAGGATACAGGATGCTTGGGGCTGCTCTGGGATGACCCAGAGGGATGGTATGAGGAGGAAGGTGGGAGGGGTGTTCAGGATGGGGAACACGTGTACACCCGTGGTGGATTCATGTTGATGTATGGCAAAACCAATACAATATTGTAAAGTAATTAGCCTCCAATTAAAATAAATAAATTTATATTTAAAAAAAGAAAGAAAGGAGCAAAGCTTCAGCAGCTTGGCTCTACCGAGCTAACCTTGCACTGTACAACAGCCAATAAACCTCTTTGCTTCAATTAAAAAAATAATTAAAAATAAAAAGGGTTATAATCAATAGAACTTCATAATAAGCTTCTACTAAAAAAAAAAAAAATACACAGCTCTCCTATACCCAATGACAATTACTGTTATTGTTAGTGAACTATCAAAGGAAAGAAGCAAGGAAGGAAGGGAGGAAAGGAGGAAGGGAGAGAAAAAGGGAGGAAGGGAGAGAAAAAGGGAGGAAGGATGGGAGGACGGAAGGGACGGAGGGAATCAGAAAGGAAGAAGGGGAGAGAAAAGTATTGGGACGACTTCTAGAAAAAATGTTATTTGGAAAGATTCCAGAAGAAATATTGGAAAATTGGGGTACCCACCCAGTCATTTAGACCAGTCAATTCTAATAAGTAGTAGAATAATAAGTGCCAAAATTGGGGTATTTCTCCATGTGCTGGGATATCAGTTTTACTCAGACTACCCTTCAGACAAGTCCAGAAAAATGCAAATTCTTTATAATCTCTTAAATAACATGATTACCCATTATGAATCCCCATACTCTAAGATGAATCCCCATACTCTAGATAGAAGAAAAGCTGTTATTGAAATCCATGATTTAAAAATTATGCTAAAAAAACCCTTACCCAATACAATAATTTAGTCATTACCAATAATATTCAGTTGGTTTACGTTTTTAAAAGCATCAGTATTTAAGTCACATGTTTTTATGTAGAGATTGGATGAGGCCTAGTGTAACTAAGGCAGTGTCAGGAGGAGATCCTTGCACACAAATTGCACCCCTGCGCTATCATGGGTTCCTACGCTCTGTGGCAATGAGCCTTGTCCACTGAGTTGCTGCTTGACCTGCTGACATTTAAACCTAACTTCCCTTCCCCCTTCTCTCTTCTCTACTCTCCCTCCTTTCATCTTCTTCTTCGTCTTCCTCTCTCTCTCTCTCCCTCTCTGGCCAACTCTCTGGTACTGGCATCATTCTGGCTCTCAGAACTGCCATGTCTTCTGGGGAACTCCAGGTCTGGAAGTGGACCCACTCCCAGCTATTGTGGGAGTGTATCCCCAGGCCTTGAGCTCCTGTCCCCAAGTAGTCCACAATGCAGCTTACTTCCAGCTGCACTGCATGCGTGCACACTCAGTCCCTGTCTTGTCCAACTCTTCGCAACCGCATGGACTGTAGCCCACCAGTCTCCTCTGTCCATGGGATTTTCCAGGCAAGAGTACTGGAGTGGGTTGCCATTTCCTACTTCAGGGGATCTTCCAGATCCAAGGATTGAACCCATTTCTCTTGTGTCTCTTGCCTTGGCAGGAGGATTCCAGCTGCAGTAAAATCCTTTAAGGGTTTAACTGAAGTTCTGAGTCCTTCCCATGATGCACAGGATCTAAGAGCTACACAGAACACTAAACTCTAGTCTTCCATCTACCATGCTACCATTATATGCCACTGAGTACACGTGACAGGAGGTAAAAAAGGAAATAGTGGCAGATTTGTTTTTTCTTTTTTTTTGGGGGGGGGGGGTTCCAAAATCACTGATGACAGTGACTGCAGCTATGCAATTAAAAGACGCCTGATCCTTGAAAGAAAAGATATGGCAAAGCTAGATAGCATATTAAAAAGCAAAGATGTTATTTTACTGACAAAGGTCCATCTAGCCAAAGCTATGGTTTTTCCAGTAGTTATGTCTGGATGTGAGAGTTGGACCATATAGAAGGCTGAGCATCAAAAAATTGATGCTTTTGAACTGTGGTGCTGAAGAAGACTCTTGCGAGTCCCTTGGATAGCAAGAAGATCAAAGCAGATAATCCTAAAGGAAATCAACCCTGAATATTCACTGCAAGGACTAATCCTGAAGTTCCAATACTTTGGCCTCCTGATGTGAAGAACTGACTCATTGGAAAAGACCCTGATTCTGGGAAACACTGAGTGCAGGAGGAGAAGTGGATGACAGAGCATGAGATGGTCAGATGATCACCGACTCAGTGGACATGAGTTTGATCAAACTCTGAAAGGTAGTAAAGGACAGGGAAGCCTGGCATGCTGCAGTCCATCTGGTTGCAGAGTCAGACGTGACTTAGCGACTGAACAACAACCCTTGACAGTGTCACTTCCCAGACAGGCACAGGCGAGAAGCAGCCTGAGAGCTCCTTCCATGTTTTTAACCATGAAATAGACAAACCCTCTTTCTCTAGGCGTTCCCTCTAACACTCCCATCTCCGATTGGGCAGGTGGTATACATGTAGTCTTCATCTTCTGCTTCCATCTATCCCCCAATATTACCCAAGTATCTCAGGACCAAAACATGAGGTATCCACGTGTTTTCCTACCTTACATATAACTTACAGTTCTCCCGGCATGGTAACTGACATGATAATGGAGGAAATATAGGGATTTAGGGGGAAAAAAAAAAAACATTCTGAAAAGTTTGGTTTCCCAGACTATACTGACTATACCAGACCATACCATACAACACTGTCCTATAAATCCTATTTTGAATGTCTGAAGCAAAATATTATCTTTCTTTCTCTCTACACGTCACCTGTAACAAGCCTAATCTATCACTTTCACCTGTCTTCAAGTGATCAATAACTGTGGCTCAGGGAGAATGTCATGTGCACGAAAACAAGATGCAAAACAAACTGTGTTAATAATCTCAGACTTCTCTCCATTTTAAGGCTTGCATTCCTCTGATAGAGCGAAGAGAAAGCAAGAGTGTAAACAAAGTCCTGTGGAGCTCTCCCCATCTGTTCTTTTTCTGGTGGCTTCTTACTCTTTTCCCCTTTTCCAGTGTAACTGGGAACAGTTACACTGCTGTGAGGTGATAACTCAATATTAACCTTAAAGCAATGGTGACAGAGGTGATCCTGGTAGAAACATCTTCGCTCAGAAGCTCTGACCATATTTCACTTTGTGTGCTCTTAGATTTTTGTTCTGAGCTGACCTTCAAGTACCAGTCTGCAAACAGAAAAATAAAGGCAAGAAAACTATACGCTGAAACTACCAAAGGCAACTGACTGCAGAGATGCACAAAAAATGCCATCTAGTAGGAGACAATGACCTTAAGAATACATTAATGAACAAATAACCTCCAATAACTCTGGCCAAAAGGTTATTTATAGTCATCTTTGACTATATACATACACTTCTCTGGCTATCTGTGCTTCTCGGGTTTTCTTACTTTACTGTTATTATCCAGAAAGTGGGAGTGTGAATGGATGAGACAGAGCAAAAAATAATCAGATAATAACAGAATGATCATTCTTGGGATTTTCCCTCTTGTGAACCTCTCTCTTGAATTCATTCTTTATCTATGAAAAGGTCTTCTCTGGGCAATTTCTTTCTTTCTTTTCTTTTTTTACTTTGCAGCCACACCACACAGCATGTGGGATCTTAGTTCTCCTGCCAGGGAGTGAACTTGGGACCCCTACAGTGAAAGCAGAGTCTCAACCATTGGATCACTAGGGAAGTCCTGGCAGTTTCCGCATATAAATGTTCAAAACTCTGTTAGGTGTTACACGCGGAACAGAGATGAACAAATCAGACTATCTTGCTTTAAGGATCCTGCAACCTATTGGGTTGGACCATCAGGCACATAAATATCTAAAAACAAAGCAGGGACATGGAAGAAGTACACAAAAACATGAGAGCAGAGAGGAAGGTGAGATTAAATTTTAACTACAGAAGCTAGACTAGATTTCATAGATAAAATCACCTCCAGCTAAGCTTTGAGCAGGTGGAGGACTTCAATAAACAGAAAGAAGAATATATTAGATTTAAAAAAATGTAAGCAAATCTATAGTTGGATATTTTGTGGTAGGAGTATTTAAATGAAATTAGGAGTAACTCAGTGTAGTATGCTGTGGAAGGCACAGGAGGAAACGGGGAACAGGAAGTTTAAAACCAGGAAAATAGTTTGAGTTAAATCAAGAGGTACTTAAGCATTTAATAAAACAACTTGAACTTTATTGTGCAAAGCACTGGGAAGGTAGCATATTATTGAGCAAGAGAATTGCTTGATCTCAAAGCAAGGATATGAATATAGGTCGATACAACTGTTTTTTGTTTTTTTTGTTTTTTAATGAGGAAAATATAAATAGTATGGCTAAGACAAAAAAATATGTTCTTCTTCTGCTTACATGAGTTTTTATTCTTTCTCCTGAGTTGGACACAATGTCTCTAAAGAATAAGTAAACAGTTTTCAGAGGGTATCATTGATGCTTTTTATGGAGTAGTCTTTAAAATGAGAACCCTTGATTTCTAATCTAGCATTGAAAGGTTACCTAGCAAAAAAGCACATACAAAACAGTTTTCTGGCAAAAGATTTTCCTATGCTAATAACTTGTTTGTAATTTTGGAAGAAGACTCCAGGATCTAACTCATCAAGTACAGTTTCCATGAACTTATCATTCTTATGGAATTTCATCCCTGGAAGTTGGAAGTTAGGAATGGAAGGTGAGAGAAAAATAATCGACTTGAAAATTAAGACACTTGGCCAGGTGCTAGGCCCCGCAGGCCCTGACTGTTGCCTTAAAATAAAATGATTACTCTATCACCTCTTCTACCTGACAAACTGGCAAGAACTTATTCATGATTCTTTCCTATTAAAGAACAGAGCAGGCACCCCTGGAGCACACAGGCTAGCAACGGTGGGAGCAGCTCGGGATGGGATCTGGAGACGACAAGGACTCTTAGGTGTGCAATCTCCCACTTGAAAGGTCTTGAAAATAGGATTGGAAAAGGAAATAGCAACCCACTCCAGTGTTCTTGCCTGGAGAATCCCAGGGACGGGGGAGCCTGGTGGGCTGCCGTCTATGGGGTCGCACAGAGTCAGATACGACTGAAGCGACTTAGCGGCAGCAGCAGCAGCAGCAGCAGCAGCAGAGAATAGGATGACTTCATGGCAGGAACTCACCTGCATCTCTCATATGCTGAATTTCTTAAGCTAGAGCAGATATTTCTTAAAGTTTGTGTGTACTAATAGCTGTTCATTTCCCTGAGATGGGCTAATTTGCTTCTTATTTGAGACATAATTCTTTCTTAGAGCTATACTGATTGCTAATGATGTAATAGGAAGAGACTCTCAAACAATATGCATTTACACATGGTAAGTATTAACTTGGGAAAGATTCTTTACTGATTTCTGCAAAACCTTATTGAGCTCCCTCTGTTTGGATAGTTGATCACATTTCTGTAGAAGTTTTAATTTTATCATGGGTTTTATCTCCTTTGCTTTACCTCCCTAACAATATAACTTGAGAAGGGAAGGTGCTATAGCCTCCAATTCACTCTGCTTGGTATGCTGGAGCCAAGTGCTTAACTTCTCTGAAATCACACAGTAATAGAGCCATACAAAAGACTTAAGTCTTTTAACTCTAATCTGTCTTTGCTCATTGGATGATATGTGAGTAGCTGCATTAGAATCCTTCAGATGTTATCATGTGAATAGTTTTCAAAGTATATAGACCTACCCTTTTCTGTCTGCTTTTTCTCTTTCCTGGTGTGTTGGTCTGAGCTTGAAATGCAGCCTTTCCATTCAGGACTAAAATAAGTGTCTTTCCTTTAAGTCTCTGACTTTGAGTATTAAGCTATACTCTCCTACTCCTGTATTTATCAGATAGGTAAGATAGAAAAGCCATTTGAATGATGTGTTTTCTGGAGAATTATTTCTTTGCAGTGATTTTCCACATCATTTTCCCTAAGGGACTGATAAAGATCACAAATAAACCTGACTGTGCTTTGTATTAGGCATTAGTTATTGTTTTAGATGTTTTCCCTGGCTCCTGCAGACGCTAATCAAACATCTCTCAAAGGAAAAAGTATGCTCCTCATTTGTCACTTGAGAATGTTATGAAAGGCTCACCCTTTCAGCAGATGGGATGGTCTTTCCTCAATGATTCCATTCTTCTAAAATGTCTATATTTGTCTACTATTACTGTATTTATTGAGATAATTAACATGTTCTATAGCAAATGTGCATAATTTACTACTTCCAGGATTAAGTTAGACAATAATATTTACTTTGGGTTGGACTAACACCTGAATCTTGGAAAGTTTTAAATTTATTCAGATAATTTGGGGCTAGAAAATTGGGATAACTCTATTTTATCCCAACCTTTTATTTTATCCCAACCCATCTTGTGCAGCTTGGTTTAAAATGAAGTTATTGAATATTAAAAAATAAAAGAGTAAACTTTTTATGACTTACAAGGGCAATAAAAGTGCTTGTTGGAATGTGTGGCTTATGAACTAGGCACAGTACAAAGTAACATAGGTATTTACATATAAAATACAGTACAATAAACTTGAATATATAACAATCTTGAAATCTATGACCATAGATTACCAGTTTAAATAAGATGAGGAAAAGAGAAAAGGAAAGCAATCTAATCACATATTCTCTCTGTTCTGTTTCCATGTCTTTTCTTTGGCTTTTCTTGTCTCCTCAATTAATTCTCCATCTGCACTGGGTATTAAAGAAATATTGTATTGATACAGTGTTAAACAGCTGTTAGGTCCTATATTTTTATGTTTCTTATGCTGGATTTGATGTCTGTAAGTCTAATTATTTCTAAAGTAGAAACACTTATTGGTACAATGACATTTTAACTACCATAATGATTCACCCCTTAGCCAGCAGCTTGGACTACACTCACTATTGGGAGCTATTTAACCTGCTAAATAACCTTGTATAAATCCAGACTTGCTGTCCCAGGTAAGCTTCCAAGAATGATTTCTGTAGTCAGAAACTATACTAAAACTCAGAGAGGGAAATGCTATTTCTTTAAAATCACTTATCACACAATGAAATTATTTTTTAACTAATGCACATCTCTTCCTACTAGAATGTAAGCTCTATGAGAGCATCGAAAACTCTGCCTGCCACAGGAGATATTTATCAATATCTGTTGAGTGAGAGAATGAATGAATGAGCAAGAACAGAGCAAAGTTAGCAATTTGTCTGGATACTTTCAGTCAACATAGAAGAATGAATGGAAAAGAGAGACATAACTGTTTAGATGAATTACTCATTACTATTTATCAATTCCCTTTGATAATATTTTATTCCAATGGTTATAATTTTTCTTCAATAATTTACACCATTTTTTATTTCTAGTTGTTCTAGAATTTTTACTTTATGTTTCTGTTATTTTTTAATAGTGTTACTTCATTTAACCTTTAAATATTCTAAATAAAAATGCTTTAAATCTTTGTGTGACTCTTTTTTATCAGTAACTTTACATGGAGTTAACTTATGCCCTAATTGTTATTTATTTTTCTTTCTTAGCATTACATGATTTAATTGATTTTGGAATTTTAACTTATAGTTTATTCTGAGAGGAAATTTTTATTTTTATCTTTTTCTGGGTTTTATTGTTGTGTCTTGGATGATGTTTTTTTCTAATCTTTTTAAACTTGATAAGGCTTATTTTCCAGCATAGCATATAGTCTAGAGAATGGCTACGGTACACTTGATATGACATGTATTCTGCTGTTATTGGAATGGATCAGTCTATAGATGTCAAACAAGTCAAGTTGGTGATAATGTATTCAAGCCTTCTATATGTTTGCTGATTGCCTAATTATTCTTTTCATGACTGAGAATAGGTATTGGAATCTCTAATATTGTTGAATAGTCTATTTCTCCTTTGAGCTATTTCACTTTTTGCTTCATGTATTATGGGGCTCTGGTTCTACATGTGTACAATTTGTAATTGCTATATCTTCCTGATATGTTGATCCTCTTATTATTAAGAAATGACTTTATTTCAAGTAATATTTCTTATCTCAAAACCTTTTTCTAATATTAATATATCCAGTATAGCTATTACAAGGACCTGACCAACCTTACAGAATACATTTTTAAGAAAATATTTTAACAGAGCTTAAGCAAAATATTTTGCTCCACTCTTGTTCTGGTGTTCTTTATATGAAGGTACCTTCAAACACTTGATCACTAAATTGATTTGGGAATCTAAAAGAAAGAATTGTATACTCCATATTTATCATACTTTGATACACAGATGTATAGTAATATGTGTAAATAATTATCCTTTTCATGTGAAATATTTCTGAAGATCATCTGAAATATTCCCCTCTGTTGAAACACTACTCTCTGAAATCAATTACTGATTTATTTATTTATTCACTACTCTCTGAAATCAATTACTAATTTATTTATTCATGAAAATAGTCTAATAAATACTCCTAAAATGGTTAGAAATAAAATTTAATGCACTTTTACATTCAAATTCATAAACATTTACTCAACTATATAGGAACATTACATAGAAAGCACATAACTTTAAATACTTTTTTTGGCATAGTCTATAAACTCAGCCTTGAGATCAAATTGCCAATATCCACTGGATCATGGAAAAAGCAAGAGAGTTCCAGAAAAACATCTATTTCTGCTTTATTGACTATGCCAAAGCCTTTGACTGTGTGGATCACAATAAACTGTGGAAAATTCTGAAAGAGATGGGAATACCAGACCACCTGCTCTGCCTCTTGAGAAATCTGTATGCAGGTCAGGAATCACAGTTAGAACTGGACATGGAACAACAAGCTGGTTCCAAGTAGGAAAAGGAGCTCGTTAAGGCTGTATATTGTCACCCTGCTTATTTTAGTTATATGCAGAGTACATCATGAGAAACGCTGGACTGGAAGAAACACAAGCTGGAATCAAGATTGCTGGGAGAAATATCAATAACCTCAGATATGCAGATGACACCACCCTTATGGCAGAAAGTGAAGAGAAACTCAAAAGCCTCTTGATGAAAGTGAAAGTGGAGAGTGAAAAAGTTGGCTTAAAGCTCAACATTCAGAAAACGAAGATCATGGCATCTGGTCCCATCACTTCATGGGAAATAGATGGGAAAACAGTGGAAACAGTGTCAGACTTTATTTTTCTGGGCTCCAAAATCACTGCAGATGGTGACTGCAGCCATGAAATTAAAAGACACTTACTCCTTGGAAGGAAAGTTATGACCAACCTAGACAGCATATTGAAAAGCAGAGACATTACTTTGCCAACAAAGGTTCGTCTAGTCAAGGCTATGGTTTTTCCTGTGGTCATGTATGGATGTGACAGTTGGACTGTGAAGAAGGCTGAGTGCCAAAGAACTGATGCTTTTGAACTGTGGTGTTGGAGAAGTCTCTTGAGAGCCCCTTGGACTGCAAGGAGATCCAACCAGTCCATTCTGAAGGAGATCAGCCCTGGGATTTCTTTGGAAGGAATGATGCTAAAGCTGAAACTCCAGTACTTTGGCCACCTTATGCGAAGAGTTGACTCATTGGAAAAGACTCTGATGCTGGGAGGGAATGGGGGCAGGAGGAGAAGGGGACGACAGAGGATGAGATGGCTGGATGGCATCACTGACTCGATGGACGTGATTCTGGGTGAACTCTGGGAGTTGGTGATGGACAGGGAGGCCTGGTGTGCTGTGATTCATGGGGTCGCAAAGAGTCAGACATGACTGAGCAACTGAACTGAACTGATGAACTCAGCACAATGACTATTTTGGTAAAAAAATTTAAATACATAGAGACCAGCAGATTTTATTTCCAGATAATCAACTAATTGGTCAGGTCCTTGAAGAAAAAGTATAATAAACTGCATAGCAAATATCAAATACACTATTTAATGTCACTTTCATTACTACTTTCAAGATAGATCTGTGCTAAACTACAATCAATATTAAGAGAGAATCTATTCTGTTTTTAACAATATTTGGAATGGGGGATATTACTTGCCAAAATAACATTTCATTGGCTTTGGATAAAATGACAGACACTGAGAATATTGCTTTTCTTTAAAAATATAACAAATATTTACTAAGTGGCTACTATGTTCAAGACCCTGTACATAGCACTGGACATATATATATATATATATATATATATATATATATATATATATACATATACACACACACATATATATATATATGCATGCTTTCAAAGTGCTTCCCCCTTTCTTTCTTCTTCTTTCTTCCTTTTTCATTTTCTTTTTTTCCCCCGCAGAGTAAGCTCCTATTGCAACTCCCTGCTTCAAAAATCCATTTAATATATAGTCCTCAGATAGAGAACGTATCAGATATTAAACTTATAAGAACAGATGCTACACTTGATCTTAGCCAAAAAGGCTGAGAAGAGCTTTCTGTCTAGTTAGGCTATCTGCTATCGGAGAAGGCGATAGCAACCCACTCCAGTACTCTTGCCTGGAAAATCCCATGGACGGAGGAGCCTGGTGGGCTGCAGTCCATGGGGTCACAAAGAGTCGGACACGACTGAGCGACTTCACCTACACTTTTCACTTTCATGCATTGGAAAAGGAAATGGCAACCCACTCCAGTATTCTTGCCTGGAGAATCCCAGGGACTGGGGAGCCTGGTGGGCTGCCGTCTATGGGGTCGCACAGAGTCGGACATGACTGAAGCGACTTAGCAGTAGTAGCAGCAGCAAGCTACCTGCAGGTAAAACATGATGTGATAAGTGCTGTGACAAGAACACGCACAAGGAGGAACAGTCACCATTGGGAGTCTGAGAAGGCCTCCTGGATTACAAGTAATACAAGTAATGAATGGTAAATAGGAGTTCTTCAGCTAAAGAGGCAGAGATAGAAAAGATACCCCAGGCTGAAGTAGTAGTATGCATAAAATACTTTTAGGAGAAGATATTCTATTAAGGAAAAAAAAATTTATTTTATTGTAGAGTGGCAAAATTGGAAGTACGGAGAGAGGTAATAAATATCCTACCACAAACTAGGTGAGAAGGAAGACAGCCTATTCTTAAGTAGCATGAAATGGACAAGAAGAGAAATGGATGAATTAAACAAGCTTGGGGGGGTGGGGAATTGACATGATGCATTTATTTCTTGAACGTGCTGGCCAAAAGAGAAAGAAATGAGGAGGATTCCCAAAGAAGTGGCTTGAGTATATAGATGAACGGCTTGCCATTTTTTGGAATTAAAAAGTCAAAAAGAATCATGTGTAGTTAGTGGGGAAGCAGGCAGCAGGGATTTTCAGAGTGAGTCCTTGTAGGCAAAGTGATAAATTTGACTTTTAACATGTTAGTTTAAAGGGAAATACATGGTGGATATCCAGATGTCAGATAAACTTGTTCTGAAACAGGAGAGAAATCTCTGGAAATACAATTTTTTAAATTATCAGATTATATCCTTAGCTATGGAGTTATCTATCTATAGACAGCAGAAATGATAGCCAAAGATAGATCTTGAAAACTTAATTGGCAGTCTTAGGAAGAAGGGCCAGTGATGAGATTGAACAGGAAAATGAATCTAAAGTGTAGAAAGACAGGAAGGACTAATATTGCAGAAGCAAAAAATGAGTTAGCTATCAACTGTGGGCAAATAAGGTATCTGCTCTTTGTCTTCAGATGCATTTGGTGACTTTAATAAAAACAGAATTCATGGAGGGGTTCTGACTACTACAATACTTCAGGGAATGGAGAATTCAGAAAGTGATATAGAACTAATAAAGGAATTACCTCTTCCTAATTGAAATAAATAAAATACAGAAAAAAATACTTAAATACTAAAATGTGCCATGCCAAAATATAACTATAGAAGTTCAAAACATTCCACCCCAAAATATACCACTTTGGCATAGTGATTATTTTGAGCTGTAGGTACTTGAAAAGCAACAAATGCAGGGAGAGGCTTTCTCTGAACTCCTCTTATCTACCTAAAGACAGATCCTCCAAAAGGAACTCAGTTGTCATAAATCCCCTACCTAGAAGTTTCATCAAACAGGAAAGATTGATGCTTATCACAGGAGGGGAGGGGAGAAGTTGACATGACTCCTGAACAAATTTTCCCACAAACTATCATACTTCCCATTTGTTCTTCTAAAGGCTCGTCCATCTTTCCTAAAAGCATTTCCTTTTCCCTAAGAAACCTACACTCCTCCTCCCATTTCCCTATTAAAATGGTATTTAAGCCTGAATTCCTGTCCATTTTAGCTCATTAATTCCTACAATGTCGATGTTCACTCTTGACATCTGTTTGACCACTTCCAATTTGCCTTGATTCATGGACCTAACATTCCAGGTTCCTACGCAACACTGTTCTTTACAGCATCGGACTTTACTTCCATCACCTGTCACATACACAACTGGCCATTGTTTTTGCTTTGGCTCTGTCTCTTCATTCCTTTTGGAGTTATTTTTCCACTCTTCTCCAGTAGCATATTGGGCACCTAATGAATGACCTGAGGAGATCATCTTTTAGTGTCATATCTTTTTGCCTTTTCATACTGTTCATGGGGTTCTCAAGGCAAGAATTCTGAAGTGGTTTTCCATTCCCTTCTCCAGTGGACCATGTTTTGTCAGAACTCTCCACCATGATCCATCTGTCTTGGGGGGCCCTACATGGCATGGTTCATAGTTTCATTGAGTTAGACAAGGCTGTGGTCCATGTAATCAGTTTGACTAGTTTTCTGTGACTGTGGTTTTCATTCTGTTTGCCCTCTGAGGGCTAAGAGGCTTATGGAAGTTTCCTCATGGGAGAGACTGACTGTAGGGGGAACTGGGTCTTGTTCTGATGGGCAGGGCCATGCTCAGTAAATCTTTAATCCAATTTTCTGTTGATGGGTGGGGCTGTATTCCCTCCCTGTTGTTTGACCAGAGACCAAACTATGGTGGAGGTAATAAAGATAATGGGAACCTCCTTCAAAATGTCCCATGCATGCACTGCCCCACTCAGTGCCCCTGACCCTGCAGCCAGAAACCGCCAACCCAGGCCTCCGCCAGAGAATCCTGGTCACTCACAGGAAGGTCTGGGTCAGTCTCTTGTGGGGTCACTGCTCCTGAACACGAATGGGCAAATTTAACACAGATGACCATTATATCTACTACTATAGGCAAGAATCCCTTAGAAGAAATGGAGTAACCCTCATAGTCAGCAAAAGAGTCCAAAACTACAGAATGATCTCTACTCATTTCCAAGGCAAACATTCAATATCACAATAATCCAAGTCTACACCCCAACCAGTAATGCTGAAGAAGCTGAAGTTGAACAGTTCTATGAAGACCTACGGATCTTCTAGAACTAACACCCAAAAAAGATGTCCTTTTCATCACAGGGGACTGGAATGCAAAAGTAGGAAGCCAAGAGATACCTGGAGTAACAGGCAAATTTGGCTTTGGAGTACAAAATGAAGCAGGACAAAGGCTTACAGTTTTCCAAGAGAACACCCTGGTAATAGCAAACACCTTCTTACAACAACACAAGAGAGGACTCTACATATGGACATCACCAGACATTCAATACCAAAATCAGATTGATTATATTCTTTGCAGCCAAAGATAGAGAATCTCTATACAGTCAGCAAAAACAAGACTGGGAGCTGCCTGTGGCTCAGATCATGAACCCCTTATTGCCAAAGTCAGACTTAAATTGAAGAAAGTAATGAAAACCATTAGACCATTCAGGTATGACAAAAATCAAATCCCTTAAGATTATACAGTGGAAGTGACAAATAGATTCAAGGGATTATATCTGATGGATAGAGTGCCTGAAGAATGATGGACAGAGGTTCATGACATTGTACAGGAGGCAGTGATCAAGACCATCACTTAGAAATGCAAAAAGGCAAAATGGTTGTCTGAGGAGGCCTTACAAATAGTGGAGAAAAGAAGAGAAGCTAAAGGCAAAAGAGAAAGGAAAATTATACCCATTTGAATGCAGAGTTCCTAAGAATAGCAAGGAGAGTAAAGAAAGCCTTCCTTAGTGATCAATACAAAGAAATAGAGGGAAACAATAGAATGGGAAAGACTAGAGATCTCAAGAAAATTAGAGATACCAAGGGAATATTTCATGCAAAGATGGGCTTAATAAAGGACAGAAATGGTAGCAACCTAACAGAAGCAGAAGATATTAAGAAGAGGTAGCAAGAATACACAGAAGAACTATACAAAAAAGATCTTCATGACCCAGATAACCATGATGGTGTGATCACTGACCTAGAGCCAGACATCCTGGAATGTGAAGTCAAATGGGCCTTAGGAAGCATCACTATGAACAAAGCTAGTGGAGGTGATGGATTTCCAGTTGAGCCATTTCAAATTCTAAAAGATGATGCTGTGCAACTGCTGCACTCCATATGCCATCAAATTTGGAAAACTCAGCAGTAACCACAGGCCTGGAAAATGTTAGTTTTCATTCCAATCCCAAAGAAAGACAATGTCAAAGAATGTTCATGCTGCTGTTGCTGTTAAGCCACTTCAGTCGTGTCCGACTCTGTGCGACCCCATACACGGCAGCCCACCAGGCTCCTCCGTCCCTGGGATTCTCCAGGCAAGAACACTGGAGTGGGTTGCAATTTCCTTCTCCGATGCATGCATGCATGCAAAGTCGCTTCAGTCGTGTCCGACTCCATGCGACCCTATGGACAGCAGCCCACCAGGCTCCTCTGTCCACAGGATTCTCTAGGCAAGAATACTGGAGTGGGTTGCCATTTCCTTCTACTGCACAACTGCAATCATCTCACATGCTAGCAAAGTAATGCTCAAAATTCTCCAAGTCAGGCTTCAACAACACGTGAGAACTTTCAGATGTTCAAGCTGGATTTAGAAAAGGCAGAGGAACCAGAGATCAAATTGCCAACATCAGTTGGATCGTTAAAAAAGCAAGAGAGTTCCAGAAAAACATCTACTTCTGCTTTATTGACTATGCCAAAGCCTTTGATTTGTGGATCACGACAAACTGTGGAAAATTCTTAAAGAGATGGGAATATCAGACAACCTTATCTGCCTCCTGAGAAACCTGTATGCAGGTCAAGAAGTAACAATCAGAACTGGACATGGAATAACAGACTGGTTCCAAATCAAGAAAGGAGTATGTCAAGGATGTATATCGTCACCCTGCTTATTTAACTTCTATGCAGAGTACATCATACGAAATGTTGGGCTGGATGATGCACAAGGTGGCATCAAGATTGCCGGGAGAAATATCAATAACCTCAGATATGCAGATGACACCACCCTTACGGCAGAAAGTGAAAAGGAACTAAAGAGCCTCTTGATGAAAGTGAAAGAGGAGAATGAAAAAGTTGTCTTAAAACTCAACATTCAGAAAACTAAGATCATGCATGGCATCCTATCCATCGCTTCATGGCAAATAGATGGGGAAACAATGGAAATAGTGACAGACTTATTTTCTTAGGCTCCAAAATCACTGCAGATGGTGACTGCAGTCATGAAATTAAAAGACGCTTGCTCCTTGGAAGGAAAGTTACGATCAACCTAGACAGTATATTAAAAAGCAGAGCCATTACTCTGCCAACAAAGGCCTATCTAGTCAAAGCTATGGTTTTCCCAGTAGTCATGTATGGATGTGAGAGTTCAGTCATTGCTTTTCAACTGTGGTGTTGAACAACTGTTCAGTCGTTGCTTTTCAAGTTGATGCTTTTCAACTGTGGTGTTGGAGAAGACACTTGAGAGTTCCCTGGACTTCAAGGAGATCAAACTAGTCAATTCTAAAGGAAATCAGTCCTGAATATTCATTGGAAGGACTGATGGTGAAGCTGAAAGTCCAATACTTTGGCTACCTGATGTGAAGAACTGACTCCTTGGAAAAGACCCTGATGCTGGGAAACATTGAAGGCAGGGGGAGAAGGGGATAACAGAGGATGAAGTGGTTGGATGGCATCACCAACTCAATGGACATGAATTTGAGCAAGCTCCAGGAGTTGGTGATGGCCAGGGAAGCCTGGCATGCTGCAGTCCATGGGGTGGCCAGGAGTCGGACATGATACAACTTAACTGATACTGAAGCCTGAATTCTAAGCTACCTTGGGAGTTACTCATTCTTCCCTGGGTATCTCCCATGTATTCATGAGGCACATATGTTAATAAACTTTTATCTGCTTTTCTCTTCTTAATCATCGTTTATCAGAGGAGTTCTCACCTAAAAACTCAGAAAGCTAAAAGGAATAATTACTTTTCCTCCCCTACAATAAGATATTTAAGTATATAGCCAAACTTTAATGAAAAAAATCCTCATACGCCATGATTGAAGAGGAAATTGAAAGCCAGAGAGAAAAGTGGGAACTAAATGCAAGTGGTCCAAAGAGACGGAAACCAAAATGCAGACCAGAAGTTGGCCCTTTAATGCCTGCTGGAGAATATGAGACAAGGTGTTAGGCCCACGCATAATGAAGTTATTTACTACATACAGAATTTTCTGCATAAATCCACCCATCACAAAAGCCGGGAGCAATAAAATTTACTAGTCAGTGAATTTTTTAAAACTGACTCATAAATAATTACAATTCCAACCCTGCAATGTATTCAAGTAAGTACTCCAAATACAAACTATCATAAAATTCCTGAAACCCAAGTTTCTCATTGGTTCCCAGGAGAAGCAAAGGTAAATCTATGCTCTAAATATGTTTTCTTCCATTACTTAGTACACTTATAGTGAAAACATTCTTCACTGAAGAGTATTTTCTAAAACTTATAAACTACATGAGAATTTGAGCCATTTTAGTGGAGAGTCAGGAGATAATAAATAATAACACTATTTTAAAGAGTGAGTATCAAGTAAATTCTTCATTTGATTCAAGGAGCTGTGGTGTAAAAAAACAGAAAAAAGGGGAGAGAATAAACTGTAGAGCAATATGGACTTAAGAATGAGAAAGATTTGATTATGTTTATGTACTAATAAGAAGAAATTCACCTTTTAGAAAGGTGAAAATAAAGTCATTTGAAAATTGAGGAATAGTCAGAGCTAAATAATCTGAAAAGATATTTGAAGTGTAGGTGTACGATTCTTTGGGACTCCATGGACTGTAGCCTGCCAGACTGCAGCATCCATGGGATTTTCCAGGAAAGAATACTGGAGTGTGTTATCATTTTCTTTCTCCAAGGAATCTTCCCAATCCAGGGATCAAACCCAGGGGTCCCTCAATTGCAGGCAGACTCTTTACTGTCTGAGCTACCAGGGAAGTCCTGGAGGTAAGAAACTGGCCTTAAACTGTAGAAGAACAATTATTTTGAAAAGAAAAAAATAAATATAGGTGAATAAGAAAAAAATTTGTAGGAAAGAGGAACAAAAAGTAGAAAAATTTTCAATTTGATAGCATTATCTCACTTAATTCTTACAACAATGATATTTGATATTGTTACTAATATCATAGAAATTGATATTACATGCTTTGCTGAATTTGTTTACTATTAAGGGCAAAGCTGGAATTTGAATCCAAGTACTTTCTCTTCATAATCTTATACAAGTATCATATAATAAAATTTCTACTGAAACTCAAATACTGTAGAGATGACCATGTTAATCATTACAACATCCTGGAATAAAAAGATCAGCTATTTTTTAATCAAAATTTCTACAATGAGGACATCATCATGCCATTTCTCATGGTAAGCCAATATGTCACATTAGCTGTGGACCCCATGAACTGTAGCTCACCAGGCTCCTTCGTCCATGGAATTCTCCAGGCAAGGATATTGAAGTGGGGTGCCATTTCTTTTCTCCAGGGGATATTCCTGACCCAGGGATCAAAGCTGGGTCTCCTGCAGATTCTTTACCATCTGAGCCACCAGAGCTGACTCTTATGTAAGGTATATGAATGCACTAAAAATGAACATATAGATTATAATTACATAGCACTATAACTAAATAAAGTAAAATCACTAAATTTATACATTAATGCTTCATAAGAGTAGCATAAATAATTTGTCTCTGACCTGATCAGGGGTATTACGTTGTCTGTAGGCACACAATCCTGCATGGACACATTCGTAAGTATAGTTTATGACAATTGTATGCTTTCCTATCTCTTCCTTTAGTTTTAAGTTTAAATTCTATCTTCTGAGAGATCTACTTTATCCACCAAATTGAAAATTTGCTCGCTCTCTTAAGTTGTATCACTATATCTCCACAATATCTTTAAATTGAAACCCTTTTATTTTCTATGACAATTTCTGACATACTTTTATTTGAGAAGCACAAATTCAATGTATCAAAAATTAGTTCACAACACTAATTAAACAGCTCAGAAAATATGTATCTGAGTGTCTACTATTGACTAGATACTATTATAAGCATGAGGATACAGAAATAAATAAAGATACAAAGTCCCTGTATATATAGAGCTTTTCTAGAGGAAAATTAATAATGAATAAAATGAGTACAATACTATTATTTAAATAAATTAGCATAACGCAATATGAAGTAGTAATAGTATTCTGCTGCTGCTGCTAAGTCGCTTCAGTCATGTCCAACTCTGTGTGACCCCATAGAAGGCAGCCCACTGGGCTCCCCCGTCCCTGGGATTCTCCAGGCAAGAACACTGGAGTGGGTTGCCATTTCCTTCTAGAACATAAAACACTAGCATATAACATTAATGTAATATATATAATAAAATCTGTTAAATGTATTAAGCTGTACACATGCTATGGGGCTTCCCAGGTGGCTCAGTGGGTAAAGAATCTGCCTGCAATTAAGGAGATGCAGGTTCGATCCCTAGGTCAGGAAGATCCCTTGGAGGAGGGCATGGCAACCTGCTCTAGTATTCTTGACTGGAGAATCAGCATGTTACAGGCCATATGGTTGCAAAGAGTCAGATATAGCTGAAGTGACTGGGCATGCATGCACACATATACATACTATAGTATATTATAACCAAGAAAAGAACCAGCAATGAAAAACAGTAAAATTTCCAGAAATTATGTGGGACTAGAAAGAGTTAATTTTTCTAGACGCCAGAATGGAGAAACTGTGTAATGTATGGAAATAAAAGAACTCTAAATGGGAAATAAAGAAATAAAACTTACTATGTGAAGAGGATGGCATACCATACATAGAAAATCCTAAGAATGCCACTGGAAAATTACTATAACTCATCAAGAAATTTGGTAAAGTTGCAGGATATAAAACTAATATACAGAAATCTGTAGCATTTCTATACACTTACAATGAATTATCAGAAAGAGAAATTAAGAAAATATTCCCATTTATCATTGCATCAAAAATATAAAATACCTGAGATAAAAGACCTCTTTTACATAGTGGTAAAAGACATGTACTTGGAAAACTTTAGGACACTGATGCAAGAAGTTCAAGACAATACAAACAGATGGAAAGAAATACCATGTTTATGGATTGGAAGAATTAATCCTGTTAAAATACCATACTCCTCAAGGCAATCTACAGATTCAGTGCAATCCCTGTCAAAATACAAACAGTATTTTTCACAGAAACAGAACAAATAATTCTAAAATTGTATGGAAACACAAAAGGCTCCAAAGAGCTAAAACGATACTGAGAAAGGAGGACAAAGCTGGAGGCATCATGCACTCTCATTTTGAAGGATATTACGAATTTACAGTCATCAAAACAGTATGACACTGGCACAAAAACAGACACAGGGAACAATGTAACAGAATGGAGAGCCCAGAAGTGGACCCACACACTGTGGGCAACTCATCTATGGCAAAGGAGGCAAGTATACACAATGAGGAAAACACAGCCTCTTCAATAAATGGTGTGGGGAAAATTAGACAAGACATGCAAAAGCATCAAACTGGACTATTCTTTTGCATGATACACAAAAATTAGTTCAAATAAATTAAATATTTAAATGTAAGACTTAAAAATATAAAACTTGTAGAATAAAACTCAGGCAGTAAGCTCTTTGATATCAGTCTCAGAAATATTTTTATGGACATGTCTCCTTCTCCTTCCAGGCAAGGGAAATAAAAGCAAAAGAAATAAATAGGACTTCATCAAACTAAGAAGATTTTGCACAGCAAAGGAAATTATCAACAAAATGAAAGGACATTCACTGAGTGGGAGAAGATATTCACAACCAAATATCCAATAAAAGGGTTAATATCCAAAATATACTAAGAATTTACACAACTCAACATCAAAAAGCAAACCACCTGATTAAGAATGGGCAGAAGATCTGAATAGACATTTTTTCCAAAGAAGATATGCAGATGACCAACAAGCACATAAAAATATGCTCAATATTCCTCACCATCATGCCTTAGTCACTCAGTCGTGTCCGACTCTTTGCAACTCCATGGACTGTAGCCTGTCCGTGGAATTTTCCAGGCAAGAATACTGGGATGGGTTGCCATTTCCTACTCCTCATCATCAGGAAAATGCAAATCAAAACAATAATGAAGTATAACCTCATACCTGTCAAATTGACTATCACCAAAAAACAACAAATAACACGTTTTGGCAAAGGAAAAGGAAAACCCTCATGCACTGTTGGTGGGAATATAAAATGGTGCAACCACTATGGAAAAGACTATGGGGATTCCTCAAAAAATTAAAAATAGAACTACATATGATCTATTAATTCTACTCCTGGTCATTTAACTGAAGAAAACTAATTAAAACAGACATGCACCCCAGTTCATTGCAGCATTATTTACAATAGCCAAGACGTGGAAGCAACCTAAGTGCCCATCCATAGAATAAAGAAGATGTGATATACATATATATGCAATAGAATAATACTCACCTGTAAAAAAGAGTGAAACCTTGCCAACTGCAACAACATGGACAGATCTGGAGAGTATTATGCTAAGTGAAATAATTCAGGCAGAGGAAGACGAATTCTGTACAATTTCACTTATAGTGAAAGTATTAGCCACTCCGTTATGTCCAATTCTTTGCGACCCCATGGTCTGTTCATGGAATTCTCCAGGCAAGAATACTGGAGTAGGATTCCATTCCCTTCTCCAGGGAGTCTTCCCGACCCATGGACCAAACTTGGGTCCCCTGCATTTCAGGCAGGTTCTTTACCATCTGAGCTATCCTAAGTGGAATCTAAAAGAAACAAAACAAATGAACAAACATAACACAACAAAAAACAACGATATAGAGAAAAGCACAGGTGGTTGCTAGAGGGGAGAGGAGTGAGGGACAAAGAAATGAGTGAGTTAGAGTAAGAACTTCCAGATGTTCAAGCTGGATTTAGAAAGGCAGAGAAACCAGAAATCAAGTGGCCAACATCCACTGGATCATAGAAAAAGCAAGAGAGTTCCAGAAAAAAATCTACTCCTACTTTATCAACTATGCCAAAGCCTTTGACTGTGTGGATCACAACAAACTGTGGAAAATTCTTCAAGAGACGGGAATACCAGACCACCTTATCTGCCTCCTGAGAAATCTATATGCAGGTCAAGAAGCAACCGTTAGAACTGGACATGGAACAATGGACTGGTTTCAAATCAGGAAAGGAGTACGTCAAGGATGTATATTGTTACCCTGCTTATTTAACTTCTGTGCAGAGTACATCATGTGAAATGCTGGGCTGGATGAAGCACAAGGTGGAATCAAGATTGCCAAGAGAAATATCAATAACCTCAGACATGCAGATGAGACCACCCGTATGGCAAAAAGTAAAGAAGAACTAAAGATCCTCTTGAAGAAAGTGAAAGAGGAGAGTGAAAAAGCTGGCTTAAAACTCAACATTCAAAAAACAAAGATCATGGCATCTGGTCCCATCACTTCATGGCAAATAGATGGGGAAACAATGGAAACAGTGACAGACTTTATTTTCTTAGGCTCCACAATCACTGCAGATGGTGATTGCAGCTATGAAATTAAAAGACGCTTGCTCCTTGGAAGAAAAGCTATGACCAACCTAGACAGCATATTAAAAAGCAGAGACTACCCTGCCAAAAAAGGTCCATCTAGTCAAAGCTATGCTTTCTTCAGTAGTCATATATGGATGTGAGAGATGGACCATAAGGAAGACTGAGCACCAAAGAATTGATGCTTTTGAACTGTGGTGTTGGAGAAGACTCTTGAGAGTCCCCTGGACTGCAAGGAGATCAAGCCAGTCAATCCTAAAGGAAATCAGTCCTGAATATTCGTCGGAAAGACCGACGCTAAAGCTGAAACTCTAATACTTTGGCCACCCGATGCGAAGAACTGACTCACTGGAAAAGACCCTGATGCTGGGAAAAATTGAAGGCAGGAGGAGAAGGGGACAACAGAGGATGAGATGGTCGGATAGCATCACCGACTCAATGAACATAAGTTTGAGCAAGTTGTGGGAGTTGATGATGGCCAGGGAAGCCTGGCATGCTGCAGTCCATAGGGTCGCAAAGAGTCATACATGACTGAGCGACTGAAATGAACTGAACTGAACTAGATTAAAAGGTACAAACTTCTGGTTGCAAAATAGTCATGGGTATGAAATGTATGACATGGGAAATATAATCAACAACTATTTAATATATTTGTATGGTGGCATATTATAACTAAACTTATTATGGTGATCATGTTTAAACACATAGAAATATTGATTCACTATGCTGTGTGACAGGAACAAACACAGTGTTGTAGGTATTCAATACTTTAAAAACAAACAGACCAACAAACTCATAGAATAAGAGGTAAGATGTGTGGTTATCAGAGTTGGGGTTGAGAGTAGGGGAAATTAGATGAAGGCAGTCAAAAGTAAAAATTCTGGTTAAAAGATAAATACATGACTTGATAATTAATACTGCTGTATGAAAATCAACACTGCTGTCTGAAAGTTGTTGAGAGTAGATCCTAAGAGTTCTCATCACTAGGAAAAAAAATTATCTATTTCTCTATTTTGTATCTATATCACATGACGAAACCTCACTAAGCATGAGATAATCATTTTACAAATTTGTAAGTCAAATTATTATGCTGTATACCATAAACTTATACAGTGGTATATTTCAATTATATCCTAATAAGCCTGGGGAAAATGAATAAAATAAAATAAGTGCCTATACCACAGAGCAGGAACAAGTTGTTTTCAGAATTCAAGGCCCTCTCTATTATGACCTCATTGACTTTTTTTAACTTCATTTTCCTCTCCTACTTCTCACTGCCATACTGAAGCCACATTCATCTATCCATCACCCACACATACATTCAAAGTGATACTGAATATCTGAAATGTGCCAGATACTGCAGGTGACAGGTTATCAGAATATGTAAAACATACTCAGTCATGAGGCAAACAATAGACCAGACTTAATATTCAAGTATAATAACTCGTCCAAGATCTTGAATCCCAAATTGACAAATACCACCATATAGAATCGGAAAGGTAAAATTAAATGAAGATGGATGATAGAGGCATTTCAGCTACTACATCAACTTTGTAAGCAACATAATATAGACTCTTTCCTCAGCAAAAGTGAAAATCCACATAAAGTGGATCTTTGGTGAGTTGTCTGAAAACGATAGAAACTGAAAACAATAGAACAATGAATTTCAAGGGTTTAACAAATAGTAGCTCTCATCTGAAACGTTTTTCTTCTTATAACCCCTACTGAAGTAGTACCTTCTTTCAATGCACAATATTTATTCACATTGTTCATTTACTCATACTACCCATTCAGTCATATTATTTCATAGAAGTACATGTTAATCTTTTATTATTTAGCCTTTCACTTGTATGTGTGTTTAAGTGTTTATCTGTATGTGTGTGCACACACGCTGTGCATTTTCAATATACTGATAGGATTGTGTATTATACTTGTACTTCAAAAAGTATCCAGAGAAGCATTTTATGCAGAATAAAAATGAATAGCTATTAACAGAAGGATTAAATTCATGTTAATAACAACAAATTATTGAAAAGGACCAAATAAATTATCTTTTAATTACTTCTTTGAAATCATAATGCAAGTTACTAACTGAAGCTTTTAAAATCACTGACCAGTGACTTGATGCCATATAGACACAATCACAAAAGACTTATAGATAGCCTACCTTTTCATGGAACTAAGTCTCATAAAAAACATAATCAATAAACAGAACCTAGTAGATGTCTCTACCAATCATGTAAGATATGTTTATCATTTGACAGGTCATTGCACCTATGATAAGAATTGAGAAATTATAAGTCTAAAAAGTTATAATTCCCTAGACTGAGGTATAATTTGTGTTACCAGAGATGAGATCCACCTTACTTTATGAGGCTGATATTTGAAAGATGGATAGTAATATTTTATTGCATAAGGCCGATGCTAATATCATCCTTCATTCTTAGCCAATCTTTTTATGAAAGGAAGAGCCAGAAGCCTCAGGGCATCATATTGTACCTAATTACAATAAAGGAATCCCTGCATCAAATTTAAGCATTAAATACCCGCATTTATTTTATGTGTTGTTTGTATTGCTAAGATAAAAAAAGTCATGACTAAATAATCTTTACCCTTTAGGGTCTGTGGATTTAAAACAGGCCGTATTTGAGCTGTCAAAGAGAAGAAACAAAACTATAAACAGTACGAAAGACTTAGAAAATGCTCCTTCCTTAAGCACAGAACTGGAGGTGCATTTTAGAGAGATGATTATTGCTTGTTAAGGAGGCAAGAAGTTCAAAGAGAGCACCTGTCTGATTCCCAAATCACCCTGAAAGAACAATAAAATAGTGTTTTAAGCAGTTTTAATGGTAATTCAATCATTGAAATTAACAAGTGAAAATGTATTATAATAACATGCAACTTGGTTACAGCAGATGTCCAGAATGGCCAAGGCTTATAATCTGCTAAAAAAATTAACTTGAATTCAACTATCATTTACTATACACCTAGAATTTCACTGAATTTACAAGGAGTGTAAAGAGGTAAAAGGTATTATTCTTGACCTGAAGTAGCTTGGGGTCTAGTTAATGACATATGAATAATCCTCAAGAAATATGCATAACGCTACTTAAAGGAAATTGATATATAGTATTGTACTCAGTCTTATAGGAAATTTAAATAAGAGAAAGTCAGTGTAGAGTGAAATGAGCCATGGCAAGTTTCAGGGAATCAGATGCATTTTCATTTGGGTTTTGAGCAATGTGTTAATCATATGCCCTCCCCACAACAGCATGTGGTTTTACTTGGATTTGGTAGATATCCCAAGTTAAAGAGAAGAGCAGGAATAAAGACAGGAAATGAGGCAAGTATAAATAGAAAACAGAAATACTGCAAAAACTCAGATCTACTGGGCCCACTGTAAGAAGATCTGAAAGGACAGCAGGAAAAGCCTGCTTGTATCCCTGAAGGACAAGGATACCTGGTAGGACTTGGGCACCAGAACGAAGTGAAGAAACGGAATTCCCCGAAGAATAATCCAACAAGAATATACAGCATAAGATGTAATCCACAGAAACTTCTGGCAGGAGAGAGACCATATAATTAACCTTGGTATTTGGAGATAAGAATGAGAGTTCTGACAAATGAAAAGGAGAGGAAATGCCACATTGCGGGGAATTTTCCTATACGACCATCTCCCCACCATGCAGATCACTCAATTTCTACAACGATCAGGAAACAGTGCCTTGAAGATCTTGTAACTAAAGCCCAATGTTAACAGGGCATTTGGAAAAAGGTTCCCTGCACAGGCTAGGTTAGGCAGCTGAGCTTTCTGGGCCTCCACATACCATGACGCAGACACTCTTCTTGCCCACAGTAAAAGGAGATTAAGATCACCCATTATGCCAGTTCCCAGAGGAGAGTTTGACAGCAGCAAGAAACAGGGCATAGTGGAATGTAAATAGTCTGTTACCAGGGTAAAGAGCTATGAGCTGAAAATGAAAGCAGTGGGCCTTCTGTGTGCTGTTTAGTCAACCAAGGAAGGTGTGAATAAAACTCTTATTTATATTTTCTTTCCACTGTTGGCCTGGCTTAACCAAATTGATAGGCTTTTTAAAAATTTAGACTACTATCACTTTTGCCACCGTTTCTCCTTTATTATTATTATTATTAACACAATTAGTTTTATTATTGGAATTGGATGAAAATAACAAAAATAACCTGTTAAAAGTCCCCCAGTCATATTTGACTACAGTTATAATGTTGGTTCCTACTCAGTAAGTTAGGAAATTAAAAACACTAAATCTAGGATTTTCTCCACCGGGACCTAATCCAGTCCAATTTAGAAGTTGAGGATTTATAAAGGCTTTTCTGAAAGAAATGGGAAAATGTCAGCTACAATTTCTTGCTAGACTTGAAGTGAATCTATTAACCTTGCTCAGAGAATATAATGTTACAGTTATCTCATTTACAATGTTATTGTATATGATTTATGGCCAGAGTATCAAGCCTCAAACTAGGTTTTGTAGTTTTAAGTTAAATTTACATGTCTGTAATACAAATGATTTTTTTCTTGTTCAGATAAAAAGATATTAAAAAGTGATTTATAATATTTCAGTTGGATGGAAAATACACAGTATGACTTAGTCTACTGAGGGAAAAAATATTAGTTAGGCAGCTATTATGAATATGTACGTTCGCATTGCTCAGTGCCTCCCATCTTTTAATGTATGCTTGGGTATCAGCCACTAGATATCTTTAGAATTACATTATATTTAGACTATGAGACACAAATCTATATGAAAATCAGATTTAAAAGAAAGGAACACCCAAGAGGACGAGGAAAAATGCATCTTCTCTGTAGTTCACCTAAGATCATAAATGCTGAAACGAACTTAATAAATATCACCTTTTCTGCAGGTGTCTTCTACCAAACAGCACAGCACAGAATAAAATATATTCCACAAAAGCGTCTCTAACAGTATTACCATTATTGAAACCTAAGAAAATTTGCTTAACCATGAACTATAAGTTTGAGATGTGATTAGGAAGTATTGTGTTTTATTGAAAATGGTTGATATAATGCTACCTGAAAGATACGCCTCACCACTGTAAAGTCAGGACCAACTATAAGCTAGACTTAACATTTACCACCAAACAGGCTTCTCAGGTGCTAGTGGTAAAGAACCCTCCTGCCAAAGCAGGAACGTAAGAGTCTCGGGTGGGGAAGAGCCCCTGGAGGAGGCCATGGCACACATACACCAAACAAACAACCCATGTGTGTGCATGCTCAGTTGCTCTAGTCGTGTCCAGCTCTTTGCGACCATATGGACTACAACTCGCCAGGCCCCTCTGTCCATGGGCTTCTCCAGGCAAGAATATTGGAGCAGGTTGTCATGCTCTCCTCCAAGGGATCTTCCCTACTCAGGGATCAAACCCATGTCTCCTGTGCCTCCTGCATTTCAGGTGGATTCTTTACCCACTGAGCCACCCAGGAAGCCTAAATAGAACACAATGTCCTATACATTTAAATTAAAATAAAAAATTTTGTTGGGATCCTCCATATAAGCTATATACATATAAATGCAAAAACTTCAAAATCACATAATTTCAAATAAATTTCATAATTTAAAGGTACAATTAAAAATAAAACCCTGCTGCTCAAGCTGTATTCATTGACAACACATATATATATTTACTGTCTATATATAGAAACTTATATATGTATATATATACACATACACATACCAAATGAAATTAATTTTATTCAAGATTCCTATATAATTACTTAATTTTGTGTGCTTTAACTCTACCTGTTCATATTTGGGAAAGCTTTTTAAATCTCCCACTCGTGTTGCTTTTTTTTTTTTTTTTAATATTTATTTATTTGACTGTGCCAGGTCTTAGTTTCAACACGCAAACTCAGTTGCGGCATGTGGGATCTCGTTCCCTGTCCAGGGACCGAACCCAGGCCCCCAGAATTGGGAGCGTGGAGTCTTTAGCCACTGAACCACCAGGAAAATCCCTATAGTTGTATCCTTAACAAGCTCTTCCTATCAGTTGAAATTAAATTAAGCTTCTAATAAGAAATAACTAAAATAACAGTCCTGAACAAAACAGGGATTAATTTTTTCTCACAAACCTGCATTTATCAATGGTAAACATGTTCCCTTCATTGTTTCTAGCATACAATCTTTAGCAGCCGGCTTTCACCTGGAGTCAAAACATAGACATGGACACAGTCGTCTTGTCAGGTCAGGGTGCTTCAGAGTCACTTGTCTCACAAGACACGTGCTAGGTTTCTAGCCATCTCACACACATTTAAGTCAGAAGAAGGATTAAGAAGATGAGTTAACAAGGTGCAAGCAAAGTAGGCCCACTTCAAAGAATTTTCCCTGAAACTCCACCTCACCATTTCTGCTCACATCTTACCAGTGCCTTCAAGGCAAAGTGGAAAAATGTTACTCACTAGAAGTAATGCTACCAGCAATATTTTGGATAGGTGGTTGACGTTTTATGTGTTGAATTGCTTTGTTAGCTGTTACACATGGATTTATGAATATCAGGGCATATCTTTATCTTATTTAATGCTTTCAATTTTAAATACTTTATCGTATATTAATATTAAACATTCTCCATTTTTTGTGTTTGTATCTTCCAGGTTGACTTTTACTCAATTTCTAATATTTTGCTCAAGATACTGATAGAATGGTGCTGGTGTTGTTTATGCGTGGGGCAGAAATGGGGTGATTGGAGTATCACTGTTGTATGTATAAATGTGCAGCATTTTTCCTAATTTTCTTCCTTATTCCTGTACCTGACTCTTACTTCCTGCCATTCTACCATCTGAGCCCGAAGCCTCTTCTTTTCAAATTCTCCAAAGAATAAGGAAGATTCAAATTCTCCTTATCTACCAGCAATCTTTATTTTCCCTCTTTGAATTAATGCAACAAGGAGCTAATAGTGACCTTCTCTAAACTCAAAGTTAAAATTGTCAAAAATTATTTGCAATTAACTTTGCTTTTGTTCAACAGAATCTCTCTATTGCTTTAAAGTAACACATAATATTACTTTATTAAAAGTATGCATGTTTTGTGACTA
The DNA here is from genome assembly GCF_003369695.1 of Bos indicus x Bos taurus. Lineage (NCBI taxonomy): Eukaryota > Metazoa > Chordata > Mammalia > Artiodactyla > Bovidae > Bos > Bos indicus x Bos taurus. Next base: position 82,747,501 of record NC_040082.1, read on the forward strand.
TCATTAACTTTATGGAAAAGATTTAATTGGGCTACAACAGTGCATTATATCATACATAAAAAGTCAAGATTTGATTACCTGTATATTTTCTTTCCAAAAATAATGTTCACCATAACTGAAAATTCAGATTACTCTGGTGAAAATTGAGTTTTCCCAGATTGCTTTCAACTCTGCAAAAGTGTTATTTTATAGCTCTGAGTGATCCCACAAGGGAAATAGTTCCTTGACTTGAAATGGAAATATAAGATTTAAATTGCTCTTTAGTTCTTAGGAACAAAAAGGTGTTTCTATGCCAGTGCTCATAGCTAGAAGAGTTGCCCACTTCCAATTTCATGGTCAAACAGACAAAGGAGTGAGCAGAGATCAATGTAATTTTAAGCCTTGAGTTCATTAGCTGCCTCTGACTCACCACAATCAATTTTAGTGACTAGGACTTATCCTACCTTGACTAGACAAGTATCCATTTAATCAAAATGTTGTCATGCTTCCAAAGAGAAAAGAAACAACAAACAAAGTTGGGATTGTGTATTTACATTTTTATTATTTTATGAAGAACAGTAACTTACAACCTATAGCAATAGGATACTACTACTACTAAGTCACTTCAGTCCTGTCCGACTCTGCGCGACCCCATAGACGGAAGCCCATGAGGCTCCCCCGTCCCTGGGATTCTCCAGGCAAGAACACTGGAGTGGGTTGCCATTTCCTTCTCCAATGCATGAAAGTGAAAAGTGAAAGGGAAGTCACTCAATTGTGTCCGACTCTTCGCGACCCCACGGACTGCAGCCTACCAGGCTCCTCCATCCATGGGATTTTCCAGGCAAGAGTACTGGAGTGGGGTACCATTGCCTACTTATATATATTTTCTTCTTTCTAAATGATTCAAGATGGGGCTATATACTACCAGGAAGCATTTTTTAATATTAATACGTATGGCCACCAATGATCTTTAAATAATAAGTCAACACATAATTAACTCTAAAAGATAAATCTGTATATTGGATCTAAAAGTTCTCTATTCTTTGTGTGCCCTCTAATTGGGCAAGGAGTTTAGAGCTTCTTAGGAGAGCTTAGTACAAAATATTTTTATTCAGCCTGCCTAAATAGATCAAAAAATTTGACTTGGTTCTCATGTTTACTCTAAGGTGATTTATAAGAAAAATGAAAATAGGAAAATGGACCAAGTGAACCAAGTTCTTTAAAAATCCATTACTTTTAAAATGTTTGTTTTATCCCAATTATTGATACTAATACTACTAAGGAACTTAGAAATAATATTTAGAAGAATCTATTTCAAAACTCACTAGATCAGAAAAGACAGCATAAAATAAAATGGTAAAACATTTTTCTTATACTTTTTATACTTATATTTAAGCATAAAACTGTTTGAAGATTTCATTTACTACCAAATACAAAATTATTTTTATTATAAACTTGAAACCTAATTATGAGGATGATTAAAACATAAAGACAAAGTAATCTCATTAAAGCAAAAATTATTAATTGATATTGGAAGAAGCTAGAGGACAACTTGACACAATAATTTGCTTGCTTTGGATAATTCATTTCTTTAATCATCTACTTTTAAGTCAGAAATGTGAATTGACTTCAACTAAGCTGAGAAAATTAGAGATACCAAGGGAACATTTCCTGCAAAGATGGGCTTGATAAAGGACAGAAATGGTATGGACCTAACAGAAGCAAAAGATATTAAGAAGAGGTGGCAAGAATACACAGAACAACTGTACAAAAAAGATCTTCACGACCAAGAAAATCATGATGGCGTGATCATTCACCTAGAGCAGACATCCTGGAATGTGAAGTCAAGTGGGCCTTAGGAAGCATCATTACAAACAAAGCTAGTGGAGGTGATGGAATTCCAGTTAAGCTATTTCAAATCCTGAAAGATGATGCTGCAAAAATGCTGCACTCAATATGCCAGCAAATTTGGAAAACTCAGCAGTAGCCACAGGACTGGAAAAGGTCAGTTTTCATTCCAATCCCAAAGAAAGGCAATGCCAAAGAATGATCAAACTACCACACAATTGCACTCATCTCACACGCTAGGAAAGTAATGCTCAAAATTCACCAAGCCAGGCTTCAGCAATATGTGAACCGTGAACTTCCAGATGTTCAAGCTGGCTTTAGAAAAGGCAGAGGAACCAGAGATCAAATTGCCAACATCTGCTGGATCATGGAAAAAGCAAGAGAGTTCCAGAAAAACATCTATTTCTGCTCTATTGACTATGCCAAAGCCTTTGACTGTGTGGATCACAATAAACTGTGGAAAATTCTGAAAGAGATGGGAATACCAGACCACCTGACCTGCCTCTTGAGAAACCTGTATGCAGGTCAGGAAGCAACCGTTAGAACTGGACATGGAACAACAGACTGGTTCCAAATAGGAAAAGGAGTACATTAAGGCTGTATACTGTCACCCTGCTTATTTAACTTCTATGCAGAGTACATCATGAGAAACACTAGACTGGAAGAAACACAAGCTGGAATCAAGATTGCCAGGAGAAATATCAATAACCTCAGATATGCAGATGACACCACCCTTATGGCAGAAAGTGAAGAGGAACTCAAAAGCCTCTTGATGAAAGTGAAAGAAGAGAGTGAAAAAAGTTGGCTTAAAGCTCAACATTCAGAAAACAAAGATCATGGCATCTGGTCCCATCACTTCATGGGAAACAGATGGGGAAACAGTGGAAACAGTATCAGACTTTATTTTTTTGGGCTCCAAAATCACTGCAGATGGTGACTGCAGCCATGAAATTAAAAGACTCTGACTCCTTGGAAGGAGGCTTATGACCAACCTAGATATCATATTGAAAAGCAGAGACATTACTTTGCCAACAAAGGTCCATCTAGTCAAGGCTATGGTTTTTCCAGTAGTCATGAATGGATGTGAGAGTTGGACTGTGAAGAAAGCTGACCGCCAAAGAATTGATGCTTTTGAACTGTGGTGTTGGAGAAGACTCTTGAGAGTCCCTTGGACTGCAAGGAGATCCAACCAGTCCATTCTAAAGGAGATCAGCCCTGGGTGTTCTTTGGAAGGAATGATGCTAGAGCTAAACTCCTGTACTTTGGTCACCTCATGCAAGGAGTTGACTGATTGGAAAAGACTGTGATCCTGGGAGGCATTGGGGGCAGGAAGAAGAAGGGGACGTCAGAGGATGAGATGGCTGGATGGCATCACCAACTCAATGGACATGATTTTGGGTGAACTCTGGGAGTTGGTGATAGACAGGGAGACCTGGCGTGCTGCAATTCATGGGGTCGCAAAGAGTCAGACACAACTGAGTGACTGAACTGAACTGAACTGAAGCTGAGAAATTCCAGCAATATTGAACTATTTTCAATGATGAGAACATTTTGTTAAATAAACCAATCTGTGTTTTTTTAGGAAAAAAAAAATGTTTAGAAAAAAAAAATTAAAGAAGCATAGGATAAAAGGCAAAATATATGTGGATCCACACTCTTCCAAACACTTTCCACTCATTATTTTAGTTAATACTGATAATATTTCTATGAAGTTCATAATAGAGTTTTCTTTTGATAAGTGAGAATAATGAGAATCAGAAAAATTTTATAAAAACACAGCTAGTAATTTAGTTTGAACCAAAAATAAGGTTTGTCTGATTCCAAAACCCCACTAATTTTTACTAGGTATGTAAATATATTAATAGATGCTGAATGCAAGGAGAAAAGAAAAAATTTAGGTTATGTAATTTAAATCCCTCTTTGGTACATCTTGAGTTTTGACTATCCCTGAAGCAATATCTCTACTGGGTATGTTCTAGAAAATTTCTGGAGGAAAAGAAACATGATAATTACATGAGGAACTCTGTGGCATATCCTCATCAACTACCTGCATTACCGTCTACTTAGTTTTAAATCATATGATTCCATGGTTTTTAATAAAAACAGATTTTTAAAAATAAACCTTACGTGCTCATAATGAGAAGGAGCAAAGCCAAGCATTATCCTTCACAGCTCAAGTTCCACTTTCTAAAAGTCACTACTTTTACAATTTTCAGATTTTTAGCTGGTACTGGGTACATTTAGGACTCTAAAAAGTATTATTACAACATTATTATCTAACTATATACATGAGCAACTAGATAGTAAATCTCTATTTAGAAAGATGAGTATTAGGTTGTTAAATTCTATGTTTGTTCTCCAATTTTTGTGAGTTCTTATTTTGTCCTTGCAGTGATTATTTTGGAAATATAATTATGTTACTTCAGTTTAAATTATATCACCTTTTAATCCTTTTAATCCTAAAAAGTTCTTTTAATCCTCATGCTATTGTCTAAAGCTACAAACATTATCTTGCCTTCCACCTCTCCTTTTCTCTTTTTCATTGCATATTTTTTCAACTGTTACTTTTATTAGTACATTGCAAACTTTTAAAACATTTATAACCATAAATAATAATTCCATTATTAAAAGTTATTTTTGATTCTGAAAGCTGAAAACACCCAGTGCTTATGTTACTAGGGATATATAAATATCATACACAAAAAATTAGATAACAACCTAACAATTAATTTATCTATGACTTGAATATCCTAACAATTATTGAATTCAAATAAAAATGTTCCCAATATAAGATAAAATGCACTTGATGTTTCATATATGTTATAAATTTCTCAAAATAAAACCATAATCTGAGGTGTTTCATATAAAAACAAGATTATATGAGTTTCTCTTCATGGATTTTAATTAATACCTTTCGTTTTTCTTGTTGATATAAACAAGAAAAATCTTTTGTTTTTAAATTTATCTTTAACATAATTCAGCATCTTAATTTTATGGAATCCATTCCAATGCAATCTAGTTTAAACCAACTGATTTCTTTGTTTGTTTGTTTATTAAAGCATAATTGATTTACAATATTGCATTACTGTGTTTCAGGTTTACAGCATAGTAATTTATATTTTTGCAGATTATATTCCATCATAGGTTATTATAAGATAATGAATACAATTCCTAGTGCTATACAAATCCTTGTTTTTTATCTATTCTCTATATAATTGTTAGTGTCTGTTAATCCCGTACCCTTAACTTGTCCCTCACCCCTTCCTTCTACACTTTTGTGTACAGGTTTGTTTTCTATGTCTGTGAATCTGTTTCTGTTTTGTATATACATTCACTTGTATTACTTTTTAGATTCTACATACAAGTAATGTGCAGTATTTTTCCTTCTCTATTTGACTTATTTCACTAAGCATAATATTCTCTAGGTCCATCCACATTGCTGCAAATGGCAGTTACTTTATTCTTTTTCATGAGCAAGATTGAAGGCTGAAGAAGGTGACAGAGGATGTGATTGTTGGATGGTATTACCGATTCAATGGACATGTGCTGTGTGCTCAGTTGCTCTGTCATGCCAACTCTTTGTGACCCCATGGACTATAGCCTGCCAGGCTCCTCTGTCCATGGGGATTCTCTAGTCAAGAATACTGGAATGGGCTGCATGCCCTCCACCAGGGTATCTTCCCAACCCAGGGATAGAATCCAGGTCTCTCACATTGCAGGCAGATTCTTTACCAGCTGAGCTACCAGGGAAGCCCTCAATGGGCATGAACTTGGGAAAACTCTGGGAGATGGTGAGGGACAGAGAGCCCTGGCATGCTATATAGTTCATGGGGTTGCAAAGAGTTGGACACAACTTGGCAACTGAACAAAAACAATATTCCATTATATATATGTACCACATCTTCTTAATCCAGTTGTCTGCTGATGGGCATTTGAGTTGCTTCCATGTCTTGGCTATTGGAAATAGTGCTGCTATAAACATTAGAGTCCATGTGTCTTTTCAAATTAATGATTTTTATTTTCCCAGATATGTACCCAGGAGGGGAACTTCTGAGTAAAGAACCTGCCTGCCAGTGCAGGAGACCTAAGAGACGCAGGTTCAATCCCTGGGTCGGGAAGATCCCCTGGAGAAGGGCATGGCAACCCACTGCAGTATTCTTGCCTGGAGAATCCCATGGACAGAGAAAACTGGCAGGCTCAAAGTTCACAGGGTCACAAAGAGTCAGAAAGGACTGAAGCAACCAAGCACAGCACATGGTAGCTATATTTTTAGTTTTTTATGGAATCTCCATACTATTCGCAAAACATTCTATAGTGGCTACACCAATTTATAATACATCCCCAAGAAGAGTGTGGGAGGATTCCCTTTTCTCCATGTCCTCTCCAACATTTGTTATTTGTAGAATTTTTTTTTAATTGAATAATTGATTTACAATGTTGTGTTAGTTTCAGGTGTACAGCAAAATGATTCAGTTATTTGTAGAATTTTGATGATAGCTGTTCTGATGGGTGTGAGGTGATAACTCATTGTGGTTTTGAATTACATCTAATAATTAACAATGTTAAGCATATTTTCATGTGCCTCTTAGCCCTCTGTATGCCTTATTTAGAAAAAAATCTTTCCAAGTCTTGTACCCATTTTTTGATTGAGTTGTTTGGTTTATTTGATAGTGAGTTGTATGTATGAGCTGTTTGTATATTTTGGATATTAACTCATCAGTTTCATCATTTGCAAATTTATTTTCCTATTCCATAGGCTGTCTTTTGGTTTTGTTGTTATTTCCCTTTGCTATGTGAAAGCTTTTGTGTTTTTAAATCCCACTTTCTCATTTTTGCTTTTACTTCTTCTGTCTTGGGAGTCTGATTAAGGAAAATATTGTGTTTGCCTTTGACATACTCTTCTAGGAATTTTATGATTTCATGTCTTATGTTTACTCTTTAAACCATTTTGAGTCTATTTTTGTAGATGATGTGAGGGAATGTTTTAATTTTATTGGAATGCTGGATGTCCATCAGAGTATGGGTTAGAGATACGTGGGCTTATATCTAAGTTCTCTATTCTGTTCCATTGACCCTGATGTCTGTTTTTGTGTCAGTACTACACTGATTTGATTACTGCAGTGTCATTGTATAGTGTGCAGTCTGGAAGGGTTATACCTCCAGCTTTGCCCTTTTTTTCTCAAGATTCTGTTGGCAATTCAGGATCTTTTGTGGTTCCATATATATTTCAGGATTATTTGTTGTCGTTGTGAAAAATGTCATGAGTATTTTGATAGGAATTACACTGCTGCTGCTGTTGCTGCTGCTAAGTCGCTTCAGTCATGTCCGACTCTGTGCTACCCCATAGACGGCAGCCTGCCAGGCTCCCCCGCCCCTGGGATTCTCCAGGCAAGAGCACTGGAGTGGGTTGCCATTTCCTTCTCCAGTGCATGAAAGTGAAAAGTGAAAGTGAAGTCGCTCAGTCATGTCCGACTCTTAGCGAACCCGTGGACTGCAGGCTACCAGGCTCCTCTGTCCATGGGATTCTCCAGGCAAGAGTACTGGAGTGGGTGCCATTGCCTTCTCCAAGGAATTACACTAGATCTATAGATTTCTTTTGGTAGTATGTTCATTTTAACAATATTAATTTTTCCATCCAAGATTATGTCTGTTGGTAAATACTTGCTTTATATATTCAGGTGCTCCTGCACTGGGTGAATATATTCTGCACAGGGTTTGAATTGGGACTTCCTTTCTGCTCCATGGATATTGCTGCCCTGCTACAGATGGGGTCAGTTACTCAACTATTGAAGTGAAAGTCTAGGTTTGAGCTTGAGCAGGCTCTGTTCCCTTTTAAGTGTGTGTTTTCCCTTCTCCCTACATTGGGGATTTTGCCCCAAAGGAGGGAGGGCTGAAGTCAAGCTAGTGTGCTTACATGGGTCTGATGCATTGACTGTGTAGGCAGCTGAACCTCCACTTAGTCCACATTCCTTTCCCTGTTGTGGTCATCCCAGATCTAGTGCAAGGTTGTGGCACAGAAATGGGTGAGGTTGGAGCATTCACTAGGCTGAGACAGGTTTTTTGGAGTGTTGTGGTTGCAGGAACTGAAGCAGCTGTGCTGATGTCAGAGGTCTGGACTCCTCTGGCCTTCAGCTTGACAAGCCCCAACACTGGCTAATACTGTTTCATCTGGACCACACCCCAGGCCCCTGAACTTGTATCTCTAGATCACATCTTCTACCAGGACCTGTCTGCCTCGGATCCAGTGTCAAGTTATGGCATGGAGTGAGTGTGACTAGACTGTGTATGTCCTAGACTGGGAGTGGGGATCTCAGCATGGTGGTCATAGTGGTTCAAATGGCAGCACTGCCATCAGAGGTCTGTACTGCTTCTGTGGAACTGCCTGAGCGAATGCCAACAATTCCACTGATGTGCCAGTCTGATCATACCCCAGGCCTCCAGGCCACTCCTGTGTTTCTATATCAGGTATTCTTCCAAGACCAGGTTGACCTACTTCCCGTATCAAACCGTGATGTGGAGTGAGTTGGGCCAAGATGTTTGCACAGCTCAGATTGAAATGCACGCAAAGGCAGTAGACACAGTGCATGACTCTGCCCTGTGTGTTGGCAAGCCAGTAACCACACATTCTTCATGAGTGCTGTCTAGCCTTCTCCAGCCCTTCCATCTGTCCTAGCAGTTCTCCTAACAGCCAAGTTGGTCTTGTTTCCTCTGCAGAAGACCCCAGGCCAGCAACACCAAGTCTGTGCCTCAACCTCCTCATTCTCTAGGGGGAGGGCTTGCCCATGTACACTTTCTTTTCCTCCTAGATCACTCCCAGGTTTTTTTTCCCCAATCTACCCAGTTACATGGGAATTTTTCATGCAGCATTTGCTGTATAGGAGTAGTTCCCCCAGTTTCTAGTTATATTTCTATGAAAACTGTTTGATATGTAAATGTATTTTTATGTGTTTGGGGTGGGGGACAGTGAGCTTCACATCCTTTTACTTCACCATTTTGATTCCACTTTGATTTCTTCTTTAGATTGACTGTCCCTTTGTAGCTGTTTACTTTCATAATATGAAAATATTATGTTTCTACAGAACCTCTATATCTTTATACCTCCCAATCTATTTCCTAATTTATGTTGCTTGTATCATTACTTTAATAGATCCAAGTTTTAATATACTTGCTTTCATTCAGTAATCATGAAAGAATAATATATAACATTTATAGATTTATACTTTAGAATCTATAATTAACAAAAATATTTGATTTTTGTTAATTTTCAATTAGTTACTTGTTTTAATTAGTTACTAATTTTTAATAGTTACTTTCCCTGAGGTTGGAGAAACTATTCATAAGAACAAGGTGTAAAATCTCAAGTATTATTTCAAGTATGTCTGAATAAGTTTCTATCAAATTTATTCTCAGAGAGATAACCTTTAAATTCTAGAAAACATCAATAAACAACCACTTGAAGGCATTAGAGACTGAACAAAGGCAGAAATATCTACAAAGAAGTGAAAACTTGGAAAAAGTAAAGCATGGTTTGAGTTTCCTGTTTTTAAGACTTTTACACTGATAGCACTATATCTTTTGTGGTAGATAAAATGCCAGTAGAATACATGCAGTCTTTCAGAGAATATAATGTGAGGCAACTACAGTCTCTGGAATGTGAAGAGAAAGGATCTCATAGGAAAAGGGAGCCAGAGAGACAGAGCCTTAATTTATTTTGTATCAACTCAGCCCAAATCTCTGACTGATTTATGATCTACACAGGTATGTGGCCAACATGAAATTATGTAGCTAAAGATAAAAGAACTCAACTTAAAATTTAGCCATGGCCCAAGAGAAACAATTTACAGCTTTTGTTTGACCAAGAAAATTGTCTACTAAAACAAACTAACTAAAACCAGGGGTTTTAAAAGAATGTAGTATCTCCACAACATAAACGTTTATGGCCAGGATAAAATTCTACCCAAAAAGGACAACATAGGACCAATTTTTAATTAAAGGACAATTAAAACCCATCCAAAGATGACTGAAATATTGGAAGAAGTAAATAAGGAATGAAACCATTTATTTATAAGCCTGCTCAATAATTGTAAAAGGAAATGTTTGCAGTAAATAAAAAGGCAAGAATTCATAGCAGAGAAAATAGAAACTATAGTAACATCTACATGGAATTTATGCAACTGAAAAATATAATAACGCAGTAATGAGTCACTCAAATATAAATTAGGAGAAATTATCTAGTCTGAAAAACACAGAGAAGGAAAAGGTGTTAAAAATGAGAAGAACCTCAAAAAAATCAGAAGTTGATCATAAATGTAACTGGAATCACAAGAGAAGACAAAAGAGAAAACAAATTAAAAAACAGCTGGCTAATTTTTCCCCAATTTGGAAAGATATACATATATAAATGCAAGATGCTCACAAATGCCAAGCAAAATATAATAAATACAAAGAAAACCATATCTAGGTTCATCATGGTCAAACTGCTACGTCAAAGATAAAGGCGAAATTTGGTAAACAATCAAAGGAAAACAGCATATTACCTACAGGAAACAACGATTCAAAAACCACTAACCTCTTCAAGGAAAAAAAATAAGGCCAGATGACAGTGGGAAAATACCTACAAAATACCAAAAAACAGAACTATTAACCCAGATTTCTATTTCAAGTGAAATAATTCTCAAGAATGAAGAACAATTAAAGACATTTCTGAATAAAAAAACTGAGTTTGTCAGAAGACTTATACTATATCAAACTCTAAAGGAAGTTATTCAAGTCAAAGTAAAACTATACCAGAAGGAAATGCAGATCATAAGGAAGGGATAAACAGCATCAGAAGCAATAAATATTCAAATAAATGGAAAACATTCTTTCTCCTCTTAATTAAAAAAAGTACATGAATGATTAAAGCAAAAAGTATAACAGTATCTTGTGGGGTTTATATATATGTAAATGTATATAATATTGGTAGAATAAAGATAGGGCATAAAGAGAATTATATGAATCCAAGTTTCTATATCGTATGTGAAATGGTAGAACAGTAACTTTAAGTAGAGGGAAAAGGTAAAGATTTAAATGTAATTGCTACAGTAACCACTTAAATACTGATGCACATAGGTAAAGGTAAAAACCCAACAGATAAAGTAAAATATATATCACAGAAATATTCAAATAATCCAAATACAAGCAAAAAGGAAGAACAGTGGAATGACAACAACACAACAAACCAAAATAAAACTATAAAAAAATAGGTTAAAAAAATAAAAAACAAACTAGAATGGAGACTCATTCAGTCATAATATTAGTAATTTGGTAAAATGTCAATATAATAAGTGTATCAGTATTTAAACACTTAAAGAACAAATTTGTCAGAATAAATAAGAGAACAAAACCAAATTATATTCCTTTGAATAAGTTTGACCTTTAAATAGAAAGACAGAAAAAATAAATAAATAAATAGAAAGACAGGTTGAAAGTAAATAGATGAAAATAATATTTTATATAAAGAGTCAGCATAAGAAGCTTGAGGTAGTTATTTTAATATCAGCTAAAAATAGATCTCAAGAAAAAAATGTATTACTAGAGATAAAAGGGACATTTAAAAATAATAAAATAATGGTACAGCAGGAATAACATAATAATCATAAATGTAAGTACATCTTAGAACTTTAGAGCTGAAGAGAAAGAATTAAAAGGAGAAAGAGATAAAATTACAATGACATTTTAATACCTCTTTTATCAGATCAAAAGATCAGTAAGGACATAGATTATCTTAAAAAATACTATCAACTACTTGACCTAATTAGGATTTAGAGAACACTATTCCCATTTCAGAATACATGTTCATTTTTAGTACACGTGGTAAATTCACTAGAAAAGATCATATTCTGGATTCTAAAGCAAGTTTAAATTGTTGTATAATTTAACACATCATAAATAAATTATTATTGAATACACTGAAAAGAAGAAAGGGAAAGAAGGAGGGAGGGAGACAGGAAGGAGGGAGGCATGAAGGGAGAAGAGGCGAAAGGAAGGTAATTATACACAGATCACGTCTAGATAGCTTTTCTTTTTCGTGTGTATTAGCCTTCTCCAACCTATCCACCCACTTTTTTATTTTAAAATAATTGTTGAAAACTGCAGGCTTCTTTGTCTTTCCCTTTTTGCTTGCTTTTTCTAGAAATAAAGATACAGTTTCTAAACCCTGAAAATACAACACAAGCCTCTAGGCGGGCTAAAATGTGTGTTTACTGTAATACCTAAAGACAATCTTCTTCTATGGAGAACAAGATAAACAAATGTCATGGATGACATGTATAAGATCTGCTAACTATAATCATAGAGTGCTAACCTGTAAGATATATTAGATATAGAATAAATACAACCCATGTATGCTGAACACAGATAAAATGATGGAACAAATGAGAGCTAACTTATAGATATGAAGGGATGGGAAGACCATTTAAACCTTAAATATTCATAAATCATGGATCACATTATTCCCAGTTGTCAGCAATATGATCCCTACTGTGACACTGTTACCCACTGATGACATCCATTTTGATCCCTTGTGACCTTTGCCAGAGACATGCAGATAAAATCCATAGCTGTTCAGCAAGTCATCAGTGATCTACAGCTATTGGCTAGGCATGCTTGCCCCTGTGTCTCTCTAATCAAACAAGCAAGTGATGGGTCAGAGGACCTTATATCTGCTGAGTGCCCTTCCTAAACCTCGACTCTGGTCCTTGTAACTCCACTGTCAGCAGAGAAGGCTGATGAGACAGAGGGAGGGAGAGAGATGGGCGTGTGAGCACTGTGTAACACAGACTTCAGGTTCAGTGCTCCTTCCACTCCAGATGCATCTTACTATTGAAAGTGTGTTAACCTACACTAATACTTTGCCTTTTCTACATGTGACATTTTGGAAATTGATTAAATTGACTATATGATTTGAGCATGATAATTTGGCCCTTCTCCTGCTATGCAACCTCTGGTTTTAAAATTTTGAGATCTCAGAATTTCCTAGAGTTTGAATGATTTGTATGTCTAACAGCAGATGAAACACACATACACACACCCCAGTAACAACACCACTGAAAATAAATACTGGACAAAGCATTGAATTCAGAAGCAGAAAACCCTCAAGAATATGGTTCACAGAGATTTCAAGTAATTGATTTATCTTTCTGATTATCTCTTTCTTCCATCTATAAAAGTGAAGATTAAACACTTTAAACTTCTCATAATTATTTACAGGACTAAAGTATCAGGACATTTCATATTTTTGAACATAAGTAGATACGTCTTTCTCTAATATAACGTATATGAGTATACCTCCTAACTCTTGAGATGTAGCTTGTCTTTTGGTTAGAATATCTTTAATTTATTCAGCATAATTTAGTAAATCAACCATTTCTTCTCCAGTTGTGCATTGGAACCATGTTGGAAGATTTTTATGAAAAATTATGTTTTCCAGAAAAATTATATTTCTGGGAATTTTCTTTCTTTCTATTATTCAAGATTCCATTCAAAACCAACCCCAAAACTGCACAGACACTGAATGTACAGTCTAACAGTGCCAACGCTCAGATTCTAGAGTAAAGATGACATTCATCGTAAGAAAGTCATATCAACCATCAGGTAGTCCTCAGAGCAGTTCCTAGCCTGCCTGGTGGACCACTGGGCTCACCATGTCCTCCCCTTCTGGAACCACTAATGCATGTATCATACTAGGGTTTGGAGAGGGTTAATTAAATTGGAAAGAGGTGAGATTCCATATATTTACATCATGAATCTCCAAATTAGTATAGAATTTGATATAATATGGGGTGGGTTTTTTTTTTTTTTTTGCATTATTAGTAGAATAATACATAAGCCTAAAATGGAGATAACCAAGATTGATGGATTTTAAGTAACAAATCTATCAAACCTGACTGAGGAATAGACCCAGCTAAATATTAGCATTGAGAGAATAGTAAACAAAACACCAAAGTTTTTAAGAGTCAGAAACTTGAGTGCTCCCAGTTTCCTTGAGTCTTACTTGCCTAACCTATCAGTGAAGCGTTAGTTTCTGAAGACCTTTCTGGCTAGGAGTGCCTAATATAATCCTCCATGATAATTCACTCCAACCATAAACCATGTTGCTGCTTTCCCCTTTCCCTCTTTCTCCAGCTTCCCTCAGATCTCCATCTTCCACCCCTTAAATCCAATGCTGACATCACTATAGGAGTCTTTATTGAAACCATCTGGAGCTTTCACAAAACTCTTTGGGTTCTGAAAAGAAGAAAACAGCTATAAAGCAAGAATGGCCTGAGCCAAAATGATGCCTATCAGAGGACTCCCAGAGAGGACTGACTGATGCCTCTGTCTGAATAGTCTCTTCATTCTGCTTCCTGCAATCTCATCTTTTAAAGATTCTCCAATTCACTGTTGGCCATGTCAACTCCATTGCTAGTCACTAACTTGGGATCCTGCTGCTGCTGCTGCTGGTGCTAAGCCACTTCAGTTGTGTCCGAGTCTGTGCGACCCCATAGATGGCAACCCACCAGGCTCCCCCGTCCCTGGGATTCTCCAGGCAAGAACACTGGAGTGGGCTGCCATTTCCTTCTCCAATGCATGAAAGTGAAAAGTGAAAATGAAGTCACTCGGTCGTGTCTGACTCTTAGCAACCCCATGGACCACAGCCTACCAGGCTCCTCCATCCATGGGATTTTCCAGGCAAGAGTACTGGAGTGGGGTGCCATTGCCTTCTCTGAACTTGGGACCCTAAAGTAGCCTAAATAGGGCTTTGCTATTGGAATTCCAGACTCAGTGTTAAAAGGTTAGGTGAATGTGGGACAGAACATGTCTACCTGCCCTACATTGTTTCTTGATTCTTTCTAACTTTGGCCACCTCATGCGAAGAGTTGACTCATTGAAAAAGACCCTGATGCTGGGAGGGATTGGAGGCAGGAGGAGAAGGGGATGACAGAGGATGAGATGGCTGTATGGCATCACCGACTCAATGGACATAAGTTTGGGTAAGCTCTGGGAGTTGGTGATGGACAAGGAGGCCTGGCGTGCTGCGATTCATGGGGTCACAAAGAGTCGGACATGACTGAGTGACTGAATTGAACCGAACACTACAATACATGTGTGAGACTTTGCTGAAAAGATACAATTAAAACAAAATATCAGTGTAGCAAATTAAAAATTTATCTCCATAGGAAAGAGTCGAGATGGTGAAATAGGAGGACATGGAATTCATCTCTCCTCACAAGTACATCAAGAATACATCTACAAATGGAATAATTCTCACAGAGCAAATGCTGAACATTAGCAGAAGGCTGCAGAGCCCCAAAAGGAAAAGGAAAATCCCCTGGTAACCAGGTAGGGAAAAGAAAAGAGGAATCAAAAACGGAGCAGTACCCCTGGCAGGATGCTGAAGGTGAGGAAAGGTTCCCACACTCAGCAAAACCCCCTTATGGTGGGGAAATCAGCTGGGACAGAAAGGGACCTTCCCAGGGATTGAAGGGCAATGCAATCGATCCCCGGATGGTCCAAGGAAGGCAGCGCTAAGAAGTGCATATATGGGCGGTGCTACGGCCCTGCACACCCCAGCCTGAGTTGTGTCTCCTGTTGCTGAGGGTGGTTGGGTGCTGGAAAGTGGGGGCTAAATCTTTCACATGGGGTGCCTTAAGCGTGCACAAAGTCCTACTAGTTTCCTTATGCTTGTTCTTATTCCCATCTCAACGACTCCTCCTTCAAATATCAATTGCACAAGCCACAACTACAGCTAGGGACAAATGTCCATTCATAACTCCCTATCCATGGAATTCCCTTCCTGTCCCCTGCAACAACCCACCCCCAACCCAGTAATCTACAACACACAGTGATCCCAAATAGTTCATATCCAAATCAAAGGAAATTAGTCTACAATAACATGAATAAAGGGAATGAAGGACCTAATTAGGAGTGCGTGTGTGTGCGTGCTCAGTCATTTCGGTCATACTCAATTCTGTGCGACCCCATGGACTGTAGCCTACCAGGCTTCTCTGTCCATGGGATTCTCCAGGCAAGAATACTGGAGTGGGTTGCCATGCCCTTCTCCAGGGGATCTTCCCAACCCAGGGATCGAACCAGTGTCTCCTGCATTGCAGGCAAACTCTTTACCGCTGAGCCACAGAAGCTTTTTAATGTAAAAAAGTTAGGAGTAGGACTGTCCTAATAAGAATCAATCAAATGACTCCATGAGCCAATCTCTCTTCCTCTCCTAATTTCTCAGGCAGACTGTCCTGCTATAGGCCCTGAATCCCAACTAGCTAGATGCACACAAATTTCATCTGTTTAAATGGTGGTGTCTACACTGTATTCTGTTTATTCCTCCTTCATAAGAGTTTTACTCTCCCTCTCTTTCCTAGGTTCTACTTTTGGACGCACTTGAGTTACTTTGAACTGTGGTGTTGGAGAAGACTCTTGAGAGTCCCTTGGACTGCAAGGAGATCCGACCAGTCCATTCTGAAGGAGATCAGCCCTGGGATTTCTTTGGAAGGAATGATGCTAAAGCTGAAACTCCAGTACTTTGGCCACCTCATGCAAAGAGTTGACTCATTGGAAAAGACTCTGATGCTGGGAGGGATTGGGGGCAGGAGGAGAAGGGGATGACAGAGGATGAGATGGCTGGATGGCATCACTGACTCGATGGACGTGAGTCTGAGTGAACTCTGGGTGTTGGTGATGGACAGGGAGGCCTGGCGTGCTGCGATTCATGGGGTCGCAAAGAGTCAGACATGACTGAGCGACTGAACTGAACTGAACTGAGTTACTTGAGCCATCCCACCTGAGGGGCATTATATAGTGTATGCCTTTAACTACATAATTATTGAATTAGCTTAGCTACTGCCTTCTGTTCAACACTGGTTTATAAAGCATCAAGTATAAATCATACTTCCATCTGATTTTTCTATGTATGTTTTTTAAAACATTCTTCATGACATGCTTTCCCAGAGATCCTAGAAGTTTCTAAACTTTCTGAAAGCAAATTAAGAAAAATAAAAAAATCAAGATTGAAAAAGACAATGCTAATGCTTCAGAACTCAGACTTTGGAAGATGTTAAAGTCAAAAGCTTATAATGAAAAGCAAACTGGCTGTAAATTAAAGGCTACTTCTTCCCTTACCTGCCAGGTGACACTAAAAATCGTAAAGGAAATCTAGATTACATTAGCCATCTCAGTGACCAGAGAGGATACAACTCTTCTACCTCCAAAGAAAACTGATTTTTTTCTGAAATGAAAACATAAATACACAGACTTTCTATGATATTTATCCAGATTTTCTGTGATATTGATCCAGTTAATTCAGGAAAGGAATAATAACCTACTGCTCACCATTTAACACTGTTAACACCATGATCTCTTTCACAACATATGAGAACATGCTAGTTTTTTCAGATTTCATGAACATGGACATAAATATTTGGTTTTAGTTTTCAAACTTCTCTCTCTCTCTCCTTCACTCTCTCCCTCTTAAGCACATTTCCTAACTGATTCTTTTGGGGTTTATCTTTACTGAAACAACCATACGGCCAAAGGGAAAGTTCTTGGTATTAAATTTTATGGCCATACCAGAAATCTGCCATCTCCATGGCTAAAATGAATTAATAATGAATTGAAGTTATCTAATTTTAACTAGATATTTGGACATTGTGTAGATATACTTCTCTTTAAAGAAGCAAGGTAAGAATAATGTTTAGATAATTTATGAAATTTAACATAAATATCACTATCTTTGGGGAAATATGTGTCTGTCATAGAATAGTTTTTCTATAAATTAGGTGACAGAAAATACATTGATTATTTTTGCATAAAAGTAAATAGTTCAATAAATATATAAAATTTATACTACATCTAATTGTGACAAATAGCATATATTCTATTCACACAATGAGACACTAGTTTTTCAAATAGGTCCAAATAATAGTAACCCATTGAACCCACTGAAATGTGTTACTATAAATTTTGAAATTGTCACATTATTCTAAAGTTTTCTGATCTGACTTTAGGCACACATGTTAAGGAAATCAATTAAAATACACATAAATTTTGCTTTAAAATTAAAAAAAAAAAAGAAAACAGCTTATTACTGGCAAGTTGATGAAAAGTTTATTTCCATTTAGCTTGGGTCAGAGTGATTCCCAAACTAAGATTTGCATTTCTGTATACTGAATAATATGGCACCCCACTCCAGTACTCTTGCCTGGAAAATCCCATGGGGGTAGGAGCCTGGTAGGCTGCAGTCCGTGGGGTCGCTAGGAGTCGGACATGACTGAGCGACTTCACTTTCACTTTTCACTTTCATGCATTGGAGAAGGAAATGGCAACCCACTCCAGTATTCTTGCCTGGAGAATCCCAGGGACAGAGGAGCCTAGTGGGCTGCCATCTATGGGGTCACACAGAGTCAGACACGACTGAAGCAACTTAGCGGCAGCAGTAGCAGTATACTGAATAATGGTGACCAAGCCAAAATCCAGAAATTACACTGAATAAGCCAATCACCTATGTTTCAACTTTTGGCCACTTTTATTTTTCTAGGATTAAATATATAGATACAATCAGAATTGCTATATATATATATGTTAGATATTCAAATACACAAATAATAACAACAACATATTCAACGTTCTTTCTCAATGAAAAGACTAAGACTGCTTAATTTTGCATAGTGAAAAATGCTGTTAATGTATACTATCAGTTCAGTTCAGTTTAGTCGCTCAGTCGTGTCCGACTCTTTGTGACCACATGAACCACAGCACACCAGGCTTCCCTGTCCATCACCATCTCCCGGAGTCCACCCAAACTATGCATATACATATACAAATGTATACTAGTAACTTATCATTACACATACTAGTCAGGTATGCTATGAAGACTTTAAGAAAAAAGTCATTAAATTAATGACTTAATAAAAGTATTAGATGACCAGAGGAATTCTTTAATCTGATGAACTGATTACAACTTCTAAAATAAGAAAAATTTCCTAACAAAAAGTATTTGTTTATTATAGGTGAAACAGTTGGTAATTCAAGATTATTTTAGCTGTCAAGATATTTGTGGAAATTTGATCAAGAAATTTAATTTCATATTTCAATTTGTATTAATATATACCTATATCTCAATTCAGTTCCCCCACTCAGTCATGTCTGACTCTTTGTGACCCTGTGGACTGCAGCCAGCCAGGCCTCCCTGCCCAACATCAACTCCCGGAGTTCACTCAAACTCATGTCCATTGAGTCAGTGATGCCTTCCAACCATCTCATCCTTTGTCATCCTGTTCTCCTACCTTCAATCTTTCCCAGCTTCAGGGTCTTTTCTAATGAGTCAGTTCTTCGCATCAGGTGGCCAAAGTACTGGAGTTTCAACTTCAGCATCAGTCCTTCCAATGAATATTCAGGACTGATTGCCTTTAGGATGGGCTAGTTTGATCTCCTTGCAGTCCAAAGGACTCTCAAATGTCTTCTCCAGCACCACAATCAAAAGCATCAATTCTTCGGCACTCAGCTTTCTTTAATAGTCCAATTCTCACATCCATACATGATTACTGGAAAAACCATTGCTTTGACTAGACAGACTTTTGTCGGCAAAGCAATGTCTCACCTTTTTAATATCCTCTCTAGGTTGGTCATAGATTTTCTTCCAAGAGGAAACGTCTTTTAATTTCATGGCTGCAGTCACCATCTGCAGCAATTTGGGAGCCCCCCGAAATAAAGGCTGGCACTGTTTCCATTGTTTCCCCATCTATTTGCCATGAAGTGACGGGACTGGATGCCATATCTTCGTTTTCTGAATGTTGAGTTTTAAGCCAACTTTTTCACTCTTTTCTTTCACTCTCATCAAGAGGCTCTTTCAGTTCTTATTTGCTTTCTGCCAAAAGGGTGGTGTCATCTGCATATCTTCAGTTATTGATATTTCTCCCAGCAATCTTGATTCCAGCTTGTGCTTCTTCCAGCTGGCATTTCACATGATGTACTCTGCATATAAGTTAAATGGACAGGGTGACAATATATAGCCTTGACGTACTCCTTTCCCGATATGGAACCAGTCTATTTTTCTATGTCCAGTTCTAACTGTTGCTTCCTGACCTGCGTACTGATTTCTCAGGAAGCAGGTCAGGTGGTTTGGTATTTCCATCTCTTTCAGAATTTTCCACAGTTTGTTGTGATACACACTTTCAAAGGCTTTGGCACAGTCAATAAAGCAAAAGTAGGTATTTTTCTGGTATTCTCTTGCTTTTTCAATGATCCAGCAGATATTGACAGTTTGATCTCTGGTTCCTCTGCCTTTTCTAAAACCAGCTTGAACATCTGGAAGTTCACGGTTCACGTACTGTTGAAGCCTGTCTTGGAGAATTTTGTGCATTACTTTACTAGTGTGTGAGATGAGTGCAATTGTGTGGTAGTTTGAGCATTCTTTGGCATTGCTTTTCTTTGGGATTGGAAAGAAAACTGACCTTTTCCAGTCCTGTGGCCACTGCTGAGTTTTCCAAATTTGCTGGCATATGGAGTGCTGTACTTGCACAGCATCATCATTTAGGATTTGAAACAGCTCAACTGGTATTCCATCACCTTCACTAGCTTTGTTTGTAGTGATGCTTCCTAAGGCCCACTTGACTTTGCATTCCAATACACCATCATGGTTATATGCAGCATGAAGATCTTTTTTGTACAGTTCTTCTGTGTATTCTTGCCACCTCTTCTTAGTATCTTTTGCTTCTGTTAGGTCCATACCATTTCTGTCCTTTATTGAGCCCATCTTTGCATGAAATGTTCCCTTGGTATCTCTAATTTTCTTGAATAGATCTCTGGCCTTTCCCATTCTATTGTTTTCCTCTACTTCTTTGCATTGATCACTGAGGAAGCCTTTCTTACCACTCCTTGCTATTCTTTGGAACTCTGCATTCAAATGGGTATATCATTCCTTTTATCCTTTGCCCTATATCTGAAGTCTATATCCCTATATCTAAACTCTTAGAAAAGAAGTAAATCAAGTTATCTAAAAATATATACTTTATTTTACCATATATATATATATATATATATCTCTCTCTCTCTCTCTCCCCTAAAAGTTTGATGTTTAACCTCATATTCTCTCTCTGTCTGTCTCTCTCTCTATATATATATCAAGTAAACAATATCTTAAAAAGTGATTTCACTTTATATTTAGGCTTCTGATGGAATTATTGAGAATATTAAGTATTCTCTATCTATCTAAAAACTATTTGTTAGTACACAGAGCACTAATAGTCTCTGAAAAACACCAAAAAGATTTAGAAATAATATTGTGATTAAAAGGTATATGGTATTTTCAGTAACTAATTTATATGCAAATTAAAAAACAAATTATTTTGCAACCCATTATATAATTTCCAAATGAAACCTAATGGATTTAAGGAAAGGGTAGACCAGTTAGTGCTTTGAAGAATATCATGTATGCTATGATTTGGTGAGTTTTTTTGTTCCTCTTTCTTGCCTGGTTTTTGTGTATTTAACTCCTGTAATTGAAAGCAATTTAGTATAGGACTGTGCCAGACAGTTTTGCAACAATAAATGACTATTTTATTCCTTTATTGAACACTTTTAATATTGGATTACTTGGTTTATTATTTTACTTATTTCCCTGTGTGTATGCATGTGTTCTGTGTGCTTTTACTGATACTCATAAGATCAGAGAAATCTCATAGCAGATCAGAGAAATCTCATAGCAAAATCATTTGTGTTGAACTCTGAAATATGTATAAGGTTGTGGTATTTCAGATATGCTAATTTTGATTTACAATCACTGCAAAATGTTCAGTATAGCATTTATGCTCCACTGTCACATTTCTAAAGAGTTTGGCAAACATTTTATTTTAAAATTGGATATTGATTGTCTTATGAACTTCCATGTGTACATTATGACTAAAAGAGATATCTAAATTCTAAATCCACAGAATGAACTAGTCCTGATATACAGAAGGAATTATTCAAATCTAGAGCAGTAAAAATATTCACTGCTTAACAGTTGGAAAAAAACACTAAAACTTTACCAATTGTGGACATCTGTACAATGTCAACACAAGTTCTAAGTTGCACCAGTCATGTCCAACTCTGTGCAACCCTATGGACTGCAGCCCAACAGGCTCCTCTGTCCACAGGATTCTCCAGGCAAGAATATTGGAGTGGTTTGCCATTTCTTTCCCCAAACAACACAAATTATTGCTATGCTGAATTTTATGGTTAAAAAAAAGTGTATAATATAATGAAAATAAAAATAGGTGCTAGTCAGATTTAAGTTTATTTTACTTTGGTTTCTCTAAACTCAGGAAAGTTAATTTAAGTATATAGGCAAATATCTACAAATTTAATTTTTGAAGAAAGAAAATTGCAATTATATTAAAAATATTTAACTTTATTTTATTTTGTAACAATAAGAAAAAATAGAAGTTTGCTGTTTTCTTTTGAATTAGTAGGGAATTCAAATTGTATTCAGTTATTTGCAGCTATAATAGCTTTTCTTTTGCTTACCTAGAATTTCATTTGCTTTTTTATTCTAGTTACCTAAGATGGAAATTTAGATTATTGATTCTAGGTCTTCCTTCTTTTCTAATATGAATTCAGTGCAATTACCCTCTACACACTACTTTCACTGTACCTTACAGATTCTGAAGTGAAAGTGAAAAAATATTTTCACTTTCAAAATATTTTTAAATTTCTCTTTAAAGTTTTGACTCATTTGTTATTTAGAAATGTACTCTTTAACCTCCATGTATTTGGGAATTTTCTAGTTTAACTCCATTGTGATCTGAGATCAAACACAGTATTGTTTCTATTCTTTTGAAAATTACAAGGTATGTATTATGGCCCAGAATGTTGTCTATCTTGGTGAATGTTCCATTTCAGCTTGAGAAGAATATGTGTTCTCTGTTGTTGGATGAAGTAATTCTACAGATGTCAATGGTATGCACTTGATTGCTGGGCTGAGTTCAGCCATGTTCTTTGATTTCTGCCAGCTAGATCTGTCCATTTTTGATTAGAGAGCGGTATTGAAGTCTCCAACTATCATAGTGCAGACATCTGTTTCTCCTTGCCACGACATCATTTTTTATATCATGTAGTATGGCACTATGCTGTTAGGCATATAAGTTTCTTGAACAATGTACATCTTTATTCCTGATACCTTTCCCTATTTTGAAGTTGTCTTAATTTTATTATATTTATAAAATTTAATTCTATATTAAATTAATGTAGCTACTTCTGCTTTCTTGGATTAGTATTACCTTGACATATTTTTCTCCATCTACTTAATTTTAATCTGTATTTGTCTTTAAAATAGATTTTTGTAAACAATATATAATTGGGTCCTGTGTCACATACACTCTGACAATCTTTGTATTTTAATTAGTGCATTCAGACCATTGATGGTCTAAGTGATTATTAACATAGGTTAATATCTATCATATTCACTTTTGTTTTCTATTTTTTGTCTTTGTTCTTTGTTCTTGCTTTTGCTTTTCACTCCTTTTTGCCGTTTGTGGATTTAACTGATCAATTTTATATGATTCCATTTTCTCCTCTTTTTTAGCATATCAGTTATACATTTTTTTCACTTTTTTTCAGTGGTTGCCTTGAAGAAGAGAGTGGCAGAGGGTAAGATGGTTAGATAGAATCACTGACTCAATGGACATGTATTTGAGCAAACTCCAGGAAAGAGCGGAGGACAGAGAAGCCTGGCATGTGACAGTTCATCAGATCACAAAGAGCTGGACATGACTTAGTGACTGAACAACACAGCGACGTTCACACTAAGCATGAAGTGGGTGGGTGCTCAGTCACTAAGTCGTATCCAAGTCTTTTGTGACCCCGTGAACTGTATCCAGCCAGGCTCCTCTGTTCATGAAATTTCCCAGGCAAGAATATTGGAATGGGTTGCCATTTCCTTCTCCAGGGGACCTTCCTGAACCAGGGATCAAACCCAGGCCTCCTGCATTGCAGATGATCACCTGCATTGGCGGGTGGGTTCTTTACCACTGAGCCACCAGGGAAGCCCAACCATGAAGTGGTATAGTGTTATTAGAAAGTGGATGTAGATCAGTTGTAAATGTATATTGAAAACTCTAGGGCAACTGCTCTCTGTTATTGGTGTTATTGTTGTTATAAGGTGTGACTACCTTATAATAAAATATTTTAGTTTCTTCCATATTTTTATCATTGCTGTCATTCCTTCTACGTACATACAAGCATACATAAGCATATATATAAATACATATTCATATGATATATATAGACATACGTAAACAAATATATTGTTGGTATCATTATTTGGAACAAACTGTTATCTGTTAGATCAGTTAACGAATAAGAAAATTAAAAGTTTTTATTTTACCTTCATTTATTCTTTATTCAATGCTGTTCCTTTGTTTATGTAAACCTGAGTTTCTAACCTGTATTTTTTTTTCCTTTCTAACTTCTTTTCACATTTCTTGCAAAGCAGGTCTACTAACAACAAATTACCCCAATTTTTGCTTGCTTGACAAAGTCTATTTCTCCTTCACTTTTGAAAGATAATTTTGCAAGTACAGAATTCTAGGTTGGTGGGATTTTCTATCAACACTTTAAATATTCATTACCTTGTCTTCTTGCATGGTTTCTGAGAAGTCGGCCATACTTCTTATCTTTGTTCCTCTACAGGAAAGGTGTTTTTATGCTCTGGTTTCTTTCTGGGTTTTTTCTTAATCTCTGATTTTCTGTAGTGTGAAAATTATAGGCTTTCCTGTATTTCTGGATTTTTTGTTAGTTTGTTTTGGTACTTATCCTACTTATTCTCTAAGTTTCCTGGATCTGTATTTCGGTGTTTGACGTTAGTTTAATAAAATTTTAAGTCAATATTGTTTTAAATATTTCTTCTGTTTCTTACTCCCTTTCTTTTCCTTCTGGTTTATCTATTACCTGTGTGTTTTATATTTTGTAATTGTCCCATAGTTTTTATATATTCTGCTCCAGTTTTTAGTATTTTTCTCTTGGTGTTTCAGTTTTTGAAGATTCTATTGATATAGCCTCTTACTTACAGATTCTTTCCTCAGCCATGTCCAATCTACCAATAAGCCCATCAAAGGTAATCCTCAGTTCTGTTACAATTCATTAGATCTCTAACATTTATTTTTTGTTCTTAGGATTTTCATTTTTCTGTTTACATTGCCCATCTGTGTTTTCATGTGTCTACTTTATCATTAGAACTCTTAATATATTAATTATAGTTGTTTTAAATTCCCAGTATGATCATTCTAACATCCCTGCCAATTCTGGTTCGGATGTTTGCTGTCTCTTAAAATTGAGTTTTTTATCTTTTGGTGTACCTTGTAATTTTTTGATAACCAAATATAATGTCTTGAGTAAAAGAAAATGCTGTAAATAGGGCTTTAATAATGTGTGGGTGGGTTTCCCAGGTGGTTCGGTGATAAAGAATTCACCTGATAATGCAGGGACTGCAGGCGATACAGGTCCAATCCCTGGCTTGAGAAGATCCCCTGGAGGAGAAATGGCAACCTACTCCAGTACTCTTGCCTGGAAAATCCCATGGACGGAGGAGCCTGGTAGGCTACAATCCATGGGGTCACTAAGAGTCAGACACGACTGAGCGACTTCACTTTCACGCATTGGAGAAGGAAATGGCAACCCACTCCAGTGTTCTTGCCTGGAGAATCCCAGGGACAGAGGGGCCTGGTGGGCTGCCGTCCATGGGGTCTCACAGAGTCAGACATGACTGACGTGACTTAGCAGCAGCAGCAGCATTTTTTAAAACTGTAGTGTCTTCTCCAGGTGGAAAAATCAGTTGTCTGTTTTTTTGTAACTCTTGAATGATGGTATATGAATCCTCATTATGACATACTAAAAAGCAACCTAGATGTCCATCGGCAGATGAATAGATAAGAAAGCTGTGGTACATATAAACAACAGAATATTACTCAGCTATTAAAAAGAACACATTTGAATCAGTTCTAATGAGGAGGATGAAACTGGAGCCTATTATACAGAGTGAAGTAAGTCAGAAAGAAAAACACCAATACAGCATATTAACACATATATATGAAATTTAGAAAGATGGTAATGATGACCCTATATGTGAGACAGCAAAAGAGACACAGATGTAAAGAACAGACTTTTGGACTCTGTGGGAGAAGGCGAGGGTGGGATGATTTGAGAGAATAGCACTGAAACATGTATATTACCATATGTGAAAGAGATCACCAGTCCAAGTTCAATACATGAAACAGGGCACTCAAAGCTGGTGCACTGGGACAACCCAGAGGGATGGGATGGGGAGGGAGGTGGGGTTGGAGGGGGTTTGGGATGGGGGACACATGTACACCCGTGGCTGATTCATATCAATGTATGGCAAAAACCACCACAATATTGTAAAGTAATTAGCCTCCAATTAAAATAAATAAATTTTTTTAAAAAGAAAGAAATCAGACTTTGCTCAGATTTGAATTGTTTTGCAAAGCACAGTTTTATTATTTCTATAATTGTATTTCCAAAACTAAGCTTTTTATTTCTAGTTATTCCTACATGTGCTATATTGACATGAAATAAAGTACAAGCCCTTTACTTCTTATCCTCGTTTCTAATAGTCTTGCTCATGTTATGCAAATCCTATTTGTCAAAAAGGATGTTCATGCATTTAACAGCAGCATTTCAAAGTATAAGAAGCAAAATCTGACAGAACTAAAAGCTACACCCATAACCATATTTGGAGGCTTCAATACTCTCAGTAGTAAGTATAACTAATAAACAATAAATTAATAAACACATAGATGAACTGAGAAAATACTATTGACTGTATCTAACTGCCATTTATAGAATAATACATAAACATAATTGTCTTCCAAGTGCACATTGAAATTTCATCAAGATAAATCATGAAAAAAACCTCATTGCCCTAAAACAAACTTTACCAATTTAAAAGAATTGCAATTATGCAAAGTATGTTCTCTGACTCTAATGGAGTCAAGCTAGAAATCAATAACCAAAAAACAAGAGGAAATACCCAAACAATTCATTTTTGAAGAATAATTCTCAAGATAAATTAGAAAATACTTTGAACTGTGGGAAAATAAAAATACAACATATCAAAGTTTGTGAGATACAGTAAAAGCAGTGCTTGTAGGAAGTTTATATTTAACACTATTATTAGAATAGAAGAACGGTCTCATCTCATAATCTAAACTCCTGATTTAAGAAACTAGAGCAACAAGATCAAAATAAATTCAAATCAAGCTGAAGAGAGAAATCATAAAAATAAGAGCAGAAATCAATAAATTTGGAAACATTAAAAAAAATAGTGAAAATCAGTGAAACCAAAAGCTGGTTCTTTAAAAAGATCAATAAAATTGATAAACCTCTAGGAAGACAAAGAGGAGGAGAAAGAAAGCAAAGATTAATAATATCAGGAATAAAATAGAGAATATCATTGAAAATCTCACAGACTTTAAGAATACTATGAACAACTATCCCTAGGCACATAAATCTGACAAATTGTATAGTGGTCCAATTCTTCAAAAACCACAAACTATTAGAATTCACCCATGATAAACAAGGGGCTTCTGCAGTGGCTCAGATGGTCAAGAATCTGCCTGCAATGTGGGAGACCTGGGTTCGATCCCTGGGTCAGGAAGATCCTCTGGAGAAGAGAATGGTGACCCACTCCAGTAGTCTTTCCTGGAAAACTCCTTTGGACAGAGGACCCTGGAGGGCTACAGTCCATGGAGTTGCAAAGAGTCAGACACAGCTGAGGGACTAACACACACAAGTACATCCATGATAAACAAAGGGCTTCCTCAAATAGTAAAGAATCTGCCTGCAAGGCAGGAGACCTAGGTTCAATCCCAGGGTCTGGAAGATCCCCTGGAGAAGGGTATGGCAACCCATGCCAGTACTCTTGCCTAGAGAATTCCATGGACAGAAGAGCCTGGCAGGCTCCAGTCCAGGGGGTCACAAAGAGTGGAACATGACTGAGTGACTAACACTTTCACTTTCATGATAAACAAGATAACCTAAGTAGTTCTATAAGTATTAAAGAAATTGAATTCATAGTTTAAAATCTTCCAAAACAGAAATTTTTAGGCTCATATTGTTTAACTGGCAAATTCTACAAAATATTTAAAAAGAAAGAACATCAATTCTCCTACATGCTCCTTAAGAAAATAACAAACATTTATCTATACCTTTCCAAGATTCATTTGGAAGGGATTTCTATATGATCACATCAAACACTGAATGTCAGAACCCTGAAAATTACATGAAAAGTATACACACTCAGGTATAAATGCTGACAGGCACAGATGACTAAGAATTACAATATATCTGAGCTTTATTATTTCATCCATATGAACATGAGCTTGAAATGTCTACAACTCACAGTTAAAATATAGCTATATTCCAATTAACTCAATGTATAAAATGATTGATAAATTTTTTCAGTATATCACCCTATATAAACTTTGTATGTGCATTTTTTATGCATCTAGGAGATGGGGAGGACAGAAACATAATTAATGAGACAGAGAGAAATAGAAAAGACATATTTTATGTTTGATCCTCAACCTTCCACTCATTGACACGTATCCAGGGTGAACACTAGATAAGAAATATGACTGCTGATTCCTCAGTTGGCCTGAGTTCTTGAGTGTCTCCCATAAACTGAATAACTCTCCTTTTAGTGCATATGTGTAATGAACATAACATATACTGGAAATATTCCTATATGTATTAAATATGTATGTGTATTAAAATACACATACACACATATAATAAATAACATTAAGATCTACCAAGCCAATGGCTAAACTAAATTAAAGTGAACAAATACTAATATATATCAGAAAAACATCAGGTATACTGAATTTTGCAGCTTATCTAAAAGAATTTTCAGAAATAATTTTATTACAAATCATTTTTATCTTATGTGTCAATTGGAACAAGAAATGTAACTCTATCCTAACTGATTTTTAGAGATTACATTAACCTAGAAACACAGTGCACATCTTAGCATTTATTTACATTATCAGAGATTATAAGAAGTGAACAAAATGGCACAATATGTAATGACTCTGAGAAACAGGAGAAAAAAATGCTGATATTACACTAAAGGAATGACCAAATGCACTATACCACATTACATGACAATGAATATGAGCTGAGAAAGGAGACGTAAAGTCAAAGTGTGAAAGTCGCTCAGTTGTGTCCAACTCTTTGCGACCCCATGGACTATATAGTCCATGGAATTCTCCAGGCCAGAATACTGGAGTGGGTAGCCTTTCCCTTCCCGGGGAGATCTTCCCAACCCAGGAACTGAACCCAGGGAGGAAGGAGAAAGGCGTTGGCAATCAAAGAGCACAACAGAGTAGGACGGACATTGTAAGCTGTGGTTAACATAGAAGAACACAAGTGCAATAAAAGGCAGACCACCGGATGGGCAACCACACTAAATGAAACATTAAATACTCTATGGCTGAAAATTTCAATCCACCTGCTGCTTGAGACAGCCTGTCCATTACACAGACCACCTTAACTAAATATCAGAGTATGTGATATTTCCCATCTTTGGAGGCTCTGATTAAATCATTGCTTAAGGTGTATACTACAACACATTTCTAAGAGTTTAAAAGTTATATTGATTACTGATCAGTTAATCCTGTAAACATTTTAATACATATTTTTTTTATTAACAGGTGCTCGGTGACAAATAGTTGAAATGATTATTTTAGGAACTGCTGCAGAACGGAAAATCACAAAAAGACCCAAGACTTGTCTTGTCTATTCACATTCAGTTATTTCCCTTGAAAATCCAGCCCAACAAGTAAATTACTTCTTGCCCTTTGAAAACTCTTTTTCATTTCCCTAAGACTTTACATTAAACAACATACTGAATTCAAAAGTATATTCTTCCTCCTGTAAGTATTCATGTGCCCTATATGTACAGATTTCAATCAAAAGTATCCTCCAGTTGATGACATGATACCATTATCAGGGCAGATATAATTTTAGATTTTTTGGTATGCATTTCTTTTATCCTCAGTCCCATCCCTATATCCACTGTGTATTAAAGTGTAGCTTTCTAAACTTCCTTCCATTATTTTATTCTTATATATCCATCAAAGTATATTAAATGATTCCAGAGTAAAGAATCCATATCCAAATGAAAAGACCTATTTTATTGCAAGTTATTATTTCCAAATGACATCTTAGTTCATTAAGAGGTTTAAAAAAGTACTAGTTTGAGTAGTATTATGCTGTGCTCAGTTGTGTCTGACTCTTTTGTGACTCCATGGACTGTAGCCCACCAGGCTGCTCTGTCCACAGAATATGCCAGGCAACAATACTGGAGACAGTCGCCATTTCCTATTCCAGGGGATCTTCCCCGGACCCAAGGATCCAACCTGAATCTCTTTGTGCCTCCTGCATTGGCAGGCAGATTCTTTACCACTAGTGCCACCTGAGTAATATTATTCATACTCTTGGTTTGTGGGCTTTTTTTCTTTGTTAGTAAGTCTGTCTACTGTGTTTTCAGTTCCTGTAATTTACAGCAATGATTTAACACAGGATCTTACTAGATAACTCCAAAGCAATAAACAACTATTTTGTACTTTTCTTAAGTATTTATATACACAAGAATATATATATACATATATATATAATTATTTGTGTATGCTTGTAATATAAATGCATCTATCCATTTCCCTGGAATTCCTAATTTCATTCAATGTTTTGAAAAACCCACCCACGCTAATAAATGTAGTTCTGTTTAACTTAATTCTATGTATGCTATGTACAGTATTTTATCATGTGACTGTATGAATTTTATCTGTCCACTCAATTACTGATTGTCTGTTAAGATAAAACATTGACTCTTTAACTGCAATACTTGAACATACATATACATGTCACCTTTATAATTCTAAATTTGTCTTAGAAGTCAAACCCTGGGCTTATCTCTTATAGTATCTTCCTTTTCCAACATCTTTAATTTTTCATTTCTTTGTAGCTCTCTGCTACTGTCAAGGAAATATTACTTAAGATTTTATCCAATATTTTCAATTATTCTCAATGAAATCATGACTGGTAAATTACTTTGCCCACAGTTACCTTGAAGCCTCATTTACTCCTCACATTCTAATTCTTCCTTATATCTCATGTTTTATTGTTTAATTAATTGTCTGGCTCCCTCTAAATTTTTCTAGGAGTATGGTAATATTAGACATAATAAGGGAAGAAACATGATTCACAAAGAACTTGCTTATTCATCCTGACCTAGATATGAAAGATACAGCAGAGCTTCAGTATTCAAGAAATTCTGGAGTGGTCAGGCCTGCCACAGACCATTCTTACCTAAAATCCAGACTACAACCATGATGATCTTATCATTTCTTTCTTTCACAAATCCAGCCTCAGACTTCTTACAAAGTGAAACTATAATCACAGTTGCTCAACTTCTAATGAAAATCACTATTGACCATTTGCTTGAGTTATTCTGATTCTCTACAATATCTTGTGGACCTGCACATACCTCCTGGATTTACTGTAATGTTATTACTTTCAACTTAAACTGATACATTTCTTTTTTTAATACAATAGATTTCTCTTCTAATCCTACCACCCAATATTTCACTATTTTCCCATAACCCTCTTTGTTTCCTTCAGAACAATTATCACAGCTTCTTTGGTATTTTGTTCTATGTTTTTTCCCCTTTCTCACCTACTGGAATGTGAACTTCATGAAAGCAGGAATCATGTCTGTCTAGAAATACCACTGTATCTCTAGCATTTGAAAAACCATCTGATGCAAAAAGGACTCTAAGTAAATACTTTTTGAGTTATTTCATGTGTTTTCATTTGTCAGTGCTGTGATTCCAAAGTATATTTTAAACGTTAATGAAAAAAAAACTGAAGCTGAAAGGCTCTTTTAAGCATTTGTTACATACCAAACACTTTACTCAGAGTGTTTTATTATTATAAAACCACATAATGTAGGTTTCATGATCCCTACTTTATAGATGAAGAAATTAAGACATAAGGAAATTAAGTAAGTTCCACAAATTTAGCTGCTGATGGCAGAGATGAATTTTAATCCTACTTCATTTGATTCTGATCTTAGGTCAACCTACTATACCACACTCCCTAAGGGGAGCACTTTTGAGTCATACATAGCTTTAGATAATTTTCTTAAACCCTGCAATTGAATTCTTTGAACTCCAGTATGCTTCTCTGCATCATTGCTCCATGTGTCAGAAGCAACATTCAGAAAACAAGCAATTCTTGTTGAAAGCAGTGCAGTCACATTATTTGTGTTTAAATTTCCTTGTCATGAAACTGTCTGGAATTATGATTATATATCATTACCCTTAAAGACATCTCATCTGCATAAAACTTATACCTAAATTATTGGGGTACATTCAATGTGCAGATGTTACTTCCAATATGTTACTGGGCCATTGGAACTGAATGGACTACCTATTTTTTTTTTAATATTTGGGAAGAGAATATATCAAAAGTAACCATGGCATATAATAACAGATGGGACCCAAGCTTTTCTGGGCCAACATATTTAAAGCTCAGAGGTGGAACCTAAGGTCCAAAGAGATTAAATAATTGGCACAAGGATAAGCAGCTTGCTCATGACATAGCTAGAAACATTCTAATCACTTTATAACATGGGTATTACTGATGAGTTACTGTCTTTACTAGTGGCACAGCTAGCAGGATGCTAATCACTGTATAACATACACACCACTTAGTTCCTGCTTCCCAAGTTAATGGTCATAAGTGATAAATTATAATGTTTTACCCTAAGAGTTTTATCATTTCTTTCTTCCTGACTATGCCTAATTCTCCTTCTCCTTAGTTTTAATACCCAAATTCTTATTAAGTGCTTGGTTATATAACCCTTATCTTTTCATTACAACATTCATTCATTATACTTGTTGGACAACGAATTATTAATTCTCAAAGGGGTAAATACTTTTTTCATTTCAATAGCTATGAAATGGAAGACCTGAATAAACTTACTGGGCTTTTATGATAAAATTTTGGTTATGGAATTTATGCAGTAAAGAAACCTTAAAAATAATATCTGGCAATCACAAATTTACCCTAGCATTTATGCACAAATTCAACAAAACATTTATTGAGAATCTACATGCTGTAGTAATTTACTCACAACAATGAGTTCACTCATAGATTAGGGGAGTAAACATGTACAAAGATATAATATTAAATTATGTAATAATATATATGGTAAGAACTTCCTGGAAAAGTATAACCCAAATGACATACAGAATTTTTTTCTTTTCAGTTTTATGAGATATAATTGACAAATAGAAACTGTATGTATTTAAGGTATATAACTTGATGTTTTTGACATAGGTGTACATTGTGAAATTGTCACCATAATCTAATTAATATATTCATCACATCACAGAGTTACCATTTGTGCGCGGTGGGTGAGGGGACAAATACTTAGGCTCTACCTTCTTAGAAAATTTCAAGTATAAAATACAGTATTGTTACCTATACTCACATGCTACTTTAGATCTCCAGAATTTACACATCTTACAGAATTGAAACTTTATAGCCTTTGGTCAACATCTCATTTTCCTTTCTCCTCAACCCTTGACAACCTACTCTGCGTTTCTATGAAAGCACTTCTATGATTCCATGTATAAGTGAGGTCACATTACTTAACATTCAGTGTCTTGCTTATTTCACCAGGATAATGTCCTCCAAGTTCATGCATGTTGTCACAAACAGCAGAATTTTCTTCCGGTGAATAATATTCCATTGTGTATGTGTGTGTATGTATATGTGTAGTATCACATTTTCTTGATCCATTCATCCATCAAAGGTTTTTTCACATCTTTGCTATTGTAAATAATGTTGCCTTGAATATGGGAGTCCAGAAATCTTTTTGAGAGCTTTGTTTTCATTTCCTCTGGATATATATCCAGAAGTGGGATTGCTGGATCATATGGTAGCTCTATTTTTAACTTTTTGAGGAATCTCTGTACTGTTTTCTGTAATGGTTATACCAGTTTACAATCCCACCATTAGTGTATCAGGATTCCTTTTCCTACAAATCCTCATCCATACTTGTTCTCTTTGGTCTTTTTGATAATAGTTACTCTAATAGATTCAAGATTATGTCTTATTATAGTTTTGATTTTCACACCCATGATAAGTAGTGATGTTATTGTTTCATATATCTGTTGATTTTTGTATGTCTTCTTCTGAGACATGTGCATGCAGATCTTTTGTCTATTTTTTAATTGAGGTTTTTGTTTTTTGGTTTTCTATTGAGTTGCTTAAGTTCCTTATAAATGTTGGATATTAATCCTCTATAAGATTCATCATTTGAAAATATTTTCTCCCATTCCACAGGTTGCCTTTTCACTCTGGTGTTTCTTCTACTTTTGTTTGCTTCAGAGGCTTTTAGTTTAATGTGATATCCTATGTCTGTTTTTACTTTTGCTTCCTGTGCTTTTGTGATCATATTAAAAAAGATTACTGTCCAGATTAATGTCAAGAAGCTTTTTCCCTATGTTTTCTCCTAGGAGTTTTACAGTTTCAGTGTCATGTTTAAGTCTTTAGCCCATTGAGTTGATTTTTAATACAGTATGATATAGGATCCAAAGTCATTCTTCTGCATATGGATACCCAGTTTTTCCAGCACCAAATTTTGAACCTATTGTGGCGTTGTTTTCAAAGGTCAGTTGATCATAAACTTGTGGGCTCTCTATTCTCTATTCTGTTTCATTGATTTGTATGTTTGTTTTTATGTCAGTGGCATACTGTCCTCATTACTCTAGCTTAGTTTGAAATCAGGAAGTGGGATGCCTCCAGTTTTGTTCTTCTTGCCCAAGACTGCCTTGACTTATGTGGGACATTTTGCAGCTCCATTTGAATTTTAGGATTGTTTTCCTATTTTTGTAAAGAATGCCTATGGTATTTTAATAGAGTTTACCGTGAATCTGGAGATCATATTGGGTAGTATAAATTTTAACAATCATAATTCTTCTAATCCATAAACACAAGATGTCTTTTCATTTATCTGTGTCCTTTTTAATTTCCTTCATCATAGTTTTCTAATCTTTAGCATGCAAATCTTTCACCAATTTGATTAAGTTTATTTCTTTTTTTCAGATATTTACATCTACTTTCATCATTAAAACTAACATCTATTTTCTCAAATACGTATTTCTGGTTTGATCACGGCCCAATAGCATGAGTTACAGTTTACTTTCTTCTGTATCTGTACTCTAGAAGCTTTTTTCAGTAATATCAGCAATCATATCTCTTGAATGTTTGGCAGCAGGCCCCCAGAAAACTTGCTTTTATATTTTTTATAAGATTTTGCCCTTCACATTAAATTTCTTGAATAGTTATAGGTTTATCCTTATTATTTCTTGAGTCAATATTGATGTAGTTATTTTTATAGTGTTTTATTAAGTATGTATTTTGTTTCAAATATTTTGGAATAGAATTGCTAGAATTCTCTGTATTTTTATTATTCATTCAAATGTATAGTTTTTTTTATTCCATCTATTTATTCATTCATTTTTTTCCCTTAAGGTGATCAACACTGTCAGAGATTTATAAATTTTATGGGTTTTTCAAGAAGTCACATACAGTCTTTTGATCTTCTTTATTATAACTTTGTTTTCAATATTGACATTTGATTTTTGTCCATTATGTCTCTTCTATAATATTTTCCTTAAATACATTATTTTTATTTCCTGATCTTTAATGTACAAACCTTATTAATTTTTATCCTTTCTTCTTTTCCAGTATAAACACTTGAGAATATAAATTGTTCTCAAATACCACTTATATCCGGTAAGTTTTATATATTTAATTGTCATTCAGGTTTTTGCATTTTTTTACTTCCGTTATGATTCTCTTTTTGACTTACGGATTATTTATTCATTTGTTTTTAATTTAAAAACATATTTTTTTCTTTTTAGTAATTACTATCTTATGTCAGTCTTGCGTGCACTATAATTCTTTTTTATTGTCCTACCACTTCTTGGCACAGAGCCCTTTTTCCCTAGTCTTTCCTCTTATTTTTTTATTGAAGTTTCAAGAATTTGCAGTGGGGGCGGATTTCTTAAAAGGTTTTTAAAAGGTTAACCATTTCTACTAAAGAGTAGAAATGATCCTTAGGAAAGATTCCAAAGTGGAGCTTTGCAAATAGAGAAATGTGTTTTCAATACTATTTTCTGAGAAAAGCAGAGATAGTATTTATGGATGAGCCCTCCCCTCCCCAACACACACACATACCTGGGAACAGAGAAACAGTTTTTCCATTAATGCCTGATGAGAGAGTTCCATATTTCATGCATTTCTTATGGTTAGAAATTACAATGACGGTATACAGAACACACTCAGTTTTAAGAATATTATATTTTATCTGACATACTGCTATGATGGCTGAGGATATGTGTGTTGTAAACTCTAGGAATGTCAGGCTAGTGATACAATAGTATGTATCTTCCTAGATTTTGGAAATTTAGAAACTTTGGACTCAGTGATGGATGAATCCAATTTTGGAGATCATGAAGTATCTACTCTAGATCCAGTGGAGGGAGAAAAGCTCAGGAAATAGCTGCTAAAGAAGGAATTAAGTCCTGAATCAGGCACATGAGTGAGTGTTCCATATTTGGGACTACACAGAAGAGAAAAGTTGGTGGGGAATACTTTCAGACATGAACTATATTAAACACTTAATTTCTACAAGATGAATGATACAATTTGTAGGTTTTAATATTTTATGGAAAATTATTAATAGAAAATATAGTCATTTAAATTTGGCACCCTCTTTGAATTGATGGCAATTAATGAGGAATGCAGAACTGTGAATTGCTCATTGTATAACCTATTTGTTAAACAACCTGTTTGTATAACCTCTAGTACCTTGCCCACCTGATATGAAGAGCCAACTCATTGGAAAAGACCCTGATGCTGGAAAACACTGAAGGCAAAAGAAGAAGAAGGCAGCAGAGGGTAAGATGGTTAGATAGTCTATCTACCCATTGAGTCCATCACTGACTCAATGGACATGAACTTGAGCAAACAGTGGGAGATAGTGGAGGACAGGAAAGCCTGGCATACTGCAGTCCATGGGGTCATAAAGAGTTGGACACAAGTTAGCGACTGAACAACAACATAACCTGTTTGGATATGGCAGTTTAGACAACCCAGTTAGGTGTAAAGCAGAATGAAAAAGAAAGAAAATAATCAAAATGTAATGTAATTTTGCAGTTAACTTATTGGATGTCTTAATGTGAGCTGTTAGGGATTTTATCATACAACAGCAAATATTCTTTGCAAGCCAGAACTTCCTAACTCATCACTCATCCCAGTATTGTATAAGAACTATTTACCTTAAGAAACAATTACATAGGAGAGTGAAGGACTTTCTGATACCCTACTGTGAAGAAGACGGACTGGCTGTACCTCTAGTTTCCAATGGGTTTGGCTTTTTGGACTAACTGCTTAAAATACACATACATAGAGCTCTGGGGAATACAAGTAGGGAAACACTCTTCCAACCACCTGTGATACTGTAATTTGTAACAATTAATGTGTATTGGATTAATTCCAGTACTTCATTCCAGTCCAAGCTCCTGGCACAAACCTCCAAAAACCCTTAGAATATCCTGCTGCTGCTGCTGCTGCTGCTAAGTCGCTTCAGTCGTGTCCGACTCTGTGTGACCCCATAGACGGCAGCCCAATGACCAGAAATAAAGTATCATTTGCTGTGTTAACAAAGTGACTTTTGAAATGCATCTAAGGATGGGGGCGGGTTCCCAGGAAAACCAAATCTGTGAGTTGAGGTTTAGAACTTTCAGTTCTGCCTCCTCTGACCTCCAAGGAGGAAAGGGGTCTAGAAGTTGAATCAATAACGAATGGCCAATGAGTTACATCACTCATGCCTATGAAATGAAGCCTTCATAAAAACTCAAAAGGATGAGGTTTGGATAGCTTCCTGGTGAACATCTGGAAGAGTGTCACATAGACATCATGGAAGCTCCTGGTCCTTTCCCCTTATGAGTCTCTTCTATCTGGCTATTCCTGAGTCATACCATGTTATAGTAAACCAGTTATCTGGTAAGTAAAATGCTTCTCTGACTTCTGTGAATCATTCCAGCAGAGAAACTGAACTCAAGGTAGGAGTTGTTGGAGCCTCCAGTTGATAGATGGTTGGTCAGAGCACAGGTGCAACCTGAACCTGATATTGGCATCTAAAGTAGTAGGGAAGGGCACTCCTGTAGGACTGAACCCTTAACCTGTAACATTGGACACTATCTCCAGGTAGATAGTGTCTGACTATTGCTTGCTAGTGAGGGGCAAAACACACACACACACACAAGTCAAAATTGGTATCAGCATTGTACACCACAACTTAGTTTTCATAAAGGAAATAATACCAGTCTAACCGAGTCAATTCCATACCACCAATAGAACTACACCTAAGGCTGGATAGGCTGAGAGTATAAGAAGAATCAAGTGTAACTATTTGGCTTTCACTAGCACCTTCTGTTCACAACATTAAAAATGTATTGCAAGGAGTAGGTTCATATGATTGCAGCCCTTACAAATCATGTAAACCTACTCCTTGCAATAAATTTATATATATGTGTGTGTGTGTGTGTGTGTGTACATAATCATCCTCAATTATCCATAATCATCCTTTCAAGTCCTATAACCACGAAGTAGTAGGATTTTAGTATAAGGTAAGAGAGAGGCCCCACTTAGCATTTAAGCCAAAGTCATGATTGCAGCCCAATTTTCCAGAAAGCTCGGCACTGGGGTAACAGACTTTCATCTAATAATAAAGAAACATTACACTCCTTGTTTACAACTCTTCTTTATGTTTATATCTCTTTTAGGAAACTCTGTGATGAGGGTTAATTGGCCAAGGCAGAATCTTGGCATTTCTGAATATGTTATTTCAATACATAATGTCATCCATCAAAATCTCACTCGAATCTAAATGAACACACACACATACACACTCACATGTGCACGCATACATTACTACACATTCCTTCAGTCCACTTCTAAGTTTACCTGAAGCAACATCAGACAGTTTCCAGCGCACAGACAGCTTCCCCCTGAAGTACCATCTCTCTGAAATTCTCTACCTGGAAGCCTCACTTACTGCCCTGGGAGCTTGCTCAATCCTGGGTCAAGCAGCCTGCAGTTCATGGGTTTTAAGACCCTCAACACCACCTTTCAAGCAGGAAAGGATAAATATCAACAAATAAATATCCCAGATTTCAATATGAAAAAATTCTCTGGTTTTTCCACATGGTTCCTCAGAAAGTGTACAGTCAGGATCAGTTCTGTGACTTGAATTTATTATATGGATGAAATAAAGTCCCATCCTTTCAATAGTCCATAAGGATCTCCTTGTCTTGTTGTTATAAATTTTTCTCAAAAGAATGCATTTATGAAGTATCTGTTAGAGGCTGGTGGAAGTCTTACACCCCATGGCAATAGAGAGTAGTAAGATTCAGGATGGATGGGGATTAAGAGATTAAAAACAAATGCCAAGAATATACAGAAGAACTACACAAAAAAGATCTTCATGACCCAGATAACCATGATGGTGTGTCACTCACCTAGAGCCAGACACCCTGGAGTGTGAAGTCAGGTGTGCCTTAGGAAGCATCACTATGAACAAATCTAGTGGAGGTGATGGAATTCCAGTTGAGCTATTTCAAATCCTAAAAGATGACGCTGTTAAAGTGCAGCACTCAATATGCCAGCAAATTTCAAAAACTCAGCAGTGACCACAGGACTGGAAAAGGTCAGTTTTCTTTCCAATTTCAAAGAAAGGCAATTCCAAGAATGTTCAGACTACCATACAATTGTGCTTATTTCATACACTGACATGGTAATGCTCAAAATCCTTCAAGCTATGTTTCAGCAATATGTGAACTGAGAACTTCCAGATATACATGTTAGATTTAGAAAAGGCAGAGGAACCAGAGATCAAATTACCAACATCCATTGGATCACAGAAAAAGCAAGAAAATTCCAGGAAAAAAAAATGTATTTCTGCTTCATTGACTATGATAAAGGCTTTGACTATGTGGATCACAACAAACTGTGAAAAATTCTTAAAGAGATGGGAACACCTGACCACCAGCCTCCTGAGAAACCTGTATGCAGGACAAGAAGCAACATTTAGAACTGGACATGAAACAATGGACTGGTTCAAAATAGAAAAAGGAGTACCTCAAGGCTGTATATTGTCACTCTGCATATTTAACTTCTACTGCTAAGTCACTTCAGTCGTATCTGACTCTGTGCGACCCCATAGACGGCAGCCCATCAGGCTCCCCTGTCCCTGGGATTCTCAAGGCAAGAACACTGGAGTGAGTTGCCATTTCCTTCTCCAATGCATGAAAGTGAAAATTGAAAGTGAAGTAGCTCAGTCGTGTCCGACTCTTAGCAACCCCATGGACTGTAGCCCCCCAGGCTCCTCCGTCCATGGGATTTTCCAGGCAAGAGTACTGGAGTGGGGTGCCGTTGCCTTCTCCAATTTAACTTCTATGCAGAGTACAAATGCAGAATGTCAGGCTGGATCCAACTCAAGCTGGAATAAAGATTATCAGGAGAAATACAACAATCTCATATATACAGATAATACCACCCTAATGGTAATCCACTCCAGTATTCTTGCCTGAAGAATCCCATGGACAGAGGAGCCTGGCAGGCTAAAGTCCATGGGGTTGCAAGAGTCGGACACAACTTAGCAACTAAACCACCAAGCCAATGACAGAAAGTGAAGAGGAACTAAAGAGCTTTTATGAATGTGAAAAGGAGAGTGAAAAAGCTGGCTTAAAACTCAACATCCAAAGAACTAAGATCATGTCATCCAGTCCCATCACTTCCTGGCAAATAGACGGGGGAAAATTGGAGACAGTTACAGATTTTATTTTCTTGGGCTTCAAAATCACTGCTGATAGTGACTGCAGCCACAAAATTAAAAGATGCTTGCTCCTTGGAAGAAAAGCTATGACAAACCTAGACAGCATATTAAAAAGCAGAGACATCACTTTGCTGACAAAGGTCCATAGAGTCAAAGCTATGTTTTTCCAGTAGTCATGTACGATGTGAGAGTTGGACCATGAAGACTGAATGCCAAAGAATTGATGTTTTTGATCTGTGGTACTGGAGAAGACTCCTCAGAGTCCCTTGGACGGCAAGGAGATCAACCTAGTCAATCCTAAAGGAAATCAACCCTGAATATTCACTGATATTTACTGAATCTTCTGAAAGGACTGATGCTGAAGCTCCAATATTTTGGCACCTGATGCGAAGAGTCAACTCATTGGAAAAGACTGGTGCTGGGAAAGACTGAGGGCAATAGGAAAAGGAGCGACAGAGGATGAGACAGTTGAATGGCATCACTGACTCAATGAATATGAGTTTGAGAAAACTCTGGAAGATAGTGAAGGATAGGGAAGCCTGGCGTGCTGCAGTTCCTGGGGTCACGAGGAATCAGACACAACTTAGCAACTGAACAACAAGATTCAGGATAGATGGAGATTATGCTTGCTTTGCTGAGCAGGGAAAGAGTGATTTTGGAAGAGAAGAATGGGGAAAATAAAAGAACACTCAATATTTCAGGATTCTCTTCAGAAGAAAATGTAAGAAAACCAAGGTTTCAACAGAATAAAAATAGCATTAACTGACATGTAATGGAAAGAACTACAAGAAATTAGTCTCCCAGTGTGCCAACCTAGGAGTTAGAAGACAATGTTCAAGTATTAGATTCATCAGTTATTGGATATTTGATGTTAATAAAATAATATTCCTGAGTCTCAGATTTTCATCTATAAAATGAGGACAATAATATTCAAATTATAAAACTGTGATGATGACTAAAAGAAATAATTTATGTAAAAATGTTATAAACTTTAAAATGTACACAAATGTTAGAAATTATTATAATGGATCCATCTTTAGACATGCAAGAAAATAATTTTTTTAATGGACATAATGCAAAAAGGCTAAATAAAGTTCTAAATCCTCATATTTAATTAACCTACCCATTCTAAGGGCAGACATGCTACAGCATTGTCACCGGCAGGTCTGCTCTATCAATCCGATTGTTTGATTATCAATTTGTCTATTCAACTTAGAAATGCACTTTTATATTTATACAATACATATCAAAAGTTTATGTTAGCTGAGAGGTCAAAGAAAACACTGAAAGATAAAAGCACAGAATGAA
Source organism: Bos indicus x Bos taurus (assembly GCF_003369695.1). NCBI lineage: Eukaryota > Metazoa > Chordata > Mammalia > Artiodactyla > Bovidae > Bos > Bos indicus x Bos taurus. The sequence goes on from NC_040082.1 coordinate 82,789,634, forward strand.
CTGAGCATGAAACAGAAAACAATCTAGTTCAACGGAGAAACAACAATATTTGGCCTTTACCTGGAAAACATTTCATGTCCAGAGGGTCTTTTTCCTTCAATAAAATGCAACCATATTTTATGTTTTCTTTTATTGGACATTACACATGGGGAAAGAAGTGGGAGTGTTAGTCCCTCAGTTGTGTCTGACTCTTTGCAACCCCACGGACTATAACCTGCAGACTCCTCTGTCTATAGGATTCTCCAGGCAAGAAAACTGGAATGGGTAGCCATTCCCTTCCCCAGTGGATCTTTCAGACCCAGGGATTGAACCCTGGTCTCCTGCATTGCAGGAGGATTCTTTACCATCTGAGCCACCAGGAAAGCCCTTGGACATTACATACTGGTAGACAAGTCAAAGGAGAGTTGAGGGTGGAAAGGAAACACCTAAAATTCAGCAAAACAATAACAAAACAATTGGATTAGGGGTCTAAGTATGTGCCGTGTTTGCCCAGAGAATCCACTTCATTTCCTTATTAAAGGTGATGAATACGCTGGCGGGGTATCTGGTCTAATTTTAAAGCTATCATATCAAATGATAACCATTAATAACTACCAATATTATACAACATTAAAATGAAGGTCAAATACTATAGTTTTACTGTTAAATAAGATTCTGATCATAACTAGCTTTTAACAGAGCAAATTTTGCTTATCTTATAGAAAAGAAAAGTGGCTCAGTCAGTCCGAATCTTTGCAACCCCATGAACTATATAGCCTGCTAGGCTCCTCTGTCCATGGAATTCTCTAGGCCAGAATGCTGGACTACGTATCCGGTCCCTTCTCCAGGGAATCTTCCCAACCCAGGGATCAGACTCAGGTCTCCCACATTGCAGGCAGATTCTTTGCCATCTGAGCCACCAGAGAAGCCCTATCTTACAGAAATTTACTCTAAAAAATGTGCTCCTAGACCACACAACCAGCCGTAGTTTCTTTTCCAGTGTTTAATAGTAACTACTGCCCTGTCATCATCATGAAGCCAAGCAGGACCCTGTGGGGCGCCCAGGCATAAAAACTTTTCTATGTCCCCTGTTTCATGTCTGTAGGAAGTAGACTTCTTTTAAGCCCCCTGACCTTCCCTGAGTGCCAATGGGCAGGTTCAAACAATTACTCATAAAGGAAGGGAGAGGATGAGGAAACTTGGAAAGAACAAGAAACAAGAGTGTAGCTTTGGGGCAGAGTCCTGGTTCCCCCTCAAGGGATATACATAACAACATCTTTGAACTGTTTTGCAGACACTGAAACCCCCATCAGGTGGAAGAAGTTAACTGTATGCTCACAAGTACATAAACTCCACACCTGTCAGAACCAGAAGGTTGATGATGCTAACTCCCAATTACCTCATCATCAATCAATCAGAAAAATGTCCACAAGCTGACCAAACCCTCTTGGAATATTACTATAAACCCCTCATTACCCTTTCCAGGTCAGGATACACAGTTCTCAAGGTGTTAGCCTGCTGTGCCCCACTTTGCTTGGAAAAGCAATAAAACTAGTCTTTTCTGCTTCAGTTATATTGTCTCTGAAATTCAATTTGGTATTGGTATACAGAGGCTTAGTTTTGGCATCAACACTGGCTTTCTTTTCTAACATTCAACACATGAGTCTCAGTACATTACAGCCTGTCATTATAATAAACTCAACAATTGCCTTCTCCTTCATGGCCAAAATTCAGGTAGAAAATTTTCCAAAAGAGGTCAAAACATTTATTAATAATAAAAATGCTGGTACTATGCACGCACAATCAAAGAAGAAGCATAGAGTTTTTCTATGAAAAAATTCCCATTCCAGAAGACTGCACCTGTGAGGACTGAGAAGATAATTTTTGGAGGTTATTAACAGTCCAGTGTTCCGTGCTACCCTACAGTCTCACCCTTTTCATCAGCCTTTTGCTGATTGTGGGAAACACTGCTGACCCTGCCCCCTAATCAACTGTTTGGTGTTTGTAATTCTCCCCTTAATGACAATAATGTGCTTGTGAATTTTGATTGTGAATTTCCCTGATTACAATGTAAAAAGAGGAGAGGGGCATGATTTTCTGTCACTGTTTGCCTTAACAGCTACTTGTAAACCGCTGTACTGGTTGAGGGACTAGGGCTTCACTCAAGAAGACGCAGTTGTGAGTTCTGGGTGATCAAAGAACTTTGGACTATTACAGATATGAGCACTACTGGAGGGGAAGATGCAAACTGGGAAAGGTCGCTGAAAATATACCACCTCGTTGCTGTGTTCAGATTACCTTTCTCTCTAACTGGCCCAGCACCACTATCTGATACAAGCAACTTTCTGAAGCTCAAATATGATTGAATATTGACTCTGAAAATGCTTTCAGCAACTGTGAGCAAACGTTTCTCCCTCAGTGAAGCTTTATAACACTTATTGTCTTCAGCAGTTTTAAGAATGAGCAGTGGGAGGTTGGATGGGATGGAAGCCATTCAGGGGTCCATGTGTCTGGCTCAGGAGAAGCCAGGTTTTGCTGAAATAACCCTCCTCTTTTAAGATGAGTCAAGTTCACACAAAAGATAAATGGCAAGTCCAGGACCCAGGCTGCTGAAATCTGCAGCCTGAGGTCTCTTTCAGTCAGCACACTACTCTTACAGATTTGGGTACCAATCCCAACATTGTTCTCTGTGCAAATACCAACTAAGGTGGAAATGGAGAAAAGAGAACTCTGCCAAATGACTTCTATACAAATGAAAATTTGATGATTTAAAAATTGTTGACTTAAATTTTAAAAATGGAAAAATAAAAAATCAATATAACAGCTACAGGCATATTCCGTTCTCCACCCTGCTAGTTCATGACCTCTGGACCCTATCAGCTGATTTCTAAAGCTCTCTGCTTCCTTTTCTGTTTGTGACCACTCAGCGGTCATTCCTACCTATTCAGTGGCCCGAGCTGGGAGCTGCAGCGCAGTCCTCTGGGAGGCGGCCTGGGCTCCTCTTCAGCAGGAACTGATGAACGTGCTCCAAGGGCACCTGTGCCCACCAGACCCGTCTGCCACCACGGTTGAGGAGCCGTAAATTTTAGAGCTGAAATTTACCCACCCTGAAATTCCTCCAGGGTCAACATCTTTTCAGGAGTGGCCTGCTCATCCTTTGCCATCTCTTCAGGGTCTCCTCAGGTGTGACCTCGTGCAGGAACTCACTGGAGTCGGAGCCATGTAGGTGCAGCGCTTTCCTGCCAGCCCCCTGCACATCAGACCCGCGGAGGGAGCTCCCTGCTCCTGCTCAGGCAGAGGACAGTCTGCTTTACCCAGAGCGCAAATAGGTAGGCAAGTTAAGGTAAACTATGAAAGGCTGGTGATTGGCCCTGGGGGCACTAACAACAGGAAGTTGGTTGGGGCTGCTGGGTGGCTGCCTAGATTTGGTTAATGAAGATTTTGAAGGTGGAGCCGCCAGAATAGGAGGAGCTCCAGAAGCAGCAAAAACTTCTGCACAGCTTGCTGGCCAAATTCCTGGAGGGTATGACAGATAACCCCAGGTCTTTAACAGCAAAGTGGCACAAACCTGTAGCAGAAGCTTCTCCCAGGTGCTCTGAGGCTTTGTGATGTAGAGGCCATCACCTTTGTTTTTCATAGATGAACTGTTCCATTTTGAAGTCAAGATTGGTGCCACCCAAGTGGATTCCTGCTGGAAGGACTGTGATGACATCCTCCTCCTTTATCTACAGGACAAAAGGGCCTCTGGACGCTGTCAACGTTTCCCTGTAAATTATGACATTTGGACCCCTCTCTGGGAAGCACAGAAAGGCTTCCACGTTATAAATAAATTCTATCCTTTGTGTTCACAATGTGACCCATCAGGACATATGCACTTTGACATTTGTATTTATATTACAGAAATGTATATTTTGACCCACCTTACACTCATCTAAATTCAATTTAGAATTAACCCTGGGAGGTTGCTCTTTGGAGGTCAGAGATTAAGGTTAGATTTCAACAACATACAGCTGCAGACAGACTCAAAAGGAAATCGTAACTGTGATGTTGCTGCTGCTAAGTTGCTTCAGTTGTGTCCAACTCTGTGTGACCCCATAGACAGCAGCCCACCAGGCTCCCCCGTCCCTAGGATTCTCCAGGCAAGAACACTGGAGTGGGTTGCCATTTCCTTCTCCAATGCATGAAAGAGAAAAGTGAAGTCGCTCAGTCGTGTCCGACTCTTAGCGACCCCATGGACTGCAGCCCACCAGGCTCCTCCGTCCATGGGATTTTCCAGGCAAGAGTACTGGAGTGGGGCGCCATCGCCTTCTCTGAAATGTGATGCTAACATAGCTAAAATTATGAACATCTGAATCATCTGCGATTATTCACATAAGAGTGTTGGGTTTTAAATCACCTATCAGACCTCTTTTTCCTAGGCAGAATATACCAGTTAGGTTTCCTCTTATTTGCTACTGTTTTTCCACTTTTGTGTTGTTTGGCTTATTCTCCAGTGAGTTACTTCAAGTTAAAGTTGTCAAAATTTATACTTGACAAAATGCTAGACTATTTGTTGCTGGAGCTAAGAGTGACTACAAGGCACCTCTTCCTCCTAGAAGGAAAAGATATGCTTGCTTAAATCAAATAATGATGGGGGAAAAATGCAAATATTAGCAGTGCATATTTACCCTTCGCACTGGATTGGGATAGAATGCTTCCTATTAAGTGGACTTTGATGCATTGTTCCCTGTGGCAAAAGTATCCCCACTCTCAGAAAATAGAAATTGGGGGAAACACACTCTGCCTAGAAATAAAAACAAGGCTCTAATATTAAAGGGAAAACACAATGATATAAAAGTCAGGCAACAGCTCAGCAAAGCCATTACCATGCTTATTGCCATTTGAAGGCACAATGATTGAAGTTATTGTCTTAATGTAAGATTACTAAATAATGCATCCCATAAAGGAAAGACATTGTATTGGCCATAAAACGTGTGTAACTGCAACAGAATTCATACTTATTTAATGACACTTTAGAATCCGATGGTAATTAAAATGAAGTAGGAATTTTTAAAAGGCAAGAGAAATTCAAACACACCAGTGTATAAATTGAAACATTCTCTTTGTTTTGCAAGCACATAAAGAAGTAAATTTCACACAGGGTTTTTTTTTGTTTTTTTTGTTTTTGCTTTTTTGGCCCAGTGGGAACTGCACAATTTTGACTCCTCAGTATTTCCACTTCTAATTGCTAGGAGGGTTCATTATCAGTTGTCTAAAGTGCAATACATCAACCTTGCAGAGCTGAGTTACAAAAGACTTTCACACATCTGATGGGCTGCTGTGCTAAATACATCTTAATTTGTGCTGCATCTGCTGTTTTCTAATTTGTTTATCATGCTGTGAATGCTGCAGACTTTGTTAGAGCAGCTTCCTGATTTTTTTCCTTTAAAAATGCATCAATTCTTCATTTTAAAAAAATGGCTGTTTTCCATCATTGTTCATCTGTGTCGTGGAATGCCATAAACTCAGTTCTGTTATACACATACATGTATGAAAAAAAATCCTGTGCACTTGAATATGTATATGTATTACATTAGAACATTTGCATATGCATAATCCAAATACTCAGTTAAATCACACAAAACCAAACAAACTTTTCAGCCTTTACTGGATGCACAAAGCGACAAACGCTCCAATCTCAGAATTCTGGCATGAATAAAAGTGCTTCCTGTTGCTGGGATCTGCTATGCAGAAGATGGGCATAAGGGTGGCGCTCTCAGTTCAGACCCAACTAAGCAGCAGTTCACATGGTAAAAAAGTAAATGCAATTTGGCGTGATCTGGAATAAACCAGTCTTACAATAGGGAAGTTTAAATTCAGGTTTGGAAAGAAAACAAGTCCCACCATCCCAGGCCCATGCCTCCCTCCATCTTTTCACAAATACCAGTGTCTAAGATGAGGGCGGAGCCTACTTCCTTGGGATGTGACCTGCGCAGTTACATAAGCCTTATACTTAGAGAGTTTAGCTGGGTTTAAGGCTCTGCAGTTACTGTTTAGAAAGTGACGCTGATGTATGGAACAGTCTTATGGACTCTGTGGGAGAGGGAGAGGGAGATGGTGGGAAGATTTGGGAGAATGGCATTGAAACATGTAAAATATCATGTATGAAACGAGATGCCAGTCCAGGTTCGATGCACGGTACTGGATGCTTGGGGCTGGTGCACTGGGACGACCTGGAGGGATGGTATGGGGAGGGAGGAGGGAGGAGGGTTCAGGAGGGGGAGCACATGTATACCTGTGATGGATTTATTTTGATGTTTGGCAAAACTAATACAATTATGTAAAGTTTAAAAATAAAATAAATTAAAAAAAAAAAAGAAATTTTTAATGATTTATAAACAAGGAGTCCTGTATCTTCATTTTGCACTGTACTGGCAAATCATGTAACTGGTATTGGTGCAGGATAAATTTTAGGAATACTGATGGAATAGCTGATGGATCTACTCTGCAGTACATATTTCAAGCTTTTAGTCCTTTCATCTTTATGATCACAAAAATGTGCACCTTGAAATGAAAAAGAAAAGAAGGATAAAAGGAAAAAAGTGGGGAGAGAGGGAAGAAAGAAGGGAGGAAAAAGCAAATAGTATTTATTTTTGTTTTCATATAGTTCTTTGGGGCATGAGGCATAGAAAGCAGCCATTTCTAGATATTATTATTTCTAAGCACCAAACTTCTTTGAGTGAAACTCATTAAAAGAAAATGCCTCCATCATAGATTTTGGAATCACCAACCAAAGTGGCACTCAAAGTCAGTCTACAATCTTAAAAAAAATTAAGCTAAATATATTTCAATGTTTTGGATAATTTCCTACCTCGCCTTTTCCTTATACCCACACGCTAAACACACATGCCCAATCCAAATTATTTCAGGAAACCTAACTAAAAACAAGGGAATATAGAGGAGTTGGAAACCTCAGAGGAGTGCCCGGGCCCTTTTCCTCCTGTAGGCCACTTACTGGGAGTCAGGCTGTCAACCGGGCAGCAGTGAGAGGCTGGCACAAAGGCTGGCACCTTGTGTCTATGAACCTGACAATGGGGATGCAGGGAGGCAGATCTGTGCCCTGGATTCCATTGGCTGTACAGCCTTCTGAGAGAGAGATGTAGACTCCATTTACATAATGCCAATCAGTCTTTCGTGTCAAATTTTCCCAAGAACATACAGAAACGATTACCAAGGCAGGCATTATGACTGGTGCAGTCACAGGCAAATCAGGGCTTCCGTAAAGGAGTATGTTGAATCAATAACGCATACTGTTCAACCAGGGCTGAGAAAAACACCTCATAAAGTAACAGCATTTGTAAAGGTTAATCAATTCAGCTAATTGTAAATGCTCTCAATTGTCAGTCCCTAAGCAGTCCCTTCTCTTTGTAGCTAGTTATTCACTGTGGGATGCAGCAGCTCTAAAAACAGGAAGCAGAGAAAGAGAGGACAGCAGTCAAATTTCTCATTACTCTCCCCATGTTGTGCTCTGCCGGTGTCTGTAAATGTCAATACATTTACCACAGGGAGATCGCCTTTTTTCCCTATGAGCACTAGTTGCCTCCTTCATTATACACAAAACAAAGTAAAGAGCCTAATTATCTTGGTCTAGGCAGATGGAAAGGAAATCAGGATATTGATCTTTGGGGCAATATCTTAAGGCAATGCATATGATGAATAAGCTGTGCAGTTAAAGGGACAGTCTTTCATTGACAATGGTGAGAAGAAAAGCACATCTTATTCACTGCCCAGAACTGACTCAGAAAAAAGTAAGAAAATCCTTCTGTCCTTCCCTCCCCACTGCCTCTGGTTCCCAGTAAGAACAAACCATTGTGGAGAGTTTTTTCAAATGAGTGTCTATGGAGATTTGAGAAGCTGAAACCAATCATGTCAGGGAGAAAACAATGAGATAATTCTACAATGAACTATCAAGGCTCTGGCAGTGAAAGAAAACCAATGACTTTCTTGGAACCAGACAACTCCTTTCTCTGAAGCCGCAACATCAGAGTAGTCCATATTTCCAGGCCACTAATGAGTGTTCTATTGGGGACACAGAATGTAATTTGTGTTAGCAGTGCTAAAAAAGTTCTAGAAAGTGGTGACACAGGACACATGACAAATTGTTCTAAAATAGTTCACCCTCTTTGTAAGATCTTACCTACATCCTTACTGACCTTGACTTTGTATACGTATATAGTATTACATTTCAGAAAGTGTTATTTCCCAGTAGTACAAAGATTAAACTTCTATCTTTAAAAAATATAGGAAAATAGTTATTTTTAAGAATATTTGCATAAGTCAAAAAACAAAGATGAGGAAAACTATTTCAAGTGTTTTGATGCACAGTAATATTTATAGCAATGTGAGAAATAACATTCACCCATGTATTATACTTTAGAACTCAATGATATATATATATATATATATATATATAATTTCCTGTCCTCAATCATGAACTGCTGAAATATGCAGTCAATTTACCTTTATTTCATCTCTAGCTTAGTAAATTGTAAATACTTTTTGCTTAGAAGTAAAGCTGTAAGGGCTTCATTAAATTTAGAAATGTACAAGAAAAATCACAGTATATTGTAAGTGGCAAAGCTTCAACAATTTGACAAAAGAACATCCTCATCTTTTACGTATTTCAATTTAGTGTTATTAATCACGGGCTCTGTAAAATTCTAGTTAAATACACACAAGGCCTTGTGTTCCTGTGAAACTGTTTTATATTTCAGGTATACTGAGTAGTGCAGTCAGATAAACCAAGTGACTCAGTCAAAACGTACCTCCATGTGGCCCTGAAGAATATAGCAAATAAGCTGGAGAAGATATGGAAAACAAGTTGTTGGCAGCTGGCACATATCATACTATTTTACCCCCCAAATATGTAGATCTGTGTAGGATGGTAGCCTCTTCAAAGTCAAATCACATGGTGCATTGTAATAATAATGATGTATGGTTATAGAAAACAAAATCTCCATGTTTATCTAGGGTGAACAGAAACATTGGTTTAAGAAAGAAATTCTGTTCTTAATGAAAGCAGTTTCTTTCATCCATGAGTAGAATTTAAAACATGCCATGTTTACCTTTGAAAAATGAGAAATTAAGGAATCAGGAATGTCCAGAAGCTACCTTACTGGCAAGTGGTAAAATACTTCTTCAACAACAAACTGTCTCCCACCAGTCCCCTTTCCATTCTTCCCTTCCTTTCTCTTCCTTGTTTTATCTCTCTTCAGTTCCCCCTTTTTCTAAGGTACCCTCCTTTCATCTAACAATACTATTTTCCCTTAATTTCAGGAGAAACTTCCTGGTATTTTTGGAAAAACTGAGAATCAAAAATGAAGTCCTCTATATGCAATTTTTCACCTTAAAGGAGTTGAAATATCTGTTAGATTTTCAAGAGCTATAGCCTCAAGCAAGCAATGAGAAAAATTAACCAAACAAACCCCCACCCAGGACCTGATTATCTCATTTCGTTTACTGATTGTTCCTGAGCATTTGATACCTTCATCCTCATATATATTCATTTGGAGCCTCACCCTTTATACATAACGTAATTTTCATTCCAGAGGATAAATTTTTATATCAGTTTAATAATTTCTTGAAGTTATACTGAAGTATTGCTCAACTCACTTCTAAATTAAAGCACTTATTAAAAAACTTTGAAGCACTCTCACAATTTTAAATCACTGTGCACGTAGCAATTTAAAATTATGGGAGTAGTTTTATAAGCACTTGAATTTGGAGGTGATCAGAGACCTGAAAATGTGCAATACAGAGTAATTTAAAATTATTAGAGTACTTCACATTTTTTTATAAGCTCTTCAGCTGCGAAGTGATCGGGTTCTAACATCTGAGCTTATGCAGTGCAAAGTGAAGTACTCCTTAGCCTGAGAAGATTCACTCTATTAAATCAAACTACTTTAATAATTTTAAAGTGATGTACAGTGAGCATGCTCAGACCTCCAAATTCACTTTTAAATTAAAAATATTTTTCACTTCTAACCTAAAAAGCCACTTATGTGATAGAGCAGCAATTTACCCTTTCAATTTTAGACATCACACTGCCCTCTCACTTTTAGAGTAGTTTTCTCCTGGTAAAAACAAACATCAGAATATTTAAAATACTGTCCTTTTCCATTAAAACAGTGAAAAGCATTATGTTCTGAAAGTTTAGCAATCTACCTGTATTTGAAAACATTTCCACTGTACAGTCAACTTTAGCATAATTGTGTTTTGAGATATTACACCTAAATAATGACAAATGAATATCTTGAGAGGGTTTTTCAGCATAAACCCACTGACACAGATGAATGGTTCTTCACAATAGGACAATTGTCTTGCAACCTGATAAAAATCACGTAGACCCTACTATGTCTTCTGAAAAACGCTGCTAACCTGAAAAGCATGTGGTTCCAATATTATTCCCCCAGTCCACCCTTGAGTTCAAAGAAAGGACAACATAGCAGAAGCCTGATACCTGTTACACTAAATCTACATTTGGCAAATACAGATCACAGATCATTCAGATTGGTTTGTGTGATTGTTTTGTTCCTGAGAAATCGTACTTATACTTCCTACAGCAAAATTAGCATGTTGAATTCTGGTCTGGATTAATTATTTCTATTAACAAGCAAGACTGCTAACCAGTTGAAAGGGATTCTAATCTCATAGTAAATAATTCAATTTCTGGTATGTTTAAATGTAGTCACTGAGAGACAAGAATCCATTGATGTTTGTATGAGGGATGAATGATTTAAATCTTATTTTGGTAGTTTTCTCACCCTATTTAGACATAACCACAACAAATAAATAGGTAGACATCTATGAAAGCATTTTGAAAGCTAAAAATAATGTTTTCTCTTCATTATCAAGCAGCTGCGAAGTTTCCTTTTCCCTGTTTCCTGCCTTCTCCTGCCCTCCTCTTTCTTCCCTTCGTCTTTTTTCCCCTCTCTCCTTCTTCCCCTCTCTCTCTCTCTCACTCCCCACTGCCCAAAGATCCTATTCATCTGAATTCTAGTTGCAATCACACTGGATCTACTGAAAGGTAATCACTTAGTAATAACCTCCTTGTCCTTTGACAATAATTTGATTTTTAGCCTATGTGAGAACTGATCCTAACAGTTATGTTTTTAACTACAAGTGAACTAGAGTGGTTCCCAATAGCAATTTGCTACCAGTGGAAAGTATGTTTTAGCTGTTCGTTATGACTTATCAGAGAATAAGGATTACAAAACATACATGTACTGCTTTTTTGAAAGGTCCTTCTGACTGTGACAAAAACTTCCAGAGTCACTTCTTCTTACACTGTTGATGCTGCCGAAAAACAAAAGATAAAAGTCTGGGTGGCAGGAGTGAGGGTGACTGTGGTCATAATGTCTTTAAAAGTCCTCTCTCAGAATGAGCTCTTTCACTGAGAGATATATTAAGGTCACCCTTAAAGAAGTAGATTTATTTTGAGGGGTTTTGCAATAACTTTTTAAACTTCATTTTAGAAGCCTAGCTATGAACACTAAAAGACAAAATTAAAAAATATGATTTGATAGCCCTTTGTAGGGATTCTGGAGGATGGGTTATAATCCAATTATAAACTCGAGAAGTCAGGGCACACATATTGCCCAAAGTCTGACCCACAGAGAAATATATGGATGTAACAAACATACAACACTTCAAGGAAAATGATAATCATGGACTCAGTGGATTTTTCATTTTAAAGTATCTGTGTACATACTGAAATCAGAGATATTACTTTTATGAAATATTTTAGAATTTAGCCCATGAAATAGGTTCTGTTATAACTAGTGTACTGAAAACTTTCAGAAGTTATACCATACCAGGGTCTATTCCAAAGCATTTTGAAGTCTATAAGATTTGGATTTGTCTTTGTATTAAGTTCAGACTACCTTGGTTTTCATGTTATTTCCAACCAAAATACTTCTGGAAGAAAACTAAAAGAAAGCTTCCTGGCAATAGAAATTCATGTGGTTTATAGGTAGTCAACAGAATCAATTACTTGGCTTATAGTACCATTAAGAGTATATAACTACCCAAGAAATTCATTGGTGATAATGCAAAATCCTCTATGAATACTTATCTGTAAACTTAAAATTGTCCTGCCAGAGCTAAAAATTCTAAATAAGTAATCATTAACCAGAAGTTAGAAAGGGATGACGAATCAGTGTGTGCCTGAATTGAGGGAGAAATTTGGGTATAAACAGTAGAAGAAATCACAAGGGCGTATCTGAGAATTCTTCAGTGTTAGAGAAAATAGTTAAAAGACATTCTAAGAGTCTGTTTCTATAATATGTAGGTTGACAGGAGGTCTCTAAATAAAATTTTGTTACAATGAACAGGTGAAAAGTTAGGCAATTATGACACAACGGATTTGAAAATCAATGTGGCTATTTCAAACTAAGTGACGATTAGATAGAAAGCCAAAATGTACTTCTAAGACTAATATCAAGGAAGGAATTTAGATGAAAATATAATATTCAAGCACTTGGACTATGCAAACATAATGAAATACAACACACCTGCGACAGTTGTCAAGTGCTGTGCTCTGAATCTGTCACTGTATTTTACTGTAGTCATCACTGTTGTTAGGATCCTGATATAAAAGGTGAGAGAAGTAATCCTGGATGGTGCCAATCTACGAGCCTCCTGTGTACGACATTGAATTTAGGGGAAAAAGCAGGGGGATAATACCTGAAACACATGCTGTAAAGACCAGTCTGAACTTTTCAGATAAAAATGTTTAATTCCTCTGCATATTCCTGCAGCAGTACCTATGCCCATTCACATGAGTGTGTTGAATGTTATTTTATCTGAGGGAACTGTTAAATAAACAAAAATGTCTTTAACACTCTGGCCATTGTAAGTGAATCTTTGCCTAATGATACAACATGCCCTGTAATACCTAGCGCCTACTGCATGAGTTAAGCCATTTAAGCAAGAGAACATGTTTTGTCAGATTGTGTGAGTCTGACATTTTGTTGAACCAAACTAAGCCTTTTGAGAATTGAATTCCATTTGCTTCAGGGGTTTAAAAAAAAAAGTGACTTTCTGGTTCAAAGGAAAAATGCTTAGAAGCCATATTTGAAAAGCTCATAAGAGGTCTTACACATCAAATGGCTCTTAGAAAACAACATTTTGATGAGTTAAGTGTAAATTAATTAGAAACATACAGATTGCCTTTCCCTGGCTATTCACATGGGTTTCAAAGTTGAAGTATGAGTGTTAGACGAAATATGGTTAGAGTTTTCGTGACCCAAAAGCATAGGAAAGTAGTTCAAGATGTTTCCATGAAGCAAAAATACTTGTTTGCCTGCAGTGATCTTTCCAAACAAATATATTTCATGAGTTTCTCTTAAAAAAAAAAAAAATCAGACTCATGCAGGAACTCCATTTTAAGTCCATCAGGTATATTTAAAAGAGGATTTTCCCCTGCAAAGAAGCTGATTAAGTGTTTATAAATGAATTTAAGCCTGTAGTCCCTTTGAAAAGGAAAACATAAGTGAAATAAACAAGAGTTGTAGTAGGTGACCATTTGTGGATGGAATTGCTGAGGTTCTGAGACTTCAGAGCCAGGAATAGCATTTCTATGAAGCTCCCTAGATAACATTGGATAATAAGAATTTGATTCAGGCATAAAATTAAAAAGTTCTTACTCCTTGGAAGAAAAGTTATGACCAACCTAGATAGCATATTCAAAAGCAGAGACATTACTTTGCCAACAAAGTAAAGTCTAGTCAAGTCTATGGTTTTTCCTGTGGTCATGTATGGATGTGAGAGTTGGGCTGTGAAGAAAGCTGAGCGCCGAAGAATTGATGCTTTTGAACTGTGGTGTTGGAGAAGACTCTTGAGAGTCCCTTGGACTGCAAGGAGATCCAACCAGTCCATTCTGAAGGAGATCAGCCCTGGGATTTCTTTGGAAGGAATGATGCTAAAGCTGAAACTCCAGTGCTTTGGCCACGTCATGTGAAGAGTTGACTCATTAGAAAAGACTCTGATGCTGGGAGGGATTGGGGGCAGGAGGAGAAGGGGACGACAGAGGATGAGATGGCTGGATGGCATCACTGACTCGATGGATGTGAGTCTGAGTGAACTCCGGGAGTTGGAGATGGACAGGGAGGCCTGGCGTGCTGTGATTCATGGGGTCGCAAAGAGTCGGACACGACTGAGCAGCTGAACTGAACTGAATCTGGTTATATCTCCATTAAGTGCTTATATCCCGTTAACAGGGAACTACAACTTGTCAAAGAGATTAAACAAATAAACAACTGTGGAAATGTATGCAGAAAGTAGTTCCCTAGCACTGGGAGTACTAATTTTCTCACTAGAGAAAGTACTTTAAAATGTTATCATTAGCAAATATTTATTATTTGCTAATAATAGTTGGTTATATTGTACTGAAAATTAATGTTATCAGAATTTCCAGAGTAAGCACCTTTAGACCTACCACTAAGAAAGAAAAGAATAGAAAAAGAAAGAAAGAGAAATAAGATTCAGTTCATTTCTGTTCAGTTCAGTCGCTCAGTCGTGTCTGACTCTTTGCGACCCCATGAATCGCAGCACACCAGGCCTCCCTGTCCATCACCAACTCCCGGAGTTCACTCAGACTCACGTCCATTGAGTCAGTGATGCCATCCAGCCATCTCAGCCTCTGTCGTCCCCTTCTCCACCTGTCCCTAATCCCTCCCAGCATCAGAGTCTTTTCCAATGAGTCAACTCTTCGCATGATGTGGCCAAAGTACTGGAGTTTCAGCTTTAGCATCATTCCTTCCAAAGAAATCCCAGGGCTGATCTCCTTCAGAATTAAGATTAAAAAGTATAAAATACTACGTTTTTTTTTTTTTTGCTAAGTAGTTTATTTTTTTATTAATTATTTTTCCAATTGACTAAAATAAAATTCATAAGTCCCTTTTAAAGTTGAGCATGCAGAGATAAGCATCAGTCTCATCCAGGGAGAGAAGTAACCTTCTCAACTACTCCAACTGCTAAATTTCCTGCCATAACATGAGGACAAAGTGTTAATATTTTCAATTCACTATACTGAGGTTATTGAGGTTTTTTTCTCTCCTAGGCTCCTTAGAAACTTAGAACTTTTGCCTAAAGGTAACAAAGTTTTGAAAAATTATGAAGCTGTTTTTAATAAAAATTACACCATCACAGTTTCACATAATTGCTAAGACAGCTCAAGAAGAGTCATCACTAAGAGAGTGAATTATTTGCGATGTTAGTTCTCTGGAGCTGCTTGCATGACAAGTCTCCAAAAGATTTTTTTAGTCTATTTTTGAGGTTAATTTTTGAGTATCCTTTCTTTCAGTTAACATGTTTTCCAGCTGCATTATAGGGGAGACTTGGCAGCTAAGATATATTAAGATGTAACATCAGTTCTGTACTGAGTCATAGATCTCTTTTAAATGCTCTTTTAGAGCATTTAACTGCTCTAAAGTTTCAATCCTGGTAGTGGGAGATTTGGAAGAGAAAACTCACACTGGATGCGTGTAGTTTCTCCTGGGTTCTACAAGCTATGTATGTTCACATGGATATATTCCATTATACAGTCTTGTCTCTGAAAATGAATTTAGTGTTATACAGCCAGATATTCTATAAGAAATATGTGTTGATGATGATTGGCCCCTCCGTAGGACGTATATAAGGAAGCTTGCCACTTCTGACCCCAATTCAGTAAAGCTTCATTTTTCTTCTCATCTTAAATTGACCCTTTCTTTTGCTAAAATATTTATTTTACATTAAATAAAATGTCAAAGTTATATTGACTCTCCAAACTTTAAGGCAAACATTTAGTGCCACCACTTGTCAATTTCCCAACTAGCTGCCTTTTAAGCATTTAATATTAAGTAGATATTTATGATTCAGAACAAGCTCTTCTGTAGCAGGTCATAAAATGCACCACCCATTTGCAGTGTAGTGTTATACTAGCTAGTTCACCAGGCAGACCCATGAGGCTAGCATAGCTCCTGTCAGAAAATCCACCCTGTCCTCTGGCTAAGGCTACAAAGTAAGTCTCTGCTTGATGGAGCCCGAACAAGTCAGGTAGGAAGAAGGCAAGGTGGATGCTTGTGGGCACCAGAAATATGATAATTCTCTGTAGATATTAATACTTAACAGCTGGATTTCCTCTTAGTCCTTATTTCTCTTTTATTTCCAGTATTCTGGGAGGTGGGTCATAGAGGATCCTGCTGTGATTTATGTCGGAGAGTGTTTTGTCTATGTTCTCCTCTAGGAGTTTTATAGTTTCTGTTCATATATTTAGATCTTTAATCCATTTTGAGTTTATTTTTTTGTATGGCGTTAGAAAGTGTTCTAGCTTCATTCTTTTCCAAGTGGTTGACCAGTTTTCCTAGCACCACTTGTTAAAGAGATTGTCTTTAATCTATTGTATATTCTTGCCTCCTTTGTCAAAGATAAGGTGTCCATAGGTGCATGGATTTATCTCTGGGCTTTCTATTTTGTTCCATTGATCTATATTTCTGTCTTTGTGCCAGTACCATACTGTCTTGATGACTGTGGCTTTGCAGTAGAGCCTGAAGTCAAGCAGGTTGATTCCTCCAGGTCCATTCTTCTTTCTCAAGATAGCTTTGGCTATTCGAGGCTTTTTGTATTTCCATACAAATTGTGAAATTATTTGTTCGAGCTCTGTGAAGAATACTGTTGGTAGCTTGATAGGGATTGCATTGAATCTATAGATTGCTTTGGGGAGTGTACTCATTTTCACTGTATTGATTCTTCCGATCCATGAACATGGTATATTTCTCCATCTATTAGTGTCCTCTTTGATTTCTTTCACCAGTGTTTTATAGTTTTCTATATATAGGTCTTTAGTTTCTTTTCAGTGCAATGGTGAATGGAATTGTTTCCCTAATTCTCTTTCTATTTTTTCATTATTAGTGTATAGGAATGCAAAGGATTTCTGTGTGTTGATTTTATATCCTGCAACTTTACTATATTCATTGATTAGTTCTAGTAATTTTCTGGTGGAGTCTTTAGGGTTTTCTATGTAGATGATAATGTCATCTGCAAACAGTGAGAGTTTTACTTCTTCTTTTCCAATTTGGATTCCTTTTCTTTCTTTTTCTGCTCTGATTGCTGTGGCCAAAACTTCCAAAACTATGTTGAATAGTAGAGGTGAGAGTGGGCACTCTGGTCTTGTTCCTGACTTTAGGGGAAATGCTTTCAATTTTTCACCATTGAGGATAATGTTTGCTGTGGGTTTGTCATATATAGCTTTTATTATGTTCAGGTATGTTCCTTCTATTCCTGCTTTCTGGAGAGCTTTTATCATAAATGGATGTTGAATTTTGTCAAAGGCTTTCTCTGTCTATTGAAATAATCATATGGCTTTTATTTTTCAATTTGTTAATGTGGTGTATTACATTGATTGATTTGCAGATATTGAAGAATCCTTGCACCCCTGGGATAAAGCCCACTTGGTCATGGTGTATGATCTTTTTAATGTGTTGTTGGATTCTGATTGCTAGAATTTTGTTAAGGATTTTTGCATCTATGTTCATCAGTGATATTGGCCTGTAGTTTTCTTTTTTTGTGGCATCTTTGTCAGGTTTTGGTATTAGGGTGATGGTGGCCTCATAGAATGAGTTTGGAAGTTTACTTTCCTCTGCAATTTTCTGGAAGAGTTTGAGTAGGATAGGTGTTAGCTCTTCTCTAAAGTTTTGGTAGAATTCAGCTGTGAAGCCATCTGGACCTGGGCTTTTGTTTGCTAGATTTCTGATTACAGTTTCAATTTCCATGCTTGTGATGGGCCTGTTAAGATTTTCTATTTCTTCCTGGTTTCGTTTTGGAAAGTTGTACTTTTCTAAGAATTTGTCCATTTCTTCCACATTGCCCATTTTATTGGCATTTAATTGCTGATAGTAGTCTCTTATGGAGAAGGCAATGGTACCCCACTCCAGTACTCTTGCCTGGAGAATCCCAGGGACAGGGGAGCCTGGTGACCTGCTGTCCATGGGGTCGCACAGAGTCGGACACGACTAAAGCAACCTAGCAGCAGCGGTAGCAGCAGTCTCTTATGATCCTTTTTATTTCTGTGTTGTCTGTTGTGATCTCTCCATTTTCATTTCTAATTTTATTGATTTGATTTTTCTCCCTTTGTTTCTTGATGAGTCTAGCTAATGGTTTGTCGATTTTATTTATCCTTTCAAAGAACCAGCTTTTGGTTTTGTTGATTTTCACTATGGTCTCTTTTGTTTCTTTTGCATTTATTTCTGCCCTAATTTTTTAAGATTTCTTTCCTTCTACTAACCCTGGGGTTCTTCATTTCTTCCTTTTCTAGTTGCTTTAGGTGTAGAGTTATGTTATTTATTTGGCTTTTTTCTTGTTTCTTGAGGTATGCCTGTTTCTCAAATGATGTCCTGCCATATAGACCTATCCTAGGATTTGTTTAAGCATGTTCTTTCATAAAAGGTTTCTGTGGCTAATGAAGTTGAAGAAGTGTTCAACTAAACACAGTGAAGCAGTGTTCAATCCTCTGGAATTTTTTGGATTTTTAATGTAGGACATCATCTGTAAATCTCTAACTGGGGACAACAGTGTATAGGGTTCCTTTGGCTTATGAGGTTTCAGAACCTCTGATCAGGGCTCTACAGGGGCCTAGGTCTCTTTGAAACAGCATTCAGGAGATGTTCTGATTATCCTTTGCTTAAGCATCCTCAACTGGGGATGGGGGCACAAGGAGCTAGCTCCCTCCACAGAGACATGGGTAGTGTCTCAAACTGAGGTTGGGGTGGGGGGAGGGGTGCGGTCTCTGCTATCTTTTTGTATACGTAAACTATTCATAAGTTAGGAACTGACAAGATCCTCCTTTTCTGGACAAAATAATTTATAAAAATATGTCAGTGCCTCCTAACGTGAGGACCTACAAGCTGGTGCCAAAAAAATTATAAGGGGAAAAAAACTGTTGCACAATATGGCCAATACAGTTCTGTTTGCTTTAAAAAAAGTATTAGATTCATTGCAGAGAGTACCATCAGCTGTGCAGAAGATAGATATTAATATTATTCTAAATATATCAGTTCAGTTCAGTTGCTCAGTCATATCTGACTATTTGCGACCCCATGAATTGCAGCACGCCAGGCCTCCCTGTCCATCACCAACTCCTGGAGTTCACTCAAACTCACGTCATTGAGTCAGTGATGCCATCCAGCCATCTCATCCTCTGTCGTCCCCTTCTCACCTGCCCCCAATCCTTCCCAGCATCAGAGTCTTTTCCAATGAATCAACTCTTCACGTGAGGTGGCCAAAGTACTGGAGTTTCAGCTTTAGCATCATTCCTTCCAAAAAACACCAAGGACTGATCTCCTTTAGAATGGACTGGTTGGATCTCCTTGCAGTCCAAGGGACTCTCAAGAGTCTTCTCCAACTCCACAGGTCAAAAGCATCAATTCTTCAGTGCTCAGCTTTCTTCACAGTCCAACTCTCACATCCATACATGACCACTGGAAAAACCATAGCCTTGATGAGATGAACCTTTCTTGGCAAAGTAATGTCTCTGCTTTTGAATATGCTATCTAGGTTGGTCATAACTTTCCTTCCAAGGAGTAAGCGTCTTTTAATTTCATGTCTGCAATCACCATCTGCAGTGACTTTGGAGCCCCAAAAAATAAAGTCTGACACTGTTTCCACTGTTTCCCCATCTATTTCCCATGAAGTGATGGGACCAGATGCCATGATCTTCGTTTTCTGAATGTTGAGCTTTAAGCCAACCTTTCTACTCTCCTCTTTCACTTTCATCAAGAGGCTTTTGAGTTCCTCTTCGCTTTCTGCCATAAGGGCGGTGTCATCTGCATATCTGAGATTACTGATATTTCTCCCAGCAATCTTGAATCCAGCTTGTGCTTCTTCCAGCCCAGCGTTTCTCATGATGTACTCTGCATATAAGTTAAGTAAGCAGGGTGACAATATACAACCTTGACGTATGCCTTTTCCTATTTGGAACCAGTCTGTTGTTCCATGTCCAGTTCTAACTGTTGATTCCTGACCTGCACACAGGTTTCTCAAGAGGCAGGTCAGGTGGTCTGGTATTCCCATCTCTTTCAGAATTTTCCACAGTTTATTGTGATCCACACAGTGAAAGGCTTTGGCATAGTCAATAAAGCAGAAATAGATGTTTTTCTGGAACTCTCTTGCTTTTTCGATGATCCAGCAGATGTTGGCAATTTGATCTCTGGTTCCTCTGCCTTTTCTAAAACCAGCTTGAACACCTGGAAGCAGCTATCAAATATCAATAACCTCAGATATGCAGATGACATCACCCTTATGGCAGAAAGTGAAAAAGAACTAAAGAGCTTCTTGATGAAAGTGAAAGAGGACAGTTAAAAAGTTGGCTTAAAGCTCAACATTCAAAAAAATAAGATCATGGCATCCAGTCCCATCATTTCATGGAAAATAGGTGTGGAAAGAGTGGAAACAGTGGCTGACTTTATTTTGGGGGGCTCCAAAGTCACTGCAGATGGTGATTGCAGCCATGAAATTAAAAGACACTTACTCCTTTGAAGGAAAGTTATTACCAACCTAGAAAGTGAAGTCGCTCAGTTGTGTCCAACTCTTTGCAATCTCGTGGACTGTAGCCTACCAGGCTCCTCCGTCCACGGATTTTCCAGGCAAGAATACTGGAGTGGGTTGCCATTTCCTTCTCCAGGGCATCTTCCCAACCCAGGGATTGAACCCAGGTCTCCCACATTGGAGGTGGACGCTTCAACCTCTGAGCCACCAAACCTAGACAGCATATTAAAAAGCAGAGATATTACTTTGTTAGCAAAAGTCCATCTAGCCAAAGCTATGGTTTTTCCAGTAGTCATGTATGGATGTGATAGTTGGACTATCAAGAAAGCTGAGCACTGAAGAATTGATGCTTTTGAACTGTGATGTTGGAGAAGACTCTTGAGAGTCCCTTGGACTGCAAGGAGATCCAATCAGTCCATCCTAAAGGAGATCAAACCTGGGTGTTTGCTGGAAGGACTGATGTTGAAGCTGAAACTCCAATACTTTGGCCACCTGATGCAGACAGCTGACTCATTGGAAAAGACCCTGATGCTGGGAAGGTTGAGGGCAGGAGGAGAAGGGGATGAGAGAGGATGAGATGGTTGGATGGCCTCACCGACTCAATGGACATGAGTTTGGGTAAACCCCGGGAGTCGGTGGTAGACAGGGAGGCCTGGCTGCATTTCATGGGGTCACAAGAAGTTGTACATGACTGAGCAACTGAACTGAACCTAGGACTTGATTAAAACATACCAAAGCAATCTACCTTTCAAGAGTAACCCTGTTTAAAGAAAAGAAAAATATTTGAATAAAAGAGGAAATATAAAAGAAACCTGATTTAAAATCCATCTTTGTATTCATCAGCTACTTTACACATTTCATACTAGACTTTATAGACTGTACATCATGATCACAGAATGAAATGCTCAGTTGCTGGTTTGCAGCAGACAGGAATGTGGAAGGAACCGACATATAAGAAGCCTATAAACTGAATTATTTCTGCAAAGCAGTGCCATTACTGCAGTTCATACATCCTGGGAAGTGATTTCCTTTCTGACAAAAAGTCAATGATAGTAAAATCCAGTCATTGCTTCATTGCCACTCTTAAAAAGGCAGCATGAACCCTGTGCTACATCAGTGTGGATGGTGAAGAGGCAAGTTTGGGCATTTTGCAGACTGTGTAGACCAGAGGAATGCAGATTCCACATGAGAAGATAGCACACAGATAGAGGAGCCAATATTTTTGCATTTGCTATAACAATTCTGTATTAAAGAAGCAACTGTTCTCACACAGATCAAAGGGAGTCACAAAGAACCTAAAGAGATAACAGAATGAACACTATGATGAGGAAGTTCCAAACAGGACCAGGAAACAGACACTTGCCATAGAAAAACCAATTCAGTCAGTTTTTTCATGAGAGAGAATTTGCAAAAAATCTAAATTAGTAGTTTTCCAACTTTTGAGTCTCAGGAATATTTCACTTCTTAAAAATCAAGATTAAAAACCCCAAATACATAGGAGTGTATTTACTGATGTTTATTGCATTAGATAGAGGATGAGATGGCTGGATGGCATCACCAACTCAATGGACATGAGTTTGAGTAAACTCCAGGAGTTGGTGATGGACAGGGAGGCCTGGTGTGCTGCAGTCCATGGGGTCGCAAAGAGTCGGACATGACTGAGCGACTGAACTGAAATGAACTGAACTGATTGCATTAGAAATTTATTTTTTTAATAATAGATTATTTTTTTTTTTTACTTTCCCTTAAAGGTTCCTGTTCTCTTTTAATTTTTTTTATTTTTTTATTTTTTTACTTTACAGTATTATATTGGTTTTGCCATACATCAGTATGCATCCGCCACGAGTCTACACGTGTTCCCCATCCTGAACCCCCCTCCCACCTCCCTCCCCATACTACCCTTCTGGGTCATCCCAGTGCACCAGCCCCAAGCTTCCTGTATCCTGCATCGAACCTGGACTGGTGATTCATTTCTTATGTGATATTATACATGTTTTAATGCCATTCTCCCAAATCATTCCCCCCCTCCCATGCAGCTCAATTCTAGAAATTTAAAGTAAGATATTTTTCAGATACATGAATAAATTTAGTGAGAAGAGTGATATGACTTTCCATTTTGCAGCTTGTGTTGCTGAACAGAGGACAGATGGATGCTTCCAACTGCTTTTAAAACAAAATCCCTACAATGTCACTGGGCCTCTGGAAAATGCTACAGTCCACTCCCACAGAAGGAGTGAAAAGGCTAACCAGGACTTGGTACTATTATGAGAAATGTTTGATCTTACAGACATCTTGGAAGAATGACAAGAACCCAGAGGAATGCCTGAACTGTACTTTGAGAACCAAGGAGCTAAAAATATATTTACAGATATTTACATATATCAACATACTGTATATAGACTTCTCAGGTTAACTACTTACTAACCTATAGGTAGATCATTTCATAGTATAAGTTCAAACACCCTGAACTGTTTCATTTCTTTCAAACATATAAAGCCTGCAATACATATTGCCAAGCAGAATGGCATTAAAGATAAATAGACTACCTACTAAATGGAGACATAACAAGATGCACTCTGGACTGTCAATACTAAATATTGTATTTTCACAAGTGGTACTACTGTGTCCTAATAGTGAAGTAGATAGAGTGAGCACTATTCCATTTTGTAGAGGAGAAAAGTACACAGACGGGGGTAAGTGACTTATCCAAGTACCATAACTAATCCATGACAGAGCTGCGACTACATCCAGTCCAGTGCTTTGGGTTTGTTACTAGGCCAACATATGATGCCAAAATACATGGTTGAAAAGTGAAAATTATTGCTGGGGTGTTGTGTCACCTGATTTGTTTCTATATAGTTTTTCACTTACTCTGCTAAATAGATGTTTTGGTAGATACATGGTTGGTGCTTTGATATTATTTTGCTAAATGTTCTAGTATTTTGAAAATGCATGATTACTCCCTCTGGTCTTAATTTTCCTTACATGTAAAGTTTGGATCAAAATACCATGAAAGCTTCATCAACAACAGCTTAATAACTAACAGAAAAAGGCATATCACAATCTACAATTTGAAAAAAAAAATCTTTTCTCAAATTGGGCAAACATATAAGGAAACTTTTCATTCACTCCATGATGCAGATGGTATCAGAACTTTTGGAAGCCAGGGGCTCGGAATGTTTGACATCCTGCAACATTATGGACAATATTGCATAACCAAGTCTTATCCCACATCCCCACAGTTTGAAATGTCCTTCTGGACAGTCACATAGGTAAAAATTTTGTTTCTAATTTTCTAAACCTGGATATCAGCTGTGTTTTATATGTAAATGCAAAATATTTATATAAGTTTTAATATGCATTGATTTTTCCAAAAACACAGCTCCCATGTAAAGGACAACTGTACTGACAATCTACAAGTTTACCAGGAATGGCCCATCAATTCAGGAAACTGTGCTGTGGTACTGGTGTTGTCATAGCAGCCCCCATGCACTGTTGTCATCATCACAGTGATTCTACATGTCAGTGTGAGGGTGCCACTGCTTCACCAGATCTTCTGGTATAAAGATGCATATGAATTTACATATATATCAATATATTACTTTAAATTGCTTCTAAAATTCATCCTTTGTATTGTAATTAGATATTTTAACAATATTTTACTAGGTATATCAGCTCAGTGCAGTTGCTCAGTCATGTCCGACTCTTTGCAACTCCATGAATCGCAGCACGCCAGGCCTCCCTGTCCATCACCAACTCCCTGATTTTATCCAAACTTATGTCCATTGAGTCAGTGAGGCCATCCAACCATCTCATCCTCTGTCATCCCCTTATCTTCCTGCCCTCAATCTTTCCCAGCATCAGGGTCTTCTCAAATGAGTCAGCTCTTCGCATCAGGTGGCCAAAGTATTGGAGTTTCAGCTTCAGCATCAGTCCTTCCAATGAACACCCAGGACTGATCTCCTTTAGGATGGACTGGTTGGATCTCCTTGCAGTCCAAGGGACTCTCAAGAGTCTTCTCCAACACCACAGTTCAAAAGCATCAATTCTTCGGCGCTCAGCTTTCTTTATAGTCCAACCCTCACATCCATACACGACCACTGGAAAAACCATAGCCTTGACTAGATGGACCTTTGTTGGCAAAGTAATGTCTCTGCTTTTCAATATGCTTTCTAGGTCAGTCATAAGTTTCCTTCCAAGGAGTAAGCGTCTTTTAATTTCATGTCTGCAATCACCATCTGCAGTGATTTGGGAGCCCCCCAAAATAAAGTCTGACACTGTTTTCACTGTTTCTCCATCTATTTGCCATGAAGTGATGGAACCAGAGGCCATGATCTTAATTTTCTGAATGTTGAGTTTTAAGTCAACTTTTTCACTCTCCTCTTTCACTTTCATCAAGAAGGTCTTTAGTTCCTCTTCACTTTCTGCCATAAGGGTGGTGTCATCTGCATATCTGAGATTATTGATATTTCTCCCGGCAATCTTGATTCCAGCTTGTTCTTCTTCCAGCCCAGCGTTTTTCAAGATGTACTCTGCATATAAGTTAAATATATAAGTACAGCCTTGACGTACTCCTTTTCCTCTTTGGAACCAGTCTGTTGTTCCATGTCCAGATCTAACTGTTGCTTCCTGTCCTGCTTACAGGTTTCTCAAGAGGCAGGTCAGGTGGTCTGGTATTCCCATCTCTTTCAGAATTTTCACAGTTTATTGTGATCCACACAGTCAAAGGCTTTGGCATAGTCAATAAAGCAGAAATAGATGTTTTTCTGGAACTCTCTTGCTTTTTTGATGATCCAGCAGATGTTGGCAATTTGATCTCTGGTTCCTCTGCCTTTTCTAAAACCAGCTTGAACATCTGGAAGTTCATGGTTCACGTATTGCTGAAGCCTGGCTTGGAGAATTTTAAGCATTATTTTACTAGTGCAACTGTGCAATAGTTTGAGCATTCTTTGGCATTGCCTTTCTTTAGGATTGGATTGAAAACTGACCTTTTCCAGTCCTGTGACCACTGCTGAGTCTTCCAAATTTGCTGGCATATTGAGCACAGCACTTTCACAGCATCATCTTTCAGGTTTTGAAATAACTTAACTGGAATTCCATCACCTCCACTAGCTTTGTTTGTAGTGATGCTTCCTAAGGCCCACTTGACTTCACTTTCCAGGATGTCTGGCTCTAGGTGAGTAATCACACCATCGTGATTATCTGGGTCATGAAGATCTTTTTTGTACAGTTGTTCTGTGTATTCTTGCCACCTCTTCTTAATATTTTCTGCTTCTGTTAGGTCCCTACCATGGTTATATTATGTGTGTTTTTCATGCAGAATAGTAAAGAGTCATTCCTCAGTTTTTTTAATAGAGTTGTTGTGTCTGATAAAATCAAGAACCATTGAGTTAATATCCATCAGAAATGGCAAGTTTTTTTCATCTCTGAAAAATTTATCTTTAGAGTCTATGAATAGATAGTTCTAAAAATTTAACCATTTCTGGGAGATTATTTATGGTTACACCCTCCGTTTTAATAAAACAGTATGAAAACAGCTTGTTGTTTACCTGACTAGACAGTTTGAGGTTGGGATTTTGGGGAGGGAAGGGAAAGGATGATATCTAGGATTGACTTCAAAGAAGCCATAAAACCTACTTTTGGTTAACTACTTTAAGCAATGTCAAGCTCCTTCACAGTAAAAAAGCCCACAAGCCTCTCCACCACCCCTACCAATACCACAGCTATGTACAAATGTCCTTGAGAAGATACAACGTCCCTCTGCTTTACCTACTACCATAAAGAGAAAAGATGTAGATAAAATTATTGATTAAATGAAGGAAGCCACGGCTTCTGCTTATATTAGAATTTTCTTCTGAATATTATGTCTTGAAATGCATGCCGTTGGTTCAAAAGGGAGTATTCTTTTCAAAAATGAATGATCTTCATTTATAATTAAATATTGAAAATAATTTCAGTGACAAATGTGTGTCATTTACCAAAATTAGATAAAGGTAGCTGAGAGTTTTAAAATCCTAGTGAAACTTTGATGAATGTGTTCTACAGAACAAATAATTATGATGTTTGTTTTGCTACATGCACATAAAGTTTTTCCTTGGCTGCTTTCCTGAGCCATATAATTATGTTAAGATGTATTTTTTACACTCTCTGCAGGTTGAGATATATTTTTTGAAAATTGAAAATAAAATGACTTTTCTTAATCACATCATTTTCCCCCCTCTGGAAGACATTGCCTTTTTTACTTACTGTTTTAAAAACCACCCAAATCAATACAACTTTCATGGTTGGGTACTAGACTACTTGATTATGTTAGGAGGATATGTACAGTGCTGGGAACAGCACTTACTTCTCTGACTGTATTCATTTTGCAGCATTGGTTCATTAACAGCACACACCATTAATTTAGAGTAAGCCCTACAGTAATAATGACAATTGATTTCTTTGTTTAATTTCTCTATAACCAAATGGCACACTTTACAATGAACACCAACTTAAAGTCCTTTTGAGACTTTGGATTACATTACATCTTTTTAAAAGGTTATGTTTGATAACCTAACCCATTTGATATTTTTCTTTTTGCAACATTTAAAATATAAAAACACAGTTAATTGCACTATTACAATTTTAGTTATATTTCATTAAAAGATAAATAAGCTTTCTAAAAATAAAAAGAATGCTTTCACACATAAATTTCCCTTTCAACCTGTACTAACAACCATTTTCTAATGAGCTACAATGTATAGCATATTTCTAGGTTTAAAAACACAGTCTCCTTCATGCTCTGTGGCCTAAAAGTCAAAATTTTAGTGTGCCAACAACTACTCCTCCTGAATGCATTGACCTTGAGCTACTCAGACATTTTTTCTGCCATCATCTTCTGTTATAAAACAGGTTAATAATAACTTGAAATACCTGTTTTTAAAAATATATTAATGAAAACCTTCAGTTGTCAATGAATACAAGTGACATCTCTCAATATGATATATAATAAACTCCTGCTGGCATAAATATAAATCCTGAGTGCAAAAAGCCCTGAATTCAAGTTCTAATTCTGTCACTTAAAACCTGGGTTATCTTGCCATGTCATTTTACATTTCTGAGTGTCTATTTCTGCGTATATCAAAAGTGCTTAATAATATATATTCTATTTCACTCCCAGGGCATTCGTGGACATAAAGACAAAAAAAACTCAGATGATTTTCAAATCACAATAATAAGATGATGAATAGAAGGAAAAAATATGTTTCAAAGATCATGACGTGTCTTCTGCTTTCTGGAATTCTGAATCCAACAGATGTATTTCTAAATAATCAACATAATATAGACTGAGTGGAACTTTGTAAACTAAGCAAAGTCACATCAATATGACTGCCATAAACTGAAACAAGAATAAAGTTCATGGGCCACCTGACTGCAATAAGTCCCAAATACTTTAGTATCATTCCTTCAGCCATGACCAAAGCAACAATAGGAACTGACCGGCAACAACAGGAATATCACTTTAAATTTATAATTTTGCTAGAATTTCATCTCATATTTTTAATGCCTAGAATAATTTTGGGGGATCAGAGGCTAACGTAAGCTCTGTACCTGTGAACATGACACAAACGTTAGTCAAAATTATGGCATTGATTATTATTCTATTTTTTAATTAATTTTTATTATAGTTGCTTTACAATGTTGAGTGTTTTTTCTGTACAGTGAAATGAACAGTTATCTATTTTTTTTATCAAAGTATAGTTGATTTACACTATTGTGTTAGTTTCATGTGTATAGTGAATTGATTCATATATATTCATCTGTTAATGAACACTTAGGTTGCTTCCATGTCTTGGCTATTAAAAATGGTGCTGCTATGAACATTGGGGTGCATGTATCTTCTTGAATTAGAGCTTTCATGTTCCAGATAAATCCCCAGGACTGGGATTGCTGGATCATATGGCAACTCTATTTTTAGTTTTTTAAGGAATCTCCATTCTGTTTTCCATAGTGGCTGCACCAATTTATGTTCCTACCAGTAGCGTAGAGGGGTTCCCTTTTCTCCACACCCTCTCCAGCATTTATTACTCATACACTTTTTGGTGATGGACAATCTGATTAGTGTGAGGTAATACTTTATTATCATTTTGATTTGCATTTCTCTGATAATTAGCAATGTTGAGAATCTTTTCATGTTTTATAGGCAAATCTCAAACGTAGATTTCTCGTCCCAATCATGATCCTGAGCTCAAAGTAATTTTCTTCTCTCTGTTATAAATCTCAAACTGTCCAGCAAAACCAAATACATTCACTTTGCACTTAAATGTATTATAGATTTTGCTTACTGTATAATCCTTAAATAGTTTGTGTATATTTCCTATGGCAAAGGTAAAATAAAAATGTATTTATATATTTCACTAACTCTTAGTAAATGGCCTGGATATAACTATGAAAATAAGCTCATCTAAAACTTTACCAATCTACTAAAAATCAGGACTTGACATGGCATCCGGTCCCACCACTTCATGGGAAATAGATGGGGAAACAGTGGAAACAGTGTCAACTTTATTTTTGGGGACTCCAAAATCACTGCAGATGGTGATTGCAGCCATTAAATTAAAAGATGCTTACTCCTTGGAAGGAAAGTTATGACCAACCTAGATAGCATCTTCAAAAGCAGAGACATTACTTTGCCAACAAAGGTCCGTCTAGTCAAGGCTATGGTTTTTCCAGTGGTCATGTATGGATGTGAGAGTTGGACTGTGAAGAAAGCTGAGCACCGAAGAATTGATGCTTTTGAACTGTGGTATTGGAGAAGACTCTTGCAAGTCCCTTGGACTGCAAGGAGATCTAACCAGTCTATCCTAAAGGAGATCAGTCCTGGGTGTTCTTTGGAAGGACTGATGCTAAAGCTGAAACTCCAATACTTTGGCCACCTCATGCGAAGATTTGACTCATTGGAAAAGACTCTGATGCTGGGAGGGATTGGGGGCAGGAGGAAAAGAGGACGACAGAGGATGAGATGGCTGGATGGCATCACCAACTCGATGCACGTGAGTCTGAGTGAACTCTGGGAGTTGGTGATGGACAGGGAGGCCTGGCGTGCTGCGATTCATGGGGTCACAAAGAGTCGGACACGACTGAGCAACTGAACTGAACTGAACTGAACTGACAAGGAAACTCTAACTGTACATGCTAATACCAGTTTATCACAAATTGTACAACCAATATAACCCTTGTATTTGAAACAGAGAAAATAATATAAAATCTACTTTCTAATGACTGATGTGACATTCTTAACTCAAATCAACTTAACTCTTCACTGAGTAAAAACCCACTCAGAAACAGTTGTGCAGCACATTTGCAAAAGAAAAACAGCATAACAAAAAGAAAATGGTTAGGAAATGCTGTAGTAAGTGTGATGTGAGTAATTGGCAGATGAGAACATTTTTATTCCTTTCTAAGGGCAGCAAGAGATTAATTTAGCAGTATATAATGACATGACTGAGAAGTTCATTTTGTGTATGAAAACTGAGCAGCTTAAATCGAATCTTCATGCTAACAGTTAATATGTAACACAGTTCCTTGAGAAAAGAAGCAACATGTTCATAATAAGTGGCAAAAACAATTAGATCGGCAAGTCTCCCAAGCCAACTGTGAATATTGTTAAGAAAGAGAAGAAAAGACAACATCCATCTCCTACAGAGATTCAAGCCCTGAATTAGCACGGAGTAGAATTTCTTATTATTTTTCTCATTTATATGTTCTCTAACTTTAGATAAGACACTTAGGAACAAAAAAGGATAAGAAAATCCACAAATTTATCACTGACACCTTTGAAGACAAAAGTGAAGAGGAAGCTTTTCTGTTTTACCTAAGAAAAGAAGACCATTCTGCTGTATAATTGGTAAAACCTTTATAATTTATTTTCAAAAACGCATATTTCAGTGATAGACCATGATACAAGATAGCTAAAACCAAATAGGAGTGTATTAAAAAATAAATAAATGTACTGCAATATAAAGGTCATAAGCAATATTGTTTATCGGATTGGGTAGAGTTTACAAGGGTTTGTATTTTATAGTTATTCACCTTGCTATGTATTTGTATTTTATAAACATATATAAGTGGGTTGTATTTCACAATTTTTAAAAGATTTTTTTAAAATCTTACAAACTAAGTAAACAGTGAAATCTCAGTTGTAGTTACTCTGTGGCCATGTCTGCCCTTTCCTAATATACACTTTAGCCAGTCAATCAGCTGCTGGAAGCATTTGTTAAGAAAGTCTCTTGATATCATGTAAATAAGATAATCACATAGACAAAATGATGATTTGGTATGTTTCACAAATTATTAGTAAATGCCCTGTAAGTAGTATGAAAATGAACTCATAATAGTGCATCTAATACCTAAAAAAACAGGCTTAACAAAGATAATACAATTAAAAATGAATTACTTGTGTATTCACAATAGCCAAGATTGTGTTTGTAGAAACAGACTAAATATCCATCAACAGATGAATGGACAAAGAAAATGCAGTACATAATACATATATATATATATAATGGAATACTGCTGCTGCTAAGTCGCTTCAGTCGTGTCCGACTCTGTGTGACCCCATAAACGGCAGCCCACCAGGCTCCCCCATCCCTGGGATTCTCCAGGCAGAACGCTGGAGTGGGTTGCCATTTCCTTCTCCAATGCATGAAAGTGAAAAGTGAAAGTGAAGTCGCTCAGTCATGTCCAACTCTTCACGACACCATGGACTGCAGCCCACCAGGCTCCTCCATCCATGGGATTTTCCAGGCAAGAGTACTGGAGTGGGGTGCCATCGCCTTCTCCAATGGAATACTACTCAACCATAAAAAAGAATAAAATAATGCCATTTGCAGCAACATGGATAGACCTAGAGATTATCATACTAAGAAAGCCAGAGAAAGACAAATATCAATGATATCACTTATGTATGGAATCTAAAACATGACAGAAATGAACTTTTCTATGAAACAGAAACAGATTTACAGACATGAAGAACAAACGTGGTCATCAAGGGGGAGAGGTGTGGGGGAGGAATAGATTGGGAGTTTGGGATTAGCAGATGCAAACTAGTGTATATAAAATGGAGAAGCAACAAGGTCTTACTGTATAATACAGGGAACTATATTCACTATCCCATGATAAATCAAATGCAGAAGAAAATGATAAAAAATGTGTGTATATATACATATAAATATACACACATGCTGCTGCTGCCGCTAAGTCGCTTCAGTCGTGTCCAACTCTGTGCAACCCCATAGACGGCAGCCCACCAGGCTTCATTGTCTCTGGGATTCTCCAGGCAAGAACACTGGAGTGGGTTGCCATTTCCTTCTCCAATGTATGAAAGTGAAGTGAAAGTGAAGTCGCTCAATCGTGTCTGACTCTTTGTGACCCCATGGACTGCAGCCTACCAGGCTTCTCCATCCACAGGATTTTCCAGGCAAGAGTACTGGAGTGGGTTGCCATTGCCTTCTCCGATATACACACATATATATATATATATATATATATATATGTATATCCAAATCACTTTACCATACTCTAGGAATTAACACAACGTTGTAAATCAACTATACTTGAACAATTTTTTTAAATAATAAATTGTTAATACAAATTACCACAAACACCAAGATGGATACACAGGACAACCCTCTTATTGAAAGAGAAGAAATGAAAATGAAATTTAACTTACTAATGAATACTATGACTTACTTACTCAATCAAATCAGCCTCACCCCATACTAAGGAAAAGCCAACCATGTTGGTCATGCCACCTATACAGGATCTCATCTCTTTGCTTTTCAAATTCACATCTGGAGATGTTACTTCAGACATGATCTTGGTGAATAAATTTATAAATTTGGTCTTGGTTCTTATTCCCAGTCACAGAGCATGAAATTTGAGTATCCTCCAATTTGTGTACAGATATGAAAATGTAAAGAAATGCATGTGTCTGTATAGGGAAAAAAAAAAGATGCTTATTGCAAAAAAGAGAAAGCATATTAAAAATTTATGTGAAACCAAGCAGTGTACAAAGTTTATTAATATGTTGAATGGTTGTAAAAGTAGGAATGAAGATATAGCATCTAATACTGAGTCAAACTATAAAACACAGTAAGTTATGTATAATAGTTAATAATACAGTTTATTTAGTTTATAATACAGTTTATTTAGTTTATAATTAATTTTCTCTAACCCTACAGTGAAAAAATATCTGAAGGAAACAAGAGTATTGATACACATATACACATACACATATTCATTTGAATTGACAGACTGGCAGCAATTAAAATTTAGGAAGTAACCTAATTTCTTTTAGATCAGGAGTCCACAATTTTATGTTAACTTGATTGATGTTCATAGCTACTAGATGGAAAATAGACAAACAAAAACATTATGCAAAGAGTTACAGAGTTAGGCTGCTTGTAGATCACACAATTTTACTCACTTTGAATATTTTAAGGTGTGATTGTCTCATGAATTCTTTTCATCTTTTCATCTCTCTTGTATCTTTAATTACAGAATCACGGAGAGATTATGAGATGCTGCAAGGTACGGATGAATCAGGGAAATACATATTTGCTTATGAACTTTCCCTATTTTCACTTTGCATTTTAACCAGTAAGAATCAAAAGCTCAGATGTATGGAGGATGGCTTTAACAAAAACAGGGAAGGTTTTCTAGATTCTCTACTAAAGTGACAGCAAAGGCCTGAAGACGAAGTTGCTGTCATCACTGTTTCCCCTTGTTTGCTGTCAAGGATTAGACAAAACACTGTCTAGTCTGCATTGTCATTGCACTGTCCTGACTTTAACTGTTGTGTAGAATCTGAGTAATTCAGATATATGACTGCACATGTATGAATACATGTATGTATTGGGACTGTCATTGCCAAAGATGCAGAGTTAGGCCCCATGTTGATGGGGCAGGGGATTTTTCCCACAAGAGACCTGAGATCTCTGAAAATGAATTTCTCTAAATTTAGAAACAAAGATAAAGGGGGTAGGCTGACTCTTTCCACAATGGTGTCTTGGTGACAGATTCTGAAGTTGGGGAATAATGATGAAAGTAATTGAAAGTACTCCTCTGAGAAAGGGACTATTCAACCATAATAGAACTCCCATGATGCTGCAAATATAAAAAAAATATCTTCAGATTCCACCATCATATCAATCTGTGTCATCATTATACCTTCCCAGGACCCCAAATCATCACAAATTCTATGGAAGAAAAGCTGGCACATGATAGAGTTGACAGCTGCTTTTCAGTCACAGCTAGAAAAAAACTGATTTTTATGTTTAGTTAAACTCACTGCAATTGTTCACCATTCCATTTACTTAAAAACTGTTTATGCAATGTCAACTATGAGCCTGACAGTCCTTGAGACTCCCTCATAACACAGTTAGTAAAGAATCTGCCTGCAATGCAGGAGACAAGGGTTTGATTCCTGGGCTGAGATGATCCCCCGGAGAAGGACATGGCAACCAACTTCAGTATTCTTGCCTGGAGAATCTCATGGACAGAGGAACCTGGCGGGCTACGGTCCCATGGGGTCGCAAGAGTCAGATGTGACTTAGCAACTAAAGAGAGAGAGAGAGCACCCTGATAGAGAATGCCAAGACTAGAATGGATGTGGGGAAGACACATAGGAAGCTAGTGTCTTAACCCTAACAGGTTTCCCAACTTTTCAAGCCAATTCAATTTAATTATACAAGGGAAAACAAAGAACTTATTTACAAAAAAAAACAAACAAACAAAAAAAAAGAACTGAATTTCACACACCATAAATTTTCCTGATACTATTAAACAGCATGACATTATATACATATCTTCTACTTAAAAAAA
Organism: Bos indicus x Bos taurus; assembly: GCF_003369695.1. Lineage (NCBI taxonomy): Eukaryota > Metazoa > Chordata > Mammalia > Artiodactyla > Bovidae > Bos > Bos indicus x Bos taurus. Next base: position 82,824,038 of record NC_040082.1, read on the forward strand.
AAGGATGTTTATATTTCCATATGTATTGAATACCAAAATTATACAGGGGTATATCTACAATCATTTGGATGGGTATGCTTTAGGTTAAAGAAAATAAGTCCCCCATCCCACTGCTTTCTCATCCTTTCTGCTTATTCCCAAAATGAAATCTTAATAAAAATTATTTTGTGCCACTTGGCTTATGTCCTTTTAACTTTGAAATCCTCCTAGCAAGTAAACATCTGAAAAAGGTCATAACATAGCATAGGACATCTCCTGAAAGTGAACCCCCAGACATCTGTGCACAAGATGTGCATAAAATTTTATCTTTATTGTCAAGTTCTTCCTTTTTTGAACACCTTGCCTAATTCACAAATAAAGTTTGTGGGAAATATTGAAAGATAGCACTTAGTCTGTCCCCATTTCTGTAGATTATTAAATTTCAGAGTTTAAAAGGATACTCTGACTTTCTATAAATGTGGAATTAGATGGTGTCAACAATCTTACAATGTCAGATCTTATGTTAAACATTTGTGTGAAAATTAAATATGATTTAAATTCTAGCTTTTAAGATTTGTTTCTCCCTGCTATTATTATTATACAAAACCTATATTAATATGCTGTGAAATGAGACATCTACATCACTAGTCAAAGCCTTTAAGTGGTAATCCTTCTGAATCCTTTCTTGTAAGAGCTGAACATTTGCTGTACAAAACCAGCGGAATTCACACGTGCTGCTACAGAGTACTAGAGCGATTATTACAGCATTTTTTCCCCAAAGTACCTTAGGCTTTAGATGATTAGAGAACAGGCTTATGTTTTAAACGTCTTGCCAACAATGTGGCTTTTTAGTTGCATTGGACTGAGGACAAATTGTAGTATAATGTATGTTGACAGTTTAATAACATGGGTTACTATCCTTGGTGTACTTTATGATGTAATACATCCTTAGAGGTGTCTCCAGAGAATTGTGCTATGATTTTTGAGGTACAGAAAATTCAGTAAACTAAAACAGTCTGAGTAAGATTTCTGCCTTCTGTATACTTTGGACATTTTCCTAAAAAATATATAGGTGCTACCCTTCTAAAATATTTTTCTGACATGACATTTCTGTTTTTCTTCTCAAGCTGTAGTTTTTAAAATTGGAATGGTACAATTCTTATTAAATTTTACTTTAAAAATATAAAAGTCTCTTTTTTTATATAATAAACAGTCTTTTTTCAGGTATCAGAGGTAAAGTTCCTTTTCTATAAAAAGCTGTAATTGTGGTTTTTAACAATCTCATTAAATATTTAGATCTTTTAGAGCACAAGTGTTTTCTGTTGAGGTTTAAACACATTTAGACTAATTATTTCTAATGTTTTGACCATTGTACAAATACTTGTAGTATTAAATAGTTAACAGCATAAAACAAAATAGCAAGTCTTCTGTGCAGAATTCATATAATTACTCCTGGATTTTCTTTTCATCAAGATATTTCTGGGTGAAACAAATATGGCTATATAATGTATTTTTAAAGTGATACATTCGTGGGGCTTCTCGGGTAGCATAATGGTAAAGAATCCACCTGCCAATGCAGGAAATGCAAGAGACACAGTTTCAATTCCTGGGTCAGGAAGATCCCCTGGAGAAGAAACAGCAACCCACTCCAGTATTCTTGCCTGGGAAATCCCTTGGACAGAAGAGCCTGGTGGGCTACAGTCCATAGTATTGTAAAGAGTTGGAAATAACTGAGTGCTTGAGCACACATAACAACATTATTATTAAATGAATGCAATTCTAAGTACAGATGTTACTTTATAAAGCCTTAGTCCATCTTTATTTGCATGTATAACCATAAAATGCAAAAAAACTATTCAAGCACACTAAACCCACTGTGATTTCAGAATGGACAATTGTCTGGTATTAATACTTTAATGATTTATAGGAAGGAAAACATACTACAATTGTCTAAAAGAAATATTCTCCCAATACTACGTTATAAAAAAAAGAGAGAGACTTAGTAGTTGTATCATTTACTTGTAAGGTGAAAAACCAGTTTGAGAAAATGACTATAAATCACTATATTCCAAAACTATGATCCTTTATTCAGTCTTCTCTAAAATGCTCAATAATATGGAAAGACAGAAAATGCATAAAGCAAGTTTCCTGTACCAAAGATAATATAATCAATTTTATTAAGTACTGTGTGAAATATGTGATGTATATAATTTCCTTTTTGCTTCAAGCAACCCCAGATGACACGTTATTCTATATCTATTATTCTTATTCTAATTCTATAACTATTTTACAAATGAGGAAAGAAGGGCCAGACAGTCTTGGTTTATCTAAGATCTTAGAACAAATAATAGGTGGTGGACCAAGAATTCCAACCTTGACATTCAGACTTCAGAACCCAGAACACACTGCCTTCCCCACTAGATAAGCAATTGATTTAGATTTTTTTTTTAAGTATATGCAAATATTTTAATAAAAAATAATATAAGGTCAACATAGAGAATACTAAATGAGTTTAGGTTTTATTTATTGTTTGTTTGAGGACTAAGAAACTCATCCACTTGGGAAATCTGTTCTGAAATTCCTTCATTTCAGAGTGCTCACTAAGGATAGATCAGTTCTTTCACCAAGAACTTAACATTATGGCTCTTGAAAATCACATGCTACTCATATTATCTCTTTGTCATCTAGTGGCAACTCAAAGCCAAACTGTCTATGTGTTCAAATACATATAAAATAATCATCTAAGGTTTTGTGAAGCCCCCTGAAAGCTAAGAGAAGGTGATCTGCAAAACAAAGGGGAATGAGACTCAAACTAGAGAAAAAAAAAAAAAAAAAGGTTATTACGCCCTTGAATTCTGGCCCACATTGAACTTTTTGGTTCCAACTTCTTTGTTGCTTTTTCTAATTCTTTGGCCCAGAGCTTGTATGCTTTCCACCCCCCAGGGGTTCCGCTGAGCAGGCCTGGTTGGAAGAGATCCCAGCAGAGAGCAGAGGTCTGGGGATTATTGAAGTGGTTTTCTTTTTAATCACTTACAAAAACATAGACAAAGCCAATCACCAGCCATGTGATTTGCTCCAAGTCACTGGGCCTCTAAATTCCCTTAACAAAGCCAGAATCAATGCTTTCCCAACAGTGTTGTAGTTTAAGCGTCTCTCAAGTTTGAAAACCATATTGCTCTGGGAAGGGGAGGGAAGCAGAGAAAAAAAATATATGACTTGAACACATGAATAAAGTGGAGAACAGAGTTAAACTATCACGCTTGATATAGTGTGTATACTTATGTGTCTCTACTACTTTCCAGCATTTTGAGAATTTACTTTCACTTTATTTCCCAGTTGATGAAGCTTAACATAATCTCTGTGCCTTCCTCTCATACCCCTCTGATGTTTCCTTCCATGGGCTTTGCAATCAAAAAGTACTTCTTAGCTAAATTAAGAACAGAAGAGGAAGAGACCGAGATAAATCTGATTGCATTGGTCCTTACTAAAATTTAATTAACTAGCATGTAAAAAAACACTCTCAGGCAATTTCAGGGAAAGAAGAAAGGTTCTGAAAGAGGAGTCACAACTTCAACACCCTACTGGTCAAGCATTCTTGACCAGTATTGTCACTAGAATTGTCTCAGAATTGTCACTAGAGTCACATGAAGCCCCCACTTCCAAAAAACAAACAAAAAATCTGATGGTTTGCACAAAGGATCAATATCATTTTATTGCATATTTGTAATTATCAAGACATTAGTCCAGGTGATAACATTCATTCCCACCCACATCAACCACTCTACCCCACCCCACCAGTTTAAACAAGAAAGCAATCTGTCCACTCAAACTAAACGTTTTCCATTTTTTGCCCTCTTTCATAAACATCAGCATACGTAGTCAAGCACAGGCCAAGTGCCAGCCGCAATAAGACTCCACTAACACCAAGATGTGGGAGTTGGCTGTGTGCCTCTGAGGCTTGCACAGAATGGCATTAAGAGTAATGAACGCACGGAGGGCCCTGCAGAGCACAACATGGTTTGTGTTTATGACTCATTGGAACACTGTGGGTATGAGTGAGTCTTCTAAATCTACATGTACTTGGTATTTTCTGGCTTTGAACACATACTGACTTACTTTTCAACACGTTCAGGCTTCTTTCCCTTTCAACTACCCAATCCCCATACTCCTACCCCATGTCTGTCCTTTCCCTCTCCTCTTTTCCCACAAGATATACTGTAGCCAATTTCATAGAAGCTTCCCAGTCCTTTTCTAAATGTCTCTGTCTTCTCGGGGCAGATGACACCTAGGGCTGGGGTTACTCTGAGGTAATGTTAACAAACTGAGAAATTTCAAATTCCATTGTATATTTAAATTATAATATCTCAAATATAGCAAATAGATGGGAAAACAATGGAAACAGTGACAGACTTTATTTTCTTAGGCTCCAAAATCACTGCAGATGGTGACTGCAGCCATGAAATTAAAAGACGCTTGTTCCTTGGAAGGAAAGCTATGATCAACCTAGACAGCATATTAAAAAGCAGAGACATTACTTTGCTGACAAAGGTCTGTCTAGTCAAAGCTATGATTTCTTCAGTAGTCATGTATGGATGTGAGTTAGTCCATAAAGAAAGTTGAGCACCAAAGAATTGATGCTTTTGAACTGTGGTGTTAGAGAAGACTCTTGAGAGTCCCTTGGACTGCAAGGAGATCCAACTAGGCCACCCTAAAGGAAATCAGTCCTGAATATTCATTGCAAGGACTGATGCTGAAGCTGAGGCTCCAGTACTTTGGCCACCTGATGCAAAGAACTGACTCATTTGAAAAGACCCTGATGCTGGGAAAGATTGAAGGCAGGAGCAGAAGGGGATGACAGAGGATGAGATGGTTGGATGGCATCACTGACTCTATGGACATGAGTTCGAGCAAGCTCTGGAAGTTGGTGATGGACGAGGAAGTCTGGTGTACTGCAGTCCATGGGGTCGCAAATAGTTGGACATAACTGAGTGACTGAACTGAACTGACTAATCTCAAATAAAAACTAAAGGCTTACTAATCAATGTATAAAAATGCAGCTTAATATTACAAATAATAAGTACCTAATAATTTGGTTGGAACAGTGACAGTCCTTAAAATACTGAAGAAACATTGCACATATAATTCTGTGTTTAAAATATACAGAGGAGCTAGGTACACTAAGAGGATCTGAAATTAAAGAGAATCAATATTCCAACCTTTACTATCACTGAGACTTACAATTTTTGTCCAGTATGAAAACTAATGCAACTGTTAACTTTGCTTTATAAAGAAAATAAACAAAATTGAAATGATACTGTACTAACTTGCATGGCTGGTCTGTTTCATATTGTGATTGTTATTTCTGCTTCTATTCTGCAGGTGGCCCAGGAATTACCATATTTTAAATAGTTTATAAAATAAGAAGGCAAAAATGACAAAATTTCAGAAATCAAGAGTACCACAACATACCTTTCCTTAGTAGGTGATTCAAATTATTTGAGTGGATCTTCTCAGTTAAATTGGATATATGTACATCTACCTAAGCTTTGGTTTATGTCTGTCTGATTTCCAAATGAAATGAAATCTGTTACTAGAAGAAAGGAAGTGACTAGAAAATTCACTGCTGTTATGTGGTTAACATTAGTCATTTAACAGTGAGGTTTCTTCCTACTGAGCCCAGACTGAAAAAGCTATGATAATTTCTTTGCACATAATAGCAATGTACTAAATAAGGAACTGATTAGATTACAATTATAAGAGCCTTCACAAAGCCCTAAACATATAATTGGCAGGGTTCCTCCAAGTTGAAAGTGCTAATCTCCAATACTCCAATACACATAAGCTCTGGCTTGGCTTGTCTTGTTAGGTAAACAAAATGTGTCTTGCCTGTCATTGCCATAAAATATTAATGCACTGGAAGTCTCTAAACCTTGCTAAGCATAAGGCCTATTATCACACTTAAGAGCAAAGCAATCTAATAAATCGCTGGCTGTATAAAAACTCAGTCAGCTGGCAGAGACAGTAATCTCCCCAAGGGATAGTAAGAACCTCATCTTCAACTTCAGCAGCTGCAGTTCCAGAGAAATTATGTTTCTCTGCTCAGTAAAAATACATTTGTGCTGAATTCTGTTATTTAAACTCTAATGGAATCATTAGGACTATCCATACATTATGAGTAATAGAAAATTAACTTAAAAAAATCTACAATGCTGTCATATAATAGTCACAGTATTTTTATTTGTTTAGAGAGCTAACACTGATATAAAATGAAGCTGCTTATTTCTTATACCCATTTTGAAAGTATGAACTCCCTAACTCATACCTAAAGTCATGTGTAAATACCAAGTAAACACCAAATTGGTTTACCAAACAATTTGGTAAACACCAAATTGATATCCTTAGTTGAAAACAACTTACTTGTTTGGCCCTGGTATGAGGTCCTTTAGGCAACAGATAAACATAAATGTGAAATGATTGTTATACACCTTAAAAACTGTTATAAAAGTGATGTTATACCTATCCAATCTCTGAAAACAATAGAAAGATGTAGTCTTGAATGGTGTGTGTGCTCTATGATCACTTCAGTCATATCTGGCTCTTTGAGAGCCTCTGGACTGTAGCCCACCAGGCTCCTCTGTCTATAGGATTCTCCAGGCAAGAATACTAAAGTGGATTTCCATGCCCTCCTCCAGAGGATCTTCCTGACCCAAGGATTGAACCCACATCTCTTATGTCTCCATATATCTTTATTTACCACCCCCCCCACACACACACACATAAACATTGAATTACTTAAATCATCATATTTCCAAGTAATAGAGAAAAGAGGGGCAAATAGATTTCTTAAATAGTAATAATTGCTTTCACATATATTATTTTCATTTTAATCCCATAATAATCCAGTACGATAAGCAAAAATGAAGAAACAGATCATTTGTCACTCAGTTGAGTCTGACTCTTTGCAACCCCATGGACTATACAGTCCATGGAATTCTCCAGGCCAGAATACTGGAGTGGGTAGCCTTTCCATTACTCCAGGGGAATCCTTCCCAACCCAGGGATCAAACCCAGGTCTCCACATTGCAGGCAGATTCTTTACCAGCTAAGCCACAAGGCAGGCCCAAGAATACTGGAAGGGGTAGCCTATCCCTTCTTCAGGGGATCTTCCCAACCCAGGAATCAAACTGGCGTCTCCTGCATTACAGGTAGATTCTTTACCAACTGAGCTATCAGGAAAGTCTTTAAACTTAGAGACAAATATGGGCACTTAACAAGTATTCCTTATACATATGAAAGGAATCTATAATGTTCTTAATAAGGCCATACCATTTTCCCTACATTGACAGTAACCTTGGCATCAGATAAACTAAAGAAAATTATCATTACAATTAAGTGGGCATTATTTCATCACTGAGGAAGGTCTAAATCATAATGAATCCAAAGCACAAAGATCTTCAGTCCTGTGAAAAGTGGGTCTCAAAGTTACACACTTACCTAATTACTCTGGTAAGTTCTACAGTAGACACTGACATCAACCTCTCTGAATCCCTAGGACTGATTTCATTTGTTCAATCAGCACTCATCTGCTTTATATGCAGCATGAGTGAGCTGCTGAAGTTATAAAGCCAATGAAGATTCAATGCCTATCCTCAAGGTGGCAACACCTTTATAAAGAGAAGGGAACAGCTACCCACTCCAGTATTCTGGCCTGGAGAATTCCATGGACTGTATAGTCCATGGGGTCGCAAAGAGTCAGACACGACTGAGTGATTTTCACTCACTCACTCAAAGTGAAATTAGACTTTCCAGGTGGCACTAGTGGTAAAGAAACTGGTGCCAATGTAGGAGACATAAGAGGTGTGGGTTCAATCCCTGGGATGGGAAGATTCCCCGAAGAAGGGCATGACAACCAACTCCAGTATTCTTGCCTAGAGAATCCCATGGACAGGGGAGTTTGGTGGGCTACAGTCCATAGAGTTGCAAAGAGTCAGACACAACTGAAGCAGCTTGGCATGCACACATGCAAAGTGAAATTAAATAATGCATCAGGTATGTTGACAATAGGAGATTGTCAATAGGTATGTACTCAATGAGAGACAAGATGCAAAAAATATATATATTCCTTCATTTTCTATGCAGGCTTCCCTGGTGGCTCAGACAGTAAAGAATCCACCTGCAATGTGGGAGAACTGGGTTCAACCCCTGACTTGGGAAGAGGGCATGGCAACCCACTTTAGTATATTCCTTCATTTTCTGAAAATAGATCTAACCTGGACTTCAAAACTTTATATGCCAATGTTGGCAAGAAGAGCATGAGCAGCCATATCCATATTGGCTTCTCTCCCCCTTGCTTTATTTGCCCCAGGAAAACTGCAGATTACCTTAAGTCTAGAGGATGGTGGCTTTTTCTGCTGTCATAGTTCATTCTGCGGCACTATGCCAATAAAGCCTTTACGCACAGACCAGATCCTTGTTGAGACTTCCAGGGAACAATCAACATAGTGGCCAGTTTCCACCACTCAAAAATGTTTTACTTTCAGGGGTTAACATCCAAGTGTGTTTTCATTCCCTATCTCCCCCAAAAAAACTTCCAACATCATTTGTTGGTTCCTCTCCTTTCTTTTGTATTCAGAATTGTTTTATCATTGGCCCTAGCTTCTCTCTCTTCCTATTGGGTAAAAGATCCAATATTTTCCACTTGGCTGCCTCCTTTAACAATTGTGTGTAATGGTATACAGCAACACTGAATGACTCATATAGAGTCAGACTCCAGACTCCTGAAGTATAAAAATGCTTGTATACCTATTCTAAGGCAAAAAAAAAAAAAAAAAAAGTCCAGAAAAATACAGTACCAGTCAGCCAGTTTCCTCTTACCCTAAAGATGAAGTCCATTCTTTTATAGGCAGCAGCAAATAAATAACAAGGTTGATTTGATGCATCCACATTTTTGAATTCTCATGTATATATGCTATAGATATATGTTATACCTATAACACAAGTTCTCAAAAAGCATGCGGATGAAGTGCTATCTAATACTTCAGTTATACCATGCTCTTTCATGATCCCATTTATACATATGTATATACTTACATACATATGTATATACATAACATTTTTTCTTCTGGAATGAAAATTTGAATTTTCAAGGCTCAGTTCATATGTCAACATTTCTATTAATTAATTCCCAACTTCTCTAGGCAAAGAAATCTCACTCTCCTCATTTCTATAGTATTTTAACATCATTACTTAGTATATTTGAAATTCAGTTCAGTTCAGTTCAGTCGCTCAATCGTGTCCTACTCTTTGTGACCCCATGAACCACAGCATGCCAGGCCTCCCTGTCTATCACCAACTCCTGGAGTTTACCCAAACTCATGTCCATTGAGTGGCTGATGCCATCCAACCATCTCATCCTGTGTCGTCCCCTTCTCCTCCCTCCCTCAATCTTTCCCAGCATCAGGGTCTTTTCAAATGAGTCAGCTCTTCAGATCAGGTGGCCAAAGTATTGGAGTTTCAGCTTCAACATCAGTCCTTCCAATGAACACCCAGGACTGATCTCCTTTAGGATGGACTGGTTGGATCTCCTTGCAGTCCAAGGGATGCTCAAGAGTCTTCTCCAACACCACAGTTCAAAAGCATCAATTCTTCTGCGCTTAGCTTTCTTTATAGTCCAACTCTCACATCCATTCATGACTACTGGAAAAACCATAACCTTGACTAGATGGACCTTTGTTGACAAAGTAATGTCTCTGCTTTTGAATATGCTATCTAGGTTGCTTATAACTTTCCTTCCAAGAAGTAACCGTCTTTTAATTTCATGGCTGCAATCACCATCTGCAGTGATTTTGGAGCCCAAAAAAATAAAGTCAGCCACTGTTTCCACTGTTTCCCCATCTATTTACCATGAAGTGATATTTGAAATTGCATCATAATTATCTGTTTACTTGTTTGTCTCTATCCCAGATTATATATTACATTCTGGAAGACATGTACTATTTCCAGTTCATGACTGTGTTCCCAAGAGAATGCAGTCTCAGCTTTGGAACACCTAGGATGACAATAACAGGGCAACAAAGGGGATGTTAAGATAAAAAAAACAGCCTATATCAAGATAGTGGCTGGGCCAATACCCCAAAATGTTGACTAGTCATTCAAGTAATCCAGTTCAGTAGGGTGGATTTTCTCAATAGGAACCATTGGGTAATGGTGAAACTTGGCATCAGGCTAACAGCAGTATTTGGATCTAAAAGATTCTCCTGGGTTAAATCTAGACATCAGCTGGTGGTGACACCTAGCGTAGAGGCTGATGAATCATGATGATAGTATCTGCTAAGTTGCTTCACTCATGTCTGCCTCTGTGGGACCCTATAGACTGTAGCCCGCCAGGCTCCTCTGTCCATGGAATTCTCCAGATAAGAATACTGGGGTGGATTGTCATGACCTCCTCCACGAATCTTCTCGAGCCAAGGATCGAACCCACGTCTCTTATGTGTCCTGCATTGGCAAGCAGGTTCTTTACCACTAGCACCATCTGGGAAGCCCTGAAGATAGTATACCAGGAATGTAAATGAGAGACCAGAACAGGAGAGGAGACAATGAAAGAGCTGAACACTAGGACCAAGAGCTTTTCATTTGCATTCCTTTAAAATATTATTCATCAGTAATAATAGTAATAGTGAATAGTAGCAGTTGTTAGTATTATCAGCAGTAATAATAAAGAAAAATATTTCCCAATGTACTCAGTGTACATTTCCTCATAGCTCATTAACCAGCATGAGGTAAATAAAATAACACACCCAAATATGTTAACAGTATGAATGAAGTGCTCAATGACAAACACAATACTAAAATGCTGTATTTCTTACTTTTCTCTAAAATATCTAGTCTGAACTCCAAGACTCCATTTGCCAGTGTTGGCAAAAGGTCACTATCAGCCATGTTGGTTTGGTCTCCCTTGATTTCTTTAGTCCCAGAAAAATGGAAAAACACCCTAAGCCTTAAGCATGGCATTTATTCCTAAAGTCACCTGATCCTTCTTAGTTGATTATTGTCAACTGGACTTTCTTGATTACCTTAAATCAATATTTATACACTCCCTGGGTCTGAGAATGTTATCATACAAATGAAGTCAACAACAAAAAAGGGAAAATGGCCATTAGGTAGGATACCAACAGTATCTATCACAATCTGATTGAAAAAAGGTCCTGCAAAATATCAAGAAGAGACAGAAATAGGAAGAATGAAAGAAAAGTTATTTAAAATATTGAGAAAAGAGAAATATCAATTTAAGTTAATGTATTAATTTTACAAGGAAAAATAAATAAATACAGGGCAAGAAATTTTAGAAAAAATAATGGCTTAAAATTATCAGAGTTAAAGAAAAATGTAAGATCTCTGATTGAAACAAAGCATAATGGCAAACTGCATAAATTAGGACAATTCCACATTTAGACATGTTATAGTGAAAATTAAGAACATCAAGATGGTAACAATAACCCTGTGTGCGAGACAGCAAAAGAGACACTGATGTATAGAACAGTCTTATGGACTCTGTGGGAGAGGGAGAGGGTGGGAAGACTTGGGAGAATAGCATTGAAACATGTAAAATATCATGTATGAAATGAGTTGCCAGTCCAGGTTCAATGCACAATACTGGATGCTTGGGGCTAGTGCACTGGGACGACCCAGAGGGATGGTATGGGGAGGGAGGAGGGAGGAGGGTTCAGGATGGGGAACACATTTATACCTGTGGCGGACTCATTTTGATATTTGGCAAAACTAATACAATTTTGTAAAGTTTAAAAAAAAAAAAAAGGATAAGTTCTAGAGAGGAAAATCCAATCACTCATATGAGTTAGGGAGAAGGAAATGGCAACCCACTCCAGTACTCTTGCCTGGAGAATCCCATGGACAGAAGAGCCTGGTAGGCTACAGTCCATAGGGTCGCTAAGAATCAGACATGACTGAGTGACTTCACTTTCAATTTTCACTTTCATGCATTGGAGAAGGAAATAGCAACCCACTTCAGTATTCTTGCCTGGAGAATCCCAGGGACAGAGGAGCCTGGTGGGCTGCCACCTATGGGGCTGCACAGAGTCAGATACCACTGAAGCGACTTAGCAGCAGCAGCATATGAGTTAGAATCAGATTGACACTGAAATTCTCAAGGACAGTATTACAGTCAAGAAGACAATGAAGTTATAATTTCAAAGCATTGAAAGAAAAGTACATTATACTCAACATCCAATTAAATAGTTTCTCTATATGTGAGTGTGAAATAAAATGTTATTGGCACATTATTGATTCAAAAAGTTTATCACACCAAAACCCCTTTGACATGTTCTCCAGAAAGTAAAGATTCTACTACTTTACTTACCCAAAACTTTTACTTTTAACTACCCTAAAAAGGATGCTGCAAATACAAGGGAACTAAAAGTGAATAAATAACTTAGGGAAATATTTTATTATTTAAAATAGCAATGACAATAAGAAAAATTTAAAAAGGAAGACAATATTCCTAACAATCAAAAATTAAAACTATAGGTGATGTACACATGGAGGGTTTGTTACTGTTTAACCTATTGAAATCAAATTTATGAATATTTATAAGCTAAAAAACTAAGCAAAAACAAGACTTAAGCATAAGATTTAATAAAGAGTAAAACCATTTTCAAACCAGTAGAAAAAATTCTTTATAATCAATGGATATTAAGAAAATAGAAAAAAGCCTTTGAATAAATTGAAAAAATAGAATACATTGTCAGAAGTAAATTCCAGTATAATAGTAATTAAAAGAACTGTAAATGTCTGTTATCATTAGTTAAAAGACTTGCTGATGGAATTTTTTTTAAGAGTCAGAAATATTAAACAGGAAAACACATGAAGTCTGAAAGTTGAGGGACAGAAAAAAGTGACTTCATTCATGTGGGAACCAAGGGAAAGCAAGAATCAAACAAAATAATTTAATAAATTAAATAATTTAATAAAAATTACCACAAGAATAAAAAGAGATGTTATATATTTATTGGTTATCTATAATCATCATGAGTCTATCTCCATATAATAGTACAGCTGAAAATACTACATAATAACTTCTCACAAAACTGCAAGGAAACATGAAGAAGTCAACAATTGTAATTGGAGGCTATTTCACTTATTAAATAATGCATGCACACGTGTGAATGCTCAGTCATGTCCCACTCCTGCAACTCCATGGACTGTAGCCTGACAGGCTCCTCTGCCCATGGGATTTTCCAGGCAAGAGTTCTGGAGTGGGTTGCCATTTCCTACTCCAGGGCATGTTCCCTACCCAGAGGTCGAATCCATGTCTCCTGAGTCTCTTGCATTGGCAAGCAGATTCTTTACCACTTGAGCCATCTGGGAAGTGGTATTAAATAATAACTGGCATTAAATCAGAGACCAAAATAATAGCAAATATATTTCTTACAGATTAAAAAAAGAAGCTCCAAGTAATAAACTTTATATCAACAAAGACTATGAATTTTTTAAACCAAAATCAGAAAATTTAGAAAATTTACCCTTGTAGAAGGCCACGAAGTCTCAATAAATTCCTGTGTGTGTGTGTGTGTATGTTAGACATTCAGTCATGTCCAACTCTGTGACCCCCATGGACAGTAGCTCACCAATAAATTTCTAAGAATCAATATTGTACAGCCTTTATCAATGAAGCAGTATAATTATAAATCAATGGTATAGAGATAGCTAAAATATTACTAAAATATTAATGTCTAAAAGAAAATACTTCTCAATAACCCTTTGATTCAACATGGAATTATGAAACATGGAATTAGAGCAGAAAGATAGAGATAGCCCTATATTTTAAAGTTTGATCATTCTTAAAGCTATATTGGAGTTAGAGTTGACTATAATCTCAATATGAACTGATAAAACTGAAAACAGACATTAAACAAACAGCAAATTAGAATTAACACATTTTTTAGTGCAAGTACAGTATCCAAAAAAAGTTCAGACTTCTTTCTGAATACTGTAATCTGTATTAGATGGCACAGTATAAGAACTACTAGGAAAAATATTTTATCACACAAAAAAAAGGGCACCAGGATGGAAATATTCCTGGGTTCAACATCTTAGTCAGATGATTAGGAGTTTAGGGCAATGAAAAAAGTACAAGCACACTGATCCTCAAATCTATTTCAGGAGTTGCTATCTGCACAGACATGGCCTATAGACAGATGGTCCATGTTACTCAAAGGGGTAAAAGTGAGACCAATGTCTGGGAATTTCAGTAGGCAGAAATAGTAAGATGGTTTTTTTTAAGATATTCTTAACTGTAAAAAGCAGATTAAAAACAATTGCTCAAAATAGTTAGAAACTTATGACAAAGGATGTTCAAGCAGAGGTGACCTCGCAATGCAATAGAAGGAACTCTATTGTAGAACAGGACATCTATGGCCCCTGGGGACTCAAAATTTCTCAAGTTCTCTGTTTTTACAATAAAAATATCAACCTTGAAAAGTGGTTTTATATGCAAGGAAATGGTGATTTCTACTGAAATTTAACACTTTCTTATTTCTGGTCAGTTATCTTTTAGTTCACAATCTTAATGATGTGAAGTGATTTTGCCTATAATACTTTTAGCCCTGATTTACTCCTCTCTACCATAAGTAGAGTGCTAGGCACTTGTGTGTCTTTCTTTCACAATAGTGTGTGTGTGTGCTCAGTTACTCAGTTGTGCCAACTTTTTGAGACCCCATGGGCTATAATGAAAGACTGTGAATTCTTGTTTCTATCATCAACATTGGCTGCTTATTAGAAAATGCTCATGAGAGAAGGTTTCCAGTTTGCAAAGACAAGGTGAGATGTCTTTTAGTAAATATCTTCAACAATATGAGCTTGAGCAGCAAGAGATGAGGTATCCCTCAGTGAAAAACAAAAGAGAAATTGCAGCATAAACCATGTAGAACGCACATAAGAAAGGCAATACTCTCATTCATCTGTTAATATATTTATCCATGTACCATGTAAATGACACTATGCATAATAATGAAGAGCATGGCATGAAGCTTGCCTGTGTGGGTATAACTCCTACTTCTGACACAGGAGAGTTGTATAAAACTTTAAACAAGTTGGTAGATTACTCTATATTTCAGTTCCTTGGTTTGTGGAGGATAATAACAGTACTTCCTGGGTTGATGTGAGGATTAAATGATGATAGATAGAGAACACAAGAACAATAGATTACAAGGCACCTACAGATACACAGTGCCTAGAACAGAGAGACTGGCCAATGTGCTAAGTGTTAAATGTTACTATTAGTTTCCAGGTACTGTGCTAGCTGCCGGCAATACAATATTTGATAAATGAAATGTAGTTTAAGATCATATCATACAAAGTATGATAGGGCAGATTATGGAATCTTACTTAATCCTAAAAATACAAGGGAGCTGTTGAAAGCTTTGAAATGGGCAGGTCAAATGGTCATCTTTGTTTATTCTAAAGATTATTCTGGATGCAGTGAGATGAATGGATTGATTAGGGAAGGGGATAAGTGGACACAAAGAGAGACAAGTGAAATGTATTAAATGCCAAAACCAGTGGCAAAGGAAGGTTGAAAATTTCTTCTTTTGTGAAAACTTGTTGTGTGTCTGTCTGTGTGCATGTCTCTGTATGTGTGTTTATCGTGACTAAATTATCTGTGGGATCAACTCTGCATTAAGAACTAGAATAAATAATCCTCTGAACTTTGCAAAGTTTATAACTTTCAAGAATTAATTTCCTCTTTTCATAAAATATATATGCACAGCATTTTCGTGGGAACTAAATAAAAAACTATGCAAAAAAAAAAAATCTTTTTAACCTTAGAGCCCAATGTAAATATTCTAGCTGTCATAATTATGTGGGGATGTGGGAGGGGAAACTAAATCTCAAGTTCTCATCTAGGATGTTTATTTTCCCAAAGGAAAAGCATAAAGATGGAAATGTGATATCAGGAGGTAAGAAGTTGTGTGATTAATATCTGTTCTTACAAACCAAGTTTTTCCTCTAAGAATGTCCTTCATCTGGAATGATGTTTCAAGGTTCCCTATCTCTGACCAACTGCTTCTATGTATTCAGCGCACTCCTTCATGACTCTAATTCTTACAATTTTACCCCTCTAGGACAAGATCCATCTGTTTTTTGGCTTTTCCTCACTGCTGTCATGTCCTCATACCTCTCTTTGAACCCAGCTTAAATTCCATGGTCAATCAGCATAATTATTTCTGTGCACCACCTCCCCACTCATTTCATCATATGGCCCTCGGAAAATCTCAACCTAGTTAAACTGAACCATTCACATACACTTCTCTCATTCCTGTGAGCTGAATACACGAACAGCAAAACCACACTGACTGGACTCTGGACTCATTCTGTAATCATGATTACTAACTATAACCTATTCCACTTCCCTTCATCTACTCCCTCTCCCATTCTTCTAGACTACTGTCTCCTTGTTGAGCCTCTGTTCAAATTCCAACTCTTCTGCTTTCATCCTTATCCTCAGTTTCTGTCCATTTCACTGAGGAAAGGAACAAATCAGAGGACAACTTAACAGAATCTGCAACCCCACCACCCTTTAACACACATCTGTACCCATACCTTCCACCTTTTTTCTTGTCACTACAAAGTGACACTCTGTCCAAATTAAAGCTGGTCTCTCCCTTCATGCACTGGATCCCAACCTCACTGGCTACTCCAAGACATTGCACAACGCTCCTTCACTGCCCTACTGTCATTGTTTTTCCTCACTCTACTAGATGACTGATATCAGCACACAGACATTCCAAAATCTCTCCACTGCACATCATCCTCCAGAGTCTGTCCTATTTTTCTGCTCCCCTACATGAGGACACTGTTCTAGAAAGTTGCCTCTATCTCCCCATCATTCATATATATTCTCTTTTGTCTCTCCATCCCTCTCTCCCTCCTCTCCCTCTTTCCCTCTCCTTCCTTTTCTCTCTCTCTCTCTCTCATACACATACACACATCAGTTTTCCCCATCAGTATACAAACATCTATTATTTCTTCCACTGCTAAAAGAAAAAGGAAAGTGAAAGTGAAGTCACTCAGTCATGCCTGACTCTTTGCAACCCCATGGACTGTAGTCTACTAGGCTCCTCCATCCATGAGATTTTCCAGGCAAGAATACTGGAGTGGGTTGCCATTTCCTTCTCCTGGAGATCTTCCCAACCCAGGGATTGAACCCAGATCTCCTGCATTGTAGGCAGATGCTTTACCATCTGAGCCACCAAGGAAGGAAAATCCCCACAATCCTTCCAGCAAAACGTTCTATTTCTTGTTCCTGGGAGTAAATTCTCAGGACTGGTATTTGATATAATATGCCCAATTTCTCTCTTCTTTATTTTCCTAAGAATTCTTATACTTGTGCGCCTACCACTTCAACTTAATGTTCTTATCCAGCTCACAAGTGACCTCCATTTTGCTAAATCCAATAGCTCATTCTCATATTACTTATCCATAACAGCAGCATTTTATACTTTGCTATTTAGCAATCACCCCAAACTGGAAATTTTGGACTCAGCCTTTGTTTGGGTCCTCTTACCTTATGGTCATCTTGTCATTCTGACTACCTGTATGAAACAGCCATCTCCCCATTAAAGAAGATCCTATCTTCTTTATCCTACTTATTTTTTTCCCTATGGCATATGTTACCATTTGACAGACTATGCATTTACTTGTTTGTTTATATTTCATAGCCCACCATTAGAATGTAAGTTCCACAAGGTTATAACTTTGTTTTATTCATCCTTACATTCCCAGTGCCTACAAATGTGTTTGACATTTAGAAGGCGTTCAGCAAGTTTTATTGGAATAAATGAGTGAAATATTTAAGTTTAGGAAATTTTTCAGAAGAGGAAAATACTTATTTATATAGCAACACAAATCAAACAGGTCAACCAGCCCCAACAAATATTCTACACAAGTATTTTTTCATTTGTAGTATTTATAACTTGTCTATATCCAAAAAGTGATACGAGGTAGCTGTAATGTTGATAGCACTGCTATTTATAAACTGAGTGCAGAGTTATTCTGTCTGTCTCTTATGAAGGAAAAACAAGGTTAATTCTTTTCATAAAATATGGGCAAACCTTCCAAAAGGGGGGAGAAGGAACAGATTAATATGGCTTTCTTCAAATGGTAACTGCTAGTAATTTAATTTTTTTAATATATTTAAGAAACATCAAGTGGGCAGGGCTAAAGTTGAGAGATATTTGAGTTAGAAACCAAGAGGATTTTTTGATTACAGAAGTGAAGACGTAAAGTGAGCCTTGGCTCTCTTCTTTGATATACCTATGCTTGCTTCTAGTTTTACTAGCTCAAAAGACAACTCCACATACATGAAATATAAGTATTGAAATTTTCATATTATAAAAAAGTCCTTTTAAAGTCTTACTGTTATCACTTTGGCATAAAAACAGAAGTTTGTCCCAATTTTAAAATAGTTAAATTAGTCAAGACATTAAATATCTCCACCTGGCATTTATTTGCCTAATAAAAATTTTACCCTATAAAATAGCGATATCTTTTCGTTTCTAGTAAGAAAGTAACTTTCATGATGAGACTGGCTAGCCTCTGGAACAAATTTTCCATAGAAGTAGAGAAGGTTTTGAGGCGATTAAAATAAAACCATACAAAACAGTGGAAAATGTATTATATTATGAGGAAAAATGCCACCCAGTTCCCTGGAGGCTGCAGCCCAGAGCTGAATAGGCCTTTTCAATCTCCAGCCATTATGATTCTACGTAACTATTCTGAGAAGAGATGAAAGCAGAGGTTTTTCTATCCATGTTGAGTTCCTATAAGCCCCTTGAGGAAATAGGGGTTTTGCAGAAAGCGTGAGTTCTCTGTTACTGAAATGACCTTGTTTAATTTCTTAATAAAACAGGCAATCTAATAATAGCTACACGTTATACTACTAACGAAGCTGCAAAATTACCACAAGTTAGAATAATTTTCCTTCGCTTGGGTGGCAAAATCCTTCAATGTCCTTGTTCCTCTTTTTCTAACTTGCCACCCTTTTATAGTCTATATTTGCTCTTTAATATTGATTTTACATTTGATTCCAATCATCCTGTTACAAAGCTGCAGTGTGAAACTGAAAGATTCAAAAGGGAAACAGGACATAGCTGCCACCCTACCATGAGTGAGTCCACTGAATTATAAATTTATCCTGCATTTAATTACTCAAGTAGATGATGCAAGGATAAGATCTCCAGAGTGTTGTACTATCATGAGTGATTTGAGTTTGCTTGCAATAATAAGCTTTTCTACAGCTAAGCCAAGAGGTTAAAAGTATACATAGAACTTCAAGGCAAGCATTGTTTTTAAATAGCTGCAAAACCAAGAGAATAACCGGACCTTCTTTTGAATGAATGCTTTCGTTTCAAAAGCTTAAGTTGAAGTAGGAGAGTTCAGTGGAAAAAACTGTGTTTTCTCAAGCAAATTTACATGTGTTTGGGTCAGTAATGGGGGTGGAAAGCCCTTCCCATACCAATTTCTACCACAATCATAGTCCCATTAGCTGGTGTTTGTATAATGAATAGCAAAGATGATTACACTTGTGAGATGAATCAGCAATTCCCAATTAGAGCAGCAAAATAAAACTGTTTTCTTTCTGAATCACTGTGGAAGGCAAATGGAAAAGTGACAAATAGACTTTGTTCCCCATCAGTGATGGGAGGGGAATTTGTCTTGGGAGCCAAATTTCCAAAGTAAGGCATACCGGGCTTGCCAGCAAAACTGTTCACACCCCCACAGAGACCACAAAACCCTGCAGCTGTAATTTCAGAAACACACATGTGTATAAATCAAGTAATTGCACACCTAACTATCCACTTGAGCCGGTGTGCCTGGTTGGGGTTTTTTTTGCTTTTTTTTTGCAGATGCCCGAGGCACTTGTGTTATTTGGCTTTGAACACAAGGTTTAGTTTATTTGACAGGATATTATCAAATTCAAGCTGACTTGTATGTACAAGTCTCAAAATATGAGGGTGGCATACAGTATCAAACAGCACATATGAATGTTCCATATGTGTGTTTTGCAAGGTCCCTGCAGCTGACTGAATTCTAAACAACAGAAAGGGAAATAATTAAAATGTCAAATTAGTTCTAATCCATGAAAGTACGTTTCCAGAGTAGTTAATGAAGCAAGATCATTTCGGAACACTCTACCACTTACAGAAAGAGACAGAGTAACAGAAAGAGACAGGGAACATTGAGCAAGTATTATTTTGCTTTATGCAATGATGTTTTTAAAAGGGATGAGGGGGTGATTTGGGTCTACTGGCTGCAAGAACAACCAGATCCACGTTTCCATGTTCCATTTGGCTGGAGCCCCAGCAGACAACTATGGAGCAGGATGCTGGCTGCCCAGGAAAGGAGTCCTTGCCACAATATGGAATCTACCTGCAGGCTAAGCTTGTGCTATAGTTTTTCCAGGAGAAATTCAGGTTCGTGGGACTTCAGAATAGGTGTAATTACTACTAGTTCCCTACAAATACTTTATAAGTTCCAGTAAAAACAAAATTAATATGGAACCAGTTTATCCATAAATTCTGCTGCAAGTCAGCACATTTCTGTAATTTTCACCTTGAGATATAGAAAAACATGACACTTATTTCACAAAGACATTTAAACCACCAACCTCTCATCTACCCCCATACTCCGAGAAGTATATAGATTTAAGTATACACATATATAGATACACACGTGCGTGTGTGCACATGCACACACACACATACACACACACACATGTGGACACTATAAACCAATAAATTCCTAATAGAATGATGCCAAAATTCACTAGCAAATAATATGATGCTGCAAGTAGTGTCTCCCATTTCTTATTCTATTTGTAAATCACCTACGTTAATATTGCCACACATTGCAGGGAATTAACTGAGGTTCTAAATGAAATATGAGAAATTCACCCTCAGCGTTCTTTGCATCTGGTTCGTATTTTACTATTTAAAATAAAGAAATGAAATCAGAGGTCCCTTGCAAGTATAAAAGGTGATATGGTAAGTATAGGCAAAATCAATCTTGTGATAAAATGTCCCATAAGGATGATCTTTCTTAAGACAAAGTTGGTAGTCAGCTAGAGGAAGGAAAAGAGACCTCTATGCGAAATTTTGTCCTAAAAATGTATGCAAAATCCCACTGGTCCATTTGGGCAAAAGTTCCAGTAAGTCTTGTTTTTACACAGTGATTATCAAAGAAACCCCTTATATTTGCATTTAACATTAGCCAGAAATAACACTTCAATGTGACAGCAACAAAATTTAACCTTTCTTTTTTTAATGACTTACAGATTTGTTTTATTGGAAACTTTAACCAAAGGCCTGGTTTTGATACTTTTAGAACTGACAGGTTCTCTTTGCTGTGTTATCAGGGAACTTGAAAATGTATAGGGTGTTTATGGCATATTAAAGAACCATTAGACCATAAAAATAATCTGCCTGTAAAAATGATGAGGAAAGGTGAAATGTACAGTATAGAAAGAACAGTCTGATCACTGTATAAAGGCCTAGTAGGAAAGCTATTGATTCCTTTTCCACCAAATAAACATTAAATTTCAGTTGAATTGATAGGTTAAAAAATAAACTTGAATCTAACATGAAGGAAAGAGAGGGAGCAATACATGAGAAAGAATGCCAGCAACCTACCATCCATTTGACATTATGTCTATATGTATTATGAGGGAGGCATATGGAATGGTCATCAATAACAGACCCAGAGCTATTTGCTATTCAAACACAAAATATCTCCCAAAGTAATCATTCTCACTTTGGAGGATAAAATTTGCTGTATTATGAAGATATGAAGAATATAACAACTTTCTGGGCACAAGTTTTTGGCCAAGTAATAATTATGGTTAATTGTTAATAATTGTGTTATACATCATAATAAAATTATATTGTTATATAATATTACTATAAATTAGTTTAATAATTATATACTACAAGTTTGGAACTTGAAACTGGCTTACTTTTTAAAAATAGAGGATAATCAAAGTTACTGTTATAATAATATTATTTTATTTAATTTGTATTCCCAAAACCTTTCTCATGAGAATCTTAGGAAAATCATTAATATTTCACTTATGTTAATGTATATATGAAATGCTTTGTGGCAAGGAAACAGGTGAGAACTAGTTCCCAAAAGGAAGCAATTATTTTCATTGTTCTAAAGGGCAAAAGAATCAATGAGTAGATCCAATAAAATATTGATACAGTCTGTATAATATAATCAAAAGTTGACTGAAAATGCATGTGTGCTAAATTGTACCCATAGGGATAAAAATAGAAGCACATTCTAAATTCCCCCAATGTCTCTGCATTCCATGTCTACCACAATGTTTTATCAACTTTATGTATTAAGATACTTCTTTAAAAGCCATTGTTTCTTTCTCTTTTTTAAATAGGACTCTAACACTATTACTTTTAAGCTTTTCCTGAAAATAGTTCACAAGAGTTTCCTAAGTTTCCTTAAAGAACATGTAAAACTACTACTTACCAGAAAATGGTCCCTAGGGAGAAAAAAAGAGAACTCATGACTGCCCCACATAAGGTGATAAGTTCGGAAATAGCTTCCTAATCTCATTATTACCATTTTTTTCCTTACTTATATTAAATTCCTGTAATATTTATTTATTTTTAATTGATGATTGGTTTACAACATCAGTTTGATTTCTGTCATACATCAACGTGAATTAACCATAGGTGTTTTTGAATCATTGAATATGTATGCAATTTTAAAAGTTAAAATTTAAATCTTAAAATATCAAATGATAGGCTAAGAGACCATCAACATATATGACAGAATCTTTTGTACACAATAAACAGAGTTCCTATACATCAATAAGAAAAAGACATGAAACAAAAATGGTGATAAAATATGATAGAAAATACTACAGAAGGTAAAATCACAGATAAACATATGTAAACATGCTCAAATTTATAGTAGTTAAGCAAAGTTATAACATGTTTTATTATATACGGCTATATTATATTGTATTAGATCAGATCATATTATGTCATCAAAGCTATAAAAAACAATATACTGTGTTGTTAAGATTAAACACAGGCATGCATTGATTTCTGATGTTTGAATGAAAGGCTTAAAATATTTTTGCAAAGTAGTTTAGAAATTTCTACTTAAATAAACATATGCAACTCCTTTGACCCATGCATATCACTTTGAGAAAATTGCACTACAAAAAAAATATTGTCAGCATATTGTCAGCCGTGAAGCTGTTTCTGTTGTAAAGGTATTATGGCAACATGGCTTGTAGAGGCAAACCGTACTAGAGCAAAATTTGCAAGCAATCTGAATTTAACAATAGGAAAATGATGAAATAGGTTATAGGATAGTCACACTATAGAATAAAATTCAGCTTTCATAAAGGATGAGTAAGTCCCAGGACTACTACAAAGTGAACAAAGAAATTTTCAGAATAAAATGTCTAGTTTGTTTCCATTATCTAAATGAAATATTAATATATACAAATATAAATATATCATAAGCTACTTGTATATTAAAAAACGCTTACTCCTTGGGAGGAGAGTTATGACCAACCATATTAAAAAGCAGAGACATTACTTTGTCAACAAAGGTCCATCTAGTCAAGGCTATGGTTTTTCCAGTAGTCATGAATGGATGTGAGAGTTGGACTATAAAGAAAGCTGAGCACAGAAGAATTGATGCTTTTGAACTGTGGTGTTGGAGAAGACTCTTGAGAGTCCCCTGGACTGCAAGGAGATCCAACCAGTCTATCTTAAAGGAGATCAGTCCTGAGTGTTCATTGGAAGGACTGATGTTGAAGCTGAAGCTCCAATACTTTGGCCACCTGATGCGAACAGCCGACTCATTTGAAAAGACCCTGATGCTGGGAAAGATTGAGGGTGGGAGGAGAAGGGGATGACAGAGGGTGAGATGGTTGGATGGCATCACTGACTAAATGGACATGGGTTTGGGTAGACTCCAGCAGTTGGTGATGGACAGGGAGACCTGGCATGCTGCGGTTCATGGGGTCACAGAGAGTCAGACACAACTGAGCAACTGAACTGAACTTGTATATTAGCACAATAAAAGTTTATATCTTCCTCACACACATGCCCATGCCAGTCAGGAGGCCTCCTGCACCTGGAAGTTGTACAACACAGAACCTGGTACCTCTAAGGTTTCCACAGCAAGGCCTCAGTTCAAAAGTGCCACATATCACCTTCACTCAGATTTCATTGGTCATTGGTCAGCATTCATCACATGAACCCAACCTATCAGCAAGGAAGTCGGGCTGGGAAATGCAAGGGGTATTCAGTAAGTACTCATGGTTTCTTCCACAAAATGTATAGCTTAGTAGAAACACATCAAATTGTTAATATAGCTGCTCTTGAGAAAACATAATAGGTAGAAGGTAAAGATTATTAATATTACTATAAATATTATTAAACCTATAACAGTGAGTGTATACCATTGTTATAGGTTATTATAAAAATTCTATTAAAGTCATAGATATGTTTATACACAACCACCTTTATACACACACATAAGTCTATGGGTAAAATCTGCTACACAATTAGCTAAGAGGTAAAGTTTGAATGTAAGAGAAAGAAAAGGGAAAGTCACCCAGTGTTTTCAGGTTTCTAAGAATGTAAGAGGGATTAGGATACAATAAACAAACTGAAGAACTGATCTTAACAAGAGAAAACATAGCTCTTCTGTTGTAAGCAAGAGGAAAAAAATACAGAAAGGATACAGATAGAGGTAAGTTTGTATCTTTGCTATCTACAACACAAGAAAGTGTCTTTCTCATTACTCCTATAAAAAAAGAAGTCAACATTTATTGTTGGGTATGAGGGAATAAAATGACTGGCAAATTGACTAGATGACATTTGAAGTAATGGGCATAGAGAATGGAAAAATGAGGTAGCCAGAGCAGCATATTAGTGTGACTAGTGTATTAGACACAAAGATACCCCCTCAGGTTTCATCAACTGTACTCCTTCCAGAATTTACCCTTAACCTCCAAAGATCACTATTCCCCTGGCACTGTCACTATTTCTGACATTTCAAAGCCAACTGTAGTCCACATTGAACCCCAAGGTCAGTTCCACAGCTGTTATGCCTCACACACTGTTGCCTACACTTCTGACCTTCATATTCTGCATCTGGGTGAAGTAATATACTGCCAGGGGTAGGATCTGGCTTCCAGAGAATCCACCAAGGAACCAGGGGGATCAGCCCAAAAAGTTCCCTATAATTATTTCCTGTGGAATAAAACTTGTCTACTGGGAAATAAGAGATGGGATATGATAAGACAGATAAATTCTCCCTTATTTCCCTTTTCATCTACCATTCAAGGCATAGTTCTTATTTGTAGCACAAGTCAAGCAAGCATACTTGCCAGGTGTCCTGACATGCCTCTTCAAAACTTATCATGAAGCAGTAAACAATGATACATCACATTTTATTGCTCCATCTGTATTTCCTTTATCTGTTTTTCTTTTAACTCACCATTCCCAAGTTGACTTGAGTAACACACACACACACACACACATTGCACCTTTAACTATAACTGGTACAGGAAGTGGTTCCAAAAAATAGACACTCAAGACGAGAACTTGGTGTTGAATTGCCTATTTGTGTAAAGCCAGCAGAAACCCTACTGGTGGCAGTTGGTGTGGTACTTAAACCTCCAACTGTGATTAATAGGGACAAATTATATGTAAAAACTGAGGCAATGTGAAATCAGTTACTGCAGCACTCAGTAAAAAGAACATGCTGGGGGGCGGGGGCGGTCCTAAGATGGTGGAGGAATAGGGCAGGGAGACCACTTTCTCACCCACAAATTCATTGAAAGATCATCTGAACGCTGAGCAAATTTCACAAAACAACTTTTGAACACTGGCAGAGGACACCAGGTTCCCAGAAAGGCAGTCCATTGTCTTTGAAAGGAGGTAGGTGGACTGCAGTCCATGGGGTCGCTAAGAGTTGGACACGACTGAGTGACTTCACTTTCACTTTTCACTTTCATGCATTGGAGAAGGAAATGGCAACCCACTCCAGCGTTCTTGCCTGGAGAATCCCAGGGATGGGGGAGCCTGGTGGGCTGCCGTCTATGGGGTCGCACAGAGTCGGACACGACTGAAGCGACTTAGCAGCAGCAGCAGCAGCAGGACAAAATATAAAAGTAAAAAGAGAGACATAAGAATTAGGGATGGACTCCCATCCTGGGGAGGGAGTCATAAAGAGGAGAAGTTTCCAAGCACCAGGAAACCTCTCACCAGCGGGTCTGTGGGGAGTTTTGGAATCTCAGAGGGCAACATAACCGGGAGGAAAAATAAATAAATAAATAAAACCCACAGATTACATGCCTAACGGCAACTCCCATCAGAGAAGTAGCCCATCTTGGCCCCAGAGATGGCATCCTCTACCAAACTGCAAGCAGGCTCACAGTTGCTAACCAAGTCTTCCTGGGATCCTGCACGGTTGACATTCGCAGGGAGGGTCACAGCCAGAAATCAGCTCTCCAGAGCAGACACGTGGCACACCTGAGACGGCGCTCCTGCTGCGCACCCAGGAATTGAGCAGCTGGGACCCAGGAGGTGATAAGACATCTCCCACCCCCGACCTGGGGAGAGAGCGCTCGCCAAGCACCTGGTCATTTGAGATGCTCGGACCTGGGAAGGGGCACAAAACGCAGGCCCAACCGAGTCTGTGCCTTTGTGGAGTACCCGAGAACCTGAACCTGAGCAGCTTAGACCTGGGAAGTGCATGCAACCCAGGGCCTGCTTTAGACAGTTCCCCTGCAGAGCAACCTGGAGCCTGAGCAGTGTAGACTGGGAAAGCACACACGCCGTGAGCGTGGACAAACCCAGTGTGGCCAAGACAGTGCGAGCACTCCCCACATATGCCTCAGTGATCTTTGTTTGCAGTGTTCCTCCCTCCCTACAGCACGACTGAACAAGTGAGCCTAAATAAGTGACCACCTTCGTCCCCTTGTGTCAGGGCAGAAATTAGACACTGAAGAGACTTGCAACCAAAAGAAGCCAAAATAAACAGAGGGAACTGCTTTGGAAGTGACAGGTGGAACAGATTAAAACCCTGTCGTTAGCACTGACTACATTGGAAGGGGCCTATAGACCTTGAGAAGTATAAGCTGGAACAAGGAACTTTCTGAAACTGAACTGACCCCTCACTGCCCACAACAGCTCCAGAGAAATTCCTAGATACATTTTTACTATTATCATTTTAAAAATTTTTTTTATTTTTAAGTCCTTTGTGGCTCAGAGGTTAAAGCATCTGCCTGCAATGTGGGAGACCTAGGTTGGATCCCTGGGTCAGGAAGATCCCCTGGAGAAGGAAATGGCAACCCACTCCAGTATTCTTGCCTGGAGAATCCCATGGACGGAGGAGCCTGGTGGGCTACAGTCCACAGGGTCGCAAAGAGTTGGACACGACTGAGTAACTTCACTTATTACTTCTTTAATTTTCATTTTTATAACCTAGTATTACCTTACCAAAAAAAAAGACCCTATTTTTAAAGCAAATTTCATATATATTTTTATAATTTTTGTGATTTTGTTTTGGTTTTTTAATATTGTATTTTTAAGAGTCTAACCTCTACTCTAGATTTTTAATCTTTGCTTTTTTGTATTTGTTATCTCTTTGGTACCTTTAAGAATCCAATCTTCAGTACCCATTTTTACTTAGGAGTGTGATTACTGGCTTAATTGCCCTCTCCCCCTATGACTCTTCTTTTTCTCCCCTAGGTCACCTCTATCTTCTCCCTCCCCCTTCTCGTCTCTACCTAACTGTGAATCTCTTTGAGTATTCCAGGCTGTGGAGAACACTTAGGGAACTGATTACTGGCTAGATCTGTCTCTCTCCTTTTGACCCCACTTCTTCTCCTCCTGGTCACCTCTATCTCCTTTCTCCCTCTTCTCTTCTCTATGTAACTCCATGAGCCTCTCTGGATGTTCCAGGCTGTGGAGAGCACATAGGGATTTGATTACTGGCTAGATTGCTCTTTCCCCTTTTGATTCCCCACTCCTTCTCCTCTTCACCTTTATCTCCCTCCTTCCTCTTCTCTTCTCTATGTAACTCAGCAAACCTTTCTGGGTGTCCCTCACTGTGGAGAACCTTTTCTCCATTAACCTAGATGTTTTATCATTGATGCTGTATGGATGGCGAAGTCTTGAGGCTACTGTAAGAATAAGACTGAAAACAAGAGGCAAAAGGCTTAAATCCAAAACCTGAGAACACCAGAGAACTCCTGATTCCAGGGAACACTAATCAATAAGAGCTCATCCAAAAGCCTCCATACCTACACTGAAACCAAGCTCCACCTAAGAGCCAAGAAGTTCCAGAGCAAGACATACCATGCAAATTCTCCAGCAACACAGGAACATAGCCCTGAGCTTTAATATACAGGCTGCCCAAAGCCACACAAAACTCATAAACATCTCAAAACTCACTATTGGACACTTCATTGCACTCCAGAGAGATGAAATCCAGCTCCACCCACCAGAACACAGATGCAAGCTTCCCTAACCAGGAAACCTTGACAAGCCACTCATCCAACCCCACCCACAAGGAGGAACCTCCACAATAAAGAGGAACCACAAACTGCCAGAATATAGAAAGGCCACCCCAAACACAGCAATCTAAACAAGATGAAAAGGCAGAGAAATATTCAGCAGGTAGAAGTACATGATAAATGCCCACCAAACCAAACAAGAGAGGAGGAGATAGGCAGTCTACCTGAAAAAGAATTCAGAATAATCATAGTAAGAATGATCAAAAATCTTGAAAACAAAATGGAGTTACAGATAAATAGCCTAGAGGCATGGATTGAGAAAATGCAAGAAATGTTTAACAAGGACCTAGAAGAAATAAAAGAGCCAATCAATAATGAATAATGCAATAACTGATATCAAAAACACTCTGGAAGGAGCCAACAGTAGAATAACTGAGGCAAAAGACAGGATAAGTGAGGTGGAAGATAGAATGGTGGAAATAAATGAAGCAGAGAGGAAAGCAGAAAAAGAATTAAAAGAAATGAGGACAACCTCAGAGACCTCTGGGACAATGTCAAGTGCCCCAACATTCAAATGATAGAAGTCCCAGAAGAGGAACACAAAAAGAAAGGCCATGAGAAAACACTTGAGGAGATGATAGTTGAAAACTTCCCTAAAATGGGGAAGGAAATAGCCACCCAAATCCAAGAAACCCAGAGAGTCCCAAACAGAATAAATCCAAGGCAAAACACCCCAAGACACATATTACTCAAATTAACAAAATCAAACCTAAAGAACAAATATTAAAAGCAGCAAGGGAAAAACAACAAATAACACACAAGAGGATTCCCATAAGGATAACAGCTGATCTTTCAATAGAAACTCTTCAGGCCAGAAGGTATGGCAGGACATTCTTAAAGTGATGAAAGAGAAAAACCTACAACCCAGATTACTGTACTCAGCAAGGATCTCATTCAAATATGAAGGAGAAATCAAAAGCTTTACAGACAAGCAAAAGCTCAGAGAATTCAGCACCACCAAACCAGCTTTTCAACAAATGCCAAAGGATCTTCTCTAGACAAGAAACAAAGAATAGGTTTATAAACTCGAACCCAAAACAACAAAGTAAATGACAATGGATCATATTTATCAACAATTACCTTAAATGTAAATGGATTGAATGCCCCAACCAAAAGACAAAGACTGGCTGAACAGATACAAAAACAAGACCCCTATATACGCTGTCTACAAGAGACCCACCTCAAAACAAGGGACACATACAGACTGAAAGTAAAGGGCTGGAAAAAGATATTTCACGTGAATAGAGACCAAAAGAAAGCAGGAGTACCAATACTCATATCAGATAAAATAGACTTTGAAATAAAGGCTGTGAAAAGAGACAAAGAAGGACCCTACATAATGATCAAAGGATCAATCCAAGAAGATATAACAATTATAAATATATATGCCCCCAACATAGGAGCACTGCAATATGTAAGGCAAATGCTAACAAGTATGAAAGGGGAAATTAACAGTAACATAATAATAGTGGGAGACTTTAATACCTTACTCACACTATGGATAGGTCAACTAAACAGAAAATTAGCAAGGAAACACAAATTTTAAATGATACAATGGACCAGTTAGACCTAATTGATATCTATAGGACGTTTCATCCCAAAACAATGAATTTCACCTTTTTCTCAAGTGCACACAGAATCTTCTCCAGGATAGATCACATCCTGGGCCATAAATCTAGACTTGGTAAATTAAAAAAAAAAAATTTGAAATCATTCCAGTCATCTTTTCTGATCACAATGCAGTAAGATTAGATGTCAACTACAGGAAAAAACTATTAAAAATTCCAACATATGGAGGCTAAACAACATGCTTCTGAATAACCAGCAAATCACAGACAAAATCAAAAAAGAAATCAAAATCTGCATAGAAATGAATGAAAATTAAAACACAATAACCCCAAACCTATGGGACTCAGAGGTACTGAGTCCTAAGAGGAAGGTTCATAGCAATACAAACTTACCTCAAGAAACAAGAAAAAAGTCAAATAAA
Source organism: Bos indicus x Bos taurus (assembly GCF_003369695.1). NCBI lineage: Eukaryota > Metazoa > Chordata > Mammalia > Artiodactyla > Bovidae > Bos > Bos indicus x Bos taurus. The sequence continues at coordinate 82,854,646 of NC_040082.1, forward strand.
TAACAAAGTCAAATAAATAACATAACTCTACACCTAAAGCAACTAGAAAAGGAAGAAATGAAGAACTCCAGTGTTAGTAGAAGGAAAGAAATCATAAAAATTAGGGCAAAAATAAATGCAAAAGAAACAAAAGAGACCATAGCAGAAATCAACAAAGCCAAAAGCTGGTTCTTGGAGTAGGTAAATAAAATAGACAAACCATTAGCCAGACTCATCAAGAAACAAAGGGAGAAGAATCAAATCAACAAAATTAGAAATGAAAATGGAAAAATCACAACAGACAACACAGAAATACAAAGAATCATAAGAGACTACTATCAGCAATTATATGCCAATAAAATGGACAATGTGGAAGAAATGGACAAATTCTTAGAAAAGTACAACTTTCCAAAACTGAACCAGGAAGAAATAGAAAATATTAACAGACCCATCACAAGCACAGAAATCAAAACTGTAATCAGAAATCTTCCAGCAAACAAAAGCCCAGGACCAAACGGCTTCACAGCTGAATTCTACCAAAACTTTAGAGAACAGCTAACACCTATCCTACTCAAACTCTTGCAGAAAATTGCAGAGGAAGGTAAACTTTTAAACTCATTCTATGAGGCCACCATCACCCTAATACTAAAACCTGACAAAGATGCCACAAAAAAAAGAAAACTATAGGCCAATATCACTGATGAACATAGATGCAAAAATTGTTAACAAAATCCTAGCAAACAGAATCCAACAACATATTAAAAAGATCATACATCATGACCAAGTGGGCTTCATTCCAGGGATGCAAGGATTCTTTAGTATCCACAAATCAATTAATGTAATACACCACATTAACAAATTGAAAGATAAAATCCATATGATTATCTCAATAGATGCAGAGAAAGCCTTTGACAAAATTCAACATCCATTTATGATAAAAACCCTCCAGAAAGCAGACATAGAAGGAACATACCTCAACATAATAAAAGCTATATATGATAAACCCACAGCAAACATTATCTTCAATGGTGAAAAATTGAAAGCATTTCCCCTAAAGTTAGGAACAAGACAAGAGTGCCCACTCTCACCACTACTATTCAACACAGTTTTGGAAGTTGTAGCCACAGCAATCAGAGAAGAAAAAGAAATAAAATTAATCCAGATTGGAAAAGAAGAATTAAAACTCTCACTGTTTGCAGATGACATGATCCTCTACATAGAAAACCCTAAAGACTCCACCAGAAAATTACTAATCAATGAATATAGTAAAGTTGCAGGATATAAAATTAACACACAGAAATCCCTGGCATTCCTATACACTAACAATGAGAAAACAGAAAGAAAAATTAAGGAAACAATTCCATTCACCTTTGCAATAAAAATAACAAAATACTTAGGAATAATTCTACCTAAAGAAACAAAAAAGACCTGTATATAGAAAACTATAACACAATAATGAAAGAAATCAAAGATGACACAAATAGATGTAGAGATATACCATGTTCATGGATTGGAAGAATTAATATAGTGAAAATGAGTGTACTATCCAAAGGAATCTATAGATTCAGTGCAATCCCTATCAAGCTACCAACAGTATTTTTTGCAGAACTAGAACAAATAATTTCACAATTTGTATGGAAATACAAAAACCTCGAATAGCCAAAGCAATGTTGAGAAAGAAGAATGGACCTGGAGGAATCAACCTGCCTGATTTCAGGATACACTACAAAGCTACAGTCATCAAGGCAGTATGGTACGGGCACAAAGACAGAAATATACATCAATGGAACAAAAAAGAAAGCCCAGAGATAAATCCATGCATCAATGGACACCTTATCTTTGACAAAGGAGGCAAGAAAATACAATGGAGAAAAGACAATCTCTTTAACAAGGTGTGCTGGGAAAACTGGTCAACCACTTGGAAAAGAATGAAACTAGAACACTTTCTAACACCATACACAAAAATAAACTCACAATGGATTAAAGATCTAAACGTAAGACCAGAAACTATAAAACTCCTAGAGGAAAACATAGGCAAAACATTCTCTGACATACATCACAGCAGGATCCTCTATGACCTACCTCCCAGAGTAATGGAAATAAAAGCAAAAATAAACAAACGGGACCTAATTAAACTTAAAAGTCATTTGCACAATGAAGGAAACTATTAGCAAGGTAAAAAGATAGCCTTCAGAATGGGAGAAAACAATAGCAAATGAAGCAACTGACAAATAATTAATCTCAAAAATATACAAGCAGCTACTGCAGCTCAATTCCAGAAATATAAATGACCTAATCAAAAAATGGGCCAAAGAACTAAACAGACATTTTTCCAAAAAAAGACATACAGATGGCTAACAAACACATGAAAAGATGCTCAACATCACTTATTATCAGAGAAATACAAACCAAAACCACAATGAGGTACCATTTCACACCAGTCAGAATGGCTGCTATCCAAAAGTCTACAAACAATAAATGCTGGAGTGGGTGTGGAGAAAAGGGAACCCTCTTACACTGTTGGTGGGAATGCAAACTAGTACAGCCACTATGGAGAACAGTGTGGAGATTTCTTTAAAAACTGGAAATAGAACTGCCATATGACCCAGCAATCCCACTGCTGGGCATACACACTGAGGAAACCAGAATTGAAAGAGACACATGTACCCCACTGTTCATCACAGCAACGTTTACAATAGCCAGGATGTGGAAACAACCTAGATGTCCATTGGCAGATGAATGGATAAGAAATTTGTGGTACATATACACAATGGAATATTACTCAGCCATTAAAAAGTATATATTTGAATCAGTTCTAATGAGGTGGATGAAGTACAGAGTGAAGTAAGTCGGAAAGAAAAATACCAATATAGTATACTAACACATATATATGGAATTTAGAAAGATGGTAACAATGACCCTATATGCAACACAGCAAAAAAGACACAGATGTATAGAACAGTCTTTTGGACTCTGTGGGAGAAGACAAGGGTGGGATGATTTGAGAGAATATTATTGAAACACATATATTATCATATGTGAAACAGATCACCAGTCCAGGTTTGATGCATGAGACAGGGTGCTCAGGGCTGGTGCGCTTGGATGACCTTGAGGGATGGGATGGGGAGGGAAGTGGGAGGGGGGTTCAAGATGGGGAATACATGTACATCCATGGCTGATTCGTGTCAATGTATGGCAAAACCACTACAATATTATAAATTAATTAGCCTCCAATTAAAATAAATAAATTTTAAAAATAAATAAATAAAATGAAATAAAATCTCTGATTTAAAAAAAAAGAACATGTTAATATAAAATGTGCATTAGGATGGCTTCTTAAAACAACTCCAGAGACTGTGCAAGAAGACAGGACAGTGCAATCATGCCCATCCAATAAAAGAGCATGTTTTAAAAGCCAAATTATCTGAGATAAGTTTAAAGTATCTGCAGCAGAATACTAGAAATCAAGCTCAGGATCTGATTATTTGGGTGGCAGAACTGCAATGGAGACTAAATATGCATCTCTCAGATGTCTGTGCTATAATCAAGGCAATAAGAAAGAAAGCATGGGACACTGAGACCTGGATGGGAATATTTTGGTGTGTGAACCCAATAGTCTAAACTATCTTTTCTAAAAAGAGTAACTCTTGCCCTGGAAACTAAATAATAAACTAAGCCAAAGTAGGTGCCTCACAGGTTGAGGCATGTCCTTTCAAAGCTTGGACCCACCATCCCTTCTTGCCAATTGTGAAGACTACAGCTTTATTGCACTAACTCTCTTTGTTTAGTCCTCCAGCAGTAAAGACTATACACTTATTTGAAAGGGTCTCTATAGCTGATTGGACTCAAGGAGAAGAGTAAGTGTATCTCTAGTAAGGGTATCTCACACATGCTTAAGGGAAAGAGTAAGGATAGCTAGTAAGGGTATCTCACACACAAAAATTATAAGGGATTTGGATATAATGGAGATATAAGAGTCTCATGGAGTTATAAGTGGTAGACTGTAGTGTATAAAAACATCATTTCCCTCTGCACTGGTCAGGGTTTCACAAAGAAATAACTCCTAGGTAGTATTTGACCTTATATAATTGTGGATACTGGTGAAACTCACTGGTATTTTCTGTCTGATGTTGCAACTTGAGGGCAGGCAATAAAAAGGAAGATGGATACAAAATAGGGAGAACAATAAGAAGCTGAAATCCATGAGGACAAACTAAAACCCAACCTTGATGGAGTACGTATCCTTGAGGAGAAGTGGGTACCTTTCATTATAGAACTAAACACACGCTGGGCCCAGGAGTGAAAGTGAAGGAAAATCCATAGGAAGGAGGGGGACACATTCATGCAATGAGTTGACCCAGCATGTGAGTAACAGTACGTGTGAGTTATAAAAGCTCCAAAAACCAAAGCTATAGTTTTTCCAGTAGTCATGTATGGATGTGAGAATTGGACCATAAAGAAAGCTGAGTGCTGAAGAATTGATGCTTTTGAATTGTGGTGTTGGAGAAGACACTTGAGAGTCCCTTGGACTGCAAAGAGATCCAACTAGTCAATCCTAAAGGAAATCAGTCCTGAATATTCATTGCAAGGACTGATGCTGAAGCTGAAACTCAATACTTTAGCCACCTGATGCAAAAACCTGACTCCTTAGAAAAGACCCTGATGCTGGGAAAGATTTAAGGCAGGAGGAGAAGGGGACAACAGAGGATGAGATGGTTGGATGGCATCACCGACTCGATGGACATGAGTTTGAGCAAACTCTGGGAATTGGTGATGAACAAGGAAGCCTGGAGTGCTGCAGACCAAAGGATTGCAAAGAGTGAGACATGACTGAGCAACTAAACTTACTGAACTTATAAAAGCTCCTGCCTCAAACTTCCGAAGGTCAAAAATAAAATTGCTGGTGCTTCACTTTTGTTTTTTATATCTCATGTGAAAATGTCCTTTGTGGCCACCTGAAAGGAAGTTTACAGGAAGAAGAAATCCAGGAAATATATTCAGCCCAGCCATGTTAACACATTACAATGCCCCCATACCCTCTGTAAATTCCCTTGATGATTACATTTTTTAGATAGGACCACCTCCCTCCTGTATCATGGCAAAGCCACCATGGTTGCCTTTGGCAAGCTTCTCACGGTGGATTCTGAGTTGAAGTGCTATGCGTATATGGGTTTTCATCCCACACACTGAGCCTATCCATAGCAAGCCACCCTTCAACTCTGGCTTTGAGTAAAATGCTACACCATAGGCTTCCTGAACATTCTCCAAATGGTAAGAAAATGCACCCTAAAATCACATGATAAATGGGAGACAAGAAGGAAGTAGATGTTGTACTCCCCTCTTCTCACACTTTCATAGGCTACTCTGAAATACACAGTATCCTTAGAGCTCAATTGTAGAAACTCTCTCTGCCTGCTGAGAAATATGCCTACTGAGTGACCCTCTGGATCACTTTACAGCCCACAAGAAGTAGGGAGGTCACAGATAATTCATCACATGGTGTTATGTCACATTTGTTTGTGCCTTTATTTGCATTTTCCATACCTTCTTCATCATTCCCATCAAGAAGAGCATATTTATCCTTGCCTCAAGCTCTGTGCTGTGGAGAACCTGAATAAACTCACCAGGCAGTTTGGAGACTCATTTGAGCCTGAGGGTGATGAATGTGGAATAGAAAACCATCTATTTTATTTTGGTGATTCCTAAGTCACAATTTCTGGTTCAAATACAAACACACAAAAAAGACAATTGCTTGGTTCATCCAGGGTTAGAGTTTTATCAAAGCCTTAATGAAAACATAAATGAGCCACATACCTGATCAGGGAGTGACAGTTGAGACAGACTTCTCTATTATATCTTTTCCAAATACCCGGTCAGTAGAAATAAGGTTTGATGGAGGAGGAAGAAAAGGGCAATCTGGAAGGACAACCTTTCTACGAAGCTAGGGAGCAACTTGGCCAAAATGGCTCGTTAAAATGGACAAGGAAGCACTGTTGGAGAGGATTCTGACTGAAAGGGTTTTTAAGATTCTCAACTTTTGGACTTTCCTCAACTTTTGGTGGTCAGTGGTTAAGAATACCCCTGCCAATGAAGGGGACACAAGTTCAATCCCTGATCCAGGAAGATTCCACATGCCATGAAGCAACTAAGCCCATGCGCCCCAACTACTGAAGCCCATGAATGCTAGAGCCCCTGCTCTGCAACAAGAAAAGCCACCACCATGAGAAGCCCATGCACCATAACTAGAGAGTAGCCCACACTCTCTACAACTAGCGAAAGCCTGCCCACAAGAACTAGCACAGTCAAAAAAAAAAAAACTCTCTGCTTTTGATGTTAGCATAAGCATATTGTGGACTTTTTTGTTTTCTTTAAACTGCCTTCCAATTGTAAGCAGAACACGACTGGAGGATTCGTTGAGATTTTCGGCCACAAAAATGCCATTATAATATATACCTGCTTCTATAAAGCAGAGGACTTATGTATAGACAATAGGAAAAATAGTGAAAGGATCTTTCCCTAATTTTAATTAAACTAACATTTATCAAGCATTCCACATGGGCCACATATAATTGACATCATTAAGTGTAAAAAAATCTTTAACATTCATATAATGTGATGAAGAGAGTGGTGAGAGAGGAAAACATGAAGCGCCGTGACAGGAAACACATCTCTTCTTGGGACTTTGAGAGGACTTCCGGAAGAAATGAAAATGACCTGAGATTTGAAGAACAATTAGGACTCATCCAGGCAGAAGGGACAGTGGTATTTCAAAATGACCTTTGATGTGTATTTATCACACCACTTACTAAATAGTTAAATATGTTCCCCAAAATGCCTTACACATCATTTCCCAAACCCCATTTCTTTACCTGTTTTACTCTTCAAAACAAAGAGACCAAAGAGAACAATTCTTTCGTTTGACTGGAACATGAAGACAATGTCAAAGATAAAAAAATAACTAAACTGGAGGCTTTTCAAAACCTGAAATAGATTTTAAATTTAAATAAATGTATTAATATTCTCTCCAGAGCTGTTTTTCACAGATGCAGAGCTTTTTTTTTTTTCAAGTACATTTATTTGTAGTTCAAGTTATTTCTGTAGCTAAATGTATGTCTAGAACCTCATGGAGTGAAATGAAAGAGAGAAACAGAGCATCAAAGAGCAAATGATTTTCACTTATTTACATGGTGAAAAGAATTTTGCTTCAGGATTTCTGGTACATTATCAGCACTAAGCTCTTTTTTCTCTCTCTCTCAAAAGAATGAGGTCTCCTTCTGAGTCAAAGAATAAAATCAGCCAAGCTGGCATTCAAGACAGAAAGGCATTTCCCACAGAACAGCTGGAAATTTTACCTGTCCCAGTACTTCATTCATGATGGAAGAGACAAAGGAAGCCTGTTATTGTGCTATCGTCTGTTCCTGAAGGGATTCCCAGGTGGTTCAGTGGTAAAGAATCCACCTGCCGATGCAGGAGACAGGTTCAATCCCTGGGTGGGGAAGATACCCTGGAGGAGGAATGGCAACCCACTCCAGTATTCTTGCCTGGAGAATCTCTATGGACAGAGGAGCCTGGCAGGCTACAGTCCATGGGGTCACAAAGAGTCAGACATGACTGAGTATGCACATACCTCTGTTCCTGAAAGCTATTAAAACAAGTTATATGGAATAAAAGTTATGACCAACCTAGATAGTATATTCAAAAGCAGAGACATTACTTTGCCAACAAAGGTCCGTCTAGTCAAGGCTATGGTTTTTCTAGTGGTCATGTATGGATGTGAGAGTTGGACTGTGAAGAAGGCTGAGCGCTGAAGAATTGATGCTTTTGAACTGTGGTGTTGAAGAAGACTCTTGAGAGTCCCTTGGACTGCAAGGAGATCCAACCAGTCCATTCTGAAGGAGATCAGCCCTGGGTGTTCTTTGGAAGGAATGATGCTAAAGCTGAAACTCCAGTACTTTGGCCACCTCATGCGAAGAGTTGACTCATTGGAAAAGACTCTGATGCTGGGAGGGATTGGGGGCAGGAGGAAAAGGGGATGACAGAGGATGAGATGGCTGGATGGCATCACTGACTCAATGGACATGAGTCTCAGTGAACTCCGGGAGATGGCGATGGACAGGGAGGCCTGACGTGCTGCAATTCATGGAGTCGCAAAGAGTCAGACACAACTGAGCGACTGATCTGATCTGATCTGATATGAAATCAACTTGGTGAGATATATGTTTGGTCTATTTTTTTTTTTTTGCCCATTTTCATTTTCTTTTCATGTCTTCATTTCAGTCTTGAAGATGAACTATTAACAAATCACATTTTCAATGAATTTTCCAATATTTTCTCTAATTACTGCCTGAACATCCACTCAGGCAATTACATGAATATCTTTTCATCTTTTTTGAAATACATCTGAACTACACAGAAATTTTTTAAAAACCCTTAAGCCATAACAGGTTAGAACCTCAGGACAGGTCCTTGACCCAAGAAAGATAACTCTCATTTCCTTTTTATGAGATCTCTATGTAGACTATTATCTTCCTATCTCTTTCTCCTTATGTTTGATATGTTTCCAGTGAGTCTTTGAAGTATCTAGTCCAGGAAAAGATGATAATGGTTGTTGCTCAGAGGCTACCCTTGACAGGGCAAGATGATAGAGACTGTGTACCACGTCTCAGATTCTACACTTTCATGATCAAAAGTCAAAAAGGAAACAGGTTCCTACCAAACTCCTTCCACAGCTCAATGCCAAATCCTTTTCATCATTATACTCATCAAATACTTTATCACTGTTTATGCCAGTAACCAAACCCCACCAATTTAAAACCCATTCCATCAGACTATCCACTGTCCTTCACTCTTCTGATAACCACAAGATCACTCTTATTACCTGAAGATTTTATCTAGTGTTCACAGGCACTACTCCTTATATAACTGTGGTTTCTATGTCACTTGATCTGTGATAGTTTTGAATATATACACATTTTACTTTCAAAAGTGTTCCCATTTGGTCAATAAATTATTTAGTCACCTTGGTCATAATTAGTGATATGTACAAGAGGCTAACAAATGATCCTTTAGATCTCTGATCTCCTAATCTCTCATTCCTTCTTATCCAGTGATATTGCCCTATAGCCTACCTAGATTATTCATCCCCATGACTCTACCCTAAATCAAACACTAAACCCCCTCTTCCAAAATCTAAATTTCAGTCTTCCCACTCTCTGATCTCTTCTATCTTTTTAAATCACACACATTATTACCCAACCCCAACAATCCTTTCTCCCCATCCTTACTTACACTGCTTCTATGACCTCTCCCTTTTCCTTTACTCCTATGTGTCCTCATTTCTTAATACAAGCAGTTTATCCTAACCAATTATTAAAATCTTCCCATTGCATAAACCTTCAGTTCTATAGTTTCTCTAATCTTAGTCCCTTGGCTAAACCAAAATCTTAAGAAAGTTTAAATTTTCTGCCGACTTCACACTTGCACCCAGGTAGTTGAATGAGGTTGAAAATAGATGTACATGTATACTCAGAGGCACGCACACATTCCCACATCAACTATTATAAGTAACCATGTTGATTTTACTTACTTTAATTTGTGATCACTTTAAATGGGCCCATAATGCTACCTGTCAGTTTTACTCTATTTCCCTAGACCATTCACTCTCCCACTTACCTGGATGATTCCCTGTAGTTTCCCCTATACTCAAAATTTTAAATTCTCCTCCCTCATCCTCTCTCTGCTCATCAACTTGCTTCCTATTTCAATGAAGGAAGGGAAGCAATCAAAAGTGAATTTCCACAAGACCCTCCAACACATCATTGTGCCCCCTGCATTTGGGTTCAAATACCCTCCTATTTCTCTTTTTAACTGTAAAAGCTCTAGCAAAGGACAGCTCCTTCGATTACCACTATATCTCAGCCACTGACCCATCACAATAGATCTCACCCGTTCTCCTAGGAAGAGAAAAGACAGAAAGAAGAAAAAAAAATTCAATAAATAGGAGATGGACCAAGAGAAAGTTATATAAGGTACCAAAAGCATCAGAAATGATTTCAACTCTATATTCAGAAACTATAGAAATACTCACAAGATGGATATGGGGTCCAGCTGGATAGACTACAGGTAGACTCAGGCCAAAAATATGCCTCATATAATGTGAAAGTCTGACTACTAGGCCATGGTAATCAGCTATTTTATTGCTTACTTGTTTTCATCTAGGTTTCCCATAAACAAATACTACTAAAGATTCATGTGGTTTAGATTACTCAATTTACCAGGCTGGTTTTGCTGTCTATTATGGTAGCTGGTCCTCTTTGCTTCTAATTAACTTAGCTATTAACTACACTGCTTCTCAGCCTTTGCCATCCCCTGGGTATTTCCTTCCCATGAAAATCATGGAGCCCATTTAATTGCGGTTTTCCCATCAGCATTCCCACAGTACAGAGAAGAGTCAACACAGCTCTTTGTTGTCATAATCTCTGTACTTACCAAGATAGGCTTCAATAAGAGGAAAGTTTGCAAAATCTACTCGGCAGTGCACAGGTGGTACATGATAAACCCACCCCAATAATTCTCTCTTCCAAAACATGTCAAAGTAGAACAAAATTTTACATGGTTTTATAAACTTAACCGTATGTCAACTTTATTTTTAAAAATCTATATGTGTGTGTATGTTAAATCTCTTCAGTTGCGTCTGACTCTTTGCAATCCTATGAACTGTAGCCTGCCAAAGGGGCTCCTCTATCTATAGGATTCTCCAGGCAAGAATACTGGAGTGGGTTCCCATGACCTTTCCAGGGGATCTTCCCGACCCAGGGATCAAACGCGCATCTCTTATGTCTCCTGCATTGGCAGGGGAGTTCTTTACCACTAGTTCCACCTCGGAAGAATGCATAAAGAAGGCATTATTAGCATACACTAGTTGAATTAATTATTATAAGTCAGGGAGGTCATACCTAGTGGATTAATTTTTACAAAGGCCATGAGCAAATTTTACCTATTCTGAAAATATAATTCTTTACAACATAAATTTTGTGATATATAGTTTTTATAAGAAATAAAGTTTTTATAAATTAATAAGCTAGTAGTCCTTGGAAGGTAAACATTAAATTAACTTCCAAACATCATTGAAAAATTATTTACCTACTTTTAGTATAGAAATTCAATTTCATGATGACAAGAAAAATAATGTGTGAATTTAACTTAAAATTTCTAATGAATGGTTGGTAAATAATCTCTAAATTTCTCCAAAACAAATGGTTTTTCCTTTGCCAAAAGCACTCATAACAATAACCTCACTAAATGTTTTTCATTCAGTATCCTTGAAATGTATAGTGATAGACTTCAATTAGAATTTTCACCATGGCTAAATAATAATGATCCAAGGTTTTAAATATTTTGTTTTATAAAAACTAATTTCTGATCATTTCTTTTAGAGTGGGACACCGTTGAGTCCAGTGTCCAGTCATCAGTCAAGACTTCAATTAGAATTTTCACCATGGCTAAATAATAATGATCCAAGGTTTTAAATATTTTGTTTTATAAAAACTAATTTCTGATCATTTCTTTTAGAGTGGGACACCGTTGAGTCCAGTGTCCAGTCATCAGTCAAGACTTCAATTAGAATTTTCACCATGGCTAAATAATAATGATCCAAGGTTTTAAATATTTTGTTTTATAAAAACTAATTTCTGATCATTTCTTTTAGAGTGGGACACCGTTGAGTCCAGTGTCCAGTCATCAGTCAGCAAAGCAGAGGGTCCTTGAATCACTACTCTGGTATGTGTATACACATAGTTAAATTCTGCCTGACCTAAAATGTTTCTCTCTTCCTGGGTGTGAAATTTGAAGAATTGTTGCCACATATATTCCTTAGATTTTTGTTCCTATAAATTACCTAAGTAGTGAAATTCTTCTGTTTCTCACTTCTCCCTACATTTGACTTTACAGTTGGCCCCCTGGGTCCTATTGGGATCTGACTCCACTGTTATGACTGACTGTTTAGAGGGAAATAGGCATACAGGAAATTGTGCTTGTTTTGATAACATAACTCTCATAGAGGATGGAGGTTTAATATCTTCAAGAGGGAAGATATCCTAATAAAATAGGGGAAATGTGCTTGAACAATCAATAAAGGCCCAGTGGGGTATGAGAGTCCTTCAATTACCCTAATTCATTCTCATTTAAATTGTGGAAGACTATTCTTACCTAATCAATACCCTCGCATTCATAGAAAGGACCTGGTGAGCCTGTAATTCAAATAACAATGTATTTCAGCAATATTCTGCATCATATTTTTAGTTTGATTTAATTTAGTCACCTTAGCCCTGTACCTAAAAGATAGGAAGTTCCTATTGACAGAGTCATGGAAAGTCTCATTTTTCAGTGCATCCCTCTGACAAGAATTTATGGATTTGAGTTTTGTTATTCTCATTTAAGCTGTGCAGCATTGTTAGAATGAGCTAATACGGTTTATAGCACTATATCCGTTCAGTTCGGTCGCTTAGTCGTGTCCAGCTCTTTACAACCCCAAAAATCACAGCACGCCAAACCTCCCTGTCCATCACCAACTCCCAGAGTGCACTCAAACTCATGTCCATCGAGTCGATGATGCCATCCAGCCATCTCATCCTCTGTCATCCCCTTCTCCTCCTGCCCCCAATCCCTCCCAGCATCTGGATCTTTTCCAATGAGTCAACTCTTGGAACCATGAGGTGGCCAAAGTATTGGTGTTTCAGCTTCAGCATCAATCCTTCAAATGAACACCCAGGACTGATCTCCTTTAGGATGGACTGGTTGGATCTCCTTGCAGTCCAAGAAACTCTCAAGAGTCTTCTCCAACACCACAGTTCAAAAGCATCAATTCTTCGGCGCTCAGCTTTCTTCACAGTCCAACTCTTTCATCCATACATGACCACTGTAAAAACCATAGCCTTGACTAAACAGACCTTTCTTGGCAAAGTAATATCTCTGCTTTTCAATATGCTATCTAGCTCAGTCATAACTTTCCTTCCAAGGAGTATGTCTTTTTATTTCATGGCTGCAAAAACCATCTGCAGTGATTTTGGAGCCCCAGAAAATAAAGTCTGACACTGTTTCCACTATTTCCCCATCTATTTCCCATGAAGTGATGGGACCGGATGCCATGATCTTCATTTTCTGAATGTTGAGCTTTAAGCCAACTTTTTCACTCTCCTATTTCACTTTCATCAAAAAAGCTTTTTAGTTCTTCTTCACTTTCTGCCACAAGGGTGGTGTCATCTGCATATCTGAGGTTATTGATATTTCCCCCGGCAATCCTGATTCCAGCTTGTGCTTCTTCCAGCCCAGCATTTCTCATGATATACTCTGCATATATGTTAAATAAGCATGGTGACAATATACAGCCTTGATGTACTCCTTTTCCTATTTGGAACCAGTCTGTTGTTCCATGTCCAGTTCTAACTGTTGCTTCCTGACCTGCATACAGGTTTCTCAAGAGGCAGGTCAGGTGGTCCGGTATTCCCATCTCTTTCAGAATTTTCACAGTTTATTGTGATCCACACAGTCAAAGGCTTTGGCATAGTCAATAAAGCAGCAGTAGATGTTTCTTCTGGAACTCTCTTGCTTTTTCCATGATCCAGCAGATGTTGGCAATTTGATCTCTGGTTCCTCTGCCTTTTCTAAAACCAGCTTGAACATCTGGAAGTTCACAGTTCACGTATTGCTAAAGCCTGGCTTGGAGAATTTTGAGCATTACTTTACTAGCGTGTGAGATGAGTGCAATTGTGCGGTAGTTGGAGTATTCTTTGGCATTGCCTTTCTTTGGGATTAGAATGAAAATTGACCCTTTCCAGTCCTGTGGCCACTGCTGAGTTTTCCAAATTTGTTGGCATATTGAGTGCAGCACTTTCACACCATCATCTTTCAGGATTTGAAATAGCTCAACTGGAATTCCATCACCTCCACTAGCTAGAAACAGCAATATGGTTACTCCAAATCTTAACCTCAATAAGCACTTCAATCAAGGTGGCTGTGGATGATAATTTAATTAACTTCTTGGCTACAGCTAAGAAGGGACTCCACAGTATCATCACAGGATGTTAATGGAGTTCTCATGACTCTGACCCAACCCAGAACAGAAGACCAATCCCACATCCTCTAAAGCCTCATTTTCCTGAGAGTCTTTCACTGAAAACCCATTCCTTTGTGCCAAAATCTATCCATGCATTATTATTGATTGCAAGAAAGAGAAAAAACTATGGAAAATTTGAATAAAAAAGGATTTAAGGGTAATGGCAACCCACTCCAGTACTCTTGCCTGGAAAATCCCATGGACGGAGGAGCCTGGTGGGCTGCTGTCTATGGGGTTGCACAGAGTTGGACATGACTGAGCGACTTCACTTTCACGTTTCACTTTCATGCATTGGAGAAGGAAATGGCAACCCACTCCAGTGTTCTTGCCTGGAGAATCCCAGGGACGGGGGAGCCTGGTGGGCTGCTGTCTATGGGGCTGCACAGAATCGGACACAACTGAAGCGACTTAGCAGCAGCAAGGGTAATAAGTAGGTCATGGGATCAGTGAGATGCTTGAAAACAACAGGCTTAAATGGCAGGCTAGGTTAGATGGGAAAGCATAGACAAGGTAACATACAAAATAATCACACCAAGGCTTTTGGCAGAGTCAGCGCTTGACACATAGCACCATAGTTGCTTGAACTTGATGCTTCTTTTACAAACTCCTGGACTTCCCCTAAATGTTTAGATCATTTCCTTAAGAATCAAAGTCCTGGGTAAAAACACTCAATTAGACAAGCCTGTGTCTGTGTCTCCTGCTAAAGCTGAAACTAATCATCCCTTAAACACAAAGGTATTTGGATTTAACATGAAAAATCAAATTTGTATTAACACTAGCAATAAGCAGAAACAAAATATAGTATAAAATGTCTTATTCTGTACACAATTAAAAGCTAAAATATGTTTGAATAAAATGACAGGTTTTTTATGAGGAAAACCACAAAATTTTACTGAATAACACAAAATACAATCTGAATAAATAAGATACACTATTTTCTTAGAAGGGAAAATCAGTGGTATAAAAATACTTAAACTCAATAAATTTTATCATTAAATTCAAGTAAACCACAATAAAATTTTCAGTTCTTTTCATTGACTTTAGTAAGCTGACTTTATAATTGTATCAAGGGAGTGTGCGAGCACAGGCAGTCTGGACCATTTTGAAAGATAAAATAGTGGCAAGGGACTCACACTACAGATGCTAAAAATAATTATAAAGGTATAGAAATAAAAACGGATAGTTGGCTGAGGTTTTATGGTGCATATGGTTTCTGTCACATCTACTCAATTCTGTTATCATAGCACAAAAGCAGCAAATACGTGGCTGTGTTTCAAGAAAATTTTATTCACAGACATGGAAATTTGAATTTCCAATAATTTTCATGTATCATGAAGTAGTATTCTTTTTATTTCTTTTGCAACTATTTAAAAATGTAAAAGACATTCTATGCTCACAGGTCCTACAAAATCAGGCAAAAGGTTTTATTTGGCCTTGGGCCATAGTTTGCTCACTGTTATTCTAAATTATAGAACATGATTACTAATATTTAAACTATGATTTAATTCCAGTTATTACATTATGATAAAATTTTTCAATTTGGCTAAAATTAGTGATTACTGGGTGGGCCAATTAAGAACTGGTTAGTAAAACATGAAAATAAATGCTGCTTGAACTGTCTGACCTTAGGTAAGTTTTTTTGTAAAATTAGGATATTTACAGTATTTCCCCCCACAGGACTTTTTGATGAATAAATAAGGCAGAGCGTCAAAATCATTTAGGACTGATGCCTGGTACAGACTAAGAGTTCAATAAATGATAAATTAATAATAGGCTCCAAATCTCTGGTTGCATGGGCAAGTTCATCCTTAATGTGAAAAAAGACTCTGGTAGCTATAGTAAGATTTCTAATAATTTCATCCTGTTGGCAAGACCACCCCAGTAGGGAGAAGGCTGCAATTAAACATTCAATTCATCTAACTCCCCTGATTCTGGTTCTATACTATCAGGAAACAACTTCCAACAAAATTTAACCACTCACGTAATCTATTTTCAGATCATCTCAGGCTCTATAGTACTAATATGTTATTGCAAATATTCATTTTTGCAGCCGATCATGGGAACTGAGTTCATGAGAGTGTATGCCAGAATTTGAATCCACTTGTAGTATGCTAAAAATAAGATTTTTGAGGCTGAAGACTGTTAGATCCTGAACCTTGATAAATTCACCAGGGTAATGAGAGAGATGATCACAAAGGCCCCCTCCAAAGTTCACGTCATCATCCTGATATCATTGAATCCACGTGGGTGCTAAATAGCTGTTCCAGCAGTACTATTCCCCTGGGTGTTGGTGCTGACCACATTCCTGTTCCTCTGCCTAGATACTGAGGTTTCCATTTAAGTGTTAGGTGGTCAGGTAAGGAAAGTCTTTTAGTAATCACAACACATTACAAAGCAGACAAAGTAATACTATGACTGGAGAGGTTGATATTTTAAAGAAGTGACAAAATTAAATAGAGGAGATAAAAGATGTTTACTTCCTACCAATGCTATTAATTCTGCTTTCGTCATAAATATTTATTAAATACCAGCAAACCCCCTGCTCCTTAAGGTCTTTAAAAATACACATTGTGTCCACAGGCTTTATACACAGATACAGGCAAACTGTTCCAATATGTTACTGGATGGCTGTTGTCAACACTAACCTCAGCTGTCTTTGGGGGCTCATTGTAGACGTGGGAAATTGCATTGCACTGACTAATGACCAGTTTGTGGTAGAAAGTGGAAGACTTTGCCTGTCTCATAGAAATGCTCATTAACGCTTTAATCTTTCTCCTTCAACCTAATTACATCTGTTAACCTTCTTACTGAATGTACTTCTGAGTGGGCAGTGAGGATTTAGGGTGAGGTTTTCATTACGTGTGTCTCTGATTTTTTTCTTTTAACATATATCTATCTCCTTTTATATGCACGACAAATGCATTTAGCTCACAAGCAGAGCAAAGCACTCTCAGAGTAACTGACTCATTTAGCGGTGCTTGGCATCCTGTGCGTGTCAGCGGCAGGTGACATTTAGCCCAGGCTTTATCTCAGTTGTGGTAATTACGGGGCTGACATGAGCTCTCACACACAGCACAGATTGTTTTCAGCAGATGTAACCAAGCAACTCTGCTTTCTCTTGAGCAGTTTATCTGGCTTTCAAATTGTGGCATTCCATAAAGACACACACGCACACACGCATGCACACACACACAAATGGTTTAATGTCATTTTTGTGGAAATACTCACTCTTTGTTGCTCTGACTATATTGATTTATGCCATGAGGTGGTGGAATGGGATATCTTCATTGTATGCAACTTCTGCATTACATGCTGGTAGTGAATCCTATTAACAGAAAGGTTATTGTTATTGTAATGTATCTCAGCAGTGCACCAAATGCTACTTTAATGATGTAATTAATATGCTTGGATTTACCATTTGATGTTCTTAGGCACCAATTGTGTTACTGATGGGATAGCAATGATTTTTTTTTTTTAATTCCTGAGAGCAGTATATTTTTCTTAGAGAAGTTGGAATGGAAATAAAATGTTCTAATAAAGGAAGTCACAGTCCCTACCAACAGTTAATTATTTGTGCCAGACATATCTCAGTGATGTAGCAACTTTCAAGATAATTCTTAAGTTCAAACAACTTATTTATATTTAATCAAATTATTTATCCTGAATACCATGATATGAGGAAAAAAAGATAAAAGAATCACTTGGCTCTTTATTTTTTCAGTTTTAATTGGCATTTTCCTATTTCCAGTTTCTGAGATTACTCTGGTCAGTGAGCAACTACTTTACAGAAAATACATAATCATCCAGAACCATAATTCAAAACATGTCAGTTATATTATCTTTACTATAAGTTGTGACTATATAAATGTTCAAATTTTCATTTAACTGAATTGTATGGCTAGACATCATGCTGTGTAATGGATAGGGACAAGTAATAGAATTACTACTAATAAATTACTACATTGTAGATCATGAAATATATGCAAGTTTCAGCCCAAGGTTTCTGAGTAAAGTGCTGGACTGATGGCAGTAAGTTTGAAAGAGGCTTAGGTCAGGTCAGGTATGAAGGGAAATGATGAGTGAGAATCTAGCTAAACAGAGGAGAATTGCCCACTGCCATTATAGAAACAGGAAAAGAGAGAGAAAGCAAAGGGGGAGGTGGGAACAAACTTGGCCACTACTACTTATGAAAAGCAATCCATTTGTTTAAAAAAAGAGGAAAAAATATCTCAGAGGTATTTCTAGACCTTTAAATGTTATAATAAATATTGGATGAATTGAGGTTGAGCCAGATTGTAATTATGCAAAATAAAGCTTTCTGTTAAGTAGAATTTCCATAAGAAATGTTAACCTCTGGCATTTAAATAAGAAGGCAAGGGATGAGGTGCCATCATGAATAAACGTTAAACCTGAGCAAGATATGGACTTATCAAAAAAACTGAAAAGAATTTTCTAGCCTGTCCTCAAATTCCATCAAGAAATTAAATGTATTGTATGAAGTATCTGCCACTTAATATGCCGAATATGGATTTGAAATAAAAATACTAAGTGACAGTTAACATCACAGTACTTTTACTTCATTATGAGGGAAGCTATCTTTTGATAGAATTTACCTACATCCCATAAGACACTTGAAGTGGCAACTATCTTTTAAGAATGCACTTATTCATAATACCATTTTTCAAAAAAATGAATGTTGACTGGAATTAAAATTCCATTCACTTAACACAAACTCTGCTTCTATCTAGTATAAAATATCACTGATGCCAAGTTATTTCAAAATCTTTTGTTAACTGATAATTGACCTCAGAAATGCTATGGATGCAGGTTTCCATCACAATGCATTTACCTACAAGGTGCAGAAAAGGACAGTTTTTGTATTATTTCTTTCAGTCTTTTCTCTGGCCAGAGAAATGAAGGAAACCAGATGGACCAGACAATGAAGGGAGAAAGATTCTGGATAGGAATAAAAACAAGTTCAAATGCTGGTTGGCACTCTACCACCTTGCCAGTCTTGAACTCCTTCATTTTAGAAAGTCATTGATACTTGCCACGTCCCTTCCCTGCAGAGTGGTTAGCAAATAATCACACCAATGTGTCTGAGATCTTTTCAGGGAAGCCTTGATATTACTATAAAGGGTTATCGTTGAAGTAAATCTCAGAAAATCTCCTAACAACCATTCCCTGTATAAAACATCCACCCTCTTTGAAAAGTGAATTTCAAGCTTAGCAAAAAATCACCATAATAACAGGGCTGAAAACTGAATCCTTCCACTTCCTTATAGACCACAAGAGAAAAGCAAACCAAGCTGTAAGTTATTCTCCCAGTGAGATGAAAGAGAACAGAGCATAATCAGCCCCACACACAGCCTACAGCAGGCCATGGACACGTGCGATCAATGCACAGCTGTGGGCTGGCTTTGGAGAGAGACCCTGTCTCACAGCCCATCACTTAGAGGTCATAATATTTTGTGACTCTTCTCTCTGAACAGAATAAAACCTGCAGATAGTTAAAGAGAATGAAAGTTCTGTTTAAAGCAGTGGAGTGGAAGGAAGGGTAAAAGGGAGCTGATGAAAACCAAACGTCTCCCATATGGCTTTGCATAGAACTGCTGGAGGGCCATGTAAAAAATTAATCCAACTCATACAATTCTGCTTAAGGCCAAGTATGTGCACATAATGAAAATGCAACTCAAATATGACACATCTGGGTTTTTTGACAACATTGTGTGATGCAGGATTAATCTGCCTTAATAATTGATTAAGTTGGCAATTTTTTGTGGTTTTTTCCCCCTTACACTTTAGGACCTGGCATGATTGGGAATGGAAAAGATATCTCCTCCTATCTTAGAGAGTAAAAGGATTATGAACATTTACCATCCTTTCAAGTGATATCACTTTCTAATACATGTAAGCTTAGTGGTTACTCTTTGCACATGTTATGGGATAGCTAAATTCTTCTAAGAGGTAACAGAGCTTTATAATCCATTAATAGAATATTCTGTGAGGCTCAAGCTGTGGTTTCTGTCCTTTGTTTTTAACCTAAATAGTTGGAATGGCAAAACTTTAAAGAGATGTTCTTCTAGATAATTTTAGCTTAAAAAAGGACAGAAAGAATGAGTTTGAATGAGATCAGATGTGAAAACGGGACCATTCCTAAGTGCACACTGATCCCCACGTCATTTGTCTTCCTCTGGAAAGCATATGCAGAACAAAATGAATCAAGTTATGGTATGAATTGAGTGAATAATTCAAGGCCTATATACCAAACTAGAGACTGAGTAGAGGCACATACAGACACTGATTTATTTAACAGTAAGGTTTGTGCCAGGCAATCAGTTCTACAGATTTGTCTACAGACAAAACACAACCCTCTTCCAAAGAGTGACTGACAGCTTTGCAGCAGGGTTAGCCTATAGATAAGAGATAAGGATTCAGTGTTATAGTGAATATTCAGGATTATAAACATTTAAAAGTGTGTCTGGCTAATCATCCCCTCATATTTGCTCCCCTAGCAATTGTGTGCATCTGTATTATAGACTTTTCCCACTCCGTTACAACTGTTTGCTTATCTTATTTCTAGACTGTGACCATCTTGAGATTACTTATTCTAGTCTGTTCATCTTTACTTCCTCAAAATGCAGCACAATGTTTCAGACATATACTTAATGAGTTAACTCATATACTTAATGAGTTAAATTTATACCTAGTGTGCCCACTATTTCACACAGTGCTCTGGGTACTGTAGGTTCACAGATCCAACCAAACCCTGCCTTCAGAGAGCTCATCATTCAAAGGGGGTGAATCTGAGCTGATTGGCAATAGCAAAAGCTCTGCACTAGCTCACTTCTAATGTTCTCATACAGCATAAGGGTTGTACAGGCCAGAGGCAGGCATCGAGTTTGTCTTCCCTTCCTTATCTCTCCTGGGCTAACTGTAAGTCGATGCAATGATTGAGATGAGTTAAAAAAGAACCTTTTATTTGGCTCTGTGTCCAGACAATGCTAGCCCAAAAAGAAAAGCAAAAATAAAAGAACTAATGGAACATTTGAACAGCTTTACCTCAGAAACAAATAAATTAGTAAACAAACAAATAAAAATATGAGATCCTGGGAATAAGAAAAATGAAGCAGCAGCACTGCCTAGAGCTTAGGCTAAGGACACACATTCTAAAGAACCCATGAAAGAAAGCCTGGGAGATGCACACGCTTCATGATGTGGTGAGACGATAGGCAGGGGAGCCCTAAATTAGCCTGCCACTGTGGCCTGCAAGCGGAGAAGGCAATGGCACCCCACTCCAGTACTCTTGCCTGGAAAATCCCGTGGATGGAGGAGCCTGGTAGGCTGCAGTCCATGGGGTCGCGAAGAGGCAGACATGAGTGAGCAACTAACACTTTGACTTTCATTCCAGAGGCATGAGGCCTGACATGAGGACCATGGAAAGGACGCACAGAGAGGAAGGGCACTGTGGGCCTTCACCTGTGTTGTAGCTGGTAGAGAAAGAAACGCAGGGGCAGGGCTGAAGGAGCTTTTTCCATGAGAGTGTTTTGTGGAAACTGAGTGGTGCCAACAGGTTTGTGAGTCTCTATTACTCAATGGTCGGATCCCCAGAAACAGTAGGGTGTATTTGCAAGGAACATAAAAGTTGCATTAATGATAAGTTATAAGAACAAGAGTTATTTATGTCCATGTGGCTTGGTTTTAGGTACAAGGCTGGTGAGAACTGATGAAACTGGGGTACATTGTGACATGACTAATAATGTTGAACTACACATCTCTCTACTTCTTCATGCCCTAGAATCTCACTTTCTTGCTTCCTTTCTGACTTTTATTTCTTCTTGAGATTTTCATATATTTTTGGTAGGTGGGAATATTTCCCTCTGACGGATCTATGTATTCTTATGTACATTTTGTTTAGCTCAGACCGTAACTCATTTTTTTTCTTTATAAAATATTTCCATTTCTTGATCTCTTTGAAATTGTAAGATTAATATGTGCTTCTTGTAACAAGTCAAATAATACAACAAAAGATGTAAGAAGGCAATGCACATTACCCCCTGCACAAACTCCAAATCGCTAATCTCACTCCCTTTGGGGTACCCAACATCAACATCTGGTGTGTATCATTCACCCTTTCCCCTGGCTCATCCATGTGTAAAATATACACATATGTATGTAATTTATTCATTTGTTTGTTTTACTAGAAGAATAAGTATATACATATTTTGAAACTTCCTTCCTTCATTTAACATAATTTGGATATCCTTACAAATCACAGATATAGATCTAAATCCATTTTTTAATCTATTCATGTACCATATCATACATTTTATATACATAGGTTCACACCATTCATGGTGAATTTAGAACTATGTTATTGACTATATATTCAGAAAAGAGCTCCCATTACAAATGTCTGTAGCTTAATGTGTTTTCTCACAGTGAACACACCTAAATTCCACCAAAACAAACAAGAAAAAGAAAGCTGGCAGTACCTAGAAGCTCCTCAACCCCTCATAGTCACTACTCTCCTCTGCCCAGTGTTACTATCCTGACTTCAACATCATGATTTTGTCTTTTTAAACAATTATATACAGATGTAGAGAACAAATGTATGTATACCAAGGTGGAGAAGAGGGGAAGTGGGATGAGTTGGGAGATTAGATAATCGATGTATATACACTACTATGTATAAAAGAGATAATAAGGATCTACTGTATAGCACAGGGAAGTCTACTCAATGCCCTGCAGTGACCTAAATGGGAAGGAAATCCAAAAAAGAGGTGTGTGTTAGTCACTCAGTGATGTCTAGCTCTTTGCAACCCCATGGATGTAGTCCTCAAGGCTCCTCTGACCATGGAGTTCTCCAGGCAAGAATACTGCAGTGGGTTACCATTCCCTTCTCCAGGAGATTTTCCTGACTCAGGCATCGAAACCAGGTCTCCTACAGTACAGGCAGATTCTTTACCACTGACCCACCAGGGAAACCTGAAAGGATGTTGGTAAATATACAGTTGATTCACTTTCCTATACAGCAGAAACTAACACATCATTGTAAAGCAACTATACTCCAATAAAAATTAATTTAAAAATTATATGAAGAAAATCATCAGTATGCAAGCTTCTGTATCTGGCTTCTCCCACTCTCTAGTATGATTATGAGTTTTATCCATATTTTTACATGTAATTTTATTATTTTCCATGCTGGATAGGAGTCTAGTAAACAAATATAACACAATTAGGGTTATATCCAGTTTGGAAACTGACACTTATAATGTTGCTACAGACCTCAAAATATGGAATCTTCCCCAAAACTGGTCTCCTAGGAATCAAAAAATAAATGAATTACCTTTTTCCCCAAAGGTCTTGCTTCTACCAGTGCACCAAAAATCTGTTTTAAAATTCAAAGTTGAAGTTTGATTGATTGATTCAGCACTTTTGAAATGCCAAAGACAGTGTGGGTGAATGTTCTAGCTGCCTGGACTGAGAGCTAGATTCTCATGTTTCAGTGAAGTGCGAGTATAGACAATTGAAAGGCACTGGAAGATACTGGCAAAAACTCCCATAGCATCTACAACCATACTTTCCAGTGAAGAATGGCAACAGTAACCATCATTCTGCATGTGAAGTGAAAGTCGCTCAGTTGTGTCCGACTCTTTGCGACCCCATGGACTGTATAGTCCATGGAATTCTCCAGGCTAGAATACTGGAGTGGGTAGCCTTTCCCTTCTCCAGAGTATCTTCCCAACCCAGAAATCAAACCCACGCCTCCCGCACTGCAGGAGGATTCTTTACCAGCTGAGCCACAAGGGAAGCATAGCAGGATATAAACTAGAAGCCTAGAATCCAAGAGAGGTAACAGTCAGAAGGACCTGAAAAGAGCTACTGAAGAATTTCAATTGTCCAATAAAATGTGGAAAGAGAATATGGAATGGATGCAAGGGAAATAAGCGAGGTCTAGGAAGGAAAGTTGGAGCAGAAAATTTGGAAAGGGAAGAGGAATGACTCAGCAAGTGATGAGATAGCCAATACAACTTTTTTAAAAAATAGGAACTTATATAGTTGAAGGGGATCAAAAGATACAAACTTCCAGTTATAAGTCCTGAGGAGGAAAGGTACAGAATGGTGACTATAGTTAATAATACAGTACATGTATATTTGAATGTTTGAAACTCAACATTAACAAAAATTTAAATCTTGGCATCCAGTCCCATCACTTCACGGCAAACAGAAGGGTAAAAAAGTGGAAGCAATGACAGATTTTATTTTCTTGGGCTCCAAAATCACTGCAGACTGGGACTGCAGCCATGAAATTAAAAGACGCTTGCTTCTTGAAAGGAAAGCTATGACAAACCTAAACAGCATATTAAAAAGCAGAGATGCCGCTTTGCTAACAAAGGCCCACAAAGTCAAATCTATGGTTTTTCCAGTAGGCATGTATGGATGTGAGAGTTGGACCATAAAGAAAACTGAGCGCCAAAGAATTGATGCTTTCAAACTGTGGTGCTGGAGAAGACTCTTGGAGTCCCTTGGAGTACAAAGAGATCAAACCAGTCAATTCTAAAGGAAAGCAACCCTGAATATTCATTGGAAGAACTATTGCTGAAGCTGAAGCTCCAATACTTCGGCCACCTGATGCGAAGAATGGACTCAATGGAAAAGACCCTGATTCTGGGAGAGATTGAAGCAAAAGGAGAAGGGGGCAGCAGAGGATCAGATGGTTCAATAGCATCACTGACTCATGGACATGAATTTGAGCAAACTCGGGTAATAGAGGAGGACAGAGGAGCTAGTGTGCTGCAGTCCATGGGGTTGCAAAGAGTCAGACAGGACTTAGTGACTGAACAACAAAGGAAACAACAAGAAAGAGGGTAACTTCTAAAAGTTCTCATCACAAGAAAAAATACCTATAATATAGGTATGTGGTGATAGAGGCTAACTAAATTTACTGTGACGATTATTTCACAATACATACACATATCAAATCAACATGTTATTCACCTAAAACTAATATGTTATATGTAAAGATATAGGAATGGGTAAATCTAATTTTAAATGATTTTTATTGCTTTGATCATACTAGCTTCCACATCACTGAATACAGCTGATTTTTGTTCTCTGAAATTTCCACACTTGTCAGTCACTTAACTTGCTAAAATATATTTGTAACTGCAAAATCATTCATAGAGTCATTTTCACAGTCACTAGCAGACATGCAGAAGAGTGAGAAATTTGAGTTGGACAAAGTACTCATTCCCAGCTCGACTGAATAAGACGATTTTCTGCCTTCTTGTTTAGGCTCTCATTTTGTAAACAAATGTCCTCTTGGTCATCTCTTTAATGTGCTGATCTATTTAACATACTGTTTTCTCATTTTTTGTGCTTTTCACTGGTAAATCCACTGTTTAAATGGCCCCAACGTCCTTTCACCTTTGGGGAAGCAGTGGTGTCTGTTCTACATGGGTTTGGGCGGGGAAGGACAGTGCAGCCCACTTATTCTATGATAGAGCAGAATCTGGGGACATCTGTTTGAGGGGAGAGCATGTGTTGACAGGAAAAAAAAAAGTTTGAAGTCTCATCTCCATATAGGAGCTCATTGTTCCAGAATCTCTTCTTCTCAAAAGGTTGCCATTTCAACATATTAAGGTCCTTCTGCCTGTGAATGTGGTGAAATCTTTAGCCCCTAGGCATAGTCTGAAGCTGTCTGGTGTCCCTTAGCACAGGAAAGGTATGATATGACTTACAGAGAAAGAAAGCTTTCTTTAGGCATGGCTGTTGACTACGAGTTCAGTGTTAAGGAATCAAAACATATATGAAATAGTATGCCTTTAAATGCAAACACACATCATGTTATGCATCAATCAGTTGATGAAAATGTGACTAAAAGGTTTGCCAGAATTTTATCCTATCTTTCCACTAGAAGCAATCATTCAGTATTTGCTAACTCATCGCTCACAGTGACAGTCTAAAACAGGTGTGTGTGTATTAGTTGCTCAGTCATTTCCAACTCTTTGCGACTCCATGGACTGTAGCCCACCAGGCTCCTCTGTCCTTGGAATTCTCCCGGCAAGAATACAGGAGTGGGTTGCCATTCCCTTCTCCAGGGGATCTTCCTGACCCAGGTATTGAACTTGGGTCTCCTGCCTTGCAGGCAGATTATTTACCATCTGAGCCTCCAGGGAAGCCTTGCCTACAAAATCACTATTGCAAATAAGAAGAGATTGTATCTAATAAAGTCAGCTGCATACAAGGATCTTTTGAGAGGAACTTTATATGTGTTTGAATAGAAGCAGGGGTATAAATTTAGAAGAGGTAAGAAGATGCAGTTGAAATTATGCTGTTGCTTCCAAGGACTGTATCTCATGGTGGTGTGATGCTTGAATAGCATCAGTTCTGTATGAACAGGAAAGTAACTAGGCCAAGACTGGATACTGAAAAGCAGTTAAAACATGATTTTGTGTGCTCAAATAACCTCCTCAGTATGACAGCATCTCTCTTTGGAAAATGAACAGCATCCCATCTATCAATCTTGAGGGAATGTTGTCAGCATAAAAGTGAAAATATCTAGAAAGTGTTAAGGATGAACTTGTTAATTATTGCCAAATAAAACACAATAAAATAATGTTCAATGAAAATTAGCACGTAACACATTACACAAATTCCATCTTCAAAATCAGTTATATGGCTTATATCTCTAAGAACATATAGTTAAAGGGAAAGGGCTTACCTTTTTTACTTTTAGAATATATAACTGGAATACACAAATAGTCAAACACACAAGAGTATCGTTATTTGTATCAAGTTATGCAGAAACAGAGAATCGAGTGATTGCACCACTAGTTTCATTGTCTCATCAAATATAAAATGAAGGTCAAAAATAAAATGTATAAATGAAACTTCAGAATGTTTCTAGTGTGCCTCTGAAGAATTCATAACATTAGTATGTTCTGATTTTTTTCTTGCTTATTTTTCCATTAAAATCAGACTCTAAAAGAAACCAACAAAATGACATACTATGACACCATTAAAGGGATGACATTGCCCATTGAATATCACTTAGCTTGAATCAGTGGTAGTACTATTAATTTCTCCCTGTTTAATGCACACTTTAGCTAGCACATGACCCATACTATGTACATCAGTTACACCCCAGGGACCAGATATTAACAGCAAGTGCTACGAATGGTTTATTTTACAATTGCTGTGAAATAAAAGCTGATGGAAATGAGCCACTGGTGAATCACTTGCCAGCAAAAACAACAATATTTGTATCACTACTGAAAAACTGCCTCCTGAAAAGGAGGTGTAGCAGGAGTTTTCTTGTGCTCTTCATGCAGAAACACAGAAATAGAAGAGGTTAAGGAAGTAAACAGTTAAGAGTCTGAAGTTCATTATTTGCAGTTAAACAGAATACATTTTAGTAGCTGAGCTTCTGTGCCATGACTAATTAAAAAACAATTTGGACACACACACACACATACACACACAATCATGGAAACAAAATAATAAAATAAAAATTATTTCCAAATAAACCAGTCCATCAGATCTTTCCTCTTATAAAAGAAACATTAATATAACTTCAATCTTTTGACGTAGGTGATATTTCTAGAACAATATGGAGGAAGAAAATTAAAATCTCACAGCAGGTTTTTCACAGAAGTAATTTATCCCTGGTTTTGTTGTTGTTGTTTAAATTTAAGATCATTGCTTCTTCTTGCATATTGCTTATCTATTAAACTCAGTCAATATCAGAACTATTTATATTCTCACAGAAGATATGCAAATAGGCTCTGATCCTTGTTGGCTCAGACAGTAAAATCTGCCTGCAATGCAAGAGACCCAAGTTAAATCCCTGGGTCAGGAAGAGCCCCTGGAGAAGAGAATGGCTACCCACTCCAGTATTCTTGCCTGGGAAATCCCACGGACAGAGGAGTCTGGTGGGTTATAGTCCATGAGGTTGCAAGGAGTCGGATAGGGCTGAAAGCCTTCACTTTTTTCAGAAAATACATAATTCTAACTCAGTGTAATCCATACATAAAGACTTTATCAGTATGGAAAGGAAACACTCGATTTATTTAAATCCAATGCTCAAATATAATATCAATTACTCCCAGCTTCTTGTTCTTAACTAGATTTAATCTGTTAACCTCTCACCCTTCTTTAAAGACAGACAGAATGAGCAATAGACATGAAAGAAAATGGAGTTTGCAAGAATAAAATGGCATGACGGTATACACTAAAAGTAAGAAGACCCGTTAATTATCCTGCTTACAGGTTTACACACACACACTTTTGTCTATTGTCTATGATTAACTGGATTGTACGGCTGTTGTTCCTTTTACTGAAAGCTTTGACCTTTTTCTTAAGTCCAATCTAACACAAGGAAATCATTATTCATTTCTCTCCCACTCAAAGTCTAGATGCAGATTTGAAAATGTTATTTATTGTCTGGCTGTTAGTCTTTAACATGCAGCCGTTATTACGAAAAGAGACAGCTGGCTGAATCGACCTATCCTTTACTGCCCCCAAGGCCACGCATACCTAATTCAAGGATATCAGATAATGGTATGTGGCATGATTTACATGCAGAGAATTCAGAATTCATTGTGAGCCTATTTATAACTACAGCACTTTCGATAGAGAAGATGATTTAATAGAGGTTGTAAGGGTTTTCTGACAAGAAGCATTAATATTAGAACCTTTTCCCAAGTGCTGCAAACAGTGTTGCGGAGCTGTAGCTTGCCTGAGCTATTTTTCATTGGCGACCCTTTTTCTGTTCATTAGCTCTTACATTCCTGGGGTTGAGAAGCCACTGTTTTAACTCTAATTTGTATGTAATGAGGGTATTCAAAACAAGGAGAATTTCCTTCATTAACAAAGCTTAAAAAAAGCTGGTAACTGATGAAAAAGGACATCTAATCTCCTAGAGATTTAACAAGTCCAGTTTTTGCAGGTGGTATTGGGAAAACCAAGGATCTGCTCTCTAGAAATGGTCAAGGTTGATGGTAAAGATTCTGTAATGTCTTTTCAAAAGAGAAACAAGCTGATGTCTTAGCCAATACATCTCCCTTTAATAAAACTAACACTAATGGATGAGGCTGCCTCTGGGTATTGCTAAGAACATAAAGGCAGGTCTATTTGCTTTCACAGATGATGCTCTGCCAATCACTTCAGAAGGCATTTTGGGATGCCTCAAGTATTTTTTTTAAAGAAAAAAAAATGATACCATTGATCTAACAGTCATGAGAATTAACCACATATTTGAAAATGCAGCTTAATGGAGCATGTTATCAAATAAATCTTTTTTAATAAGACTTCCGGTTTACAAAAGATGAAACAAATCAGCACCTTTGGGGGCTCATTTTATTTTTAATTTGAAATGTAAAACCAGTGTTCTAGTTCAAACAGTGACTTTCACATGAAATGTATCTCTAACTGGAACTGGTTGGCATTTATTTTGAAAAGCATGTACAGTATAGCTTTAGGGGTGGCAAATTTCCTTTGGGGATAAAATATTTCCTCTAGATCATATCAACTCAAGTTCAAGCCTTAGAAATCTCTAGATGTCATAATGAATGACTTATATGTACAAGGCTGAATTTTGTTGTTTATTAAACAGGAAAAAAATGATTCTGAAGTCTAAATTTGAACTAATACCTAATTTTTATTAGTATCTCAGATTAATCATTCTAACCTATCTAATATTATTTTTTAAAAATTCACCATTTACAACAAAAATAGTATCTTTCAAGAAGTCTTCTAGTAAAAGTAAAAGCAGCCAGTGAAAAATAATATCCCTAGTACATACATCATCTTAAAGCCGAGTTCATCTAGCACTCTCTGTTCACTGCTGTTTCATGTTGCTACTGTACTTAAAACATCTGAGGGTCTTCATTTGTCTGCCTGGAAATAATGGGTGTACAGGTAAAATGCAGAACTCAGGCTAGATAAGTTCTGTCTTGTTTGAACCAAAGGGAAATAAGATCCTCCTATTTCACTTGGCTCAAAACAATTGGTGACAATATGCCTTCTTGAAAAATCAGGGTTGGATCTATGTCATGTTGTTTATAAACCATCACTTCAGTTGTATTTTTTTAAGAGGCTAAAAGGCA
This sequence comes from Bos indicus x Bos taurus, assembly GCF_003369695.1. Lineage (NCBI taxonomy): Eukaryota > Metazoa > Chordata > Mammalia > Artiodactyla > Bovidae > Bos > Bos indicus x Bos taurus. The sequence continues at coordinate 82,884,850 of NC_040082.1, forward strand.
AACACAACAAAGACTATCAAAACTAAAGCAGATGGTATGATCCTGTGTTCTTGGACCTATATCAAATCAAATGAAAGCAGAATTAAGTTATTTTGAAGGATATAAATCCTATGGTGCAGAGGACTGAATGTTTTCCTGTTTCTTCTTATAAACTTGCCATTAGTCCATTTGAACTCAGTACATAGGATAATGCCTTCTCTCTTCAGGTTTTCTGGTGTGAAAGGGAGTTGACAGTTGACTGCCAGTGTTTCCAATGAAATGAAGACTGGCAAAATGTTTACTAAAATTTGTGATAAACATGAAATGAGTTGAAAATAATAACTAATGACACAAAAATAAAGTTTGCAACTGAGAATTTATTTCCCTTAAAGTAGAAAAATTTAGGTTGCTTTCCTTGTTGATTTAAATAAGGTAGCCCAGGTAATTAATACTTACTAAACAAATCTCATATTCCATATACTTCCTAAAATCATCTCAAATGATATATATGAAGCTATCTAGAAAACCATTTATTGCTTTAGAAATATAAGATACGATGTGTAGCAATAAATCATAAGTGGAAAAGTTAACAATTACATTTCTTCCAAATTTAACAAAAAGATGTACCCTTCCAAATTAATAACTTATCTTGGAGAACTGAAATCTGTATATTCTAAGACTTAATTTAGATTCCAAGGCACAACCCTATCAGAGTCTTGGAATGTATGTTTCCAAAGCAAGACAAGAATGCATGTTCTATACTTAGATGAAGATGTGGAAATAAATTATTTACGTAATATTTAGAGAAGTGTTTCAAGCTTCAGATTACAAGAACTATATTTTAAATCTCCAAAGAGATGACAACTAGATTTATTCTTCTCAAAGATGGGCACACGAATTTGATATATGCTGTAAAGTAAAATTATTTTCGGCAATATGGTGGTGAGTTTCCTTAGAAAATTTTATTATTTAAAAGATCAAATAGCTATTCAATAGCGGACCAAATATCTCGGAAAGTGGCTATTTCTATCAAAGGATACAATTCTTTTTTTCTCATGGATAGAAAACTATCAGAAAAAAAGCCACTTTACCTTGTTCCTTCAGGCGCTGAAAAAGCAGTAGGTGCAGAAAAACAGAAAAAAGCAAGACTTCACATGCAATAGCTTGGAGCCTCACATATACTGATAAATGCTTGCTGCTGCTGCTGCTAAGCCGCTTCAGTCGTGTCCAACTCTGTGCGACCCCAGAGACGGCAGCCCACCAGGCTCCACCGTCCCTGGGATTCTCCAGGCAAGAACACCGGAGTGGGTTGACATTTCCCTCTCCAATGCAGGAAAGTGAAAAGTGAAAGGGAAGTCGCTCAGTCGTGTCCAACTCTTAGCGACCCCATGGACTGCAGCCCACCAGGCTCCTCCGTCCATGGGATTTTCCAGGCAAGAGTGTTGGAGTGGGGTGCTTACTGACTCTCTAATTCAGTAGTTCTTAAAAGTGGGGAGGAGAGGTGCAAGGCAGAAATTTTGCTTCCCAGGGATATTTGCCAACCTCTGGTGAAACTTTAGTTACCATGACTTGAGGAGAAAAATTTTGTAGGTCATCACAATTGGGGATAATAGGTTTCTACCAGCACCTAATGTGTTGAATCCAGGAATTTTGCTAAACATCCTATAATCCCAGGGAAACCTCTACAACAAAGAACTTTTTAGCCCAAAATGCCAATTGTGTCAACATTGAGAAACTCTCCCCTAATTGCATGTAATATATGACATATTGGGAAAGCTGGATGATGGGTACATGGAGACTGTCTAGTTTTGCAACTTCTCATGAGTTCATACTTTTTTTGAAAATAAAAACTTTTTTAATGTTTAGTTTTTAAGTGGGAACACTAAGATCAGATGAGTCTAGCCCCAGAGAGAAGAATTTATATAAGAAGAGTTCTGAGAATAAACTCCTAGGAAGTCAATATACATGGCTAGCAAAAATGTCACAGAGGAACATCTAAGGAGAGTATGAGTATGAAGTCAAAGGAAATAGGTTTTCACACACACACACACACACACACACACACGTGTGTGTGTGGATCAATAGCATCCACTGCTAAAAAGGAAGGAATGGGGTAGCCTGGTGTTGAAAATGACCGCTAAACTAGAAGTACAGGGACAAGAGGAAATGGAAGCAGCAAGTGAACTCTTCGAAGAAAATTAACAGACAGGAGAAAGAAAAGGCCACACAACAGACTAAGAAGAAATAAAGCAAAGAGATTCAACTTGTCATAGGACAAAGGAATACATTTTTAAATATTACTTAAAAATGAGGAGTCCTGTAAGGAGGGGAAGTGTTTGAGCCTTCAAGAACAGGAGAAAATAAATGACAGGGAGATGCTTAAAAAAGGAGATGGGATCAACTGTTCATATAGAAACATCAGCCTTCTAGAATATAACTAAATGTGACCAAATCAGAGAGACAAATATTTTAAATTTGAAAAGCATCATAATATGAATGACTGCTATTAGGTTTTATGAATTATAACATATTTTACAAAATAATACAAGCCTAGATATAATGAATCAAAACTGAAACTGACCATTGTAACGCTGCTGTGCCTGAAGGCTTACAGGCAATTCCCCATGGTTCATAATGACACAGGCTTGTTGAACAGGTACTGACTTATAATCCTAAAACTAAATGCTATGGATAATTTTACTTTCTTATACACGCTTTGTTAGTCTGAAGTTTTTAAAAACGTATGTACATAAGAATTTTATAGCAAAACATATTTTATATGTGTCACATTAAAAATAAATATTTAATAGCTTATGTACTAAATTCTTTTAAAGCTAAGAATCAGTCTTTTCTAAAGGAGACATTTAACACTAAGACTTGCTCTATAATTAAATGATGATAAGCCACCCTTACATGTGATGCCAAGCTGTTGATATCAGCCTTATTTGAAATACATTGGTCACATACATTTCCGACATGCATTATAGACCAACGTCTGGTGATAAAACAAAATAATCTTCAGGGAATGGAAGCCTTTACTTGAAGAGTTTGAAAGTTATCAAAGTTCTTGAAAATAGCTAACAATATTTTATTGACAAGAATAAAGAAAAGAAACTTGAATAACAGAGAGTAAGGCTTTCTTATTTTTATTTGTTTGGATCATAGCCTTGAACCATATTTTCTGCATAAGTGCATATCAGTTCAGTTGTTGCTCAGTCCTGTCCAACTCTTCGCGCCCCATGACTCACAGCACGCCAGGCCTCCCTGTCCAGCACCAACTCCTGGAGTTCACTCAGACTCACAAACATAGACTCGGTGATACCATCCAGCCATCTCATCTTCTGTCGTCCCCTTCTCCTCCTGCCCCCAATCCCTCCCAGAATCAGGATCTTTTCCAATGAGTCAACTCTTCGCATAAAGTGGCCAAAGTATTGGAGTTTCAGCTTCAGGATCAGTCCTTCCAATGAACACCCAGGACTGATTTCCTTTAGGATGGACTGGTTGGATCTCCTTGTAGTCCAAGGGACTCTCAAGAGTCTTCTCCAACACCACAGTTCAAAAGCATCAATTCTTTGGCACTCAGCCTTCTTAATAGTCCAACTCTCATATCCATACATGACCACTAGAAAAACCATAGCCTTGACTAGACGGACCTTTGTTGGCAAAGTAATATCTCTACTTTTCAATATGCTATCTAGGTTGATCATAACTTTCTTTCCAAGGAGTAAGCTTCTTTTAATTTCATGGCTGCAATCACCATCTGAGTGATTTTGAAGCCCAAAAAAATAAAATCTGACACTGTTTCCACTGTTTCCCCATCTATTTCCCATGAAGTGATGGGACCAGTGGCATGATCTTAGTTTTCTGAATGTTGAGCTTTAAGCCAACCTTTCCACTCTCTTCTTTCACTTTCATCAAGAGGTTTTTGAGTTCCTCTTCACTTTCTGCCATAAGGGTGGTGTCATCTGCATATCTGAGGTTATTGATATTTCTCCCGGCAATCTTGATTCCAGCTTGTGCTTTCTCCAGCAAAGCGTTTCTCATGATGTACTCTGCATATAAGTTAAATAAGCAGGGTGACAATATATAGCCTTGACATACTCCTTTTCCTATTTGGAACCAGTCTGTTGTTCCATGTCCAGTTCTAACTGTTGCTTCCTGACCTGCATATAGGTTTCTCAAGAGGCAGGTCAGGTGGTCTGGTATTCCCATCTCTTTCAGAATTTTCCACAGTTTATTGTGATCCACACAGTCAAAGGCTTTGGCATAGTCAATAAAGCAGAAATAGATGTTTTTCTGGAACTCTCTTGCTTTTTCCATGATCCAGCGGATGTTGGCAATTTGATCTCTGGTTCCTCAGCATTTTCTAAAACCAGCTTGAACATCTGGAAGTTCATGGTTCACGTATTGCTGAAGCCTTGCTTGGAGAATTTTGAGCATTACTTTACTAGTATGTGAGATGAGTACAATTGTGTGGTAGTTTGAGCATTCTTTGGCATTGCCTTTCTTTGGGATTGGAATGAAAACTGACCTTTTCCAGTCCTGCGGCCACTGCTGAGTTTTCCAAATTTGCTGGTATGTTGAGTGCAGCACTTTCACAGCATCATTTTCAGGATTTGGAATAGCTCCACTGGAATTCCATCAGCGCCACTAGCTTTGTTCATAGTGATGCTTCCTAAGGCCCACTTGACTTCACATTCCAGGATGTCTGGCTCTAGGTAGGTCAGTGATCACACAGTTGTGATTATCTGTGTCGTGAAGTCTATTTTGTATAGTTCTTATGTATATTCTTGCCACCTCTTCTTAATATCTTCTGCTTCTGTTAGACCCACACCATTTCTGTCCTTTATCAAGCCCATCTTTGCATGAAATGTTTCCTTGGTATCTCTAATTTTCTTGAAAAGATCTCTCCTCTTTCCCATTCTGTTGTTTTCCTCTATTTCTTTGCATAGATAGCTGAGGAAGGCTTTCTTATCTCTCCTTGCTATTCTTTAGAACTCTGCATTCAGATGCTTATACCCTTCCTTTTCCCCTTTGCTTTTTGTTTCTCTTCTTTTCACAGCTCCATGTAAGGCCTCCTCAGACAGCCATTTTGCTTTTTTGCATGTCTTTTCCATGGGGATAGTCTTGATCCCTATCTCCTGTACAATGTCATGAACCTCTGTCCATAGTTCATCAGGTACTCTATCAGATCTAGTCCCTTAAATCTATTTCTCACTTTCACTGTATAATCATAAGGGATTTGATTTAGGTCATACCTGAATGGTCTAGTGGTTTTCCCCACTTTCTTCAATTTAAGTCTGAATTTGGCAATAAGGAGTTCATGATCTGAGCCACAGTCAGCTCCCAGTCTTATTTCTGCTGACTGTATAGAGCTTCTCCATCTTTGGCTGCAAAGAATATAATCAATCTGATTTCGGTGTTGACCATCTGGTAATGTCCATGTGTAGGTCAGGAGGCATCAGGAGGGGTGGCCATGAGGAGATTCCCTTGTCCAAAGTAAGAAGCAGCGGCTGTGCTTTGCTAGAGCAGCTGTAAAGAGATACCCCACGTCCAAGGTAAGAGAAACCCAAGTAAGATGGTAGGTGTTGCGAGAGGGCATCAGAGGGCAGACACACAGAAACCATAATCAAAGAAAACTAGCAAATCTGATCACATGGACCACAGCCTTGTCTAACTCAATGAAACTAAGCCATGCCACATGGGGCTACCCAAGATAGGTGTCATGGTGGAGAGATCTGACAGAATGTGGTCCACTGGAGAAGGGAATGGCAAACCACTTCAGTATTCTTGCCTTGAGAACCCCATGAACAGAATGAAAAGGCAAAATGATAGGATACTGAAAGAGGAACTCCCCAGGTCAGTAGGTGCCCAATATGCTACTGGAGATCAGTGGAGAAATAACTCCAGAAAGAATGAAGGGATGGAGCCAAAGCAAAAACAATACCCAGCTGTGGATGTGACTGGTGATAGAAGCAAGGTCCGATGCTGTAAAGAGCAATATTGCATAGGAACCTGGGATGTTAGGTCCATGAATCAAGGCAAATTGGAAGTGGTCAAACAGGAGATGGCAAGAGTGAACGTCAACATTCTAGGAATCAGCGAACTAAAATGGACTGGAATGGGTGAATTTAACTCAGATGACCATTATATCTACTACTGTGGGCAGGAATCCCTTAGAAGAAACGGAGTAGCCATCATGGTCGACAAAAGAGTCCAAAATGCAGTACTTGGATACCATCTCAAAAATGACAGAATGATCTCTGTTCATTTCCAAGGCAAACCATTCAATATCACAGTAATCCAAGCCTATACCCCAACCAGTAATGCTGAAGAAGTTGAAGTTGAACGGTTCTGTGAAGACCTACAAGACCTTTTAGAACTAACACCCAAAAAAGATGTCCTTTTCATTATAGGGAACTGGAATGCAAAAGTAGGAAGTCAAGAAACACCTGGAGTAACAGGTGAATTTGGCCTTGGAGTACAGAATGAAGCAGGGCAAAGGCTAATAGAGTTTTGCCAAGAGAAACCACTGGTCATAGCAAACATCCTCTTCCAACAACACAAGAGAAGACTCTACACATGGACATCACCAGATGGTCAACACCAAAATCAGATTGATTATGAGTGCATATACATAGCACAAAATATTATCAGGATCAAATATGATAGGGTAGCAAATACACAGGCATGAAAATTCATATGAAAATCCTAGAAGAATACTATCTTGCTAAACACAGTTATCTTGGAAAATAGAGAAACTGAAGAAGGGGTCTTAGAAGAAACTTCATTTTTATTCCATATATTCCTGTATCATTTTAGCTTTTTTCTCTAATAAATATATTTGTGTTTATTTCTGTTATTAAATAAGCATATGTTTAAAAATTTAAAGAAAATATTTGATATATACTTAGGTCCTATCTCAGCATATAATAATGAATATACATGATGTAGGGAATGCTCAAGGCAAGTTAGCTGTTATTATACTACTTTGCCAAGATAATGATAATGATTCTCTGAATGCATATGGCAGATAAAGATTAAAAGTTGCAAATGGACACTCTTCCCATTGAGAGATAGTGTGTATTTCCCCTGCTATTGAATCTGGCCTAGCCCATAGCTACCTTGGTCAATAAAATATGGAAATTTTAAAAATACGTATGTGATATAAGTGATATCCTACTGGTTCTGAGGCCAAACTTTAAGGGAACTGGCAGCCTCTTTTGCAGTCTCATGGAGCCCTGAGTCACTCAGTAAGGACAGATGCCCTTAAGCTACTGAACTGTGAGAAACCTAGGCTACCTGGAGAAGTACTAGAGGAGACACTGTGTGGTGAGAAAAGAGTTTCTATGACTATGGAGAGGCAGCACAAGGAAGTACCTTGGTGATGAAAGAAGAGTTCTGTATCATGATTCTCATAGCAGTCATATGAATCCATATATGATAAATATCATAGAATTATATACAAAGACATGTAAAAATGAACACATGTGAAAAGCAGTAAAACTCCAGTAAAAACTATAGTTCAATTAATTGTATTGCACTGAGCAACACAATTTAAGAGAGAGTGAAAAAGCTGGCTTAAAACTCAACATTCAAAAAATGAAGATTGTGGCATCTGGTCACATCACTTCATGGCAAATAGATGGGGAAACAGTGGAAACAGTGACAGACTTTATTTTCTGGGGCTCCAAAGTCACTGCAGATGGTGACTGCAGCTATGAAATTAAAAGACGCCTGTTCCTTAGAAGAAAAGCTATGACAAACCTAGACAGCATATTAAAAAGCAGAGACATTACTTTGCTGACAAAGGTCCATATAGTCAAGGCTATGGTTTTTCCAGTAGTCATGTATGGATGTGAGAGTTGGACCACAAAGAAGGCTGAGCAACAAAGAATTGATGCTTCTGAACTGTGGTTTTGGAAAGACTCTTGAGAATCCCTTGGACTCCAAGGAGATCAAACCAGTCCAACCTAAAGCAAATCAGTCCTGAATATTCATTGGAAGGACTATGCTGAAGCTGAAACTCCAATACTTCAGCCACCTGATGTGAAGAACTGCCTCATCTGAAAAGACCCTGATGCTGGGAAAGAGTGAAGGCAGGAGGAGAAGGGGACAACAGAGTAAAAGATGGTTGGATGGCATCACTGACTCGATGGACATGAGTTTGAACAAGCTCCAGGAGATGGTGATGGACAGGGAAGCCTGGATGCTGCAGTCCATGAGGTTGCAGAGAGTCGGACATGACTGAGTGACTGAACAACAACAACAATTGCACAGAGAAATTACCAGACATCACCTTAAACATCAGGTATGTGACTGAGGAAGTCATTTTGAAAATGGATCCTCTGGAAATGACACCTGATAAATCAGAGACAAACTCCCCAACCAAACATTATCAGACCCAAAAAATTGTGAGTAAAAATTAAAATGGCGTTTTTAAACCTCTGAGATTTGAGGTAATTTGTTACATGGCTATCGACTAAAAAGGTAGAGTTAAAGAGTCTTTTCTTTGTTGTCTTATATTCTTAAATTTTACTATAGTAATCATGTACTTCTTTGATATTCAAATAAATATAATCTGGAGATATTATTTTGGTCTACGTGAAAAGTCTGAGAGAAGATGGAGTAGTTTCCAGTAGAAAAGCACTCCACAAAAACAATTAATAAAGCTGGCTATATCTATAGATCTATATCTATAGATCTGTTAAAAGATCCTTCAGACAGTCAGTGAAGAAATATGAATCAGAGGGCTAAAGTTTTGTGCAAGAGGAAAACTCTAGATGTTAAGCTTTGGGTCAGCCATACTAATCAGACAGAGTAGACTTCAGCAAAAAGAATAACTACAGAAACAAATATTTCATCATGAAAAAGTGGCAAGTACAACAGTAAGATATCAATATGTTCACAACAAAACACTGTAAAAATATATAAAGAAAAAACTGACAGAATATTATGAGAAGCAATAAATACATTCACACTTGAGTGAACATTAACTTACTTCTTGTAATAGCTGATAGAATAGGCAAACAAAAAATAATTCATAAGGATATGTGAATTAACATCAACCACAATTAACAAACTTGACCAATTCGAGATATATGTTGAATAGCACCAAGTAATGACACTTACATTTGTTTTCAGAATTACTTTCATATGAATTTCTCTTTCAGTGTTTTAGGCTCCTTTAAAAGACACTACACATAAGAGGATATTCAAATGGCTAATAAACATAAGAAAAAAGTTCAGCACATTAGTCATTTGGGAAATGCAAATTAAAACTTTAATGAAGTATGTCTACATACATACCAAAATGACTAAAATGGAAAAGATAGCCAATGCCAAGTGTTGGTAAGGAAGTGTGTGGAACAATTGGATCAGATCAGATCAGATCAGTCGCTCAGTCGTGTCTGACTCTTTGCGACCCCATGAATCGCAGCACACCAGGCCTCCCTGTCCATCACCAACTCCTGGAGTTGACTCATACTCACGTCCATCGAGTCAGTAATGCCATCCAGCCATCTCATCCTCTGTCGTCCCCTTCTCCTCCTGCCCCCAATCCCTCCCAGCATCAGAGTCTTTTCCAATGAGTCAACTCTTCACATGAGGTGGCCAAAGCACTGGAGTTTCAGCTTTAGCATCATTCCTTCCAAAGAAATCCCAGGGCTGATCGCCTTCAGAATGGACTGGTTGGATCTCCTTGCAGTCCAAGGGACTCTCAAGAGTCTTCTCCAACACCACAGTTCAAAAGCATCAATTCTTTGGCGCTCAGCCTTCTTCACAGTCCAACTTTCACATCCATACATGAGCACAGGAAAAACCATAGCGTTGACTAGACGAACCTTTGTTGGCAAAGTAATGTCTCTGCTTTTGAATACGCTGTCTAGGTTGGTCATAACTTTCCTTCCAAGGAGTAAGCGTCTTTTCATTTCATGGCTGCAGTCACCATGTGCAGTGATTTTGGAGCCGAGAAAAATAAAGTCTGACACTGTTTCCACTGTTTCCCCATCTATTTCCCATGAAGTGATGGGACCAGATGCCATGATCTTCGTTTTCTGAATGTTGAGCTTTAAGCCAATTTTTTCACTCTCCACTCTCACTTTCATCAAGAGGCTTTTGAGTTCCTCTTCACTTTCTGCCGTAAGGGTGGTGTCATCTGCATATCTGAGGTTATTGATATTTCTCCCAGCAATCTTGTGTTTCTTCCAGTCCAGCGTTTCTCATGATGTACTCTGCATATAAGTTAAATAAACAGGGTGACAATATACAGCCTTGATGTACTCCTTTTCCTGTTTGGAACCAGTCTGTTGTTCCATGTCCATTTCTAACTGTTGCTTCCTGATCTGCATACAAATTTCTCAAGAGGCAGATCAGGTGGTCTGGAATTCCCATCTCTTTCAGAATTTTCCACAGTTTATTGTGATCCACACAGTCAAAGACTTTGGCATAGTTAATAAAGCAGAAATAGATGTTTTTCTGGAACTCTCTTGCTTTTTCCATGATCCAGCAGATGTTGGCAATTTGATCTCTGGTTCCTCAGCATTTTCTAAAACCAGCTTGAACATCTGGAAGTTCACGGTTCACATATTGCTGAAGCCTGGCTTGGAGAATTTTGAGCATTACTTTACTAGCGTGTGAGATGAGTGCAATTGTGCAATAGTTTGAGCATTCTTTGGCATTGCCTTTCTTTGGGATTGGAATGAAAACTGACCTTTTCCAGTCCTGTGGCCACTGCTGAGTTTTCCAAATTTGTTGGCATATTGAGTGCAGCACTTTCACAGCATCATCTTTCAGGATTTGAAATAGCTCAAATGGAATTCTATCACCTCCACTAGCTTTGTTCGTAGTGATGCTTTCTAAGGCCCACTTGACTTCACATTCCAGGATATCTGGCTCTAGGTCAGTCATCACACCATCGTGATTATCTGGGTCTTGAAGATCTTTTTTGTACAGTTCTTCTGTGTATTCTTGCCATCTCTTCTTAATATTCTGCTTCTGTTAGGTCCATACCATTTCTGTCCTTTATCGAGCCCTGGAACTAACATACCGTTTGGAAAATTGTTTGGCTGCATCCACCGAAATGGAACACAGGAATACAGTGTGTGTGTGTGTGCTCAGTGGCTCAGTCCTATCCGACTCTTTGCAACCCCATGAACTATAGCCTGCCAGGCTCCTCTGCCCATGTAATTTTCCAGGCAACAGCACTGGAGTGGGTTGCTACTTCCTACTCCAGGGATCTTCCCAACCCAAGGATCAAACCCATGTCTTTTGTAACTCCTGCATTAGCAGGTGGATTCTTTACCAGTTACCCAACAATTCTTCCCCCCAGGTATCTATGCTTCACTCCAATATTCAGTTACCAAAAAAATGCATGCAAATACTCACTACAAGAGACAAGTATAACTTTCATAAAAGCACTATTTTTAATAGCCAAAAACTGGGAACATTTCTTAGTATTCAGAATCAATTTAAGAGAATAATAATTGGTAGTATAGTCACAGAATGAAATGCTACACGGCAATAAGGTCGAGCAAACCACAGCTACACACAGACACAGACAGATATCACAAACACAATGTTGATCAAAAGAGATCAAACAACAAAGAGTAAATACTGCATAGTCTCTCTTTTATAACAGTGTAGACATAGAGCTGCACCACCCAGATACCCCAGTGGAGATTATGCTGTGGTGAGAAGACAGTTTTCAGCTGTCAGACCCTTCAGGAAGCACCTCAGTTGCAGAGAACTGCCTTACCCACATTCAATAACTGATGGAGGTGAAGATATAAATAAATGCCTGGCAATTTGGGCCCAGTGTTGGGTAATGCTGAACAGCCATGTTAGGTTCAGAGCTCATGGAGGAGGAGCCTGAGGCTGGCAAGTCTACACCCCAGCTCTGTTTCCCTCTCTGCAGCATATGATGTCAGAACAGGTCAAGCTGATCTATGGTATTAGAAATCAGGATAGTGATTATCCTTGGGTTGCAGATGGAGGGGACTCTGCCTGGAGGGAGGCAGGCTTCTGTGATGCTGGTGACATTCTGTTTCTGAGATCTGTTTAACTTTGAAGTTTCATCAAACTACACAGTTATAATTTTGGCATTTATCTATATATATGTTATACTTTGATTGAAGGTAAAAATAAATATATGTATAAAAGGTAAAATGTACAAATACATTAAAATATGAACACTTTATAGGTATTATGCTTCAATAAAATGTTCACCTAAAAATTTTGACTTTAAAATAGATGAATGAGGCAATTAATTTTTTCAAATTAAATAAAAATATTGGATTTGAGATTTTTAAAAAGATATGAGGTTAGTCATTATCTCATTTACTGACTACTCTGGGATTTTGCACACATCTCTTAAATTCCCCAAGCCCACAGTTTCTCAACTATAATGAACTAAAAATTTGTCCCTATTTGCAAGTCATATTTATATATATATACTCATTTTTCAATCCCACAGCTGTTATGAGTAATAGATAATTGGCTTTTTTTATACCCAATTTTCTGATAACAAAACAACTTCTGTAAAGGTCAGGCCATGTGCTGGAAACTACAAAGTCAATGAGTTGCAGAGAAAGCTCTAGAATCCAAGGTTCGTGAATTGTGTCTTCAATATCAAAGCAAAACAGTTTAAGAGAGGTACCCTAATGGAAACAACCATCTAGGAAGATAAAGCACAGAGAAAAAAAATGAGAGCAAAATGATTAGACATTAGGAGAAAGCCTGATTCAAAGTGTCAAAATGATAATGAAGAGAGAATTCAGACTTTATAGTGTGGGGAAAATAACCTAAAATTACTCAAAATAAATAACCCAGTGGAAAAAAAAAAAAGACAATGATTAAGAGAGGAAGAGGCAAAGAATATCTATTCTAGTTTGTAGGAGCTATAGTACTTATGATAGAAATCTTGTGATTCAATGTTCTATCTTCATTCTTATCACTGAGATTCTAAGACATAATCCTATCATAAGCAAAGAAGTGTTTCTTAGTGAATTGTCATTCTATTGGTCTGAAAATTCAGTATTTTCTCTGAAGATCTGACTCCATACTCTGTTCTTCTGGATAAAACTCACTAAATTCTATTTAAACTTCACTAACAGAACCATACAAACTTTTAAAACAAAAAAAGGAAAACAATAATGTCTTCCCCTTCTTTAAAAACAAGGCTCAATGTAAATTTAAGAAAGTATAAATTACACAGCAACTTCCATCCAACCTTCGTCCTGTACTAAACTCTGTCTTCCTCACTTTGATTTATGGCACACTTGTTTCTCTCAGGAATCTTTAAGGGACAGTTAGTTGGCCCAAATTCAACTCAGTCACACTGCTTGCCAAATAAAAACACTCTAGTGTGTCCTTTGGAGAAGGCAGTGGCACCCCACTCCAGTACTCTTGCCTGGAAAATCCCATGGATGGAGGAGCCTGGTAGGCTGCAATCCATGGGGTCTCGAAGAGTCGGATACGACTGAGCGACTTCACTTTCCCTTTTCACTTTCATGCATTGGAGAAGGAAATGGCAACCCACTCCAGTGTTCTTGACTGGAGAATCCCAGGGATGGGGGAGCCTGGTGGGCTGCCATCTCTGGGATCGCACAAAGTCGGACACAACTGAATCGACTTAGCAGCAGCAGCAGCAGTGTGTCCTTTAATGTTTTGATGCCTATCTTCTTTTGAATACCTTATAAAGTTTACAATTCCTCAAGTATTGGAAAAATGCCCAATCCTTGCTGCACTGCCCAGTTACCCTTCAATCCTAAAAAATCTCTGGTTTGCCAATTAAATCAGTTAATTTGTAGGCCAAAAAGTTAGCTCAATCTGTTAGTTTTCTTAAATTAATTAAATTGGTTGTTTGGTATTATACAGGACCAGCATAGAACAAAATAAATCTTATGCTCATAAATCAGAAATAGCTAAACAAATGAATCTTTAGAATGCATCTTCCTACAAAACAACAAGATGCTATGAAGGATAACCAATTCACAGATATGCACCAATTCACAGGTGTGCATGTGTGCTAAATTGCTTCATTCATGTCCAACTCTTTGCAACCCCATGAACTGTACCCTGTCAGGCTCCTCTGTCCATGGGATTCTCCAGGCAAGAATATGGGCGAGCATTGCCATGCCCTCCTCCAGGGGATCTTCCCCACCCAGGGATTGAACCCACATCTCCTGTAGTTCCTGCACTGCAGGCAGATTCTTTACCACTGATCTACTGCTGCTGCTGCTGCTGCTAAGTCGCTTCAGTCGTGTCTGACTCTGTGCGATCCCAGAGATGGCAGCCCACCAGGCTCCCCTATCCCTGGGATTCTCCAGGCAAGAACACTGGAGTGGGTTGCCATTTCCTTCTCCAGTGCATGAAAGTGAAAAGTGAAAGTGAAGTCGCTTAGTTGTGTCCGACTCCTAGCGATCCCATGGACTGCAGCCCACCAGGCTCCTCCGTCCATGGGATTTCCCAGGCAAGAGTACTGGAGTGGGGTGCCATTGCCTTCTCCAACTGATCCACTGGGGAAGCTCAATTCATAAGCACTTTATCCTTTTCCCTCAATTTCTTGGTGCCTCCCACCACCCTGTTTGGATTATATGAAACACTTATAAGAGTAATTATAAAAGATATAAATAGTAGTTCCCCAAGAAACTATTAAATCAAAGTGACACATTTTCTTTTACATATTTTCCACCAAATGCTAAACAATTAAATTTGCTGTAAAGTGAACTAAGAAAGTTGTCAGTCACAAAGCCACATTCATTCATCAACATTTTTAGGGATTTACAGAACCAATAGTGCTCAGACTCAGAAGGCCCTAACGATTATTAGGAAAGATACTTCAGAATTCTCTTTGCATTAGATTTTAATGTTATGGCCACCAACATTTTAAAGGCTAGTTGTACACCTGAACTAAAACATTAGTGAATTTTTTCCATTTAAAATGTGTTTCTATTTCAAATAATTAGTCCGTTTAGATGAAAAAGTCGCTCAGTCATGTCTGACTTTTTGTGACCCCATGGATTATACAGTCCATGGAATTCTCCAGGCCAGAATACTGGAGTGGGATAGAATCCTCCCACAATACGGGAGACCTGGGTTTGATCCCTGGGTTGGGAAGATACCCTGGAGAAGGGAAAAGCTACCCACTCCAGTATTCCGGCCTGAAGAATTCCATGGACTGTATAGTCCATGGGGTCACAAAAAGTCAGACATGACTGAGCGACTTTCACTTCATTTCACTTCACTTAGACGAAAAAAGAAAGCAGAAAACAATAGCAAGTTTCTTTGAACAAGATCCATATTGGTATTTCAATCATAACATCATTTTAAGTGACAATTTTTTGCATTTTTTCATTTCATAGTCAAATCAAATAAACATAAGAATTTCACTTACTCATTAGTGCACAGTGCAACTAATCATGAAACTAGAAAATAAAAAGGAACACATTTTTGACCAAAACCATTATATTAAGGCACTGACTAATTAAATCCTTGACAGAATCTTTCTCTTCCCCTCATTCCCAACGCAAACCCTTCCACAGACTGGCTCCAGAAAACAAGTGGATAAAAAAGCCTTTTTTACCAGAATGTCAGATAATTTATGACTCACGGTGATTGGTCATAATATATCGCCTTGAATGTGAAGGGAGGCACATGCCAGAGATGAAGCAAACAGTGTATTTCATAAAGTAGCAAAGGCATAAATTTAGACTTGAAGTAATAGGGACAATAAAAAGTCATCATCCGGGTCTGCAGTGTAAGTGTTACAGTGCTTATGAAATGTGCTGTAATCCCAGCAGCATAGTGACAGATGAAACAATGAATGGTGCCTGCACGGGGCCACAGGATCCTAGCGCACCATACTCCTGACTACCACCAGGTGGATGACGTGCTCCTAACACACCCACTAAATTCAGTTCATAGGATGTGGGACACACTTCCTGGTGAAAGTGGTCCAGGAAGCAGGGTGTTGTGCTGCGTACACATTTGCAAAACTGTTAACGGAACTGTTAGTGATCTAGGATAAATGTTTGCTTGTTCTGTGTGAAGCCCAAACCTTTGTCCAAACGGGGACATGTTTTTCTCAGATATTTCAACTCATCGCTCCAAGCTGGCCCAGGTGCAGAAAGCTGGCATGGCCACATTTTGGTTATTCCGGTGCAATGACAGGATTTGGAGGGTGGTCTTGCAGTGCTGCTGAAAGGTGAGAGGTATCTGACAGACTAGTGGGTGGGCCGTTTCATTCCCGTAGAGAGTTACAGAAAACGAGAACCTGAAAGGTAAGTTCTGTATACTCACTTGCTGCTTATGGTGTTGGCAAGTACCCAGACATTACACATACTCTTTAGAGCTGCTTTTCAGAGAAAACAAAGTAAAAACACAAAAGACTAAAATGTATGTGGAGAGAGAGAAACATTAAAATTACTCTTGCTATTGCTTATAATCAGAATCCTGTCCTATGCCTAAGTTACTTCCTGACCCACTAAGTTTCCATCCATTTCTTAAATTAATATTCAGAGCAGTACGCATTTTCCTCTGATCTGTTCTTATGAGCAAAAGAGTCCTAATAGTGTTGTGGTTTCAGGGACATAGGGAAAGTGCTTAGCACATCCCCTCCAAAATTCCTCCAGCCAGCTGACTAATTCCTGAAATGCCACAATCAGTAATTAACTGCTTTGTCAAATGTTTATTTACTGCTGCTGCTAAGTCAGGTCAGTCATGTCCGACTCTGTGCGACCCCATAGATGACAGCCCACCAGGCTCCCCCGTCCCTGGGATTCTCCAGGCAAGAACACTGGAGTGGGTTGCCATTTCCTTCTCCAGTTTATTTACTGATGGCATATAAATTTTAAAATAAATATCAGTTTAGCCTTACCAGTCATTTTCAACCATATAAACAGGTTGATAAAATTCTATCCTTGAGAGCAGGTGAGAAGGAGGACACATGAAGCCTACATATAACACACTGCACGGAGGATGCTTGGGGGAGGACAGAAAACACCCACGTAGAGAGTACTTAGAGAAGTAAGGTAGAGAAATGTGCATCTCATGGATCCTCTATGATCCCGAATTCCTTTCTGCAGACCCTGTAGCTTATTCTTTGGTTGCATGCTAGGCATTGTGAATGTCTCTGAAGATTCTAGCAGATTTAACAAGGAACTAAAAGAATGAACTTCAGGAATGGGTTTGCTGAATTCCCTCTTCTCAGTGAGGCCAAACCAAAGCTACAGTTCAACAGGAGGAATGAAAATAAATAAATAATTATATAAATTGGCCTTTTGAATATGGCAGATTATATGTCTATTACCCCCTTATGACATTAATAAATTGTGACGATGTGGGTGAAACCTAAAAGTCTACAATTCTTCCTCCAAAATCCTCAAGATGGAAGGGTCAAAACATAGTATTGTACATCTATCAGATATGTGGGACTTGGATGGCTATTTATTATCAAAGTGTAATTTCTACCGTGAAGTTTGATTTTTTAGTTCTTTTTGTATAAGAACCAAGAATAAAGTGATTGTAGACTTTACCATAAATGTTTCGCCTATCAATTGTGGACTGGGATGATCAAGAACTGCTTCTACAACATTTCTCTGTAGCATAAGCTGTTCCAAGTTTAAGATATATGTGTCAAGGGGAGGAAGTGGTGTGAGTGGATGATATTTATGCTTTATTCAAAGTTTCTTAGCCAAGCACTTGCCAAAGCCGGAGTGAATGAGGCTGGGAAGACGGCTTTTCTTCCACTGCTCTTCCCTGATCAGTATCTCAGGCAGAGCACTACTCCTAAGTTAAGATTCCATTATCATTCAAGTGCAAGTGAGGAGGCTTGAAAAGAAATGATGGACAGCATCAGCTTGCTACCTTCTTTCTCCACACTAATTGCCTTCAAGATCCTGCCTCTTTTATGTTTAAATGTAATTTCCTTCTTCCCTGCTATGCATAGGCATCATTATCTTTCAAGTTCCTGTCCCTGGTCACAAGAACTTATCAAGAGAGTTGCCCACTCTCCTTCTAGTCCAGCCTTTTGTTTAGAATAACTATTCTCATTTCACCTGACTAATGACGGAGTTATTGTTTTCACATATCCTACGCATCTTCAGCACTAGACCCTCAATTTATTTCTTGACGTTGCTTCTTCAGATAATGTATGCCCACTTCAAACTGAAGCTGAGCTCCTAATATTCTCCTTAAAACTGGCTTCTTTCCAGTCTTCTCTCTCCCACAGCCAAGGAGACTCAAAATTCTGAGGCATCAATGACTCCAGGAACTACTTTTCCTCCAAAATAAGGAGCAGTGAGCAAGACCTTCCAGTTCTTTATTTGGAAAACAACTCTTTTCTTTTCCAACTTATTTCCGAAACTCACAGCCTTCTCCAGCCATACCTGATCTACTGGAGCACTCTTGTAAGAGAGAACACCCTACCCCATCTTCACCAAGTCCAACAACACATCAGTCAATGAATCTTACTGAAATAACTTTCCATCTTACCCTTGCTCTGTTTAGAACACTATAGTGTTGCCAAGAATTAGAAATTATGTATGTACTTTTTAATCTGCTTTCAGAGCCTCAGTAACACAGACCCAATTTGCTTTTCCATTTTTATTTTTCAATCCTCTGCTCCAACATGTCTAAAGATACATTGGTCCCAGTACATCATTTAAACTTATCAGCATCTCCCCAACCCCTTTCATTTTCATTCTGCTCATCTGCTTCAAATCTGACTTCACTCACTCATTAAAGTTCAAGTTTCACTTATCCATGAAGGCTACTGCTTACACTCATACCACTTGGATCATGTTTCTAAGTGTTCTGGATATAGAGATACAGAACATACACTGGTCATTGGTACAATGTTGTCATTGGTACAATGGCCACTCTAGTTACCCACCAGCCTCCTGAATCTCAAGAGTAGCCTCTCATATTGGCCTCAGGACAGATGCACAGGAAAGCCCAAGTGTTAAACCAATACATGGCCACTGTGAAAAAAAATGTAGAAAATTATGGTGGATCATTGTGTAAACTCTATCTGCTAAAAATCAAAATGAGGCCTTGGGACTTCTCTGGTGGTCCAGTAGCTGAGACTCAGTGATCCCAGTGCAGGGAGCACAGGTCTGATCCCTGCTCAGGAACTAGATCCCACATGCCCCAACACAAAGATCCTGCACGCTACAGCAAAGACATGCAATGAAGATCACAAATCCTGAGTGCCGCAACCTAGACCCTGCACGGTCAAAATAAATAAAAATAAATATTAAAAACAAAAGATGAGGTCTCTTTATGGGGAGAAATGAGCACAAGCCCTAGAATATGGTATACAGCTATTGATCTAGAACCAGAAGAGAAAATACATACAGGGACAATGGTATGTGATTATAATCTTGTGTCAAGACTGATCAATTCTCTGACTGTATGTCATAATTCAATTTTCAAAAATTTCAGTCATCTCATTTCTCATAGGGTATTACATTGTTCCACTATAGTAATGGCATCACATTGCTTGGACTTGGAAAGGAGGCAGCAAGTACTCTATATACCTTGTATTAACACTTATGTTCTAAATTCAGGAAATAATTATAGCCAGAGTCTTTAAAAAAAAAAAGATAGAAAACAGATGGAAGGATATTTGGAGAAGGATGTGAAAGGGTTTGGAGTGTGAGAAAATTGATTCTTAGGTATTGATCACTCACCACAACATCCTCACTAAAGAATATGCTCCCAATGAACAGGCAGATATAAGTTGGCCTCTATCAGTTCAGTTCAGTTCAGTCATTCAGTCATGTCTGACTCTTTGCGACCCAATGGACTGCAGCATGCCAGGCCTCCCTGTCCATCACCAACACCTGGGGTTTACTCAAACTTATGACCATTGAGTTGATGATGCCATCCAACCATCTCATCCCCTGTTGTCCCCTTCTCCTCCCACCTACAATCTTTCCCAGCATCACGGTCTTTTCAAATGAGTCAGATCATCACATCAGATAGCCAGAGTATTGGAGTTTCAGCTTCAGCATCAGTTCTTGCAATGAATATTCAGAACTGATTTGCTTTAGGATGAACTGGTTGGATCTCCTTTCAGTCCAAGGGACTCTCAAGAGTCTTATCCAACACCACAGTTCAAAAGCATGACATATTCTGCATATAAGTTAAATAAGCAGGGTGACAGTATACAGCCTTGATGTACTCCTTTCCTTGTTTGGAATCAGTCTGTTGTTCCATGTCCAGTTCTAACTGTTGCTTCCTGACCTGCATATAGGTTTCTCAAGAGGCAGGTCAGGTGGTCTGGTATTCCCATCTCTTTCAGAATTTTCCACAGTTCGTTGTGATCCACACAGTCAAAGGCTTTGGTGTCGTCAATAAAGCAGAAGTAGATGTTTTCCTGGAACTCTCTTGCTTTTTCGATGATCCAGTGGATGTTAGCAATTTGATCTCTGGTTCCTCTGCCTTTTCTAAATCCAGCTTGAACATCTGGAAGTTCATGGTTCCCATACTGTTGAAGCCTGGCTTGGAAAATTTTGAGCATTACTTTGCTCACATGCGAGATGAGTGCAATTGTGCGGTAGTTTGAACATTCTTTGGCATTGTCTTTCTTAGGGATTGGAATGAAAACTGACCTTTTCCAGTGGCCTCTGCTGAGTTTTCCAAATTTGCTGGCATATTGAGTACTACACTTTCACAGCATCATCTTTTAGGATTTAAAATAGCTCAACTGGAATTCCATTACCTCCACTAGCTTTGTTCATAGTGATGTTTCCTAAGGCCCACTTGACTTTGCATTCCAGGATATCTGGCTCAGGTGAATGATCAAACCATTGTGGGTATCTGGTTCATGAAGATCTATTTTGTATAGTTTTTCTGTGTATTCTTGCCACCTCTTCTTAATATCTTCTGCTTCTGTTAGGTTCATACCATTTCTGTCCTTTATTGTGCCCATCTTTGCATGAAATGTTCCCTTGGTATCTCTAATTTTATTGAGGAGATCTCTAGTCTTTCCCATTCTATTGTTTTCCTCTATTTCTTTGCATTGATCATTGAGGAAGGCTTTTGTATCTCTCCTTGTTATTCTTTGGAACTCTGCATTCAAATGGGTATATCTTTCCTTTTCTCCTTTGCCATTAGCTTATCTTCTTTTCTCAGCTATTTGTAAGGCCTCCTCAGACAACCATTTTGCCTTTTTGCCTTTCTTTTTCTTGATACCTGGAGTAAGATGCAAATTTGTCCTTGGAGTACAAAATGAGGCAGATCAAAGGCTAACAGAGTTCTGCCAAGAGAAAGCACTGTTCATAGCAAACAGCATTTTCCAACAACACAAGAGAGGACTCTACACGTGGGCATCACCAGATGGTCAGTACCAAAATCAGATTGATTATGTTCTTTGCAGCCAAAGATGGAGAAGCTCTATACAGTCAGCAAAAACAAGACTGGGATCTGACTGTGGCTCTGACCATGAACTCCTTATTGCCAAATTCAGACTTAAATTGAAGAAAATAGGCAAAACCACTAGACCATTCAGGTATGACCTAAATCAAATCCCTTACAATTATATAGTGGAAGTGACAAGTAGATTCAAGGGATTAGATCTGATAGAGTGCCTGAAGAACTATGGATGGAGATGTGTGACATTGTACAGGAGGCAGTGATCAAGACCATCCCTAAGAAATAGGTCTCCTGTTTGGTTCCTGTCTATTCCATCTCTGAGAGGAGCCAAAAGTTTCAGCTAAATTGCTGTTATTACAAGGGTGAATGCTGGTTTCAGGCAAGAAATACCTCAACTTAGATCAGGTAGAGAGAGACTTCTGCTCTGCTAGGTAGGCCTATACCCATGCACAGCAAGAAGTTACAGAAGAAAGAGACCCCCACCCCAATTCCCATGAAGTATCTTGAGTTTGAAGTCTCTTGGAGGAGAGTTGTTAGGGGAAGCACACTGACTGAAACCGCCCACCCTGGCCAGGCATCATAGTAACCATTTGCATGAGTTGTTTTATGACAGGAGGTCCTAGTAAGGAACACAGAACTAATAAACCACCACCAGCCGGAAGAGTTCGAGAAAGATCAAAAGAATACACCACATGTCTGATGACCTCTGAGAATCCTCACTAGCATCCATCTTGGCTGAACAAGGCATGAACCACCAGGAAGGACTCTAGGTCAGGTAATCTAATCCCATCACCATAAAACCTGAGAGTGCCAGCCACATGGAGGAGCAGTTCTCCTGGGTTCCATTACCCTACTGCTCTCAGCCCAAGGGCCCTTTCCTAAAAAAATCTCTTGCTTTGCCAGCACATATGTCTCCTTGGACAATTCAGTTTCAGGCCCTGGAAGGGGTTCCTTTCTACAACAAAATGACTGTCCAAGACAAAAATTAGAGACTCCTATGGACTGCAAGGAGATCCAACCAGTCCATTCTAAAGGAGATCAGCCCTGGGTGTTCTTTGGAAGGAATGATGCTAAAGCTGAAACTCCAATACTTTGGCCACCTCATGCAAAGATTTGACTCATTGGAAAAGACTCTGATGCTGGGAGAGATTGGGGGCAGGAGGAAAAGGGGACAACAGAGGATGAGATGGCTGGATGGCATCACCGACTCGATGGACATGAGTTTGAGTGAACTCCGGGAGATGGTGATGGACAGGGAGGCCTGGCATGCTGCGATTCATGGGGTCGCAAAGAGTCAGTTGGACATGACTGAGCGACTGAACTGAACTGATACAAATGATCAAAGGGTAAAATTGATTTACTTTTACAGCTACATTAGTTCACTCTTTCAGGTATCACCTCAGTGTAACTGAGGAGTATATTCTGATTGGCATAAGCCAATCATCTCCTCATTCCCAAATCTATACAACTTCATTTTAATTTCCTGTTTGAGCAGGTGCATTCAAAGTATGTAAGCCTTTCTGTTGAAGACATTGACATTTTTTTTCCTGTAGTCAAATTAACAAGATTTTTTTTAAAGAACTTAGTATTGTTACTTGAGCTATTTACATTGTAATTTTCTCTATGAGAGCTTATTAGGATTTTTAGTAATATAGTTGACCTCTAAACTCTGTCCTGTCTACATTTCAAGTTCGTAAATCTTATAATTGTGTAGCTAAACCCAGCAATGTTCTTAAAGGTCCTCAATCAATCAGTAAAATAATTTCTAATTGTGATGAAAGTTTTGTGAATTCTGATAGTTACAGTATGATGAGCTTGCCTGCAGAGTATTAATTAATATACATGTTACTTTGGTAGTTTAGAGCCTACTTGTCCTGAATAATACTTTATTTGATTAGAACAAGAACTAATTTGCAAAACAAACACAGCTATATCAAAGACTATGAATATGTGTGAAGTTTTCTGCTTTAGAATAAAGAGCCTGGCAACTAGCTCTGTGACATCCAAAGACAATTCAAGCTAACTAAAAGTTCTGGAGACTTGAAAGGTGTGACCAAAGACTGAATCAGAGTTGGGAAAGTATTTAAACTATTGAAATGAAGAAGCTTATATTACAGACAAAAGAGGGAAATATGAAAAGAATATTTGTCTTTGAATTTAAGTGTTTTTGACGTGGGAAGCAGTCTATCTGCATCTCATTGTTAGCCATTCAGTTTTTAAAGAGAGCTTTAGAAAAACAAGAAAAAAAAAATAAACTTTTTTCCTGAAAATTAAATTAAAACATAATTTTCTCCTCAAGTTACTCACTTGCTTTTCATATGACAAAAGTGATATTGTTTTGAAGATTATTTTAACTAATATTAAAAATATCTCAACAAAGAATATCACATCTAATTTTCCATTTTAAAAAAGATGTCAGGCTTAGCTGTTTAAAAAAAAGTGTAATTATCCTCAAGTATCAAGCTGACACTTCAATGTTGTTGTTTTGTTCACTGTCAGGTAACCTATCCTTACTCCACACATATTAGTATGCTAATTATGTGGCACATTTCACCCACGTAACATGCTCAATTATTTAAAATGGATGATATTCATCATTACTATGCAGCTCTCTGTTGACTTTGTTATTGAAACTAGACTTGGACCAGTTCAGTTAAACTCTAGTGCTTGAGATCATCAAAGAGATTTCGGTGGTTAACGTAAACATTTCAAGTGTTTACCTATGGAATAAGCATAATACAAACTGAAATAATATAGCCTTCCATCAAATTATTAAAATCCACTATTTGATAGGATTTAAATAATGGACATATTATATGTTCCGGGTGGAAGCACACATTAGTACACTATTTTTGTAGAAATATCATAAATACCAAAAGCCATAAGATTGTTCAAGTCTTTTAACCTAGAAACCCACTTCTAGAATTTAGCCTAAGTCAATAACCAGAAATATTAAAAAAAAAATCATGTATTAGAACTTAAAGATAATATGATTTATAGTTTTAAAAATTTGGAAATGATCCAAAGCTTGAATAATATACAGTTGATCAAATTAGTTATAAAATACCCATTACTGTCATTCAGTCACTCAGTCATGTCAGACTTTTTGCAACCCCATGAATGGCAGCACACCAGGCTTCCCTGTCCTTCACTGTCTCCCGGAATTTGCTCAAACTCATTTCCATTGAGTTGATGATGCCATCCAACTATCTCATCCTCTGTCTCCCCCTTCTCCTCCAGCCCTCAATCCTTCCCAGCATCAGAGTCTTTTACAATGAGTTGGCTCTTCGCATCAGGTGGCCAAAGTATTGGAGCTTCAGCTTCAGCATCAGTCCTTCCAATTCAGGGTTGACTTGCTTTAGGATGGGTTGGTTTGATCTCTTTGCTGTCTAAGGGACTCTCAAGTGTCTTCTCCAGCACCACAGTTTGAAAGCATCAGTTCGTCGACAATCAGTCTTCTTTATAGTTAACTCTCACATCCGTACATGACTACTAGAAAAACCATAGCTTTGACTATATGGATCTTTGTCAGCTAAGTAATGTCTCTGCCTTTTAATATGCTGTCTAGGTTTGTCATAGCTTCCCACATGGCACTAGTGGTAAAGAACATGCCTGCCAATGCAGGTTGAACATAAGAGACACCGGTTCAATCCCTGGGTTGGGAAGATCCCCTGGAGGAGGGCACAGCAACCCACTCCAGTATTGTTGCCTGGAGAATCCTATGGAAAGAGGAGCCTGGAGGGCTACAGTCCATGGGCTCACTAAGAGTCAGACACGACTAAAGTGACTTAGCACACACAGGCTTTCTTTAGTCTTCTAGGCTTTGGTTATTTTTAGCTTGAAATAATCTGCATGCCAAAGAGGCACATTTTGGGGTGGCAAATTTTATTCCCTCACAACACTGTTGTAGTAAGGATTGCAAAATGTGACTCCAACAACAAGTTACATATGCAGAGATAATATAAATTTCTATTTTGTGTATTTGTTATCAATCTTCCCCCATTAACCTTCTCCTGCTTATGAGCAGGAAAATACATAACAATGTTGTATCTGTTATTAACCTTAAATATAATAATTTAACAAGTTTCTTTGGTCATTTTTGTCTCTTTAAAAAATGTTATGTGTCTCAGATTTCTTTGACTTTTGCCCTCCCCTAACCATTCTGCCAGATGAACCCATGACTTCTGACTCCTCAGTACCCTTTGGGTACTGAGGCTTATTAACCAGTGTGGGGAGGAAAATTTTTTTCCTCCTTCTCTTCTAGGTTCTTTGGTGGGTGTAGTAATTAAGTTGATATAAGACAGATTAAGAGGAGGAAAAAACCTAAAAGTTGAATAACATGTATACCTCTTGTATGCATGGGAGGTACACAGGAAAACTGAATTACTCTCTGAAATGGCAGAAGTCATCACTTTAAATACTATCTTCAGCTAAAGACAAATGAAGATGTGGGAGGTGGAGAGTCATTTATGAGAGGCTACCAGGAAAAACACAGTGAACAAGGGCAAAGTTGTTATGTAGGTTTAAGTCCTAGCTTTCTCTATTGATGAGTTTCTAGGGATTTGAATATCCTCCTCTTTCTGCCATTGTGAGAGAGAAGCTCTTCCTTTATAAATGAAGATTTTCATTATACATGCAAGTGTCTCTTACAAAGTGTTCCTTGTACTCAGATTTCAGGGTTCCTCCTGTACCATTCCTTAAAACTGGTCAGCCTAAAATGATCTTTTGCCTAGGAGACATATCTTTGGGTTGGAAATTCTGTTCCTCTTCCCCAGCAAAGTCAAGATTCATGGAGATTTTTGTGAGTCATTAAATGCAATTGAGAGATGCATCTGCCACAGCAAATTAGACTGGGTGACTTTAAATTAATTTTCTCATACTGGAGCTCCAATATCAAAGTGACAGCTTGGATGATTCCTTCTGAAGTTTCTCTCCTTGGCTTGTAGAAGGCCATCTTCATTCGGCCTTCTCTCCTTGTGTATCTATATCCTAATCTCTTCTTATAAGGAAACCAGTCACTTGGATTAAGACCCTCCCATATGATCTTATTTTTACCTTAATTACTTCTTTAAAGGCTCTATCTCCAAATACAATTATATTCTGAGGTACTGGCTTTTAGAACATCAATATATGAATTCAGGGGAGACAAAATTCAGCACATAGTAGCCATAGATCTATGTATTCAGTAAATGGGATGCAGGATACATGTTTTTCAGTGGTTCAGAGCATATTTCAGTCAGGCAGGCAGTTCAGTCTCTCAGTCGTGTCCAACTCTTTGTGACCCCATGAATCGCAGCACGCCAGGCCTCCCTGTCCATCACCAACTCCCAGAGTTCACTCAGACTCACATCCATCGAGTCAGTAATGCCATCCAGGCATCTCATCCTCTGTCATCCCCTTCTTCTCCTGCCCCCAATCCCTCTCAGCATCAGAGTCTTTTCCAATGAGTCAACTCTTCGCATGAGGTGGCCAAAGTACTGGAGTTTCAGCTTTAGCATCATTCCTTCCAAAGAACACCCAGGGCTGATCTCCTTCAGAATGGACTGGTTGGATCTCCTTGCAGTCCAAGGGACTCTCAAGAGTCTTCTCCAACACCACAGTTCAAAAGCATCAATTCTTCAGCGCTCAGCCTTCTTCACAGTCCAACTCTCACATCCATACATGAGCACAGGAAAAACCATAGTGTTGACTAGACGAACCTTTGTTGGCAAAGTAATGTCTCTGCTTTTGAATATGCTGTCTAGGTTGGTCATAACTTTCCTTCCAAGAAGTAAGCATCCTTTAATTTCATGGCTGCAGTCACCATCTGCAGTGATTTTGGAGCCCAAAAAAATAAAATCTGACACTGTTTCCAGAGGAGCAACCCCACGTCCAAGGAGCGGTGGCTGCAGAGGTGCAGGAGGGCCTAGAGGAGCTATCCCATGTTGAAGATCAGAAGGGCGGCAGTGAGGAGATACCCCTCGTCCAAGGTAAGGAGCAGCGGCTGTGTTTTGCTGGAGCAACTGTGAAGAGATACCCACGCCCAAGGTAAGAGAAACCCAAGTAAGACGGTAGGTGTTGCAAGAGGGCATCAAAGGGCAGACACACTAAAACCATAATCACAGAAAACTAGCCAATCTAATCACACTAGGACCACAGCCTTGTCTAACTCAATGAAACTAAGTCATGCCTGTGGGGCAACCCAAGACGGGCAGGTCATGGTGGAGAGATCTGACAGAATGTGGTCCACTGGAGAAGGGAATGGCAAACCACTTCAGTATTCTTGCCTTGAGAACCCCATGAACAGTATGAAAAGGCAAAATGATAGGATACTGAAAGAGGAACTCCCCAGGTCAGTAGGTGCCCAATATGCTACTGGATATCAGTGGAGAAATAACTCCAGAAAGAATGAAGGGATGGAGCCAAAGCAAAAAGAATACCCAGTTGTGGATGTGACTGGTAATAGAAGCAAGGTCCGATGCTATAAAGAGCAATATCGCATAGGAATCTGGAATGTCAGGTCCATGAATCAAGGCAAATTGGAAGTGGTCAAACAGGAAATTGCAAGAGTGAACATCAACATTCTAGGAATCAGTGAACTAAAATGGACTGGAATGGGTGAATTTAACTCAGATGACCATTATAGCTACTACTGTGGGCAGGAATCCCTCAAAAGAAATGGAGTAGCTATCATGGTAAACAAAAGAGTCCGAAATGCAGTACTTGGATGCAATCTCAAAAAAGACAGAATGATCTCTGTTCGTTTCCAAGGCAAACCATTCAATATCACAGTAATCCAAGTCTATGCCCCAACCAGTAACACTGAAGAAGCTGAAGTTGAACGGTTCTATGAAGACCTACAAGACCTTTTAGAACTAACACCCAAAAAGGATGTCCTTTTCCTTATAGGGGACTGGAATGCAAAAGTAGGAAGTCAAGAAACACCTGGAGTAACAGGAAAATTTGGCCTTGGAATACAGAATGAAGCAGGGCAAAGACTAATAGAGTTTTGCCAAGAAAATGCACTGGTCATAGCCAACACCCTCTTCCAACAACACAAGAGAAGACTCTACACATGAACATCACCAGATGGTCAACACCGAAATCAGATTGATTATATTCTTTGCAGCCAAAGATGGAGAAGCTCTATACAGTCAGCAAAAACAAGACCAGGAGCTGACTGTGGCTCAGATCATGAACTCCTTATTACCAAATTCAGACTTAGATTGAAGAAAGTGGTGAAAACCACTAGACCATTCAGGTATGACCTAAATCAAATCCCTTATGATTATATAGTGGAAGTGAGAAATAGATAAGGACCTAGATTGATAGATAGAGTGCCTGATGAACTATGGACTGAGGTTCGTGACATTGTACAGGAGACAGGAATCAAGACCATCTCCGTGGAAAAGAAATGTGAAAAAGCAAAATGGCTGTCTGGGGAGGCCTTACAAATAGCTGTGAAAAGAAGAGAAGTGAAAAGCAAAGGAGAAAAGGAAAGCTATAAGCATCTGAATGCAGAGTTCCAAAGAATAGCAAGAAGAGATAAGAAAGCCTTCCTCAGAGCATATTTAGTACCATATAAAAATCTGTATGCAGGCCAAGAAGAAACAGTTAAAACAAAACATGGAACAACAGACTGGTTCCAAATTGGGAAAGGAATACAGTACATTAAAGCTGTGTATTGTCACCCTGCTTATTTAACTTATATGCAGAGTACATCGTGTGAAATGCCAGGCTGGATGAAGGACAAGCTGGAATCAAGATTGCAGGGAGAAACATCAATAACCTCAGATACGCAGATGACACCACCCTTATGGCGGAAAGTGAAGAAGAACTGAAGAGGCTCTTGATGAAAGTGAAGGAGGAGAATGAAAAAGCTGGCTTAAAACTCAACATTGAAAGAACGAAGATCATGGCATCTGGTCCCATCACTTCACGGCAAACAGATGGGGAAACAATGGAAACCATGAAAGACTTTATTTTCTGAGCTCCAAAATCACTACAGATGATGACTGCAGCCATGAAATTAAAAGACGCTTGCTCCTTGGAAGAAAAGCTATGATCAACCTAGATAGCATATTAAAAAGCAGAGACATTACTTTGCTGACAAAGGTCCATCCAGTCAAAGCTATGGTTTTTCTAGTAGTCATGTTATGAGACATGGATGTGAGAGTTGGACTATAAAGAAAGCTGAGTGCCAAAGAATTGATGCTTTTGAACTGTGGTGTTGGAGAAGACTTGAGAGTCCCTTGGACTGCAAGGAGATTGAAGTGTGGAGGGACATTCTCTGCTGCAGGAGTTAATGGCCCTATTGGAGTCTTTTTCCAAGCCTCTTGTAGCTGGTGATCAGAAGGCCTCTTTGGCCAGTCTTTCTCCATAGCTTTGCCCATGCAGGCACTTAAGAGGGCTCCCTAGCCTGGGGTCCTTCTCTGTTGTTCCTCAGATCAGGCACATAGAGGGGCCCCCCCTGGCTGGGGTCCTAGTCTATAAATGGACTTGTCGGGCACTTAAAGGGGCACCCTGGGTGGGGTCCTACTCTGTAGTTCAGGCATTTGATGGGCCAGCCTCTCTGTTCAGCTGCAGATGCTGGCCTGTGGAGGGGAGAGAGGCTATGGTGATGGCTCCACCCCCACATGACTCAGCAGTATCACCTTGCTTCCATGGCTGCCTGGCTTTCCTTCACAGGCATTTCCCCCTATAATCTCCTCCCTCACATCCCCTCAATCTGTCTTTCTACAATCAATAGCAGCCCTCACCCTGGGATTGCTCCACAATCCCTAAACTCTAGTTCCCAGCTGCTGCACCTTCCAGGGGACCAGCATTCCTGTTCGGGGTATGTATTACTGCGGCAAGGACTGTCTGATTCTCATTCTATTTAGGCTGCCACAGATCAGCTGTTTCACTCTCAGCCTTAAATGTTTCTCCTCTGACTCAGACAATTGCCCTGATGTGGGGATCGGACCCCTGCTTCAGTTCCCCCACCCACCGAGGGCAGTTCCAGTCCTACTAACACTCCTGTTTTTCCCCCTAGTTCCTTCATCCTACCGAGTTTTGGGTGGTTCTATAAATCCTTTTCCTCTGGTCAGGTACTCCTGTCTGCTCTCAGCTGGTGTTCTGTATGCACTTCTGGGTCTGAAGGTGTATTCCTGATCTATCCGTGGAGAGAGATGTACTCCACATCCACCTGCTCCTCCACGATCTTGTTCTCTCTTTAGCTTGTTGATATGTCACAATGGGCATATATATGGAGGCTCAAGGTCTAGTGAAAGTCAACTCTGCCATCTTGGACCTAGTTGGCTCTAACCAGTTTTCCTATGGCAGTGTCATTCCTAACAAAAACCATTTATCTAACTAACTGTAATCCAATTTTAGAAAATCCTGATCATGCATAACTCTTTTTAGTATTTTTTATAACTTCTTTTACTGAAAACACACTTCCTCCTTTCCTTAAGCAAACAAGAACTGATTCTTATATTACCAGTTTATAGATTGGTGAGCATAAATACCAGTAATAATTTCTAAAACCTCTGCTTTCTTAGAACATTTTTGAATGGCACCAAACATTATTCATTTATAGTCCCAAATCTCTTTAGTCTCTCTGTAAAAGGAAATTAGTATTTAGTAGTAAATGTTTCAAAATCTTATTTTATTTGGAAATGACCTAGCTATTCAATAGACTTCCAAAACTTAGTTTAGCACAACCCTTAGAAATTCAAGTTACCCCAATCCAGAGAGACTATTTTAGACAGACATTTCTAAAGCATAATTATTCTTAGTAGAGTTTATCTAAAAGCTCATATCTCATTTACATTTTTTAGAAGTTTCTTCACTCGAGGTAATTTCCTTGTTGACAAATTTATAACAGATATAATAATATTTAACTTATATTAAACTTAGGTACAATGAAAAAATTCTACTTAATGTTAATTACTCTAAGACATGTCTATATTAGTTAGATCAACAAACAAACATTATTAATAGCAGGTATTTAATACTGAATATTTCCCAGTTCACATGAACCTGGAATTCATTGTTTAATTTAGAATTATTTGATTTGCAAGTGCTTACTTTTCTTTAAGCGAATTAAATAGAGCTCATTTACAAATTAACTCAAAAATATTATCCAGAGACAAAGACATACTGAGACATATTCAGACAGACACAAGCAAGATCTAGCTTCATTTTATGAGCTTAGTCATGAATTAGATATTACAATACAAAATTTACTAGTTTATAAATAGCAGTTGAATAAATAAATTTTTTAAAGGCTTTTTCCCATTTTTCCTCAGTCTCAGGAGTTAGAGATGGTCTAGATAAGTGTTCCTGAGAGCCCTGGTCTCAAGGCACAGGGAAAGAAAATCAAGTTCTAAGAAAACGGCGGCAGGTCTAAACCAAACGGTGGCCAGACAAAGCAAAATGGCCACCACAAATCGCAGGAAGGAACACAGAGTATAAAACACACACATAGACTTGGCAGTCCTAATCAGACCCTCCCTTAAACACAAGATTACAGTCTCTCAGAAAACCTCCTAGAGACACAGAACTTCATATCTAACAGAGTAAATGAAAATACCTTAAGTCTTCAAAGATTTCAAAGTGAGAAAAGGAAGCCAGGTTGAAAGAAGAGGGGGGAGGAGGCAGGAGAAGAGGGCAAAAAGGGTGGGCTTACTGACATCTCCTGCCACCTGCAGATACCCAGGCATTATGAGACTTTACCCTGGGCCTCCAGAGAAGGGAGGACTGGAACTTGGCCCCACCAGAAACCAGACCAAAACAGAACCAGAGTTCAGTTTCTCTGCCAAGAGGAGATGACCAGTCTCCAATCCTCAGCTCAGGATAAGGCCCTTCAACCAGATTCCTGCATCTGGGACCAGGGGACTAGAAAAAAGGGGAAGGATAGGAAGGGTTAAGGAGAGGGAAAAGAGAAGGAAGGGGAGAGAGGTCAATAGAGTCTCTTGTTCCTTACAGAGTCAGGGTACTCTGGCAGTTGCCCACATCAGGAGGAGACCAGGGACGAAAGGGTCACAGGTGTGGCTGCTGGGTCTGGTCCGTTGGTGGGCAAGCTGGTCCCTGAGTACCCTGAGTGGTCAGGATGTCAGTCGCAGCAAAGAAGACTCCCTGCCAGAGTTACCATTTGTTGCAGGAAGATGGACCCCTTCCAGGGCCCAAAACTGGACTCTTGTCTAATATTCAGAAATAAATTGTTCAAGGAGACATATGTGCTGACAAAGCAAGAGATTTTATTGGGAAAGGGTCCCTAGGCTGAGAGCAGTAGGGTAATGGAACCCAGGAGAACTGCTCTGCCATGTGGCTGGCACCCTCAGGTTTTATGGTGATGGAATTAGTTTACCTGACCCAGAGTCCTTCCCAGTGGTTCATGCCTTGTTCAGCCAAGATGGATGCCAGTGAGGATTCTGGGAGGTGGTCGAACATGTGGTGTCTTCCTTCGATCTTTCTTGAACTCTTCCGGTTGGTGGTGGCTTATTAGTTCTGTGTTCCTTACCAGGACCTCCTCTTACAAAACAATTCATGCAAATGGTTACTATGATGCCTGGCCAGGGTGGGCGGTTTCAGTCAGTGTGCTTCCCCTAACAATTTGTTGATTTGTCATTCAACAAAATAGGAAATACAGGAAGTACTATTTTCCTAAAATGGGTAAATAAAGATAGAGCTGAGAAACAAGAATGTGTTTCAATTTATTGACTGTGTGGATCACAATAAACTGTGGAAAATTCTGAAAGAAATGGGAATACCAGACCACCTGATCTGCCTCTTGAGAAATTTGTATGCAGGTCAGGAAGCAACAGTTAGAACTGGACATGGAACAACAGACTAGCTCCAAATAGGAAAAGGAGTACGTCAAGGCTGTATATTGTCACCCTGTTTATTTAACTTATATGCAGAGTACATCATGAGAAACGCTGGACTAGAAGAAGCACAAGCTGGAATCAAGATTGGTGGGAGAAATCTCAATAACCTCAGATATGCAGATGACACCACCCTTATGGCAGAAAGTGAAGAGGAACTCAAAAGCCTCTTGATGAAAGTGAAAGTGGAGAGTGAAAAAGTTGGCTTAAAGCTCAACATTCAGAAAACAAAGATCATGGCATCCGGTCCCATCACTTCATAGGAAATAGATGGGGAAAGAGTGGAAACAGTGTCAGACTTTATTTTTCTGGGCTCCAAAATCACTGCAGATGGTGACTGCAGCCATGAAATTAAAAGACGCTTACTCCTTGGAAGGAAAGTTATGACCAACCTAGATAGTATATTCAAAAGCAGAGACATTACTTTGCCAACAAAGGTCCGTCTAGTCAAGGCTATGGTTTTTCTAGTGGTCATGTATGGATGTGAGAGTTGGACTGTGAAGAAGGCTGAGCGCCGAAGAATTGATGCTTTTGAACTGTGGTGTTGGAGAAGACTCTTGAGAGTCCCTTGGACTGCAAGGAGATCCAATAAGTCCATTCTGAAGGAGATCAGCCCTGGGTGTTCTTTGGAAGGAATGATGCTAAAGCTGAAACTCCAGTACTTTGGCCACCTCATGCGAAGAGTTGACTCCTTGGAAAAGACTCTGATGCTGGGAGGGATTGGGGGCAAGAGGAGAAGGGGATGACAGAGGATGAGATGGCTGGATGGCATTACTGACTCGATGGACGTGAGTCTGAGTGAACTCTGGGAGTTGGTGATGGACAGGGAGGCCTGGCGTGCTGCAGTTTATGGGGTCGCAAAGAGTCGGACACAACTGAGCGACTGATCTGATCTGATGTTGTTGATTTCAGTAGGCAGGGAAATATAAGGATCTTAAATTCTAAATAATCTCTAGTTCACACCAAGTTTTGGGTACAACCTATGGGAATCTGTAAGATCATTCAGGAAAATGACATGTCAGAGTTAGAAAAGTAGCTTGGCAGATAACAGTAATAATGAAATGAGTCAAGAAAGCATTGTCAATAAACAGAGATTAAAATTTAGCCACAAGAGGGCAGGAAGTAAAGCAGAAGACTTGTTATGGAAGCCAAAGAGCAGAAAGTGTCAAGAAGATAAAGTCTCAAATATCCTTAGAGGAAAATAAGCACTAAAAGTGTCCACAGGAGTTATTCATAGGAAACCAATAAATGCTACTTGGGTGAAGGGTTCTAGGGCATGGGGGAGGCACAAAGCTCAGCAGTACCCTGAGTTGATCAGTAAACAGAAGGAGAGAAAGCAAACAGGTGTGCATGCTGTCTGGTTTCTCTCACCCTGAAAAATCTTTGTTTCATAAGTTAAACCAATGAGAAAATTTACCTGTATTTCTCAGGAACACATGGAGGATAGCCTCACATCAGTTCAGTTCAGTTGCTCAGTCATGTCTGATTCTTTGCTACCCCATGGTAGCAAAGATGCAGCACGCCAGGCATCCCTGTCTATCATGAACTCCCAGAGCGTACCCAAACTCATGTCCATTGAGTCAGTAATGCCATCCAACCATCTCATCCTCTGTCATCCCCTTCTCCTCCCACCCTCAATCTTTCCCAGCATCAGGGTCTTTTCAGATGAGTCAGTTCTTCGCATCAGGTGGCCAAAGTATTGGAGTTTCAGCTTCAACATCATTCCTTTCAATAAATATTCAGAACTGATTTCCTTTAGGATGGACTGGTTGGATCTCCTTGCAGTCCAAGGGACGCTCAAGAGTCTTCTCCAATACCACAGTTCAAAAGCATCAATTCTTCAGCTCTCAACTGTCTTTATAGTCCAACTCTCATAGCCATACATGACTATTGGGAAAACCATAGCCTTGACTAGATGGACCTTTGTTGGTAAAGTAATGTCTCTGCTTTTTAATATGCTTTCTAGGTCCATCATAAGTTTCCTTCCAAGGAGTAAGCATCTTTTAATTTCATGACTGAAGTCACCATCTGCAGTGATTTTGGAGCCCAAAAAAATAGTCTGTCACTGTTTCCACTGTTTCTCTATCTATTTGCCATGAATTGATGGGACTGGATGCCATGATCTTAGTTTTCTGAATGTTGAGCTTTAAGCCAACTTTTTCACTCTCCACTTTCACTTTCATCAAGAGGCTTTTTAGTTCCTCTTCACTTTCTGCCATAAGGGTGGTGTCATCTGCATATCTGAGGTTATTGATATTTCTCCCAGCAATTTTGATTCCAGCTTGTGCTTCATCTGGCCCAGCGTTTCTCATGATGTACTCTGCATATAAGTTAAATAAGAGGGTGACAATATACAGCCTTGATGTACTCCTTTTCCTATTTGGAACCAGTCTGTTGTTCTGTGTCCAGTTCTAACTGTTGCTTCTTGACCTGCGTACAGATTTCTCAAGAGGCAGGTCAGGTGGTCTGGTATTCCTATCCCTTTAAGAATGTTCCACAGTTTATTGTGATCCACACAGTCAAAGGCTTTGGCATAGTCAGTAAAGCAGAAATAGATGTTTTTCTGGAACTCTCTTGCTTTTTTGATGATCCAGTGATGTTGGCAATTTGATCTCTGGTTTCTCTGTCTTTTCTAAAAGCAGCTTGAACATCTGGAAGTTCATGTTTCACGTATTGTTGAAGTCTGTCTTGGAGAATTTTGAGCATTACTTTATTAGCATTTGAGATGAGTGAAATTGTGCACTGGTTTGAGCATTCTTTGGCATTGCCTTTCTTAGGGATTGGAATGAAACTGACCTTTTCCAGTCCTGTGGCCACTGCTGAGTTTTCCAAATTTGCTGGCAGATTGAGTACAGCACTTTCACAGCATCATCTTTCAGGATTTGGAATAGCTCAACTGGAATTCCATCACCTCCTCTAGCTTTGTTCATAGTGATGCTTCCTGAGGCCCACTTGACTTCACATTCCAGGATGTCTGGCTCTAGGAGAGTGATCACACCATCATGATTATCTGGGTCGTGAAGATCTTTTTTGTACAGTTGTTCTATGTATTCTTGCCACCTCTTAATATCTTCTGCTTCTGTTACGTCCATACCATATCTGTCCTTTATTTAGCCCATCTTTGCATGAAATGTTCCCTTGGTATCTCATTTTCTTGAAGAGATCTCTATTCTTTCCCATTCTATTGTTTTCCTCTATTTCTTTGCACTGACCACTTAAGAGGTACAAATAAAACCTCACAAAAAAGGTATAAGGCCACTCATTTGCCTCAACACTTTTGAAGGACATTTAGGATGGAGTAGGGTTGGGGGGATGAGAATGATTTTTTAAGCATTTTCAGTGCACTGAACACTTCTCTTAACTTTTAGATAAATTATCTCATTTTAGCCTTACACTAGCAACTCTAATTTGGATAATTATACTTGAAATTTTACAGGTCAGGATTTAGGCTCATAAAGTAAAGTTCCCAAAGTGCATGACAAAGCAAACTGGAAAACCTAGGAGTGCAAGCCCCACCTGGCTGGTCCCAAAGCCATACACTTTTTAGCATGAATTATTCCTCACTTCCAACACATCCTTCTGCTACGGTCCAAGCCAGGCATAAGTTCACACACTATCCCTGGGCTAAGGATATATTGTCATATTTCCTAAAAGCCATCATCCCAAAGCTTTCTTCAGTGTAGATCCTCAACATTCTGTCCTTGAAGAATTTCAACTCATGATCTAAAGAATTTACCAATGTCCTTTATGTGTCCCCCTTCCCCAAAATTCAGAGGTAAACTTATGTCAAATGGGTCCTAAGAACACGCAGTAGTCTCACAAAGTTTCAGAATTTACAGAGTTCATTCAAATAATCATTTTTAAATGGTTTTTGCTTGTATTAATAACTTTGACACTAATAATGTAAGCTTTAAATAATGTAAATGCCTGCTTTTCCTGATTAGAAAATTATGATCATTGCTGGAAATAGAAGTTTTCTTAACTGATACCCTTAACAGACTTGCTGGATTAATCAGCACTCTTCATTTTCTCTGTAAAGCATACTGACTAAAGCCAGAGGATACTGAGCTTGCTCGTGGCTGGCAAACCTTTCTCTGACATATTTGCAATGTCTCCTCTCACTGGTTGATTTGTATGCTCACCAGAATAAGGTTATTTATTCACAAACTCATTTATGCCAGTTGTACCTATTAATGTGTTTATGGAGTGTAATTACATGTCACATAAACCAAGAAAATATGAGTATGAAAGGAGAGCTATTGAGTCTATAAAAATAATTTGAATTCTTTGGAAAGACTTGATAAAGACAAGTAATTAAAATTTGCTATTGAGTTAAGTGTGGGCATAATCACTTTTTTAATCATAATAATCTGTACTGATTGTTTCCAAACCTCTTTAAATCCTTACTAAAGAAGCCAAAGCAAAATAGTTTTTATGACAAGAAAAAAAAAAAAAAAAAAAAACTCCTATTAGCAGAACTTTAAAAAAAAAAAAAAAAAAAGCTGTACCTTTCAAGAAAAATCTAGGAAATAAATAAATATTTATAGGTTGAAAGTTTAAATAAAATGTAATATTTAGTACATGTATTTTTTTCTTTTGATTCTCTCCTTTAAATTATTAATAGTTGATCAGCTACCTAAAATAATCGTGTTTAATAAAAATCACCCATAATCCTACCAGCAACAATGTTAATTACAATTAGCATCACAGCACATTTCCTCAAATTCTGTTCTTTCCATTCATTCCACATGGATTAGGATTAGGTCATGGGGCTTCCCTGGTAGCTAAACTGATAAGAATCTGCCCGCAATGCAGGAGATCCCAGTTAGATTCCTGGGTTGGGAAAATCCCCTGGAAAAGGGATGGGCTACCCACTTCAGTATTCTTAGGCTTCCCTGGTGGCTCAGACGGTAAAGAATCTGACTGCAACGCAGGAGGCTTGGGTTTGATCCCTGGGTTGGGAAGATCCCCTGGAGGAGAGCATGGCAACCCACTCCAGTATTCTTGCCTAGAGAATCCTATGGACAAAGGAGCTTGGCAGGCTGCAGCCCACAGGGTCGCAAAGAGTCCAACACGACTGAGCAACTAAGCACAGCACAGTAAAAGATTAGTTCATACTGTACATTCAAGTTTGTAGCTCTCTCATTTACTGACAAGTTTATAGCAAACATTTTCCCCTATAAAAATCATTGTTTTTCTTTTCCAAATTAACTTTTAGTTTACAGTGTCCTATTACTATAAGTCTATCTCATATACAATAAAAATGCACAGCTCAATGACTTGCCATATTTATACATCCACATACCAAAAGCTTAAATCAAAATACAAAACATAACCGTCAGCATCCCTAGAAATTTCTCTCATCCTTCTCTCTAGACAATTATAACCACCACCACTTCAGAGGTATCAACTTGCTGATTTTTATTACCATAGAATGCTTTTGGCTGGACTTGAATTTCATATAAATGGAATATTTATTATACCGCACGGATTCTTTTGAGTCTGGCTTCTTTAGTTCAATCTAGCATTTTTAAGATTTGATCATGGTGTTGGATATGGTAGTTTGTTCCTTTTCATTAATGAGTAGTATTCTATTGTATGGGGCTTCCCTGGTGGCTCAGACAGTAAAGAATTTGCCTGCAGTGCGGGAGACCTGTGTTCAATCCCTGGGTTGGAAAGATCCTCTGGAGAAGGGAATGGCTACCCACTCCAGTATTGTTGCCTGGAGAATTCCATGGACAGGTGGGCCTGGTAGACTACAGTCCATGGCATTGCAAAGAGAATATACTATAGCTAATTTGCACTTTCTCCTATTGATGAACATGCAGTAGTTTCCAGCTTTTAAGGATGCTATATGAACACTCTTGTACAAGCCATATTGTGGACATATGTTTTCATTACTGAGTCACTGAGTGTAAACACAGTTACCTTTATAGAAATCACCAGTTTTTCAAAGTGATTATAGCATCTTACATCCTCACCAACAGAGTGGATTAGTTCCAATTATTCTCAGGTCCTCACCATCATTTTCAGAATTTTTTGTTTTATCCATTATCCATTCTTTTGGATGTGAAATGGTATCTCATTCTATTTTTGATTTGCATTTCACTGAAGAGTAATGATGTTAACTTCTTTTAGTGTCCTATAAACATATTTTCAGTAGCTGAGTTATTCTGTGTTGTGGATACAACTATATTCACCTTCTTAGCTAGGTCTTCCCTACCCACCTTACATAATTTCTCTCCAGCATCTTACTCCAGACAGAGTTACCTTAAATTATGTCATCTCTTATGAGACAAATAAGGCTATTTATTCTGAACATGCTATAGCAAGTAAGTCAGCTGCCATCACTTGCATTTGGGCAGAGACTCAAACAGGAAGGGTAGTGGAAAGGTTTTATAATGAAAAAAGGGAAGTCTTTGATGAAGGCTGTGAGAATGGGAAAGCTACAGGCAGTCTTACTAAAAGAGAAGCATCCCATGCAATTGGTTATGGATGCATATTTGGCTTTCTCTGCTTGGTGCTTAATTGGAAGGGGGGATTCGAAAGAAACCTATCAGTTATTAAGTTATTAATCAAGTCCTGGCCATTTGGAGCCTATTATTACAGGAGCCATCATTTAGCTTCCTGGACTGTCACTGGAGATAGCAATCTGGCTTCCTACAAGTCTGATTTATACCAGGCTGGCTTCCTGGGTTGTTTATTATAGATAAGGGGTTGGTTTTCTGGGTAGATTGCTGCAGGTTTTGAGGTCAAAGATTTATTTTTATATATGATCTGGCCATTGAATATTCAGCCTTTTCATGAATTCCCTGCCCTCTGCTATGGTTCTATGTCCTCCTCTCTTCCTTTGCTCATGGATATTGGCCAAAACAGCTTCTGATAAGTCCACTGACATTTCAAACTCAGCCCTACCTCCCAGTCTCTACACATGCCACTGGCATGGTTAACTCCTTCTCAGTCTTCGTGTCTCAGCATTAATGTAATTTCTTTAGACAGTCTTTCCCCAAAGAGTCTATTTAAAATCAGTTTGAACCATCCTACTTTGGTAACCATTAACCATTGTTGGTTTCTTTATTTCATTTACAGTTTTGTGATTATTCTTATTTCTTTTCCTGCTTTTATTTCGTCTGCCGGCTCCACTGAACTGTAAGTTTTTGGAAGCAAGATACAGTTTTTGCCATTATATTTCCAGTACCTAACAGAGTGCCTAGAACAGAATAGCCTTCAGTAGAAATGTGTTCAATGACCACTTTGTCTGACTCTCTCACTCTTCCTATCTTGCTTTTAAGACTAGCAAATTAGAAAGTTTTACATATGCTGTGACTTTTACAAGAATTAGAAATATCATGATGAAAATAATTATTAAACATTATCAAACCAGTATGGTTAATATCTTAAATTGGAGTTATTCTCATCCTTATGCAGCATATAGATCATTATTTTTTTAAATCCTATTCTTCAAATACTTTAATAGGATTATATTTCAAATATATGTAATGTATCAAAATTATTTTCTATATTGTGTTCCTTAATAAACTAATCCAAGATTTCCAATGGAACAACAAAAACCACTAACAGCAAAAACACTGTATAGAAGAAATAAATAAAATGCATTACAATTTACTTCCGATTTGTTACATTCTGTAAACTAATAAATTCTGAGCATACTGAAAATTGACAAAGGAGAGCAAATAGTGTAGTACTCTACAACACAAATAAATGGTAAAATCATGTACCTGTTCATTAGCAATTTTTTGAGAATTCAGAAGTCATGTCAACATCTTCTGGAGATTCACATTCATCTTTAATGATAGCAAGAGTATTAGCTCCTGCTTCATATGTATAAGTTTATGAATGAAGAAGGAGGCAGCCACTTTAATTACTTGGACACTAACCAAACATGAGTCTCCCTTATCAATTTACTTAATAATTAGAATCTCAAAAATGATTCCTTTTAAATTATTTTTTCACATCAAGCTGTCATTCTAAGAGAGAATGGTAAAACACTAGATTTTCCAGTTATAAATATCAATTAGGATACTACGCTTTCTTAAGTCTAGAAGTCAGGACACAGATGGATGGACAACAAACAGAGGCACTGAAAATGAGGGGCCTCTAAAAATCTGTTCCTGTCATTTCTTCTCCCTTCCTGGACTAACTGTGGACACGTGAGGGGGCATGTTATCCTTGCCAATTGACCCAAGTGACAAAATGTCCTTTGTAGCCTTTCAAGGTGTTAAGGATTAGACTAGGGAGGGGTGACACCGTTGCCTTTATCTTCACACCTTTTAAGACTAGGGAATCCATTCAGTGTGGCATGCAAATTCCAAAATGATGATTACCTTCAAAATATATGATAAACATATGCTAATGAGATAAGCCAACAAGGGCAAAAAATCCACTTTATAATGCAATCATAAGAGAAAGAGGTTTAAGTAGATATAAGGAAATTATCATAAATGTCAAGGTTCAAAAAATTATAATAAAAAAGATTGATGTGCTTTATACATGCTAAATCACTGATGGGGATTTATTATCTACACAATACTCCCAACCAACAGAAAAACAGGCTTAGCATATAGCAATAACTTTTGTAAAACATTACAATTTTACATTTTTCTCTCCTTTTATGCCGAGCTCATAAATTTAAAATATTCCTATGCATTAAAAGGATATCAAAACTTTTGAAGGAGGTGTGATAAGTATTTTGTTACTAATTGCATAAAAAAGAAGCAATTAGGTACTGGTTATTTTCATAAGCATAGCATCTATATCTCTCTCAGGAGTGAATACCAATATCTCCATTATCAAGACTACAGTGAAAACTCATATGAAATCAGTGTTTTCCAGGATAAAATTAAGTGCAGGGGAAAATGGCATTCACTTTATATTAAGAAATTTAAACAAAAATAAAAATATATATCATTTAAGCTTTCTTAGAAGAGGCCATAAAAATAACCTCAAAGGACTCAAACCAAAGCAAGAGGAGATTAGCTTGGAGGAGAAGCCATAATATTCTAGAGAGTTCAACAGATTTCTGGAAAATAGAAATTGAAGAAAAGGATGTTAACTGCTGAAAAGATAATAAAGTTAGGAATATGTCTAGGTGGAGGCTGCAATAAGAGTAGGATTTAGTCTCCTTTCTTTTCTCTAGGGTCCCCAAGCTCAGAAGGGGGAGTGAGAAGCAGATATTAAAATATGTGGGCTAAAGAGGAAAAACCCACACCATTTTCCTTTTCCCACCATGTGCAGAGTGACAGCAACCCATGGTGGTAATTTGCAATCCAAGCAAATATATCAGAGAAATCTTCTTTAAACAGCTTGAATAAATTGACTAGAAAAATTAAGACTTTGAGTTTGAGTGTTGATTCTGCATCATATTTTTATGAAAAAGAAGAAAATGTTCCAGAACCCTTGCATAGCATAAATCTTTAGACAAAAGGGGCCTTCTGAGTACCAAGCAGATTCAGCGAAGACAGACACATACCTTTTACTTCTAGATGATTGAAAACTAAAATTTATTCCAAGTTTGAGAAGAATAAATAAAATTATGATACATTTGAGGCCTGACTATACACCTAATTATGGATAGCCACTGATTCTGGCTCTTGCAGCCTGAGTCAAATTGAAGGTTCATTCTGCACATTGACAGCACAATGCCATGCTTGCCTTCTCTGATGTTGCACTGTAATATCCATATGTTGTGTGAAAGTACCCAAAAAAGAACTAATTTAAGGATAAAAATTATCCAGTCTTCAACTGACAAAGCCATTTCAATAGCCTGACAAGGACTATGCTGAGTTCACAGCACCAAGTCCAGAAATTCCCTTAGCTCTGTCGTTTGTAAGATGGAATTTAAATCCAGAGCACATAGGATCCTGGCCATAATGAATTCTAGCTCATATAAAAGTAAGTTTTCAAGCAAAGATAAAAAAAAATAGTTTCATGACAATTATCCAATTATAAACAGTCTTAGGCAATGAATTAGATGTTTTGTTTTAAAAGTCAAAATTCAAAGGTAAAGAAATAAGAGATCTTAAAAGTTTCCAAGGTAGAATTTGGGAGAAGAGATTGTACACAAAACAACCAACCAACAAAACCAATACTTAGGGTGGTATTAGATTCCTTATCCAGAAAACTTTATGCAAAAGACAATGGGGCAGTACTTTCAAAGATCCAAGGAAAATTATTTTGAACCAGGTTTTCAGACCAGTTATACTATCAATCAAATCTGAGAGCAAAGGCATTGTCACACGCCTAAAGGCTTATAAGTATTCTTGCCAAGACTGCTTCTGAGTTACTTGAGAACATATTGAAACAAGCAAACTCAGTCAAAATCAAGAAAGGGAATATGTGAGATCCAAAAAATGCTAGAACTTATGTAGAACTGCAATGAATATAATCATAATCTCCCAGTCTTCAAAGTGGAATAAAAATACAAAACACAATAATCAAGAATACCAAGAAAATAGCACCAAAAAAAAATCTTCAAAAAGAAAACTCATGGTATAAATACCATTCTGACAATAGAATGATTAAGAGACTGGAAGTGATATGGTGAATGGGCATTATTTTTCCTTCAACAAGAAGAAATGAAAGACAATTAGAAACTCCAGGGAAGCCCACATGCAAGCATGTGCAGACACACACACAGAGTAAAATATATGTGGCATGATTCTCAGGTTCTGATGGTGTGTAAAAAGATACCTCGTTTGCACCATAATGCTAGAAACATTGTTTTCCAGGTTGTACAAGGGTCATAATTTTGGATCAGTGAGAAAAATATAATCCTAGCCTATCATTCCAGAGAAGGCGATGGCACCCCATTCCAGTACTCTTGCCTGGAAAATCCCATGGACGAAGGAGCCTGGTGGGCTGCAGTCCATGGAGTCACAAAGAGTCAGACACGACTGAGCGACTTCCCTTTCACTTTTCCCTTTCCTGCATTGGAGAAGGAAATGGCAACCCACTCCAATGTTCTTGCCTGGAGAATCCCAGGGACGGCGGAGCCTGGTGGGCTGCCGTCTCTGGGGTCGCACAGAGTCGGACACGACT
Organism: Bos indicus x Bos taurus; assembly: GCF_003369695.1. Classification (NCBI taxonomy): domain Eukaryota; kingdom Metazoa; phylum Chordata; class Mammalia; order Artiodactyla; family Bovidae; genus Bos; species Bos indicus x Bos taurus. The sequence continues at coordinate 82,929,114 of NC_040082.1, forward strand.
GAAGTGACTTAGCAGCAGCAGCCTATCATTCAGCTTTGTGCAGAATAACATTTACACAGGAAAATAGTTAAATGCCATTTATTATCAACTCTTAGAATCAAACTATAGAGAAAGCACACACAATTAAGGATAGAAAACAGAATTTAAAGGCTATTATCCCTCATACCATAAAAAAAAAAAAAACTACAGCTGTCAACTGCTAGAAGGAAATTGGATGAGATAGGTGAAGACAATAGTAGAGGGGAAAAATCCCAACTTACTAAGAAGTCAAACTTGAAATTTAATAAAACAATAAATCGTTCTTTGAGTATATTATTTAAAACTACAGCATAATCAATAAAGTAAAAATAATAACTTAGAGTAAGGACTGGAAATAGTGCATAAAATTAACAAACTAAGAAAAAGTGAAATATTTTTATTATTTAGAGTTATATGATATTCTACCAGCTTCCCAGGTGGCACAGTGGTAAAGACCCCACCTGCCAAAGCAGGAGACACAAGCGACTTGGGTTGAATCCTTGGGTGGGGAAGATTCCCTGGAGTAGGAAATGGCAACCTGATCCAGTATTCTTGCCTGGAGAATTCCATAGACAGAGGAATCTGGTGGGCTACAGCCCATGGAGGTCACAAAAATTAGGATACAACTGAGCATACATGCATACAATATTCCACCACCTTAAGACTAAAGACCAAATAGCCAAATGGGGTATTATTGCTCTTATTTTCAAGCTACTGCATCAGATCCCTCGTGTACACAGCCTAACAGATTCTTAGCCTTACTTTATTTCCAGTCATGCCCACGGTAATTATTTTGTACAGGTCTCAGTTCATAACACTCTGATTGCCCCTTAAGTAAGTGCTGTGTGCTCTGCTTAGTCGCTCAGTTGTGTCTGACTCTTTGTAACCCAAGGACTGTAGCCTTCCAGGCTCCTCCGTCCATGGGATTCTCCAGGCAAGAATACTGGAGTGGGTTGCCATGTCCTCCTTCAGGGGATCTTCCCAACCCAGGGATCGAACCCAGGTCTCCCATCTCCTGCATTGAACGCAGATTCTTGACCGTCTGAGCCACCTACTGCCTCTAATGGCTTTTTCTTTATATTCTAGTGAATCTTTGATGTGGACGAAGAGCAGCATGTCAGTGGGAAGCCCCCCATGCATCAGTGTACAGCCTATAGAGTTTGGAATTCAATGGTCAAATGCTTCTCCAAGCCATTCTTGGGCAGATAATCCTGAGAAACATTCTACACACTTTTAAAATCTTTGTGTAACTGAGCTGCAGTTGCCCCCGTGGGGACCAACTCAATAACACTCCTTTACAGTAATTTGTCTTTCCTTTTTAATTTTTCCCACTCTCTCTGCACAATCACCTCTCAAATAAACTACCTTCCCAGAGGCCCTTTTCTCAGAATCAACTGACAAGGTATACACAGACTAAGATATCTCTTCTACATCCCTTTATTTTATTTGTTTACTTCCTACCATATGCATGCATTAATTTTATTTTAAAATTCTTATGAATATTCACATTATTTGTTATAGATCATGCATTCATTTCATACTTATCACAAGTGAAGAGTTTTAATTTCTCTTCTCCAGTTCATTGATAATTGTTACTATGCACTAGGCACTCACTGTGTGTTTAAAATGATTTCTCATGTTAAGAAAGATGCTACATCTAGAATCACAGAAGAGAATAACAATGAACTTACAAAATCCTAGTCAGTGGAGTATCAAACTGGGAAATACAAAGACAAGAAAAATACAATTTAGAACTGACAACATTCCCATGATGACTGAGCCTGAATCTCTTTCTTCTTTTTATAAAACAGCACAATAATGTTTACTTCTCAGGAAACCGAAATGAGTTTTTAATGATTTCAAGTATTTCTTGAAGCCTGAGTGCTGAGATTTCACAATGTATTATATATTTAAACTATTCAGTTCTCAAAAGCCTGAAGTAAATAGGAAGTGCTCTGAGCAAGGTATCAGAAGATAGGGATCCTTGATTTATCTTCACCTCATTTTTATTGTAATATTGATTACAGGAATTAAAACCTTCTGAACCTCAGTTTCCTCATTTTAAAGATAATGTTAAGTCTGCCGAATATCAGGAGTTCCTACTAAAGGTTAATAAGCAAATATGTGCAAAACTCTTAGGAAACTGTTAGTATCAATTATTTTGCAGAATCAGGCCATTACCATATCTCTGGGAAGAGGATGACAACCTCCATTAATAGAATGTCCAAACTGAAAAGTTTTGAGGCTGACTCCCCACAGGCAATTCGTGGGTGTTCTAAAGCCAGTTTCGTGAAAAACTTGCCCACGGCAGCCAGCAGAAGTACATCGTCTGTTGTCACATTGTTTAGAAAAAATATGGGTTACTTGCTAACACTTAAAGGAAGGCAACATAACTTTCATTTCCTTAGGACACACACCCAGAAAAGGTATTGCTGTATCAAATGGTAGTTCTTTTTTAAACTTTTTAGGAACCTCCACACTGCTTTCCATACTGGTTGCACCAACTTACATTCCCACCAACAGTGCACAAAGGGTTCTCTTTTCTCCACATTCTCAATAACACCTGTTATCTTTTGATATTTGTAGCACAGCTTTTCTAATAGGTGTGAGGTGATATCTCTTCCTGGTTTTAATTTGCATTTCCCTGGTGATTAGTGATGTTGAGCACTTTTTCATGTATCTGTTGGTCACTTATATGTCTTCTTTGGAAAGATGTTTGTTCAGGTCCTTTTACCCATCTTGTCATCATGTTTTCTTCTATTGAGTATCATGAGTTCACTATATATTTTGGATATTAGTCCTTTATCAGTGATATGGTTTATAAATACTGTCTCCCTTTTCATAAGTTGCCTATTCCTGTTGTACTTTTGCATAAATTTTTAGTTGGAGGAAGTTGATTTTTGTTCTTGTTGCTTATACTTTTGGTATCATGTCCAAAAAATCATTGCCAAGACCAATAACAAGGAGTTTTTTCCCATATGTTTTCCTCTAAGAGTTTTATGACTCCAGGTCTTATGCTTAAGCCCTTAATCTATCTTTAGTTAATTTTTATTAGTGGGGTAAGATAGCACAGTTCAATTTCATTTTTCCGCATCTGAATATCTAGTTTTCACATCACTTACTGAAGAAACAGTCCTCTACTTGTTGAGTATTCTTGGCTCCCTTGTCAAGTATTAGTTGACCATATATACGAAGGCTTTTTTCCTGGGCTCTCTTTTCTGTTTCATTGTTTAACATATCTGTTTTTAGGTCAATATCACATTGTCTTGATTATTATAGCTTTGTAAAATAGTTTGAAATTGGTAAGTATGATGTCTTGCTTATTATCAAGATTGCTTTGGCTACTCAAGGTCTCTTGTCATTCCATATGAATGTAGATTGTCATATTTATGTGAAAAATAGCACTGAAATTTTGATAGGGATTACACAGACTTTCAGAAGTATGAACATTTAAACAACATTAACTCTTACAATCCAAGATCACTGGATATCTTTCCATTTACTTATGACTCCTTCCATTTCTTTCATCAATGTCTGATAATTCATCAATGTCTTAATTTTCTTAATTATTAAGCATTTTATTGATTTGATGCTGCTGTGAATAGAATTATTTCCTTGATTTCTCTTTCTGATACTTAATTATTAGTGTATAGAAACACAACTGATTTTTGTATATTGATTTTGTATCCTGAAACTAAGAAATTCAGTTCTTAGTACCATCAGTTTTTTTGTCTTTGTTTTTTTGTGGGTGGGGGATAGTCCTTAGGAGTTTACTATGTATAATATCATGTCATCTGAAAATAGAGACAATTTTGCTTCTTATTTTTCTATTTGGATGCCTTTTATTTAGTGTTTTTTTTTTTTTTTCCTTGCCTAACTGCTCTGCCTATGACTTCCAGTAGTATGTTGAATAAGAATGGTAAGAGTGAGCACCTTTGTACTATGGGACTATGAAACTTTTATCTGGCTTTAATATCAGAGTAACATTGGCTTCTTACAATGAGTTTGGGAGTGTTCCCCTCTCTTCAATTTCTTTAAAGAGTCTGAGAAGGATTGCTGTTAATTCTTTAAATGTTTAACAGAATTCATCTGGGAAGCCATCTGGTCCTGTTTTTCCTTATCTGGGAGGAATCTGATCATCGATTCAATGTGTGCATGCTAGTTGCTTCAGTTGTGTCTGGCTCTCTGTGACGCTATGGACCATAACCCACCAGGCTCCTCTGTCCATGGCATTCTCCAGGCAAGAATACTGCCATGTGTCTCCTGCATTGGCAGGCGGGTTCTTTACCACTAGCGCCACCTCGATTCAATACTTACTCCTTTTTGGTCTGTTTGTTAGTCACTCACTCGTGTCTGACTCTTTGCAATCCCGTGAACCATAGCCCACCAAGCTCCTCTGTCCATGGAATTCTCCAAGCAAGAATACCGGAGTGGGTAATTTTCTATTTCTTCATGATTCCATCTTGGTCAGTTTGGGTGTCTAGAAATTTATCCACTTTTTTTCTAAGTTGTCCCATTTGCTGGTGTATAATTGCTCGCAGTACTCTCATAATCCTTTGTATTTCTGTGGTATTAGTTGCAGCATCTCTTCTTTCATTTATAATTTTATGTATTCAGGTCCACTTTTCTTTTTCCTCAGTAAGTCTAACTAAAAATTTGTCAACTTTATTTATCTGTTCAAAAACCAACTCTTAGCTTTGTTGATCTTTTCTATTATTTTTATTTTCTGTTTCATTTATTTCAACTAGATCTTTGTTATCACTTTCTTTCTGCTAACTTTGGTCTTCATTTGTTCTTTTTATCATTCCTTGAGGGGTAAACTTAGGTTGTCTGTTTAAGATCTTTTTTTAAATGTAGGCATTTATCACTAAAAACTTCTTTATTTCAATTGCTTTTGCTGTATTACATAAGTTCTGGTAGGTTGTATTTCCATTCTCATTTGTTTAAAGGTATTTTTAATTTTCCTTTAGACTTTTTCGATTCTTTAGTTCTTCATAAATATGTTGTATAATGTGTGCATATTTGTGAATTTTTCAATTTGTCTTCTGTTGTTGAACTCTAGATTCATACCATTGTGGTTGGAAAATTGCTGTGATTTCCACCCTTTTAAATGTGTTAACCCTTGTTTTATTGCTTAACATATAGTCTATCCTGGAGAATGTTCTATTTGTGCTTCAGATAAATATGTATTCTGCTACTCTTAGAGGAAATGGAATTCTTAGTTTTAAACTTAATACATAGCCACCCAGAAGAAATATTTCCCAGTCTTTCTTGCAGCTACATATGGCCATGGGCCTAGGTTTGAGCCAGTAGAATTTGAAAGGAAGTAAAATGTGTAACTTCTGGGTATAATTTGAAAGGGAAGGAAGGTATTTTATCCTCCTACTTTCTATCCTGATGCCCAGGATGTGGATACAATAACTTATCTTGGACTACAACAACAAAGCTAACACATTACAGATGATGAAGTCACATTAAATTAATAGAAGGAAGTTGGGTTCCCTGGATGACTTTTTGAAGTGGAGCCAACATGCCAGACTCAGAACATCAGCCTCCAGATTGTTACAAAGCAAGAGAAATGAACTTTTATGACATTTAGGACGCTGTTAATGTGGGTCTCTCTTACACATTCCCAAACCTATATTCTGACTAAAATACCCGAAAATCTTCAATAAAGTCTGGCTATACTATATGCTTGAGTTGGTGACACAGTATAGAGGGAAACAATTGAAAAGATGGCCAGCAGGGCTCTGCACAGAGGCAAATCAGGTAGTGTAGCTCTTGCATCAGTAAAAGCAAGACTCACAACCAGAGACGAGTCTGCACTCCAAATGCCTACAGGTGCTGGGTCTTCCACCATTTAGATGAGAGTTGGAATCAGGATTACTTAGGTTCCAAGGACAAAGTTTTTCAGCATACTAGAGGTGTGGAGAATACATGGGCAGAACATGCCTACATTTTATACACATGCATGTGCCACATGTGTACATATGTGCTTATGCACACATAAAATAACATCCACTCTTAACAGAAAAAAAATGCCTACTTCACAATTGGAATTTTTTTTAATAGGAAATGGTCTCAGGAAAAATATTCTGCCTACAAAATGGCATCACAACTTCCTTATTCAATAACATCATTTAAAAAAAAAATTAGTCTATCATTTGAATACCATAGTGAAATATAATTTTGTGAGTCCTAAAGCAGAAGGGAGAATCATACACTAGGGACAGAGAATGCTACCTAACTTTAATGTATTTTGTTGACAATAATACTCTGGTGACTTTCAAGAGAAACAAATTAAAAAAAAATTGAAGTTCATTGCATCTTATTAATTTTGTGTTGCAAAGACAATGGAATCTGCTGTATTAAATTATTCATTAAATACATCTTACTTTACTCATTTTGCTTTGTATCTATATTATTTCTTTGAATTTTTTCACTTTAATTATTAAAACATCCCTTGGGAAGTTCATCATAATTGCTATTATCCTGGCATCATTATATAGAATGGAAATAAAAATATGGGTAAATAGAAGATGATAATTCTTCCTGTTGTAACATCAAAACTACAAAAGCCCAGGAACAGTAATCAGTCTAGACATACTTAGTCCATGCCTCAGAATCACATTATAAGGGGACGTTCCACTAAAAACTTGAACAGTTTTTCAGACCATAAAAACACTGCATGATGAAGTACAATGAAGCTATGGTCGGGGCACGGTGCAGTTAGACTTTGGACTCTGAAAATCTGTATTTCTTGTTTTATATTCTCTTATTGACCCTCTTACTGTCTCCTTACTGGCATGTCAACCACCCCCTTTCCAATACCAGCGCTTCACAGACACACAAACACTAGAATGCTACTTTTGACAGTGGAGAGCTAGAGAGACCAGTCTAGAAGGAGCAAACTGGCCACTTAAGCGATATTCTAGGTTTCAGATTTCCATAACGTAGAGGCAAAGAAGATCTAAGATTTTCATTACAACTGTCCTGCCACGAGCAGGAAATGAGACAAATTTCTGTTAGTTCAGATTGAAGAAGAGGTTATCTGATAAGAATATCTTTTGCCAAACTTTGTGCACTATTAGTGAAAATGTAAATTAGTATAGGCTCTATGGAAAACAGTATGGAGGTTCCTCAAAATATTAAAAACAGAACTATCATATGATCCAATAATTCTGAGTATATATACAATGCCACTTCTAAGTATATATACAAAGGAAACAGATGCACTCCCATGTCCATTGTAGCACTATTCACAATAGCCAAAATAGACAAAAAAACCTAAATGTCCATCAGTGTAAAAATGGATAAAAAAGATATGAGATATATACATATATAGTAGAATATTATTGAGCCACGAAAAAGAAAGGGAATCCTGCCATTTGTGACAACATGAATGAACCTTGAGGACATGATGCCAAGTGAAATAAGTCAGAGAAAGACAAATACTATGTAATATCACTCACATATGCAGTCTAAAATGGTAAACTCATAGGAATAAAGAGAAGAATTGTAGTTACCAGGGGGGCATCATGGGGTGGGGAAAAGGAGGGTTTAGGTAGATACTGATCAAAGGATACAAACTTGCAGTTAGAAAATGAATAAGTTTTGAGGGTTTAATGCATAGTACTGTGACTATAATTAACAGTATTTATTGTATACTTGAAAATTGTTAAAATAAAAAATATTAAATGTTCTCACTATAAAAAAGAAATGGTGATATGTGATATGATGAAGGTGTTATCTAATGCTACAGTGGTAATCATACTGTAATATCTAAGTGTAGGTATACCTTAAGCTTATACAATGTTATATGTCAATTATATCTTCTTAAAGATATAAGGGGGAAAAAAAGAGCATCCCTGTGCCATTTTCTTTTCTGGAATCCATCATTAAATAGAAGGTAGAATAACAATTAATCCTAACATTCAGTGATTCTAGGATTTCCAAAACACTCCCTCTTTATACCATTCCAGCCTTACTGAAATTCATTTCAACATCAATGTTATTGAGATCTTAGTTAAAATATAAAACTATATATGTTGGTAAACAATTTAAAGGATCTTATTTGTATTTACACTGATTACATAATAAGGTCACATAGGAAAAAGAAGATTCTAAAATATTTCTCAAGGAATTTTATACTCCTTAGTGAAGTGTTGGAGAATAGTGTTTGAAAGAGAGAAAATGTTATTTCTTATTTTCCACTCTTCTATTATGTCGTTCAACTTTTTAACTTCTAAATATGCTTTCAAAACTTTTACTTTCACCCAATCTTTCAATTTTTTCATGGATCATTTCAAAACAAGATGAGAAAAAGATTAATATAACAGATTCTGCTTTACTTCTCAGTTCTGTTCTTTTGCAATTTTAGTTTATACATGAATGAGGCAATATCTAGACAAACTTACTGATCAGTTCAGTTCACTTCAGTTCAGTCACTCAGTCGTGTCTGACTCTTTGCGACCCCATGAATCGCAGCACGCCAGGCCTCCCTGTCCATCACCAACTCCCAGAGTTCACTCAGACTCATGTCCATCGAGTCAGTGATGCCATCCAGCCATCTCATCCTCTGTCGTCCCCTTCTCCTCCTGCCCCCAATCCCTCCCAGCATCAGAGTCTTTTCCAAGGAGTCAACTCTTCGCATGAGGTGGCCAAAGTACTGGAGTTTCAGCTTTAGCATCATTCCCTCCAAAGAAATCCCAGGGCTGATCTCCTTCAGAATGGACTGGTTGGATCTCCTTGCAGTCCAAGGGACTCTCAAGAGTCTTCTCCAACACCACAGTTCAAAAGCATCAATTCTTTGGCATTCAGCTTTCTTCACAGTCCAACTTTCACATCCATACATGACCACTGGAAAAACCATAGCCTTGACTAGACGGACCTTTGTTGGTAAAGTAATGTCTCTGCTTTTCAATATGCTATCTAGGTTGGTCATAACTTTCCTTCCAAGGAGTAAGCATCTTTTAATTTTATGGCTGCAATCACCATATGCAGTGATTTTGGAGCCCAGAAAAATAAAGTCTGACACTGTTTCCCCTGTTTCCCATCTATTTCCCATGAAGTGATGGGACCAGATGCCATAATCTTTATTTTCTGAATGTTGAGCTTTAAGCCAACTTTTTCACTCTTGTCTTTCACCTTCATCAAGAGGCTTTTTAGTTCCTCTTCACTTTCTACCATAAGCGTGGTGTCATCTGCATATCTGAGGTTATTGATATTTCTCCTGGCAATCTTGATTCCAGCTTGTGCTTCTTCCAGCCCAGCATTTCTCATGATGTACTCTGCATATAAGTTAAATAAGCAGGGTGACAGTATACAGCCTTGATGTACTCCTTTTCCTATTTGGAACCTGTCTGTTGTTCCATGTCTAGTTATAACTGTTCCTTCCTGCATATAGATTTCTCATGAGACAGGTCAGGTGGTCTGGTATTCCCAACTCTTTCAGAATTTCCACAGTTTATTGTGATCCACACAGTCAAAGACTTTGGCATAGTCAATAAAGCAGAAATAGATGTTTTTCTGGAACTCTCTTGCTTTTTCGATGATCCAGCAGATGTTGGCAATTTGATCTCTGGTTCCTCTGCCTTTTCTAAAACCAGCCTGAACATCTGGAATTTCACGGTTCACATATTGCTGAAGCCTGATTGGAGAATTTTGAGCATTACTTTACTAGCATGTGAGATGAGTGCAACTGTACGGTAGTTTGAGCATTCTTTGGCATTGCCTTTCTTTGGGATTGGAATGAAAACTGACCTTTTCCAGTCCTGTGGCCACTGCTGAGCTTTCCAAATTTGCTGGCATATTGAGTGCAGCATTTTCAAAGCATCATCTTTCAGGATTTGCAATAGCTCAACTGGAACTCCATCACCTCCACTAGCTTACTGATAAACACATATAAAATTTACTAGCTGTTAAATATTTACAGTTTGCCCTGTTAAGGAATGTTTGTTAAACAACACCCCTGGAGATGAAGGAACTGGTCACTTTGGGAGGAATATTGGCACTGGATAATCAAGCTTCAATCCTGGGTAGTTCCTTGGTGGTCCAATGGTTAAGACTTCACCTTCTAGCGCAGAGGGGGGTATGGGTTCGATCCCTGGTTGGGGAGCTAAGATCCCACATGCCCTGTGACCATAAAACCAAAACATAAAACTGAAGTAATATTGTAACAAATTCAATAAAGCCTTTAAAAATGGTCCATATCAAAAAAAAAAAAAAGTCTTTAAAAAAAAAAAAAGGACTCAATCCTGCAGTGATAATAATGATTCTGACTCAGGAGAAGTGTACAAAGAGACTTGATTTTGAAACAAATATTAACCCTCTATGCTGCATAGAGTGAACCTACCCTCCTGTATATTTTCAGTTACCTACTCTTTCCCCTTTTCCTAAAAATAGGCATGGTCAGAACTCTTCCTTGTCCTGTACGTCACTGCTCATCTCTGAAGCAATATTTTGGTATTTTCATTAATGTTAATTCTCCCTCAGAGATGAACTTTAAAAATAATTATTACTCACACGTAATACCCTTCTTTCCAGAAAAGAGGAAACACTATAGGAAAGTGCAGTTTAACGCTCCAGTGACAGCCACACCTTGTCTTAATTTCTCTTTAGGTCATAAATTCCTTGAGAACAAGAACAATGTCTTTTCTGTTTCTGAAAGATCCCTTGGGTAATAGCATAATGTCTGCCTCTCAATGGATACATTTCTTTCAGTTTAGGAATTTTTTAGAATCTTAAAGATATTTTCTTTTACTACAACTATAAGCATTTTTTCTCTTTAATATTAAGAGATAAATGTAATTTTAAAGCTTGGATTTTTTTAGGAGGAAATATGTTACCCAATGCAGAAACAATAGGTATAATACTATGTAAAATAATCCAGTCTCTTTGCCATTCTCAATAGAATCCTAGACTTTTTATTCCTCCCTGCTGCAACAAAACTAAAAAAAGAAAGGAGAAGGTCTTTTCAAATTATGCATTTTGTGTTTTGTGTGATAAAGGCCTGGGACCCACGAGGAATACATCTTGTAATTGCTAACATAACGTTTTCATAAATTTCATGAATCTGAAATTTAAGTTGACTGGATTCAGTCTGTTCCTAGGGAGAACATTTATAAGGGATTAAATACCCTTAGACAGAATAAGTTGAATAAGCATTCTCACTTTAAGAAAATGTACACATAAAAGAGCTATATTAAAATGTTTGAATTATAAATTCAGCACTGATTTATTTTGCAATCATTAGCAGAAAATATCACTATGTCAATAATGTACCTAATTACTGTATTTTGTAACCAAGATCTAGAATTTTAAGTAAGAAAACATCCAATGTGTTTTCCTTTCTCTCTTTTTCTATTCATTTGTTATTTTGAAAACATGAGGATTGAAAAGAACTTTGTGGGGACAAACCCTAAAATAACTGTTTATCTTGGCATTTGAATTTTTCATTTTTATTTGATGAAATAAGTAATATATGATAATCTCAAGAATAAATTCCATTTCCAGATTATTTGACATCCTGCTAATAGCAAACTTAAGACTGTCAAATGAAAAAAAAAAAAGCACTAACACAACATTGTAAAACAACTATCAGTTCAGTTCAGCCACTCAGTCATGTCTGACTCTTTGTGACCCCATGAACCACAGCATGCCAGGCTTCCCTGTCCATCACCAACTCCCAGAGTCCACCCAAACCTATGTCCACTGAGTTGATGATGCCATCCAACCATCTCATCCTCTGTCATCCCCTTCTCCTCCTGCCCTCAATCTTTCCCAGCATCAGGGTCCCTTCAAATAAGGTGGCCAAAGTATTGGAGTTTCAGCTTCAACATCAGTCCTTCCATGAACACCCAGGACTGATCTCTTTTAGGATGGACTGGTTGGATCTCCTTGCAGTCCAAGGGACTCTCAAGAGTCTTCTCCAACACCACAGTTCAAAAGCATCAATTCTTCGGCACTCAGCTTTCTTTATAGTCCAACTCGCTCATCCATACATGACCACTGGAAAAACCATAGCCTTGACTAGATGGACCTTTGTTGGCAAAATAATGTCTCTGCTTTTTAATATGCTGTCTAGGTTGGTCATAACTTTCCTTCCAAGGAGTAAGCGTCTTTTAATTTCATGGCTGCAATCACCATGTGCAGTGATTTTGGAGCCCCCAAAAATAAAGTCAGCCACTGTTTCCACTGTTTCCCCATCTATTTACCATGAAGTGAGGGACCGGATGTATACAAGGAAGATTTTATGTTGGAAAAAGTATGCTGAATGCAAGTAAGCTATAGAAGCACACTGACACAGGAGGTAGTGATTAAAAAAAAAAAAAAAATTCAGAAACACACGCGTATTTTGCCAGTAAGTACAGACAGCACACCTCAGGATGACATCCTTATTGCTTTAAGCATCATCCCTTAAGCTAAGAAATACCTGTTTCTGGTCATAAAATCCTCAAGACCAGGAACAGTATCTTTTGCACATGGTATAAAATCCCTTGAGTAATAACATCACACTTCTGATAATGAGACAGAGAAGAGGAAATGTGGGTAGAGGAGAGAGATTCCGTGTCTCTCCCTCTTTTTATAAAAGGCATTGATACCATCATGACGGCCCCATCTTCATGACCTAAACTAACTGTAATCACCACCTAAAGGTCTCACCTCTCAATACTGGGGATATTGATGCTTCATTACATGAATTTCAAGGATACAAACATATAGTCTATAATATTCTCCTTGCAGAAAAGTATATATTCTGAAAGAAAGCATCACCTGAAATGTAGAATGATAGCCTTCACAAACATGTTGACTTATAAAAGTACTTAATAAAGAAGGAATCCACAAAATGAGACCCCCATAGTTGAGATGAAATAGTAAACAGAATTGAGTGAAATGGGAGATTTCAGAACTGAAGAAACAAATTGAGATCTAAACCAGCACAAAGAGTTATTTCTTTAGTCTACTCAATTCCAACTAGAAGCTGAGAGGTGGGTGTGGGCTTTTGCACTCCCACCATTCATCTCTGCTGGCCCAGGCTGGCCAGGTATTAGCCTCAGGCAGAAAACAGCACACATGTGAAGGCTCAAATGAGCTTTCTGTAACCTGTTGCTCTGGGTCCTGCATGAGGAAGAAGAGTAGGGAGGATTCTAAGGGAAGAAGAAGTGACTCTAATAATTCTCCAGTCTCAAAAGACACCGGTCCCACCATGGCTCCTCCAGATCTAACCTATCCATCATTCCCCTTTTTGCAGCATCTTCAACCTTCCCCTCACTGACCTCTCCTCCTAATAAAAATGCTCAAGTATCAAAAAATAAAAATACTCTCCTTATCCTTTCCAAATACGTAGATTCAATCCACACAGAAAAAGAGGAATAGTAGGAGAAAAATTAGTTAAAAACTACTCTCTTGAACACCTTGGTAGCATGCTAAGCACTTTACATAAATTATCTTTAATCCTCACACCAGCTCTAATAGGTAAGACTTTTACGCCTATTTATGGAAGAGGAAACTGAGTTTCAAGCAGATTAATCTTTCTGTTAAGGTCACTCATCTAGTAAGCAATAGATCTACTATTCAAACACAAATCTGACTAACTAAACAGCAGGCTTTCTGGTGGAGATGGTTGTGAGACAGGTGAGCCTTCCTTGGATCTTTAAATCTACTGCACAAACTTGCCCCCTCTTCACATCCCTCCCCCACAACGAACGTAGATTTAATGAACATATGCAAGACATCAAAAAGTCCTCATCAGTAGTAAGTCAAGGCTCCAGAACCGCATGGTGAATTGCCTGAAATTGCAGTAAGAGCTTCAAGTTGGTGGCAAACACAAACAACTCCCTGGTGGAATGTTTCATGGGTCCAGTAAACAATTACCCCTTTTCCTTGTAGAACAGCACTGAGATAGCTGGACCTCAAACATGAGTAGCTGCCTGTATGGAGGCTGGACACTGGGTGGCCAAGATCCAGCCTCAGGAAATCTTCCCAGCTTCTAGACAGGCACAGAAGCAGGACAGCCTCAAGGGCTGAACAGTGCTCCTTGATGTCAGTGTGGGTCAAAGGTCAGAGGATATGCCTCTAAAGAGTGTATACCAGTCATTTCTGAGATACAAATTTATAGCTATAACTAAGGGTTAAATTTGTATTTATAGGTGCAACTTTATTATTTTTTGAAAAGTAAGTACTTAAACACAGTCGATCTGTCAGCCCCTCTTACCTGGGGAAGAGTATTAGCTAACGTGAGCACAAAGTGGCATGTCTAAGACCCAGAGGCCACATGACACTTGCACTTGCGCAGGCTCTCACCAGCTTCCTGTGTATTGCTAGGTACTGCAATTTCCATACCTCAGTTTATGGGATTATATGCTCTCCAGTAAAGAAGCTTTCAGTGTAGTGGAGTGAGAAGGGGTGTGACCATCTTTCACTTAAAGTTATCTAAATGCAAAGTATTGAATAGAACCATCAAATTGAAAGATGGTCCTTATTAAATGATTACTTTTTCCTACAAAAAGACATGTGTTTCAGATTTGTTTACCTTCCCTGTGATAAGTGAATGACAGTACTAAGCTAGAAGACACACACACACACACACACACAAAATTCTTTCTTGCTTCTTCAAGGTAAAGGCGACATCTTAAAAGTGGTGAAAAAAATTACTACATTCTGAAAGAATTTCGAGCAATAAAGAGACCATTTTGAAAACAGATGTTTGGAAATGGAAACATGTGACTTTGCTGCCAAAATTAAACAAGCATATTATCTATTTAAAAAACCACTTCATACTTTATACTTTAAAAACTCAGAAAGATAATTTTCTAGGCTGTTTTAAAATCATCTACAGAGTTTCATGAGATTTGAACCCTTTAGTAAAGATGTAATAAAGAACATCTTTGTGTTAACGTTAAGACCATTAATTCACTGACATCATGGAAAATGGAAATGTTCCAGATTAATTTCAACAAAACCTTTCTATTATTGGATATGAAAAAAAGGTTATAATTCCACCAATGGAGTCAAGTTTGCACTTCATCCCTCTGAATCTACTTATCTTTATTAGGTTCCTTTTCTGCTTAGTTTTCATTAAAACCAAGTGTGAAAATATATAGACTCATGATCAAGCATTTGAACCACTGATACAATGAAGATTTTCAAAACTATAATGCACACTCAAGTTTTATTCACTAATAAACAATAATAATGACTAAGATGTATTCTACTAATGTTAAAATTAAAATACTTTTAGAATAATTATTTACCTCTTTTTGTTTTTATATATGTTTTATAATAAATATATTAATAGAATACTATATGTACAAATTTTTTAGAGGTTATTTTTCTTAAGCTGTGTAAGACCATAGAAAGACAAGTCCATTTTGGGAAGGATGAGTAGTAATTGAATGAGTTTAGGTTTCTCGCCACTTCTTGTGTAGGGTGATTAAGAGATTTAGAAAAACAAAATAAATAACCTGTGTTTCTTCCACCAAAAGTTATGGAGGAAATTCACATACTTTCATCAGTTATCTCTGTTCTGAATAATTTTCCTTTAACCATTTATCAGAAATCCACAAATAGAATCTATTCATATCTGCAGCAGCAGCAACATATCTGCATGATAATAAAAAGTCCTTTCATAAATCTGATTAAACCCAGCAAATTTTTAATTCTATTCTTCCCAACTCCCCATTTAAAATACCCCAAACCAGCCATACTGCTGAACATGGGGAAGGGGGACTCCTAAAAATGGTAGGACCCCTGTACAGTGGAACAAATACAATGTTCATCATAAACAATTTCTTTAGTTTAAAATAAATTTATTAAAAAATTAAATTCAACAGCTTGAAGAACGGACTCCTCATGAGGGAAGCAAACATTTTGAGATCAACCTTCCCTTTCTTTGTGGTATCTCCATGAAGTCTATTTTCCTGAGTGAAGAGTTTGGGATTATTCAGTCACTTGCCTCATTCAGTCTCCAGCCACCAAAATGAGAAATGTCCCTTTGAAAGGGACTCCCCACTTCCTCCACAGAATGTTAGTCAAAACCTCCATGCGATTATTCACTCACAGTTCAGTTGGCAGAGAGGGTTGGAGAAAGGAATTTCCTTCCACTCATCTGCAGATAAGCACTTTTCATCCTAAAGCATAAATTTTGATTATCCAGATTATTGTAGCATTCAGAGCCACAAAGGTTATTAGTGGTAATAAAATCATTCAGCCCTACAAAAAAGTTTTTTTGAGAAAATGATTCCAACCACAGTAGTTAAGAATCTGACCTCACAGCACATTATCCACCCACTATGTAAAGCAATTTTTTTTGTTGTCAGTGTGATCCTTTTTTCATTTCTTTAACTACACTTACAAAAGAAAATTAAGTGATGTGACTGACCTCATCAGGGTAGACTTATTTGCAGCCGAAGCATAGGGGTCTCGTTTTGTCTCATTTGTTTTTCTGTATAAAGCTAACTGACCCAAATGGATACCAAAAATCAAGAGCTTACCCTGTTCACACTGTGTGTGCATGCTAAGTAGCTTCAATCATGTCCAACTCTTTGCGACCCCATTGACTGTAGCCTGCCAGACTCCTCTGTCCGTGGGATTCTCCAGGCAAGATACTGGAGTGGGCTGCCATGCCCTCCTCCAGCGGACCTTACTGGTCTAGGGATTAAATCTCCGTCTCCTGCATTGCAGGCAGATTCTTTACCAGTGAACCACCTGAGAAGCCCCATTCACACTATACTTAAACCCAGCTGAGAGAGTCAACAAACTCTCGTAGTTCCTAAGCATGATCACCTGCTAAAGTAACAGTTCTGTTCTTCTCCACAGAGATGAAGTGAAATCCTTCCAATCATCTAATTTGGTCCTCCTCACTACCTCGATAACTGTGGCATTAAGCCATCTCTCAAGGACTCTGCCCTCCCTATCTAATAAAGGCAGAAACATCTAGAAACTTTCCTTCCCTCAACTACCTCTCCTAAAATATGCATTAAATTTTGTGTTTACTTTTAATACTATTCAAACCTTCATAAATCAATTGGCCAAAGCTACTATTTTCAAGAGGCATCTTGCAATTCTAGGAAAATGCATGTTGACATATCTATGATACAGTTGCATTCCCTGTGGATCCATGTCTATCTCTGGAATGAGGAATCAGGTTTTCAAAGAACCCAGTGAGGCATATGAAAATCCAAGTAGGCATTTGGAAAAGAACTTTTCTCAAAGAAGTTACTAAAGTGTGAAGATAATATGACTCCTTATTTCTTTTTAATCCCACATGCAGAGACAGTGAAACAGTTGAGAAATAAAATACTTCTAAACATTGTAAGTAATGGAATTATGTTTCTTTTTCTTCTTTTCCCTTATATGCTTCTACATTTTTAAAATATCTACCACAGACTTGCTATTTTTATAATCAAATGTTTTGAAAGTATATGAATTAGAGTGGAAGGATTTCCTTCCTATTACAGCTGGTTTAAAGCATACATTATTTGAATTTTAGAGTATTTGGTTTTCAAAATGATTCCTTCAAAATAAATTTGTGGCATATGCAAAATATAAATTATGTCTGCTTTATAGAAAGATTTCTTTTAATTTTATTGCAGACTACTTCTAGTTAGAGTCACTAAATCACCACTCTGCTTGAATTTATCTTTTCTTGGTTGTACCTAGTCAAGTATTTAACAAAATGAGAACACATAGCAAAAAGGTAGCATACATCAATTGTTTCAAATGTCTTGTTCAATAGAGTCTTTTAAGGAATATGACTTTATTTTTCATAATCCTCTACTTCTATACATTTTTAACACATACTTCTGCTGCTAAAAATAAGCAGATAACACTAATATATTTTCTTCTAGTAAATATTTTGGGAATTTTGCAAAGAGAGGTAAAATGGGAAGAGAAAGGAGAGGGAAGCAGCTAATTATTGGTTAGATATAGCACATATATGGAGGACAAAGGTGTATATTTGATAATAAAAAAAGGAAAATGAATTTTCAGAGCTGTTTTATTTTTTTAAAAAATAGAATCTATTCAACAGCTGAATTTTAAAAGCAGTTTATCAGTTATTACAGTAAATATATTCAAAGTGAATCATAAAACCACTAATTAGGTTTGAATCACTCAAGTGTATATTTGCTGTGACAACAGTTTCCCTTTACAGATCATCCCTCTATTTATAAAAGAACTGAAAATTAACATTTCCTGCTTTTGTCAGACTGAAGCATCTTTCAATAGTTCTCAGCAAACATCTGAAGGATTCTTGCATCCTGAGATCATCTGGCCATTATGTTTTCAAGTGTTGTCTCTCTTCAAGAGCTGAGGGAGGCACACAGAATAAGTGATTGCAGATTCTTTGTAAAATAGAAACAAGAACACAACAAAAAATACCCAATGGAAAAGAGATCATGGGTTACCATTCACGGCAGATGGGAATCAATGTAAATTGACAGTGGAAGTTTTCATTCTGCTTTGCACATGACTAACCACAAGTAAAGCCTGAGCCCCAGAGAAATAAAATGCAAGATTGTCTAGCTATGTTTTTAATACAGTGATTATTAGTAGATCCAGATTTAAA
Source organism: Bos indicus x Bos taurus (assembly GCF_003369695.1). Classification (NCBI taxonomy): domain Eukaryota; kingdom Metazoa; phylum Chordata; class Mammalia; order Artiodactyla; family Bovidae; genus Bos; species Bos indicus x Bos taurus. The sequence continues at coordinate 82,947,700 of NC_040082.1, forward strand.
CAGATTTTTTTCTTCTTAACTAAAATAGGTTCTTGAAGAACATAGTTTTAAGAGCATGTGCTGTTCAATACCAAAGAAAGCCTAATGCCTACTCATTTTCACAAGTATTACTCTAAAGTAGAGACAGTTTTCTGGGTTAATCTTAATATATCAGCTCCCAAACATCAACCAAACTGTGATACACTGCTATCAGGAAGGAAAGCATTTTTCTCTGGGACTCTTAGTTGAAGATGTTAAAAAGAGGAGGAGTGGTCCTACTTATTTTTCTGAGCCAAAATATAATGTGATTTCAAATAAACTATTGTGGAGCAAAGTCAAATGAAGGGGGTATTATTTGAACAAGTCCTTGAAGAATAAGAACTATTTCAACAGTGAAGGATGAATGTAGGTGTAAGGAAGATGAGCCGTGAACAAGGAACAGCACTGGATTGATTGTAACATACAAAGCATGTTGGAGAAGGTAGAATGAGTAAAGCTGACAGGAGGTAACAATGGCAATGAGAGTCAAAGGGTAGCAACATCCTTCCCTTAAAAAAGTGAGCTCGGAATGTGTCAATTTAAAGTTGATTTCAGAATAATTTGTCACCAAGAATTCAATTTGAAAGACTCTAAATTAATCACAAAGATTGTGGGAAATGTAACAGAGTATAGAAATGGAAACTTTAAGGGAAAAAAAAGCAGGGAAAAAAAACTTGGAAGAATAAGAAATGAGAATAAGAATGTGCTCAAAAAAATAAATAGGAAACATCTAGATAGTTGACCTTTACAAAATTTCCTGTGTCTGCCACTTGGAGAACTGAATAAATCCTGTGACAAAGCATTACTTTATTCACTCCTTCAAGAACTGAGACTGTGCTACAGATCTTAAGATGTTCCCTAATAAGCATCTCAAGGGTTTATTTATGCTCAGAACTCAGCATCTGGTCAGTATCTAGTGCGTGCGCTCAGTCGTGTCCGACTCTTTGCGACCCCATAGACTGTAGCCCACCAGGCTTCTCTGTCCACGCTATTTCCTAGGCAAGAATACTGGAGTGAGCTGACATTTCTTCTTCCAGGGGATCGTCCCAACCCGGAGATCAAACCTGCATCTCTTGCATCTCCTGCATTGGCAGGCAGATTCTTTACCACTGCACCACCTGGAAATACATATCTACTGCTTATTCAGTACCAAACAAATGTATGCTGAAATTGGCTACAGTTTTGACAAGACATACTGAACATAAAAGAACACTTTCTGTCTCAAAACACGTACAATAGAAGGAAATCTAAAGGAATGAGGAAATAACACTCAGGTAGTTTAGAAAATCTAGTTTGAGTTTCACCACCTCTGTCACTTTGAGGATGAGGATTTCATTTCCATAAACGTGAAACAGAGAACTTTAAGGAACTTCTTCACTGACTTTCCACTCTTGTGTAAAATGAAACAGCAGAATATATCAAAGCATTTTGAAAGTTGAGCCTCAATGAGGACTAAAATAACCAACATAGAGGAGGAAAATATGCCAATCTGTAAACCAACTAAGACAATTAGTCTTATAAAATTAGATTTATATAAGTCTAGAAGAGAGGAGTTAATATGCAATTCAATTGTCTATAATTATGCCAGTTCTCACGATGTGTAAGTCAGTAGCCAATTTCCCATCTTCATAGGGAAAAAAAAAAAAAGATGAAAGGAAATACCAGGATAATATTTAAGGAAAAAGAAGGGATTTTGTTGTTGTTGTTGTTTTGGTGGACAAAGGAACATTTCACAGCAGTAATGATTCCAAACAGTGGAACAGGTTTTCAAGAGGGTAGAAAAGCCTCTTTAATTATTTTAAATAGCATTGACCATCAATTATTATTATGAAATTAAGTAACACCAGTTTTAAAAAGCAAACTCAGTACTAGGAGATTCTCTGTGATGCTCCTGCCCCAAAGCCATAGGAGACTAACCATGAAATTTAGGATGCTGTAGAGACAAAATGAGTTTACAAAGGAAAAGGCAATTTGCTCTAAGAATTAAGCACCAAGCACTCATAGACTCTGTGATTCTAAACACCTGCCCAAAACTTTACATTTCTTTGAAGAGATGAACTCTCATGATATTCAGCTTTACTAGACCGAGGTTCAGAGTTGTATTTGTTAGTTGAAAAGCTGTCTGTTTATAAAATAGTCCTCATCCTGACAATGCATTTTGAATGGTCACTTTTGGCTAGTGTTCCACATAATAGCAACATTAATACAATCAATGTTTCTGAGTTTTCAATCATACAAATTTCAGAAAAGAATCTTTTCAAATGACAATTCCTAGATATGGCTTTAATCAAGCAATGAACAAATCATCTAAGAAGACACAGTTTTACATAATAAAACTCTGCCCTCCAGAGTTGTGTTTTTTAATCAAAACAACTTAAGCATGTGGAAAACTGTTTTTCCTATAGAAACTATGCATCTGACTTTTCCTCCTCAACCACACTCTTTCTAAATAAATTCATGTAAATAGTGCCATTTATTCATTTGAAAATACTTTTGTACTTACAGGTTTAACAAATTACTAAAACCCAGGACAGTCCACCACACAGAGCAGTGAAGTTTTGCTCTGGCCTCACAGACTCTGAAAAAAAACAAAAAGGAGGCAGATGACAGGAAAAAATAGGAGGAGGAAAAGAAGTGAAGAAGAAGAAGAAGCAAAAATAATAATATCCCAAAGAAGTTATCTGTCCTGCTGCTGAATTTGAGATGAGAATTTTAGAATTGATTTAAGTGATATATATACAGGTATATATAAATATCGGAGAAGGCAATGGCACCCCACTTCAGTACTCTTGCCTGGAAAATCCTATGGACGGAGGAGCCTGGTAGGCTGCAGTCCATGGGGTCGCTAGGAGTCGGACACGACTGAGCGACTTCACTTTCACTTTTCACTTTCATGCATTGGAGAAGGAAATGGCAACCCACTCACTCCAGTGTTCTTGCCTGGAGAATCCCAGGGACAGGGAACCTGGCGGACTGCCGTCTATGGGGTCGCACAGAGTCGGACACAACTGAAGTGACTTAGCAGCAGCAGCATATATAAATATCTTTTCTGACAATTTTTTAAAACCTATGCAAAACTATAGAAAATTAACAATAAAGAAAAAAATCTTGACAGAAGCCAGAGGGGGAAAAGCACCTTACCTACAGAGGAACAAAGGTAAGAATTACATGTAACTCCTCCTCAGAAAACGTGCCCACTCCAGTACTGTTGCCTGGAGAATCCCATGGATGCAGGAACGGGTTGGGCTGCCGTCTATGGTGTCGCACAGAGTCGGACACGACTGACGCGACTTAGCAGCAGCAGCAGCAGAAAACATGACCCTCATTGGGAAAGACTCTGATGCTGGGAAAGACTGAAGGCAGGAGGAGAAAGGGGTGACAGAGGATGAGATGGTCGGATGGCATCATGGACTCAATAGAAATAAGTGTGAGCAAACTCCTGGAGATGGTGAAGGACAGGGAACCCTGGTGTGCTGCAGTCCATGGGGTCACAAATAGTCGGACACAACTTAGTGACTGAAGAACAACAGAAAATATGCAAGCAAAAGAGTGACATGAGACATTTAGTGTTGAGAGAGAGAAACCACTAAGCTAGAATTCTGCACTCTGCAAAATTATCCTTCAAAAATGAAGGAGAAATAAAGACTAGAGTCAAACAAAACTGAGAGAATTTGTTGCTAGTAGAGCTGTCTTACAAGAAATGTTAAAAAAAAAAAAAAAAACAGGTTCTTAAGAGAGGAGGAAAATAACATAGGTCAGAAACTCAGATATACATAAAGTGAGGAGGAAACTTGAAGAAGGAATAAGTGAATGTAAAATAAAACATGAAATATGTTGGTTTATACCAGCATTAACTGGCTTAGATGATACTCTTCTAGAGTATACTTTATGGCATAAGGTATAAAAGAAAAGGGAATATATGTGTATATAAACATAAAATAATTGTAGAAATGCGGTAGGGGGGAAGTTGATAGGGCATTTGCCTATGGGTTTCCATTACACTGAACATAAAAGTACAAAGAGCTTGTAAATGTCTCTCAAAGGTTAAATTTTCATTAATTTTATTAATATGTGAACAATCAAAAACTATTATGATTACTTGAAGCAGATAGAACAGGACATTAGGGACCTATTTCCTTAACATGTATTTGAATGTTTGACTTTGTTGCTTACAGTTATACTTGGTGGTGTGCTAGTTAATGTTTAATAACTGGCCTGCAATGTGGGAGACTGGGATTCGATCCTTAGGTGAGGAAGATTCCCTAGAGAAGAGAATGGCTACCCACTCTAGTAATCTTGCCTGGGAAATCCCATGGACAGGGGAACCTGGCCAGCTACAGTCCATGGGTTTGCAAAGTCAGACACAGCTGAGGGACTAACACTTTCACTTTCACTTTTCACTTTCGGTGGGTCAATGGGAGCCACTCCTGCACACCACACTTTCCTCCTTTTCACACCAAAGTATTCAGCTTTCATTGCTATCAACTTGCCTATTGTTACTGACAAAGTTCAAGTTTTTTAAATGATATATTTGCCAAGAAAATGGCCTACTCTGATGAAGCACCTAATTAACTATAATCTAACTGGAAATCAGAAATGAAGTCAATGATATTACTCCACTAAAAACAATGCTTAATTCCCTGGGGTTTTAGATGTTCAGACTTAAATCCTGTTATCAACTCTTAGGAGACATGATTTTGAGCTTGACTCTTAAGCAAAATAACCTTTTCCATATCTCTAAACTGAACATCTTCAGTTGACCTTTTCCCTGGTGGCTCAGACGATAAAGCGTCTGCCTACAATGCGGGAGACCTGGGTTCAATCCCTGGCTTGGGAAGATCTCCTGGAGAAGGAAATGGCAACCCACTCCAGTATTCTTGCCTGGAAAACCCCATGGATGGAGGAGGCTGGTAGGCTACAGTCCATGGGGTCACAGAGTCGGACACCACTGAGTGACTTCACTTTCACTTAAAACTGAACATAATACAAGGCCTGCCTTACTATTGCATAAAAATTAAACAATCCATGTAAAGTACATCAAATCATCCCTATATGTTCATGGTACACAGAAAAACAGTCACATTGTATCAGTTCTTTTTTTGAAAAGAACAAGAATATTTACAGTTATAAATATCCAAAGTAATAGTTCCTCTTGTGTAAAAATGAATTCACTTTCCTTAGTTATTTATAGTGGCATTTTCAATTTATTTTCAAAAGTGAACAAGTACATTTAATTTAAAATTAATAAGACCATTATTGTATATTCATTAAAATTTCATGTGATTATTAGAAGCATTTACTAGGTATGCAATTGACTCATTATATAGAAGAGACAGTAATTAGGCCTTAATAAAAGGAATTTTAAATAATCACTTATAAAACTATATTATTAAATTTGAGATCTCATTTTAAAATCTATCAATAATTTCTATTTACTACAGACAAAGTAAGAATTATATGTTTTGTGAGTATTTAAGCAAATAGAATTAATTTTAGAAACGGAAGACAAAGGATAAGTCTTCTAGCCAGAAACAGTCTCCTGCTTGCTAGAAAATTGTAATGCAATCAGGAGATTCTGTTGATGTTCTTCTCTGCATCTTAGTTTTCAATAATCAAGGTCATTATTTAATAATGTCAATGGAATCTCTTTTTTCTCCCCCAAACACTGACAATAAACAGAAAGTTTATTCATGTGTTGTCACAAAGGTCAGTGCATAATTTACTTCACTAATAATACCTGTGTGGTTTAATTTGATGCAGGTAATCTGTCTGGCTTTCTTTTTTCCCCTTATTTGTGACTTTGCAAGAGAAGTGAAAATATTTTAATTTCATTTCTTTACTTTAAAACATTTAATCACTTAAAAAGCTAGATCATAAATTTCATGAAGACACCAAGAATATTTTTTTTTTCTTCCAATTTTATTTTATTTTTAAACTTTACATAATTGTATTAGTTTTGCCAAATATCAAAATGAATCCTCCACAGGTATACATGTGCTCCCCATCCCGAACCCTCCTCCCTCCTCCCTCCCCATACCATCCCTCCGGGCCGTCCCAGTGCACCAGCCCCAAGCATCCAGCATCATGCATCGAACCTGGACTGGCAACTCGTTTCCTACATGATATTTTATATGTTTCATTGCCATTCTCCCAAATCTTCCCACCCTCTCCCTCTCCCACAGAGTCCATAAGACTGTTCTATACATCAGTGTCTCTTTAGCTGTCTCGTACACCAGGTTATTGTTACCATCTTTCTAAATTCCATATATATGCGTTAGTATACTGTATTTATGTTTTTCCTTCTGGCTTACTTCACTCTGTACAATAGGCTCCAGTTTCATCCACCTCATTAGAACTGATTCAAATTACATTTTTTTCCAGCTGCTAGCACAGTGTCTAGAACACAACTGGGGAAAAAGAAAGTAAGAGAGAGAGAAGCAGGGAGGGAAGGAAGGAACAAGGAAAGAAAGCAAGAAAAGAGAGGAAAAAGGGAGAGAGAAAGGACAAATGAAAGAATTAGTACCAAATTATCTTTAGAGATAACTAAAACTGCTCAGAGTAGTGTTTGCTTACTTCAGAGGTGAGCTCCTTTGACTTCCCTTCATAGTACTTCTTATACTTTGAAATCACATTGTTTATGTCATCGATTGATTATAATCTGCACTAGACCATTTTGCCTATAGTGATACTCCCAACTTCCAGCCCAGGACCAGACACATAGCAGGTACTCAGGAAACACTGATCAAGCCTCTTTCTTGGTCACCTTGCTTAATTACCAGATAAAAGAGTTCTACTCTAAGACTCTATGCCCTATTTTATGCAATAAGAAAACCCCGCAATGAAACTATAACCAATGCACAGCCCTACACATTGTCAGTGTGACCTTTGGGTCCCTTTCTATGGCCCAAGGGAAAACACTATGGAGAATTCCCCATACTCACTCTAATCTCTTTTGTTAATCTATTATTTGGCACAGATAGTAATGACACATTGTTTTATCTTCTGCAGACTTATAGTCGTCCTCCAACTTTGTTCTTTTTTGAAATTGTTTGGGCTGATCTAGCTTGATTGCATTTTCATACACATTTTTGAATCAGCTGTGTATTTCTTCAAAATAGCCTGCTGAGATTTTGGTAGGAATTGGATCTATAGATGAGTTTAGGTAGGATGGAAAACTGAACAATATGATTTTTTCAGTCCATGATATGATATCATACATTTATTTAAGATTTCTATAATTCCTCTCAGCTGTTTTGTAATTTTCCATATAGAGGTGTAGAGGTCTTACATAGCTTTCAACATTAATTACCATAGATTTCTTATAGATTCCTTTTATCAGATTTAGGTATTTCCATTCTATTCTTATTTGATAAGAGGTAATATCATGAGGGGCATCAAATTTTGTTGCATGCTTTTATACAACTAATAGGAAGACTATATGGATTTTATATTTTATTCTGTTGATGAGATGAATTATCTTAATTGATATTCAAATGGAAAATTAACCTCACATTCCTGGGATAAACTCATTGCCCATGTTGTATTATACTGTTTACATGTTACTAGATTTGATTTGCTAAATTTTTTAGAAAATTGTATGTCTATATTCATAAAGCATATTGGCCTGAAATTTTACTCTTATTTTATCTTTGAAAGATATATTTTATTGTTTCAAAAAACAAAACAATAAAAAGAGTTGTGAAACTTTCCCTTTATCATGCTTTTCTGAAAGTCTGTACAGAATTGCAACTTTATCTCTTCAAAATACTTAGTAGAAACCTGGGGTAAAAACATTAAAATTAGAGGTATTCATGGGGTCGCAAAGAGTCGGACACGACTGAGCGACTGAACTGAACTGAACTGGGGGAGAGAATATAATCAATCATCAAGAATTCAACTTCTTCAGTAAATATGGCACTGTATACATGTTCTATTTATTTCTGTGTTAATTATGGTTAATGTCTTTCAAGGAATTTGCCCATTCATCCAAACTGCAGAATTAATTGGTATATTGTTGTTCAGTCACTCGGTCGTGTCTGATGTTTGCAACCCCATGGACTACAGCACTCCAGGCTTCCCTGTCCTTCACCATCTCCCAGAGCTTGCTCAAACTCATGTCCATTAAGTCAGTGATGCCATTCAACCATCTTGTCTTCTGTCGTCCCCTTCTCCTGCCTTCAATCTTTCCCACCACAGGGTCTTTTCTAATGAATTGGCTCTTTGCATCAGGTGGCTAAAGTATACAATTGTTCATAAATTCTTATTGTTTTTATTTTAAAATCTATAGTATGTGTATCTGTTGATGTCCCCTTTGTAGTTCCTGATGGTGGTAATTTGTGTGGTGTCCTTTTTAAAATGTTTTTCCTTGATTAATCTCGCTAGGGATGTTAAATCTTTATTAATCACTTTTTAATCAACTTTTAATTTTGATAGAAAAACAAGAGTAAATTAAACTTAAAATAAGTAGAAGGAAGTAAATAACAAAGATAACAAATGAAAAGCTTGATCAAAAAAGATACTATAGAAAAACTTAATAAAGCCAAATATTGGTTCTTTGAAAAAAAATTTAATAAAATAATATCAAGCAAGATTGAGAAAGAAAAAAGATAAAACTTCAAATTGACAATATCAAGAATAAAGGAGGGAAAATTTTCCATATCTTCTAAAAATGTTAAAAAGTACCTCTATATCAATAAAACTGATAACCAAGATAAAATGGACAAATCCTCAAAATACACAACTACCAAACTAATTCAAGTAGAAAAAGAAATTTTAAATAGCCATGTATCTTAAAAATTGAGTTTTACTCAAAACTTTCCCAGGTCAAGACAATTTTATTTGTGAATTCTTTTAAATATTAAAGGAGAAGGAAATAATTTAGTTTCTCTAGTGAATTCTGTCAAACATTTGAGAAAAATAATTCATTATTATGCACACTTTTTAAGGCAAACGCTAGTATTTTTGTTTCATTGACCTTCTCTTGGTTCCTCAAGCATCTTATTTATTTTTATTTATTTATTTTTTAACTTTACAATATTGTATTGGTTTTGCCGTATATCAAAATGAATCCACCACAGGTATACATGTGTTCCCCATCCTGAACCCTCCTCCCTCCTCCCTCCCCGTACCATCCCTCTGGGTCATCCCAGTGCACCGGCCCCAAGCATCCAGTATCGTGCATCAAACCTGGACTGGCAACTCGTTTCATATATGATATTATATATATCATATCATATATGATATTATCATATCATCATATATATATAATATCATATATGATATTATACATGTTTCAATGCCATTCTCCCAAATCTTCCCACCCTCTCCCTCTCCCACAGAGTCCAAAAGACTGTTCTATACATCAGTGTCTCTTTTGCTGTCTCTTTTGCTGTCAGGGTTATTGTTACCATCTTTCTAAATTCCATATATATGCGTTAGTATACTGTATTGGTGTTTTTCTTTCTGGCTTACTTCACTCTGTATAATAGGCTCCAGTTTCATCCACCTCATTAGAACTGATTCAAATGAATTCTTTTTAATGGCTGAGTAATACTCCATTGTGTATATGTACCACAGCTTTCTTATCCATTCATCTGCTGATGGACATCTAGGTTGCTTCCATGTCCTGGCTATTATAAACAGTGCTGCGATGAACATTGGGGTACACGTGTCTCTTTCAATTCTGGTTTCCTCAGTGCATTATTATGCACACTTTTTAAAAATATAAGAAGATATTCCTAACTTTTGTCTGAGTTTACCATAATGCTGACACCAAACCTGACAAAGATATTACAAACTATAATCCCAGGCCAATGTCTCTCATGAACATAAATGCAAAAATTCTCAATGAAATGCTAGCAAATTATATCTGGAAATATATTAAAACACAAAGTAATATGATCAACTGGGATTTATCTTAGGGATGCAAAGTTAACCATTTGTATGAATCAATATCATTTACCATATTAACTATGAAGGGAAATGACATGTGCAGTTCAATATATGAAGGAAAGCTTTTGGCAAAAAAAGTTTTTTATCAAACTAGGAATAGAAGGGAACTGCCATAATCTGAAAAGAGCACCTATTTCTTTAAAAATATCTATAGCTGTCATCACACAATGCTGAAAGAGTAAGTTCTCTCTCCTTCTATCATGGATAAGTCCAAGATGTTGACTTTTAAGATGTCTATGCAGCATTGTACTGGAGGTCCTAGCCAATAATTAATGAAAGAAACTTAAATGAAAGTTACAAAGATTAGAAAAGAAGAAGCAAAACTATACTTTATTCAAATGCAGCACAATTAAGAATGCAGAAAATCCTACGAACCTATGAAAACCTGGTAGAAGCATATATTGTAGATATCAAGGCCATGAGACTTAAAGTCAATATATACTTGTATATCTATATACCACCAATGAAAAACTTGAGAATAAAATTTCTAAAGATTATTATCATACAACAGCCTCAAAAAACATTAAATACTTAGTTGTAAATTTAACAAAGGATGTATGGAGACTTCTCAATTGCGAACTATAAAATACTACCGAGAGATATTTTTTAAATGCCTAAGTATATACCTAAAGATATCATGTTATGCAACTAAAGATTTAAGGTTATTAAATTGTCCATTCTTTCCCATGCAATCTCAACCAGAATCTCAGCAGACTTCTCACCATAAAATTTGATACACTGATTCTAAAAATAACTATTGAAATAAAAAAAAAGATCTAGAATAGCCAAAATAGTCCTACAAAAGGGGGGAAAATTTGGACAACTCATTATTTCTGATTTCAAGATTTATTCTAAAGCTACAGTAATCAAGAAATAGTGGTGCTGACTTAACAATGAACAAATAAATCAACAGATGAAAAGGGAGAGTCTTTTCAACATAAAGAGCTGAAACTACTGGAAATTCTTACATACCACTCCTGAAATCATACACAAAAGTTAGTGTAATATGGATTAAAGGCCAACCCTAACAGCCACATATTCTAAAGCAAAGCAGAATGTCTTTATGACCCTAGGATAAGTAAAGATCCTTTAGAACACAAAAAACACTAACCTTCAAAGAAAATATTGATAAATTGATGTTCATCAATGATGAGAAATCATTAGTAATTATAAATGAAAACCACCAATGAGATACCAAACACACTGACAGGAATGGCAAAAATTAAAAAAAAAAAAAACGCGACCACCAAATAATGACAAAATTTTCAAGTAACAAAAACTTTCACACATTGTTTTTGACAGTACAAAATTATACACCCTTTTGGAAAATGGTTTGAAAAGTTCTTACATAGTTAAACATACACCTACCTATGATCCAAAAATTCCATCAAAGAGAAGTAAAATCCTATTTTTACAAAAAGATTTGTCCAAGAAGGTTTGTAGAAGCACATTCACTAAGGCAAGAACTGGAAACTAGTCCATTATCCCACATCAAAGGACTGAATGAACAAACTGTAGTCTATACTATGGAATACTACTCATAAATAGAAAAGTCAAATTAATTACACATGCAACACTTCTAGAATCTCAAAAACTTTAAATGAGCAAAGTAAAGCCTGATATAAGAGTATATATTCTATCATTCTATTTATGTGAATTTCAGGAACAAGCTAAACTAATTATAGCAAAAGATTTCAGGAAAGTGGTTGCTTTCCACAGATGGCAAATTGGCTGAGGAAGGGCACAAGGCAATCTGGGGTGAGGAGAATGTTCTATATTTTGATAGAGCTATTGGTTATATGCACACATTTCTCAAAATTCATTGAACTGAACCATTTAAGGCTTATTTCACTACATGTAGACATACATCAATAAAATTTTAAATAGAATACACAAAAAATGAATAAGTCAGGCAAAATTAATCTAAAGTGGCAAAACGCAAGACTGGTTATACAAGACATGGAACTGTGACTTGACAGATATGAGGCAGCCTCTGTAGTACTGATAACATTCTGTGTCTTGATCTGGGTCCCACTGAGCTATTATGTTTACTTTGGGAAATTTAAAGTACACTAATGATATGGACTTTTATTTTAATATGTGGTACTTCAACATAATTTGCATTTAACATTTTTGTTCCTGATAATCACGAAAGCCCTCTCTATCAATTTCTACCTAGAAATGCATATACTGTGTCATCGATACAATGGAATGTGGGGAGGTTGCTAGCTGTACCACCACATTGTGCATAATAAACTCCTAGTGGAAAAGCTTTAACCTGTTACTATGACAGCATGCTTTGACTACGGCATTCACAGAGAATAAATCATTTCAATTTAATCTGTCCAGTTGCTTTCTTATTGAAGATGACAAGGAAGCAACAGCAAGCATCACTAGAGAAATCACAGCAATATAACATCTGTCACATTGTAATACAGAGGGATCAGAGATCATTCAGGAGTGTCATAATTGTAATTTCAGAAAACCAAATACTATTTATGTGATAACATCCACCTGTATCTCTTTAGCTTGCCTTTTCAATTTGCTGCCTCCTTACATCTATTCAAAACTGAAGCATCTCATGTCATTAAATACTATGTAAATAAGTTAGGCCTGATTGTGAAGGATCAGAAGCTAACTGGGATACTTCAGCTTCTGGGGTCAGAAGATTCTAACACCCATATGGTCCTTGAAGCACAGCTTAAGCATTTTGATGGACATGCCAAGATTCAACTAAGGAGATAGACTTTCACCACAGATGAAACTGTCTCCCAGTGAAAGAGAACAGATTAATGAAAGTGTCAGTTAGGGTTCTTTGGTTACAGTCAATAGAAACTCATTCTAGCTAACATATGTGAAAAAAAAAAAAAAAAAGAATTTGTTATAAACTGATTGGGGAATTGCTCACTGTATTAAGCTGAGGAAGGACAATAAGGCATCTGTGGAGTTCTGAAGAGGGGAACTAACATAAATATGTGTGGGATTCTGCTTGGCCCCACTTCACATCCTCTTAGGTGAACTTTTTCTTCCGATCGTTGCTACAGAAAGCAGTTACACGGGTACAATGTGACAGTTGCGTCTGTATAGGGATTTCTCTGCCACATAGGTTGCTTGTAACAGCCCACTTAGCTATTCTGGCACAAAAACAAAATATAGAGATGTGAAGGAGGGAGCAATTCATGTGGCAAGCAACGGGGCATGTGCTCCTGGAAAACGTTACCCTCCTCCATCCCCACCTGGATAATTTTGCACTGCTTTCTACGTGCTTCCACATATAGTCCCCAGCATGATTAAGCCTCACTTGCCAAGAGTAGTGATCAGCTTGCCTTGAATAGTGCAGCTCTGACTGGGCTCTCCCTCTTACCTGTTTCATCCTCCCTGTCCTCTACAACTGCTGCTTGGAACTACTTCTCAAAACACATGACCTGCCCATAAGCCCTGTACTAGGTGCTACTCTTTTAGGGAATGGCAACTAAAGTAAAAGTTACCTGCTGCTAAGTCATTTCAGTCCAACTCTGTGCGACCCCATAGATGGCAGCCCACCAGGATCCTCCGTCCCTGGATTCTCCAGGCAAGAACACTGGAGTGGGTTGCCATTTCCTTCTCCAATGCATGAAAGTGAAAAGTGAAAGTGAAGTCGCTCAGTCACGTCCAACTCCTAGTGACCCCATGGACTGCAGCCCACCAGGCTCCTCCATCCATGGGATTTGCCAGGCAAGAGTACTGGAGTGGGTTGCCACTGCCTTCTACAGGGCCCCATAGCTGCCAGAGTGAATGAATTTCAAATCCATTCAGTCATTTTTGTTCCTTTGCTCATGAATTGAATCCTGGGACAGCACACAATTGGCCAAGCTTTGATCCTATGCCTACTCCTTACTTATGAAAGGCGAGGCATGCTAGATACCTCGTAATTCAAGGAAATGAAAAGAAAGGGAAGGGAAGAGAAGGGGGAAAATGTTGCTCTTTCTATATCTCTCCACGTGTCTAAAATATTGCATTAAAATTTTGAGCAACAAACTCAGTAGACTGCGATTATTTAACAGCACATGTAACATTATATTTACAATGAATTTATTTTTACTAAGTGTTTGACATGATAGGTCATTTCCACTTATGGTGATTAATCTAAAATTCAACAAAAAAAATAAAGATGGTTAGGTTAGAACCTCACGTCCTACTCGTTCTTTGATATTACAATGCCACCAGAAAGGAACCAAGGCTGCTAGGAAAGATGGAGTAAGCACATCCCACAGTATTCATCTCACTAAACAAAATATATGAAAGTGAATATGAATGTCACTCAGTCATGTCCGACTCTGCAATCCCATGGACTGTAGCCTGCCAGGCTCCTCTGTCCATGGAATTCTCCAGGCAAGAATACTGGAATGGGTAGTCACTACCTTCTCCAAGGGGATCTTCCCTAGCCAGGGATCAAACCCTGATCTCTCTCAGTGCAGACAGATTATTTACCGTCTGAGCCACTAGGGAAGCCCAAACAAAATATATAGAACAACTATATGTCAGAAGATTATGAATGGCAGAGAAAAAGGCTGGCTAAGGATCCATGAACTCAGGGAACAATGTGGTGATGAGTTCTTTGGTTTGGTTTGATTTTTATCCCTTATCTGTCTTGGCCTTGACACTACAGCAGGCTATAACCCTGCACCACAAAGGGGTAAGAGATATAAACAACAAAAGACTGCTTTTGCTATCCAAAGCACAGTGAAGAAGATGGTCGTGGGGGACAGAAGCCTTTGACAACATCTCTCCTTCTCCAGGCCAACACCACACACAAAAAAGAGAAAAGAAAAAAACCTGCCTCTTTCCCTTCACATTACGTATCACAGCAACTGTGGAAAAGAGCCAAGTCAAACATTCACACACTGCACCAAGCAAGCAAAGCCTCCAGAGTCTCCCACACTCCCTCTTCCCTGGGTGCTGCCGATACTATGACACTACTGGGTTTTCATTTGCTCCTTGGAAGAAAAGCTATGACAAACCTAGGCAGCATAATAAAAAGCAGAAATATCACTTTGCCAACAACGGTCCGTCAAGTCAAAGCTATGGTTTTGCCAGTAGTCACATACAGATGTGAGAATTGAACCATAAAGAAAGCTGAGTGCCGAAGAATTGAAGCTTTTGAACTCTGGTGCTAGAGAAGATTCTTGAGAGTCCCTTGGACTGCAAGGAGACCCACCCAGTCCATCCTAAAGGAAATCAACCCTGAATATTCCATTGGAAGGATTGATGCTGAAGCTGAAGCTCCAATAGTTTGGCCACCTGATGCAAAGAGCTGACTCATTAGGAAAGACCCTGATGCTGGGAAAGATTGAAGGCAAGAGGAGAAGGGGACAACAGAGGATGAGATGATTAGATGGCATCACTGAATCAATGGATATGAGTCCGAGCAGACTTTGGGAAATAGCGAAGGACAGGGAAGCCTGGTGTGCTGCAGTCCATGGGGCTGCAAAGCGTCCGACACGGCTCAGCAAGTAAACGTGAACAACTGGGTAGTGTCCTGTCAACCAGTCCCACTCTGCAATAGCTACAGAGGCAGAGCCTCTTTCCTCACCCCATCCAGAAGCCCATCATGCTCTACGTGAACATAAACAGAGGCAGCATCCCTCCTTCTTCCCCATCAGGCACTGTGAAGACTGTAAAAGAAGCCCTGCCTACAACACCTGCCCTGCACTAAGGGAATATCTGCAAAGAGGAGCAGTCCACCCTCTCCCAACTAAATGGTGGGCATTATGAGCTTAGACTAAGGAGAGTAGGGACCTGGAAAAAGGGATTCTTTATATCTGAGAATAAAATCACAAGCACACCCAAGCACTCCATGTGAAACTGACTAGAATCAATAAAGCAAAAACTTTAAAAACTGAACTATTGCACAGAATACCACTCAGGTTTCAAACTTACCTCAGTATTAATAAGCAGAGTAGAATAATGTAGAATAATGCTGCAAAAGTTTGAAAACTAAATTAACATTGGAACTAAAGCCTGCAAAAGGGAACTAGGTCAGGTTTTCTGAACCTAAACAGGTCTATTGCTCACTGAAACAGATTTACACAGCAACCACAGTCTCATAACCAAATACTTAAAAAAAAAAAAATGCAATCCAAAATATGTGTCATACAAGAACCAGTAAATTCTCAATTCAAATGAGGAAAGATAAGCAACAGTGGCAACACTGAGTTTATCCAAATGTTAGAATTCTCTGACTAGAATTTTAAAGCAGTTATCATAAAAAATGTTCCAACAAGAAATTACACTCTTGAAATAAATGGAAATATAGAAAGTCCAAGAAATAGAAGAAACTAAAAAAAAAAAAAAAAATCAAATAAAAATTTTAAAACTAAAAATAAAATAAATGAAATCAAAAAACTCCCTGGATGGACTCAGTGCAGAATGGAGATAACAGGGAACGTAAAGATCAATAGAAACTACCCAATCTGGACAGCAAATAAAAAATAGATTTTAAAATAGCCAAAGATCCTCAGCAATGTAGGGCAAAAGATCTATCATTTGTGTCACTGAAGTCCCCAGAAGGGAATGAGAAAGAGGTTGGGGCTAAAACAATACTTGAAGAATCAGTGGCTGAAATATTCCCCAATTTGACAGAGGACATAAATCTACAGGAAAAAAAGAGGAACAAGCATAAACAGGATAAATACAAATAAATACATATCCTGATATCAGAATATATCCTAATATATGATTCTAATGAATATCCTAATCAAGTTCTAGAAACTACCAAAAAAATAGATTAAAAAATTCGAAAGCAGCCAAAGAGCAGTAATACATTAACTGTAAGGAAGCAACAACTTGAATCCTAAAGTATTCCTAAGCAGAAACAATAAAAGCTAGAAAGAAGTAGCCAACATTTTTCAAGGGGTGAAATTAAAAAAAAAAAAAAAACCATCAACCCAGAATCCTACATCCAGTGAAAATATACTGAGAGTTTTACCAAAATAAAAATTAAAATCATATATTTGGTTTCACTTGAAAAACGAGAATACTTGGCCATCAGGCCTGAGTTCTTACAGAGCAACAATGGTCTTGAGGCAGAGGGAAATGCTTCCTTTAGATGAGGCATCTACCTTCTACTTACCAGCATGGCTTCTTACCCTGAGTACTGTCTCATTTATTCTACATGCCTGGCTGTTGTAAGTACTGGGTTTATGGCATCCAGACTATCAGTTTAAAAGTTTTTCCAGAAACTCTAATAAAAGCCATAGATCTCCAGAAAGGCACCCATGCAAACAATTTTGTATTTAGTTTCAAAGGTTATAGGCTCATATGATCCTAAGATTATTCAGATCCCACTTTAAGAACCTCTTATTTGACCATCAAGAGTACTATCCTAATCTAATCATAATGAGATTATTGATTGCTCACCTTTTTTCTGTTAATGGTATTTAGGAATGCCTCCAATATTGCCATATGTGTTTGCTGTATTATTTAGGGATATTCAGTTCTACTAAGGAGAGTAAGACAAGGAAGAAAAATGAAACTAAATATAAAAGCAAGAACCTTCTGAAACATATTAGACATAAATAAGGTAGTTAGGGTCTATAGATGAAGGAATAGTAGAACTAAGTATTTGCCAAATACTTATGAAACACCTAATGGTTTCTGGGACATAAGTTGCAGAATGAGCAAACGAATGAATGAATGAGTGACTGCAAGGCTCAGCTTTTCCATTTCTCTACATCCCTTCCTCTTACCACTAACATATTACCTTTCCCCTATTTGTTATTGTTTCTACTACATCATAAATTTATTGTAGAAAAGGGCCATAAGTTATGTTGTGATAAGTTAATAAATACCTAAAAGCAGTGGTCACACATAGGACAGTGATTCTCACTCAAGGGTACATCACAATCACCTGAGAAACTTGTTTAAAATGAAGCTATCTAGGGGCCAACCCTCGGAGAAGGCAATGGCACCCCACTCCAGTACTTTTGCCTAGAAAATCCCATGGACGGAGGAGCCTGGTAGGCTGCAGACCATGGGGTCGCTAGAGTCGGACATGACTGAGCGACTTCACTTTCACTTTTCGCTTTCATGCATTGGAGAAGGAAATAGCAACCCACTCCAGTGTTCTTGCCTGGAGAATCCCAGGGACGGGGAAGCCTGGTGGGCTGCCGTCTGTGGGGTTGCACAGAGTCTGACACGACTGAAGCGACACAGCAGCAGCAGCAGCAGGGGCCAGCCCTGGTGGTTCAGACTATAAAGAATGTGCCTGCAATGCAGGAAACTCAGGTTTTATCCCTGGGTCAGGAAGATCCTCTTGAGAAGGATGGCAACCCACTCCAGTATTCTTGCTGGAGAATTCCATTGACAGAGGAGCCTGGCAAACTATAGCCCATGGGGTCACAAAGAGTCAGATACAACTGAGAGACTAATACTTTTCAGGAATCAGTCCAAGGAGTTTCATTTCAGTAATTTAGAGAGGTGCTATTAAAAAAAAATTATATTTTTACCAGAACTCCCACTGCTTTCAATTTAGGGGCTCCATCAACAACATATCAAAAACAATTGATATAGGAAACATGGAAAATCTAGGGCAAATGGTAATCTCTGTCTCCACTCTCACTAAGGATACTATTTATCAAACAGATTAAAATGTACTTCACATCAGCCTGAAGAAACTGGAGGAAAGATGGACCTAGCTCCTTTCAGTTCAGTTCAGTTCAGTCGCTCAGTCGTGTCCGACTCTTTGCAACCCCATGAATTGCAGCACGCCAGGCCTCCCTGTCCATCACCAACTCCCGGAGTTCACTCAAACTCACATCCATCGTGTTGGTGATGCCATCCAGCCATCTCATCCTCTGTTGTCCCCTTCTCCTCCTGCCCCCAATCCCTCCCAGTGTCAGAGTCTTTTCCAATGAGTCAACTCTTCACATGAGGTGGCCAAAGTACTGGAGTTTCAGCTTTAGCATCATTCCTTCCAAAGAAATCCCAGGGCTGATCGCCTTCAGAATGGACTGGTTGGATCTCCTTGCAGTCCAAGGGACTCTCAAGAGTCTTCTCCAACACCACAGTTCAAAAGCATCAATTCTTTGGCGCTCAGCTTTCTTCACAGTACAACTCTAACATCCATACATGACTACTGGAAAAACCATAGGCTTGACTAGACAGACCTTTGTTGGCAAAGTAATGTCTCTGCTTTTGAATATGCTATCTAGGTTGGTCATAACTTTCCTTCCAAGGAGTAAGCGTCTTTTAATTTCATGGCTGCAGTCACCATCTGCAGTGATTTTGGAGCCCAGAAAAATAAAGTCTGACACTGTTTCCACTGTTTCCCCATCTATTTCCCATGAAGTGATGGGACTAGATGCCATGATCTTCGTTTTCTGAATGTTGAGCTTTAAGCCAACTTTTTCACTCTCCTCTTTCACTTTCATCAAGAGGCTTTTTAGTTCCTCTTCACTTTCTGCCATAAGAGTGGTGTCATCTGCATATCTGAGGTCATGGATATTTCTCCCGGCAATCTTGATTCCAGCTTGTGCTTCTTCCAGGCCAGGATTTCTCATGATGTACTCTGCATATAAGTTAAATAAACAGGGTGACAATATACAGCCTTGACATACTCCTTTTCCTATTTGGAAACAGTCTGTTGTTTCATGTCCAGTTCTAACTGTTGCTTCCTGACCTGCATATAGGTTTCTCAAGAGGCAGGTCAGGTGGTCTGGTATTCCCATCTCTTTCAGAATTTTCCACAGTTTATTGTGATCCACACAGTCAAAGGCTTTGGCATAGTCAATAAGGCAGAAGTAGATGTTTTTCTGGAACTCTCTTGCTTTTTCAATGATCCAGCGGATGTTGGTAATTTGATCTCTGGTTCCTCTGCCTTTTCTAAAACCAGCTTGAACATCTGGAAGTTCATGGTTCACGTACTGTTGAAGCCTGGCTTGGAGAATTTTGAGCATTACTTTACTAGCATGTGAGATGAGTGCAATTGTGCAATAGTTTGAGCATTCTTTGGCATTGCCTTTCTTTGGGATTGGAATGAAAACTGACCTTTTCCAGTCCTGCGGCCACTGCTGAGTTTTCCAAATTTGCTGGCATATGTAGTGCAGCACTTTCACAGCATCATCTTTCAGGATTTGAAATAGCTCAACTGGAATTCCATCACCTCCACTAGCTTTGTTCATAGTGATGCTTTCTAAGGTCCACTTGACTTCACATTCCAGGATGTCTGGCTTTAGGTGAGTAATCACACCATCGTAATTATCTTGGTCATTAACATCTTTTTTGTACAGTTCTTCTGTGTATTCTTGCCACCTCTTCTTAATATCTTCTGCTTCTGTTAGGTCCATAGCATTTCTGTCCTTATCGAGCCCATCTTTGCATGAAATGTTCCCTTGTTGTCTCTAATTTTCTTGAAGAGATCTCTAGTCTTTCCCATTCTGTTGTTTTCCTCTATTTCTTTGCATTGATCGCTGAGGAAGGCTTTCTTATCCCTCCTTGCTATTCTTTGGAACTCTGCATTCAGATGCTTATATCTTTCCTTTTCTCCTTTGCTTTCCGCTTCTCTTCTATTTGTAAGGCCTCCTCAGACAGCCATTTTGCTTTTTTGCATTTCTTTTCCATGGGGATGGTCTTGATCCCTGTCTCCTGTACAATGTCACAAACCTCCATACCTAGTTCATCAGGCACTATGATCTATCAGATCTAGTCCCTTAAATCTATTTCTCACTTCCACTGTATAATCATAAGGGATTTGATTTAGGTCATACCTGAATGGTCTAG
Organism: Bos indicus x Bos taurus; assembly: GCF_003369695.1. Classification (NCBI taxonomy): domain Eukaryota; kingdom Metazoa; phylum Chordata; class Mammalia; order Artiodactyla; family Bovidae; genus Bos; species Bos indicus x Bos taurus. Next base: position 82,968,427 of record NC_040082.1, read on the forward strand.
TGGTTTTCACCACTTTCTTCAATTTAAATCTGAATTTGGCAATAAGGAGTTCATGATCTGAGCCACAGTCAGCTCCCAGTCTTGTTTTTGCTGACTGTATAGAGCTTCTCCATCTTTGGCTGCAAAGAATATAATCAATCTGATTTCGGTGTTGACCATCTGGTGATGTCCATGTGTAGAGTCTCCTCTTGTGTTGTTGGAAGAGAGTGTTTGTTATGACCAGTGTGTTCTCTTGGCAAAACTCTATTAGCCTTTGCCCTGCTTCATTCCGTATTCCAAGGCCAAATTTGCCTGTTATTCCAGGTTTTCTTGACTTCCTACATTTGCATTCCAGTCCCCTATAATGAAAAGGACATCTTTTTGGGGTGTTAGTTCTAAAAGGTCTTGTAGGTCTTCATAAAACCATTCAACTTCAGCTTCTTCAGCATTACTAGTTGGGGCATAGGCTTGGATTATCGTAATAATGAATGGTTTGCCTTGGAAATGAACAGAGATCATTCTGTCATTTTTGAGATGGCATCCAAGTACTGCATTTCGGACTCTTTTGTTGATCATGATGGCTACTCCATTTCTTCTAAGGGATTTCTGCCCACAGTAGTAGATATAATGATCATCTGAGTTAAATTCACCCATTCCAGTCCATTTTAGCTCGCTGATTCCTAGAATGTCGACGTTCACTCTTGCCATCTCTTGTTTGACCACTTCCAATTTGCCTTGTTTCATGGACCTGACATTCCAGGTTCCTATGCAATATTGCTCTTTAAAGCATCGGACCTTGCTTCTATCACCAGTCACATCCACAGCTGGGTATTCTTTTTGCTTTGGCTCCATTCCTTCATTCTTTCTGGAGTTATTTCTCCACTGATCTCCAGTAGCATATTGGGCACCTACTGACCTGGGGAGTTTCTCTTTCAGTATCCTGTCATTTTGCCTTTTCATACTGTTCATGGGGTTCTCAAAGCAAGAATACTGAAGTGGTTTGCCATTCCCTTCTCCAGTGGACCACATTCTGTCAGACCTCTCCACCATGACCCGCCCGTCTTGGGTAGCCCCACACACATGACTTAGTTTCATTGAGTTAGACAAGGCTGTGGTCTGTGTGATTAGATTGACTAGTTTTCTGTGATTATGGTTTCAGTGTGTCTGCCCTTTGATGCCCTCTCACAACACCTACCATCTTACTTGGGTTTCTCTTAACTTGGGTATCTCTTCACAGCTGCTCCAGCAAAGCACAGCCGCTGCTCCTTACCATGGATGAAGGGTATTTCCTCACCACTGCCCCTCCTAATCTTGATCGTGGAGTAGCTCCTTTCAGCCCTCCTGTGCCTGCACAGCCACCGCTCCTTGGATGGTGATATAATCCTTTACCTTAGGTGATATGATTTTGGGGTGGGGCAGGGTGGGGAAAAGAACTTATTGTTATCTGTGTGAGATACTAATTTTATGAGCTTGTAGAGCCACTGTGTTCTTCACAGTCAGCCGCTTCTTTTTTATAATTGCTCATGGCCAGAAAATGGACAAGAAACAAGAACCATAGCTTATATATAGTGAAAATGAGTATACTACCCAAAGCAATTTATAGATTCAATGCAATCCCTATCAAGCTACCAACAGTATTCTTCACAGAGCTAGAACAAATAATTTCACAATTTGTATGGAAATACAAAAAACCTCGAATAGCCAAAGCGATCTTGAGAAAGAAGAATGGAACTGGAGGAATCAAACTACCTGACTTCAGGCTCTACTACAAAGCCACAGTTATCAAGACAGTATGGTACTGGCACAAAGACAGAAATATAGATCAATGGAACAAAATAGAAAGCCCAGAGATAAATCCACGCACATATGGACACCTTATCTTTAACAAAGGAGGCAAGAATATACAATGGATTAAAGACAATCTTTTTAACAAGTGGTGCTGGGAAATCTGGTCAACCACTTGTAAAAGAATGAAACTAGAACACTTTCTAACACCATACACAAAAATAAACTCAAAATGGATTAAAGATCTAAACATAAGACCAGAAACTATAAAACTCCTAGAGGAAAACATAGGCAAAACGCTCTCTGACATACATCACAGCAGGATCCTCTATGACCCACCTCCCAGATTATTGGAAATAAAAGCAAAAATAAACAAATGGGACCTAATTAACCTTAAAAGCTTCTGCACATCAAAGGAAACTATCAGCAAGGTGAAAAGACAGCCTTCAGAATGGGAGAAAATAATAGCAAATGAAGCAACGGACAAACAACTAATCTCAAAAATATACAAGCAATTCCTACAGCTCAACTCCAGAAAAATAAATGACCCAATCAAAAACTGGGCCAAAGAACTAAATAGACATTTCTCCAAAGAAGACATACAGATGGCTAACAAACACATGAAAAGATGCTCAACATCACTCATTATCAGAGAAATGCAAATCAAGACCACTATGAGGTACCATTTCACACCAGTCAGAATGGCTGCGATCCAAAAGTCTACAAGCAATAAATGCTGGAGAGGGTGTGGAGAAAAGGGAACCCTCTTACACTGTTGGTGGGAATGCAAACTAGTACAGCCACTATGGAGAACAGTGTGGAGACTCCTTAAAAAACTGGAAATAGAACTGCCTTATGATCCAGCAATCCCACTGCTGGGCATACACACTGAGGAAACCAGAAGGGAAAGAGACATGTGTACCCCAATGTTCACCGCAGCACTGTTTATAATAGCCAGGACATGGAAGCAACCTAGATGCCCATCAGCAGATGAATGGATAAGAAAGCTGTGGTACATATACACAATGGAGTATTACTCGGCCATTAAAAAGAATTCATTTGAATCAGTTCTAATGAGGTGGATGAAACTGGAGCCTATTATACAGAGTGAAGTAAGCCAGAAGGAAAAACACCAATAACAGTATACTAACGCATATATATGGAATTTAGAAAGATGATAACAATAACCCTGTGTACGAGACAGCAAAAGAGACACTGATGTATGGAACAGTCTTTTGGACTCTGTGGGAGAGGGAGAGGGTGGGAAGATTTGGGAGAATGGCATTGAAACATGTAAAATATCATGTATGAAATGAGATGCCAGTCCAGGTTCGATGCACGATACTGGATGCTTGGGGCTGGTGCACTGGCACGACCCAGAGGGATGGTATGGGGAGGGAGGAGGGAGGAGGGTTCAGGATGGGGAGCACATGTATACCTGTGGCGGATTCATTTTGATATTTGGCAAAACTAATACAATTATGTAAAGTTTAAAAAAAAAAAAAAAAAAAAAGAACCATAGCTTAATTCCTGCTGCAACACTCTCAAGACTTAAGTGGTTCTGCTTCTTGTTTGGTTGATTTCTTAATGCTTATTATTTCAATAGCACTTATTGCATACCTAGAGCTGGATTTAAAACCCCAATGTAAAATTTTAAATTAATATTTAGATTTTTTAAATTAAATGTTACTTTTAGACAATTTCAGATTAAGGAGACACATAACAATCCTCAGGGATTTTTAAGTTGGAGGTTTGTGAAAGCAGAAACACTTTTCAAGTTGAGCAATTACTTCATGTATGGGCTCATAGTAGGTGAAATAAGCAGCCAACTGGATTGTCTTGATTTCTGCTTTACCTTATGAAAATTTTTCATGGTGTTTTCCAACCTGCTATCATGTAACAGTTGATTTATTGCACTTACATATTCCAGTCCCCAACTTTTACAGAAAGTTGTCAATCCAATACTCAAGCTTTCACTTCTGGAATATGTATAATCAATTTGGAATTCTAGATAATACGTGTAATCACGAAGTGTATTAATTAAGAAAAAATTTTTACCTATGTCTAAATTATTTATTTACAGTTCCATTGAATTTGTGAGAACTGAATTCCAAGCTCTTTCAAATCACTGAAATTCAAAGAAATTCACAACTAATCCAAAGTACCATAAACATTTGTATGCTAAGTAAAGGCAATTGTCTTCCTGCACAAGCTCTTATTTTCCCCAATTCACCACAGCAGTTCACAGAGAAACAAACAGCTAAACTAATGAAGGAAACAAATGGAACATTTACTGACACCTTACCTTATATATACCAAGGATATATACCAAGGAAATAATAGCTTGGTTCAGTATTCAAGGGGTATTAAAACATCAATAAAAATAGTAAGAATAATTCTTTATTTACTGGTCTATACCTTGCTTACTTGGATAATGCAGGTGATGGCTACACTTTTAATTTTCCATCCAATAACAGATTATAAAAACAGAAAGAGAGGTTATGATAGAAGAGTTGTAGCATTATTTAATGCTGTACTGAGCCTGACCCAGGCAACTATAGACAAAACACACAGTCAACTGATTTAACACTATACATCAGTTTAGGGCTTTTCTGAGTAGTGCAAAAAAAAAAAAAAAACACACCTCCGCCACCAAGTCCCTACCAAGGATTACTAACCTCCTATTTTATAGGAATCATTTAAAAGCAATTAGACAGACTAATATAACCCCCCTTAAGGTTTAGTTAACATTTTATGTTGGTTTCACATTATTTTCCTTCCCTTATGTTTATATATAAAATAGTAAGTTTCTTTCAAATTTGCTATTAATAATATGACATGAGAGTATTTTCCCAATTTCACTATTTCTTACTTGATGAAGTTACTAGTATCCTTATTGTATTGGAGTTTTATCCTTTTGGAAGTAGTATTTGGCTTTTCAAATCTCTAAAGGCCCTAATTCTGAATATTTATTAAAGGATTTTTATTTCTTAAGACATATTCAAAAGAATTTTACATTAAAAATAATTTTTATAAAGCCCTTCAGTCATCTGGGGCCTCTCTGACTCTGGGATTTGTATAGCACCTGACCAAAAATTTAGTGTGTCTTTTGGTAAAATATTGTTTTACAGAAGACAATAAAAAGCCTAATGAGAAGATTGGATATTGAAGGATTTTCATCTGGAGAAAGTTTATCCTATTGGAGAAAGAACTACAAAAAATACATTTTAGCATCCTGGCTAGCCATACCACCACCCTGCAGTGAAGCACACCCAACCACACCCATGGGAATTTTAGTCTCTCAAGATTTAGAATTCGTGAAAGGCACTTCCCTGGCGGTTTAGTGGTTGGGACTTTGCCTTCCAATGAAGGGGATGCAGGTTCAATTCTTGGTCAGGGAGCTAAGATCCCACATGTCTTGTGGCAAAAAAAAAAAAAAAAAAAAAAAACATAAAACAGAAGCAAACAAACAAACAAAAAGTAACAAATTCAATAAAGCCTTTGAAAATGGTGCACATCAGGAAAAAAAAAAAAACTCTTTAACAAAAAAAGAATTTATGAAAACAAAAGGCGATACACATATGAAACCTCCTTCCTGAATGTAAGCAAAATGGCAAAGAAAAATAACTAAAAGGAAAACAGAAAAGTAGGAAGTGATAAAGTTAATTCATATATCCAGACCCACAAAATGGATGCTTCCCCAGTGGCCCAGCCCATCTCACAAATCAAACCTAAATCAGCCTGGGCTTATGAAAAATAACTGAGAAGGAAATCTAACATAAACCAATAACAATCCTTATCTCAGCTTTAAGCATCTTACCTTACCGTAGAAAACAGAATCTGCCAGCCCTGTCAGAAAGCTCCCATCCGTCTGGCTGTTTATGTTCCTCTCCTAACATTCCCTAAAACTCACTCTTGCCTAAAATCCCTCAGGAAGAGCTCACCACTGCTTGTGAGGCACCGTACTCTACCAATCCATGGGCTGTTTTCCCTTGAATAAAGGAGATCAAAATCATCACTAAAGTGTTTTAGTTTTGTCATTTGACAGTTCTGGCAGGCCAGATAAGACCTTAAAACAGCTCCTGAAGATCCCTGGGATGGCTCTGAGACCAAGAGAAGGTAACCACAGAGCTGGTTTGTTTGGCTGCCTCTTCAGCTGCTTCCTGAGATGTCTAAGAAGCTTCTCTCTGATCAAATTCTACTTATTTTGCATTCTGAGTTCTTCACGTTTTTCTGCCTAGTCCGTCCAGGTGGAGAATCAAGGCCTGAAAGACTTCACATTTTTCTGAATGAGACTTAGAGGGTCACTGTATTTGGGCTGGTTTTACCTCATCTCAAGGTAACCCCCTTCAGGAGGTCCCAACAGGTCTCAGGAGCTATGCTCTGGCAACCAGAAACAATAAGTCTGATTGAATTAGGGAAGACTCTTTCAACAAGGAAAAATAATGGGTACTCCTCAATCGAAGAAGCAAGATGGATAGCAACCATTAGGAGACTCACAGAGCCTTGAGCTAAGTCCACAGAACAAACTGCTTTGGGGACTTAGGGAAATAAATTAAGACAAGAAATGTGGGTTCTTTTGACCAGTAGCACATCAAAATCTACCTGAAACTATTAAAAGCCATGAGAGAACCATCCACTGTAAAGAAAACTTCTTGTGAAAAGAATAACAGGTTTATTGATTATGAAAATTTCATAAACCAAAGCTTCAAAATTGGTGGGCATGAATTGAGCACTTAAGAGTTGTTTGAGTGCTCACCACTTAACGCTAAGACTCCTGTGCTAGAATAAATTGGTCATGGAACAAGTTAGATTGACACTAGGTCACCAGTCAACCTCAAGAAATTCTCTGTGCAACAAGGTACACTGTGAAAGTGAAAGTGTTAGTCGCTCATCGTGTCTGAATCTTTGTGACCCCATGAACTGAAGCCCACCAGGCTGCTCTGTCTATGGAATTCTCTAGAATTCTCTAGAATACTAGACTGGGTTGCCATGCCCTTCTCCAGGAGATCCAGACCCAGGGATCAAACCTGGTCTCCCACATTGCAGGCAGATTCTTTACCATCTGAGCCACCAGCACCACTTTCCTCTTCCCTCTGAGAGACCCAAAGCTTAGCTAGAGTAACAAGATCCTCAAGTTTCAAAGAACTGACCATGCCACCTCCAAGAACATCTTATTTTATGTCCAAGAACTGTGGTTTTGGAATCTATAGATAGCTACAAAATTACAAAACCTTTCTAAGACAACCTAGAATTACAGTGGCTATATGTGAAATGTTCTAAAATACAAGATCATTTATGCTTTAAAGTTCACTTGAAAGTTGTTTAGTCACTAAGTCTTGTCTGACTCTTTTGCAACCCCACCAGGCTCCTCTGTCCATGGGATTTCCCAGGCAAGAATTCTGAAATGGGTTGCCATTTCCTTCTCCAGGGGATCTTCCCAACCCATGTATCAAACCCACATCTCCTGCATTGGCAGGTGGATTCTCTACCACTGAGCCACCTGGGAAGCCTCTCACCTGAAAGTGAGGGTTCCTAAATCAAATAAACAGAATAGCACACCTATTTTAATTGGTGTGCAGAAGACTCCAAAAGACTTCAAGATTCCAAAATAGCCTCATTGAAAGATTCATTGCGTAAAGTGGAAGTGAAAGTCACTCAGTGGTGTCCATCTCTTTGAGACCCATGGACTATATAGTCCATGGAATTCTCCAGGCCAGAATACTGGAGTGGGTAGCCGTTCCCTTCTCCAAGGGATCTTCCCAACCCAGGGATCAAACCCAGGTCTCCTGCACTGCAGGCAGATTCTTTACCAACTGAGCTATCAGGGAACAAAAAATTAAACACACAAGATATACCTAAACCAAAGACTGATGTGACTCCTACCCCCTCCTCTAACTTTCCCTGAGTCTGCACAGTGTACCAATTCTCTACCTAAATTGCCTTTTCACTCTGAAGAGTTACAAGACCATAAACAGAAGTCTACGGCTAGTGATCTCAGAGACACCCCCATACCTACCATAAAAGGGACCCTCATGGAGCCCCTCCCAGGGTTGATGAGACTCTGGAGGATTCCCCAATAAACTACCACCAGTTACTCCCATAAACAATCAAGGGGAAACTAAAATTAAACTTATGAAAAGCAAATTCTTTTCATTAAGGAACTTCTGGTAGATACTGGAACTACACTCTCCACTCTAAACCCTACTTGTTCAGGACCCTACAGAGGGGATCCTGGAAAAACAGGCAGAAACTGGTGAAGAGTGAGGATTCTTACCAGAGTCAGCCTTCTCAGATCACTGTTTGTAACCTGGTCAAGCAAGGAAGCTAAAATTTCACACTGTCTTTTCCTTTCTAAATCCAGATCCACTGGTTATTGATCTTTTCTATCCCAGCGACAGCTATTGGCTTCTTGTTTGTCTCATTTTGTGTCCTGAGATCTCAGCATGGCACCAGGTTGGAACCCCCAAAATACAACCAGACTGAAATGCGGGTTGTGCTCCATCTGCAGCTAGATATGACCAGAACATGTGAGTTCGTATCATAAAAATGAAGCAACTGGATTAAATTATCTTAAATGTTCCTTTCATTTCTAAAATTATATAACTAGATGAAATTGAGTGACTTCTCTAAGTCCAGTTGTTAAGATAAACCCAGTAGCCTAAACTGTAGAATTGGATAGAAATTTCATTCAAATGACCTTAAGAAGAAAAAGAAAATTATTGATTCACTTAATTGAGAAGGCCAGAAATAATCCTGGCTCCATACATGATTGGATTCAGAGATTCAATGATATCATCAGCACTTGGTTTCTGTCCAGCTCTTGGCTCTTTTCCACAGAGTTGGCTTCTTTCTCTGGCTTCACATTATGGCCCCTGACAGCTCCATGATCATAATCTCCCAGGATGATCTCCGACTGGACTATTTTGGCTGACATATACAGCCCTGAATCATTGCAGCCTGAGGCTCACACTCAACTCTGACTGAATTGTGAATTTCTCCCCCACTGCAAATTTTCTGTTATTTTCATATGAGTACATTTTAACTAATACAGGTTTTGATACCAGGAAATCAGGCACAACAGAAAAAAAAAAATACTGGTTTTATAGAAGATAAAGGATACAGAACAGAGAGAACCTTATAATTTCCTCTACATTTCTTTCTGGAAATCTTATAATTTATTTTCAAGATACATTTCTTTTATGCTAAAACTCAGTCAATGTGCCACTGAGGCTATAGCGTTTGGGGACTTGATGGTGCACTGTAAACACAGAGGAAAGTAGAAAGCCTCGTTAAGAAGGTCATTTCTATAATCCAAAAAGACAGGATTTTGTAGTTGGAAAAATTGAATGGTCTACCTGAACAAATACTGACGCTGGACCAGATTGGGAGGTAGCTAATTTGGAAGAATATAAGACTGAGGTACAAGAAAAACATGAGACTCAGTCAAGTCCTATTAATGATTCTCTACCTGAAAAAGGCAGACATGTTGATGTTCACCAACCCATAGCTATTGTTTCAAATCTTTTCCAAGGATAGGCCAAAAATAGATCAAGGCCTTTAATCTAAGATTCTAGGAAACAGAGTCTTGTTTCTAGGAGACCAAAGTCTTAAACTCAAAAGACATGACTACATTAAAATCTCTTGACATTGTATCACACAGTGAAAATTATAAGTACATATGGACTGGGCTTGATCATAAAGAGCTATGACTTAAATCTTAAATCTCTTTGACACACTCCCCAGGAAGTGAGACACTAAAGCTGTGGAGCTCCAAAAAGGACATCATACCCAATGCCCATCTCCTTTGAAAAAAAATGGAGAAAAGTGACCTTCCCAGGCTGGAGGATACAGGGTGAAAGAGAAGGACCGACAAGTGAGTTTATCCCAGAGAGCAGAATTAGATCCTGCCAGTACGTAACACAAGAAACTGGAGAAGAAAATGGCAACCCACTCCAGTATTCTTGCCTAGAAAATCCCATGGACAGAGGAGCCTGCGGGCTACAGTCCATGGGGGTCACAAGAGTTGGACACGACTTAGCGACTAAACCACCACCATATGTAACACAAAAGTCACTACACGACTAGGTGAGAGAGTTCTATTTCTAGCCACCGGACTATGCTGTATGCTACGTACCAGGGAGCCAAGTGTGCACTGTACTTTTCCAAATGAAATTTTCATTGTGCTTATCTTGTTCTTTTCTCCATGAGGTTAAAGTATGTTGGAAGTAAATAATAATAGTGTTTCAGAGTTGATTTAGATGTGATGGGAGGAAATGTATTTACATTTAGATGTGATGGGAGGAAAAGTAACTCAACCAGAGACTTGGAATCAAGACAGTAGAGATACTGAGCTGTCCCATTTGTGGAAGAGTAAATGCCGATGAGAGCATTTTAAGGGTGCATATTTATTTGTGAAAGAGCTAAGTTTGGATGTTGAGCAGTTAAAGGGAAGACTATATTTAACAGCTGGTTAAATCCTCAACATCTACCCCAAACTTTCCCCATTTTGTAATAGCAATAGAGTTTGAATACTTTTTCAAGAATACTTCCTGAATTGTCAAGCCAATGAGTATAATCTCTTCTCCCTTGCTGGTGATTAGTTCAAAATCCAGGGTCAAATCAATCAGCAAATTCCTCTTACACCAATGACTCATATAGGGATAAGTGAAAGTGAAAGTCACTCAGTCATGTCCGTCTCTTTGAGACCCCATGGACTATACAGTCCATGGAATTCTCCAGGCCAGAATACTGGAGGGATCATCCCAACCCAGGCATCAAACCCAGGTCTCCTGCATTACAGGTGGATTCTTTACCAGCTGAGCTACCAGGGAAGCCCCTGGTATAAGTAGGTGACCTAAATTGTCTTTCCCTTGGTATAGGGATGAGGAGGTGATCTAAATTGTCTCCATCAAAATGAGGCAAGGATTTATATGATACTGTCTCCATCAAAGTGAAAATTAGAATTTACGTTAAATTTCTGGTGGAAACTTGAATAGAGAGTCAATAAGATGAAATCAACACAGAGGATGATAGAGTAGAAATAGGGAAAGTACATCAGTACCAATATCCTTGGTGAGCCCCAGAATAACAAATCCTGGAGTCTGTACTTCCTCTGGATTTCCAGTTATGCAAGATTAAAGATATCATTGTTTAAGTCAGATTCGTATCTTATAGCCAAAACACCCTGGCTAATAAAATATATCTCTATACTAATGACAACTAGTATCAGTTCGGAATTGCAGTCAGCTGCAAGGAACAGAAACCTCAATGACAGTGACTTAAATACGTTAGAGAATTGGCTTTTCTCATGAATATGGCATCTGGAAATGGATAGTCCCAGATAGACACAGATTTCTTCTATCATTTTGTTCAGACTTCTTCAACATACACTTGTCACCTTATTTTCAGAAACAGAAAGGAAGGAAAGAAAAGGCAAATAACAAAAGGTCAATGCCACCCTTTTAGATAGGATTCCCTAGTGGCTCAGTCAGTAAAGCATCCACCTGCAATGCAGAAGACTGCCTGCAATACAGGACACCAGATCCTTGGGTCTGAGAGTTCCCCTGGAGAAGGAAATGGCAATCCACTCCAGTATTCTTGCCTGGGAAATCCCATGGACAGAGGCACATGGCAGGCTACAGTCTGGGTAACTAAACCATCAAACCACCACTCTTTTAGTTTTCCACAAAGTACATATGAAGTACTTCATACAAAATGCTACATTCATTTTATTGGCAAGAGCTATATCATGTGACCATCCTATGCTTAAGGGAAGCTGGGAAATATTATTTTTATAATTTGGACCTACTTCCACTAACAAAGCAAGTAAGAATCATATCTGTAAGATTGAAGGGAAGATTGGCATTAGGTAGGAAAACCAGTCACCTCTGCTATACTCTCAAATGAATGTGTCCAGCTCAGACCTCTCCTCTGATCTCTTGAGTCATATATCAAACATGTTACTTAAATTCTCCATATTTGTAGACTATAGACATCTCAAACTGAATATGTGCAAAATAAACCAGTTATCTTACATTCAATCTGTCCCCCCATGATAGTTAACAGGGTATCCAGACATCTGGTCAAACATTATTCTGGGTGTGTCTGTGAAAGTATTTGTAGATTTAAATTTGAATTGGTAGACTAAATTAAGCAGACTGTCCTCCCTAGAGTGGGTGGGTCCTGTCCAATCAATTAAAGATCTCAGTAGAACAAAAAGGAAGGATCTCTGAGATCCTTCTGAGTGAGAAGGATTTCTGGCTACCTGATGTTTGAGCTGGGACATCAGTCTTCTCCTGTCCTCAGACTAGAATTTATACTATCAGTTCTCCTGGTTCTCAGTTCTTGGACTTGGATGCAACATATACCACTGGTGATTCTCCTGGGTCTCCAGCTTGCTAACTGCAAAACACTACCCAGCCTCCATAGTTAAATGAGCCTTATATCTGTCTCTCTGTCCATCTCTGTCTAGATTGATAGATATAAAGATATATAGCTATCTGCTTCTCTGAAGAACTCACCTCAAGTCATCACCAGTTCAGTCAATGTACCACCACTTAGCCACTGAACAATGGTGCCAGTTAGAAAATATACCTACATACTTGCAGAACCCTCAAAATGTCATTCAGCTTTTATCCACCCTTTCCCATGCATTAAATTCATCATCACACTGAGTCAGTACTTCCTTCCAGCGTATTTCAAATAAGTCAATTTCTCTCCACCTCCAATGCTGCCACTTTAGTCAAGTCACTGTATCCTGAAATTCTGATTCCCTTGCTTCCACTTAATCCTTCATGATATAATTTTCATGTAACTTTTAAAACCCGAAATCAGATGTCACTTTCCTACTCAAAACTCTCCAATGGTTTACCATAATACTTCGTCTTAACCATGGTCAACCAGGTCTCATGAAGCAGTTCATCTTTACCTTTCCAACTTCCTCTCACTCCTTCCTTGCTCCCTTTCAGCCACATTGTCCACTCCTCTGGTCTTCTGATATACCAAGCTCTTTCTCCATAGCTGTAATTTTGCACGTTGTGGACTGATCCACCTCAAGATTTTCATGTGGTTAGCTTATTCTCATCATTTAGATCTCCTCAGACTGGCTTTTCCCGTTCTCTCCAATCTTTCATCATTTAACTGTGTGCTGCTGTTAGGTGCTAAGTTGTGTCCAACTTTGCAACCCCATGAACTGCAGCTCACCAGGCTCCTCTGTCCATAGGATTTCCCAGGCAAGAATACTGGGGTGGGTTGCCATTTCTTCACCTCCAGGGGTCTTCCTCACCCAGGGATCGAACCCCCATCTCCTGCTTGGCAGGTGGATTCTTAAATACTGAGACACCTAGGAATCATCATCTATAATCCCAATCTGTAATTATTTTGTTTTACTGTGTCTCATCCCCTAACTGGTATATGTGGTCCAGTAGAACAATGTCTTTGAAGTTAATTAATATTTCTAAGTCAAAGCACAATGTTATTTCTTAGCCAATCCTCAAAGAATTTACTGAGTGATTTCATTTATTCATTCAACAAGGGTTTATTGAGGTCTTAGAAGAAAGTGCTCCAAGCACTGAGCTGCAGTAGTAAATGAAAGGGCTAGAGTTTTTGCCTCCATGGAACTTATCCTCTAGGGTGGGGAAAGACAGACTAAACAGTGTGTCAGAAGGAGATTTTTTTATGAAAAGACCCCACTGGTTATTTGTTTAGAATAATCTCTCTTTCTCATTACTTAAAGACTAGACATCAAGAAAACACTGGGAAGTTTGGCACATTCTCTTCCCAATAATCCCTTAGAACTTGTGAATGCTGTCATAAATACTGGGAAACCAACCAAAGAATCAGTTTCCCTGACATATACAGAAGAAACTATTACCTTCAAGGGACTCTGAGAGGTGGGTGTAGGAGGACACTAAACACTTGCTGACTGAGATTATGAGTAGATAAACAAATACGCCACAGTCAAACTCATTGTGAAGATTCACAACCTTATTTATTCCAAGGCCAAAAAGGTCAGCAAGATGGAATGTGATGTACTAATTACAAATGTCAAAATGCTGAACCAAAAGGAAGCTGGTACTATATTGAGAAGGGAAGAACCAACAGGATACCAGATTAGATTACTGCCTGTCACCAAAGCTTACAATAGGACTGACTGCCAGCTGTGGAAACACTATCAAAGAAAGGTATGCCATCCCAAACCATCACTCTCCCTCTTGCTAAGGCTCCTATCAACACACAGCTGGGCATTTCTTAGCAAAGACGTTGGTGTGTGCTCTCTCAATTTATTAACAATTGCTTCATCTTTTGTTGATACCAAGGACCAAATAATTCCAACATTTCTCATGGCTGATGAAATGAATTGCTAAATTCAGACTTCAGGGATTATTTTGCCAATAATCCTTGCCCAGATTCAACGTAAGATCACTTCCAGTGTGTTCACAAATTTTAATGACACCTGTAAGTCACATATTTCAGCCTCAGAGTGTTAACCTGCTCTTAGAAGTTCTACTTGGTGCTGAGTGTGTAGAAGCCAAACACAAATGAAGGAAAATCTAGGTAAATGTTACAAGTAAACAGTAACAATAATGATAGTAATGTTTTAAAACCTGACATTTATTAAGTCAGGCACTTTACTAAGCACTTTATTATGCATTATCTCAGTCCTCACAGTAGTGTTGTAAAATAGGTACAATTATTTACCACATTTTACAAAAACATGAAACAGGTAAGGAGGAGACAGACATTGGAAGTGTGCACCTGTTATTGTTCTGCAGGAAGCAAGAAGACAAAATGGGAGGGAAAAAGGAAAAGAAGTAGGATAGCAGGGGATTTACACCCTCGGTTTTACTCAATTCATTTGACCAGGATAGAGTTCAAATTGATCATAAACAGAAAAGCAGTAAGTTTCCTCAAGATACCACAGAAAGTGGTTTGCTATGCCTAGTAATCACACTTCTTGTTCAGTTGCTAGGCTGTGTCCAACTCTTTGTCGGACCCCATGGACTGCTGCATGCAAGGCTTCCCTGTCCATCACCAACTCCGGAAGCTTGCTCAAATTCATGTCCATTGAGTCGGTGATGCCATCCAACTATCTCATCCTCTGTCATCCCACTGTCTCATCCTCTGTCATCCCATTCTCCTCCTGCCTTTCATTTTTCCCAGCATCAGGGTCTTTTCTAATGAGTCAGCTCTTCGCATCAGGTGGCCAAAGTATTGGAGCTTCAGCTTCAGCATCAGTCACTCCAGAGAAAATTCAGGGTTGATTTCCTTTAGGATTGACTGGTTTGATCTTCTTGCCATCCAAGAGACTCTCAAGAGTTTTCTCCAACACCACAGTTCAAAACCATTAATTCTTTGGTGCTCAGTCTTCTTTATGGTCCAGCTGTCACGTCCATACATGACTACTGGAAAAACTATAGCTTTGACTACATGGACCTTTGTCAACAAAGTAATGTCTCTGCTTTTTAATATGCTGTCTAGGTTGGTCACAGCTTTTCTTCTAAGGAGCAAGTGTCTTTTGATTTAATGGCTGCAGTCACTGTCTACAGTGATTTTGGAGCCCAAGAAAATAAAGTCTCTCACTGTTTCCATTGTTTCCTCATCTATATGCCATGACATGATGGGAGCGGGTGCCATATACTGCATAGAAGAAGCCAATAACGAAAAAAGGTATATACTGGGTAATTCCATTTATATAAAATTCTGGGAAATCCTGACTAATGTATACTGACCAAAAGTAAATGAGGTATTGCTTGTGAATGAGCGGATTACAAAGGGCATAAAGAAAGTTTTGAAAAGGACCAGTGTGTTCATTATCTTTATTATGGCGGGAGTTTCATAGGTATATTCATATATCAATCATCAGATTGTTCACTATAGTGCAAATGGTTTACTTTATGCCTATTTTACCTTAAAAAGCTGTTTTTTAAAAATAAGAAAAAATTGGCACGAAATGTTTCCTATTCTACGTGTGCTCAGTCACTCAGTCATGTCCAACTCTTTGCAGTCCCATGGACTGTAGTTCACCAGGCTCGTCTGTTCATGGGATTTTTCTAGGCAAGAATATTGGAGTAGGTTGCCATTTCCTTCTCCAGGGGATCTTCCCGACCCAGGGATCAAACCTGCATCTCCTGCATTGGCAGGCAGATTCCTACACCATGCTCTTTCTATTTCCCTTTGTCTTTGGAAGATATCAGACAGAAGACATAAACCTGTTCTAAAGTGGCTGGTGCCTGGGGACTTTCCAACACATATTGACAGGAACACTAAATACATGACACTTCAATATCAAACTTCACCCTGCAGAACGAGGTTCATTTAGTTGCTTAAGTGCTGTCCAACTCTCTGTGACCCAGTGGACTGTAGCCCGCCAGGCTCCTCTGTCCATGGGGTCTCCCACACAAGAATACTGGAGTGGGTTGCCATGTCCTTCTCCAAGGGATCTTCCCAACCCAGGGACTAAACCTGTGTCTCTTGCATTGGCAGGTGGATTCTTTACCACTGAGCTACCTGGGAAACCACAGAGCTATAAAAGCCTAATGGCATAGAGCAATAGTATTGATGCTAAAGAAAAGTGTTCCAAAAGATGCTTTATCTGGGTAATTTGCTTTGTCCCTTGCTTGACTTCATTGTTTCTCATGATCATCTTGGTTCCTAGTTAATCCCAAAGCTAGAAAACCATATGAATCTTAATTATGTTACTTTATGAGATATGTAAAAAGTCAAAATTTAAGAATCATAAAATCTATCTATTGTTATCACACTATATAGCTCCCTTGATTATCATCTAATGTGTAAAAAGTAAAACAGATCTTTATCTCATATCAATTTGCCCTGCATTTCCAAAATGGCATATGCTGTATCACTGACACTTAAGAGAATGAGCCACACAGAGGGAGTTGCACAGGGTTAGGTCTGCTGAGTCAGGGGCTGTTGAACAGGAAGTGTTCTGGGACCCGGCTGTACACACCACAGGGATTTGGAGTGGGTCTAGCTTGGAGGCATTTTACAGTAACTAAGTACCTGCTTCTTTACAGCCTGTTCATTACTTTGATCTTTTTCCTAAGTTGTACAGCATAATGAGCCAGAAAGTCAATGGTAGAGCCTAGAGGAGCACAGGAGCTGTACAGAAATGCTGAAAAAAGAGAGGATTTTTCCAAAGGAGCTGAAAAAGAATGGTGGCCCTCCCCCACTCCCTTCTACAAAGGAGAGCTCAGGAAAAGGTTAGTTTCCTTGTGATTAAGAGTCTACACAATTAAAATTTTTAAGTGACTGATTGAAGGATAATGTAGCAGATTTTACTCAGCATCAGATACCTCAAGAGAAATTCAGCTTTCCTTTATTACTTTTACTGCCTGCACACACTTTCCCTTAGAAATAAAAATTAAACCTTTGTACAATTGCTTCCAAATACATTTTGTCTTTATTCTAATAATGATTTTCATGAAACATCTATAGCAAATTAAAATGTTTCTTTTTAAAAAATGCATAGTTATTAAGAAACTGATGAATATATGAATATATGCGAGGATAAATAAATACCTGCTGCTAACTATCCATCTTTCTAAGTACCAACGAGTGAGTACTCCTTTTTACAATTTGTTTACCTTTTAGGCAAATATCATAGTCAAAACTATTCAAGAATATACAGAGGGATAGGAGTATGGAAATCTCAAAAATAAATTTATCCTTTCTCTTTTTCACACTCTCACAGTTCCTTATAGTGATACAGATCAGACTGCAAGAAGATCCAATCAGTCCATTCTGAAGGAGATCAGCCCTGGGATTTCTTTGGAAGGAATGATGCTAAAGCTGAAACTCCAGTACTTTGGCCACCTCATGCGAAGAGTTGACTCATTGGAAAAGACTCTGATGCTGCGAGGGATTGGGGGCAGGAGGGGAAGGGGACGACAGAGGATGAGATGGCTGGATGGCATCACTGACTCGATGGACGTGAGTCTGAGTGAACTCTGGGAGTTGGTGATGGACAGGGAGGCCTGGCGTGCTGCGATTCATGGGGTCGCAAAGAGTCGGACACGACTGAGCAACTGATCTGATCTGATCTGACCTGATTGATAACAATATACAGTAGCCAGATATGAAAGTGAAAGTGTTAGTCTTTCAGTTGTGTCCGACTCTGTGATGCCCTGGACTATAGCCTGCCAGCTTCCTCTGTTTATGGGATTTCCCAGGCAAGAATACTGGAGTGGTTGCCATTCCCTTCTCCAAGGATAGAACAAACCTGTGTCTCCTGCATTGGTAGGTGGATTCCTTATACCTTCTGAGCCACACAGGTCTGGAAGCAACTTAAATACTCATTGATAGATGAATGGATAAAGATGTGGTATACAGACACAACAGAATATTACTCAGCCATAAAAAAGAATGAAATAATGGCATTTATAGCAACATGGATGACCTAAAGATTATCATACTAGTTAAGTAAGTCAGAAAGAGAAAGACAAGTACTATATGATTTCACTTATATGTGGAATCCAAACTATGACAAAATTACTTATCTAAGAAACAGAAACAGACTTACAAACATAGAAAAAAAAACTTATGGTTACCAAAGGGGAAAGAGGGTGGGGAAGAAATAAGTCAGGAGTTTGATTAGCAGATACAAACTACTATATACAAAATAGATAAACGACAACATCCTACCATATAACACTGTGCTGTACTTAGTCACTCAGTCATGTCCGACTCTTTGCAACCACATGGACTGCAGCCCACCAGGCTCCTCTGTCCATGGGGATTCTCCAGGCAAGAATACCAGAGTGGGTTGCCATGCCCTCCTCCACGGGATCTTCCCAACCTAGGAATTGAACCCAGGTCCCCTGCATTGCAGGCAGATTCTTAACTGTCTGAGCCAACAGGGAACTATATTCAATATACTATAATAAACAATAATGGTAGAGAAAATTAAAAAGAGTATATATATATATATATATATGCACATATATATATGATTATACATTTGTGAATTATTTTGCTATACACCAGAAACACACAACATTGTAAATTAGCTAAAAAAGCTTTTAAAGATTATTCAGTGATATTCTTACTTCCTCTTTTTGATGAGCTTAATTTATTTTTGTAGGCTTTGAAATGTAAAATAGGTAGAAATGAGAGAAATACTGAAGGTCTCTTGGGGAGTGGTCAGACCTATAATAATAGTGGCTAACATTTGTTGAATGCCTCCTGCTTCCCAAACATCCATCCCTTTTAATATTGCGTTCTTCCACACACTTTGCTTTTTTGATCTCACCACTTAACAAATAACAAAATTGGAATTTAGCAAGCTCACACTAACTTGCCCGTGGCCCTATCAATTGTAAGTGACAGAGTCATGAACCAAAGCCAGATCTTCAGGAAAGCAGCACATGTTATTTAGTGACTTTAACTTTCTGAAAAAAAAAAAAAGCCTGCTCAGTCCTAGAAAAAAATTATACATGCATGCACATGCACTCATAAATTCCCCAATTTCTGGACCCATGTCCTTATATTATGAAGAAGAAAGTTACAGGACTAGAAACTAAAACTTAATATTAACATGGAGAAATAATACCACTAATACTATGTCACTTATTGACTTATTGTCCTGACCCTCTTCCAGGTGCTTTACGTATATTTATTCATTTAATCTTCACAAAGTCCAATAAGATAGTTCCTACTATTTTCCCTATTTTACTGATAAAGAGACAAAGATGAAATAATTTACATAGGATCATATGTAGTAAATACAGAAACCAGATCCACATTTAAGGGGTCTAGCTCCAGAGTGGTACTATTTATTTTTTGTTGTTTCTTTATTTTTTTTTTCCTTCCTCATCTACTTGTACAAATGTAATCTAGAGCTAGTGATTACTAGCTCTAGATGGTAGCCAATTTTTATAATAACTGACAACTTTGATGAAGTGGGCTGTGGTATTCCAAATTATCCACCTCCAGCTTAGCTTTCAATTACCAGCAGTATATACTAGAATGGAACATCAATTTCAGACCTCCTCTCAAAAGTGTGAAAAATATTAAAGACAAAAAGACAAAACTCTATCTTCTTTACCTCTTGGTCCACTCAGATTTCATCTTATTCCTTGGAAATCTTACATGCCTACTGAACCCAGATATAAAAGGTGCAACAGAAAAATTGTGCTGTGAATTATTTGAAAACATTATTTCTAAGAAAGTATTACTTTGGGGAGAAAGAAAAAGAGCTCATTTCGATCCATGTGTGTTTCAGTCCATCTTAGAGAAGTAATACACAGGTTGAGCATGTATTTGCTCTGGATAAGTTAGATAAGTTGAATTCTTTTAGATTAAGTATTGCCCATAGACTATCACTGAGATCTTTGTGATGTTCTGAGAAAAAGCCAAACTTATCCTCTCTGCTCCAAAAAAGAAACTTATTATCAGACTTGAGAACACTCCTGGTAATAAAACTGCCTTTAGCTATATATTTCCTGGGCCAATTTTTTCCCCTGAGAAGCTATGGCTTTGAAATATTTCATTTGTACTGGTTTTGTTGCCTGTAATATTTTGTCTCATTGAAAATTTTCCAATCTGAAACATTCATTTCCAATGAGGAAATGTATATAAAGTAAATAAATTCCACCATTAATCCAATAAAAGTTCTGAGCATTCACTATGTGCAAGGTATTACATTAGACACTATAAATAATAACACTACGGCAATAAATCAAACAACTTCTGTTGAAGAATTCTAAACATATAATTCAAGTAAGTGCAAAATCTATATTAAATATTCTGGCTGAAAGAAACTTTTTAGAATTTAATTATCATGGGTATAAAAACTAGTTTAACTAGAAAGGGAAAAAAAGTAACTTGACGTGACAGTGTGCTATATATGAGGAGCATCACTGTATTGGAGTTATTTCATTTCTTTCTTAACAGCAAATCCATGAATGGAGTCTTGTTATTGTCATCATACAGTTAGAAAGTTATATGAATTGCTTCTGGTAGATGGCTGATCATAGTATTAAAGTAGGAAAAAGGTCTCCTGGTCTCTAGGTTATGCAACTTTTACCATCCACCTATATTTTGAAGAAATCTTTGGAACTGGTAAATGAGATAATACATACCAGTGCTTTAGCATGATACCTGACAAGATTAAATGCTCCACAAATAAGAGCTGATGATAGCAATAGCAATAGTAATAGCAGAAGCATATCAAGCCAGCATCTGAAATCTGCTCCCCTCCCATGGTCTAAAAGTCCCCACCAGGAAGAACGGACTAATCTCAACCTCTCCCCGTCACACCTCTACTTCCTTTCCCATACAGATTCTAAAATTCCTAACTTCTCTCTACTGATCAGATGTGGGATTGCTTGTGACATTGCATTTGAACCCTCAGTAATTCCACTTACCCACTGCTACTTGCCTTTTGTTCATTTATCCTTTGTTTCATTATCATGTTATTGGCATAAAACAATTTTCATTCGTTCCCTCTTTCCACTTCATCTCCTCCCAGTCAACCCGTTAACTTTCGTCATTAGCAACTGAGATATTCCTTCAGAGCTTACACAATGATAAATTGAGGGCTTCACATGAACGTGGGACTCAACAAATGTGGAACTAACTATTCTGGGACTTGCTTCCATCTAAATCCTTTTACAGTTCAGCTCCTGAACACAGCTGGCTTGCTATCAGCAATCTGAACAAGTTTTAACAACACTGGGTCCACCTTAAGGTTCTTCCTTCAGTATTATACAGAAATTACCATAGATGAAGGAAATAGGATACAAAGAAATAAAATAATTTAGCTTATTTTTATGAAGTTTCCCTAATAACTTGGCTCATGGAAAGAGAAAATAATTTTCATAAGAGTCTAGCTGTTGTACATATGAAATATTCCTTACAAAATAACTCCTCTTCCCCAAGACACTAAAGCACAGGACTGTGTGCCTGTGTAGTAACTATTGATTTAAAGAAAAGAATTCTTTCCTGTTTAAGCTTTTATATTCTCTCAAGGTTTGTAATCTGATCAGATGATATTACCTATTCAAAATGTAATCTAGACCTCTGATAACTATGAACTTTTACTAAGTTTTAGCTCCTTGCATATAGGCACGGGATTTAGATCTATAAAGTCAATATTAAAAGCAGTGTTCACACCATAGCAGTCCTTTGCAATCACTCAATTCATTGAATGAAGCAATTTGTGTCAGATTCATATGGCTTAGATTTATTTACACAGATTGAGCCATTGAATATCATTTAAGGTTCATCCTTTATTCTGAGGATGGCACATAATTCAGGAATGCTGAATCAGAAGAGTCATCCTGGGGGACTAATTCTCAAAAACCAGGATAACATGTATCTGCTTTGTCGATTTCCATTTAAGCAGAATTAGAGGTTACCTTACCAGATGCTCTAAGCACTAGTAATGAACATGCATTTCCCTCTGAGTGTTACAATAAATTCAGAAAAGGTCCAGTTTTGACATCAAAAGGGCAGCAACATTATATCACTGACAGTATGCTAGTAACAGTCACTTTCACTTATTACTGTTCTTCAGTCTTATACTGGGTGGTTTATATTTTGTTTTATTACATCTTCATCAGTTCAGGTCAGTTCAGTTCAGTTGCTCAGGCGTGTCCAACTCTTTGCGACCCCATGGAGTGCAGCACACCAGGCTTCCCTATCCATCACCAACTCCCGGAGCTTCTTCAAACTCATGTCTATCGAGTCGGTGATGCCATCCAACCACATAGTGTTTTCCAAATTGAGCCAAAACCCTGCATTTTTTTTGTATAAGTACTCTTAAGATTTCACAAAAAGTATAACAATTTCTCATGGATTCATGCATTATAGGACCCAACATCACCCTGAAGTGTTACAGCAACATTCTCAGAGCCTTAGGGATCAGAACTGAATCTGCCTTCTTTTTGAAAGAGCTTCCTCTCAAGGGGTTACCCGAACGTACCTCCTAGTCCCCATGATCAATCACATGTCCCAACATTACCCAGTATACATCTGGGCAATTTTTCAAATATCTCCTTGTCTACACATTCCATTTCTACCTCCAAATCGTGTCCAAGTTGTCTTTGTACTATAAGAAGCAATAACACATTTCCTAAACCACTGCAGATGCCTGAGTACTTTTTTATGCATATACTGTATAAACAGCATTTTAATAATTAAGCTTAAATGTTATAAGGCAATTAATACCCTAAAAGAAATAACATTCTCATCCTGTTAATTCCAAAGAATAACAAAAAAAAGAAAAGAAAGACATAGAGGAAAAGATGGACAGAGAAGGAAGAAAAAAAAGAGAGGAATATTGTTTAGAAACTGGAGGTGAGCAAAGAAAAATGGCTTTAATCACCTTGAAAGGGAGAAGGCAGTATTAAGAGTCACACAGACCACTGAGTGAGCTTTAACCTGAGATAGGCTGATGTCAAGCATTGCAATAAAGAAATTCTCCATCACAGAACAGAATATTTTTCTGCTAAACTGGGTAAAGATGATATAGTGGAAGCTAGTCATTTTTCAGAAGGCTCGTTTACATTTTGGGGAATTTCCCACATAATAAGTCCCAGCAGGAGACAGGACTGAATTTCAGATAGATGCGAAAATTTCCAGATACTCACTGCTGGGATTTCTCCAGTAGCTAGGGTGTGAGTACATGCCCTGACCCCAGCCTTTCAAGACGAAGGAGCTCTAGGGGACCTTCACTGGCAGAGGGGCTGAGGGCTGAGGGCCCAGCTCCTCAGCCAGCAGTGGCAGCAGAACAAGCTGCAGGTCTACTTCAGAGGTGGCAGTGGCAGGTTTTCTCACCAGGTCTGTTCCATGACACCACCCCAGGCACTTTGTTCCAGCTGCAGACCCCTAAACTGGTTTTTAAGCCCTCCTATTGATTCTGTGACCTAGCCAATATTTTATTAAATTCCTTTTCTGCCTAAATCGGCCAGAATATATATACCAAGAGGCAACCATCTAATGGAGCAAAGTAAGGACTAGAATGACTTTTAGTTCAATGTCTTTTCCATCACACAACGCTGGCAGTGTCGAATGTCTAGGGTGTTACTTTTGTACAGATTGCTTTTGTTTTTTGTTTTGTTCTAGGAAAGATTATTTTAGGATTCTATTTGAACTATTTGTATTTGGTGATCTGATAATTTGTTAATGTTTAGAAGCAGATCATGATGAGAAATTCAGGAAAAGGTCAAGGATTCAGAGGCCAGAATGATGATATGGAGAGTAAGCTTATGTTATGATGCTCCTTGGGGAAAATACACTTAATTAAAGCTGCATCCTTCTGAGAGGTTCTGCTTAGCTAGGATTACAGCCGAGGACCTTGGAATTTTAATGGAGCCCAGTTCACACATAGATATAGTTAGGATATTTTCAACCTTGAACTGTATGAAGAAAACAAAAGGATTTGTTGAAAAGAATTGAACTCATGGTATAGAATGAGAGCTATCCACATATACAAGTAACTTCAACACAACCATGAATAGCAAATAGTTTGTTGCATTGTGTTCAGATGTGTCCGCTTCTGACTTTTTTTTAATGGGTTGCGACAGTATATAGCTTAGTCTGTCTTTTGAATCAATTTGAAATATTTTTCTTCTTGAATTGTCTCAGCGTTGCTGATATTCATCCTTATGTGAAAGCATTTTTGTCCCATGCTATCTTGGCTTCATTTGGCCCTCATATATCAGACTCATCATTTGTTTAAATAAACAGTCCTTCTTTAAACCCACTAAGTGCTGAAATACTTTGTAGTATGCTGTTATTCCACAGTATTCTTCAAGAGCTTTGCCTCCCTCCAACACACTGCAAAAAGCCTAACACTAATACACTATCTACCTTCACTAGAATGGCTTCACTAACCTGGGCATTCTGTGCTCTAATTCATCTATACCCTATAATTTTATATTTTTCATTTTCCAGATGATATAAAAATGGAAAGTCTTTCATGCTAATCAAGCACTGACAAGTAGCTCCATTTTTTTTAAGACCCAAGTTGAAATAAAATTTACCACATCCAGAAATGTAGACTTCACGAAAGTGCTCTGCCCACCCACCAAAGTGTGCTCAGTGTGCACACACGCATGCACACGTCCACACACTCACACACATATCCAAATCAAGTGGCTTGCAAAACCAAAACAGGGAGCATACGTATGGATGGCCACATATTTCATCCTCAGACCCTCTAGAAACTCTATCCCTTCCCTAAGTAGAGGTATTTAGTCGTGTCTACCTAAGAAAATCCATTTTAATGACCTCTCTCCCAAAACAAAGCTGAACGGACAGTTCATTTCACTTTAAAATGACTCCAAATTATCCACACTGTAGAGGATCCATTGTATGGATTATCCAAACTATAAATAATCTGAAAATGATACATCCTTGGTTTTACAATGCATTACCTTTCTGAAACCAAACTAAAGTATTAATCATATTTGGCTTCAGCAAACATTAACATTTCTTTACAAGCCTTAAGCCCAAACACTGAATGAGGAGACTTGGGTGTAAGCTAGAATCATGCTATGTTCCAGAGAAAGCCAAACTTAAAGTTTACACCACTAACAATAACCTACAGATCAGTTCATCCCCCTCAGGAGAGATCAGCTCTAAGCCAACATGTGATCCATCCTCGGGAAGGTCCAGTGCATCCGTCCCTTCCGTCTTGACCTAGATGATTTCAGTTGGCCTTGCTGCTAGCATACTCCTTGACACATAGAGATGCATAAATTGCTTTTAATAATATATCTGGAGCTCTCAAAGTAAATAATCAGGTCTGGAATCACTATTATTTTAACAGCTGCCACACTAAGCAACTTTGAGTAGGTCACTCTCTGTCTTTGGACTGAAGTCTAATGGTCCAAATGTTTAAGATTGGGAAGATGGGAAAAGGGCAGGGAGAGGCAAAATCATGTTCACAGCATGATCTCTGAAAACATCAAAACATTGTCTGTTCTGGCCTTTTGTGAAGCCAGCCCTTCAGCTATTTGTTCAGGTTTCCCTACAAATTTGACGATGAATGAGATTTTCCAAGGGGTTTTACACACAGCACTTACATTTCACTGGGCTTGGTGAGAACTCTAAACAGATGAAGACAAAGAAAGCCAGCCATGTAATTTAGCATCTGATTGCTCTTCCACACGTCAGTGGTGAAAGGCACAACTCTGCCTTGAGCAGCTCAGCGTGGCTGACTGATTGGATCCAGTAAAGGCTGATAAACTTTCAAATGCTCCTTCAACACAAGAAAAATAGCATCAAAATGGAAGACTGTACTGTAGTGCTTTGTACCTTATGAGAGAACCCTAGAAACTAATGCTTGCCACCACTGGCCACAAAGAGAGAAAAACTAGAAAGCATTTCCCAGACTGTTTTAGGAATCACCAACATCTGGAGGATGAAAGTTGACCCACATACATTTTAACTTCAAATGACTTCTGAGGTTTTGACTGTAATTATGCATTTAAACAATGAGTTACTAACTTGGAAACAAATTCATTTGCATAGTAAGCATTTCCAGAAACAAAAATTTTAAATATACAGTGAGGAAAGAACAGGTAGAGTTTATCCTTTCTTTACATCACATTTCCTACAGCCTGGGGAAAGAAACATTTGTACATGCTTTACTCCAACGGTCTTCCCAGGACAGGATGAGCAAAGAGTAGTGCTAAGATCCACATGAGCTATATCTTTGGAACCCAGGTAACCACTCTATCTCAACAAATAAGAAAATCTGATCCTATTGGAGGGAGTTGATAACAGAAAGAGATGAAGAATAGGATCAAACCTTGGGCTACAATTTCATGCAAAGGGAACCTCACCCTCCACGACTCTGCTTAGTTACGTACATGTCACCTCTCAATGCTTCAAAAACTCCCCTGGAGCGTTTGCTTATATACTTCTTTGAAAGAGTTGGTGTAGAAGGCTTTAACAAACAAGTCCCTGAGTAGAAGATTTCCCTTGGACTCCAGGCCCAGAATCTTCCACACAGCTAAATAACAACCATTCACAGTGAAATTACACATAATCAATAGTCTGTCCACTGACCCAAATATCCCAGGGACCCATTCCTGAAGATTTTATTGTCCATCTAGTCCAGGCCTGCGTACGGTGGAGCCTATCGACTGAGGCACAGCTGTTTTTCTCCTGTTGGCGTGTGATTATTTTCAAGAGTTTTACTAGAACAGATGTTTTCAGAGTGTGCTGAGTACACGACTTTCCTCAACTGACACTTTTTCATCTATGTAAACAGCAGATTGCTATGCTGCTGTCCTTTTGAGATGGTGAGGGAAGGGGTGGAATCACCAAATAACGTCAGTTTTCTTCAACATTATGAAGCAGAGGCTTTTCAGTCCAGCGCCCTCCCCACAAGCCCTGCTGGCAGAGACCCTCTGACTATCCTCCCGCTGCCACTTATTCTTTCTTTGATCCTTTTTCCCATCAGATTGTTGGAATTTGGTTTTTCTACATCGAGACTTTTTCAGCTGGAGCAAATTGAAATACATCAATGCCCAATACAGAAGGCAATTTTCTCTGCTGGGTTTGTATCTGGTCCAAATAGTTGAATTTAGGTAACAACTTATTTCCTGACAGTCAACATGTACTTCTGCTTGAACCCACAGCAGAGTCAACCCCATACTGGTGCTAGGAAAAAATCTGTTACTATGGAAAATAATATTCCGCTATACATTCATCAAAAGAGACTGCCAACCTTGTCGTTTCTGCATCAGCAGAATGCACATAGCCCTTAAATGGAAAAGTTTTCCCACCTAAAGAACACGATTTCAGATCTTTAAGCATGTAATACCAATGACTTTTGTCTTTAATAGGTTAAGTGATTCTCCAAAGTATTGGTAGGGAAGTAAAGATTTTTTTCTGACCCTCACTACTCGTAAACTGTTTCTTTCAGGATTAGCACAATTGTTCAAGTGACTTTAGGATTATTCTAAATTTAGAATATTTGGGGAAGCTATCTGGAGGCAGGAGATGATGGATTATCTTTTTCAATTCCTCTCTGCCCCTTCAGACATAACCTTTCTCTTCACAGGACCTGAATTCAATACAACTTTGTTCTTTCTACAACTTCATCTTCAATTCCAGTCATTGTGATTTGAATGACCACTTCATATCCATTTCCTTTTCACAATGAACCAATCAGCTCACAGTTAATCATTCAATCAACATTTATAGAGTTCCAGTTATAGTTTTTATGCTTTGCTATGTGCTGGGAACATGGATGTGAGTCAAGCGTCGTCACTGGCTAGGAGGGAAGAAACACACAGGAACAGACTGCTGAGGGCAAGAGCTATGTTCAGAGGAGAGCACCAAGCACACAAGACGAGTGTTCATTTTCTCTCTACATAAATGAATTAACTCAGCTTGAGTTAGAATTTCTACAGAAAGGAAACTCTCTTTTCCCCCTTCAATTCAATACTTGTGTTTGACTGAGAAAGAAGGACAAGGATTGATGAAAATAAATATTAATTACCAAATAACATCTGCAACAAGATGTTAAACAGGACTTTTCCTACAATTGTGGCACTGAGAACAATAGATGAGGAGACACACCTCTTTCTGAGAAGAAATGTTCAGTTCAATCACTCAGTTGTGTCCAACTCTTTGCAACCCCATGAATTGCAGCACACCAGGCCTCCCTGTCCATCACCAACTCCCAGAGTTCACTCAAACTCACGTCCATCGAGTTGGTGACACCATCTAGCCATCTCATCCTCCATCGTCCCCTTTTCCTCCTGTCCCCAATCCCTCCCAGCATCAGAGTCTTTTCCAATGAGTCAACTCTTCGCATGAGGTGGCCAAAGTACTGGAGTTTCAGCTTCAGCATCATTCCTTCCAAAGAAATCCCAGGACTGATCTCCTTTAGAATGGACTGGTTGGACCTCCTTGCAGTCCAAGGGACTCTCAAGAGTCTTCTCCGACACCACAGTTCAAAAGCATCAATTCTTCGGTGCTCAGCTTTCTTCACAGTCCAACTATCACATCCATACATGACTACTGGAAAAAACCATAGCCTTGACTAGATGGACCTTTGTTGGCAAAGTAATGTCTCTGCTTTTGAATATGCTATCTAGGTTGGTCATAACTTTCCTTCCAAGGAGTAAGCGTCTTTTAATTTCATGGCTGCAATCACCATCTGCAGTGATTTTGGAGCCCCAAAAAATAAAGTCTGACACTGTTTCCAGTGTTTCCCCATTTATTTCCCATGAAGGGATGGGACCAGATGCCATGATCTTAGTTTTCTGAATGTTGAGCTTTAAGCCAACTCTTTCACTCTCCTCTTTCATCAAGAGGCTTTTTAGTTCCTCTTCACTTTCTGCCATAAGGTTGGTGTCATCTGCATATCTGAGGTTATTGATATTTCTCCTGGCAATCTTGATTCCAGCTTGTGCTTCTTCCAGCCCAGCATTTCTCATGATGTACTCTGCATAGAAATGTTAGGGTATCCTTATTAGAATCCTAGCCTATCAGTGACCATCTCCTACCTCCAGTCCACACAAGAGAAGGCTAGAGATTAGGGAGCTTGTTTAAAGGGAATTTACAGAAGCAGAAAGGTGATGGCAGAGCACTTGCCTCTGCCTCCCGAAGATGCTCCACCTACAAGTCAAGCAAGGAAGTTTCTCAAGAGAATCAATCAGAAGTATTGGGAGTTTCTGTAGGAAGGGAAATGATTTCTCATTAGTACAGAGTACATTGATGAGTGTATCAGAGGCGAGTTGTATGCTGGTGCTGCAGGAAAATTTGAGGGAGAAGTTAACACAAATTCCTAGAATTGGGAAGGGGAGGATTCAGGAAGCAAAGATTAGAAGCAACCTCATACCTATACAAACATAAAAATAGGAAGTCATCTAAGGCAAACAACAACGATAGAAACAATAATCACGTGGCAAGAGGGGAGCACAGCATTTGCTTAGATGCAGTGGAAATACATTTGAAGTTTCTATAGTCAAGGGATACTTTGGAAATGGACAAGGCATGAACCTGAAAGGACCTCAGCTAAGGAAACTGACTATAGGAACATGCTCCCAGTCAAATGGGAGATCTATGGATTCATGGTGGGGGTCAAGGATATATATGGAAAGATCTCAGTGTTCATTACCCTGTAAGAGGGAAGAGTAGAGGGAGGGAGAGCGGAGAGGGAGCTACTGTCTATACCCTGGTTATAACAGTGGACATCAACAGCCAAGTCGCAGGAGCACTGCTCTCATCAGTCTATGTCCTTGCTCTAAATCCACCCTCCCTACATTACTCACTCTGAGGGAGCAAAGAGCAAAACAAATAGGAGCGGCTTGGAAAGCAAGGAATACAAAGAGACCAAATCAACTTCCTGTTCTGGGTTTTGTTGTGGTAGCTACAGACTGAGCAAGAAAGGTCATCTGAATCTTTAACTGGATGAAAATTTGAGGTTTGACATTGAATTACGTTAGTTTTTTAAGACAACTTTATTTTTAGACTAATTTATAGCTTAAAAAGAAACATATACATATAGAGTCCAGAAAGAGTAAAGCAGAACTTGCTCTAAAACAATATAAGAGTGAAAGAGAGCCCTTTCTGATTGAACCAGTTTAGCGCATTCAATAAACTAATTATCTTGTCTCTCTGTGTCCAATACAGATTGGATCCAAAACCTCTCACCACCACCACAAATACCAAAATCCACAGATGCTCAGGTCCTTTATATAAAATGGCATAGTATTTACATATAACCTATACATATCCTCCCATATATTTCAGAGAATTCCAGAAAAACATCTACTTCTGCTTCTTTGACTATGCTAAAGCATTTGACTGTGTGGATCACAACAAACTGTGGAAAATTCTTCAAGTGATGGAAATACCAGACCACCTTAGCTGCTTCCTGAGAAATCTGCATGCAGGTCAAGAAGCAACAGTTAGAACTAGATACGGAACAACAAACTGGTTCCAAATTGGGAAAGGAGTATGTCAAGGCAATATATTGTGACCCTGTTTATTCAAATTATATGCAGAGTACATCATGCAAAACGCCAGGCTGAATGAAGCACAGGCTGGAATCAAGATTGCTGGAATATCAATAACCTCAGATATCCAGATGATACCACCCTAATGGCAGAAAGTGAAGAGGAACTGAAGAGCCTCTTGATGAAAGTGAAAGAGGAGAGTGAAAAAGTTGGCTTAAAGCTCAACATTCAGAAAACTAAGATCATGGCATCTGGTCTGATCACTTCATGGCAAATAGATGGGGAAACAATGGAAACAGTGAGAGACTTTATTTTGGGGGGCTCCAAAATCACTGCAGATGGTGACTGCAGCCATGAAATTAAAAGATGCTTGCTCCTTGGAAAAAAAGTTATGACCAAACTAGATAGCATATTAAAAAGTAGACATTACTTTATCAACAAAGGTTCTTATAGTCAAAGCTATGGCTTTTCCAGTAGTCATGTATGGATGTGAGAGTTGGCCCATAAAGAAAGCTGAGCACCAAATAATTGATGCTTTTGAACTGTGGTGTTGGAGAAGATTGAGAGTCCCTTGGACTGCAAGGGGATCCAATTAGTCAATCCTAAAGGAAATCAGTCCTGAATATTCATTGGAAGGACTGATGTTGAAGCTGAAACTCCAGTACTTTGGCCACCTGATGCGAAGAACTGACTCCTTGGAAAAGACTCTGATGCGGGGAAGATTGAAGGCAGGAAGAGAAGGGTATGGCAGAGGATGAGATGGTTGGGTGGCATCACCGGCTAGATGGACATGAGTTTGAGCCAGCTCTGATAGTTGCTGATGGACAGGGAAGCCTGGCATGCTGCAGACCATGGGTTTGCAAAGAGTCAGACATGACTGAGCAACTGAACTGAACTGATCCTCTCATATACTTTAAGTCATCTCTGGATTACTTACAGCCTAACGCAATGTAAATGCTATGTAAACAGTTCCTGGGGCACAGCAAACTCAACTTTTGCTTTATGGAACTTTCTGGAATTTCTTTTTTTCAAATATTTTCCATCTACAGTTGGTTGAATCCACAGATGCAGAACCCACAGATACAGAGGGCCAACAGGTCAGCATCTGTGTGACAGAAGAGTATACAGTGGAAGTGGAAAAAAATTCAAAATCTTTGTAGGTATTGTGTCGCTCAGTTTGTGCTGCCATAATAAAATACCATAGACTGGATGGCCTAAACAACAGAAATTTATTACTCACATTTCTAGACACTAGGAATTCCACGATCAAGGTGCCAGCCAATTCAGTTACTGGTGAAGACTCATTTCCTGGCTTGCAAATGGCCACCTTCTTACTGTGTGCTCACATGGTGGAAAGGTATCCCTTCTTATATGGGCACTAATCCCATTGGATCAAGGGCCCAAGAGTTATGACCTCATCTAAACTTAATTACAATTCTAATTGATGCTTTTGAACTGTGGTGTTGGAGAAGACTCTTGAGAGTCCCTTGGACTGCAAGGAGATCCAACCAGTCCATGCTAAAGGAGATCAGTCCTGGGTGTTCTTTGGAAGGAATGATGCTAAAGCTGAAACTCTAGTACTTTGGCCACCTCATGGGAAGAGTTGACTCATTGGAAAAGACTCTGATGCTGGGAGGGATTGGGGGCAGGAGGAAGAGGGGAAGACAGAGGATGAGATGCCTGGATGGCATCACCAATGCAATGGACATGAGTTTGAGTGAACTCCAGGAGATGGTGATGGACAGAGAGGCCTGGTGTGCTGCAATTCACGGAGTCGCAAAGAGTCGGACACAAGTGAACAACTGAACTGAACTGAACTGAAGGCTCTATCTCCAAATACAATCACACTGAGGGTTGGGGCTTCAGCATAAGGATTCTGGGAGCACACAGTATTTGGGAAGGTGTCTAATAAGAAAAAATATAAAACAATCTCTACCCACACACAAAATATCTTAAAGACAAGAAAAAAGTATATAACTTTGTACTCAATGATTATCTGAGGAAAGAATTCAGATATATAAATTATTACATGTAAGCATAAAAATGCATCAGTGTGGAGGGTGGGAGATTCATTAGAAAAGCAAATCACGATGAGGAAAACAGGGAACCAAAAAAGTGACCTTGAGCCTATCGTGTTCATAAAAAATTACATAAATAATTGAATGCATGTGAAGTCTATGGTGGATTTATGGTGGGAAATAGATTTTAATATAAATGCCATGTTAAAAATCATGTCAGGTAGAATCTTAAACTTTAAAACTTTGAGTTTGAAAAATATAAAGTAAAACTGACTTGAAAAAAGAGAAAGTATACGAAGGGAAAATAAAAATGTGCATTTATTATATTTATAACAGCCTGAGTTATAACCGAATTTTTGACAAAAATTTGTTGACTTGAATTTAAATATACTAGACACATGTGTTGGTTATTTATTATAAACTGTGAAAGAGTCTGGCTTCTTAAAAAAAAAAAAAAGAAAAACCACAGAGAGATGACTTTAAAGTAATAAAATTCAAGATGGTAGATTGCATACGCCTTTGCCTCTTCTCCTCTGAAACTCATTAAAACAGCAGTTTAAAGACACAAGGAAGTATATATATTCAAAATGTGGTGAGAACATATGGGACATGAATGGACCAGATATTTTTGCAGATTTCTGGGTGACAGAGTAGGGAATAAGACAGTACTATGTATACATGAAAGCAGAGCAAGCCATCACTCCGACCACGATCAGAAGAGAGGGCTGAGGCAGAAAGTTCATGGAATTCTCCAGGAAGAGCAAGTTAAAGGATCAGGAGAATGAATTGCCAAAAATTTTAAATGCAATAAAATGGACAGAAAATAAAGCTGAGACAGCTTTCTGATAATAGAGTAGAAAGGACAAAGAAGCTGAAAATATGAACAAAAAGATAAGAGGCATATAAAATCAGTCCAGCTTGGCCATCATCTGATTTAATAGAAATCCTATAAAAGGAAAATAGAGGCACAAAAGAAAAGATTCCATTTTACCCTGATGAGTGGCCTGCAGGCAAGTAATAGAATCCAGAAGAAAAGGAGTCACAGCATACTGCATGTCTCAGCAGTAAAAAAATAACCATGTACTTAGAGTAATATAAAAGATTGATTATTTTTAGCCTCAAAGGCAACAAACATAGGCAGAAAGCACAGAAAGTATGGTTGCAATTGCGGAGCAGAATGTAAATGTTATCAGTCTTGACAATATAAAAGCAAAATTAAAATGAGGAAGGTGAGAAAAGAAAAACAGAAAGAAGAGGCAGAGAAAGGGTTTAAAAAAAAAAGCACCAATATTTTCATCTTAGATCAAAATCAAGTCAGTTGACTAAAGGAAAGGAACCAGAAAAAGAATTACTGATATGTTTTCTAAGGTTATGAAAAGAACTAAAAGTAAAACTAAAAATAATGATGTAATTATCAAAGTTTAGGAGAAGGAGATGGGGGTGGGCAGTGAGTGGGCCAAATCCTCATCTTTTACAGTACTTAGTAAGTAGAAATTGTCCAAGATCATTAAATCAAGAAACAGTGGATGACAAATTTTATTCAGATAAATACCAGAAATATTTTTGTAATGATGAAAAGAGATGCTGGTGGAAATGAGCCTGGGTGAGTGAGGGGTAGGGCTGAAGTGTTTCATTTCTTACCATGCACTCTTTGTATTCCTGGTTTATTACCTTGGTCATGTATTACTTGGGCATAAACAAAGAAGAATAAGTTCACCAAAAGTTAAATATTAATGCCAACTTCATTTTCTAAATGCTGATGGAAGTCAAGGCTACAGCCAGGTGTGGAAAGAAGATTTTAACCTATTAAGAAATGGACTGAAGAGCAAAACATCCTCGATAAGTAACACATAAGAAACATACAGGAAACCAAACAAAAGAAAGATCTTGCATTTTTCTCACACATACACAGACATACATACATCCCACAGAATTTGCACATATGACTGTTCCTCTGCAAATACTGACACACAACACAGATAAAGTAATGACTCCTTTTTCCTATAATCAAATAATAAATCCTTGTATTAAAATAGATTCAGTCTAGAAATAAACTGTATGTTCAAAGAAACATAATGTGGAACAAATGGTAAACATCCTTTTATCAGATTTCTCAAATCACATTATCAAAATAACCAAATACCCCAACAAGGATGCACCACCAGAACACTTTATTCAACCAAAGCTTGGATTGGCAGACTTTTTCTTAACGAGCTACATAGTACAGGTTTGCAGATAGTGCTCAACTCTGCCGTTGCAGCAAGAATGCTAACAATAAAAACACACAAATGAACAGGAATGTCTGTGTTCCAATAAAACTTAGTTACAAAACAAGATGTGAGCAGTCTTTGGCCCATGGGCTGTAGTTTGCCCACTCCTGAACTAAAGGATCAAGCACATTAAGACATTTTCCAAGTATTAAAAATGCAGTACATACTCCATAACTTAAATTACTT
Organism: Bos indicus x Bos taurus; assembly: GCF_003369695.1. NCBI lineage: Eukaryota > Metazoa > Chordata > Mammalia > Artiodactyla > Bovidae > Bos > Bos indicus x Bos taurus. Next base: position 83,003,614 of record NC_040082.1, read on the forward strand.
GTACTAATATTCTAATATCAAATATTAACCTATAAATTCATATCAGATCGGATCAGGTCAGTCGCTCAGTCGTGTCCGACTCTTTGCAACCCCATGAATCACAGCACACCAGGCCTCCCTGTCCATCACCAACTCCCAGAGTTCACCCAGACTCACGTCCATCGAGTCAGTGATGCCATCCAGCCATCTCATCCTCTGTTGTCCCCTTCTCCTCCTGCCCCCAATCCCTCCCAGCATCAGAGTCTTTTCCAATGAGTCAACTCTTCGCATGAGATGGCCAAAATAAATTACTGCTGTATATAATTCCTGATGTTCAAATGCCTTTTGAATAAGATCTAGTTAAATAAGAGCTAGAACATATCCATTCTATTCCTCTTTCCTGCTCATTATACAGACAATAATAAGATGAACATAATGATCAAATCAGCGATCCCTGGTAAGGGCCAATTTTATTATAGATAGCTAACATATTTGATCTCCTATTTCTCCATCAAAATTAAATCTCCAATGGCTTAACTATATACTCTTTTGTTGCATTTTGAAAACAATGCCAAGGAACAAACTCTCAATAGCAGTTGACACTGACACACTGCTTTTGGAGAGGGCCCTTAAAGCATTTTGTGTGCTTCAAACAGGCGACATCATATAAACATAAAGATTAACACTTGGCAAGGACATTGATGGCTTGCTGAAAAATGTCACCTTAATCACTATCGAATCATATTTATTAAGCAACTTCATGCTCCTGAGGCCTAACTGAACACCCTCCTAAGATTTTTTTTTTCAATGAATTGGCAGTGTGGATAAAAAGCAAGATTCAAAAATCAAATCAGCTTCCACATCAAAATCCTAATGATATTTGTGATGGCTGTGAGCAAAATAGGATAAATAAAACTGTAAATAGTACTGGTAGTATGGCTAAAAAGCATGAAAAATCATAAGTGACAAGGAAAAGCATTTGATACATGACCAAAAGAAAAAAAAAAAAGAAGAAGAACAAAGGATATCTTCCAACCACACAAAGAAATCCTTGGGACTGACTTGGGCAATTTTTACTAGATATGACATGATTATAAATCCAACACCCAGGTGAAAGGGGGGAAAAAAACCATATCTTACAAACCACAGTATAGCCAAGATTGAAGTAGATTGACAATAATAACCCCTGGCATGTGTACCAAGAATTTAAATCTAACAAAAATGAATGTTGTACAACAATAAAAGACAGTTCTGGGGAAAGGGTGTTTTGTTTTTTCAACTTTATAGAGAAAAAGAAAACTCATGCACCTACCCAGTAAATTCACAGCTGGGTTACACACCAGCACGCACACAAGCACAGCTACAGAAGGCTTTTTGATATTCACTAAGATCTTTATAAGTGAGCCATTCTTCCTTTAGCCACTCCAAATCCTTCCCAGGCAAAGAACATTTCCCAATTCTAACCAGAAAATATATATACAATCTATATGCTAAGTTTATTTGTTCAACCCTTGCTTCAATCTTCACAGACACTTATTAATCAACATGCAAATGAAGCATGCTTCCCTGCAAAATTATTGGTTATTTAATTTTAGCATTAAAATAATGGCACCCCACTCCAGTACTTTTGCCTGGAAAATCCCATGGACGGAGGAGCCTGGAAGGCTGCAGTCCATGGGGTCGCTAAGAGTCAGACACGACTGAGCGACTTCACTTTCACTTTTCACTTTCATGTACTGGAGAAGGAAATGGCAACCCACTCCAGTGTTCTTGCCTGGAGAATCCCAGGGACAGGGGAGCCTGGTGGGCTGCCGTCTATGGGGTCACACAGAGTCAGACACGACTGAAGCGACTTAGCAGCAGCAGCAGCAGCATCTAAAAACTATTCCTTAACCCCAAAACTGCCAGCATTTAAAAACTGTAAAGCACTATTTCACTGAACACAAGCATTCATTACAAGAAATAGGAAAATCATTATAAACAAAAACTTATTTTCTTAGGGGGAAAAAAAAGCAAAGCAGAAGTATTTCTAAAGGATCACCCCGTCCCTTTTCCATCAATTGTGCCTTTGCCCAGTTTGTCCAAATACACATACTGCTAGGTCTGTCCTACAAAATGATCCATATTCCTGCTATTTCTTTTCCCCTATTTTGTGATCGAAACTGCCAGTTACCTAAGTCTTAATTAGGTGACTGGCTAAAAATCTGCAAAACTATTTCAACCAAAGGTATCAAAGACCACTAAAGGAGAGTGTGTTACAATGTTGTGAATCAATTACACTCCAAAATAAAGTTAAATTAAAGCAACAAAAATAAAATGTTTCCATATAAGTACTGTGTGTGTGTGTGTGTGTGTGTGTGTTAGTCGCTCAGTGTCTGACTCCTTAGGAACCCATGGACTATAGCCCTCCAGGCTCCTCTGTCCATGGAATTTTCTGGGCAAGAATACTGGAGTGGGTAGCCATTCCCTTTTCCAGGGAATCTTCCCGACCCAGAGATCAAATCAGCTCTCCTGCATTGCAGGCAGATTCTTTACTGTCTGAGCCACCAGAGAAGCCCAAAAAGTACTGGAGCAAAATGTTAAAATAATAAAGATGTAAGGTAGAAAAATCCCTTCCCCATTATTCTCCAATAATCGCTCCATTCTGCCCACAGCTGTGAAGAGTTTGATAAATATACTTCCAAAAGAGAGAGAGTTGAGTTAGCTCTTCCCAAATAATAAATGCATTTTATCAGAAACCTTCAATGCTGTGAGCTAGTGGGAATTCTGGGTCCCATGACTGAGGAGATAAGACAAGTAGTTCAGGGTAAAAGGGTCTTAAGCATCTGTGGAATCACATCATTTAGTCAGCTTTCTATTTTACCTGCATATAGACCAGCAACGTCCATTTGAGAGGGCTAATCAGAAAACGTGGACATTGTTTAGTGACTTCAGAGCTCATAATGAAAGGTCAGAGATGAGCCATCTTCTTGATAGAGAAAAATCTGAAGCAGACAAAACCCCAATGTGTAGAGAGAATGCTTGAGATCATTGGTGAACTGACATCTTTAAGCAAGCCATCTCTTATGAAGTGTCAGTTCAAGTCTCATTTTTAAGTCTCCATGAGGCTGTATATTCCTGCTCTCTAAAACATATTCATTAAATGTTTAAAAGTTAATGTGCTTGAGACATATATGCATGATATATAGATAGTTAATGAAAAATGATAAATGAAGATGATAAACTTCACATCCCTATATATTTATCACATTATATTACAGAGAACAGAACATTTCTCAAAATATTATCCAAGAAGCACCCACATCTCAATCACTAGCTACGTATTTTAAAATACATATTCCTCTGCCCCATCACAGAATTTCTGATTGAGAATCTCTGGACAATTCAAAGGATCTGCACTTTTAGTAGATTCCCTAAATGATTCTCATGATGGTATTTGCACAGAATCCCTGCTTCCACATCATTTTTTGTTTATTTATGTCTAACATCATGGCAACAAGCAAAATATCTTCATAAATAAGAGAAGAGTTTTATACTCAACCATCTGAAAACAGTAATCACCTCTTACTGAGACCACCAGGATACTTTTCTCTTGGTGACAGCAACGGCACAAGAAAGCAAATGGAACCATTCGCATCCTCCTCCAAATCCTAGTCTTGAATCTGGTACACTGTCACTCCTCCATTTTATTGGTTAAAAACAGCCACATGACCAAACCCAAAGTCACACAGAACAACTGTATATCATTTACAAGGATGCATATGTGAAAACATCTAGCAAACACATTCAAGTCAGAACTGACTGGACAGGCAGGAACTGGGGGTGGGTTTCTGAAACAAAAGTAATTAAATGAGCCTTGCACAGCCCAATGAAAATGATGTTCTACAAATTAAGTAGTCTAAGTAACTCAGTATTTTGCAAATGAATTCTGCTCCCATAACCACTCCCCAAAGAAAGGAGAAATAGAAAAGAAATGCCTTCAGACTGTTGAAGTAACTTACCTGGTAAGTTATTTGCAAAATACTGAGTTACTTAGCAAGAGCTCTTTACATGTAACGAGCTAGGGCTCAGGAGAAGAATCTTTAGGAGTCAACGTGAAAATATCTTTCTGACTCAGAAGCAGCTGATGTATTTACCCACACCTTGGGAGAAAAGAAAGAAGCAATTTCTAGTAGAAAGCAATTATGAACAAAGCAATTGCAAAATGTAAAGTAATATACAGAAAGTAATAATACAAAACTGAAAGAGTGGTGGGCTTCCTAGGTGGTTCAGTGGTAAAAGAATCCACCTGCCTATGCACGAACCACAGGAGACACAGGTTCAATCCCTGCGTCGGGAAGAACCCCTGGAGAAGGAAATGGCAACCCACTCCAATATTCTTGCCAATCCCATGGACAGAGGATCCTGGCAGGCCACAGTCCATAGAGTCGCAAAGAGTTAGACACAACTGAGTGGCTGAGCATGCACAAGAGTGGTGTGCCCAGAGAAACACAAAAGAAAACAAATGTACAAAAGAGAATTAACTTTAACAAAACTTTCCTTTATGAAAAGATCTAGGGTCCTGGCAAGAGGCCCTAGATAGGATTTAGAATATGGAAGTAATTAAAATATAGATCTATTCAGGCTAGAAGCAGGATTGCCAGGTCTCATCTGCAAGTAGGCAGAACATGGAATGACGGTTTCTACTTCTTTCCTGTAATTGGATTAGCTCAGAATCTGGTTAGAGTGGCAAAGCTTAAGTAGACAGATGATTTAAATCAAAGAGGAATAAAGTAGAACTGCTTTCAAAGTACACGGTTTTCTTTGAAATTCACCCTATGATTATCTTGAGCAAGAAAATCCTTTCTCTACTGCTCATTGATCTCTTTATCCATTCTACTGGGCAATTCTACCACACAGCTATTAATACATAATTGTCACATACTTTATGAAGTACTTCCGTAGATTTCACCTTATTTGATTATTGGTTTGGCAAAAAAGGGATTCCCTGGTAGCTCAACAGATAAAGAGTCCACCAGCAATGAGGAAAACCCAGTTCGATTCCTGGGTCAGGAAGATCCACTGGAAAAGGGACTATTCACTCCAGTATTCTTGGACTTCCCTAGTGGTTCAGCTATAGTAAAGAATCTGCCTGCAATGCAGGAGACCTGGTTTCAGTCCCTGGGTTGGGAAGATCCGCTGGAGAAGCGAATGGCTACCCACTCTAGTATTCCGGCCTGGAGAATTCCATGGACTGTGTAGTCCATGGGGTCGCAAAGAGCAGGACAACATTGAGGGATTTTCACTTTCACTTTGGCAGCAAATGGGGCTTCCCTGGTGGCTCAGATGGTAAAGAATCTGCCTGTAATGCAGGAAACCTAGGTTCGACCATTGGATCCAATAGCTGGGTCGAGAAAATCCACTGGAGAAGGGAAAGGCTACCCACTCCAGTATTCTTGCCTGGAGAATTACGCGGACTAAGGAGCCTGGCGGGTTATAATGTGTAAGGTTGCAAAGAGTTGGACTGAGCAACTTTTTTTTTTTTGGCAGGCAATATCCCTACTCGACAGAAGAGGGCAGTGTGGAGCTTTTGGCCAGTACAAGTCCAGCCCTTGTTAAGGCTGAGTAACAACTCTGAATGTAAACAAACAAATTTGTGTTTTCTCATCAAAAAGTAAAAAAAATCAGTAAGAAATTTGGCATTTAAAGGAGAGAAATCTGGGGGGTACCTGAATAAAAAAATAAAGTTAAAAAAAAATTCAAAAGGATTATAAATTGAGGGGTGGTAGAATGAACAACCAGATCCACAAAGATAGTGTTCCATCTCAATTAACCACACGCTCATATGCTTCTTTCCTGGGCTTTCTATGACAGTGTAATTTGTCCATCTTCTGTTTATTTCACTTCATAAGCTCCATATCACTTAATTAATGCTTTTAAATGAAACACAAAATTTATCAATTCATTTCAAAAATATATCCTGACTTGGTTAATCTCTCTCTTCTTTAACTAGAAGATTTCTATAGCTTACATTACAAGAAATGACAAGGGCAATTATCATTAAAAACTGAGCAGAACAAAGCTATGGTAATGAGGAGTGCTACAATTCATTCAGCAAGACACAAGGTGATAAAAGGATAAAAATCAACCCACCTCTCTCTGATAACAAAGCAATTACAACTTGTAGAGTAATACAGAGAAAATAATAATTTAATAGAAAACTGAGCGAATGGTAGGCACAGAGAAAGACAAAGGAAAACAACTCTGCACAAAAGATAATTCACTTTATCAAAACTTCCCATTATGAGGAGAAAACGACTTGCCAAAAATGTCAGGATGCACAGCAATATTTTTCCCAGGAAAAATAACTTCTCTTATTAGTATTCAGAAGGCTGATAGCAGAATGATATAATGAAAAAAGTTCAGTCTGTTTTTGAAAGTAGCAAAGCAATGAAGCACAAGGAGAGGTAAAGTAAGGATAGTATAATATACACATGTACATAGAGCCACATACACACACCACATGGTCAAACACACATAAAGACACATGTACATACACACACATAAAGCGCATATGCACACACATATACACACAGTCAAACAGACATATACATACATACAGATACAGGCACATACACACACACATACTCAAATACACTGACATACAGACACATACACCCACAGACATACTCAGGCTTAGAGAAGATTTCTAAGGAAAAGAATCAAGGACCAGAAAATACAAGATTAAACATTCTTAATGAGCGACTGACGTTTGAACAAAGCAAGAGATGGCAGCTCTTGTGACCTTCAAAGATGTTGGGGAGTGCTCCAGCTGCCAGGATGGTATCAGCAGTTTCAATGCAATGCCAGACTGCCCAGGCTGGCAGAAAGCACATCTGTGTATCAATGCCAGTTCAAGAATCGCTGGCTGAAAAGTATCAATCACAGGAACTTAAGCATAAAACTGACAGTCAAAGCATTTAAGCTTCTGTTGGTAACCCTGAAACTCACTCCTAGGGTTTTAAATCATTTCCATTGTTTCATCTTCAGATTGGGAATGGTATCACTTACCTGTCAGGGATGCCACAAAGATCTGGTAATGATTACAAAGTGCTCTGGAGCTGAGTATTAAATATTACAAGATGCAACACAAGCTAGAATCTGGCCTACACAGCTGACATGGGCTCTGAACTGCTCTTATCACAAATCATGTCACTCTCCCAGGTGTTACTGACTGCAAAAGAAAAACTCTAGAAATTAGGTTTTACTTCCCATACTTAGGGAAAATAATATCTTCCCACAATAGCTGTGAAAATGGTGCCAAAGTGGATACAAAGAATGTACATCTTTTATGAATGAGAATCAAAAGCTGGATGCTGAAGTGCATGTTCCTCTGCTTCTTACAGACAGCCTGCATCTCCATCTCTCTCCACCCTCCTTCGGTTCCCCCTCCCATGCTCCTTTTCTCACTCTGGCTTTTATAAGCTTTCTCATGCACATATTTGCTCTTAACTATAGTTTCTCAACTTTAATATTACATAAAATAAACATCACATACGATATCAATTTTTAACCCTTTCCAAAGTCTCCACAATCCAGGAATGACCAGTTGCAGAGAGGAATTGAATCCTCTCCACGTCATGCTCAAATGCCTCCATTGATGATGAATTCACTCTACTCATAATCTGTTCCATTTACAAAGTTCTAATTGTTTGAAAGTTGTTTTGAATATTGCTTCCCAATAGTTTTTGGTTCTGCCCTTTGAAGTCACACAAGTATCTAATCCCTTGCCTTCCTTTCAGCTCTTTAAACATCTAATTGCAGTTATCTGCTCCATCAAAACTCTAAAAAGACTGGTTAAGAATACTTCAAAGTTTTGCTGTTACCAGCATAGAGAAAACTTTTCTGAGCGTTTCAAAAGGCAGCCCATCTTGGACACCCTCAAGGATGTTTGTAAAGAAACAGAATCTTATTTTAATATTAAGAGATTTATCAAAGTGTGCTTCTTTATCAGGGTACAGTCAGATCATTGAGGATAGACATTTCCAGGCCAGTCATGGACAGGCAGAGAGACATATGTATGTTTAGCAACAGGAGTACAAGTTTGCTTGGCTTGAGCAGAGAGCCTGCACTATAGGCTGCTGAGTAGAGTTGGGATAAGACTCAGAGAAAATGTAAAGCTCAAGGATGTTTTGAAACTGGGAAATAGGCAATAAAAACTACAAAGGTCTAATGTATTTGGTTTTCACTTATTTTCTGAGGTTTTTGGATAGAAGCCACTATAGAAGCATTTATTAAGCACCTGTTATTTTCCAGCCACTGCTTGCGGCACTGGGAACTCAGTGGTAAAGAAGATAGACAAGATCCTTCCCTTCGTGGAGCATACATCTAGTGAAAGACACAGACAGCACACAAGTAAATAAATACAGATTACTGTATAGTGTGCTGCAGAAAAATAAAGACATTTCCCAGTTATATTCCGTTCAGTCACTCAGTCATGTCCAACTCTTTGCCACCCCATGGACTGCAGCATGCCAGGCTTCCCTGTCCATCAGCAACACCAGGGGCTTATTCAAACTAATGTTCATCGAGTCGGTGATGCCATTCAACCATCTTATCCTCTGTCATCCCCTTCCCTTCCCGCCTTCAATCTTCCCCAGCATCAGAGTCTTTTCTAATGAGTCAGTTCTTCATATCAGGTGGCCAAAGTATTGGAGTTTCAGCTTCAACATCAGTCCTTGTAATGAACACCCAGGACTGATCTCCTTTAGGATGGACTGGTTGGATCTTCATGCAGTCCTAGGGACTCTCAAGAGTCATCTCCAACACTACAGTTCAAAAGCATCAATTCTTCAGCACTCAGCTTTCCTAGTCCAACTTTCACATCCATTCGTGACTACTGGAAAAACCATAACTTTGACTATAAGAACGTTTGTCAGTAAAGTAATGTCTCTGCTTTTTAATATGCTTTCTAGGTTGGTCATAATTTTTCTTCCAAGAAGCAAACGTCTTTTAACTTCATGGCTACAGTCACCATCTGGGGTCATTTTGGAGCCCCAAAAAATAAAGTCTGTCACTGTTTCCACTGTTTCCCCATCTATTTACCATGAAGTGATGGGACCAGATGTTATGATCTTAGTTTTCTAAATGCTGAGTTTTAAGCCAACTTTTTCACTCTCCTCTTTCACTTTCATCAAGAGGCTCTTTAGTTCTTCTTCGCTTTCTGCCATAAGTGTGGTGTCATTTGCATATCTGAAATTATTGATATTTCTCCCAGCAATCTTGATTCCAGCTTGTGCTTCAACCAGCTCAGCATATCTCATGATGTACTCTACATTTAGCTTAAATAAGCAGTATATTTATATACATATATGACAATATATAGCCTTGATGTACTCCTTTTCCTATTTGGAACCAGTCTGTTATTCCATGTCCAGTTCTAACTGTTGCTTCCTGACCTGCATACAGGTTTCTCAAGAGGCAGGTCAGGTGGTCTGGTATTCCTATCTCTTTCAGAATTTTCCACAGTTCATTGTGACCCACACAGAGGCTTTGGCATAGTCAATAAGGCAGAAGTAGATGTTTTTCTGGAACTCTCTTGCTTTTTCAATGATCCAACGGATGCTGACAATTTGATCCTTGGTTCCTCTGCCTTTTCTAAAACTAGCTTGAACATCTGGAAGTTCACGGTTCACATACTATTAAAGTCTGGCTTGGAGAATCTTGAGCATTACTTTGCTAGCGTGTGAGATGAGTGCAACTGTGTGGGAGTTTGAGCATTCTTTGGCATTGCCTTTCTTTGGGAATAGAATGAAAACTGACCTTTTCCAGTCCTGTGGCCGCTGCTGAGTTTTCCAAATTTGCTGGCATATTGAGTGCAGCACTTTCACAGCATCATCTTTTAGTATTTGAAAGAGCTCAACTGGAATTCCATCACCTCCACTAGCTTTGTTCATTATGATGCTTCCTAAGGCCCACTTGACTTCACATCCCAGAATGTCTGGGGTAGGTGAGTGATCACACCGTCATGGTTATCATGAAGATCATGGTCATGAAGATCTTTTTTTGTATACATCTTCCATGTATTCTTGCCACCTCTTCTTAATATCCTCTGCTTCTGTTAGGTCCATACCATTTCTGTCCTTTATTGAACCCATCTTTGCATGAAATGTTCCCTTGGTATCTCTAATTTTCCTGAAGAGATCTCTAGTCTTTCCCATTGTATTGTTTTCCTCTATTCCTTTGCATTGATTACTGAGGAAATCTTTCTTATCTCTCCTTGCTATTCTTTAGAATTTTGCATTCAAATGAGTATCTTTCCTTTTTTCCTTTGCCTTTCGCATCTTTTCTTTTCTCAGCTATTTGTAAGGCCTCTTCGGACAACCATTTTGCCTTTTTGCCTTTCTTTTTCTTGGGAATGGTCTTTATCACTGCCTCCTGTACAATGTCACAAACCTCCATCCATAGTTCTTCAGGCACTCTATCAGCTCTAATCCCTTGAATCTATTTGTCACTTCCACTGTATAATCATAAGGGATTTGCTTTAGGTCATACCTGAATGGTCTAGTGGTTTTCCCTACTTTCTTCAATTTAAGTCTGAATTTGGCAATAAGGAGAGTTCATGATCTGAGCCACAGTCAGCCCCTGGTCTTGTTTTTGCTGACTGTATAGAGCGTCTCCAGCTTTGGCTGCAAAGAATATTATCAGTCTGATTACCTTAGATCATTTTAGTTTCATCTTTAATTTTCTTATCTCTAAACTGAGTACTAAAACATAATATTATTAGAAGAATTAAGTTAGATAATATAAAACACTAATATAGTACCTGACACAAAGTAGTTGCTCAACTATAGTTAAAGTCACTACATAAACTTTTTCCCGCCCCAAAGAATTTGTTTCCATAAACCTGTGGGGTGGAGGAAGTTGGGGAGCTAGACTTCACTGACTCCAGTTCTGGCTGTTCTGCAGCTACAAGAGCTTTGTGCCATGTAATCCACACTGAGGCTGAGGCTACTAAGCGTCCATGTCTCTGGCGAGCAGTGCAGTGGGCCTGATGTTTCTTCCTATCCTGCATCCACTCCTTATCTGATCTTTGCTTGGGGAAGCCCACACTCAGCCCACTTGTTACCAGTGAAGCAAGTCCAATTCAAAAGCCTAATGTGTGATTGATTATTTAGGGGTAAGCATGGTGACCAGGCGGGGCTTCTGAGGTGGCTCAGTGGGTAAAGAATCTGCCACAGTGCAGGAAATGGAGGCAGATGTGCGTTTGATCTCTGGGTCAGGAAGATCCTCTGAAGAAGGGCATGACAACCCACGCCAGTGTTCTTCCCTGGAGAATTCCAGGGATGAGGGAGCCTGGTGTGCTGCCATCTTTGGGGTCAGAGTCGGACATGACTAAAGCGACTTAGGAGCAGCAGCAGCAGCAGCAACAAGGTCACACTTGATGCCAGTGGATATTTATATTATATAAGTCAATACACTCCCTCTTTATTTAAGTCATTTTGAATAGAAGCTTCTAGCTGAGAAAGATCTTCTGTTTAGGTACAGTCTTATCAAATTTTCACTATAGCAAACATGGTCTAGACTTGGATGAAAGATTAAAAGTTTCCTATAGGAAAGAATTTCAGTGACCACTCTAAAGTCATATGAATGTCCCTGGGTTGAGGGAGGGATAGCTACAGTTGTAGGGAGAAAGGGGGAAAGTGAAAAAGTGAAGTCGCTCACTCATGTCCAACTCTCTGCAATGCCATGGACTGTAGCCTGCCAGACTCCTTTGTCAATGGGATTTTCCAAGCCAGAATACTGGAGTGGGTTGCCATTTTCTTCTCCAGGGGATCTCTCCCAACCCAGGGAATAAACCCGGGTCTCCCACATTGCAGGCAGACTCCTTAGCATCTGAGCCAGCAGGGAAGCATTAGCAACTCTCTTCATCTTATTACCAATCAGGGCAGACCTCCAGGACTCAGCATCTCCATCCCACACAGATGCTCTCTGAATCATTCAAAGACATTGTACTTGTGCCTTCCTCATCCTCTACCCCTCCTCTTACTCCTTTACATCCCACAGCCTCTCACCCGTCTCTCCCAATGCTATCACCAGAAGTGTTCACCCCACCCTCCTTCCCTCGGGACCCACCACTGCTCTCTGGGTGAGTGTCCTCCTCTGCCTTCTTCAGGTTTTGAATGTCAGCAGCTTTTGTTGCCTTGTTGAGTTAGCTAAACTCAACAGAAAGTAGGGAATATCTAGCTTGGTCTCCTCTGAAAGGGGAAACTGCAGCTGCTTCTCCCAGAGGATCTAAAATCAACACCTTTTTAACACCACAAAACAATGATTTTTAAAAACATAATTTCCACTAGAAAAAAAAAAAAACATGTTTCCACTGGAAATTCCAGTTACTTCTACATCATAAGCTGTACTTCATTCTTTGAAATTAATACTTTAGGGCTTTAATATTACCTCCCCTTGACCACTTTGGGAAATTGGGAAAGGAGTACATCAAGGCCGTATATTGTCACCCTGCTTATTTAACTTATATGCAGAGTACATCATGCAAAATTCTGGGCTGGATGAAGCATAAGCTGGAATCAAGATTGCCAGGAGAAATATCAATAACCTCAGATATGCACATGACACCACCCTTATGGCAGAAAGCGAAGAAGAACTAAAGAACTTCTTGATGAAAGTGAAAGAGGAGAGTGAAAAAGTTGGCTTAAAACTCAACATTCAAAAAATGAAGATCATGGCATCTGGTACCATCACTTCACGGCAAACAGATTGGGAAACAATGGAAATGATGACAGACTTTATTTTCTGGGGCTCCAAAATCACTGCAGATGGTGACTGCAGCCATGAAATTAAAAGATGCTTGCTCCTTGGAAGAAAAGCTATGACCAACCTAAACAGTATATTGAAAAGCAGAGGCATTACTTTACTGACAAAAGCCTGTCTAGTCAAAGCTATGGTTTTTCCAGTAGTCATACATGTATGTGAGAGTTGAACTATAAAGAAAGCTGAGCACCGAAGAATTGATGCTTTTGAACTGTGGTGTTGGAAAAGACTTCTTGAGAGTTCCTTGGACTATAAGGAGATACAACCAGTCAATCCTAAAGGAAATCAGTCCTGAATATTCACTGGAAGGACTGATGCTGAAGCTGAAACTCCAATACTTTGGCCACCTGATCTGAAGAGCTGACTCATTTGAAAAGACCCTGATGCTGGGAAAGATTGAAGGCAGGAGGAGAAGGGGACGACAGAGGATGAGATGGTTGGATGGCATCACCAACTCGATGGACATGAGTCTGAGCAAGCTCGGGGAGTTGGCAATGGACAGGGTAGCCTGGCCTGCTGCAGTCCATAGGGTGACAAAGAGTCGGACACAACTGAGCAATTGAACTGAACTGAACTGAAATTGACCACTTCACTAAATTTCATCATTCAGCCTTCTATAAGCCAGACTGCTTTTCATTGATTCTTATAGGGGAGGGAGCACATGTTTCAGTTCATCTCTTCATGTTAATATTATTCACTTCTCTTTCCTAAAGTAGGAGAGTTCACGGACTTTTCTCTAGACAAAGGGGAGTATTCCTTAAATGCCCTTTGTCCTGATAGCATGCTCATGAGGCAATCCTCAGTCCCTCCTTCAGATTCCCTGGAAAGGAATACCATCACTGTCGATGAACAAGCTGACACTGTGATTTGCACATCTGTCTCTTGCAGGTTTGGATAGTATGAGTTGGTAGATGGAAAACTGTCTGCTCTGGATATTTTGTTGGATGAAGCTTCTGGATGCAAAAACTTGGAATCAAAGCTTAGATGCAATGACCGTCCCCACCCCCAACACACTGCCTCCCTCTACTTCCCCTTATATAATCCAGCCAGCAGCTCTAGATACATCTGCATATTTCAGTTCTCTCTAATTGCAGCAAGTAGACTGGGCCCCTGACATTATACTACGGGAAGGTGAATCACTGAAGACCAATATGAATACTCACAGATGTCTTACACCTCTCCGTTGCCACCCTCAGGTGAGCTTTTCCTGGGACTCCTTCATAACAGGGAACCATAAACCTTAATCAGCCCTAACATATGGGAAAAGGTGGCTTCCATCCCCTCCTTTCTAAAGAAACCACCTCTCTAAAACTACTTGTCTTTCTTCAGTTTTACTTAAGCTTTTATACTCGGTTTCCCTTTCAATCATTTTTCTATTTGGATTTGAGGATAACTGTTCTAATTTTTAAGTATACTCTGATACAATCCAACAGCATTTGATGTAACATAGCTAAGAAACCAACACCACGATCTCATCGTGGGGAGAGTCATTCAAGCACAGCCAGTGGGAGGTGTGTGACCACTGGGAGGAGAAGGTAGATGGACACAAGTGGTCAGCATTACGGGAAAAGTAAAAGGACAGAACAGGCAAAGATAGGAACTCGGAAATGCATGAAAGGCACATGGGCAGAGGGCACTAGTGGGCCAACAACTTCCCAACTGGTCGAGGGATTCTTTCTTGAATAAATGGAGATCACTTGGAATACCAAAACAAAGTGAGATCAGGAGTTCCCTGGAAGGCCAATGGCTACCGTGCTCCCAATGCAGGGGGGCCCAGGTTCAATCCCTGGTCAGGGAACTAGACCCTGAATGCCACAACTAAAAGGCCCAGTGAAACCAAATATCTAAATAAACAAACTTTTTTTTTTAAAAAATGAGGTCACAGAAACTATGACAGCGGGATTGAAATGAGTATTCCACAGTCCATAGCCAATGGACACCAAATGTGAGTTCTTGAGAAAAGAATCAACAAATTGCTGTTTAGAAATAGGAATCTGGCAACACTAAACAGGGAAGGCTGGAAAGGAATGGGTTTAAATTAAAAAGTAGACTCAGAGAGCAGCACTGAAATATATACATTGCTGCTGCTGCTGCTGCTGCTAAGTCACTTCAGTCGTGTCTGACTCTGTGCGACCCCATATAATGGCAGCCCACCAGGCTCCCTCGTCCCTGGGATTCTCCAGGCAAGAACACTGGAGTGGTTTGCCATTTCCTTCTCCAGAAACATATACATTACCATGTGTAAAACAGCTAGTGGGAAGTTCCAGTATAGCGCAGGGAACTCAGCCTAGTGCTCTGTGACAACACACTGGGGTGGGATAGCATGGGAGGTGAGAGGGCAGTTACTGAGGGAGGTGACATGTGTATGTTGCTGTTCAGCCACTAAGTCCTGTCCGACTTTTTGCAACCCCATGGACTGTAGCACGTTGGGCTTCCCTGTCCTACACTATCTCCTGGAGTTTGCTCAGATTCACGTCGATTGAGTCAGTGATGCTATCTAACCATCTGTACTGGGGCTTCAGCTTCAACATTAGGGACATGTGTACACCTATGGCTGATTCATGTTGATGTATGGCAGAAACCAACACAACCTTGTAAAGCAATTATCCTCCAATTAAAAATATTTTTTTTTAAAAAGTAGATTCAGAGAGATGTAGTAATTCAGATCCTGGCTTCCTAATAGTAGGAATAAATGGTGTGATTTTTTAATATTAAAATTAAATACCTGTACAATATTCAACCTCCTATAAGAAAAAAACCAAAGATTATTCTAAATACTTATATCTAGAACACTGGATGATGAGCAGAGGCTCGTACAAGTTTGCCAGCATGTTAAACCGAAATATAAATGCAACTTCTCATGTTAATTCTTCAGAGCTTTCACATCCAGGTCAAGAATCAATTAGAATGTCCCAGAAGCTCTAAGCTAGTGTTTTACTATATTGTTTTCAGGGAAAATGTATTCTAATATGGGTCTGGATGGAGAAGAAATTAAGGGGGTATTTTTCTTTCCAGAAATGCATAGAACATTTCATTTGTTCTTCTTTAATGAAAAACCTGCTTACAGACAATGAAATCAATGTATTAGTGCAACTATAAGTAAATATTACAGTATACATATTCTTTCTACAATCAAACAGGGGTAGGGGCAATTCCAGATCATTTATACTATTTAGACATTTTTCCTGTGTAATCTCTATAGCTATTTTTTGGACAGATATAAAAAAAATTGCTTGAAAAGTAACACTTCACTAAAAGGTATTTTTCTTCTTCTGTCAAGAGTGTTAAAATAAATCCTATATGTTTAGCAAATAAATAATCATTCAAAGAGACAGAAAACACTCCATATTTTTACAATAACAGGTTATTAGTATAATTTACTGTGGGTGAAAGCATGTAAAATATATTTATAATGCCGACTGAATAAAGGTTAAGTGTATTTTGTATTTTATTCTGTATCAAACATAAATATCTGTCATACCAAACCCTAGACTAGACATACGATCTTAGAAATCTGTGATTCTCAAGAGGATGGCAAGCAATTGGAGACATTTTCTCTTCTTTAATTCTATATCAAGTAAACCTAGAGGCCAACACTAAAGGAAGAAAATAACAGCATAATCAATCCCCAGGGTAATGTCTGCAAAGTGTCACCCTGGAATCTCCAACAACACAACCCCACAACATCAGAAACACACTGTGGTAACACTGTTACATCAACTCTCCGAGAGTAAGTGATCAAGGAGATCAGTGCTGGCTCTTTCCACAGACACAGCATTTCTTTTTCCGAGCAGTGACTCAAGGAGAACATGAAGAAAGAAAAGTATGTATCTTGAAAAATATAGACACCTGCACCATTCTTCTGAAAATACTTCCCTAGAATTGTCAAGAAGTTGTGATGCCCAATTAAAATGAAACCAAAAAGGAATATATGTATGTGTGTGTATGCGTGTGTGCATGTGTGTGTGTGTGTAACTGAGTCACTTTGCTGTACAGCAGTAATCAACACAACATTGTAATTCAACTATACTTCAATAAGAAATTTTTTAATAAACCAGAGATTGTTTATAGCAACAAATTTTCAAAAAATAAAACCAATGACAGAGAAGGTGGGCCTTCCTACTAAAATATTTACAGGCCAAAGAATTTGAAGAGAAGTTGCCCTTGTTTTCAAAAGACCTTATTTGCTTATTGTCAAATCCTCAGAATATATAAACATAAGTGTTTCTTAGCATAGTTGTACCCTCACCCCATCTACTAAAGCAGAGATTTACAAAACACATTTGTTTTCCAAAAAGATTCTGTACTTTATGAAAGGATGCACCATAGGTTTCCTTTAAAAAGCATACTCCCTGCTGTGTTTAAAATTAGTCAATTTACCAAAATGTGAATTAGCCACAATTCTTCAGAAATACATTTGCTCCCTAAAACAAGGCAGACCTACTGAAAACTGCAGGTCTGAATATTAGTCCCCAGGAAATATATATTTCAGACTCTTCGGTTTAAAAAAATAGGAAAGAAAAAAACAGTCTTTAGAGTTAATAATCACTGGCTTATACTATTAACCTGGCATAAAGCAAGACAATTTCTGAAATCTTCAATTTTCTTTTGCATGCACCAGCTGCTCCCTACCATTGACACCCACAACCTGTCTTTTTAACCTACCCCAGGATAGAAAAAAGGAACACCTCCCCTCTACCGTGGAATCTTTTTGGCTCCTGCAACAGCTGGTGTGTGTTCATCCATGCCCCGCCTCCTGCCAACCCCTCCCTCAGGGCTCTTGACACTGTTCTGTGCTTCCCTCCGGCCTTCTCCCAGCAGCCCTCACTTATTTTCATTTCAGATCTCAGCTCATTTCTTCACCGATGCCTTTGACATTATGACTGAGACTAGATGAGTTCTCTTGTCACAGTCTATCACAGCCACATGTACTTCTCCTTCATAGCACTTGTCCAGGGTTTACATTTAAATAACTGGGATTATTTGATAAATATGTTTTCCCTTGTCTTCTTCCAACTCTCACTTCCTCAACTTTTGCTCTCCCCTTCTCCCTCCTATCTCCCTTTTTTGCTTTTCTTCATGATGATTACCTTCCTTCCTAGTCCAGCCTCTCCTTCTGACCTCACTATCCCTGTCATCCTCCTGGTCCCCAGGTTTGAAAGCTGTCACTCCCAGGCATTCATCTAATCAATGCCATTGATTCTCTTCAGGAAAGAGTCCTACTGCCAAAGTTTGCATTCAGGCTCTCCTTAAGACTAACTCCTGGACCACTGTGACCTGCCTCCTCACTCTAGTCCATTCTAGGTACCACTGTCTTCTTCAAACATAGGCCAACAACATCAATCCTCCTTCCCATTGCCTCAAATATCAAATGCATAAGCTTCAGCTTTACCCTCAAGGACATGATGCCATTGCCCTCTGAAGAACTGAGTGATTTTAAACACATCTGGTAGTACCCTATTTCTGTGCTTTTGGTCTCACACAAACCCATACGTACATTCTTCTTATTCACTCCAGTCTAGTGAAATTTTATTGCCGTTGTCAAGTACATTACAAATGTCTCCCCAAGGAAGTTTTTCTGATTTCCGAAATGAATCGAATTTTCTCTCTCTTGACCTCTCTTAAGCCTTTGTATTTGCTTGGTAGTATAATTATTTATGCTCCAAAGATAACCTTCCTCTTATCATGAGATCTTTAAGAATAAGTGCCTTACCCACTTGAAAAACTTAAGTACACTGCTTTGAAACACCAGCTTATACTGGAAACTCCCCTAAAAGGACCATACTTTACTGAGCAAAAGGATTCTCTAAGTGATTAGTTTTAAGAAGTGTTTTTTAGGGTTCTAAATTATAAACCAACGTGGGGCTAGGGGTGGGGAATTAAACTGTCAGTTGACCAAAACTGAATTTTTAGGTCATTTATTTCAGTGGCTTCTAATAGCATATGATTTTTGAAGGCAAGGAAAAAGTTCATACTGCAAACAAGCAAACGGGATTCAGAATATGCCACCCAAAATGTGCCATTTTGGCCTACTGATTCAGTTCAGTCGCTCAGTCATGTCCGACTCTTTGCAACCCTATGGACTGCAGCATACCAGGCCTCCCTGTCCATCACCAACTCCCAAAGCTGGCTCAAACTCATGTTCATTGAGTCGTTGATGCCATCCAACCATCTCAGCCTCTGTCGTCCCCTTTTCCTCCTGCCTTCAATCTTTCCCATCATCAAGGTCTTTTCAAATGAGTCAGTTCTTCACATCAGGTGGCTAAAGTACTGGAGTTTCAGCTTAGCATCAGTCCTTCTAATGAATATTCAGGACTGATTTCGCTTAGGATTCACTGGTTGGATCTCCTTGTAGTCCAAAGGACTCTCAAGAGTGTTCTCCAACACAACAGTTCAAAAGCATCAATTCTTCAGTGCCCAGCTTTCCTTATAGCTCAACTCTCACATCCATACATGACCACTGGAAAAACCATAGCTTTGACTAGATGGACCATTGTTGACAAAGTAATGTCTCTGCTTTTTAATATGCTGTCTAGGTTGGTCATAGCTTTTCTTCCAAGGAGCAAGCGTCTTTTAATTTCATGGCTGCAGTCACCATCTGCAGTCATTTGGAGCCCAAGAAAATAAAGTCTGTCACTATTTCCACTGTTTCCCCATCTATTTACCATGAAGTTATTGGACCAGATGCCATGACCTTAGTTTTCTGAATATTGAGTTTTAAGCCAACTTTTTCACTTTCCTCTTTCACTTTCATCAAGAGGCTCTTTAGTTCTTCTTTGCTTTCTGCCACAAGGGTGGTGTCATCTGCGTATCTGAGGTTATTGATATTTCTCCCAGCAATCTCCCAAGCAGCTTGTGCTTCATCCATCCTGTAATTTCGCAGGATGTACTGTGCATATAAGTTAAATAAGCAGGGTGAGAAATACACCCTTGACATACTCATTTCCCAATTTTGAACTAGTCTGTTCTTCCACGTACAGTTCTAACTGTTGCTTCCTGACTTGCATACAAATTTCTCAAGAGGTAGGTCAGGTGGTCTGGCATTCCCATCTCTAAGAATTTTCCACAGTTTATTGTGATCCACACAGTCAAAGGCTTTGGCATAGTCAATAAAGCAGAAGTAGATGTTTTTCTGGAACTCTCTTGCTTTTTTGATGATCCAGCAGATGTTGGCAATTTGATCTCTGGTTCCTTTGCCTTTTCTAACATCAGCTTGAACACCTGGAAGATCATAGTTCACGTACAGTTGAAGCCTGGTTTAGAGAATTTTGAGCATTACTTTACTAGCATTTGAGATGAGTGCAATTGTGCACTGGTTTGAGCATTATTTGGCATTGCCTTTCTTTGGGATTAGAATGAAAACTGACCTTTTCCAGTCCTATGGCCACTGCTGAGTTTTCCAAATTTGCTGGCGTATTGAGTGCAGCACTTTCACAGCATCATCTTTCAGGATTTGAAATAGCTCCACTGGAATTCCATCACCTCCACTAGCTTTGTTCATAATGATGCTTTCTAAGGCCCACTTGACTTCACATTCCAGGATGTCTGGCTCTAGGTGAGTGATCACACCATCGTGATTATCTGGGTCGTGAAGACCTTTTTTGTACAGTTCTTCTGTGTATTCTTGCCACCTCTTCTTAATATCTTCTGCTTCTGTTAGGTCCATACCATTTCTGTCCTTTATTGTACCCATCTTTTCATGAAATGTTCTCTTGGTATCTCTAATTTTCTTGAAGAGATCTCTAGACTTTCACATTCTATTGTTTTCCTCTATTTCTTTGCATTGATCACTGAGGAAAGCTTTCTTATCTCTCCCCGCTATTCGTTGGAACTCTGCATTCAAATGCGTATATCTTTTCTTTTCTCCTTTGCCTTTCGCTTCTCTTCTATTCACAGCTATTTGTTTTGTTTTAAATTGATTTATTTATTTTAATTGGAGGTTAATTACTGTACAATACTGTAGTGGTTTTTGCCATACATTGACATGAATCAGCCATGGGTGTACATGCGTTCCCCATCCTGAACCCCCCTCCACATCCCTCCCCATCCCATCCCTCAGGGTCATCCCAGTGCACTGGCCCTGAGCACCTTGTCTCATGCATTGAACCTTAACTGGCGATTTATTTCACATATTGTAATATACATGTTTCAATGCTGTTCTCTCAAATCATCCCACCCTCGCCTTCTCCCACAGAGTCCAAAAGTCTGTTCTTTACATCTGTGTCTCTTTTGCTGTCTCACATATAGGGTCATCATTACCATCTTTCTAAATTCCATATATATGCATTAATATGTTGTATTGGTGTTTTTCTTTCTGACTTACTTCTCTCTGTATAATAGGCTCCAGTTTCATCCACCTCATTAGAACTGATTCAAATGCATTCTTTTTAATAGGTGAGTAATATTTCATTGTGTATATGTACCACAGCTTTCTTATCCATTCATCTGCTGATGGACATCTAGGTTGCTCCCATGTCCTGGCTATTGTAAACAGTGCTGCGATGGCCACTGGGGTACACATGTCTCTTTCAATTCTGGTTTCCTCAGTGTGTATGCCCAGCAGTGGAATTGCTTGGTCGTATGGCAGTTCTATTTCCAGTTTTTAAAGGAATCTCCACACTGTTCTCCATAGTGGCTATACGAGTTTGCATTCCCACCAACAGTGTAAGAGTCTTTCCTTTTCTCCACATCGTCTCCAGCATTTGATGTTTGTAGACTTTTTGATAGCAGCCATTCTGACCGGTGTGAGATGGTACCTCATTGTGGTTTTGATTTGCATTTCTCTGATAATGAGTGATGTTGAGCATCATTTCGTGTGTTTGTTACCCATTTGTATGTCTTCTTTGGAGAAATGTCTGTTTAGTTCTTTGGCCCATTTTTTTATTGGGTCGTTTATTTTTCTGGAATTGAGCTGCAGGAGCTACTTGTATATTTGGAGGATTAATTATTTGTCAGTTGCTTCATTTGCTATTATTTTCTCTCATTCTGAAGGCTGTCTTTTCACCTTGCTTATAGTTCCCTTCATTGTGCAAAAGATTTTAAGTTTAATTAGGTCCCATTTGTTTATTTTTGCTTTTATTTCCATTTCTCTGGGAGGTGGGTCATAGAGGATCCTGCTATGATTTATGTCAGAGAGTGTTCTGCCTATGTTTTTCTCTGGGAGTCTTATAGTTTCTGGTCTTACATTTAGATCTTTAATCAATTTTGAGTTTATTTTTGTGTATGGTATTAGAAAGTGTTCTAGTTTCATTCTTTTACAAGTGGTTGACCAATTTTCCCAGCACCACTTGTTAAAGAGATTGTCTTTTCTCCATTGTATATTCTTGCCTCCTTTGTCAAAGATAAGGTGTCCATAGGTGCATGGATTTATCTCTGGGCTTTCTATTTTGTTCCATTGATCTATATTTCTTTGTGCCAGTACCATACTGTCTTGATAACTGTAGCTTTGTAGCATAGTCTGAAGTCAAGCAGGTTGATTCCTCCAAGTTCTATTCTTCTTTCTCAGGATTGCTTTGGCTATTCGAGGTTTTTTGTATTTCCATACAAATTGTGAAATTACTTGATTTAGTTCTCTGAAAAATACCATTGGTAGTTTGATAGGGATTGCATTGTATTCACAGCTATTTGTAAGGCCTCCTCAGACAACCATTTGGCCTTTTTGCATTTCTTTATCTTGGGGATGGTCTTGATCCCTGCCTCCTGTACAATGTCATGAACTTCTATCCATAGTTCTGATTATTTTGAAATAAAAGCATTTAAGAAACAGCAGATTCAGAAAGGGCTCTCTAGCCTCCCCCTTTTCTTAAAAGCATCTCATTAAATTTCGCAGGAGAAGGAGCCCTCCTGGTACCAGGAGGAGAAGAACATTCTTATAACCTGAAACTGAGAGTTGATGCCAAAATGAATCCATCCAAACAACCTACTAAATTAACCCTTATCTTCCTTTAGCTTAACTAGCTTACACAGCTTACTGTCCCATCCCTCTGCCTTGCCACCTTGTCATTTTCTCACACATTTATCAGTTCTTTATTTCAGAAACCAAATATGTAAGCTCTTGGTCCTACTTGTTTCTTCAGGTCTTCATTCTCCTTAAGAGGACTTTTGCATTCATGTCTGCTTTTCTCCCATTAGTCTGTCTTCTGTGAGTTTAATTCACAGGCTTATACACAGCACCTAAAAGGATAGAAGACAGTTTTTCCTCCCTGACACAGGCTAGGAAAATTTAAAGTTTTGAGGGCTTGGTATTGTATACATTGAATATGTGCTTGTGTGCTTAGTTGCTCAGTCATGTCCAACTCTTTGCAACCTTTGGACTGTAGCCCACCAGGTTCCTCTGTCATGGGATTGCTGGGATTTCCCAGGCAAGAATCCTGGAGTGGGCTGCCATTTCCATATACATGCATTAAATTAAAAAAAAAAAAAAAAAAAAAACACACCAAGAACATCTTTCCTAATTATCAGCCAAAGCCCTGTGCTGTCATAACAGATAAGGGCAGACACTTGGAGAGAGTCACAGGAGCCTTGACCATTACTGGAGAGCTACCACCCATGGATGAAAGTGAAAGAGGAGACTGAAAAAGTTGGCTTAAAACTCAACATTCAGAAAACTAAGATCATGGCACTGGTCCCATCACTTCCTGGCAAATAGGTGGGGAAACAATGGAAACAGTGACAGACTTTATTTTCGGGGCTCCAAAATCACTGCAGATTGTGACGGCAGCCATGAAATTAAAAGATGCTTGCTCCTTGGAAGAAAAGATAGGACCAACCTACACAACATTATTAAAAAGATCCATCTAGTCAAAGCTATGGTTTTTCCAATAGTCATGTATGGATGTGAGAGTTGGACTATAAGGAAAGCTGAGCACCGAAGAATTGATGCTTTTGAACTGTGGTGTTGGAGAAGACTCTTGAGAGTCCCTTGGACTGCAAGGAGATCAAACCAGTCCATCCTAAAGGAAATCAGTCCTGAATACTCATTGGAAGGGCTGATGCTAAGCTGAAACTCCAATACTTTGGCCACCTGATGCAAAGAACTGACTCCTTGGAAAAGACTCTGATGCTGAGAAAGATTGAAGGCAGGACGAGAAGGGGATGACAGAGGATGAAATGGTTGGATGGCTCACTGAGTCAATGGACATGAGTTTGAGCCAGCTTCAGGAGTTGGCGATGCACAGGGAAGCCTGGTGTACAGCAGTCCATGGGGTCACAGAGAGTCAGACACAACTGAGCAAGTGAACTGAACTGACCACCTGTGAGAGGCTCAGATCTCTCAAGATGGGAGCAGCGGAGCCCACTACTAACTAGTCCCGCTTTCTCTCTCATTTTCCTTTACCTGCTGCAGATACAGGTAAAAATGTGTCATGAGTTGTGCTGAAACCTCCTATACCATTATAGAGGGCCATTAGTTAAAACTGGTGAGTTCAAGCAATAAGGAACACAGGTGTCTGAATATCTTTTTTTATATATAAAGCATTACTACTCAGGTCCAGGATACCCAGGAGCAAGACCAGGGGGGTTAATCAAGACTAAGTATGCCCTGAATGTTCTCTTTGCAAGGAAAGCTAAAACACTTGCTTATGGTACAAATATATGTTGAATCTCAAAATTTATGAACTACTGGAAAACATCAACAAATTTACAATGAGTACTATAAAAGAAGTAGATGTTTATGAAGGATCCAAAAACTGAGGCTGGTTTATGGCAAAAGTTAGCTGTAGGGGTGTTTTAGTATTACTATTTTTTTTAATCTGGAAACAAACTAGGTATCTGAAGGTAAGGGACTAGTTGAGTAAATTACAGCCTACCCATACAATGAAATGCACTTCAGGCACTAAAACTGATATCGGAGGTGTATTTCTTAACATGAAAAGTTGTATAAAAACAGAGGTAGAGGAGTTCAATATAATCCATTTTGCATATGTGGTATATACAGTTATTTATTAATATTCTATAAGATACACCAAAAATGTAATAGCACTCATCAGGTGATATAAATTATACATTTTATCCTCCTTCTTTTAGCTTATAAAAATTTTCTATAAATTTAATCTTTCTACAGTGAACATGTAATTTTTTAATGTTATCTGTATTAAAAGGAAAAAATGGGATCAGTACTCTCTAAAGATGGAAAGCAAGAAAAGGAAAATAGATAAATGTAAAACAAAGACTAAAATTACAGCTACAAGACTCTGTGGGGTAAAAAATGGAAAAGTATTTCCAAGGAAAGATTATCCTTATCATTACATAAATAATTTTTTTAAACTCCCACACACTAGAATTTTTAGTAAAGCATCTCAATGGGAAAGAAAAGTGCAAAGAGTTGAATAATGATGAATGGGTAAAGGTGGAAAGCAAGGAAAGGGGAACAAAGAAGAGCCCACAGTTAATAAATTACTACAAAAGAACAAATATTAAAAGCAGCAAGGGAAAAACAACAAATAACACACAAGGGAATTCCCATTAGGATAACAGCTGATCTTTCAATAGAAACTCTTCAAGCCAGGAGGGAATGGCAAGACATACTTAAAGTGATGAAAGAAAATAACCTACAGCCCAGATTATTGTACCCAGCAAGGATCTCATTCAAATATGAAGGAGAAATCAAAAGCTTCTCAGACAAGCAAAAGTTAAGAGAATTCAGCACCACCAAACCAGCTCTCCAACAAATACTAAAGGATATTCTCTAGACAGGAAACACAAAAACAGTGTATAAACTCGAACCCAAAACAATAAAATAAATGGCAACGGGATCATACTTATCAGTAATTACCTTAAATGTAAATGGGTTGAATGCCCCAACCAAAAGACAAAGACTGGCTGAATGGATACAAAAACAAGACCCCTACATATGTTGTCTACAAGAGACCCACCTCAAAACAGGGGACACATACAGAATGAAAGTGAAGGGCTGGAAAAAGATTTTCCATGCAAATAGGGACCAAAAGAAAGCAGGAGTAGCAATACTTATATCAGATAAAATAGACTTTAAAACAAAGGCTATGAAAAGAGACAAAGAAGGTCACTACCTAATGATCAAAGGATCAATCCAAGAAGAAGATATAACAATTATAAATATATATGCACCCAACATGGGAGCGCCGCAATATGTAAGACAAATGCTAACAAGTATGAAAGGAGAAATTAACAATAACACAATAATAGTGGGAGACTTTAATACCCCACTCACACCTATGGATAGATCAACTAAACAGAAAATTAACAAGGAAACACAAACGTTAAACGATACAATAGACCAGTTAGACCTAATTGATATCTATAGGACATTTCATCCCAAAACAATGAATTACACCTTTTTATCAAGCGCACATGGAACCTTCTCCAGGATAGATCACATCCTGGGCCATAAATCTAGCCTTGGTAAATTCAGAAAAATTGAAATCATTCCAAGCATCTTTTCTGACCACAACGCAGTAAGATTAGATCTCAATTACAGGAGAAAAACTATTAAAAATTCCAACATGTGGAGGCTGAACAACACCCTGCTGAATAACCAACAAATCACAGAAGAAATCAAAAAAGAAATCAAAATTTGCATAGAAACTAATGAAAATGAAAACACAACAACCCAAAACCTGTGGGACACTTTAAAAGCAGTCCTAAGGGGAAAGTTCATAGCAATACAGGCATACCTAAAGAAACAAGAAAAAAGTCAAATAAATAACCTAACCCTACACCTAAAGCAACTAGAAAAGGAAGAAATGAAGAACCCCAGGGTTAGTAGAAGGAAAGAAATCTTAAAAATTAGGGCAGAAATAAATGCAAAAGAAACAAAAGAGACCATAGCAAAAATCAACAAAGCCAAAAGCTGGTTCTTTGAAAGGATAAATAAAATTGACAAACCATTAGCCAGACTCATCAAGAAACAAAGGGAGAAAAATCAAATCAATAAAATTAAAAATGAAAATGGAGAGATCACAACAGACAACACAGAAATACAAAGGATCATAAGAGACGACTATCAACAATTATATGCCAATAAAATGGACAATGTGGAAGAAATGGACAAATTCTTAGAAAAGTACAACTTTCCAAAACTGGACCAGGAAGAAATAGAAAATCTTAACAGACCCATCACAAGCACAGAAATTGAAACTGTAATCAAAAATCTTCCAGCAAACAAAAGCCCAGGTCCAGACGGCTTCACAGCTGAATTCTACCAAAAATTTAGAGAAGAGCTAACACCTATCCTGCTCAAACTCTTCCAGAAAATTGCAGAGGAAGGTAACCTTCCAAACTCATTCTATGAGGCCACCATCACCCTAATATCAAAACCTGACAAAGATGCCACAAAAAAAGAAAACTACAGGCCAATATCACTGATGAACACAGATGCAAAAATCCTTAACAAAATTCTAGCAACCAGAATCCAACAACACATTAAAAAGATCATACACCATGACCAAGTGGGCTTTATCCCAGGGATGCAAGGATTCTTCAGTATCCGCAAATCAATCAATGTTATACACCACATTAACAAATTGAAAAACAAAAACCATATGATTATCTCAATAGATGCAGAGAAAGCCTTTGACAAAATTCAACATCCATTTATGATAAGAACTCTCCAGAAAGCAGGAATAGAAGGAACATACCTCAACATAATAAAAGCTATATATGACAAACCCACAGCAAACATTATCCTCAATGGTGAAAAATTGAAAGCATTTCCTCTAAAGTCAGGAACAAGACAAGGGTGCCCACTTTCACCATTACTATTCAACATAGTTTTGGAAGTTTTGGCCACAGCAATCAGAGCAGAAAAAGAAATAAAAGGAATCCAAATTGGAGAAGAAGAAGTAAAACTCTCACTGTTTGCAGATGACATGATCCTTTACATAGAAAACCCTAAAGACTCCACCAGAAAATTACTAGAAATAATCAATGATTATAGTAAAGTTGCAGCATATAAAATCAACACACAAAAATCCCTTGCATTCCTATACACTAATAATGAGAAAACTGAAAGAGAAATTAAGGAAACAATTCCATTCACCATTGCAACAGAAAGAATAAAATACTTAGGAATATATCTACCTAAAGAAACTAAAGACCTATATATAGAAAACTATAAAACACTGGTGAAAGAAATCAAAGAGGACACTAATAGATGGAGAAATATACCATGTTCATGGATTGGAAGAATCAATATAGTGAAAATGAGTATACTACCCAAAGCAATTTATAGATTCAATGCAATCCCTATCAAGCTACCAACGGTATTCTTCACAGAGCTAGAACAAATAATTTCACAATTTGTATGGAAATACAAAAAACCTCGAATAGCCAAAGCTATCTTGAGAAAGAAGAATGGAACTGGAGGAATCAACCTACCTGACTTCAGGCTCTATTACAAAGCCACAGTTATCAAGACAGTATGGTACTGGCACAAAGACAGAAATATAGATCAATGGAACAAAATAGAAAGCCCAGAGATAAATCCACGCACCTATGGACACCTTATCTTTGACAAAGGAGGCAAGAATATATAATGGATTAAAGACAATCTCTTTAACAAGTGGTGCTGGGAAACCTGGTCAACCACTTGTAAAAGAATGAAACTAGAACACTTTCTAACACCTTACACAAAAATAAACTCAAAATGGATTAAAGATCTAAACGTAAGACCAGAAACTATAAAACTCCTAGAGGAGAACATAGGCAAAACACTCTCCGACATACATCACAGCAGGATCCTCTATGACCCACCTCCCAGAATATTGGAAATAAAAGCAAAAATAAACAAATGGGACCTAATTAAACTTAAAAGCTTCTGCACAACAAAGGAAACTATTAGCAAGGTGAAAAGGCAGCCTTCAGAATGGGAGAAAATAATAGCAAATGAAGCAACGGACAAACAACTAATCTCAAAAATATACAAGCAACTCCTACAGCTCAACTCCAGAAAAATAAATAACCCAATCAAAAAATGGGCCAAAGAACTAAATAGACATTTCTCCAAAGAAGACATACAGATGGCTAACAAACATATGAAAAGATGCTCAACATCACTCATTATCAGAGAAATGCAAATCAAAACCACTATGAGGTACCATTTCACGCCAGTCAGAATGGCTGCGATCCAAAAGTCTGCAAGCAATAAATGCTGGAGAGGGTGTGGAGAAAAGGGAACTCTCTTACACTGTTGGTGGGAATGCAAACTAGTACAGCCACTATGGAGAACAGTGTGGAGATTCCTTTAAAAACTGGAAATAGAACTGCCTTGTGATCCAGCAATCCCACTGCTGGGCATACACACTGAGGAAACCAGAAGGGAAAGAGACACGTGTACCCCAATGTTCATCGCAACACTGTTTATAATAGCCAGGACATGGAAGCAACCTAGATGCCCATCAGCAGATGAATGGATAAGAAAGCAGTGGTACATATACACAATGGAGTATTACTCAGCCATTAAAAAGAATACATTTGAATCAGTTCTAATGAGATGGATGAAACTGGAACCTATTATACAGAGTGAAGTAAGCCAGAAAGAAAAACACCAATACAGTATACTAACGCATATATATGGAATTTAGAAAGATGGTAACAATAACCCTGTGTACGAGACAGCAAAAGAGACACCGATGTATAGATCAGTCTTATGGACTCTGTGGGAGAGGGAGAGGGTGGGGAGATTTGAGAGAATAGCATTGAAACATGTATAATATCATGTATGAAACGAGTCGCCAGTCCAGGTTCGATGCACGGTACTGGATGCTTGGGGCTGGTGCACTGGGACGACCCAGAGGGAGGGTAGGGGAGGGAGGAGGGAGGAGGGTTCAGGATGGGGAATGCGGGTATACCTGTGGTGGATTCATTTAGATATTTGGCAAAACTAATACAATATTGTAAAGTTTAAAAATAAAATAAAATTAAAAAATAAATAAATAAATTACTACAATCCCCAAGTAAATATTTGCTAAAAAACTCACTCTTCATTATGACTGCTCTGTGAAACCATAGCAAATGTTAACTATGTCTAACATAAACCTAGAACATTCCTAAAAACATGTAACAAAATTTATTTTAAAGAAAAGAAAATTTTAATTTCTATTAGACTATTTTTGTGTGTACTTAAAGCTGTCAGACTTAAAAAAAGATTAGCTTCTGTAGCTTCCCTGATGGCTCAGCAGTAAAGAATTCACCTACAATGCAGGAGACCCAGGTTCAATCCCTGGGGTGGGAACACCCCCTGGAGAAGGAAATGGTCACCTACTCCAATATTCTTGCCTGGAGAATCCCATGGACAGAGGGCCCTGATGGGCTACAGTCTATGGGATCACAAAGAGTTGGACACAACTGAGTCGCTTAGTACAGCGCAGCTTCTGTTGTGCCCAACTTTCTTGTTATACTGACTATTAATAGGGGCAATGACATTGCTCTAAGAATTTTCCTGAGTCTGCTTGATTTCCAGGACAATCAAGATTCCACAATTACTGTTGAAGGGTCACCATATTAAAACAATGACAACAGCTGGCAGCCCAGCATCTCATGTCACTTGCCTTGCTGAGATGACCTGGGTTGCCTGAGCAAGGACCTTTCATTCTCTTTCCGGTTTCAACTGCCCTATTATGAGGGACATTATTGTTGCTTTAATTGAGATGTTGTCTAGTATCTTCAGTTCCTTTGATCATTTTGCATACATTTTTTCTTTTAGAAAAATGAAAGAACAGTCCCTTTTTGCTGCTAAATGAGCATGAGCTACACAGTTGTTTGCTCAGGCAGGAGACACAGCACTGGAAACTACATTTTAAAGTTGCTTTCTGAACATCACTAGCTCTCTGCCTTGCTAACCCAATCAACAGACTTCCACTGTTCTGATATTTTCCATATGTGAAACCTTTGTAGGGAGGACACAGCTGCATGCATCACTGTTTCTCAGAGGGAATGACTCTGAAATTAGACAGTGGGGGACACCCAAAACTCTTTACTGTGGAGCCCTCAAGCTCTCTGTTAATTCTCCTTGGCCAATGGTTCCCAAACTTTCACTTGCATCATGATCATCTGACAGGGTATTAAAAATCCGTCTGCCCAGGCCCACTGAAGCAGACTCTGAGCTGATCTGGTGAGAAATTCCCCTTCATTTGTCCCTGGAATATGGCACCTTAAAGACTTGTGGTTTGGAGAGTCCCTCTAAGATCAAGAAAAGCTCAGATCACTGCTAGTTTCTGAGGCTCTAAGTACACTAAAAAGAGGGAAATGTGAAAAAGCAATTTCAATAGTAATGAGGTGTTTGATAGACACCTACAAAATATGTATATGCATGTATATGCATTTGTATATATTGTCATATGTATATATTTGGATACACATGAACATGCATAATACATTTATATAATGTATTATTCATGTGAAATTTTAGTATGTATTTTTTAAATTCCTTCAAATACCACTACAGACAGCATGGACTGTTAATGGGCCAAACATTTAAAATTGTACAATGAGTACATTCTTAGCATTTCTCACTGTGTCACTGTGCTTGCAAGTATTACCTAATTCAGAGATAATATCAGAAGTCTGAATATGAGGTCCCATGAATGAGAGAGAGAACAAGGCTAAACATCCCACCTGCCACCTCCAACTCCCAAGTTAGGCAAGCACTTAGAGATTTAGAGTATCCATCACAGTACCCAGGACATAATAAATACTAGCTGTAACTGTAATTAGCTCCTACTAACTTCCCACAATGCTATGAAGCAATATGTAAATGAGTTAACAGTTAAAAAATTCCTGTTCTCTATATAAAAGTCCCAACATGATATC
This sequence comes from Bos indicus x Bos taurus, assembly GCF_003369695.1. Lineage (NCBI taxonomy): Eukaryota > Metazoa > Chordata > Mammalia > Artiodactyla > Bovidae > Bos > Bos indicus x Bos taurus. Next base: position 83,035,186 of record NC_040082.1, read on the forward strand.
TCCATCTACCAACTTCTAAAAACCATTATTGTGTTGAATGTGAATTTGACTACCTCACTCACTCAATGTCTGTTTCATTATCAGTTCACTCACTCTGTCATGTTTGACTCTTTGTGACCCCATGGACTGTAGCATGCCAGGCTTCCCTGTCCTTCATCAGTTCCTGAAGCTGGCTCAAACTCATGTCCATCGAGTTGGTGATGCCATCCAACCATCTCATCCACTGTATCCCCTTCTCCTCCTGCCTTCAATCTTTCCCAGCATCAGGGTCTTTTCCAAGGAGTCAGTTCTTCCCATCAGTTGGCCAAAGTATTGGAGTTTCAGCTTAGCATCAGTCCTTCCACTTAGGATGGACTGGTTGGATCTCCTTGCAGTCCAAGGGACTCTCAAGAGTCTTCTGCAACACCACAGTTCAAAAGCATCAATTCTTCAGCGCTCAGCTTTCTTTGTAGTCCAACTCTCACATCCATACATGACTACTGGAAAAACCATAGCTTTGACTAGATGGACCTTTGTTGGTAAAGTAGTGTCTCTGCTTTTTAATATGCTCTCTGGGTTTGTCATAGATTTTCTTCTGAAGAGGAAGCATCTTTTAATTTCATGGCTGTAGTCACCATCTGCAAAGATTTTGGAGCCCTAAAAAATAAAGTCTGTCACTGTTTCCATTGTTTCCCCATCTATTTGACATGAAGTGATTCTTGCCTTGAGAACTCCATGAACAGCATGAAAAAGAAAAAAGATAGGACACTGAAAGATGAACTCCCCGGGTCAATAGGTGCCCAGTACGCTACTGGAGATCAGTGGAGAAATAACTCCAGAAAGAATGAAGAGACAGAGCCAAAGCAAAAACAACACCCAGTTGTGGATGTGACTGGTGATAGAAGCAAAGTCTGATGCTGTAAAGAGCAATATTGCATGAGAACCTGGAATGTTAGGTGCATGAATCAAGGCAAATTGGAAATGGTCAAACAGGAGATGGCAAGAGTGAACGTTGACATTTTAGGAATCAGTGAACTAAAATGGACTGGAATGGGTGAATTTAACTCAGATGACCATTATATCTACTACTGTGGGCAGGAATCCCTTAGAAGAAATGGAGTAGCCATCACGGTCAACAAAAGAGTCCAAAATTCAGTACTTCGATGCAATCTCAAAAATGACAGAATGATCTCTGTTTGTTTCCAAGGCAAACCATTCAATATCACAGTAATCCAAGTCTATGCCCTGACCAGTAATGCTGAAGAAGCTAAAGTTGAACAGTTCTATGAAGACCTACAAGACCTTCTAGAACTAACACCCAAAAAAGATGTCCTTTTCATTATAGGGGACTGGAATGTAAAAGTAGGAAGTCAAGAAACACCTGGAGTAACAGGCAAATTTGGCCTTGGAGTACAGAATGAAGCACGGCAAAGGCTAACACAGTTTTGCCAAGAGAACGCACTGGTCATAACAAACACTCTCTTCCAACAACACAAGAGGAGACTCTACACATGGACGTCACCAGATGGTCAACACCGAAATCAGATTGATTATATTCTTTGTAGCCAAAGATCGAGAAGCTCTATACAGTCAGCAAAAACAAGACCAGGAGCTGACTGCGGCTCAGATCATGAACTCTCCTTATTGCCAAATTCAGACTTAAATTGAGGAAAGTAGGGAAAACCACTAGACCATTCAGGTATGACCTAAATCAAATCCCTTGCGATTATGCAGTGGAAGTGACAAATAGATTCAAGGGATTAGATCTGATAGAGTACCTAAAGAACTATGGGGTGATGCAATTTGTCATGACTTTTCCATCTCCAGCCTTCCCTGATAGCTCAGTTGGTAAAGAATCCGCCTGCAATGCAGGAGACCCCGGTTCAATTCCTGAGTCAGAAAGATCTGCTGGAGAAGGGGTAGGCTACCCACTCCAGTATTCTTGGGCTTCCGTAGTGACTCAGCTGATAAAGAATCTGCCTGCAATGTGGGAGACCTGGGTTCGATCTCTGGGTTGGGAAAATCCTATGGAGAAGGGAAAGGCTACCCACTCCAGTCTTCTGGCCTAGAGAATTCTTTGGACTATATAGTCTATGCAGTCGCAAAGAGTTGGAAATGACTGAGCAATTTTTACTTTCACTTTGCATCTCCAGAAACCCAACAGGAGCTTAGTTGTTAAGATGAACTCAAGCATATAGTTCTTTTGTTAGTTATTAATGGCCCCATTCCACCAAAATTAAATTTCCACAGCTGCCAACCACAAAAGTTCAGTTGTCTCCAGAATGCTAGAGCCAGAGTCTGATTCAATAATGAACAATGTAATTCACCTTCAGCTATAAACAATTACTCAGAGAGGGTAACTCTTAACCCTACAGAGCTCACTGAGGAAGGAAACAGCATCAAGAAAACTCCTCACAATTTTTTGGTTATAACATCAGATTATCAAATGCATTGATTATCTCTAAAGGCAATGAAAGAAAAACAATAAATCTCTCCCCAACCCCCGCTACCTCAACCTCAGTTCAGTTTTTAAGATTACAGATTGAATTTAAAACAGTCATATTTATTGTCAGGGAAATTATAATATCTAACACACATGTAATGCTTTTATGTGTTGGATACTTTACAAGTATTATTTTGTTTAAACATCGCAGCATAGCTATAATGTAGGTGAAAAGTAAAAGTATTAGTTGCTCAGTTGTGTCTGACTCTTTATGAACCCATGGACTGTAGCCCACCAGACCCCTCTGTCCTTGGAATTCTTCATGCGAGAATACTGAAGTGGGTTGCCATTCTCTTCTCCAGAGGATCTTCCCAACCCAGGGATTGAACCCATGTCTCCTGCATTTCCACAGATTCTTGACCATCTGAGCCACCAGGGAGGTAGTTAATATTAAATTCATTTTACAGATAGAATAACTGAGGTTTAGTAAGGTTAAGTAACTTCTCAAGGTCACACAACCAGGATCTGAACCAGTCCAACTCCAGAGTTCATGATTTAGAACATAGGTTCTAGAAAATGTATTATGAACATAGGAGAATTTCATTTCATTACTTTTGGTGAAAAAAAGATTTTTAAACAGCAAGATTATATATTTTTAAAGATGTATATGTGCATAAAATATATTATACCCACATTTATCTATAGAAAAATATCTGAAAGGTACTTTAGAGGCATTAATAGTCTTTATTTTTGACAGATGGAGTCAGGAGGGAGAATTAATTCTTTGTTACCTATAGTTGCTATTTGTCACAGGAATTATATTGCTTTTGACATATTGTTTTGATGATTAAAAAAAACAAAGTTACTCTAGTTATAAAAATAACAAGCCAGAGTCTATATTATCTGAGATGGAAATCATGGAACAGACATATCTTAATAATGAAATTAATAGAAAGAAAAATTGAAAAGGTCTGGATTAAAATTAAGACTGGGAAATAGGTATGGATTCATAAAAGTCATACTAGAAAAGTCTTATGGTTATATTTGAAATTGTTAAACATATGTACTGGGGAATCCAGCATTTTCTGAAAAGCACTTTATAAATCAATTTCTTTATAATTCACACATGGAAGACAGGAAGTATTATTATACTAGCCATGCAAAGACAAGAGTCCATTCATCTTAACAAGAAATTAACATTCCTGTGAAACAACAATCATAGAATCTGACCTCTCACCTCCCTCTGGAAGGAAATTACATGTTCCAAATTCCTCTGACTCTGGATAACTTAGCATAAAATCAAACAGTTGAAAGTAGGAAAAGACAATATTTCTGATAGGAAATTCTTTGTGAATGCAAGAGAAATCTCCACGGTTCCACAAACTTGTCAATTTCATGCTATCTTCCTGAAACCTCTATTCTTTTAACCACTTAACTTTATTACTGATTGAAATTTATATCAGTTATGATCATAATAGTTACTGTATAGTATAATTCATTTATAATTTTAATAATTCAGCCTATATCATTGCCCACATACAATAACTTCCTAAAATAGAATAAGTGAGTGGAAATCTGTGTTTAGTCCTACACTTGGTTGCACTAATCTTTTTCTCAGCACACCACCTCTCAGAGCAGAGCTATGGGAGGCTAATCTTTATTCCTTTAGCCTTTCTGTCTGAGGTCAAGAGAGTGAGGATATATTCAGTGAGCATTAATTCACAAGTTGAGGGCTACAGGTAGAAATCATTCAATGTCTCCTACAAGCAGAGAAATGAGGTACTAAAAAAAAAATTTAGTACTTGAAGTAATTTAGTCACTTGAAGGATCAGTGTGATCATATCAGCAATGTGGCAATATGTATCAAAAAAACTTTTTAAAAGTAAATGTATGCTTCTCATACAAAAACAAACTGAATACATGTCAAGATTTTATTTATAACTCATTCATTAATAAGAGAATCAGTAAGATATCAACAAAATTCAAATGAGTATTCAGAGGACTCATGATACATGAGCATTGCTGATATGAATTTGCTAATAGATGCAAAAATGATCAATATTCAACAGCAACAAAACATAGTTTTTGGAGTCATCTTTGAGGGGTATCAATTACATTGCCACCCACCTGACAAAATTTATTCGCATCACACTGAACAGGGACCGTTCACTTTACCACAAACATCAAACTTCTACATCATCCAGGAATCTTTGTGCCCATTTATAAATATTTCACAGGATTTTTATCAGCCAAGTTGGGCTGAGGGTATCTCCCTCACTGAATTATAGGTAATCACCAAGTGCTCTAACAACCCACTTCTTCCCCTTACCTGGTTCTTCTAAATCACTGGCACATGCAAATTCCCCTTGAAGTCATGATTTTCAGGATCTGACATGATACCCAGACATACTATGTTGAGTTTAATGGCTCACTACACTGCTTCATCATAAAGTACAGATATTGTACAGGACATACATAATTAACTTTGCTGACAAAACACAGGATCTTCCAAAAGAAGTAAATAGCTGTCCTCTCAGCTTTCATTGCAAATGTTCAATGAAAGCTCACAGTATTTTTTTAGTATGGAAAAGGTTGGAGTAATTGCATTTGAATCTGCCTACAAAACAGATAGTTCTACATATGCCTTGAGAATAGAACTAAATTTTGTTATGAACTCAGTCTTTGAAATAAAAATCTACAATCTTTTAAAAAATATTTTGCCCTAAAATTAGTATAATCTGGGTGTTCCCTAGTCCACTCCTTTGGGTTTACTTTATTCTGTAATATCCAATTTAATATCCAAGACCTGACCGGTAAACCATAGGAACACTTAACTTAAATGTATATGTTCAGATACAATTAACAATTCCCCATTCCTCACTCCCTAAAACACCACAAACAGAAGGCTGTAGATTTAACAGATTCCCTCCCAAGGCTTTGGGGATAAAGAGGAAATGACAACACAGCATAAAATAACATCTTAGCATTCTTAAAGTTTACTGGGCTCTCTGCATTCATGGGACTCTCTCTCCCTGGCTTCTTTGCTCTAGAGATCTCATCTACATGCTCTGTTCCTGGCCCCTCCTTGCTACCTTCACTGGTGACCTCTATCCCATCTCTGTTTCTCTCATCTCCCAGGGACCCCACATACCTTACTAGTTCAGGTGGGGATACCCACATGTTCTGGGGTCACATATGCCAAAAGAAGAACACTAAAATGTGACGCAGCAGTTTCATCCTTTGCTATCAAGCCTCTTCCTGACGTTGGGAAAGTGATGATGGTCAAGGGTCAGTTTCATAACCTAAAAAAGCTACTGTCATGTTTTTCTAAATAGCTCAGCTGTTTATCCTGAATTTCCATTCTTACTAACAAAAGTACTAGACAAAGTTTTAAAATTATGTTACCTTAACATGCTCCAGATCAAATTCTTAGTGCTTCAGCCACCAGAGTAGTACAGAGGAGAAGGAAGCAATAGCAAAATGTATATGTTCACCATTCCTGAGCGAACCACCAATGACATCATTTTTTTCTTATCCTCATAATAGCATATATAGGGTATATAAATTAAATACTTTTAAAATTTGTTGTTGTTTAGATGCTAAATCATGTCCAACTACTTTGTGATCCCATGGACTGTAGCCCACCAGGCTCCTCTGTCCATAGAAGCTCCCAGGCAAAAATGCTGGAGTTGCCATTTCCTTCTCCAGAGGATCTTCCTGACCCAGGGATCAAACGTGTATCTCCTACATTGGCAGGTGGATTCTTTACCACTGAGCCACGAGGGAAGCCACACTTTTAAAGTTTAGGAGCAAAATATAAGCTATTAATATGTAAACTGAACAGCCCTAATGTTATGAAATCACCAAGTAAAGAAATATTTTCTTGCAAACATTTCTAGGAGCTAAAATAATAACTGTAGAACTTCTAAGAGGCAGATAATAATAGTAGTTCATTTTAAAATGTATTATTTATATTTCCAAAAAGGACTTAAGACAGCTTAGATCAATGACACATCTTCATCAAATGACACATCATCAGAATCAATCATCAAAATTATTTTTAAAAAAGGGTGAAAGGACAGAAACAAAATAATGCCAGAAAATGGGAGGAGAGAAATTGTCCTTTTGTTTATCATTGTTACTGTTACAAAACTCTCTCAAGTACAGCAATTCTTTGATTCTCATAGCCTCCCCTGGAGAAGGTATTTGCCATTTGCGTGCATGCTAAATCACTTCATTGTGTCTGACTCTTAGTGACTCTATGGACTGTAGCCCACCAGGCTTCTCTGTCCATGGGATTCTCCAGGCAAGAATACTGGAGCGAGTTGCCATGCCCTTCTCCAGGGACTCTTCCTGACCCAGAAATCGAACCTGCATCTCTTACGTCTCCTGCTTTGGCAGGTGGGTTCTTTACCATTAGCACCACAAGGCATACAGAGGCTGGATGATTTGCCCCACTCCAGAGAGTCTAAAGTGGCAATGTTGGGTCTGGAAATTATATCATCTGACTCCAAGCCCAAAGTTTATTCCTTTCCATCATGCCACCTCAAGATTACAAAAAAATAACTTTTGACCATTTTTTTATTGAAGTTTTACTAATTTACAATGTTGTGTTCATCTCCTGTGTACAGCAAAGTGGTTCAGTTATATAGAGAGAGATTTTCACTATAGGTTATTACAAGATACCGAATATAGTTTCCCGAGCTATACAGTAAGTCCTTGTTATTTGTCTGTTTTATACATAGCAGTGTGTATATGTTAACAAAAAATCATTTTAATTTGTAATACATGTAGGACTAACAATACACTATTGCACCTCCCGGGTGGCTCAGATGGTAAAGAATCTGCCTGCAATGTAGGAGACCCAGATTCAATCCCTGCATCAGGAAGATCCCTGGGGAATAAAATGGCTACCCACTCCAGGATTCTTGCCTGGCGAATTCCATGGACAGAGAAGCTGAAGGGCTTCCATTGGGTCACAAAGAGAAGGACATGACTGAGTGACTAACATAGACAACAATCCACTACTAGATTTGTGTAGTGAATACAACACTTTTAATACGTTAAGACTCTAAGATTTCAAGTTGATTAGAAATAAGGCAATAAAACATCAACATCCCAGAGAAATACACAAGAACTATGCGATCCATTGCTGATAGAAGCAAATGTTTCCATAATGACTATCTGCCTTCCTGCACAGTCCCTAATTCCTCAAGCCTCTGAATACTTCCTGCACTTCTATCCTAGACAGTTGGCCTTAAATTGCCTTTCCTTGCAGTTGTGGAATTTGAACTTACTTTATTCAAGGAACTATAAGTGTAACATCATCCCTTACATGTATATCACTTCAGCAGAGGAAATGTTGAGGCCATTGATTAAGCCCTCCAACTATGGCCTTGATAATCTGACTATACAGGACTGCTGCTGCTGCTGCTAAGTCATTTCAGTCGTGTCCGACTCTGTGCGGCCCCATAAACGGAAGCCCACCAAGGCTCCCCCATCCCTAGGATTCTCCAGGCAAGAACCCGGGAGTGGGTTGCCATTTCCTTCTCCAATGCATGAAAGTGAAAAGTGAAAGTGAAGTCGCTCAGTCGTGTCCGACTCTTAGCGACCCCATGGACTGCAGCCTACCAGGCTCCTCCATCCATGGGATTTTCCAGGCAAGAGTACTGGAGTGGGGTGCCACTGCCTTCTCTGGACTATACAGGATAGTTCATACTAAATCTAGCTAAAAGATCCATACAGTCAAAGCTATGGTTTTTCCAGTAGTCAGGTATGGATGTGAGAGTTGGACCATAAAGAAGACTGAGTGCCGAAAAATTGATGCTTTCAAACGGTAGTGCTGGAGAAGACTCTTGACAGTCCCTTGGACTGCAAGGAGATCAAGCCAGTCAATCCTAAAGGAAAACAACACTGATATTCACCGGAAGGACTGATGCTGAAGCTCCAATAATTCAGCCACCTGATCCGAAGAGCCAACTCATTTGAAAAGACCCTGATGCTGGAAAAGATTGAAGGCAGGAGGAGAAGGTGGTGACAGAGAATGAGATGGTTGGATGGTATCACAAACTCAATGGACATGAGTTTGAGCAAACTCCGGGAGATAAAAAAGGACAGTGAAGGCTGGTGTGCTTCAGTCCATGGGGTCACAAAGAGTCGGACACGACTTAGTGACTGAACAACAACAGGAAACATTCCACAGGTAATAAATGTACAGATATCACAATAACTGACAATCATAGCAACTCCATTACCATCATGCTGGCAACATAAATTAACACATTTTGCTAGTGTTCCTTTAGGTTGTGTTGTTTGAATAGTTTGTTATTTTTATCATATATATTCTTATGAGATTATTTATATACATATAAATATATATATTTATATATATATAAATGGGTTGGAGGCACTGAGTGCAGCATTGCCTGCATGGAACCTTTTGAAGGAGGTAGCCATTATCTTCATTACCTCCACCAAAGTCTGCTGCTGCTGCTGCTAAATCGATTCAGTCATGTCCAACTCTGTGCTACCCATAGGTGGCAGACCACTAGGCTCCTCTCTCCCTGGGATTCTCCAGGCAAGAATAATGGAGTGGGTAGCCATTTCTTTCTCCAATGCATGAAAGTAAAAAGTGAAAATGAAGTCGCTCAGTCATGCCCGACTCTTACCATAGTTTCAGTTCAGTTCAGTTCAGTCGCTCAGTCATGTCCGACTATATGCGACCTCATGAATCACAGCAAGCCAGGCCTCCCTGTCCATCACCAACTCCCGGAGTTCACTCAAACTCATGTCCATCGAGTCGGTGATGCCATCCAGCCATCTCATCCTCTGTCGTCCCCTTCTCCTCCTGTTCTCAGTCCCTCCCAGCATCAGAGTCTTTTCCAAAGAGTCAACTCTTCGCATGAGGTGGCCAAACCATTGGAGTTTCACCTTTAGCATCAGTCCTTCCAATGAACACCAAGGACTGATCTCCTTTAGGATGGACTGGTTGGATCTCCTTGCAGTCCAAGGGACTCTCAAGAGTCTTCTCCAACACCACAGTTCAAAAGCATCAATTCTTCAGCGCTCAGCTTTCTTCACAGCCCGACTCTCACATCCATGTGTGACCACTAGAAAAACCATAGCCTTGACTAGACGGACCTTTGTTGGCAAACTAATATCTCTGCTTTTCAATATACTATCTAGGTTGGTCATAACTTTCCTTCCAAGGAGTAAGCATCTTTTAATTTCATGGCTGCAGTCACCATCTGCAGTGATTTTGGAGCCCCAAAATATAAAGTCTGACACTGTTTCCACTGTTTACCCATCTATTTCCCATGAAGTGATGGAGCCAGATGCCATGATCTTCATTTTCTGAATGCTGAACCTTAAGCCAACTTTTTCACTCTCCACTTTCACTTCCATCAAGAGGCTTTTTCGTTCCTCTTCACTTTCTGCCATAAGGGTGGTGTCATCTGCATATCTGAGGTCATGGATATTTCTCCCAGCAATCTTGATTCGAGCTTGTGCTTCTTCCAGTCCAGCGTTTCTCATGATATACTCTACATATAAGTTAAATAAGCAAGGTGACAATATACAGCTTTGACGTACTTCTTTTCCTATTTGGAACCACTCTGTTGTTCCATGTCCAGTTCTAACTGTTGCTTCCTGACCTGCATATAGGTTTCTCAAGAGGCCGGTCAGGTGGTCTGGTATTCCCATCTCTTTCAGAATTTTCCACAGTTTACTGTGATCCACACAGTCAAAAGCTTTGGAATAGTCAATAAAGCAGAAATAGATGTTTTTTTCTGGAATTCCCTTGCTTTTTTGATGAGCCAGTGGATGTTGGCAATTTGATCTCTGGTTCTTCTGCCTTTTCTAAAACCAGCTTGAACACCTGGAAGTTCACGGTTCACGTATTGCTGAAGCCTGGCGTGGAGAATTTTGAGCATTACTTTACTAGCGTGTGAGATGAGTGCAAATGTGCAGTAGTTTGAGCATTCTTTGGCATTGCCTTTCTTTGGGATTGGAATGAAAACTGACCTTTTCCAGTCCTGTGGCCACTGCTGAGTTTTCCAAATTTGCTGGCATATTGAGTGCAGCACTTTCACAGCATCATCTTTCAGGATTTGAAATAGCTCAACTGGAATGCCATCACTGCCACTAGCTTTGTTCGTAGTGATGTTTTCTAAGGCCCACTTGACTTCACATTTCAGGCTGTCTGGCTCTAGGTGAGTGATCACACCATCGTGATTATCTGGGTCATGAAGATCTTTTTTGTACAGTTCTTCTGTGTATTCTTGCCACCTCTTCTTAATATCTTCTGCTTCTGTTAGGTCCATACCATTTCTGTCCTTTATCGAGCCCATCTTTGCATGAAATGTTCCCTTGGTATCTCTAATTTTCTTGAAGAGATCTCTAGTCTTTTCTATTCTGTTATTTTCCTCTATTTCTTTGCATTGATCGCTGAGGAAGGCTTTCTTATCTCCTTGTTATTCTTTGGAACTCTTTCCTCAGTATATCTTTCCTCGGTATATCTTTCCTCAGTACAGGAGCGGCCAAGAAGAGCTAACCCACGCCCGAGGTCAGGGGCGGCGGCTGAGATGAGTTACCCCATGTCCAAGGAGAGGAGTGGCAGCTGAGAGGAGCTAACCCACACCCGAGGAGCAGACACTGCATGGGCGCAGGAGGGCCGAGAGGAGCTACTCCACGTCCAAGGTCAGGAGGGGCGGCCATGAGGAGATACCCCTCATCCAAGGTAAGGAGCAGCAGCTGCACTTTGATGGAGCAGTCGTAAAGAGATACCCCACGTCCAAGGTAAGAGAAACCCAAGTAAGATGGTAGGTGTTGCGAGAGGGCATCAGAGGGCAGACACACTGAAACCATAATCACAGAAAACTAGCCAATCTGATCACATGGACCACAGCCTTGTCTAACTCAATGAAACTAAGCCATTCCGTGTGGAGCCACCCAAGATGGGAGGGTGATGGTGGAGAGGGCTGACAGAATGTGGTCCACTGGAGAACGGAATGGCAAACCACTTCAGTATTCTTGCCTTGAGAACCCCATGAACAGTATGAAAAGGCAAAATGATAGGATACTGAAAGAGGAACTCCCCGGGTCAGTAGGTGCCCAATATGCTACTGGAGATCAGTGGAGAAATAACTCCAGAAAGAATGAAGGGATGGAGCCAAAACAAAAATAATACCCAGTTGTGGATGTGACTGGTGATAGAAGCAAGGTCTGATGCTGTAAAGAGCAATATTGCATAGGAACCTGGAATGTCAGGTCCATGAATCAAGGCAAATTGGAAGTGGTCAAACAGGAGATGCCAAGAGTGAACAGACATTCTAGGAATCAGCGAGCTAAAATGGACTGGAATGGGTGAATTTAACTCAGATGACCATTGTATCTACTACTGTGGGCAGGAATCCCTTAGAAGAAATTGAGTAGCCATCATCGTCAACAAGAGTCGGATATGCAGTACTTGGATGCAATCTCAAAAACGACAGAATGATCTCTGTTCTTTTCCAAGGCAAACCGTTCAATATCACAGTAATCCAAGCCTATGCCCCAACCAGTAACGCTGAAGAAGCTGAAGTTGAATGGTTCTATTAAGTCCTTCAAGATCTTCTAGAAATAACACCCAAAAAAGATGTCCTTTTCATTATAGGGGACTGGAATGCAAAAGTAGGAAGTCAAGAAACACCTGGAATAACAGGCGAATTTGGCCTTGGAGTACAGAATGAACCAGGGCAAAGACTAATAGAGTTTTGCCAAGAGAACACACTGGTCATAACAAACGCTCTCTTCCAACAACACAAGAGAAGACTCTACACATGGACATCACCAGATGGTCAACACCAAAATCAGATTGATTATATTCTTTGCAGCCAAAGATGGAGAAGCTTTATACAGTCGGCAAAAACAAGACCAGGAGATGACTGTGGCTCAGATCATGAACTCCTTATTGCCAAATTCAGACTTAAGAAAGTATGGAAAACCACTAGACCATTCAGGTATGACCTAAATCAAATCCCTTATGATTATACAGTGGATGTGACAAATAGATTCAAGGGACTAAATCTGATAGACAGAGTGCCTGATGAACTATGGACAAGAGGCACTGATCAAGATCATCCCCAAGAAAAAGAAATGCAAAAAGGCAAAATGGTTGTCTGAGGAGGCCTTACAAATAGCTGTGAATAGAAGAGAAGCGAAAGGCAAAGAAGAAAAGGAAAGATATACCCATTTAAATGCAGAGCTCCAAAGAATAGCAAGGAGAGATAAGAAAGCCTTCCTTAGTGACCAATGCAAAGAAATAGAGGAAAACAACAGAATGGGAAAGACTAGAGATTGCTTCAAGAAAATTAGAGATACCAAGGGGACATTTCATATGAAGATGGGCACAATAAAGGACAGAAATGGTATGGACACAACAGAAGCAGAAGATATTAAGAAGAGGTGGCAAGAATACACAGAAGACCTATACAAAAAAAAACCTGAATGGTATAAGGCAATGCCAAAGAATGCTCAAACTACCGCACAATTGCACTCATCTCACAAGCTACCAAAGTAACACTCAAAATTCTCTAAGCCAGGCTTCAATAGTACATGAACCGTGAACTTATAGTTGTTCAAACTAGTTTTAGAAAAGGCAGAGGAACCAAAGATCAAATTGCCAACATCCACTGGCTCATCAAAAAAGCAAGGGAGTTCCAGGAAAAAAATCTACTTTTGCTTTATTGGCTATGCCAAAGCCTTTGACTGTGTGGATCACAATAAACTGTGGAAAATTCTGAAAGAGATGGGACTACCAGGCCACCAGACTTGCCTCCTGAGAAATCTGTACACAGGTTGAAGCAACAGTTAGAACTGGACATAGAACAACAGACTGGTTCCAAATAGGGAAAGGAGTATGTCAAGGCTGTATATTGTCACCCTACTTATTTAACTTATATGCAGAGTACATCCTGGGAAATTCCGGGCTGGATGAAGCACAAGCTGGAATCAAGATTGCAGGGAGAAATATCAATAACCTCAGATATGCAGATGACACCTTCCTTATGGCAGAAAGCAAAGAAGAACTAAAGAGCCTCTTGATGAAAGTGAAAGAGGAGAGTGAAAAAGTTGACTTGAAATTCAACATTCAGAAAACCAAGATCATGACATCTGGTCCCATCACTTCATGGTAAATTGATGGGGAAACAATGGAAACAGTGACAGACTTTATTTTTGGGAGCTCCAAAATGACTGCAGATGGTGACTGCCACCATGAAATTAAAAGATACCTGCTCCTTGGAAGAAAAACTATGACCAATCTAGACAGCATATTAAAAAGCACAGACATTACTTTACCAACAAAGGTCCATCTAGTCAAAGCTTCGGTTTTTCCAGTAGCCATGTATGGATATGACAGTTGGACTATAAAGAAAGCTGAGCACTGAAGAATTGATGCTTTTGAACTGTTGTGTTGGAGAAGACTCTTTAGAGTCCCTTGGACTGCAAGGAGATCCAACCAGTCCATCCTAAGTGAAATCAGTCCTGAATATTCATTGGAAGGACTGATGCTAAGCTGAAACTCCAATACTTTGGCCACCTGATGCGAAGAACTGACTCATTTGAAAAGACCCTGATGCTGGGAAAGATTGAAGATGGGAGGAGAAGGGGATACAGTGGATGAGATGGTTGGATGGCATCACCAATGTGATGGACACGAGTTTTAGTAGGCTCTGAGATTTGGTGATGGACTGGTAAGCCAGGCATGCTTAAGTCTCAGTTCAGTTCAGTTCAGTCGCTCAGTCGTGTCCAACTCTGCGACCCCATGAATCGCAGCACCCCAGGCCTCCTTGTCCATCACCAACCCCCGGAGTTTACGCAAACTCATGTCCATAGAGTCAGAGATGCCATCCAGTCATCTCATCCTCTGTCGTCCCCTTCTTCTCCTGCCCCCAATCCCTCCCAGCATCAGGGTCTTCTCTAATGAGTCAACTCTTAGCATGAGGTGCTGAAGTCTATGCGGGTTGCAAAAAGTCGGACATGACTGAGCAACTGAACAGAACTGAAGATTTCCCAAACATGCAGCAAACTCACAAGCAACGGTTGGATTCACATTTTGTGTCCACAATGTTAATACTTTCGCCCATCATTAGTACAATACAGTGATAGAAATTAGTGAAGTGGCAGGGAGATACAGAGAGAAAATTGAAACAAAAGAAAGAGAAAGTTGTCACAGTTTTGAACTACAGATGGTGCATCCTCAACAAGACTCCAAAGATTAAAAATCTACTGATACAGGACAGCTAAGAAGAAGACAGGGAAAGGAAGCGGACAAAGCTCTCTGCATGAGCGGAAGGAAGCAGATTTTCTCTTTGAAAAGCAGATGAAGGTTAAGCCCGAGGGGAACTCTGACTGATGATTCTCTTTTATGAACCAGCACATCTTAAACATATTTCCCTTTAGAAGTGGCATCACCATTTCATTTCCCATTCAAGGTCACTAAAACACTCCAAAAATAAGCTTGAAGCAGGAACAAGAAAAAGAAAGCAAAAAAAGCAGTTTTGACAACAAAATGATGATATAAACAGGTACATTGCGCAGTGGCTCAGGACTCTTATCCTCACAGATCATTTAGCCCCTGTGGATATGCCCTTTGTGTCTCTTCTAATGATTCAGCTTATTTTCAGTAACTGCAGATTCATGGGACAAAAGAAGACATAGGACATGCACAGTAATCAGAGCTATTAGTTTTGGAAGATCACGTAACACTGATCCTAATAAAAAAGGAACACAATTTAGAGGAAAAAAAAAAAAACTGAAGGTCTGATGTTTCTTTAGTGTCACTGTCAGAGACCCTGGACAAGCAAAGTCATAGTGAGCCTGAACTGCCTTGGGGAGTGAGGCAGAAATGGCCCCAGTATGTTAAGTGCAATAGATCACCCAAGCCAAACTTGAGGATACCTTGGATGTTATTTACTTCTCAGTGTTTAACTCAGTACTACATCTTGTTCTTTCTTTTCCTGAGGTCCCATTGATAACTATCTTTACCTCTTTATTTCATTTCCGTGCAATCTGCAGTTCCCTGACAATCTTCCTGCTGCTGCAACAACTCCCCATATGGTCTCCTGCCCTCTGGTCACTTTCAAACTTCAGTCCAGTCTCATTCCACTGCCAGATCCATCTTGCTAAACTAGCAGTTCTTAAATGACTTGTTCCACTGATTATTATCCTAGCTGTTTAATTAGCTGTCCCTTCCCTCCAGTTCTTTCCCACTAATAGAACACATGCCTTTATTCTAATAGCAACAACCATCATAGTAATAATAGTCTATTCTCTTAAGCATATAGTCCTCTGCAGCTACCACTATATTCACTTCTTTTCCTTCACCATCATATACTTGGAAAGCATGATTCTCACTCAGGGCAGGCAAAATAAATAAATAAATTTTTTAAAAGTTATAAGGTATTAAAAAACAACACTTTCCCCATAAACAAAAGAAACAACTATGTCATTTATTATGTCTTTTGCTCATCCTGATGTCCACGTGTAATTGGCACATGAGAATGTTCACACACAATCAATTATATCAACACATCTGGAAGGTTCTAGATGGGTCATTCCAGCAACTTAAATCCTCTTTACACTTACAGCATATTTGAAGATATTTGAGGGGAAATGAGACAAAAAAGACAATCAATTTTTAAAAAATTTGGATACATGTATAGTCATTATATTTTATATTATACATTTTCAGTATATTTTTCATTATGTTTGATAGTATTTTATAAAATACTCAAAACATATTTGGTAATACAGCAACATTCATACAACCAATGATGGAACAGGGATACGACATAAGAAGGAACACTGAATATATTTTAGCTTTATCAATATTATTTCTACAGTGTATTATTTATTCACAAATGAATACATATACACATACATGTACATACATGTGTACATATGTTGTTATTGTTTAGTCACTAAGTCGTGTCTGACTCTTTGACAACCCCATGGATGGTAGCCCACCAGGCTCCTCTGTCCATGGGATTTCCCAGCCAAGAATATTGGAGCAGATTGCCATTTCTTGTACATAGTCTATAAACATACATATACACACACATACACCTATAATAGAGGCTAATATTTATCAGCCATCCCCTATAAACCAAGCATTTCTAAATTCTTTAAACACATTAATTTATTTAATCCTCGTAACTTTAGTTCACATTAGCGTCCGTGTTTACACAGACAAGGAAATTGAAACAAAAGAAATTTAGTTATTGTGCAACATCTGCAGAACCTATTTGGAAGACAAGCAGTTTGACTCCAGAATCCATGTTCTTACCCAACAGTAAAAACAGATACATACAAATTCACATTTATAAAACAAGTTTACCTGCTTCAACCTGAGCACTTTCTTGTCTAAATTAACCACTGAGCAAGCCTTTTATTATACACTGAAAAATTGAAACAACTGCAATAATTGTTCAAATAAAACAATTGGAAAAAACTGTTCCAAACTGAAACTGTTTGGAAAATCTGGAGCAAGCTAATCCACTGAGGTTTGAACATACTGTATTAAAGAATTTTCTTCCTCTTGTCTTTAACGCTGTTTGGAGTTTTCATGAGCTGTGAAGACTCAAGGGAACAAGTCAAAGTATCCTTGCAGAAATTCTGAACACCAGTAAAACTAGCTGTCAAGCATAAATCGGTGTCTAGCTATTTTCCAACCTATTTATAAAAGTGCAGCTGTGAAATAGATCTAAAATACAAATCTGAGCACATTTATCTGAAGATGGTACTTTAAGCAATAACCTTTTCAAACAAACAAATGCCGTCTGTCTGTCAAAAGCAAAATAATTGCATTGTGTCAGAATGTTGCGGGTGGAGTATTTAAGTTACCCACGTAGCTGCTATGATAAATAGTGGAATTTCACCTGATGTCGGCTTCATTGTTGCTACCCTGGGGCTTAACACTAGCACCAGCCCGGATCTGGTTTTTATTGAAAGAAGAAATGTGTCAGGACCAGACACTGTTTCTGGATTTCCAGTGAATACTCTAAGAGGTTCTAACATTTCATGCTCAAGATGAATTCAGTCTTTAAGATTTACCCTAGCATATGTTCCATGTCATATTCGGTATCAATTTTCTTTTCAGAGGTATTAGCCTATTGTTCTGGAAATTAGGCAAATGCCACATGTTTCCAATGCCCCTTTTTATGCTCATTCTCAACAATGCACATTAGTTTTATGAAACAAAATCAACCAGGAAAAAATCAATACAAAAAGAATTTTCAGTCTCTTTGATGCTCAAAATTTATAGAAAATATGTATAATACATGCCAGAACCATATGAAGTTCTGAGCAAATGCAGATGTCACTTACTGGTATTGTTTCATTGGACAACAATTTTTTATTCTTCAATCTATTGTAACATATATTCAGCTGGAAAACTCTAGGCATTTTGTTTTACTCAGGGGTTTTGTTCAATTATAGCCAACAAAATGATACATATGGAAAAGTCTTATCTCTATCACAATTCATAGTTCTTAAGTAGAAATTTGGGATAATCTAAAACAGAAATAGATATCTGAACAGCTTTCAAGGGGGAAAGTACCATACTAAATTCTAATTTATACATATTTTTAAAATTCTATAAATTCTCTACCAAAAAGAAACCATAGGGATTTCCCTGGAGGCCCAGTGGTTAGGACTTTGCAGCACTCTCACTGCCAGGGACCAGGGTTCAATCCCTGGTCAGGGAACCAAGATCCTGCAAGCTGGGCAGCACAGTCAAAAAATAGAAAAGAAAAAAGGAACCCTAATATTTAAGAACAGCAGTGTTGCATGTTCTGTTCAATCCCTTAAGCTAAACAAAGTCTGACTTTCAAGTAATACAAAATAACCTCATTTTACATACATATAACATAAGAAATTCAGAGGACAATAGTATAGTCTTCTTTTTAAAAGACTAGCCACATTATAGCATCAAGCTATAATCCAAAGCTGGGAAAAATACATTATTTTCTGTTAAAAGAAAAACCAAAGAAAGGTCAAGAGACTTTTAGACATTGTAGACTTTGTAGAGAGGAGTTAAGTGCAATTTGTAAGTTTTGGGGTACTCTGGCTTTATGCAAACTGTGTTCATAAAGTCTGGTCAGTTCAACACAAACCTATCTGTAATTAGTATTATTAGTTACCATCTACTGAGTCATTCCACCTAGTATATTGGGTACTCTGTATATCGCTTCTAATCTTGACAAATTTTCAGATTATAAAACTATGGCAAAGAATTTTAAACACTTGCCCCAGAACCACATGATGCTGAGGAATGTTCACAGTCCCCCAAACCAGATCTCTCTGGCCATGAATCTGATCTCTCCCTTCTAAATCATATTACTTCCAAAAGTTCATCAACAGCAGCCATCCTAATGCAAGTCACTCAATATAGCTTGGAGAAGGCAATGGCAACCCACTCCAGTACTCTTGCCTGGAAAATCCCATGGACGGAGGAGCCTGGTAGGCTGCAGTCCATGGGGTCGCAAAGAGTCAGACACGACTGAGCAACTTCACTTTCACTTTTCACTTTTCACTTTTATGCATTGGAGAAGGAAATGGCAACCCACTCCAGTGTTCTTGCCTGGAGAATCCTAGGGACGGGGAAGCCTGGTGGGCTGCTGTCTATGGGGTCAGACAGAGTCGGACACAACTGAAGCAACTTAGCAGCAGCAGCAGCAATATAGCTTACATCTTCACTTTCAAAAGCCACAAAAGGGTGTGATGAAATTACATTACAGCTAACTTAAAATTCCTTGTAAAAATAATATGGTCATTAAAACAAACAACTTCAAAGAACTATGGAACAAGAAGCAAAATATTATCCTAATTACTTTCCCATCGAGTATCATATTAAAAATACAACTATTTCAGTAAAATTTTCATTTGTTTTGGATTGCTTTCTCATAGCATAATCAGGAATTTCCACAGAGAGGTAAACTGTATGAAAGAGATGCTATATGTTTCCTAAAAGTGATGAAAGTTCTCCTATATTAATACAGTCAGCATACCGATCACTTGAATCACAAATGATTTATTCATTTAAAAATGAATATGCCTGGAAATCAACCCTGAATATTCATTGGAAGGACTAATGCTGAAGCTGAAGCTCCAATACTTTGGCCACCCAATGTGAAGAACTGACTCATTGGAAAAGACCCTGATGCTGGGAAAGATTGAGGGAAGAGGAGAAGTGGGTGACAGAGGATGAGATGGTTGGATGGCATACCAACTCAATGGACATGATTTTGAGCAAACTCCAGGAGATAGTAACGGACAGGGAAGCCTGGTGTGCTGTAGTCCTTGGGGTAGCAAAGAGTCAAGTATGACTTAGTGACTGAACAACAGTGACTTGGAAGACAAAAAAATGCATTTAGTAGATATATGCAGAAATGTGAATCATGCGAGATGAGGGTATGTAGATGTACTCATAAGGTAATAAAATAAATCATTATAAAACATATGATTTAAAATTTTAATGTTGTAAAGTTTTCAGTATTCTGCTTTCAGGAAAGTATGAGTTATTGACCTTATTTTATAAAATATATACATGGTTTATGTGGTATTGCTTTGAGATGTTACAAAATTTTCACCTAATTATGATAATTTCATTATTTTTCATTGTCTTTTCTTCCTGTATGATTTTATTTCAAACAGTCAATGGTTCATCCACAATGTCCTTTTAAGAAAACGTATCAGCTGACCTGGATGAATTTCAAAGCTACCTTCTATTACCTGTTCCTTTCAGAGTATTTTCCCCAGAATTTATACAAGCTGCCTCCTCATCTTAAGGATTGTGCTCATAGAAGTAATCCATGAAATGACTCACCAAATGGAGAATGTTTTCAAAGGCTTGGCAAATCAAAATGAACAATGCAAAGAGTTCCCTGGTAGTCCAGTGGCTGTGACTCCGTACTCCCAATGCAGGCAGGGCCAGGTTCAACCCTTGGTTGGGGAACTAGACCCCACATACCACAACTAAGAGTTCACATTCTAAAGAGTTAGCATCCTGTGACTAAAGATCCTGCCCACCGCAACTAAAAGACTCCACTTGCCACAATTAAGATCCAGTATAGCCAAATAAATTTTTTTTTTTAAGAACAATGCATTCCTAAAGATGGTGCTTGTGCTGAAGTCTAGATATTTGAATGGGGTTCTGTTTACATGAGATGTTTACAGTCTGATTCTATGATGGACAATGTATCAAACTTTAAAATACCATAAGGAATTTATAAACATCCTGTATGTGTAGAACCCCCACCAAATACCTCAGAGGATTTCATTCATAGGATGGAAACCAGAGGCTTCAATTTCACAACTGTGATTTTGATCATGTAGTAGGGCCTTCTTCCAGAGAAGGCAATGGCACCCCACTCCAGTACTCTTGCCTGGAAAATCCTGTGGACGGAGGAGCCTGGTAGGCTGCAGTCCACAGGGTCGCTAAGAGTAGGATACGACTGAGCGACTTCACTTTCCCTTTTCACTTTCATGCATTGGAGAAGGAAATGGCAACCCACTCACTCCAGTGTTCTTGCCTGGAGAATCCCAGGGACAGGGAACCTGGCGGACTGCGTCTATGGGGTCGCACAGAGTCAGACACGACTGAAGCGACGCAGCAGCAGCAGGAGCAGGGTTTTCTTCAAGGGAGACACGTGGCAGAGAAGTACAACTGACAGGCTTACTTTTTAGGATTTAACTAAGTGCTTAATATGGAGAAGGAAATGGCAATGCACTCCTGTATTCTTGCCTGGAAAATCCCATGGACGGAGAAGCCTGGCGGGCCCCAGTCCATGGGATCACAAAGAGTCGGACACGACTGAGCGACTAATGCAACACAACAACAAACTGCTTAATGAGAAGAAACTATTTTATAGTATTATGCTGTCATGGGTTTTAGATGACCTTTTTTTAAGATTACCTTTTAAAGTAATAACATATTCTTGTAATTTGTGTGAGGGACTGATACTACCTGTTTGGACATTTGGGAAATTTTATAATATAAATGGAAACATTCAGATTCAGAGTAAGAAACACTTAGATCTTCACTCTATATAGATCTAACTCTAAGCCTTTTGGGTAGGAAGTCATCTAAATTCTATAGGAAAATTATAAATATTTTATGAAGAAACATCCTATATAATTAAGTAAAGTTGGTTCAGGTTTTCTTGATTATTTTCTTTTCTTTCCTAAATGCATGCAGAAAATCTCATTTGAACATGGGTTTTAAATAGTGAACTTAGTCCATATAAAAGGGTTAAGATTAGGAAGAGAGAATTACAGCCAGTTACTCTAAATAATTAAATGTATAGAGTTATTAATTAAAAAAAAAAACTCCAAGTATTATGGACTGTTCAACCACTTTATACTTATTATTTCACTTAATACTGACATATTTCTGCAAGGTAACACTCTTATCCCCATTTCACCGTTGAAGATACTGAGTCTTAGTACAATGAAATGACTTTCATAAAAGCAAAGCAGCTCCTTAAGAGCGTAATGGCAGAACCGGAACTCAGACCCAGTTCTCTCTGTGCAAAGCCTTTGCTCTAGGCGCTACCATGTCTCAAAATCCCCTAAGGCAGGGGTCCCCAACTCCAAGATTTAATGCCTGACAATATGAGATGGAGCTGATATAATAATAACAGAAATAAAGTATATAGTAAATGTAATCATCTGGAAATCATTTCCCTCCATGCACCCCAGTCTGTGGAAAAAACTGTCTTCCACAAAACCAATCCCTGGTGCCAAAAAAGATTAGGGACTGCTGCCCTGAAGTATGTCTCATCAAGTCCCTAGCCACTTTCTCACCTATATGATAAGTTTAAACTTGAGAGATCAGCAGAATTTTACCAAACCTTCAACATTAGCCAGGTTAGGGACTAGAGGTTGACAACAGCCTAAAAGGAAAAACTGCAATTTAATTTTAAACATAAACTTCATACAAACATAAAAAATGTGTTCGTAGCCAAAACTGAAACCTAAATCTTGCTTTTCTAGAAAAAAAATTTTTTTCCACATGTTAGCCATGAGTCAACAAAACACACATTACTTTGAAGCCACTCAAGCAACATTAGTGCTGATACAGTACAGTTTTTGACTCTTAGGAATGTGACAAGCTGAGGTGAGTATATGAAAAGACATATAAGTTACCTGAAGCCAACTACCTTTCATTCAGAGACTTCTCCAAAAGAAGACTATTCCTGTTCCTGCCCGTCAGGAGCAATTGGCTCCACTGGTTACACTAGGAAAGCTGTATCCCAGCTGGAAAATTCAGACAGCAGGGAGCCAGAAACAGCTCTCCGTTCTCAATCCTCCTTGATAAAATTTCCTCAAGACCAGCTTTAAAATATGCGGGGTCCAGCGCAAAGTAAAAATGCAAGGGTGACTAAAAATTTATTCAAAAGTGACTAAAAATTTTGAGAGTGACAGCAGAGAATGAAGTCAATCGTGGAACACACATGATGTCTGCTAGGCTTAGGTAATTTCATTCCCTTTCAATACTGCTTTTGATGTTTCTTTAGTGTTTTTGAACTGAGTGATACTGTGAAAAGTATCAAATATCTTATGGGTTCCCTAAGAACTAGTTAGTTCCTCACTCAGCAACAGGCCATTTGGGTCCGTAGGCTCTCCTTCAATGACCAAGGCCAAGACTTTATTCTGACATCCCAAGCAATGACACATTACTCAGATGTTGATGATCCAATGAAATTCTCCAAACTAGGGGTTTTAAACTGAGCCCCTCAAGACAACACGGTGTTCCTAAGGCCCAATCTAATTCAAATCGTAGCTGGTTCACAAGTATGTCCTTTGTATGCATTTTCTCAAAACCAAACACATTTATAAAAAAAGGTATCAGTGCACTGTGTCCATTAATTCTCTTCCTTTCATAAGTTCCAAAAAAATGCCACAGCATGTACTTCAGCTGTTTAGTTCTCTCTTTGTGTTTCAAAACCTCCCCACCAGTAGAACTGCATGATCATTTGCACCATCTGTGCATGGGAGAGAAATGTATTATTATCCAAGCCAATGCTAAGGGTATTCTCTCAAGAAAGGAAAGGAACCAACTCATCAGGGAAAGGTTATGCAGAAAAGCTCCTGCCAGAAAACTCACTGCTTCCTTATTTTTGTCTCCCTCTCATTTGAAATTCATGAAGATGAAGTGCAGCTTTTGTTTCCCATCAGTGAGATGAGGTTTAATACACTCTTGCCAAAAGCAAGCTAACACAGAGTAATTGTTTTTCATCTGAATCGCACGTCCAACCTGCTTAGTCTTCAAAGAACATAGATAGCACAGCTTTGATACCCAACTGCAGAACAACAAAGAGAGGGCACAAGGCACATGGGCACAATGAGAATTGTTAATCACCACGTATCTATCAGCAAGCCCTGGAACTCAGGAGCAATAGGAGAGGAGAAAAGAGAGATTATTCATAAGGTAGGTAAGGATCCATATTTCTTTCATTTGAGACCAACTCTTTTTTTTTTTAAGGGGCAAAAAAGTGATTTAGAGGGAATTAAGATTCCCCAAGGTGTTTTTAATCTCTTTTCACTCCAGGGCCAGGTGCCTCATGAAGCACTTAAAAGGCTTTCAAAAATGAAAGTAAATGCCTAGAACACAGAAAAGAGATATCTATCTACACAAAGCATCTGCCTTTGTTTAAGAAAAAAGTAGTTTCAGCTTTATGAACTTCACATCCAGACGTTTTATAATTTTGATGCTTTAGTGCTTATAGACTTTCACACTGTGTACTCTACAGCCAACACATAAAAAGAGGCAAAGTCATCAATATCTAATATTTTTTTATATTTCAAACCTCCTTTACGTCAATGAGTGAGTTCATTTAATTGTACATAACTGCAGAGTGTTTGCGAGGAGGTCTATGTGATGAGAATAAAAATCACCCAAAGAAATGGAATGATCAAACCTGCTACCAATGCCACCTTCCGCAGGTAGTGCATAGATGCTCAGTGGCTCAGCCATGTGTGACTCTGAGACCTCATGGACCGTAGCCCACCAGGCTCTACTGTCCATGGGATTATCCCAGCAAGAGTACTGGAGCAGTTTGCCATTTCCTTCTCCAGGGGATCTTCCCAACCCAGGGATGGAACCCTTGTCTCCTGTGTCTCCTGCGTTGGCAGGTGGATTCTTAACCACTGAGCCAGGTAGAGATGCCACCAAAAATCTGTGTGGGCTTTATCATTAATCCCTGTGCTTCATTGTGTAACCAAGTGCTGAGACAAAAGATTTGATTCTCTTTACTGTGTTTGTTCCAGTTAATTTAATTCTTCTTGCCTTTAAACTTCTATTTTCTAATTACATTCCTCATCTCCACAGAGACTGGAGTACTACTGCACCTTTGCACTGAGAGAATGTGGACATAAACTACAAAATTACATCCATCCATGGCTGTCCTTAAATACTGCCTCTGTCCTACAGCATCTAATCTTTGGAAGCTTTTGACCCCAGACAGCCCTGCAATAGAAAGTACCTCCCAGAAGGCTGTCAAGTAAGAGAAGGGAGAACTAGTAAATCCACTGGGCTGTGAAAGTCAGAGCAGGGTGAAGTGCATGGCTGGAAACGTAAGCACCAGTGTCAGCTCCATGGCTAAATGAGCTGTGCAGCTGAGGCCACATCACCTAAACCCTCTGTCTCATGGTGCTACCTGTAAATTGGGAGTCCTGCACCCATCTCCGAGGTTATTTTTCTAGATCTAAAAGTCTATAATTTCAATCTCAGTGCTTTCCTTTCTTAACAGAGAATCAATTTCAGTTTTAGCCTTTCTAAAAGTTTGAGCCAAAAACACAACTTTTTTAATTATGGCTTTTACATGAAAGAGATACTCTGCAGTTATTAAGATGTTATCAAACACTAGAAAGGAGTGGCATTATTTAGAACTTTGAAAATAAAATGTCAATTTACAATGCTTACACTACAGATAATGTGTTTATCTAGATCCAAACTGAAGAGAGAGAGAGAGATCCTGGATATAAATGTCTACTAGACACTTGTCCCCTAGCCTTTTATTTTAAAACACACATAGAAACGCTATAAGAAATTACTTTGAAACTATCTTAATGACTTAGAAGTTTGGCCACCTCACTTATCAAGGTTCAGGTATTTCTCAAACACCCAACTCAGCTTAGATATTTGTCAGTAAGTTGAGACACTTGGTTGTGGTCAGCAAAAAAAACAAAAACACAATTTAAGCAAATTTAGTGATTTATATACATTTTCAGAGGTATCAGTATCTTCAGGCATGGCTGGATCCAGACACCACATCACCAGGGCTTGCTCTCTCTCTGTTTCTTGGTTCTGCTTCCTCAAATGTTTGCTATATTCTTAGGCAATGACTATACATATGGAGGCAAACATGGCCCCTTAGAACCTCAAAACTGAAATGGAGTCTAGGCAGGAAAAGAACATACATCAACTACATATTTTGATATCAATATCCAAGTTTTCCTTCTAGTTTTATGTTAAACTAGAATAAGGGAAGCCAGTTGGTACTGTCCAGCTGCTCGAGAGCCAAGCTGAAAATTTCCAAAGGAGGCAATATGATCCCATGCCTCTTTAGGGACAGTGTCTTCATTTGGTCTGCGCCAAGATATTTTATTTGAATACCAAGCTTTCTTTGACCTGACTCAATATGATCACAAAATTCATTTACTTTTCCGCATTTTGCTTAAAGACAAATTACATGGTCTAGAGGGCTTTAGGGCTTCGCAGGTGGAACAGTAGTGAAAGAACCTGCCTGCCAATGCAGGAGGTGAAAGGGATGTGGGTTTGATCCCTGGGTCAGAGAGATCCCCAGGAGTAGGAAATAGCAACCTACTCCAGGATTCTTGCCTGGAAAATTCCATGGACAGAGGACCCTGGAGGGTTACAGTCCATGGTATCACAAAGAGTCAGACACTACTGAGCACGCGTGCACACACACACACACACACAGGTCATTTGATGAAAATTTGAAAGTCTAGGATTCTATGACCTCAGTGGCTGAGTAAAGTAATTTTAAGGCTTGTCTTGGGTTCTGAAATGTCATGAATCCATGTAGTGCTGACCTTGCTGTTACAATTTTGCAGATTTGATTTTTTGCTTTCTGGATACTGTTTTTTCCTGGACTAGGGAAACCTATCCCTCAGAACCCTGAGGAATGGACTATTAAGTAGGTCAGAGATATTTTGCAAGAAATGAAAGTGTTCATAAGTTTTGCAGGTGATCGGCAGATAAGCAAATAGCCCATTACCCTGAACACTTTGGCTTCCAGAGGAAAACAAGTGAGCACAGAAGAAAGTCAGTCCAGCTTCACTACAAGCCGAATGCCCACATATTGATCTTCTGTCCGACTGGGTCGCAGGGGTGCTGGTGTACATTAAGTAGGGAAAGGACTGAAAATTACATTAATTCAAATGGCTAAATCAATATTTAACAATGCAGTTAGTGGTAGTTGACCTTAAATGCACCTTTAATAAAACAAAGGTGATTCAGGCCAGCCTCCAGCATATGCCAGTCAGAAATGTGAATTAATGCAGAACAGAGACATTAAAGACTGCTACTAACACAGACACCTCTGCGGATTGGCAAAATGCATGAACACTGAAGTTGCTCTTTTAACAAGGGCAACTCGATTTTATTCATATGATGCTGTGTCTTCATTTATCACCTCTCCTCTGTCTCAAGGATTGGATAGCCTCAATCTTAGCATATTTAAAAGTAGGAAAAGTATCTCTGCAACTATTTCACCAGCAAATTATAAATCTTTAGTGATAGCTTTGTAACCTTGAGGAATTTTTACATGAGCAAACATAGATGAAACCAGTTGTTACTCTAGGAACACTGATTGTCTTACTGTAACATGATTTGCATATATTTGCTTATAAACATATAGGTTTGTACTCTATTTGCATTAAGGCTTACTGAAATTAAGTTTGCTTATATTAAAGAGGATGCAGGGGGGAAAAAAAGAAATAAGAAAGAAATGAGGCAATCTTTTCAAGATGTCAGAGAACAATCTCAGATGTTATTAGCTATCAGGCTCAGACTTTTTAAATTACCTTGCTGCCTCTAAAATATCTTAAGCTACAGAGCATTATAGTTATCACTGCTAAGGACTTGGTGATAACACTAAGGAAAAGGTCAGTCTAAGAATCTATTTCAATATACTTTAAGGCAGCAGGAGGCTCTAAAGAATTCTTAGAGGAGCACAGGAAAGTTTCTGTGATTTTGTGACCTAAAGATGCCAGTGCCAATGGAGCCATTTCCCTTACTCTGGTTTGGCTGCAAGGACAAATGAGTGATAATTAGAAATCTCTCCTGAGACAATTCCCTTTGATTTGTTGTTTGGCAATGGCTACAGCTCCTCTGCATTCTTGCTTCTCTCAGGTTTGTCTGCTGGTTACCATGGAAATGTGGCTCAATGCATCCTATGAGCTAAATCAGCATTCTGCCTCATGCAAGCTGCTGGCAGTGGAACTTCACAGAGAATTGGGCAAGTTTCTAGGTTGAATGTAAAACCAATTGCTTGAAAATATGATCTTACACTTGAAAGGAGGGAGGGACAGTCCACAGAACAAAATCATGGTTTCTTTGTCATCAAGGACATCAAACGAACATCTAATTTCCCAGCCTCAAACCCTCTGACTGAGTTGGGGGTGGGGATGAGAGTGGGGATGCTAGCAAAAATGTTAGGCTTTCCAGCTAATGCTGAGATAGGAACAGAAGTTGCTTATAACCCCAAGGCTGCCAAGCAAAAAGTTAGCTCCTGGAAATTCCCTCAACCCAGGGCATCCCACATACAAACCAAAAGGCACACCCACATTTTCATAAAGCCTCTATGTTCACATATTCACTGAATTTAAGAATAATTGTCAGAAGTTCATAGTGACAGATGCCTACATCAAGAAAGATTTCAAATAAACCACATTACTTTTCACCTAGAACTAGAAAAAGGAGAATAAACAAAGCCCAAAATTAGTAAAAGGAAGGAAACAACAAAGATCAGAGGAGAAATAAATGAAATAGAGACTAAAAAGACACTGGGAAAGATCAATGAAACTAAAGGCTGAGTCTTTGAAAAGATAAACAAAATTGACAAACCAAGAAAAAAGGAGAGAGGAGTCAAATAAATAAAACCAGAATGAAAGAGGAAAAATTACAACTGATACCACTAAAATATGAAGGATCATAAGAGAACACTCGGAGAAGGCAATGGCTTCTTTGCCTGGAAAATCCCATGGATGGAGGAGCCTGGTAGGCTGCAGTCCATGGGGTCACTAAGAGTCAGGCACGACTGAGCGACTTCACTTTCACTTTTCACTTTCATGCATTGGGGAAGGAAATGGCAACCCGCTCCAGTGTTCTTGCCTGGAGAATCCCAGGGATGGGGGAGCCTGGTGGGTTGCCATCTATGGGGTTGCACAGAGTCGGACACGACTGAAGCGACTTAGCAGCAGCAGCAGCAGCAAGAGAACACTATGAACAATTATACACCAATAGATTGAACAACCTGAGGAAAATGAACACATTTCTAGAAATGTACAACCTATCAAGAATGAATCGTGAAGACATGGAAAATCTGAACAGACTGATTACTAGCAAGGAGACTGAATCAGCAACCAAAAACCTCTCAACAAAGTCCAGGACTACATAGCTTCTCTGGTGAAACCCACCAAACACTCAAAACAGAATTAATGTCAGTCTTCTCAACTCTTACAAAAAAATCAGAGAGGAGGGAATGTTTTCAAATTCATTTGACAAGGCCAGCATTACACTGATACCAAAACCTGACAAGGACACCACAAGAAAAGAAAATTACAGATCAATATCCCTGACAGTGGGGCTTCCCAGGTGGTTCAGTGATAAAGAATCCACCTGCCAACGCAGAAGATGCAAGAGAGACGCAGGTTCGATCCCTGGGTTGAGAAGATCCCCTGAAGCAGGAAATGGCAACCTGCTCCCATATTCTTGCCTGGAAAATTCCATGGACAGAGGAGCCTAGAGGCCTGCAGTCCATAGGGTCGCAAAGAGTTGGACATGACTGAGCTACTGAACAACAACAGCAACAACACCATGATTGAGTGGGATTTATTCCATGGATACAGGGATGGTTCAACATCTGCAAATCAGTCAATGTGATATATCACATTAACAAAACAAAAGATGAAAACATATGATCATCTCAATGCATACAAAAACATTTTTTACAGAATTCAATTAATTATATTTTAAAAGGACTAGATGAAAATAAAATGAGTGTGTTAAAACATGGCCAAGATTAACTTATTTTTGTACTTCCCCCTACAGATTAATTTCCAAATGAGCTTATAATTAGAAAAACTAAAACTCGAGAATATATTGACTCCTATATTTCTTATCTCCCTGGCAGTGATACCTAAACAGTTACAAATTCACATTTATTAACAGACCAGACTAATACAACCAGTTTTAAAAAAGCCACAGAAATAGCAGGGTCATGTAATCTATTAACTGCATGTAAATTTTTTTCCTTTTCATACCTTTTTCAATAATCCAATAACCTCTACCAGAGGGCTTATAATAAAGGCCTTGGGATCTAGGAGGACAAAGATAAAAGGATTAATGTAAAACAACATTAGAAAAACAACTCAAAATTCAGTTCAGAGTATCATCTTCATAAACAAACATAGCATTTTTAAAAAACAAAACATAACATTTGCCAAACAAGTATCCATATCTGAAAGTACGGTTAATCCAACACAAAACATGAAACTGGTAAAGAATTAGCAATGCGGAATACAAAGAATAGTCATTCTCACTTCTAACTAAGAAATACAGTAAGTCTCCTTCAAGTTTGGAGTTTCATTCCAGGATACAACAAAATTTAAATAGCATCAAAGGTACTTCTGTTTCTTTTTAATATGTTGAATGAGGGTTAACAAACTTTTTCTGTAAAAGGCTAGACAGTAAATATGGGACATATGCTTTATGAGACATATGGTCTCTGTCACAACTCAGCGGGTAGCTGCAGAAATTATATAAGCCACATAGGCATGGCTATGTTTCAGTAAAACTGTATTCACAGAAACAGGTGATGGGCAGGGAGTGGACCATGAATCACAGTTTGTCAACACCTAATGTAGAGAGTCCGGAGAAGGCGATGGCACCCCACTCCAGTACTCCTGCCGGGAAAACCCCATGGACAGAGGAGCCTGGTGGGCTGCAGTCCATGGGGTCTCGAAGAGTCAGACATGACTGAGCGACTTCACTTTCACTTTTCACTTTCATGCATTGGAGAAGGAAATGGCAACCCACTCCAGTGTTCTTGCCTGGAGAATCCCAGGGACGGGGGAGCCTGGTGGGCTGCCGTCTGTGGGGTCGCACAGAGTTGGACACGACTGAAGCGACTTAGCAGCAGCAGCAGCAATGTAGAGAGTCACAAGTGAAAGTTACTGTCATGCAAACAGTGAGAACAAATAATAAGTACAATAATATACAAATAATAAGTTTTGAGTCCATCAAAGAGCTAGGACTTTTGGATAAAACTAATATAACCAAAACCCAAAGAGTATCAAACTCCTCCAAGGAGAGAAAAGAACCACTAAATATTTCATCTCTAGTAGGAAAGCAAGAAGAAAAGAAATGTACCATAGATAGGGGTAAGAAAAAAGGCAGAAAAGTTAATAAATTTGTGAAAGCGAAGTATGGGTTGGTACATTTAAGCATTTAGTATTATTCATTTTGTTCAATTTTTAGGCCATATCTATTTATGTCACATTAACTTTTTTCTTAACATTATATTTGTTACAATGAACCTCCACTGACACATCATTGTCATTCAAAGACCATAGTTGACATTAGGGCTTACTCTTGGTGTTACCCATTCTATGGGTTTTGAAAAATGTGTTATGGCATATCCACTATTACAGTTTCATGCAGAGTAGTTTCACTGCCTTAAAAATCCTCTGTGTCCCCCAAATTCTCTGTGCCACATGCATTCATCCCTGACAACCACTGACCCTTTTACTGTGTTCATAGTTACACGTTTTCCAGAATGTCATGTAGTGGAATCATATAGTATGTAGCCTTTTCAGATTGGCTTCTTTTGCTCAGTAATATGCATTCAAATTTTCTCCATGTCTTCTCATGACTTGATAGTCATTTCTTTCTTGTGCTGAATAATATTTCATTGTCTATATGTACCTCAATTTATTTACCCACTCACTTACTGAAAGATATCTTGGTTGCTTCTGAGTTTGGGAAATTGTGAATAAAGTTGTTGTAATTATCCATGTGTAGCTTTTTGTGGGGACATACATTTTCATCTCCTTTGGGTAATTACTAAGGAGTATGACTGTTGGATTGTATAGTAAGTTTAGGTTAGTTTTATGAGAAACTGAAAAACTGTCTTCCAAAGTCGTTGCACCATTCTGCATTCCTATCAGCAGTGGATGAGAGTTCCTGTTGCTCCAAATTCACTCCAGCATTTGGTATTGTCAATGTTCTAGATTTTGGCCATTCTAAAAGTGTATAGTGGTATCCTACATGCGCATGAGTGCTAACTCACTTCAATCATGTCTGACTCTTTGTGACCCTATAGACTGGAGCCCTCCAGCTTTCTGTGTTGGTGGGATTCTCCAGGCAAGAATAATGGAGTGGGTTGCCATACCCTCCTCCAAGGAATCTTCCCAATCCAGGGATCGAACCTGCCTATCTTAAGTCTCCTATATTGGCAGGCAGGTTCTTTGCCACTAGCGCCACCTGCGAAGCTCTAGAGGTATCTCATGGTTGTTTTAGTGTTTCTTCCTCTTGGTTTTCATGTGATCAGTGGTACCATCACAGCCCCCATGGTGGATGGTAAATGTTACTCATCTATTATCAAACCTCTTAGGAAAAATTTTAGTACTTAATTTTTATTATGCAAGTACTTCCAATTCTCTTGGCTCATTACTCACTAAAAGGTTTGCTGAAATTTTTCTTAAAGTATTATCAAATTAATAAAAGTTATTACAGCAGACATTGTCAATACCCTGTGAATATCCCTCCAACCTCTCCATGTCTTCTAGCCAAATTCCCATGAGTATCTGCATCTCTGTGACAAAGGGCTCCTTTCGTCTAGCCCACCCTCAGAACTGGGGACTGCTGTGCTACTTTTTTATACAGAAATCCAGAAATTCTGAGTAATCAGTAACCTCCCAAGAGAAATTCTTGACAACCCTCCAAAGTAGATGCAGAAATACACCCTAACATTGTGCTCCTTCAGTGAAACAATTCTGAACTGTTTGTTTCATACCATTTCCCAGAGTGTCTCCACAGGATTAAGCTCCAGTCATGTGTGGCAGTAAATGGCTTAATTTTGCACTTGTTTGTTTGTTTGTTTAGATCTTGCTGTCCTTTCTTTATTTTTTAATTGAAGGATAATTGCTTTACAGAATTTTGCACTTTTATTGGCCTCCTTACTGCTCTGATTTCCTTCCCCACTACCCTCTAGATATTACTTGCATCTCACAAATAAAGTACACTTATTCTCATTTTTGTTGGACAACTACTCCGCCTCTGAGAAAAAACAAAACTAAGACATCTGTAGATTTATACCATAAAATGAATGATAAAATTACTATTCAAGAACATTCAGACTACTGTCTCTGTACACATCTATTTCTGGTACCCATTTCAGGAAGATCTAACCTGTAATATCCCACTGATTCCATCGAGAGCAGACTAGCCGCTTCCTGTGTTTCAGGTGGAAGCAATGGCCACACATAACTGGCTAGTACACCAAGAGACCTGAGAGGCAACAGCACCAAAATATTTCTCCTGTCACTATTCAAGACTGGAAGGAGCTAGCCGTCCCTAATCACCAGTGACCAAGGACACTATTTTTATCACTGAGACCCCTGCATATTGGCCTTAAAAAGGAGACATTGGTTACGTTGCCAGCACACTGATCATAGGTCTCATACATGTCCAGACAAGACCACAGAAGAATCTAGAAACACAAAATGGAGGTCTGCTTAACACTTCCCAGCTTATTTTAAGGGGAGAAATATCAATAATCTCAGATATGCAGATGACACCACACTTATGGTAGAAAGCGAAGAACTAAAGAGCCTCTTGATGAAAGAGAAAAAGGAGAGTGAAAAAGTTGGCTTAAAACTCAACATTCAGAAAACAAAGATCGTGGCATCTGGTCCCATCAGTTCATGGCAAATAGGTGGGGAAACAATGGAAACAGTGACAGACTTTATTTTGGGGGCTCCAAAATCACTGCTGATGATGACTGCAGCCATGAAATTATAAGACGCTTCCTCTTTGGAAGAAAAGTTATGACCAACCTAGACAACATATTAAAGACAGAGACATTACTTTGCCAACAAAGGTCCATCTAGTCAAAGCTATGGTTTTTCCAGTAGTCACGTATGGATGTGAAAGTTGGACTATAAAGAAAGCTCAGCACTGAATAATGGATGCTTTTGAACTGTGGTATTAGAGAAAACTCTTGAGAGTCCCTTGGACTGCAAGGAGATCCAACCAGTCCATCCTAAAGGATATCAGTCCTGAATATTCATTGGAAGGACTGATTCTGCAGCTGAAACTCCAATACTTTAGCCACCTGATGCATGCAAAGAACTGACTCATTTGAAAAGACTCTGATGCTGGGAAAGATTGAAGGCGGAAGGAGAGGGGGATGACGGAGGATGAGATGGTTGGATGGCATCACTGACTCGATGGACATGAGTTTGAGTAGGTTCCAGGAGTTGGTAATGGACTGGGAAGCCTGGCATGCTGCAGTCCGTGGGGTCACAAAGAGTCGGACATGACCGAGAGATTGAACTGACTGGCTAACAATAAAAAAATAATGTTTCCTCTTTTAAATTAGGAAATAAAAACAGTATAAATATTAAATTAGATGGAATACAAGGATGTTACGGATAAACCAACTGTGTTTCAGGCCAACAAGAATATGTTCTCTCAAACTTAACATTAAAATGTTACAGGGCTAACACTGAGTACTGCCTACACAAAAGTCATTCACAGCCCCTTTCTCAGCTTAACAGTTGGAAAGGGAGAACACCTTCTCTTGCTCCCTGACCCAGTTCTCGCCAATGATATGTAAGCAAATGCTACTGGATGGGGCTTTGGAGAAAGCTTCTTAAAAGAGGCAAACTGGCAGGCCTTTTCATCACTTGGCCCTTCACCCTTCTCCTTTCTGCTTTCTTGTATTCGAATATGATGACTGGGAATCCACTAGCCATTTTTAACCACGAAAAATGAGAAAAAATGGCAATAAAGATGCTTGAGTAATTGGTAATATTGTAGATACCATGGACTGGTCTTTGGATCTCTTTTTATGCACACACACACACACACACACACAATCTTTCTTTGTTCATGTGGCTCTAGTAGAGTTTAGTTCTGTTTGGAGTGAAACATTTTCCTAATTGAAATGTATCCAAGTTCTTTCAATAAAAATACCTAACATTCATTATACCCATGAAAGGATTTCTTTCTCTGCTAGTCTTCATTAACTCTACCAAAAATGGAAATTTGATAACTTATGACTCGTGTATGTTAGATCTAAGGTACCATTTGAATTCAATATTAAGACATACACTAACAAGCTTTCTTAACACCTTTAACTTCTTTCCCAAATATTGAGCACTATCTAGAGG
The DNA here is from genome assembly GCF_003369695.1 of Bos indicus x Bos taurus. NCBI lineage: Eukaryota > Metazoa > Chordata > Mammalia > Artiodactyla > Bovidae > Bos > Bos indicus x Bos taurus. The sequence goes on from NC_040082.1 coordinate 83,070,293, forward strand.
CTGCCTAATATTCAATTTTTATGCATATAAGTCATCACAACTTTATTGAAAACTTCTTGAGGGCAGATACAGATTCATATACTTCGGCTGACTCTATGAAATTTATCAATAATTGACTTGAAGCACTTTGCACAGACTTCACTTTCCTAATTATTAGAAACTATTAGAAATGTTTTCCTAAAGATTTCTGTTTTAAATGCTTTTAAAAGCTCTAAAAACTTTCTCTGAATTAAATTATTTCAAAAAGTAGTATGAAAAGTGTATTCCCTCTTTTCTTAGATTAGTTTTAAGTAAACTGAATTTTATATCCCTGTTTAACATTTTTAAGTTGATTGGCAAGAAGCGAGCTTTCAACACTACAAATTAACCACCTGAGTTAGTTATTTTTAAAAAAGCAAATAGCTCATTTCAATTCCCCTGCCCCCAAAAAGCTATTTTTTACTTCTCTTAGAGTAGATCTGCCTTTAAATGAGAGGATGATTGTGAATCACTCTGAATTACTCACAGACTGTGTTATATTGTTCCTCAAGATGAACTTTAAGAGGTATCTTGTGATTTATGTATTTGTAATCAAAAATAAAGGCATCCTGATGTATTTACTCTGTGAGCAATTTGCATTCCATTATATGTGCTTAGTCAAATGCTAGGTATACAACTGAGGCAGAGGAATGAAGAAAGCAGAGTAATTATAGGTCTTAGTACTAGAATTTACCTGGTTTTGTAAGATCTGAAAGTGAATCACTTGATTGGTCACACACTGTTCTGCTGGGATCCACGTGATAATTTGTACATGTGGGTCAATTTTTCCTCCCCAACGGGACTAGATTATTTGTGGGCAAGAAATGTGCCTTTTATGCATTGTTTTCTGTCTTCACTGAATGATGTGCTCCTGGGCACATAGCTGAAATTGCATGAATACCATTCAAATGATTGACTGACATCTCACAAGTTGATAGCTATTTTAGGAGCATAAGACCTTCCAGTGATTACTAAAGAGAGAAGAATAGAGTGTCCTTGATTCCCATATTTGTAAGCACATATTTAATAACACAGCTTCTCAAGGGCATTTCTTTCTACTTTGAAAATCACTTGGAAAACATTTGGCACCTATTCTTGGAATCAGTATTAACTTGAAGGAAAATGCCTATAAATTCTTTCAGAGTTATTCCTTCTGTGTTTTTTTTCCCCCCTTATTGTATTCTTTTACTGCTAAAAGTGAAAACCAAAACAACAACAACAAAAAACAATTCTCAGTTGTGTACTAAATTCAGAAATCCTTCAGCTTGATATTAAACTTCCCACTTTGATCATGTGTTCCAGCCAAACCACCTGATTTCTACAGTCCTGGACGCTGTTCATGCTCCCCAGCCTCTATCGTGTCTTATTGTCCTCTATAACTGAAACACTTTCCTCCATTCTTTGCCTGTCATGATTCTACTCATCTTTGAAGATACCTCCCAAATAATACATCATCCATAGCCTTCTCAAAGGGATATCACCTCTTTTATCCTTAAACCTCCCATATTGGTAAGGTTTCCTAGGTCTCTTATTTGACTCTATTATATAAAGTCATGAGATATGCTTTACATTGCTTCAGCTGTCTGTTATACAGAATTTTAAAAATGCCCTTCATTAAGTGGGAACTGTTCCGGGAACTGTTAGTTCTCCGTACGTTGTCATTTGATCGTCAGAGCAACCCATGTTACTATCTCCATTTTACACGTGGACTGCTAAGCCCTGGGTGGTGACTCATATTTAGGCTCTTGTCCATGGGGAAATGATCCAAGAAGAGAGTCTGGGCAAGAAATATTTAATATAGTGACTACATATCTGGAAGATGCTTAATTAAAATAGAAACATGACTGTGATGTTTAAGGCACAATTTCCTCTCTACCTATCTCCATTTTCCTTCACTGAACCCAACTTGATCTTTCTTGGTTTGCTAGCATTTTCCCTAAATTTGGAGGTTTCTTGAAGGAGCACCGTGAGGTCTCAAATTTAGCTTCCCACCTTATTTACAGCTATACTGTTTCAACACTCTATCCTTAACTATTTTTATCTCACAATCTAACAAGTGCTAGTTTGAAGTCCATACTTACTTGCTGCCTATGGGAAAACCATTCAGTCTTCAGTTAAGTATCAGACTCTTGCTTACACTCATTATTTTGGGTCCAGAAAGTTGGTATACATTTTAGAATATTGCTTTATTAATTTAAAATAATCTATAGGAAAAAAACTTCTATTGGAATGATACTCTGAAACTGTTGTGGTCTGAATTTTCTAACATTTACTTTTTAAAATTATCTCAATCAAAGTAATTATTTTTTCTAATGTTACACTAAAAGTAGGAGCTTAAATTGTTGGACATGAAGATATAATTTAATGAAGGGCATCTTTCTCTACATTGACATGGATGTTAAATCTTTTTTTTAAGATTCTAATGTGGCCTAATTACTTTAATTTAAAATTCTGGGTATGCATGTTTTATTCATGTCTTTCTAGATGATTGAGAAAGTTTTTGCAGCTCCTTTGAAGCTCTAACTTTGGAAATATAACAAATAATGAAGCCATCATATTTTCAAAATGCTCAGATAGAGAAGACTTTTGAAAGACAGTGTAATTGTGAATCAAAGCTTAATCAGCTGCTGTGAAATGAGTTTTTAATTATTACATTGCCCCTGATATGCTGGAGTTCATCAAGGGTAAAAGAATGACCTCATACACATTTCCTCTGAAATGGTAGATTTTTTTTTTTTCTTTGCAGCATATCACCTTGAATATTCAGAAACTAAGTTGTTCTGCCTCCCATGAAAATACTTCTCAGAACAATTGTTCATATACCCTTGGTTAATCTCACACAAGAAATGGAAAGTGTCACTCATTTTTCTCTCACTAAAATACATTATTTCTGCAGTGGGCATGACGATTTCTGAATCAGAATACTCATCTTCTCCCACTGAAAAATCCACATTTTACAAAGTATTTTTAAGTTCATTAAAGAGAATATCATAAAGGGTGCTCAAGGCATAAATCTTTAGATCTAAGAATTCTGGATCAAAATAACTAGCTTTATTTCAAGTGGCCGACGATAATACAGATTTTCCAAGCTAGGGAAGAGTATGTTTACGCAAGGAGACTCTCCAGACAGTCAGTACTTGATGTCTCTTCAGATAAAGTTCAACTCAAATTTCCATTTTTCAGTTCAGTTCAGTTGCTCGGTCATGTCCGACTCTTTGCGACCCCATGAATTGCAGCATGCCAGGCCTACCTGTCCATCACCAACCCCCGGAGTTCACTCAAATTCATGTCCATCGAGTCGGTGTTGCCATCCAGCCATCTCATCCTCTGTTGTCCCCTTCTCCTCCTGCCCCCAGTCCCTCCCAAGACCAGAGTCTTTTCCAATGAGTCAACTCTTCGCATGAGGTGGCCAAAGTCTTGGAATTTCAGCTTTAGCATCAGTCCTTCCAAAGAACACCCAGGACTGATCTCCTTTAGAATGCAAGTGGTAATCTTCTTGAGTTAAAACAGACAAAATGTAAATAACTTCTCAAACTTTCTGCCTCAAGTGTAGACATTTACATCTATATATTCTAATCTCTTATCACTAAATAAGACAAAGAGATCAGAACTTGTAAGTTTTATGGGAGGAGGGATAAATTAGGAGTCTGGGATTAACATATATACACTACTATGTATAAAATAGATAACCAACAAGGACCTACTGTACAGCACAGGAAACTATACTCAATATTATATAATAAGGGGAAAGAATCCAAAAAAGAATATATATATATATCGGAGAAGGCAGTGGCACCCCACTCCAGTACTCTTGCCTGGAAAATCCCATGGATGGAGGAGCCTGGTGGGCTGCAGTCCATGGGGTCGCTAAGAGTCGGACACGACTGAGCGACTTCACTTTCACTTTTCACTTTCATGCATTGGAGAAGGAAATGGCAACCCACTCCAGTGTTCTTGCCTGGAGAATCCTAGGGACGGCGGAGCCTGGTGGACTGCCGTCTATGGGGTCGCATAGAGTTGGACACGACTGAAGCGACTTAACAGCAGCATATATATATATATATATATATGTGTGTGTGTGTGTGTGTGTATAACTGAATGGCTGTGCTGTACACCTGAAACTTACATGGTATTGTAAATCAACTATACTTCAATAAATAATTTTAAAAAAACATGTTTTACAAATATATTTTAATGCATATATATGAAATCTAGAAAAAATTGTATTGATGAACCTATTTGCAGGGAAGGAATGAAGACTCAGATACAGAGAACGGACTTGTGGACACAGTGGTGGAAGGAGAGACTGGGACAAACAGGAAAAGCATCATCGACATATATACATTACAGTGTGTAAAACAGAGAGCTGGTGAGAAGTTGCTGTATAACATAGGGAGTCCAGCCTAGCGCTCTGTGATGACCTAGAGGAGTAGGCTGGGAAAAGGGGAGGGAGGCTCAAGAGGCAGGGGATATATGTATAATTATGGCTGATTTGCACTGTTGTGCAGCAGAAATCAACACAGCATTGTAAAGCAATTTCCCCTAATTAAAAATAAATTTTTTAAAAAGAAGGAAAAAATAACATTTATTTATTTTAATTGGAGGATAATTGCTTCACAATATTGTGTTGGTTTCTTTTTTAAAAGTTCTCCAAGAATCATAAGAAAACTATTACATCACCACATATTCAAAGCAAAGCCAAAGGACTTTTGATTTCAATTCTGTTGCATATTTTTTCCTTTAGGCTGTAAACAGAAATTCACAAGTGAAAATCTTAAGTTCTCTACAGAAATCAGCACTAACACCTTGACCTTTTCTAAAGCTCTCTCTACGCATGTGTTTGAACTATGATTCCAATGTGATTTTTTTAATTGATTTATTTTTTATTGAAGGATAATTGCTTTACAGAATTTTGCTATTTTCTGTCAAACCTCAACATGAAATCATAGGTATACATATATGCCCTCCCTTCTGAAGTTCCCTCCCATCTCCCTCCCCATCTCACCCCTCGAGGTTGACACAGAGCCCCTCTTTGAGTTTCCTGAGCCATTAACTCAAGTATTTGAAAGTCAAAATCTCTTAGGTTCCTTAAATATATATATTCAATCAAATCAAAGAAACAGGTGTAGCTGTTGTATGGATCATGACTCAGACTTCTTACTGACAGTTTTCCTTTCTGAGGAATGCAAACAACCTTGGGCTTATTTAATGAGAATAAGTAAAATCCTGAAATAAGTGTTACTTACAGGAGAGTTGTCATTAGAATGCAACAACAGAGGTTCAATTTGCATAAGATCTGATTACATTTAGTAGCTGTTCACGGACCTGTGCTGAATCGATGTCACTTCACCCACACACAGGTTATCTCTGCTGCTCACTTTAGAATGGCCTCAAACTCTAATTGAGAAATGCAGCTTCACACACCCCATGTGTTCCTCTGTCACCTGCTTTGTTTGCACTCGTTCTTGGCTTATAAAGGAGATCACTCAAGTCTCATATAACATTTCTAAAGTTGAGCAAACCCTGTGTAATTTATCTCTTGAAAATGCTATCTATGAAAGTATCTGACATCTCTGCCAATGGAGATAAATGACCTAAGAGATAGTAGACTCACTAGAAATAATAATAGCTAGCATTTATTGAGCAATTACTAACTGCCAGATGCTAAGGTAAGACTTGCCCAATCATTTAATCTATCATCGGACCTTCTGGCATCTACTATTGTTAACCCCATGTTTACAGGTAAGAAAAATGAAGGCTTGAAGAGGTTATTTACCTAGCTCAGTATCACAGACTCCTCACTGGTGGAGTCAAGACTTAAATTCTAAAGTCTATGCTCTATGCATGTCCCAGGAGCTGAATAATCAATGCTCTAAAATTATGCAGACCCATGCAAAGCTAAAGCAGAACTCTGCTTTTATTAGCTCTGTTGAAACTTAAGAAGCAAATCCACCTCTGTGGAACAAAAATCATTCAGAGGTGTCATCAAAGTGCATTGACCTCTCAATGACACTAAGCCCAGAATAGGACCTGAGTTCCCACCCTCAACCCTCACCACTGCATCCTGATTCTTTACAGCCTAGGCACTTTCTGCTCCAGATCTTAACTGTAAACCAGAAGGAAGGAAAATTGACAGAAAGCCAAAATTGTGCTTTTTGTAATGCACTGAAACTCAGTTTGTGTTTTAAATTTCTATTGTAGTCACTGAAAACACAATTAAGAATTGATGAAAATATTGTAAGCTAGTAATATTAATAGAACTAAAAAATTCCCCAAAATTATTGTTAAGCCATGTTGACTACCTGTACAAACACAAACATGTCTTACTTACCATATACCCAGATACACCTATGTATACTAAGCTAATAGAGAGCTTCACTATTAGAAATCAATTAATATGCAAATAGAGGGCTTCTGTTGCACATGACTATGATCCTAGTTCTGCCCACACTCTACTGGAACATACACAAGGCATTTGTGTATATTCTATTTCTCTAAGAAAGATTTTAAAACTCAAATACTATGAGTCTCAGCCTTCATCAGAATGTTGAGATTTCCATTAACACAAACACTGAACATGGTAGTAATATAAACTGCTAGAAAATGTGCCCTGCTAAAACACACCTTGGAGAAGGCAATGGCACCCCAACACACCTATTGAAGCAACAGATTTTTTAAAAGCATAGTTAAAACAACAAAAAAATCCAGCTTAAAATAAAAGATTATTTTATGTAACTAAGAGATCTTTGGGATTGGAATGAAAACTGACCTTTTCCAGTCCTGTGGCCACTGCTGAGTTTTCCAAATTTGCTGGCGTATTGAGTGCAGCACTTTCATAGCATCATCTTTCAGGATTTGAAATAGCTCAACTGGAATTCCATCACCTTCACTAGCTTTGTTCGTAGTGATGCTTTCTAAGGCTCACTTGACTTCACATTCCAGAATGTCTGGCTCTAGGTCAGTGATCGTGATTATCTTGGTCGTGAAGATCTTTTTTGTACAGTTCTTCTGTGTATTCTTGCCACCTCTTCTTAATATCTTCTGCTTCTGTTAGGTCCATACCATTTCCGTCCTTTATCGAGCCCATCTTTGCATGAAATGTTCTCTTGGTATCTCTAATTTTCTTGAAGAGATCACTAGTCTTTCCCATTCTGTTGTTTTCCTCTATTTCTTTGCATTGATCGCTGAGGAAAGCTTTCTTATCTCTTCTTGCTATTCTTTGTAATTCTGCATTCAGATGCTTATATCTTTCCTTTTCGCTTCTCTTCTTTTCACAGCTATTTGTAAGGCCTCCCCAGACAGCCATTTTGCTTTTTTGCATTTCTTTTCCATGGGGATGGTCTTGATCCCTGTCTCCTGTACAATGTCACAAACCTCTGTCCATAGTTCAACATGCACTCTATCTATCAGATCTAGTCCCTTAAATCTATTTCTCACTTTCACTGTATAATCATAAGGGATTTGATTTAGGTCATACCTGAATGGGTCTAGTGGTTTTCCCTACTTTCTTCAATTTAAGTCTGAATTTGGCAATAAGGAGTTCATGGTCTGAGCCACAGTCAGCTCCTGGTCTTGTTTTTGCTAACTGTATAGAGCTTCTCCATCTTTGGCTGCAAAGAATATAATCAATCTGATTTCGGTGTTGACCATCTGGTGATGTCCATGTGTAAACTCTTCTCTTGTGTTGTTGGAAGAGGGTGTTTGCTATGACCAGTGCATTTTCTTGGCAAAACTCTATTAGCCTTTGCCCTGCTTCATTCCATATCCCAAGGCCAAATTTGCCTGTTACTCCAGGTGTTTCTTGACTTCCTACTTTTGCATTCCAGTCCCCTATAATGAAAAGGACATCTTTTTTGGGTGTTAATTCTAAAAGGTCTTGTAGGTCTTCATAGAACCGTTCAACTTCAGCTTATTCAGCATTACTGGTTGGGGCATAGACCAGTGATTGGATTACTGTGATATTGAATGGTTTGCCTTGGAAACCAACAGAGATCATTTTGTCATTTTTGAGACTGCATCCAAGTACTGCATTTTGGACTCTTTTGTTCAAAATTCTCCAAGCCAGGCTTCAGCAATACGTGAACCATGAACTTCCAGATGTTCAAGCTGGTTTTAGAAAAGGCAGAGGAACCAGAGATCAAATTGCCAACATCTGCTGGATCATTGAAAAAGCAGGAGAGTTCCAGAAAAACATCTATTTCTGCTTTATTGACTACACCAAAGCCTTTGACTGTGTGGATCACAATAAACCATGGAAAATTCTGAAAGAGATGAGAATACCAGACCACCTGACCTGCCTCTTGAGAAACCTGTATGCAGGTCAGGAAGCAACAGTTAGAACTGGACATGGAACAACAGACTGGTTCCAAACTGGGAAAGGAGTACGTCAAGGCTGTATACTGTCACCCTGCTTATTTAACTTACATGCAGAGTACATCATGAGAAATGCTGGGCTGGAAGAAGCACAAGCTGGAATCAAGATTACCGGGAGAAATATCAATAACCTCAGATATGCAGATGATACCACCCTTATGGAAGAAAGTGAAGAGGAACTAAAAAGCCTCTTGATGAAAGTGAAAGGGGAGAGTGAAAAAGTTGGCTTAAAGCTCAACATTCAGAAAACGAAGATCATGGCATCTGGTCCCATCACTTCATGGGAAATAGATGGGGAAACAGTGTCAGACTTTATTTTGGGGGGCTCCCAAATCACTGCAGATGGTGATCGCAGCCATGAAATTAAAAGACGCTTACTCCTTGGAAGGAAAGTTATGGCCAACCTAGATAGCACATTCAAAAGCAGAGACATTACTTTGCCAACAAAGGTCCATCTAGTCAAGGCTATGGTTTTTCCAGTGGTCATGTATGGATGTGAGAGTTGGACTGTGAAGAAAGCTGAGTGCTGAAGAATTGATGCTTTTGAACTGTGGTGTTGGAGAAGACTCTTGACAGTCCCTTGGACTGCAAGGAGATCCAACCAGTCCATTCTGAAGGAGATCAGTCCTGGGTGTTTTTCGGAAGGAATGATGCTAAAGCTGAAACTCCAGTACTTTGGCCACCTCATGCAAAGAGTTGACTCATTGGAAAAGACTCTGATGCTGGGAGGGATTGGGGGCAGGAGGAGAAGGGGACGACAGAGGATGAGATGGCTGGATGGCATCACTGACTCGAGGGACATGAGTCTGAGTGAACTCTGGGAGTTGGTGATGGACAGGGAGGTCTGGCGTGCTGCGATTCATGGGGTCACAAAGAGTCAGACAGGACCGAGCAACTGAACTGAACTGAACTGAAGAGGTCTTTGTGTGGCTGAATGAGAAACATATTAGCTCATAAATAGCAAATATTATATGCCATCACTGCTTCTGGATATTTTTTCCAAGTATCATCAATTCAATCAATAAATGTTTATAGAGCACCTACTACGAGAAAAGCACAAGGATAGACACTAGAGAATACAGAATGATTGACACATGTGCTACACAGCCCCTGCCCTCTATGCCCACCAAAATCATCAGTATCAATGAGTTGGAATACTGACAGTGAGCAGACCCCACAGGCTCTCCTAAGCCTAGACCTGTGCTAGCACCCTGGCAAGGAGTCTGCTTTCTCATGTCAAGGTGGTTTACAAACTTATTTTTGGAGCCCTCTGTGTGAAGCTGTTAGTCAGGGGACACCTACAGGTGTCCCCTGACAGGTACAGGTATGGCCTATACCCGTATCATCATCATGAAGGATTTTAACCAATAAGGTGAAAACTACATTGTCTAAATACAGGATGCACAGTGTCCTCAATCATGGAAACAGGATTACCTTTTCTGGTAAGATATGTGAATGGAGTACCGGTGTCTTCACAGAGGCAGCACCTAGGGTTTCGAAGAAATGCATGAATTGATCCTTACGGACAGGCACACATGTAAACAATTGTTATACATACACATAGGTTAGCTCTTTTGAATTTACACAGTTATATACACGAGTAGCTAATATTAAACCTGTGCCAATTGTTTGAATTTTTCATTTGTACATTTTGGACTTTTTCTTTTGGTTGATTAGAGTATTAAAGTTTCATATGCAAAGTGTATCAGTTTTTGTGTGTGTGTTTTTAGAGCAGAGCAAAGGAAATTGCTACCTAGAGAACAGACTATCTAGAAAATATTGTTAGACTTGTTCTTACAACTAAGCAAAATTATTCGCTAATCAATCTAAATCTCTGAGAGAAGAAATAAGAAATCATCTCATCTACTGTTCACTGAATTGCCAGAATTCACACAGGAGTCATATGTGTAACCAAAACAAAAGTAATGTTTCTATATTTCAACCTGAAATATCTGAACTCCAAATTAGTTCCCGAGGCATTCTGAACTATCCTTTTGTTTTCTCTGAGTAGCTCTGTTACACTTGTGCCAACAGAGAAGTGACTTAATAAGTTTCACTCTTTCATTGAGGATCAACTTTTGACTTACTTTGGCCTGAGGGAGGGAGGCATATAAATAATATTTGGATCAATTTTAGGCACAGATTAAATAGAACGTTTTCATGTACAAAGCAAGAGCCTAATGAGCATCAGATAAACCAGGTGCGGGTTAGAGTATAGCCTTCCTCCCTTTTCACTATGCTGCTGTTAACCTAAGTTCTCTTCTGTCTGAGTGCCCCACTCCTCTCCCCTTTCATACCTCCAAAATATGGAGTACATCCCTTTTCTCTCATGACTATTGTAAGATGGATTTGAAGATGTAACAAACCCTCCGTCCTCATTCTCATATTCGAATGTAACTCCTAGTTTCTGCTTGTGTCAATTTTTACAAAATCTTAACCTGGTGCCTGGCCTCCAGCCTCTGTCTCTGAAAATCACCCTAAATCACCACCTGGTTAATCTTTCCAACAATAATTTCAGCGTCCAATTACTCACCGTGGATGGCACAGTAAAATACAAAACTCTTTAATATGGCTTCTTTAATGGGCTTCCCTTGTGGCTCAGCTGGTAAAGAATCCACTCGCAATGCGGGAGACCTGGGTTCAATCCCTGGGTCGGGAAGATTCCCCTGCAGAAGGGAAAGGCTACCCACTCCAGTATTCTGGCCTGGAGAATCCATGGACTGTACAGTCCATGGGGTCGCAAAGAGTCGGACATGACTGAGCGGCCTTCACTTCACTTTAATATGGCATTTAAGTCCCTCCACTTCAAGGCCCCAAGGAACTAAATGTCAGTAGTAGCTCCATCCAGTCTCTGTGACAACTGAAAGCAGGCACACGTGCTTCCAAGCATACCCTGGGAGACAAGGAGACTCAGACAAGCCTGTGTCACTCTACAGGTGCACATGAGGAAGTTTCTTGTGGTCAAAGGCTGGGTCTGTTTCTAACCTTGTCTGTTTCTGGGGTGCACCTCATCTGATGAAAGCACTGAGAGACTCATTCTCACCTGAATACATTTTTTCCCAAAGCACATGAATTAAAGGAAAAGACATATAAGCGTTAAAGAATTTGAAAAATGTTAAGGTGACAGAGGTTTCCCAAAATTTCTAAGAGTTGTGCATAAGAAGATTCTCATGTGAAATACTAGTCCTATTTCCCCTGAACCCAAACTAGGCATCATTATTGTATAAAAATGTAAGTAGAGAAAAGCCCTTGCTCTACCTTCCCCAAACTTTCCAAATTGAATATTCTTTTCTAGTCTACTCATATCTTTATTTTCCAGATTGTGCTAAAGCTTGAGGACATTTTAACTTTGGCATTTTTGAAAAATAACAATGTTACTTCCTAAGAAACAGTGTAATATAATGCACTAAACTGGGAAGTCCTTGAGAGTAAACACTACTTTAATTATATTTGTAGATTTTCCAGCCAATTGCCAGGTTATTCTTAGGGTAAAATCAGAATGAGAAAAGAGTGCTATGGAAGGCAGGGATTTCACCGTTAATATGCCAGCTACTGACAATATGATTGAAAGGAAATCCCATAACCTGTCTGAGTCTGAGTTTGCTCAATGGCTACAGAGGGGTAATAACAACACTTCCTTCACAGGATAGTCTTGTTGGCAGGACTAATGATATAATGAGTAACAATGTGGTTTGTAAATGATAAGCACTGCATGATAGTGGTTATTGTCACCCCCAAGTATGAACTTGAATCCATAAAATGGGTAGAAAATAAAAAGAGAAAGCTGCACACCTGTAAAACAGGCATCTTCTCAATCAGGAAAGCCAAGGCCAAAACCTGGAAAATATGTTATCCACCTGAAAGTCTTCCCCTAGTATATGTCTACAACAGAAAGGAAAAAGAAGAAAATTTCTTTTACATATGGTAAATTGGATTTGGTTTATTTTTTTTAATTTTATTTTATTTTTAAACTTTACATAATTGTATTAGCTTTGCCAAATATCAAAATGAATTCGCCACAGGTATACATGTGCTCCCCATCCTGAACCCTCCTCCCTCCTCCCTCCCCATACCATCCCTCTGGGTCGTCCCAGTGCACTAGCCCCAAGCATCCAGTATCATGCATTGAACCTGGACTGGCATCTCATTTCATACATGATATTTTACATGTTTCAATGCCATTCTCCCAAATCTTCCCACCCTCTCCCTCTCCCACAGAGTCCATAAAACTGTTCCATACATCAGTGTCTCTTTTGCTGTCTCGTACACAGGGTTATTGTTATCATCTTTCTAAATTCCACATATATGTGTTAGTATACTGTATTGGTGTTTTTCCTTCTGGCTTACTTCACTCTGTATAATAGGCTCCAGTTTCATCCACCTCATTAGAACTGATTCAAATGAATTCTTTTTAATGGCTGAGTAATACTCCATTGTGTATATGTACCACAGCTTTCTTATCCATTCATCTGCTGATGGACATCTAGGTTGTTTCCATGTCCTGGCTATTATAAACAGTGCTGCGATGAACATTGGGGTACACGTGTCTCTTTCCCTTCTGGTTTCCTCAGTGTGTATGCCCAGCAGTGGGATTGCTGGATCATAAGGCAGTTCTATTTCCAGTTTTTTAAGGAATCTCCACACTGTTCTCCATAGTGGCTGTACTAGTTTGCATTCCCACCAACAGTGTAAGAGGGTTCCCTTTTCTCCACACCCTCTCCAGCATTTATTATTTGTAGACTTTTGGATCGCAGCCATTCTGACTGGCGTGAAATGGTACCTCATAGTGGTCTTGATTTGCATTTCTCTGATAATGAGTGATGTTGAGCATCTTTTCATGTGTTTGTTAGCCATCTGTATGTCTTCTTTGGAGAAATGTCTATTTAGTTCTTTGGCCCAGTTTTTGATTGGGTCATTTATTTTTCTGGAGTTGAGCTGTAGGAGTTGCTTGTATATTTTTTTTTTTTTTTTTTTTTTTTGCTTGTATATTTTTGAGATTAGTTGTCTGTCAGTTGCTTCATTTGCTATTATTTTCTCCCATTCTGAAGGCTGTCTTTTCACCTTGCTGATAGTTTCCTTTGATGTGCAGAAGCTTTTAAGGTTAATTAGGTCCCATTTGTTTATTTTTGCTTTTATTTCCAATATTCTGGGAGGTGGGTCATAGAGGATCCTGCTGTGATGTATGTCGGAGAGTGTTTTGCCTATGTTCTCCTCTAGGAGTTTTATAGTTTCTGGTCTTATGTTTAGATCTTTAATCCATTTTGAGTTTATTTTTGTGTATGGTGTTAGAAAGTGTTCTAGTTTCATTCTTTTACAAGTGGTTGACCAGATTTCCCAGCACCACTTGTTAAAGAGATTGTCTTTAATCCATTGTATATTCTTGCCTCCTTTGTCAAAGATAAGGTGTCCATATGTGCGTGGATTTATCTCTGGGCTTTCCATTTTGTTCCTTTGATCTATATTTCTGTCTTTGTGCCAGTACCATACTGTCTTGATAACTGTGGCTTTGTAGTAGAGCCTGAAGTCAGGTAGGTTGATTCCTCCAGTTCCATTCTTCTTTCTCAAGATCGCTTTGGCTATTCGAGGTTTTTTGTATTTCCATACAAATTGTGAAATTATTTGTTCTAGCTCTGTGAAGAATACTGTTGGTAGCTTGATAGGGATTGCATTGAATCTATAAATTGCTTTGGGTAGTATACTCATTTTCACTATATTGATTCTTCCAATCCATGGGTTTGGTTTATATTCTACCAGTTGAATTGGCCAAATCCAATAACAAGTTGAAATAAAAACTTTGTTTTAAAGCTGTATGGTTTATATGTCACAGTAATTTGTATCAGACTAACCTTCAATGGAAAACAACTATAAAAGATGGATAAAACACTTGAAACAGGTATTTGGAGTCAGAAAAGATCAAATAATCAAACAGCAGAACTTGAAGGAATAAATCCCAGACAGAAAATGAAATGCACATGTGCACTGGAAGTAGTCTGGACATCAGCCTCCACTTTTGTCCTCATACCATTTTCTAACTCACTGCACACACACACAAAAAGAGCCACACTGAAAGTAAGGGAACTGCCAGTCCCACTGAAGATGATCAATTAATTGATTTATTGATTGATAACTGAATTTAAGAATTCCATAGATGAATTCAGTAAAATTCTAAAATTAAACAAGCAAAAAAAATCATTGATAACTGATGTTGGATCATTTGGGTAGCCATAAGGGAAAAGGTCCTGTTGACCCCTACCTTATACCATACATACACACACAAAAAAAATCAGTTTCAGTTAGATGATAGACATCAATACGAAAGACAAATAATTATGCTTCTAGAAGTTAATATAAGAAACTGTATTTGTGACCTTAGTTTAAATAAATTTCTTTGCGACTCTGTGAACTGTAGCCCACCAGGCTCCTCCATCCCTGGGATTCTCCAGGCAAGAATACTGGAGTGGGTTGCCATTTTCTTCTTCTTATACAGGGCACAGAAAGAGCTAACCATAAAGAAAAATGTTGATAAATCATATTTCATTACACTTGAGAAAGTCTATTATGTGAAAATATATCACTATGGGAGTGAAAAAATAAAATTAATATAAAAAAATATTTTTTTTAAAAAAGTGAAAGAGGCAAGTCAGCAAATAGGAAAAAAATATTTGCAATATTTATTTCCAATAAACAGATCATTTCCATAATATATAAAGAAATATAACAAATCCATAAGAAAAAAGCAGAGAAACCAATTTTCAAAAATTGGACAAAAAATCCTGAATATACTATAAAAATCCAAATTGGCCAATTTTAATGACAATATCTAGTGTTAGTACAAATTTAAATCATCTGGAAGATTATCAGTAGGAGTATGAGCCAGTAAAACCACTTCAGAAAATATGCTGTCAATATCTGCCATAGTTGAACATATGTATCCTTTTTAATCCAACAATTCCACCACATGAAAAGCATTAAGATAAGCACAAAAGACATACATAAGGATGTTCATAACAGCCTTAGGCATAATTTCCCCAAAACAAAAATAACCTAAACACCTACAGAACGAATAAATTGTGGCATGGTGTTTCAATAATACAGCAGGGGTCAGCAAACTATAGCCTGTGGGTCAAACCCAGCTATGCTCATTTACAGATCTACAGCTGTATTTGCACCACATTCACCAAGTTGAGGAGTTGCAACATAGACCATATGGCCTACGAAGCTAAAAATGCTTACTACGTCTAGATCTATACAGAAGTTTGTCAATCTCTGCAGTGAATGAGAGCAATGAGAAAGAATGAAATACTACTACTACTTTATCATTATAGCAAGGCAAACTTGACACACATCATGCTGGTGGGTAAAAGCCAGACACAAAAGAATGCGTGTTATGATTCAATTTATGTAACTTTATATAAAGCTCAAACACAAAATTAACATAAGTCAGAGAAACAGTGATAGATGCCAGAATGTTGTTTACGTTTGGGGAAACAAAATAACTTGGAAGGGTTTCCCTGGTAGCTCAGCTGTTAAAGAGTCTGCCTGCAATGCAGTAAACCTCAGTTTGATTCCTGGGTCAGCAAGTTCCCCTGGAGAAGGGATAGGCTACCCACTCCAGTATTCTTGGGCTTCCCTGGTGGTTCAGATGGTAAAGAATCCACTTGCAATGAGGGGCACATGGGTTCAGTCCCTGGGTTAGGAAGAGCCCCTGAAAGAGGGCATGGCAACCCACTCCCATATTCTTGCCTAGAGAATCCCCATGGACAGAGGAGCCTGGCAGGCTACAGTCCATGGGGTCACAAAGAGTCGGACATGACTGAGCAACTAAGTACAGCACAGCACAGTAACTTGGAAAAGCAATGGTGCAAATGATCCCTCTCTCTAAACTTGACAGTCTCATTTAAAAGTGAGAATGAAGCGAGCAGGGCTGGAGAGAAGTACCCACACCCAACTCAGTCCTCCACGGCACATCACAGAGGCCACTGCCAAATCTCTCATCAGGTTACACTATAGGCTCCTGAGTTGAAAAGACAAAAGGAGACAAAATCAATCATTCCATAGCTGCTGGGAAGTTTAGATAAAGACCTATTACAAATCTCCTCTGATCCCTTTGTATTTGAACAGTAGGAAAAAAGTGAGCTACAACAATCTAAACCAAATAGAGTGTTTCAATGTCAACTAAAAGAATATGTCCACCCCAAATCCACCCACTTCATTTGGATGAGTGAATGAAATTGCTGGAGGCTCATAAAAGTATTGATTTTGGAACAATAATTAAAATCTAATGGAGTTAATCAGCTTCACATAGAACTATAAATTTCATCCAAAGACATGATAAATTGCTTTAAAAAATATCTGACTGCTCATCTACTCAATTTTTTAAAATTTAGATTTCATTTTCTGACAATGTTATTCATCTTAACTGAGAGAAATATTCATACCATCTGAAGTGCTGGACACTTTATTCAAAGAAGAGGAGGGAAAAGGGAATCATTTGGTTCTTTATGGGGGTCAAATTAGACATCAAATAAAGTATGAAGTTTCTTCACCAGATACATTTCATAAAGTTAAATGGTTCTTTCAAGATTATGCTGACAATAGAGTCTTCAGCCTTTATTATAATATAGTCTATGACCTAACTAATAAGGATAATAATGTATCATCAAAAATGCTGTTAATTGAAAACTGTAAGTCTAATTAACCAGGGATGTGACCATGCATAACATATTATTAATAGAATGAAAAGATCGCACCACACCAACTGCTACCCAGGAAAAAACACGACAAGGACAGTCCAGCAGTTCAAAGACACTTCACATCCATTTTGGCAAAAGTTACTGATGTTATTTTCCTTTCATTAAAGGAAATTAATGTAGACTTCCTTGCAAAATGACTTAAAACCAGAAGAAGTAACTTGAGGCAGATTTAAAAGATAGGTCACAGGGCAGCTGCTTGGGACCCCACCTATAAAGGACCCTCAAACGCTGCTGAAGACATCAGAAATATGGTGCCAATTAACTTGTTTCCACATGAAACTCTATGTTTACATACTGGGTAAAATGTAAATTGGTCCCACTTCCAGTGAATTCTCTGTAATGAAAAATATATTCTGTCCTAGTGCTCATCCCTTTTGATTGAGCATTGTGTGATACGCACGCACATCAGGAAGCTTGGGGACCACTACAGTTTCTCAAAAGTGCTAGCCGCTCAGTCGTGTCTGACTCTCTGTGACCCCGTGGCTGCTCTGTCCATGGAATTCTCCAGGCAAGAACACTGGAGTGAGTAGCCATTCCCTTCTCCAAATCCCAAAACAGCCACTAATATTTACTGAAAGTCAGCTGTTAGAGCTAATAAAATTTTAACACTAAAAGAATATGTGGTACAGGACTCACTCCAGATAAAAATGGATTTATTATCTAAATTTTAAATTCTATTTCTCCTAAGAAATTCCCTTGTATCAGGAAACATCTTTTTAAAAAAATCTAACAAGTAAACTGCACTACAGAAAGATGGAACTCATTTTGCCAATATTAAAAGCGAGTATCCAGATGAAAATGGCTTGCTGAGAGCATGTTAAAATCTCCCCAGTCCAGCAGCTAAGACTTAAAATAATATATTGAATACAACAGATATATAGAGAGAGATTTAAACATATATATCTGTAGTTGAAGACAAGAAAATAAAATCTCTGCGGGTTAGAAAAGGGAACTCAGTAACAGATGCTTAAGCCTCATAGCTCAAAAGAACTTGGATCTAGTTTGGAATACTGAGACTAAGGCCTCTATGGTCTCATGTGATTGCTTTTAAATGTACCCTAGGGACTTCCCTGGTGGTCCAATGGTTGGGAGTCTTCCTGCTGATTCAGAGGACATGGGTTCAATCCCCAGGTCTGGGAAGATTCCGTGTGCCATGGGGTAACTAGGCTTGTGGGGCACAAATATACAGCCTATGCTCTAGAGCAACAGAGACCCAGTGCAGCCCTAAATAGATAAATAAATATTTTTTTAAGTGTACTCCACACAATGTGGGTGACTCAAACCAGGTTCTCCAATTAAAGGTGACAATTCAGTGTTACCCATGACCTCATGTGAAGCATGTTCAGGGAGCACGACTCTCTCTGTCCTCTAGCATCAAAATTAAATAACAAGCTAGAGCTGCTTTTCAAGAGAGAGATTTCTGACTGGAAATTCCTAAGTTACTACACATTCATTCTGTTGAAATATTTTAAATTTTTATTTCTGATAAAAGTATATATAAATCTTAGGGCAATTAACACCAACAAAATTGTTACATCTACTGTACTTGAATAGGAAGGGTTAGTAGACTTCAATACTTTGAAAAAAAAATTTTAATATGAATTTATTTATTTTAATTGGAGGCTAATTACTTTACAATATTGTATTGGTTTTGCCACACATTGACATGAATCCACCACTGGTGTACATGCGTTCCCCATCTGAAAAAAAAAAATTGACCAAAGATCTCCCAATAAAAGTTAGTGATGTGCTAAGAAGAACTGTAAGTGTTTAAGAACTTTAAAGATATAAAATCAGTATTATGGTTTATAAAATAAAAGCAAGAGTCACGAAGGAAGGGAAACCTAGAAAAGAACAGTGTAATCATTGAAATTTAAACATTCAACAAGTAGACTACATAGCATATTGTGTGTGTGTGTGAGTGTATGTTCAGTTGCTCAGTCATGTCCAACTCTTTGCCATCCCATGGACTGTAGCCTGCCAGGCTCCTCTGTCTATGGAACCTTCCAGGCAAGAATACTGAACTGGGTTGCCATTTCCTTCTCCAGAGGAACTTCCCAAACCAGGAATTGAACCCCCATCTCCTGCATTGGCAGGCAGATTCTTTACCACTGTGTCGCCTGGGAAGCATATAGTATATTGGGCACAGCCAAAGAGAAAACTGCCAAATGGAAAATGAAATTGAGTAAATCTCCCAAAGCACAACATAAGGAGATAAGATATGGACATTTAGAAGATAGATATAGAAGTCCCAACATGCATGTAAGAATGCTGTAAGAAGCAACAAATGGAAAAGCTATGTTCAATGAGATAATTGCAGAGAATTATACAAAACTAAAGAAGGACATGAAACCTCAGCTTGAAAAGCCCATTGAGTACCAGACATGAAAAATTTATTTAAAAATCCATGCTGAGATATATTGTTCATAAAACAAAAATAAAGAGATTCTTAAAAACTTCCAAAAAGAAAAGGCATTGTCTACCCAAGCATGACAATCAGATTGACAGTAGATATCAGGTTACAACCCCAGAAAAGAAAAAAAACTTAACTTGATACAGTCTAAACTTTCTCAATTAACTATGCTATGCTATGCTATGCTAAGTCACTTCAGTCGTGTCCGACTCTGTGCAACCCCATAGATGGCAGGCCACCAGACTCCCCCGTCCCTGGGATTCTTCAGGCAAGAACACTGGAGTGGGTTGCCATTTCCTTCTCCAATGCATCAAAGTGAAAAGTGAAAGTGAAGTCACTCACTCATGTCTGACTCCTAGCGACCCCGTGGACTGCAGCCTACCAGGCTCCTCCGTCCATGGGATTTTCCAGGCAAGAAGAGTACTGGAGTGGGGTGCCATTGCCTTCAAGGCTCAATGAGCATTACTGTCCTCTGACTTAAAATGTAAAACCACTGTTTAGTCTACCATGACCTCTGTCCTCCCATCCTAGCCTTCTTACTAAACTTACTTTCGTATTAAACTTACTAAGCTTCCCAGGAGGTGCTAGTGGTAAAGAATCCACCTGCCAGGACAGAAGATGTGGGTTCAATCCTTGGATCGGGAAGATACCCTGGAGAAGGGAATGGGAACCGACTCCAATATTCCTGCCTGGGAAATCCCATGGAGGGAGGAGCCTGGCCAGATACAGTCTTTGGGGTCACAAAGAGTGCACAACTGAGCGTGCACGCGCACACACACACACACACACATACTTACTAAAATTCTTAATTTCAAGGCTAGACTACCTGATGATGAAATGTAGGAAATGATCATTGCTATTCCTACACATGCATCATCATATGTAAGAAGAATTCAAAGTTCATTCTTGGTGAGAAATGCTTCCTGGGATGAATCTTCTCATTTTAAAAAACAGATTCGACTCTAGGAGGAGTAAAATGAATTTCCACTTCTACATCACATGTCCAGTGGCAATAAGACAAACAGCAAAAGGGAGCTCAAGGCTTCTGCACACTAAGTGTCTTCATATGTTGGGACACTCTAACAGTACACAGAGATATCAATGCCTCATTGAGTACACAGGACATATTTTAATGTAAACTAATTTTTTTCAAAGAAAAACAGAAAAAAATGAAGACCTTTTCCCAAATTCTCATATAAAGCATTGTTAACAGAAGAGCTCAGCAGTTTTCTACCTTGAAGAAAAAGGTTGTACTTACATTTCTTACTTTTGAAAAAGTTCTTCCACCTGGATTGAATCTGTGCTTCAGTCTAATTGAAAATGAAAAATCTCCAGACAGGAGAAATCCAGTGACATTCAGAGCCTAAGGCTTGACTCACAAAGTAATTCTACCAGTAATATTTTTATGGTTGCAGAAAATGGAAAAACACAGATATTTTGGCTTGTAGTATTAAATTTAATTCATAAGGTTTAGTAGCAATACTTCTGAGGAAAGAGAAAAGCCAGCTTTCAATATAACTAGTCCAGAAAAAAAGAAAAAAAATGAAACATTGCTGTTGCGGAAATTGCTTACTTCAATTTTCAAATATAGGCTTCAGGGTTCTGAAACATGGAAAGATATAAATGGTTTATTATATATCTCAGATTGTAAAAGTATAAAAAAGATTTCCTAGGGTGAATACAGTTACCTAAAATCATAGAACAAAATAACAGAAAAAAGAAAAAAAGGTATTGTTTTATTTTTATTAGTTCTCCTGTCATTCATAATATATAAAGAGGATTCAATATTAGTTTTCTGAATAGATATTATGAGGACTGTAAATACATCTTAGAATCTAGTCTATTTCCCCTTAAAAAGCTATATGTTTTTAAGAAAATAAAGAAAACAGGAGGAAAAGTCTTGGTTTGTGAACATATGCACATATATATCGTTTGAGGGACTCCTCAAGTGTAATAGAAACCACTTACAAAGATCAAACCACATTCTTTCATTGTTTTCATTGACCATGTGTCAGAATACTGACCCATTTGACATTGTTAACACACATTGATTAAGTATAGAAATGAAGATTTCTCCCCCAAAAAATAGTAAATGCACCCTCTTCATTTTAGAATTTTATCCATATTAGAGGGAAGAGTTATAAGCAACCTCAAATGTTCAAGTAGGGACTTAAAGAGAGCTTGCTGTACACTATAATGTACAACACCTGTAATGAAATAACACACTTTAAAGAAATATTGAAAGGAAAATAATTACATTCATAACTTAAATATAATTCTTCAATTCTTCATTTTTAAAGCTGTATACTTTTTCAGGATTTACCTAATTCCAAATCCTACTTCACCTGGGAAAGGAAGGAAGGGGGAACACAGGGAAGGAGGAAAGGAGGAAGGAAGGAAGGGAAAAGGGCCCTTTTTCTTTTATTAGCTCAAATATTGTTCTACATTTTCAGAAGCCCAGCAAATATTTTACTTTATTCATGGTGTCTAATTTTCAGTCAATAGAAATATTATTATTCATTTACCATCTAATGAAGGAGACATTTTCATTAAAAAATGCTAGACCAGAAAAAGTATTAGGACAACATATTAAACATTTAAAAGATAAAAGAAAATTATAACTTAGACATGCTGCTGCTGCTAAGTCACTTCAGTCGTGTCCGACTTTGTGCGACCCCATAGATGGCAGCCCACCAGGCTCCCCCATCCCTGGGATTCTCCAGGCAAGAACACCGGAGTGGGTTGCCATTTCCTTCTCCAATGCGTGAAAGTGAAGTCGCTCAGTCGTGTCCGACCCCCAGCGACCCCATGGACTGCAGCCTACTAGGCTCCTCCATCCATGGGATTTTCCAGGCAAGAGTACCGGAGTGGGGTGCCATTGCCTTCTCCAATAACTTAGACATGGACCTCACTATTTACTCTAAGCTAATTCCAAATGGATTACACATTGACATATTTTACAAAAAATAGAAGTACCAGACAAATCCAGGGGTTTAATATAGTACTGGAATGGAGAAGGCCTTTCCAAACATGTCACAATTACAGAAGCCATAAATTAAATAAATAAATAAATTTAGTAACCTATTTGGTAAAAAGTTAATGTATACAGAAAACTGCTTTAATAGGCTAGGCTATCATGAAGCAATCTTGTTGATTACACTGAGTTACCATAAAGCAATCACACTGCAGCTTCATTACCAACGTACAAATCATTTTACTTGTATATAAATATGAGTCTCTTTTTCACATTACTTTTTCATTTTTGATGCCTAGTATTAGTAATACACATAACACCTACAGTGTTTTGTATCATATAAGACAATATTGATACAGGTGCTGACAGGTGATCCATCTTATAAGCAGACGAGGTAAACATATGGTATTGATAAATACAGTATAGTATTGTAAATATATTTTCTCTTGCTTACAATTTTCTTAATAACATTTTCTTCTCTCTAGCTTATTTATTGTAAGAATACAGTACATAGTACATATAACATATAATTATGTCTTAATTTTTTTATATTATTGGTAAGGATTGTGGTCATCAGTAGGCTATTAGTAGTTAAGTTTGAAGGAAATCAAAAGTTATACATGGGGGCTTCCTTGGTCATTCTGTAGTAAAGAATCTGCCTGCCAAAGCAGGAGACAGAGGTTCAATCCCTGATCCAACATGCCACAAAGCAAGTAAGCCCATGCACCACAATTATTGAGCCTGTGCTCTAGAGCCCGAGAGCAGCAACCACTAAGCCCACAAGCTGCAACAACTGAAGCCAGAGTACCCTAGAGCCCATGCTCCGCAACGAGAAAAGCCACCAAAACGAGAAGCCCGCACGTGCAACTGGAGAGTAGCAGTCTTTCTTTCTCTTTCTTTCTCTTTCTTTCTTTCTTCCTTTCTTTCTTTCTTTCTTTTAATTGGAAGCTAGTTACTTTACAATATTGTGGTGGTTTTCGCCATACATCAACATGAATCAGCCTTGGGTGTACATGTGTCCCACCATCCTGAACCCTCCTCCCACCTCCCTTCCCACCCCATCCCTCTGGGTTGTCCCAGAGAACCAGCTTTGGGTGCCCTGCTTCATGCATCAAATTTGCACTGGTCATCTATTTTACATATGATAATACACATGTTTCAATGCCATTCTCTCATATCGTCCAACCCTTGCCTTCTCCCACATATTCCAAAAGTCTGTTCTTTACCAGATTCTTTACCATCTGAGCCACCAGGGAAGCCCAAGAATACTGGAGTGGGTAGTCTATCCCTTCTCCAAGGGATCTTCCTGACCCAGGAATTGAACCGGAATCTCCTGCACTGCAGGCTGAGCTACTAGGGAAGCCTCTCCTTTCCCCTGGTAACCACTAATTCTTTCTCTATGAGTCTGCTTCTTTTTGTTAAATTCACTAGTTTGTTGTATTTTTTATATTCCACATATAAGTGATATTGTATAGTATTTTCATTTCTCTGACTTATTTCATTAAGCATAATACCCTCTGGGCCCATCCATGTTATGCAAATGGCAAATTTTCATTCTCTTTTTTGACTGTGTAGTAGTCCATTCTCTCTATATGTACCACATCTTCTTTATCACCTTGCATGTTGATGGATACTTAGGTTGCTTCCATATCTCGGCTATTGTGAATAATACTGCTATGAACATTGGGGTGTATCTTTTCAAACTAATGTTTTTGTTTTCTTCAGATATATAAACAGGAGTGGTATTGCTAGATCATACACTAGTTCTATTTTTAGTTTTTTGAGGAAACTCCATGCTATTTTCCACAACGGCTACACCAATTTACAGTTTCATCAACAGTGCAGGAAGGTTCTCTTTTCTCCACACCCTCACCAAAATTTATTATTTGTGTTCTTTTTGATAACAGCCCTGCTGGGAGATGTGAGGTGACACCTATTGTGGTTCTGACTTGCATTTCTCTCATGATTAGTGAAGTTGAGCTTCTTTTCATATGCCTGTTGGCCATCTTCATTTCCTCTTTAGAAAAATATCTATTCAGTTCTCCTGCCCATTTTTAATATGTCCAAGGTAATCTGTCACAGTATAATTAATAATAGCAAAAGATTGATATTAACCTAAATTTACGTTAACAAGTGTCAAGTAAAATGAATTATGGTAAATCCATTCTACATAGTATGATACAGCTTATTGAAGTGAATAAAAAAACCTCTTTACATATCTATTTATGTACACATAAAATTACTAGAAGGAGCTATATGAAAATAACTGCTACCAGGGAGCAGACTGCATTGCTGACAGAATGAGGAAGCCGACTTCGCACTCTATACTTTTACACCTTTGGATCTTTGATCTATGTTAATGTATTGTTCATTAAAATAAAATAGTAAAGAATGGTCTTGACTAACAACAGTCACTTGTGCTTGACACTCTACTGTTTTACATATTATTTTATATAATTCACATTTTTTTAAATGTTCAATCTCACTCATGATAAATAAATGTATGTCGAAACTACACTGAGATAACTCTTTTCACTTATCAGATCAGCAAATATCCTAGAGTTCGAAAACACACTGTCTGGGCAGGGGAAAAGTTCGCTTTCAGAGGAGGACACTGTGACCCGTGAAGGCTGAGACTTCTCTGTAATCAGAGGCGGGGCTGGAATATTCTCCCAGAAGGTCTGGGTCAGGTGTTACGTTGCCTCTCACCACTAAAGGGTGATTATAGCAACATTTTGGTAGAAGACACAGTTGTGACTTTTCACTCTTTATAACAGTCAATAATTATCAACATAAAATTGATTTTTTCAGGGACATTACTTCAGAGACTTTACAGATGATATTCAAAAGGAGTCAACAGAAATGCGCTGGACTGGCCATCAGGAGTCGATTCCAGCCTGACTCAGCCATCGCTTTAAATTCTCCTGGCCTTCATTTCTATGTATAGAAAATGAACAAGAAAATATCTAAGTTTCCTTTCAAACTCTAAACCCTTTATGTGACCCAAGTCAACTGTATGATCACAACTCCTCCAGCATTTGGGGATCAGCTCTTTATGTAAAACCAAGTCAGATAGTTTATGTGCCTAACCCAAGTCATAACATGGTCTAGCCTCCTCAACTCTTTCCTTTTCCAACAGTCATATTTCTATGTATTTAAGACCACAAGATTCATTTCTTACCCATCCCTAACAGGTTACATAGAAGCCTGCTTCTTTGCTGTTGCCATACGCCTAACAAGCTGCATTCACCTTCTGTCCCTTGCTGACAGTCACTGCTGGGAGCTCGGGAACTGACACCTCTTTCTTGATCCCACTCCAGCACCCCTAACACAATAACAGACATTTTCAGGCACTATCAACAGAATATAAAACAAGCAGAAACAGCTACAAATCAATAAAGAGGTAATGCTATACAGTATTCAAATCACTTTGCTGCAGAAATGGCTGGGGATAAAACCTATTCCTAATAAGGAAACAGGAAAATCCTAATGTGTGCCCCTTTCCAAGCCCAGCTCTAACAATAAAAGTCTTGTAAAATAATTTATAATCATAAGAGGGAGGTTTAAGCCAGAGGAGTTTGGTTTTAGTCTAAATGGATGCTTCTCTCTAGGCTTGAAAGAGTAGAATACCCACAGAGGGGACTACGGGCTCATGAGCCTTCTTGTATTTACTCAGCCATCCCCTGAAGGTCATAAACTCAATAAAGGAGGAGAAAATACAGAAAACAGCTCTCCTATTTCCCCTAATTAATACATCATCTCTGTAATAGGTGAAAGAAAAGCTTTCAAGTTTCCATGTGATTTAAAATCCCTTCTTTCAACAGTGTGACAGAGAGCAAGAAAATTTACACACCCTTGAGACAAGACAGTGAAAATATATTACTGTCCTGTGCAGGTAGATGCAAATTGCTAGTGGTGATTTTTTTATGTACAGATGTAGAAATAAATGCACTGGCCAAATCTGTTGCTAATATTACAGGGCATATTGGATAGCTTTTCCAGAATTGAAACAATCTCAAGTCCTGTATTAACAATGGCAGGAACAGTTTTATTACATCAGCAGCAATTTGTAGTTAGTCTCTCAAAATCATTTAAAATGACCACAAGGAAAATTTGAAAAGCAAAATAGTTGCCTACCTGGCATCTTTCAGACCTTTAATGATATTAGGGGTCTCTCCAATTACCTCCAGCACTCCAAATTATTTTGCATGAACTCTTCAGACAACCACCTAAATAATGGTAAGCCGTGTAAGTTCTAGTATTACCCTTCTAGAATTTCCACTCACAACTGGTTTCAATTACTCGGGTCCATTCTGGGACAGTAGTTGGCATTCTCCATACCTTGAACAGATGAAACGATAATTATGTCAAGAAAACTGGCTCTGTTTTCCCACTTGGGGAATTAAAAGTACCTATTTTCCTAGGCTTGTCGCCTTACCCTAGAACCTGCAAATAAAAATATTTTTTATTTGCTTCAGACTTTGTCGGGCCTTCCTGACATTTCCAGGTGCTGCTAATCCTATGTTTAGTAATTTTCCAAAGGAGAGCATGCTATATGGTCCCATGAACAGTGGATGCAAGCAAGGTTATGAAGTCCAGTATCCCAGCAAAGATGGGCAAGGGCCAGGTCTCCTGTTCTCAGTTATGAAGTTTAGGCACTCTCATTCCCTTCCCCCACCTCAGGGGCCCTGGAGAGACAGCTGTGACCTTGAAGTCATTGCTCATCAATGACAGGAGGCAGTAGGCCTTTTGTCAGGTGGGGTCCAGCACCCAGGGACTGGGTCATCGCTCTGATGCAGAGTGTACGGTTGAGGCAATCAGAATGCTCTTCACACAAGAGGTAGAATGGCATCCAGGTGAGAAACTCAACTGCCTGCCAGTTGCGTAATCTTGGTGGAGTCATCATTTTCTCAGTTAATGTGGGGAAAATACTTAAATCATGAATTCTTTCTGAGCACTAAATAAGTTTGTACATGTTAAGTGCTTGGAACAGTGCCTGGCACAAAGTAACTACCTAGTAAATTCATTAAGTACAATCAGCTACCATCATATTAATTTTGGTTCTTAAAAGTCCAGCAGCCATTCCATGAGACCAGCGTCCCAAATCACACTGACATTCTAAGGAGCCAAGGCCATGAAGTCTCTTGCATTAGATTATATGGTCCCCATCTTGTGGATCCTATTTAAGTAGACAGCAGGTATGTCAGTTTAGGCAGCGTAAATATACCCCAATAAACCAGGTGTGCTACAACAGCCATGGATCTCTTCCTTAATGACTTCTCTAATTCCATTTGAGATGGTTTTCTAAGAATGGAGAAATCTGGCCATTGCTCTGACTCTCTCTTTGCCCCATCCAGATCAGCAGTTTGGATGGATAGGATAGCTCATGATGTAAATGATGCAAATAGATGCAACTCTGATCTTCATTATAGTGGTGGAACTCTGGCCATTCTGTCACCCTCTGCGGAACATTGGACTACATCAGGGCCAACTGCCTTCGGCTTTGGGCTCTTAGATCAAAACTATGAAATAGTAGGAGAAATCTCATTTGACATCCTGTTACATTTGTATCTGTTTTGCCCTGGTGATTTCTTTTTTTTAATGACATTTCTTATTTTCTTTATAATTTTACAAGCAATATATCTTCAATATAGAAACTAGAAATACATAAAAGCATAAAGTAAAAAATAGCAAACATCCATAATCCTTACCCTCTAGAGATAACCATCATTAGCATTTTTATACACTTCCTCCCAATGTCTACATATTTTTTAATTGAAATATACTTGACCTACAACACTATGTTAGTTCCAGACACACAACATAGTGATTTGATATTTCTATACATTACAAAGTGATCACCATGGTACATCTAGACTGCTTACTTCTTTACCTTCCAACGTATTCCGAAATCCCAAGTTACTTGCAAAATTTCAGTAAAACTATGTACAATGAAAGAAAGAACCCTGGAGAATCCTTTTTGGAATCAACCAGCAGGGGAAATAACATAGCATTGAACATTAAGAATGGCCACTGATCAAATTTCACCAAAGGCTAGTTGTCTTGACTCAGAACTTCCCAGAAAGAGTAAATAAGAAATAAAGTTGACTTGATTCATTTTGGCAGCCAACAGATAGATTTTGGTTTATTTTCTTCCTGTCTTACAAGATAATTTTTTTTTAAGGCAAAGAAAAAAATATATAGGGATGAAACAAGGTAAATCCCAGGTCAATTTTTAAATAAATGTTCTACTTTGTCCAAAAGGAGCACTGAGCTCACAACAGGCATTAAAAAGAAAAAAAAAAAAAAAGCTAGGATAAATACTAGACAGTTTAAAATGTAATCAACTGGCGATGCCCTCAAAGGCCACAGGGTACTAAGTAACCCCCAGCAGAAAAGCAAGTGAAAAGCAAGTCCGGTCAGGAAGCAAACATCCCCTCTTCCCCTCTTCCCTCCTCCCACAGGACAGGCTAAGGAACTGGCTGTTGACTTGGGACAGGCTTTTTTTTATTCTCTTATACATGAGGTAATAAGATAGTGATCAAGGCTGCCTCCAGCCCTTGGGTTTAAAATATACTCAAGCTCACAAAATACAATAAGTTGATTATTTACCATTATTTTAGAAAACACAATGTCACGTTTCTTGGATTTGTGGTTTACACATTTATCATTTCCTACACTAGACATACTGACAAGTCTCACTTCTACTGATAATTAAAAGAAATTATAAACATTTTCTATGTGTAGCACAATGATCACTTTAACCTTACAAAATACAATTTGCTGCCCACACATTACCATTTTATCTTTCCATTTAACTACAGATAATGATCCTTTATGAATCAAACCCACAACCTGGCGATTTTCTATCCCGTGTTCCTTTGGACCCTTGCAAAAACAATATAGAATGCCTGCAGTGTAAAATTAGGCCAAAACTTAATTATCTTGCAGCTTATTTCCTGAGTTTAATTAACTTTTCTGAGTGGTTTCTACTGCAATGAGGACTAGGCCCATTTTGTATTATTTGGTGTCATAACTTCACTTCTCTCTCAGTTCCAAGGACACCACAAGCTCCCTCCAGTCCTAATTGCCATGGAAAATGCAGAGATATGAGACCTGCAAAACAGCTATAACCAAAATTAAGAATGTGCTGCTGTGCATACTAACAGAGGGACGGAAATCTATGTGTGTGCTATCTATAATCCCTTCTAGCCTCCAAATGAACTGACTTTAAATATTTAATTATCTTGTTAAGTAAATTCAGATTATGGATTCAAATTCTCATCATTACAGATCATCAGGCTGTTTCAGAAGGAGAATAAATTGAGGCCAGGCCAACAGGCTTTTATAAAGTAGATTATGATGCACGGTTTATAGCTTAAAGTCTTCCTCCTCCATGCCTATGAATACTACTTCTCTGGACCCTGAGAGGGCTGGAAGTGACAAGACATTCTGCCCTTGGAGTGTCCAAACCTCACCCCCATGCATAGTGGAGTGAATGTGGCCTTTGGAGCCCAGCAGATGAAAATCAATCCAGATTGTTCCATGATTTGCTCTGTAGCCTCTGGCAAGTTACTAAGTCTCTCCCAGCCTAGACAGTCCTGCTATTAAATGCAGGTAAAGGTAAGTGCCCCCATGAGGGGTTTTGATGAATGTGGAACTGTGACCTGGAGACTGGGAGGTGAGATCACCAGTGGGCTACCTCACCCTCCCTTCCCACATATAAAGCGTTTCAGGAAAGAAAACAGTTTCCCTCCAGGGAGAATTGTCAACTGATTTTTAACATGCCAAAATGCTTTGTGAATGCCTGAGAGCAGATAATGAACAGGAAATTGGACTTGAGGGAGGAAACAACCTCTGTTGAGAGGCGTAAAAACAAGAAGACTAGAAGAAAGGTTGTGAAGACCTAAACATTGCTTGTAACAAAAAATAAACAGAAAATGCAGTAGAGGGAAGGGGGAAAGAAAAAAGAACATGAAACATCCGGAACATTCTGGCGCAAAGTACAAGAAAGAAGGAGAGCTTACGACAAAAACCAAGGAGAAACCAGAAAGAAAAAAGGAACACTACTAGGTCACCTCCCAGTCTCCAGGTCACAGTTCCACATTATCCACGACTGTGCTGCTGTTCTGCCCAGAGCCTGTCTTCACTCCACAGGGCTAGGGAGCAGCTGAGGGTCAGTACTGGGAGATGCTGTAACCTTTCAGATGCCACCAGATAATTTGCGCCTACCCACCTCTCCACTCATTCTTGCTGCTGGTCCAGTCACACAGTTGAGATTCTCCTTGTTTGAAGCACATTTTATATCCTTAGTTCTGTAATGTGGAAGAGTGGAGTGGCCCGCCACTGTTCTGGGTCAGAGGGATACCTCGATCTGGCTCCATTCAGTCTCTCCTTCGTCCCTCCTAGGCTAGCTCTGGAGAATTTTCCTTCACACCAACATCCATCTTTTACCTGTCCAGGACCCTACGCTGGCTCCAGGTATAAGGGTAGGTAAAACAAGGCCTGCTTAAGATCTTCTGAGCCATGGAAGGGGCCATCTCCAGTCTAGAAGGAAGGAACACAGATTTATGACAATAGTGAGAGGAAGGCACTGGCCAAGTGAGGTCCTCACATTAGAGAAAACAAGAGGATAATCACTATAGATTTTAGGCTCAGGTGACCAGTGATGCCACAATTTTGGCTGACACCTAGGATAATGACTGATACTTGCAAAAGTTCCTTCCTAAGCTGTACAAGCATTGCTGTTTATAGTCTAAAACACTCAGTGTCTGGGGGAAAATTCGACTTTCCTGTGCTAAGTGTCCCATACATGAAGATGCTGGGGTTGATCTAGGCAAAGACATGGCTATAACTACAGTGATGACCTCTACTGAGGTCCTGGCATTTTTGTTATTGCTGCTGTTACTGTTCACAACATCTCATAGACCAGGAAGAATTCTCCTCCACATACTCATCTTCTTGCTGTTTTCATTCCAGAATTTTAAATCTACCTTGTCCAGGGAAATTATTCTCTATAATTAATCTAATATATGACTTCGCTCTTCAAAAACAAAAAGGACTCCTAGGAAACAGAGTTTCTATATTTTACTCATATTTAGTCCATAACCTTGGCCTTCACAGGCCCTCACATCCATGCACCAGCCCTTATTTTATATTAAAATGTAAAAACTTTGCCTTGAGGTTACTCTGAGCCACAGAGGACTTTGTACCTGAAAGCCTCCTGCCTGCATCTGGTCCCACGGCCTTCCACACACTCCACTGCACAGGCCTTAAATCATCCTGCACACCCTGCTCTTGTACCTGCCAACATCATCCACTGTCTAAATGCAGCTAGCAGCTGTTTATTTACAATTAGATCTGCCAGCTGGAAAGCAAACATTCTCCGCTACCGAATCAATCAATGTTACAGGGAGAGAAAAAAAAATTAGGTACAGCATGAAATGGAGGACAGCAACATCACATTATATTGCAGCTGTCCTTGTGCAATGCCATTAGATGATCTCAGCACCAAGAATTCATATAACTACAGTCTGTGATCAGCTGTCTTCCAGGCACAGATTTGACATCTAAGAAATACTGCCTACCAGAAGTGAAGGTTTGGGCATTGGAAGCCCATGGCCACCTTCTGATGTCATGAACAACACTGTCCTAAGGGGTAGGGTTCTAGCATGGAATCAGGGCTTCTGCCCTAAATTATGATTATCATTTTTGTTTCCTCTTTTATTCAAGTAGTGATTACAACCGAACCATGCATATTGATATAGAGCTTTCAAAATAATATATTACCATGTTGATTATTTGGGGGCATTCTCTCATTTTGGAAATCTCAAATAATGATGAGAAACTCTTCCTCCTTGTAAAGTGGTCCTGCATAAATAAATCCTTCCATTTCTATTGGCTTATGTATTTACTGATGTTCATGACCTTGATTTGAATTTGGATGTTAATTTAAAAGGCATAAATTAAAATACACTTGACTGATTTAGACCTTTGACTGTGTGGATCACAATAAACTGTGGAAAATTCTGAAAGAGATGGGAATACCAGACCACCTGACCTGCCTCTTGAGAAACCTGTATGCAGGTCAGGAAGCAACAGTTAGAACTGGACATGGAACAGACTGGTTCCAAATAGGAAAAGGAGTACATAAAGGCTGTATATTGTCACCCTGCTTATTTAATTTATATGCAGAGTACATCATGAGAAACACAGGGCTGGATGAAGCACAAGCTGGAATCAAGCTTGCTGGGAGAAATATCAATAACCTCAGATATGCAGATGACACCACCCTTATGGCAGAAAGTGAAGAGGAACTAAAGAGCCTCTTGATGAAAGTGAAAGTGGAGAGTGAAAAAGTGGGCTTAAAGCTCAACATTCAGAAAACTAAGATCATGGCATCCGGTCCCATCACTTCATGGCAAATAGACAGGGAAACAGTGGAAACAGTGGCTGACTTTATTTTGGGGGGCTCCAAAATCACTGCAGATGGTGATTGCAGCCATGAAATTAAAAGACACTTACTCCTTGGAAGGAAAATTATGATCAACCTAGACAGCATATTAAAAAGCAGAGACATTACTTTGTCAACAAAGGTCCGTCTAGTCAAGGCTATGGTTTTTCCAGTGGTCATGAATGGATGTGAGAGTCAGACTATAAAGAAAGCTGCCTAGATGCCCATCAGCAGATGAATGGATAAGAAAGCTATGGTACATATACACAATGGAGTACTACTCAGCCATTAAAAAGAATACATTTGAATCAGTTCTAATGAGATGGATGAAACTGGAACCTATTATACAGAGTGAAGTAAGCCAGAAAGAAAAACACCAATACAGTATACTAACGCATATATATGTAATTTAGAAAGATGGTAACAATAACCCTGTGTACGAGACAGCAAAAGAGACACCGATGTATAGATCAGTCTTATGGATTCTGTGGGAGAGGGAGAGGGTGGGGAGATTTGGGAGAATAGCATTGAAACATGTATAATATCATGTATGAAGCAAGTCGCCAGTCCAGGTTCGATGCACGGTACTGGATGCTTGGGGCTGGTGCACTGGGACGACCCAGAGGGAGGGTATGGGGAGGGAGGTGGGAGGAGGGTTCACGATGGGGAACGTGGGTATACCTGTGGCAGATTCATTTCGATATTTGGCAAAACTAGTACAATATTGTAAAGTTTAAAAATAAAATAAAATTTAAAAAAAATAAAAAAAAGAAAAGAAAAAAAAAAGCTGAGCACTGAAGAATTGATAATTTTGAACTGTGGTGTTGGAGAAGACTCTTGAGAATCCCTTGAACTACAAGGAGATCCAACCAGTCTATCCTAAAGGAGATCAGCCCTGGGTGTTCATTGGAAGGACTGATGCTGAAGCTGAAACTCCAATACTTTGGCCACCTGATGTAAAGAGCTGACATTTGAAAAGACCCTGATGCTGGGAAAGATTGAGGATGGGAGGAGAAGGGGACGACAGAGGATGAGATAGTTGGATGGCATCACTGACTCAATGGACATGCTGCTGCTGCTGCTGCTAAGTCGCTTCAGTCGTGTCCAACTCTGTGTGACCCCATAGACGGCAGCCCACCAGGCTCCCCTGCCCCTGGGATTCTCCAGGCAAAACACTGGAGTGGGTTGCCATTTCCTTCTCCAATGCATGAAAGTGAAAAGTGAAAGTGAAGTTGTTCAGTCGTGTCTGACTCTTTAGCGATCCTATGGACTGCAGCCCATCAGGCTCCTCCATCCATGGGGTTTTCCAGGCAAGAGTACTGGAGTGGGGTGCCATTGCCTTCTCCCAATGGACATGAGTTTGGGTAAACTCTGGGAGTTGGTGATGGACAGGGAGGCCTGGCATGCTGCGCAAAAATTCGGACACGACTGAGTGACTGAACTGAATTGAATTGATTTAGACCTAAAAATTAGTAAAGAGTAACAATTTAAAAGGAATATGGCAACAAAAGCATAGCAATATGGTTTGTTTAAATTGGTGTTCAAATGGTGAGGCTCTTTATCTGCAGGAATTTTGTTTGGTTTATGCTGTCCCAATTTTTTTTTTTTTTTTTTTTTTGGCTAGTACTTGATGGAGGGGAAAAGGCTACTAATTAAAAATTGGAGGGTCACTAAACATGAGACTCCAGTATACAACCCAACATTTTTAACCCACAAAAATTACTTATGAATGCATTCATACTGTTCAGCACCCCCTAAAACTCACTGCAGTTTGAGTGTATAGCATTTACTTGAAATGCTATAAATGTCCTTCTCTGGCCCTGGTGTGATATGAATTGGAAGGTTTCCCCTCTCTATGTGCTCCTAATTCAAAACTCAATTGCACTTGGTGTAAATGCAGAAACATCTGCTCTATCCACCTACTGCTTACTGGAAATGTACAGCCAAGGCTGCTGCAGATCTCCTCTGTGCTCATTAGAAAATATGCTGCAGTAAACAGAAGCACAGCAAAACTCGGAGAGCTAAAGGAATCAGGAAGAGACAATGAAGACTTTCAGGAGGATAAATGAAACACTCCCAGTCGAGAAGTGGGAGTGGCCATGAGTAGATCCAGAGCCTTCGTTCAGAGCTTCCTATGTTCTATATCTGCAGGCCCAGATGCCACCCTTTTCATCTACCTCAATTCTAAAGCCATGGTCTACTTTCTTACTGTCTGCTTCACTTAATGGGGCTTCCCAGGTTGCACAATGGTTAAGAATCCTCCTGCCAATGCAGGACTCACAAGAGACACAGGTTCAATCCCTGGGTCAGGAAGATCTGCTGGAGGAGGAAATGGTAACCCACTCCAATATTCTTGCCTGGGAAATCCCATGGACAGAGGCTAATGCTCCAAATTATAGTATAAACACTGAGTTTTCCAGAGTACACAGAAGAGGACTTGGTTCAAAATTATAACCACATGCTGGGAGATTGATAGGTTGACCACGTATATAGGTAGGCTTGGGGCTTCCCTGGTGGCTGCAAGGCAGGAGACCTGGGTTCAATCCCTAGGTTTGGAAAATCCCCTGGAGAAAAGAATGGCTACCCACTCCAGTGTTCTTGTCTGGAGAATTCCATGGACAGAGGAACCTGGCAGGCTACTGTCCATGGGGTTACAGAGAGTCGGACACAACTGAGTAATTAACATACACATACATAAACTTACAGAGGGGCCAGACTCATTTCCATACACCATGACATTCAAGTAACAGCATCATATCATCATATTGGCTTGGATTATCTGGCTGAATGTAACAAAGCAGGTTTTGGCTAACTTTAACACAGAAAAAATTTTTTCACTTTTTGGAAGGAAATTAGGTAGGTAGTACATCAAATGGAAGGGTGAAATGAGCAACCAGATCTCAGGACAGATAAAACCCAGAGTAACGCCGGGAAACAATGTTCGGCCTCTTCAGAACTGCCAGAAGGATGAATCATATTTTTTATCTTGAGCCCTTCTGCTCAGGTTGAGATTCCCATGAAAACTGCATGGAGTGTGGGACAGGAAGGTTCCCAGTGCTGGAGGCCAGGCAGGCATCACAAGTGGCCATCCACCACAGCTGTAAATGGACACACTTGTTCATGACACACTTTAACACACAGCAATGGCGTGAAACTCAAAGAAACAACATTATCAGGGTCAGCCCTTAAAAGCACAAGTCCGTCAAACTGCTTTTCATTTCATGGCAAAACACATTCTGCTCCAACACCCACATTTGGTGAATTTTATTCCTTTTAGAAATTTCTCACTTCAGTATCTAACTTTCACAATGAACACTGCCTGGCTTTCATTCTCCACTCTTGCTCATGAAGTAATTCTGATTAATTCTGCTTATCATGAAGAAAAGCAAGATAGAGCTATAAGAAAGGTCTCAAAAAAAAGGCGTTTCAACCACATCAATGCTGTCCAAGAGAACTTTCTGTGATGATGGAAATGTATATCCGGATTGTCCAATATGCAAGCCACTGGCCATATATGGCTATTGACCACTTAACATATAACTAGTAAGACGGAGAAAATTAATTGTATTTAATTTCAATTAATTTAAATACAAATCTAAATAACCAAATGTGGGTAGTATGGTAGCATACTAGACAGTACAGAATAGATACATAATCTTCAAGAAATTCCTTGTTCTGTTTATTTTGAATGGATGTGGCTTTTACATCCTGTGACATGCACGTGCACCATGAATGTGGAATATTAAAAGCCAAATTAAATGTTTTTCTGGGAACCTACTGTATAAATATGACAAGAAAGGCACCTTGTGGCTAAACAACTTGCATCACGTCACCCAAAACCAAAACCATCCCAGATAAACACACAAAGCTGCAGGAAGTTCTGAGTTCTCTTTCTCTCTCTGGGTTTCCCTAGGCATGTGACCCTGGGCAGGCCAGCTTTCTCTTTCTTGAAAGGAAAGGGCACAGACTAGATGGGTTCAGGTTCCTTTTCCAACACTAAAAGCCTTAATTTCTCTTTTCCTCTCACTAGAATCTAGAAGCTATAAGACATGGTTCAGGCTGGTAAGTGAGTAAAACTTCCCTGGAGCAAATTGAACAACATATGTCCCAGCGAGTCATGCACAGGGAATGTTAGCCCATCATCTGGAGATTCTGGTTTCCAAAAAGACCCCAGAAATCCTTTATTGTTGGAGTCTAAAACTGTTTTTAAGAAAAATTTCTGTGAGCTAAACAAATCTCATCCATGGGAAAGATGTGACATAGCTAAAAACCTGGAACTCTCAAACTCTGTCCCAGCACATGACCCCCTGCCCCCCATACACACACATACTTCAGAATTTCTTCTCCACAATCCCATATTGTTCTCTGTTTAAATGTTAATTTCCAAATTCCTCTCTTCTAGGTTCCAAACAGAATTTAAGTTAAAATACCAATTATTAGATCAAGCAATGACACTGCTCTGATTGTGAAGGTGACTTTGTTTCTAATAACCAGAATAGAAGATAAAGTTGTAATATGTCAGTGATAACCGGCAGATGCTCCATCTCTCATTTATCATTTGTGATGCTATTAAGGGAATTCAAATCTTCTTTGATTCATTAAATTTGTGTTTTACGGGAAATACAGTCAACTCATTCTCAGACAAAAGCTCAAATAATTACCTTCTCAAAAATTTAACCTTTCCCTGAAGCAGTACTTCACGTGTCAACTCCACAAATCTTACTGCAGTAAAGGAGCATAAACACCAGGTGGCAGCATTATATCATTAAAGACACTCAGACCTTGCAATTGAGGTACATTGATAACATTTGTCTTGGCACGTTTAAATCAGTCCTCCAGCCTTCTAGATCTCTTCTTAGCCGATAATTTATTTAGAATTTATGTTTTAATCAGTTATTACTGTTATTTGAAATTTATTATTATGGTGACTTAGCCTTTAACCTGAAATAGGCCTTCAATTTTTGGAAGGTTCAGTTACCAACATCTTTGGTGTTAAATGGTATAAAATCACATAAAGGATAATTTTTTAATGAATTTGTTTTAAGCAATGCCTATAATTAATCTATTTGTTTTATAGATGCCTGGGACTGATAAATGTTGCATCTTGGAAGGGAAAGTCTGGATGGTTAAGATTCATGTTCTTGAATCCCAGTACTATACAGTCTAGGAGATAGCCTAGATAATAAGCAAAGAACCTCTTTTAAAATCCAAGAATTGCACTTCCATGTATTCTGGAAATGAAGCCTTAGTCAGATATCAACTATAATGCTTGAAAACTGCTCCCCAACGACTGAGAATCAGAGACTCTCTCATCCTCCCTGCCTTCATCCACACACCCTCCACTTTGTTTTCAGTCTGCCACTGGAAATGGCCTTAAATTCAAACAAAACGTTTATTTTTACCACAATAAAAAAAAAATTGTGTATGGGTTTGTAAATAAAAGGATTTCCTAAATGACTCAATGGTAAAAGAATCTGCCTGCCAATGCAGGAGATACAAGAGATACAGGTTCGTTCTCTGGGTGGGGAAGATCCCCTGAGGAGGGAATGGCATCCCACTCCAGTATTCTTGCCTGGAGAATCCCATGCACAGAGGAGCCTGGTGGGCTACAGTCCATAGTGTGTCAGAGAGTCAGACACAACTGAAGCGACTGAGCACACACATGTAAATAGAAAGATGGATATACATTATGCCATTTTCTACTTAACAATAATAATTCCTTAATATCATCGAATATCCAGAAAGTGTTCTAATTTTCCATTGTTTCCCTCTATTGAAATGTCCTCAATTCTTAAAAAGAAAAAAAAATTTTTGCATACTTTTTATGCTTCCTGTCCCTCTCCATGTACAATTACATCTGGCTAAAGTCTCACATTTGAACTTGGGAATCCTTTGCTGGGAGGAACAGGGCCAATGCCAGAAGCAGGTGTTGCCTTAGGCTCTTTGACCCTGAGGGCTCACTCCCAAAGTGACCCCTCCCAAAACAAAAGATCAATCTGCTCCATCTCCATTCTTAGAGGAGGTACAGAAGCAAATTCCTGGCAATTATAGAAGAGCCGTTTTTATCCCCGATTCCAGAAATCATAGTTCAAAAATAATAGTCAACTCTAAAAGGACCCTGATACAAGTGAGAAGTATTTTAACTAGAAAGGGAAAACCATATCTCTCTTCTTCTTTTACTCTTTTCATATTACAAGGCAAGAAACTAATACATTGAATCATTCATTTCATGCTAGTCCTACAAGCCCCTTAGAAAACCTTAAGGAAGTTATCAACTCTCTCTGCACCAAAAAAAAGTTGACATGCCCTAATGCAGAGAGTACATATTTTCTGAGGATTGAGGGATGGAGGACCTACCCTTGGCCCCAGTGTCAGAACCCATGGCACTTTCAACCTCTGTGGCCTGTGAGAGCTGTGCTGTACACACAGGACAATACACATACACAGATCTGTCTCCTTAACCTAAATCCTAGTTGCTAGCGGATTTGTTTGTCGTCTGCTTGTCATTTTATTTTGTATTGTTCTATTTTTTCCACACAAAGCCTGTGGGAGAGCTGTAGTGTAACTGAGAGCCACACATAAAACCACATTCAGGAAAGCAAGTCAGAAAGCCAGGACAAAGGTCTAAACTCTCAGAGTTTCTTGGTGGGTGAATAAATTGGGCAGTTTGGAAACCTACAAAGAGACTTCAAATTCTGCACATGCCTTGACCTGGCAATCCTACTTCTAGAAATTTATCCTAAGGAAATAATTGTGACTGTGCAGGTGATGGTACCCAAAGGGTAGTCATTAGAAATAAACTGTCGGACAATGTTGAAAATGTTAAACCAACTATGGTACATCCATTACACAAAATAATATTCAGCCTTTTGTACTGACTAGATAAAGGTTAGTGATAATACTGAAATAGGTTTGCTATATTAATAAGTAGGAAAAGCAGATTCTAAAACAGTCTATGCTATATGATTCTATTTTGAAAACATATCCTGAAATGATATACACAAAATGGTGAATATATGATTGATGCCTCCAAATGATAGAATTATGGTTGGTTTTCTATGTTGTCCCTTTTTTCTTTTGAGTCTTATTTCTTCTTACCTGTATTTTTCTAAAGATAAATATTGTTTTATACTAAAAAAAGTTAACAAGTGTGTTCCAGACATAAATACAGTCTGAGGATCCTTGCTTATTAAGGTCAGAGGCCCAAACAGACACGAAATTTGGAAAGTAAGAGAGGCAGGCCCCTGTCAAGCATAAGCATCAATATGGAGATTGAAACCAAGGCAAACTCTACTCCAACACAGCAAGATTTCAAGGTACAGGCCAAGAAGGAGAAATCCCAAGAGGCATGGGTCATGTCAAGAACCAGAGATGCTGCAGGTAGAGAGGTGCAGTGGTGTTGACATCTACCCATGCCCTTATTTTTTCCCTTCTCCTGAAGTGATTCTTGATATACAAACTCTCTTTATATAAAGCTAATAAGGAAATTACTTTGCCAACAAAGGTCCATCTAGTCAAGGCTATGGTTTTTCCACTGGTCATGTATGAATGGGAGAGTTGGACTGTAAAGAAAGCTGAGCGCTGAAGAATTGATGCTTTTGAACTGTGGTGTTGGAGAAGACTCTTGACAGTCCCTTGGACTGCAAGGAGATCCAACCAGTCCATTCTGAAGGAGATCAGCCCTGGGATTTCTTTGGAAGGAATGATGCTAAAGCTGAAACTCCAATGCTTTGGCCACCTCATGTGAAGAGTTGACTCATTGGAAAAGACTCTGATGCTGGGAGGGATCAGGGGCCGGAGGAGAAGGGGACGACAGAGGATGAGATGGCTGGATGGCATCACTGACTCGATGGACATGAGTCTGAGTGAACTCCAGGAGTTGGTGATGGACAGGGAGGCCTGGCGTGCTGCAATTCATGGGGTCGCAAAGAGTCAGACACAACTGAGCGACTGAACTGAACTGACTGAATAAGGAAATAAATTCAAGTTTCTAGAGCTTTATAAAAAGTGACTTCCAAAGGACAGGATGGGACGAATTGAAAGAATAGCATGGAAATATATACATTACCATATGAAAAATAGATAACCAGTGGGAAGTTGCTGTGTGACTGAGGGAACTCAAACGAGAGCTCTGTAACAACCTAGAGGGGTGAGATGGGGTGGGAGGTGGGAAGGAGGGTCAAGGGGGAGGGGACATATGAAAATTTATGGTTGATTCATGTTGATATATGGCAAAAACCAACACAATACTGTAAAGCAATTATCCTCCAATTAAAAATCAATAATTTCTTTAAAGTGGCTCCCAAATTCTTAGCCTGGGGAAAAGAAAATTTTTATTTTTGTATGCAATTCCCTGCCCAAGTCCAGAGAAAACTGCCATATGTAGAAGAGAGAATGCAACACTCTCCCTGATAAATAAGATTAATAGCAAGTTCCAGTTTCTCTGTCAATGATATTTTTTAAAAAGGGGCTTTGTTTCATATAAGAACATTTGAACCCATTCCTTTGTAAGTCTGAGCACTTTTAACTCAGACACTTATTAAATTCCCAGAATAGGTCCTTTAGATTTGTGAATCGCAATTGATTTTTATCCTATAATCCATGTCTCTAGTCTTGTCTGCCTTTCACAATGGGCTCAAATGCTCTAAGACTCAATCTCCAAAGCATGGATTTCTGCAGAAGCCATCCACAAACCCATCAATAACATTCTTTAAAAAAAAAAAAAAAAAAACACAAATTCCTCATTTCCTTGACTTAGAGACTACCCCTTGTGACAACATTAGCTAGAACCAAAAATTTAGTGTCATAGGTATAGTAATTTGATTTTGAGCTCCCATTTTGTGAAAATGGTAAAAATTCAGTTCTTATTAATTTAGAATTCTTTCCTTTTAATTAGTTGTATCTAAGTTTGGGGGAGTTTATATAAAGCCAAGGCCTCGGGACTTCCCTGGTGGCACAATGGGTAAGAATCTACCTGCCAATGCAGGAGAAGTGGTTTGATCCCTGGTCTGGGAAGATACCACATGCACAAAGCAACTAAGCCCATGTACAACTACTGAGCCTGTGTGCCACAGCTTCTGAAGCCCAAGCACCTAGAGCCCGAGCTCAAGAGAAGCCACCACAGTGAGAAGCCCGCACACTGCAACGAAGAGCAGCCCCGCTAGCCACAACTAGAGAAAACCTGCACAACAGCAATGAAGACCCATCGCTCAGTCGTGACCGACTCTTTGTGACCCCATGGACTATTCAGTCCATGGAATTCTCCAGGCCAGAATATTGCAGTGGGTAGCCTTTCCCTTCTCCAGGGGATCTTCCCAACCCAGGGATCAAACCCAGGTCTCACACATTGCAGGCAGATTCTTTACCAGCTGAGCCACCAGAGAAGCCCAAGAATACTGGAGCGGGTAGCCTATCCCTTCTTCAGCTAATCTTCCCAACCCAGGAATTGAATCAAGGTCTCCTGCATTGCAAGTGGATTCTTTACCAACTGAATTATCAGGGAAGCCCTAAGACTCACTGCAGCCAAAACTAAAAATAAATAAATAATTTTGTTTAAATCTTCTCTTAAAAAAAAAAGAAAGAAAGCCAGGCCTTGAGAGGTTCTTGTATCATCAATCACGAAGGAATCCCCCAGGCTGCACCCAGCTGCCCCAGGGCTGAGAGGATACCCACCCCCTAAACACGAAGAAAGTGAGTCAAACTTTGCAGAAGTTCACTGACCTTGTGTCAGTGATTGTTCCCTCAAACTAAACATCAAATGGTCTATCCAAGTCTGATGAATTCCATGAGGGAGGGACTCTCTACCCTAGACAGAAAAAAAAAACAAAAAAACCATTCCATAGATTCCACAGATCAAATCAGATCAGTCGCTCAGTCGTGTCCGACTCTTTGCGACACCATGAATCACAGCACACCAGGCCTCCCTGTCCATCACCAACTCCCGGAGTTCACTCAGACTCACGTCCATCGAGTCAGTGATGCCATCCAACCATCTCATCCTCTGTCATCCCCTTCTCCTCCTGCCCCCAATCCCTCCCAGCATCAGAGTCTTTTCCAATGAGTCAACTCTTCGCAGGAGGTGGCCAAAGTACTGGAGTTTCAGCTTTAGCATCATACCTTCCAAAGAAATACCAGGGCTGATCTCCTTCAGAATGGACTGGTTGGATCTCCTTGCAGTCCAAGGGACTCTCAAGAGTCTTCTACAACACCACAGATCAAAGGCATCAATTCTTCAGCGCTCAGCCTTCTTCACAGTCCAACTCTCACATCCATTCGTGACCACAGGAAAAACCATAGCCTACTAGACGAACCTTTGTTGGCAAAGTAATGTCTCTGCTTTTGAATATGCTATCTAGGTTGGTCATAACTTTCCTTCCAAGGAGTAAGCGTCTTTTAATTTCATGGCTGCAGTCATCATCTGTAGTGATGTTGGAGCCCAGAAAAATAAAGTCTGACACTGTTTCCACTGTTTCCCCATCTATTTCCCATGAAGTGATGGGACCGGATGCCATGATCTTCGTTTTCTGAATATTGAGCTTTAAGCCAACTTTTTCACTCTCCCTTTCACTTTCATCAAGAGGCTTTTTAGTTCCTCTTCACTTTCTGCCATAAGGGTGGTGTCATCTGCATATCTGAGGTTATTGATATTTCTCCCAGAAATCTTGATTCCAGCTTGTGTTTCTTCCAGTCCAGCGTTTCTCATGATGTACTCTGCATATAAGTTAAATAAGCAGGGTGACAATATACAGCCTTGACATACTCCTTTTCCTATTTGGAACCAGTCTGTTGTTCCATGTCCAGTTCTAACTGTTGCTTCCTGACCTGCATACAAATTTCTCAAGAGGCAGGTCAGGTGGTCTGGCATTCCCATCTCTTTCAGAATTTTCCACAATTTATTGTGATCCACACAGTCAAAGGCTTTGGCATAGTCAATAAAGCAGAAGTAGATGTATTTCTGGAACTCTCTTGCTTTTTCCATGATCCAGCGGATGTTGGCAATTTGATCTCTGGTTCCTCTGCCTTTTCTAAAACCAGCTTGAACATCTGGAAGTTCACGGTTCACATATTGCTGAAGCCTGGCTTGGAGAATTTTGAGCATTACTTTACTAGCATGTGAGATGAGTGCAATTGTGTGGTAGTTTGAGCATTCTTTGGCATTGCCTTTCATTGGGATTGGAATGAAAACTGCCCTTTTCCAGTCCTGTGGCCACTGCTGAGTTTTCCAAATTTGCTGGCATATTAAGTGCAGCACTTTCACAGCATCATCTTTCAGGATTTGGAATAGCTGCACTGGAATTCCATTCACTAGCTTTGTTTGTAGTGATGCTTTCTAAGGCCCACTTGACTTCACATTCCAGGATGTCTGGCTCTAGGTCAGTGATCACACCATCGTGATTATCTGGGTCCTGAAGATCTTTTTTGTACAGTTCTTCTGTGTATTCTTGCCATCTCTTCTTAATATCTTCTGCTTCTGTTATGTCCATACCATTTCTGTCCTTTATCGAGCCCATCTTTGCATGAAATGTTCCCTTGGTCTCTAGTTTT
This sequence comes from Bos indicus x Bos taurus, assembly GCF_003369695.1. Lineage (NCBI taxonomy): Eukaryota > Metazoa > Chordata > Mammalia > Artiodactyla > Bovidae > Bos > Bos indicus x Bos taurus. The sequence continues at coordinate 83,114,821 of NC_040082.1, forward strand.
CTTGAAGAGACCTCTAGTCTTTCCCATTCTGTTGTTTTCCTCTATTTCTTTGCATTGGTCACCGAAGAAGGCTTTCTTATCTCTTCTTGCTATTCTTTGGAACTCTGCATTCAGATGTTTATATCTTTCCTTTTCTCCTTTGCTTTTTACTTCTCTTCTTTTCACAGCTATTTGTAAGGCCTCCCCAGACAGCCATTTTGCTTTTTTGCATTTCTTTTCCATGGGGATGGTCTTGATCCCTGTCTCCTGTACAGTGTCACGAACCTCATTCCATAGTTCATCAGGCACTCTATCTATCAGATCTAGGCCCTTAAATCTATTTCTCACTTCCACTGTGTAATCATAAGGGATTTGATTTAGGTCATACCTGAATGGTCTAGTGGTTTTCCCTACTTTCTTCATTTTCAGTCTGAATTTGGCAATAAGGAGTTCATGATCTGAGCCACAGTCAGCTCCTGGTCTTGTTTTTGCTGACTGTATAGAGCTTCTCCATCTTTGGCTGCAAAGAATATAATCAATCTGATTTCAGTGTTGACCATCTGGTGATGTCCATGTATAGAGTCTTCTCTTGTGTTGTTGGAAGAGGGTGTTTGTTATGACCAGTGCATTTTCTTGGCAAAACTCTATTAGTTTTTTCCCTGCTTCATTCCGTATTCCAAGGCCAAATTTGCCTATTACTCCAGGTATTTCTTGACTCTTTACTTTTGCATTCCAGTCCCCTATAATGAAAAGGACATCCTTTTTGGGTGTTAGTTCTAAAAGGTCTTGTAGGTCTTCATAGAACCTTTCAACTTCAGCTTCTTCAGCGTTACTGGTTGGGGCATAGACTTGGATTACTGTGATAATGAATGGTTTGCCTTGGAATTGAACAGAGATCATTCTGTCGTTTTTGAGATTGCATCCAAGTACTGCATTTCAGACTCTTTTGTTGACCTGATGGCCACTCCATTTCTTCTGAGGGATTCCTGCCCGCAGTAGTAGATATAATGGTCATCTGAGTTAAATTCACCCATTCCAGTCCATTTCAGTTCACTGATTCCTAGAATGTCGACATTCACTCTTGCCATCTCTTGTTTGACCACTTCCAATTTGCCTTGATTCATGGACCTGACATTCCAGGTTCCTATGCAATATTGCTCTTTACAGCATCAGACCTTGCTTCTATCACCAGTCATATCCACAGCTGGGTATTTTTTTTTTTTTTTGCTTTGGCTCCATCCCTGCATTCTTTCTGGAGTTATTTCTCCACTGATCTCCAGTAGCATATTGGGCACCTAATGACCTGGGGAGTTCCACTTTCAGTATCCTATCTTTTTGCCTTTTCATACTGTTCATGGGGTTCTCAAGGCAAGAATACTGAAGTGGTTTGCCATTCCCTTCTCCAGTGGACCACATTCTATCAGATCTCTCCACTATGACTCACCCATCTTGGGTTGCCCCCCGGGCATGGCTTAGTTTCATTGAGTTAGACAAGTATGTGGTCCTAGTGTGATTAGATTGACTAGTTTTCTGTGAGTATGGTTTCAGTGTGTTTGCCCTCTGATGCCCTCTTGCAACACCTACCATCTTACTTGGGTTTCTCTTACCTTGGGCGTGGGGTATCTCTTCACGGCTGCTCCAGCAAAGTGCAGCCATTGCTCCTTTCCTTGGACGAGAGTTATCTCCTCACCGCCGCCCTTCCTGACCTTCAACGTGGGATAGCTCCTCTAGGCCAACTAGTTATCTATCATGTTTTGCTTTGTCTTTGGCCACACGACTTGTGGGATCTCACTTCCCCCTCCAGGGACTGAGCTTGGGCCCTTGGGCCTTGCTGCAGAGTCCTACCCACTGGACCAACCAGGGAATTTCCATTTCTATTGTTTTCTTCACCCAAGTATTTTTCCTAGATCTTTTTGTACCAAAAGTTAGTTTCAACTCATCTTTATTCAACTCTCTGAAATCTTCCAATATTTTTTATGCTTGAATGGTTCTAAATTATACACTCTGGTGTAAAATAAATTTAGACTTAGCATGTACTTTATCTGGCTTTAAGTCACATTGGTATGTATGCCATCTTCCCAAATGATGTATTATCTCAAGGCTAACACTAGGATCTTCGCAGGACATTTTTGTGCCTCTGTTCCCCTGTCAATCTACACTGCAGTAGGTGTCCAATAACTGTGGGCCTTGCTATGATTCCCTTGCAACTAAAGATCTGTCTAGTCAAAGCTATGGTTTTTCCAGTAGTCACATATGGATATGAGAGTTATACCATAAAGAAGGTTGAGTGCCGAAGAATTGATACCTTCAAATTGTGGTGCTGGAAAAGACTCTTGAGAGTCCCTTGGACTGCAACGAGATCAAACCAACCCATCCTAAAGCAAGTCAACCCTGAATACTCATTGGAAGGACTGATGCTGAAGCTGAAGCTCCAATACTTTGGCCACCTGATGCAAAGAGCCATCTCATTGCAAAAGACACTGATGCTGGGAAAGACTGAGGGCAGGAGCAAAGGGTGAAAAAGGATGAAATGATTGGATGGCCTCACTGACTCAATGGACATGAGTTTGAGCAAACTCCAGGAGATAGTAAAGGACAGGGAAGTCTGGCATGCTGAAGTCCATGGGGTCACAAAGAGTGGGACACGACTTAGCAACTAAACGACAAGGCAGAGGCTGCGTACACTGTCCAGAGTGTGGGCTGTGACCTCCAAGGACTGGGTTTCAACACCAGCTCTGCCATGATTAACAGACAATCTTAGTGTTCTCCCTGACTTCGTTTCCTCTTCTGAAGAATAAAGTAATAATAATACCTATCACACAGAGTTGTTTAGAGGATTTAATGATGCAATGTATATCACACACAGAAAAGTATGCAGACACAAATATAGACCATTTTTAACATTTCCATGAAACCAAGTTATAAATCAGGCCATTCTAAAGGGAATCATGTTTTCTCACACTATTTTACAGAAGTGCTACACACCTGTATAGCTTTCTTGGGTTGGGTGTAAGAGATTGTGTTTATTTGTTCATTTGTACAAAGATTGGCATCAAATGACTAATGGCTAGGCCAGAAAAATTCCACTGAAACAAAAATTAACTACAAAGATGTAAACCTTTGTAATTAATCAAAATAGTAATGTGACTGAAGTTCCATATAAATACACCAACAAAACCTCTAGTTCTGGAGGTAAGTAAAACTCCATATAAGAAATCTTGTCACCAACACTCACTTTCAGTAGATGGCAATGCCCATATATACCAGGATATAAAATATTAAAAGACCCATATGAAGGAAAAGACTATAGTTGTACATGCCTTCATTTAACAGTACTCTCCAGAGGGGGAAAAAATACTCATGTATTTTATATAGAGTATACCAGACAGGTAAGGAAGGCTTATCCTTTTGACAAAGACCCTAAGGAATTATCATTTGCAAGGTATATTACGTTGAAAATCTGGATACTAACTCTTTCTGGTTTGCAAGATACAATGTTGAGGTTTTCATCTTCTGAAACCTCCTATGAAAGTCACTGCTCAGAGACAAGCAAGGGCTCTTTAGTCAGGTAACTACATGTGTGTTGATTTAAAATCCTTCCAAAGATAACCCTCTCTGCTGTGAAGAGGCCTTCTTAGCACTGCACAATTCATTCATCATCCTTAGCTTCTGTTGAAAAAAATTTAGCTGTTCACCTCTCTCTAAAGATCAAACCCACTGTGTTCAAGACAAATTGCTTCCTTCTTAGAACTTTAAAAATATATATTTACTTCTAAGTCCTAATGAAGATATATGACTTCAAAAGCTATAAAATAGAAGTCCCAGATACAGCATGAATCCCAAGAAAGGTCAGCTAGGTTGTAGACATAAGAGGTTTCTGCTGCCTTGAATCAATCCCTCAAAGTGTTCCTCCAAGCTCTCTGCAGTCTGTGCTAACCAGCAGCCTTGGGGGGTCAAGGAAGGGCCATCTGTTGGAAATGACTTTCACCTCTGAGACAGCAACCGAACAATGAGATGATTTTTTTTTTTTTTTTCCCTGCAAAGGAGGATGCTTCTACACTCCTTTCATTCAATATGTTCAGAGGGGAAGACCAAAATGGCAGCAGAAAATGCTTTCAACAAAAGATGCAATAACAATTCCCTTTACTCAAGCCCTTAGAAGGGAAGTGGCTAAGAGTTTTCTACCAGACAAGGAAATACTCTGAGACATCAAGGTCCAGAAGAGTTCAAATCTCCTGCACTCAATCAGGTACAAAGGCAACACTTCTTTGGAAGACTTATACCAGCTCCCTCTTTTCTCCCTGAACCTTAGTGAACACATCTCAGTCAGAGATCCTCACAGCACCTTTATGGAAAAGTGAGGGGGACATGAAGGGTAATCCCGAGCAATTTTCAAAAGGCCATTCAGCAAGACAGTGGCAGATAAGGAAACATCTTCCCGATTCTGATAACTACATTTCATTTTCTCTTAACACAAATATTGATCCCGGAGGCCTAACCGTTAGATTACCACAGTAATACAAATTGCTCTTTTCAAGAAACCCAGTTGAAAATGTTACATGGAAAAGTAAATTACCATCTCAACAAGAATCTTTATTGTCTTCAGCACATTCCAGGCCTGAGTAACCTCTACTGACTCTGGGAAGTACAGATTTAGGTCGAGTGGTTTTCAAACCAGACTCTGTGATGCCTCTTTAGAGAGCTCTGGGGGAGTAAGAAGAGCCAGATGGGACTCTGCCTTTCAACCCCAAGTTCAGCCAGAAAAGCTCCAAGTGCATCTGCTCAAAGACATTCATGGTTTTTAAATATTTTCAACAATCTAAGATAATTATATTCCTTTAAAAATGAAGGAGGACTTCCGTGGCATTCCAATGGTTAAGACTCTAAGCTCCCACTGTAGGGGGCGCAGGTTTGAGTCCTGGTCCTGGTCGGGGGAAGATCCCACATGCCAAGTGGCACAGTAAAAGAAAAAAGAAGAAGAAGAAGGAAAAGAAGCAAAAAGAAGTTAAATAACTAGAGAGAAGCATGGGTGAAAGAATGAGTGGTAGAAATCAGTATGTAAAGCAAGCAATCAATGCTTGGGGTTTAAAGAAGAAAAGAAGGTGAGCTTGGATGGTGCTAGGACCCAGGAAGATGAGCACTTTCAAGAGGTGATCCTCATAAGGGCATAGTACAAACCCAAGAGGGACTTAGCTGATTGACTTAACATTGGTCCTCTTCCTTTGAACCTCATTTTCTTAAAATAGGTGAAATAGCAAACAGTACCATGACTGTTGACCTCCTTCATCATAAATACATTTACCTTCCTACAAATTAACCTAAGTGATTCTTTTCCTTTTCTTCTCTTTCAGTTCTAAACTTCTCCTTTCCTGGGCTACCTCTTCAAATCCCAACCCTTCCATGAGGTTTTATTCTGAACTAGTAAAACCAGTTTGGTCCCACACAATTGCATGTACATTATATATATAATATGGGCTTCCCTAGTGGTTCAGACAGTAAAGCATCTGTCTGCAATGCAGGAGACCCAGGTTTGATCCCTGGGTTGGGAAGATCCCCTGGAGAAGGAAATGGCAGCCCATTCCAGTATTCTTGCCTGGAAAATCCCATGGATCGTGGAGCCTGGTAGGCTACCGTCCATGGGGTCGCAAAGAGTCGGACACAACTGAGCGACTTCACTTTCACTTATATTATCCAAAAGCATCAATTCAGTCTTGCATCTGTGGCCAATTCTGTCTCATGGAAAATGTCTGGAAAGAATATTTACAAGAATACAAGAGATCATTTTAAACTATGTGTTCCCTCCATACACTGGTACAGTGGAATCAGATGATATGAGGATTATAGAGCTAGAGGGTCCTTAAGAGACCATTCTAAACCACCAACCCCATCTTCAAAGAGCAACATCCTACACTCCTGACAGTAAGAAACAGTTTAAAACGCATCCAGAGAAACTTTAACACACATTTTAAATAAAATTGTTCCCCTGCCTTCTCTTCTCAGTTTCCATTTCTATATTCTGTCCTCATGATTTCTATTTTTTATTTCTATTTGTTATCTTTTGACCCTTCTTTATACTCTTCTTGGTTTTGCATATCCCTCTCTCATCTTGAAATGTCAAACCATCTACTAGATTTCAACAAAAAACAACATTTTTCTGAGCTTCTACATACTAAATTCTTAACTGGGCCTCTGAATTGCTTTTTCCCAAATTACTTGACGCCTACTAGCAAGTAAACAGTATTGTTAACATCTTAGTGTACTCTTTCACTCATTTTTCTTTTCTTTTTGACTGTGCCTTTCGGCATGTGGAACTTTCTCAATCAGGGCTTGAACACACACCTCCTGCAGTGGAAGTGCAGATTCTTAACCACTGGGCCACTAGGGAAGTCCCTCACTAATTTTTCTATGTGGATAGAAGGATAGAAGGATAGATAGGTTCAGAATCTTACTGACTACATTTTTAAAACTTTTTTATTCAACAATATCTTTCGGACATCTTTCTATATCATTAAGCTAGATCAACACTGTTGTTGCCATACTTTTCTAGTATTTCACCATCTGTATGCAATAACATTTAAATCAAGGATGAATTCTGCCTTCCAAGAAGTTGTTCTCCCCTCTTTAACTCACTATCCTTATAATTGCTGATCTTATCTTCCTAAAATACAGGAAAGACCATGCTTCTCCCCTTTTTATAATCCTTCTACTGCTCTTTGCTCTACTGCTCGAAACTCCTTCCAGGGCATACAAGCTCTTCTCAAACCTGGCTCTAGCCTAGGTTTCCTGCTCCATTCCCAGCCTCCCATTTCTCACAGCCCCTAACATAACAAACATCATTTCCTGATCACTGCATGGAAATCCAAGCTTCTGTGCTTTTCCTGCTACCTAGAATGTCCTTCCCCACTTTTTCTACCTGGTAAATTCCCACTCCTCTTAAGATCCTCCTTTATAGCCTCCATGTCACCTCACCTAGAGCCAGACATCCTGGAATCTGAAGTCAAGTGGGCCTTAGGAAGCATCACTACAAACAAAGCTAGTGGAGGTGATGGAATTCCAGTTGAGCTATTTCAAATCCTGAAAGATGATGCTGTGAAAGTGCTGCACTCAATATGTCAGCAAATTTGGAAAACTCAGCAGTGGCCACAGGACTGGAAAAGGTCAGTTTTCATTCCAATCCCAAAGGAAGGCAATGCCAAAGAATGCTCAAACTACTGCACAATTGCACTTATCTCACAGGCTAGAAAAGTAATGCTCAAAATTCTCCAAGCCAGGCTTCAGCAATATGTGAACCGTGAACTTCCTGATGTTCAAGCTGGTTTTAGAAAAGGCAGAGGAACCAGAGATCAAATTGCCAACATCCGCTGGATCATGGAAAAAGCAAGAGAGTTCCAGAAAAGCATCTCTTTCTGCTTTATTGACTATGCCAAAGCCTTTGACTGTGTGGATCACAATAAACTGTGGAAAATTCTTCAAGAGATGGGAATACCAGACCACCTGACCTGCCTCTTGAGAAATCTGTATGCAGGTCAGGAAGCAACAGTTAGAACTGGACATGGAACAACAGACTGGTTCCAAATTGGGAAAGGAGTACATCAAGGCTGTATATCGTCACCCTGCTTATTTAACTTATATGCAGAGTACATCCTGTGATATTCTGGGCTGGATGAAGCACAAGCTGGAATCAAGATTGCTGGGAGAAATATCAATAACCTCAGATATGCAGATGACACCACTCTTGTGGCAGAAAAATAAAGTCAGCCACTGTTTCCACTGTTTCTCCATCTATTTGCCATGAAGTGATGGGACTAAGATGCCATGATCTCAGTTTTCTGAATGTTAAGTTTTAAGTCAACATATTCAATCTCCTCTGAATCCCAAGGGGGAATTGTATTTCCACCCATCACAGTTGTATCCCTGATACGACAGCAATTGAAACTGCTAACCTCTTTTTCATTCTCCAGTTTCAACTCGAAGGTAACACCTCAGATATGCAGGGAATAGTCCTAAGGATAGTGTCGTTGATATTATTTCAACCCTTCCGACTGGTAGGAGAGAATGGTGAGTTCAGGCACTATGTCCAACATTCTATTACTACCCACAAACATCCTGGAAGAGGCACCCGCTGTGGGAGAAGTCAGTACTGTTCTAGGAAACAACACAAGCCTGACAACAGCGTCTAAATAACATTTAGATGTGAGTTTTGGCAAATGTGAGGTATTTTATTAGTTTTATCATTATACATGACTTCCTTTTTCCTTTCCTTTCCAAGAAAGAATATACAGCTCTCAGAACAGAATCAACCAAGAAATATCAAATGCCGTAGTTTTAGATTATGTTTTCGGGGTGGGTGGCAGCGGGGAGAGAAGCTGTCTAGATATCGTTGGCTTCAGTGATATCAGTGTTCTGTTCTCAGTTTCTTCTTAGATTCTAGATTTAGTGGAGCATGGTGATTTTTTTTTTTTTCAGTAAAATAAGAGTCCTACAGCACTGCAATACTAAACATGTTTTTGTTTGTTTGTTTGTTTGCTTTATATTGTTTTCATTGCTTCTGATTGCCACTGATTTATTGGATGTTTGCCCTCTTAAGTGTGGTTTACATGGAAACCAAAACCCAATAAAATCAAAATCAGCACTGCAATAAAGCGGGTCTGAAAAAATAAATACATCGTACCAACTTAATGATACTCAATCTCAGGTTTCCCTTGAGAGTCAGTGAGAACCGTTTTTCCTTTATTGTTCTATTTTTTAAAAACCTGTAACAAAGAAACAGCAAAGTGCAAAAATCTTAAGTGCACAACTCAATAAATTTCCACAAGCCAAGCCCATCAATATAACCAGTACCTAGTGCGGCACCACAAAAACCCACTATGTAACCCCTCTTCTGGTCGAATTACAGATGAACTTAGCCTGTTTTCGAATTTTACATAAATGGATTCACACAGTGCCCATTCTTTTGTGTCTGGTTTCTTTCACTCCAAGTTATCCTGGTGAGATCCGTCTTTGTTTTTACGTATGGAAACAGTGTGTTCATTGTCACTGCTGTATAGAATAACCCCCTTTTCATTATTGTTTCAGAAGCATCTAAACAAACAAGTGTTCTGAGGAAATCACAGGGATCCCAGTGTTAAAATATAAAAGCTGCAGTCAAAAGAGGAAACAGTGACTGAGATGACCTTTAGAAGCAGCTTCAAGTCAATTGTCAAGAAGCAGCTGTCTGAAGAAAGAAGTGGAATAGTAAAAAGCAGTCTGTGAGATAAGCCAGAAGAGCAAGCTTGGGAAGAAATGCCCAGAACTGAGCCAGGGATCTTGGTTCAAAATAAAATAAAATGTGGCCTTCTGAAAGGTTTGGTTTAGGTTGTCTCTGCCTCATGTCTTCAGCAAAATCTTTCTCTGTCGGTGGAGTTCTGCCTCCAAAGCCCAGTGGTTAGGAAGGCAGGATCTCCATAAAGGACCGCATTACTACATCTTTTCCACACATTGTATAATATTTGACCAAACAATTCCTTGCATAAAAAGACATCTGCATTCTATTTCTGCCTCTTTTAAACACAAGTTATCAAAAACTTCTTTGTAAGTCTTAGATATTACCATTATGGCGAACTACTGCTTTATAAAAGCTTATAAATTACTAAAGCATTATTGCCAGCTAATTCTGATATTTAAGATAATTAAATTTTTACTAGTGCTTCTTTAAACTATCTTCATTTAAAACATTTTTATTCTACTATGAAGATGTTTATTAGAGTGATTATCAAAATGTTCCCATAAATATTGATGCCATATTATGAAAACAAAATATCCCTTTCTTCTTCCCTAAAAAAATTCACACATAAAAACCTTTTGCTAATTTAAAAAATAATTCATTTGAAATATTTCATTTGCTATCATTTTAAACAGATAGTAATTGATTCCAGTGGTCCAGGAACTATTTATTCTGAGAATCTAAGCTTTCCCCTGCATCTTTCTCCTTACACAAGTTTACCTAAACCTGTCACATATTTCAAGGGTTCTGGCTTTAAATAGTTATCAGGAATGAGAATAGACAGACTGAAATATTTACCTGGGTAGTAGTAGAAGAGAGTAGAAATGATTGTCAGCACATGAGTAATATGAATTCTTGCTTTAAAACAAAATCCACAAGTAAGAGCACACAGCACCCAAAATTCATTTCATTGGCTACTAAAATATACTAGAGTAAATTAAAAATGGTCATAAATTAATCTAGCTCCTTCCTTCAAAAGATAGAATCTCTTTCCTCACAATGACAGACTGAGTCAACTTGTGACTGATCTGACCCATAGGCAGAAGTGACACCGTGTGACTCTGAGCTCAGATCTTAAAGAGGCCTTGAAACTTTGCTCTCACCTCCTGGACTTGCTGCTTTCACAAGAGAAAGCTTGTAAAGGAGGATGTCCTGTGGAGTAAAGACAAGTCCTCTCAGCTGAAGTCCTTGACTGTGATGGGGAAACCATGGGTGACGAGTGAAATCCATTTCTCCTGCCTTCACTAATCAAGGTCATTTTAAGATGTCTGTCAGCGGGGGAAGGAGAGGGTGGGATGAACAGAGAAAGTAGCATTGACATTTATACACTATCATGCGTAAAATAGATAGCCAGTGGGAAGTTGCTATATAACACAGGGAGCCCAGCCTAGTTAGTGCTCTGTAATAACCTAGAGGGGTAGGGTGAGGGGGGAGGGGAGAGAGACTCAAGAAGGAGGGAATATAGGTATAATTATGGCTGATTCATGGTGTTGTACAGCAGAAACAAATACACTGTAAAGCAATTTTCCTACAACTAAAAAACAAATTTAAAAAAACATTTGCATGTCCTTCAAGTAACATAACCTAAGCAAAAAGTTGTTTGCTCAAGTTATTGTCCAAGAAAGTGGAATCAGCTGTGTCTATTTCAGCTGAGTTGGTTAAGACAGGACAGAACCTCCGACCCTCCAACTCAGCATGCTCAGAGTCATCTCAGTGCCATTTGCACATGCAGAGGACTGGAGCTGAGTTATGCCTGTGCAGAACATGATCACACTTTTTTCCCTTCACCTTTCCCCACAGTCCCACACCCTCCATGCCTCAGATCCAGCCCATGAATATACCACTTTACCCCTGAATATCCCAGCCCCTTCCCCTGAGGAGGCATATTTAAGATTTGTTTGGTCTCCTTAGTTGACTGCCTTTGAATAAACCCACTTTTTGCTGCAAATCTGTCTTAGCATTTTTGTGTGCTGTGTGTCAGGCAAAACAAACCTCGTTTGGTAACAATAATTAATAGACGTGTCAACTCACCTGGCCTAAGAGATGCTCAGAAAGCTGGTAAAACATTATTTTGAGTGCGTCTGTAAGGGCAGTTCTGGAAGAGATTAGCATTTGAGTCAATAGACTGAGTTAAGAGAATCTGAGCTAACCAATGCAGGTGGGCATCATCCAATCCGTTGGAACATACAGGCAAATAAAGGGTGAATTCTTTCTGTTTTTAAACTGGGACATCCACCTTCTCCTGTCCTCAGTCCTCAGAGCTCCATATTCTCACCCTTTAGGCTTGCCTGGTTCTTCAGCCTGCAGATGGCAAATTGTGGGACTTCTCAGCCTCCATAACAGTGTAAGACAATTCCTATAATAAATCTGCTCTACTATGCTTATATGTGGGCTTCCCAGGCGGCACAATGGTAAAGAATCCCCTGCCAATGCAGGAGATGCAAGAGACACAGATTCAATCCCTGGGCTGGGAAGATCCCAGGAGTAGGAAATGGCAACCCATTCCAGTATGTTTGCCTGGAAAATCCCATGGGTGGAGGAGCCTGGTAGGCTGCAGTCCATGGGGTCGCTAGGAGTTGGACATGACTCAGCGACTTCACTTGTACTTTTCACTTTTATGCACTGGAGAAGGCAATGGCACCCCACTCCAGTACTCTTGCCTGGAAAATCCCATGGGTGGAGGAGCCTGGTAGGCTGCAGTCCATGGGGTCTCGAAGAGTCGGACACGACTGAGCGACTTCACTTTCACTTTTCAGTTTCATGCATTGGAGAAGGAAATGGCAACCCACTCCAGTGTTCTTGCCTGGAGAATCCCAGGGACGGGGGAGCCTGGTGGGCTGCCATCTAAGGGGTCGCACAGAATCGGACACAACTGAAGCGACTTAGCAGCAGCAGCAGCAGGGATTGCATTGAATCTATAGATTGCTTTGGGTAGTATATTCATTTTCCCTATATTGATTCTTCTGATCCAAGAACATGGTATATTTTTTCATCTATTTGTGTCATGTTTGATTTCTTTCATCAGTGTTTTATAGTTTTCTACATATAGGTCTTTTGTTTCTTTAGGTAAATTTATTCCTAAGTATTTTATTCTTTTCATTGCAATGGTGAATGGGATTGTTTCCTTAATTTCTCTTTCTGTTTTCTTATTGTTAGTGTATAGGAATGCAAGGGATTTCCATGTATTAATTTTATATTTTGCAAATTTACTATATTCATTGATTAGTTATTTTCTGGTGGTGTCTTTAGGGTTTTCTATGTAGAGGATCATGTCATCTGCCAACAGTGAGAGTTTTACTTCTTTTCCAATCTGGATTCCTTCTTTTTCTTCTCTGATTGCTGTAAGCCACCAAATTTGACGAAGTTTCATTTCACAGCAAGAGATACCTTGGACAGGCACCCAGAGCCCATTTTATTATGTAACATAACAACTGAGTAAGGAAAACTGGCTGATGTATTTGGAATTTTACTATCATATCTCCAACTTTAAATTTCTACAGCACTTTGCTGCCAAATTTAGGCCCAATGTATTTCTAATCAGGACAATTCTAGTTGTCCTGACATCTGTGCCTGCTCCCATTTACTTCCTATACCAGTCTAATCTTCAAGTCACCACCAAACTATCTTGGATCGTAATTAAAATTCTCCCTGCTATTATTCTTCCATTTAAACATTTCTGTCTATGGGATAAAATTCTGAGCCTCCCTTTCAAAACATTTATTCCACCAACTAGGGAAAGGGAAAGTGAAGTCGCTCAGTTGTGTCCAAATCTTTGCGACCCCATGGAATGTACCCTACCAGGCTCCTCCTTCCATGGGATTTTCCCTGCAAAGGTACTGGAGTGGGTTACCATTTCCTTCTCCAGAGTGTCTTCCTGGCACAGGGATCGAACCCAGGTCTACCTGCATCCACCAACTAGGGTTGCTCCCAAAGGTAGGCACATACCATGGCCTAGAAAGTTCCTCACAACCTCTGTAACACCAAAGGAAACACTGGGGCATTAGGTGAAGACTTAACAGGAGACTATGTCACCTTCAAGTTAGTGGAAACCTGCATGGACCTGCCCAGTATAACCACAAGTGAAATCACAGGGCAGCCAACAAAATGTGAATCAACTAGCCATTGTTGCTGCTGTTCCATGTCTAAGGTCATATCTGAAGATCCGTTTCCTTGAAGATCCTTATATCAAAGTTCTCCTGGAAAAGTCCAGGAGCTCCCAAGGTGGTTGTACAAACCATGGGTTCCCATGAGTCAGTAATGGGATAACTGATATCATGCATTCCTTGATCCAGTACAGAGAAGAACTCAAACATCACTTCTTGCAAAAATGGATATGCTGAAATTACCCAAGAGGCAGCAAAAGCAAAAATAAACAGGACCTAATTAACCTTAAAAACTTGGGCATAGCAAAGGAAACTACTGACAAAATGAAAAGACAGCCTTCTGAATGGAGAAATACTTGCAAGTAACATGATCAATAAGGGGTTAATATTCAAAATATATAAGCAGCTGATACAATTCAATATTAATAAACAACCCAATTTAAAAATAGGTAGAATATCTGAATAGACATTTTTCTGAAAAAGATATACAGATGATGACCAACAGCTACATGAAAATATGCTCAACATTGTTCATCATCAGAGAAATGCAAATCAAAACCAGTATGAAAAACTGCCTCATACTTATCAGAATGACTATCATCAAAGAGATTATAAATAGCAAATGTTAGAGAATATGTGTAGAAAAGGGAACATTCCTACACTGTTGGTGGGAATGTAAATTGGTGCAGCCTCTGTGGAAAACAATGTGGAGTTTCCTCAGAAAACTAAAAATAGAACTACCATGTGATCAAGCAATTTCACTCCTGGGTGTATATTTGAAGAAAACAAAAACACTTACTCAAAGAGCTGCACTCCAATGTTCGTAGCAGCATTATTTATATTTGCAACAATACAGATGCATCCTAAATGTCCATCAGCAGACAAATGGATAAAGAAGATGTGGTATATCTTCAAGATATATGGACAGGAGATTAAGAGGCACAAACTATATATAAAATAAGCTATAAGGATATATTGTACAGCACAGGGAATATAGCCAATATTTCATAATAACTAAACATGGAGAAATGCAAAAAAGCAAAATGGCTGTCTGAGGAGGCCTTACAAATAGCTGTGAAAAGAAGAGAAGCGAAAAGCAAATGTGAAAAGGAAAGATATAAGCATCTGAATGCAGAGTTCCAAAGAATAGCAAGAAGAGATAAGAAAGCCTTCCTCAGCGATCAATGCAAAGAAACAGAGGAAAACAACAGAATGGGAAAGACTAGAGATCTCTTCAAGAAAATTAGAGATACCAAGAGAACACTTCATGCAAAGATGGGCTCAATAAAGGACAGAAATGGTATAGACATAACAGAAGCGGAAGAAGAAGAGTAGGCAAGAATACACAGAAGAACTGTACAAAAAAGATCTTCATGACCAAGATAATCACGAAGGTATGATCACTCACCTAGAGCCAGACATCCTGGAATGTGAAGTCAAGTGGGCCTTAGAAAGCATCACTACGAACAAAGCTGTGGAGGTGATGGAATTACAGTTGAGCTATTTCAAATCCTAAAAGATGATGCTGTGAAAGTGCTGCACTCAATATGTCAGCAAATTTGGAAAACTCAGCAGTGGCCACAGGACTGGAAAAGGGCAGTTTTCATTCCAATCCCAAAGGAAGGCAATGCCAAAGAATGCTCAAACTACTGCACAATTGCACTTATCTCACAGGCTAGTAAAGTAATGCTCAAAATTCTCCAAGCCCGGCTTCAGCAATACGTGAACCATGAACTTCCAGATGATCAAGCTGGATTTAGAAAAGGCAAAGGAACCGGAGATCAAATTGCCAACATCCGCTGGGCCATGGAAAAAGCAAGAGAGTTCCAGAAAAACATCTATTTCTGCTTTATTGACTATGCCAAAGACTTTGACTGTGTGGATCACAATAAACTGTGGAAAATTCTGAAAGAGATGGGAATACCAGACCACCTGACCTGCCTCTTGAGAAACCTATATGCAGGTCAGGAAGCAACAGTTAGAACTGGACATGGAACAACAGACTGGTTCCAAATAGGAAAAGGAGTATGTCAAGGCTGTATATTGTCACCCTACTTATTTAACTTCTATGCAGAGTACATCATGAGAAACGCTGGGCTGGAAGAAGCACAAGCTAGAATCAAGATTGCTAGGGAGAAATATCAATAACCTCAGATATGCAGATGACACCACCCTTTTGGCAGCAAGTGAAGAGGAACTCAAAAGTCTCTTGATGAAAATGAAAAAGGAGAGTGAAAAAGTTGGCTTAAAGCTCAATATTCAGAAAACAAAGATCATGGCATCTGGTCCCATCACTTCATGGGATATAGATAGGGAACAGTGGAAACAGTGTCAGACTTATTTTGGGGGGCTCCAAAATCACTGCAGATGGTGACTGCAGCCATGAAATTAAAAGACACTTACTCCTTGGAAGAAAAGTTATGACCAACCTAGATAGCATATTGAAAAGCAGAGACATTACATTGCCAACAAAGGTCCGTCTAGTCAAGGCTATGGTTTTTCCAGTGGTCATGTATGGATGTGAGAGTTGGACTGTGAAGAAAGCTGAGCGCCGAAGAATTGATGCTTTTGAACTGTGGTGTTGGAGAAGACTCTTGAGAGTCCTTTGGACTACAAGGAGATCCAACCAGTCCGTTCTAAAAGGAGATCAGCCCTGGGTGTTCTTTGGAGGGAATGATGCTAAAGCTGAAACTCCAGTTACTTTGGCCATTTCATGCAAAGAGTTGACTCATTGGAAAAGACTCTGACACTGGGAGGGATTGGGGGCAGGAGGAAAAGGGGACGACAGAGGATGAGATGGCTGGATGGCGTCACTGACTCAATGGACGTGAATCTGAGTGAACTCTGAGAGATGGTGATGGACAGGGAGGCCTGGCATGCTGTGATTCATGGGGTTGCAAAGAGTCGGACACAACTGAGCAACTGAACTGAACTGAAACATGGAGTATAATCTATAAAAATTTTGAATCACTATGTTGTACACCTGGAACTAATATATAATATTGTGAATCAACTATTCTTCATAAGATAAAATTTTTAAAAAACACAAATTTAATTATATTCCAAAACTAATTGTTCAGTACTTTTAAAGGGTCAAATCAAGTTTATTGAAAGGCAAAAACTAAGGGGTGTCACAGACTGGAGGCTAAGGAGACATTAATTAAACAAAATATGAGAATCTGGAGTGAATTGCAGACCAAGAAAAGAGCACTAGGGGAAAAATTAGAAAATTTACAGTCTGTGTGTAAGGTAATAGTATCAATGCTAATTTGCTGATTTTGATAATTGTGGTGTGGTTTCACAATGTATTATCACTTAAGGAAACTGGATGAAAGGTTATGAAAATTCTTGGTATGTTTGAAATATTTTGTAAATTTGAGATGACTTAAACCTTCAAAATAAAAGGGTGAAAAGTTTTAAGTATTAAAATCAATAGGATAGAAGACGATGGAAAATTTAAGAGGAACCTTGAAAATAGATGACAAATGTCTTGTGTCCTATTTCATTGGCTATTGGCTGACCAGAGCAATGATTGGCCACACTGGTTTGGGGCCACCCTACACCACTCCTCATACACATACAACTTCTCAACTCTGTTTTGATTTGAATGTGTCACAAAATCCTCAGAATTTCAAAATAGCATTTCTCAAAATTCAATTTGATCCTATTGTATAAAATATCCTCTATAAATACTTCTTACAAGGGGTGAAGGAAAGGAGAGGGAAAGTCATACAAATGAGAGGCTATAAGCAGAATCACCTGTGTAACTTGTTTTTTCAAAACTCTCATGCCTAAGCCCTATGTCAAACCCGCCCCTGGTAGCTCAGCCCTAAATAATCTGCCTGCAATAAAGAAGATCCAGTTCAATCCCTGGGTGGGGAAGATCCTCTGGAGGAGGGCATGGCAACCCACTCCAGTATTCTTGCCTGGAAAATTCCATGAAAAGAGAAGCCAGGCAGACTATAGTCCATGATGTCCCAAAAAGTCGGACACAATTGAAGGGACTGAACACACAGGATTCTGAGACATACCAGGAAAGTCTACTACTGCTACTGCTGCTAAGTCGCTTCAGTCGTGTCCGACTCTGTGCCATCCCACAGACCGCAGCCCATCAGGCTCCCCTGTCCCTGGGATTCTCCAGGCAAGAACACTGGAGTGGGTTGCCATTTCCTTCTCCAATGCATGAAAGTGAAAAATGAAAGTGAAGTCGCTCAGTCGTGTCCGACTCTTTGCGACCTCATGGACTGCAGCCTACCAGGCTCCTCTGTCCGTGGGATTTTCCAGGCAAGAGTACTGGAGTGGGGTGCCATTGCCTTCTCCGGCCAGGAAAGTCTGAGAACTGTTAATACCATCCACAAAAATGACTGGTCTCTGAAACAGGATGTGTTAACCACTAGATGGTGCCAGGATTCTGAAGATGGAATTTTCATGTACATTTCCCTTTGAGTAAACAGTATATTCATTTTCCCTTTTATCTCTCTCCTCCAGGTCTCTCCACCTTTTAGAAAAGGAGCATAACACACCAAAACAACTCAGCATCTTTCTCCTTGAACTTATTTCAGTTATCTTAGTCTTTCTCTGAGTGGGGCTTAAGGAAGGCTGTTTTAGGGCTTGTTTTTCCCTTAGCATCTTCCTTTCTGAGTGGAAATATTTGGAGGAGAGCTATGACCTCAACATTTTGGTGTGGTAAGAGTAAGTTTGAGATGTTTATTTAATATGGGAAAAGTTAGGGGGAGATTATAAGATTTGATGGTCATCAGCATGTAAATAGAATTAAATTCTGCTGCTGCTGCTAAGTCACTTCAGTCGTGTCCGACTCTGTGCGACCCCATAGATGGCAGCCCACCAGGCTCCCCCATCCCTGCGATTCTCCAGGCAAGAACACTGGTGCTTGATACTCTCTCAATAAGACTGTAGTGGTTATTTCTAATATGATGTAGTTAAGGTGAGAATAATAATACTCTATATGGTTATTGCAAGGAATAAATGAATACATAAAATATCTAAATGTCAGACAGAGTAGACTATCAACAAGACATTACTTTTTTCCCCTATTTCATTCCTTGGTAAAAGTGGATTCTGCAGTACATTCCAATAGAATTAAAATATTTCCATTAGCTCAGATGTCTTTACAACTGAAGGAAATCTTAAGAATCATCTGTCTCCACATCTTCAAAATGAGGTTTTTGTAAGGTGTTCACAAGTGTCCAGGATCTCTGTCAAGCCTGAGTTATTAAAGTTCAACAGATTTCTTACAACAAGGACCTACTGTATAGCATAGGGCACTATAGTCAATATCTCATAACCTATAGTAAAAAAGAATCCAGAAAAGATATATATTAATATTTAAGTTACTATTTGCTAAAGCTTTGACCCATAACACAAAGTTTCTAAATCAGTAGAAAGTATCTTTTACCAGTGATCAAAAGAACATTCAACTAACTTTTTTAAAGCAATAGCTAATATTTTCCCCTAACTGTAAGATTACACCATGGAGAAAAAGAATAGTGCATCACAGAGCGCACTTTCTCACCAACATTTTGCAGAGAAGACTGGAGCACAAGGACATCAAACCCTTGGCATGGACTTCCCCGGTGGCACAGTGGTTAAGAACCCACCTGCCAATGCAGAGAACACAGTTTCCATCCCAGGTCTGGGAAGACCACACATGCCTCGGAGCAGCTAAGCCTGTGGGACATAACTATTGAGCCCACACTCTAAAGTCCTCCAGCCGCAACTACTGAGCCTGTGTCCTCAACTACTGAAGTCCACACATGCCTAGAGCCTGTGATCTGCAACAAAGAGTAGCCCCCACTCGCCACAATGAGAGAAAGCGCGTGCAAAGGGAACGAAGACCCAGTGCAGCCAAAAATAAATAAATAAATAAATACTAAAAAAAAAAAAAAAAAAAAAACACCTTGGCATGCCTGAGGGCCCATCACACATCAGACATGAGCTGGATTGGAAGCCTAATTTGTCTTACACCAAAGAAGTCACAAGAGCTTCAGTGCAAAGACATAGAACATGGTCAAGACAGGGGTAAGAAGAAGGACTTCCAGAACAGACCTGACAAGAGTAAACGGCAGGTGCTGCTGTAGGATTTTCATGGGGAGTAGGAGGGCTGAAGGGGAGGCTGGGGAAGAGCGGGATGTGGTGGTAACAGCATGCTGAAAGTGAAAGTTGCTTAGTCATGTCTGACTCTTTGCGACCCCATGAACTATACGGTCCATGGAACTCTCCAGGCCAGAATACTGGAGTGGGTACCCATTCCCTTCTCCAGGGAATCTTCCCAACCCAGGGGTTAAACCCAGGTCTTCTACATTGCAGGTGGATTCTTTACCATCTGAGCCACCAGGGAAGCCCAACAGTGGGCTGGTCTATGTCTTTAAAAGATGTCTTCTACCCTACCTTACCTTAAAGCTACCTTTCCTTATTTCTAATGAGAAAAGTGTTCTGAAGTATATTCAGCTATTCCCCCAGGAAGATTCCACTACAGTCTCCAAGTTCCCTCTGTCCACTTAGTGAAACTGAAGACACTCTCAAAGTTACTTTCATGTAACTCAAGCAGTTCACAACAGGTAAAATATACGTGCCCCTAAAAGGAGCTATTATCATCTTACTCCATTAGTGATAAGAATGTAGAATCTGAAGAAGTTGGCTACTGCTGTATAACAAACCATCTCAAGACATATGGGTTTAAAATAGCTACTTATTGTTTATAATCCACATGTTAGCAGGTGGTTCTACTGATCTAGACCAATTAGATTCTGGCTGGACTCGGTCACGTGTCAAATAGCGGGTCAACCAGGAGCTGAGTGGTCTGTGAAAGCTGGAATGACTCATCCGTGCTCCACCGGGTCTCACCTGGAACATGCCCCTAATTCAGGCATGTTGCCATGGTGACCACAGAAGCGGCAGAAAGGAAGCAGAAATACACTTGGCTTCTTGACTCAGACCTGTCACCACATCATTCCTGCTATGTTATATGGCCAAAGCAAGTCACAAAGGCAGCCCAAGTTAGAGGATCAGGGACTCCAAGGTTATCAGACAAATAGTATGGACAGAGAGAAGCCATTAATTTAACTGAGATCATTAATGCCTTCAATCTAACACAGGATGGAAAGGCAAATTTTGCATGCAAGAGTAGGAAAGAAATTATAGAGAATAATTTTATGTGTACATTTTACAATCTTATGCATGGAAGTCTCTAGTTCTATTATCTAGTTTTGAACTCAAGCAAATTGTACTCTTTCTGCTCTATGTAAACCTTCATCTTAGTATTTCCTATACAAATAAATCATCTCCCCACATACATTTTGTTGTGCAATGGTCTTAGATTAAAATGAATTAGATATTCTAAAATATTTACATTTGAGTTCAGTCAATTAGACTTTTGTCTGAAACAGAGCAAAAAAGGAACTTTAATGTCATTTAATTATTTTTCTAGTTAATGAGCAACTTAAGTGTCTGTATTAGTGTCATGGTAGAACAGCTAAAAAGAAGGAAGAATAAAAAAGATCAATTTCCCAGTAAATATTGCCTTAAGTATAGCAGGTTTATCACCAGTAAGTATTTACTGAGCCTCCACAGTAAGGAAAGAACCATGATGAATACAGTATAAAACATGTTCTTCAAAAAAAAAAAAAGGTATATTCTGATTATAGAAAGCACAGATGAGACATGAGTGATAAAATATTGATGTTTTATCAATATTTTGATAATATCAAATTTGTTATGTTTAATTGAAATAAATATGAAAGTTATGCTGGGCATGTTTAATTTAAATAATATACCGTCATGAACTTCAGGAAGTAAACTGAAGACCATTTAAGAAGAATTAGGGTAGAACCTCTGAGGTAGCAGGCACTTACTGTTTTCTAAAGTGAGGAAAGACATCAAATTTTGTGTAAGACAAAGATCATTATGAATAAGGGGTCAATGAAAGTAACCCCACACCAGCCTCAAGAAAAGATGAAGCTCCTGAGGTGACAGGATAACATTATCCTAGGAGTCACATAGAAAGTCTCTGTGGTCAATTGCTGACTCTCACATGTGGGTTTCAGATGTGGCTGATCTGTCCCTCTAACCAGACCCTGAAAAAGAAACTCTTTTATATACTATTTGTGAGGGAAGAACAGGCCACTTGGCTGAAAGGCCTGTTATTGGCCACGTCAGGAGTAAACTCAAAGTTCCTTCCTGACACTCTTCAGAGTTTCTTGAAGATCAGTTAAGTTTCTTGAAGATTAGTTAGCTTCTAGAAGGTGTGGAAAATACAACAGGCTCTGGCAGCAAAGAGGAACATCCAGCAGACACTCCAAGCACAGCTCATGCCCTGGAAGAGTAGGCTCCAGGGGAAAGCAGCGAAGCCAAAGGATCCTGACCTGGAACTGTGACAGGTCTCAGACCTGGAAAAAGTAGTTAAGTGTAGAATGTTGCCTCTTTGCTGCATTAAGGGTCTTTTGGGTATCTCTAGGACAGAAAGTCTCCACAGGAAGGAGATCCTATCAGGGGAAGTTTCTATGTTTAATCATCAAGGATTTGAGCACAAACAAGGGTGGTCCCTGGTGCTCAGGAATCTCTGATACAAATGCCTTTTGCTTATAGGTTGATTGCAAAGGAGACCTGGCAGAGTTTAAAGTTCTTCATGTCATTCAAGCTGAAGAGGGCGAACTCAAGCAGAGGGAGACCATGAACAATTCTAGGAAGGACTTGGAAGTATGGTTGCAATCTGGGACACAGTTTGTCCAGGAGAACTCATTATGTTCTACACAAGGGAAAGAGGATGATTACATACTTGCACTGCTACTCATGCAACTTCCTGTGCAACTCTGCAAGTTTTGGGTTTAAGTTCCTTTTAATTTAGAAAGACAGATTAGGTTTTAGGTTAGATTCTTTGACTTCCTTATAAGCAGACACTATAGATTAAGCTTTTGGTTTTTTTACTTTTACTGTGTTTATTAGTTCAAAGTTTGTAAAACTACTAGCAGGGCACCATGTATGTGGTAAGGTGTTGGATTTTATTTTAATTCCTCTACAGGTCCAACTATGAATGCAACTGCTTAAATATCCCTCAAAGAATCCTATCTGCAAAAGATTCTCTTCTGGGAAGGTGATCAGTCTCCCCTAGACCCAGGGCAATTAATAGAAGGCCTCAGAATGACATTTGAAGGCATCACAATAGGTACACACAGATACTGTGAAGGCATACACTGCATGAGGCATGATGGGAACATAAAATGTGATATAATAAGTATGTTGAAGAAATCAGGAACAGGAACCATGTGTTTTATTTTCCTTTCAGAAAAACTGTATAATAGCGGAAAGACTTTGGATTCTATAGGCCTGCATTTAAATTTCAGCTCTGCTGCTGTTTAACTGAATGTGTGAACTAGCAAAAGAAGCTGTTTTTCTTGAGTTTGGTTCCCTTATCTCTGAAATGATGAGAAATATACCCGCTTCCTAGCATTACAGGAAGGTTAAATAAGTTTCTACATGTAAAGTGCCAGGAATACAGAAATTACACAACAAATAAATCCACTTCTACTCTTTATCTTCCCTCCCTGAAAACCTAACAAGTAACACTGGAACACAATTTCTCAGAGAAATAGTCTCTCTCCTCAGCCCCACGATGGTCCAGGCAACCACCAAACCCCACCTTACTCTATAGAGTTTGCACAGAAACATAGGGCAGAATTCAAACTCTGGTTTAACCAGAAATCTCACGATGACCTCTGACCAGTCTGGGCTAAACTCTCCCTGTGGCTATGGAAGGGATCAGCATCTATACCTAGGTTTGAGTCTCAGCTCGGTCACACACAAGCTGTGAGATGTGGGATGAGTTCATGAAACTCACAAGCCTCAGCTTCCTCCTCCACAAAATGAGGATGAGAACTCCTTTATGGGATATTTCCAGCATTGAACACATACATGTTAAGAAGCCTACCACTAGCTGTAGTCTCAAATGGTGCTGCTGAAATGGGCAAGTTCATGAAATCCAATATTATGAATCTGATCTTGGCCAGATGCTACTCTAGACACAAAGTGGTCATCATGAAGAACATTGGTAATAGCACCTCAGGCCAACCATACAACCATGCTCTTGGGGCTAGAATTGACCACAAACGGACAGCCACCATTAACAAGATGAAAATTGTTAAGAGGTCAAAGATCAAGTCTTTCATGAAAGTTTATAATTATAATCACCTCATGCCCCACAAGGTACTCTGTGGATATTCCCTTGGACAAAATCATTGTTAATAAGAACATCTTCAGAGATCCTACTCTCAACAAGACACCAAGGTCACATTCAAAGAGCAATATAAGACCCACAAGGACAAATGGCTCTTCCAGAAGCTGCAGTTTTAGGTTTGTCTTGTTTCAGTCATTTAAAATACAAAAAAAAAAAAAAAACAGCCTACTACCATCACCACAAATTTGGTGATCTTTAAAAAAACTCTGCTAATTTGTTACCCAATTAGGTCATCATCTGCATTTTTTATAATTAGTAGAGAATATTTTTCACTTATTTATTATCCATGTATATTTCTTCTTCCATAAATTTCACACTTCTATTCTGACTCACATCTTAAAGATACCATAAAATAACTTTTTAAGACTAAACTATCACAGACAGTGCCATCACAGTCAGTTGTTGTAAATTCAGCCCAGCCTCACCATTCGTTACTGTTTTTTTTTTTAATGTTACAAGATGAATGCTAAATTGAAGAAAAGTAATCAACAGTAAATAGAAACATATTAGTAAGTGAATCTCTTTCTCTTTGCCGGTCTTTAAGACTGGTCTCTTAGTTCATTCCCTTATAAATGCTTGAAGATTTTGTAGAGAATCATTACTATTAATGTTCTTTGTTATATCACTGTTACAAAGAGGTGAAATAAACAACCACCTAAAAAACATGATTTCAGGATTACCAAGAAGGATAAAGGGAAAATACCAAAAATGCTGGTCCTGGACTTATGTAGACCAGATCTTATAAAAAAGATAAAAACACACGTCTTCAAAAGAAACAGTGTTGATAAAATTAATCAATTGTTAATAAATTTCTGATTATATTGTTAAAATAGTTAGCCAGAAATAAAACCTAACATTTATGGTCAATTAATTTTCAACAATAATGTCAGGAAAACTGGCCAAAGAGTTAAGTGCTGGGACAACATGCAAAAGAATGAAGTTGGACCCCTAACAAATAATACATTTAAGAATCAACTCAAAGTGGATCAGAGACCTTACACTAATGTAAATGCTAAAATTATAAAACCCTTAGAAGAAACATAGGAGTAAATCTTCATGAGCTTCGGTTAGGCAATTATTTCTTACGTATAACACCGAAAGCACAAGTGATAAAAGAGAGAATTGATCAATCGGATGTTACCAAAATTAAAACTTCTGTGCTTCAAAGGTCACCATCAAGAAAGTGAAGAGAAACCTATAGAATGGGAGAAAGTATTGCAAATCACATCTTGGAAAAGGTACCTATTTCCAGAATATGTGAAGGATACAGCTCAATAATAAAAAAGACAACACAACTTGAAAATGAGCAAAGGATTAAACAGATTTCTCTCCGAATAAGGGTTATAATAGCCAATAAGCACAGAAAAATGCTCAACATCATTTGTCATTAGGAACATGTAAATAAAAACCATAATGAGATACCATTTCACATCCACTAGAATGTCTACAATCAAAAACAAAAAAATAATAAGTATTGGCAGGCATATGGAGGTATTGGAACCTTCATCCATTGCTGGTTGAAATATAAAATGGTGAAGCCATTTTGGAAAGCAATTTGATGCTTATGTTCAAGGTCAGGAGTGGCAGCGGTGAGGAGACACCCCTCGTCCAAGGTAAGGAGCAGCAGCTACGCTTTGCTGGAGCAGCCGTGAAGAGATACCCCACGTCCAAGGTAAGAGAAACCCAAGTAAGACGGTAGGTGTTGCAAGAGGGCATCAGAGGGTAGACATACTGAAACCATACTCACAGAAAACTAGTCAATCTAATCACACTAGGACCACAGCCTTGTCTAACTCAATGAAACTAAGCCATGCACGTGGGGCCAGACCTCATGGTGGAGAGGTCTGACAGAATGTGGTCCACTGGAGAAGGGAATGGCAAACCACTTCAGTATTCTTGCCTTGAAACCCCATGAATAGTACGAAAAGGCAAAATGATAGAATACTGAAAGAGGAACTCCCCAGGTCAGTAGGTGCCCAATATGCTACTGGAGATCAGTGGAGAAATAACTCCAGAAAGAATGAAGGGATGGAGCCAAAGCAAAAACAATACCCAGTTGTGGATGTGACTGGTGATAGAAGCAAGGTCTGATGCTGTAAAGAGCAATATTGCATAGGAACCTGGAATGTCAGGTCCATGAATCAAAGCAAATTGGAAGTGGTCAAACAGGATATGGCAAGAGTGAACGTTGACATTCTAGGAATCAGTGAACTAAAATGGACTGGAATGGGTGAATTTAACTCAGATGACCATTATATCTACTACTGCGGGCAGGAATCCCTTAGAAGAAATGGAGTAGCCATCATGGTCAACAAAAGATTCCAAAATGCAGTACTTGGATGCAATCTCAAAAACGACAGAATGATCTCTGTTCATTTCCAAGGCAAACCATTCAATATCACAGTAATCCAAGTCTATGCCCCAACCAGTAATGCTGAAGAAGCTGAAGTTGAACAGTTCTATGAAGACCTACAAGACCTTTTAGAACTAACACCCCAAAAAGATGTCCTTTTCATTATAGGGGACTGGAATGCAAAAGTAGGAAGTCAAGAAACACCTGGAGTAACAGGCAAATTTGGCCTTGGAATACGGAATGAAGCAGGGCAAAGGCTAATAGAGTTTTGCCAAGAAAATGCACTGGTCATAGCAAACACCCTCTTCCAACAACACAAGAGAAGACTCTACACATAGACATCACCAGATGGTCAACACTGAAATCAGATTGATTATATTCTTTGCAGCCAAAGATGGAGAAGCTCTATTCAGTCAGCAAAAACAAGACTTGGAGCTGACTGTGGCTCAGATCATGAACTCCTATTGCCAAATTCAGACTTAAAATTGAAGAAAGTAGGGAAAACCACTAAATCATTCAGGTTTGACCGAAATCAAATCCCTTATGATTATCCAGTGGAAGTGAGAAATAGATTTAAGGGACTAGATCTGATAGATAGAGTGCCTGATGAACTATGGATGGAGGTTCATGAGATCGTGCAGGAGACAGGGATCAAGACCATCCCCATGGAAAAGAAAGGCAAAAAAGCAAAATGGGTGTCTGAGGAGGCCTTACAAATAGCTGTGAAAAGAAGAGAAGTGACAGCAAAGAAGAAAAGGAAAGATATAAGCATCTGAATGCAGAGTTCCAAAGAATAGCAAGAGATAAGAAAGCCTTCCTCAGCGATCAATGCAAAGAAATAGAGGAAAACAACAGAATGGGAAAGACTAGAGATCTCTTCAAGAAAATTAGAGATACCAAGGGAACATTTCATGCAAAGATGGGCTCAATAAAGGACAGAAATGGTATAGACCTAACAGAAGCAGAAGCTATTAAGAAGAGTAGGCAAGAATACACAGAAGAACTGTACAAAAAAGATCTTCACAACCAAGATAATCACGAAGGTATGATCACTCACCTAGAGCCAGACATCCTTGGATGTGAAGTCAAGTGGGCCTTAGAAAGCATCACTACAAACAAAGCTAGTGCAGGTGATGGAATTCCAGTGGAGCTATTTCAAATCCTGAAAGATGATGCTGTGAAAGTGCTGCACTCAATATGCCAGCAAATTTGGAAAACTCAGCAGTGGCCACAGGACTGGAAAAGGTCAGTTTTCATTCCAATCCCAAAGAAAGGCAATGCCAAAGAATGCTCAAACTACTGCACAATTGCACTCATATCACACGGTAGTAAAGTAATGCTCAAAATTCTCCAACCCAGGCTTCAGCAATACTTGAACCATGAACTTCCAGATGTACAAGCTGCATTTAGAAAAGGCAGAGGAACCAGAGATCAAATTGCCAACATCTGCTGGATCATGGAAAAGGCAAGAGAGTTCCAGAAAAACATCTATTTCTGCTTTATTGACTATGCCAAAGCCTTTGACTGTGTGGATCACAATAAACTGTGGAAAATTCTGAAAGAGATGGGAATACCAGACCACCTGACCTGCCTCTTGAGAAACCTATATGCAGGTCAGGAAGCAACAGTTAGAACTGGACATGGAACAACAGACTGGTTCCAAATAGGAAAAGGAGTATGTCAAGGCTGTATCTTGTCACCCGGCTTATTTAACTTCTATGGAGAGTACATCATGAGAAACGCTGGGCTGGAAGAAGCAGAAGCTGGAATCAAGATTGCGGGGAGAAATATCAATAACCTCAGATATGCAGATGACACCACCCTTATGGTAGAAAGTGAAGAGGAACTAAAAAGCCTCTTGATGAAAGTGAAAGAGGAGAGTGAAAAAGTTGGCTTAAAGCTCAATATTCAGAAAATGAAGATCATGGCATCTGGTCCTGTCACTTCATGGGAAATAGATGGGGAAACAGTGGAAACAGTGTCAGACTTTATTTTGGGGGCTCCAAAATCACTGCAGATGGTGACTGCAGCCATGAAATTAAAAGACACTTACTCCTTGAAAGAAAAGTTATGACCAACCTAGATAACATATTGAAAAGCAGAGACATTACGTTGCCAACAAAGGTCCGTCTAGTTAAGGCTCTGGTTTTTCCAGTGGTCATGTATAGATGGGAGAGTTGGACTGTGAAGAAAGCTGAGCACTGAAGAACTGATGCTTTTGAACTGTGGTGTTGGAGAAGACTCTTGAGAGTCCCTTGGACTGCAAGGAGATCCAACCAGTCCATTCTGAAGGAGATCAGCCCTGGGATTTCTTTGGAAGGAATGATGCTAAAGCTGAAACTCCAGTACTTTGGCCACCTCATGCCAAGAGTTGACTTATTGGAAAAGACTGATGCTGGGAGGGATTGGGGGCAGGAGGAAAAGGGGACGACAGAGGATGAGATGGTTGGATGGCATCACTGTCTTGATGGACGTGAGTCTAGTGAACTCCAGGAGTTGGTGATGGACAGGGAGGCCTGGTGTGCTGCAATTCATGGGGTTGCAAAGAGTTGGACACCACTGAGCGACTGAACTAAAAAGTTAAACATAGCAATTTTACTCTAAGGTATACAACTAAGATAATTGAAAAATATATGACCACACAAAACCTGTACTCAAATTGCCATAGCAGCATTACTCATAAAGCCAAAAAGTGGAAACAATTCAAATACCCATCACCTGAAGAATGGATAAATAAAACGTGGTATACCCATAGTTGTTTAGTCGCTAAGTCGTGTCCAACTCTTTGCAATCCCATGGACTGTAGCCCACCAATCTCCTCTGTCTATGGAATTTTCCAGGCAAGAATACTAGAGTGGGTTGCCATTTCCCTCTCCAGTATCCATAGAGTTGAATATTATTTGGTCACAAAATAGAATAAATTACTGATACATGGTACAATGTGGATGAAATCTCATGTTAAGTGAAAGAAGCCAGTGGAACATGCTAAGTAAAAGAAGCCAGTCAAAAAAGATCACATATAGTATGATTTCATTTACGTATGATCTCATTTATATAAAATACTCAGATAAGGTACTTACTTTCTCTTATATAGGGCAGTTACATTAGTAGATTAGCAGTTGCTGAGGGCAGAGAAAGGAGGTTGTGAGGGGATCCAGAGTAACTGCTCATAGGGTACAAGGTTTCTTTTTGGAGTGAGGAAAATGTTCTAAAATTAGATGATGGTGGAGGTTGTGTAACTTTGTAAATAAACTAAAAACCACTAAGTTATATACTTTAAACAGGTGGAGTTTATGTTATGTAAATAATATGTTAGGCTGTTCTGAAAACCTTGAAAAACAGTTAATTAGTTACTGTACATAAGGCCCTATGATTTTATTATAAATTTTCCAGGCAAGAATGTTGGAGTGGGTTGCCTTTTCCCACTTTTATAAATGTTGATAAAAATAATTATAAAAGTTGGTAATAATTATAGCAACTTACTGAGTGCTCCTTATGTGCCAGACAATATTCAAAGTTTTTGCAAGTTTTAACTAATTTGCTTTCCCAAGAAACCTGAACGTGAATGTGAAGTCACTCAGTTGTGTCCGACTCTGCAACCCCATGGACACCAGGCTCCTCTGTCCATGGGATTTTCTAGGGATTTTCAAGGAGTGTGTTGCCATTTCCTTCTCCAGGGAATCTTCCCAAGCCAGGGATCGAACCCAGGTCTCCCGCATTGTAGACAGACACTTTACCATCTGAGCCACCAGGGAAGTCCTTTTAAGAAACCTATTAGGTAAGTAGTATTACTAGTCTCATTGCACAGATTAGAAAACTAAAGCTAATAAGTTGCATCATAAGAATTCAAGCACAGAGAGTCGGTGTTTTTATTTTTCATTTTTTTTTCACTGTTACATTAAATGTTTATTCAAAAGCCTCACATATTGGAAAGCTCTTTTGTTGAGATAAATGTTATAGGAGAAATTATTTCTTTTTTCTTCTTTTTTTTTAGGGTTGTTTTTTTTTTTTTTTAGAGTTGGTGTTTTTAAATAAAATGTGTACAGGCCCTAGAATCCAATAGCAAAATATAGGGAGAAAAGTCCCTGAAATTCAGAAAGCTGGAGAAAATTTTAAATATTATGATTAATGACAAAGCCTAAAAAAGTTAATATCTAAAAGAAAAACTGCTGCTTCACACAATAGCAGTGAGAAATGAAATGTATAAAGACAACAGCAAATACAGGTGAGCTGCTGCTGCTCCCTGATATGTTATTCTCCTGTGAGTGACAAGAGGAGGAATCCTGCAGACCCTCATGGTGTGAACAGGAGCCAGGTTACCAGACCAGGAATGAAGAGAGAGTCCAGGAGGCAGCCCCACCTCTGTTACTATATAATTATTCACATGATCTTGGGTGAGTCATCTAACCCTTCTGGATACATCTATAATGTGAAATATCTTTAGGTCCCTTTTCGTTTTAAAATCTCATTATCTACCATCTAGTCCCTAGACTAGAACATCTTGGCCAATGTTGTGCTTACTCCCAAACAAATCTTGCTCAAATCTGTCTCATGAAATTCTCCAAACATGTCTTTTCTGGCTTTACATCAACTTCTCTCGCTCCAGATGCTCCAGTTGGGGGGGAGGGGGGGGTGGGCACAACTGAAAAGATGTATCTGTTTATTCCTCACTTTGAATGCAAGGCCCCTTACAAATAATAAAAATCTGTTTAGTAAATGTTGAATATTTTTCCAGGATTAACAATTTGACAGTCCTTTAGAGTAAAACATGGCAAGTAGATGGGGAAACAGTGAAAACAGTGGCAAACTTTATTTTTGGGGGCTCCAAAATCATTGCAGATGGTGATTGCAGCCATGAAATTAAAAGATGCTTACTCATTGGAAGGAAAGTTATGACCAACCTAGACAGCATATTAAAAAGCAGAGATATTACTTTGTCAACAAAGGTCCATCTATTCAAGGCTATGGTTTTTCCAGTAGTCATGTATGGATGTGAGAGTTGGACTATAAAGAAAGCTGAGCACAGAAGAATTGATGCTTTTGAATTGTGGTGTTGAAGATTCTTGAGAGTCCCTTGGACTGCAAGGAGATCCAACTAGTTCATCCTAAAGGAGATCAGTCCTGGGTGTTCATCGGAAGGATTGATGTTGAAGCTGAAACTCCAATACACTGGCCACCTGATGTGAAGGGCTGACTCATTTGAAAAGACCCTGATGCTGGGAAATTTTGAGGGCAGGAGAAGAAGGGGATGACAGAGGATGAGATGGCTGGATGGCATCACTGACTCAATGGACATGAGTTTGGGTAGACTCCAGGAGTTGGTGATGGACAGGGAGGCCTGGCATGCTGCAGTTCATGGGGTTGCAAAGAGTCGGACAACTGAGTGACTGAACTTAACTAGAGTAAAACGTAATTTTGATGATGCTAAAATAGTCATTGTGATTATTCCTGGGAACTGAGGATTATAGGTGATTTTTAAATTTTCTTTATATTTTGTGTATTTTGTCTTATAAACCTTATGGTAAAACATTATGAACCACATTAACCACATTATTTAACCACAATAAAAATAATACCAAAAAAGTCCATTATGAGGACATTAAAAATCATATACTGTTCATAAATATTTCTCTGGAAATTATTAATTTTGCCAATTTGTATAAAATCACACAAAACAGAATATACTGTAACTCCTACACAATTTATCAGATGATTGTTGTTATTGTTGTTCAGTCACTAAGTCATGTCCAACTCTTCCCAACCCCATGGACTGCAGCACACCAGGCTTCCCTGTCCTTCACTCTCCCAGAGTTTGCTCAAATTCATGTCCATTGAGTCAGTGATGCATCTAACCATCTCATCCTCTCCCACACTCTTCTCCTTGTCCTTTAATCTTTCTTAGCAATCAGAAGCTTTTCCAGTGAGTTGGCTCTTCACACCAGGTGATCAAAATATTGGAGCTTCAGTTTCAGCATCAGACCTTCCAGGGAATACTCAGGATTAATTTCCTTTAAGATTGACTGGTTTGATCTCCTTCATGTCTAAGGGATTCTCAAGAGTCTTTTCCAGCACCACAATTAGAAAGCATCAATTCTTTAGCACTCAGCCTTCTTTATGGTCCAGCTCTCACATCTGTACATGACTAATGGAAAAAGGCAGGAGGAGAAGGGGATGACAGAGGATGAGATGGTTGGATGGCATCAACTCAATGGACACGAGTTTGAGTAAGCTCCAGGAGTTGGTGATGGACAGGGAAGCCTGGCATACTGCAGTCCATGGGGTCACAAAGAGTTGGACACAACTAAGCAAATGAACTGAACTGAACTGGAAAAACCATAGCTTTGACTATATGAACCTTTGTCATCAAAGTGATCTTTGCTTTTTAATATGCTGTCTAGATTTGTCATACTTTTCCTCACAAGGAGCAAGCGCCTCTTAATTTCATGGCTGCAGTCACCATCTGCAGTGATTTTGGAGCCCAAGAAAATAAAATCTGTCACTGTGTCTACCTTTTCCCCTTCTATTTGGCATGAATTTGATGGGACTGGATGCCATAATTTTATTTTTTGAATGTTGAGTTTTAAGCCAGCTTTTTCACTCTCCTCTTACACCCTCATCTAGAGATTCTTTAGTTCCTCTTCACTTTCTGCCACTAGAGTGGTGTCATCTGCATATATGAGGTTGTTGCTATTTCTCCCAGAAATCTTGACTCCAACTTGTGATTCATCCAGTCCAGCATTTCACATGATATACTCTGCATATAAGTTAAATAAACAGGGTGACAATATACAGTCTTGACATACTCCTTTCCCAATTTTGAGCCAGTCTGTTGTTCCATGTAACGTTCTGTTGCATTCAGTTGCATTGTTCTAACCCGCATTCAGGTTTCTCAGGAGACAGGTAAGGTGGTCTGATACGCGCATCCTTTTAAGAATTTTTCTCAGTTTGTTGTGATCCACACAGTCAGACTTTCATGTAGTCCATGAAGCAGAAGAAGATGTTTTTCTAGAATTCCCTTGCTTTCTCAATGATCCAATGAATACTGGTAATTTGATCTCTGATTCCTCTGCCTTTCCTAAACCCAGCTTCTACATCTGCAGGTTCTTGGCTCACATACTGCTGAAGCCTAGCTTGAAGGATTTTTAGCATAACCTTCCTAGCACGCTAAATGAGCACAATTGTCTGGTAGTTTGAACATTCTTTGGGGAAAAAAACTGACTTTTTCCAGTTCTGTGGCCACTGCTGAGTTTTCTAAATTTGCTGACATATTGAGTGCAGCATTATCTTTTAGGATTTGAAATAGCTGAGCTGGAATTCAACCATCTCCACTAGCTTTGTTTGTAGTAATGCTTCCTAAGGCCCCCCTTGACTTCACACTCCATGATGTCTGACTTTAGTTGAGTGATCACACCATTATTGTTACCTGGGTCATTAAGACCTTTTTTGTACAATTCTGTGTATTCTTACCACCTCTTCTTAATCTTTTCTGCCTCTGGTTATGTCCTTACCATTTCTGTCCTTTATTGCACCCATCTTTGCATGAAATGTTCCCTTGATATCTCCAATTTTCTTGAAGAGATCTCCAGTCTTTCCCATCCTATTATTTTCCTCTACTTCTTTGCATTGTTCATTGAAGAAGGACTTATCTCTCTTTCCTATTCTCTGAACTCTGCATTCAGTTGGGTACCTCTTTCCCTTTCTCTCTTGCTTTTCACTTCTCGCCTTTCCTCACCTATTCGTAAAGCCTCCTCAGTCAACCACTTTGCCTTTTATAATCTCTGTTTATAAAAATACAGCACTGTGGCTTACTGGAAAGCATCAGAAAAATGAGGTATTTCCGTCCTCGGTGGTCTTACTTAAAACTGCCTTCTAGTTGGCAGTTTTTGTCTTGTTTAGTTATATTTATTAATCTCCCTTTCCATGGAAAGATATGAAAGGTCTCTGCTATTTTTATTTTCATTGTATTCTGGTTGTTATCATAGATCATACTTTTTTTTTTTTTTGCCAGTGTCTCTGTCACCTGGTCTTTATTTCCATTTTTCCACATAAAAATGAAAGTTGTGGCAATGGCTAAAAGTGCCTTGAGTATAGGCCACATCTAAACACAGCCAAAGGGGTCAAACGGCAGCAGCTGAGTGTCTGCAGGTGTAGATTAATGCACAGCTGTCAACTGCCATCCATTTAGAAACTAATCAGTCATATTTCTTTCAGTGGTCATGTGCTATCAGAACCTTATTCCTGTTTGAACATAAAGTGCAGACATAACTACTAGCAACATTTTTTTTAATTAATTTTATTTTATTTTTAAACTTTACATAATTGTATTAGTTTTGCCAAATATCAAAATGAATCCACCACAGGTATACATGTGTTCCCCATCCTGAACCCTCCTCCCTCCTCCCTCCCCATACCCTCCCTCTGGGTCGTCCCAGTGCACTAGCCCCAAGCATCCAGTATCGTGCATCGAACCTGGACTGGCATCTCGTTTCATACATGATATTTTACATGTTTCAATGCTATTCTCCCAAATCTTTCCACCCTCTCCCTCTCCCACAAAGTCCATAAGACTGTTCTATACATCAGTGTCTCTTTTGCTGTCTCGTATACAGGTTATCGTTACCATCTTTCTAAATTCCATATATATGCGTTAGTATACTGTATTGGTGTTTTTCTTTCTGGCTTACTTCACTCTGTATAATAGGCTCCAGTTTCATCCACCTCATTAGAACTGATTCAAATAGCAAAAATCAACAAAGCCAAAAGCTGGTTCTTTGAAAGGATAAATAAAATCGACAAACCATTAGCCAGACTCATCAAGAAACAAAGGGAGAAAAATCAAATCAATAAAATTAGAAACGAAAATGGAGAGATCACAACAGACAACACAGAAATACAAAGGATCATAAGAGACTATTATCAACAATTATATGCCAATAAAATGGACAACGAGGAA
The DNA here is from genome assembly GCF_003369695.1 of Bos indicus x Bos taurus. Classification (NCBI taxonomy): domain Eukaryota; kingdom Metazoa; phylum Chordata; class Mammalia; order Artiodactyla; family Bovidae; genus Bos; species Bos indicus x Bos taurus. Next base: position 83,149,720 of record NC_040082.1, read on the forward strand.
GAAATGGACAAATTCTTAGAAAAGTACAACTTTCCAAAACTCGACCAGGAAGAAATAGAAAACCTTAACAGACCCATCACAAGCACGGAAAGTGAAACTGTAATCAAAAATCTTCCAGCAAACAAAAGCCCAGGTCCAGACGGCTTCACAGCTGAATTCTACCAAAAATTTAGAGAAGAGCTAACACCTATCCTGCTCAAAGTCTACTAGCAACATTTTTAAGACTGACCATAGGTAGCTCATATCAGGAAGTGGAATTCAGTGGAAAAGCCATGACTGAATCCTGCCTTCAGACAAGTGTAGGTTGCCCCCTCCCACCAGCATCTGTGGTTTCACACTGACAAGTTCTAGGGAGGGCATGAGCGCTCCACTTTTCTGCCACTTTCTACAGACTTCTACGGCCCCTCTCCCCGTCATGGTTTTACTTATCTTCTGGGTCTTGAAGGCATTTGAGTTTGTGACCCATGCTCTAGAATTTCAGCAAATCTCTGACACAGTTTCTTATAATAAGGAATGAACTCAATATCTTACGTAAGAGCTCAGTCAGTACTGTTTCCACTTCTTCGGGGCTGCCTCCCGTAGGCTAGTCATTGCTGCCTCTATGAAACAACCTTAACACCAGGTGATGGCAGTAGTGAATCCACGCATTCCCTTCTGCTTCCAAAGCATTATGATTTACTGCTTTCCTCCCTCTTTCATTGGTTAGTTAACTTTTCAGTTACGTATATTTTCTCTTCCTAGCTACGTATTGGAGCAAGGACCCATTTCTTTAAATATTTTTGTATCACTCACTGCAGCTAGCATGGAAACTTGCTGATAAAATATTGTTGAGTGAGTGAATATTAAGAAATCTTCTCTATTTAAAAATATGTCCAAAGACTGACTGCTGACCCTAGGACTTCCTTTTGAAACATTTTGTCCTGAGTTAAGCATTGCCCCCAGTTAAAATCCAAACCAGCCTGGGAAACAGTAACATTATGTTTAATTAGTTGTAGTATCTGTGCTGATGAGACTTTTTTATTTATAAGGAGCAGAAACTACCTTATAGGTTGCTGCTAGGATAGAAGTTTGGTAATGGATTTTTTTTTTATTGAAGTATAGTTGGTTTACAATGTTGCCTTAGTTTCAGCTGTACAGCAAAGTGATTCAGGTTTTATCAATAGATTCTTCTATTACAGGTTATTGTGAAATGCTGAATATAGTTCCCTGTACTAGACAATAGGTCCTGGCTGTTTATTTTACATATAGTAGTGTGTATCTGTTAATCCCAAACTCTAAATTTATCCCTTACATGTCCCCTTTGGTAACCATCAGTTTGTTTTCTATGTCTGTGAGTCTATTTCTGTTTTGCAAATAAATTCATTTGTATCATTTTTTAGATTCCACATATAAGTGGCATCATATTTGTCTTCCTCTGTCTGACTTCATACGATAATCACTAGGTCATGATAGGTTTGATGAATCCATCCACTTTAGTATAAATTACCTTACCTAACATCTTTCTAACATAACTGCAACACAAAAGGGGTACATAAGGGGAAACATAAAGGGAAAAAGAGAAACATGTATACTGCACTATTAAAAAAAATTAGGAGGGAAGCTGGGTGCAATGCACTGTCAGAATTGTAACAAGACAACACTTGGAGCCAGGGTGACCACCTGCTTTGGTTTGCCCAACCCCAAGAGGTTCCTGGGATGTGGGGCATTCAATGCTAAAAATTAAGGATATTCTGGACAAACTGGGATAAACTGGTCATTTTGGTAGGCACCAGTAAAATCCTACTGAAATATACACTTTGTCTAATAATTTCAAAAGTATGCTTAGAGTCAGTACTGCACACAGAGATGCAAAAACCTACGCCTGACCGGTTATCAGCTGGTTAGAGCAAAGTGCTAACAAAAGCAAGGCTAAAGGTTTGATTTCCCAGGAAACTTTGCTCTCTTCCACTATCAGAATCTGCGCACTTCACTTAAGGCAGTCATTCTCCAATGTCACTGACTAATCACAAGGGGAACAGAAGAGAGAGAATATAGCTCCTTTGAACTAAATCCTTCCCTGCCACTAGTGACACTGGTGAAAACCTGATGTTTTTCTTGTGAGGAAACATTAAGTGATTGACGATCTGAAGATCATCACACAGTAAATTAATTTTCCCTCCTGCTATTAGTGGGTTTCCCTGCTGGCTCAGGCGGTAAAGAATCTGCCTGCAATGCAGGAAAACTAGGTTTGATCCCTGGATCAGGAAGATCCCCTAGAGAAGAGATTGGCAACCCATTCCAGTATTCTTGCCTAGTGAATCCCATGGACAGAGGAGCCTGGCAGGGTACAGTCCACTGGGTTACAAAGAATCGGACAGGACTGAGCAACTAACACTTTCACTTCCACACTTTTAGTAGGGTTATAAATGACAATAATGATAATATGTAGAATATTCTCCAATATGATTTCCTTCTAATCTTGTGAGAGACACATTGTTGATATGCTTGGCAGGGTTGGGATCGCCTGTGGTTAGACAGCCAGCATGCAATGAATGGAGTCTCAGCCCTTAACTCCTAGTGTTTTTTTGTTTGTTTGTCTTTATTGTCATCACCATTTTGATACTAAGTACAGTTTTCTATAACAGCAAAATACATAGCCTGAATGTTGAAGCTCCCCTAACTTTGAACGTATCACTTCCATAAGAACTCTAGAGCTCTGCAGGTCCCAGAGACTCAGCACCACAGCACACAGCCTCCTGTGTGTCTTACCAAACATGGGCTATTTATTTCCTATACGTGTAAAGGTGTCAAGCGCATTCCCTGCCCTTTTGATCAGACTCGGGAGGTTAAAGAAAACATTTCTGCTTTTAATGTTTCGTTACTGCCTGTCTCTGCATCTCGGTCTTTTAAGTCTTTGAGTTTCCATAGACGTTTCTGCCTAAATCCAGAGTCATATGGTGTTCCTATTAGTAAACTGAAAGCTGAGTCTGCCAAACATGTTTATTTCTCCTTCAGAGCAAATGTGGGTAGGATGAAAACCACTCCATGTTATACTTACATGTTACTCATTAACTGGCTTCAAAAAAAAAAAAAAAATCACCTCAGCTAGATTAGGAGTCATGTGAAGAAAGAGCTTCCTGCAATGCAGAAACCGAACAAGGCTGAAACTCAGAGATTTTCACATTATTGGGGAGCTTCAAAAATGAGCCCTTGAGTTTACTTCTTGAGTTGGTGATTGACAAGTGTACAATGGTGAAGAAAAGGCTCTCATCAGGCAATGATACAATGTTCCGGTCTGAGATTCCAGGCAGCCCAGGCAAGTTGGGTGCAGAGGCCCAGAACAGCATTCCTGACAGCCCCGGCTCAGTGTTTCTCAGGTGGGTACATCCTCTCTGCCCGCCCCTGACCCCATGGCTTTGGCCACCCAACAGATACTGCTTGGAGAGCTCCTTCCTCATCCCCAAAGGGAGGACTCTGCCAAAGAGAAAGAGAGGGCACAGCCCAGGCCCCTGGGCTGGTAGATTTTAAGGGAGTACCTAGCAAAGGATGTGATTTGTTGAACAAATAGAACTCTTATCACCATGAAGGGACAATAATTGTTGTTGACTTGTTAGCACTATTTAATACGTACCGGAAAACTCGCCAGCTATGCGGTTACTTGATTCCTGACCCACTCTCAGGTTCATAGTAAGTGAAACCAAATTGTTGTTGGTGGTGGTGCGGTGGTTGTTGTTTGGTCGCCAAGTCATGTCCAACGCTTTGAGACCCCATGGAATGTAGCACTCCAGCTTCCCTGTCCCTCACCATCTCCCAGAGGTTGCCCAAGTTCATGTCCATTGAATCAAACAGTTAAACCAAAAACCTCCCTTTGCTGTCAAAATTATGGTATAAGTATCAGAATATGCTGTGTGCTTAGTCATTCAGTTGTTTCCAACTCTGTGTGATCCCATGGACTGTAACCTGCCAGGCTCCTCTGTCCATGGGGATTCTCCAGGCAAGAATACTGGAGTGGGTTGCTATGCCCCCCTCCAGGGGATCCAACCCAGGGATCAAACCCAGGTCTCCTGCATTGCAGGCAGCTTCTTTACCATCTAAGCCACCAGGAAACCCAAGTATCAGAACAGTAATTATTAAAATATCAAAACAGTTTCCTTCTTTGGAGCTTTCTAAATTAAATGTTAAAATAATACTGGCTGTGGTCTGGTCCTGCTACTTACTGTAAAACGATTTATAGCAGCTTTGACTAGATTCAGAACATATCTTTTTTAGCTATAATTGTTAATACCTACATGAACACCACTCTGATAATTTATATTTTTAATGAAAATTCATTTATCTACTCTTCATTCATTTGTCTCAGAATAATTCTCCAGCAACTTATACAATGGGGAAACCAAAAATCCATTACAAGAAAGTTTTTCATCCAACTTTTTTAAAATTGAGGTTTAGTTGATTTACAAAACTATGTTAGTTTCAGATATACAATGCAATCAAATTTTTACAGATTATAACTCATACAACCTTGGTGTAAATTTTTTAATGGAGGTGATGTTGGTCTATAATATTATGTTTCATGTTTATAACATTTCATTTCTACTTCTATATACATTACAGCATGCTAACCACCTAAAATTTACTTTCCATCTAATGTAAATGTTAATGTAACTTCCATGTAAAGTAATCAAGTCAAGGTAGAAGAGGAACCTCCACATCTAAACTTCACTTTTGCATAGCACCGTATCCAGAAAGTCAATCATCTGATTTATTTTTTAATCATTTTAAATCATTTATGCAAAAAAGTACTCAAAATTATAGCTTTTAAAAATTAAATAGAAAATAAAGAAATCCCACTAATAGCATTCACATATTAGACTGTCAGTTTAGGAAGACAAATTCATTTTTTAAAAGTTTTTGACATCAAGAGCCTGAATTTACATAAAATGTTTCTCAATACATCTATTTAAAGTTAGTTTAATTTTTTTATCCATCAATAATATAAATCTACCTTACTTGCATTATAATTGTTTGAGTAAGAGTACAATTCTAATTGAAAATGTAAAACTCTTGGATTATTTCCATATTTTCCTGAAATTTGTTTCTTTAATTACTTTGCCTACCCAATCCTTCTTTTACATTGACTGTAGTGCAAACTCTTCTTGTAGCTCAAGATCTAAACAGGAAAAATTAAATTAAATGTATAAAACTATTAAAATGTATAAAATATGCAAAATATAATTTAAGTAAATATAATACATATGACTTAAATAAATATAGATAAATGGAATACTAATAAAATAAAAATCTAAATCAATCCATATTTAAGACATTTTTAAAAGAGCCCAGGCCTATTTTACCTGCATCTTTGAATATTCAAAATTAAATCTATATATTAGTATATGTAAGGGTTTTTTTATGTGTATTGGAACCTATCTTAAAACATTATTCATACCTCCGAATATTTTGGCTCTAGAATTTTAGTCTAGTTGAAAGATCTACTTAACATATTGTGTATAAAATCTTTTAAAATAATTTTTTGAAGCACTCAGTCATGTGTTGGTTAATTATTTGAGGTCAAAAATCAGATAGAAACCAATAAGGACCTACTGTAGAGCACAGGGATCTATACTCAAAATCTTGTAGTAACCTATAAGGAAAAAGAATCTGAAAAAAATATACGTATACATATAACAGAATCACTTTGCTGTACACCTGAAACTGACACAACCTTGAAGATTAACTATACTTCAATTTAAAAAAGAATCAAAAAAGATAAACACTTTCCTTTACCTTCTAAATAAATGTTGGGAATTTATGTGGCTGTTGTATTATCCCATTATCTTTCCCATGAACTAAAGCTAATCAAATGTACCCTCAGATCAACAAACTACTCAAACAGACACATAGAATTTATGCAGTTTTTTCATTCAATCATTCAGTTCAACAAAGATTTATTGACTAAGTATTATATGCCAGGCTATGTGGAAGACATAGCAAGTCCAATCAAAAGCAAGATAGACCTAGTCCCTGTCCTCATGAAAGTTATGAGTTTAACATTGAACATAGGCAAAAAAAAAAAAACACTATGAATTAATGCATATATACATGCATAATTTAAATATTAATGTATTATTATAGGAAACAATTACAAGGCAGAGATGGAGAATAAGATGGGAAAAACTAGTTTAGATGAAGTGGCTAGTCAAGGACTCTCTGAGTGATATTTAGGCTGACTTTGAGGATGAAAAAGCCAAGCACAAAATTACTGGAAAGGAGCAAGTTGCTCTGAAGTGGAGAAGACATGTGTCCTGAGGAACCACAATGGGCACCTGATGAAATCAGATAGACAAGCAGAGGATAAGGAGTTTAAAATTCTACTCTAATTGATGTGGGACACCACTAGAAGATTTAGGGGAGTATCATGATGTGATGTTCCTTTTTGCCCTTCTCTGGATATTTCCTGTTTGTTGCTCATTCAAGCAATGCTCCATCTTGCCCAGGTGTCCGTCGTGTTGTGCAAGAGTGTCTCCAAGGTTCCTACCTAGGAGAGGAACAGTGGGGCATTTTATGGACATGATTAACTTTACTCATTAAGTCAAATTCCATTTCAAAGTACTGTGTCATTGATGCTACCACCAGCAGTTATTCTGCTTCATCAACATTGCCATTATCTAAATTTTCATTTTTTTCTAATCTGGAGGGTGTGAAATGGCATTTCAAAATAAACAGTTTTAATGTGCATGTCTCTTATTAAGACAAGAGAAGCATCTTTTCAGTATGTTTATTGGTCATTTTCATTTCCTCGTCTTTTAAATTACTGTTTATGAATTTATGACCCTTTGGGGAAGCAGAAATGGAGAGAGATTACTAATTTTTCCTTATTTTTAGATAGCTTTTGAAATACTCCCAATACTGATCTTTTGTTAGCTTTGTATGTTGCAAATGTTTTATTCCAGCATATGACTTGTCTGTTCAAGTTGCCTATTATGTCTGAGCTCTTATTTTTAACTTATTAGTTTGTTTTTTTTAAATTGAGGTATAGTTGACTTACAACATTTCAGGTGTACAGCATGGTAATTCAATACTTTTATAGACTGTACTCCATACAAAGTTACTATAAAATATTGACTATATTCCCTGTGCTAAACATTACATCCTTGTCAATTATTTATTTTGTACCTAGTAGCTTGTACCTTTTAATCACCTTGACCTATTTTGTCCCTGACCCTACCACTCTCCTCTCTGGTAATCACTGGTTTGTTCTCTATATCTGTGAGTCTATTACTGTTTTGTTATATTTTTTCATTTATTTCTTAGATTTCACATATAAGTGAAATCATACATTCTCTTTCTCTGACTTATTTGATTTATTTCACTAAAAATAATGTCCTGCAGGTCCATTCCTGTTGATGACAAAATTTCAATCTTTTTATAGTATATGAGTAATATTCTGTTGTATATATATACCAAACATTTATCCATTCTTCTGTTGATGGACACTTAGGTTGCTTCCATATCTTGACTTTTATAAATAATACTGCTATGAACACTGAAGTGCATACATCTATTTGAATTAGTGTTTTTATTTTCTTTGTATTAATACCCAGGAGTAAAAATACTGAATTGTATGATAGTTCTATTTTTAAGTTTGTGAAGTACCTCCATACAGTTTTTCATAGTGGCTGTACCAATTTACATTCCCACCAACAGTGCATGAAGTTTCCCTTTTTTCCATAGCCTCACCAATGCTAGTTATTTGTTGTCTTTTTGATAATAGCTATTCTGACTGGTTGTAAGGCAATATCTCATTTTCTTAATAATTTGCACTTTCTGTAATTTAAGAACTCCTTCCACTCTGAGGTTATAAGAATGTGCTTGTGTATTTTCCTCTAAAAATATGTTTTCTTTTCAAACTAGGATCCTTTATGTATTTGGAATATATTTTTGTTTCTGGTGTGAATTAAGGCATCATCTAATCATTTATAGGGATAATGAATTCTTCCCTGATGGCTTAGACCATAAAGAACCCATCTGCAAGGCAGGAGGCCTGGGTTTGATCCCTGGGTTAGGAAGATCCCCTGGAGCAGAGCATGGCAGTCCACTCCAGTATTCCTGCCTGGAGAATTCTATGGACAGAGGAGCCTGGCAGGCCACAGTCCAGGGGGTCACAAAGAGTTGGACATGACTAAGCCACTAAGCACAGTACAGCACATGTATTTGGAATTATTTTTGTTACTGCTGTGAATTAAGGAATCATCTAATCATTTATATGGATAATGAATCCTCCCACCTTATTTATCGAACAGTCTTTCCTTCCCCATTAATCTGCAATGCAGCTCTATCACACGTTGCTGTCTTCATTACTGTCACTTACAAGGAAAGTTTTTTATCTGATAAGACAAGACTTCTTACCTACTTCAGAAGTGATTTGCTACTTTTGACCCTTTGCTCTTCCATTTAAATTTTAGAATGTGGCTTGTCAAGTAAAGATTTATTTTAAAAGTTGAAATTGCAGAAAATCTATTGCTCAATTTGAGAAAATGTGACATTTTATGGTGTTCAATATATCTACTCATATACATGATGGGGCCTCCATTTATTACATCTTTAATATCCTTTGATAAAGTTTTAGAGAATTCTTCACAGAAGTCTTGCACATCATTTGTTAGACTTATTCCTAGGTACTTTACACCTTTGTTGTTTTTAGAAATTTTAATTGCATTTTATTTTGTTGATGTTGTACAGAAATATAATTGAATTTCTAAATGGATCTTATGTTCCACATTCTTGCTAAATCTTATTAATGTTAATAATCTGTAGACTGTGTTTTTTGTAGACAATAATATTATTTGAAATTAAAAAATTTTTTTTACCTTTCTGAACTTTAGTCCTTTTAAATCTTTTTTATTTAATTATACAATAAGAAACTCCATATAATGTTGAATATAAATAGTAATTCCAGGCTTTTTCATTTTGTTCCTAATTTAAAAGGGAATGCTTTTATTTCAGATTTTATCAACTTTTCTGAGGTTAAAGAAAAACCTCTTGTTGAGGTTTTTTAAAAGGTTGTTGAAACTACTGAGTGCTTTTCCGGCCTCCACTAAGATAATCCTCATTTGAAAATCTCTGGCACTCATAAAGCATATAGCACTTCATCTGAAGTTCATGAGAAGTCATCATTTCCCAAAACACAGAACACTGGAAGGTCTTGAAAAACACAAATTGCTTTAATCTTCATAAATAGACTGGAAAAGGCTCGGATGAATTAACAGTTCGATAAACTAGTCATTCAGCAAATAAAAATCAGGTATTTTTAAATTAGTTTTTGGAGATTTACTATACAAATTAGCCATTAGGTCTATTGCTTTTAAAAAATGTGTTTCTCCAAAATATTTCATTTTAGATTGTCAGTCTATTTCCATTTTAGACAAAGATGAAAGTTGCCCAGTGAAGCTAATGTGTTAAAAGGAGCGCCATGGGCTTTGAGGGCATAAACAAGGGCCAGGATGACAACAAAAGAGGGCAAACATGGGGCAGTTCCGAGCTGGAATGTGAAACTAGGATAGACCCAGTGCTGGGCTATGGTTTGGGGAACCACTCCAGGCTGCAGTGGACGATGAACTTGGTAGGTTCAAAACAGCCTTGAGTCACTTTCACTGTGCCCCCTCGTAGTGGCTCCAACGACTCTGCTTCCAGTCCTCTGCTCATCAGATGTCATCAATGAGTGGTAGAAGAGATGTTGACCCTTCTTCCTTTCCACTCTCCCCTCCCAAGAGCCTTGCTTTTTCTTAGCCAGTCCCATTTCTGCAATTAGGGAAAGGATAGAAGACTATTTGGTACTTGAAGAACAGGAACACAATAGATACTATACCTTGATCCATTTTTACTAGGTAAGCCCCATGGCCTCAGCTCCTGTTCACAGGAGTTGAAGAGTTAAGAGTGATATTTAGAAGCTAAAGGGAGGTTGAGTTTTAGGAAATGAGCTTCCTTCTGCAGGAACAGGGGTGAAGGCTAGCAATCAAAGAAAGCAGGACTGTGTTAAGGGGAAAGATAATAGTGTCCTGAGTACGAGGCAAGTATTTCAGTGAATGGAGTGAGGTGAGGTGGGGTCAGGTGAGCAGGTGAGGGCAAGATGGCAGGATCAGTGAACTCTGCTGGGCCTTGGGGTACAATGATGTAGCAGAAGTTAGAATGAGGAGGTGACATACAGAGGAAGAGGCCTCTTTGATGGAAGAGTTAGAATTTTCTAAGAAGAAAAGAGAACTCCTCAGCACTAACATTGCCAGAAGAGGAGGGACCTACAGTCTCCTTCCCAAACTGTGCCAGACACTTCCCTACTGTCTAATGATTCTCACAATACGCATGCTCAAGCCTATTACCAGGCTTTTGTAAATGGAGTAAGTCTGAAAATTCCCATTCACCTTTCCAGATGCACCTCCTGAAAGGTTTAGTATAACATCAAAGCTCTTCCCTTGCCCCCTTACTTCTGCCCTCAAAACTAGAAGCCTTTTCTTATTATCCCATATTAACTATGTATCAGAGTGTATTGTCAAAAGGGAAGTATTTATTATGGTTATATAAAAAGAAAAGAAGCTTAATCTTCTACCTTCACTTATTTGGGCCCTTCCAAGGCCCTGGGAATGTCCCTAGCAAGATATTCATGTAGTTGTACATTTTAATAAACTTTTCAGATAATATTTTAACTACAATTATAATTGCCTTCTCTTCATTCCAATTTTCTCTCTGTTACATGTCCCCTCCAGTCAGGTAGCCAAGGGCATTTTTGGCACTGTGAACTAAGGGGAAGTTGTTTGGAGATACATTTAATTAGAGATAGGGGAATATATTTATGTGATTTGCCATCATTTCTATGTGCTAAGTTATCACTAGTCCTCCTAGCTTCCAGGAATACTCCACTAAGCAAATTCACCTTGCTTGGTGACACAGAAGTGCAGGAACAGGGACTACGCTGGTGGTCCAGTGGCTAAAACTCTGTGCTCCCAATGCAGGGAGCCCAGGCTTGAATCCTTGTCAGGGAACTAGATCCCACATGCCACAACTAAGAGTTCACATGCCACAGTGAAGATCCCGCGTGCTGAAACTAAAACCTGTGATGGCCAAATAAATAAATAAATGTTAGAGGGGGAAAAGGTGCAGGACCCAAGATGATTCCATCATATAAACATGTCCTACAAGTGCCATGCATCAGAAGCACGTAGGTAATAGAAGAGAAATTAAGTTGGAAATGTACAGAGCCAAAGGTTGTCTCCGGCAAGGTCTTCCCATCATCACACATGTAAATTGTAACTTCTGGGTTCTGTTCTCACTAACACCAAGTCAAACCAGAAATTCTCTCTCCTGTTATGACTTGATGCTTCATAATGCAGCTGATATAAGTATACCGAATTTTATTTATGCTCATTGCACAATTTGTCAGAATTCTTTATGGAGCACAAACCCAAGGTAATACTAAAAGCAGCCATTGTGTCTGTGTATCACATAGTACATCTTGCTGCTGCTGCTGCTGCTAAGTCACTTCAGTCGCGTCCGACTCTGTGCGACCCCATAGACTGCAGCCTACCAGGCTCCCCGTCCCTGGGATTTTCCAGGCAAGAACCCTGGAGTGGGTTGCCATTTCCTTCCCCAATGCATGAAAGTGAAAAGTCAAAGGGAAGTCACTCAGTCATGTCTGACTCTTCGAGACCCCATGGACTGCAGCCTACCAGGCTCCTCCACCCACGGGATTTTCCAGGCAAGAGTACTGGAGTGGGGTGCCATCGCCTTCTCCGCTTAGTATGACATTATCAAGAACAGGTTTGAAACTGTCTGAAAATGTCTAACCTATTGATAAAACTCATGGCTTCCCCGGTGGCTCAGATGGTAAAGAGTCTGCTGGCAATGCAGGAGTCTCAGGTTCAATCCCTGGGTCAGGAAGATCCCCTGGAGAAGGAAATGGCAACCCACCCCAGAATTCTTGCTTAAAAAAATCCTACGGATGGAGGAGCCTGACAGGCTACAGTCCATGGGGTTGCAAAGAGTTGGACATGACTGAGTGACTAACACTTCCAATTTCAAACTTTTTCTAAAGACTGTATTATCTCTAATTGAAAATTACAAAACTTGTGCCATATGAAAGGATCAACAAGTACCAGTTAAAAATAAAACAGCATAGAATATGTCAGGCAGTTAATTTATAAGAGTGTTACATTAGTTTTTTGGATTTGGAGATATTGATGGAGTTTGTCAGCTATTTCTAAACTAATAACTTGACTTCCTTTCTCTTTCTAAATATATATTCCCTTTCATGCCTAATTTTTTTGTTCCTAATTTCTCTTAAAGAAGACCCTAAAGTAGTATAAGCCTTCGATCCACAAACTCCTGATATACTCCCGATTGACATACTCCTGATTCGAATTGTTTCTGTATCTGTGTTCTCCAGGAGATCTGAGCCTTTTAGTCTTAAAACTTCATGTAAATCTATGGATATGGATAAGTTTAGCTTAAAGTCCCACTTTCATTAAGAGTTTTTTTGTTGTAACAGATTTTTAAAAGTCAGACTCATTTCCATGCCTTCATCTCTTTCCTCCCCTCTCTATCTCTTTTTCCCTCCCTTCCTCCCTTCTACCTCTCCTCCATGTTTAACCAAATAAAACCAGCCAAGGGTAACTGATGTGGAAATTCTAGGAGTTTCCTCCATGTGTATCTATGTGGGGCTGGATGAGGGAGATTGAAAGCCCTGCCAAGAAGTACATAAGTAATGAGTAACTGTTTCTACATAAGCCAGCAGTAACAATAATAGTCTCCTCTATTTGCAGTGTGGCACACTCAAGGGAACTTTTTAAAGATATGACCTTATAAACTTTGGTGGCTTTTTCCTGTGATAGATGGATTATGGTTACTCTCTATGTTGCTTAGGTGAGGAAAGCAAGTAACAGAAAAGGAAGAGAAGTTTTATGTTGTTGCCATATGGCAAAACTGAAGCAGTGAAATGAGTTCATGCAGTGAATAGGCAGCCAGTTACAAAAGCAAAATAGTTATCCAACTTCATTAACCAATTTATTCACCTGGCTTGGCTCCAATTATTTGGGTTACTTCCAAAAATCAAATCCAAACTTCAAGGGTCATTTCATTCAGTTTCTTCATGGTGATTTTTACAACCCCAGAGGGGACACTGGTTTCAGAGACAGGCATAATTCTCTGTTTGAAAAAACGAAGTTAAGAAGACTTTTCTGGGATTCTGATTTTTACATTTAGTCCTTTTATGATCCTGTGAGTTTCAGTTAAATTTATGTTAAAAGACAATGGTATTTGCTCTATGTACTTTTGAGCAATAACAAAAGAACAAGTATGGTGGGTAATTTCATTTATTAGAAAGTTATAGAATACTTTCTAAGATGTCTGGGTAAGGATGCTCTGTCTAGGGAGTATTGCCTGGTGTACATCTGGTTTCATCACTTTCTAAACTGTGTAATTCCTCAGTGCCTCACTTTCCTCAACTGTAAGACAGAGATAATCATAGGATTGTGGAGAGTATTAAGTGAGATAATACAGAAGGTGCTTGGCACACAGCAAATGTTCTGACACTAGCTGTGATTATTATAAGGCAATGGGAGAGTAATAATGGTGATATTCACTTGTCACCTAGAGCTCTTAGAGGCTAGGAACACATCCTTGTCTCTGTATCCCTAGCACCTAGCACAAAGAAGAAACTCTATGATAAGGAGAGACTCCTGTGGAGTAAAGAAATGGCTAAAGAAGGGATGGGATGGGGAGCGAGGTAGGAGGGGGGTTCAGGATGGGGAACACATGTACACCCATGGCTGATTCATGTCAATGTATGGCAAAAACCACTACAATATTGTAAAATAACTAGCCTCCAATTAAAATAAAAAGAAAAAATTAAAAAAAAAAAAAAGAAAGAAATGGCTAAAGAGTCAGATCCTATTTCCAAGGGACTTCAGTTTCTGCTGGAGACAGACACACACTCAGACAACCATAAAGGGTAGGGAAGGTGCATGTACCTTGAAGATTATTGACTGAACTCTCCAAGCTATAATTTCCCACAGCATATTTCCTGTTAATCTCAATGTTGCAATACTTAGATCTAGAAATAAACTACACATTCAAAATGTTTGTGGGACAGAATAAACTTTTCCTAATGTGGAAGTCTCACAGCTGCCAGGATGATCCTGGAGGAAAAGAAACTTTTACTTTATTCCCTCCAACAAACCCAAAGGGGCAGAACAGGATGCCAAGAACAAGCCTCACTCCAAGCGTATGTGTTCAGTCATGTCAGACTCTGCAACCCCAAGTAGCCTGTCAGGCTCCTCTGTCCATGGAATATTCCAGGCAAGAGTAATGGAGCGGGTTGCCATTACCTACTCCAAAGGATCTTCCCAACTCAGGGATCGAACCCACTATTGAATCTCCTGCTTTGGCAGGTGGGTTCTTCACCACTGTACCACCTGGGAAGCCTTTCTCACTCCAACCATGCTCCTGCAAAAGGAAAAAGAAACTTGGAAGCAGGAATGGTCGTATCATACGAGAGTGTTGATTTATCTCTGAGCATTGTCCTTTGGACTGTGAGGAGGGCACTCTGTGACCTGGTCGGCTTCTCTGTCACATCTCTTGCCCTGTTTGTATCCCAGAGAGATTACATTCCAGCTACACATGCTAATTCTGGGCCTTTGAACCTTCTTCTCTGCCTACAAGAGTGGGACACAACTGACTGACGAACACACACACACTGCCTACGACACACGGGCAGAGTCAAGTCTGAGCTGTCTTTCAAAGCTGGACCAGGTACCACCGCCTTCAGAAAGTCTACCCTGACCTCATCCCCCTTTCTCTGGACTTACATTGTACCTTTTGTTTACTTTCATTACTGCATTTATCACACACTCAATCTTACTTGTTGTTCAATTTCTGGGTTGGGAAGACCCCCTGGAGAAGGAAATGGCAACTCACTCCAGTATTCTTGCCTGGGAAATCCTATGGACAGAGGAGCCTGGCAGGCTACCAGTCCACAGGGTCCCAAAAAGAGTCAGATATGACAACTTAAACAACAACAATAAATAATACCAAAAGTCCATGTGCCCAATACACAGAGAACAAACAATACCAAAATGTCACAGTTTGGAACAGAGAAAGGTTTACTGCAGGACCATCAAAGAGACAGGTCAGTTATAACTTGAAAACCCCCAAGCTCCCTGAAAGTTTTCAGCGAAGCCCTTTTGTGATAAGTTTTGCAAACTTTTTGGTGTCACATCCTTCATTCTTGAGTTCGGGTCATGGTCAGGTAAGGATGTTCCTGTAAATCTCTATCAAATGAATGTTTTTCTCTGTTCTGACAAGAAAGGGCAAGATTCCAAGGCATAGTTTTCACCCTCCAAGGTCCCAGTCCTGGCTAAGGAGGCAGATATCAGTTGGCAGCTCCCTCAGGGCCAGGTTCCCAGACCCTGTCCAGCCAACTGGCCCTCAGGTCCTCAGGCCACCCAAATGATGGGAGCCAGGTCCCGAAGACTGCATCTTAAGCAAACGGCTCCTGCCATTAGGTCGCAGAGGCAGGGATCGGGGAGAGGCTCCACCGTGGCCCGACCAGCCTTGCTGAGGGCTCTAGAGCCCTGCAAAACATAGCTCTTAGCCTGTTCCCTGGGCCCGCCACCCCCAACCCCCACCCACCACTCACCTGCTGGCCCAGAGCCTGTGAACTGGAGGGTCTGGGGTAGAAGGCCAGGAATGGCCTCTTACATTGCTCTCTGTATGAAGACTGCCACTTTGCGCAGGCCCACCATTGATTCAATGCGCTCGCTAACCGGCGGCTCTTTGACGGTTGCTTGTGGGCAAGTCCAGCTGCGGCGCTGACCAATGACTAAGTAGGACCACGAACAGTCCCCCTGGCTCAGCGTTCAAGACTCTGCCTGCAACGCAGGAGACCCGGTTAGATCCCTCTCACTTTGACTTTCACAACCGTTGTCTGGTAACAGGGTAGGTAGGGGCTCTTGCACGGGTGATGCACAGGTGTGGATGTTTGTTGCTCAGTCGTGTCCGACTGTTTGTGACCCCATGGACTGGAGGCCGCCCGGCTCCTCTGTCCATGGGATTTCTCAGGCGGGAATACTGGAGTGAGTTGCCATTTCCTTCTCCAGATCTTCCCAAAGTCAACTAAACAATAAAACAATTCAATGAGAGCTAAAAACAGGGGGGTAAAGTAGATGAAGCTAAAAAAAAATACTTTTTTATTTATTTGAAACATGGAAACACTTGAGAATTTAAGATTCAAACTTGAAGAGCCAAGCAGCTGTCAAAGTATTTCATTTCTTAATTGTGACTGAAGTCCATGTTATGATGGTCTTAGAAAAATATGAAATAAGAATTTAAAAAAAAAAAAAAAAAACAACCGATGCTGGGCTAAGTAGTTTCCTCAAAATTACACTACTTTGTGTGGAGGCAGGGGGCAGGGAGGGATGTGATTATCTCTAGGGAAAAAAAAAAAGGTTCAAAATGTCTGTGTCACATGAAAATGAAAGGTTTTCCCAACATTGCTACCAGTTACAAGGTGAAACAATGTTCTATACTCAGGAATTCGACACTTTGGGCTTTGAATTTTGTTGTAAATTTGTCCAACAATGTTCTGTACTCAGGAATTCCACATTTTGGGCTTTCACTTTGTTGTAAATTTGTCCCAGCTTAGCTTCTTCTCCAGTAAAGTAACACTAATGACCCTAAGAAAAGAAGCTTCTTTGTGTCTGATACAAAATATTCTTTCTTCAAATTCATCTGCTGAAAAGAATAGTGGAAAGACCCCTAACAGGCTTCTGTGACATAGAGCAAATCACTGACCCTTTCTTCTTCCTCATCTCACAAAATGGAGAGATCTGTTGTGAATAAAGTTTTTCCAGACAACTGAGAAATTAAAAGGAGAAAAAAAAATCAGATGAGGTGATATATAAAGTTTAAAATTACAAGATCCTTCTGAGGGAAAAAAAATGTGAAGTACTCTTTTGGGGTATTTTATTCTTGTGGAATTTTTTTCAAATTTTATTTTAGTTACTATCTGAAGTGGTGCTTTATCATTTAGGCTAATTAAGCTGAAACTTTTAGGGCCTATCAGAATGAAGCACTTCTAATTCAATATTCATTCTTTGCACCTAATTTTGTAGTGCTTCTGAAAGAAGTCCTCCATATTGTTTAGGCTTTAGACCCTACAAAACTGAGCCTGCTGTAGTTGCTGAAGTTTTCAGTCAAGACTAATAGACATTATCATCAATATTTCATAAAAGCAAAATGGGAAATAATCTAACAGTTTAAAAAATCTATGCAGGAAGCTATTGTGATGGTATGAAAGGGTATTTGCAAAATTGGAAAATATGGAAATAAAACGTATTCCCTACACAGACATACTTTGAAGGAGACCATTCATACTGTCATACAAGATGACCACATTATATAATCCATATATACTACAGTATGTGACATATGCTTAATGTAGAATGTAATTTTAGAGTAAAACATAAAGGTGGTAACATCTTTAAAAGAGAGAAAGGAGTTATCAGATCTTTTATTTATATGCATTATTATATCCCACATCTGGGGAGTTTTGAAGAAGTAGAGGTTCCACAAATCCAAAAGCTACTCTACTAATAATAATTCTTCTCTGAGTTAAGAAGTAGCGTAGGAGAGTAGTTAAGAAGACCAATTCCTCAGCCAGATTGCCTGGGAGCCCACCTCATTTGAGTAGCTTGTCGTGTCTGTACTTCATTTGCCTCTCCTATTAAAGTGGGGGAAGGGTGATAGCACCTACTTCAAAAAGCCATTGTAAGGATTGAATGAATAACTGGATTTAAGTGCTTAGAAATCTGCCTACCATATATAAGTGCTACCTGTGAACTTGTATGCTCAGTCATGCCCAACTCTTTGCGACCCCATGAACTGTAGACCACCAGGCTCAGCTGCCCATGGAATTTTCCAGGCAATAAATGTTACTTAACACACCTTTGGCTGATTTCTAACTTTGGCTATCACCTCACAAATTGCTTTATCAACTTTATGAAATGTTTCATCTTATCCTACTGTCGTTCTCCCATTAATGATAGCATGTTGCCTCTAGATCACCTACTGAATTGCCAAATTTTTAGTCAGAAAGAATGTGTTATTCATCTTTGTATCCCCTTAAGTTTATTGGCTAGTCTTCTGGCCTTATTAAGGATGGAAGTAATCACTAAATATTTCTGAATTGCAACTTAACAAGTGAAATAGAAAATCGTGTGGCAGAGCTTAAATGTTTCGCAGCATAGGATTATTATGGGTTTTTTCAAAAGGGTTTTTAATATTTGCTAAATTTTCCACATTAAGAAGTATAATTATGCCAATTACTGAGCAAGAGTTGAACTTTTCGATGATGAATAAAATAACAAAATTTTAGGTCGAGTTGGTTAAACAGAAGATATTAAAAAGCTTCTTTCTCTTAAGTTATCAATAAGATATTTCTACTGGAAACTGCCTCATTTATTAGTCTAACTGCCACACAGGAGAAGCCTATTAAGATGGTTTTACTTTGAACTTTCCCCAATACCTGGGTTTTTCATAATAAAACAGAGTATGTTTTTATGCCCTAAACTACTCTGTTTATGTGAGCACTAAATGAATGGGTTAGTTCTAAAGTGATGTTGTAAAGTATGGAAAATATTTAATGGAAATATTGAGTGACCATTCTTAAAGTCCCTTACCTAAGTGACAGGTAGAGAGTTTTGTTCATTTCATAGTTGTATAAATGGCCCTAAATTAATGATAAATAATAAGAAACACATGCTGATGCTGACACCACAGTTTTTTGGGTCTAGGTCTCTTCTTTGGATCCCAAAGAGAAATAGCTTTGTTTATTCCTGAATTCAAAAGAAATAAAATTATCCCTACTGTGTGCCTATCAGGTTTTTCCATAGTGCTGGAAAACTATATAATAATAAGCAAATCTGCAGTTCTATGTAGTTTTAGCAGCCTATCCAAAATACACAGAAACAGAGTGATAGCTCTACTTCTACTTAGTAATTCTTGATTAGGTCCAGGCTCAGTTCCACCTTCTCTTAATAAAAATGACAATAGACTAGTGTATATTAGATACCTCCTATGTGCCAGGTACCACGGTAAACTCTTTTTGCAGTTTAGCTAATTCAAATTTCACAATGGCCTTATGAAGTAGTAACTACCCAATTTTGCAAATAGAAAGCTGAAGTTTGGAAAATTAAGTACTTATATTCCATGACAGATGAGTTGGGCTCAATCTTTAGATTTTAGGCGCATGCTCTTTCTATCTCGCTATACTCTAACCCCTTCCACTTTTAATCTCCTTCCATCATGGAGTAGCAGTACTGGCTAATGGGTGTGGACATTCTAAAGTAAGTGGGGTGATCTAAATCCCCACCAAAACTGGAGAATTAAATGTGACGCCAAAAGCCTAAGTTACAAAAGAAATAATAAATTGGACCCCATCAACGATAAATACCAAAGACCATCAAGAAAATGAAAACAATCCACAGAATGAAAGAAAATATTTATAAACTGTGTTTCTGATAAAAGTATAGCATCTGGAGTATATAAAGAATTTCTTACAACTCAATAATGAAAAGACAATTCATTTTTAAATGGGTAAAAGATTTGAGTAGCTTTTTCTTCAGAAAAGATGTATAAATGTCCAATAAGAAGTAATATGGTGATCAACATTATCATTCACTAGGAAAATACAAATTAAAGCCACAACGAGATGCCACTTCCCATCTAGTAGAATGACTATACTCAAAAAAGAGAAAAAAACAAGTGTTAGTGAGCATGTTTGAGAAACTGGAACCCTCATACACTGTTGGGAGTGTAAAATGGTACAACCACTTTGGAAAAAATTTGGCCGTTCCTCTAAAATCTAAACTTAAAGTAGCTGTGTGACCCATCAATTCCACTCCCAAGTATATACCCAAGATAACTGAAAACACCTGTCTAAGCCAAAACTTGAATATGAATATTCATAATAGCTAAAAAGTGGAAAAAAGCCCAAATGCCTATCTATTGATCAATAAAATGTGGTATATCCACAAGATGGAATATTATTTGGTATAAAAAAGGAATGAACTACTGTTACACGTCACAACATGGATGAAAGAAGTTAGTGACAAAAGACTTCATCATTCTATTTATATGAAGTGTCCAGAAGAGGCAAATCTATGGAGATAGAAAGTAGAATAGTGGTTACCAAGGGCTAAGGAAAAGGGACAATGGGGATTTACTACTAATGGTGACAGGGTTTCATTTTGAGGTAATGAAAATGTTCTGGAATTAGTGGTAACAGCTGCATAACTCTATATAATGATACTAAGACCCCTGAATCACATAGCCTTCAAAAGAATGAACTTGATGGTATATGACATATATCTCAATTAAGCTGTTATTTTTTTAAATGCTAGTGAAAGATTATAAGAAATCATTTATTTTTTTTGCAAGTTCATATTCTGTAAGTATAAAGTATGTAAATAAGTTTTCCATGACTGATGAATTGGCTTGTGCATGCGTGCTCATATCTGACTCTTCGTGACCCCATGGACTGTAGCCTGCCAGGCTCCTCTCCCCATGGAATTTCCCAAGCAAGAAAACTGGAGTGGGTTGCCATTTCCTACTCCAAGGAATCTTCCCAACCCAGGGATCAAATCTGCATCTCCTGCATTGGTAGGTGGATTCTTTAACACTGAACCACCCGGCAAGCTCTTTAAATTGGCTTCCTGACTTTTAAAAGGAATGACATGTTTTTACTGAACCAGAACTTCTAGATCAATATTTTCTTTATTTGACACTTAACTTTTTAAAAATGCTTCCCTTTTACCCTTTCACCAGAATTGTGTAGCATTAGGATAGGAATACAAGAGTACTATAAGAAAGGGGTTGTGTCAGAGGTCCCCCAGAACAGCCCACACTCAGAGATTCATATTGCAGGGAGATTCTTTACCATCTGAGCCACCAGGGAAGCCCCAGAAAGACTCACAGAACTCAGCATATGGTTGTACACGTGGCTAGGATTTATTACAGTGACATAGTAAGTTGGGCCATAAGGGGAAAAGATACTGGTGGAGTCAGGAGTCTGTGTACAGGATTCCTAATGCTCTCTCCCTCCCTGGGTTACAGGGAATGCATTCCTCCCCCAGCAACAAAAATGTAGCAACATGCTTATGATATTTCTGCCCAGAGAAGCCCATTAGAGATTCAGAACCCAAGGTTTTTATTGGCAGCTAGTCACTTAGGCACCCTCTGCCTAGTTCATACTCCAAATACAAACTCTCAGAAAAAAAGGCAGATGATCAGAGAATTCTATGGTGGTCCAGTGGTTAGGACTCGACACTTTCACAGCTGAGGGCTTTGATTCAATCCCTAGTTGGGCAACTAGGATTCCACAAGCTGTGTGATGCAGCCAAAAAAAGGCAGATGATAGGCATAAATTATATTATCTGTATATTCTAGGCTCAGTGAGGTGGAGAACAGTGGAAATACCCCAAAATCCAAATTCCCAAATGCCAACTATGAGTCAACCTTGCAAACAGGTCTTTCTTAGAAGTCTCAGACATGCTATGTTACCTCATCTCTGCACAGGAGTGGAAAATGAAGATCTCAAAACCAGCATCCCATGAAAATAGATTCTTGAGGGAAAGAGGAAGAGGATTAAGAGTTTTGAAATAGACTCAGAAGGATTTCAGGGCCAGGGGGACACTGTAAGCTTTGGTTTTCAAGTCAGAAGTCTATTGACTCCACAACCTTGGCAGGAGATTGATTCACTAGTCTTAGGACCACTTAGGCCTGATCACTTTGAAGTAGTCCCAGGAGTTTCTAGCTTAAAGTCCTGTCTGTTACCACCATCATGGCCTTCCACTCTCCAGCCTTCCAAGTGAAAGTAAACCCCTGTTCCTTTCTGGGCACCTACATGTTCCAACAGAAAGAAGAATGTCTGAATTACAAACATTCTTTGATTCTTACCAAAAGGTAAGAATGGAATGCCCTGGCATTCCATAAAGAATCCTCACAGATGAACAGATGCTGAAATGGTTATCAGTAAGAGCAGAGTTCATGACACACCCTCGGAATACTTATCAGCCCAGCAGTTCTTATTAGCCCAGATGTGATCATCAAAGATGTAACCTTGAGGAATAAGCCCTATGCAGGAGGGCTCCAATTTAGTCCTTTTCTTTCCTGCAAATACTGAATAAGAATAATCTTCTATCTCATGGAAGTGTAGAACAATCTGTTGGCTGTTCCCGCTCTTTTTGGAACCAACTAACACCATAAATCAACTAGAATACGTCTAAAAAAGGAAGTGAAAGGGAAGTGAAAGGGAAGTGAAAGGAAGTCTTTTTTCCCAGGGCAATGAATTTCTATTACATAAGAATTGTTTAACTTTGACCATTGAGTTACTAAATATATCATAATGCAGAACTCAAAGTGCATGCAAGAAAGCAGGAAAGGACTCTCTGGCCACTTGGAAATACTTAGACATTCTACCTTCACCGTCCCATTTCACTCCCCACCCCTCTCCTCCTTTCCACTCCCTACCTTCACCCATCAGCTTCCTTCTCTTGCTCCTCCTGTTTTCCATCATCCCACCTCCCCAAACAATTATAAACTGACTGTAATTTCAGAGGATTCAAATAGATGCAAAGAATTTTGTTTTCCTTTACAATTTTATTTCTCTACCCAAATGTGAACATTTTATCTCACTCATAGATTATTTCTAGTAAAAATACCTACATATTTACATGTACCTGCATCTTCTACATTAATGTCATTGTTACTGTTCAGTTGTTAAGTCGTATCAGATGCTCTGCAACCCCATGGACTGCAGCGCGCCAAGCTTGCCTGTCCTTCACTATGTTCCAGAGTTTGCTCAAACTCATGTTCATTGAGTCGGCGATGCCATCAACCATCTCATCCTCTGTTGCCCCCTTCTTCTCCTGCCCTCAATTAATAGTTTGATTTAAAAATTATCTGACAATATTAAAGTTCATGAAAAATCAATAAATTCTTTTTGCTAAACTGTGTCTTTTTAGCCCTATGGGGGAAAAATATGGTAAATTCATTTTCAGCAACTGCCTTTCAAAATCTTCAGAATTCTATCATAACTGTCAGGCATCCACATGGGGAGACCTTAGTTTCCCAGAATCAGACTTGGCAGTCCTAATGATTGGCTTGGATGCCACAAAAGAAACATTCCTGACAGAGATCACACAGGGAGAAATGCTCCATCTAACTCCCTAGATTTAATCTTCACAAAGATTCAAATTATCTTGAATCCAGATAAGTCCTCTTGGAAACAAGACACAACAGATAAACCATTAGCAGATTAAACCTACCTCCAAGATAATAATTATCTCCCATTTAATTTGCCTTCCTTTTAGGTAGGATCTGTCCAGACTAAATTAGAAGTTCTCTCTGAAAAGCTGAAAAAATGGATTTATCAAAAAAAATTAGAAAGTTAATTTGATATTAAAAAGCACCAATAGACTCTAGAATGCAGAAGGTAACCAGCCCATGCAAGTCAGGCCTTCTCTGACCATCCTGCCTACTTACAGGTGGGGGAATCTGAAAGCATGCAGAGACACTAATATCTACACCACTTGTGGATGAACTAGGGTTATTAGTCTGCAGAAGCAAAGCCCAGAGGCCAGGCGGGGAGAGTAGGGCATGAGGGTGAGCTCAGATATTTAAAGGTTTGTCACATTGTAGAGCAAGTCTGTGCAGCCTGATGGGGTAAAATGGAACAAATATGTGGGAAGAGATAACAACCGAACCATTGTAAAGAGGAACTCTGAACAACCAGAAATGCCCAAGCATGAATTAGGCTGTTTTGAATGGTAATGAGTTCCTGTAGTCAGAGTTTTCAAGTCTTTGATAGTTTCATTCAATATTCTACATTCCTTTTATCAGATACTTACTCTGAAGGCTCAACATAGGCTGCTGCTGCTGCTGCTAAGTCGCTTCAGTCGTGTCCGACTCTGTGCGACCCCATAGACGGCAGCCCACCAGGTTTCCCCGTCCCTGGGATTCTCCAGGCAAGAACACTGGAGTGGGTTGCCATTTCCTTCTCCAATGCATGAAAGTGAAAAGTGAAAGTGAAGTAGTTCAGTCGTGTCCGACTCTAGCGACCCCATGGACTGCAGCCTACCAGGCTCCTCCGTCCACGGGATTGTCTAGGTAAAAGTACTAGAGTGGGGTGCCATTGCCTTCTCCACAACATAGGCTACACACAGGTAAATTAAATAACCATGGTTCCTGCACTCATCCAACAGAGGAGACTCAAACATACATCTAAGGCAGGACCTATGAAATTTTTCCTAACCTCAAGAAACTATGAAGTAAAATCCATATTTTTTCCTACATTTGAAGAGCCCCAGATATGTTTTTATTCTTACCAAGAATGAGCCAACCAGATTGATAACACTTAGTTATGAAACAGCTGAAGGCTAGCATAAAGAGTATTTGGGATACTATTGGGATCAAGCCATTGAAGTTATAACTGTTGGTCTCCAAATTGCATTAATAAGGAACCTCAAGTCTATCTTCCTAAAGTGAATTATTTAGAATCATCCTGTTGCTCTTGCAACAGGTTTCATGGTTAGAAGATATTGAGTTGGCCAAAAAGTTTGTTCAGATTTTCTGAATAACTCTTTGGCCAACCCAAAAGTTTTCCTTTGGAAAAATGGAATAACAGTATTTCATAATTAAGAAAGAAACACAAGGCTGGTATATATCGAAAAAGGTTTTTTTTTTAATGGTTAACATTAAAAACATTAGTCTCAGAATTAAATCCCTTAATGAACAAAGCTGGTTAAGTATTTATAATCTATCCTTGCCTATTAATGTTGGTTATTGAAGTTCATTTCTGATTATTTACCTAATCAGCACATTCCAGGACATGATTAGTTTACCTTAATCTGAATTTAACAACTATGATCTTAGACTTGGATCACATGATAGCTTGGAAAAATGACCTTTTGTAGCTAAAAGTCACCTTAGAGTTTGCATAGATTGTCAGGAGGTAGAGGAGAGAAACTCTAGGGAAATTCCAGGGGGTTAGACTCACTGAACCTCCCAGCATGGCTCCAGGCAACAGAGTACTCACAAATATGCCTTCATGGAAAATATTCTGGCACTAACAAAAGCTCATTTCTTTAAAAAAAAAAAAAAAAAAACACTTTACTTTTATTGCTAAGACTAATCCCCAAAACTTCTAAAAGCGAGCTATGTGTTAATCAAAGCTAGAATGCAGAAGAGAATAAGAAAAAAACAAAACAACGTCAGGGATTGAAAAGTCAAAAGCAGCAGGAGAGAGCCTGCTATCTCAGTTTCTAGAATGAGAAGCAGTGTTTTATGGAAACTTCTGGATTTAGGTCTACTTTATTTCTACTTAAACAGGAGAATGGGCTTCCCTGGTGCCTTGGTGGTAAAGAATCTGTCTGCCAATACAGGAGATGCAAGAGACACGGGTTCAATGCCTGGGTCAGGAAGATCCCCTGGAGAAGGAAATGGCAACCCACTCCAGTATTCTTGCCTAGAGAATCCGCATGGACAGAGGAGCCTGGTGGGCTACAATCCATGGAGTCTCAAGGAGCTGGACACAACCCAGAGCACATGCACACATTGCAGAACTGAATTGAAGAGATTTAAGGCTATGAACAATGTCTATTTATCTCACTTCATGGGAATATTCACTCATTTAGCTAAAGAAATATTATTGTGTTGAATTACAAGCTGGTGATATTATATAACATGCAACATATGTCATATTACCTGCCTAAAATCCAAAAATCTCTCTGAATTCCAAAACACACCTGTCCCCAGGAATTTTGGATATAGGTTTGTTAGATCGGTAATAGAGTCAAAATTAGTTCTAGAGGTTTTTTTCAATATTTTATACAGGATTGTGGCTAATAGAGAGAGGCCATGTATAGAAAATTAGAAGTCCTCATAATTGAGTGGAAAGTTCTCGGAATTTAATGGAAAGTGAGTACCTCTATAGAGCTTGACTTAGGGTAGAGTGTCTCCCAAAGCCCTGGAGAAGACAGTGTTTACCCTTTGACAGCCAGTTCCTTGTCTTTCTGGACGCCTGTGTGCATGCTCAGTCGCTTCAGTCATGTCTGACTCTTTGCAACCCTATGAACTGTAGCCCACCAGGCTCCTCTGTCCACAGGGTTTTCTAGGCAAGGACACTGGAGTGGGTTGCCCAGCCCTCCTCCAAAGGATCTTCCTGCCCCAGGGACTAAATCTGCATCTCCTGCAGTTCCTATGTTGCAGGCAGATTCTTTACCTCTGAGCCACCAGGGAACCCTATCTCTCTAGATTCCTTTGACAAATATTCACCCAGGGAGGAAACTACATGGAGAGAAACCTGTTCTTGAAGTCAGTGCAGAATTCCCTGTGGGATAAAATATCTCATCGCTGTACAAATTTTAAAGTGATGATTTGATTCCTGAGCTAACCCCCCAAAAGTTTGCTCCTAGCATAGCAAAAGCAGTAGAATTTGTAATATGGGATAAGCTCACTTTTAAGAATGAATCTATGGATCTGAGTTCTTTTTCACAGTACTGTTTAATATGAAAAAAATGTGTTCTGCATCCCAAACAATGATATGCAAAATGTCATTTAGAACACAATGCATTTCTACATTGGATGTTGCCTGTGATACGCAGTATTTTCCTAATTGTCATCATTCATTGTTCAGGAAATATTTACTGAGCACTACTCGTAGGTACTGGAAATAGAGAGTTCAACAAGAGACAATGAACCAGCCCTCATATAGTTTAGATGCTAGGGGGAGAGACAGTAGGAAAAAACATGAAAGTAAGCTTTTCTTTTTAGATTGAAGTAAAGTTAATTTACAATGCTGTGCCAATCTCTGCTATACAGCAAAGTGATCAGTTATACACACACATACATTCTTTTTTTTATTTTTCTTTTCCATTACGGTTTATCCCAGGAGATGGATACAGTTCCCTGTGCTGTATAGTATTCAATTGGACCTTGCTGCTGTTTATCCATTCTTAATGTAATAATTTGCATCTACCAACCCCAAACTCCAAGTCCATCCCTCTGGCTCTCCCCTCTCTCCCTTGGCAATCACAGGTCTGATCTCTATGTCTATGAGTCTGTTTCCATTTTACAGAAAGGTTCATATGTGCCATACTTTAGATTCCACATGTAAGTGATGTTATATAGTATTTGTCTTTCTCTTTCTGATTTTCTTCACTCAGTATGATAATCTCTAGTTGCATCCATGTTGCTGCAAATGGCATCATTTTGTTCTTTTTATGGCTGAGCAGTATTGCATTGTACATATGTACCACATTTGCTTTAACCATTAGTCTATTGGTGGACATTGAGGGTGTTTGCATGTTTTGGCTATTGTGAATAGTGCTTCTATGAACAGAGGGGTGCATGTATCTTTTTGAATTACAGTTTTGTCCATGTATACATCCAGGAGTGGAATTGCTGGTTCATACGGTAACTCTGTTTTTAGTTTTCTGAGCAACCTCCCATACTGTTTTCCATAGTGGCTATACCAACTTACATTCCCATCAGCATTGTAGGGGGGTTCTTTTTCGCCACATCTTCTCCAGCATTTGTTATTTAGGCTTTTTAATGATGGCTATTCTGACTGGTGTGAGGTAGTAACTCAGTGTAATTTTGATTTGCATTTCTCTAATAATCAGCAATGTTGAACATCATTTCAAGTGCTTACTGGCCATTTGTATTTCTTCTTTGGATAAATGTCTATTAAGTCCTGTCCATTTTTCAATTGTTTGTTTTTTTGTTATTGAGTTGTACAATTTGTATATTTTGGAGATTAAGCCCCTGTCAGTCACATCACTCGCAAATATTTTTCCCCATTCTGTAGATTTTCTTTTTTTTTCCCCAATGGTTTCCTTTGCTGTGCAAAATCTTGTAAGTTTGATTAATTCCCACTAGTTTATTTTTGTTTTTGTTTCTATTGCCTTGGGAGACTGACCTAAGAAAATCTCGGTACAATTTATGTCAGAGAATGTTTTGCTTATGCTCTCTTCTTGAAGTAAACTCATCTTAATGTAAAATTAAGTATTCATAAAGTTACATTTCTCTTGTAATTTATACATCAAAACACTTGCATGATGAGTTCTACCTTATTTAAAAGCAATTTCAGATTTCCTGATACTGAGTTTGACACATTCAAAGATTCACACCGAATAACTCAAAAGTCTCCAAACTTGCAGAGAAGGCAATGGCACCCCACTCCAGTGCTCTTGCCTGGAGAATCCCAGGGACGAGGGAGCCTGGTGGGCTGCCGTCTATGGGGTCGCACAGAGTTGGACACGACCGAAGCAACTTAGCAGCTGCAGTAGCAGCTCCAAACCTTCACAAAGGCCAGGGAGGCTTTCTAAATACATGTATTCATCCTCCGGGTTCTGCTATTAAGGAAGAGGTTATCTGGAAGGAACAACTTACACAGTGGAATAATAGCGTCATTTTTCCAAAACTCAGAGACGTTAAACAATATTTGAATCTTAAGACAATAGTGCTGAGTTTGTCATTAAACACACACACACACAACTTTGCCAAAAAAGGATAGAATGCTAATTATGTTTGATTGTGGTAGTCCACATTTTTAGAAATATTCCATATACCATACTTTGGAAAACAATAGTTTCGTGCTACTGAAATGCCGACGTTAAATTTTCTGAGTGGAAATCAAAAAACAACAGTGACCTCCCTGAAATCAGGAAATCTCAGGATTCCAGTCTCGACACAACCCAAGGAAATGAAGCCTTGGACTTTTTTGTGATGGGAATACTTGATAGAGAGTGTAGTGTGAAGGGAGGCAAAAAGAGATAAAGACCTGACTTTTTCTCCTGGCAGCTTGAAGGTGGAGTTAAAGAAACAGTGCCGGTGGAAATGGGAAGCTATAGGCAGACAGCACATGCTGGGATTCCTTGCTTGTTACAGTAATCCAGTTTGCATCAACCACATAACACCAAGGATAGAAAGGCAACACATGCTTGATGTTAATCCCCTAAAGGAACAACAGAGAAATAACTAATTCCTGAATTGAATCATGAGCAAATGCAACTACCCCTGTACTTTTAGATTTCTAAAAGCAATGAGGAATTCTTGGGATAAATGCTAACTGAGAAATCTTTTCATCAGGGTTGTCAAGAATAGCAGGATAATGTTTGGATTCTGCCCTTGATGGAGTTGTTGATGCTATGCTAGGTCGCTTCAGTCGTGTCCGACTCTGTGCGACCCCATAGACGGCAGCCCACTAGGCTCCTCTGTCCCTGGGATTCTCCAGGCAAGAATACTGGAGTGGGTTGCCATTTCCTTCTCCAATGCATGAAAGTGAAAAATGAAAGGGAAGTCGCTCAGTCATGTCCGACTCCTAGCGACCCCACGGACTGCAGCCTACCAGGCTC
Organism: Bos indicus x Bos taurus; assembly: GCF_003369695.1. Classification (NCBI taxonomy): domain Eukaryota; kingdom Metazoa; phylum Chordata; class Mammalia; order Artiodactyla; family Bovidae; genus Bos; species Bos indicus x Bos taurus. The sequence goes on from NC_040082.1 coordinate 83,179,161, forward strand.
CTCCATTCATGGGATTTTCCAGGCAAGAGTACTGGAGTGGGGATGGAGTTGTTAACTAGTGATATTTGGAAGATTTGAAAACTCATTAGTTAGGTAAATGAAATCAATTCAACAGGTCTTTGTTCTATGTCTAGAATTGGTTTTTTGTTTCTTTTTTAAATTTTTTGTTGTACCCTCCATTTCTGACATGTGGGACCTTAGTTCTTTGACCAGGGATCAAAGCTGCACCCCTTGTATTGGAAGGCAAATTCTTAACCACCAGAGTGCTGAGGAACTCCCGTGTCTAGAATTGTTAAAAATCAATCTTAGCACTGAAGGGAGAATTACCAAGATGTGCCAGACCCATCTCAATCCCACCAGAAAGGCAAGCCTACACACATTTAACCATAAATCAAGAGAGAAATATTATGCTACATAACAACAAAAATGAATCACTGATATTCATGAGACACTTATTACATACCATACCCCATTTTAAAGGGCTTCCGGTGTTTTTTTGTTTGTTTATTTTTCTGGTAGAGGCAGATTCTGTGTCCCCAGGGCCCTTAAATTTCTATAGCATCTGCTGCTAGTAGGCTTCCAAAGGGAAAGAGAAAAGGAAAGTACAATCTGATGCAATGAACATTTTAATCACATGACAATATATGCTGCTGCTGCTGCTGCTGCTAAGTCACTTCAGTCATGTCCGACTCTGTGCGACCCCATAGACGGCAGCCCACCAGGCTCCCCCATCCCTGGGATTCTCCAGGCAAGAACACTGGAGTGGGTTGCCATTTCCTTTCCAATGCATGAAAGTGAAAAGTGAAAGTGAAGTCGCTCAGTCATATTGTTCCACTTGTAAATAAAGCCTATGAAGCATATCACGAACATCAATCTACTTGTTTTTTTCCACTGTTAGTAAATGGTCTAGGAGAAAGGTCCTGTATATAGAGACTGAACAGAAATACCCTGAAACATATGAAGTGAGCTTATACTGTGCAATGAATAAGAACAAAATTTCAGTGTCTCTAACAAAGTTCCTTGCTCACTACACATGTCCAACATAGGTTTATTGGGGGAAAGGCTATCTATGTTTTATTACATTAAATTTAATCCATGTTTTATTAATACATTTAATTATCACAACCACTCTACGAGACAGGTACTATTATTTTCTTCTTTTTCACAATGAAGACACTGAAGCTCAGAGAGGTTAAGTAACTTAATCATGGTCACGCATCTCATACATGGTAGGGGATTTAAACTCAGGCTCCAAAAGTCATTCTTTCATACCATAAAATATATACAAATGATTTTAATTCTGATTAGGGTAGGTTAGTGAGGCAGGATGAGGTAGGGAGATGAGAGAAGTAGAGGGAGCTTCCAAAAAGAAATAACAATTGAGCTGTGTGCTGTCCAGGTAGACAAAAAATAACCTCCTTAGACCCAGTTCCTTACCTCCAAACAAGTGGGACTGATGAGATTATCTCTAAAATCCCTTTGAATTTTTTCATCACTTCAGAACCCACCTCTTGTGATACTACTGGAGATAACACAAAAGGAGTAAGCTTCAAAAATCAACATAACTGAATTATTAGCTGTGTGATCTCTGAAGAGTTGTTTATTTTTCTGAACCTTAGTGTTTTTTCATTGATGCAATACGAAAATCCTCATAGGGTTGTTGTGAAGATTAGCTATCTACGCACAGTGCCGGGCACATAGAAGGCACTCAAGTAATTTTTATCTCTCTTTTCCCTTAGCTGTGTGTACTATTCTCAGTCACTCAGTCATGTCTGACTCTTTGCGACCCCATGGACTGTAGCCCGCCAGGCTCCTCTGTTGATAGAATTTTCCAGGCAAGAAACTGGAAAGGTTGCCATGCCCTCCTCCAGGGGATCTTTTCAACACAAGGATCAAACCCTCATCTCTTGGGTCTCCTTCATTGGCAGGCAGGTTCTTTACCACTGTGCCACCTGAGAAACCCCTTCCCCCTTACTTTTTCTTTAACTGTATATAATTAAAGTTCTTGAACTGACCTAAATCTTAGATCACTGTGTGGCTATACAGTAGTAGGGTACCATTTGGAGGCAGATAGTAAAGTAAAAGAGGATATTTGAGGGCATCAAATATTTTCTAAAATATACGTTAGATCTAATTTGCAGTGCATTTGTTTGGGGAAGGGAATGGCTACCCACTCCAGTATTATTGCCTAGAGAATTCCATGGACAGAGGATCCTGGTAGGCTATAGTCCATGAGATTTCAAAACTCAGAGTCGACTGAGAGACTTTCACTTTCACTTTCTTCAAATGCTATTTGCTTCTTTTGCTGTTTTTGTTTCTATAACTCAGCTGACTTATTAAACCATCACATGATAAACTGGAAATCAAGAGGTGAAGCTACATACTATTTATAAGCTGTGACTGATATGGCTCAGGAAGCTTTCAGTAGATACTGCATGGGTTGTGCAAAAGGTTCATAGTTAAGAGTTTTAAATTTTGTAATGTCACATACTGAAGTAAACATGTGAATGGAAGTAAGAAGAAAAAGTCCTATTAAAAAACTCTTTTGTCATAATTTCAACTTTTATTATCAAAGATGGAGATAATAAGATATACATCCATAGAAAACAGTAAGAAACAAAGATCATATTCATAACTAAGAGAAAAAAATAGATATAAAGAACTTTATTTATGTAGGTGTTTTGTTTCTTCTCTCTGTTACTTTATTAACCAGAATACATTTTTTTAAAGTAGCTCTGACTAAAGAGATTTGATGCTCTTCATTTTACTTCTTTTAATTGAGGTTTACCTTATATATACATCTGTGCTTCCCGGGTGACTCAGATGGTAAAGAATCTGCTGCAATGCAGGAGACCCAGGTTCGATCCCTGGGTCGGAAAGATTCCCTGGAGAAGGGAACGGCTACCAACTCCAGTATTCTTGCCTGGAGAATTCCATGGTCAGAGGAGGCCGGCGGGCTACCTGGGGTCACAAAGAGTCAGACACGACCTGAGTGATTTTCCTTATTTCATTATACACATTAAAATGCACAAATTTTGGCAGTACACTCAAAAACTTTTACCTAGGCATATGCCCATGTAACCACACTCAAATATATATATAGAACATTTCTAGTGCCCTTGAAAGTTCTCTACCCTCTTCTTAGTCCATACCCACAAGGTAACTACTATTCACATTTTAAACAAAGCAGGTAACAAAAATAGAAAATGATAAATGAAAAAGTAAAGGAATCCTAAACCTGATATTTTGTTTTCTGTTCTAAGAGTTTTTCTTTACAAAACTTACATTGGTGGTTTAGTAACCATTAGATACCCAAGGCTCTAAGGAATTAGCTCATTAAGTGGTAAACTAAAAACCACAACCTGGTTAACAGAGGCAGCAGACTTCAAATTCTTTCCGTAGAAGAGTCAGGCGGCCAGTTCTTTCTTCTGAAGACACATGATAAAAGAAGACATCTGGAGAATTAAATTGGACTGTCTACAACTTCAGTATCAACATAAGTACAACTCAATTAGGTCTAACCAAAAAGTCTGCGTTGTGTTTAGCAAAGTCAAGATAAGTCATAACAGTGAGACACTTAAACCCAAACTCCTGGTTGGATCATGAAGCTATCAACTCTGTGAACAATTTGACACTAATGGAGCATGAACTTTGAGTTGTTTTTCAAGTAACTGTGGTAATTTGACGTTCTTGTATACAACGATTTTCACCCCAGCATTCCATACTTTCAGGTTATTGAATAAATTTGGGGGCACAGTGAGTGACAGAGGGTACTCTACTGAGCAGCAAGACAATAAGATCCAAGAGTCTGGTCCATCAGATGCCTAGTCTAACAACTGAACTGACATGATATTTCACTTTGGCCAGTACTATATGCTGGCTATCAATAAATTATCCAAATAGGCACACCTTTTGAGAGTAAAAGGGGCCACTATCATAAGTATGCCAGAATAGTAGAACTAAATCAGGACTAACCCAAGCAAACCAGGATATACAGTCATCTTAGCTATCACAAGCCTTCAATCCATAAAAGTTCATGCTGATTAACTCTTGATTCCAACGATTCATTTACCAGTTAAGCTAAAGCTTTTACAGTGGCAAAGACATCTGAGCAAGAGGAGGGAAAAGAAAAAACAAAGGATGACCCAGAGATTATAGCTGAGTTCCAGCAAGTTAAACATATCGAAGCCACTGATACAAGGATGCAGCCTTGGCTTCTGACATGAGAAAACCAACCTGAAGAGGGTCGAGGACTCAGAGGAAGAGAAGTTACATCTACAGCTTTTGTAAATCTGTCTAGCATGTGACATAATGCTCCACACACTGTCTTTAAATACTGAGAGCTGATGAACTAAGGAGGGCAGTACCCTCATTTGTTAAGATATTATCTTGCTCAGTAATAATGTAATAAGGATCATCAGTAGTTCATACAACTTGAGTGCTTACTATGTACCTGGCAATGTGTGCTAATTCCTTTATATATATTTGCTCTTTAAATTCCCCAATGAGCCTTCAAGATAATTTAACTTCTGTTCCCATTCTTTCCCCACAGATAAGGAAACTGAGGCTTAGAGGAGGTTAAGGCATTGGTCCAGGATGTACGGTGCATACTAGGACTCTAAGATCTGTCTGACTCTTAGCTGTGCTCTGGTTTTACACTACATCCACCCCTCCTGAAAGTGAAAATGATAGTCATTGAGTCATGTCCAACTATTTGCAACCCCATAGACTGTAACCCATCAGGCACCTCTGTCTTTGGAATTCTCCAGGCAACAATACTGGTGTGGGTAGCCATTCCCTTCTCCACCCCTCCTAGGGCTCTTTAATTGGGGATAAATTCATTCAACTAGCTCAAACAAGGGATATGTTTACTGACAGGATAGCATGGGAAAACACTTAGATATCAAGGGCAGAAAAGCAAATACTGTAGGACCACCTGGGGCAGGTAACTGAGAAGCTAGGAACCAAAACCATTCCCAACAGCTCTCATCCCCTGTTTCTCTGCAGTGTCTACTACAATTTTCTACAATATATTTTTGAAACCTGGGGACTTGGGATTCTATACCACCAAGCATTTCCAATGTCTAAATCTCCCTCTACTATATGTCATTTAAAAAAAAACACACACACATTTTTTGATACGGAGGATGAACTTTTCATTTTGTTGACTACTACTCAAACTAAAAATTAAATTCTGATTTTACTTAGTCTGTGATCTTAACACATAGGAAAACATTCTCTTTTCATCTGGTTTGCTTTTAAAAGTAGAAATGAATGCAAAGAAGCACAAAGTCCTACAGGAAGGAGGTCAAGGCCCTAGCTTCCCACAGGAAATAGGTTTCCATGATTACTCTCTCCTCATGAGAGAGTAAAAAATTAATTTATTTAAAATTGGCATTTTGCAATGGGTAAATGCAACATTTCTGTGTAAAAGGTGTTTTGCTTTTTTTTTTTCCTCATTCTTACAGTCAATCTGTGTAAAGCAGAAAGTGATGAAGCTACAACTGTGAGATATAGGGTCCTTCCCTTGAGGCCAGTGTTGTTACTTCAATGCCATGTTCCATGAATAGATCCACATTCCAGCTCCAAGCACAGTGCTTGGACTAGAGCCCAGTCCTCCTGACTTCCAGCCTAGAGCCTTTTCAACAAGTTGTGCAGATGTCTGGGGATGGAGGAGGGGGTGGCTGGTGTATGACCCAAAAAACAAGAACCTGAAGACTCAAATGTCCATCTCCTGCCCCTCCCATGACTTTACATCATGATGTTACTTGATCCAAGTGTCTTGTTGTGATATATGAAGGTGTTTTTGACTAAGGTTTTGTGTGTGTATGTTTTGTAAATATCTGTATAATGAACTTTCCCATTGCACTGCAAACTCACAGCAAGCAGCCTGTGTGACTACGTGCGTGCTCAGTCATGTCCGACTCTTTGGAACCCCATGGACTGTAGTCTACCAGAATCCTCTGTCTGTGGGATTCTCCAGGCAAGAATACCAGAGTGGGTTGCCATTTCCTTCTCCAGGGGAACTTCCTGACCCAGAGATCGAACCCACACCTCTTGAGTCTCCTGCATTGGCAGGAGGATTCTTTACTGCTGAGCCATCAGGGAAACCACACCCAGAATATAGCCTTGCACATAAAAGGCATCAAAAAGTGTTGATTGGAGGGAAGGGAAAAGGAAAGGAGGAAGAAAGGAAGGGAAAAAGGAAGGACAGATAGACTGCACAATTTGCCTCAAATGTAGGTTCTGTTTATGAATCAGCCAAAAAGTAAAAGCAAAGTAAACTTGAGAGATAAATAAATTTTATTTGCCTGAGGTGTTTTTTGTTTCCCTCTCCCATGTTCCTTCTTTGTCAGGTTATTTGTTAGACAAATTTTTTAAAATAAATAGTGCTACATGGAGAACAGATTGGAAGAAGAGATAACCAAATGCTAACAGGAATTGTCAAAAAAAAAAAAATGAAGGTATGTAAAAAAAGAATGAAAAGCCATTAAAAGTCTATGATATTGGTGACATTAAGAAAAAATGCAACTTGAAGAAACTAATAATAATTAAATGTTACCTGGCTTTGAAACAGTGTGCTGATTGTGCTACACAGACTGCCTTGTCAAACATTTCATAGGGAGGGAAACAGAACATGCCAAACCAGGGTGCAAAGAAAGAGAAAGGCCAGTCGGCATGCTCATGGCATGATCCTTAGTTCCCAAAACAAGCAAAGGAAGTAGCTGTATGAATGTTTCTCTACGAAAATAGGAGTGATTCCATCACTTTAAATTGTTGCCTGTGGGTTATAAACAGTAATTCTTGGACTTCCTCCGGAGCTAGACCATCTGGGAGTCATGTGACCTCTCTGACCTGTTTGAAGCACTTGTCCTCAGCTAGCAGACAAGGGAGAAGCAGCACAGGCCTAAGGTTTTCCTTCCTAAATTGGGAGGGAGGATTTAGAAAGGATTTAAGTTCTATTTCTTTTCATGCACTCTTTTTTTACCCCCTGCAAATTGAAAAAAAAAAAAAAAAAGACTGATATTATTCAACATCAACATCTCAGGAGAGCTGGAGTGTGGTTGAGAACCACTGGCTGGAAACAGTCATTCAATGATTCATTCATTCATTCAGCACGTATTTATTGAGCATCTAACATGAACCAGGTACTGTGAATACAGTGGCTAACACAACAGACAAGTCTTTTATTTTTGAAAAGATTTCATTCAGGCAGGAGAGGACAGATAATAAACAAATGGGCAGAGAAGATAATATCTCTATGAGACCATCTCCCTCCACCCTTCTCTTCCCTCCTTTTACTCCAGGTGAGGTGTACAACAGTGACCTTCTTGCCCCTCCTCAAATATGCCAAGCTTAGTCCCACCTGGAGGCCTTTCCCCATGTCCTTCCCTGTGGCTGGTAAGCTTTGCCCCCAGATATCATATAGCTTCTGTCTTCCTCTCCTTCAAGTCTCAGCAGACATGTCACCTGTTACAGAGGCTTCCTTGATCTTCCTATGTAAAACAGTCTTTGATCTCTTCCACTAGAATGTAAGCAGTATGGGTTTTTCTTGTTTTGTCTATGTCCATATCTCTCAAGTTTAGAACAGTGCTGTTAGAAATGCCCATTTACGCACATGCCCAATGACAATGTATCTAGCCTCAGAGGACCTAATCTCTTGTCTGCACTGTAGTAGCTGGTCTCCAAAGTTGGCCCACAGTGAACTGCACTCCTGGTATTCACACCTTGGGTAGTTCTTTTGCCTTGAACCTGAGCTGGCACTGTGCCTCATCTGTGTCCAACAGAATGAAGTAGAGGTGACACCTGATGTCCCAGGCTATCGCATAGGAAGCCTTGCAGATTCCATCTCGGTATCATGGAACACATATTCTGGAGGAAGCCAACCCCCAAGTTAAAAAGTCCAGCTATATTGGGACTTCCATGTGTAAGAAAGCCCAATCTAGCCACGTGGAGGGCCATGCAGAGAGACTCAAATGTTCAGCTGGTCCCCAGCCAGTTCACTTATCTCAGTTGAAGCATGGATATGACTGCGCACATCCATCAGCTGAACTTTCAAATGGCTCCAACCCTGGGGCCATCTGACTGCAGCTGCATGAAAGGCCCCAAATGGGAACTAGCCAGCTGAGCTCCATCAGTACACTGAACCATAAGAGAAAATAATACATATTGTTTTAAGCCACCAAGCTTTGAGGTGGTTAGTCATGCAGCAATAACTGCAGATAACTGTGAAATGCGGCCACCAAAGCTAGCTCCTGGTGGCTCAGTGGTAAAGAATCCACCTGTCAGTGCAGGAGACAAGGGTTCAATCCCTGATCCGGGACAATCCCACAAGCTGCGGAGCAGCTAAGCCCATGTGCCACAAATATTGAGTCTGTGGGCCACAACTACTGAAGCCCATGCGCCCTAGAGCCTGTGCTGCACAATGAGAGTAGCCACCACAGTGAGAAGTCTGTGTTCGGTAACTAGAGAGCAGCCCCCACCCACCACAGCTAGAGAAAACCTTGTGCAGCAACAAAGACCCAGCCCGGACAAAATTAATAAATAGATAAAAAATTTGAATTGTATAGAAAAAGATAGCTCTAGATTCATACATTATGTTCCTTGTAAGCATAACATATGTCTAAGGGTCCTTGGGCTTTGCCCACCCCCAACTCTTTAATAAGGCAGGTGCCTCTGCAATTAACAAACTTTGTTTGCACTGTTCACTCTCTTATTCTCCTTTATAAGCACCCACTGGAAGTCAGAAAAGCTGGTTCTTCATCCTCATGGGACCACTGTAATTCTGGGTAAGTCACTAAACTCTAGTTCAGTTCAGTTCAATCACTCAGTCATGTCTGACTCTTTGCAACCCCGTGGACTGCAGCATGCCAGGCCTCCCTGTCCATCACCAACTCCCAGAACTTACTCAAACTCATGTCCATTGAGTCGGTGATACCATCCAACCATCTCATCCACTGTCATCCCCTTCTCCTCCCACCTTCAATCTTTCCCAGCATCAGGGTCTTATTTAAATGAGTCAGTTCTTCACATCAAGTGGCCAAAGTATTGGAGTTTCCACCTCAGCATCAGTTCTTCCAATGAATATTCAGGACTGATTTCCTTTAGGATAGACAGGTTGGATCTCCTTGCTGTTCAAGGGACTCTCAAGAGTCTTCTCCAACACCACAGTTGAAAAGCATCAATTCTTTGGCGCTCAGCCTTCTTCACAGTCCAACTCTCACATCCATACATGACTACTGGAAAAACTATAGCCTTGACTAGATGGGCCTTTGTTGGCAAAGTAATGTCTCTGCTTTTTAATATGCTGTCTAGGTTGGTCATAGCTTTTCTTTCAAGGAGCAAGCAGCTTTTAATTTCATGGTGACAGTCACCATCTGCAGTGATTTTTGAGCCCATGAAAATAAACTCTGTCACTGTTTCTATTGTTTCCCCATCTTTTTGCCATGAAGTGATGGGACCAGATGCCATGATCTTAGTTTTCTGAATGTTGAGTTTTAAGCCAACTTTTTCACTCTCCCCTTATATGAAAAATCATAGTAGGGGTTTGATTTTTTAACTCTGGGCAGTGTGTGATACACAACCCTTTCCCCCCTCTCTCCAACTGAAACTAACACAAAAAAGAAATCAATGAAAGAGATACAAGCGGAAGAGTTCTGTTGGAAGCAGGACAGGCTATGTATTGGTGTTAGTGGTCAGAAGTAGAGACTGGAATCAGAAGACCTAAGCTCAAATGCCAGCTCCTCCCCTAACCAGTCTGCCAGAACTTTATAGTGTGAAAAGCACTGTACGGGGTGGTCTCAGAGGCCTCCCCACTTTACATGTTGTGGTTTTTAACATTTATCACACAGAAAATAGACACATAACTTCAGGGTAGATTTTAATTCATTGTTTATATGGTGGTACTTTATTTTTTATTTATATAAGAGTTTATTATTACTTGTTTATGTGGCTGTACTGGGTCTTAGTTGCAGCATATGGAATCTTTGAGTTGCAGCATTTGGAATGCTTTGTTGTGGCATGTGGGATCTAGTTTCCTGACCGGTATCAGACCTTGACCCCCTGCATAAGAGTTCAGTCTTAGTTACTAGACCACTGGGGAAGACCCCTCCTTTTTTTTTTCAATTTAAAAACAGAGTACTGAGCTAGAAGAGTTTTGTTATTGCTTCTGCTTTCTTATAGAAACAGATTTATACTAGTTTTTCCCAACCACTATCTGCCCCTAGAGCAGTAAGCCCTTATGATCTTGCCTGTTCATTTCAATACAGGTGCTAAACTTAGTTCTTGCCTCATCCTTAGAGAAAGAAATTGAGTATTTCAACAAAAAAAAAGAAATCGAGTATTTCAAATTTCCCCATCTGCAGAATAACTTGGCTTGGGAAATACTGGCTTGAAATCATTGTATTTGATTTTTTAAATTCATTCATTCATTCACTTTTGGTTCCACTGGGTCTTCATTGCTGTGTGCAGGCTTTCTCTAGTTGCAGTGAGAAAGGGGGCTGTTCCTTGTCGTGGTTCACAGACTTCTCATTGCTGTGGCTTCCATCATGGAGCAAGGCTCTCGGCACACAGGCTTCAGGAGTTTCAGCATTCCAGCTCAGTAGCTGCAGCTCTTGGACTGTAGAGCTCAGGCTCAGTAGCCGTGGCACAAAGGCTTTTTTTGCTCCTTGGCATGTTCTTCCCAGGCCAGGGATCAAATGTGTGTTCCCTGCATTGGCAGGTGGATTTCTATTCACTGTACCACCAGGGAAGTCCCATTCTATTTGATTTTTTAAATATTTTCAAAGGCCTCTACAGTAGGAGACTTCATAGCCTACTATATACATTCCCACTCCAACATTTAATGAGTGTATTCATTAGGAAACTTTCCTTAATTTTTGACAAAAATCACTCAGTAGAGGTCCCCTTCACATAATGCTTCTTAACTTTCATATAAGTTTTTTTAAAGTCATCTAATTAAGTTTTTAAGTGTCACTGTACTACTACTACTAAGTCACTTCAGTCGTGTCTGACTCTGTGTGACCCCAGAGACAGCAGCCCACCAGGTTCCCCCGTCCCTGGGATTCTCTAGGCAAGAACCCTGGAGTGGGTTGCCATTTCCTTCCCCAATGCATGAAAGTGAAAAGTGAAAGTGAAGTCGATCAGTCGTGTCCGACCCTTAGTGATCCCATGGACTGCAGCCTACCAGGCTCCTCCATCCATGGGATTTTCCAGGCAAGAGTACTGGAGTGAGGTGCCATTGCCTTCTCCAGTCACTGTACTAGCGCTCCTCTGAACTCTCTCAATCTTTTCTCATTTTCTCCTCTGCATAGTGACCTTAAATTGAAAACAGGAATGGTCCGAAGAGAGTTCCTAAAATTATTTGACTTGTGATGTATATTAAATAATATGCATAGTTAAATTATTACAGCACTTCCAGGTTGCATATTGATAAGAGCATCAACATCTTCTAAGACATACGTCATCAGACATTATGCATAAAATTACAGGATTGTGATGACACTTTACATGTGCTAATATTGACTAATAATTACATACCCTGCCCTGTGTTGTAAATTACATAACTACTTGACCATACATTGCAACCAAATAGCCACTCAAATCTCCAAACTCATATTTGAACTCTGCCCCAAGACTATGGACAGATGTCCAGTGTATCTGATCATGTTAAAAGCAGACCACAATCTGATCAATATTTGACTGAAGAAACACTGCACAACTTGAAAGTTTCGAGTTGAGCTTTATTTGAGGATCTTACTGAAGACTATGTCCCAGGAGACAGTCTCTCATAGCAAAGAGGTAGAGGAGGCAACAGAGGAGCCAGGATATATACGAATTTTTTGCTGGGGGGAAAAAAAATATGCAGTCAAATGTCAAAAAGTCACTGCTAATCACAAAGAATAGACATCTCAATGTTTTTAATGTTTTTCTATATGCTGGAAGATATAAGACTCAGTTCATTACAATTATTCCTTAGATATGTATGCATCTTAACTATCTAGTATCTAGGACCAGTATCCAAAGTACATAAAATCTTCCTGGTTTTCTCTATCCTGAATTCCCCTCAGGGTGCACCATCGATGGTTACCTGGAGTGGCTAATGGCTTGATCCTTGTAGAAAAGAGATGATGGGCAACATACTTTGTTTAGGAAATGTCAGGCAATGTTCTCTATTCACAATATTCTAAGCTATTGAATGGAAACCCCTATATCCTGAAAGGTGATAGGTTAGACATTTTCTGCTAGAACTGCTTCAACACCTGGAAAAAGTATCAGCTAGAATTTTTCTTTGATATCAGAAAGAAGAAATTTTGTTCCCAGAGGCTTGTAGGAAGGAAAATAGAGGGTAGAGCTTTTTTTTCACTGGTGTGAAATCAAAGGGTATCCCCAAAATGTATTTTAGACATAATCTTATGTCTATTTTATCACACTATAATTAAGTTTCCCCTATTGTTTCACTGCTGTGCATGCTCAGTCGCTCAGTTGTGTCGACTCTTTGAGACCCCTTGGACTGTAGCCCACCAGGCTCCTTTGTCCATGGACTCTCCAGGCAAGAATACTGGAATGAGTTGCCATTTCCTTCTCCAGGACATCTTCCTGATCCAGGAATCGAACCTGGGTCTCCTGCATTGGCAGGAGGATTCTTTACCACGGAGCCACCAGGGAAGCCTTATTGTAGAACAGCTCAAATTATGAAGCTGTCTGACAGCATCTTTTACACTTAATCAAATGCCACTAAGTAAAATAATGTCATTTACTAGCTCCTTTCTTTCTTTTTTTCAAATTCATTTGGCTTCACCAGGTCTTAGTTGCAGCACACAGCATCTTTGTTGTAGGATCCAGGATCTGGTTGCCTGATCAGAGATCAAACCCAGGCCCCTTGCACTGAGAGCAGGGAGTCTTAGCCACTGGACTAAGGGAAGTCCCCCTAGCTCCTTTCTAATTCCTCCCCACACTATCAACTATTTTCCCCACCTGCTCCTCCTCAAATCCCTCCCTTACCCCTACCTTTCTCTCCCTTTCTCACTTAAGATCACACTTCTGGAATTCCTCATCTCAGGCACTGAGGAACACATTTCAGGGCAACTGAACTTAGTTCAACTGTAAGCCTGTGCAGGGAAGCTATGAACACTGGCCCTTACTCATGCATCAGAAGAAATCTGACCATGGTTTCTGAAAAGGTTGAACCTAGAACTACCAAAAGATCCAGCATTTCACTCCTAGGTATATACCCAAAAGAATTGAAAGTGGGAACTCAAACAGATATTTGTACATCAGTGTTCATTCCAGAATTATTCACAATAGCCAAAAGGTAGAAACAATCCAAGTGTTCCAGGGATGAATGAATAAACAAGTGTGGAATATGCATATACAATCAAATATTATTTAACAACAACAAAAAAGAGAATAAAATACTAATAAATGCTACAACTTGGATGGACCTGGAAACATTATGCTTCATGAAATAAAGCAGACACAGAAGGAAAAATGTTGTCTGATTCCACTTTCATGAAGGCCCCAGAATAGAGAAATTCATAGTGACAGAAAATAGAATAGACGTTACCAAGGCCTGGGAGAAGGTGGGATGGAGGAATTATTGTTGAATAGATATAGTTATGTTGGGGTGATTTTTTTAAGTTTTGAGTCTAGATGGTGGTGATGGTTACATACATCATGAATGTAATGTCCCTAAATTGTACACTTACCAATGCTTAAAATATTATGTTACATACTTTAACAGCAATAAAAAAAAATTACTTAGGGGGCCGAAAAGTCATTTCTGATCTGAATCCTGCAGTGAGGGTGGCTTGAAGTACACCTGAGTTTTAATGAGAGAGTCACTACCCAGAGTTTGGGATGGTGATAACCTCCTCTATATTCTAAATCCATACCCATCCCAAGTACAATGGTGAATTAGAGAAGGGACCGGGAGCCTGAAGGCATGAGTAATATCTCCAAGCCTCTGGGTCACCCAGAGCCTTCCCCACCCTGCCCAGAGAGGCTCGTGCAGAGGAAAAAAAAAAAAAAACAGGGAGAGAGAGAGGTCTGACCAAGCCAACTCAAATGGAATTTCTGTAAACTTTTTTCTTTTACTTACTTTTCAAGTGTCATGAGAGTCATTTTTGGAGCAAGAAGGTCACAAAAAGATGTTTTTGTCCTCTCAGCTACTAAACATAGAGGGAACAGGAAAACTTCGGAAAGGACTTTCACTTTCAAAATGTTTGAGGTTATTTAGAAGGATACGTTTTGGTTTTTTTATACACACATTGTTGACTGAAAAAAGTGCACAACCTAAAAGCTGAGAATTATATTGTATTCCATGGAATGGGAGACAGTTTCTCAGATTGCTCTGAGGCACTGTTCCAAAGAGGTAAGGGGGGAGCCAGATTATAGTTTTTGCAAAAAACAAAAACAAAGCCCTAACAACACAGGTAGTTGAACCAAAAGATTACTGTTAAAGAAAGCCAGAAACTTCAAATTAATAAATTTAGCATTTTTCTGTGTAAGGGAAGATGCAAGAATCTGGGTTTATTGAAATAATACCTTTGATGTGCACGTTACCTGTCTAGGGCCAGTATCCTGTTTTTCTCCATCGTGAATCCCCTCAGGGTGCACAGTTGTGGGTAGCTCCAGTGGCTTGTTGGCAGGCAACATTTTTCCTCCACAAATAAATGTTATGGTTGCCTATTCTTTGTAATTATTCTTAAATCTAAAATCATTTTTAAAAGAAAAATTGAAAGCAGCCCCAGAGCATAGAGTCAGTCATTTTTTTCCCAGCCATAAAGTTAAACCTCCAACAATAAGGTTTTATATTCGTTTTTCTTAATCCTAACTACTCTGTAGTAAATCAGAAATCTACCAACACATACCTTATTTGCTATTGTAGGGGAGCAAAATTTGCCATTCCGAAATGTATCCATTTGGCATGCAGATTATTTCAAGCTAAAAATAATCAAGGCTCAAAAGATTGGAGAAGAATCTTTGACCTCTCCTCTAACTGCCAAAGAAAATTTAGCTAGAAGACCTGATCCAGGAAGGGACTTGTCACTGTAGATTACTACAGTATGATACAAACTAGGCGTGTACACAGGGAGGAACCTAAGCAGAGTCTGTTTGTTAAAATTCCTCTCTGTGTTCCATTGTTTCTGTATGGCCCAGCAAACATTTTATCAAATATTTGCTCATTTTAATCTTTTTGTGAATGGCCTTCCTTCCCTTTTGTGGATAAGAATGTTGCCTGCCGTATTAGTAAACAACAGATATTACAGCCCCATCAAGTCATCAACCACATGGCACCCACAACTGTGCACCCTGATGGGATTTAGGATGGAAAAAAGGACACTGGCCCTAGACAGTTAAGGTGGATATCAAGGAACGATTTCAATAAATACAGAGTCTTGCATCTCCCCATACATAGTCAGTTCAGTCAGTTCAGTCGCTCAGTCGTGTCCGACTCTTTGTGACCCCATGAACTGCAGCACACCAGGCCTCCCTGTCCATCACCAACTCCCGGAGTTTACCCAAACTCATGTCCATCGAGTTGGTGATGCCATCAAGTCGGTGATGCCATCCAGCCATCTCATCCTCTGTTGTCCCCTTCTCCTCCTAGAAAAGTGCTAAATTCATTAACTGAGATGTCTGTTTTTTCTTTGCATGCTAAGGCACTTCAGTTGTGTCCAACTCTTTGCCACATTATCAACTGTAGCCCGACAGGCTCCTCTGTCCATGGCATTCTCCAGGCAAGAATACTGAAGTGCATTTCCATGCCCTCCTCCAGGGGATCTTCCCCACCCAAGGATGGAAGCCACCTCTCTTATGTTTCCTGCATTGGCAGGTGGGTTCTTTACCACTAGAGCCACCTGGGAAGCTCAATTATTCTTTGATTAATAGTCATCTTTTAAGGTTTTTGTTGCCAAAACTCCTATATATCCCGGCTCTTCCCTTACTTCAATCAGCCTTTTAGTACTATCTGAAATGCTGTCTGTTGGGCTTAAGTCTGCCAAATAAAACATAATTCTCAACTTTTAGATTGGGCAGGTTTTTTTTTTTTTTTTTTTTTTTTTTTTCAGTTGACACTTTGAAGTCCCAAATCCCTGCCTGCCCTATTCTCTTTTCTCAGGTGGCTCATAAGCCTCAATTGCCTGACTTGTTCTTGGGTCTCATATGTTTGGGCAGTTCCCTGAACGCAGGTAATTAAATTTGATCTTATCCTGTTAATCTATCTCACTTCAGTGTAATTCTTCAACTAGCCAGAAGAACCTAGAAGGGCAGAGGAAAGTTTTTTCTTTTCTCTTTCTACTAAATGGATGTTTAGAGTAATGCCTGGAACATGGTAGCTCTGAGTAAGTGGATGCTCCAAACACAAAACTTCAGATAGAATCAGCAAGATGGGGAAGAAGAGGCATTCGTTTCATTGGCTGGGCGCATAGTAGGCAAGTTGCTGGTGAGATTGTGATGGCTGCTTCTCCATCCGCCCCTCTACCCTCATCAACTAGGAAGGGTTAACCAGGCAACCAGCTCATATCACCTCTGCTGCACGACCGACCTATTGCTTAAGCTCTGTCAGGCAGTCCTCAAGAAGGCTACTCCCTGCTTGAATAATGTGGGCTGGGGAACAGGCCTGCCTACCCAGCGCATCCGTGCGCGATAAGCCCTATGGTTTCCTGTATCTAAGCTGGTTGCCCACTGTTCAACCTCCATAGTTACAGTCTAAATAGAAGAGAAAAAAAAAAGGCCCAGTTTCCTAGGAGGCTACTTATAGGGCGCCGGGTTAGGCAAATATTTCACCTGCTTGGCCAATTAGCTTCCTCTCCCAGAAAGACGAGTTCTACAGGTTTCCTTTTTCTCTTCCTCTGCCTCCTGGGTTGGGAGGAGAGGCTGTCACTTCGCTTCGACCCTCCCCTTCCCTCCCTCCCGGCTCGGCCCCTCTCGCCCGGACCAATCGCGCCGGCCCGAACGTGTCCAGGTTGGCGGCCCCCGGCGCGGGCGGCCCGGATGCACCGAGCGGCCCAGGGCGCGGGGGAGGGCGCGGAGGGCTCGCGGGGCCTGCAACCCGGACGGTGGGAGCCGGGGAAGCGGGGAGGAGGAGACGGTGTGAAGGTGCCCTCCAGACGTGGCCCTGATGACCGAACTACAGCAAGATGTGGACGACACAAAGTCTGCCAAAGTGCTCGGAAAGAGGGAGAGCAAAGTTGGCTCAGCCCAGTAAGTATCCTCCGGTGGACCCAGCCGGGGCGGGAGGACGCGCGCTGCCCAAACTTCTCCGCCAGGGGCGAGTTGGAAGTGGACACGGCTTTCTGGAGCTTTAAACGTGGACAGACTTGTGCTTGAACTCTTCTGTGGCGCCCGGCCTCTTTTTTTTGCCCCCGATTCTATAGTAGAGAAAAGGCATGGCAGAGTTCTTTGGAATGCACTGCAGCATGCATTCCCGCGGGGCTGGGAATTATTTGAGCCGAAAGCACCGTTGGTGTTTTATAAATCCCTAGGGAGGTCTGGGGCGAACTTTCAGATTTCCAAGCTGAGAAACAGCGCTTCACATTTATTCTAATTGTCTTACTTCTTAAGGACGCGTGTGGAGATGCCGCTGTCCCGTAGATGGCATCTCATCAATAGCTTCACAACGATGCGTGTTTTGGCATTCTGATTCGGACGTGAGGGTGTTTTTCCCTCATCCCCTTCCCTGTTTACCCTCTAGAGACCGCAAAAATAGTGGAAAACATGAAACATGTTTTATTTCTCCCCTTCAAAGACTGCCTGCCTTTGTTGGATACTTAACACAAACTTGTTACACAGTTTTTAAACGTGTATAAAAAGGGAGGATGCGGGGGTGGGGAAGCACAATAAAAGTATAACAAAATAAAACACAACAAATATTGGACGGTGACTGTCCTCTTAGAGGACTCTTGTGGGTAATAGGATTTGCACATTGTTTGACCTATAAACTCTTCTGGTTTAAGAAACTCAAATATTTGATCACAAGGATTGGCTTCGTGTAACATTTATCGCGTGTACTTAAAAAAAAAAAAATCCAGCATTATGGTTGTTGTATGATTGTTATTTCTAAACTCTTCTTTTAAAAAGGAGAAGAATCTTTATTTGCTTATTTTCTGCATCACTCTAACATTAAGTAGGAGTAAAGTAAATATCTAAATAAGCCCAGTTTTACTTTTTATGGTACCAAGCTGTTGGGTATCTAAAATGCTTTATTGATACTAATAAAAAAAGATGATACACTTTTTAATAGTAAAGATTCAATCCCCCCCAAAAAAAGAGAAAAGATTAAAAAAATCCAATCCCCATCATTCATTATTTCAGCACTTACTGGTTTTTTAAAAACACAGCCTGGTTCAACATAAAGATGCGCATTTGCAAAAGCATATTCCACCTATTTATTGAAGTTTGAGCTGACCTTTTAGAAAAAAGAATAGCTTTTATTCACTGCTTTGATTTGTGGTTTCAAAAGTTTTGGTCACATTCTCTTCCAGTGTCTGCTTTCTTTGGCTTCTCTTACGTTTTCCCTCCATCTTCCTCAACATAAACTGATGTTCTTTCCTTTCTACTGATTGAAAAAAGATGATTGAGGGAAAAATTCCTATAGGTATAACTCTCACAACATATTCTTGTTTCCTCGCCCTCAAATAAAATCCATATTTTATACTAATAATTCAAACCCAAGAAAAAGATGAACTAGCAAATGATGTAGATTTCCTTTATACTTAATCATTCTTTTATGAACTTTACTTCCCTGAATAAGAGGTGTCACCATTTCATAGATGTCTGAGGTGGTAATGGGCACAGGGAAGACTGGAACTCTAAACTCCTAGTTCAGAACTCATCCAAAGGCAGTATTTATTTCCAGCTACATAAGGCAGAATGAGTCAAGTCTACCCCACAGATCTTAAGTTTTAAGTTGTCACATTCCTAGTCCTTTAGGTACTCAGTCAACGAGCTCATTTTGATTGATTGCAATCATCTATTATAGACTAAATGTCTGCTATTTAGACTAATTTAGTTAAACTAAAACTCTTTAGATATTGAGAAAATAATTATGTAGAATATAAGCACAACAGCACTGAAGCTCAAGGCCCCAAATGGCCAGCCCCTTCCTTCGGAACATTGCATTTCACAAATTCATTTCAGTTCTATAAATATTGGAATATTTACTGTTTCTTCAATAACGGTGGGGAATACAAGAATGAATGTGATTCGGTATCCATCCTTCTGTACCTCCAAGAGTAGCATTGAGGGGAGGCACATATGTGTATTACCATTAAACGCAAAAGAATCTATAAAAAGTTTGGCCTACCACTGAATCTTCTCCACAGTTCGGATGTTTATCCACTTGGCAGTCCTTGGTTTATTGGGGTTTTGGTTTGCTTTTCCCAACAAAATGGTAATTCCTAGATCCATTGAAGTCACTTCTGATTCAGTCTAAGATTTTAGACACCATTTTATTCTGAGCTCTTAACCTCTTGCTTTGGTAACAGAATAAATATCATTTAAAGACATAGGTAGATATATTATCACAGTGATATTGCTGTGATGACTCCATATTTGAAGTCATGGTGACATTTTTATGCTTGGAAACTCAAGTCTAACTTCTCTGTTTTGAATTTCCTGTTTTAGATTAATTATCACTAAACTCCCAAGTTGTTGAAACCTGGGTGTCCCAAGGGACATTTTCTTCAAGAGTGTTAGAATGGCTTGCTCCCTCCCCAGTCTCTACATCTGTAACTTCACCCACAGGAGCCTCATCACCTAAGACCTTAGCCTCTTAATTAATAATAGATGCCAATTATGGAGAATGCCTGCTATGTTACAGACCACGTGCTCAAAACTTCGCATTCATTTTCATACAAATTCAGGTCGACACTATGACTATGGCCATTTTTAAGTAGTAACATTGAAACTCTGAGAAGTAACTCGGCAGGCAGAGACACAGTTAATAAGAGAACAGCTCATATTCAAGTCCAGGACTCCTCTAAGTCTAGAGCCTGAACTTGAATCTTTATCTCTACTCCTATACTGTGGAAACTTTGATGGCCCTCTATGACCTACTCTAAGAAACAGGGTCCTCTGCCAAGATTTTAAGACCGTTGGTGATCTGGACACACATAGACCATTTCCTAATATACGTTTCCTAGTACTAGTCAGCTTGCACGGAAGCTCGCACCGATTCTGCAGCCAACAGTCACAGCAGCAGCTCTGTAATTCAGAGGTGATAACGCAGAAGAATAAGTAGTATTCAGTCGTAGTACTGAATCAAGCTTCCTCATCCTTCCTGCCTCCTCAGCTCTATTACTTTGCTCAAGCAGTGTGCTCTCTTCTTTCTCTTAAGATACTTCTGTAAATCAGCTCAAGCTTTCCTTCATTTAAAGCCTCTCCTATCACTGGCCACACTCTCCTCTTTCTTACCAGTGCTCGCTTTGTATGTATGTGGTCAGCCCAGAGACGTGAGCTGCTACTGTTATTAATTTTTATTAATAATGTTTACATAACATTTAGTATGTACAGAGTACTGCTTTGTTAACATGTATTAATTCAGACACTAGTCCAGTGTACCTTAGTTAACTGTCCCCAAATAAATTGCAAACTCCAGTCACATTTTTTTTGTATTGAATTTCTCAAAGAACTTGGCAAATAATCACTTTCAGTAACTATCTGTTGATGAACTATGAAGGCTAAGACCCATCCCACCTACTTAAGGTATGTAATATGCTTATAGCTGACTTTCAGTTTGACTATCTCAGGGGAAATTATACTTTTAATCAAATTTTCTGTCAGTAGCAGGAGAATTTTTAGATACCTTTACTTGCCTGCGGAGAAGGCAATGGCACCCCACTCCAGTACTCTTGCCTGGAAAAGCCCATGGACGGAGGAGCCTGGTGGGCTGCAGTCCATGGGGTCGCTAAGAGTCAGACAGGACTGAGCGTCTTAACTTTCACTTTTCACTTTCATGCATTGGAGAAGGAAATGGCAACCCACTCCAGTGTTCTTGCCTGGAGAATCCCAGGGACGGGGGAGCCTGGTGGGCTGCCATCTGTGGGGTCGCACAGAGTCGGACACGACTGAAGCGATTTAGCAGCCATAGCAGCAATTACTTGCCTGAGAGCTGTGGCTTATTTATTCATCTTTGTGCTAGAAGTGAGACTGCACATTTGCTTACCACCGAAATACATATTTGACTTAAAAAATAACACTCCCCCTTTTTTTAACCAAGAATTGGTAGTTTTCGCTACATATTTCTTTTTGAGAGCCTAGTTTTTCTCTGCTTTATCTTTTTCATTCTTGATTTCTTTCATGTTCACAATACATAGATATTTCTAACATAGACTAACTTTTTTAGATACACTTTTATGTCTTAAAGTCTCTGATGGATCTAAGTTACTTTTAATGAATTTCAAAAAGTATCTAAAACTAATACAGAATTCTGGGCAGTTGATTCATATTTCAAATAATGAATTATATCACATATATACTTGTGATACAATTTGGTTTTTTTAATACTAATTTTTTTAGTACACAGCTGTTGATTTATTTTTGGCTGCACTGGGTCTTTGTAGCTGCAGGCTTTCTCTAGTTATGGCGTGCAGGGGCTACTCCCTAGTTGCAATGTGCAGGCTTCTCATTGCAGTAGTGGGTTCTCTCGTTGCAGAGCACAGGCTCTAAAGCAGTGGGCTTAGCTGTGCCTTGGCATGCCCACACGAGCAGGGATCTAACCTGTGTCCCCTGCATTGACAGGTGAATTCTTAAATATTGGACCGCCAGGGAATTCCCTGCAGTTTGAATTTTAAACATGTAAGCTTTAATACCTTAGGACATAATAATTCTAGAAATTTATTCAGTTTCTTATACGTGGAGAAAGAGAAGGTAAATGAAAGAAAAAGTGAATTTGCTCAGTCGTGTCCGACTCTTTTCGACCCTGTGGACTGTAGCCTACCAGGCTCCTCCATCCATGGGATTCTCCAGGCGAGAATACTGGAGTGGGTTGCCGTTTCCTTCTCCAGGGGATCTTCCCCACCCAGGAATTGAACCTGGATCTCCCGCATTGCAGGAAGACTCTTTAACCTCTGAGCCACCAGGGAAGTATGCAATACAAGCATTTTTACCTTAAAAGGAAGTTCTCTGGGATTATCAAGAAATAATAATTATTTGCGACATATACTTTAAATAGTGAATTCAAGTAAAAATAAATTACCTGTAGTGAAGGTATTTATCTTCCAATTACATTGTCCTTGTGGGTACTTGACAAACAGAAGGGTTGCAGTTGGGGCTTGATCTTGCATTGGAAGCAAGAGGAGTAAAGATGAATACTTATTGAATGTAGCTTGATTTCTTAGTGCTTTCTTAACTCCAGACTTTGAAAGTGCCTATTTAGTAAGAAAATCTCTATAATTATCTGTATATTATATATCTTCCCATAGGTGTGTATATTTTTTTTCTTTTTTAATTCTAATTTTCAGGTAACTCTGACAGGATATCTATGGTACTTTTTAATATAAACTTCTGGATAAGAGGAAAAAATTATAACATATTAGAAAATATTTAAATTATATTAAGGTACAGTGCTTAATTGAGGAGTTTGAAAAAATGGAGAAAAATAAACAGTGTTTTAGTTTGAACTGTTTTGAAAAGAAATTTAATGACCCAAATCAGCTCCATGGCTAAATGTCATTAGAAATTGCTAATTTGTCAAGGCAGTACAGAAAAAGATTAAGAACGCAGGCTCTAGAAAACGAGGATTTGAAATATGACTTTCTTGTCTTCTACGAATGTGACCCTGGAGGTGTTACTTAGCACCTCCAAGCTTTGTTATATAAAGAATAATAAAGTCAGCTGTGGGAATTCCCTGGCAGTCCGTGGTTAGAACTCCAAGCTTCCACTGCCCCAGAGCACGGGTTCAGTCCTTGGTCGGAAATCCAGCAAACCCCATGGCACGACAAAAAATAAATAAAGTCAGCTGTTTCATATAGGTTTACTTTGAGGTTTAACTGGGAAACGTCAGAAACTCATTTCACCTAGTTCCTGAAATGGTTGTGAGTAAGTGAGTGAAGTCGCTCCGTCGTGTCCAGCTGTTTGCGACCCTGTGGACTGTGGCCCACCAGCCTCCTCCGTCCATGGGATTCTCCTGAAATGGTTAGTGTTCCAGAAACCATGTGGTAGTGCTTGCTGTTGAAGGTCTGGGACATGCTGTGGGGTGGGGAAGAAGCGTGACATAAAATGTACTTAAACAAAATAGTCAAAATTCAAAAGGCCTAGTTCTAACAGTCACAGGTGCCAGTCCTGTTAAGTAAGCCTCTGTTCCATCAACTAGACTTATCTGGCACTCATGATAGCCACTAAACATTTCCACGAATCCAACTTGGCAGCTTGGTCGTTACTTTATGCTAAAAGGATCCCACGCCATAACTCTTCAGTGGCCTGCAAGCTCATTTCCATGTTGCTTACTGATTTGGTGTTCTCCCATCTACTATCAGGGCTTCCCAGATGGCTCAGGGGTAAAAAATTCCGCCTGCCAATGAAGGATACACAATAGACGCGGTTTGATCCCTGGGTTAAGAAGATTCCTTGGAGAAGGAAATGGAAACCCACGCCAATATTCTTGCCATGGCGTCACAGAATTGGACAAGACTGAGTGCACACACACGCACACAGCTATTATCAGTGCATTTCTCTCTGACCCGTTGATTATACATCCTGCGTCCTGGTTCTGAGCTTTTCTGCATGGCTCCTCATCTTTTTTCCTTTGATAAGCAATATTAATAGATTTATTATTATAGGACGCTTGTAAGAGATGCTGGTGGGGAAGCTCTGCCTCATGGCTCCTCATCTTTAAACTGCTGAGTTGTTTCCATTAGCTAAATTTTCAGTAGACTTGTCCTTCAGCATCTTCCTAATTCTTTAAGTGCCCAGCTTTAGGCATTTTACACGTTTTCAAGTGCCATAAAGCACAGGTCCTCAGGAGAAACTCCTCCACCGCCACTTGAGTGACTTAAAGTGACTTCTTACTCCTTAAAGAAAAGAGGGTATTTTTATCTATGCCTAAATTTGATTATTTACCCTTAGAAGAGAAGCAGAACCAACTTAAACTCCAGTCCCTAATTTATTAATAAACTAATTCATATGTTCTCATTGGTCACTCCACACATACTAGAGGTTCCCACATTCACGATGGGACACGATGACCAAAGATGCTGGTGATTTTTAACAGCTTTATTGAGGCATATTTTACACATCATAAAATTTACCTGTGTCAAGTAGACAATTCAGTGACTTGTAATAACTTTACTGAGTGGTGCGCCATCACTATAACCAGGTTTTAGAACATTTTCACACACTTCCCCTTTAAGAGCCATTGGGCCCATTTATACTAACTACCATTAGCACGACATAAATTGTAGTTTTAAAAATAGTTAAAGTTCATCCCCAGCCCCACTATTTTCTGTCTCTCTAAATTTCCTGTTTCTGAGCTTTTCATACAAATAGAGTCACATGTAATTTGTGACCTCTCGTGTCTGCTTCTTTCACTTAATATCATGTTTTTGAGGTTCATCCATGAAGTAGCATGTGTCAGTGGCCCATTCCTTTTCGTTCCCGAATAGTATTCCACTGTGTGGATAGACCATTTGTCTGTATGTCCACCTGTTCATGAACATAATGTGTAATGCTGCCTTGAATACTTGTGTGAAAGTCTTTCTGTGGATATATGTTTTCATTTCTCTCAAGCATGTACCTAGAAATGTGATTACTGGATCATATTGTAACTCTGTGTTTTAACTTTTTGAGGAACTGGCAGACTACTGAAGCAGCTACACCATGTTACATGCCCACTAGCAGTGTATGAGGGCCCGTGGTTAGATGTAAGAGAAAGTGCTTCCACATAGCAGGGGAACAAGACTGTAAGCACCTTAAAGATATGTCAGTACCTTACACTTAATAACATAACAGGTATCTGTTGCATTGTTAACTGAGTGACATTAATACTTACGATTTTGAAAACTTACCCCAAACGACAAGTGTTAAAAAGTTAACTCAGGCTGTCATACTTGGGACCTGTTTTTGCAATCTCTTAAAATTTTGCAGGTAACATTTATTACTGGATTATTTTTAATGATGAAATTTACAAAGAAGAGATTTTTAAACAAGACTATAGCGTTCCCCCATATGTGCTAACATATTTAAAAGCTAAAAAATTAAAACAGTATAGATAGGTATAAAATGAAAAGTGAAAGTATTCCTCCTCTCTTCTACTTGACAGTTCCTGTTCCTTGTCTCAAAGGTAACCACTTGCCAAGAGTTCAGGTTTTGTTCTTTTTTTTTTTTTTAATAATGTATTTTGTTTATTTATTTGGCTGTGCTGCTGGCTCTTATTTGCGGCACTTGAGATCACTGATCGTTCCGGCATGCAAGATCTTGTAGTTGCAACATACAGGCTCTCTTTTTTAGTTGGGGCCTCAGAATCTTTAGTTTCAGCATGTGGGATCTAATTCCTTGACCAGGGATCGAACCTGTTCCCCTTGCATTGGAAACATGGAGTCTTATCCTCTGGACCACCAGAGAAGTCCCTTTGGATTTTGTTCTTATGCTATTGTCATTTAAAGCCAGAGTCAAGTTTTTTTGTTGATTTTTCTTTTTCTTTAGAATAGCCACCTCCCAGTATGACTCTTAAGTGTGCTGTACTTGGCACAATGAAGCACCTCATGAGGTTGTCAGGAGGATTAAGTGTGATCCTACAGTATCTGGACTGTACACCGTAAGAGAGCTCAATAAACAGCAGCCATTATTCTCATGAGCAACCTTTCCCAAACTTCTTTGCAGAATAATTATCTAGGTGACCTGGGCTTCTCTGGTGGCTCAGAGGTAAAGAACCCACCTGCCAATGCAGGAGACACAGGTTCCATCCCTGGGTTGGGAAGATCCCCTGGAGAAGGAAATGGCACCCTACTCCAGTATTCTTGCCTGGGAAATCCCATGGACAGAGGAACCTGGCAGGCTACAATCCATGAGGTGGAAAATAGTCAGACACAGCTTAGTGACTGAGCGTGAGCAAGATGACATACAGAGTTTAAATATTGATGAATAAATAAATCCATGAGAACAGAGGTTTGCCTTAGCCAGGTAGACTTGGAGTGTTAGATGGAAGAGTTGATGTCCTACTGACCTATCCTCAAGTTACCAGTTCATCTTCTAATCTTTTCTTTGCCTCTGTCCTACCTGGATGAGCCTAGAAAGACTTCTGGTCAAATGAAGCAGCAAGAAATCTGGACTACCTCGTGAACAACTAGATAAAAGTCACAGTAGTGATAAGACAAGAGCAGAGCAGAGACCAGAAATGGAGAAATGGAAATGTGACATTGGAGGCAATGAGTAAGCAGGTGGGGAGAGAATAGAAGAGCTTTAGAAAGACGAGAGGAAGATTGAGTCATACTGAAAAGATGAAAAAACAAATGGTACTTCACCACTGACCTGTCTGATCTCCCCCTTCTCTCCTGAAAGATGCTCCTCCTTGTCTCTCCCTGTGCTGTTCTGTGTCTTGTCACTGAAGCTGGGTGGCTGACATGCCTCTCCTTCCCTAATGGAGATGCTAATCTCTGTACAAGTGTTGGTGTTTTCTTAAAGTCTGTGTATGTCAGGTTTATGATTATATCCATGTTTATTACCTTCTAGATTTTTCAAATTGTGTCTTGCATCCTGTTCAATGAGTTAAAAAATGGGAAGAACTCAGAATACTCTAATTTTTGTGTCTTTTACTGTTAAGGATTATTATCTGAAAACAGTTATCTTATGATCCTACAGATTATTTTGAAACATCTAATGTGTAGAGCTATAAAAGCTGCATTGTGAGTTGAGTTGCCATGTCAACAGTGAAGGAAAACTATTCATCATGACAACTTTTATTATCACTGTACTGTTTCTGTAATTCATAGGAAAATGGTTCCTCATTTGATCTTAACAACTTAAATGTTTGTATAACATGTAAGGTGGTCCTCTGAGAGCCTATGCAAACTGTCAAGAATGTTTTTTCCCCTCCCTCTTCCCCTTCCGCTCATCTGAAGTTGAACTAGTTTTGACATGAACCGGGTAGATAGCTTATATTTTTTCCTGATTTGATCAGAATCTTTTCTGAAATTGTTATATACAAAGAATCACAACACATTTTCTAAATTCAAATTCTGAAATCACCACATGTCATACTTCTCAACAGAACCTGAGATGAGAGAGTAATAAATGGTATATGAGCCAGGAGAAAGGCAATATTTTAACAGTTGATAAGAACCAGAGAGATTTGCTCATGTTGTCAGCTGACATTTATTAAGGAGTTCTGTGTATTGGGCACTGTGCTGTGTCATGGCAGTCACCAAGATGAAGATGGGGCCTTTGCCCATACAAAAAAGAGTAAAGGAAAGGAATATTTTTTTTTGAGATTTCTTTCAAAGAAGAAACTAGGTAGCTCCAGAAAATGTATATCAAATATAGCAGCTGATATATTTAGATGAGATGAGATAATATTATTGTTATATGCTAGATCCTTTTCAAAGTACTTGTATATATATACATGTACAATGGAAGGGACAGTTACCATCACATTTTTATGCATAACAGAGACACAGTGACTTGCCCAAGTTTATAATAGCTGTTGAAATGTTGGAGCCAGAATTCAAATATAGGCAGTCTAATCTGAGCCAGGCTCCTAAAATCATTAATTCTACAGGCTCACTAGAGTTGGGAAGAGCAAAAAATGCAGAAGACAAAGTGGCTTCCATTAGGTATCTGTGCAGCCCAGTTTAGATTTGTTAACTTTTATAGGTCTGCTTTCTCAACTATAAAACCAAGACTCATTTCCTTTCTTTCTCATTTCCTTCCTTTCTACAGTTCTAACACTGAAAGGATTTCTAATGGTCTTTTAGAGGACAGAGTAGAGAGAGCACCTGTAGCTGCCAGGTGGGAGCCAGTGCTCTGTGTACTGTCAGACACAGGTGCCTTTCTGGATTCTTTTGTCTCTATCTGAGCTCAGACCTGACTATGTAGACCTGAAACTTTATTGTTTCAGTTCCAGCTTCACATGGTGATTTGCATAGCAGTCATTCAGATTCCGATTTTTAAAATCCATGCTTAGGTTCTTCTTTGCAGAAGTACATAGTGTTTCTGTGAAGTAATGTGACCGATTTTGTTTTTAAAACCATGTGAATTTTTTTAAATAATTGCCGAAGGGACCGAGAACTTTTGTAAAAATTCTGCAATTGCACAGAATCTTTTTGAAATTTTTGTGAAGTTACTTTCAGAGCCTGGAGCTCATTCTTTGAATAGTCATAAGGTTGGCAAATCCTCTTTCTTTGAAAATGAATTCAACTTTGGGAAACAGCCTGAAACCAAATTTGGTGAATAAGAATAGTTTAAACACCTTTAAACCAGTCTATGGATAAGATCATTTTTGATCCAAAAAGATGTGACTATAAAATAATAAGTCGGAATTTCTGATGAGACTTACAAACCAATTTCTACACCCAATTTAGGCTTATTACTTTGTAACCTCATTATGAAAACAGTAAAATGTTCTACTTATTGTTCTGTTCTAAAATCTTCTTCAGTGTATATAGACAGTGACGTAAGCAAAAGGCTCAGCTATCACAATCATCTTGTTCTCTCTTCTGCTTCGTTACACACTGTGGGAATTTGTATACACATATATTTTCTCAGGTCCACTCTCCATATCCTCAGTTTATACCAGATGGACTTTCCCACTGGTGTATTCAAGGCATGACTCATGCCTTTCCCATATGATAGCAATCAATTAGCTATGAAGCTTGTGAGGCTTTCCATTTTTCTGTTCTTGTTTTTTTCCCATTCTAATTACCTGCTAGTTAATATCTGTGAGCTGACTGGTCTACTACCTACCAGTCCTGGAGCCTACTTAAAAACAAGCATATTTTGTTATTCCCTTTTCTTGCTTTTGAGTTGGAATGGATTCCTTATCATAGCATATCTCAGATCTGATTTGAATCTCGTGTTGTTTGGTAACTTCTATGTAACATATCTCTACTCTTCTCTAATTCAGTGTAATTAAGCAAGCATTTCTTTTTTTTTTTTAATTTTAATTGGAGGCTAATTACTTTACAATATTGTGGTGGCTTTTGCCGTATATGCACATGAATCAGCCATGGGTGTACATGTGTTCCCTATCCTGAAACCCTCCCCCACCTCCCTCCCCATCCCATCCCTCAGGGCCATCCCAGTGCACCAGCCCTGAGCACCCTGCCTCATGCATCGAACCTGGACTGGCGATCTATTTTACATATGATAATATACATGTTTCAGTGCTATTCTCTCAAATCATCCCACCCTTACTTTCTCCCACGGAGTCCAACAGTCTGTTCTTTACATCTGTGTCTCTTTTGCTCTCTCGCATATAGGGTCATCATTACCATCTTTCTAAATTCCATATATATGTGTTAATATACTGTATTGGTGTTTTTCTTTCTGACTTATTACACTCTGTATAATAGGCTCCAGTTTCATCTACCTTATTAGAACTGATTCAAATGCATTCTTTTTAATAGCTGAGTAATATTCCATTGTGTATATGTACCACAGCTTTCTTATCCATTCGTCTGCTGATGGACATCTAGGTTGCTTCCATGTCCTGGCTATTGTAAACAGTGCTGCGATGAACGTTGGGGTACACATGTCTCTTTCAATTCTGGTTTCCTCGGTGTGTATGCCTAGCAGTGGGATTGCTGGGTCGTATGGCAGTTTTATTTCCAGTTTTTTAAGGAATCTCCACACTGTTCTCCATAGTGGCTGTACTAGTTTGCATTCCCACCAATAGTGTAAGAGGGTTCCTTTTTCTCCACACCCTTTCCAGCATTTATTGTTTGTAGACTTTTTGATAGCAGCCATTCTGACCGGCGTGAGATGGGACCTCGTTCTTAATCATGTACTCTGTGCTGGGAATGCATGACTGAGAGAGATGTAGACAGTGCATCTGAGTGAGAGTTTTAGGAGCTCTCAGTCTGGTGAGAGGAGCGTGGAACACACATACACACACACATACACACACCCCCCACACACAAGCAATATTATGTGATAAAAATTCCGCAATAATTCTCAAATGCTAATAGAAATGGTATAGCTCATTACCTCCACACAGCTCCCTTAGAGACTTTGAGTGTCATGTGCCAGACATAGATTCGTCAAGGAATTGGGGGCACCACAGTAAGGAGACTTCCATCTCTCTTCTACGCCTGGCTTCTGAAAAGTTTGCGGGTTTTGTTTCTGGCCTTTTTTTTTTTTTTTGAGGTGAGCTGAGCTAAGTGCTGGTGTCTAAAATGCAGCTGATGGGTAAGAAAGAATTTGTCCTCAGCTAAGGGAAAAATTATTCCAGGCGAGGGGTGAGCAAGGGCAGGCTTGGAAGTTCAAATGTGTGTTTTCGATGAATCCTTAGGGTCTGCTGTGGCTGGGCTGTTGACTGGTCGGGGCAGGAAAGCAGAACTGGGGAGGACCTGGAGCCCCCATTTACCAATAGAATTCCCCTGCTTGGCTCTCTGTGCTTCGCTTCTGGCTTTGGCTATACTGTTGATTCTTTGAACTTTGGGGAAGCTGTTTTCTTTGGTCTTCAATTAACTCCTCTATAAAGAGAGAGGGCTGAGTGACCTGATTTGTTCAATCCCTTCCAACCTGAAGAGTATGAGTTCTTTGAAGAAACTGCCCTACTTCTCTGCGCTCTTCTGGAGCCTTTATGTGAAGAATTCTATCAGACTGAACACGCTGAGGAAAGTGTTTTGAATAAGAATAGAATCCTCGCTTTCTTACTTGGTTTGGCCTCTTTTTTTTTTTCCTTCTTTTTTGGTTAACTTATACTTGGCTAAGGCAGACTGCCGCTGAAACATACCTCAAGTCCCTCCCACATATTTATAGATACACATCAGCATCCATGTCGGTTTTGGACAACACTGGCTTGCCCTTTGGCTACAGGTGACAGGACCACAATGCCTTCTGAACAACTTGTAGTAGAAAGGTCTAAGCAAATAACAATGTAAAACCTATATAACACAAACGGGGAGCAAATTCATTACCAGTGGCACTGCAGGTTTCTCTGGTCTACTTCAAATCTGAAAGTAATCATATATAGCACTTGAATACAAAAGACAATTTAAAGTTAAAAAGCCCTTTCCTCGGATACGAAGTCGAGGATACTAGCTTATCCTTTCCAATTAGTAAGTATTAACAGCATTTTAATTGGAAAGAGTAAGCTGGTGTCCTTGACTTGGTATCTGAGTCAGGAAGATCCCTTGGAGAAGGGAATGGCAACCCACTCCTGTATTCTTGCCTGAGAATTCCATGGACAGAGGAGCTTGGCGGGCTACAGTCCATGGGGTCCCAGAGTCGGAGACAACTGACTAACACACACACACACACACACACACACACACACAGCAGTTTAACACACTTTGTATCCTTTAAAGTACTTTTATTTGTAGCAGTAGTTGGAATTTAGCACAATTTTTGTGTTAAGTGCTTGACACTATTGTCAAGCACTATAGTGTGTTATAGGAATATTAGGATATAGTAGATGTGGACCTTGCCCTCAAGAACATCACAGCAGATTTCACTATAACTTGAGCAGTATCTTACCATGACGCTAAATACCAACTTCAGCCTATTGTGATAAATAAGAATATTGTACGGGCATTTTAAGAGAATAGTGGAGAACCAACCAGCCCAGTGCAGGGATTGTATAAAAGCCTTCTTAGAAGAAATGGTGATACCCAAATTTTGAAGGAGGAATAGGAGTTAGTTAGCTAAAAAAAAAAAATTAGAGAGATCATTTATTCCAAACAGAATAGCCTAGATGAATGCAGAGTAATGTGAAACAGTCTGGTGATTATGGGGAACTAATATTACTAGAACATAAAATATATATTCAGTGGCAGTACCTGGGCAGACGCAATGGACTGAAGGAAGGTCACAGAGGATGACCTTGTATGCCATGAGAAGGAGCTTGGACTTACCTATAAGACATGGGAGTCACTGAAAGGTTCACACAGGTATGTGATAAAGTCAAGTTTTAGTTTTTCAGGTCCAGTAGCAAGGTTTAAAGTAGACTTGATGGAGAACAAAATAGGAAGCAAGGATTAGCTGTCTGTGAAACAATCCAAATGAGATTGATTTAGTAGGAAAATGGGAGAACAGGTTTGAGAAATGTCAAGGAGATAAAATCGGAAGAACCAGGTGATGGATTGGATTGACAGAAGAAGGAAGGTAGAGAGACTCTTATCTTCTTTCTCCATGAAGGCTGCATGGATTGTGATGCTGTTAATTAAGCCATGGAACATAGGAAAAGAGAGATTGGGGTGGAGGTTTGTTCTGTAATAAATATATTTGGTCTTTATCCCCAGTTTCTGGCACAGAGTCCCAGAATTGGAATTTCCTGATAGGAAGGAGTGTCCCTTGTTATTCATAATGATGCGTTTTGATCACACCTGAGTTTATGCTAATGAGATGGTTTAGGGCAGTACACCTAGATAGCCTCAGGGTGGGGCTGGCCACCAGCAAGGCCAGGTGATTAGAGGTTGGGAGCTTTTGGCCCCATCCCTGGCCTCCTGGGAGGGGAGGGCACCAAGAGATTAAGTAGTATAATAAGATTTGATGCACTTGATTGGTGAATGAACACATCAAGATACTAGAAGGGCAGTGCACCCGGAGAGAACATGAAAAGTCCACACACCCCCATACCCTGCCTTATGCAACTCTTCCATCTGGCTATCCTTGAGTCGTCTTGCATAATAAAGTAGTAAATGTAAGTTAAGCATTCCCCTGGGGTCTATGAGCCATTCTGGCAAAGTATCAAACCGAATGGGGAGGAGAGAGGTAGCTTGGAAACCTCTGATTTATAGCCACTTGGCCTGGGACTTGCAGCTGACATCTGAAGCAGAGGCAGTCAAGCCTTTAACCTATGAGATTGGATCCAACTGTGGGCCATTAGTGCCAGAATTGAACTGGACTGTTGGATATCCAGTTGGTATCTGGAGAATCAGAGAATTGGTTGTTGGTGTCAGAAAATACCCCAGAAGGTCAGAGCTGGGACACAGAGCTGGGAAATGCCAGCATAGAAGTGATAGTTAAAATCCAGTGGATGGAATTTCCCAGTGGATGGAATGGATGGAATTTCCCAGTGGAGCAAAGAGGACCAAAGAGAGAACCTAGGAATGATGCTGCGTTGAAATAAAGGTCAAAGAAGAGGCTGCAAAGGTGATGGAGAATAAATAGTAGAGCAGAAAATAAAGCAAAGGCCAACAAACAGAATGGTATAGAAACAGGAGGAAAAAACAAGAGAAGGGAAATCTCAAGATACAGTCAACAG
Source organism: Bos indicus x Bos taurus (assembly GCF_003369695.1). Taxonomy (NCBI): domain Eukaryota; kingdom Metazoa; phylum Chordata; class Mammalia; order Artiodactyla; family Bovidae; genus Bos; species Bos indicus x Bos taurus. Next base: position 83,212,522 of record NC_040082.1, read on the forward strand.
TGAGAGGTGCCACCAACAGCAGCACTGAGAGAGCTCCTTACATGCCACCGGCATTTAGCAGTGTAGAGATTGCTGGTGAACTCTGCCAGAGAAATATTAGTGAAGCAGTGGGAATGGAGGCCAGACTGTAGTCGAGTGGGTTAATGGGAAATGTGGAAACAGACCCAACATGGGTGGACTGGCTTTGACAGCCTTGACTGAGAACTGAAGGAAAAACAGGAAGGTAACCCTTAGGAAGTGAGAACTAAATAAGATTTTGGCTTTTTTGATGGAGAGCTTTGTGAGCCTGTATATAAATTAGGAGAAAGAACCAGCAAAGAGGAAAAGATGAAGGTGTGGCCCAAAGATAGAATACCTGATAGAACAAGCCCAGAGGTGTCAGAAAGTGGGCTTGGACATCAACTGGAGGAATGTATGATGCAGTAGATGGAAGTTTAGGTGATGGTAGTCAGGGGAAGACATACCCTTGTCTGAATACTTCAGTTTTCAGTTGACTCAGCACAGTGATAAGGTAAACCGTTTCATCCAAAGGTATGAACTGTGTTTGGTTAGGGACTTGAGAGCCTGCAGAATGTTTGGCACACAAGTTGAGGGAATGGGAGAGAACTGGCAAGGGCCCAGCTGACAACAAATGTACCAGTCCAGCATAAGGGCTGAGTTCTCCCCCTTTAACAGTGTGCAGAGCTGGTCTTGGGGTAGTTGTGCTGAATGGCTGTGCAAAAGAATGGGCATAACTGCAAACTAAAGGTGATCAGTCATGTGTGTGTATATATATGTGTGGTCTGAGCTGCTTCAAGAAATAAATCCAGAAGGGATTGATTCAACTAGAAGAACATGGAAATATCAAGGACTGTAGTCTGTGTGAGGCCAAAAAGTACATGAGGTGGAAACTGGAGAGATAACAGGCTGAGAGTGGAAAGTTAGAGATGTCCTCAATTTCTGGATGGAACAATCTGAATAATGTTGAAAGCAAGACACTGGTGGTGGTTTATTCTATTGTATTCTGTGCATGGCTGCCCAGTCGTGTCCCACTCTCTGTAACCTGTTAGACTGTAGCCTACCAGGCTCCTCTGTCCATGGGATTTTTCAGGCCAGAGTACTTGAGTGGGTTGCTGTGTCCTCCTCCAGGGGATCTTCCTGACCCAAGGATCTGGCCCACATCTCCTGCTTTGTAGGCAGATTCTTTACTACAGAGCCACTGGGAAATTGTGAAGTGAAAATAAAGGTCACTGGACTTAATGCCAAGTTGTTGGATGCCATCCCTCTTGAACATTGGACTTTGAAGGACCAAGATGTCAACATTCTCAAGAAATGGAACATGACCAGTATGTTAGAGGATGAAAGCAATAAAGAACTAGGTCAGTGTAACTCACAGGAGGTTGGACCTTCTGTATGCTGAGCACAGGTAAAAATTAATTTTAGTGTTTAAAATCAAGTAAGCTAACAAATTTAGAAACAAGAATATTCAATAAGTTAATTATCTGAAATATTTTTTTTAATTTAATTTTATTTTTAAACTTTACAATATTAGTTTTGCCAAATATCGAAATGAATTCACCACAGGTATACATGTGGTATCTGAAATATTTTAAAAATTAACAGCAGAAACTAACACACCATTTAAGTCAACTATAGTGAAAGTGAAAGTCGCTCAGTTGTGTCTGACTCTTTGTGACCTCAAGGACTCTAGAGTCCATGGAATTCTCCAGGCGAGAATACTGGAGTGGGTATAGTCTTTCCCTTGTCCAGGGGATCTTCCCAACCCAGGGATCAAACGCAGGTCTTCTGCATTGTAGGCAAATCTTCACAGACTGAACCACCAGGGAAGCCCAATAATACTGGAGTGGGTAGCCTATCCCTTCTCCTGAGGATCTTCCTGACCCAGGCATTGAACCATAGTCTCCTGCATTGCAGGTGGACTTTTTACCAGCTGAGCTGTCAGGGAAGCCCTTTAAGTCAACTATAAGCCAATAAAATGTTTTTAAAGAATCAATTACTTTCTAACAATGCTAATTTGAAAAGTAAACTGGAGGAAGAAAAGACCCTGAGAGCTGAAAACTCCCAGAAATAGATGTTAGGACTTAAAGTAAAACTATATACCTACTAAAGTGAAAGTGAAAGTCACTCAGTCATGTCCAACTGTTTGCAACCCCATGGACTATACAGTCCATGGAATTATACCTACTAAATGGGACAACTTAAACGGAGTGGTTACCTCCTTTTAAAAGGAAACCTTCACATTATAAAGATAGCTTCATTCCTTAAATTTATAAATTCAGTACAACCAAACAGAATATCAGTGACTCTCTTAAGAAACATTAAGGGTGGTCCAGTGGCTAGACAATGCAGGGAGAACGATTCCATCCCTGATCAGGGAACTAGATCCCACACGCGGCAACTAAGAATTTTCATGCTGTAACTGAAAGACCCCCTGTGCCGCAACTAAGACCCAGCACAGCCAAATAAATAAATGTGTTTTTTTTTTAATTACAGAATGATTCTAAAATTCTTCCGAAAGGATAAGCCTGTAAGAATATCCAGCCTAAATCTGCATGACAGAAGAAAGGCTCATAACTTGTCTCCCTGATGTATTGTCAAGCTATTGGATTTAAATTTACCATATTAACCCATTAACTCCTAATCTCATATTCAGCTGCCTTCCTTACCTCAGTATTTACATCAGTCATCATTTTGAAATAAGCTCCTTCAAAACCCTATTTAAGATGTAAAGAACTTTTAAACAATATCTTAGCAAAAGTCACTTATGTCTGATCTGCAACCCCATGGACTCTTAACAGTCCATGAAATTCTCCAGGCCAGAATACTGGAATGAGTAGCCTTTCCCTTGTCCAGGGGATCTTACCAACCCAGGGATCGAACCCAGGTCTCCCTCATAGCAGGTGGATTCTTTACCAGCTGAGCCTCAAGGGAAGCCCAAACAACATCTATGATTATAGTAAGTTCCTCTGCGTTTTCTGCCGTAAGGGTGGTGTCATCTGCATATCTGAGGTTATTGATATTTCTCCTGGCAGTCTTGATTCTAGCTTGTGCTTCATCCAGTTGGCATTTCACATGATGTACTCTGCATATAAGTTAAATAAGCAGGGTGACAATATACAGGTTTGATATACTCCTTTTCCAATTTGGAACCAGTCCATTGTTCTGTGTCTGGTTCTAACTGTTGCTTCTTGACCTGCATACAGATTTCTCAGGAGGCAGTTAAGGTGGCCTGGTATTCCCATCCCTTTATGAATTTTCCAGTTTGTTGCGATCCACACAGTCAAAGGCTTTAGCGTAGTCAATGAAGCAGAAGTAGATGTTTTTTTGGAATTCTCTTGCTTTTTCTATCATCCAACAGATGTTGGCAGTTTGATCTCTGGTTCCTCTGCCTTTTCTAAATTCATCTTGAGAATCTGGAAGTTCTTGGTTCACATACTGTTGAAACCTAGCTTGGAGAATTTTGAGCACTACTTTGCTAGCATGTGAGATGAGTGCAATTGTGTAGTAATTTGAACATTCTTTGGCATTGTCTTTCTTTGGGATTGGAATGAAAACTGACCTTTTCGAGTCCCGTGGCCGCTGCTGAGTTTTCCACATTTGCTGGCATATTGAGTGCAGCATCTTTTAGGATTTGAAATAGCTCCAACTGGAATTCCATCACCCTAGCTTTGTTCATAGTGATGCTTCCTAAGGCCCACTTGACTTCACATTCCAGAATGTCTGGCTCTAGGTGAGTGATCACACCATCGTGATTATCTGGGTCATTAAGATCTTTTTTGTACAGTTCTGTGTATTCTTGTCACCTTTTCTTAATCTCTTCTGCTACTGTTAGATCTATACCATTTCTGTCCTTTATTATGCCTATTTTTTCATGAAATGTTCCCTTGATATCTCTAACATCCTTGAAGAGATCTCTAGTCTTTCCCATTCTGTTGTTTTACTCTATTTCTTTGCATTGTTTAATTAAGAAGGCTTTCTTATCTCTCCTTGGTATTCTTTGGAACTCTGCATTCAGAAGGGTTTATCTTTCCTTTTCTCCTTTGCTTTTTGCTTCTCCTCTTTTCTCAGCTATTTGTAAAACCTCCTCAGACAACCATTTGCCTTTTTGCATTTTGGAGGGTGGGGGGGATGGTTTTGATCACCGCCTCCTGTATTGTGTTCAGTTCAGTTCAGTTCAGTCGCTCAGTCGTGTCTGACTCTTTGCGACCCCATGAATCGCAGCACGCCAGGCCTCCCTGTCTATCACCAACCCCCAGAGTTCACTCAGACTCACGTCCATCGAGTCAGTGATGCCATCCAGCCATCTCATCCTCTGTCGTCCCCTTCTCCTCCTGCCCCCAATCCCTCCCAGCATCAGAGGCTTTTCCAGTGAGTCAACTCTTCGCATGAGGTGGCCAAAGTACTGGAGTTTCAGCTTTAGCATCAGTCCTTCCAAAGAAATCCCAGGGCTGATCTCCTTCAGAATGGACTGGTTGGATCTCCTTGCAGTCCAAGGGACTTTCAAGAGTCTTCTCCAACACCACAGTTCAAAAGCATCAATTCTTCAGTGTTCAGCCTTCTTCACAGTCCAACTCTCACATCCATACATGACCACAGGAAAAACCATAGCCTTGACTAGATGGACCTTAGTTGGCAAAGTAATGTCTCTGCTTTTGAATATGCTATCTAGGTTGGTCATAATTTTTCTTCCAAGGAGTAAGCATCTTTTAATTTCATGGCTGCAATCGCCATCTGCAGTGATTTTGGAGCCCCAAAAAAGTCTGACACTGTTTCCACTGTTTCCCCATCTATTTCCCATGAAGTGATGGCACCAGATCTTCGTTTTCTGAATGTTGAGCTTTAAGCCAACTTTTTCACTCTCCACTTTCACTTTCATCAAGAGGCTCTTTAGTTCCTCTTCACTTTCTGCCATAAGAGTGGTGTCATCTGCATATCTAAGGTTATTGACATTTCTCCCAGCAATCTTGATTCCAGCTTGTGCTTCTTCCAGCTCACCGTTTCTCATGATGTACTCTGCATATAAGTTAAATAAGCAGGGTGACAATATACAGCCTTGACGTACTCCTTTTCCTATTTGGAACCAGTCTATTGTTCCATGTTCAGTTCTCACTGTTGCTTCCTGACCTGCATACAGGTTTCTCAAGAGGTAGGTCAGGTGGTCTGGTATTCCCATCTCTTTCAGAATTTTCCACAGTTTATTGTGATCCACACAGTCAAAGGCTTTGGCATAGTCAATAAAGCAGAAATAGATGTTTTTCTGGAACTCTCTTGCTTTTTCGATGATCCAGCAGATGTTGGCAATTTGATCTCTGGTTCCTCTGCCTTTTCTAAAACCAGCTTGAACATCAGGAAGTTCACGGTTCACGTATTGCTGAAGCCTGGCTTGGAGAATTTTGAGCATTACTTTACTAGCGTGTGAGATGAGTGCAATTGTGCAGTAGTTTGGGCATTCTTTGGCATTGCCTTTCTTTGGGATTGGAATGAAAACTGACCTTTTCCAGTCCTGTGGCCACTGCTGAGTTTTCCAAATTTGCTGGCATATTGAGTGCAGCACTTTCATAGCATCATCTTTCAAGATTTGAAATAGCGCCACTGGAATTCCATCACCTCCACTAGCTTTGTTCGTAGTGATGCTTTCTAAGGCCCACTTGACTTCAGATTCCAGGATGTCTGGCTCTAGGTGAGTGATCACACCATCATGATTATCTTGGTTGTGAAGATCTTTTTTGTACAGTTCTTCTGAGTATTCTTGTCACCTCTTCTTAATTTCTTCTGCTTCTGTTAGGTCCATACCATTTCTGTCCTTTATCGAGCCCATCTTTGCATGAAATGTTCCCTTGGTATCTCTAATTTTCTTGAAGCGGTCTCTAGTCTTTCCCATTCTATTGTTTTCCTCTATTTCTTTGCATTGATCGCTGAGGAAGGCTTTCTTATCTCTTCTTGCTATTCTTTGGAACTCTGCATTCAGATGCTTATATTTTTCCTTTTCTCCTTTGCTTTTCGCTTCTCTTCTTTTCACAGCTATTTGTAAGGACTCCCCAGACAGCCATTTTGCTTTTTTACATTTCTTTTCCATGGGGATGGTCTTGATCCCTGTCTCCTGTACAATGTCACAAACCTAAGTCCATAGTTCATCAGGCACTCTGTCTATCAAATCTAGTCCCTTAAATCTATTTCTCACTTCCACTGTATAATCATAAGGGATTTGATTTAGGTCATACCTGAATGGTCTAGTGGTTTTCCCTACTTTCTTCAATTTAAGTCTGAATGGTAATAAGGAGTTCATAATCTGAGCCATAGTCAGCTCCTTGTCTTGTTTTTGTTGACTGCATAAAGCTTCTCCATCTTTGGCTGCAAAGAATATAATCAATCTGATTTCGGTGTTGACCATCTGGTGATGTCCATGTGTAGAGTCTTCTCTTGTGTTGTTGGAAGAGGGTTTTTGCTATGACCAGTGCATTTTCTTGGCAAAACTCTATTAGCCTTTGCCCTGCTTCATTCCATATTCCAAGGCCAAATTTGCCTGTTACTCCAGGTGTTTCTTGACTTCCTACTTTTGCATTCCAGTCCCCTATAATGAAAAGGACATCTTTTTTGGGTGTTAGTTCTAAAAGGTCTTGTAGGTCTTCATAGAACCGTTCAACTTCAGCTTCTTCAGCATTACTGGTTGGGGCATAGACTTGGGTTACCGTGATATTGAATGGTTTGCCTTGGAAACATACTATGTTACAAACCTCTATTCGTAGATCTTCAGGCACTCTGTCTGTAAGATCTAATCCTTTCAGTCTGTTTGTCACTACCACTGTATAATCGTAAGGGATTTGATTTAGGTCATACCTGAAAGGTCTAGTGGTTTTCCCTTCTTTCTTCAGTTTAATTCTGAATTTGGCAATAAGGAGTTCGTGATCTGAGCCACAGTCAGCTCTTGGTCTTGTTTTTGTTGACTGTCTGGAGCTTCTCCATCTTATTTTTGCTTTGTTTTTTTTTTAAACCATAAATCAAAGCAAAAAAAAAAGGAAAAGAAAAACAACCAGTAATTGTGTCTACCAAAGAGTTTTAGATAGTACATTTAACTAACATAGAAACTTCATTCCTAAAGTATAATTACACATTCTTCGGTAAGGGGGATTATTTTTCCAGAAGTACTTGTTTGTGCTGATAAATTAACCCTTCTCTTCCAGTCCTCATCATACAATTGCTGGTTTTAAAGAAAAAAAAAAAGTCAGTTGTTTTCCACTCGGCTCAGTAATCTTGGCTTGGTTGACACTCAGCTCAGTAGTTTCAAGATTTTAATGATTATAAGACTTCAAGGGGTCTGAAGGTGGGCTAAGAACGTGCATTTTTACGTTAACGTGTGGTTAGACCCTCCCCTAACCACAGATGGGTCTGAGATAGAAGGTCCTTAGGTCCCACTCTGAGAACCGCTAAATTGTAGAATTCACAGACTGATCTTACCAGAAACTGCATGGCTCAAGCACACCTAAAATACACACCCTGGAGGACAGAAACATTTTTTAGCCTAATTTGTCTTCTCGGTCTTGGTTTTGGTACGTGTTGTTTTAGTCTGTATATTTGTGTCCTGAGCCCAGGGTTCCATTAGCTAGTTAAAAGAAAATAGGATCCAGGCAAAACCTTGAGGACCCAGAGCCCTCCCACATCCTCTTTCACATCTCTCTTCTCTTGTGTTTCCAAAGACACCTTCTACCCAGTCACCTACTGTTGTCCCCGCGGAGAGGTTGACACAGTGATGACTTTGACCTTGCTGTGGTGGAGAGACACCCTCAGTTACTTCACGTATCAGTAGGTTCATCAGAGCCATTTTTCTAGATTCCACATATATATATACACATATATATGTGGAATTCCGTATATAGATTAATATATAGATTAATCTAGATTCCATATATATATTAATATACGATATTTGTCTCTTTCTGACTTACTTCGCTCTGTATAACAAGCTCTAGGTTCATCCACCTCAGTTCAACTCAAATTCGTTCCTTTTTATGGCTGAGTTTTTTGCATTGTATGTATGTACCACAACTTCTTTGTCTATTCATCTATCAGTAGACATCTAGGTTGCTTCCATGTCCTGACTATTGCAAATAATGCTGCAGTGAACACTGGGGTGTGTGTGTCTTTTTCAATTATGGTTTCCTCAGGGTATGTGCCAAGTAGTGAGATTGCTGGGTCATAGAGTAGTTTTAGTCCTAGTTTTTTATGGAACCTACATACTGTTCTCCACAGGGGCTGTGTCAGTCTGCACTCCCACCAACAGTGCAAAAGGGTTCCCTTTTCTTTTTGATGATGGCCATTCTGACCCGTGTGAGGTAGAATCTAATGCTTTGAGAGTGCTGCTGTTTGCACCTAGAACTCCAGATTGTGTTTCAAACCTACATCCTGCTTGCTTTTTATATGGTGCAGAACTGACACTCTTCTGTGCTCAGGAGGTGTGACCTAACGCTGTAAATTCTCAAAGGCAGAGGACCACATGTGTGGGAAAGCCCAGAGAGTCTCGGTGCCAGGATAGCCCGAGGCTTCGCTGACACCTACTGTTGATGGGCCAGAGGAAATGGCAGCTGCACTATCACATCACCAACTGTGTCTGCTCTGCTCAGGTTTCTCTCGAGGCTGTCCTTTGGATGTGAGCGGGGGGAGGTTGGAGAGGAGCAGCTGCTGCATGAGGCGCAGGCAGGCTACAGGCGTGACTCCATGGTCCCACCTAGAGTTACCGTAGCTCATTCAGTTGGATGCTCTTTGCTCATAATTACAGTCGGAAATGACTGAGCGACTTCACTTTCGTTTATGTTCATGTTAACCCATGTAATTTTGAATCTTTTTTCCTTCACCCCCAAGAAAACCTAATCTGGCCCACATATTGAGATTAGGGAATTTCACGTCTGTTTTTTACTCTCCCCAGAGTAGCCAGGGCACCTAGGCTCCCAAGAGAAAAGGTACGCCTAGCAAGTAAAGATACCAAGGTGGGTTCCTTCTACTGCCAAGCTGGTAACAGCCACATGGACTCATACAAGAAATGTGAACTCTCCCAGATCCCATATTGGATGCTCAAATATCCATTTCTGTTTAGAGATGATTCAGTTCCTACAGTCCTAAATACTGGACAGCAAGAAAAATAATTTTCTCTCTACCCTTCTGAGTTCTTAGCTATATATATATATATATATATATATATATATATATAGGTTCTGAGACACCTATAATACAAGACAGGTTAACAAGAGAAAAGCAAAGAGAAGTTTATTAACAGGTAGAATTCATGTATACCTGGGAGATTCCCCAGGGGAAAATGAGTAACTCCAGGTGGTTGTAGAATTCAGGATTAAATACCATCTTAAAAAAGAAAGAGGAGAGAGGATATAGTCCTCCTGGGGGAGAGTAAATGATTTTTAGGAAAGATGAAGGGCCCATAGAATAAAGGGGAGGTGTTATAATTGTGACAGAATTTGTCTGGGTGTGGTGTAAGCTCCTAGTCTCCTCTCTGATGAAGTCAGTCCTCCCTGGTTGATGAGACTTGGGGAGGAGATTTATGGCAATTGAGTTCCTCTGGGAGAATCTGTCTTCAGGCAGACATGAGACATTCAGAGAAAGCCCCTCCTGGAATTTGCTGTTCTTCAGGTACCTACAAGTAGCTCAAAATCATTATATAATACCAAATTGACATCTTTTATGGTAGCATGCTCTGCTACTCTTCCTTAATAATTCATAATGCTAGAGACTTCCCTGGCGGTCCGGTGGTTAAGACTCTGTGCTTCCATTGCAGGGGGCACAGGTTCAATCCCTAGTCAGGGAACTAAGATCCTACACGCTGAACAGCGTGGCAAAAAAAGAAAAGAAAGAAAGAAATTGTCTTCCACCCTGAAATAATAAAGTGTTTATTCTAAAAAATAATAATTTGTAATGCCAAAACCTTCCCTGAAGAACAGCTAGATTTCACATGTTTTTTGTTGATTACAATTAGTTAACTAATCCTTTTTTGAATGTTACTGGTATTGTGTTTATCTTTTTTGAAAAAGTGCTTATCTTTTACAGCTATGTATTAATTACAGATGTGAAGATAATGTGGCTATTTGTTGCACAAAAATATGAAGTGGGAGGAATGGACAGAGATACAGGTGAAAAAAGATACTCATCTGAGCTATGAGTAGATAATCATTCTTCTGCCTACTATATTTTATAAAATTTTCAAAGTAGGTGGTTGGAAATTTTTGCAATCATTTATGAAAGTAAGTGAAAGGGTAGCTTTAATTACTCAGCTATGATGTAAATTGGGCTTTCCTGGTAGTTCAGCTGGTAAAGAATCTGCCTGCAATGCAGGAGACCCCAGTTTGATGCCTGGGTTGGGAAGATCCCCTGAGAAGGGATAGGCTACCCACTTAAGTATTCTTGGGCTTCACTGGTGGCTCAGTTGGTGAAGAATTTACCTGCAATGCAGGAGACCTGACTTTCATCCCTGGGTTAGGAAGATCCCCTGGAGCAGGGCATGGCAACGCACTCCAGTTTTCTTGCCTGGAGAATCCCCATGGATAGAGGAGCCTGGTGGGCTGCAGTCCATGGGGTCGCAAAGAGTCGGACACTCCTGAGCGGCTAAGCACAGCACAACACATGATGTAAATTACTAACCCCAAGAAGTAGAGAGTCCAAGTTTTTCTGATGAAATCTATGCCTGATCTTCAAAAATTGCCACTATTCCTCTTGTCGGTGCCACCTAGCTTCATGTAAACTCCTTTATTTCCTCCTCCTCTGCTTTTTTTTAAATGAAAACAGAATGTGTTTTCTAAAATCAACTTTGATGTGACAGAGAGCAGCTCTGTACAGTGCTGCTTAAACACATGCTGTGGAAGGGAGGATCTGGTGTGGAGATGAGAAAGTCAGGCTCTTATCAAGACACTGAAATATGATAAATATCCCTTGTGAAGATGCCACTCCCAGAAACCATGCATTGGGTTACTCTTAGAAAGTCACAGCATTGATTCCTCTCCTTGAGTCTTAATCCAGTTCAGAGGTGCAAAATGAAGAAAAGCAGTCCTGTTCTCTTTCTGTTTCTTAGAATCTGCAATAACCAAGCATTGCCCTTTAAACTCTTAAAGGAAAGCCACTTAAGGTATAGCAGCCCCTCCCAGCTGTATGACAGCTCATTTGCCCTTCCTAAGGTTGACTCCATTACCTTTCACCCAGTTTGGGAGGAAGGAATGGTTGAAGCTTCCTCAATGGGAATGTTTCTTCTCTGCCCCCAACATTTGCAGGTTCCGTTTGTCAGATCTTTGTCTGGCAGGCTTGGAAAGGCAGGGCATGGCCCCACTGAAACTGCTACTGATTAGTTTTAGTCTCAGATCAGATCAGTCGCTCAGTCGTGTCCGACTCTTCGCGACCCCATGAATCGCAGCACGCCAGGCCTCCCTGTCCATCACCAACCCCCGGAGTTCAGTCGGACTCACGTCCATCGAGTCAGTGATGCCATCCAGCCATCTCATCCTCTGTCGTCCCCTTCTCCTCCTGCCCCCAATCCCTCCCAGCATCAGAGGCTTTTCCAATGAGTCAACTCTTCCCATGAGGTGGCCAAAGTACTGGAGTTTCAGCTTTAGCATCATTCCTTCCAAAGAAATCCCAGGGCTGATCTCCTTCAGAATGGACTGGTTGGATCTCCTTGCAGTCCAAGGGACTCTCAAGAGTCTTCTCCAACACCACAGTTCAAAAGCATCAATTCTTCAGCGCTCAGCCTTCTTCACAGTCCAACTCTCACATCCATACATGACCACAGGAAAAACCATAGCCTTGACTAGACAAACCTTTGTTGGCAAAGTAATGTCTCTGCTTTTGAATATGCTATCTAGGTTGGTCATAACTTTCCTTCCAAAGTTTTCGTCTAAGTTTGCCAAATATGACCCAGCCTCCAGCAGAAAAGTTCCCTGATCTTTCCCATGCCAGTTTTCCTGAGTCCAGGAATTCACAGTGGAGTATATCGCTTCTTATTGCTATTTATAAGGTCTTTGTAGTTAAAAAAGGGTTCTGGGCTAGAAATAATATATCTGGCCTCAGTTGTGATATAAGGAACATGAAATGAATAGAGTCCCCCCTCCCCGGACCCCACCCCCACGTCCCATACAGAGATAGATAATACCCAGGCCCTGCCCTCCAGGGGTTACGGTCTAAGAGTAAAGGTGAACAAATAGTAGCCCATTCATAATTCTTAAACCCCATATTAAAGCATACAGTTCACATGGTAGTCGTACCTTTTAGGGTACTGGGGAGAATCATTAAGTAAAGGAGGGTTGGTCCTCAGGGCACAGAAAGGACTGGGGAAGGCTTCCTGTAGGAGGAGACCCCAGCCAGAGCTAAATCCTGGAAGATGCCCAGTGCTTGCCAGAACCATGAAAGAAGGCTTGGGCAGCCCGAGCACAGGGCTGGACAGAACATGGCAAGAGGGTGAATGCCAGTGAGGAGGCTCCAGATTGCAGAACGCCTCCTGTACTCAACTTCAGTTTTATCCTGTAGGCAGTGGAGGTGAGGTTGGGGAGATGATGTGAATATTATAGTATATTTGGGCTTTTCAAAGATCACAGGACAACGTGATCTTCCACACAGATGGAAGGAGAAAGTGTTGGATATCATTCAGATGAGGTGGGGAAGTTTAGGGGTATGGACAGGAAACACAGGACCCTAGCTAACCCAGTAGTCCTGGGAAAGAGCAGGAGGGGTCATAAGTGGAATATGTTAAGGATGTAAAATCCACAGTTTTTGGTGTCTGACTAGCTTTGGTAGGAGACGGATAGTCAAAGTATTAGAACTATGGAGGTTCCAGTCACTCAGATTGTTCTTTGGTCACTCAAGGCTTTCATCTGAGTTTCCTTATTTGTGAAATATGGATAACCCCTGTCTTACATACCTGGCTCATAAGGTTGGCATGAGGACTAGTATGGCATGGTGGTGTGGGTGTGAATGCTCTTTAAGAACAATGCAACTGTAAAGTCATCTGGAAAGTCCACCAGGAGGGTGTGGCAAGGAAGAGGGGAGGGGCCAAGAATAGGTGTTTTCCAAAGCAATATATGTTTTAGCACAGGTAGAGAAAATGCATATTTGTAGTGGGAGAGATAAAGGATAGGAAATAAGGATATCAGATGTAAGATTTATTAGACTTGTACTATTTATTTCCTTGAAAGAGGTACTCATTATTATGTATAAATTACATTAATTATAATTATAAGCATTTCTTTTCAACAGAGTTGCTAGTTCTACAATTATTCCATACTTTGATACATATATCAATTATATATTATATAATACATTATACAGCATATAATATGTATTCTTTTAATGATATTTTATGATATTAATATTCTGATATATACTACTTATATATATTATATAATTATGGAATTCCATATTGAAATAATTAAAAATGTACTCTTTTATTTTCACCATAGGGTAGCATGAACTGTTCTTCCCCTAAGTATGTCTGGTTTGGAAGTGTTTTGGTTAAACCAAAGCCTGTTAATGAAAACTGTTTTCTCTAATGTAGAGTTTTCCCATTTTTTAAAAAGTGATAGTCTCTGTCTTCTTTAGAAATTGAGTCCCACTACTTTTTCATTAGGAAGAAATCCTGAGTTTCAGTAATACTGTCTAGCATTCAAGCAGAGAGAATTTTCCTCTGTGGTAATGACATCCATAAGGTCCCATGCCCATTTTCTTCACTGGGGATGATGTGGCATTTCCCAGTGACCTCTGGGAAATTCCTGTGTGCTCCATCACGAGCTGTCCTCATACACATGTAGTTCTGCACCTTGAGATCAGAATACAGGACAGTGAGACAGTGGTTCTGCCAGTTTTAAGTGGGGGGAATCAAAGGAGAAATAAGTTTCTAGATGGCTCTCTGGTACTATTTTGGACTCTTGTGGCAACTTTTAACTCTCAATGCCTACGTACCTTGGTCTTTCAGCTCTCTTGCATTTGATCTTTTCTCCTCCTCCCCTACATGAAACTGAAAGATAGAGTTCCAGGAAATGAAGGGTTTAAGAGGAAAGAAAACACTTAAGTCATCACAGATGGCCACCAGGGTAGTAGGAGACAGCTCATATCTCCAATGCTTTCAGTCCAAACACCTCCTGCAATAGCTAAGGGCCGGAGGAACACAGCTGGTCTCCACAGGGACCAGGATTCCTGAAAACAAAGCAAATGTTTCTCTCTTCCCCAGTCGACTTCTAAATGGCCTTGTAGTGTTAGAGTTTTCTTTAACCTTAAATGTTACTGTGCTATTCAGTGGTAAAATATTCCCTTCTGGCTAAATGCATGCATTTCTGGCATGGTACGTTCTGTTTCTCTGTTGCTCTCCAGATAAAAGTTATTACTGTAGGTATGGTAACAAGAGAAAGGAAGTCTAACTCAAAAGGAATTTCCGTGAACATAAAACACTGTTCTACCAATGCAGTTTACTAAGACTCCATCCCTTTGGGGTGTCTCTCCCTCCTCTTCCTTTTCCCATTTACCACTTGGTCCTCATTCCTTCTCTTTCCTGGAAGAGTGCCTCTAAAATGGAACTCCCTAACGGGATCCTCTTCCAGCACCCACATATCAGAAAATACACACCAATCTTCTTAGGAGTCGCATTTCCATAAAGCTGAGCCTCATTTCAGGAGACCGTGGCAGGGCTCTGTTAGTCTCTTGCAGACTCAGAACTCCTCTGCTCAGCTGCACCCTCATCCCTCCAGGCTTAAGGACAGCACCTCAGACACCCAGTTCTTTGTAGTCCTACTCACCTCCCAGATTCTAACACTACAGATACCTTCTCATTGGCATTCCTGATACAAAGCACTTGTTCTTTTTTTTCCTCCTTCTTTGCATACTGTAAAGTTTTTATGACTTTGCCTGCAAGCCTCATCCTCCCAGTTCTTGATCCTCTGTTCCTTTAAAATGGGGTTCCAAACTGATCTGCTGTGAGAAGGATTCCACTTACTTCTGAAAAACCCAAAATAGAGGTCTTAACTTTTTTTATATATTCTGGATTTTAATGGGGTTCTTTTGACAGTGGGTTTAGTTTTCTTCTGTGTGTGCTTAATCTACAGTTCTCAAGGCAAGAATACTGAAGTGGTTTGCCATTCAGAAAACTAAGATCATAGCATCTGGTCCCATCACTTCATGGCAAATAGATGGGAAAACAGTGGAAACAGAAACTTTATTTTTCTGGGCTCCAAAATCACTGCAGATGGTGATTACGGCCATGAAATTAAAAGACTCTTACTCCTTGAAAGGAAAGTTATGACCAACCTAGACAGCATATTAAAAAGCAGAGACATTACATTGTCAACAAAGGTCCGTCTAGTCAAGGCTGTGGTTTTTCCAGTGGTTATGTATGGACGTGAGAGTTGGACTATAAAGAAAGCTGAGCACCGAAAAATTGATGCTTTTGAACTGTGGTGTTGGAGAAGACTCTTGAGAGTCCCTTGGACTGCAAGGACATCCAACCAGTGCATTCTAAAGGAGATCAGTCCTGGGTGTTCATTGGAAGGACTGATGTTGAAGCTGAAACTCCAATACTTTGGCCACCTGATGCAAAGAGCTGACTCATTTGAAAAGACCCTGATGCTGGGAAAGATTGAAGGTGGGAGAAGGGGACGACAGAGGATGAGATGGCTGGATGGCATCACCGACTCGATGAACATGGGTTTGGGTGGACTCCGGGAGTTGGTGATGGACAGGGAGGCCTGGTGTGCTGCGGTTCATGGGGTCACAAAGAGTCAGACACGACTGAGCGACTGAACTGACTGAATCAATAGTACCTGAGTAATTTCCAATCTTATTTGATATTTATGATTTTTTGAATATTTGCCATAATAGCTGAAAATTTGTTAATCCTGTGTTGTTGTTTAGTTGCTGAGTCGTGTGTGACCCTTTATGGCCCCACTGACTGTAGGCAGCCAGGCTCCTCTGTCCATGGGATTCTCCAGGCAAGAGTACTGGAGTGGGCTGCAATTTCCTGCATTTCATGCCCTACCTGAAATTTTCATTCTTATCTTTCTGTTTTGGTAAGTTTCTCATTACACTTTTAAAAATCTAAGTCGTTCCCAAACACTTCCTTCTGGCCAAAGCCTTAATTAAATAGATTTCCTTTAACGTATCTTAGGTATATTAAAAGTGTCAGTTGGTGGAAGAACACTTTCAAAACAAGAGTAGAGATAGAAATACAAAAAAATATTTAAAGTTCTTGCCCCTGGGAAGATTATTAGTTTGAAGGAGATATATATATTTTAGAAACTTTGTTAGCATGAGCAATGTACTATACAAAATTGTGTTTACATGCTGAGGGTATAAATAACAAAACAGAACTATCAGCAGCATCAATCTACCTTTCCTGGAAATTGGAAAAGTCAATTGCTGTCTCCTTGATTCATTTTCTTGTCACTTTCTTTTGTTGTTTTCCAGTTGTGCTTGGCGTCAAAATACCACTGTCGAGAAGTTACTTAGTTTGATTATGATTTTGCTTACAATTGTTTCTTCCAACAATGAAGACAGTCAGTTTTCATATATTTCAAATTATTATTCACCTAACTAATGATCATTTTGAAAGATAAGTTTGCACACAATCAATGAAAGGAAATCAATGAATCAATGAAAGGAAAAGATGACTTTCTTTCTCCCCTCTTCCATCTTCAGCCTGGTCCTCTTCCAACAGAATTTAAAATCACACTTGGAGTTTTGTACATAGTTCTTGAGATTAAATTTAAGCTCAAGCCCCTTTTCCAGTGCTGATTATTGTTCTGAACTCTATACATACTCAAAATTGTCCAGTCAATGAATATTAATTACATAATTTTTTTACGTCCAGACATTAGAGGTAAAGAGATAGGGGCTAATATCAAGAGGGACATGTCCTAGGCATGGAACAATGAATAGTTGTGGGTCGTTAGGAAGAAGCAGAAAGGACAGTCTAGGCTAGACGAGCCAAGAGCCATACACAGAGGAAGGATGAAATACATAAGTAAGGCTATGGGCTTCCCTGGTGACTTAATCAGTAAGGAATCCGCCTGCAATGCAGGAGACCCCAGTTCTATCTCTGGGTTGGGAAGATCCCCTGGACAAATGAATGGCAACCCATTTCAGTATTCTTGCCTGGAGAATCCCATGGACAGAGGAACCTGGCAGGCTACAGTCCACGGGGTTGCAAGAGTCAGGCACAACTTAGCGACTAAACCACCATGGTGAGAGGCCCAACATGGCTGGAATGGAGGAATCATTTTAGAAAGTAGAGAGAGACTGCAAAACTCTGGAGAGTCTTGACTCACATCCAGATGCCTCATTCTGATGCTCAATAGGAAGCCGTTGTTACTTCTGGAACAGGGGCATGACATAATGGAGGCAGTGTCTCAGGGGGATGAATGGGGCATTGATGTCCCAGAAGACTTGGAGAGGGAGACCCTGGAGATCACTGCTGCGTGTCTCCAAGGTTGTGTCTGCAGCTGCAGCTCTTCTCTACTGTTAACTTCATCCTCGAGCAGTGACAGAAGCCCTTGTGGGTGGCTTTTTAAAAAATAAAAACATAAGCCAGTTTGAGTTGGGCTTCTCTTCTTTCAGAATCAAAATCTTAATATTTGAACACGCTTTAAAGTTATTGTGAGTTGCCTTAGGCTTTGAAAGAAAATCAAGGAAAACAGAATTCAGTTCAGTTCAATCACTCAGTCGTGTCCGACTCTTTGCGACCCCATGGACTGCAGCACCAGGCTTCCTTGTCCATCACCAACTCCCACAGCTTGCTCAAACTCATGTCCATTGAATCAGTGATGCTGTGCAACCATCTCATCTTCTGTCATCCCTTCTCTTCCCACCTTCAATCTTTCCCAGCCCAGCATCAGGGTCTTTTCAAATGAGTCAGTTCTTCACATCAAGTGGCCAAAGTATTGGAGTTTCAGCTTCGGCATCAGTCCTTTCAATGAACATTTAGTACTGATTTCCTTTAGATGGACTGGTTGGATCTCCTTGCAGTCCAAGAGATTCTCAAGTGTCTTCTCCAACACCACAATTCAAAAGCATCAATTCTTTGGCGCTGAGCTTTCTTGATAGTGCAACTCTCACATCCATACATGACTACTGGAAAAACCATAGCTTTCACTAGATGGACCTTTGTTGGCAAAGTAATGTCTTTGCTTCTCAATATGCTGCTTAGGTTGGTCACAGCTTCTCTTCCAGGGAGCAATCATCTTTTAATTTCATGGCTGCAGTCACCATCTGCAGTGATTTTGAAGCCCAAAAAATAGTCTGTCACTATTTCCACTGTTTCCCCATCTATTTGCCATCAAGTGATGGGACCAGATGCCATGATTTTTGTTTTCTAAATGTTGAGTTTTAAGCCAGCTTTTTCACTCTCCTCTTTCACTTTCATCAAGAGCCTCTCTAGTTCTTCTTCGCTTTCTTCCATAAGGGTGGTGTCATCTGCATACCTGAGATTATTGAGATTTCTCCCAGCAATCTTGATTCCAGGTTGTGCTTCATCCAACCTGGCATTCTGCATGATGTACTCTGCATATAAGTTAAATAAGCAAGGTGAGAATATACAGCCTTGATGTACTCCTTTTCCTATTTGGAACCAGTCTGTTGTTCCATGTCCAGTTCTAACTGCTGCTTCCTGACCTGCATACAGATTTCTCAGGAGGTAGGTCAGGTGGTCTGGTATTCCCATCTCTTTCAGAATTTTCCACAGTTTATTGTGTCCCACACAGTCCAAGGCTTTGGCATAGTCAATAAAGCAGAGGTAGATGTTTTTTGGAACTCTCTTGCTTTTTCGATGATCCAAAGGATCAATTTGATCTCTGGTTCCTCTGCCTTTTCTATATCTTGTGCCTCTTGAATAGCACAAACAAAACCTTGTGTGTACCAGGACCCAGGAGAAAGGCGCTATGACCCCACAAGAGACTGACCCAGACTTCCCCATGAGTGTCCGAGAGTCGTCAGCGGAGGCGTGGGTCAGTGGTGGCCCCCCTGAGCAGGACTGGGGGCACTGAGTGCAGCAGTGCATGCACCGGCCATTATCTTCATTGCCTCCACCTGATTTTAGCCTCTGGTCAAACAACAGGGAGGGAACACAGCCCCACCCATCAACAGAAAATTGGATTAGATTTACTGAGTGTGGCCCCGCCCATCAGTACAAGATCCAGTTTCCCCCTCAGTCCCCCTCAATCAGGAAGCTTCCATAAGCCTCTTATCCTTATCCAACAGAGGGCAGACAGAATGAAAACCACAGTCACAAAAAGAAAGAAAGTGAAAGTGAAGTCCCTCAGTCATGTCTTTGTGACCCCATGGACTGTAGCCTACCAGGCTCCTCCATCCGTGGAATTTTCCAGGCAGGAGTACTGGAGTGGGTTTCCATTTCCTTCTCCAGGGGATCTTCCCAACCCAGGGATCAAACCTGGGTGTCCTGCATTGCTGGCAGACACTTTACCATCTGAGCCACCTGGGAAGCCACAGTGACAGAAAACTAACCCAACTGATCCCATGGACCGCAGCCTTATCTAACTTGGTGTAACTATGAGCCACGCCATGTAGGGCCACCCAAGACAGATTGGTCATGGTGAAGAGTTCTGTCAAAACATGGTCCACTGGAGAAGGGAATGGCAAACCACTTCAGTATTCTTGCCTTGAGAACCCCATGAATAGTATGAAAAGGCAAAAAGATAGGAGACTGAAAGATGAACTCCCCAGGTCGGTAGGTGCCCAATATGCTACTGGAGATCAGTGGAGAAATAACTCCAGAAAGAATGAAGAGACGGAGCCAAAAGAAAAACAACACCCAGTTGTGGATGTGACTGCTGATGGAAGTAAAGTCCAATGCTGTAAAGAACAATATTGCATAGAAACTTGGAATGTTAGGTCCATAAATCAAGGCAAATTGGAAGTGGTCAAACAGGAGATGGCAAGAGTGAACGTCGACATTTTAGGAATCAGTAAACTAAAATGGACTGGAATGGGTGAATTTAACTCAGATGACCATTATATCTACTACAGTGGGCAAGAATCCCTTAGAAGAAATAGACTAGCCTTCATAGTCAACAAGAGTCCGAAATGCAGTACTTGGATGCAATCTCAAAAACAACAGAATGATCTCTGTTCATTTCCAAGGCAAACCATTCAATATCACAGTAATCCAAGTCTATGCCCCAACCAGTAATGCTGAAAATAGAATTGGGAGTAGGTATAAAGGTAGGAATGAATAATGTGATTGTTCATGGAACAATGAAACAGGTTATAGGGCCATGTTGGGGCCAGCTGGTGGTCTGTGCTCAGCCACTCCTCCAGCCCTGATATTGCAGCTAAGATTTAGAACTTCCCTGATAGCTGAGTTGGTAAAGAATCTGCCTGCAATGCAGGAGACCTTGGTTCAATTTCTGGGTCGGGAGGATCCACTGGAGAACATATAGGCTACCCACTCCAGTATTCTTGGGCATCCCTTGTGGCTCAGCTGGTAAAGAATGCGCCTGCAATTCAGGAGACCTAGGTTTGACCCCTGGGTTGGGAAGATCCCCTGGAGAAGAGAAAGGCTACCCACTGCAGTATTCTTGCCTGGAGAATTCCATGGACTGTATAGTCCATGGGGTCACAAAGAGTCAGACATGAATGAGCATCTTTCACTTTCACTCGCTATGGCAGTGTGCTTGGGACTCAACAGAAATCATTTCCAACTGAAAGAAACCTTCCTCTGTGAAGACAGTATCTTTTTGTTGTTCTCTGGGCTCTGCTGGTTTTCATATATAGTTTTTTTACCTGCTACCAATATATGTCTATTATATGGCAAACTAGATTTGCAAAATCACTCCCACAAAACTACAGTTCTTCTTGTGTTCGCTGTAACTAGCCCTGGTGGTGCTGATCTTCTCCACTCCCCAGATAACCTTTGGGTTATCTTGGATGTTCCTCTTCATTGCTTGTTCTCCCACTTGATCTGGTGTTATCTCTCAATTATCTCTCCAGTGTCTGCCTCTCTGGAGGTCGGACTCCTCCCCCATCTGCCTTTCTGTGTTCTCACTGTCTCCAGCCCCCACCTGCACCCATTCCCTGTTCTTGTACATTGATGCGAGTGTAACCCTCCATGAGCACGTGTATCATCAGGCCCCTTGTATGTGCCAGAAGAGGTAAGCACTGAGTAATATCTCATCTTCATCGTTTCATCCCTTCTGTCTAAAAATCTTCAATTAATCCCCACTGCCAACCAAATAGGAGAAGGCAATGGCACCCTACTCCCGTACTTTTGCCTAGAAAATCCCATGGACGGAGGAGCCTGGTAGGCTGCAGTCCATGGGGTCGCTAGAGTCGGACACGACTCAGCGACTTCACTTTCACTTTTCACTTTCACGAATTGGAGAAGGAAATGGCAACCCACTCCAGTGTTCTTTCCTGGAGAATCCCAGGGACGGGAAAGCCTGGTCGGCTGCCGTCTATGGGGTCGCACAGAGTCAGACACGACTGGAGCGACTTAGCAGCAGCAGCAGCAGCAGCAGCAACCAACCAAATAAAGTCTAAACACAGCCCTCTCTCATTAAGAACCAAACTTAACAACAGTTTAATTTGCTTCTTTCTGCTGCCTTACTCCAGAGAAAAAAACAAACTACTAAGTTTTTCATCTGCCTCCCCAATAACTTTTAACTGTGCTTGATTTTAGTGGTAGTGTTACTTCATTATCTATAAAAATGTATGCATCCTGTTCTGTCTTGCTTACTAATTCTCTACTTTCTCAGCTTCCTGTTTTGATGGAACGTGTCAACTCATTTATACTAACTTCCCTGCTTGCCTCTCTTCCTGCATATCACTTTCTCCTTCCTATTTTCATGCATTTGCCTCTTTAAAAAACACCCTGACCAAAATATCTTGTGAAGTTAATTTGACTCCCAACTTTTTAGAATAAGAAGTTAGGAACCTCTGCCCTTCTTTGACCTCTTTACCACTCATATTTTTTGTTTAATAATACCTTCTCCTTTTTTTCTTTTCTGTTAGAATTCCTGTTCATTTGATAAGGAAGTACCTGGCTTAAACATGTCTTGTTTTTCCCTCTTACATTTTCTCTTTTCAGATTTCTGTATCTTGATGCTATTTTCCAACCCTTTGATTACATAAATAGGTCTCATTCAGTTCAGTTCAGTTGCTCAGTCGTGTCCGACTCTTTGCCACCCCATGGACTGCAGCACGCCAGGCCTCCCTGTCCATCAACAACTCCCGGAGTTTACTCATGCCCATTGATCGGTGATGCCATCCAACCATCTCATCCTCTGCCATCCCTTCTCCTCCCAGCTTCAGTCTTTCCCAGCATCAGAGTCTTTTCAAATGAGTCAGCTCTTCACATCAGATGGCCAAAGTATTGGAGTTTCAGCTTCAACATCAGTCCTTCCAATGAATATTCAAAACTGATTTCCTTTAGGATGGACTGGTTGGATCTCCTTGCAGTCCAGGTGACTCTCAAGAATCTTCTCCCACACTACAGTTCAAAATCATCAGTTCTTCGATGCTTAGCTTTCTTTATAGTCCAACTCTCACATCTGTACGTGACTACTGGAAAAACCATAGCCTTGACTTGATGGACCTTTGTTGGCAAAGTATTTCTCTGCTTTTTATTAATAAGCTGTCTAGGTTGGTCATAACTTTCCTTCCATTGAGTAAGCATCTTTTAATTTCATGGCTGAACTCACCATCTGCACTGATTTTGAAGCCCCAGAAAATGAAGTTTGCCACTGTTTCCACTGTTTCTCCATCTATTTGCCATGAAGTGATGGGACCGGATGCCATGATCTTTGTTTTCTGAATGTTGAGCTTTAAGCCAATTTTTTCACTCTACTCTTTCACTTTCATCAATAGCCTCTTTACTTCTTCTTCACTTTCTGCCATAAGGATGGTGTCATCTGCATATCTGAGGTTATTGATATTTCTCCTGGCAATCTTGATTCCAGCTTGTGCTTCTTCCAGCCCAGCATTTCTCATGATGTACTCTGCATAGAAGTTAAATAAGCAAGGTGACAATATACAGCCTTGACGTACTCCTTTTCCTATTTGGAACCAGTCTGTTGTTCCATGTCCAGTTCTAACTGTTGCTTCCTGACCTGCATACAGGTTTCTCAAGAGGCAGGTCAGGTGGTCTGGTATTCCCATCTCTTTCAGAATTTTCCACAGTTTATTGTGATCCACACAGTCAAAGGCTTTGGCATAGTCAATAAAGCAGAAGTAGATGTATTTCTGGAACTCTCTTGCTTTTTCCATGATCCAGTGGATGTTGGCAATTTGATCTCTGGTTCCTCTGCCTTTTCTAAAACCAGCTTGAACATCTGGAAGTTCACGGTTCACGTATTGTTGAAACCTGGCTTGGAGAATTTTGAGCATCACTTTACTAGCATGTGAGATGAGTACAATTGTGCAGTAGTTTGAGCATTCTTTGGCATTGCCTTCCTTTGAGATTGGAATGAAAACTGCCCTTTTCCAGTCCTGTGGCCACTGCTGAGTTTTCCAAATTTGCTGACGTATTGAGTGCAGCACTTTCATAGCATCATCTTTTAGGATTTGAAATAGCTCAACTGGAATTCCATCACTTCCACTAGCTTTGTTAGTAGTGATGCTTCTTAAGGCCCACTTGACTTCACATTCCAGGATGTCTGGCTCTAGGTGAGTGATCACACCATCGTGATTATCTGGGTCATGAAGATCCCTTTTGTACAGTTCTTCTGTGTATTCTTGCCACCTCTTCTTAATATCTTTTGCTTCTATAGGTCCATACCATTTCTGTCCTTTATCGAGCCCGTCTTTGCATGAAATGTTCCCTTGGTATCTCTAATTTTCTTGAAGAGATCTCTAGTCTTTCCCATTCTGTTGTTTTCCTCTATTTCTTTGCATTGATCACTAAGGAAGGCTTTCTTATCTCTCCTTGCTACTCTTTGGAACTCCACATTCAGATGCTTATATCTTTCCTTTTCTCCTTTGCTTTTCACTTCTCTTCTTTTCACAGTTATTTGTAAGACCTCCTCAGACAGCCATTTTGCTTTTTTGCATTTCTTTTTCTTGGGGATGGTCTTGATCCCTGTCCCCTGTACAATGTCATGAACCTCATTCCATAGTTCATCAGGCACTCTGTCTATCAGATCTAGTCCCTTAAATCTATTTTTCATTTCCACTGTATAATCATAAGGAATTTGATTTAGGTCATACCTGAATGGTCTAGTGGTTTTCCCCACTTTCTTCAATTTAAGTCTGAATTTGGCATTAAGGAGTTCATGATCTGAACCACAGTCAGCTCCTGGTCCTGTTTTTGCTGACTGTATAGAGCTTCTCCATCTTTGGCTGCAAAGAATATAATCAATCTGATTTCGGTGTTGACCATCTGGTGATGTCTATGTGTAGAGTCTTCTCTTGTGTTGTTGGAAGAAGGTGTTTGCTATGACCAGTGCATTCTCTTGGCAAAACTATTAGCCTTTGACCTGCTTCATTCTGTACTCCAAGGCCAAATTTACCTTGTTACCTCAGGTGTTTCTTAAGAACATAATATTTGAGTAATGACTTAGGGAAAGGAGAGAGAAAATTATGTGTTGCCCTTAATGGGGACAACGGCACTCTAGGCAGAGGGAACAGGCAGTGCACAGATTTTCTTGTGGGAGCATAAACTGAGAAAAGGGAGTTAGAGGAATCCAGAGGGGCAGAGAGGGCAGATCTGGAAGTGCTTTGTAGGCTATTAAGGATTTGAACTCAGTCCTTTTGCATAATACTGTGGTCTGTTTTATGAGTTCCGTCTTCTCTCTGAAGATATTAATTAGAAGGTTTTGGGTTTCTGTTTTTCTTGTTTGCTTGTTTATTTTCTTCTGTTCTCTGAAGTCAGTTTTCTAGGGGTTTTACCTTCTTGTTGGTTTATCCTGGTCTTTTCTTTAAGACTTCAGATTTTTTTCAAGGGTCTAGCAATCCTTTGCTGTCATTTCATATGTAAGAATGAGGGACTGGTGGGCGATGGGGGGTCAGATGAGGAATTAGAGTAGTTCAATAGAACATGGATAGGGAATTGGTACTTAGCTTGGGACCACTTTGTTCAAAATGGAAAAAAGAGAAGGGATTTATTCTGGGGTTTCACCCTCCATACTAGGTACCCCGATTTCCTGCTGCTAAATTATTCATTTTTTTAAATTGACAATCTTTTGACGGTGAGGGTGGGATGATTTGGAAGAATGGCATTGAAACATGTATATTATCATATGTGAAACGAATCACCAGTCCAGGTTCAATGCATGAGACAGGGTGCTCGGGGCTAGTACACTGGGATAACCCAGAAGGATGGGATGGGGAGGGAGGTGGCAGGGGGGTTCAGGATGGGGAACACATGTATACCCATGGTGGATTCATGTCAATGTATGGCAAAACCTCTACAATATTGTAAAGTAATTAGTCTCCAATTAAAATAAATAAATTTATATTAAAAAAATAAATTGACAACCTTTCTAATTTTTTTTTTTTTTTTGTCACAGGCTGAGTAGCTGACTGACATTTCGGTGTTGAGGTCGGGCAGGGGGTGGTGAGTTGGAGGGTGAGGGTGGTGAGTTGGAGGATGGGCAGAGATTTTGAGCACCTACACACACACCTTTAATTTTGTTTAATGTTTTCCACACTTCTTACATCCTCCTCTTATAGCACCTTATTGGATTCTGAGAAATAGGTTGCTATTCTCTTATCTTCCACTGATGCCCAAATTCTAAAATACGACTTCCTCTGCTTTGCTGCATGAGTTCATGTTGTACTTCACTTTCATTTTCCAGATATATGGGGAAATCATCTTCTGTGGATGGTCTCCCACCATTATTGTAAGCAGGATTATTATTTCTCATTTTAATAGGCCTCAGAAAGGAGAGGCAAACACCTGTGCTCCTGTTCTCCATCCCGAGCTGGAAGCCTGTCAGGTTTCATCACAGGTTTTGCTGAAACCAAAGAATACTATGTTTTTGGCTTTTCTTTTTAAAATCTGCCAGTAAGCCTATCCAGAAAAAAGGAAAAGTTAACTTGTCATTAATGTTTTATTTTAACGTTATGCTGACCTCTAATATCCATTTAACTTTTCTAAATGTTTATTTATTTAAAAGGTCAATTCCAGGATATTGCCAAGAATTTGGTGATGCAGTTATAACCAGAATTGTTTTCCCTAAATGTTTCTATCAGCAGCCCATCAGAAAAATTGGCAAAATGTACATACAAATAGCTAATTTGCAAAACAGGAAATAAAGAACACATATGAAAATACACTCAACCGTACTCATCAGAAGAGAAATGTAAATCAAAACTATAATGGGATTTTTTTTTTTTACCTCTCACATTTGTAGAGATCAAAAATTTTAGCAGTTTAAAAAAAAAAACTTTAACACTAGTCATTGGTAAGATTGTTATTCTCTGTGCTAGGTACCTGCTAGGCACTCTGGATTATTTTTTTAAGTTTAACACTTTGTTAGAAATGTGTAAACTCTGATACATATTATGGGTGTGAGTCACAAAACCTTTACTAAAGGCAATTTGACAATAACTATAAAAATTTTTTTATTTGTGTACATTTTAACACAGCAGTTTCATTTCCAGGAAATTATCCTGTGGATGTATTCACACATAATAACATACGAGAACATTCTTAGTAATGTTTGTATTTATGATAAGAGTGAAATCACCTAAATGCCCATAAATAAGGAACTGGTTAAATTATAAGTCAGCCATTACAGTGGAACTCTATGCTGTCATTAAAAAGAATGAGGAAGCTCTATGGGTACTAATAGGAAAAGAGTACCAAGATATCGTACGTTGAAAAAAAGGGGGTCAGGGGTATAGAATAGCATGCTATCACTTATGCTTAAAACACACACACACTCGTGGGCACTCAGATTCCCTGGAAGGATACACAGGAGCTGGGAACAGTAGGTGCCTCTGCAGAGAAACAGGGTGACCGTGAAACAGGGGTGGGCACAGGGGAGATTTGTTTTTCCATTTGTAACTTTGAATTGTATTGTTGTGCTTCTAGTACCTGTTCAGGAATAAATATGTCAATAGATAAATACAATGTAACGTTTCCAGATAAAGATATACTTACATCAGAATTGTAAATGAAAGACCATTCTTCCTGACTTACAAAATCTAGTTTGCTCCCAGACTAGACTGAGTTTGCTTTGCACTTGGGAGAGGCTCAGAGGTCTTGGAGAGGTACTGATTTCCATCACCAGCTCCTGCACCTTGTGTACCCCATGCTGCTTTCTGCTTCCCGTTACTATGATTCTGGTTACCGTATGGCTGCTGAACAGTGGTCCCCAGGGTCCTCCTCTGTCCCTGCAGCCCATCGCTCTGCTTCCCAAGTACTAGCCACTCTTGCCCACCAGCCACGGGGTCGCCAAGCAGGCAGCATACTAGGAGCAAGTCTGAGGCTACAGATCTTGGCAAGTCCAGGGGCAGCCTACTTTTCAGCACAGGGTTTCCGTGTCATTGTGCTTTCACACACCTGACCTTAATCATGACCATCCAATTTCCAGGATTTTATTTTCTGGTGAAACATATGCTATCTTCAGGTCCCTTCTTAACCTTTGCTGGGCAAGACTGTGGTTTCGAGAAATGATAATCAGGGAGTTTTTTAAATGATAGTAGATGTAAAACTATCTCACTGGTACTACCATAAAGGAATTTAGTGACCTTTTTTATGCCCAAGCTTAGACTAATTTAACTTGAAGGGAGACAAACACAGGTTTATCACTGTAGTTAGGAAGGAACACAGCTTCCTGGACTGAACCAAAGTGAGGCACTTGTTTGCATTTATCTGAGATACAGTATAATCATTCACCTGAGACAGAACCTAATCGTCACTGAGATGTGATGGTGCCTGAGTACAACACAGCCTCAGCAGGAGAGGCAAAGAGCCTGGGAGATAGAAATGACAGGAGAGAGGTGTTGAGTTTACTCTAAACTCAGAGACTCTCCAGGAGGAATAATAGTGGACTCCACATAAAAATTCTAATTCTGAAACATTGTGAAGTCTGAATCAACTCATCATCAAACTAATGAGGTCCAGGAAGTAAGGAATATCAGACTGTTGATAGGGATTGTCAACCTGGTTTTTTAATTTATAGATTGTGTAACAGTGTGTGGCAGTGTATTATTGAAACCATCACTGGTTTCAATGTGGTAGCTGGTAATACATATGCTACTGCCTAGCAGGTGAAGTCAGACTTGGTTAGTATAAGTGTGTCTGTCTTATCTCCCAAGCATTGCCACCCTTGTCTCTCTATGGCAATTGTTCAGAAACTCCCTACTGAGAAGGTTTCAGGGCCCATAACTGATGCTTAAATTGGGTTCGAGATTGGAGAAGATTGGTGAAGATGGATCCCCTGTTCCCAGCATCTTCTCCCGCTTCTCTGCTTCCTTAAAATGGAAACTCATTTATCCGTCTCACCAGCAGGGCCAGCAGGGACCCATAAACAAGTGTTTGTTGAGAGAAAAGGATCCTTGACTTGGCTTTTTTTTTTTTTTAGTTAATTCTTATAGTCAGTGTCCTTGAAAGAACCTTATCTTCTTGTTTCTGGTTTGTTTGTTTTGTTTTTTAAAGTGATTTCCTTGTTTTCATGACTTAAGTGAGACCTGTTATTTCATCTGCCTTGTCAGTGAGAGTTCAGCTTCACTGATGGTAACTTTACGGTGACTGAGAGGCACTGAGGAAGTGGTTTCTTTCTTCCCCTACGCCCTCCTCACTCAAGCACAGGCAAGTCTCTGTTTTTCGGATTCTAGCAGTTAGAGTCTGCTGCTGACAAGACGACCTCTGGGCTAAGGGGTGCCTCCAAGAATCATCTCACCAGTGTTAGGAATTAGCTTGCTTGAGTTTCCTTAGCATCTTTGAGTAAACAAAAACCCCAAATTGAATTGGCCATAGACATTACAGAATCAGTAATTGTCAATCCCATATTGATCAACACCAGCAAATGACCACAGTAAGCAAAATGCTTCCTCCAAGTCTTGGCACTGGGCTCTTTCTGCCCAGAGCGAGGGGCACCGTTTCTCTGGCAGGCCATGTGTCCACTGGGCTAAATCAGACAGACAGCACCGTTTCCTGGGTGCCTTTGACTGGGCATGGCTCTTTCTGAGTCCACAAAGGTGCTGTCCAGGATGGGCCTGAATCTGACCCTTCAGAGAGGTTGGTAAATATTTGAAGGAATGCTAAAGTGGATTATTGAAGTTCCACACACACTTTGTCTCCCTACTTCAAGAGGGACTCTCAAGTGGATTTCTTTTTCTTTTTTTGGTTTATTCAATTTCCTTGACTAGGTTGTGGGAACTTTTTTCCTGTGTCCACCGCACTGGCCCTCCTCCATCCTTAATGGTTCAGCATGTGGCCCTCTGACTTACTGTCCCGTCTTCTCCCTCTTTCACCAAGGTCAGACCTAGTTTTCCGAAAGCCCATTAGGCACGATTACATACCAGCACTGTCCTAGACCCTGAGGTCAGTATAAAGATCAATGAGATTTTCACCCCAGCCTGGGGCTTCCACATCACAGAACTAGTAAGAGGGTTCAGAGGATAGATTAGGTGGTTGGGGGGATGGATGAATGCAAAGAAAGAAAATTTGAGTATGGCCTTCTACACAAAGGCCTCTCAGATGGACAGACCTGAGTTTGAATCACAACTCAGACAGGCCAGTTCTATGAACTGGGGTGAGTAATTCACCATGTAAGAGCCTCAGGTTCTTCCTGTGTGAAATGGGGGTAGTAATTCCCACCTAGCCTAGGTGGTGGTGTGGATTAGAGATAGTAATTGCTGAGAGAGGCACTTGGTAAAATTAGCAACCACCCAAGCCAAGTCCTATAGGTCTACAACAAAAGATGATAAGTGACAAATGCAAACAAAACGGGTGGGGGCTCCTGGGGGACAACTCACACCTGGCAGGAGGCCACACGTGAGCAGGTTCAAGAGGCCCTCCCAGCCTCCAGGTAATCTGCCACCTCCGTGCTGGGCAGGGCTGAGCCAGGCAGTACAGGGCTCATGGGCGACAGACCGGGGAGCCAGCGAGTCCCTACAAAGTCGGACATTTACCTCCATGTAAACCTGCAGGTGTGTCTGAAGCCAGCATGACCCAGAGCTCCTCCTTCTCTGGCACCAGCGGAGGGGCCAGAATGGAGGGATGGGAAGGGCACAGCTGTCCTTGTTGACTTCAGCCTGTCGCAGGATTGAAAGTCATTCCACTCTCAGAAAAGTGAGCTCACGTCATCGTCTTTCCATCCTCCCCACCCTGGATGTCTAAGGTGAAGCGTTTTCTCTTCCCCAGCTCAGAGGCTGAGAATGGTGTGGAGGAGAAAAAGAAGGTATGCAGGTCGCCAGGAGCGCTGTCTCCCACCCCATCCAGCGAAGCCGAGTCCCAGGACCAGAAGAGAACCATTTCCCTGCGGTGAGTCCTCACATGACTCCCTCTGTTTTTTTTTTTTTTTTTGGCTTTTCAGAGGGAGGGGTTGCTGGAAAGAGCTGGTATTTCTAGTTTTATGGTGGTGGCTAAGACGAAAGCTCTCCTACAGGCAGGGAACACCCCTGAGAGAGAAGTGAGGTGTTTTTCCTTCACATCCAGGCACTGGCACCTGCTTTCTCTCTGAGCTCTTCCTAGCAGTCTCTCTTCTCCTTCCCACCCCAGTCTTCTGCAAACTTTCTGCCCCTTTCTTAAGCACTGATTTTGCTACGTGATAAAGCCTGGGTGGCACAGAGTTAGAAAGCACCTGGAAAGACTAGCAGCGTTACTGATGAGGCCACCCCGGCTGAACTGTGTGCTCAGCCTTTGGGTGTGCACAGCTGCCGTCTCGCTTCCCTGGCAGCTGCAGAAATGAGAGGAGGGAAAAAGCCTTGCCCGGGATCCCTGGGCAGGGTGTGCACTGCCTGTTTCCGGGGGCCAGTGCTGGAAACCAGGCTCAGTTTGATCGTGGGACTGTGAGGAGAGAGGAGGTTTGAGACATGGACTTCTGCTCCGCATCACTCTCAGGGGCACCAATTACGTGCTTTTTTTCACATGGAAGAAAGAAGTAGGAATTTCAAGTTGCTTTTCTGCCCTTAAAGGAGAATGGTTAAGCCAACGATCAATCACAAGTAACTCCGGCCGTTCATCTACACCGAGTGGAGTGATAGCTCTCTTCCCCTTATTAGAACTGTCAGAACTGCTGCCTTCTACGACTTTGGGCCTCTGCTAAAGGATGATTCAATAACTCCTACTTTTCCCTTCCTTCCTGGCCACCCCAGCCCACGTCTTCTCTGCTAATCTATTCCTCACTCAGGACCAAGCATAAGTCTTTACTGTGCCCCCTGCGTGTTCTTTTCTCCCACTCCCAATTCTCTCTCCATCTTTTCTGCAAGTCTGTTGTGGCGCATCTCACTTTCAACCGTTCTTTCTGCAGCTGTTTTCCTGTCAGAGCATCCTGCCTTACTCAGCAAAGACATAAAGCCCATTGTTTCTTGTGACTTTCGGCACCATTGACTGCCTACCACAGGTGCTCTGAAATGCACTACACATGTAACTCCACCTTCCCCAGGCTTTACACGAGACTAATACACTCATCGTCTTACACCAAACACCAGGGCTTGTGAAACTTCTCCAAAGTCTGATCTGTGTAGTGCAGAGAGCTCTGCACTTGGTTGAAGGCTCTGCTCTCACTGTCTGGAAGTTCTGAATTTTTGAATAAAAATATTTGCACTAGGCTTCAGGTCCTGCTCATAGTCATTTGTAAGAAGTGAGAAGTTGAAAAGGCACAAAGAAATCATGTGTGTAAATGAACATCCCTCCCACCCTTACTTCAGGCCAGTGCTGTGCAGACAAACCCTTCTGCCTGTGCCACTTGGAACCAAGGGCACAATGGCCCTTCTGTCACATTTGCGACAGTTCTTCGAAAGGTCTGATCATTGCCTTGACAGTACCATTAACATTTATTAATTTGAATCAATAGAGGTGATAAATTCAAATTAGTGGCTAATATAAATAATAGGTAATTTGACATTTGTAAAAAGTTTTATTTTCAAGTAGAGTACAAATGTTTACTCATAGTTTTTTTTTTTTTTTTTTTAAATAATTCCTAGAATTCTAAAGGCATTTATATCCATAAATTGGTTCAATGGCCAGTACTTGAATCCAAATCTCTGTGCCTTGAATTGAATGATAGTATCTTGGACACAAACTGTAGGGGCTGGCAGAGGCCTGGGGCATTGCATGCTCCATAGCCTCATAGCTGAGAAAACCAGAGCCTAAAGTCTCTCTAACTTCATTTCTATTTCTGGGTCACACCCATATGCCACCCCAATTGCTTAAGAGTCTTCTTAAATTCACTTTGAACCAAACATTGTTTTTAACTGCACCTTGATCTAAAGAATCCTGTTGTGGAATCATGAATTTCATGTGCCATGTTCCCCCCAAGAAACAGAAAAAAATCTATATAGCTGTATCACGAAACTTGTTCATGCATATACCTCTAAAAGTCATGCACTCAATCCACACTGACATGGCTGTGTTTTGCTGTATGGTTGAAGATGCAAATGCTACCCAAATGGAGAAGCAGGACTGGAATCATTTTGGAAAGAAGTCGGGGAGCTCTGACCTCTGCCCTTATGAGAACAAAGGAAGGACTTCCAAACATGGTCTTTTTTTATCATGATTTCACTTCTTTATTCCCACTCTGTGATGATCTGTCTCTCTTTTCCTCATACCCAGTTCCTGCTCATACTGTTAGGCCAAGTATATTAAACCCATGTTGTCCTGTTGGTCTCTTCTCTTCCCTCCTGTTGGACTTATTGTCTCTGTATCTCCTCCTAACGCCTGTGATAGGCATTGTTTTGATGCTGTATCACATCCTGCCTTTTTAAAGAGATGCTTGATGTGTGCACAGGCTCCTTAAGGATAAAGACTGTCTTGTCTGTTCTGATGCATTTAATGCAGCACCTCACTGAATTAACACTTGAGAAGTATTGACAGAATTTTGAAACCAAATATTCCTGGATTGAACTGTAGCTGCAGCTTCCATTATTGGCCTCCAGTACTACTCTGTATACTGCTTGACGTACTTTTGAGATGATATAATTACTTTCACAGCTCGATCAATACTTCTTTCTTCCATAAGATATGATTTCTGCAGTTTGGGATGACCAGCTGCTGAAATCACCCCGTCACCCACATCACTTGCTGGGTAAATGCCCTTAGAGTACTGAGTGGTCATTGATATCTAGAAGAGAAAAACCAATGAAAGGCTTTGTTGTGAGCTGGCATGATAATTAAGATGTAGTAATAAAATTAGTGGGTAGCATAAAAAATTTCATTTTATAGACTCCCTGGATTTTCTTTCCTCAGGTCAAAATCCAGTTTCGATGGGGCCCCTGTAGCAAATGAGAAAAGCGACTGTAAAACTGAAAGCAAGAATGACTCTAAGATTGAAAGGAAAAAGTCCTCATCTTCAAGCCAGGTAATTTAGGAACGAGATGTGTATCGTCTCAGAGGGCAAAAGGGGCATTGATTTGAAGCCAGCTGGAGGAAGGAACGCAAGGGCCAGGACTAACACTGGTACAGATTTAGAGAACAAGGGATTTCACAGCTGACCTCCCAGCATGTGCTGAATGGTAGTGAGTCCTGCACTGTGGCCCCGTACTCTGACAAGTACCCAGAGAGCAGGGGCCAACCCAGATTCATGTGCTTGTCTAATAATTAGCCAAGCGCAGGAGAACTGTGACATCCTCACACTGCAGTTACAGCCTGATAAGGCATCTGTGTGAATAGAAGGCCTCCCAAGTACACACAGAGGAGCAAAGCCTGGAGCAGGGTGATGATTCTTCTCCAGAAGAATATACCCAGACAGATCTGTGGCATAGAGTATGACATACTGGGGTTTTTTGACACTTTACTCCTAAAATACTTGAATATGTGTCTCCTAACAACTAGAACAAGAAACTGTTGACTCACCCGAGAAATGTAACTAAATAGTAAATTTATGAAGATATTACTAACGTAAAATCCATTTTCAGATTCCACAGTTGTCCCAGTAGTCAATGTCTTTTACAGAGGTGTTTTTCCCCCCACTCTCTAGAATCCAGTTGAGCCATGCATTGCATTTCTTTATCATGTCATGTTTAATTTAGATCAGTCCCTGCCTTTTTTTAATTTGATTTTTATCCACATTTTTGAAGATTTCATTGCCCAGATATTTTTAAATCAAGCATGCAGCCAGTACTCACTGTAGCCATTAAAAAGAAAATCTCAGCAAAGCTCTGAGAGAACACCTAGCTTTTTAAATTTTTACTGGAGTATAGTTGATTTACAGTGTTGTGTTCATTTCTGCTGAACCGCAATGTGAATCAGTTATACATATATCCACTTTTTTAGATGCTATTCCCAGATAGGCCATTACAGAATATTGGAGTTTCCTATGCTATCCAGTAGATTCTTATTAGTTATCTGTTTCTTTAGAATAGTGTGTATATGTCAATCCTAATCTCCCCATTTATGCCTCCCTCCCACCCCCACTTTCCCCACTGGTAACCATAAGTTTTAGAACAACGTCTAGCTTTAATCAGAGGGAACTTTCTGGATGCCAGATGTACTCCAAGAAGCAGCATGAGCGAACCTACTTTATGTGAAGTGTTCATCCATGAATTAGTTGTCTCGAGGGGACTGTCTGTCGTATGAATGACCTTTGTGGCCATACTAGGACCATTTATGCCATTGAGACCACTTCTAGTTTAGATAGTAAATCATCAAGGGCCAATTTGTGGCATCTCTTTTCTGCTCATAAGATTCTGCCTGCTGGATGCTTTTGAAGAAGCGTGATCCTGTGGACAGAGGGCCCAGCTCTACCTCTCAGTAGATGTGTGGAGCCAGTTAAGTCCCCAAGTGTCCCTGAGGCACAGGTCCCTGGACGGTGCAGTATGAACATCAGTTCCCAGGTTATTGTGGAGCTGGGAGTGGACGGTGCAGTACGAACATCAGTTCCCAGGTTATTGTAGAGCTGGGAGTGGTGTTTTGTGAATGCCCTTTACAGGCTGTAAAGGAGAAGGCAATGGCACCCGACTCCAGTACTCTTGCCTGGAAAATCCCATGGGCGGAGGAACCTGGTAGGATGCAGTCCATGGGGTCGCTACGAGTCGGACACGACTGAGTGACTTCACTTTCACTTTACAGGCTGTAAAGTGCTGTCTGTACATTGTTATCATAACTGGAAACAGGTGCCTTGAAGATGAAGTGATTTGTAGCATTTCAGACTCTTGGGCCTTTCACTGCCCTGGAGAGCTAAATCTTTCATGTGAAACCCTATTTGTCATCTCCCCCAACACTGGTTAAGGAAATACCTTCACCACAGTAATAGTGATAGGGACACACCCAGAGCAGGTCCTGGAGATATATCACCCCATTTAAGCCCTAGGACATCCTTCTGACGCAGATACAGAAAACTGAGGCCCAGAGAGGTTAAGTTACCAGGCCAGGATCACATACCACAGAAGAGGTGCAGCCAAGACTTAAACTCAGGGTTATCTGATACAGAGCTTTTAACCACTACCCTCTTCTGAGAGTACTCACTGGGATCTTGAGTGCCCTGGGATTCACACTACCTGGTGAGATTCTGACAGTTGTACCTCATTTCTTATTAGGGATACCCTTGTCCAGCCACTTCTGCAGAAAGCTGCCCACCAGCTACTTCATGATTATAGATACATGTCGAGTCAGCAGGTCACTAATCTTGTTGGAAAATGAAACCTTTGTGACCTCCACTGTTTTTCCCTGAAGGACTGTGTTGGAGACTATAAGATCAGGGAGAAGGAATTCCTAAAGATTCTTTATTTAAGAGTGGGGAGACTTGTTATATAATTTCGATTGAAGTTAAAATTTGTTTATGTTTGACAAGAATGCCGAGAACAGTGACTTCTGTCTGTGTTTTGTCTTCCTTGTAGGACAAAGCAAACATGCACTTCCACAAACTGTTTCTAGATGTCCCCACGGAGGAACCTTTGAGACAAAGTAAGTTCTGACCTGGTTGACTTTGAAAAGATGCTAATTGGTTTTGGGGGTGAAAGAGCCTGGGGACTGAATCACCAAGGGGAATAGGTTTCTGAAAGTCATGATGTGACAGTAATGCTGACCTCACTCAGCTCTCACCCAGCACCTTGAGAGATAAGAGAGGAGAATGGGGAACTGACTCCCTCCATGTGATACAGAGTTATCCCAGAGGTTTCCAGAATGTCCTCGCCTTCCATATTCGTGCTAACATGCATTGTGATTAGACTGTGCTGAGTTTTAGGATAACAAGACCAAGCAAGACCAGACTGGAAGAAAGCAACACAGACCTAGGTCGACAGACATGGTGACCCCTGCACTGTTCAGGGCTCAGCGGTCACACCTAAACACCCGGCCCAGCACGCCATTCAGCACCTGCTTGTCTCCTCCTGGGAGCAGAGGGACCCAGGGTTCCATTCCAGCCTCCCTCAGTACACAAGGCTAAGGCAGCGTGCTGGGTTCCTGCCATGGTCTCCACACAGGAAGGTGTGGGTCATGCGCTCTTCCCACAATGAGACCATCTATTTCAAAAGAGTCATTATGACCATCCCAGGGAAGGAGGGGCAGGCAGCAGTGTCAACATTAGCACAAGGGTGACACACGTCCCCAAACGGAGATTTTTGAAGCACCATTCTGAACCCTCATCTTCAATGACAGACTTGCCTTTCTGTTGTGATGTTTATACTGAAGTTTGTAAGACTTGGAATTAAAAAACAAACTCTCATCTCCTAGCTTCATTCCACTAAAGATGACGGAAAAGCAGGGGAGAGATCTTTTGGGCATGAGTGTGTTATCTGCCCATCCCTGAGGCATCAACAGATATATACAATTTTCATCTTAAATGGAAATTGTAAATGATGTTATACCTGTGTATATCTTCCCAGGTTTTACGTGTGCTCTACAGAAAGAAATATTATACCAAGGGAAGCTCTTTGTATCAGAAAACTGGATTTGTTTTCATTCCAAGGTCTTTGGAAAAGACACTAAGGTTAGTATTTTTTAAAAAAGAAAACTAACCCTGCATTTTCTTACATATTGTTAGTATTAATTGTTAAATGTAACAATGTTTATAAATATTTGTGTCATTATGATACCTTTATACCAAGTTTCCTTTACTGTAGTCCCAAATACTACAGGTTCTAAATGCCTCTGCATGAGTGCTAAGTCTCTTCAGTCGTGTCTGACTCCTTGTGACCCCATGGACTATAGCCTGCCAGGCTCTTCTGTCCATGGATTCTCCAGGCAAGAATAATGGAGTAGGTTGCCATGCCCTTCTCAAAAGGATATTCCCAACCCAGGGATAGAACCAGTGTCTCTTCCGTCTTCTGCATTGGCAGGCGGGTTCTTTACTACTAGAGCCACCTGGGAAGCCCCCTAAATGCCTCTAGATGACACAAACTTCTCTTTTTCCCTAACTTACACTCTTTTCATTCTTTTCCTTGCATACATATATCCCTCCTAAAATCCTGCCTTAAATCCTTTTTACCAAGATGTCACCAGCACACTCAAAGTTCTTCATATGGAGAATTTGTTTCAAAGACATACATTAAACCCAAAACAGTTCTTTAAAAAAAAAATTTTACACCATATTCACACAGTTACCAGGAGAAATCTAGGTAAACAGGCCTATAAATAAGCTACTTATTAGAGCTCCCTTTGTCACTAATACAAAATGAGCAGGCTTTGGAGCTTTTTGGTCCTGGTCTGGGAATCACATACAATCTCCAGTAGACGCGGACTGACATCTTTTCCTTCTCACTAAATACAGATTTGGGGGAGCAGAGTCCCATGATACCTGAGCCATTAAGGAGAAGAGCCTGAAGGAGTTGGTAGTTTTCCCAGGGCACCGCCTTTTAAAACAAGGCCCTTGGGAGTTTGATGTAAGAAAGGAAAAAGCTTATTCCTTCCCACTGACATTCTTTCCCTTTGAGCTATGACGTCACATCACACAGTTCAGCCAGGCCAGCAGAACAAGGAGGCAAAGAAACACCTGGGGTTTGCGTGACCATGGTGAGTTTTTAATCATTCTGATTCATGATTATGAATAAGCAACTTTTATATTCATGAAGTAGCTGATTAAAAACTCCTCTTGTTTTGACTGGTAGATATGTTTTATTTAAATACTCTTCCTAAAGCTACTGGCAGTCTTATAAATAAAGGCCACTTAACAAATATAGTGGAAATTCTTTATGTTGGTGTTGAGTCAGCAGAGTAGCATCAAACATGTAATTTTTATTGTATAGAGTTGTGTTGAGATAAACGTAGTTTAGATTCACAGTATTATTTGAATCAGTATAATGGAAAGCGATATTGAGTAATATTACACCATGTTTCTAGATTTCTGGATTATAAGCTCTTGTGCATAGAGTGGATAAGGAGACTTGACTTCCGGTTCTGTGGGATAAAGATAATTCTCAGAAATAGCAAAAGCTAACACCTCTGACCAAAGCAGCAGGGATTGAAAACATTAGAGAACAAAGAATTAGCCTTTGTTAAGGGATGAGGAATTCACAAAGCCAGTAAGTGGTTTCAAGCTAATATTATTCTAGTAATGGTTTCAAAATCCCTCCTCTAGCTAAGAAAGAACTGACCAAAAAAAAAGGATTGACCTGGATTTTTCAAGACAAGGACACATGGGATTGCTTTTGCCTGTGCTGTATCTAATCTAAGAGGGGTGGGAAGATAAGAACCACAATAGTGACTTGCACATTCCTTCTCCACTGAGGATGGTGTCATGGAAACTTGGGCTTCAGTCCTCCGGCAGAATTTGCTCCCTGCCAACAGACCTTGGCCAAACGCAATCTAGCATGAACTAAAAGGAGCCAAGCAATCTGCACCAGGAAGGGGAATTTTCTGAGCACCCTACCCTGGAGAAATGTTAATAATAAAGTGTAACCTTAATTTAATCAAGACCTTTTCAGCCTGTGTGTATTTTCAGATGCTAGTAAAATTAAAGGCATGTATCACATTCCATCTAAGCTCAAACAGAGAAATGATTCATGCTTTATTTCTCCAGTGTTATCTAGTTGTCATTTTATACTTATGAAGCAATTGATTGAAAATTCCATCTTAAGGGTGTTCCATGCCTCAGATTCTGCAAAAATCCAAATTTATAGCTCTTGTCACTGTGTATTCGTGTTGCTGCTGAGAATCGAAATTAGACTCATTGTTATATCATCATCTTTCTTGGAAGATACTAAGTTCTTTTTTCCAAAGTAATCCCAGTGTATCGCTTCTGAATTATTTCCCCAACTTCAAAAGTTTTGTGGGTAGAGTTCTTTGGTGAAATAGCTTTCTTTCCTCTAGTGTCTAATTTAGATCAGCCCCTCTTTCTTCATAATCTTCCCATCTTGGGCAGTAGAACAACTCCATCTTGTAAACCTCAGTATGAACACAAATATCCTAAATTTAAGCATAAGAAAATTACAAGTTCAGTTTTGGTCGTTCAAGCTGGAAGTACTAGCATAAGGCCCTCCTCCCCTCCAACCGACCCTGTTGATTTCTTTCAGAATATATCAAGCATTTTTACAAAATGTATGTTCACGTGAGTGTGTGCACCCGTGGGTAAATTCAGGCCCTTATTACCAGGAGTGTGGGTGCCTCTGTTTTCAGGGATCAAAGTAATATGATCCATTTTCCTTTGAGATCAAACCTGGTTGATCTCATAAAAATTAACCAGGTTTGATTAAAATATGAGGAACATCTACTATTTATGGCATCTGGTACGTTCTTGCAGTACATTGTATAAAAAAGAATCCCTATTTTGGATCAGATTGGTTCAGATTCTATCTTTGTAACTTATTTATGACCCTGAGAAAGTCATGTGTGTTAGTCATTCAGTCATGTCTTACTCTTTGAGACCACAGGGACTGGAGCCCACCAGACTCCTCTGCCCATGGAAATCTCCAGACAAGAATGCTAGAATGGGTAGCCATTCCCTTCTCCAGGAGATCTTTCTGACCCAGGGATCGAACCCAGGTCTCCTGCATTGCAGGCAGACTCTTTACAATCTGAGCCACCAGGAAAGCCCTGGTGAAAGTCATATACCTCTCTAAACAAACATCCTTATCTCTTTATATCTATATTATAGGAATGTCATAATTAAATAAAATTGTCATCTAGTGAATAGGTATTGATAATGGTAGCTGCTGTAATTGTCATTACTTCTTATTGTTTGAATCAGAAAAGAACTTAGTTCTTTTATTTCACCCATCCTCTTTTTTAAGAGACAGATGAAATGAATGATATTTTTATTGAGTGCTAGGTATTTTCCATCTGTTATCTCATTTAATCCACAGAAAATCCTGGGAAGTAGGTTAAGACTGTCCCTATAAATCAGGGAACTGGGGCCAAGAAAGGACAGCTTACAAGGTTGGATCGGTCATGTAGATAGTAACAGAACTGAGAATTCAGGTCCCAGGATTCCTGTCTCCAAATGGGTCTGCTACACCAGTGCTTTCAGCCTCTTCCCCTAAGGACAGAGGAGAGCAGGGTGGTTGGAGATGAGCTCAGAGTGGGTAACCACAAGCACGTAATTTCTTTAGGGTCTTAGGATCACCTTTAAAATGACTGTACATTTTGCATTCTGTTCCCATGTCTAAAGATAAAGATTTCCCACCAAACCCTTCAACAGACTC
This sequence comes from Bos indicus x Bos taurus, assembly GCF_003369695.1. NCBI lineage: Eukaryota > Metazoa > Chordata > Mammalia > Artiodactyla > Bovidae > Bos > Bos indicus x Bos taurus. The sequence continues at coordinate 83,253,187 of NC_040082.1, forward strand.
AGTGATCCACACTTATCCTCCTGCTTTGCAAACACCAGGTTGAGACCTTGGTGACACACCCATACCACTCTTTAAGATTCCCTTTTCTTCATGGAGACTGAAGAGCCAGCTGTTGGTTTTATCTTTTCTTTTTCCTTTAACGTGAAGATTTGGAATGCTGCTCTGTGAAGCCTGAACCCATGTTAACTCAGTGATTCTGTTTCAGATCTCGATTCCAGCTTTCTCAGTAACCTTGATAAAGAAAACCAAAACTGCCCTCTTGGTGCCAAATGCCCTGATTATAGCGACAGTCACAGACAGGGTGAGTACGCGTGGGCACCCTGCTTTGTCCTTGTCTGGGTTTCATTGCCTTAGAGGCCTCTTGCCAAGTACCAAGACCCTGAACCATAAATACCATGAATTGGGAGTTACTCTAGAAGACTAATTTTTAAAATCACAGTTTCAGACATTTGTATAGTGTGGTTTCCCCTGACAAGGTGATTTATTCTAATCATTGCCTATTTTGAATTTCCTGCTGACTTCATTATACTTGCTTGACCAAGGTCCAAAAAATTAAAATTCTTTCCCAACTTCCCTTTCCCTAACATCTATCAGGTCAGGTCAAGCTAAAGGGATATATTTCATTTCTTTATTATTATTTAAAACACTACCACTGCCTTCCTTACAGGGTGAGGCAGGGTGATAGGAGGAGTCCCTGGGGTGGGGGTGGCCAGTCTCCCTGTAACTCCATTGGTGCCTCTCCAGAGCCAACCTGAAAACATAAAGGTGGGGTCTGCTATTCGGGTGCAGCTTCAGGCCCAATCTAGGCCCTCTCTGCTTCCCTCTCTGCTTCTTTGATACAGAAGTTCTGGAGTTGTCATTGGCCTTGGGCTACCCCAGGCATGGACAACCTGAAATATTTGCATGGAGAGCAATGTTTCTTTCATCTTGGCAAGAGAGAGGCAGTGGAATGGTTTGGTTACTCATTTTTCACTTGAATTTTTTTTTTTAATCTTTTCCCTATTGTTTTTATGAAAGCATAAAAGCTAATTTCTAACCCTACTAAATAACTTAAAGAGGGAAGGAAAGAGAAGGGAAGATTAAAATAAGCTATTCTGATGAGCTAGGAAATATGCTGATACCTATTGTGAGAATTTTTTTTTTTTAATACTAATGGCTAGCAAGCATCAGGTACTTCTTGCCAGACAAACACAAGATACTTTCCTTGTATGTACACGTTTATTCCACACTGCCATACTATGAGGGTAGGGACTGTTAAGAAAACAGAAACTAAGAGGCATTAAGTAAGCAATTTGCCCAGTGTCACCCACTTGGTAAGTAAAGGAGCCAAAATTTGCAACTCGGTCCACCTACCGCCAGAACCCATCATGTTAACTACTTTGGAATACAGTATTTGCTTGGAAAGTATATCAAGTTCTCTCATGGGTGAGCAAGAGAGGGTAGTCACAAACTTTGGAAAGCGAGTGTGAAAAGACTGTGTGACTCGAACAGATGGAAAAAGAGTGAGCCTTTTTATTGTTAACATGTGGTTGATGGTAAAATCATTTTTCCTTATGTTATTTGTCTCCAAATGACTTGTCTAGCTCTGACTTTACTTCTTTCTCATAACTTACTTATAAGCGTCCACTAGGAAATCTCCATATTTGTGCAAGAAAGAATCTGGAAGTGGCTTGAAAAAAAATGAGCCTGTTAGAGCGGCTGGGAAATTTTCAATGGAAATCTAGGTCAGAGCAGAGACAGCAGACCCTTGGGAACTGTTAAATACCTTCTCAAAAGGAGGTGGGGAGGGGCGGGAGAGAGACTTAAAAGAGGACTTGGCAAAAACACCACGGGCCTTTCTTTACTATTCAGGTCCCTTTCTGTCCAAGCTTGTCTGGGGCACCAAGGTTAGGGTATCAGAGCTTTCCTTTTGCTATACATTTCTCTATTATTTAAGTTCGGTTTGAGAGTTTTGTTGCTATTGTGGGAGAACATATCCACTTTATTCCAGGAATGGAATAAAAACTCTATGTGTGGGTGAGAGGAAGGAGAGTATAGACTCTATATAGAATATAGGCTACATTGTTTGAAAAAATATGGATAGAAAAAATTTTTAACTCTTATCTACTCAAGCAGTATCTGTTAATAATTATTATTTTGTTTTTCAGTATATATTTGTCTCCTTACTCTCCAGAGATTCAACTTACAAGCTACTGAAATCTGTGTGTGGACACTTAGAAGTGAGTATGACATCTCTGAGCCTCAGCTGCTCTCTCTCTTCTGTATTTCTTAGTTTGGGAGTTGATCTGGTTTTTCCATTTTGTAAAAATAATTTTGTTTCAATAATTTCAGAATACAGGTATTGGCAGTGGTCCCAGTCCATCTTCTCTTGAAAACAGTTTCCGGGCAGACCGCCCTTCATCTCTGCCTCTGGTGAGTTGCCTACATAATGATCACAGTGCAAGAAGGTCCCACAGTGGCTCTGCTCCTTACACCATGACCAGGGTGTGGGAGGAACGTAGGACCATGGTGTCTGAGGCAGAGTTGAAGAGGGCATTTCTGTCCTGAAGGAGAGAGGACCATAGGAAGTCATAAACTTATTCAGGTAATTGAAGAGCCATCCTGCAAAAGAAAAGAAACAGGTTAGTTGGCTGACTTGGCCAGTTACAGGTCCACAAAGGTATTCATCAAATCTTGATGTATTTATCAGTGTTGTTTAGAGGGATTCACCAATTTATTTGGAGAGGGCATGATTCAGTCCCACAAATCATTGAACGTCTTCTGCGTTCAAGGCACCATGCTAGCATAGTATAGCCATAAAGACACCAGGAAAAATCAAAACTAGTTCTTACCTTCAAAGATTTTACAGCTTAGTAGATGATGAGGGATACCCAGAAATAACTGTGGAAGAAGAAAGCTGTAATGCCCAAGTGAAAGGCAGAGAGATTCTTTGATTCCCTTAGACGTTTTGACTATAGCGTAAATCTCTAATGGGAAATAGCTCCCCCCAATTTGTATAAGATTTATACCTGAGATGGTATAATATAAGACCAAGAAGTCCCAGCCATGTTGTTCAAATGGTTATTCCCGAATTGATGATTGTTAAATGTTTTAATACCTTTGGTGAAGTGGGATGAGTCCAGAGTTTCAGCATCTACACATCTTTATTTTTTTTTCAGAGCTGTTAAAAAGTACTGGGATTGAAAACATGTTCACACAAGAACTTAAACCAGAATGTTCATAGCTGCATTATACATCACAGCCCAAAAGTAGAAGCAACCCCAATACCCATCAGCTGATACATGGATAAATAAAATGTAATATATCTATATAGTGAAATATTATTTGACCTAAAAGGAAGAACTATCAATACATAATACAGCATGGATAAATCTTGAACACATTATGCTAAGGGGAAGAAGGCAGACACAAAAGGCCACATATTGTATGATTCATTTATATGAAATGTTCAGAATAGATGAATCCATAGGGACAGAAAATGCATTGGTGGTCACCAGGGGACGAAAGGAGGGAGAAACTGGAGTGACTGATGATGGATAAAGAGTTTCTTTTGGTGGGGAGATGGGCATATCAAGAAATAAGACAGGGGTGATGGTTATACAATAATCTAATTATTCTGAAAACCACTACATTGTATACTTAAATCGGTGAATTTTATCTCAATTAAAAAAAAAAATCTACCTTAAAAAAACAGTGAGAAATAGGATAAAACACTTATGATTTGGAATCCATCAAACCTGGTTTCAAATCTCAGTTCCACCCAGCTGAGCTATGCCATCGGGCAAGCTCTTTAATTACTCTGACTCAGTTTCTTCATCTGGTAAAATGCCAAGCTCCTTACATGGCTGTGAAAATTAAATGCAGTCATGAAATCATAGGTATGGAGCTTTGCATACTGCCTGATCTATGGTAGGCATTCCATTAATACTTATTAAATTGAGGAGATTTGAATTGTTTAATTTTCCTTCCCCCATAAACTCTTGCATGAAGTTGCAATGGCTGTTGAAATGATCAAGAGACAGCTAATTGAAGGTGAAATGTTGGTAATTTGCTTACAGGACATGTTTCCTTTTCTTCACTTGGTCGCTAAATAAATTGTGAAAAGCTCGCCTAACTGTACCTTTGCCTAATCGCTTAATTGTACTTTCACCGGCACATTTTAGTGACGCCTCTTGTCTCTTCATTTCTTCAGCACTTTGGGGAACAAGTAGGGTACACAGCAAAAACATCCCACTTTTTCCCAACTCCACACTCCTGTATAACCTTCTGTCATTTAGAAGTATGTTACTGACCCTGTTTTGATTTGTTTGAGGGAAGAAAAAAGCTAAAACTCTCCCTTCAGTGTCCAGTTTGCTTAAGCCATTTTCCCTTTTCTGTTTCCAATACCTCTGTTAAAACTATAATTTGAAAAAACCTTTCTCTGCATTTGTTGTTGTTCAGTCACTAAGTCACATCTGACTCTTGTGATCCCAGAGACTGCAGCACACCAGGCTTCCCTGTCCTTCACCATCTCCAGGAATTTGTTCAAACTCATGTCCATTGTATCAGTGATGCCATGCAATCATCTCATCCTCTGTCACCCACCTCTTTCCCAGCATCAGGGTCTTTCCCGTTGAGTCAGCTCTTCATATCAGGTGACCAGAATATTGAAGCTTCAGCATCAGTCCTTCCAATGAATGTTCAGGGTTGATTTCCTTAAGGATTGACTGGTTTGATCTCCTTGCGTTCCAAAGGACTCTGCATTTAGAACATACATTTAGAACTTTCTGGCAACTTTTTTGTTATATATATGTATTTCAGTCACTTTTTCTCATTACAAAATGCAAATGAGACTTCTCCAGCTTTACCCGGAAGCTTTTCTGCCATTAGCATTCCAGTTTTTTCCCTAGACATTTGTTGTTTCAAACAAGTTGGCCACTGTGTGTTAACAGAGTTCTGACTGCCCAGAAAATCAGCAATCAGATACTCTGATCTGTTGAGGAAACCCAGTAGGATGGGGTAATCCTTCCTTATTTGTATTTTATAGGTCAGGCCTAAGTGAAAGGCCTACATGTTGAATAAAGGATAATGGGCCTCTTTGCATTTCATTATTTCCCTTCAGGATTTCAATGATGAATTCTCAGATCTGGATGGAGTGGTGCGCCGAAGAAGGCAAGACATGGAAGGATACAGTAGTTCTGGATCTCAGACCCCTGAATCTGAGAACTCTCGAGGTCTGGGAGATTTTTGTATCTTTACTTTCAGTAATTCTCCACAAAACATCCTTACCTCAACCAAAAACAAAACCAACCAATAAACAACACATCTTCTGAGCTTACAGTTAAAATGGGACTCTAAACAAAGGGTAGTTTGAAAGTTCAAGGGAAACGAATTGCCTGTGTGGTAAAAACCCATTTCTGTTTAAATGCATGTAACAAATGTCTCTTTGAGAATGCCCTGATGGTCCAGTGGTTAAGGCTCCACGGTTTCACTGCAGAGGGCCCAGGTTCAATCCCTGGTTGGGGAACTAAAATCCCACAAGCTGTGTGGTGTCGGGGTTGGGGGGGGAAATCATCTCTCAAATAGACACAATGTTGGAGTGGTCGAAAGACAGAAACATGCAATACTTTCTTACCTCTTCTTTATAATATTATTAATTATTATAGCCGAATGATCCCCATGAGTCAGTGGGATAAGGACAAACTGCCTTTGTATCGTTTTATTTCTTATTTGCTTAAACATTGAATTTCATCCCCAAACCACTCAACCAGCTTGTGAGAAGATCCATTTATATTCCTGACCATTATGTGTATATTCAGGGATTGATTTGCTTTGTGGTTGATCCTACGTGTGTCAACGCACTGGAGGGAAAACTTACCCAGCCCTGTTTCATCTTGGTAGATTTCCACGTGACAGAATCCCAGACAGTTCTGAATGTCTCCAAGGGAGAAGCAAAACCAACTCGGGCAGATCCCCTTGTGAACAGAGTACCTGAGGGAAAAGCCAAGAGTCTCCCTGGGCATGGTAAAGAACGGATTATGATGCCAGGTGGGTAGTGGGGGCATCTGCTTGTAACTTTAAAAGGTCCTCATGTTTCACTTTATGACTGCCTTTCCTGTTCCCTCTCCTCTCTTCCTGCTGTAGGTCTTTGCATATTAGTTCATTTATTCACTCAACAGACAGTACCCAGTTCTGTGCTTTACTGTAAGGGATGCAAAGATGAATAGCTTCTGTAGAGGACCTTTCATCATTCTGAATACATTGAGACTATGATTCAAAAATTACCCATAAAACTAAATTACTTAATTATTATTTACTGATTATTATCATAACTGGTCACCAGTTGTCCCGGTAGGAGATCAAGGCTGGGGTCTCTATTGTTCACCAGTCACTCACTATCCCAAGGCTTGGCACAGAGAAGGCTCTCAACAAAAATACTGAATGAAACATGTGGGAAGGAATTGTAACTACTGATTGAAATGAAAACTGGAAGGCTTCAGGTAGTATTTTCTCTGATTCCAATTGCCTGGAAATAATTCTGTCTCTCAAGTACTTCTTCCCTATAGGGATACTGCTGCATGAAGGAGATATGTTATCACTTTAAAACATGTATTTTGTTTTCCATTCAGCAGGTCAGTCAGAAACCACTGGAATCATACCCAGAGTAAAGTCTGAGAAATGTCCAACTCTCCACCATATTCTTATATTCTATGCAATTGTGTAAGTAAATGTATTTATTGTGAATGACTTAAGACTTGTATTTTACTGTTAATGACTTAAGAAAATGATTCATTTCACTAAAGGAAAAATCTCTTCACATTGTTAAGAGCCATGAATCTCTAATGTCTCTAATGTGACCCAGATCTTTCGGGGGGCAATTTTCATCTCCTACTTCAACATTTTTTTCTTAAACTTAGGTCATGTTTTCATATTCATCCCTTTTTATTTAAATAAATAGCGGAGAAGAGAAGAAAAAAGAGCAAAATATGCCAGATCCAGAACTTAAGTTCTGAGTAGATACTCTTAGTAGAGAAATTGTTGCCTGAAATATGATGCATCTTTGTTCTTGTTTATTTTTTCATCTATCCAATGTCCTCCGGTTAGAAACCAAAACAACTTTAAAATGTCATCCCCTTAAAATTGGACAGCTACAAGTAAATCAATGAAGTTAGAACACACCATCTCACCATACACAAAACTAAACTCAAAATAGCTTAAAGACTTAAACATAAGACATGACACCATAAAACTCCTAGAATAAAACATGGGCAAAACATCCTTAGCAATGTTTTCTTAGCTCAGTCTCCCAAGGCAATAGAAATAATAACAAAAATAAACAAATGGGACCTAGTCAAAATTTTACAAGCTTTTCCACAGCAAAGGAAACTGTAAACAAAATTAAAATCCACAGATTGGCAAAAGTATTTGCAAATGATGTGAACAAGAAGGGCTTAATTTCCAAAATACATAAACAGTTCATCCAACCCAACTACAACAAAAAAAACCACAACACAATTGGTAAATAGCAGAAGACCTAAATAGATAGTTCTCCAAAGAACAGCTGCATATGGCCGAGAGGCACATGAAAAGGTGTTCAGCACTGCTAATTATTAGAAAATTGCAATGCAAAACTACAGTGAGGTACCACCTCACAGCAGTCAGGATGGCCATTGTTAAAAAGCTCAGAAATGCTGGAGAGTGTGGAGAAAGGGAACCCTGCTACACTGTTGGTGGGAATGTAAACTGGTGCAACCACTGTGGAATACAGTATGGAGTTTCCTCAGAAAACTAAAAATAGAACTACCATGTGATCCGGCAATCCCATTCGTGGGCAAATCTCCAGACGAAACTATAATTCAAAAAGACACATGCACGCCGATGTTCTTAGTAGCACTATTCATAGTAGCCAAGACATGGAAGCAACCTAAATGTCCATCAGCAGATGAATGTAAAAAGATATGGTGTATACACACACAATGGAATAATAGCCATAAAAAAGAATGAAATTTGCAGTAACATGGATGTAACTAGAGATTATATACTAAGTAAGTCAGAAAGACAAATATCATTTCGATATCATTTAAATGCAGAGTCTAAAATATGACACAAATCAACCTATCTGTGAAATAGAAACAGACTCATGGACACAGGGAGAAGGCGATGGCACCACACTCCAGTCCTCTTGCCTAGAAAATCCCATGGGCGGAGGAGCCTGGTGGGCTGCAGTCCATGGGGCCGCACAGGGTCAGACATGACTGAGCAACTTCACTTTCACTTTTCACTCTCATGCATTGGAGAAGGAAATGGCACCCCACTCCAGTGTTCTTGCCTGGAGAATCCCAGGGATGGTGGAGCCTGGTGGGCTGCTGTCTATGTGGGTCTTACAGAGTCGGACGAAACTGAACCGACTTAGCAGCAGCAGCAGCAGCATGAACACAGAGAACAGACTGGTAGTTTCTAAGAAAGAGAGGGTGGGGGGATAAAGTGGGAGGTTGGGGTTAGCAGATGCAAATTATATACAGTTATAAAATATAATTGTATAGGAGAAACAACAAAGTCCTACTGTATAGGACAGAGAACTATATTCAATATCCTATAATAAACCACAGGATAATACAAAAGAATGTTGAAAAAATGGAAAATATTTTAAAAGAATATTAAAAAATAGTATTAAAGACTGTTTCTAAAAATATAAATATATGTATAACAATCACTTTGCTGTACAGCAGTAATTAACACAACACTGTAAATCAACTAATCCCCTTCAATAAAAACTTAGGCATTGACTTTTTTTAAATACCCCCTCAGCTTCCTCTCTGTAACCAGTTGTTCTTCTGAAAATAGCCTGACCCAGTTCGAAGCTGTTGCTCACAACCGAGGAGGATGTGCCCAGTTTGGTTTTCAGATAAAGCAGGGAATTTGTGAGTCACAAGACCTCAAGACCCAGACACTCCCTGGCCAGGACTTCCGACAGTACCTGGCGGGAGGAGGAGCCCCAGCTTGACAATCTACATTGGCTGGCTTTGAGTAAGACTCCTAAATGGCCATTATTTGTAAATTGAGGGACTAGAGAATTTAATATCCTATTCTAAAGTATGCTGCAAGCATCAGTCTGTTAAAAAAAAAAAATGACCTTTTTAAAGTCTCTGTAGTCAAGTTAGTTTGGGTAAATTCCTTGCCTCGAATGTACAGATTTTACATTTCTTGCTTTAGGAACATCAGTCAGGCCCTGGCCATCAACCAATTGATGATTTCTCTTTTATCTCTTTCCAGTGTCTGTGCACTGATCATCTCGACCTTCTACATGAGATACAGAATTAATACTCTGGAGGAGCAGCTGGGGTCACTAACCTCCATTGTGGACACCCATCAGACTGAGTAAGACAGTTCCCTCCAGTGCTGTCTTCTGCTTGCTTTTCACATTGGTATAATGTTTGACCTGAGCATGGCATCCTTCTGGCAAGCATTAATTGAGGATACATTCTGTGTGAGACATTTTGCTAAGTGTACATGTAGAAAATAAAGAGGTAGGTGGACCCTGGAGAAAAAAATGAATGACCTGACTCTGCATGTTTTTGACTTGCTATAGTGTTGCCAACAAGAAGGCAAGAAACAAGCCTAATTTTACATTATCTTGTTCTCTTATCCTAAGCTCCATTGTGACCTTGGCCCATTTATTAAAATATTCAAGTTTATCTTTGTAAAACGGCAGTGAGTCAAGTCATTCATATAAAAGAAGCAATTCAAGTAACTCAGCACATTTCATCATTTATAGCTCTTTATAGGAACTCATTATTTATAAAACTCTTGACCACTATAAAGATCCATGTGACCAGTAATTCACTGAATGTGTCTGTAAAGATTTTCTACCACAGTATTTTTAATAGGCCCCAACTAATTACCACCCTTATGGCAGAAAGTGAAGAGGAACTAAAAAGCCTCTTGATGAAAGTGAAAGTGGAGAGTGAAAAAGTTGGCTTAAAGCTCAACATTCAGAAAATGAAGATCATGGCATCCAGTCCCATCACTTCATGGGAAATAGATGGCGAAACAGTGGAAACAGTGTCAGACTTTATTTTTTTGGGTTCCAAAATCACTTCAGATGGTGAATGCAGCCATGAAATTAAAAGACGCTTACTCCTTGGAAGGAAAGTTATGTCCAACCTAGATAGCATATTCAAAAGCAGAGACATTACTTTGCCAACAAAGGTCCGTCTAGTCAAGGCTATGGTTTTTCCTGTGGTCATGTATGGATGTGAGAGTTGGACTGTGAAGAAGGCTGAGCACCGACGAATTGATGCTTCTGAACTGTGGTGTTGGAGAAGACTCTTGAGAGTCCCTTGGACTGCAAGGAGATCCAACCAGTCCATTCTAAAGGAGATCAGCCCTGGGATTTCTTTGGAAGGAATGATGCTAAAGCTGAAACTCCAGTACTTTGGCCACCTCATGCGAAGAGTTGACTCATTGGAAAAGCCTCTGATGCTGGGAGGGATTGGGGGCAGGAGGAGAAGGGGATGACAGAGGATGAGATGGCTGGATGGCATCACTGACTCGATGGACATGAGTCTGGGTGAACTCCAGGAGTTGGTGATGGACAGGGAGGCCTGGCGTGCTGTGATTCATGGGGTTGCAAAGTGTCGGACACGACTGAGCAACTGAACTGAACTGAATTAAATCTATTGACATAGCAGTCTTTCCTATAAACCCATTTACATGAGGATTTTGACACATTCCCTAAAAAGTAAAATAAAAGCATACTGCTAGCTAAAGTTTTAAAAGTAGAGATATTTCTTTATAGAGTATGTATCATGTGCTAGAGAAACTGTTGAAATAGATACTTTCACACACCAACAATGTTCTCTCATTATATCTTCACCATAACCCTGTAAGAAGTGAAGTGACGTCACTTAGTTTTGCCAGACTCTTTGCGACCCTGTGGACTATAGCTTACAAGGCTCCTCTGTCCATGGAATTTTCCAGGCAAGAGTACTGGAGTGGGTTGCCATTTCCTTCTCCAGGCGATCTTCCCGACCCAGGGATAGAACCCAGGTCTCCACATTGCAGGCATACGCTTTATCGTCTGAGCCACCAGGGAAGCCCAAGTCCAGTTTCTGATCCTGAGGGGTTGTGGTTCAGATATATGCTGGGAGAAATTTACTCTGTGAGGTCTGTAGTCTTGTTCCCTTAATCCCTGTGACAAACCCAGACATATCTATCTAGCTGAAAAAGTGCTTCTAAATAGTATTATCTGTGTGACACCATGGACTATAGCCTACCAGGCTCCTCTGTCCATGGGATTTTTCAGGCAATAGTACTGGAGTGGATTGCCATTTCCTTCTCCAGGGAATCTTCCCAACCCAGAGATCGAACCCGGGTCTCCCACATTATAGACAGACGCTTTACCGTCTGAGCCACTAGGGAAGTAACCCTATAAGATAGGTGTTATTCCCTCCTTTACAGATGAGAAAACTGAGACTCAGAGAAATAGTTTGTAAAAAAAAAAAAAAAGAAATAACAGAATCAGGATTCAGGTCTATATGACCATAGAAACTTAGTCTACCAGTGGTTCCTTGCATGTAAGGAATAACTGAGAAGGGAGTCAGTATATTTTCATTGTGTATCAGAATCATCTGGACAGCTTATTAAAATAGACTGCAGGGCCCATTCTCCAAGCTTCTGGTGCTGGTCTGGGGTCTACACTTTAAGAACTATTATGCTATATCATTCTGGGGCCTTTCTTGACACTCGTAACAGTTACCTAAAAGTTTTGTTCTATGGCTTATGTGTATGCTGTCACACAGATTATTTTTGTACCATGAACATACATTTGAAGCAATAATAAGAAGTCTAATGAATGGTTTGGGACAGATTTATACCCTGCCCTTACTCTCTCCCATGTTGTTCAGAATGTTAATAATACACCTAGAGCTAGAAGGTGACTCTACATTACTGTAAACTATTAGTATTAGTTCACTATAAATGATATAAGTGATTTTATTAGGGAAATGTACCTCCTGTCCTGTTATCATTTAATTAACTTGGTGACAATGAGGGGGAAACTCTATTAATGAAAGTCAAATGGAATATTTATTCTACTATTTAGTCAACCCAAGAGGAGGTAACAGTCTGAAAAACAATCATTTAAAAGGAAACTCATAGAGGTCACATATGACATGAGGTCAGGGAACATCTATGATGGGAAAGTCTGTTAATAGAGTAATTTAACAGAACCTGAATTTCCTCTGTATCTTACTTTATCCAGGGTCATCCATCCATGCTGCCCAGGTAGCTAAACCCACACTTGTAATCTGCTTTCATTGGTACAGAACCATTTTTTTTAAATATATACATTGTACTAGCTTTGTTAGTGGGTTCACAGCCTGTGGACTAACAGAATTTCATGTGGATAAATCAGTACCTTGAGTCTCCTATCCCTCGTTTAGAAACCAAAAGATTTCACCAGGTACTTCCCTGGTGGTCCAGTGGCTAGCCCTCACACTCCAATGCAGGGGACCGGATTCAGTCCCTAGTCAAGGAACTAGATCCCACATGCTGCAACTAAGACCCAGTACAGCCAAATAAATAAATAATACATATATTTTTTAAGATTTAAACTCAGTTTCCTTTCTGGGATATAAGACTTTGATACTATGGATCAAGGTTAAAGAAAAAACTGTTTCACCTCTGCTCAATGAAAAACATGTTTGCTTTCTTAACATTTAGATAATCATCAATAAGTTACCAAGTATCTATGGCTCAAAAATGGATCCTATGTAAAATAAATTAGACCAATTAGTGCCATCTAAAAACTTCACAGCTTATAACAAGCACATGAAAAGATGCTCAACATCACACATTATTAGAGAAGTGCAGATCAAAACTACAATGAGCTATCACCTCACACCAGTCAGAATGGCCATCACCAAAAAGTCTGCAAACAATAAATGCTGGAGAAGAGGGAACACTCTTTCACTGTTGGTGGGAATGTAAATTGATACAGCCCCTATGGAAGATGGAGAAGGCAATGGCACCCCACTCCAGTACTCTTGCCTGGAAAATCCCATGGACGGAGGAGCCTGGTAGGCTGCAGTCCATGGGGCTGCTAGGAGATGGACACGACTGAGCGACTTCACTTTCACTTTTCACTTTTCACTTTCATGCATTGGAGAAAGAAATGGCAATCCACTCCAATGTTCTTGCCTGGAGAATCCCAGGGACAGGGGAGCCTGGTGGGCTGTCGTCTATGGGGTCGCACAGAGTTGGACACGACTGAAGCAACTTAGCAGTAGCAGCTAAGTTGTGACCCAGCAATCCCACTCCTAGGCATATACCCGGAGGAAACCAAAATTGAAAATGACACATGTATCCCATTGTTCATCGCAACACTGTTTACAACAGCTAGAACATGGAAGCAACCTAGATGTCCATGGACAGATGAATGGATAAAGAATTGTGGTACATATACACAATGGAATATTACTCAGCCATAAAAAAGAACACATTTGAGTCAGTTCTAATGAGGTGGATGAACCTAGAGCCTGTTATACAGAGAAGTAAGTCAGAAAGAGAAAGAGAAATATCATATTCTACACATATATATGGAATCTAGAAAAATGGTACTGAAAAATTTATTTACAGGGCAGCAATAGAGAAACAGACACAGAGAACAGACTGATGGACATGGGGAGAGGGGTGGAGAGGGTGAGATGTATGGAAGGACTAACGTGGAAACTTACATTACCATATGTAAATAGGTAGGCAACAGGAATTTGCTGTATGGCTCAGGAAACTCAAACAGGGGCTCTGTATCCACCTAGAGTGGATGGGGAGGGAGATGGGAGGGAGGAGGATATATGTGTACCTATGGCTGATTCATGCTGAGGTTTGACAAAAAACAAAATTCTGTAAAGCAACTATACTTAAAAAAAAAAAAAAAAAAAAAAACTTTACAGCTAAAATTAAATTACAACCAAGAAACAGAGAAAATACAAACCGCGGTGCTTGACCTTAACATGAAAATCTGATCAATGGTTTTTGAGCAGCTCTCCAGGAAAATGTATACATATCTCTAAATGTCCTACAGTTTTAGCTGGTATAGGACCCCAGTGGACCCCAAAGTAAGAGCCCATGCCTTTAACACTCGAGTGGTAAATAGTGAATAATCAGTTATATTACTAGACAAGGGCAATTAACATTTATATGGCAGGTCTCAAGGAAGGAAATACAGAAGTCACATACATCAACAGAAATTTGATTAAAGACAGGCTCCTCTGTCCATGGAATTCTTCAGGCAAGGACACTGGAGTGGGTTGCCATTCCCGTCTCCAGGGGATCTTCCTGACCCAGGGATTGAACCTGGGTCTGTTGCATTGCAGGCAGATTCTTTACCGTTTGAACCACCAGGGAAGCTCAAACATGAAAGTTCTAGTGTAAATGATTGCTTCTCCCATAAACAGTACTAATATGACTGAGAAAAGCAATAGTCCTTAAAAATGCATGCCATCATGGACAGAGAGGAAGTATCAGCGGTTAATAAAAGGAGTCTAAGAAACCACATGCTTGAGAATAATTGATTCTTGTTTGGAAGCCGAGGTACAACACAGCCATTTAGACAAAAATAGCTTAAGAGATTTCCAGCTGATCTTTGTAGAATTAGTCTCCTAAACATCTAGTCTGGAGTTGTAGATTACTGCAGGGCCTTTCTGATGTTAGCAGGTTAAATGCACACTGTCTTCTATTATAACCTAGTTTTCTGTTCAAATAAATTTAAAATGTGTTCATTCCACTTGTTTCTTTGCCATTCCTGCCCACAGTAATTTTTCTCTTGGTTCTTACAGACAGACAGCACCATCTGGCCTGGGGTCACAAGTACAGTTAAATGTGGAGGCCTTGTGCCAAGAGCTTACAGCTAACATAATGAGATTAGAAAAGGTGAGTGCTTTCTTTCCTGTGTTGGGGCAGTCACTATACTTACTGCCTCAGTCAATCAGTTCAGTCGCTCAGTCATGTCTGACGCTTTGCAACCCCATGGACAGCAGCATGCCAGGCTTCCCTGTCCATCACCAACTCCCAGAACTTACTCAAACTCATGTCCATTGAGTCAGTGATGCCATCCAACCATCTCATCCTCTGTCATCCCCTTCTCCTCTCACCCTCAATCTTTCCCAGCATCAGGGTCTTTTCAAATGAGTCAGCTCTTCGTATCAGGTGGCCAAAGTATTGGAGTTTCAGCTTCAACATCAGTCCTTCCAATGAATATTCAGGACTGATTTCCTTTAGGATGGACTGGTTGGATCTCCTTGCAGTCCAAGGGATTCTCAAGAGTCTTCTCCAACACCACAGTTCAAAAGCATCAATTGTTCAGCGCTCAGCTTTCTTCACCATCCAACTCTCACATCCATACATGACCACTGGAAAAACCATAGCCTTAACTAGACGGACCTTTGTTGGCAAAGTAATGTCTCTGCTTTTTAATATGCTATCTAGATTGGTCTTACTGCTTGGTGACAGTTTTTATGCTAAGATTCCTATGAGCAATGTGTGCAACTTACGACTATTTATAACGTCAATCCATGCATTTTGACCCAGAATCCTCTTTTCTGCTTCTGCTTTGGGACACAGGTTTATGTTGGTACTATAGGCCCCCTACCACCGTAGGGCAGGGGTTACACACACATGGGTGTGCAACAAGCCATTGAAATGACTAAACCTCGCCAGGGGATTTTCCACAAAGAAATAGGTTTCAGCTCATTTTCCTTGTTATTAATAGTAGATTTTGTGGTTTTCCTCCTTGGTTAGAAATTATTCTCTTGTCCTAGGCCCCAAGGATAAGTGATATCTGACATGGGGATAAGGTCACTGAAGAGTGAGGCAAACAGGAGAAGATGGTGGGAGCCAGAAATATCCTGAAGTTAAACCTTGTTAACATTTCTTCTCTCTTCTTTCAGCATGTCTATTCCTTCCCATCTGATGCTTTGTTTTGATCCTTATCTCAGGAAAGGTTTAGTGAATTATTCAATTCTAATTGCTGCCACAAATGCTTGGTATTTGGTGGATTTCCATAATAGTACAGTTATGCTTACTTGGGAAGAAACATAAAACACAAATGAGTCAAATTAAGTTTGTCCTGTGATACCAAATGGTATCTAGCACTTAACCACTTAAGTATGGAGAGCAAAGGAGTCCACAGGTTTCTATTCTAAACCAAGGCATGACAGATAATTCCCACTGAATCACTGTATCAGTGGGCAGACTCAGACATTCTCTCTTTTCGATCCATAATCAAGCTAGAGAAGGTATGGAGTAGCAACCAGAACTGTTTTCCTTTCTAAAACATTAGTTGCTAGAATTGAAGATAAAATTTCTTTGATGAAATGCTTAGACATGTTTAGAGCTTCCCTGATAGCTCAATTAGTAAAGAATCTGCCTGCAATGCAGGAGACCCCAGTTCAATTCCTGGGTTGGGAAGATCTGCTGGAGAAGGGATAGGCTACCCACTCCAGTATTCTTGGGCTTCCCCTGTGGCTCAGCTGGTTGAGAATCTGCCTGCAATGCAGAAGACCTGGGTTTGATCCCTGGGTTGGGAAGATCCCCTGGACAAGGGAAAAGCTACCCACTCCAAAATTCTGGCCTGGAGAATTCCATGGACTATATCACAAAGAGTTGGACATGACTGAGTGACTTTCACTTTAGACATGCTTGACTTCCATGCTGACCTGGAGAATGGAGTGATAATTTTCTCTTTTATTCATGCTGGCACATGGTGATGTTCTTTGGACTGGGAAGCATGCAGAACCCAGCCACCCTCTTGTGCATTTCTTCCATTCTCCTGTGGATCCTGGCAGGGACAACACTTTCTGTAATGAGGGACAGGAAAGCAGGAGAGACAGCTGGCCACATCTTGCGCAGAACCCAGCCACTTGGCTAGGGTGCCAACATAAACCTGTGTCCCAAAGCAGAAGCGGAAAGAGGGGATTTAGGGTCGAAATGAATGTGTTGACCTTATAAATAATCATAAGTTGCACTCATTGCTCATAGGAATCTTGGCATAAAAAGAGTCACCAGGGCACACCCGTGTGCTTGTTACTCAGGCTGTACCCCCCAGCCCCGCCCTCCCCAGGCAGGCTGGTGATGACCTAGCAGTGCATGGCGGAGGTGGAGCAGCCATGGGGAGGTAGGAGCCACGTCTCGGCTGTCTCTACTCAACACCAGCAACTCTCTTTTATTCTCCCGCAGGGACTGGTCATGTCTCAGCCTCCTGATCTGCCTGCTTATATCTTACCCATTTCTGTTCATGGCATCACTGCCCTTTCAGTCATTCCTGTGGGAAATTGAAAAATATTTTAACTCCTTCCTCTTTTTTTTACTTGCACAAGACTTTGTTCACTAATTATCTTCAAATGTCTCCTCAGATTCTCTAATGTAGAAACCATCTTAGGCCATTCTGGCCCCCTCCCACATCCTAGACCAAGTGTGAAGTCAGATCTCATGGTTTATATTTACATTTTCCTGATTAATACTGTGGTTGAACATCATTTCATATATTCTTCATATGGATTTCCTTTTGTAAACTGCCCATTTATCTCCTTTGCGTAGAAAACCTGCCTGTGTGTGTGAACGTGTGTGTGGTTAAGGTGAGCGTACATGAAGTTCCTGGGACATACTTATTAGACCTCCTCCTCTCCATTTACTCTGTGGATACCAGTAGGACATCACAGAATATTCTTGCAAAAGAAGACTATGTTCTTTTTCTCTTGTTCCACAGAGTTCCCTATTCCCTTCACAATCTTGATCCTTAAAAACACCCTGCTCTGGGTTCTTTCAAATTCGTTTACCCACACATTTACCAAACCCATTTTCAATGCCCAACACTATCCTGTGGTCTTGAGATCCACAGCTAGGCAGTGTCCTGTGAAATTCTGTCTTCTGGGGAATGTTATATTGTGGTTTGTCCGATTCAGACCAGAGATGGGCTTTGTCAACGACAGTCTCCCATTGCCTCTGAGTGCACTTGGGTCACACCTGGTGTTGCCAAGGTTTTTGTTCTATTTCTCTTAGTCTCTACTGACATCGTCACCTTTGTGCCATTCTTTCATTTTTTGCCCTGTCTTTTTTCATTTTAAAGTGGACTGTCCAACAGTTTTGTGCCATGATAGTGCATTTATTTGCCTGATCTAAATTTAACCCATGTGTAGCTTTTAATTCAAGGTAGAAGAGATTAATCTCAAGCATTATATGAACCCCCGCAAATACGCCATTACTGTGTACTCCACTCTATGGACTAACAGGAGCTTTTCTCTCTATTATTTCAAGATACAAAACAACTTACAAAAGCTGCTTGAGAATGGTGACTGAAGCTCGAGCCACACAGTACCTCGCACTTCCCTTCAAGTAGGTGCTCCCAGGGTGTTCTGGTGGAGTGCTCCCTGCTGGCCAGAGGAGCTAGCGGGCGGGCAGCCTCGCTTGCCCTTGGAGGTCTCAGACTCAGGAAAGGGGGGAATGGGGAATAATTCTGGTTCCTGTGCAATAAAAGTTGACCTTGACTCTCTGAGGAAGTTTTCAGCGCTGGTGCCTGAAGAAAACACCCGTCTCTGGAGGTCTCAGAAGGGCCCGGCGGACACTTGGATGATTGTGGTTCGGCAGGTTATTGTGACTGTGTCAGCAAACATATTCCACTCCAGCCTTTTCAGTCCTACCCATCAGCCTTTTCTCTCATGTATCCACCCCCGCCTTAGCCAGCCTTCAACGGAAGGGATAAATCATGTGCCAACAAACTCGATACAGTCCCTTAAAGAATTTGCCATGACTTTCCAAAAGGGCAAAAAAAAAAACTCTCATGGACAAACTTGCTTCAAACAAGTAGCATTTGAGTTTTGGGGTTTTTTCCCTTTCTGATGTTATGTTCTGGTTTAAGTTACGTGTGTATCTTAACGTCTCAGCTGCGTATTGGCAAGAAAATCAGGCAAAGCTGATTAAACGATCCCATTTTATGTTTTGTTTTGTTCCTCTCATTAATACTTAGTAGGATTAATTCTCACCCACCCCAAGTCAAGAATCTGTGAGACTTGAGACTAAAGTACTAAATATATACTGACTCTGAAACCAAAACTAATCTTTAAACCAAAAAATATAATAGTGATTTGATACTGGATGGAAGATACTGCATTTTTAAGATTGTAGGTGGACTGTGTTTGTTTTGAAACAGGATGTCTATAATTAATGGTGAAACCCATCAGCATGATGATAACATGCTTTACTCTTTTGCTGACTAAAATATATAACTGGTAGTTTGCTAACTTCTATTTACCATATGGATTGGCTGGTTTTTATTAATAATTATTTAGGTACCCTAAGATTTGTTAATATAAAAGATATTCTGTTTATCTATAATGCATTTTATAATCATTTCTATGAAATGTATTTTGTTTAATCAGATAAGCTAATAAGTGAATTGGTTACATCATTTGTATTTGTTAGCCTAGTGGACAGGACTTGTGCCTGGTGCGCCCCTGGCTTTTAATAAATACTCATTGGTTTAAATACCTTGCTAACACTGTCTTTTGTCAGTCTGTAAATTCTTGTAACTAAGACTTTTTAACTGCTTTTTAACTGCTTCTCATCCCTCTCTACTACTTCCAAATCACCCATTCTTTTTTCCTCCCTAGTATTCACTTGCAAAAAAATTGATTTAAGTTCTTATGTTACAACAATACAGGGGAAAGAAAATGAGCTTTGTTATCAGAACATCAATGCATGATTCCTGGATCCACATTTTTGAATTATGTGACTATAAGCAAGATATTTGGTTATTTTGCCCCATTTTGATGAGGATAAAAGTACCAAGGGAAAGTGTCATTGTGAGAATTAAATGTGATAATCTTTCTAAAGCTGATGGCCTCGTGGGGCAAGAAATATACTCTTTTAATAGGAACCGTATTCATTTTTTCTTAAAATGTTTGCATATCTGACAGTCCGGTGTTATCAAAGTTCTACGTCAGTGTTTTATAGTTAAAACCATGAAAGATTCAAGAGTGTCAGCCACCTCTGGAGAGAAATTTTGCAACTGTGTGAGGAGCCTTTATTTCACTAAATTAGTAAGGCTATCCAGGAATTTATCCCAAAGCAATAAGAGATTTCCTCAAAGATTTACATACAAAAATATACTTTGAAGCCTTAAGGGCAGAACATTAGTGACATGTACTGAATAGTAGCAGAGCACTTAAATTATGTCACTGTGTAGAATGGCACTGTCAAAAATTGGCATAGAAAATAGCATTAAAAAGGTAAGCATCATGGAGATAATGTGGAGATAAGAGAACTCTCCTACACTGTTGGTGGGAATGAAGATTGGTGCAGTCACTATGGAAAACAGTATGGAGATTCCTCAAAACACTAGAGCTACCATATGATCCAGAAATCTGACTCCTGGGCATATATCCAGACAAAACTCTAATCCAAAAAGATACATGCACCCCTATGTTCGTAGCAGCACCACTCACAATAGCCAAGACATGGAAACAACCTAAACATCCATCTACAGATGAATAGATAAAGATGTGGTCCATATATACGACGGACTACGGCTCAGCCACAAAAAATGATGCTATTTGTACAACATGGATGCAACTAGAGAGTATCATACTAAATGAAGTAACTCAGAAAAATTCCATATGATAAAAATATGACACAGATGAACCTATCTTCAGACAGACTTACATAGAGAATCTGTGATTAAAAACATACTATTTAGGTGAGTAGAAATGACCAGTCTTACATATGGAAAGGAGACATGATTATTGATCTCTCAAGCTGTGTGAATGTTGAAGATATTTTCCTAAATATACACAACACTCCAAGGCATTTCCCAGCTATTCATTTATGTAGTTCTTTAAAACCATCCCTGACACATTTTTTATGTATTAAGCCTAATTTATTTCGAAGATAAAAATTATTCGTACACATACATACAGATGCAGAAAGAGCAATCTTTTCAAACAATAAATGCATTCCTGTCTCTCCTCTTTTTTTTAATTGAAGTATAACTGATTTACAATGTTCTGTTTATTTCTGATGTACAGCAAAGTGATTCAGAAATATACACACACACACACACACACACATATACACACCCTTTTCATATTCTTTTCCACTCTAGGTTATTACAAGAGACTGAGTATAGTTCCCTGTACTAGGACCCTGTTGTTTCATATACAGTAGTTTATATATGCTAATCCCAAACTGCTAATTTATTCCTCACCAATCCCTTTTCCCTTTGTAACCATAAATTTGTTTTGTACCAGACACATTTGGGGGGGGCGGGGCGCTGTGCTATGAGGCTTAAGGGATCTTAGTTCCCCGACCAGGGATTGAACCCAGGCCCCCTGCAGTGGAAGCGCAGAGTCCTAATCACTGGACTGCCAGAGAATTCCCTACCAGACACATTATTTAATGCTTTTTCCTTGCCTTATACAACTCACCCTAATTCATAAATTCATAGAGTCAGACTGAAAATTTTCCAACCTATATGTTAATTGTGTTGTATGCTGTTTTGATTTATGTATCCTAAAATTTCAATTCGGGTGATACTTTCCTTGTTTATCTGTTTCTGGTGATCTAAAGGATGGATGGATACCTATAACATGGACACTAACGTTATAGACAGCCCAGTGGATTCTGCTCTCAAGCATTGTTTTAAAGTCAGAATTCTACTCATCTGTAACAGTTAATACTGGCATTTGGGGTCCGTAAGCTGATCTTCTTGCAAAGGAGCTCAGTGATGTAATACTTCTCATGCACTTCTTTTAGCCCTGTCCTTGCTAATAGTGATATTACCTTTCTTGACGTTACAAAACAAAATCACAGACATTAAACGGAGCATCTTTGACCACTAGTATTTCCAGCACTTTTGTTTTTTCCAGATGCTAAGCCTTACTCAAAACAATGTACAGATTCAATGCAATCCCTATCAAAATTCCAATAGCATTTTTCACAAAAATAACAATCCTAAAATTTATATGGAACTACAAAAGACTCCAAATAGACAAACAAAGCAACCAAGAGAGAGGAACAAAAATGGAGGCACCACACCCCCTGATTTCAGATTAAATTACAAAGCTACAGTAATCAAAATAGTGTGATACCAGCATAAAAACAGACACACAGATCAATGGAACAGAATAGAGAGCCCAGAAATAAATTCACACATATATGGCCAATTATGACAAAGGAGTCAAGAGTATTCAGTGGGAAAAGGACAGTATCTTCAATAAATTGTGAGCGGAAAACAAGACAGCCATATACAAAAGAGTGAAATTACACCTCTAATACACAAAATTCACTCAAAATGGATTCAAAACAGTTATTGTCTAAATTGACATTTTTCTAAGGAAGACATACAGATGGCCAATAGGCACATGAAAAGATGTTGAATGTCACTAAACAGGAAAATGTAAATCAAAAGTATAATAAGATATCACCTCATATCTGTTAGAATGTCTATTATCAAAAAGATGAGAAATAATAAATGCTGGTGAGTTTGGAGGAAAGGGAACCAACCCTTGTGTACTGATGCCGGGAATGTAAGTTCATGCAACCAGTTTTGGAGGTTCCTCAAAAACTTAAAAATAGGACTACCATAGAATCCAACAATACCACTTCTTGGTATTTATATTAAGAAGATGAAAACACCAACTCAAAAAGGTATATTCACCCCCATGTTCACTGCAGCGTAATTTACAATAGCCAAAATATGGAAACAACCCAAGTGTCTATATAAGGTAAATGGATAAAGAAAACGTAGTATATGTGGTGTGTGTACACACACCCATTAAAAGAATGAAATCTTGCCATTTATGACATTATGGATGAATCTTGAGGGCCTTATGTTAAGTTATATAAATCAAAGAAAAACAAATATCTATGATCTCATATATATGCAGAATCTAAAAAATAATAAAAACCAAGCTCATAGATGCAGAGAACAGTTTTCTGGTTGCCAGAGTCAGGTGGGGTGGAAGTGGTTGAAATGGGTGAAGGAGATCAAAACGTACAAACTTTCAGTTATGATATAAGTCATGGGGATGTAATGTACATACAGCATGGTGACTATAGTTAATAATACTGTATTGAATAATTATAAGTTGCTAGAGTAGATCTTAAATTCTCATCACACAAAATCATCAACTGTGTATGGTAACTGATGTTAACTAGACATATTGTGGTGATCATTTAGCAATATATACAAGTATTGAATCATTATGTGGTATACTGAAACTAATATATGGGATATGTCAATTATATCTCAATTTTTAAAAAGAAAAAATTTTGGTTTTAGTTACTCTTGCTAAGGCAAAATTCTTTTTCAGTGTCTGTTTTTAATCTAAATGGCTGTTCTAGGTCTTAATTCTGCCTCCTGTAGAGAATAGAGAATTCTTCCTCAAAGAATATTTTTAAAAGCCACCAAGATATATTTGCTGTTATAATGTTCGGTGAAAAAAGCTGAGTGCAAAATTATATGGCAAATTCTACATAAAAACATTCAGCTTTGTGGACAAATCCCTGGAAGGAAATAGAAAATAATGAGAATACTTGTCTTATTACAGTGGTGGAATTGTGAATAGCCAGTAATCTCTGGACCCAAGCAGTATAGGCTCATTCTTGGTCCTGGCCAGGCAATGATCCCATTGGCCCTTCATCCTTTCTCCATACAAAGATTGTGACTGTGAACTCTATTCCTTTTTGTCTGCACATCCATGGGCCACAGTAGGAACTAACAGAAATCTTCCCCAGGACCTAGCACTAGGGATTGCTTGCCCCTGGATGAAAGCGACCTTAGTCAGATGCCTTCAAGGCAGTAGGAGAGTAACAGTTTTGCTGGCTGCCAAAGGAATGTTTGTGCAGTTTTGTCTAACCAGCAGCATCCTAACAGTACTTCAATTTTTTAATATTTATTTATTTTTAATTGATTAATGATTGCTTTATAATATTGGTTTGATTTCTGTCATATATCAACATGAATTAACCATAGGTGTACATATGTCCCCTCCCTCTTGAACCTTCCTCCCACCTCCCACCCATTCCCACCACTCTAGGTTCTTACAGAGCCCCAGTTTGAGTTCCCTGAGTCATACAGCAAATTCTCATTGGCTATCTATTTACATATGTTAGCGTATATGCTTCCATGCTACTCTCTGTTCATCTCACTCTCTCCCACTTCACCCCCACCCTTGTCTGTAAGTCTGTTCTCTGTGTCTGCATCTCTACTGCTGCTTTGCGAACAGGTTTATCAGCACCATCCTTCTAGATTTCATATATATGCATTAATATACAATATTTGTTTTCTGATGACACATGACTCTGTATAAAAGGCTCTAGGTCCATCCACCTCATTAGAACTGACTCAAATGTGTTCCATTTTATGGCTGAATAGCATTCCATTGTGTATATGTACCACAGCTTCTGTATCCATTCATCTATCGATGGACATCTAGGTTGCTTCCATGTCCTAGCTATTGTAAATAGTGTTTCCAGTTTTTAACATCTTTATTGAGATATAATGTATGTGTATAGTAAACTATACATGTTTAAAGTACATGTTTTAAGTATATACCTGTGAAACCATCACAGAATCAAGAAACATATCTATCACCCCCACAAGTAATTTCTCTGGGAGCACTCTCTATGCCCCTCTCCACAGCCTCCCCCCCAGGCAACCACAGATCTGCTTTCTGTCTCTATATATTACTGTATTTTCTAGAATTTTATATAAGTGGAACCCTAGAGTCTGTACTTTTTTGTCTGGATTCTTTTATTCAAACTAATCCTTGTAAGATTTATCTACTTTTTGCATGTTTCAGTAACTCATTTCCTTTTATTATTTAATAGTATTTCACTGTATGTATAAGTAAATGTATTTACTTATATTTACTTATACATACAGTGAAATACTGTATATATCTTATTACTTAATACTATTTTCACTGTATGTGTGAATATATATATATTTATACATATAATAAAATACATATCAGATCAGTCGCTCAGTCATGTCCGACTCTTTGCGACCCCATGAATCACAGCACGCCAGGCCTCCCTGTCCATCAGCAACTCCCAGAGTTCACTGAGACTCATGTCCATCGAGTCAGTGATGCCATCCAGCCATCTCATCCTCTGTCATCCCCTTCTCCTCTTGCCCCCAATCCCTCCCAGCATCAGAGTCTTTTCCAATGAGTCAGTTCTTCGCATCAGGTGACCAAAGTACTGGAGTTTCAGCTTTAGCATTATTCCTTCCAAAGAAATCCCAGGGCTGATCTCCTTCAGAATGGACTGGTTGGATCTCCTTGCAGTCCAAGGGACTCTCAAGAGTCTTCTCCAACACCATAGTTCAAAAGCATCAATTCTTCAGCGCTCAGCCTTCTTCACAGTCCAACTCTCACATCCATACATGACCACAGGAAAAACCATAGCCTTGACTAGACGAACTTTTGTTGGCAAAGTAATGTCTCTGCTTTTGAATATGCTATCTAAAAAATATATATATATAATATACATATAATGAAATATATATATAACACAAATTGTTTTTACTTTTCAGCCTGTGGATAAACATGCAGGTTGTTTCTAATTTTAATTTATTACAAATAAAGCTGCTAAGAACATTTCTATAAAGACTCTGTGTAGATATACCCATTCACTTCTTTTGGGTAAACACCTAGGAGGGAATGGCTGGGTCATATGGCAGGTTTATGTTAACTTGTTAAGAAAGTGTCAAACTTTTTCCCAAATGTGCTGCTAAACATTAGCATCAGCAAGTCATGAGAGTGCCAGCCCCTCTGCATCTTCAACAGCATTTGGCATGATCAGTCTTTGAAATTTTAGACTTTCTACTATAGAAATTTTAGACTTTCTACTGTGTTGTGGTATTTCATTGTTGCTCTAATTTGCATTTCCTTAATGATTACCAATGCTGAGCATTTTTTCATGTGCCATTTGACATTATTTGTATACTTCTTTGATAAGAAGTCTTCTACCCATTTTTTAAATTGGGATGTTTACTTATTATTAAGTTTTGAGAGTTCATTAAATATTCTAAATAAAAGTCCTTCATCACACATGTGATTTGCAAATATTTTCTCCCAGACTGTGGCTTGTCTTTTCATTCTCTTTATGTCTCTCCAAGAAAGCTTCTCTCCTCTCCAATGCTCTGCTCTGCCAACTCTAGCCATCTGGGTTTTCTCCTACCTCCTCATTCTGCCTGGGTTCCCTTCCTGCAGCCTGAACATTCTCTCCAGGAAGTCAGCTGGAACAATCAGAGAACTCACCTCCATTGTTTCTCTTCTCTCAGGATTAACTGTCCTTCTGTACCTAATCTGCAGCATCTTGAAAACCATTGTTTATACATTTTTTCTGGATTTTTTTCATTGGGATGATATAATAAAAATCAAATGGAAATTCTTTGAAAATTCCCTGAGCAGACAAAACCAATTTAGACATAAAAGAGAAATTCAATGTAGTTTATGTTATTTTATTTTTTTTGTCAATAACTTTATTATTTTTTTTGTTTGTTAATTTTATTTTATTTTTAAACTTTACATAATTGTATTAGTTTTGCCAAATATCAAAATGAATCCATCACAGGTATACATGTGCTCCCCATCCTGAACCCTCCTCCCTCCTCCCTCCCCATACCATCCCTCTGGGTCATCCCAGTGCACTAGCCCCAAGCATCCAGTATCGTGCATTGAACCTGGACTGGCATCTCGTTTCATACATGATATTTTACATGTTTCAATGTTTATTTTATAAGACTCAGTTGACCTGGGTCATTTCTTCTTCATGCTTCTGGAAATCATAACCAAAACTTGAAGTGTTTCCTAAGGTTGATATGAGGTATATATCCTGACCAATTTTCCCTATCAGTGAAAATTAAACAGTTACTGCCTTTCCACTATTTGGAGAAGGCAATGGCACCCCACTCCAGTACTCTTGCCTGGAAAATCCCATGGACGGAGGAGCCTGGTGGGCTCTAGTCCATGGGGTCGCTAAAAGTCGGACATGACTGAGCGACTTCACTTTGACTTTTCACTTTCATGCATTGGAGAATGAAATGGCAACCCACTCCAGTACTGTTGCCTAGAGAATCCCAGGGATGGGGGAGCCTGGTGGGCTGCCGTCTATAGGGTTGCACAGAGTCGGACACGACTGAAGCGACTTAGCAGTAGCAGCCTTTCCACTATGTAAGTTGCTCCATAATATACCCCTGAGCCTCGCAGCATGAGCCTCGTTCCATGTTTGGGTTGAGTGCTCCCAATTCATGGACTGTCTTTTCGGTGTGTGCACAATCAACTTCTACTAATGACCACTTCAGTAGTTCACTGATTTTACTTCAGTTGTTGCTGAACTTTTGACACACAGAGATGGCAAATCTAGTCCAGGTTACTCCGTCTTGAGTGGAAATGGAATTCCCACACCAGAGAAATTTGATCTCAAGTACTGTGAAATAGGTAGAAAGAACTGTTAACTTGAACACACCCCCACACCATATACAAAAATAAACTCAAAATGGCTTAAAGACTTGAACATAAGCACGATACCATAAAACTCCTAGAAGAGATCATAAGCAAAACATTCTCTGACGTAAATCGTAGCAATGTTTTCTTAGGTTGTCTCCCGAGGCAATAGAAATAAAAACAAAAATAAGCGAATGGGACCTAATCAAACTTATCAGCTTTTGCACAGCAAGGGAAACTATAAACAAAATGAACGACAACGTACAGAACAGGAGAAAATATTTGCAAATGATGTGACTGACAAGGGCTTAATTTCCAAAATATACAAACAGCTTATACAACTCAACAGAAACAACAAACAAACATCCCAATCCAAAAATGAGCAGAAGATCTAAATAGACATTTCTCCAAAAAGAAATAAAAATGGTCAGAAGGCACATGAAAAGATGCTCAGTATTGATGAGTATCAGAGAAATTCAAATGAATACTACAGTGAGGTACCAGCTCACACCAGTCAGAATGGCCGTCATTAAGAATTCTACAAATAAATGCTGGAGAGGATGTGGAGCAAAGGGAACTCTTCAACACTTGCTGGGAATGTAAGTTGGTACAACAACTATGGAAAACAGCATGGAGAATAGAGTTGCCATATCATCCAGCAGTCCCACTCCTGGGCATATATCCAGACAAAACTGTAATTCAAAATGATGCATGCATTCCTATGTTCATAGTCAAAACATGGAAACAACCTAAATGTCCATCAACAGATGAATGGATAAAGAAGATGGGGCACACATACGCAATGGTCTACTACTGAGCCATAAAAAAGAATGAAATAATGCCACTTGCAGCAACAAGGATGCAACTAAAGAGTATCATACTAAGTGAAGTCAGAGAAAGAAAGACAAATACCACATGGTGTCACAATATCACAAAATATGATACAAAAGGAACTATCTGTGAAACAAAAACAGAATTACAGATATAGAGAAGAGCCTAGCGGTTGCCAAGAGGGAAGAGGTAGGGGGAGGGATGGAGTGGGAGGTTGGGGTTAGTGGATGCAAGCTATTATGTATGGAATGGATAAAAACCAAGATGCTACTGTATAGCACAGAGAGTTATATTCAGTATCCTATGATAAACAATAATGGAAGAGAATATTTTTAAAAAAGAATTATATACATGTATAACAACCACTTTGCTGTACAACCGAAATTAACACACTGTAAATCCATTATATTTCAAAAGAATTGTTAACTTGATGATGTAACCGAGCAGGGTCCTATGAAGCCTTCTCAGAACAAACTCCAACCTCCCCATGTCCTCTGCCTGTCTCTTGTCTGGAGAAAAACCTTAACCTCGTAGGCATTCCCTGAGTTCCAAAGAGTAAATTTAATCAGAGAACTGAGAAAAATGCAGAAGGAAGGGAAAACAGTCAAGCAAGACGAAATAAAAGTTTAGCCATTAAACAAAGTCAAGGACCTTTTGTTCCTCCTCAAGGGCTATGGATAAAATTCTGAGTCATGTCCTCTGAGCTGTTTTGCAGATCCTGACACCACCACCAAGTGGAAGAAGTTAACTGTATGCTGCCCACAAGCACAATAGAATCCCAACCCGTTGGAACCAGAAGGTTGATGATGTTGACTCTCAATTACCTCACCACCAGCCAATCAAAAGAATGTCCGTGAGCTGATCACACACCTCACAACCCAGTCTTTAAAAATCTTTCCCTGAAAGCCTTTAGGGACTTTGGGCCTTTTAAGTATTAGTTGCCTGGACTCCTTGCTTGGTGCAATAAAAGCTGCACTTTCCTTCACCACGACCTGGTACATCAGTAGATTGACTTTACTGCAGCAGGCAAGTGGACCCAAGTTTGGTTCAATAACAGTGACAGTAAAGGGAATCAGAACACAAAGACAGCATGGAAATAGCAAACCCAGGTTTGGAGGGAACAAGAGTCAGGTGGCTGAAAATAGCCGAGCTTAGAAGCTGGGGACCGGCTGGGTGGAGCTGAAATTCAGCCTTCTGCAGAAGGGGCACGTCAGGGGGCAGTAATGTGTCAGAGGGGGCATAATGAGGCTGGTTCTGCAAATGCTGGATAAACTGCAAACCGGATCCACCTGCTGCTCCAGAACAAATTGCCAGTGCCAAGCCAAAGCCATGAGAATAAGATCACACTCACTGTAACAGGAAGAAGTTAAGAAACCGGAACGAAGCGCAATCCCTTCTTCCTGTCCAGCCTCACAGGCTCTCCCTAGAGCCCCATGTTAGCAAAATCTAACAGGGACCAGCTGGCAAAACAGAAATATGGTTTGAAAAGTTGCAACTTTAGCAGCACAAAGCAGAGTGCGAAGGAAGGGCTTTAAGCTAAGAAAGAATCCCTTAATAATGGCTATGAGGCACCCCTTGGGCTATGCAGCATCCATACACATCCCTTCTATAGACACCTGAACTCTCACATAAGAAACACAACTTTGTTTCTAACAGGACGCAACTCCACTTCATGCAAAGGAAGGCAGCCTCATCCTTACCTGAAAATGATGAGAAGCAGTCCTGACACTGGTTGTATCCACTTCTGTGATACAGCAACTTCCACAAGCTACTTGGAGATCCAGACTACCTCCTCCGCCCAACCTCCTCCATCTCCTCCATGAGTTCCTTACTTCCCCCCTCCCAGCCCCGACTGCCCCCCCGCCATGCACAGGTGTTTGGTAGTTCAAAGCCTCAGTGGTTGAGGTGCCTCAGAAACGGGCTAAGAACTCAATATGCTCCACAGTGCACGTGTCTGTGCTCAATGACAGCTCCCAACTCAATGAGTTCTTCTGGGGTGGGGAGGTGACAGTCCTCTGAAGTGTCCAGGGCCCTGTGAATCCTGCCACCTTCTCTGATCCCCACACCATCCCCTTGATGAGCCTGGGCTCCGGTCCTTGTTGAGTCCTGGTTGCACCAGCAACTCTCAGAGAAGAGGGCTGCAGAAGAGGAGGGGCCTTGAGGTGTTGAAATTGCCAAGGGACCATCCCCCACCCCACACCCTCACCATCCAGCTCTGCCCACCTTTAACTGTGGGAGCACCGAAGAGGCATCCAGTGCCCCTGCCAAGGCCCCCTCAGTGAGGCTGAACTTGCCCTCTTGGACTGCTTTTCCAAGGGAGAAGATGCAAGCCTCATGCCTACCCACATCGGTGAGTTGGCATCAATGTGGACAGAGTCATACAGGCTGAATCAGGGTCCTGGGAAATAGGAGGTCAGGGAGAGGAAAAGAAGGAAAGGCCCACCCCTGCTGATCTGAGCTAAGCTTCAGGGCTTCTAACCCAGGGCTGCAGAAGGAGAAGGCAAGTCTGCAGCTCTGCAGGGTTACCAGGACGGCATGCACACGCTGATTCAGGGAGATCCCAGTGCCCCATCCTCTGGTCTCAGGGAGGGTGTGAAGAAGGCAGCCGGCTACCTGAAGCACCGGAGGCAATTCCACACCTGCACCTGTCCCAACTCCCCCCCAGGAAGGAGTGGCTCCTTCCCCAGGGCTCTAGCACCGCCAGCCACCTCCTTCTCTCTCCTGGTATCTGGCCCTGTCCCCAAGTCTTGTAACTCCAGGAGACATTTCTGTATGTTACTGGACCAAGAATGAGAAAAATAAAGAATTCAAAGCTCCCCAAAGAGTTTTAATTTAAAATAAATAAAATTATTTTTCATTATCCCTCAAATTTGGTCATAGTGCCATCTGAATATTCTGCTCTCTAGTGACTAAATTGTAAAGTTAGCCTCCAACAAAACAGTGTAGAATATTAAGGGGTAGGAAAAAGAAAAAAATCGTTACCATAAACAAATATTAATACAAATCATACAAATATACACACACATACACACAGGAAACAAGAAAATAGGCATAGCTGCAATAGCCTTCATTTTTGTAACTAATCACAAAAACAAATTTATAATCTCCTTCCATCTTCCACTACCCTTTACATCTTTTCTTTGACCTCAGAAAGAACCTCAGCTGATCAGAATTCTTTACCTGGCAAGGCGACTCAAATCTTTATTCCTGAAGGGTCTGAATTCCCAGCGCCTTTCTCTCTCTCCTTCTCCCCACCACCTTTTGTTGGTAGTGGTGGTGGTTGTGTATTGGCTCAATGGCATGAACAAACCAAAGTAGATATTTGGCAGTCTTAGCTTCCAATTCAATAGAGACATTTGTCCATTCAGACAAACATTTGTCTGCTCCAAACCAGCAGAGTTCAAAATTGCAGGGTTGGGGGGCAAGAATCCCACAAGTAGATTATTATTAAATAGTAATAGTGAAAGGAAGACTTCCCTGGGGGTCCAGTGATTAGGAATCCGCCTGCCAGTACAGGGGACATGGGTTCAGTCCCTGGTCCGGGAACCACATGCTGCATGGCGACTAAGCCAGGCAACTACTGAGCCCACGGGCCCTCGAGCCTGTGCTCCTCAAGAAGAGCAGCCACTGCAGTGAGGAGCCTGAGCACTGCAACAAAGAGCTGCCACAGCTCACTACAACTAGAGAATGTCCACACAGCAATGAAGGCTCAGTGCGGCCAAAAAAAAAAAAAAATTAATTAATTAGTTTTGAAAAATATTGAAAGGAGATACACTTAACTCCAACCTTGACTCTTGGGCCTGTGCCTATAGGAGAGGCACGCGTATGTTAGTTTCTTTCTTCACCCTGTAAGATAGAACCCTATGCTTTCAGGGTGTCTCTTCTAACTGGTAGCCTAACAGGCCTTTTATGAGGCCATGCCCTGTCTTATTAAGCCAGCAGCTTCTGAGTGATGGAGTATGTGGCAAAAAAAAAAAGAAAAGAAAAAACCAGTGGATTCTGTGGGCACTAGTCCTCTGCTGAAATTCTGTATCATGAAATGAGTTCTTGATCAGAAGCAATGTGGCATGCAGTGAAGTCACCACGATGGTGAGTAAGGCAGAAACATGGACAAGGAAGGCAGATCCATATCAAGAACACATATCTATTCCAAAGAGAAATCTTTCCCCTCCATGTTGGAAGAGGTCCCAAGCAACAAACAGTCTTGCCACCAAGTTGATGGCTGGATCACAGAGGAATGACGTTATATCAAAGGTTGTTGCCAGGTTAGGCACTCAGATGGAACACCCCTGGTGAAGGTAACTTTGTGTGGTTGAATCTAGAACAAAACTTCATGACAATCAATATTCATTCTCTATTTAAAGATTAACATCTGAATGCACTATTTTACAGGACTCTAAACAAGGACTCTAGCCCTTAGGGTCGCCCTTTCAAAAAACAGAGATAATCACAGTTTCTGGTCTGCCTCCCCACCAGCATTGGACTTGTTAAAATGCTATTTATTAAGTGGATGCCTAATTAGGCAGTCAATCCGAAATGGTCAGCTGTCAGGGAAGTGTGAAAAAATTTTCCAGATTGCTTGGCTTTGCATGGTTCTGCTGGCTACTCCAGGAGAGAAGAGCGGTAAGTGAGCCAGCTGCATCTCTTCCATGGCACACTTCCTCATTTTCAAGGCTGTGGCAAATTTCCATTCAAGGGTTAAAGCCGCCCATGGGGAAATTAAACCATTTCTTGCTCAACAAAGAAATAAGGACAACAGCCACATGATAATGCTGGGGCTCTGACACGCTTGATCTGTATAACGTTGCGTGGAGGACGTGATACGCTGCTGGCTTTACAGACAAGCATATGTGACCCAATTTGTTTGCCATATAGTAATTCCAGAGAGGTAGAGTTTACTGACAGAAGAAAAATGAAGTCAGAGTACTGACTGCACAATCCAAGCCGAGTGGCTGCTTAACAGAATACAATGCTGTGTAAATCCTGAAGCCATCCCGGAGTAAAGAAAACTGAGTAACAAGGAGAAAGAAATACTAGAAATGAAATACTGGGTGATTTCCACTTACATCTCCCCCCAAATTTAGTTACCTTTGGTAACTAAAATAGGCATGAGCTCTATTTTCTTAGTACTACTTAAGGTATATATTTAATTTTCTTAAATTCCCTTAAAAAACTTAATTCTATGGTTTTGATTTTAGGTTGCAAACATTTAAAATCTGCAGCAGTAAGTTCTCAGTTTTGTCAATTCTTTTACTGTCATGTAACCAACTACGTTTGTATGTGGATTTCACGTTACTTTCTGTGTATTTAATCATGAAATTTAATTTTGCATACTTATTTGTAATGTTTCTTTTAAATAAAAGTGACTAATTTTGTTGATAAGAAACAGGGGGAATAAATACAGTCTCAGTCTCCATTTGGGCTCAAATTCCTCCCCATGAGCAGAATCTGACTAGCAATCTTGATAAAAGTAGCAAATAAGCTCTGGGTCACCATGCACATCCTTTGTTGTCATTGTTGTTTAACTCTTAGGAATCCTTAAGAGAGGTTTTCAAGTGGATTTTTACATCCTTCTGTATGAATAATGAGTAGTATATGATATTGATGCTTTCCTCCGACACCGTTTTCTTTAATGCGAACATGAAATTCAACTTAAGGCAAGTCTGTTTTGCAGGCTTGTGACTGTATGATCTTACTGCCCAAATGGATTTTTAAATAAAGTTTTATATATATAAAAAAATAACACAGTCTATGGACTTTTTGAGGGGACCGAGCTTCCTTAAGACTCCTGATCTTTTTCCTTGTACTTTCAATATTAGTTTCAAAGAACAAATAATATGAAAACAGGTATCCAAAAATGAGATGAATTTGGCCTAAGAAGCAACCGTAAACCTTTCTGAGCAATTGATTCATTTCTCCATTTGAGGGACAGATAATTAAATTGGGTGGGAATCCACCTATGTCAAGTTGTAGTCTCTAGAAGAAGGGTTTCGTCAGGTAAGGAGAGAACATGCCTGGCTCCAATCAGAACTAGACCCTTCCATTTCTGCATGGAGCCTAAATGAAGGTTAAAAGTTTGCTAGCTTCAGATGAAGATGGCAGAGTGGGAAGACCCTGGGTTCACTTTCTCCTGTGTGCACAGCAAAACTACAACTATTTACAGAGCAACTACTGATGAAAACAACCTGAAGACCAGCAGAAAAGCTTCTCTACAACCAAAGACATAAGGAAGGAACCACAATGAGACGGGCAGGAGGGATAGAGATGAGGTATAGTCAAGGTCCACATCCCTAGCCAGGCAACCCACAAACAGGAGGGTAATCCCAATTGCAGAGGTTTTCTCAAAAGAGGGTTTTGAGCCCCACATTGGGCCCCCCAGCTCAGAGTCCTGCAATAGGAAAACAAGTCCCCAGAACATCTGGCTTTGAAGGCCAGATGTTTTGGGAGAGTCAGAGGGTTGTAGCAAACAAGCTCCATTCTTAAGGGCTCACATGAATATCTCATATGCTCGGAGACCTAACACAGAGGCAGTAATCTGAAAGGAGCCTGATCAGACCCCTTCTGAGCCTCCCAGAGTGGGAGGAGGCAAATGGGATTCCCCTTGGGACATAAATACTAACAGCAGCCATTTGAGAAGCTTGTTCTACCACAAGGACACTGGTCCTGCAAAGTGCCATTTTGGAGTCCTCTCTCCAACCTGTTAGCACCAGGGCTTACCTGCCCACCAGCTGGGTTAGAACCAGTCCTGGAAACCCTAGACTGCATAGCCCCCTTACCTCTGAACCCAGCCCTGTCTACCAATAGGCCAGCCCCAGCCCCAGGGTTCCCTGGGATGTGCAGCCAGCAGTGCCATGACCCTACCCTACCCAACAGCAGGCCAGCAGCTTATGTATGAGGCAGGGTCTGGCAGCCAACCAGACCAGGGCCCAGCCCTACCTACCCATGGGCCAACAGTAGTCAGCCACACCACAGCAGATGGACCCATACAGTCCACGCAGGGGCAGCACTCAGTTCAGTTCAGTCACTCAGTCATGTCCAGTGGTTTGTGACCCCATGGACTGCAGCACGCCAGGCATCCCTGTCTATCACCAACTGCCAGAGCTTACTCAAACTCATGTCCATAGAGTCAGCGATGCCATCCAACCATCTCATCCTCTGTCATCCCCTTCTCCTCCTACCTGCCTTCAATCTTTCCCAGCTTCAGGGTCTTTTTAAATGAGTCAGTTCTTCACATCAGGTGGCCAAAGTTTTGGAGTTTCAGCTTCAGCATTGGTCCTTTCAATGAATATTCAGGACTGATTTCCTTTAGGATGGACTGGTCCAAGGGACTCTCAAGAGTCTTCTCCAAAACCATAGTTCAAAAGCATCAATTCTTTGGCACTCAGCCTTCTTAACAGTTCAACTCTCACATCCATACATGACAACTGGAAAAACCATAGCTTTGACTAAACAGACCTTGGTTGGGAAAGTAATGTCTCTGCTTTTTAATATGCTGTCTAGGTTGGTCATAACTTTTCTTCCAAGAAGCAAGCGTCTTTTCATTTCATGGCTGCAGTCACCTGCAGTGATTTTGGAGCCCCCAAAATTAAAGTCTCTCACTGTTTTCATTGTGTCCCCATTTATTTGCCATGAAGTACTGGGGTCGGAAGCCAGGATCTTAGTGTTCTGAATGTTGAGTTTTAAGCCAACTTTTTCACTCTCCTCTTTCACTTTCATCAAGAGGTTCTTTAGTTCTTCGCTTTCTGCCATAAGAGTGGTGTCATCTGCATATCTGAGGTTATTGAGATTTCTCCGGGCAATCGTGATTCCAGCTTGTGCTTCATCCAGCCCAACATTTCACATGATGTACTCTGCATGTAAGTTAAATAAGCAGGGTGACAATATACAGTCTTAATATACAGAACTCCTTTCCCGATTTGGAACCAGTCTGTTGTTCCATGTCCAGTTCTAACTGTTCCTACTTTGCCTGCATACAGATTTCTCAGAAGGCAGGTAAGGTGGTCTGGTATTCCCATCTCTTTAAGAATTTTCCACAGTTTGTTGTGATCCACGCAGTCAAAGGCTTTGGTGTACTCAATAAAGCAGAAGTAGATGTTTTTCTAGAATTCTCTTGCTTTTTCGATGATCCAACAGATGTTGGCAATTTGATCTTTGGTTCCTCTGCCCTTTCTAAATCCAGCTTGCAAAATACTCCTTATTGCAAAATTCAGACTTAAATTGATAAAAGAAGGGAAAACCACTAGAACATCCAGGCATGACCTAAATCAAACCCCTTGATTATACAGTGGAAGTGACAAATATATTCAAGGGATTAGATCTGATAGACAGAGTACATGAAGAACTATGGACAGAGGTTCATGACATTGTATAGGAGGCAGTAATCAAGACCATCCCCAAGAAAAGGAAATGCAAAAAGGCAAACTGGTTGTCTGAGGAGGCCTTACAAATAGCTGAGAAAAGAAGAGAAGTGAAAGGCAAAGAAGAAAGGGAAAAATATACCCAACTGAATGCAGAGTTTCAGAGAATAACAAGGAGAGATAAGAAAGCCTTCTTAAGTAAACAATGCAAAGAAATAGAGGAAAATGATAGAATGGGAAAAAATACTACAGAGCTCTTCAAGAAAATTAGAGATACCAAGGGAACATTTCAGGCAAAGATGGGCACAATAAAGGACAGAAATGGTATGGACCTAATAGAAGCAGAAGATATTAAGAAGGTGGCAAGAATACACAGAAGAACTATTCAAAAAAGATCTTCATGACCCAGATCACCATGATGGTGTGGTCACTCACCTAGAGCCAAACATCCTGGAATGCAAAGTCAAGTGGGCCTTAGGAAGCATCACTACAAACAAAGCTAGTGGAGGTGATGGAATTCCAGCTGAGCTATTTCAAATCCTAAAAGATGATACTGTTAAAGTGCTGCACTCAATATGCCAGCAAATTTGGAAAACTCAGCAGTGGCCACAGGACTGGAAAAGGTCAGTTCTCATTCCAATCCCAAAGACAAGCAACGCCAAAGAATGTTCAAACTACCACAGAATTACACTCATCTCAAACACTAGCAAAGTAATCCTCAAAATTCTGCAAGCCAGGCTTCAATAGTATGTGAGCCATGAACTTCCAGATGTTCAAGCTGGATTTAGAATGGGGCAACTAGAGCATATAAATCTGGTAACCAGAAGGGAGTGCTGCTGGGTCCCACAGGATATCTTCTATGTAAAGCCACTTCTCTAGTGTTAGGAAACATAACTGATCCACCTAACACAGAAAAATAAAAACAGAGAAAGGCAAAATGAGATGACAAAGGAATATTCCAAACAAAGGAATAAGAAAAAGCTCCAGAAAAAGAACAAAGGAAAGCAATTATAATGAAGAGATCGAGGTAATGATCGTAAAGATACTCAACAAACTTGGGAGAAGAATGAATGAATACAGTGAGAAGTTTAACAAAGAGTTTGAAACTAAAACGAAAAGCCAAATAGAGTTTAAGAATATTGTAAGCTGGACTTCCCTGGTGGTCTAACTGTGAAAAATCCACCTGCCGGTGCAGAGGACACAGGTTCGATCCTTGGTCCAGGAAGAGTCCACATACCCTGGGGCAACTAAGCCCGGCACCACAATGACTCACACCCTGTTAGTGGGAATGTAAATTGGGGTAGCCACTATAGAAAACAATATGGAGTTTCTGGAAAAAATTAGAACTACCACCCAACCCAGCAATTCCACTCCTGGGTATTTTTCCAGAGAAAACAAAAACTCTAAAAAAGAAATAACACACCCCACTGAAGCTTTATTTACTAGCCAAGATATGGAAGCAACCTGAGTGCCCATTGATAGATGAATGGATAAAAAAGATGGTATACACACAGACACACTGGAATATTGTCATTAAAAAAAAAAAGAATGAAACCTTACCATTTGCAACAACATGTATGGAGGGTATTATGCTAAGTGAAATAAGTCAGGCAGAGAAAGCAAAATACCATATGCTTTCACTTATATGTGGAACCTAAAAACAAAATAAATGAACAGCACAGCAAAACAGTAACAGACATAGATACAAGAACAAACGAGTGGTTTCCAGAGGGGAGGGAGATGGGGAAAAATGAAATAGGTGAGGCATAAATTCCAGTTATAAAATGAGTCATGGAGATGTAACACCCAGCACAGGTATACAGTCATTTTGTAGTAACTTTGTGGGGTGACAGGTGGTAACTAGACTTATCACAGTGATCATTTTGTAATGCATAGAAATACTGAATCACTATGTTGTGTGCCTGGAACTAACATAGTGTTGTAGGTCAATTATCCTTCAATTTTTTTTTTAAAGTTTGCTAAATGTCATCTGGGGAAGTGGTGATGAATATGAAATAAGGACACCTGAAAAGCCTCTGAAGCTATAAAATGACATAAAAACTGTAATAAGATGATGGCACGTACAGGGCTGCCTTTTCGGAGGCGAGTAAACTTAATGGCCTGAATAGATCTGTGTGAAAGGTTGTCAGCTTTCTGTCTGGTTCTGCTCCAAGCAAATATTCCCCATGACCACGTCGGCTAGTGAGGTGTGCTGTGTGCTTAGTCACCTAGTTGGGTCCAACTCTTTGTGAATCCATGGACTGTAGCCCACCAGGCTCCTCTGTCCATGAGGATTCTCCAGGCAAGAATAATGGAGTGGGTTGTCATGCCCTCCTCCAGGGATTTTCTCAACCCAGGGATCAAATCCTGGTTTGATACAGGTCTCCCGCATTGCAGGCAGATTCTTTACCGTCTGAGCCACCAGGGAGGCCCCAACGTATAGAAATAAGAACGCGGTCTTCCTGGAAAAAGAGGAGACTGTATCAATTTCTTTTTTTTTTTTAATTTTAATTGGAGGCTAATTACTTTACAATATTGTAGTGGTTTTTGCCATACATTGACATGAATCCGCCACGGGTGTACATGTGTTCCCCATCCTGACCCTCCCTCCCCACTCCCTCCCCATCCCACCCCTCAGGGTCGTCCCAGTGCACCGGCCCTGAGCACCCTGCCTCATGCATCAAGTCTGGACTGGCGATCTGTTTCACATACGATAATATACATGTTTCAATGCTATTCTCTCAAATTATCCCACCCTCGCCTTCTCCCATAGAGTCCAAAAGACTATTCTATACATCTGTGTCTCTTTTGTGGTCTTGCATACAGGGTCATCGTTAACATCTCTCTAAATTCCATACATATGCGTTAGTATACTCTATTGGTGTTTTTCTTTCTGACTTACTTCATTCTGTATAATAGGCTCCAGTTTCATCCACCTCATCAGAACTGATTCAAATGCATTCTTTTAATGGCTGAGTAATACTCCATTGTGTATATGTACCACAGCTTTCTTATCCATTCATCTGCTGATGGACATCTAGGTTACTTCCATGTCCTGGCTATTATAAACAGTGTTGTGCTGAACACTGGGGTACATGTGTCTCTTTCAATTCTGGTTTCCTCAGTGTGTATGCCCAGCAGTGGGATTGCTAGGTCATAAGGCAGTTCTAGTTCCAGTTTTTTAAGGAATCTCCACACTGTTCTTCATAGTGGCCGTACTAGTTTGCATTCCTACCAACTGTGTAAGAGGGTTCCCCTTTCTCCACACCCTCTCCAGCATTTATTGCTTATAGACTTTTGGATAGCAGCCATTCTGACCGGCATGAGATGGTACCTCATTGTGGTTTTGATTTGCATTTCTCTGATAATGAGTGATGTTGAGCATCTCTTCATCTGTTTGTTACCCATCTGTACGTCTTTTTTGGAGAAATGTCTGTTTGGTTCTTTGACCCACTTTTTTAATTGGGTCGTTTATTTTTCTGGAAGTGAGCTGCAGGAGCTGCTTGTATATTTTTGAGATTCATTCTTTGTCAGTTGCTTCATCTATTATTTTCTCCCAATCTGAAGGCTGTCTTTCACCTTGCTTATAGTTTCCTTCGTTGCGCAAAAGCTTCTTTCAACAACTCAGTGGACATGAGTTTGAGCAAATTCCGGGAGATAATGAAGGATAGAGTAGCCTGTCATCCATGAGGTCGCAAAGAGTTGGACACAACTTAGCTACTGTACAATACTATCTAGACCTTGGTTTCAGGAAGTAAGCAAGCATAGAAGTTAGTTTTTTCTTTCATGAATTTGATTTTCATTAAGCATGTAGGATCCCATGAACATTATATTTCATGTTTAATAGTATTACTTATTTACTGAAACTTGGCACCAGACAGTACAACTAGACATTGCAATTCCCTGGTGAGACTAGTTTGAACAGCTAGGACACAAACGCTGGCTGAGTTTGAAACACTCAGCTCAAGCAGCTCATTCTCCCAGGTACTTAGGTTTCATCTACCTTCAAGCTCTCCTAACTTACTCTGGCACTGGGAAAAGCACAGGCCTGCTGCAACAGAAGTGTTCTTATCTGCCTCTCTTCTCAATCTGATTCTGTGACCACAGGCCCAGTCTGAGAAGGAATTCTTTGATTATTGGGCCATTCTATTTAGCAACTCTGCATTTCTCAGGGATAAACTCACAATGGAATTAAAAGCATGGTCCTCGCACCAAAACTACATGGTCAGTGCCAACCTCAGCATCCCAGGGAGGATCCTGAAACCCCGTCAGATCTCCTGAATTAAAATTTCTGGTGATGGGTTTGAGAATCTAGTCTTCTCACTTAGAGTAAAATGGTTAAGTCCAAACGCATGCTAGTTGTGAACCATGAGTTCCTTTACATTTGCAACAGATGACAGTAAGTCTAAATATCACATTTATTAGGTAACTTAAGAACTTCATTCTCAGTCAAATGTACTAAAAAGGATCACAATATGGTGTCCCATTTGGACATAGAATTACTTTGTGCTGAAGGCTTTTGAGTCTATGAAATCTCTTATCTACCAAAAAGCAGAGTCTCCCAACAGAACTCAATTGTCGTAAGTCCACTCCCTGAGAAGAACTCTAATTTAATCACACCCAACAGACATTGTTGGACGACTAGCATTTTTCCACTTAGTCTCCTAAGTGAGCCCATTTACCTTTCCAAAACTTCATTTGTTTTCCCCTAAGTGCCTTTTCTCTCCCTCCCTTTCTCCTATTCATCTAGGTATATAAGACTCCAACTATGTAACTGCTTCTTTGGGGTTTTCACTTCTTTTCTGTGAAGTCCTTCATACATGTAACATTATTTATATCAGTAAAATCTGTATAGATTTTCTCCTGTGAAGCTGCCATTTATCAATTTAATTTGCAGGTCTCACAGACTGAACACAAGAGGATGGAGGAAAAGCATTTCCTCCCCTACAGTGTCAAGTAAAGTCCATGGAAATTTGTGACATTCATCCAGTAGAACAACAGTAAGAAGAATTTTTTATTTTTAGATTAGAACTGGCCCAGACAAAGGACATAGATATTCTTGATATTCCCAGGAGTTCTGGAAGAAGTGATATACCAATTTCTAATTCTAGTGACTTATGAGCTCAAAAGTAGTTAGCAAGTGTCGAGACCATAGATTCTGGAACCCAAATTGCTACATTCAATTTTTTTTCCAGTGACTTACTAACACTGAGGTTTGGCAAAGTTCCCTGTCTTTTTGGCATTCATCACATTGCCTGAAATGGAGATAGTGACTCACAATTCTGCATGTTTATTGGAAGCATTCAATGAAATAATGGGCAAGAGAATCTGGGAAGCGAATCTGAGCCTCATCTTCCAGGGATGCAAAATCCCCCCTTTATGATCATTTTTACTTGATTAAGGATCACTTATGTTGGAACTGAGTATCTCATCATAGAATGCAATTATGAACATATCTGAGGTTTCTCCTTATGAGTCACAAATTATATGAACACTGTCTTTCTCACACAAATAGTAACAGGAACTTGTTACAAAGCTCTTTTTTATATATATAATATGCCTTCAAGCCACAGAAAAATCTGGCCAAAAATGAATTTATTCCTGTATCAATATTAAAATTTTACAGATGAGGAAGCTAAATTCTGAGAAACTAAATGACTTTACTAAGGGACTAAATGCCAGGGGAACACACTTGAACCCAGATGCTCTGATTCAAAAATCCCAGCCTCTTCCTACCACACACTCTGCCTCATGAGCTTGTCCTAAATCCACACTGTAGTCCTTTGAAAAATCTCCTAACCAGGAGGGTGGGAAAAAAAAAAAAAAAAAACTAATCCCAAAAGACTCTCAAATTAAAATTATTGTAGACTTCATGTTATATCACATTTCATTAACCATAATGAGATGTCACATGTCACAAACCAGCTATTATATGGACAAGATTAATATAGCCATTCTTTAAATAACTCAGTTTGCATTTTTTGTTAAATATAACAGTAACTTAAGAATTTACATTTTGCCTTAAGTTATGCAAACTTTACCCAGAAATTCTGAAATAAGTTTGATTTTGATCTAGTGGGAACAACTCTCCTTTGCTTAAGGGCCAAGTGTTGGGCCCATTAACCTTTCAAAATCCATTTAGTGCAACGATCCTATGATTTTACTGAGACCTGATGTTTAAGTTCAATTGTATGACCAGTATTTGTGACTGTGGTGTTGCCATAGTAACTTACATCATTATAAAGAAGTTTAATGCACATACAAGGCTGCTATTAAGGGGGGAACAAATTCATTACAAAAGTATCTTTGATAAGAACTAATTGAAGTCCACATAGTAATGTGAAATTACTATTCTCTGGACTTTCAGTTCAGTTCAGTTGCTTAGTCATGTCTGACTCTTTGCAACCCCATGGACTGCAACACATCAGGCCTCCCTGTCCATCACCAACTCCCGGAGTTCACTCAAACTCACATCCATCGAGTCAGTGGTGCCATCCAACAATCTCATCCTCTGTCATCCCCTTCTCCTCCTGCCTTCAATCTTTCCCAGCATCAGAGTCTTTTCCAATGAGTCAGTTCTTCGCATCAGGTGGCCAAAGTTTTGGAGTTTCAGCTTTAGCATCACTCCTTCCAATGAATATTCAGGACTGATTTCCTTTAGGATGGACTGGTTGGATCTCCTTGCAGTCCAAGGGACTCTCAAGAGTCTTCTCAAACACCACAGTTCAAAAGCATCAATTCTTCAGCGCTCAGCTTTCTTTATAGTCCAACTCTCACATCCATACGTGACTACTGGAAAAACCTTAGCTTTGACTAGATGGACCTTTTTTGGCAAAGTAATGTCTCTGCTTTTTAATATGCTGTCTAGGTTGGTTATAGCTTTTTTTCCAAGCAGCAAGCGTCTTTTCATTTCATGGCTGCAGTCACCATCTGCAGTGATTTTGGAGCCCAAAAAAATAAAGTCTGTCACTGTTTCCATTGTTTCCCCATCTATCTGCCATGAAGTGATGGAACCAGCTGCCATGATCTTAGTTTTCTGAATGTTGAGCTTTAAGCCAACTTTTTCACTTTCTTCTTTCACTTTCATCAAGAGGTTCTTTAGTTCTTCTTTGCTTTTTGCCATAAGGGTAGTGTCATCTGCATATCTGAGGTTATTGATATTTCTCCCAGAAATCTTGATTCCAGCTTGTGCTTCATCCAGCCCAGTGTTTCTCATGAAGTACTCTGCATATGAGTTAAACAAGCAGGGTGACGACATACAGCCTTGACAGTAATGTAAATCAATTCATGTATTACTGGTATCAAATATCTCACATGAATCTAGTCCTAACACATTAAGATTTAAATAGCCAGATTCTATTCCAAGCATCCAGGGCATTTTTGAGCTTAAAAACATTTCTACACCTCCCAGATTTCAACGTAATTGCTCATTTGCTCTATTAGTTTCTACTCCTACAGAATTAATTTACATCACCTCATTTATCCAGATTTCAACCCTCCAGAACTCTCAAGCAACCAGAGCATCTCATACTCTGATAGTTCAAAATAAAAGAAAGCAAGAAACAGTAATAAAAAGGCAAAAGTTAACCAAACAATTAAAAAGAGAAACAGCCCGAAGAATAACTGAACACACAACTTCTGGAGGTTGTTAGAAGGCAAAATTCTGGTTTTCTAATCACCAGGCCTGGCCTTTTGTATAAAGCTCATAAAACAATGGGGAAAGAAAAGATGATTGGAGAAAAAGAGCAAAGGAAATGGGAAATGGCTGTTGATAAGGAGAAAACAGGATGGGTCAAGGAGCCAGGCAGCGTCCACTTAGTAAAAAAGAGAGCAGAGGCACCCATCTGAGAGGATCCGCCTCTCTGAATGGGTCACTCAGGCTTCCACCAGCCCTGTGAGTGCCAACACCAGAGCAGGGTGTGCCCCTGCACCCAGAATGCAGTCTGAGGACAACCAGTTCCCACTGTCACCTGGGGGGGAAGGCTGGGAGCCAGACCAGGCCAGGAGAGCCCTCAGACCTAATTGTAAGTCTAAGCCCAAGGAGGAGACAGAGAGAAGGTTGGCTGAAAACATCATGAAAGGTGGGTTAGGCAAAGCCGTCAAGAAGTCCTTAGGCCAAAGGG
This sequence comes from Bos indicus x Bos taurus, assembly GCF_003369695.1. NCBI lineage: Eukaryota > Metazoa > Chordata > Mammalia > Artiodactyla > Bovidae > Bos > Bos indicus x Bos taurus. The sequence continues at coordinate 83,297,983 of NC_040082.1, forward strand.
GCAAAGAACGGACCTCCAAGAGGTCCAAGATTGGGTCTGTCTTCACGTTCTACCATACGCAGTGGGCTAGGAGCAGCCGTGGGGGCCTGGCCTCAGTGCACCTCGGTGATGGATGTCAGAGTACAGCGGCTGGCGCCCTTGGTCAGTCATGCTTCCTGCAGCCAGAGGTCTGCGAAGCACATCTGAGTGACCACCACGTCCCCCACCCCACTGGATAAGCAGTGAAACTGAGTCACAGAGGGAAGTTAAGTAACTTCTGAAAAGTCAGAACTAGTAGTAGAGGAACCAAGGCTTTGATGCTCTGGTTTCAGAAGCCATGCTGCTGAGCACTATGCTATAGGCTGTCTCCTGCCTAAGCCTACGTTTTTCACACCTTCAGAAACTGTTTAAAATTCACAACATTGTCTTTAACAGACAACTGCATGTGCTTCACTGGGAATACAGCATTCAAGAAAAGGCACTCTATAATAGTTTCGGTGGATGCCCATCAAAGCACAGTTACTACATTCATAAACCACCAAAATTAGGACAGCATTTCCTAAGCCTAGATAACTACAGAGCAGTCTAAAAAACTAAAATAAAAATCATACATCCAGAATGACTCCTGAGCCCATGATGTGGAATAATTGAAATGATCACTATTTCTTGTTTTATTTCCATCCCACCTCCAGCCCTTGACAACCACAAATCATTCTCTATGTCTGGTCACTATTCTTTTTAATAGCACAACATCAATCAACTCTATTTCATTAGGTCCCTCAAATCTTAGAATACCTGATGTATGTTTCCATTCTCTAGGACCAAGCAAGGCCAAATTCTGAATGAGAAACCACGTATCACTGGGTGAAGATTTTCTTAGTAGACTTGGAAACACGTCTCAGTATCCTAAGTTTCTTTCCTACAAGTAAACATTTCTAGAAAAATTTTCTTTATGGAAAAGGGACTACAGAACTGAAAGCCCTGGAGACAAAAGCTGCACAAGGCTCCCCCAGGGCCTCTCATCACATCTCAGGCTGAACCAAGTCCACCTGCCACTTGCTGTCTGGCTCCAGCTCTGAGGGTCAGTGCAGGCACCCCTGGCCTCCACAGCAGCCCGGGACCCTCGTCTAATTCCCTCTGTGGCCAGGATTGCAGCCAGCACCCAGGGCCCTGGGAGCAAAGACATAAGGAACCAAAGCCACTCCTCGTTCACGCCTCACACCCAGGAGCTCCAGGGGCCCAAACGTCCCATTTCTTTAAAGTCACCAGGGAGTAAACCTATTAAATTGTTCAAGATTTCAAGGGCCAGTGAAAAGTTATCCCAAACTAAGTAAAGTCTCCTCCTGGAAGCCATTCAGTGGAGAACATCCATGCTGTGGCTTCCATCCATCTATCCATTCAAATTTTGCACCCAAGGGCACTCATTTGGGAATCACTGTCCCTGGACTCAGAATCATACAAATGGCAGGTCTTTTGTCCTCTTTCTGGGCCTCAGATTGCTTAATAAAATACATTTCAAGTGTCTTACTCCCTCTGCATGTGACAGACAACCAGGAACTTTAACTTTTATATAAAGAAAATCCACTAAAAGCAAAAACCTATTTGTATTAATTTGATTTGTTTTCCTTATGATAATTCAGGAAAATAACTGCCAAGAATAATGGTCCCAAATCCTCTGAGTTTGGTCTGAATTTGCAATGTATGAGGCCACCCTCCATCCACCCCCACAAACACACTGATCCCAGAATGCACTGGGCCCCTGAGACTACAGCTGGAAGCAGCTGGCACATCTCAGATCTTAGGTTTCACCAAAAAGTGTATCAAGTGGGACATTTCAGCTGGGTGGGGATTGTGGGTGGTTTTTCCCTCAGACTGGGTGTGTGAGAATGTGGTGTCCTTTTCTCACCATCCACCAAGCGAAGCTTTCCAACGCACAGACAAACGTGAAAAGAATCTCCCTTTTCTAACACCCTGTTAAACTCTGGGAAATCGCCCATTTGCAAAGAAAAAACGTCCTTGGCTTTTTGTTTGCTTTTGTCTTGCGTAAGCCTGCCATCAAGTACCACCCAGAATACGCCAATCATTTTTGCCATACGTGCCTCTTAAAACACTGTCTTTTTCACTATGAAGTTTGACTAGTCAGGACTGGATCCTGAGACTCTCAGCACTGAAACTCTGAAAGTAACTCATGTCAGATGGGCACACGCCATAGTCCCTGTCTCCCTTTTGGTGATTATCAACTGAAAACAGTGATGATGACCCAAAAGAGGATAGTGATGCAAAGCAAGCACAGTATCTCCCCAAATGCCCCACTGATCTACCACCTGAAAGGCAGAGGGGCATATTACTTTCTCAGAGAAATCAGAGTATTACTCTGGCTAAATATCAAGTTATGTGATATTCTGAAGAAAATAAAAGTAGACAATAGACAATACAATGTTAATTAATAGTATTAACACCGTGTACAAATTAAATTTTATCCTCTATTTGGGCTTCAGAGAAGGCAGGAGACAGGCCAAAAACAAAAAAGGGTCTTTTCCTCTCAGGAAAAGGCCCACTTGTGAATTTTCACTCAGTTCCAGGGAAACAACCTTCATAGCTCCATATACAGGTAAGGGGCGGTTTTCCCCTTACATTGGTAGGAAGGAAGAGCTAGTCTAGTTCCCTAGGTTACAGAGGCAGTGACAGAACAAGAAACAGGCAGGATTACCTGGGTAAGGACCCTGTCGCAGCAAAAAGACTCTGGACCCAAACCGTAGGTATTGATAATTTAAGAGTAAGTTACAAATAATGAGGGACACAGACGTATTCCATTTTTGCTTTTAAAACTACATCTATAACTAATATCCCGTGGGTCAGAATTCTAGCTCTCTTCCTAGTCTCGTGAAAGTGTGCACCACGTTGCCAGCACACACCCCCTGCCTCCCTCCGGGCCGGTCACACCAGTCTCACCCCCCTCCTTCCAGAAAGTCTGTCCTATGTGCAGAAATTGTTCCTCCATCCTCTCAGCTTCTGTGGCTCTGGAGCCTATGGACTGAACGGACAAAAGAGAGATTAAGAACAAAAATTTCCACCAGGCCAACCTGATGACCCAATCTGCTTTCAGGGCATGGGGCATGCAGAGCTAAAAGTGCTTGTTTTAAAATCCCATGACTCCAATCAGATTGATAAAATTCCCAACTTCATGACTGTCTAAGCTTAATGGGAATTCCTAGAGGGGAAAAAAATATTATAAACTGAACACTGAAGGGAAAGCCTTTTCTCATACAAACCTGTTATCTAGAGGCATAGCTCCCAGACTGCCTCCTCCCCACTGTCTGCACGTCACCACAGTCACCACTGCTTGAAAAGAGACAGAATTTCCTTGTTCCTTTACGGTTAAGGTAAGTGAAACGCAGCTTAGACAACTAGGTGTATGTAGGAAAGAACTAGGTTAAAAGAGAAGGAAACATGTGATTGTCAAGAAGTTCTTACTCATATGAGCTAAATTAGACTAGGCAATAAAGAAATTAAAATCTTATAAAGGACACCAGTAAACAGAAATTGCTTCCAATGACATAAACATAATAGAGGAAAAAAATCTTAAAAAAAAACAAGCAAGTGATTGCTTGCACTCTCCTTATACTTAAGAGCAAAAAAATTCCAAGGTGCACATACCAGACTTTTTGCTTTGCTGCCAGTTGTAGGCATGTAGCTATTTTCAGCCTCATAGGACAAACCAATAGATCAATACTTAATGTACTGATTTGTTATTTACATTTCTAATCCAAAGGGTAAGAGGGGACATGCTCCATTTTGGTGAGCATATTTATGAAATAAATTACCAAAGAAAATAGGCTTCCCTCATAGTTCAGTCAGTAAAGAATCTGCCTGCAATGCAGGAGACCTGGGTTCGATTCCTGGGTTGGGAAGATCCCCCGGAGGAGAGCATGGCAACACACTCCAGTATTCTTGCCTGGAGAATCCCGTGGATAGAGGAGCCTGGCAGGCTACAGTCCAGAGAGTCTCAAGAGTCAGACACAACTTGCCGACTAAATTACCACCACCAAAGAAAATACCCTCAGCTGAAGCTGTCTTAAGATTCAGAGCATCTCTAACTGGCATGGTTTTCTATGATCATCCCAGCTAGATTCAGATTTCTAATCCAAATCGCTCCTCAGAAAAGCCAAGACACCTGTTTCAATTAGGTTTGGCTGCAAGTCGTAAACCAAACATGGTAACTCCGATAGCATAAACAAGGCAGATGGTCATCTCTCTGTCCCAAAAAAGCCTAGGAGTTGGCACTCCAGAGGTGATTCGTCTGCACCCAGAAGTTTTCAGGAACCCAGGCTATTTGAATACATGGCCACAGCCTGCTGTAAGAGACTAGTAGATACTATCTGTCTTTATCCAGGCACTCATGCACCCTCCACAAGAAGGAGAGGATGGATGCTGGAGTAGGAAATGAGCTGTCTCTACCAGATCCAAATTCTACCAAACACATAAAAGGGATCACAATATGCCGCCCCCAAATATGCCACTTTGGCATAAGAATTCTCCTTGAGCTGAAGGCAATTGAGAAAAAGCAGAAAAAGCTCTCTGCTCATCCCCCATCAGCCTAAAAGCTTAACTTGCCTTGTGAAGATGTCCTCCTCTCTCACACCCAGAAGGAAAGAACGTTTATCACCAGAGCTTAGGACAGCACCCAGACGAGTCTGCAGAAACTAAACCTTACTATTGACAGATAACTCTTTCTCTGTTTCCCCGTATACTCAACATCCCAAAACTTACTACCCCTAGAAACCCAAATCCCCTTAACTTCATCTTTTGAATCCTCCACCATTCATTGCCCTTTGTTAAAATGGAATGTAAGTCCTCAACAATAACTACTTCTTGGGTTTTCACTTCATTTGTAAGAAGGTCTCATGTCAGTTGCTCAGTCATGTCCAACTCTTTGGGACTCCATGGACTGTATGGACTATAGCCTGCCAGGCTCCTCTGTCCATGGCGATTTTCCAGGCAAGAATACTGGTGTGGGTTGCCATTTCCTTCTCCAAGGGATCTTTCCAACCCAGAGATTGAATCCAGGTCTCCTGCATTGTAGGCAGATCCTTCTGAGCCACCAGGAAAGTCCCCTCTGTGTACACAAAATACTATTAAAATTTGTATTTCTTTTCTTCTGCTAATCTTTTTCTCAGTTTAATTCACAGGTCTCAGTGAAAGAACATAAGAGTGAGGAAGAATTTTTTTTCCTTCCCCACACATACAAATCGAAGTCAAACCCTCCACAGAGCATCCAGTTATTTCTTTATTCAACAAACATTTACTGATTCCATACTATGTGGGAGGAGAGACAGAAAACTTAGTTCAGCTCGGCAAGGTCCTGCCCTAACAGAGCTTTCCTTTAGTAAGGGAAGCAGACATTAAAAAATGACTGGTGCAGGGCTTCCCTGGTGGCTCAGTGGTAAAGAATTCTGCTCATGCAGGAAACACAAATTCAGTTCCTGATCTGGGAAAATCCCACATGCCCCGGAGCAACTAAGCCTGCAAGCCTCCACTACTGAAGCCTATAAACCTAGAGCCACTGCTTCTTAACAGGAGAAGCCACTGCAGTGAGAAGCCCGTGCACTGCAACAAAAAAAGTAGCCCCTGCTCTCCACAACTAGAGAAGAGCCCTCAGAGCAGTGAAGACACAGCGCAGCCAAAACTAAATAATTTAAAAAATACATTACCGGTGCATCAGAACCGTGCGGATGCAACAAGAAGGAGATCTAACACCAGGGTGAGAATGATCATATGAAACTTTCTGTAACCTTCCTTATTGTTGTTAAGGAACAGACAAAAAAAAAAAGAAATAAATAATAAACCAGAAGTAGGCCTTGAAAGTTCAATAACAGCCCTAAAGCGAATTTCCTGTAGTGATTGACTTGGAGCCACAGAGCGGCCAGCACAATGCTGCTTAACCGTAAACAAAGGTCAGCCAGGGAGACTTTGCTGGAGGAAATCGGTCATCTAGTTAAAAAAAGCCTCTTTGTTTCTGGAAGCTATGAAAAATCCAAGCCTTTCAAGTCATTTGGGCAACACAGAGGGAACAATTGGGCTTTTCCCTTTTTCAGAGGATGCACTTTACGGAGATGAATCCTGCTGGGGGAGAACGAGGGCAGCACACCGACTAGGTTCTTCATAAAGATCGGAGACTGGGGGGATGTCGTGACTTCAGCCACTTAGCCAGAGCGGCAAGTAGACTGTGACATCTCGACCTGGGAGGGAGGGGGCCCTCGGTGGTGCGGAATCTCTGAGAGGGCTGGGAGGGAGGCGGGGGGATACCAGCAGCAGCTAGCTCTCTGCTTTCGTGAGCAAGAATAAAATGAAATCCCTCAAGGAACAAAGGAGGGAGTGTGGTCCTGAGAAAGTCCTTGTTATATGTGCAGAGGTCAAAAAATACAATGGGGAACGCAGACTCAGCTTACCTGTGTTCATAGGAGATGCTGGAATGATCTGCCACTTACTAGGCAGCTAAGGCAGACTGCAGACGTAGGCAGAGGTGAGAATTCATCTTCTCTTTTTCTGACTCCTTGTGCAGGGCAAACTACGAGAATAAAAAGTTCACTGAGTCATTCCTACAGAGTCTACAGCCCTAAGCTGTAGAAAGTTTCCTGGTACTTTTTCCTCAGAGGTTCTTTCAATTTCAAGAGGTTAAAATCATTTGATCACTCTGTTTTGGGTAGCTAGAGTCTGGATTTAAAACACCAGGAAACACTGCAATGATTATGCAGAATTCTTTTAAGTTAGGGCAGATCACTAAGTCAAGAAAAGAAAGAAAAACCTTCAATGAATCATCTTTGTTATTCTTACCACAGTTTGTTACATTTTTTAAAATGAATAACTGAGGGAAGTAATATAAAACTGACATTCCATTCTCCACGTTGCAATTCAAAATAAAACAAGATGCATCCCTGAGACACTGTCCCCTCTTGTTATCCCCAGAAAAGACAAGGCCACGTGTCATCTCGTCTCCTAAAAAGAACACAGGAAAAGACGCTCTCATAGTCTTCTCATGAGGACTCCTCTCACAGGCTGTTTGAGATTATGAGCAAAGAGCATTTCCTGGCTCACAGCTGAATGTCCTCATTTTAATTGCAAACTCAATCCCTAAACTGGAGAAAATGTCTCTTTTCACTCAGATTTTTTCACAGCTGAAAGCCAAACAATTTGAATATGAGTTCACCAGCTCAAAAGGAGAGATTCAGTGCTATGCCATGTGGCTCACTGCAATCCAAGATCAAACCAGTTCCAGTCATGGTTCTTGGGTTCCTCTCAAGAGTCTTATTTTAAGACTTCCTTAAAGGGACTCTGAGCTCATCAGAGAAAGCACTGGCAATCCCACCACAACAGGAGTAGCCCCGCCTAAGGAGCATCTTTCTGACCATACACGAGACCATGCCATCCTCCCCACTCCTTTCCAGATGTGTCTATGCGACAGCCTAGGTCTGGACCTGTCAAATAGGGGTTAACCTCCACATTGTGTGGTCTCTCCCAGACCATTTATCAAAGGAATGACCTTTGAATCAGAGGTGACCCCCATCAGTCCAGATCTCTGAGCTTCTCTTAACTAAATCACTGCCCCTGGGCTGGCCCAGACCAGCTCCACACAGAATACAGGGAGCTCAGCGCTTCTTCCAGCATCACCATGCATCTATTACACTTTATCCAAAAAGTTCTAACATCTGACATCACACTTGTATTTTACAATAGTGCTGGGAAAAGAAGTATTGGAGGAAGATTATGCCCATTTTACCGAGGACGACAGGGGCCTCAGAAGAGATGTGGTTTAAGTTGAGAATGGAATCCTGCCCTTCTGACAGCCCTGATACAAAAGATTAGAAATCCACTGAGCCACACCAGAAAATGCAGAGGAAGCTCGCATCTGGTTCTCAGCCTCTCTCTGTTTTCCCACTTCTCTTAAACCAGCACTGACTTCTCCAGGTACCCACTTTCCACTTGGCTATTGGCTCTCTACAGGATTTCCTGACTTTGTCAACTCTACCTCCAACTATCCCATTTGTCGAAACTTATCTCTTCCACCTCCCATTCTGTTCTAACCACCTCTAAAATTTCCCTGACTGGCTGCTTTTGGAAGCTGATGACTTCTATTTTTTATGAAGGGTCATGACGAATAGCCCTAAGTAATCATAGCAGAATCTAAATGAATTCTTAATTGGCTGATCATCAGAGCCCAAGGAAGTAAAATGACATGTGAGAAGACATTCCCCAAAGTGGGCAGAAGGGAGTATTTTTAACAAACACTCTGGTAGAAGTTGCTAATTTTCCCCCAATAATCATTTTGTCCTCTCTCAACAGAACACCCAAGTTGTGTCTGAGTACACAGCTGCCAAAAATTAAGGTTTGTTTCTCAACCTCCCATTCGGCTGTATATGCTATGTGACTAAGTTCTGCCACGTGATGTGACATGTTGCAACTGACATCTGCAACTTCCTGGTCACACCCTGAAGTGGAAGAGTGCCCTCCCCTACCCAAGTATGTGGTAGCGATGAGTCATCTTTCATCAGGCAGAACAATCAGAAGCTTCAGGCCCAGACACCAGGAGGTCACCAGTTCACCCTGGACTACCTACATCTGGACTGTTAAGTAGGAAAGAGATATTACCTTGTTGAGCTTTCATTCTTTGCAGTCTCTGAAAGAGAAGCTAAAATCATATCCTGAATATGGGCCTTGACTGAAAGTCTATAAGCTGTCTTCATTCTTCTTGGTATAAATACTGCCTTTAGCCGAGAAGGGTCAGACTGGGGTAGGCTTGATTCACCAGGGCCTAAACCTCAGAACCTTTCGGCTGGAAGGAAATGTGTGAAACTTGGAAAGATCATCTGAGCTGTGGCCCACCTGTGGCTAACTGGCATGCACAGCCTCCTTCCAAAGAAATTTAAATTTGAATTCTTTTCTGAAGGCTAACACCCAAATATAAATCAAGCACTTAGCCAATTTTGGCCCACGGTCTCCACATGGCCCAGCCTATTCATTTTATAGATGAGAGAGCTAGGGCACAGATAGGTCAAATTACTCCTCTAAGAACATTCAGGTTCTTAGAAGCAGAACTGAGCTGAAGACACAGATGCTCCACCTCCCAGACCTGTGCCACCTATACATCTAGCTGAAGCCCCAGGCATCTCAGCTCCCAGAAGAGCAGGCAGGGTGAGGGACAGCATCATTTTAACTGACTCAGGACTCAACATTTCAGGAAAGGTCACAGAAACTACCTTGTTGAGCCTTCATTCTTTGTAGTATGTTACAGGAGCTAAAATCTATTCTTTGTCTACTTTATTTCTTCCAGAGCAGTTCAGTCCTAACACCACTAGGCAGGTGGAAGACTGTCCCCATTTGGGGACAGCTATGTATAGGATGCCTGAGTGGGCTGAGAAAGAAATCCACGCAGGAGATGAGACCAGCACCCTCAAAACCACAAGTAGGTGAGGGAAGTGTCCTCAGAAAGATGGGAGATTGGCTATTCCAGTGAAAAATACATCAGGGGTAATGAGAGGCAGTTTCTTACTATCAGAGTTGCAAATACCAAAAGATAAAGAACTAAAATGAACTGTGATGTTGGGTTGGATATGGAAGTTTTGATGTGAACTCCTAGCTCTCAGTGTAAGCAGATAGATTCAGAAGACAGAGGTACTTGTGTATACAGTTGACCCTTGAACAACGCATTAGAGCACTAACCCTCTGCAGTCAAAAATATACATATAACTTAAAGTTGGCCTGCTGTATATGAGGTCCTGATCCTGCAGATTCAACCAACATACAACTGTGTAATACTGTAATTCTGTTGAAAAACATCTGAGCGTAAGTGGACCAGTTCAATTACTCAATTGTGTCCAACTCTTTTGCGACTGTATGGACTGCAGCACACAAGGCTTCCCTGTCCATCACCAACTCCTGGAGCTTGCCCAAACTCATGTCCACTGAGTCAGTGATGCCATCCAACCATTTCATCCTGTTATCCCCTTCTCCCCCTGCCTTCAGGCTTTCCTAGCATCAGGGTCTTTTCTAATGAGTCAGTTTTTCGCAACAGGTAGCCAAAGCATTGGAGTTTCAGCTTCAGCCTCAGCACTTTCAATAAATATCCAGGGTTGATTTCCCTTAGGATTGACTGGTTTGATCTCCTTGCAGTCCAAGGGACTCTCAAGTCTTCAATACCACAGTTCAAAAGCATCATTTCTTCGGCATTCAGCTTTATGGTCCAAATCTCACATCCATACATGACTACTGAAAAAACCATAGCTTATGTCGACTAGACAGACCTTTGTCTGCAAAGTAATGTCTCCGTGGACCAGTGCAGTTCAAACTCATTCAACAGTCGGTTGTACGTGTATTTCCCAGCTCTATCCTCTGTAAGGATCTAGCAGCAGTGATATCTTCATGTCACTAGTCATACCTACACCAGATTTTGGCTTCCAAATGACTCTCTTTTTTTGGCTGTGCTTCATGGCATATAAAATTCTAGTTCCTTAACCAGGGTTCAAACCTATGCCTGCTGCAGTAGAAACACAGAGTCCTAACCACTGGACCACCAAGGGAATTGCCCTAAATATGGTTCTTGACTAAAAGGAATCAGAGCTCCTGGGAGAAATGGCTGGTACCAGAACTGGAGTAAGTTAATTACAAGAACAACCTGGGACATCTTGTTTCAAAAAGCTAGCAAGTGCCCAAAGAACAAGGACACACTCAAAAACCACAAACGTCAGCTCGACGGGAACTCTGCTGGCCAAATCAGGAACATCAAGGTACACTGTGAGCATCCAAAGAGGTAATAAAACAAATGGATTATAACTCACTGTATAAAATAGGAAAATAGATGCGACAACTAAGTGGATAAAAGAAAGTTTGAGGGCGAACTGAACACACAGGTAGTTTCAAAGTACCTCCCCACGGAGGACATTAATTTACAAAGGAGAAATAGTTCACAATGAAAAAAGCTAGTAGACACCACTCTGGTCAAGGTATCAATGGTCATATGAGTAATAAGACAAAACGCAATCATGCACCATCTCATGGGACGCAGTTAGGGGAACATGGCATCATTTCTGCAATTGGAACTGCTAAAGTGCACAACCTGAAGTTGAAGGTCACCCTACAAAGGAAGTGGTCTGCAGTTTCCAAAGTATCCAGGCCGTAAAAGTCAAGAAGAGACTAAAGGAAACTAAGTATGTATGACATGACTCCCTTTGCTATAAAAGACTCAACTGGCTCAAAGGAAAGGATGAGTGGAATCAGAGTATTAGTAACGTATCAATTGTATATGGTTACATAGTAAAATGTAGTTTGTGGGAAATAAATGCTGAAGTACTTGGAGCTGATGTGGAATCAGGTCAACAACACACTCTCACGGTTTACAGGGGGAAAAGTTACTTCTATTTTTAAGTTCATGATTATATAAAAAATAAGAACATTACAAAAGAAAAAAGATTAGCGATTGAGAAACAGGCAGGGAAGGAGGCATTACTAGAGCTCCAGTTTCAGGGGCTGCAACTCCTGTCACCAGACACTAACTCTGGGGCCAAAATGCTTGGGTGGAAATTTTAGTCCCATCATTTATCAGCAGTGAGACCTGGGGAATGTTGCTTACCCCCTCTCTGTACCTCATCAGTAAAATGAGGATCATAATACCTAATTTGTGGAACTGTTGAGAATTAAATGGGTTTATATTTAAGTGCTTTGAAAAGTGCCTGGATCACAGTTTAAGTAAAACACAGTGTCCCCTGGAGTTGTTAAAAATGGAGTAAACTCACATATATGCTCACTACGGGGAGCAGGGGAAGGAAGAAAAGTAATATTTTTTTTTAATGTAAAAGACACTATTCTGTGATTATAGCCATTGTTTTTCCTCTGACACTTCGGGCCTTATGTTTTACCTAAGCACAATACTCAACTGCAGCAAAGATGATCTGTGTAGTTATCAGATGGAGGTAGGGAAGTAACCAACGGTGCTGGAATGAAAAGCAGCTCAGAAAAGCCCAACCTTAAGTTTAGCACATTGAGTTTAACGAAAAACCTTTTCCATGGCGACTTCCTGGATACCTAAAAGTCGGAACGAATCACTCCCCTGCCACACTGAGGCGCTTGCTCTGATCAACAGCGCCACCTGCAGGGCAACACCGTGAAGGCTATTTGATAGTACTTGATCCTTGGCCAGAATTCTCTAATAGAAAACCCTAGAATTGCCAGTGAAAAGACCAACAAATTGCAAACGCTGAGGAGTTACTGAATCTGTCCTCCTATTTTCACACCTAATCTACCCAGGGAAGAAAACTGCCTCTGCAAAAATTTACACATAAGGAAAGAGGAAAAATCCAACTGACAACTAAAATCGTAAATTATATAGGAATAAATTTTGCTATGAATGATAAATATTTGAATTCAACAGATACCGTATACCTAGGTTTTTAAAATGAGTATTATAAATGGTTCTTTCCTACTTATAAATTTGTGATTCCAGTAAACATTTCAAAGAATTTCACTTTTCAAAACCCAATGCTTCTAAATTTCTTTCAGGAAAACACATTAAAAAAATTTTTTTTCAAGTGCAAAATACAGAACACACCCTAATAAACATTTACTGAGCTCTTACCATTGACAGGCACTATGTTACTTTGTGGGAGAAGCCAATGGCAACCCACTCCAGTACTCTTGCCTGGAAAATCCCATGGACGGAGGAGGGGCCTCGTGGGCTGCAGTCCATGGGGTCACTAGGAGTCAGACACGACTGAGCAACTTCACTTTCACTTTTCACTTTCATGCATTGGAGAAGGAAACAGCAACCCACTCCAGTGTTCTTGCCTGGAGAATCCCAGGGACGGGGGAGCCTGGTGGGCTGCTGTCTATGGGGTCGCACAGAGTCGGACATGACTGAAGTGACTTAGCAGCAGCAGCAGCAGCAGCATGTTACTTTGTAATATTTTTTAAAAATCTTTATAATTGTTACTGTCCTGTAGAGTAGAAATGCTAACCACAGCTGCTCAGGTCCACTGTGGAGGTGGAACTCTCACAGTATGGTTACAACACTCAGGGAGGGTCAGTCACAAGGGGATTCAGTGTAACCAGCATCCAGCAGCACAGGACTAGGACCTGGACTCCCAGCACCTTAAATCACATGGCCAGAAATAATGCATACAGATGTACATTTTAACTTCTATGGCTATTATAAGTAACTTTTATTAAACCAGTAATAAAACAAAGAGGGCCATTTAAAGGCAAAAATTTTTAATAAATGTCACAGCAAAAAATGTCCTTGTTGCTAGAAAGATGTAGAAAACTGAATTAGTTTCAGAGAAAACTTCTGGAGTCAGTTTAATTTGACTTTTATAACCTAAGATTAGAGCTGTTGGTACCCCTCTCACCAGTGTATTGCAGATTATTATTTCAAATTGGCTATAGCATGGCATGGCTTCAGGAGATACACAGGAAGATGGAGAACCTCCTTAAATACCTGATTAGAGAGAAATTATAAATGTAAAAATTTTTTAATTAAAACACTAACACAGCTTGTGTTTCAGAATACTCATTAAAAAATAAAATGCTTGGAAAAAAACTGGGTATAAAAAATACTTCAATTACTATTAATCTCATATAATTTCACAAAATGAAAACAACCAGTTACTACATGGTTCCTAAAAATGTTTTAAAATAGTGTTTTATTTTCTTTGGATTATATTCTATAGACAGGGCTACAAGACCTAGCACTGTAACTTACAAAGAAAAACCATGGTGAGGTTTTTTTTAAAAAAAAAAAAAAAAAACAAATGCTCAAAGAGAGTAATTTTCTCAAGCATCAGCTTGTATTAAAAAGTATGTATATATCAATACAAGGTGATTTAGTCTATTCTGAACTTCAAAACATGGAAGAAAACTTGGCTTTCGGCACAATCATTTCATGAGATGTTTAAAAGGAATCCCTGGTTCAGGAAAAAAATGGGAAACAGTGTGCGGGTATGTGTGCTAGGGAGTGGGGGTGGTGGAAACGGGATCAAGAAGTGGAGGATTTCAAGCACCTGATTCTCCAAGATCATTTTCTTTTTCATTGGCTTTAATTTTTAATCAAAGTTATACATCCTCTTGATTTAAAGACACAAACAGCTCTGTAAGACCTGTTATGGAAAACAGTAACGTCTCCTTCTTCGTGTCCCTCCCCCTCAACCAATTTACCTTCTCCTGAAGCAAAGATTTTTTCAGAATTTCCTATCTTTATAAGCCTATGTTGGTATTTCCTGTTTTGTAATTTTAGACATTATTGATTCTCCACCACAGAACATAACTGCCTGCCTTTCTAACCTACTCTCATACCCTGAACTCCTGCCAACATGCTCTAAAAAGGTTTATCACCATGTTTGGCTTAATATTCAAGGTTGACCACAGCTTTACTTAGGTGAACACTAGTCACAGCTGGGCCATAGAACATGCTATGAATACCATTCCTTCCCTGACAAATTTTAAATTGGTTGGTCTTTTCATTTGCTTGCTTCTCTGTCATAACTCAGCCCCAAACTCTTTGCCCATTGTCTAAATCTCTCCAATACATCCTGACACATCAGGTCCTGTACAAACGTCATCTTCTTCCAAGGCTTCTGCCCAGTCCAGTCTGGCAGGAGTCAAGGTGCTGGGTAGCTGCTACCCATTAGGGGAGCGAAGGCTGCCAGGAAGATGGAACTGCAGGAGCCAGTGTGCGCTTGGCAGGGCCCTTGGCTGAACCACTCCAGGGGCTCCTGGGCAGATTCTCAAGAGAAGGAGGCAGATGCTCAGCAAAGAGAAGGTGAACTACGCCGAGGTCACTGCAAACATACGCTGCTACACACTCGGTATTCTCTAAGAACAAACCTAAAGGCAATCACAGAAGCCTAATGGCTAAAAAGGAGGGTCTGAGGTTGCCTAAGAAATCCAGAGGTGTTTTGCATAGAAGCCCAGTCATCCAGAGGTGCAGGTTCTAGGTGGGGCAGGGGCAAGTCTCCGTCTGTCTCACAAATTTCTTCTGTGATGACACAGGTGATCCTGAGCGAGAGAAGCTGTGATGGTGATGAACGCCCTCAGTCATCTTAAACGCCAAGTCGATCCACAAGTAACTGTGCTCTGGTCCTCCATAAACAACGGACACTCTCTTCAATCACACCCTTTCCAGGCTGTGAGGGTGACCTGAATCAAGCTCGCCTCTGATTTCTTTATTTGCTTAGGAGATGTTCCTGCATCTACTGACAAGACTTCTATTTTCTTCTCTATTATGTTCTGATTTTTTCCAAATTCCCACCATGACATGTACTATTATTTTTTCTAAATTATAAAAATAATCCTAAATTTAAAAAATCAGTAACTCCTAGTAACATAAAAATTCACCTACTCTACTTTTTATTACTTGAGATGACGTCATGAAAACTTTTATTTTTTAAAGAGAGTCTCCTGATTTAGGCCTCAGACGCATAAGGGATTAGCCACCGTCATATTCAAAATGATACATTTATTCAAGGCAAATACTCATTTTCTTTGTCTTCCTCAGAAGAAAGAGTTGTAACAATGTGTGAAAGACTTGAAATGTCAATTTAAAGCACTTTTTACTGAAACTTGATTCCTTGGGCCAGAGGAAGGTCCTTACTGTAGTTGATGGTACTACGGGGGGTAAAAAATGAACAAAATTAAATGAAGAATAGTACACACGTAATAGAGGAAATTTTATGTCACGAAAAAAATGTAGCCGATCTGCAATATGTCAACAAGGCCAAATGTTCAAGTTATAAGATGGTGAAAAAAATTAGTATACAAAAAAGTTAGTATAGATCCAGTTTTATAAAAGAAAAAAAAAAGGAGAAACACAAAAGTCTGAAAAGACACAGCATTATCTGTTAGTCGTGGTTTTCAGGGTGTAAAGAATATGGAGACTATAACTTCATCTTCTTTATGTCTCTCAATAACGTGCAGTGAATTAGCAGGAAAAACACAGGGATTCACATTTGATAGAGATAAGAACTATACTAATTTGGAAAATAAAAGGTTCCCTTTTAGCCATCTGGCTTTACTCCTGACACAGAGCGTCCCCATTAAATGGGTTCCAAAAAGGCCGCAGCTATTAATACATGCTTGGTCCCCTAGATCCCAAGTACACAAGACAAATAAAGGGAACAAGACTGTCTTCAACAAAAGGGAATCAGACAAAGAGCATGCGTATGTCTGAGACTAAACAAGCCATAGCCAAAGCACCTCAGAAACTCCTGACATACATTCAAAAATTTGCTAAGAGTAGATCTTAAGCATGCATGCATGTGTGTGCACACACACACAATGATGTGAGGCTAAGAATGCGCTAACCTGACTGTGGTACTCTTTTCACAATGTATGCATACGTAAATCATCATGTTATACATTTTAAATATATTGCGATTTTCTCAATTATATACCTCAGTAAAGCTGGAGGGGGAAAAAAAATTCCTGACCTACATGAAGTTGCTGGAGAACCCCCCACCACCTCCTTCTGAAGTTCTAGAGCCAGTGAGAAACAGTAAATGAGACCAACAGTGTCCCGGTTCCCCACCTGTGCTCCTTTAACACCTAACACCACACGGGCCTCACCTCACATACCACCTTATTGCACTTGGATGGAGCGATTTCTAGTTAAAGGGGAGGGAAAATAGAAAACAAGTAAAAACTCCTAATCAAAATCTCCCAGCAACAGGTTCCCTCACCGGCTACCCTTGTGCTGTTCTACTTTCAAGGTTCATGCTCGCTATTCCCAGAGAGCAGGATATCCCCCACTCACTAGCCAGGCCTGCAGGCAGCCCGCCCACCTCCATGTCCTTCTACCCTGGTAGATTGCGGGGGTAGGTTAACCACACCCAGGGAAAAAACTCAAAAGGACAGCCTCTTCCGCTTTATCCTGCGGGATGACCTCAAGTGTCTTGCTATGGTCCTGTCCCTAGACAGAAACCACTGGTTTCACAGTCAGGCGCTGGGCACTAGCTGAGGACAGTTAGGAAAATAACAGTACCAAGTGGATGATCTGGGAGGGGAGAGCTGTGGAATGTTAGAAACACAAAATCAAGAGAAATTACACGAACACAGAGCAGGAAGCAGAAATGTGTAAAGCATGTTCCAGAGGCTGTAAGGCCAAACCGCTTCCCCAAAGCCTTCTCTTACCAAGTAGATCTTCTCATGTACTGCTTCCAGGCATCACTGCCTGACTCCCTGCCACCGCCAGTGTGCTTCTCTCCTCCTAGAGAAGTACACAAACAGCTCATGAGCAGCGCCTGTGTGGGCTCCTACTCAGCATCATGGAAATGAAGACACCAGGGGACCAGAGCTACCTGACCAGTTACCTTACCTTTGGCCACAGTAGCTCCTCTGCAAACAAATAAATAAAAGAGACCAAAACAAACACAAAAAAGGGAACTACTATGAAAAATAAAGTTAAAGGAATTAACAAAAAATAGAAATATCAAGCAGCAGAAGGAACCTTAAAAAATACCTTACCATTAGACCAAGGTGTTAAGAGTAGAAACCTCTCGACAAGGGAAATATAATTTATTTTCCCATTTATGCTTATCTCTATATAATTTTCTAAAATATACATAAACTAATCTTATAATAATAAAATGCTTAAATGTTATATTAATATTTTTAAAGATATTATAAAAAGATAATGATTCCACAAAACAAGAAAAGGCTACATTTAAAAGTATGCTATCAAAGTACACTTAATATTGTTTTTTGGTAAGAGCAGAGGAGAAAAAACTTGAGAGAAGGATTAGAAGAAAAGTTTGAAGAAATCTCTCAAAAAGACTTATGATATAGATAAAGGGAAAAAAAATTAGATAATTCTTCAAGAGATAACATTCAAATAATAGGAGTTCTAGAAATTAAAACAGAAAAAAAAAAAATCAAAGGGAAAAAAACACCACCAAAACAAAATAAAACTATCAAAAGCTTTCCACAACTGAAACTTGTGAGTTCCAATACTAAGGCCAATTACTAGCCCACTGACTGTGCAACAAGAATCTTACCAAGATCTCCACTGAGGCATATTACTGAAGAATTTCAGAACATCAGACGTAAGTAATAGACCCCAAACTTTTGAAATGAGGGGAAAGATCAGAAATCAAAGTGGATTGGGCTTTTCAGCTACAGTAATGGAAACCAGAAGACAAGTAAGATATAACTTCAAAGTCTGAGAAAAGTTACAATCTGTGCAGAAAATACACAGCAGATCTGTTTACAATGCCGCTAGCATCTGGAAATTTACAGGCTAACCAGCTCCCCATATGGTCTCACTGGGCAAACAATGTAGTTTTATGTTTAATACCGGTTTTCCTTCTCAAGAGTCTGAAATCTGGGGGCATGTTAGGCCTTGCATGCCTGGGCGACCAACTCCCAATAAAAGCTTTGGGTACCAAGTCTCTATGCTTTCCTGGCAGACAATGTTTCACACATGTTGTCCAACACGGTAAAAGAAAAAGGATTCTCCACATACCAAATGCACCTCCAATCTCAGCCCCACTCGTCGGAATGTTGACGTTTACAATGCCACAGTCTGATCCTTTTGGTCTGCATATATAAAAAGGGAGGCACAGCGAAAGCAAAATATAGGGAAGTTAAAAAAATACACACACACACACACAAATGAATAAATAAATAAGCCAAACAAAACTTCTAAGATTCTCAGTGCTGAAAAACAGATTTTCACCTATGATGGTGTCATTTTCTTTTTTGTAAAGTCCATTCACCACACAAATCAGACTTATATACATTTTCAAAATAGATAAAGTTATACCCAAGCCAGCGAAAGATTCTGCCCATATCCTTGGTAAAGATGCTACTTGAAAGTCCCTGTTTGACTTCATTGTTCCATGCAAAGACCTCATCTTCATTCTAAAAGGACAGACATTGGAAGCTGTTAGATGATACAGTGTCAGGTCCAACCGCTAATGGTAAACTCATTCCATAAAATTTACCAGTGTAATCGTAGGGGAACTAAGGAGTCAACATCTTCCTAATACAGTGCTTTGTGGGATCTTCCCCTCAAATGAACTTTGAGAAAAACATAGGGGGACTTGCTTGGCTGTCCAGTGGCTAAGATTCAGTGTTCCCAGTACTGGGAATCTGGGTTCCATCCCTCATCAGGGAACTAGATCCCATATGCTGCAACTAAGAGTTTCCATATGAAGACCCAGCACAGCCAAATAAACATAAAACACACATACACACACACAAGTACATTCTTCCGTTCATGCCAGGACATATAAGATCTATGATTTACTAAGCTCTTACTACATGCAGCATAAACACACTGACCTGGGCATTGAACATGCATTTATATATTTAATTCTCAGCCAATGACATAGGATCAATGTTATCCAAAATTTACAGATTAGGCAAGAGGGGCTAAATGATATGCTCAGAAACTCAAACATGTAGACACACGACAAAACATGAAACTACAATTTATAGTCACATTATGTGGAACAACAGTAGACAATTTAAAGCAAGATTTTAATTCATGCAATCACATAATTGCAACAAGGCATGTCTCGTTACCCTTTAAGTGTTAATCATAGTAGCCAAGCCTCAATTCAATCTCTAAGCTTCTGCTGGCAGAGTAGGACCTGCTGCATGTGAGGAAGGAGACCCTCTAGATACCTATGTCTGCTGAAACCTCTGGCAGCCTGTCCTCTGATACAGGTTGTAACTGTATGTTTATATCTTCTCATTTTGTCTATTGATATTGAACACTCAGACTATCAAACTACCTGATCCCTTTTGTGCACAAGATGATTGCACAGCATACACAGCTCAGAATCAGGTGATACAGACAATCTGGGCCACATTCTCCATTAATTTCAACATTGGCCCTTGGCTTGTCTCAATTCCCCTGGAATCTAGCTTAACATGCTTTATTGTCTGAAGTGTTCGGATCATCATTTTTTGTCCTTAACTTTCAAATCTCTACTAATCAGAGTCATTTTATAAAACCTCCCCAAAAGCCTAACTGAGTGAAATTGAATATGCCTTTATTTTCTCCTGGTCTTCTCATTTGTTTCAACATTAAACTAGAGAAAAGCGAGAAGGAATCCACATTTTACCTTGAATTTAAAGACATAAAGAATCGGGGCAAAAGTCTCTGTGTGTACAATGGATGCATCATGGTCAAGACCTGTCACGATTGTCGGCTCTACGTAATTTCCAGGGCGATCCATAACCTGCAGCAGAGAACGGAAATAAAACCAAGAACGTTTGTTTTTGGTTCTTCGGTTCAGCAGATACCATCTTTGCCTATACTTTAAGGTCTTTTTTTTTTCATATGGACCATTTTTAAAGTCTTTATTGAATCTGTCACATTATTGCTTCTGTTCTATGTTTTGGTTTTTTGGCGGGGCATGTGGGATATCAGCTCCTCAACCAGGGATCAAACCCACACTCCCTGCATCGGAATGCGAAGTCTTTGCCAGGGAAGTTCCATGCCTATACTTTTGGGGAAAAAAATAAATATAATTTATAAGTGAATTATTTCTCCAAAATAACTTCCCATCATGAATGACAATTTCTCTGCCACCTATTGGTTCTAACTTAGTTGGTCAGAAAAAGAAAAGAAAAAAGGGTCCAGGACAGAGAGCCAGGCTATGCATCATGACCAAGTTACAGTGAAAAAACGCAGCTATAGGTGGCTATTTTTAACTCCACGTAATTTTTAAAGAGGTAATCTATATCCATCCTGTTAACAACATACCCCCCCTCCACCTCCTCCCTAATTCTTACGTTGAAGCCTTAAACCTCACCTTCTCCACTGTGACTAAATTTGAAGACAGGACCTTCAAGGAGGCAAAGTTAAATGAGGTCATGTGGGTGAGGCCCTTAGATAGAACTAATTGCTCATAAGAAGAGACACCAAGGACCTCCTCTCTCCAGCAGACCATGTGAAGACACTGAGAGAAGGTGGCCACCTGCAATCCAGAGGCCTCATCAGGAAGAACCAAACTTGCCAGCACCTTGATTTTGGACTCAGCCTCCAGAACTGTGAGACAATAAACGTGTTGCTTAAGCCACCCACTCTGTGATGCTTTGTTATGGCAGCCCTAGCAAACTAACACACAGGAACACAGAAACCTGAAGCTCCAAAAGGGCATACTGTAGACACGCTCCTAACTAAGCTCCACATAACCAAATCGCTAGTTCATCTCCACGTTAACGTCTATAAAATACTCTGATGCCAGCAGCAAGCTGCTTGGCCAGTGGTCAGTTCTCCGGTGTGCCTGTAGAATTCTGTTCTCACCGTTCTGAGCTGTATGTTTACCAACAGTCATCTGTATTTACCCCCAGTTCTGTATGCAGCAGCTGTATTTGTTACTGTAATCCTATACTGCATTATGTAACTTAAGCAAATATTACCCAAGGGGGGGGGGAAGTTACTTCTAAAAAGATTAAGTTATATGCTTAAAAAAAAAAACTCAAGGTAAATAAGTAACAAAAATACAAATATGTATACACATGTCTATCAGGTGAAATGTAGGTGTGTCAATGTTAAGAGAAGGATTCTGCTCTCAGAGAGCTTTGCAAGAGACTCAGTTCACTGTGATTTTTAAAGAACTGAAAATACATTGTAGATAATAAATGATATTTATAGCTTATTCAAGGATGAAGACAAACTTCTATCGTACATGAAGAAACTGCCTTGGATCTGCATCTCAAGAATCAAACAAATAGAGTGTGAAATGAAATTCATATTTTACAGCAAGACAAGAAAAATTTAACCATCAAAAGCTTTCTTTGCCCTATGGCCTCCTCTCTCCCCTCTACTGTGCATTGTGTATCTGTATTATGCGTCAACCAAACCTCCCCATAAGCAGAAACACCTGCTCAACCATAAAGAGCAAACATTCTCCAAGCACCAATAATACAGTTCCTAAAATGTAACACTCCTTCATTATCTTGTAAGGAGCCACGATGACATTTCTCTAGACTGTGTAAACTCTCATTTAATATACAGCCCTCTGTCTAAAATACTTTTCTAACTGCCTTGACTTCTAACAGGCAGAATGGTTCTTGAAACGTTCCAAGATGCTGTTCCTGGGTTATAATCCTCAACTTGGCTCAAATAAAATTTTCCATTTCTTTCTTAAACCAACTAATTAATTTTCCACTGATAACAGTAATATGTGTCAAATTAAAATGCTTGTAGTGTGTATTTTTTTGACTCTCTGCCTTAAATGACTTAAAAATCACGATTAAATGCAGATTTAAACTGTACTGAATACAGTCTTCCCCTGTACCATGAGAAAGAGGTCTTCATCTTCCTTCCATACAAATTGCCAGGCACACAATTCAAAGATAACCTTGGCTCTGAGTTGTGTCTTTTCAGAAATGTTCCATGCGTGTTACACTGTCATTCTTTCAAATATGTACTTACTCCCCTATTACAAAAGGAATGCAGAAAAGAAAGCCGGCAGTCAGGGACACTTCATCAATTTACCCAGAGCCTACTTGTGCGCAAAAGGAAAAGAAAGTCCTGATCTCAAGTGGTCCTTACCTTGCCACCATAGACAACGGTGCCACCTTCTTTCTTTGCTTCTTCCACTGCTCCAAGAAACATGCTCACTGCCTGTTTGGTGTGGAGTGGCCCATACAGAACGTTAGCTGGAGAGAAAAAAAGAATGCTCTTCATTTCACCCTAAAAGGCATCATTTTATTATTCTAACAGCTATTCCAATGAGCACACCAATCCCTTCATGTATCACTTCGGTTTAGAGCAGGAGGTTTCAGCAATCTTTCTCTGCAAAGAGCCAGAGAGTAACTATTTAATGCTTGGTGTGACACGTGGTCTCTGCCATGACTACTCAACTCCACCAATGCAGTGCAAAAGCAGCCACAGAAGACTTGCAAAAAAGCAGGTGTGACTGAGTCCTCATAAGCTTTCTATAAAGAAACATGGAGGGTCAAATCTAGGCAAAGAGCTATCAATTCATCAGAGAGCTGCAGTCAAAATATAGGCTCTGCTTCTTCATTACAGGGTGACTATTCTCTAAGAACCTCATAGGCCCAGCAGTCGTGAACAAGTTAAGGGTGCACAGGGGGTCAGGGAGGCGATGAGGTCAGACCACGCAAGACTATAAACTTGCTAAAATGGGGCTCCAAAGGCATCGAAGTTTTAGTCCAAAAGCAATGAATGTGTTAAGCAAGAGAGTGAATTATCTGATTACATTTTTTAAACTACTTTGGTTATGCTGGAAGGCAGAAATGGAAGCAGAGAAGTCAGGTAGGTGCCTCTCACCACCTTGCCTAAGGGAATATGGTGGTAACTCCAAAGAGGGAAACAGAGAAGGAGCAGCTCCTCAAACTCTCCCCACCTCAAGATCATTTCCCAAGCTCACGCACCAGCTCACATGAAACACTCAGATCCTAACTCGGAGCAGACTTGTCACTCCAACTGCCCAATAATAACCTGCTTCAGAGTCCCTTGGGCCTCTCGGAAAGGGAAAATATATATGTAGAAAATCAGAAACTCTTATACCATCAGCAGTTAAAAAGAAAATCTCTGAACTCAACCGGATACTCACAGTCCCAAGGGTTCCCAACACGGATCTGTGCGTAGGCCTTTTTAAGTCTATTGACAACTTCATCATGGATGCTTTCATGTAAGAACTAAATGAAGAAACATTCAAGGGATTAGGAAATATAAATGCACTATTAATAGTACATATAAATGCACAAAATTGCTAACAATGTACAATTTTATTTTTTTCCTGCAGCATTTTTTTTTTTTTTTGGCCACATTGTGAAGCTGTGGGATCTTAGTTCCCTGGCCAGGGATTGAACCCATGCCCTCAGCAGTGAAATCTCAGAGCCCTAACCACTAGACTGCCAAGGAATTCTTCCAATTTTTCTTTTTCTTTCTTTCTTTTTTTTTTTTTAAAGGTTTACCTATTTATTTGGCTGGGCTAGGTCTTAGTTGCAGCATGTGGGATCTAGTTCCCCAACCAGGGATCGAACCTGGGCCCCCTGCCTTGGAAGCTCATAGTCTTAACCACTGGACCACCAGGGAAGTTCTCCCAACTTTTCTTTATAGTACTGATTTATACAGGTGACCCTGGAACAACATGGGTTTGAACTGCTCAAGTTCCCCTGTATAAAAATATTTTTCGAGAATAAATGCTTCAGGACTACATGGTTCACAGTTGGTTGAAACAGAAGATTTTGAATACAGAGGGCCAACGATAAATCATAGAGAGGTATGTAGTACTGGAGTGGATTTTTCTAAGGACTACTACTGTCCCTATAGAAATTGATTTGGGTTATGACCCAAATAGTATCCTTTAATATTTGACACTTAATAGAAAGGATACAATAGTATCCTTTGATATTTGACCCAAATAGTATCCTTTAATATTTGACACTTAATAGAAAGGATACAATAGTATCCTTTAATATTTGACACTTAATAGAAAGCATAGCTATGCATATTTGCTCCAGGACACAAAAGAAAAACAAAAGTTGACCAAATAAAAAAATACTTGACATTTACATCATTTCATAGTTTGCCATGTAATTAAGACTACAATATTTTGGAGTATGACTGCTTCCTTCTAAGCTTTAATGTAATAAATGCTTAAGGTGAACAAATTTAATAAATTATAAATACTTAATGAAAATTGTAGCTTATTAAATGTTTTTGAGAACTTCAACTGAATAATGCAAAAACAAAGAAAAGATTGATATTCATTTACTATAAAATATAGGAAAAGTGAAAATGAGAGGTCATGGCAAAAGTAAAGACTTAATTTCCCTATTATCTTCTTCTAAAACTAATTTAGATTATGCTAATCTTATAAAGAATTTGTTCACATTCATTGTGGCTGGGAGGAAAAACTCAAAGCTATGGCCACCTCAGAAGAGCTGACTCATTGGAAAAGACCTTGATGCTGGGAAGGATTGGGGGCAGGAGGAGAAGGGGACAACAGAGGATGACACGGCTGGATGGCATCACTGACTCGATGCACATGAGTTTGGGTGAACTCCGGGAGTTGGTGATGGACAGGGAGGCCTGGCGTGCTGCGATTCATGGAGTGGCAAAGAGCTGGACACGACTGAGCGACTGAACTGAACTGAACTGAATTCCTCCATAATTCGATTTTTTTTTTTTAATGACAGGAGGAAAACTCAACAACAATTATTTTTAAAAAGGAAAATGTAGCCAAATTTTCTGCCTAATCAAAACTTGTTTGGCACAAATTTTCAGTAGCATGAGTCATGAAAATCAAGGCTGTATCCCATAAAAAAACATTTTAAAATCCAGCCCAAAACTAAGGGTGGATATTAAACTTCCCAAGCCCCAAACACTGAAGGGAAACCACTCTCATCATATTCACTTAATATTTATGTGCTCTATACACTATGTGAACAGACTTAGACATTTCTAAAGACAGAATACACATACATTTACTTTCCAGAAAATTATGTAACATCAAGTCAAATCCAAGACTTGACTTACAGGCCAAAATTTTTTTAATTTTTAAAATATTTTACTACTTAAAATGTCTATAAAAAAGCCAAAATTGTCTGTCTTTTAGCAAACAGTTTCTAATTTTTCAAATGTTTTGTTGTTGTTCAGGCTCTAAGTCATGTCCGACTCTTTGCAACCCCCTAGGGTGTTCAGGTTGTTTTATTCTCCAAGTGACATGGGACTCGGTCCACATTGTTAGGTGCAGGATTGAAAGCAGGTCTAATCTCCCAAGTCCAACTCCAGGGAGGGCTGGGCCACGTCTAGCTTGGGGCAGAGCTGAGGCAGGGACCCCCGCTGACCAGCACAATGTGCCACGAGCACAGAACAGAGCAGGAGCGTCAACCACGTTCAGAAACCGCAGGTTTCTAGCGGTGCTTCTATCACACTTCCTGAATGGTACAGTGTGTTTAAAAATGGCAATGGAAAAGCGGGACACCCTCACATGCCCACGCAGACACTCACCAGGCGCCTCGCGGTGGTGCACCTCTGGCCGGCTGTCCCCACGGCTGCAAAGAGAGCTGAGGGGACGACTAAGCTGAGGTCCGCGTCCTCAAAAGCTTAGGGAAACAAAACACACCCATTAGTGTCATGAAGTAGGCAGACAAGGTCCTTGACACTAAGTGGTGCAAGATGATGCCTTTAGAAAGCACTGGAAGAGAACAGCAGAACTACTCCTCTAAGATGAGCAGGTTCACACAGCAGAGGCAACTTCTCTCCCAGGGAAAATGATATGAGAATAGAGCGATGAGTTCATCCTCTTTGACCTGTTTTATCTTTCACCTCTTGGGAGTTTCTGGTGCTGACTAAGCCTTGTCTGCACTCAAACGTGATCTCTTCTATAAGACACCGTTGTCTTTGTCAGTTTTACTTGCCTCCACCCTCAACCCCACGGCCGATTACAATGGCAGATTCCCTGGGCCATAGAGAGCCCATTGGGACCCTTCTGATTTATTACCAACATCAAACCAAGCTCTCTAACAATATCTACACCCTCACCTGCATCAGTCCGTTCCCTTAAATGCCACTTGTTCCCCCCTCTATAGAAGTTTTTTCAAATCTCTCAAATCCCTCATGCCCTTTACTCCCTCACCAGATGACCTTACCCTGCACTTAGCGAAAAATCTTGGATAAGCCCTTTCCTGCTTCCTCTGCAACTCTGAAGAGATCAACACAAAATCACCTCCAGATTCCTCTCCCCTTTTGTCTATATTCCTTCCTCCTACTCTTCTGCCCTCTGAAGAAAAAACGAGCATCGTCTTTACAAGATTAACCCTTCCAGTGATACACTGTATTACTTATAACTCTTTCCTTTCCACTCCTTCCATAAACTTACAGTCCCAATTGCCTTTTACATCCTCAATGTTCCCCTGCCCAGTCTAATAGCACTCTCAGACTAATGTGATAGTTAAGAAGGTAGTTTGTACAACCAAACAGACCAAAGTTCTTATCCATCCCCATCCCTTTTTAGTTGTGTTATTTTTACCTTTTTAAGCCTCAGTTTCCTCACCCATAAAATGGAATACTATTATCTGGGGTACTAATGGACGATAGGAAGGAGTTTTAGAAAGAGAGCAGTGCTCTGGGGTCTGATTGCCAGGATACAAATGCTGACTCTGTCACTTTAGGCACATATCATTTTAAGCCTCAGTGTAACTTTCTAATGAGATTAATAAAGGTATCTGCCTCATGGGACTATTGTGGGGATTAAATGACATATGGCATATGAAACAGCTTATCACAGTACTTGTCAAATGCCTGCTGCTGCTACTGCTGCTGCTGCTAAGTCACTTCAGTCGTGTCCGACTCTGTGCGACCCCATAGAAGGCAGCCCACCAGGCTCCCCCATCCATGGGATTCTCCAGGCAGGAACACTGGAGTGGGTTGCCATTTCCTTCTCCAATGCATGAAAGTGAAAAAAATAAAGTGAAGTAGCTCCGTCGTATCCGACTCCTAGCGACCCCATGGACTGCAGCCTACCAGGCTCCTCCATCCATGGAATTTTCCAGGCAAGAGCACTGGAGTGGAGTGCCATTGCCTAGTGATCAATAAATGCTAACTGTATTTTTTAATCAGCTCTCTCTTACAAGACTAGAAGTTCATCCAGAACAAATCCTTCATCATACACTTTTTCTATTCCTGGTGTCCCCCACAAACACAAAAGCATTAAACACAATAACGACAGCAATGTACAATTAGGAAGTTTTTTAATCATAAAATTCATGATTCTGCGAAGTCTCAACCAACTGATATTCATTATATTATCCAGAAGTTACGCTGGTGGACTATTTCCTTTTGTGTCAAACAAGTGAAAAAGAGAATTAAATAATCCCTAAGACTATAGCTAAATGATAAAATACCTTAAGGAAGTGTTCCTTCCCAATGTGAAAGCACTCAACATTCCACTGATGACAAACTAGTATTTCTGGAAACAGATCATATAAAGAGTGACTTATTTATTCTAGAGAAACATGTGGCCCGTTTAAAAAAAAAATAGGAGAACAAGAAACATGCTACATTAGAAAGTCTCACACATAGGTTCTAAGCCCCAGGGAACATTTTCCAAACATGAACACACTGTGCTCTGTCTCATAAGGAAAAGTTCCCACGCACGGGAGTTAGATCTCAAACAACAGACAGAACAGATGAGTTCTCACACAAGTTCTACACATTCAGGATGACTACTGAAGATATGTCAACCAGAAAACAAACAAACAAAAAAGGCAGCCTTACCTATAATGGCATTGTTTCCTCCAAGTTCTAATAAACTTCTCCCTTTAGAAATATATAAACACAAATTAATGCCTATTTCAGTTTATTGCACACACCTGCAAACCACAGCCTATCCCATTTGCTTTACTTTCAGATTTAAAATATAGCATGAGCATAAATCAGTTGTACCTTAAGGAAAAGAAAAGTGAACGAGCATTGCACTAATGTCAAGATGACTGATTTTAATAACTGTCTGATGGTTATATGATAGAAAGTCCTTGTTCCTAGGAAATACACAAACATATTTAAAGGAATACAATGTCTTCAACTTTCTCAAAAGGTTCAAAAACAATATGTATGTGTTTTTGTGTGTGTATGTGTGTGTGTGCTGCTGAAGAGAAAGTGATTTTAAAAATGGGGCAAGTGACTGGTAAAACTTATTAAAGAGTATATGGGATTCTTTGTGTTAGTCTTACAATTTCTCTAAGCTTGAAATTATATCCCCTTTAACTCCAAACAGTTAGTGTAAAATGGTACAGTCACCGAGGAAAATTATATGACAATTTCCCAAGAACTTAAACACAGTACTACCATAAGATCTAACAATTCCACCTCTGGGTACTTAACCGTAAGAAGTAAACAGGGGCCTAAGTAGTATTTGCAACAGCATTTTTCACAATAGCTAAGAGGCAGAATCAACCCAAGTATCTATAGACAAATGCACAGATAGATAAACAGTGGTATATCCATACAATAGAGTATTACTCAGTCTTTAAAAGGAAGTTCTGACACATGCTACAACATGGATAAACCTTGAAGATACTATGCTAAGTGAAATAACTGAGACACAGAAAGGCATCTACTGTATGAGTCTACTTATAAGAGGAGGCTCTTAGAATAGTCAAGTCTGAGACAGAAAACAGAATGCTTGTTCCCAAGGGCTAGGAGATGGAAGAAATAGGGAATTGGTTTTTAATGGGTAGAGAGTTGGGAAGACAAAAAAAGTTCTGGAAATGGATGATGGTGACAGTTTCACAACAATGTAAGTGCAAATGTACTGAATGCAACTGAATTGTACAGTTATATATATAAACCAAATGTTAAGTTTTGTATATATATATATATATATACACACATATATATTACCACAATTAAAGAGTTTAAAAATTATGTGCTCATTGTAGAAAATTATTTGGGGAAAAAAAAAAAAGGCGAAAAAGAATCAAATAAGCCAAAGGCATGGCACAAGTTACCATGAAATCTCTCCTCATACTTTGATACAGTGCCTTCCAATCTCTCTCCTATACATCTATATTCAGTTGAGATCATAATAATCAATTTTGCTTTATTTCCTTAATAAAAGCCTATCAGTTCAGTTTTTCTCTAAATTATTAAGAGCTGTATTTTTTAAACATCACAATATAGCATTCCATCACCATGATACAAGCCACCTTTTGTTTAACAACTTCTCTAGTGTTGCATATATTTGATGTTGATTACCTACCTCTCGATTATCTACTTAGGTCAGGGGCAAAGGGTATGACTATTACAGCTCCTGATACACGCTGCCAACTTACATTCCAGGAAGGTATACAGGAGGTTATGTACACCATTCTCATTTTACACTCCTGAGCACTGAGATTTGAGATCTGTTTGCCTCAACTTAGAGCTGTGTTTACTACTGACCTTTTAAATATATATTTATTTTTTCTTAACTGCACTTCAAAATCAGCTTCCATGTAAGTAACTTTTATTTACTTGTGGGATTAGCAGCATATGTAACAACCGGAGAATATGTTCTCACCTCCACTACTCTGAAACAGTTAAGCATCAAATGGATTTTTATTTTTAAAGGATTTTTTTAAATTAATTTATTTTTGGCTCTCTTGGGTCTTTCTTGCTGCGTGGGCTTTTCTCTAGTTAGATTGAGGGGGCTGCTCTCTAGTGTGGGCTTCTCATTGAGGTGGCTTCTTTGTTGCAGAGCACGGGGCTCTTGGGCCTGTAGGCTTCAGTCGTTGTGGCTTCTGGGCTCAAGAGCACCAGCTCAGTAGTTGCGCACAGCTTAGCTGCTTCAAGGCAAGTAGGATCTTCCTGGATCAGGGATCAAACCCATGTCACTGCAGTGGCACGTAGATTCTTTACCACTGAGCCACCAGGGAAGCCTAAGCATCAAGCAGATATTACATTACATAGGGATGGGGCTGTTATTATCAAAGCCACCGAGAGCAACATCATAAATGAGAGAAGAACAGACGCAAGTCTTCTATACCACATTCACTCTAGGTCCCGTACTCTGAATAGTCCTGTTTAAATCGCGAGTTTTCTTTTTTTACTTGCTAAACTGGTCTGATACAGATTAATAAATACATTTGATATGATTCTACTACAGTCAGTTAGGGAGGGAATGACATCCTTTGCTGTTAATATTAACCCACTATTAACTATATCTTTTCTTTTACTTGGACAGTCAGTCAAATAATCCATGGAAAAAACCCAATCTTTAGATTGCACATCCATAGTTGAGGGTATTAAAATGCTCATTATAAAGCCAACACTTACCAAACCTCTCCTGTACCATAAGGGCCACCTGTTTTCCCACTTGAGTGCTCCCGGTGAAGGACAACAGGTCCACTCGCTCATCCTTGGCCATTGCTGTGCTGCAGGGGAACAGACACGGTCACCCAAGGAGAGAAACCCAGCAATGCTGGCATCTGACAGTGCCTAACCCATTCTGGGAGCTCTCCATAAACAGAAATCGCCTCAAGGATGTTGTTAAGGAAGATATTCCTTCTTGTACTGATGGGTGACTGGACATTTCAACTGGAGCATTTCCTCGATGAGCATCTCAGTTATTTTGAAGTCTCTTAAAACTGATTCTTTCAAGAATTAAAAGTTTAGGGACTTCCCTGGTGGTCCAGTGGTTAAGGCTCCATGCTCCCAATGCAGGGTGCACGGGTTCAATCCCTGGTCAGGGAACTGAGATCCCGCATGCTGCGTGGCTTGACTAAAAACAAATAAACTCTTCAAAATAAAATAATTAAAAAATATTTTTGAAAAAGAATTAAAAGTGCAAAGACTGTAGGGAAATATCCTAATCATCCCTCTTGGAAGCTGACTTAGAAAGTCTGTGCTAGGATTTCCAGTTTCTAAGGAAGGTAGACCAATCACTGTCAATCTGAACCTCCTTGCTTATAGCTCAGTGCTTCAAAGGGTGTGGTGTGTGCCAAGCAAGACAGACACCGATTCAGACCAATGCAGGGCTGGAAATGCTTGATGACACTGTACATGTGGGCTTTCCCAGGTCAGTCCAGCACACATGGGCACTGACACTGGAGGGGGTTGCTGCTTAAAGCCCTCTTGTACACACTACTGTTATCACCTGAGCAATACCAAGGCCAACTTGAAGGACTGCACATCCTAAGTATAAGAACAGAGTGGGTCAAAGGATAGACATGTTTTAAATGTCATGTTTTAAATGACATTTAGATAATACTTCACTATATGCACTCTTTATATAGGAGTTGTATTTTCTAAATAAAATTTCTAAAATGTTTTCACTTATCTAAAAAAAAAAAGTCTTTACTACTCCTTTTTTAGACTGCCCATTAAGTACAATAGATGGAGACAAGAGTAAGACTTTCACCATACCAGTAAGGGTTCTAAGACCTGACTCCTAGGAAACATCACCTAATAAAAAGGCCAGTAGAACCAGCTTTTACCATGGTTCAGAGAAAGTATAGTCCATTCCAGCTAAAAAAGGAGGTTGTGACATTCTGCCAAGTGAAAGAAGCCAAATGCAAAGGCAACGTGTTGTATGATTGCATTTATAAGAAATATCCCAGACAGGCAAATACAGAGACAGGAAGTAGAAGAGGGGCTGCCAGGGGAAGAGGGAGGGGAAGTGACTGCTCTGTGTCTCAGGCTCTTTTGAGGGGCGGGTAACAAAAATGTTCTGGAATAAGGTAATGAGGATGGCTGTACAACACTGTGTCTATTCTAAAAACCACTGAACTGCACATTTTTAAAGAGAAAACTTTATGGTACGTGAACTACATGGAGACTTTTGAAAATCAATAAATCAGAAGTTGCCTCTCCAGGGTTCCCTTCTCTGGTCACGGAGGAACCCAGAGAATAGGCTACGTGTCCTCGGTGGGGAGTGAGACAGCAGAGCACAGCTCCACAGCTCTGCTTTGTAAGTGAGCACATTGATATATCAAACGCCAGGAAACCACAGGCTGCACGCTGGCACAGTAATGTGTAACACGAACACCTTATAAGAGTAGCTCTGGGCAATGAAAAAGACAATTCTCACTCACCCTCCAACAACATCTACATATTAATGAAGTAAAGCCCAGTGAGATCTGTAATAGTAAAGATTTCAAAACACCACTCTCACCTCCTCCACTATACTGGGTTTTGAAATTCTAGTAAAGATGATTCTAGGTGATCATCCCAGGTCCTTCAGCAGAAAGACACTCTGGGCCTGCTGACTCACCCGATATCTGCTCCACCACAAGTCAAGGAACAAATTGCACCAGGCAGCTTGTTGTCCTCCAGAACTTTGGCTATTATTCTAGAAAAGAAAAGGCGATTCTAAGGAAGGGACTGATTTAATTTCTTACCATATTTTGAAAAATAATAAATTCCAACCATTTGGCTTTCCTTTTTCAACTTTCTCTCCCATCCCTCAAATATCTAGGCCTCACATACTAGAGGAGGTTTTCAAACACTTAAATGCAGAATTTTTTTTTTTCCCCTAAAAAAAACTTCATAAGAAGACAGGCAAAATATATAAAAGACCTAAAGCATTGGTTAAGAAGTCCAAGTGATCACTGTTCTCAAATACCTTCTGCCCAACTATGAAGACATCCAGTTCAAAGTGGTAAACTGATTACAGGGCTTTTGGGGGCAGGTGGGGGAGCCCTTTCTCACCACAAATCCATTAAAATAATGTTAAAGAAATAAAAAGGGATATATGGAATAAAACCCAGAAAGATGAAGACAATGAAGGATAGTTTCCATTAGCCATGAGAGGTTTTGCTGCATCTCTTCCAACCAGAGTCAGCTAGAGAAAGGGTAAAGGATGAGATGGGAAAAAGGTTCCCCAAACCAAGAGGGGATGTGGAGGAAACAGCAGAGGGCTCAGGACCTGCCTGCAGAACCCCAGAGAAGTTCAGGACTAGTGTCTACTGGCCTCCCACCAACCTCTCAGTCAGGAAACAGTGCCCCACCCACCAGACTAAAGTAAGGTGGACAAGCACAGTCCTTTCTTAAGTCTATGCTTACAACTGAGGCTGTTAGAGTCAAAATGAGAAACACAGTTCAGTGCAATTTAACTCTGATTTTAAGTTGTAAAATATGGCTCCAGTAATTCCGATTTCTCTGAAACAGGGTTCTTTCGTTGATTTTGAGCTTCCTGAGGGGGAGGTGCCTCAGTGGAGCAAAAATTCTTTTGATCCATCACCCCAAGCTACTGGCTACTTTCTACCTGATATTTCATAAAGATCTAAATCCTATACCCACTTCCATAAAAAAGATACCATTATCATACCCAAGTAAATTCTCCAATTGGCCCCCCAAATGTCCTTTACAGCTGTTTTCTTTCCTCCACCCATCAAGGATCACACACTGTAGTTGTCATGTCTGAGACTAAGAATCAGGGTGTATGATTCTCTCCAGGGACTCAGGGTGTATCTGCTGTCTACACAAGCAGCTGACTGCGCCTGAAGGGCAGGCATTTTGCTTTGCACCTGTGGGTAAAAGTTAATCAAACCCTCTTTCCCTAATTCATGAGAATCTGACCTTGGGTTAACTCTCAGTTTTGATCCTCAGCTTACCTGATAAACGCCAATGTCAACAATGCTATCTAGACAACATGGCTCACGGTAAAGGCAACCCCTGACTTATCACCCCCATCTAAACTGGAATAATGACCCGAGAACTATGACTGGAACCTCATGCTTTTGCTCTTCTCTGAGTGCAGTGGCTTCTGTAACTACATGTCCCTCGTGAGTGGCTGAAAGCCACGCATACAAGAATTGTTACAAGACTTTTTGGTTTCTGTGGGGCATTGAGCTTCTAGGCCAAGGTAATCCCTGTCCAGTGTAGATCTCAGCTCCTTTTCCCGAAATAAACTGCTCCAAAAACAACGAATGAATAGAAATACCTGTACCTGATGCTATCCTCCCAGAAAACTATGTTCTTGTCTATATCCTTCTGAACAGACAGGTACAATACGTAGTCATCTTATGAGTCTGAACAGCAGCTGAATTTAAAAACTTCCAGTGAAAAAAAATAAACTCCCAGTGGATGGTATGATACCTGTGGTTAACTCCAGCACAATATATCATCATTTAACTTACTGTCTTCTATCACAAAAATCAGATGATATTCTCAATCATCTAAAAAAAAAATAGGCCATGTTCCTATGTGAACACCTCAAACCTTTCAAAGGTTTAGCCAAATAAATATTTAAAAGCACAAAGAATAACTTTATGTTTTAGAATACCAAAGCAAAAAAAAAAAAAAAAGAATACCAAAGCAATAACTGAAAACATTAAAATAATAATTTAATCTGCTATTTTATAACAACTGGCAAGTCAGTTCACCATATTCATATTAACGGTTTGCTTTTTTTTTTAAAGATTATTTTTAAAAACTGCCTAGGGGAATCTCATCATTTTTATGTGTTTTGTATCTGGGTTCTTTTTCATATTTAATTTGAACCCTTACCTTGCAAGATATTGTTTCCTCAATATCACACATTCCTTTTAATACTGACACACACTACTCTCTTAGCCGACCTTTTGCTTCCTAAGCCAGTGTTCCTAAATGATCTTCTAACATTAAGGACCCTCTTATGAATAGACTCCATCACAAGCTCTCTGCCAATAATTCTTAAATCAGAGAATGCAGGCCATGCAAACAAGGCATCGTCAAGGGCCCATCATCACCCATACAGGCAGCCATTTTCCTCTATACGTTCTCTAATTCTGGAATGATAAATTAGTAACATGGATTTTATGACTTAACTAGTGTTATCATGTTTCCAAAGAGCAATAAATAAAACAGTAATTTTTAACCAAAAGATGAAATACATTTTAGACAGCGTCAGAAGAATCAGTTGAACAGTATAACCCTTTCTTTGTTTTGCTAAGGTCTATTAAACAAGAGCAATAAAAGTATTGGCCTGAGTAGAAATTAAGACCATTAACATGCTGCATAGTTACAGCATATAGCCCCTAAATTGCAAGACTATTTCCTCTCCACTGGATTTGTTTTTATTTTGCAAGTGACCAAAAAAAAAAAAATGTTTTAAGAGTTCAAGTTCAACATTTATATCAGTATCTGGCATGTTTCCCACGACTTAAATGACATGGCCCTGAAAAGGATCTGTAACTACACAAAGATATAAAAATGTTATCACAATCAAAGAACAGAGTTTATCCAGATTCTATGCTAAAATAAATATGACACTTTCATGTCAGATTAAAAATTCAGTGCTATCAATCACCCTTTTACGATTCTCCCTGACCCAGGAAAAAGAAAGCCACACATACTTACTTTGTGACAGCTACACTGATGAGGGAAGTTGTAGGAGCTCCTTTCCTTGTAAGAGTAAAAAATAAAAACAAAAAATCAGCTTAATTTGGTGACAATCATAAATACCTTTTATTTTTAAGCAGAAGCAACAGTCTTTGTGAGAAAAAATTCTAAGTAAATAACACAGCCTAATAATTGAAAGAGAAATCAGTCCTTCGGTTTGGTGCCTCTGGGGTCCAAGGGACTATAACACTTTCATAAGTACAAAAATGGCCCTGAGCAGTTATGAACCTGCTTGCTGCACTGATCACAGGAACTTTACATTAACCTCTGCCTATTGTGCCAACTCGGAGAAGGCAGTGGCACCCCACTCCAGTACTCTCGCCTGGAAAATCCCATGGACAGAGGAGCCTGGTAGGCTGCAGCCCATGGGGTCGCTAAGAGTCAGACACGACTGAGTGACTTCACTTTCACTTTTCACTTTTATCCATTGGAGAAGGAAATGGCAACCCACTCCAGTGTTCTTGCCTGGAGAATCCCGGGGACGGGGGAGCCTGGTGGGCTGCCGTCTATGGGGTCGAACAGAGTCGGACACGACTGAAGCGACTTAGCAGCAGCAGCATTGTGCAAACTGAGTAAAACAGAGATCAATCAACATGAGCTTTCACTGAAAGACTCAGGGGGCTTCGGAAAACCATACTGCTAGCCTTTGGTAACATGATGGCAAATCACTAACCCTTCCAACTATGCCCTGCTTATATAGTCTTTGAGTACCTTCAACTGAGTACAACACAACACTAAGATCATCAGTACGTACTAGAGGGGCAGACACAAAATGGGCAAAGACAATTCTCCTGGTTCTCCTGATGTAAGTTGCTCCATTGAACATGAAAGCTAAAAGCAAGCAACTGTTTTGTCATCTATAAACACTAACGTTTCCCCAGCTAACTTTTACTATTGCATATTTTATAGCAATGTAACATTTAACGCAGCAACGCGAATACGGGCCAAGTGCCTCAAAATCACTTGGGAATTCACTATTAAATTTTTATTGAATTAAAAAAAAAAAGAATCATGTTTCTAAAAGAAGGTTGTGACTTATCACGAGTTCTCTTTTCCCTCCTAATTGTTTATTCAGTTTTCTGCTTGTGAAATGCAGCATAATGAAGACTGTATCTGGTGTTCAGTTCAGTTAGTCGGCCACTCAGTCGTATCCAACTCTGCCACCCCATCGACTGCAGCAAGCCAGGGTTCCCTGTCCATCACCAACTGCTGGAGCTTCTCAAGATTTGGCTCCCAGTTTCTTGCACACCCAGTATCAACAACCTCGGAACTGTCTGAATGACAGAAGGGCCTTTGTTATGCTACTGAAGTAACTAGAGCCCCTCCCCACAAGATAGCTTCAGGATGGGAGGTGGTGATGAGAAAGATCAATCATGGGGAGGGAAGGAGGAAGACTTGAGTTTAGCCACATGTACAGTGATTTACTCAATCATGCCAATGTCATAAAAACCCCGTAAAAATTCTGGATGCCAAAGCTCAGTGATGCCTTCTGGTTGTGTAAGTGATGTGTCCTGACCTCACAGGGAGAGGGCAGGGATGCTCTGTGTTTGAAACCCTTCTAAACCAGGCCCTAAATAGACCCTTTACAACAAAAGTGTAACCATTAAATACTGCGCTTTCTTGAGTTCTGTGGGCCATTCTAATGAATTACTGAAACCAACGTACGTGCTGTGCTTAAAGTCACTCAGTCATGTCCGACTCTTCGTGACCCCATGGACTGTGGCCTGCCAGGTCCCTCTGTCCATGGGGATTCTCCAGGCAAGAATACTGGAGTGGGATGCCATGCTCTCCTCCAGGGGATCTTCCCAACCCAGGGATCAAACCCAGGTCTCCCACATTGGAGGCAGATTCTTCATCATCTGAGCCACCAGGGAAGCTCTACTGAAACCAGTGGTAACCTCCAAATCTGTAGACAGCCAGTGAGAACTGCAGATGTCCTGAGGACGGGGAACATTTGCAGCTAGCATCTTAAGAAGGAGGAGTCTCATGGAAGATTGAGCCCTTAAACAGGTGGAGTCTGACACTGAGCCCAAGCAATTAATGTCAAAATGGAATTACAGTATACTTGCTTGGGGTAGAAATAACTAGAAGGAAGAGGGTATAAGGCTGTGTCAAAAAGTTAAGTCAAAAAATATAAATTTTACCAATGGTAAAACATGTAAAGAACTAAAACCCAGCATTTCATAACTAGCAGGTGTCACTTGCTATGTTAACAGAAAGACTAGTAGAAAACATTTCAACTAGCAGAAAACATTTCGATATGCAAAGTACTACATTTGCAATACTTTCAGTAGTACCTGAAAACGGAGACTTTTACCATCTAACTAGTGCATAAAAAAATGAACCGTTCTTACCAAAGACAAGCATTCCCACAGATCATGGCAATGGCGTTGTTCCAGCCATACACGGCCACAGGGAAGTTGAAAGCAGTGATGATTCCAACCAGGCCTACAGGATTCCACTGTTCAATGAGAGCATGGCCAGGTCCTAAGGACGAAGAAGGCATGCAACATGCTTAAACACATTAATTTAACGCCTGCCGAGGTCACAAGAACAAAGTCTGCAGTTTTTCAGTTTCAGAACAAAGATGCACCAGATCACGTGGGGACTACAGATGCTTTGAGCAGATGACCTTACACAGTTGGGGAACACTGGTACACTCACCAGCATACAACAAATGCTGTTATTACCAGACTATCTTATAAACCATAAGGATATCCATTAAGCCTCTACTCCTCAAAGGAACTCTGTGGATCAGGGCAGTGCCAGTCCCATCTGGGAGACAAGGAAACTTCAGAGGGTAAACGAGACATGTCCTCGGTGATGTGATCGCCAAGGGCAGGGCACGACCACAACACAGAGTCACGACTCTCAGGGCCATGTTCCTGACGGTGCCGGATGAAGCTCTCAGCTCACCTCTCTAAATTCAGGACAAGGTGACTCATGTACAGCGGGAAAAGTTTTACTAACTACATAAACGCTTAATGAATTAACTGTACACATCTTTACATACATATAGGAAAACTGAAAATATAAATTAAAACAGTTGTATCTTATAGACCAACTTAAGTCACCATAATCCCACAAGTTGTTGTTGTTCAGTCACTCAGTTGTGCCTGACTCTTTGCAACCCTGGGGACTGCAGCAGCCCAGGCTTCCCTGTCCTTCACCATCTCCCAGGTTTGCTCAAACTCACGTCCATTGAGTTGGTGATGCCAATCAACCATCTCACCCCACAAGAGCCTTATTTAATCAAAGGCAGCTTGAAGCAGTGAAGAACCAGAGCAAGGAGTGCGAAGGTTCATGAAACCTGGCTAAAAGCATTAGGAAGGCCGCACTCCCAGCCATCTACCTTTCTGGCCATGCTCAGCCTGTCAGCAAGAACAGGGAACCCAGCACTTGTTCCACCTCACTCCCAGGCCCTCCCTTAGTCCGGGAACCCTATTCTCCCTGGAGGTGATGTGCTGGTACAGTCTCTTCCTCACAGAGCCTGTCTCCTCCTCTCTGCCCCTCCCCTCCGTATCCTTCTCTCCAGGGAGACAGAATAGCTCTGATGACACCCTCCCGCCACACTCCGGCAACCCCATCACTACTGGAGCTGCCCTCAGGATAAAGTCTAAACTCCAGGAAAAGTTCCTTCCCAAGGTTCCTCCTCCACCCATCTCTCCCTTCACACTGCGCCCTCCGGCAGGGCTGAAGTAACACAGTTCCCCTAATAAACCAAGTTCTCCCATCTTAAGCTTTTACACAGGCTTCTTCCCCGTTTAAAACCACCCCTGGGAAGACCCTGGCAGTCCAGTGGTTAAGATTTCATGCTTCTACCACAGGGCACAGGTATGATCCCTGGTTGAGGAACTAAGATCATGCACGCCGTGTGGCAAATAAGTAAAAATAAACAAAATTAAAATGCAAGGAATCTACAGCTTTATACATTTCTTGAGGGAAAGAACTACACTTTTTCAACCAAGTATTACCTATTAGATCACTTGGCAGACACTCAACAAACACTAACTGAA
The DNA here is from genome assembly GCF_003369695.1 of Bos indicus x Bos taurus. NCBI lineage: Eukaryota > Metazoa > Chordata > Mammalia > Artiodactyla > Bovidae > Bos > Bos indicus x Bos taurus. The sequence goes on from NC_040082.1 coordinate 83,337,811, forward strand.
TTCATGAAGTCAAAGTTACCCACGAGCTTCTGCATAAATGAATAATCTATTTTTCTAATGTGTAAGCAATTGAAAAGGATTTTAATTGGTGAGTCAGACATTAGAGCAGGTAAAAATCAAAGTTACTTGCTTGCACATATATACCTCCCCAAATTGGCAGTTTACCGTAACTCTGAAAAACCTCTGCAAAGTGTTCAATATAAAACTAACCTTGGCTAACGGGACTCACTGTTACATAGCAAATTATGGACAATAACTATACATTTGAAGAGAACTCCCTCTTTCTACCAGCAGGGAATTTGCCCAATATTCCAAGAGGAAACAGGAAAACGTGATTTTTTAATGTCTTTTCCTGATTATAAATGTAACCTAATTCCCAGTGTGGAAACTTTGGAAAATATAGAAGACAGACAGTACCAACCATTAATAATTCTGCCTTGCCAGATAACCAGCATTACTACTTCAGGAGATTTCCATCTCTGTGCTTTCAATACAGTCACGTGAATTCACCTGGTTTGTTCCGCTGACATGGCAAACACACAAACTGTGTAAGCCCTTGTCCCCATCACTGAGTACAAGGCCGCAGCACAGTTTAACTGCCAAAGACTGAAAACACCCTAAGTATCTATTACTTGGGAACCGGTCATCCTTGCAACAAAACAGCCATTAAAAAAAAAAAGATGAAGGAAGCACCTTATTGGAACAATATGAAACAATTTCTAAGATACAATAAGTAGGAAAGGAACACATGGTTTGCTACATATTCGCCTGCACCTGAAAAAGCTCCAGAAAGATACACTCAAGAAACCAGAAACATTTGCTACGTTCATGGGAATACTATGGAGTATCCCACTGGGAGGAGGAAAATATTTCTTCCTTCACCTTTTTAGTCCTCTTTAATTCTGTGAAATGAAAAATACTATCTTTTCAAAAAAAATCAAAATAATCTAAAAATAAGTATATATAAAAAAAGAAGACGAAGTAAAACTAAGTACAACTTTCCTATAAAGTTTGCGGTTGGGGAAGGCAATCTTTATGATCTCTTGACAATATCTGCTAATAGACTGCCAAAATTATTTGCTCAGGCTTTGTCATGATTGGACATTTAGGCCATTCCCATTGTTTCCTGTTAATGGGACAATGCACACCCTAACACTTGAACCTCGGTTGCATTTCAGATTATTTACTTAAATCAAGATTCTGCAAACTTTCATTAAATATTTAAGGGATTTAAGGGAAACTTGCATTAAATATTTTTGGGATAGATATTTTTCCAAACTGTTTTCCAGATAAGATTGGTGATTCACTTCACAAAGTCTCCATAAAAAAGTGTCAGTCTCACCCATGAACTTGCCGACACTGAGCTTTATCTTTAAAAATTTAAAAAGTTTTAAGCATCTTGACCTGATTATTTTCACCTGTTTTAATTTGACTTTCTTAGTAAAGAGATTAAAGACATTTTCATATACAAGTATTTTGTGGAAACTGCTCACAACCAGAGAATCTTGGGGAGTTCTGTTTCGGAGTGCAATACTTCGCAGAACTGACTTCGCTGCTTACTTTCAGAAGGCAGGATGGGTCCCCCAATCATCCGAGATAAGCCAACAGCATAATCACAAACATCCACGTACTCCTGAACTTCTCCCACACCTTCCACCAAGATCTTCCCCATCTCCAAAGACACCTAAAAATACAAAAGACCAAGCAGCATTTTTCCAACAGAATTCCTGCTTTAAACATTAAATTTGAGGTGGGGAAAGCAACACATTTTGTTTCTACTTTGTGAGGGTTATAAACCAGTCTGTTCTTATTTTTCTGAAGAATTTTAAAGCCCAAGAATTGTCTTCACATTTTCCTGTCCATCTTGTTAATCCTTCCTCTAAAGAAAAGATTTTTGAAATATATGTTACAAATTTATATACATATTTTTGAAGTACATAAATTATGACCTTAAAAAGATCACATCTTATACACACAAGTAAAAAATAGCCTTATTCTTCACTCAAAGTACTATATATTTACTACAAAAATACTTTACCAAGCTTCCTAGTACTTGGATCTTCTCCCGCAAGGCATCACCAATCTGTCTCACTACTTCTCCTCGCTTTGGAGCAGGAATCTAAGGAAGGAATGGCATTTTAGTGTCTGCTGAAAAGTGTAAGCTCATGTCTATTATCACAGTACTAATGTGCTGTAAAAGAACAAAGCACAACCACATCAAAAACATGTTTTGATCTCATCAGTGTCTGACGTGACAGGACTTAAAACCCATTCCAGAGACGGAGAAAATATACAGATAACACATTCTTGGTGAGCAAGGACTGTGCCAAGTACAGAGAGAAATTCAGATTGAACACAACTTTTTGGGATGACTCTGCATGCTTAGTTGTTTGTTCCTTCAGCCGTGTCCAACTCTCTGCGACCCTATGGGCCGTGGCCTGCCAGTCTCCTCTGTTCATAGGATTCTCCAGGCAAGAATACTGGAGTGGTGGGATGACTCTGCTGCTGCTGCTGCGTTGCTTCAGTTGTGTCCGACTCTGTGAGACCCCAGAGACAGCAGCCCACCAGGTTCCCCCATCCCCGGGATTCTCCAGGCAAGAATACTGGAGTGGGTTGCCATTTCCTTCTCCTCTAAATACCTTACATAACCTGTAACCCTATATGATTCCCAGTGATGTTCTCATAATGGGTCAAACTGATTGCAAACCCAAACCCTAAATTCAGCTTACTTAGGCTGGTGTCCAAAATCCATTCAAATCATAACACTCACTCACAAAATACTTTCTGAGCACTTACTGTGTGACATTAGCAATACTAGGCACTGGAGCTAAAATAATTGAGGCACTCATGGAGCTCAGGGCTCTTCTTCACTCTCTCTCTTCCCCAAATGTACACCAAATATCCTTGTATAGTTTTCTAATCTAAGGGTAGCCTGGCTTTCTATTAACATTTAAAATGCATCCTGCGCCCCCACTACTTTGAACAGGCAGTTCTACTTCTGGAAATTGAACATTAGTGTGCAAAAGTATAGGTTACAACAGCATTTACTGCAGTGCTGTTTCCAATAGAGAAACAGAAACCGTCCCAATGCCCATCAGCACATGATTGGTTAATTATGGAATAGCCATAAAATGGAGGGCTTCCCTGGTAGCACAGATGGTTAAGAATCAGTCTGCAATGCAGGAGACTGGGGTTCGATCCCTGGGTTGTGAAGATCCCCTGGAGGAGAGCATGGGAACCCACTCCAGTATTCTTGCCTGGAGAATCCCCATGGACAGAGGAGCCTGGTGGGCTACAGTCCACGGGTTCACAAAGAGTTGGACAGGACTGAGTGACTAAGCACAGAATAGCACATAAAATGTCTGGACACTTTCTAAAAAGAATAAAGAAGATTTATTATAAGGAAAAACTTCTAAGAGCCATAACAAGACAACAACAAAAAAAAGCAAGATAATGCATATGGTAAGTAAACTTTTGCTTAGATTTGATGGAATATACAACAAGAGGTTAACAGTTGCAATTTCCAGGAAATGGAATCATAACATTTTGATTCTCTGCATTTTGTATGTCTGCAACATTTGCTATTTTTATGATACATGCACACTTTTGGAAACAGTAAACAAAAATTGTAACATTAAATGCAACAGCAAAGATCCTCTGTATTTTCTAAGGCATTGAAATGAGTTGAACCAAATTTAGCCCACACATTTATAGCCTTAGCAAATTGGTTAATTTCAACTCAGAATGGCTAATTCAGTACACATGACTGTTCTGAGCTTATTTATTCTATCAGTCTTTGAACCACCACTTACTGCATACATTTTATGTGCCAGATAGTACGCTATTCCCCAGGATTCAAGGGAAACAAGGCAGCTAGAATCAACTCCAATGGGGATGGCAGACACAAAACAGGAGATTATAATCTCACGTGGTAAGCGCCATGATGAAGCTAGACTACGCAAGTGGACCACCTTTGACTATTAACCCATCGTTACTTGGGGGCAAGGAGGTGGGAAGGAAGGGGGCTTTTTAGAGAGTTGAGGTCTTAAAGCATGACTGGTGTTTGCCATCTAAAGAGGTAGATAAAGTAGAGGGAAATTATGGGGGACAGAGAAGACAACATATGCAAAGGCTAAAAGGCAAGAGAATATGATCATTTCAGGAAACTATAAAGACTTCAAAGAAGTAGGAGTGGAAAGTAGGGGCCACACTGCAAAGGACCAGGTAAAGGATCCAAAGAGCAGTGGGGAAATCACTAGAGGGTTCTGTACAGTGGGGAGAAAAATCAGTGCATTTTAATTTTTTAGCTGCATCACGCAGCAGGCAGGGACTTGGCTCCCCGATCAAGGACCAAATCCAGGCCCAGTGCAGTGGAAGCACAGTCTTAACCACTGGCCCACCAACAAAGTCCCTCACAGTGCCTTTTAAAACACCACTCTATATGTGGTATAGAAAATGTTACCAGAGGGAGGAAAGATTCAGGCAGGAAATTATGAAGCCAGACAAGAGATGGTGGCTGTCTGGACCACAAAAACAGCAACAGAGATAAACAAACTGTTAAGACCCGGCAACTGATCAAGTCTCAACCCTGGGTACACATTAGAACCCACCACCCAAGGTTTAAACTACATTCCCTCTCAGACCACTCAAACTTGAATTTTTTTCTTTCTTTCTTCCCGCTTCCAAAATGATGGGTAGGAGCAGCAAGAGACAAAAAGAATGTCAGGGTTAAGTATGAGGTGAGGGATGAGGGCGAGCAGGAACCCAGGAAGACAGTCCCATTGCCCGTGTGGGTTTGACCAGCCCAGCACAACAGCACATCAATAACCTTAGACCCTCCTGAGACAGCCACCGAGAGTCCTCGTCCCTGCACACTTCACTCTGAAGTCAGGTTTACAGCGAGCATCAGAGGCAGCCATGAACAGGGAACTAAGAGCACTGAGTTCGTTATCTGCTGAGCCCTTTGGGAAGTATGGCAAAGACAACTGTGTTAAAGGGCTACAGAGACATATGTATACCTATGGCTGAGTCATGTTAATATTTGGCAGAAAACAACAAAATTCTACAAAGCAATTATCTTTCAGTTAAAAATTAACTGAAAAAAAAAAAAGAGAGCTACAGGTATCTGGAATCCCATTATGCAGCTGGAGAAGGCCCATTCAAGTTCCTGTCATCAAGAGAAGAGACTCTGGCTTTCCTCCTCACCAGGAATCCAGAAGGAAAGTGATGATACCCACAGGGGATGCAGACGGGCAGAAACAGGTGGCATTTGGACTAAATCAGCTCATGAAAGAAAGCAGAGCAAGAATTCCCAACCAGGTTCTTGGTGGTTAGTTTTAGTTAAGAGAAACATTTTTATAAACTGCCTTTTCATATTGTCATACTCTGTCTCCTTTTTCCTTTAAAAAAAAATAAGTTCCCTTTGAAAAATTCCAGGCCAAATACAAATGAACTAAATGGAACTGTGGTGTGTCCTCACAGGCAAGGCACCCAGAAGGGTCAGGGCCAAGCAGAAGTAGCCCCATGCAAGTGAGGAGCCAAGAGGAAAAGTTTGTACACCAGGAGGGGGCCAAGCCTTGTTCTGTTCATGTTTGAGGAGTCCTGGAGGCACACTGAAGAAATGCTCCGCTTCTTCCCTCAACTCTGGACTCAGTTGCTTAACTCAAATTCCAACAAGTGGGATTCCCATCACCCAGAAAAGCCACTCGTTCCCACTCAGCAGCCCCACTCTACGGAGAGCAATAAAACTGAAGAGCAGAAAGAAAGAACATTAGGTGAGGAGGCTGGCACGACTGTGGAAGAGCAGACTCCAAATCAGAACTTGAATTCAAAAACAGCAATAGCAAAGTACAGCACAATATTCAAGACATCACAGTGCCAACTGCCACCCCCCTGGGCAAAGCCAAGACTGACCTAAAAGTCAGTTCAGGGAAAGAGAAGACCCTGAATTCACACAAATCTTTTTTCAAACAAGACTGTATTTACTGTGGGTACATACACACATATATTGGAAGTTTCTAATCAAAAGTTCTGCTAGCATTCAAAACAGCACATGCAAAGAGTGAATCTTAATGCAACTTATGGACTTCAGTTACTAACTGATGTGTCTGTACTGGCTCACCAATTATAAGAGGTACCACACTAAGGCAGGGTGTTAATATAGGAAACTTAGGAGTTCAGAATAAGCCACCCCAGAATGGGCCAGTCTGACAAGTTCTTTGGCTTTACTTTGAGCTACAGATAATTAAGGCCCAGGAGACTCAGGAAAAGATTTCTAACTCCCCTTAACAGCCCAAAAGAAATTAGAAAGGGACCTGTACCAGGAGTTATCACCAGTGAAAACTTTTTTATATCTGACTTATCTGCATGAGAGGGAAAACATCTGCTTACCGAACACTTGCTCTGCTCACATTCCTAGCACCTGTCCTCCTCTTTGAAGCCCTGGGCTCCTACCCCTTTACTTAGCTCAGGATGGTGTATAAGCCTCAACTGCCTGGATGCCTTTGGGTCTCATATCTTTATGCCTCCCCCTCATAAAAAATTAAAATTTGTTTTTCTCCTGCTAATCTGTTGTATATTGGTTAAGTATTAGACCAGCCAAAGAACATAGAAGGGAAGAATAAAAAATTTTCCTCCCCTACAGTTTCACCCTAAAACTTTTCTAAAATATAGTCTATTAATTGAAAAAACAAAAGCAATACAGCTGTCCCTCAGTATCCATGAGAGATTGATTCAGGACCCCCACGGATTCCAAAACCTATGGATGCTCAAGCACCTTAAACAGAGTGGTGGAGAACAGTCAGCACTCCATACCTGCAGATGTGAGCCCCGCAGATGGGGAATGAGCTGATTTAAAAGAAGTCGACATGGCATCGGTCACTATTCTCTACACTGCTAGGGTGAACTTCACTTAGCACACTACTTTTGGAAGCAGAATTTTCTTTGTTCAAGGATTTTTTCAGTTCAGTTTTTGATTGTATATAATAAACCCTGAGCCTAACTTATAGCCAAAATTAGTTAAAGGAAACGTTCTTCCTGCTTTGCACAGAGGCAGTCTCTTGGCTAACAGTAACCCTGCAACCAATTCAGGGCTCTCCTGGAGAGTCTGCCCTTCCCCAAGTCCCCAGAGCAACCACTGATTCCGGAGAAAAAACAACAAAAAAACCCCCACTGAGGCTCAGCAGTTCCAAATTCAGCAGCACATGGTTCTAAAAATCAAACAGGTACTAAGGTTTAGCCCTGTGTGTAGGCATGCTAAATGACTAACTCATTTAACCCTTATGATAACCCAAGAGGCAAGCACACCTGGCCTCCTCTTTCTACGAAAGACAAAGCGCACTAAGGCGATGTAACTACCTGGCAGAGCTGGGTTAACCTTTCAGGATATTCCTATAGCTTCAGGCCAAGTATCTCAGGCGGAAGACCAAAAGGGATGTTCAGGGTAAACCAGAAGATCCAGACTAAGCCAGTTCTTTACTCTCCCCTCCTCCCGAGCCTGGCCCTCATCTATCGACAGCTCAGGGTGGTCCAGCCCAGCTCCAGTCAGGTCCTACACCTGCTCACAGAACTAGTTGAGACAGAGATGGGGGAGGCAGAATTAGCCTCAAAGCCTCATCAGACTGCCGAGGAACTGGAGCCTAGGCCCTATGAGAGCTGTGGCTGACACCACTCCCTCTGAACCAAGAATGCCAACCTACTGGTAACATCCCCTCCCTGCCCCTAAAAAAACTTGGAGGTGGGGGAGGAGCATATGGTTTATTTTTAGCATAGATATTCCTTTCTCTTTGCTTAATTTTTGGAGACTTGGCTGTTCATAGATCAGTTGGAGACCAAAGTGTTCATAGATTGTTTACGCTACAACAGTACAGAGTTCTTTTCCCTTTAAAATTATCCTGCTATTGAAGCCAAAATATGGAAAAGAGTACTAGTTTAGGACTACAGCTTAGAGATAGTCAAAGCCCCCAAGAAGCTCCAGTTTCAGCAAGGGGGCAATGGCTGCCTCCGGTCTGTCATGACAGTAGGTGTCTGTGTCCCGGACTCTGTACTTACATCTGCCCAGATGCTCCATGCTTCTCTTGCTTTCTCTACAGTTTCTTCATAGTCAGCCATGCTGGCCTAAATAAATATTTGAAGGGAGACAAAGGGAAAAGGAAAGGGCAGTGATGATCTTCTCCTAAGAACACAGACTTTTGGAAAAGAACTGTAAAATCCCCAGTGACCCTAAGATTTGTGGTTTAAAATGATTATCACGGGTTATACTTCCCAAAACTTGCTGGAATTTGCTAAGTTAGAATCTGTACTTTTTAAAACCTTGCCTTTCAAAACAAGGTCCAGGAGTCCCATCTGTGAGCAATACCTGAAGTATATTAGAAATTCAGAACCTGAGGCTACAGCGTAGATTCAAGAGGTCAGAACATTCATCTTAACCCAAGTCCCCTGGTGATCCAGAAACACAGACCTCAGTGGAACCCCTCTTGGGTAGTCCTCTCTAGGGGTCTCCTTTTCCAGGGCACATACACTCTCACAGAGTTACAGGGTCTCCCCGAGAATGTTTTTTTTTTCGAGCCAGGCAGTGTAGCATGCAGGATCTAAGATCCCCGACCAGGATCAAACACATGTTCCCAGCAACTGAAGCCCAATATCTTAACCACTGAACCTGCAGGAAAGTCCCTCACCCAGACATTCCTAAATGTTAAAAGGAAACATTCTTTGACTTTGTAAATCTGTGTTACTCAGAGATCACTGGCACAAACTCCCTAAGGGCACCTTGCATTTAAAGAAAAAAAAAAGCACTTACCTGTCTGACTCTTGCAATGGGCTCATTGTTAGCAGGACAGTAGGTGGTGATAACCTAAAACAAAAAGATGTTGTACATAAATAGAAAATGGGGGAGCAGACCAAATGGAGGAAGGTAAAAAGGCAGGTGGGCGGGGGCGGAACTAAGATACAATAACCAAACTCAGAACCTTTACATTGGTGGTGGTGGTGGTGGTTTAGTCGCCAAGTCCTGTCCGACTCTTGTGACCCCATGGACTGTAGCCCGCCAGGATGCTCTGTCCATAGGATTCTCCAGGTGAGAATACTGAAGTGGGTTGCCATTTCCTTCTCCATTAACTTGTTACAAACAGGAGACTAGAGTTTTCACTTTTGACCTGAACACTCAGAACAACCTTTTCGTCAAAACCCACCCTCGCTATCCAAATATTAGGCATCTAAACAAAAGCCTAAAAGTAACACGTTATTTTGCCTCTTCTTCCATTAACAGACCAAAGTTACAAGTTTTAGGGACTTCCCTATAGCTGAAATGGTAAAGAATCTGCCTGCAATGCAGGAGACGTGGGTCAGGAAGATCCCCTGGAGAAGGGAATGGCAATCGGCTCCAGAATTCTTACGTGGAGAATGTCATGGACAGAGCATCCTGGCGGGCTACAGTCCATGGGGTCGCAAGAGTCGGACAGGACTTGGCGACTAAACCACCACCACCACCACCAATGTAAAGGTTCTGAGTTTGGTTATTGTATCTGTATCTGTACCCTGGCGAGCTACAGTCCGTAGGGTCGCAAAAGAGTCGGACACAACTGAGCAAACACACTCGCAGTTACAAGTCTAGCTTATTCCCTCTCTCCATAACTCTGCCCAGCCTCTGGTCAGAGGTGAAAGGCCAAGGCTAGACAACCATTCATGCATTGGAGAAGGAAACGGCAACCCACTCCAGTGTTCTTGCCTGGAGAATCCCAGGGACGGGGGAGCCTGGTGGGCTGCCGTCTCTGGGGTCGGACACAACTGAAGCGACTTAGCAGCAGCAGCAGACAACCATGGGAAAGGCGTGTGTCCACATGAACTGGAGGGATACATTAGGGAAAAAAACAACCCAGGTATAGTTTTAAAAAGGCTTTCAGGAAAGGTATTTTATCCATGAACCTAATGATTGGATACCACAGGAAAAACAGGATAAAACCATCAATGGGGGATTGGGAACAATTAAAACCACCTGCACTTCCTACACCCACAGATAACTAAAAGATGCCTTTCCTCTAACAAAGCGGTTCATTCAACAAACTGTTGGGATGTTATATAACGTTTTCTTACAAGTTTTCTTTCGTATGCAGCCCTCAAAAAAAAATCCAAGTAATAACAACCTTATCTTTCCATCCTAGTCTATAAAACATTTTATTGAACATTAACAGAGTCAAGCTGTTAGGGTCTGGAAATAGAGAAATGCTGAAAATCTGGCCCTCAAGGAAGCTCTGAGCCCAATGACTGAAAAACAGGATTTCGGCAACTTCGAGCTTGCATTCCAGAGGATTTCAAAAGATAATATAAAATTGTAGAACATTACCTGTGGCGCACGTCACATGTGAGGAGCCACAGTCAAGTAGAAAAGTCAGATGATTGCCACCGCCAAGTGTGTGGCATTTCGCACTACAGAGTGCAGAACTCTGCCGTGCGGTTTTAAGTACGCTTGGGAAGTTCAACCCCTTTCTGCTCCAAAATGAACTCGATTCTCGGTAACACGCAGGACCTAATATCTAGTAGCACTTTTAATGGTTCTACTTGAGAAAACGTTTACTATGGACTTCAAAACTTCCCACCCAGTATAAGCCGACAGCATCCGCGGGGATTAGGGCTGGGCAGTGCCTGTCCCGCCTCCCAGGGCGAAGAGAGGCCGCAGAGATTTGCCCAAGATATGCATACCTCTCCCCGGCCTCCCCAGCTTCCATTATATACGCCGTCGTTTTCCTCGCGGAGCCCCAGCTCCTTCAGCCAAGCATACTGGGGTTGATTGATGAGCAGAGTGGACATGAAGGCGGCAGGCCTGTTCCAAGATCCGGAGAACTTGCTCTTCCTTGCAACGCGCACGCAGAGCAGACCAGGAACGCGCCACATACTTAGTCAGGGATGCGAAGAGCGCCTGCGGCCCGAGGAACTGAAGTGGGGCCCCGCCCCCCACCCGGAGGAGCCCATTGGGTAGGCCCGGCCCCGCCCTCGAGCACGCCCCCCGCCGTCGCCCTGCCTAGCTGGATCTTGCGCGGGAGCCGGGAGCTGTAGCCTGGAGGTCAACCAGGGCCTGGAAAACAATGAGGGTGAAACCCGGAGGAAGTGAGCAGGCTACTGCCATCTAGTGAAAGACGGCGGGAACAGCGGCACCAGCTAGAACTTTTTCCAGCAAAATATTGGCTCTAAAATACAGTGAGTTAGAGCCAGGCCTCTCAGGCTGGAATGTGCATGTGATCTCTCCTAGCTATCGTGTTAAATGCACATTGTGATTCTGTAGGTCTGGACTGGGGTCTGAGAGTCGGTATTTTAACCAGTTCTGGTGGAAAGGAGAGGATTGTTTCCGCCCCTTTGTTACATTACAAATTAGAGTTTTCTAATTAATGAAAAATGGTAAATTGTGGTAGTTCCCTCCAAATATTCTGAGTGGGTATATTCTTGCTTTTCAAGAAACAAAGACAGTTTTGATCAATCTCCTTTTTTCTCCATTGCTTTTCTCTTCCTGCAATATTCTTGCCATCCCCACCATCCCATCTGCCACCTTTAATTCCACAGTAACTAGGCCTATCCTATTTAAGGGAAATGGCAACATCTCAATCAGCATGATTTGGGCAGGAGTTTAAAATATACACACACTCTCAAATCCTTGCATAAATAAGGTGATTCCAAACCTACTTTCCCAAAATATTACTTCTCCGTACTTGCCTTGTGGCCTTCCACATGGCAACCAGACAGTTGAGAGTCACACATTTCTTTCCAAAGCCTGTGTTTTCCTCTCATGGTGCCTTTGCCCTACTGTTCCCTCCACCTGTAAAACCTTTCCTTCCATCTCTGCATTCAAGCTTTATCTGTTCGACCCTTAGAACATAAATGATTTCAACAAATCATGTTGAAATAGGCAGGTATCAAGCATCTACCAGAAACTGTGGTAAGTGCTGGCGATATCTGAATAGTGTTTCCACTTGAAAATGTTATACTTTTCCCCCATTAAGGCAAGGACCGCCTCTGACTCATCCTTGCATGACTCCACAACTCCCAGCATCCCACCAGGCTCACATTCATTTACATCATTGGGAAAAAAATGAACCTATGAACACACCTCAACAGTAATAAGCAAGGATACCCTGTTCAGCATTGGTAATCCATATCAACAACCCAACTACTTCTGTCCATCCACTCCTAGGACTGATGCACTAATTTCCTTCATTTCAATTCTCAGGCATTTTAAAGAATTTAAGTCTCCTCGCTTTCTGGCTGCCAGTAAGATTCTTTGTACATCTATCCCGACATCACATCCTTCCATTCTCTTCCCCTCCATTTGATTCAAAAAATGAAAAGTGCATTTACAGATGCACTAAATTTTAGAAGCAACACATGATGCTCTCAAGGAATGTTAACTTTCATCTCTTCACTAAGTTGAAAAGAGAGGTTCATGGTGGTCTCCCTCTAAACAAGTTTTGGGACGACAGACACTAGCAACTGCCTATATGGAAAATAGGCATTACATCTCTCTTCCACCTTCTTTTTTCAAAACTTATTTAGCCTGTCAATAGGAGGTCAGGAAAAATCACCAACAATGAATTTTGATGGGGCAAAGCGGGAAAATATAGAAGTAAATGAATCCTATGAAGGCACATTTCACATTTGAAAAAGAATTAAATGGATTGTACATGAAAGCATATATAAAAACCGCAAAGCCCTACAGAAATTCAAATGTCAGGATACCTTGAACTAATTTTGTATTAAAAGTGGAGGAGTTAGTAGATGGCAAATTCTACTTTCCAAATGACTTATCAAAGGCCTCAGAGAGTGGTTAAAGCAAAGACTCTGGAGTCACAGCATAAGTACAAATGACCAGTGCTTGGGAAGTCCTCTGTGAATACTAGCTGTCTTTATTCTTCAAAGATAGTTGGCCAGAAGGCAAAGTGATACGAACATGCATGCTTGCCCCAAGGCAGCAGTAAATTGGAGAAATCACCACCACCCAGAATATAATTTTAGCATCTGATTTTTCAGAGCATGAGTGAGTGACACTAACTATTGCTCTGGGCATACTCAGATTAATCAAGCTCACCAAAATATCAAAATATGATTTGCAACTAACATGCTGGCTTATTATTTAATGGGGAAAATTATCCTCAGAAAGGACCAACCATTCACATCCTCTAAATACTGTGTTCTCTCCCAGGATACATTCTACCTATCTAGTGGTTTAATGAGCCCAGTGTCAGAAGAAGAGTTATTGATTAATAATATTTGATTCCAGCATTCAATGGTATCAGGCTACTACAGTCTCTCAAATGTCCAAATTAACCTATAGATTCAATGCAATCCCAATCAAAATACCAGAATTGGCAAGCATATTTTAAAGTTTAAATGGAAAGGCAAATGATCTAGAATAGTCAAAACAGTTTTAAGGGAAAAAAAGAACAAATCTACATTACCTGACTTTAACAATTATTTTAACAATTTTACAATTGTTACAAAGCTACAATAATCAAGAAAATGTCACACTGGTATAAAGACAGAAGTAAAGATCAATGGATCAGAATAGGGTACTCAAAAATAGACTTTCACATGTATAGTCAATTTTTAATGAAGGTGTCAAAGAAATCAAAAGAGAAAGAATAGTCTTTTCAACAAAGAGTGCTATATTATTTGGATATTCAGGTGCAAAAAAAAAGAACCTTGATTTCTACTTCATGCTATATACAAGAATTAAGTTAATATGAACCATAGACTTACAAGTAAGAACTAAAACATCTAGTGGAAAACATTGGAGAAAATCTTTAGTGTGCGGGGCTGTTCTATGCATTATATGATATTTAGCTGCATCCCATACCACACAGTATAATGTTAATAACAGCATGAAAACGTACTCCTACCTCACACTACACACAAGAACCCATTCAGGGGACCTGTAATTCTATGCAAAAGAAGTAAAATATCCGTTGTCTAAGAGAAGACCTTAGACAACCTAATAGACTTGTCTGTTAGGAGACCTGGAGTCAAGACAGAGGTCTGCAATAGCTTAGCTATGTAATCTCCCTTCGGTTACAAAAATAAAATGGCCCAAGTGACTTCTAAGTTCCTTTATAGGTACTAAATTCATATTTCAAAAATATAAATTTATTTTTTCCCATACAGTCTATACTAAGGAAATAATAAAACAAGTTTGTAAAAAGACATGTTCATTGCAAAACTGGCTACACTTTAAATGTACACCATCAGAAACTAAATAAATGATGCTACCTCCATGCAATGGAAAAACTGGGAAGTCATTAAAAAGGAGCTAGACCTTTATATTTTGGTATAGAAAAGCGTCCTGGATAAACAGCTATATTGTTTCTTTTTGAAAGGAGAGTACAGAATAGTAAAAAGGTACAAACAATAAGATCCCCTTTATGCCGAAAAAAATTCAATTAGTATTTCTTCACCATGTTTACATACAAGAAATCACTGGACTGGGCACAGGTAGAAAAAAGTGAATTAAACAGACATTTTGGTGGGGAATTCAGACAAAAAAAAAAATAAAACAAAATAGGCATATGACTATTGAAGCCATGAAGGAATAAAAAGGGTGCGAGAGTGACTGTAAAGAAAGGACCCTGTTTTAGTGAGAGTGCTTGCAGACCTCTGTGGGAAGGGCGCATTTAATCAGAATTCTGAATCATGGGAGAGCATAATCTCTGGAAGAATGGGGTGTGGGGTACTGGAGGGTCTGCAGGCCGAGGGAACAGTAACTGCAGCGCCCTTGGGCCGGGAAAGGACCACGGATGCCTGAGGAACAACGTGAGAGGCGCCAGCGTGGCTGGAGAGCAGGAGAGGGACCCCAGCCTGAAGCACACACCTCCAACTCTGTCGGCTGTGCTGAGGTCTGAGCCGGGCGGCGACCTCACCTTCCGTCTGGAAGGCTCCCCAGGAAGCTACTTGCAGAGTGGATCACAGAGGAGCAAGACTGGAAGCAGAAAAGCCTGCCTGGAGCATCCAGGCGAGGACTGTGAGACCGAGGGAGGAATCCCTCACGGCTGCCATGCGTGCATATCTTTAGGTTTGAAGAGAGCAGGTCAGAAGAAAAGGCGCCAGGGTGTTGAGGCAGCTCAAGTGAGCAGTTTGCAATGATGATGCAACATCAGCGAGTCTTGACTCAGGCGTCCGGGCCAGGCCCCGGCGGCTGCCTGGGCGAGAGCGGCCCCCTCGCGGGGGCGCCCGAGCACCCACCGTCCGCCGCCCCGCCGGAAGTGCTCTCCCGGCCCGCCGCGCCGCGCCGGGGGAAGATGGCGCAGGAGGCCGGCGACATGGACGATGGGCAGGTTTCCGACTCGGATTCCGACATGACGGTGGCACCCAGCGACAGGCCGCTGCCGGTGCCGGTGAGTGCGGAGGGCAGGCGGGTGACTCGGAGCCGGCAGCGCGGGGCCCAGGCGTCCTCCTGTCGGGCGCGCGGAGCCCGGCAGGCGGCGGGGAGGACAGCGGGCCCTACGAACCTGGCCTGGCATTTAGCTGCGAGGCGGGGTGCGCGAGGCGTGCGGCTCCCAGAGGCGGGCGTGCGGTTGTCTCTTTCCCGCCTCGCGTGCTCCTCTCCTTGTTTTCTAAACCTACGGAATTCCCCACTGGGCGTCGCTGGGTTCTCCTCGAAGGGCAAATTTTCCCGAACATGTAGAACGTGGGGACGTCGGCCCACAACCAGCCTGTGGCGCTCATTTGCGCCCCGAGGAGAAAGGGAGTGAGGATCGGGAATGAAGTTCATCTCTTGCTCAGGGGCCTGTTCTTCCATATTCCCATGGAACCTAGCTTCGTCGTGCCATAATGTGCCACTGGGTTTTATGTTAGCTCCCCAGGTTTCTAAACAGGCGTTTGTCTTGGCCGCCCTACTAAGTAGCAAGCTGTTTTGAGAAGGCTTTAGTGCCAGGCTGCCCGCGTTGGAATTCCAGAGCCGCCACTTTGTGATCGGTGACAAGGTATTCAGCCTAGCGCCCCATCTTTAGAGTGGGAATAACAGTACCACAGTGACAGAGTGACTGTAAGGATTCGGTGGAGCCCAAATGATGGCTGACAAGTGTTAGTGCAGTTATTGTTTACAGGTACGAAGACTTATCTTCTAGCTTTAAAATACCCCTCCCCCATTTCTAGCACGGATTAGGAGCTCAACAGATACTTTGATGTTTAGTTGAAAAAGCAAAGGTGATTCCTTTTGCATAGAAGCATCTTGGGAAATCGGTACCAATATATTTTGTTTTTCAATCTTTTTCAGTTTTCCGTAAATTGACTCTTGACTTAGTAAACTTAATGCCATGGACTCTGCAGTTTTACAAGTAATTTGTCAGTGATGTTTACACATAGGATTTTACTCTCTAGTCTAAAAGGAACATAGTCCCAAAACCTTATAAAGGCAGTTGATACATCCACATGCATGACAGGCGCCTTTGGAAAAGAGGAAAACAAGTTCTAACTGCCTGTAACAGTTGTTCAACATGTGATTTTCAAACGTTCTGACAACTGAAAAGATTGAAAATCTTCTGAAGGTGAGAATTAAGAGCTTTGGCAATTTTTTGGAAAGCTGTTTTAGCACTAAGTGCTGCATTAGCTATATAGAAATAAGAATTTGTGGCTTTAAAAATGGAAATTCCAGGGAGTTCCCTGGTGGTCAAGTGGTTAGTATGGCCACATTCACCGTGGGGGGCCCAGATTCAATTCCTGGTTAGGAAGTAATCTTCGGAAGATCTCTGAAACCAATTCAGTCCCTTACATGGATTTTTCTCTCTCTCTCCTTTTTTTTGGGGGGGGGGGCGGGGGGCGCTTGCAGGATCCTCGAGTGACGCAGGCTAACACTCTCAGGGATCCTGCAAGTGGCCAAAAAAAAAAAAGGAAGTTCCATGTAAACCTTTAGAAATTCAGGCACTGAATTGGTTTCAGAGATCTTCAAAGATCACTGCTGCTTTAAAATGGTTCAGCTGAATCCCTAAATAATTTTTTTTACATAGCACAGGGTGTGTGGGGGTAATGTCTTTTGTGGAATTGATTGTAATTTTCCTTCATGTGCAGAAAGCACTAGGTGGGGACTGTGGGCTGCGGCCCTTCCAGAGTACTGCAACAGCGTGTGCCCCGGCATCCCATTATCGGACTGTAAAAAGTGTGGATTCAAGTGAAGAGAGCTTTTCAGATTCAGATGATGATAGCTCCGTCTGGAAACGCAAGCGACAGAAATGTTTTAACACCCCTCCCAAACCAGAGCCTTTTCAGTTTGACCAGAGCAGCCAGAAACCACCTATAGCTGGAAGGAAGAAGGTTAACAACATATGGAGTGCTGTGCTGCAAGAACAGAACCAAGATGCAGTGGCCACTGAACTTGGTATCTTGGGAATGGAGGGCACTATTGACAGAAGCCGACAGTCTGAGACCTACAATTATTTACTTGCCAAGAAACTTAAAAGAGAATCTCAAGAACATACAAAAGAATTAGACAAAGAGCTAGAAGAATATATGCATGGTGGCAAAAAAACGGGACCAAAGGAGGAGGAGAATGGGCAAGGCCATCCCAAAAGGAAACGACCTGTCAAAGACAGAGTAGGAGACAGACTAGAAATGAACTATAAAGGCCGCTACGAGATCACAGAGGACGATTCTCAAGAGAGGGTGGCTGATGAAATTTCTTTCAGGTGAGCATTTAAATATTTCTACAAGTGAACACTTGACCAATTATCTTCCATTTATAAGATACACTATAGAGTCCAGATACGTTGATGGTGGTGTTCCTTTCTGAGATTTTTAAATCCAAGGGAAGAACTGGGCTTATGTGGTTATATGAATATGAATATGGTTGGCTGTTCTTACATTTGGGCAGACCTGATAGAATACTTTTGTAGATTTTTGTGAACTTTTGAGCAACTGTTTCTATTGAGGCCTATAGAACTCTTCAGATAAAAACAGATCCTTTTAAATCATGTGGGTTTCTTGGAGTGTTTTTTTGTTTTTACAACTTTTATTGAGGCTTATTATACATGTAATAAAATTTGTCCTCTTTAAGTGTTGACTTTTTTTTGGTAAATTTATTGGTTGTACAACCATAAAGCACTTTTAAAACATTTCCATCAGCCAGTAAGATCCCTCATGCCATATGCCCATTTAAAGTTAGTTCCTATTCCCATTCCCAGGTAACTGCTAATCATTCCATTGCTGTCAAATTGCATTTTTTGAAAATTTCATGTAAGTAGAATCACAATATGTAGTCTCTTGTGCCTGGCTATTTTCACGTAGTGCAGTGTTTTTGCTATTCATCCATGTCGTAGCAGTCATCAACAGCTTATATATTTACACACACACACATTTGTATTGGCTATTACACTTTTTGGCAATTATGAATAATTCTGTTATGAACTTCCATGTACACATCTTTGGACACATGTTTTAATTTATTTTGGATAGGAGTAGAGTTATTTGATGTATGGTGAATTTACATTTCATGTATTTTTAACATGAAATTTTTAAAGTTGAAATTTTGTTTACATTTTATTAGCTCTAAATCACTAGTGAACAGTGTCACAAGTTTGAAAACATCTTTGGTTCAAAGGTAATATAGTAGGAAAACAAGTATTTACTTTCCAGGCAAGCCTGTCAATAGTAGTACTGGATTTTTAAGTACTGAGGTTTGGAATTTGAGTGCTGGAAAGAAACCTAGAGATTTTGTAAACCAGTACTTTCACTTTACAAATAGGAAATTGAGGCCTAGTAGTTGTGTGGTTTGCTCAAAGTCGCTAATGTGTCAGACCTGGAACTGAAGTCTAATCCCTTTATTCCTAGTCTAGTGCTCTTTCCACAATAGAGAGAAAAAAGAAGCCAGAGCTTGGTAGGGAACTGAAAAGACTTCTGTAATATTAATCCTCCTTCATCTCTGCAGAGTATGGTCTCATGTTAGGTTTGCTGCTTACTTAGGCTTCCTGTATTTTTACCTGTCAGTGGTAAAAATAATTATATCTGCTTTGTAAGATTGTTGAGAGAATTAACTGAAATATAGTGCATATATAGTTCTTAGGATTGTGCTTATCTCATAATAAGCCTTTGGTAAATATTAGCCATATCTTCTGTTCTGAGACAGGGAGCCCATGAGGGAAAAGTCCAATCCATTTTAAAGCTCCTAGACATCTCCAGTTAGGAGAGCTAAATTTTAGAAATCGTGATACATGTTTGTTTTTAGACTTGCATTCGTCATGCTGTGTGTGCGTATTTCTTTTGAAATTTGCTGTAATCCCATAAGGCAAAGTGAAGAGGCCAGTATGTAACTTGAGATGGAATCTTGACATTAGTGTCTGCTTGGATGACCCAAGATAAGAATGTTTCCATGTCAGTGATTCCAAGGTTAAATATTGAAGATTTCGGAAAGCAAATGTTACTAGAATGGGATGTTAATTCTGTCTGGGAACTAAATTGGAGACTAAGGTAGATTTCCTCAACTTTATGCAACAAATAAAGAGGTTGATATTACTTCATTTGTTCCTTATCAGGTTGCAGGAACCAAAGAAAGATTTGATAGCCCGAGTAGTGAGAATAATTGGGAACAAAAAGGCAATTGAACTTCTGATGGAAACTGCTGAAGTTGAACAAAACGGTGGCCTTTTTATAATGGTAAGGCTAATAAAATGCCCTTGTCTCTGATTGTTGGTTCTCTTATTTATGGATTATAACCAGTGTGTTTCAGACTTTTAAAAACCTTCATTAATAATGAAAATTGAATTTAAACATTCAGTATGGTCAGTTTTTACAATTAGTACTTTTCTTATTAAAAATATATCTAAATTGTAGCTTGTTAGTGTGTAGTCCACAACAAATCTCTAACAGGCTTCATTAAGGGTAGGGGCTGAATTAAGAAAAAAGTCAGGGCAAAAGGACCTGGAAGCTCAAATTTAGTGAGTATGGGTTTTGGAGTTTGGGGTTTCTTGTTTTGAATTTTGGATGTGCACCATACTAGATGTGACATTTGGCTAAATTATTTGACTTTGGAGACCTGTCTCAGCTATAAAATGGGATTAATCCTCTAATGTAAGGATTAAATAAGATAATGCGTATATAATGCTGATCATAGTGCCCAGAATTCAGTAGTGGTGAAGAGAAGTGTTATTTTTGGTTAATTTAATTCATACATTCTTGGAACCTGGATTTCATGGGTGGTAGGGGTGAATAGGAAACAAAATGTCTATAAAGAGGCTTCTGGGGTTGAGGAAGGGAAAAAAACAAATAATGGTTAAAAAGTACTTTATTGTCCCAGAATGACTGATGGAGCAGTTCTCTTGCTGGGGCCAGATCACAAGCAGTAACAGTTTATGCCGCAGAGTGAGTGGTCTTGCAGATCTCATTTAATTGAGCTTTCGCCACAGGGTGAGCATGAAAGTGGAATGGTTTCCTTCTTATTTGTTCCTCATGAATTTGAGTAATAACATCACAAGAGACTCCATCAATGTTATACTGTGGAAATGGAGAGAAAAGTAACCAATTAGAAGTGATAGCACTGGGTGAGGAAGCAGCCCATGAACATAGATTATAGAAGTTAACAACAGACTGTAATGATCATGAGTGTAGTGGTGCCCCCTGTCTGTGTTGTGGTTTAAGGCGCTGTTTTAGACACAGGAAGCTTATGTTATAATAGGGGGTGGGAAGGAAGCGGTCTAAAGAATAAATGTAGTATCTTCCAAGTATGCTAGAAAGTGATACCTGCTATGAGAAAAGAAAAAGAGCAAATGGGAAGTCTGGAGAGGCGAGAAGGACACTGCAGTTTAACGGAATGGCATAGTAAATCTTAATAGCTCCTTAGGAATGTCTCTGAAAGTTGCTCTGACCATTCATGGTAAGAGTCTACACAGGATAATTTTTCTGTTCCTTTTTGTAGAATGGTAGTCGAAGAAGAACACCAGGTGGAGTTTTCCTGAATCTCCTGAAAAACACTCCTAGTATCAGTGAGGAACAAATTAAGGTAAAAATGATATGTCCTTGACTTTTAAGATCAATCATGATTTGACTGCCACTCAGCCTCTAGCTTCATTTTCTATTGATCTCTGTTACCTGCTCTGCCTTACGTTGACTGATTTTTTTAGTTGCTCTTTTTAAGTAAAACTTGAACCTCTTATAAAGCTCTGCCTCCTCTTTTTCTCCCCTTTCAGAGCCAAGGTCATGATTTCCTTTTATGGAAATTTTTCCTGGTGTCTTAGCATGTAATTATTTTTTTCTACTCTCCTATAACTTGGCTTTCAGAATCTTAAGGCTTCCCTGGTGGCCTAGACAGTAAAGAATCTGCCCTGCAATGCGGGAAACTTGGGTTCAATCCCTGGGTCGGGAAGATCCCCTGGAGAAGGGAATGGCAGTATTCTTGCCTGGAGAATCCCGTGGACAGAGGAGCCTGGCGGGCTGTAGTCCATGCAGTCACAAAGAGTCAGACATGACTGAGCAACTAACACACACATAACTTGGCTTTCGGGATCTTAGTTCCTTGACCAGGGATCTAGGCCCTCTGCACTGGAAGCATGGAGTCCTAACCACTGGACCACCAGGGAATTCCCTCTATAACTTTTTATTAATGAAAAATTTCAAATGTGCAGAATAGATGAAAAAAATAACAGCATGTATACCAATATATCCTTTACCTAGTTTTAGAGGTAGTTAATATTTTGACTTTTTTTTTTCTTCTGTACCATTGAGAAATAAGAAGCAAACATTATGACATTCAGCCCTAATTCAACAAGAATCTCACAATCAGATCAGATCAGTCGTTCAGTCGTGTCTGACTCTTTGTGACCCCGTGAATCGCAGCACGCCAGGCCTCCCTGTCCATCACCAACTCCTGGAGTTCACTCAGACGCACGTCCATCGAGTCAGTGATGCCATCCAGCCATCTCATCCTCTGTCGTCCCCTTCTCCTCCTGCCCCCAATCCCTCCCAGCATCAGAGTCTTTTCCAATGAGTCAACTCTTCGCATGAGGTGGCCAAAGTACTGGAGTTTCAGTTTCAGCATCAGTCCTTCCAAAGAAATCCCAGGGCTGATCTCCTTTAGAATGGACTGGTTGGATCTCCTTGCAGTCCAAGGGACTCTCAAGAGTCTTCTCCAACACCACAGTTCAAAAGCATCAATTCTTTGGCGCTTAGCCTTCTTCACAGTCCAACTCTCACATCCATACATGACCACAGGAAAAACCATAGCCTTGACTAGACGAACCTTTGTTGGCAAAGTAATGTCTCTGCTTTTGAATATGCTGTCTAGGTTGGTCATAACTTTCCTTCCAAGGAGTAAGCGTCTTTTAATTTCATGGCTGTAGTCACCATCTGTAGTGATTTTGGAGCCCAGAAAAATAAAGTCTGACACTGTTTCCCCATCTATTTCCCATGAAGTGATGGGACTGGATGCCATGATCTTTGTTTTCTGAATGTTGAGCTTTAAGCCAACTTTTTCACTCTCCACTTTCACCTTCATCAAGAGGCTTTTGAGTTCCTCTTCACTTTCTGCCGTAATGGTGGTGTCATCTGCATATCTGAGGTTATTGATATTTCTTCCGGCAATCTTGATTCCAGCTTGTGTTTCTTCCAGTCCAGCGTTTCTCATGATATACTCTGCATATAAGTTAAATAAACAGGATGACAATATACAGCCTTGACGTACTCCTTTTCCTATTTGGAACCAGTCTGTTGTTCCATGTCCAGTTCTAACTGTTGCTTCCTGACCTGCATACACATTTCTCAAGAGGCAGATCAGGTTGTCTGGTATTCCCATCTCTTTCAGAATTTTCCACAGTTTATTGTGATCCACACAGTCAAAGGCTTTGGCATAGTCAATAAAGCAGAAATAGATGTTTTTCTGGAACTCTCTTGCTTTTTCCATGATCCAGCGGATGTTGGCAATTTGATCTCTGGTTCCTCTGCCTTTTCTAAAACCAGCTTGAACATCAGGAAGTTCACGGTTCACATATTGCTGAAGCCTGGCTTGGAGAATTTTAAGCATTACTTTACTAGCGTGTGAGATGAGTGCAATTGTGCAGTAGTTTGAGCATTCTTTGGCATTGCCTTTCTTTGGGATTGGAATGAAAACTGACCTTTTCCAGTCCTGTGGCCACTGCTGAGTTTTCCAAATTTGCTGGCATATTGAGTGCAGCACTTTCACAGCATCATCTTTCAGGATTTGAAATAGCTCAACTGGAATTCTATCACCTCCACTAGCTTTGTTCGTAGTGATGCTTTCTAAGGCCCACTTGACTTCACATTCCAGGATGTCTGGCTCTAGATCAGTGATCACACCATCGTGATTATCTGGGTCGTGAAGATCTTTTTTGTACAGTTCTTCTGTGTATTCTTGGCATCTCTTCCTAATATCTTCTGCTTCTGTTAGGTCCATACCATTTCTGTCCTTTATCGAGCCCATCTTTGCAGGAAATGTTCCTTTGGTATCTCTGATTTTACAGTATCCTCCATAACCACACCTAAGAGAAATAAAAATGATAATTTCATAGCATCATCCCATTATCTATGTAGAACTTATTCTGGTTTAATGAATTGTCCCAAGAATGTATTTTCTAGCTTTTTTCCCCCCAAACCAGGATCCTATCTAACAGATTTCCACATCCTTTTTGTTATATATCTCTTTTGATCTTTTTAATCCTACATTTTCCTCTATGATGTAGGCCTTTTGATGAGTCCAGGATTGCTCTTACAGAGTGTACCACATTCTGGTGATTGTCTGCTCGTGCATATTTGTTTTGTTTGTTTCTCTATCTCCTGTATTTCTGATAAACAGGAAGCTGGGCACTTTAGTATTCTTAATCATTTTTGTATTACTAGAACGTCATATGGAAAAAACTAAACAGTGTGGGTTTTTCATAGCTCAGAATTTGGTATCTTTTAATTTGTTAATTAAAGAACATGACTTGGCGTTTAGCACATCTAATCAAAATAAAATACTGGCTTCTTACATAGGAAGGAGGTGGTACTTGTGCAACACAGCTACAGTATTTGAGAAATTTTGTATTCTCTTTATTATACCAGTGGGTGATAAAGGTCATAGAAATGTGCTTTAACTGTTTTAATGTAAGGCTAATAGTGACACAAAATTAAAAGCCTTTTCTCTTTAGCTGATGCTCCATGTGGGCATATTTTGCATCTGCTCAGTTTTTTTTCCCCTCACTATTCACTTTTGGTCATTTTTTAAAAAATATGTTATTGAAATTCCTACAAGAAATGTTCCCATTGTTGCACATTTGGAATCTGTATTCTTTAAGTGCTTTTTTCCCTCATTGGACGGTTATTTTGATAACATGAATTTGTAACGAAGTGGATTTCCTTGGGAACACAACTTTTGAGTGATAGAACAGAGCTTATATTAATACCTTAATGTTCTCCCTCCTCCCCTAATATTACCCCTGGCCAGAAGTGTGTACTTAGAAGGAACATTCTTCTCAAGTTTTGTTTGATAGCAAAATGTCACTCTTCTGAAAGATAAAGTATGATGTGATGAAAAGGATTGTCTAAGATTCAAAGTCTAGGTTTTAATCTTAATTTTGCCATTTAGCACTTGTACACTGTGAGAAGATTGCTTACTGTCTCCCCCAGCCTTGATTTTTTCATCTATAAAGTGAGGATTTTAATATGCGCCCTGCCTGTTTAATATTACTATAAAAGAGTTAAATAAAATGATATCTAAAAAAGCTTTTTCTTGGTAACTAAATCTGGACAGAGAGTTTCCAGAAGGAGAGAAGAAAAGAACATTTATTTACCGTGAGCCTGGCACTAAGGCCAATATTTACAGGACTTACTCTTGACAGCCTGCAATTGGGTGTCACCCTGCTCTGCAGATGAAGGCAGGAAAAGGACAGGTCTGGGATCACACAGGACTCTGCGTTCAGACCCATGTTGTTTCCACTGAATCACCGGTCTTTGAAATTCAGTTCTTCTAACTTGCCGTGGAGAAGGGAATTTAATCTTTGTAGATTTTTATCGTAAACTGTCAGAAACATTGCATTATAATAAACACTGGAAACATTTTTAATAGTATCCAATAATAGAGAAATGTTGACTTAAAACAACTATTGTGTAGCCTCTATTTTTGTGAAGCAATTCTAAGAAAATTAGAAAATAAAATAATAGCTGAAAGGCAGAGTACAGATTTTTAAAGAAAAAGTTAAAACACCAAAATGTTACCAGTGCTTTGGTCTATTGTGAGGGGTTAGAAATGTTTTGGCTTTTAAGATTTTTTTCTGTTTTTTCCAAATTTTCTGTTGTATATGGATTGACTACCTTTGTTACTAGAAAGAAAAATCTGAAGGTAGATATAATTTTATTGCAGGTAATTTCATATTTCATTCAAATAATGGTGTTATAATTTTTCTTTTAGTCACTTTTATCATCACTCTTTAGTCACTCTTATTAACAATCACAGTCTGTAGAATTTGGAAGCCAGAACTGAACTGAGTGGGCTTGTTTTCAACTTTTTCTCATTTGATTTTATTTTAGTTTGTGGCCTTATAATTTTTTTTCTAGAGAATACAAAGTTTGTGAAGATAAAAAGAGTAAGAATAGTTAGAGGTTAATTTGCTATATTTTTTTAAAGTCCATCTGCAGCGATCTCCCTCTTAAAGTAGTATGCACTAGGTTCTTAACTTGTGGATGGGAGAAGAAAAACTTCTCTCAAATTATCTATTGTCTGCATTTGTTGTAATACATTAACAATGTGATAAAAAGACATTTCTTTAGGCCATTCCCTGGTTTGTTTTATTTAAGTATATAACCCATGGGAATGACATTTCCTCTTTAATAAGGTTTGCTGTATTTGGAGGGAAAGGGGAGACTTCATAATTTAATTTAGTATTGCCAGGCATTGTACTAGTTAGAATTGTTTTTATCAAGATGTTTGGATGTGTTTTCATATAAAATGAAAATACTGCTACTATGCTCCACTTAAAGGTAAGTAGACACTTGAAAAAATTGTGAATTTTCACACTGTTGTGAAGGCAACATAACAGGGTTTAAGGATATGGTAGTTTTAATAAATAGTAGTTCTTGTTTACTAAAGTTGTTCCTTTATTGTAGGACATTTTCTACCTTGAAAATCAAAAGGAATATGAAAATAAAAAAGCTGCTAGAAAGAGAAGAATTCAAGTGATGGGGAAAAAGATGAAACAAGCCATTAAAAACCTAAATTTTCAAGAAGATGATGATACATCACGAGAGACGTTTGCAAGTGACACTAATGAGGCCCTGGCCTCTCTCGATGAATCACAGGAAGGACATGGAGAAACAAAGTTGGATGCAGAGGAAGCCATTGAGGTTGATCATTCTCACGATTTGGACATGTTTTAGTACATTTTGAGGAATAGACCTTTCTAAGATAACATTGTAATAAACCATTTCTACTGAGATTATTTTACTTTGCACTGATAAACACAAAAATCTGGAGAGAACTGTTACCTTGTTTTAAATAAAATTGAATATGTGGGAGATGAATGTGATAAGAACATTTAAAACTTTCTCATGTCTGACAAAATATTTAAAAGTATATAGTGGAAGATTTAATTTCTTAATCTATTGCATGTGCTAATTATTACTAGTTGATAATCAATTTTGTCCAGATCATTATAACATGCCGTTCAAAAGTTTTTCTTATTTGTCTTTGCAATGAACTACGATTGGTTTCAAAACATTCCATTAAAAGATCCTATTAAGACATAAATTGTTAAGCTATTACAAATGCATTCAAGTTTAGTTTTTCTGTGTTTTAAGAACTCTTAGGCTTTTAATGATAGAAACTAAAAATAGGTTTATACTAGTGGCTCTTCCCACTTATGTGTTTGTTCCGAAGTAAATAAACATCAGAAGCTTTTCAAAGAAGTATCAGTTCGTAACTTTAGCTTTGTTTTTGACTTATTAGTTACTTTGATCATATTTAAATGCTGAATATAATCCATACGTGCATAATTACAGTGACATTTAAGAAATTCCCAGTGGTGGCCTGCCTAAGACAGTTTTACCTTATGTTAAGGAAGTTAGGTATTAAAAATGTTTCTTCTGCATGATGTTTAAAATTATTCATTTTTATTTAAGAAAATAAAGGTAGTTTACTTAAGGTGTCCCAAGAGTTGACTACAGTTTACAGAGTAAGCAAAAATATGTAGGAAGCAGTTATTATCTATTCTTTGCAATAATGTACTTGAAGTCTTTCAGTAATTTTTGAAACACATAATCATTGAATTTGGATCTAAGCAGGGAAGGAAGAGGAAAATGGTTATTGGTTACATTTTATTCATAAAGAATGCAGAAATAAAATTGGAATTCTGGAAGTCAATGAGTTTTGAGTGATTTTATTTTTTAATCTCAAATTTTCTTTCATAAAATTGCCATAACCAAGGAAAGAAGCATTTTAAATAGGTAAGTATTTAAATATTGTCCCTAAAGGTTTTTTTTAACCTTTATTTATTTATTTGAAGAATTTTTTTTCTAATTGAAGTATAGTTGACTTACAGTATTAAATTAGTTTCGGGTATACAGGATAGTGGTTCAGTATTTTTATATATTGTAAAATGATCACCGCAGTTCCTGATATTACTTTGTGTGAGGTGATTTTAAAGGTCTGATATATTAGGTAAGATAACACTCAGAAATCTAAATGTCATGTATCCTTGTAAATATTACCAAGTTTTCTAGTGAAAGTTACAGTTTTTGAAGGATATTAATGTCTCAGGCTACTTCATCTTTAGTGGCTGGCTCATTTCTCCCCCACCCTGCTTCCTAGCTTGTTTTCCTTATTATCTTAACATTTGCAAACTACACAGATATCTGGATTGTATTACATCCTAATGGTATAGAAACCAGTGCTTCAGTTTTTAAGGTTTAAAGTTTTATTTATTAACATTACTCTTCTCTAAACCTTTTTGATTATCCAGATCTAGGAATGTTACAAACTCTTGCTAGAAATGCATTCCCTTAATACTGTCACCATACCAGCGTACATTACAGTCATTCTTCCTGCTCAGCCAAACATTGTTCTGCTTGCTGGCTAGTAGGATTAACAGTAATAGCCCTCTGTGTCTCTGGCTTAGTTATTTAGGTGCTCATCCTCACTCATAACCTTTATTAGAATGAGTTTTTTTTACCTAAAATACTCTGTGACTCAACTCAAAACCTAGAAGATAAAATGGGTTAGATTGGTTTGGGTTAAGGCAAGTTTGATTTACACTCACAGGTATCTAAATAAAATCAGCTATGTGCAATATATAAAGAGGAAAATACGAAGTGATTATTTGTGAGTAATAATTGCTTAGTCCACTATATTTCCTAGTATCTTTGTCAAAGTTGTAGTAAGTCTGCAAACATACTTATTTTTTAAGTGCTCATGATAAGGATGATGATATACTCAAGGAGTATTTAAAAAACACTGAAAATGGCTCTAAGCCCCACATTCTTAACTGCTGAAGCAATTGCTCTGGGTTGCTATGAAGTTAGCAAAACATTGTTACATCTGAGGCAGCACTGTCGTCATAATTAGTAGGCTAGTGAAGTTCTAGATGAGAATTCCTGTCACTACTGGCAGTGATGGCTTCAGGCAAAGACACTTGTCCGATCCTACCTAAACTCACCAACAACTGTTCTGATGAGAATTCAGATAAGCTTGCTAATAAGTGAGGACTTAACGGTTTGGGGTTTTCCCGTGGTTTTGTTTGTTTTCAGTCTGGGAGTTACATTCATGGGGACGCCAATTCTGTGCTTCCCCTTGGTATCTATATAGAAAACTGTTCCAGAACAAAACTGTGTGTGCTAGAGAAAGCAAGACTGTCCTGAGTGTAGAGCATGTACTAAATTCAGAAGCTAAATTAGTGATTTTTGTGACTGGCCAGAGATTCCTTTAGCCAGAGCATAGGCCTGAGCTAAATCATGGTGTGCTGTTTTTTCCCCTTAAAATAAGGCCAAAATGAACATGAGCAAATTGTAAAGGACAGCATGCAGTTAGAGTAATGATATCCAGAGTGGACTCTTGATGACACTTGGGGATTTAATGGGTCGGTTATCTACTATTAATAGGTGAGTCTCAAGGCAGTGACAGCTCTGTCCTGCAGACGCAGGGGTCCAAACCTCACAGACACAACTGCTTCCATTCCCTCAAATGATGCTAAAGCAATTGTATTTAGTTCACAAGATACCCTTTCTTCTTGCTTTCTTAATCTTCAGGTGTGAGATTCATTTGCCACGATTTTCCTTAAAGCAAGGGATGATCCCAAGACATTATGTAATGCCTTGGAAACAGAACATGAAATTCAGGAATGTGAATCTGAAGGTATTTTCCTATAAATATTCATAATTTTTAGAAAAACTATAGTATGTAATATATCTGTGAATAAGCATACAGCTCTACAGTGTTTTGAAATTTATTTTTCATTTGTTCAGCTTTATTGAGGAACAATAGACAAATATGATTGTGTATATTTAAAGTATACAACATAGGACTTCCCTGGTAGTCTAGTGGTTAAGACTCGTGCTTCCACCGCAAGAGGCACAGGTTTGATCCCTGGTTGGGGAAGTTCCTCATGCCGTGTGGTGTGGCTAAAAAAACTGGAAAATTGTGAATCACTATGTTGTACAGCAGAAACTTACGTAATATTGTACATCAACTATACCTCAACAACAACAACAAAATTTGAGGGCAACTCGGGGAAATATTTATAGCATATACAGCAAAGGGCTGCTGCTGCTGCTGCCAAGTCGCTTCGTGTCCAACTCTGTGTGACCCCATAGATGGCAGCCCACAGGCTCCCCCGTCCCTGGGATTCTCCAGGCAAGAACACTGGAGTGGGTTGCCATTTCCTTCTCCAATGCATGAAAGTGAAAAGTGAAAGTGAAGTCGCTCAGTCGTGTCCGACTCTTTTCGACCCCATGGACTGCAGCCCACCAGGCTCCTCCGTCCATGAGATTCTCCAGGCAACAGTACTGGAGTGGGGTGCCATTGCAAAGCGCTAGTTTATTTTAAAAAATCTAAAAATAGGAGCTTCCCTCTAGTGGTTAGGAATCTGCCTGCCTGTGAATGGGACACAGGTTGGATCACCGGTCCAAGATGATTCCATATGCCATGGGGCAGCTCAGCCCCCGCACCTAGAGCTGGTACCTGCAACAAGAGAAGCCACCACAGTAAGTCCACACACTGCAACTGGAGAAAGTCCACATGAGCAAGGAAGACCCAGTGCTGCCCAAAATAAATAAAATTGTTAAGTGTACAGCCTGATGCTTCTAGTGAGGTGATGGAATTCCAGTTGAGCTATTCTAAATCCTGAAAGATGATGCTATGAAAGTGTTGCACTCAATATGCCAGCAAATTTGGAAAACTCAGCAGTGGCCACAGGACTGGAAAAGGTCAGTTTTCACTCCAATCCCAAAGAAAGGCAATGCCAAAGAATGCTCAAACTACTGCACAATTGCACTCATCTCACACGCTAGTAAAGTAATGCTCAAAATTCTCCAAGCCAGGCTTCAGCAATATGTAAACCGTGAACTTCCTGATGTTCAAGCTGGTTTTAGAAAAGGCAGAGGAACCAGAGATCAAATTGCCAACATCCGCTGGATCATGGAAAAAGCAAGAGAGTTCCAGAAAAACATCTATTTCTACTTTATTGACTATGCCAAAGCCTTTGACTGTGTGGATCACAATAAACTGTGGAAAATTCTGAAAGAGATGGGAATACCAGACCACCTGATCTGCCTCTTGAGAAATGTGTATGCAGGTCAGGAAGCAACAGTTAGAACTGGACATGGAACAACAGACTGGTTCCAAATAGGAAAAGGAATACATCAAGGCTGTATATTGTCACCCTGCTTATTTAACCTATATGCAGAGTACATCATGAGAAACGCTGGACTGGAAGAAACACAAGCTGGAATCCAGATTGCCGGGAGAAATATCAATAACCTCAGATATGCAGATGACACCACCATTATGGCAGAAAGTGAAGAGGAACTAAAAAGCCTCTTGATGAAAGTGAAAGTGGAGAGTGAAAAAGTTGGCTTAAAGCTCAACATTCAGAAAACAAAGATCATGGCATCCAGTCCCACTACTTCATGGGAAATAGATGGGGAAACAGTGGAAACAGTGTCAGACTTTATTTTTCTGGGCTCCAAAATCACTACAGATGGTGACTACAGCCATGAAATTAAAAGACGCTTACTCCTTGGAAGGAAAGTTATGACCAACCTAGATAGCATATTGAAAAGCAGAGATATTACTTTGCCAACAAAGGTTCGTCTAGTCAAGGCTATGGTTTTTCCTGTGGTCATGTATGGATGTGAGAGTTGGACTGTGAAGAAGGCTGAGCACCAAAGAATTGATGCTTTTGAACTGTGGTGTTGGAGAAGACTCTTGAGAGTCCCTTGGACTGCAAGGAGATCCAAGCAGTCCACTCTGAAGGAGATCAGCCCTGGGATTTCTTTGGAAAGAATGATGCTAAAGCTGAAACTCCAGTACATTGGCCACCTCATGCGAAGAGTTGACTCATTGGAAAAGACTCTGATGCTGGGAGGGATTGGGGGCAGGAGGAGAAGGGGACGACAGAGGATGAGATGGCTGGATGGCATCACTGACTCGATGGACATGAGTCTGGGTGAACTCCGGGAGGTGGTGATGGACAGGGAGGCCTGGCGTGCTGTGATTCATGGAGTCCCAAAGAGTCGGACACGACTGAGTGACTGATATGATCTGATTACCAAGATCAAGAGAATTAACACATTCATCATCTCCCCTAGCTAACTTTTTTCCTTGTAGTAAGAATGCCTCAGATGTACTCTCAGCAGCTCTCAAGTACACAGTACCATTTTATTAACTATAGTCACTATGTTGAACATTAGACCCTTAGAACTTACTCTTCCTAAAACTGAAAGTTTTACCCTTTGTCTCATTTCTTCCTCTTCCCAGGCCTTGACAACCACCATTCTAACAAAAGTTGTTTGGTGCACCTGCCACATAAACTTGTAA
This sequence comes from Bos indicus x Bos taurus, assembly GCF_003369695.1. Lineage (NCBI taxonomy): Eukaryota > Metazoa > Chordata > Mammalia > Artiodactyla > Bovidae > Bos > Bos indicus x Bos taurus. The sequence goes on from NC_040082.1 coordinate 83,369,783, forward strand.
ACAAAAGTTAAATAGCAATATCTTACTCAAATACCCCAATTATAAACTTAAAATAGATAAACCAAAAGATATCAGAAATATATGTTTACACTTGTTCTACATAATGCCAACTCACAGTTGTTAAGTTCATCAGTCGTAGGCACCATTAATTTCAAGGCTGTAGTACAGAGTGTGTATTTTTTTATTGAAGTATATTTCATTTTCAATGTGTTAAATTCTGCTGTACAACAAAGTGATTCAGTTATTTATATATATATACACATATATATATACACACACACACACATATATATATATATATACCCACATTCTTTTTTATATTCTTTTCCATTAATGGTTTATTATAGGAGATTGAATATATTTCTCTGTGCCATACTGTAGGACCTTGTTTATCCATTCTATATATTCTAATAGTTTGCATCTGATAATCAAAAACTCCTAATCCAACTCTCCCCTACCTCTCTTCCCCCTTGGCAACCACAAGTCTGTTCTTTGCAGAGAGTGTTTTTACAGCTGTACTGCATACTCAGGTTGAAAGCTATGTGAACAGTTTGGCTAGATTTATAGATAAGACTCCTTGTTCACTCAGTGCTTCTATTCAGTACTCAGCAATTTCAAAACATTTTCCAAATTCAGATTGACCATTCACTTGTGAAAAGGTAAGTTGTTTCTTTAAAAGAGAATATAATATTCTGTAATAATCAGACAACAAGAAGTTTCAAGTTACGATTCCTAGGAAGAAATGTGTGTATGTAACTAATTTCCACATTTCTAATCAATAAGCAATTAATGTTGAATAAGAATATACTTTACCAAAACAGATGATATTATAAAATGTGAATATTATATATGAAACATTTCTATTATTCTTGACCTTACTCTTTAGAACTATAATTTAGCATAAATTTTTCATTGTTATTTCACTTCTGCAATTTAGTTGACAGTGTTCCTAACAGTTTTAAAGTGTAATTAACAACTGGTGTATGGAGCATCTATCTTACAGAGTAAAAGTGAAAACTAAACGAGAATTATAATGAAGTGAATGTGCACTGAGTAAATGGTAGCTTTGCTTTACTTCCATTGTATGATTTTTCCTATAGGAGATGAAATAGCTATTTAACAACATAAAAACAAGAGCACAGCATAGGAGAGAGGGGGCTGCACCCCAAGACCAGGCCAGACTTTATTCAGCAATATCAGAGAATCAGAAATAGATGTACAATTCAGATAATAACCTCTTACTACAGATAATAAGTAACTGTTACCTATCCAACCGCAGTTGCAGCAGCCTCCGCATACTCTGCAGCTTATTTTACTTTGTGTTGTTGTTTCGTTTCTCAGTGGTGTACGACTCTTTGCAATCCCATGGACAGTAGCCCACCAGGCTCCTCTGTGCATGGGATTTCCCAGGCAAGAATACCTGAGTGAGTTGCCATTTCCTTCTCAGGGATCTTCCTGACATAGGGATGGAACCCAAGTCTCCTGCACTGGCAGGCGGATTCTTTACCATTGAGCCACCAGGGAAGCCCTAAAAAGAGCTTTGAAAGTCAGCAAAAGATTTTTCATTCATATATAATGTTTTATTCAACACTCAAAGAATTGTTTAATAATTCCCATTTTATATTTGAGAAAACTGAGTCCCACAGTGCATAAATGACTTGTACAAGGACACATAAGTGGTGAAGCTAAAGGTCAGTGACCTGACTCCAAGTTTAGAGTCTGCAGCCCACACCACTGGCTCTTCCTGTTGGTTGGAAGACACCGGTTAGCACTGCTTTTTTTAAAAAAAGGGTTATTGCTCTGCCCACTAGAGATTCCTTCTTGACAGTAACAGAAAAACTACTGGGCAACTTCCATCTTAATAAAGTAATTTTTGGTGTGATATACAGCAGATTTTTTTCTTCCTCCTAGCACGCAGAAGCATGTGGGATCCATGCTGGCCCTTTGGAAGACTCTCTGTTTTTGGATCACAGTGAAAGGCTTTGCCATGGGGAAGATCGTAAAGTTGTCTTGAAGAAAGGCCCACCAGAAATAAAAATTGCAGATATGCCTCTGCATTCCCCTCTCTCCAGGTACCAAAGCACTGTGATTTCCCATGGCTTCAGGAGGCGACTGATCTGATCGAAGAATAAAATAATCAAGTAGTTCAGTCTCTCCCTCTCTCTCTTCCATAAATATTTCACCTACAGGTTTAATTTATTCAAAGGCTATAAGGCAACTGCATATTTTTTTACATTATTATAGCCTAGAAAGAAAATAGTCTCTGAGAACACCTGAGATGAAGTAGAGGAGCAAGGAAAACTGTTTCACTGAAATTAATTTCAGAGAAAGTAGTTAAGAAACAGCAGACTGATCCAGAACCACCATCTATCTTCACCACACTCCTCTACCTTTTTTTCCTCCTCATTCCATCCTTAATATTCATCTCTTCCAAAACTCAATGTCAGGTAAACCAAACTGAGATAGACTTGGAGGATGTGGGATTATTTTTGCTACTTTTCTGATCGCCCCAACACCTTTCTCTCTGCCTCCCTCACCAACACACATACCCCTAAGGCTAAAAGAGACTGGTAACTAACCAATATGGTTATTAGAAGTGTTTGGTAGACAACTTTATGATGCATCATATAATTTTAGCTGAGATATACTTTCCATATTGGTTCAGTGTATTCAAGTATCAATATCCTACAGCAAAGAATTGATTCACATAACTTAAGAAATAAGAATGACTATGTGTAAAAATGATGCACTGCTGTGGAAGACAGTATAGTGGTTTCTCAAATAATTACACACAGAATTACCTTATGATCCAGCAATTTCAGTTCTAGGCATATGCCCCAAAGAATTAAAAGCAGTGACTTCAACAAATATTTGTACACCAATGTTCACAGCAGCATTATTTATTATAGCCCAAAGGTAGAAACAAATGTCCATCAACATTTGCTGGGGAGGAAAAAATTTTCCTCTGTTCTTCTAGGTTCTTCTGATGGGTTTAAGAATTGAATTGACATGAGACAGATTAACAGGAGAAAATCAAACAAACGTTAAATAACATGTATTCATGGGAGAGACCCGGGAAAACTGAGTAACTCACCAAAATGACTGAAACCCTCACTTTATATATCATCTTCAGCTAAAGACAGAAGAGGACTGGAGAATAGTGGTCTGGGCTTCAAAGAGGAGGAAGGTAATTGACATGGAGACAGAAAAGCAAACGTTCTGTAAATGTTTGTTGGGCCATGCAGAAACAATACGACATAGAGTGGATAGAGATCTCGAGCGTTTCCCCCACCATACCTTGCTCATGTTTTTGCAGACATCTCTGGCGAAAGCTCTATTCTTATAATAAACCTTCTATCTAAATTCCTTTAGGCACTTTAGGGTACCTGGCTCAGTGACAGTCTCCTCACCCAACAGTATCAATTATTCTGTTCTACTTAATTTTCTCTAATTTTGTGTGACCCTCTAAATTACATCCTAGTAAGTGATTCTCTTTCAGATTATTCCTCATCTAATTTCACTCTCTTAAATGTAAACTGTAATTTGTGCCTATGGCTTCCTTCTTTAAAAATTCCAGGGACTTCCCTGGTGGCCCAGTGGCTAAGACTCTGAGCTCCTAATGAAGAGGGCCCCCTGGTTCAATCCCTGGTCAAGGAACTAGATCCCACATGCTGCAACTAAGAGCCCACATGCCTCAATAAAAAACGTGGCTCAGCCAAATAAAAAAATATGCTTTAAAAGATTCCCTATTCCACTGTGGTTTAATTTAAAACTCTGAATTTCTCCCCAAGAGAGCAGATTATCATGCTGCATCTTGGCCCAGGTGGGTTCATCCCCATGAGTGGTAAATCTCTGAGATTTCCAGGGTCAGAAATGCCAGAGGATATATTTTACACATATTGAAAATATTGAGATCATATTTAACCATTGCTAATTAGCTTCCAGCAGGCTAAGGGGCCGCCAGGAGCAGGTGAATAGGTGTGTCCCACACAGGGGTGTCTGGCAGAGAAGGTGAGCAGTGGCTGGAATGGAGCCAGCACTACACTCCCCGAGCTCTGTGCACTTCAGTGCACAACTGGGGCCCTGGCAATACAGGGGCCAGTTCCAAAGTCTTCACTACGACTTCTCTGGCTTTTCACGTGATTTACCACTAGAAGCCTGCCTGTCAGAAAGCGTCTTTCTTCTTTTAAGAATGTGCCCAAAACAATGACCACTGCTGAAGCACCAGCAGCCAAAATGAAGTTCAATTCTTTTGTGGCTTCTCATCAAAGCAAGAACCAGAAAAGTCACATCAGTGCACTTCCCCACGTTCACAGGAAGAGTATGTCTTCCCCTCTTTCCAAAAGAGCTGAGACAGAAGAGTAGTATTTGATCCATGCTTATCTGAAAGGATGAAAAAGTTCAGATTTTGCGAGGGCCCTGCAAAGAGCAGCAAACTGGCAACACAGCCCGAGCTTATGGGAAGAAGTATGTCACCAACACTGAGTGCAGCAAGAGGAAGCTAATGGCACAGCTGTCCACGTAGGCATTCAGCCCGGCAAGGTGCTTGTCACTAGACAAAAGCCCGACAAAGACCGAAAACGATCCCAAATCTCGCCAAGTAGGAAAAGCAAGGGATAGACATAAGGAAGAAACAGTTGAGAAAATGCAAGAATCATTAGCAACTTTCATTAAAAACTGTTAAAATGGGACTGCCCTGGTGGTCCAGCGGTGAGGAATCTGCACCTCCACTGTAGGGGGTGCCGGTTTGATCCCTGGTTGCACGTGCTGCCCAAAAACAGAAAAACTGTTAAAATGAAAAAAAAGGAGAATGTGGCAAAATATGTGGGATAGAAGGCTGGATTAAAAAGTCAGGATGTATCAACTTGTGTGGATAAGAAGAATGCCTATGACCAGATAACAGTGCTGGAAGCCAGAACATCAGAATGTTTACAATATGAGTTCTGAAAGGTGGAGTTATATTTCTTATTTACATCCTCATATCTTTATAAGTTATCTGCAGCAAACACTGCTGTATTTTACCTTTGCAGACACTGCTCCCCACATGTGGAAGGCTCTCCTTTCTATTCTGCTGTCAAGAGTTTCATATTCAACACAACTGCCAACTCTTCTATGAAACCTATTTCATATTCTTTTTTCTCCAATACCAATTCTCTCCACCTTAACCTTTTCCAAGTTGGTTCTCTGCCTAAGCCTTCTGCTTCTTGACCAGAAGAGGTCTCTCCTGTGTTGCTCAAAAATAAAAAAATTAAAAAAGCTTTTTTTTTTTTAATGTTTTGTTGGTTTGCACTTTTTAAATAAAGGAAATCTTTGTCATTGCCTATTAGAGATATTGTGATACTATAGAAATCAGAGGTAGAAATTCTTCAATGCTTCTGTAACTAACAAATTTACAGATAGAGCATTTTATTCACAAAAGGGAGCTTAAACCCTTTGGGTCTACCCCTCAGTGCTTTGCACTGAAATTACACCTGATATGTAAAATTTGAAAACTGAAAAAAAAAAAAAAAAAAGAAACTAGGGGATAACACATATAGACAGAAAACCATGTCTTTTTCTAGGGACAAATTAAAAACCATCAGTAAAGTGCTTCTTTGGAATTCAAGGAAGGCCTCAGAGGCTACATTTTTTTCTACAGACAAGAGGCAGGCAGAGGACATGTTGTGAGGAGTCTGTTCCAGGAAGGCCCATAGAGTTCTGCTCAGTTACAGATACAGAGCAAAATCAGCAAAGCAAAAAAGCACATGGGGTGAAGTCCAAGGGACAATGAGCACTAATTTCCAAAAGTTCTCTTTCAGTGAAGTCACACAAGATATATTTACTTACCCCTAGCAATGAGCTGTGACAACTCTGTTCTTTCTTTGATCAGGAAAATTAACTTGTGCATTCTTTGGTCTTTTCTGGGGATTTAAGAGAATATCTTGCAAGTATAGCAAGGTTCATTTTCTTCCAGGTATTAGGAGACAAAGGTCATGGGGTTCTCAAGCAATCACAGGTGCATTTTATCCTAAGTGATGACTAGATGATCAGGCCTCAGCTGGTGCTACCCTCCAGAGAAGAGTTAAGCTTTAGAGTGTCAGAGAAATCAGAGCAGATTCCAGCAGGATGTTGGATTTGAGCAATGGGTCAGATGTGAGCCAGTGAGAACTAGAAAGGACTTTCCACACATGGGAAAAGCAGAAACAGAGGCAATGAGGAAAAATCACTATGTTTACAGAATATGTGAGGATATCCTAGGCAGAGAAAAGTTTTCTGCTGGGAAATAAAGGTAATCTTAGGAAAAAGGATCCAGCTTATTGAGGACTTTAAATTCCAAACCAGTAGTTGAAATAGATTACTATTAATGATCATGACAGAGTTTGAGAAAAACTAATCTGGCAATAGTTCAAAGGATGAATTGAAGATTAAGAGATAAATAAACCGGTTTGAACATAAATCCAGGTAAGAAGCCCCAGTTAGGATCAAAGCTATGCAGATGGGGAATAGGGACCTCTATCGAGATGGTTTATATTGGAGTGAATGAAGCACACAAGCAAGGCTTGAACACGTGGTCAACCTATCCTGGAAATGAGTTTAGCTGCACTTGGTAAGTTACCTTTATAAATCAGGTCAGTAAGACACTATTGGAACTTTTTTTTTCCATGCACAGCTTGTGGGATAATTCCTCAACCAGGGATCAAATCCCAGCCCTTGTGAGTGAAAGGACTGAGTCCCAACCACTGGACCACCAGGGAAGATTTTAACTTCCAAGAAAAGTTATAAAACACTTTTACTAGAAAGACAGGTGATAACGCAGAAAGGAAATCAGTGTGTGGTGTAGGAGTACCAGGAGGTGCAGTTGTTTTTTATTTTTTTATGGTGAAGTGTTTTAAGAAAACCATTTAGTGTGACTAATCTGCTTTCCCTTTCAAAGGTAGTTCATTTAAGTATAGCCTGATTAGAAGGAATAAATAAGCCACGCAAAGTCAAGATTGGATCTGCTGTGTTGACTTATAAAAATTCATGAAAGCGATGATATTTAAGAGCTCATACATTCATATCTAAGATCTAATACATTTGAAATGAGCTATGAGCTGATGTGGGGGTGTGTATTTTTAATAAAAGCAGGAATGACATTTCTTTAAAAAAATTTTCATTGAAGTATTAGCTGATTTACAATGTGTTAATTTCTGCTGTATAGCAAAATAATTCAGCTACATATATATATGTGTATATATATCCCCATATATGTACATTCCTTTTCATATTCTTTTCCATTATGGTTTATCACAGAATATTGAATATGGGCCCCTGTGCTGTACAGTAGCACCTTGTTTATCCATTCTCTACACAACAGTTTGCACTGCTAACCCCAAACTCCTAATCCATCCCTCCCCCAGGCCCCCTCCTCCTCTGGCAACCAGAAGTCTGCTCCTTATGTCTGTGACTCTGTTTCGTAAATAAGTTCATTGGTGTCATTTTTAGATTCCTCATATAAGTGATAGCCTATGGTATTTGACTTTCTTTTTCTGACTTTGCTTAGTGCGATAATCTCTAGGTCCATCCATATCGCTGCAAATAGCATTATTTTTTATGGCTGAGTAGTAAGGAATAATGTTTCTAATCACACCGCTCAGATTTTCTCAGTACAAAAACAAATAACATTATTAACACGCCTTAAAGATGTAAAGTGTCTTGAGGAAGCGGTAGTCAGAATAAAGCCCAGCTGCTGCCCGTGTCGTGCTGCTCTGTCAGATTCACAAGCTCAGTCTCTCCAGCCTCGCCTCCGTCACCCCATCCCACTGGCAATGGCCTTTCTGCGCTGCAAACATGCCAAGTTAGTTCTCATCTCAGAAATACCTGGAATGATCTTCCCAAGATTTTCCGTGGCTGCCTCCTTCTCATCACTCAGCTTTAAACCTGTATCATCTTCTCAGGGAGGGACAGAAGATGCTGTTGGAGGCCCTGCCTGTATGCCCCTTCACAGGGTGTGCATCCATCCCCCAGGTGCTGGGGGTGTTGGTTGCTTCTGGCTCAGGCCTTCGTCCTTTCGTGTGGAATTGCCCTTGGCTTTCAGGAGCCTCCTCACCTGGCACTGGTCCAGGAGATAATGGCAGTAACTTACACCTCCCCACCCAGGGGAAGGCCTTGGACAAAGGCTGAGTGATGAAAGGATTAGCAGCCTTCACCTCTGATGGCTCAGATGGCAAAAATTTCGCCTGCGATGAAGGAAACCCCAGTTCGCTCCCTGGGTTGGGAAGATCCCCTGGATGAAGGGAATGGCAACCCACTCCAGTATTCTTACCTGGAGAATCCCATGGACAGAGGAGCCTGGTCCTCTGTCCTCTGTCCACAGGGTCACAAAGAGGTGGACACAACTGAGCGACTAACACATGACATGACGCCTCTGAGTGGAGCAATTCATGATTCAGGGCTTCCCATGGGATCAAGCTGAGACTAACTTCTCCTAAAGCCATATCTTTACTGAACTTCATCCCCTGCTGTCTCCTACTTTTTCCACTCCCTAAAAGGTTTCTCCTTAAGATCTTTTAAGTAAGGAGTCCCACCTCAGATTCCGTTCACAGAGAAAATGATTCAAGACAGCTAGTGAGAGGAATGGTCTTAGGAAGCCAACTGGATGTAGGTTTGGCGTTGGAGTGCTTATCCACTAGATGGCAATGAGAACCCCGTCATCGGTAGTGAGTGAACTGTCGTTACTGCTTGGCTTGCTGTCGTGGTGCCATTGCTAAGGTTTTCACCTGCAGAGAACCAGGACAAAATAAAGGAAGAAGGAGCTGTATTGAATTCTGCAATGGCTCTGGGTATTTAACATGCATGAGGAAAACAGGGGGAAGCTTGGTACACAGGAATGCTTGCTTGTACTGTCTTTGCCACTTCTTGGGAGTCTGTAGTTATTTCAAAATCAAAAGTTGTAAATGAAAACAGATAGCTATTTAGTGGGTGATGAGGAAGTTTACTGGGCTTCCCAGATGGCTCAGTGGTAAAGAATCCGCTTGCCAATGCAGGAGACGGGTTTGATCCCTGGGTCAGAAAGATAGATCCCCTAAAGGAGGAAATGGCAACCCATTCTACTATCCTTGCCTGGAAAATCCTTTGGGCAGAGGAGCAGGGTGGGCTACAGTCCATGAGGTTGCAAAGAGTTGGACTTGACTGAGCAACTGAGCTTGCAACATGAGGAAGTCTACCAGTTTAGGTGGGACTTAGAATGCAAAAGGGCTCTGTAGTGGATCTAGGTTATGGTATAAGAAACACTGCCTTTTGGGCCACATGACCCCCAAAATTCTAGGGTATTTGATGTATCTGTGGTAGATAAAGATGCTGTGTGAAATACTTGAGAACCCTAAATGTGAGAATTGCAGTGCAGATCTCTAGGGTCCTTGGGCAAGGCTGTGTTACCTGTAGCAGAGAACTATACACCATTCACAAAACAGCGTCTGACACATTACCGCGACCTGGAAGTACCTATCTGATTATGAGACATCAAATCACTATGAAACAAGAGCTTCCCACCACAAGCTGAGTTTGGTCAGACCTACCAAATCGTAAGATGGGGTACACCAGCAGCATCCATCAGAAGATGGAAACAGTGCATCTGAAACTAGGCTCGAGCAGTTCCCCAAAGCATAACAAACCTGTGCAAACAAGTAGATCAGAACAACTACTACTTTTAAACTGAGGACAGCCTGCAACGTCAAAGTTGTAATTTGTTCCAACAATTCTCCTCTTATAAGTACCAGAAATTGCACCAACCAGAATGCCGGAGGACCTGCAACCAGATGGAATGACAATAACATGAGAAACAACTGGCTCTGAGTGGTACGAAGGGTAGATTGTAGCAGATGCTATTGGTGCCTTCCAGGTGGCTCAGGGGTAAAGAATCCGCCTGCCAATTCAGGAGACACAAGAGACGTGGGTTTGATCCCTGGGAGGGGAAGATCCCCTGGAGGAAATGGCAACCCACTCCAATATTCTTGCCTGTGAAATTCCATGGACAGAGGAGCTGGGAGGGCTACAGTCCATGGGGTGGCAAAGAGTTACATAACTAAGAACTGAGCATGCATGAAATCCCCTTTACAAACTGGAGTACCAGTGTTGGGTGCTAATTACACCTGCACTTTTCCCCAGGAGGTTGCATTTGGCTGATTGGAGCTGCCCAAGTCAGAGATGAAGCCTCCTTCCACAGTCTACAGAGGCAGCTGTCCAGCCATGGACTACACTTGCCAGCCTTTCTTGCAACTCGATAGGGCCATGTGAATATTTCTCCCTGAGAACAATTGAGATGTATTCTCTCAAGACCAAGATTAAGAATCTTTCTCCATTTGTTTTTTCCCTATGCTCCTCCTGCGTGTAAAGGGTGAAAACCCTGGGAAGAGGAGGCCACAGATAAAAGGAGGCTGAGTTCCTGAGTCACCGTGTGGAAGCTGCCGCCAGTCAGGATTGTTAAATGACTGGGGTCACAGTCGCAACAGCTGCATTACTCTAATATCCTCTCTCTGTGAACTCTAATGGGATTCCTGACATACTGGGAAGTGGGGCTGGATGCTTCTGAAAGCTCCTTCTGATACACATTCTCTGGCACATTTCTTCTGAAATTTATAAACTATTGTACTTGAAAGTTATGTTGTCAAATAGGATCATTTAATTATCCTGTAGTAAATATTGCAGAGCTTAAAACCACTGCGTCAGAAGAACTGGTCTCTAGCTCTGGCTCTTCTACAAGCCTGTTATAGAGTCTGGAAAATATAACTTTACTTCTCTGAGCCTCAGTTTCATCAACTGTAAAATACAAATAAAATGCAGTGTGAACGAGGAGAGACAATATGACCTCTAAATTCCTTTCAAATAAAATCTCTTCGAGAAATGTACAGCAACAGCTCTTTACAGGCAGAGAGAAGTGGGAGCACAGAACTTTAGTGCATTAATGAATATTGCACTAAACTTAACCTATAATAAACTCTTTAATCACAGAGTATCTTTTATTATTGGACTTAAAAAATTGGAGATGAGTCATTAGGCTCTTCGCTTTTGACTCTAGATATAGTCAAATTGTCTTGACCAACTCAGATACTCCATTCAGTTGAGGCAGTAATTGGGGATGATTTGTTTCAGGAGTAGGAAATGGGGCCAGGTGAGTCCAGTGGGAAATGACTGGCATTGCCAAGAAACACTCCAGGGCACCAGGCCATGACCGTCAGTGACACACAAGCCCGCACTGACCATGAATCCCACAGTAAACCACAGGCTGATTGAAGTTCTGTTTTCCTTTACAAACAAATAGGCATGGCGGTGTTCCAATAAAACTTTGTTTACTGGTTTCAGTTATCATTTTTAAAAAATTAACCAACCTAAGGAAGTCATTTAGAAGGCACAAAATTATTACAGAAAAAATCCTGCAAGCTATTAGATAAATCTGTTTCCCTGGTAAACATGAAGCCTTCTGACACTCTGCATCTCTAAATCACATCATATCATTTTGTTTGTGTTGGACAGGGCATTTAACTACTCTCCTGGTGTTTGTGTAAGGAACTTGGGCTGGCCGTAGATAAGGGAGGGATTGGGCTGCCTTGTGTCTTATCCATTGTAGAAGATGCATGTTTTCATTGGGTTGATTTTCCTTTAGATGAGCAATTCTCAGAGGTTAGAAGAGTTGTTGGGTTCAATCTAGGCTGTTGGATTATATCTTCCTGAATGGCCACACATGCAAATGTTTGTCAAATTCTAAGGTTAAGATGCAGCTCCAACAATGATATCTGGTAAAGTATCTTGAGGGATGGAAAAAGGAGATAATTTCCTCAGCCTCTTTACCAAGCATCAGTTCAGTCCAACTTCCCACAGACCTGTCTCCTAGTGTTGGGCTGTGTATTCCTTGTGCTCCTAAAAGTAATATAAAGAGAAAGCACTGACTTTCTCTGCTGAGGTCCTGTGGACAAATCTGGTGTCTCCTTGCATACAAATACATCACACCAGGAAAGGACATACTGAAAAATCCATAGGTATCTGGGACATGCTTTAAGGATTACCCAAACTTAAAATCTTAGCTCTGTCTGCCCCCACCCTGGACTGCCTTTTACTTTCTATAGCCAATCACTTGCCAATTTATGTTTATTCAACATACACAGGGGTTTTCATTTCTTTCTAGGGCTACTCTCACTTCAGAGCCTCTCACTGACACTATAGTATTAGATTCTACACTGCCTTTCGAGACCCAATGCATCTTAGACATGCTAGTAGGCTAAGCGTTTGAAACCTGGTTCCCATCATGTTAATTTCTGCTCGTCCTTCTCAGTGGTTTCCTGTTGCATATATAATTATGTGTAACCTCCTCCTGGCAGCTCTTAAAATTAAGCTCAAATTTGCATTTTCCAGTATTAATCACCTACTTCACACATCCAACTCTAATATAACTACCTGGAAAAGCTGAAACTTTCTTATGTATGTGCTGTTTTTCATATTATGCCTCAATTCTCCTTTGAAACTTTTCCCATATAAGTTGGCTCTGGTTTAGTTTTCCTTCACTACTCCAAGTGCAGAACCATTTACATAGCTGGTTTTCAGTACATTTTTGTGGATCTGAGTTTGAAGGTGAAGTCCTTCAGGTACACTCCAAGATCTATTCTTTCATGGTTATGTGTCAGGCATTGTTCTAGGACTTGGGATAAAAAATCTGAACACACCAACAGGACTAGAAGTATGCCCTCACGAAGCTCAAATGGGGGGAGCTTGGGTAGGAGATGAGATATTAAACAAGTAAGCAAGCAACATACTTAGAATGTCGTAGGAGATGTGAGCTATAAAGAAAAGCAAAGTGGGGAGGGGAAGGGTGAGTACCAGAAGTGGCTGGGATAGGGGGAGAAATTTTAAATAATAGTGATCACAGAGGGTCCTTCTGAGAAAGTGATATTTGAACAAAATCCTTATTGGGGAGGAACTTGCGGCCACTGAGGAAAAAAGCCTTCTAAATAAAGGCATGAGATATGCGGAGGCCCTGAGGCAGGAACTTTTGGTGTCCCATTAATAAGTAGCAAAGAAAGCAGAGTGACCCAGGCAACAGATGAGAGGGGAAGGTCTCAGTGGACCATCAGCTGTTGTAAAGACATTGACATTTACCCTAAGTCAAATGCAGAGACTTGGCGGGGCACTGAGCAGAGAAGCTCCATGATCTGTATTATATCTTAAAAAGACCTCTGGCTCCTTGAGAGTGAACTGATAGGCCAGGTGGTAAAAGCAGAGAAACCACTTAGGAGCATCTATGATAAGCTAAGATGGTGACCTGGACTAGGGTGGTGGTGAAGGGTTTGAAAGGAGGTCAGATTGTAGAAATATTTTTAAAATAGAGCTGATAAGAGTTGCTGATGGTTTGAATGTGGCATGTGAGAGAAAAAGAGAACCAACAATGAGACTTTCCGCCTGGTCCACTGGTTAAGAATCTGCCTTCCAGTGCAGGGGACATGGGTTCAGTCCCTGGTCAGGGAACGAAGATTCTACATGCCACAGGGAAACTAAGCCTGAGCACCCCAACTAGAGAAGCCTGCCCACCGCAGCAAAAGAGGCCCACAGGCAGCAACTAGACAAAGCCCAAACACTGAAATGAAGAGCCTGTGTGCTACAAGAAAGACCAGTGAGGCCAAAATTTTTTTTTTTTTTTTTTTTATACATGTGTTCCCCATCCTGAACCCTCCTCCCTCCTCCCTCCCCATACCATCCCTCTGGGTCGACCCAGTGCACCAGCCCCAAGCATCCAGCATCGTGCATTGAACCTGGACTGGCATCTCATTTCATACATGACATTTCACATGTTTCAATGCCATTCTCCCAAATCTTCCCACCCTCTCCCTCTCCCACAGAGTCCATAAACCTGTTCTATACATCAGTGTCTCTTTTGCTGTCTCGTATACAGGGTTATCGTTACCATCTTTCTAAATTCCATATATATGCGTTAGTATACTGTATTGGTGTTTGTCCTTCTGGCTTACTTCACTCTGTATAATAGGCTCCAGTTTCATCCACCTCATTAGAACTGATTCAAATGTATTCTTCTTAATGGCTGAGTAATAGTCCATTGTGTATATGTACCACAGCTTTCTTATCCATTCATCTGCTGATGGACATCTAGGTTGCTTCCATGTCCTGGCTATTATAAACAGTGCTGCGATGAACATTGGGGTACACGTGTCTCTTTCCCTTCTGGTTTCCTCAGAGTGTATGCCCAGCAGTGGGATTGCTGGATCATAAGGCAGTTCTATTTCCAGTTTTTTAAGGAATCTCCACACTGTTCTCCATAGTGGCTGTACTAGTTTGCATTCCCACCAACAGTGTCAGAGGGTTCCCTTTTCTCCACACCCTCTCCAGCATTTATTATTTGTAGACTTTTGGATCGCAGCCATTCTGACTGGTGTGAAATGGTATCTCATAGTGGTTTTTATTTGATTAAATAAAATTTTTAAATTGAAAAAGAGAGAGAGAGAACCAAGGATAAGTCCAAGGTTATCCTTGAGTAAGTAGAAGTAAGTTGGCCTCATTAAGATGGGATAAACTATTAGAGGAACACATTTTAGAGTTTGGATGGCAGGATGATCAAGATTTTTATTAGGTTATCAGTGATAATTTAAGGTAATTCTGATCTCATCCTAAGTTTTAATTAGAATGTTCCTTTCTAGCAGACCATGAATTTTATCTCAAAGCCTTTTTCTTTTAGTACTCTTATAACACAAATCTGAAACACTGTAGACAACTAAAAATTAAATGATGATTTAAAAGTTAGCACAGCAAAAACTACCAAAAGCAAAGACTAAATACAAATGACAAACCATGAAACAGTATCTGTAGCTCATATTATAATCCTAGCTTTCTTAATATATAAAAAACTCTTATAAGTAAATAAGAAATAACAATAAAAACCCAGAAGGAAAAATGGACAATGGATGTGAACAGACAATTCATGGAAAAAGAAAACCCCACTATGAATGCCTCTTAAACATAAGACACTCAATGTCACTCATTTAAAGCTATAATTAGATAGCTTCTTCCCTATCAAATTGATAAAGATCAAAAAGCTTAATAACTCAGGATATTGGTTAGAGTATAAGGAAATAAGCGTTCTCATATATCAACATCTATAGAGGACAATTTAGCAACATCTGTCAATATTTTAAATGTATACATTCCAACAAAGTAATTTAACTTCTGGCGAGGTATGCTAGAGATGTAGTAACATATTTCAGAGAAGATACACACACAAGGTTAGGTTTTATACCATGGTATGTAATTTTAAAGATTCAGAACAATGTTCAGTTCAGTTCAGTCTCTCAGTCATGTCTAACTCTTTGCAACTCCATGAACTGCAGCTCGCCAGGCTTCCCTATTCATCATCAACTCCCAGAGCTTACTCAAACTCATGTCTATCAAGTCAGTGATGCCATCCAACCATCTCATCCTCTGTTGTCCCCTTTTTCTCCTGCCTTTAATCTTTCCCAGTATCAGGGTCTTTTCAAATGAGTCAGTTCCTCACATAAGGTGGCCAGAGTATTGGAGTTTCAGCTTAAGCATCACTCCTTCCAATGAATATTCAGGACTGATTTCCTTTAAGATGGACTGGTTTGATCTCCTTGATGTCCAAGGGACTCTCAAGAGTCTTCTTCAACACCACAGTTCAAAAGCATCAATTCTTTGGCTCTCAGCTTTCTTTATAGTGCAACTCTCACAACCATACATGACTACTGGAAAAACCATAGCTTTGAATAGATGGACCTTTGTTGACAAAGTAATGTCTCTGGTTTTGAATATGCTGTCTAGGTTGGTCATAACTTTTTTTCCAAGGAGCAAGTGTCTTTTAATTTCACGACTGCAATCACCATCTGTGGTGATTTTGGAGCCCCAAGAAATAAAGTCTCTCACTGTTTCCACTGTTTCCCCATCTATTTGCCAGGAAATGATAGGACTGGAGGCCATGATCATAGTTTTTTGAATGTTGAGTTTTAGGCCAACTTTTTCACTCTCCTCTTTCACTTTCATCAAGAGGCTCTTTAGTTCTTCTTCACTTTCTGCCATAAGGGTGGTGTCATCTGAATATCTGAGGTTATTGAGATTTCTCCTGGCAATCTTGATTTCAGCTTGAGCTTCCTCCAGCCCAACGTTTCTTATGATGTACTCTGCATATAAGTTAAATAAGCAGGGTGACAATACACAGCCTTGATGTACTCCTTTTCCTATTTGGAACCAGTCTGTTGTTCCATGTCCAGTTCTAACTGTTGCTTCCTGACCTGCATACAGATTTCTCAGGAGGCAGGTCAGGTGGTCTGGTATTCCCATCTCTTTCAGAATTTTCCACAGTTTATTGTGATCCACACAGTCAAAGGCTTCGGCATAGTCAATAAAGCAGAAGTGGATGTTTTTCTGGCACTCTCTTGCTTTTTCGATGATCTAACGGATGTTGACAATTTGATCTCTGGTTCCTCTGCCTTTTCTAAATCCAGCTTGAACATCTGGAAGTTCACAGTTCACATACTGTTGAAGCCTGGCTTGGAGAATTTTGAGCATTACTTTACTAGCATGTGAGATGAGTGAATTGTGTGGTCGTTTGAGCATTCTTCCAGTGCAGACAGCTCAATATTGTGATAGTTACAGTGCACCTAACCCAGACGGGGTGGTGGAGGAGGGGTGGGGAAGGCTTTCTGAAAGCCTAAAATAAAATTGTAAGAATGAAAAATGGGTTAGCTAGGTAATGGCAAAATGTTCCAGGTAGGCAGAAGAAGCAAATTTCTGCTTCTACTTGAACTTCCATGGAGGGAAACTGAGAGAAGGGACAGCATGTTTAGGTAGAGATTAATGGTTAAATAAATTGTGGTGTATCTATTGTAAACATCCATTAAAAATAATAAGGCAGATGTACAAAACATATTATTAAGGGCTAACTATATAATTAATTAATTAATTATCTCAGCATTCAGACAACTAAGATCATGGCATCCAGTCCCATCACTTCATGGCAAATAGATGGGGAAACAATGGAAATAGTGACAGACTTTATTTTGGGGGGCTCCAAAATCACTGCAGGTGATGATTGCAGCCATGAAATTAAAAGACTCTTGCTCCTTGGAAGAAAAGTTATGACCAACCTAGACAGCATATTAAAAAGCAGAGACATTACTTTACCAACAAAGGTTCATCTATTCAAAACTATGGCTTTTCTAGTAGTCATGTATGGATGTGAGAGTTGGACTATAAAGAAAGCTGAACGCCAAAGAATTGATGCTTTTGAACTGTAGTGTTGGAGAAGGCTTTTGAGAGTCCCTTGGACATCAAGGAGATCCCACCAGTCCATCCTAAAGTAAATCAGTCCTGAATATTCATCAGTCCTGATGCTTAAATGAAACTCCAATACTTTGGCCACCTGATGTGAAGAACTCACTCATTTGAAAAGACCCTGATGCTGGGAAAGATTGAAGGCAGAAGAAGGGGACAACAGAGGATGAGATAGTTAGATGGCCTCACTGACTTGATGGACATGAATCTGAGTAAGCTCTGGGAGTTGGTGATAGACAGGGAGGCCTGGTGTGTTGCAGTCCATGGGGTCAAAAAGAGTCGGACACGACTGAGCAACTGAACTGAATTGAACTGATATAATTAAAAGAAAAGGCAAAATGAAGAATGATTTGTGTAGTCACCTACCATAGGTTTTAAAAAGTACAAGAGAGACAGAATGTACACGTGTATATTTATAACTGCCTGGAGTTTCTCTGCACGTATTTTGGCAAAGTAATAAATTTGATGGCCTCTGGAAAGCAACTTGGGGGAGCACTCATTTTAAATAGATGACTCTGACATTAGACCCCCTGGACTACCATCTCATCCAAGAGGATTCTTACGTTCCTTTAAGGCACCCGTTTTCCTTCAGGTGGCAGAGGAGGAAAGAGAAATAAGCAAAGTAATCATGACTTGAGAAAGAAATTTACAACTCCATTTTAAATGGAAAGTGCCATATTTTATCTCCTTGTCTAATTCTAGATAGAAAACTTGGCTACATCTAATTTGAAAGCATTACATTTTAAAATAGGTTTGGCATCCTTATCTTTTCTTCTGTTTCTTTCTTTTATTATGAAATTAACATATTCACAGAATTCGCTGGTGGACCTGTGGCTAAGACTCCAAGTTCCCAATGCGGGTGACCTGACTTCAGATCCTGGCAGGGAACTAGATCCCACATGTCACAACTAAGACCCAGTAAGCCAAATAAGTAAATGTTTTAAAAAATAAAATAATATAAAATATTCATATATTATTTAAATTCATTGGGGAAAAAAATGAAATTGAATGAGACTTAGAGAGGAACTTCGCTGGTGGTCCCATGGTTAAGAATCTGCCTTCTGATGCAAGGGCTGGTTGGGGAACTAAGATCCCATGTGCTGCAGGGCAACTTGTCTGTTCAGGCTGCTGTAACAGAATGTCATTCACGGAGTGAATTAGAAACATGAAAATTTTATTTCCCACAGTTCTGGAGGCTAAGAAGTCCAACAGCAAGGCACCAGCAGATTTGGTGTCTAGTGAGAGCCTGTTTCCTATTTCATGTTAGAAGTATTTTATCTGTGTCCTCACGTTGAGAAAGGGGTGTGGAGCTCACTGGGAATCTGTTTTAGACACTAAGGTCACTCTCGAGGACTCCACCCTCAAGACATAATCACCTCCCCAAGCCTACCCCTTCCCTTCCCCACACTGGCCAAATACCTTCCATATTGGTTAATTTACATTTAATGCACCAATTTAGGTGGGGTGGGGGCGGTGAGTTCAATTCAGTCACTCAGTCATGTCCGACTCTTTGCGACCTCATGGACTGCAGCACGCCAGGCCTCCCTGTCCATTACCAACTCCTGGAGCTTACTCAAACTCATGTCCATTGAGTCGGTGATGCCTTCCAACCATCTCATCCTCTGTTGTCCCCTTCTTCTTCTGCCTTCAATCTTTCCCAGCATCAAGGTCTTTTCCAATGAATCAGTTCTTCACATCAGGTGGCCAAAGTATTGGAGTTTCAGCTTAAGCATCACTCCTTCCAATGAATATTCAGGACTGATTTCCTTTAGGATGGACTGGATAGATCTCCTTGCAGTCCAAGGGACTCTCAAGAGTCTTCTCCAACACCACAGTTCAAAAGCATCAATTCGTCGGTGCCCAACTTTCCTCAGAGTCCAACTCTCACATCCATACATGACCACTGGAAAAACCATAACTTTGACTAGACAGACTTTGTTGGCAAAGTAATGTCTCTGCTTTTGAATATGCTATCTAGGTTGGTCATAACTTTTCTTCCAAGGAGTAAGCGTCTTTTAATTTCATGGCTGCAGTCACCATCTGCAGTGATTTTGGAGCCCCCGAAAATAAAGTCTCTCACTGTTTCCACTGTTTCCCCATCTATTTGCCATGAAGTAATGGGATCAGATGCCATTGGTTGAGGGGAAGGGGGAACGCAAACATTCAGTCTATAGACCTTACTTAAAAAAATATTCTAACTGAAGTTTTAAAAGGTTTTTATTTCTTTTTTTTTTTTAGTTTCCCAACAAGGGATCAAACTGTGCCCTTTTCAGTGGACATGCAGAGTCCTAACCACTGGACTAATGGGGAATTCCCTAAAAAGGTTTTTAAATAGATGTTTAATATGCTCTCTTGACACAAAGTCTGTTGGAAAAAATTAGCTTTAAACTTAATATTTAATTGTAAAGTTTTTGTTTTTTACCTCCATATAAATTTTGATGTCAGCTATTTTATTTGCCCAACGTCTAAAAACTTCTATTTTCCCAGGTAATGCTTGGCATAGTTTGTGGTATTAATCTTTCCAATACATTATTTTCTTTGCACTTCTTATTATGGAGTGGTATTTCTTTTCATTTAGTAAGACATGTTTAAACAAGCAGCTTTGGTCAACATTCTGCTACTAATGCATTATTTTTTTTTAAGTAACTCTATTTATGTTTATAAAAGTAAACCATACTCACTGAAAAAAATCAGGGAAAGAGAAAAAAAAAAGACCAGAGAAACAAAAAGTACAAAATAAAGATTACATAAAATTCCAGCTTCCAGAGACAATCACTGACAATATTTGGTGGTCTAATCCTCCAAATTTTATTCTACATATAACATCAGTTTGTCATCACAGTCATAGACAGATATCTGAAAATCAGATGTAGCAAACTAAAATGTGGCCAATTTGCTTTAATGTTTGGAGTAAAATGAACCATGATGGTGACAGACTTTGCGAAAACACAGGGCTTTATACTAAAAGCGCATCTTGTGAATCTAGGAACTTAGTGTCAGAATATTTTTTTCCATAATTTACTAAGGCTAAAAAGTTGATGCTACTAATCTCTCTAGATTTTGATCTCAAGGTCATATTCTTCCTCACGGACAAATAAGCCAGAGTTTCCCAGTTTGTTGGCAAGACTATAACTTTGCAAATTATAGGGCCTGAAGAACATCAGTTTTACACAGATGCTGCAGTAAAAGAAGCATCTGATGAGACTTTCTGAATTAACCAGGTCTGTTCTTGTATGTCTCATTGTTGTTTAGCCTACAGCATTAATTAACCTTTTCATATATTTACTCTGAAATGTTCATCCAGTTATTCTCTGAACAGATGGTCCCCAGAAGTTACCTCATTCAGAATAGGGTAAATAAGCGTGAAAATTATGATACGAATTATGGTCCCATTTTCCATGGAAAATGCCACAAAATCCTGCAGACAGGGTGGATTTAAAACAGTGTCTTCAGGTATGCTGTGCTTAGACCAGACACTGAAAGAGGCCCATACTTGTGTAAAACAGGTTACAAGAAGAATAGGAGCAGTTGTTCCTGTATTTCCAGTTAGTAAGGAAAGAACTTTCAGGGCTCATTGGCTATCCAACACCCCAGGATTGTCAGTGATAAATCCCTAGTGAATATGTCAGATTTTTCTAGGGCCTGATTTTTCTTTTTTTTTTAATATAAAATTTTTTATTTTAATTGGAGGCTAATTACTTTACAATATTGTAGTGGTTTTGCCATACATCAGCATGAATCCGCCACGGGTGTACACATGTTCCCCATTCTGAACACCCTTCCCACCTCCCTCCCCGTACCATCCCTCTGGGTCATCCCAGTGCACCAGCCCCGAGCATCCTGTATCCTGCATCGAATCTGGACTGGTGATTCATTTCATATATGATATTGTACATGTTCCAATGCCATTCTCCCAAATCATCCCATCCTCACCATAGGGCCTGATATTTCTGCATGAAGCTTTTTGATTACAAGATAGTTGTGAAGTCCTCACTGCTTTGGCATATTAAATGTCTGGTTTTAAGTCAGACATTTGGAAATTGCTTGAAATCTTCAAGATGCAAAGTTTAGTCCAGCCTAGTGGATGATCTGTATAAAGTGATAGCTAACAGCTAGCTCACCAATCATACCCTTCTGATGTGATGCATGATTATAATTCTTAAAAAAATTGATAAGTAAATAAACTGGAAAGGGAGCTACTAGAACTGATTAAATAATTTCCCTTTATAAAGACATTTTAAAAATTCAATAGGCATCCCAATGTGTCACCTGTAGTAGTGGTGAAATTATGTAATGGCTTGAAAAATCTGTAGATTTGAAAGACTGATAGGCCTGGTGGGGTATGAGTATTAACATCATTTACTTATTCATTTGTAGGAATAACACCCCTCCTCATTTCCTCCATTAACGTAGTATATTGTCTTGGCATATGAACCTTAAGTTTCTTTTTCTAATGTACAAATATAGATCACATTTGTTCCCTGCTATTTCGTTTTTCTGTTTTTCGTCTGATCCTCGTACCCCTCTTAAACCCCTCTTGTTGATTACAAGTAGCTGCAAGGATCTGACTGTTTCATGCATTTCAGTGCTTCACCACTGCTGAAGGTATGGTCGAAGGGCCTCACCTGGGAGCTTGCTGGAACGGCAGAATCCCAGTTCCCTCCAAATCCACTACATTAGGATCTGCGTTTTTTACAAGATCCCCGGGGCATTCAAAGGTACGACTAAAGTTTGAGAAGCACTGTGATAGTGTAACCGTGCCCTATGGTTCACTTGTTGAAATAGTGAAAAATTACATAATATTTTATTATAAATTATGTTATGGGCTGAATTGTATCCCCTTAAAATTCACATTGATTTTGAAGCCGTGACCCCTTCAGACTGTGACTTTATTTGGAGACAGGGCCTTTACAGAGGTGATTAAGTTAAAATGAGGCCCTTGGCATGAGACTTAATTCAATCTGAGTGGGATCAAAACAATATGATACTGGCCTAAAAACAGACATATTGATCACTGAAACAGAAAGGAGGCCAAGAAGTAAACCCACACATATATGGTAAATTATGACAAAAGAGCCAAGAATATACAAAAGGGAAAAGATATTCTCTTTAATAAATGGTGTTAGGAAAACTGGACAGCTACATGCAAAAGATGAACCTATACCCATATCTTTTGCCATAAATGAAAATCAACTCAAAATGGATTGAAGACTTGAAACTATAAAACTTCTAGAAGCAAACATAGGGGGTGAGTTTCTTGACACCAGTGTATATTGCTTCTACTGGTTTAGAAAATATACTGCAATTTATTTTTCTCATTGGTAATCCCTAAAATACATTATTTGACAAAGCAAAAACTTGACAATTTTGTTTTCTTCCTGAACAATTCACAAATTTCAGTGTGCTTTAACTTTGAGAGTGCCACTCTCATCTTTACTTCCTTTGGTTGCCTAGTATTTTAGTATATCGCTCTACGGGATATACTATTCTATATCTATATGGGATATACACGACTGCAGTGACTTAGCAGCAGCAGCAGCTTGATCTAAGAATTACATAAGAGAATTTGTTTTCTTTACACATTTGTATAGAAGGGTCGTTATTTTGCGATCATGTTAGCTAGCCTAGTTTCACTGTATTTTGAATAGAGAATGTGGCCTCTATTATTACCAAAGTTCGTTCAGTGTTCTGTGGACCAATATATGGTCAATTTTCTATGGATACTTGAAAATGAAGTATATTATTTATCTTCAGGAAACACAGTATACCTACTGTATATTATTGCATCCAGTCACAGTTTCTTTCTTTTATATTTTAAAATCACTGCTTGAGATTCATCTTTCAATTTTAGCATCTCATAGATGCTTTTGGCCAGGTGGCAATCATAAGGCATTGCTGGCACAGGCATATATGTGGTCCCTGCTGTTTACCTCATTGACATTTCAGCTGAGATATGTTTATATTGCTGACTCTGTACATGTGGAGTTTAGTTACCATTTTAAGTGGTAGAAAAAGATTACAGTGTATTTTGGTGTTGAAACTAAAATTTATTGGGTACACAGAGAGGCTTGGAAAGATGTAAATTTTATATTAGTAAAGCAAATATTATTGAATGGCAAACTATACATTTTTTTGCAAGAAACAACCAAAGACTGTACAGAACCTTGAAACAATAAAGGAGAATAACTATGAGTAGATGAATCTGTGTGGTACTTTATTCCTGAGATATGTGCCAGAAGATACCTATTGCCTATCAACTGAAGCAACCAAATCTAGGAGAAATCACAAGCTCTCTCAAAGTAGGTGAAATAAATTTCATAACTAGCAGAGGATACTGAGTCTTCTTCAAGCATTTTGCAAGCCATAAGACATGTGTCATAGTTTAATTGATCAGATCAGATCAGATCAGATCAGTCGTCTTTGTGACCCCATGAATCGCAGCACGCCAGGCCTCCCTGTCCATCACCAACTCCCGGAGTTCACTCAGACGCACGTCCATCGAGTCAGTGATGCATCCAGCCATCTCATCCTCTATTGTCCCCTTCTCCTCCTGCCCCCAATCCCTCCCAGCATCACAGTCTTTTCCAATGAGTCAACTCTTCGCATGAGGTGGCCAAAGTACTGGAGTTTCAGCTTTAGCATCATTCCTTCCAAAGAAATCCCAGGGCTGATCTCCTTCAGAATGGACTGGTTGGATCTCCTTGCAGTCCAAGGGACTCTCAAGAGTCT
Source organism: Bos indicus x Bos taurus (assembly GCF_003369695.1). Classification (NCBI taxonomy): domain Eukaryota; kingdom Metazoa; phylum Chordata; class Mammalia; order Artiodactyla; family Bovidae; genus Bos; species Bos indicus x Bos taurus. Next base: position 83,393,813 of record NC_040082.1, read on the forward strand.
TCTCCAACACCACAGTTCAAAAGCATCAATTCTTCGGCACTCAGCTTTCTCCACAGTCCAACTCTCACATCCATACATGACCACAGGAAAAGCCATAGCCTTGACTAGACGAACCTTTGTTGACAAAGTAATGTCTCTGCTTTTGAATATGCTATCTAGATTGGTCATAACTTTTTTTTTTTTTGAGGATAAAAAGGAGCTATTTATTTGTTAATGAAAAGAAAAATAGGTGAAAGATATGAACAGATATTTTACCAAGAAGACATATAAATAAACCATGTGGAAAAAGAAAGATCAACATTATGATTCTTTGCTGCTGCTGCTGCTAAGTCGCTTCAGTTGTGTCTGACTCTATGCGACCCCAGAGACGGCAGCCCACCAGGCTCCCCGGTCCCTGGGATTCTCCAGGCAAGAACACTGGAGGGGGTTGCCATTTCCTTCTCCAAAGCATGCAAATGAAAAGTGAAAGCGAATTTGTTCAGTAGTGTCCGACTCTTCCTGACCCCATGGACTGCAGCCTACCAGGCTCCTCTTTCCATGGGATCTTCCAGGCAAGAGTACTGGAGTGGGATGCCATTGCCATCTCCGGGTAATAACTTTCCTTCCAAGGAGTAAGCATCTTTTAATTTCATGGCTGCAGTCACCATCTGCAGTGATTTTGGAGCCCAGAAAAATAAAGTCTGACACTGTTTCCACTGTTTCCCCATCTCTTTCCCATGAAGTGATGGGACCGGATGCCATGATCTTCATTTTCTGAATGTTGAGCTTTAAGCCAACTTTTTCACTCTCCTCTTTCACCTTCATCAAGAGGCTTTTTAGTTCCTCTTCACTTTCTGCCATAAGGGTGGTGTCATCTTCATATCTGAGGTGATTGATATTTCTCCCGGAAATCTTGATTCCAGCTTGTGTTTCTTCCAATCCAGCATTTCTCATGATGTACTCTGCATATAAGTTAAATAAGCAGGGTAACAATATACAGCCTTGACGTACTCCTTTTTCTATTTGGAACCAGTCTGTTGTTCCATGTCCAGTTCTAACTCTTGCTTCCTGACCTGCGTACAGATTTCTCAAGAGGCAGATCAGGTGGTCTGGTATTCCCATCTCTTTCAGGATTTTCCACAGTTTGTTGTGATCCACACAGTCAAAGGCTTTGGCATAGTCAATAAAGTAGAAATAGATGTTTTTCTGGAACTCTCTTGCTTTTTCCATGATCCAGCGGATGTTGGCAATTTGATCTCTGGTTCCTCTGCCTTTTCTAAAACCAGCTTGAACATCTGGAAGTTCACGGTTCATGTATTGCTGAAGCCTGGCTTGGAGAATTTTGAGCATTACTTTACTAGCATGTGAGATGAGTGCAATTGTGCAGTAGTTTGAGCATTCTTTGGCATTGCCTTTCTTTGGGATTGGAATGAAAACTGACCTTTTCCAGTCCTGTGGCCACTGCTGAGTTTTCCAAATTTGCTGGCATATTGAGTGTAGCACTTTCACAGCATCATCTTTCAGGATTTGGAATAGCTCCACTGGAATTCCATCACCTGCACTAGGTTTGTTCGTAGTGATGCTTTCTAAGGCCCACTTGACTTCACGTCAACCCCACGTCCAAGGAGCCGTGGCTGCGCGGGTGCAGGAGGGCCTAGAGGAGCTATCCCACATTGAAGGTCAGGAAGGGCAGCGGTGAGGAGATACCCCTTGTCCAAGGTAAGGAGCAGTGGCTGTGCTTTGCTGGAGCAGCCATGAAGAGATACCCCACACCCAAGGTAAGAGAAACCCAAGTAAGACGGTAGGTGTTGCAAGAGGGTATCAGAGGGCAGACACACTGAAACCATACTTACAGAAAACTGGTCAATCTAATCACACTAGGACCACAGCCTTGTCTAACTTAATGAAACTAAGCCATGCCTGTGGGGCAACCCAAGATGGGCAGGTCATGGTGGAGAGGTCTGACAGAATGTGGTCCACTGGAGAAGGGAATGGCAAACCACTTCGGTATTCTTGCCTTGAGAACCCCATGAACAGTATGAAAAGGCAAAATGATAGGATACTGAAAGAGGAACTCCCCAGGTCAGTAGGTGCCCAATATGCTACTGGAGATCAGTGGAGAAATAACTCCAGAAAGAATGAAGGGATGGAGCCAAAGCAAAAAGAATACCCAGCTGTGGATGTGACTGGTGATAGAAGCAAGGTCCGATGCTGTAAAGAGCAGTATTGCATAGGAACCTGGAAAATCAGATCCATGAATCAAGGCAAATTGGAAGTGGTCAAACAAGAGATGGCAAGAGTTTAACTGATAGCACTTATTGTCTTGTGATTATACAGTGGAAGTGAGAAATAGATTTAAGGGACTAGATCTGATAGACAGAGTGCCTGATGAACTATGGATGGAGGTTCGTGACATTGTACAGGAGACAGGGATCAAGACCATCCCCATGGAAAAGAAATGCAAAAAAAGCAAAATGTCTTCCTGGGGAGGCCTTACAAATAGCGGTGAAATGAAGAGAAGTGAAAAGCAAAGGAGAAAAGGAAAGATATAAGCATCTGAATGCAGAGTTCCAAAGAATAGCAAGGAGAGATAAGAAAGCGTTCCTCAGTGATTAGTGCAAAGAAATAGAGGAAAACAACAGAATGGGAAAGACTAGAGATCTCTTCAAGAAAATTAGAGATACCAAGGGAACATTTCATGCAAAGATAGGCTCAATAAGGACAGAAATGGTATGGATCTAATAGAAGCAGAAGTTATTAAGAAGAGGCGGTAAGAATACACAGAAGAACTGTACAAAAAGATCTTCATGACCCAGATAATCACGATGGTGTGATCACTCACCTAGAGCCAGACATCCTAGAATGTGAAGTCAAGTGGGCCTTAGAAAGTATCACTACGAACAAAGCTAGTGGAGGTGATGGAATTCCAGTGGAGCTATTCCAAATCCTGAAAGATGATGCTGTGAAAGTGTTGCACTCAATATGCCAGCAAATTTGGAAAACTCAGCAGTGGCCACAGGACTGGAAAAGGTCAGTTTTCATTCCAATCCCAAAGAAAGGCAATGCCAAAGAATGCTCAAACTACCGCACAATTGCACTCATCTCACACTCTAGTAAAGTAATGCTCAAAATTCTCCAAGCCAGGCTTCAGCAATATATGAACCGTGAACTTCCAGATGTTCAAGCTGGTTTTAGAAAAGGCAGAGGAACCAGAAATCAAATTGCCAACATCCACTGGATCATGGAAAAAGCAAGAGAGTTCCAGAAAAATATCTATTTCTGCTTTATTGACTATGCCAAAGCCTTTGACTGTGTGGATCACAACAAACTGTGGAAAATTCTGAAAGAGTTGGGAATACCAGACCACCTGACCTGCCTCTTGAGAAACCTATACGCAGGTCAGGAAGCAAGAGTTAGAACTGGACATGGAACAACAGACTGGTTCCAAATAGGAAAAGGAGTTCGTCAAGGCTGTATATTGTCACCCTGCTTCTTTAACTTATATGCAGAGTACATCATGAGAAATGCTGGGTTGGAAGAAACACAAGCTGGAATCAAGATTTCCGGGAGAAATATCAATAACCTCAGATATACAGACGGTACCACCCTTATGGCAGAAAGTGAAGAGGAACTAAAAAGCCTCTTGATGAAAGAGGAGAGTGAAAAAGTTGGCTTAAAGCTCAACATTCAGAAAACAAGATCATGGCATCTGGTCCCATCACTTCATAGGAAATAGATGGGGAAACAGTGGAAACAGTGTCAGACTTTATTTTGGGGGCTCCAAAATCACTGCAGATGGTGACCGCAGCCATGAAATTAAAAGACGCTTGCTTCTTGGAAGAAAAGTTATGACCAACCTAGACAGCATTTCAAAAGCAGAGACATTACTTTGCCAACAAAGGTCCGTCTAGTCAAGGCTATGGTTTTTCCTGTGGTCATGTATGGATGTGAGAGCTGGACTGTGAAGAAAGCTGAGAGTGAAAGAATTGATGCTTTTGAACTGTGGTGTTGGAGAAGACTCTTGAGAGTCCCTTAGAGTGCAAGGAGATCCAACCAGTCCATTCTAAAGGAGATCAGTCCTGGGTGTTCTTTGGAAGGACTGATGCTAAAGCTAAAACTCCAGTACTTTGGCCACCTCATGTGAAGAGTTGACTAATTGGAAAAGACTCTGATGCTGGGAGGGATTGGGGGCAGGAGGAGAAGGGGACGACAGAGGATGAGATGGCTGGATGGCATCACTGACTCCATGGACATGAGTTTGAGTGAACTCCTGGAGTTGGTGATGGACAGGGAGGCCTGGCGTGCTGCGATTCATGGGGTCTCAAAGAGTCAGACACAACTGAATGACTGAACTGAACTGATTGATATTCTTGTGCTATATTTTTAAAATGACATGTTTTACAGTTGATGGCATCTTACATTCAAATGAAATGGGATCTATTGACCAGCTTTAGCTTATCATGCTACTTATGTTGTCTATATTCTCACACTCCTTAAACATTTCTTTGATCTACCTTAAATGCAAATGACATGTCTCCTAAACAAGCACGTCTACTTCCCTTTGTTATCTCCTGTAATGTCTGCTCCTTGAATGTTGCTACCAAGCTCTAAGGGCATGTATACCACAAGTGTTATATTATCATTATCATTTAAATCTTATAATTTAATATTACAAGTAGTCCTACTTGGTCTCATTTTATGGCTTTTTGGTATGAATATCTGTTGCTGATATTAAGATCACAAATCCTGCTTTTTTTTAAATTTGCATTGCCTAGTTTACTTTTGCCCATCCTCTTATTTTCAACCTTTGTGAACCACTTTGTTCTAGGTGTGTTTCTTTTACATACCAAAAAGTTCGGATTCTTGCCTTGTGTTCTAATCTGAAAGTCAGTATATTTCTAAAAGGTAAATAAGCACATTTAAAAAATGTGACTGACATATTTCTTTTTTGTTATTTTTTATAATTTTTAAATTCCCTCATGATATAACTTATTTTCTTTGCTCTTTTGCTAATCTGATATTTGGAGAAGTTTATGGTTTTTGTGACTTTAATTTTAAATTGTTACTCAAGAAAATATATTCTTTTGCAAATAATATATCTGATAAATGAAATGTAACCAGAATATTTAAATGACTCTTACAAATCAATAATAAAAAGACAAAAACTCAGTTTTAAAATGGACAGAGTATTTGAACAGACATTTCCCCAAAGAAGATAAACATATCAAAAGATGCTCAGCATCATTAGTATTAGGGAAGTACAAGTTCAGATTCACAGAAATACTACTTTATATTCCCTAGGTTATGGACTGAATGCCTGTACTCTAGCAAAATTCAGACATTTTAAATTCTAACTCCTATGTGGTTAAATTTGGATACAGAGTCTTTGGATGTAGAACCAGGGATAGGAGGAATGGTGGATACAGGTGTATATTTGACTGCAAGGGGCCATGCTGCACCCTCTAATGCCTGTGTTGTTCAAGGCTCAATTGTAGTATTCAGAGAAAATTAAGGAAATGGGGGGAAAAGGTAATTATTAAAGCTAGGGGGTAGTAAAACAGAGGTAGGGCAGGGAGGAATGCTGTACAGGAAAGCGAGAACATTCAGTCATTATATACCACCTGGCTCAGCCGTGAATAGTGTTTACATAGACATAATAATGAAATTCTGATTATTTATATAAGCAATCTTACAGTATAACTGTGGAGACAAGGGGAATGAGAAATGTGTTTGTGTGTGTGTGAGAGACAGAGAGATACAGAGTTAGAATTCATGTCAGTCTCCCCATAGTGTGAAATCAGTACATAATGCCTACAATTAGCCATTCAAGAAGTGATATTATAAGCACATTATTTACAGATATGGAGGTAAGTATCTAAAAAATGCACAAAAATAGTTAAAAATCATTGCTATGGGAAACAGAAGTGGGATATTAGGGGAGTGTGACATGTTGGAGAGTGGGGAATAGCTGGGATTTTTAAAGTAATAAACATTATAAATATATTTAACTCTACATATGTATATATAATTTTTGATAAAAAATAAAATAAGAATATGGTCAACTGTGTTGAATGTCACCAAAAAAAAAAAAAAACACCCCACCAGATTCACTAACAGGAATTAAAAATAGATAGTGAGGGACTTTCCCAGAGGTCTAGCAGTTAAGACTTCTCCTTCCAATGCAGTCAGGTAGCTAAGATTCCACGTGCCTCAGGGTCAGAAAACCAAACCATAAAACAGAAGCAGTATTGTAACAAATTCAATAAAGACTTTAAAAATGGTCCACATCAAGAAAGTCTTCTAAAAAAAAGTTATGTTAATAACACTTGGCAACATTAATTTTTCCAACAATTGTATATGTTTAACTATCATCTTTTTTACATGCTTTCCCTCATTTTATTTATGTATAGAACCTAGAGGAACTACCCATATGAATATTTTTAGTTCGTTATAAATTACAAGTTGTCCATTGCCATAGTCTGTAAAGTCATGTTTGTAGAAAACTTCAAAGGATAAGTAACGTGTAATCTCCATTCCTTCCCACCCAACCAGTTCTCACTGAAATTCTTCACCTGTACCTTGGCCTCTCCCGGCAGCTAGGTACCAGTCATTCTTGTTTTAGGGGATGAGTTTCACTATGAGCATGTTAAAGTTATGAAGACTGAAAAATTAGAGACACATTTACAGTTCCCTGCACCCCTCTCCCCATTCGCGCCTTCTGACTTCTGACCAAATTAAGATTCCATTGGAGGAAAGGAGAGACAGAGGGGACAGACCGCACAGGAAGAAGTGGGTGGAGAATGGCATCGGTGTTCAGCCTGAACAAGGAGGCCCAGTGTCAGCGGCAGGTCAGCTCCCAGAGGCCATCCAGTCGCTAGGCAAGTAAGGACGGGTCACTGCTCTGCGGCGCTTCCATGTTAATTACCCTCATCTTTTCACTCTCCTTCCCTCTCTGACACCCAGAGAGATCAGTAGTCTATTAGGAATGACCAGCCTCTTTCCCAGCAGAGGCTTTGCCACCTCCCACCCTACGGGCTCCATGTGCTCAGCTGGCCTTTCTGTGGCCATCATTGACAGCCCTTGTCTGAGCAAGACTGGACCAGACACAAGCAAAGAGGCATCTAACACTGAGGAGGGTGTTGGGGAAACATACTCTCCATTGCGATCCCAAGTGAGGTTGGGCCATCTGGGGGAGGCAGAGCTTAAGGATACAGAAGGATGGAGGGGGTTTGCAATTACTGCTCCGTTCATGCTTCATAGACCACCACCTAACTCTGCAAACTCCACCTCCAGAGATTCGACCCAGGACCCCGGTCTCTGCTAAGGTGGGGAGGAAGGGCCAGTCCTGAATGTACCTTGTCCATCTGCGTGCCAGTGAGTAAAACAGTTGTCTTTTGCAGTGTGACTTATTTAACATCAATAGTTTTGTTCTGTTAGTAATTGTTCAGGTTTTCAAATGAAACCCTTTGCCTTTCTCTACTTTTAGCAAAATGAAATATTTCAAGTAGATAAACACCAAAGCTGGCCCGAGATATTCTGTAACCTTCCCTTTACACCATTACATGTTGGATAAGGTTATGATTATCTTGAGGCCCATTGTGATTTAAAATCCTGAAGAATGATGAAGGATGAAGTAATTTGTTTTGAACTAATGAACGAGTTTCGGCTGAATTATTTGTAAGATTTTTTTCTTTAAATGACCCAAATCGGCTTTTTAAAAACCTAGAAACTTGCATAATTGTAAGAACTTGACAAATTCCACTTCTTATCCTAGACAGATATGTAACCACTGGCAGTTCTGAGATCCATAATTCAGCACTAAGATTGCTCGTGTAACATTGATTTGTGAGGTTTTAAACACTTATCAAAGCCAAACTTAGACAAAAGGGCAAAAATTTAGTGCTTTGAAAAATCCTATAAAGTTTTCTAAACATTGCTAACCCTTACTTTAATTTTAATCTTTTTCAATCATTTACAGATTAAAAGCTGAGTTATAATTTTATATTTTGAGTTAAACTTTGTAATCATAAAAGTAGCTATTTCCCTGACAGGATCTCAGAGACTAATCTTTAAGCTTAATACAAATATTCTACTACATTTTCCCAGGAATCTATTGTTTTCAGAACTGAAATAGTAAAGATATTTTAAAATTAAACCTATATTTTATGTGAAAACAAAAAACTGGCTGTAACTCTTATACTATTTCTACATTTGCATAGCAAGTGATAATTGCCAAAAAATTAGAGAAACTGCCATCTTCTCTGGAGTTTTAAAAGGTACTTCTTCATTCTTTTATGAAAAGATAAAACTCGTGACTAAAGACATTGGATTGTTTTGAATCTGGAGGCACAGATTTAATAATATTGGATGGACTATTTCCTCTGCTGCTGGGACTTACCCCAAGGGCATTTAAGTCTCAGAAGAGCACAGCAGCTGCCTTGAGCAAAGCAAGAAGCAGGGTTTAGCTGTAGCTCATGTGAAAATGATTTAGGGAATGCAGGCAGCAGTTGTATCAGTATACACCCATTCTGAGGTTTACACCAAAAAAAAAAAAATAATAATAATAATAATAAAGTGGCAATGATGTTGGTCTGCACTAAGAGAAAAGCAGAGACGACAGTTGCTCTCTCTACTCCAAAAACATAACTTTCAATTCTGGACGTCAGGTCTTATAAGGAAAAGAGACAACCACAAAATACTCAGGGAAATTAGGAGCACGAAGGGCTCAACACATGTCACACAAGAAAGAGTTGCACAAACAATTCTGAGTGTCTCAGCTTTGAAAAGTGATGTCTCAGGCTGACTGACTTTACTTTGGTGTTTTGTAGAGGACGGATTAAATTTAGCCCTTACTGCCTCAGGTTATAGAACCCAAGAGTGAACATTACAGAAATTCAGGCTTAATTTTCAAGATACTACTTTATTAATGTTTTCAAACACAGAATGAGGTGCTTCAGAAAAGAGTGAGTTCCAGTCTTAAGAGCTCAGTTGATACAGGCCGGACAACTCCTGGCAAGAAGTTTTTAATGCTGGGTGTGTTGTTAAATGAGACAATCTTTAAAGTTATCTCCAAAGTCCAAAATATAGATTTCAGGACCTCAGCGCAACAGAATAAATGCCCAATTCTCTTCAAAATGTAACTGAGGTTACATATGATTTGGGGTAGAAGCAATGCTTCCCACCTGCACATATCCTCAGATTATCGGCAAGTTGAATTAAAAAAAAATGTATTAGAGTACAGTTGATTTCCAATGTTCTATTAGTTTCAGGTATACAGCTGCAAGTTCAGTTTCTACTCCTCCACCCCCATGTCTCCTCCAATTCCATTATATTTGGGGCCCTCTCAAAGTACTGTTACTGAAACAAGTTTGTTTTGCTTGATGCCCAGCAAGCAAGCAGTTTGCTGCAACGCAAAAATGTGAAGCAAATAGAGGCCTTATTCACAAGGCAGTCAAGCAAGGAGAAGAGAAAAAAGTCTCACATTAGCCTCTCTGAAGACATGGAGATGGGGTACTTATGGGATAAAAATACAGCAGCAGTCTGTGAGGCAAGGGGAATGTGGGGAACGGTGACTGGGAAAAGGGGTGTAATATCTTCCTGCAGAGGTGTAACTCATCTTCAGTTCAGTTCAGTTCAGTTACTCAGTCGTGTCCGACTCTTTGCGACCCCATGAATCGCAGCACGCCAGGCCTCCCTGTCCATCACCAACTCCCGGAGTTCACCCAGACTCACGTCCATAGAGTCAGTGATGCCATCCAGCCATCTCATCCTCTGTCGTCCCCTTCTCTTCCTGCCCCCAATCCCTCCCAGCATCAGAGTCTTTTCCAATGAGTCAACTCTTCGCATGAGGTGGCCAAAGTACTAGAGTTTCAGCTTTAGCATCATTCCTTCCAAAGAAATCCCAGGGCTGATCTCCTTCAGAATGGACTGGTTGGATCTCCTTGCAGTCCAAGGGACTCTCAAGAGTCTTCTCCAGCACCACAGTTCAAAAGCATCAATTCTTCGGCACTCAGCCTTCTTCACAGTCCAACTCTCACATCCATACATGACCACAAGAAAAACCATAGCCTTGACTAGACGGACCTTTGTTGGCAAAGTAATGTCTCTGCTTTTGAATATGCTATCTAGGTTGGTCATAACTTTCCTTCCAAAGAGTAAGCGTCTTTTAATTTCATGGCTGCAGTCACCATCTGCAGTGATTTTGGAGCCCAGAAAAATAAAGTCTGACACTGTTTCCCCATCTATTTCCCATGAAGTGATGGGACCGGATGCCAAGATCTTGGTTTTCTGAATGTTGAGCTTTAAGCCAACTTTTTCACTCTCCACTTTCACTTTCATCAAGAGGCTTTTGAGTTCCTCTTCACTTTCTGCCATAAGAGTGGTGTCATCTGCATATCTGAGGTTATTGCTATTTCTCCCGGCAATCTTGATTCCAGCTCGTGCTTCAGGCCTCCGCAAATTCAAAATGGAGGCACTTAGCACGTTCTGAGGGCGGAGGTTTGGCTCTCTGACGTCAAAAGGTCATGGAGCCGACATGTGCGCATGCCCAGTTGGAGGGTGACATCCTAGCCAGTCTTGAGCAGCTCAGTTCAGCAAATCCATCTTGTCGGACTCTTTGCGACCAGATGGACTGCAGCAGGCCAGGCCTCCCTGTCCATCACCACCTCCCACCTTGCTCAAACTCATGTCCATCAAGTCATTGATGCCTTCCAATGATCTCATCCTCTGTGTCCCCTTCTCCTCCCGCCTTCAATCTTTCCCAGCATCAGGGTTTTTCCAGTGAGTCAGCTTTTCACATCAGGTGGCCAAAGTATTGGAGTTTCACCTTGAACAGCAGTCCTTCCAATGAACACCCAGGACTGATCTCCTTTAGAACGGACTGGTTGGATCTCTTTGCAGTCCAAGGGACTCTCAAGAGTCTTCTTCAACACCACAGTTCAAAAGCATCAATTCTTTGGTGCTCAGCTTTCTTTATAGTCCAACTCTCACATCCGTATATGAATACTAGAAAAATAGCATTGAATAGATGGACCTTTGTTGGCAAAGAAATGTCTCTGCTTTTGAATATGCTGTCTAGGTTGGTCATTTTCTTCCAAGGAGCAAGTGTCTTTTAATTTCATGGCTGCAGTCACCATCTGCAGTGATTTTGGAGCCCCCCAAAATAAAGTCTGTCACTGTTTCCATTGTTTCCCCATCTATTTGCCATGAAGTGATGGGTCAGATGCCATGACCTTAGTTTCCTGAATGTTGAGTTTTAAGCCAACATTTTCACTCTCCTCTTTCACTTTCATCAAGAGCTGATGAGCTCATTAGTTCACAGCTGACTTTCCACAAGTTCCTGGAAAGCAACTGGGGCAAATGTCTTTAGGCTACATACTGCTTGGCGGACATTGGGGTCTTAAAATGACCTTGCTTAGTGAAATGGACCTGATGCAGGGTTTCAGCGCTTCATTTCAAGGGACGGTCCTCTTTGCTCACGTCTCACTGCTAGAGACTAAACAAAACTCAGATAGCCACCCTCACTTGAGCTTTGGAGACACCAACATCTAGGTTCCTAGAGTAGGAGGAACCTCCATGCTGCTATTGCTGTAACCAGAGGGCAGTGGTAGCCCTGCTGAAACCTAGGTAATCAAAGAACTCTCTACTCACATCTGTTACCATCACATGCCATTGCTCATCGTGTCCAAAGCAACATGACTGAAGCTGCGGTTCACTAACACAGACACTTATCACACTGTTGGCAGTTCTGCAAGGAGTTTCAATGGCTAAGGAGGAGCAGTACTCGCTCTGGTCAGTCACAGCGCCTGAACTCCCAACTGAACAACCTTTTAGACTGAAATCACCCCCTAAATTCTGATCTGTATGTCCCAAGACTTAATCTCTTTAAACTACACTCAGCTGCCAGGAGAAAATTAATCAGGAAATGTGGAAAGACTTGATGCATTTCCATGAAGAGGGTTGGTAAAAGGGCAAGAATTCCCATATCACATTATCAAACCAATTAGGAGAATGGGAGCCACTTTTATCCAAATGACTTGTTGTTAAATTTATTCTGGATTTATTAGCCAACTGGGAAATTGCTGCTTAGTGGTTAGGACTGGGGGTTCTCAGACTGGTCTGCCTGAGTTCACATCCTAGTCACATTATGCCTCAGAGCCTCTGCTTCCTCATCCTTGTATTAGAGATTATAACAGCATCTACCACACTGGGCACATGTGACGATTAATTAAATGACCCACATAAAAGCAAGGTTAAGAAAATAAATAAATTTTAGCTTTAAAACAGGTGCTTCTGGAGAAGACCCACTGTGCTGGGAATCCTGATTCTGATTCCCAGGTACAATCTGAGAATGCCTGAACAGTAGGCTCTCTGCTAAAAACTTACATTAGTAATTTAGGAGGGCATCCTCTACATTACCTAGTTATCTCCTTTTTCTTACTAACATCTCAGGGACTGTATTTTTTCTGACTTATCTTCAGTATCAGTTCAGTTCAGTTGCTCAGTTGTGTCCAACTCTTTGCAACCCCATGAACTGCAGCACGCCAGGCCTCCCTGTCCATCACCAACTCCCAGAGTTCACTCAAACTCGCATCCATTGAGTGGGTGATGCCATCCAGCCATCTCATCCTCTGTCATCCCCTTCTCCTCCTGCCCCCAATCCCTCCCAGCATCAGAGTCTTTTCCAATGAGTCAACTCTTAGCATGAGGTGGCCAAAGTACTGGAGTTTCAGCTTTAGCATCAGTCCTTCCAAAGAACACCCAGGACTAATCTACCTGTATTCAAATATCCTTGTATCCATAACAAGACTGCTGAACTTACAGGGGAAACAAAGCTTAAGATAGATTATCTTCAAAAACATTTTTGGATTTGATCCAGTACTTGATCCAGACCTCTCTGGTAGGTCACTCCCTGTCCCAATTCCCCTTCATGTGTGCTTTGCGTGCTCTGGAATTCTCTGCCCAAATTGCCTCAAGAAGTTCATTTTCAAGACCTGGCTGACTGGGCCCTGTCCCTAGTCCACTCTCCCAAGAATGGGCCACAGCACTGATGTGCTTGCTCCTGGTCCAGGGGGTTGAGCAAGTATGTGGATACAGCTTGAATAGGAGAATGAGATAGTCTCATAGGTGCACACAGCCCTGTTTAGCCAGAATAGAGCTGGGAGCAGGAAGAAAAAATAAATGGGCCATGAGGGGACCAGAGCTGAGACTGGATCAGCTCTTCCTATTTCTCCAAGCTGGGGTACAGTAGACAGTACTTACTGTCTGAAATTTGAAAATTCTGAATTGATATCTGGAATTTTAGGTGGTTCTGAAGGTAGATGTGTCTGAGTATAAATAATGGTGCCTGAAATATTCTTGCACACACGTAATTGAAATGTCTCCAAATTCTCTTGCCTTCTGGATTACCCAACCCACTGCAGTATTCTTGCCTGGAGAATCCCATGGACAGAGGATCCTGGTGGGCTACAGTTCATGAGATCACAAAGAGACGGATTCAACTAACACTTCCACTTTTCATCCTATTCAGAGTAGCCCAGGACCTTCTGTTTTATACTAAAAGGCCTCTTAAGGTGAGAGAGAGGAAAAGGAAGGAAGGAAGGGTGGGAGGGAGGGAGGGGAGGAAGAAGATGAAAAAGAAGAGGAGGAAGAGGAAAGTCGAGAAAAGAGGAGTTGGGGAAGAGAAGAAAAAAAAGAAAAGTAATTTCCTACTTAAAAGACAGACTGCTTGTTTTCTACTGTGACCAGGTGGAAATTTTATTACCTTTACACACACACAAGTCTTTGTTCTTGGCACTGGTTATTTCTTAGGCCAAATCCCCAGAAGTAAACTACTGAGATAAGGGTCTGATTGTTAAGCATTTTAAGATATGTCAAACATATTGTTGAGTTCTGCTGTAGCTGCCATGGCCTGATACGTGGTGTGCTCTCCTTGACTTGATTCAGGCCTCCTACTGGCCACTCTGGGCTTCCCTGGTGGCTCAGAGGGTAAAGAGTCTGCCTGCTATGTGGGAGACCTGGGTTTGATCCCTGGATTGGGAAGATCTCCTAGAGGAGGGCATGGCAACCCACTCCAGTATTCTTGCCTGGAGAATCCCATGGACAGAAGCACTTGGTGGGCTACAGTCCGTGGTCGTAAAGAGCTGGACGTGACTGAATGACTAAGCATAGCACAGCACTGGCCACTCAGCTTGCATTGCCCATGACTCGTTCACAAGACTTTCGTGAAGTAAAGGCTGTTCCCTGACACCTTATCCCTAAAACAATCTAGAGAATCCTGTGCCAGATGAGAACAGAGATCACCTTGCTGTGTTGCTGGCCGTAATGAGAATGTTTCCTGGTATTTTACTATTGAATAGAATGTTGAGTTTTGGTATAAGATATACACTTTTAAAGTCAAGAAGATATTTATCTTGGACTAGTCACGGTTCTTGTTTTCAAAATCCCAAACAGAATCTAGGTAACTTAATGGAAGAAAATATTGGATGCCTATTTGATAACCCATGGAATCTCTGGGGAACTTGAAGATTCAAACTCAGCTCATAAGAATAAAAAAGACTGGGCATCGTAAAATTGGAAGTTCTTTTAAAATGTGGGGTTTTACTTATTCCCAGACTGAGAAGTATCCAGGAACAAATCTCCAGTTTGCACATATGAATTCTTCCGGTCTGAGTACCATCTGATATTTGAATCATCTTTGCAACATTCCTATCAAGTGCAGATCAATCAGCCTTTGTCTGAATGCCAAGACCAATGCCGGAAATTGGTCTTGCCAATTTCCTTTGACTTCCGGTAGCATTTACCCATTGTTACTGGCTTTATGCCTTGAGTCATCGGAATAAACCCAATGCATTCTGTTTGTTCTTCCAAGAATGCTTTTCCCACCTTCAAAAGACACAAAAACACTGATCTTTCAAGCATGAAATGAAGTTTTATCAGTTCTTAAAAAAAAAAAAATGCTGGGAAGCCAGACTGCAGATGCCTCTGTCCCAAGAGGCATCAGGTTGAGATGACTGCTACCACCCCTGCTGATCCCAAACATTGTCCCATCAGACACTTCTGTTCACCTCTACTTCTCTGCATAACCCACTTGTGACTCAGAGTCCCAGGTGAGGGTCTCTGGTTGACAAGGTTAGGGTTGGTGCTTGCACTGTGGCTCCCAGGGTCTGAAAAATCAGTGCCTTGTTTTCCTAGTGGGACCCCATGTCCCACCAAGATTCACACAAACTCCATACCCCAGAATACAAAGCTGATGCTGGATAGCTAAAAATAGAAATGACAGATGTCTACTAGTCATCCATTCTGACTGTACTAAAAATTTCAGCCGGGCTCAATATTGATTACCTTTCGAGTCTTAGCAATAACCATATGATTTTTTTTTGCTTCAAATCTATTACTATAGTAACTGTATTAATAAATATGATGGAACTATTTTCCCAGTTTTGGAATAGCACCCAGTTGGTTGTGATATTGTGTTCTCTTAATGTACAGCTGGATTCTACTTGCTAATATTTTATTCATAATTTTCATGGTTAACTTATAGGTGAGATTGATATGCATAATCCTTTTCAGGATTTGATATTCATCTTTTGATTCCATCATAAAATACTTTGCATGGTTTCCCTCCCTATTCCCTGGAGCAGTTTAAATACTTGGAAACACTTATATATTACTTACTGTGCACTTTTTAAAAATTTTATTTTTTAAATGATTTACTTATGTAATTTGCCACATCACATGGCCTGAAGAACTTCTCCAACCAGGGACTGAATCTGCACCTCCTGCAATGGAAAAACTCCCTGCAGAGACTTAACCACTGGGCCTCAAGGAGAGTCCACCATGTACTTCTAAGTGTGTTACATGTATTAATTAATCTTTCCAGCAACCATATGAAGTAAGTAATATTATTTCCACTTTACACAAAAAAAATTCGGGAGAGTGGTTTAGTAACTTGTCCAAGGCCACAATGGTAATCAGTATCAGAATGACATGTTCCTTGAAAATTAGAGATATTTTACCTGCAAAATATATCCAGGAATGGTATTTATTTGGATAAAAATCTCTTTGACAATTAAACAAAGAAGTTCCAAAACAGAGGTTCTCAAAGTGTGGTCCTCTGACCAGCAACATCACTTAGAAAGAGACCTGCTTAATCAGAAAAAATGTGTTCCCAGTAATCTGTGTTTTAACAAGCTCTCCAGATGTTTCTGATGTACGTTAAAGTTCAAGAAGCAATGAGCCACAAATATAACCATATTAGTCAAACATTCAATGGAATATGGCTGAACCAATAGATAAGGGCAGATTTGAAGTTGGACTCTTCGGAATGTCTTTTGGTTCTGTGTATGGAGCTCTTCTTTTTGGGGAGCAGGTTCTTTCCAACAGCAATGTAATCGGGTGATTTTGATGGAGCTACTAAACCAGGATCCTGTTCCATAGTGGGCACAGAACACTCCATACATTCGTAATATCCAAATATCCTGGGCTTCCCTGGTAGCTCAGACAGTAAAGAATCCATCTGCAATTCAAGAGACCTGGGTTCTATCCCTGGGTTGGAAAGATCCCCTGGAGAAGGAAATGGCAACCCACTCCAATATTCTTGCCTGGAGAGTTGCATGGCCAGAGGAGCCTGGCGGGCTATAGTCCATGGGGTCACAAAGAGTCGGACATGACTGAGCAATTTTCACTTAGTAAGCAAAGGCGTGCAACCCAAGTCAGGCCAATGGAAATCCCTCCTGGGATTTTACATTTAGAGTTGGAGGGGAAAGCACTTTGCTTTTTGTGTTATGGAGGTGGGAGCAAAAGAAAAAAAAAAAATTTAATGTGGACCATTTTTTAAGTCTTTATTGAATTTGTTACAATATTGTTTCTCTTTTATGGATTTTTTTTATGTTTTTTAGCCACAAGGCATGGCTGATCTTAGTCCCCCAGCAGGGATCAACCTGCACTTCCTGCCTTGGAAGGCAAAGTCTTAACCACTAGACTGCCAGAGAATTCCCAGGGAAAGATATTAACCAGGAAACATTGATAATCTCCCTGCTGCGTGGGAAAAAAGCCTACCTACATAGAAGAGAATAGGTCCAGAAGGGTTAAAAAAAACAAAGTTGAGAAATCTGACAGTTTCATCTGAGACCCTGGGTCTGTCATCCTGAAACCAGCCACACCCGGAACACCCTGAATTTACCAGTTACACAAAAGGCAGTAAGTTCTCCTGTGTGTTAGTCACTCAGTCACGTCTGAGTCTTTGTGACCCTGTGGACTGTAGCCTGGCAGGCTCCTCTGTCCATGGGATTCTCCAGGCAAGAATATTGGAGTGGGTAGCCATTCCCTTTTCCAAGGGATTTTCCTGAACCAGGGATCAAACCTCAGACAATTTTGAGTTGGTTTCTGTCACTTGCAAAGGAAAGCATGCTGCTTACTACACTAGAGGTAGGGAGTGTATAGAGGGTGTTAACCTATTTCGTAATCACAGTATTTAAATTTTCCAATCTACAAGTATTTTGGCAACAGCAAAGGGCTTATCTAAATTATGCTTTTATACTACTATTTCACACCTTATGCATTGGGTAACTAAAGTAATTCACTTTTTGTATGTTGTTGGTCCATAAACTTGCAATTTCTTTTTTGAACTCAAGCCATGACTTCCATCTGTCACCAGTGGACTATGTATGATATTTTGCTTCCCTGAAACTGGCAGCTGCCACAAAAAATATCAAGTCTAAACTGCAGTCCCCTCTGAGAGTTTGTTCACTTGGAAGAAAGCTGAACTGGGCAAACCTTGGCAGCTCTCTTCGTTCTATTCAGCTTAACCAAGAAGAAAACACATAGGAAGCCGTCAATGAATGTTTACTGAATACATGAAATACAACCTGGGAGAAACATAACAGTTAAAAATGAAGAACACTGAGGATTTTATTTCAGCAGCTAACTTCAGTATCCGTGCATGAATTTAGGAAATGTATTCACTTTGGGAAATGTTATGTGTCAGAAATGAGTGTAGTTGCAGGAACAAAAGTTGTGTTACGGTGTCTTGAAGTCTTAGACTGCACAGCTAGGACACCTGTGCCGCACAGCCAGCGTCTGGGCTCATCAGGTGGGAGGTAAACTAAGAACATTTAGCTGGCGCTGCTTATCTCTGACCCAGCTTCACCCTCGTAGCTGTCCAAGTGGATTACTGTATTGTCTTGGCTCCTAGCCAAGGCTGGCTTGGATGTGTATTTTTGAAATGTTTATGGCTGTTGAGATTCCAGCCTGAGTGGTGCTAAGCATTTACTCAGCTGAGATATCATCCCTAATGGGATATAAATTCCAGTGAAAAGGAAGTTCAGGGAGACGATTGCTGCTGGAGTACTAGAAAGATTCTCTTCTCAAGTTGTGGTGTACTGGCCTTTTTGATAATTGACCTTGGCACTTCTCCATGAGGTCCAGTGGTTAAGACTCCATGCTTCCACTGCAGGGGCCTCAGGTTCAATTCCATGTCAGAGAACTAAGATCCCATATGTCCTATGGCAAAGCAGAAAAATAAAAAGAAAGAAAGAAAATTGACCTTGTTAAACAGAAAATAAATGTGTCTTAGAATCATTGTTTTTTTCCTGAAAAAATTTTATTTAACCTCCAACTATGAGTATTCTCTTGCTATCTGACTCTACAAAGTAGATTCTTTAAAATATAGTTCAGTTCAGTCACGCATTTGTGTCTGACTCTTTGAGGCCCCATGGACTGCAGCACGCCAGACCTCCCTGTTCATCATCAACTCCTGCAGTTTACTCAACTCATTTACATTGAGTCGGTGAGCTATCCAACCATCTCGTCCTCTGTCGTGCCCTTCTTCTCCTGCTTTCAATCTTTCCCAGTATCAGGGTCTTTTCACATCAGGTGGCCAAAATTTTGGAGTTTCAGCTTAAGCATCACTCCTTCCAGTGAATATTCAGGACTGATTTCCTTTAGGATGGACTGGGTGGATCTCTTGATGTCCAAGGGACTCTCAAGAGTCTTCTCCAACACCACAGTTCAAAAGCATCAATTCTTTGGCGCTCGGCTTTCTTTATAGTCCAACTCTCACATCCATACATGACTACTGGAAAAACCATAGCCTTTACTAGATGGACCTTTGTTGGCAAAGTTATGTCTCTGCTTTTTAATACACTGTCTAGGCTGGTCATTATTTTCCTGCCAAGGAGTAAGCATCTTTTAATTTCATAGCTGCAATCACCATCTGCAGTGATTTTGGAGACCCCAAAATAAAGTCAGCCACTGTTTCCACTGTTTCCCCGTATATTTGCCATGAAGTGATGGGACCGGATGCCATGATCTTTGTTTTCTGAATGTTGAGTTTTAAGCCAACGTTTTCACTCTCCACTTCACTTTCATCAAGAGGCTTTTGAGTTCCTCTTTACTTTCTGCCATAAGGGTGGTGTCATCTGCATATCTGAGGTTATTGATATTTCTCCCGGCAATCTGGATTCCAGCTTGTGTTTCTTCCAGTCCAGCGTTTCTCATGATGTACTCTGCATATAAGTTAAAGAAGCAGGGTGACAATATACAGCCTTGACGAACTCCTTTTCCTATTTGGAACCAGTCTGTTGTTCCATGTCCAGTTCTAACTGTTGCTTCCTGACCTGCATATAGGTTTCTCAGGAGGCAGGTCAGGTGGTCTGGTATTCCCATCTCTTTCAGAATTTTCCACAGTTTATTGTGATCCACACAGTCAAAGGCTTTGGCATAGTCAATAAAGCAGAAATAGATGTTTTCTGGAACTCTCTTGCTTTTTCCATGATCCAGAGGATGTTGGCAATTTGGTCTGTGGTTCCTCTGCCTTTTCTAAAACCAGCTTGAACATCTGGAAGTTCACATATTGCTGAAGCCTGGCTTGGAGAATTTTGAGCATTACTCTGCTAGCAGGTGAGATGAGTGCAGTTGTGCGGTAGTTTGAGCATTCTTTGTCATTGCCTTTCTTTGGGATTGGAATGAAAAGTGACCTTTTATAGTCCTGTGGCCACTGCTGAGTTTTCCAAATTTGCTGGCATATTGAGTGCAGCACTTTCATAGCATCATCTTTTAGGATTTGAAATAGCTCCACTGGAATTCCATCACATACACTCGCTTTGTTCATAGTGATGCTTCCTAAGACCCACTTACCTTCACATTCCAGGATGTCTGGCTCTAGGTCAGTGATCACACCATTGTGATTATCTGGGTCATGAAGATCCCTTTTGTACAGTTCTTCTGTGTATTCTTGCCACCTCTTCTTAATATCTTTTGCTTCTATAGGTCCATACCATTTCTGTCCTTTATTGAGCCCATCTTTGCATGAAGTGTTCCCTTGGTATCTCTAATTTTCTTGAAGAGATCTCTAGTCTTTCCCATTCTGTTGTTTTCCTCTATTTCTTTGCATTGATCACTAAGGAAGGCTTTCTTATCTCTCCTTGCTATTCTTTGGAACTCCACATTCAGATGCTTATATCTTTCCTTTTCTCCTTTGCTTTTCACTTTTTTTCTTTTCACAGCTATTTGTAAGGTCTCCTCAGACTGCCATTTTGCTTTTTTACATTTTTTTCCCTTGGGGATGGTCTTGATCCCTGTCTCCTGTACAGTGTCACAAATCTCCGTCCATAGTTCATCAGGCACTCTATCAGATCTAGTCCCTTAAATCTCTTTCTCACTTCTACTGTATAATTGTAAGGGATTTGATTTAGGTCATACCTGAATGGTCTAGTGGTTTTCCCTACTTTCTTCAATTTAAGTCTGAATTTTGCAATAAGGAGTTCATGATCTGAGCCACAGTCAGCTCCTGGTCTTATTCTTGCTGACTGTTTACAGCTTCTCCATGTTTAAAATATAAGCCCTTTGGAAAAAATCCATAACTGCAATTTTCATGTATTCCAGTTGCAGTTTGCTAATCCTCTCTGGGCATTCTGGACATTCATAGAACAGAAAAGAATATGTTGCACATTTTGAATTAATCTCTCTTTTTTCAAATTTTTGATGAATCTACCATTAAATCAACACTTCAGTCTGCTTTTATTATCTCCTTTGCGTACTTCCTTTAAATATCCTAAGGTTTTGATTCTAAGTGGATTTAATTAACTAAAATATTCCAAATATTTAGAAATGTGAAACCTAGAAATATTCTTCTAGAGCTTTCGTTGGATATAGTAAGTGTAATGATCTATGTAGTGGACCTTAGATATTTGCAGAGTAAGTCCAATTTCTTGACTCAGGCCGATTATACAAGTGGGCTCTGTTTGAGTGATTTTCTGTAAATGCCACCCTAACACAACCAAATGGATACATTTGATGATATTTGATCTCTCTGATGACATTTATCTTTTGTTAAGGTGATCAAAAGATACTCCTGTATATCTGTTTCTGAGATTGGATTTGTTTGACTTGAGGGAGTAGACAGTTTCACCATTCTTTAAGCAGGTGAGAAACAAACAGAATCATGTTATTTATTATGGAAATATGCAAGTTCTAAGTTGCCGAAAGTAAGTGTCTGACACATGTCAGACACTTGGGAGGTTTTGGCATGCCCTACAGGTGTTCTTGCCTTCTTTATACATTTACCAAATAATCATGGGTGTCCTCTGAACAGTGTAGCAGGCACTCCCTTTGGGGCATGAAAAGCTTTGGGAATGTAAGCTAAGAAAACAAAAACAGCACCTCTTCTTACAGAATATTTTACATAGATATGTACTGTTACACAATAGAAGTCAGTTCATTTTTAAAACTTTTAGTCACAAAATACCAAAGATGATGACAAAGAAAAGTTAAAAGATTTTTTAAGAAAAAAAAAATATACTTTAAAGACAAATATCCAATGGCCTCACTTCTTTAATGAATACCAGCTGTCAAGCCAAGTTCAAGAGCTTTGCTGCTGCTGCTGCTAAGTCCCTTCAGTCGTGTCCAACTCTGTGCGACTCCATAGATGGCAGCCCACCAGGCTCCCCCATCCCTGGGATTCTCCAGGCAAGAACACTGGAGTGGGTTGCCATTTCCTTCTCCAGTGCATGAAAGTGAAAAGTGAAAGTGAAGTCAAGAGCTTTAAACCTACACAAATGCTGCATCTCAAACTAATCAAAGTTATTGATTCAATCGGCTCTCTGAAATTGAGTCTAATTCTTATTTGGTTTGTCAGAGCCACCTGCCTCTCCTCCATTCTACCCAACCCTCTGTGACATTGACCCCAAACCCTCGTTTAAACTTTCTTATTCTTCCTGTGTGTTCTATTCTGGAATATTCCAAGGCATTCAGCCTGACCAAGCAACATTCTATTAGTAGAATGTACAATTTCCCCACTTTTGGCAATTGCTAAAGTCTCTGAAACTGCTCCAGGAGTTTCTCGTTCCTCTGCTGTGCAGGATGCATTCCTTGTTCTTACCTTCTCTGGCATCTGACTTCGTTGGCCCTCCACCTCTCCCGGTGCGTGCCTCGGGTCACTTGCTCACTCGCTCTGACAATTCATTTTAGACACACCTCCCTGAGTAGTGCTCTCGTGAATGGATTGGATCCACATACTGTAGCTGGGGGTTAAAAGTGCTTGTCCCCAGCGTGACCCTGAGGCCAGCAGCACCAGAAGACCAGCCAGTGGTGTCACTAGGCCAGCCCTGCCCAGCTCTTCTGTAGCTCCACCTTTGCTCTTCGCTGTTTTTAGTGAACACTGTCAAGCTCCCTGTGCGTGAAT
This sequence comes from Bos indicus x Bos taurus, assembly GCF_003369695.1. NCBI lineage: Eukaryota > Metazoa > Chordata > Mammalia > Artiodactyla > Bovidae > Bos > Bos indicus x Bos taurus. The sequence continues at coordinate 83,416,473 of NC_040082.1, forward strand.
TGCTCAGACCTTCCCTTTTAAAAAGGTCAAAAAAAAAAAAAAAACACACCACTTAACACAAAAATTATATTACACATAGATTTCTTTAAAATATCTTTTATTGTGTCAAGAACAGCTAACAGCAATTCCAAAAGGTAGATACATATGAAATAAAACTAAAAACATTGTCAACCTCTGAATTTCTTTAATCTTTTTTTTTTTAATTCATAAAGATCTTACAAAGCATCAATGGTACAAAGATTCTGAAAAGAAATTTTCACTATTTATTTAACCAAACATGGAAGAGAGGGATTTTCTCTCTCGTGCTCATACCCTATTTTTCCTCTTCCCCAATTTTTTCTAACATGATAGGACCCTAGAAATTATGTCATAAAAAGTAACCAATTTTAGCAGGAGAAAAGTTTGTTTTCTGCATCTGCAAGCCAGGGAGACAGACTTTAAAGAAACCAAACTCCTTGATTTTGGACTTCCAGTCTTCAGAACTGTGAAAATAAATTTCGGTTGTTTAAGGGAGTTGGTGATGGACAGGGAAGCCTGGCATGCTGCAGTTCACGGGGTCACAAAGAGTGGGACACAAGTGAGCGACAGAACGGACTGAATCTACAGATCTTATTCAAAGCTTTCCAATTGTTGGAATAATGGCTTTTATTTACTTATTTATTTTAATGTGACTGCCTCCAGTCTTTAGTTTAAGCACATGGCATTATTTGGCGTTATTTGGAGTTTGTTGACCCAGTCATTGGAGCATGTGAACTTAGCTCCTCTGTGGCCATTGGATCTTATTTCCCTAACCAGGGATGGAAACCAGTTCCCCCGCCTTGCATGGCCGATTCTTAACTACTGGATCACCAGGGAAGTCCCTGAATAATGGCTTTTAGAGCGACAGAAAATCCTAGATCATGTATTGCTCTCAGTTGCTAGGTCTGTTTAGGCTCTTTAAATCAGAAAAAAATTCTTTCTTTCCTTTCATGATAAAACTTTTGAAGGATTCTAGTCATTTACTGTACAGGGTGTCCTCCAGTTTGGGTTTGCCTGGTATCCTTGTCGACTAAAAAAAGATGTACAACTTGAGAGCTGTGAGTTAAGTTTTATTTGGGGCAAGATGAGGAAGATAGCTCTGAGAGACTGCTCCAAAGCGGCAGTGGGGAAAATTCAATACATAAGGTTTTGAGAGCTCAGTATCATGAAGCACCTATTTTACAAAAGGTTTTTTTTTTTTTTGTTAGTAGTGAAGATCTGATGTCACCAAGAAGGGATTTAGTGCATCCCTTTATATGAGGAGATGCAAGGATTGAGACCATAAAATCTGTTCAAAACATCGAACTTATCTAAAGACCTGTCGCACCAGATTCCTTGGAGCACAGAGTGCCTCAGTCCACCCTGAACTCCCTCAGGGGTTGTTGAAGGTCAACAGCTATAGCAGCGGGGTTCAATCTCCATAGAGGCAGATGGCAAACGCCTTTGCTGTTCAGTCCTTGGCAATGCTCTTGGTAAGTGCCACTTTTTAGTTGACATCCTTGTGATTAAAATCATACTAGGTACTTTGGGCAGAAAGAAATTCCACATATTCCTCAGTGCACTATCAGAAAGCACATGATGTCAAACTTGTTCTCTATCTCGTGAATTTAACTACAATCTCTGGATAAAAAGTTGTTTGGCAGTTTTCTCCACTGTAAGGGGACTAATTTTCTCTGAGTAATTAAGAAGAATATTGTGGTGAATATTGTGTCTCAACCACCAAGCTGGAGCTCCTCTGGTCCAGGTGGTAAGCATCAGGGTGTGTAGGGGGCGGGCCTCGCAGCTCACCTGCTCCTCCACCCCACCTAGCTTGCTCCTAAGGTCTGTGCCTCAGGCCCGTGCCCAAGGTCTCAGCCTGGCCAATCCTTCCCTGCAGGCTGCACCCTTGGGATCCACCTGCTTACTCAGTTTTCAGGGTGCTCTGTTTCCTGCCCTGGGCCATGATTTGTCTTTTTGTGAATGACTGCATAGATGTGAATAGATGGCTCACTTCTTGGGGTCAGAATAGGGTTTTATTTATTTTGGTATTTTGGAATGTGTTAATTGGTTACTTTTTTCAAAGTTGGAAAGGTAAGGAGAAACACTGGGCCTCTCAGTTCAGTTCAGTCGCTCAGTCGTGTCTGACTCTTTGCGACACAAGGGACCGCAGCACACCAGGCCTCCCTGTCCATCACCATCTCCCGGAGCTTACTCAAACTCATGTCCATTGAGTGGGTGATGCCATCCAACCATCTCATCCTCTGTTGTCCCCTTCTCCTCCTGCCTTCAATCTTTCCCAGCATCAGGGTCTTTTCCAATGAGTCAGCTCTTCGCATCAGGTGGCCAAAGTACTGGAGTTCCAGCTTCAACATAAGTCCTTCCAGTGCTATTCAGGACTGATTGCCTTCTGGATGGACTGGTTGGATCTCCTCACAGTCCAAGGGACTCTCAAGAGTCTTCTCCAACACCACACTTCAAAAGCATCTATTCTTTGGCACTCAGCTTTCTTCATAGTCCAACTTTCACAACCGTACATGACTACTGGAAAAACCATAGCTTTGACTAGATGGACCTTTGTTAGCAAAGTAATGTCTCTGCTTTTTAATATGCTATCTAGGTTGGTCATAACTTCTCTTCCAAGGAGCAAGCGTCTTTTAATTTCATGGCTGCAATCACCATCTGCAGTCATTTTGGAGCCCCTCAAAATAAAGTCTGCCACTGTTTCCACTGTTTCCCTATCTATTTGCCATGAAGTGATGGGACCAGATGCCATGACCTTAGTTTTCTGAATGTTGAGTTTTCAGCCAACTTTTTCACTCTCTCACTTTTGTCAAGAGGCTCTTTAGTTCTTCTTGGCTTTCTACTATATGGGTGGTGTCATCTGCATATCTGAGGTTATTGATATTTCTCCTGGCAATCTGGATTCCAGCTTGTGCTTCATCCAGTCCAGCATTTCTCATAAGCTACTCTGCATATAAGTTAAAGAAGCAGGGTGAAAATTTACACCCTTGATGTACTCCTTTTCCTATTTGGAACCAGTCTGTTGTTCCATGTCCAGTTCTAACTGTTGCTTCCTGACCTGCATACAGACTTTTCAAGAGGCAGATCAGGTGGTCTGGTATTCCCATCTCTTTCAGAATTTTCCACAGTTTGTGGTGATCCACACAGTCAAAGGCTTTGGCGTAGTCAATAAAGCAGAAATAGATGTTTTTCTGGAACTCTCTTGCTTTTTCGATGATTCAAGGGATATTGGCAATTGATCTCTGGTTCCTCTGCCTTATCTAAAACCAGCTTGAACATCATGTTCACGTACTGCTGAAGCCTGGCTTGGAGAATCTTGAGCATTACTTTACTAGCATGTGAGATGAGTGCAATTGTGCAGTAGTTTGAGCATTCTTTGGCATTGCCTTTCTTTGGGATTGGAATGAAAAGTGACCTTTTCCAGTCCTGTGGCCACTGCTGAGTTTTCCAAATTTGCTGGCATATTGAGTGCAGCACTTTCATAGCATCATCTTTTAGGATTGGAAATAGCTCCACTGGAATTCCATTGCCTCCACTAGCTGTGTTCGTAGTGATGCTTTCTAAGACCCACTTGACTTCACATTCCAGGATGTCTGGCTCTAGGTTAGTGATCACACTATCGTGATTATCTGGGTCATGAAGATCTTTTTTGTACAGTTCTTCTGTGTATTCGTGCCACCTCTTCTTAATATCTTCTGCTTCTGTTAGGTCCATACCATTTCTGTCCTTTATGGTGCCCATCTTTGCATGAAATATTCCCTTGGTATCTCTAATTTTCTTGAAGAGATTTCTTATCTTCCCATTCTATTGTTTTCCTTTATATCTTTGCACTGATCACTGAGGAAGGCTTTCTTATCTCTCCTTGCTATTCTTTGGAACTCTGCATTCAAATGGGTGTATCTTTCCTTTTCTCTTTTGCTTTTGTCTAACTCAGTGAAACTATGAGCCATGCCTTGTAGGGCTCCACCCAAGATGGACAGGTCATGGTGGAGAGTTCTGACAAAATGTGGTCCACTGGAGAAGGGAATGGCAATCCACTTCAGGATTCTTGCCTTGAGAACCCCATGAACAGTATGAAAAGGCAAAAAGATAGGACACTGAATGATGAACTCCCCAGGTCAGTAGGTGCCCAGTATGCTACTGGAGATCAGTGGAGAAATAACTCCAGAAAGAATGAAGAGACTTAGCCAAAGCAAAAACAACACCCAGTTGTGGACGTGACTGGTGATGGAAGCAAGGTCCGATGCTGTTAACAGCAATATTGCATAGGAACCTAGAATGTTAGGTCCATGAATCAAGGCAAACTGGAAGTATTCAAACAGGAGATGGCAAGAGTGAACGTCGACATTTCAGGAATCAGCGAACTAAAATGGACTGGAATGGGTGAGTTTAACTCAGATGACCATTATATCTACAACTGTGGGCAAGAATCCTTGAGAAGAAGTGAAGTAGCCATCATAGTGAACAAGAGTCTGAAATGCAATACTTGGATGCAATCTCAAAAATAACAGAATGTTCTCTGTTCATTTCCAAGGCAAACCATTCAATATCATGGTAATACAAGTCTATACCCCTACCACTAATGCTGAAGAAGCTGCAGTTGAACGGTTCTATGAAGACCTACAAGTCCTTCTAGAGCTAACACTCAAAAAAACAGATGTCCTTTTCATTATAGGGGACTGGAATGCAAAAGTAGGAAGTCTAGAAATACCTGGAGTAACAGTCAAATTTGGCCTTGGAGTACAGAATGAAGCAGGTCAAAGGCTAATAGAGTTTTGTCAAGAGAATGCACTGGTCATAGCAAACAACACCCTCTTCCAACAGCACAAGACTCTACAGATGAACTTCACCAGATGATCAACATGGAAACCAGATAGATTATATTCTTTGCAGTCAAAAGTGAAGAAGCTCTATACAGTCAGCAAAAACAAGACTGGGAGCTGACTGTGGCTCAGATCATGAACTCCTTGTTGCCGAGCTCAGACTTAAATTGAAGAAAGTAGGGAAAACCACTAGACCATTCAGGTATGACTTAAATCAAATCTCGTATGATTATACAATGGAAGTGAGAAAGAGATTTAAGGGACTAGATCTGATAGACAAGAGTGCCTGATGAACTATGGACAGGGGTTTGTGACATTGTACAGGAGACAGGGATCAAGACCATTCCCAAGAAATAGAAATGCAAAAAGGCAAAATGTCTGTCTGAGGAGGCCTTACAAATAGCTGTGAAAAGAAGAGAAGTGAAAAGCACTAGGTCTCTAGACTTAACTGATGATGAAATGTGAAATCCGCTCTTTTGAAAGATAATAAAGATGTAAATAATTCTTCCTTTTTTTTTTTAATATGGAACGCTTCATGAATTTGCATGTCATCCTCGCGCAGGGGCCATGCTGACCTTGCCTGTATTGTTCTAATGTTAGTATATGTGCTGCCAAAGTGAGCACAGCTCTTGCTTGTAAATAAACCAATTGACTTCTTGTGGAGACCCAAGTGACCAGATATTTCCAATCAGGAGTTTTATTTTTTTACAAAGGCAGAGAGAGATTAAAAGATCCCCAAGATGAAGAAGAGCTGGGGCTGTAAGCTTAAGATTCTGAGTCCAGGACTTCCTCATAGTGCCAAATTCATTTTGATCTGGTCCATCCCTTTATAGGTATTCCCTGGTGGCTCAGAGGGTAAAGAATCCACCTGCAATGTGGGAAATCTGGGTTCTATCCCTGAGTTGGGAAGATCCACTGGAAGAGGGCAAGACAACTTATTCCAGTATTCTTGCCTGGAGAATCCCATGAACCGAGGAGCCTGGCAGGCTATATAGTCCATGGGTCGCAAAAAGTCAGGCTAATCACATCCCTTTACAGACACAAAGTAGAATGGACAAATTTCAGGACCCTAAAAGATTTTAACCTATATGCAGGTCAGGAAGCAACAGTTAGAACTGGACATGGAACAACAGACTGGTTCCAAATAGGAAAAGGAATACATCAAGGCTGTATATTGTCACCCTGCTTATTTAACTTATATGCAGAGTACATCATGAGAAACACTGGGCTGGAAGAAGCACAAGCTGGAATCAAGATTGCCGGGAGAAATATCAATAACCTCAGATATGCAGATGACACCACCCTTACGGCAGAAAGTGAAAAGGAACTAAAAAGCCTCTTGATGAAAGTGAAAGAGGAGAGTGAAAAAGTTGGCTTAAAGCTCAACATTCAGAAAACAAAGATCATGGCATCTAGTCCCATCACTTCATGGGAAATAGATGGGGAAACAGTGGAAACAGTGGCAGACTTTGTTTTGGGGTCTCCAAAAATCACTGCAGATAATGACTGCAGCCATGAAATTAAAAGACGCTTACTCCTTGGAAGGAAAGTTATGGCCAACCTAGATAGAATATTAAAAAGCAGAGACATTACTTTGCCAACAAAGGTCTGTCTAGTCAAGGCTATGGTTTTTCCAGTGGGCATGTATGGATATGAGAGTTGGACTGTGAAGAAAGCTGAGTGCTGAAGAATTGCTGCTTTTGAACTGTGGTGTTGGAGAAGACTCTTGAGAGTCCCTTGGACTGCAAGGAGATCCAACCAGTCCATTCTGAAGGAGAGCAGCCCTGGGATTTCTTTGGAAGGAATGATGCTAAAGCTGAAACTCCAGTACTTTGGCCACCTCATGCGAAGAGCTGACTCATTGGAAAAGACTCTGATGCTGGGAGGGATTGAGGGCAGGAGGAGAAGGGGACGACAGAGGATGAGATGGCTTGATGGCATCACCGCCTCGATGGACATGCGTTTGGGTGAACTCCGGGAGTTGGTGATGGACAGGGAGGCCTGGCATGCTGCAATTCATGGGGTCACGAAGAGTTGGACATGATTGAGCGACTGAACTGAACTGAACTGAAAAGATTTTAACAGCAAATTGTGGTTGCTCAAGACAATCTTTTTTCTAATTGAGGTGAAATTCACATAACATAAACTTAATGATTTATGATTTTAAAGTATACAATCCAGGGGCGCTTGCTGTACTAGGTTTTTGTTTCTTGTTTTCTTGTTTAAAAATTTTTACATACGAGACCTGGTCTCACTTAAACTCCAGATAAAGAGTTATTTTCAGAGGCAGATGAGTGAAAGCTTGTGCAGAGAAGGAATGCAATCCGTCCTCCCTTCACACAAACTACAGAGCAGGAGAGATGCTGAGTTAAACCGTCCAGTGGATACTTGCCAAACGCGATAAATAAGTCACTCCTTCTAGGGCACTATTTTATTATGGTTTATATTGTCATTTTATTTTCCCGGCAATGCCTTAGATGCAAAAAGAACAGTGGAAAAAGCCCAACAGCTTTGATGACAGTTTTGGTTTGACTATCATCCATTTAAAGAGCCTGGGGGTGGTGACTATTTCGGAAGCCCTGTGGAGGTGGGAGGGGCTGACTCTCATCCGGTCATTGCAGTTTCAGTCGGTTCCACCTCTCACTGAGACTTTCCTCCACGTCCCCAACCCACCCCCATTCCCCTCCCCCAACACCCTGGGATTCACTTTGGGGGCTACTCTTCTGGTTCCAGGCGCAGAGTCCTGAGTTTTTGAGTGGTCTTTTAATACATTAATACTTTGTTCAGGCACTACAGTTTGACTGAATACTGAAATCTCTTTGTATTTGCCAAACTTACTACTTTTTCTTTAATTCAATAAATATGTGTTGTGGTATGTCTTAAGTCGTTTCCCTGTGCATGAAATTTGTCTGTAGGGTGTGGAATCTAAAGTTTAAGTCTGTATAGTTCTTACTCCCTTTGAAAACTCAATTCTAATAGTAAAGATAAAAAGGATATGTTCATCTGACAAATATTTATTTATTGAGCTTCCTAATAGCCCACATGATGGTAGGTGCTAGGGGATGCAAAGATGAATTGGATGATGTTCTAACACTCAAGGACTCCTTCACAACATGATGAGAACTGGCAGTTCAGGCTGACAATAAGACTTGTTTCTGAACTCAACCAGAAGATCCCTAGGACATGTTTGAATTTCTCTTTTAAGCCAGGGAGGGTGTGAGCTTTTAAGACATCTTCACAAAAAGGTAAGCCTAAGAATTTGTTTACTATCTCATAAACAATTACTTGAGGATTAAAGGACCTTAATGAATCGGTGGGAGTGGGTTAAGGTCAATAAAAGGATGTTCTAGTTAGGGACAGATTGGAACTCCAAGTCAAGTCACCATGTCTAATCTTACCCAACACTGTCCCCAGGTTTAAACCATTTATTTTGGGCAAAACGGAGATCAGATAAGTTCTGTGAGGCCTACTTGTGCCCTCGATAGAGATTTTCAGGTTCGGCAAGATCTTGCTGCTTCCAGAAGCAGTGGGTGGGCCTGGGAGGAACTCAGTTTTCACTATAGAGATCCTGAAGAAGAATCCAGAGGTGCTTGCTTTGATATTAGTGTACTTGGAAACACACCCTAAATGTTAGACAAAACCTAAATGGTTGCTTTCATCTGAACTCCAGAAGAATTAAAGACTCCGGGTTAATTACACTGCCACTCCCACACTAAACAATATGCACCTATTAAGTTCTCCCAGGGCTTCCCTTATGGCTCAGCTGGTGAAGAATCCCTCTGCAACGCGGGAGACCTGGGTTCGAACCCTGGGTTGGAAAGATCCCCTGGAGAAGGGAAAGGCTACCCACTCCAGTATTCTGGCCTGGAGGATTCCATGGACTGTCCATGGGGTCATAAAGAGTCGGACAGGACTGAGCAACTTTCACTGTCACTTTTCAGAGTTAACTGAACCTATGAGACAACATAATCCAGTCCAGTGAATGTGGCAGAACAGGATGCTATGTATTTTGTGGCTGCAGCTGTAGTCTGCATGTGTTGATGAGACTTCTGCTCTTTTTCCTGCTTTTTAAACTTTTTTGAAACCTCATCGCCATAAAATGGCTTAGCACTTTTAAATCCTGAGTAGATCAGCAAAGACATTTTTTATACCTGGTGCTTAAGCCAAAATGAAGACTCTCCTTTGGTTATAGAAGTTGAATGGCTTTAAATGATGGTTCACAAACAGTCTCCTGGGTGATGCTGGGATTCTAAAAGAAAGTCTAAAGGACTTTTTTAAAGTTAGTGTACAAATTAATAAACCCCACATTTCCCTACGAATTCCTTAAATTATTTTCTCTTATACTGCTCTGTTGTTGTTTAGTCACTGAGTCATGTCTGATTCTTTTGCGACCCCATGAACTGGAACTCACCAGGCTCCTCTGTCTCCATGGGATTCTCCAGGCAAGAATAGTGGAGTGGGTTGCTATTTCCTCCTCCAGGGGATCTTCCTGACCCAGGGATCGAACTCATGTTGTGCGCATTGCAGGTGAATTCTTTACCACTGAGCCACCCTGCTTTAACCATACTGCTTTAACCTACTTCAGATAATTCTAAACATGTCAGCTGAGGTTGTTTGGGGTTCTTCATAAAGGACAGTGTCAGGTAGAAGATAAGTCTGTGATCTTCATCCTACCAGAAACCATAAATTCCATGTTAGTATGGAAATAAAGTCACATTAAGCATGTGTGTTGTGTTAGAGTTTTCTCTGCTTACAGGTGAACAAAAACAAAGAAAACTTGGGCAAAAAGCTGAAGGGCGGAGGCCCTTGTAGGAGAAGAGTCACGCACGGCCTTGGGTGCAGGGGAGAGTGGGCAGCAAGCCTTGCAGTGGCCCAACCAGGGCATCTCTGGGGACCTCAGTGAACCCAGACACAGTCAGGGACTTTCTCCTTAGAGGGCTTGCTGCTTCACACACTTCTTGGTCAAAAGGTACCTCCTGGGGAAGAGAAATCAATTGTCCTTCTTTGCTCAGGGTTCTGCTCCGGACTGGTCAGCCGTTCTTGTAGGACAGAACCGTGCACGAGAAATGAGACTTAGGAGGACCCACTCATCTGGGAACACTAGGAAGTTCTTCAGGAGAAGTGAGGAAGGAGGAGGCAGAGGGTGAGGGGAGTGGTTCACTGCCCACCACACATTGACTTTAATACAATAGCCACGCGTTACAATTAAAGTCAAGCTTTGTTTATTTTCCATAGTACAGCGATGAACCCATTGTTATGTTCTTTCCTAATACTCTATTTCCAAGATTGTAAAAAATTAAGGCTTGGTGCAGTGATATGAATCAGAGGCATGACCAAAGGAAAAATAGAGGATGAGTCTGGCATCTTAATATGCAGTGGGACATATGTGAGAGACAGAGAGCTTGCAATTACTATAAAAATACAATCAAAGACAGATCTCTTATTTAATTAGCTTTTAAAATAGAATTTAAAAAAATTTTAAAGGTCTCAAATGTACCTTTATTGTTCTATGCCATGGATATTAATTGGCTTCTATTCTTTATTATGTGTGTGTGTGTATATACAGACACATGTACATATATTTTGATATCATTGTCCTTCATCACATCCAAAAATACTATCTACAGTCTTTCTAAATATAAAGATGGAAAAGCATAATTAACAATGCCTATATTATGCACATAAATACAGCTATTGGATAGCCTGTGCTTGTTTGGTAGCCTGTGCTTGTTTAAAGACCTATTTTTTTTGGATCCCACGAATGTCCTGTCTGTTTCCTATAGCTATATGGTATACTGGGCGTGATACATCTAATATAAGTCCCGAGGTGAAAAGACTTTCAAAATATGTTTCGGGAAATCCAGAGAAGAGCTCAGCATGCCTGTGATGACCCTGGATTTGAACACCTCATTACTAGGAAGGGGACTGTGTCAGCCCCCTCCCTCTGCAGTTCCTGGTGTTGTTAGAAACTGCGAACTGTAGGCCTGCATAGATAGTTTCCTGCCTGGTTAATAGGTTGTCTTCCTTTCTGGAGACACATATAGGCAAATGTTTCTTTCTCTCCCAGAACTGGTTTCCTTGGCTGAACCAGGTCTTTGTTGCAGTATGTGGGTGGCATGCAAATCTTAGTTGCAGCATGTGGGATCTAGTTCTCCATTCAGAGATTGAACCCAGCCCCCTGCTCTGGGACCCCGGCCACCATGGAAGACCCTCCCAGAATTTAATATGTGTGGGAGTCCTGGAAATCCTCACCCCGGACTGCAACAAGCACTTATACTTCACATGAATAATTGAAGATGTCATCTCTTGAACTATTTATCTCCTTATCATCCCATTAGCTGGGATTTATTTTTTTTATAGTTCTCCAAAAGAATTGACTTTTTCCCCCCATTATTTAGTAACAGAAAAAAAAAAATTGCCTATTTTACTCCATCTGTCAACCTCAACCCACAGACTGTGAAAACACATTAGTCACTCAGTTTACAACTCTGAAGGAAAACAAAACACCAAATAGAAAAAGAAATGTATCAAAGCAAATGCCCCGATTCTTAGATCATCAGATTATTCCAAACACAGTTGATATATTTGTATCTCAACTGCCAGACTGAAATCCCAGATACCTAGGGTAACAGAGCAGAAGGAAGGGACCCATGCTCTTCTGGGAATGTGCAATGCCCAGTCTTGGAGTCTCTAGGTTTGCACATCATGTTCCCCTTCTCCCACAGCCTTATTTCTTCCCTTTGTTCTTGCAGCATCTTCCAGGGGGGCTGTACAAAGAAACCGGTTTGTAGACAAGCAGGCCTGGATTCCGGCTGCTCCTCACACCCTCTACGGTGGGGCTCTGATTATCCTATTCTTAGTGTTTACTTCTCCCTTCAGCTGGAAGTAACCACAAGTGGTCCAGGACTGTGGCAGGATGGTAAGCAGTAGCATCAGTGGCACTGGAAGGGAGGGGATGCTGGAAGTGATGGGGTCTGCTAGTGGTGTGACCCGGGGTTCTCCCCGAAGACACCTTTGCACCACTCGGGATGCGGGTACAGTAAGTGCCACCCTGAGAAATTGAACAGTTGTTCCTCATTTCACAGAATCCTGAGACTTCACATTTAAGAAGACAGTGGGAGATGGGGAGGGAGGTACCCTCTTCTGGCATTTCCTCATCTGTGTGGTGCTGCAGAGACAGACAGAAATTTGCTCAGTCGTGTCCGACTCTTTGCAACCCCACAGACTATAGCCTGCCAGGCCCATCTGTTCATGGGATTCTCCAGGCAAGAATACTGGAGTTGGTTGCCATTCGCTTCTCCAGGGGATCTTCCCAACCCAGGAATCAAACCCGGATTTCCCGCACTACAGGCAGGTTCTTTACTGTCTGAGTCACCCAGGAAGCCCAATGCGGCAGAGAAATGCTTAGAAAGGGCTTACAGGCCAAGAGGTATGGATGCTTCTGCCCTTAGGGAGGCTGCAAGGGTGTGGCCACAGGAGTCCAGGCACCCATTTTCTTCTAAGGAGCAGTGCCACCTTTTCACCCCAGTGTGCTGTGCAAATATTCTCCTTTTCATGCCAAGTGCTGGTGGCACTGTAGCCTCTAGGACTCCCTATGTCCAGCTTTTAGCAGAGCATAGGCAGTCTAGAGGGCTTCCCAGGCGGTGCTAGTGGTAAGGAACTTGTCTGCCAATGCAGGAGACATAAGAGACCCAGCTTCGATCCCTGGGTCAGGAATATCCCCTGGAAGAGGGCATGGCAACCCACTCCAGTACTCTTGCCTGGAGAATCTCATGGACAGAGGAGCCGGGTGGGCTACAGTCCATTGGGTTGTAGAGTCGGACACCACTGAAGTGACTTAGCACAATACAGGTAGTAGTCCAGAGAGCAGTTTGGGGTACATCACTGTGATGAATGTCTAGGTACCCTGTGACCCACAGTTCCCTCTCAGGGGGCACATGTGAGAGTATTCACCATGATCGGTGTTTAGAGACAGGAATCTGTGCAATCAGGGTGCCTGTCACAGGGGATGGGCGCCGATGTAGGAGACGACCACCGTGAAGTCCTGAGGAGCAGTCTAGATGTGCACACAGCAACGCTGTAGGTCTCCAAAGCCAGGCTGAGGAAAGGAAGGAAGAGACGGAACAGGGCGGCATCCTGACGTCAATTACACGGGTTAAAGATGCAGGCGCGCAGGGTAATCCTACTCTTTGTAGTAACACAGAAGACAAGATACATTTAGCACATCAAAATGGTTGATATGATACTGCAAATAGCGGGGAATAGGGATCACAGGGAATAGGGGGATGGATGATGGATGGACGGTTGAATAGATAAATGAATAAATAAATATGCTCCCTGTGCAGAGGGACTGGGGATATGGTTGACTCAGGCTTTTGCTTCTGTATTCCTAAACAGAAAATTATTTTTTACAGGCATGACTTTTAAAAGATTGGGAAGCAGCTATTCTAGGTGATGCAAACATTTCCTTAGAAGTTATCAGAAGGAGCAATGAATAGCAATTCAACAAAAGTTAAATGTCAGACTAGGAGAGAAAAAATGTGTATCCAAGGTGTTTTCCCCATAATAATTGTCGAAGAGTAGTTTGTGACGAGAGGCCGTAACTTCAGCTGTGCCAGGTCTTAGATGCGGCACAGAGGATCTTAGATCTTTGTTGTGCCATGTGGGATTTTTAATTGCAGCATGTGAACTCTTAGTTGCCACATGTGGAACTTAGTTCCCTGACCAGGGATCAAACCTGGGTCCCCTGCTTTGGCAACACAGTCTTAAAACACTGGATCAGCAGGGAGGTCCCAAGAGAGTCCATAACTTTGAATTAAGGTGTTAAAACCACTAGCGCCATTCAGTTCAGTTCAGTCGCTCAGTCGTGTCCAACTCTTTGCGACCCCATGAACCACAGTATGCCAGGCCTCCCTGTCCATCATCAACTCCTGGAGTTGACACAAACTCATGTTCATAGAGTCGGTGATGCCATCTCATCCTCTGTCGTCCCCTTCTCCTCCTGCCCTCAATCTTTCCCAGCATCAAGGTCTTTTCAAATTAGTCCGTTCTTCACATCAGTGGCCAAAGTATTGGAGTTTCAGCTTCAACATCAGTCCTTCGAATGAATAACCAGGACTGATCTCCTTTAGGATGGACTGGTTGGATCTCCTTGCAGTCCAAGAGACTCTCAAGAGTTTTCTCCAACACCACAGTTCAAAATCATCAATTCTTCTGCGCTCAGCTTTCTTCACAGTCCCAACTCTCACATCCATACATTACTACTGGAAAAACTATAGCTTTGACTAGACGGACCTTTGTTGACAAAGTAATGTCTCTGCTTTTTTTTTTTTTTTAATGTCTCTGCTTTTTAATACGCTGTCTAGGTTGGTCATAACTTCCTTCCAAGGAGTAAACATCTTTTAATTTCATGGCTGCAGTCACCATCTGCAGTGCTTTTGGAGACCCCCAAAATAAAGTCAGCCACTGTTTCCACTGTTTCCCCATCTATTTGCCAGGAAGTGGTGGGACCAGATGCCATGATCTTAGTTTTCTGAATGTTGAGCTTTAAGTCAACTTTTTCACTCTCCTCTTTCACTTTCATCAAGAGGCTCTTTAGTTCCTCTTCACTTTCTGCCATAAGGGTGGTATTATCTGCATATCTGAGGTTATTGATATTTCTCCCAGCAATCTTGATCCCAGCTTGTGCTTCTTCCAGCCCAGTGTTTCTCATGATGTACTCTGCATATAAGTTAAATAAGCAGGGTGACAATATACAGCCTTGATGTACTCCTTTTCCTATTTGGAACCAGTCTGTTGTTCCATGTCCAGTTCTAACTGTTGCTTCCTGACCTGCATACAGGTTTCTCAAGAGGCAGGTCAGGTGGTCTGGCATTCCCATCTCTTGAAGAATTTTCCACAGTTTATTGTGATCCACACAGTCAAAGGCTTTGGCATAGTCAGTAAAGCAGAAGTAGATGTTTCTCTGGAACTCTCTTGCTTTTTTGATGATCCAGTGGATGTTGGCAATTTGATCTCTGGTTCCTTTGCCTTTTCTAAATCCAGCTTGATCATCTGAAAGTTCACGGTTCACGTATTGCTGAAGCCTGGCTTGGAGAATTTTAAGCATTACTTTACTAGTGTGTGAGATGAGTGCAATTGTGTGGTAGTTTGAGCATTCTTTGACATTGCCTTTCTTTGGGATTGGACTGAAAAGTGACCTTTTCTAGTCCTGTGGCCACTGCTGAGTTTTCCAAATTTGCTGGCATACTGAGTGGAGCACTTTCACAGCATCATCTTTTAGGATTTGAAATAGCTCAACTGGAATTCATTACCTAAATAATTATTTTTAAAATGACTTCTTTGATATTCAAGAAGATCATCAGGTGATCTAGGAAGTTTAAACTTTTAGAATGTAGTTAGCAATAAGGACGGTATTTTCCCCTCAATACCATTTTGCTGGTCTTCTCCCTTCTGGCAATGAGAGTTGTGTTACGTTTCTGATCCCCATCCCCTACCCGCTGTCTGGTCAAACATCTGAGAGGTGTGTCTGCAACCATCCCTTTAAAATCAGTTTGGTTTGCCTCAGCAGCATCCCTCCAGCTGGGCGCTAGGAAAGGGAAAGAATGCTATTTTGGCTGACCCTTGAGTGATCGGCAAGATTGAAAAGTCTGTTTGTAAGTGGAAAGGACATTCCAGGTGTAGGAAACAGTGTTTCTGTTGGCACTGACATAGGAATGTCCAGGGCAGATACAGGAATGGGCCTGGAAGTGAAGAAACACCTCTGCAGCTGTGATGTTTGGTAGGCCCAGGCTCCTGCCGCAGCTCGTACTCTTCCAGCTATGATTGATTAAGTCTGGGAGCTTTCAAGTGTGCTCTTACATTCTGTGGGCCTGCAGCCAGCAGCTTCTCCTTTAAACCTCACATGTTAAAAAAAAAAAAAAGTCAATTACTGCCAAGCATGGTTTTCATTTTCACTTGAATATTCTCAACTTCCCTCTGCCAGCGCTGCCAGTTTTTAGGTGGGTGTGTCCATCTCTGCTAGATTCTTATTTGTTACATTTTCTTTCTTTTCGATGATAAATTTCCGATGTGTTCCAAACCTTGAGATGTTTGTGTTACTATTGTCCCAGATACATGCATCTGACTTGCTGTGAAAGGGAAGTGATTTGTTAGTTATCCATTAGACAAGAGTAACAATTTCTCAGTTCCCAAAAGGTTGCAGTTCTCACACCAAGTGCCAAATGTTTAAAAGCCAAGATCCCTAAACACTTAGAGTAATTTTTAAACCACTTTGTTGAGATACAATTCACGTAGGATACAATTCACCCATTTGAAGTGTACAATTGAATGGCTTTTGGTATGTCATTAATATTTTTAAACTGTGTTAACGTATATCTAACAAAATTTGCCATCTTCGTCACTTTAAGTGTAAAATTCAGTGCCATTAATTACACTCATTATGTTATGCAACCGTCACCACAATCTATTTCCAAACTTTTTCATCCCCCTAAACAGAGCTGTTTATAATCTTGCTGTGGTGTAATTAGGTCTAGACTAAAAGAGTTTGTTTATAATTATAAAGTGGTGTTTAAAATACCATACATTAACACATATATATGGAATCTAGAAAAAATGGTACCGATGAAGCTATTCGCAGAGGAGGAATGGAGAGGCAGACGTAGAGAACTGACTTGTGGACATAGTGGGGGAAGGAGAGGGTGGGACGAATTGAGAGGTAAGGATTGACATGTATACACTACCATGGATAAAACACACAGGCAGCAGGAAGCTGCTGTCTAGCACAGGAGCTCAGCTTGGCACTCTGTGAACTAGAAGGGTAGGATGGGGGTGGGGTAGGAGGCAGGCTCAAGAGGGAGGGGATACATGTATACAGATAACTGATTCATGTTGTACAGCAGAAACCAACACGACATTGTAAAGCAATTATATTCGAATTGGAAAAAAAGTGTTCAATATTATCAACCTCTCTTATGATTCCCTACCCCAGGTATTCTTTCTCACAACACTTCCTGCTGCCTGGTTGAGCTGGGAGCTCCAGCCTCGTGGTGAATCCCATCCACACCAGCAGGCAGACTCATCTTCAAACCCAAAGGGTGCATGGCTGGACTTTCTTTCCCTCCTGGACGTCTCAGGGGCAGAGGAAATGGCACCAGGCATGTGGGCCAGACACCTTCAGATAAAAGCCCACCATTCTGCATGAGTTTATTCAGCCATTCCCTGTTATCTCCACCCCTGACTCCTATTTCCAATTCCCATGCAACCAGTTTCATGTGTTTAATGTATATTATTTTGCTTTATGTTTTTGTAAAACGTCTGTAGTTTTCTACTCCTGCCTTTCTAAGCTGTATAAGTAATCTAGACCTGGACCTAGATAAAGGGTAAGGCTCCCCATCCTTGTTTCGAGACCACCACTGAAACCAGTCTTTCTCTGTATAGCCTGGATATACACACACGCCTACTTACAACGAGGGAAAATCTGCACATACCTCATTGTTAATGAGCTTGCCTTCAACTCTTTCATGAGCCATATGTAACTTATAAGAGAAATTATAATCCAGTCACTGGTTCCTCTCTTTTAAATTCTAAGTTACTAGTCCAGAGGTTCTGTGTCCCGTAAGGTTCTTGACTACAAGCAAACAGAAGGTGATTCTGACTTAAGCAGAGGAGGAACGTACTGGAAACAAACTGTATAGATCACAGAGTGGTGGGAAGGCTAGAGATCGTAGGTCAAAGGTCAAAGGAGGCTTCATACAAGGGACCCAGAACGTGGCTGGGAAGGTCATTACCATTCCGAGAAAGAGGCGATTCTATAGCTGCTATTCCCCTCCCTCCACAAACCCTGCAAGAAGGATGGTGCTCTGTCCCCAGTGCCTTTGGGAAATTGAACGTTGATACCAGAATGGATTCTCCTGTCTTGCAATTAGTTCAGTTCAGTTCGGTTCAGTCGCTCAGTCGTGTCCAACTCTTTGAGACCCCATGAATCACAGCATGCCAGGCCTCCCTGTCCATCACCAACTCCCGGAGTTCACTCAAACTCATGTCCATTGAGTCGGTGATGCCATCCAGCCATCTCATCCTCTGTCGTCCCCTTCTCCTCCTGCCCTCAATCCCTCCCAGCATCAGAGTCTTTTCCAGTGAGTCAACCCTTCACATGAGGTGGCCAAAGTATTGGAGTTTCAGCTTTAGCATCAGTCCTTCCAATGAACATCCAGGACTGATCACCTTTAGAATGAACTGGTTGGATCTCCTTGCAGTCCAAGGGACTCTCAAGAGTCTTCTCCAGCACCACAGTTCAAAAGCATCAATTCTTCAGCACTCAGCTTTCTTCACAGTTCAACTCTCACATCCATACATGACCACTGGAAAAACCATAGCTTTGACTAGATGGACCTTTGTTGGCAAAGTAGTATCTCTGCTTTCTAATATGCTATCTAGGTTGGTCATAACTTTCCTTCCAAGGAGTAAGCATCTTTTAATTTCATGGCTGCAATCACCATCTGCAGTCATTTTGGAGCCCAAAAAAATAAAGTCTGACACTGTTTCCAGTGTTTCCCCATGTATTTCCCATGAAGTGATGGGACCAGATGCCATGATCTTGGTTTTCTGAATGTTGAGCTTTAAGCCAACGTTTTTACTCTCCTCTTTCACTTTCATCAAGAGACTTTTTAGTTCCCCTTCACTTTCTGCCATAAGGGTGGTGTCATCTGCATATCTGAGGTTATTGAGATTTCTCCCAGCAATCTTGATTCTAGCTTGTGCTTCTTCCAGCCCAGCGTTTCTCATGATGTACTCTGCATATAAGTTAAATAAGCAGGGTGACAATATACAGCCTTGATGGACTCCTTTTCCTATTTGAAACCAGTCTGTTGTTCCATGTCCAGTTCTAACTGTTGCCTCCTGACCTGCATATAGGTTTTTTGACAGAGTGTAGTCCACTGGAGAAGGGAATGGCAAACCACTTCAGTATTCTTGCCTTGAGAACCCCATGAACAGTATGAAAATGCAAAATGATAGGATACTGAAAGGGAAACTCCCCAGGTCGGTAGGTGCCCAATATGCTACTGGACATCAGTGGAGAAATAACTCCAGAAAGAATGAAGGGATGGAACCAAAGCAAAATCAATACCCAGCTGTGGATGTGACTGGTGATAGAAGCAAGGTCCGATGCTGTAAAGAGCAATATTGCATAGGAACCTGGAATGTTAGGTCCATAAATCAAGGCAAATTGGAAGTGGTCAAACAGGAGATGGCAAGAGTGAACGTCGACATTCTAGGAATCAGCGAGCTAAAATGGACTGGAATGAGTGAATTTAACTCAGATGTACATTATATCTACTACTGTGGGCAGGAGTCCCTTAGAAGAAATGGAGTAGCCATCATGGTCAACAAAAGAGTCCAAAATGCAATACTTGGATGCAATCTCAAAAACGACAGAATGATCTCTATTCATTTCCAAGGCAAACCATTCAATATCACGGTGATCCAAGGCTATGCCCCAACTAGTAATGCTGAAGAAGCTGAAGTTGAATGGTTCTATGAAGACCTACAAGACCTTTTAAAACTAACACCCCAAAAAGATGTCCTTTTCATTATAGGGGACTAGAATGCAAAAGTAGGAAGTCAAGAAACACCTGGAGTAACAGGCAAATTTGGCCTTGGAATACGGAATGAGGCAGGGCAAAGGCTAATAGAGTTTTTCCAAGAGAACGCACTGGTCATACCAAACACCCTCTTCCAACAACACAAGAGAAGACTATACACATGGACATCACCAGATGGTCAACACTGAAATCAGATTGATTATATTCTTTGCAGCCAAAGATGGAGAAGCTGTATACAGTCAGCAAAAACAAGACTGGGAGCTGACTGTGGTTCAGATTATGAACTCCTTATTGCCAAATTCAGACTTAAATTGAAGAAAGTAGGGAAAACCACTAGACCATTCAGGTATGACCTAAATCAAATCCCTTACAATTATACAGTGGAAGTGAGAAATAGATTTAAGGGACTAGATCTGATAGAGTGCCTGATCAACTATGGATGGAGGTTTGTGACATTATACAGAAGACAGGGATCAAAACCATCCCCATGGAAAAGAAATGCAAAGAAGCAAAATGACTGTCTGGGGAGGCTTTACAAATAGCTGTGAAAAGAAGAGAAGTGAAAAGCAAAGGAGAAAAGGAAAGATGTAAGCATCTGAATGCAGAGTTCCAAAGAATAGCAAGAAGAGATAAGAAAGCCTTCTTCAGTGACCAATGCGAAGAAATAGAGGAAAACAACAGAATGGGAAAGACTAGAGATCTCTTCAAGAAAATTAGAGATACCAAGGGAACATTTCATGCAAAGATGGGCTCGATAAAGGACAGAAATGGTATGGACCTAACAGAAGCAGAAGATATTAAGAAGAGATGGCAAGAATACACAGAAGAACTGTACAAAAAGGATCTTCACGACCCAGATAATCACGATGGTGTGATCACTGACCTAGAGCCAGACATCCTGGAATGTGAAGTCAAGTGGGCCTTAGAAAGCATCACCACAAACAAAGCTAGTGGAGGTGATGGAATTTCAGTTGAGCTATTTCAAATCCTGAAAGATGATGCTATGAAAGTGCTGCACTCAGTATGCCAGCAAATTTGGAAGACACAGCAGTGATCACAGGACTGGAAAAGGTCAGTTTTCATTCCAATCCCAGAGAAAGGCAATGCCAACGAATGCTCAAACTACTGCACAATTGCACTCATCTCACATGCTAGCAAAGTAATGCTCAAAATTCTCCAAGCCAGGCTTCTGCAGTACGTGAACCGTGAACTTCCAGATGTTCAAGCTGGTTTTAGAAAAGGCAGAGGAACCAGAGATCAAATTGCCAACATCTGCTGGATCATGGAAAAAGCAAGAGAATCCCAGAAAAACATCTATTTCTGCTCTATTGACTATGTCAAAGTCTTTGACTGTGTGGATCACAATAAACTGTAGAAAATTCTGAAAGAGATGGAAATACCAGACCACCTGTCTTGCAATGCTTTGGGTCAAATTCTGGCTCTGCTACATCTGATTGGCTAAACCTAGACCTGCAAAAAAAAAAAAAAAGGCTGGCTTGGTTTCTTAGCATCTATAGTGGAAGGCAGACCCTGTCTCTTGCTAGGACTGAAATGGTGAGGAATTCCCCAAGCATAGAAAGACAGTCAGAGTGAACAACCAAAAAAGTTACAGATGTTCCCTACAGGTAGGAAGCATCTGGTGTTCTGTACAGACCTGAGTCACAGCATAATTTTATCTGACTTTGAAAAATACTCTAAACTGGTTTGTTGGCTTCCCTTTCCTTCTGTTGTTAAAAATATACATTTGGGCAATTTCTTTAAAAATAAAAAAAAAAGGTAAAATTTCTGACATCAAAATCTCACAGTATTTTTGCCTTTTCCAATATACATTGCTGTGTTGAAATATAACTATGGACCAAGTCTTTTTATAGTAAACTTAACTACACCTTTTTTCCAAGATTCTAGTCAGATTCTTATTCTGACCCAATATTTACGCTTTTTTAATTTTCAAAGTTTGTTTTCTATTGTGTTTCTTCTTTTAACCTGGCAGAGTTAGATTTTGTTTGTTTGTTTCTTTTTTTTTTTTAAGTACATAGCTTGTATTACTACAAGGTAGAAAAAAGAAAAAGAGAAAAAGTTAGAACCAGGGGGGAAAATATTATTTTGTAACCAAATCCAAAGTTAACAAATATTTTTATTAGTAAAACAGCAATTTATCCAGATTGCATTATTTTCTAGGTAAATAGAATCGTATTTCTTGCATGTTAACAGCTAGTATGTGTTTATTGACTAGTTAGAAGACTCATTCTATGTATTCTTTAAAGTCTCAAAATCTTAATTTGCTTTGCTAATGTCCTATTTATCTGACATCTTTTTAATGAGTAATGACATTTGGGCTGTCCCCGCTGTTTCACGTTGAATGTACCCTCTCATCATTTCCTGTGGCTTTATGGCGAATGATACTATATTTACTCAGGGATTTTTGTTTCTATCTCTGCCCTTAAAACTAATTGTACCTAAAAATTCACGAGAGAGACTCAGTGTGGGAATCAGGTACTATCAGACAATTGTCAGACCGACAACTTTCCATTACAAAGCAGATTGGATTCCAGATCTACCAATTTCCTTGGACAGGGAAAAAGGATGTTTTGAGGTTTCATCCATGAAAGACAGCATTGTTGGTGTGAATGGGGAGGTAATTTGTGTAATTTCCTTTCAAATTTTAGAAATGCATGGCCCAGAATTCTGCCGAAGTCTGTTCTTGTCTCTTCCTAGGACAGGCAAATGTCCCTAACCTTCCCTAGAGGATGTGGAAAGAAGCTGGTATGGGAGGGAAGGGAACATCACCAGGAGGAAGGGCTGAGGTGTTAATTAGCTTTACTTGGCTCACCCAGAGCCAGTGGCAAGCAGATGGCTGCACCCTTAATACCACCTTTTTTTTTTTTTTTGGCCCAGCAGGCAGTCAGTATCTTTTGGGCAGGCAGAAAGCATGCACTTTCGTTTTTTTTCTCTTCAGAATGTGTAAGTGGTGAAGAAACATACAAAGGGAAAAATCTAGATTTAAATGTTATACGTATCTAAGAAAAATAGAACTTATCTCTTTCCATCTTTTGCAATAAGGAGATGTGCCTTCATATTCTGAGACCAACTGAGAGTGATTTGTTCTATTACAAAAATCAATCTAAACTAATCAAACTGTGCCTGGATGTCTGAAAGATAATCTGTAAAATGATAACATCGGCTATGAAGTTCAAACTCAATACCACAGCATTTTGTGTTTGGAGAGAGGCTGGCTTGTGGACAACTGTCAGAAGATTCAGCAGTGCATATATCAAAAGTACCGACATTGACCTCTCCCCTTGGACCCTGGCAGTTTCTGTGGGGCGGGGATTGTGGCTTGATCATTTAGTAATTTCTTTTACACTGGCCATAATGATATTCACTGGAAGTTTATGAAATGAAATGAAGTTATAGTAAGTCAACCGTATTATATGTACTATTCAATATTTGTATAATTATTGACTTTATGTCAAGATAAACATTGGTAAGCATGACAAAGTTTAACAGTTTACATTTTGAAAATGTGGTATTGTAACAGGTACAGATTTTTCTCAGTGCTGGTATAGTGCTTTATATGCCAAATTAAATCGCTTTCAAAACTGAGAAGTTAATATCCTGATATCTGTTTTTGAGGAAGGGAAAGGAAAAATATTTACTAAGCATTGCCTATGTAACAGATATACTTTAGATACATTAACATATCCATTTATTTCAACATCCCTATAGGGTACTTTTCTCTGCTTTTTACAGATGTGGAAATGGAAGTTCACAGATGTTAACTGCTAGAGGTCATATAGTGACTGAGAAGGATACACACTCGGGTATGCCTGTCTTTATTGTCCTGCCTTTACTTTCCCTGAACCCCAATATCTTCATCGGTCCCCCAATATTCTCAGTTTTATCTGTCCAGTGATTGGTCAAATCACCCTACTCTTTACCTCTAAAGTGGGCTTCCCAGGTGGCACTAGTGGTGAAGAATCCACCTGCCAATGCAGAAGACTCAGGAGATGCAAGAGAGACAGGTTGGATACCTGAGTCAGGAAGATCCTTTGGGGAAGGAAATGGCAACCCGCTCCAGTATTCTTACCTGGAAAATTCAATGAACACAGGAGCCTGGCGGGCTATAGTCCATGGGGTTGCAAAGAGTTGGACATGACTGAGCACACAGGGCACCTCTATCTCTGAAGTAGTCTCCAAGTAGTCTCCACATTCTTTCTTGGCCCTGCCCCAATGACAGAAAGAGATCTGGCATCCAGATCTTCAACTGCTTAGTGAAAGTGAAAATCGATCAGTCCTGCTTGACTCTTTGCGACCCCATGGATATACAGTCCATGGAATTCTCTAGGCTAGAATACTGGCGTGGGTAGTCTTTTCCTTTCTCCAGGGCAACTGCTTAACTCTTAAAACTAAATCACTTTTACAGCTTTAAAAGACAAATGGGAAGTGAAATAGTACATTGGTGGTAATCCAGGACAGAAAAAAAATTTATTTTTTGGCTGCATGGAGTGGCACGTGGAATCTTAGTTCCCTGATTAGGGATTGAACCTGTGGCTTCTACGATGGAAGTGTGGAGTCAACCACTGGAACACCAGGGATGTCCCAGAGCATTAATTTAATCCTAATGTACAATTGTGGAATTCTACCAAATTTCCACACTTCACATTCACTTTGTTCTTGCTAATATGTGATACACATGTCACATTTTTGTATCTGCATTTGATATTTGAGACAGGTGATACATCTATGGTTCTCTTTCTCATTGCTTGGTATACTACACTCAGTTTTTAAAATATGCATTTTAGGGAGTTCCCTGTCAGTCCAGTAGTCAGGACTCTGAGCTTTCAGTGCCAAGATCCAGGTTCAGTCCCTGATTAGGGAACTAAGATCCCTCAAGCCATACAGTGTGTCAAAATACACTTATATGTACACATGATACATATATGTATGCATGCATTTTATTATGTTTAAAATTTATTTATTTTTTAATTGAAAGAAATGGACCTAACAGAAGCAAAAAGATATTAAGAAGAGATGGCACGAATACAGAGAAGAAGTATACAAAAAAGATCTTCACGACCCAGATAATCACAATGGTGTAATCACTCACCTAGAGCCAGACATCCTGGAATGTGAAGTCAAGCAGGACTTAAGAAGCATTGCTGTGAACAAAGCTAGGGAGGTTATGGGATTCTAGTGGAGCTATTTCAAATCCTAAAAGATGATGCTGTGAAAGTGCTACACTAAATATGCCAGCAAATTTGGAAAACTCAGCAGTGGCCACAGGACTGGAAAAGGTCAGTTTTCATTCCAATCCCAAAGAAAGGCAATGCCAAAGAATGCTCAAACTACTGCACAATTGCACTCATCTCACATGCTAGCAAAGTAATGCTCAAAATTCTCCAAGCCAGGCTTCAACAGTACTTGAACTGTGAACTTCCTGATGTTCAAGCTGGTTTTAGGCAGAGGAATCAGAGATCAAACTGCCAACATCCACTGGATCATTGAAAAAGCAAGAGAGTTCCAGAAAAGCATCTACTTCTGCTTTTTTGAATATGCCGAAGCCTCTGTGTGGATCACAACAAACTATGGAAAATTCTGAAAGAGATGGGAATACCAGACCACCTGATCTGTTTTCTGAGAAATCTGTATGCAGGTCAGGAAGCAACAGTTAGAACTGGACATGGAACAACAGACTGGTTCCAGATACGAAAAGGAGTATGTCAAGGCTGTATATTCTCATCCTGCTTATTTAACTTATATACAGAGTACATGAGAAATGCTGGACTGGATAAACCCCAAGTTGGAATCAAGTGCCAGGCGAAATATCAATAATCTCAGATATGCAGATGACACCTCCCTTATGGCAGATAGCCAAGAACTAAAGAGCCTCTTGATGAAAGTGGAAGAGGAAAGTGAAGTTGGCTTAAAGCT
Organism: Bos indicus x Bos taurus; assembly: GCF_003369695.1. NCBI lineage: Eukaryota > Metazoa > Chordata > Mammalia > Artiodactyla > Bovidae > Bos > Bos indicus x Bos taurus. Next base: position 83,441,848 of record NC_040082.1, read on the forward strand.
CAACATTCAGAAAACTAAGATCATGGCATCTGGTCCCATCACTTCATGGCAAATAGATGGGGAAACAGTGGCAGACTTTATTTTGGGGGGCTCCAAAATCACCACTGATGGTGATTACAGCCATGAAATTAAAAGACACTTGCTCCTTGGAAGAAACACTGTGACCAACCTAGACAGCATATTAAAAAGAAGAGACATTACTTTGCAAACCAAGGTCCATCTAGTCAAAGCTATGGTTTTTCCAGTAGTCATGTATGGATATGAGAGTTGGACTATAAAGAAAGCTGAGCACCAAAGAATTGATGCTTTTGAACTGTGGTGTTGGAGAAGACTCTTTAGAGTCCCTTGGACTGCAAAGAGATCCAACCAGTCCATCTTAAAGGAAATCAGTCCTGAATATTCATTGGAAGGGGTGATGCTCAAGCTGAAACTCCAATACTTTGGCCACCTGATGTGAAGAACTGACTCATTGGAAAAGACCCTGATGCTGGGAAAGATTGAAGGTGGGAGGAGAAGGGGATGACAGAGGATGAGATGGTTGGATGGCATCACCAACTCAATGGACATGAGTTTGGGTAAGCTCCAGGAGTTGGTGATGGACAGGGCGGCCTGGCATGGTGCAATCCATGGAATCACAAAGTTGGACACGACTGAGTGACTGAACTGAACTGCTTTACAAAATTGTGTTTTCTGTCAAACCTCAACATGAATCAGCCATAGGTATACATATAGCCCCTCCCTTTTGAACCTCCCTCCTAATATAAATAATATATTAATATTTAAATAAACATATATTTATTTAAATATAAATTAAATAAATTTATATTTAAATATAAATAAATATATACATATGCATTTTAAATCAAGTGGTTGATTTCCTCCAATTTCTTCATAATGAAGTTTACTGGAAGCATTTGAGATTACATAGTAAATCTGAAACTGAGATAGGCTGCTGGTATTTAAGGAAAAAAAGTCTTACCTTATATATTGTCATTTACTATATTTGGTACTATTTTATCAATAATAGGTAGATAGTTATGAAATACACATTACAAATCAGATTCATTTTCAGGCAAAAGTTATAGAAAATAAGAAATTTTCCAAATGGAATTCTTACTAAGTTTTTAAGTAATTGTTTTTTGAAGTTTTAAGAGTGTCTCTTGGGACTTTCCTGGTGGTTTGGTGGTTAAGACTTTACCTCCCAATGCAGGTGAGGGTTCAGGTTTTGATTCCTTGTTGGGAAGCCAAGATGTTTTTTAGATGGGACCAAGAAACCCAAGCTGGTTTTAGAAAAGGCAGAGGAACCAGAGATCAAATTGCCAACATCCGCTGGATCATAGAAAAAGCAAGAGAGTTCCAGAAAAATGTCTATTTCTGCTTTATTGACTATGCCAAAGCCTTTGACTGTGTGGACCACAATAAACTGTGGAAAATTCTGAAAGAGATGGGAATAGCAGACCACCTGATCTGCCTCTTGAGAAATTTGTATGCAGGTCAGGAAGCAACAGACAGAACTGGACATGGAACAACAGACTGGTTCCAAATAGGAAAAGGAGTCCATCAAGGCTGTATATTGTCACCCTGTTTATTTAACTTATATGCAGAGTACATCATGAGAAACGCTGGACTGGAAGAAACACAAGCTGGAATCAAGATTGCCGGGAGAAATATCAATAACCTCAGATATGCAGATGACACCACTCTTACGGAAGAAAGTGAAGAGGAACTCAAAAGCCTCTTGATGAAAGTGAAGTGGAGAGTGAAAAAGTTGGCTTAAAGCTCAACATTCAGAAAATGAAGATCATGGCATCCGGTCCCACCACTTCATGGGAAATAGATGGGGAAACAGTGGAAACAGTGTCAGACTTTATTTTTCTGGTGTCCAAAATCACTGCAGATGGTGACTGAAGCCATGAAATTAAAAGACGCTTACTCCTTGGAAGGAAAGTTATGACCAACCTAGATAGCATATTCAAAAGCAGAGACATTACTTTGCCAACAAAGGTCCGTCTAGTCAAGGCTATGGTTTTTCCTGTGGTCATGTATGGATGTGAGAGTTGGACTGTGAAGAAGGGCTGAGCGCCGAAGAATTGCTGCCTTTGAACTGTGGTGTTGGAGAAGACTCTTGAGAGTCCCTTGGACTGCAAGGAGATCCAACCAGTCCATTCTGAAGGAGATCAGCCCTGGGATTTCTTTGGAAGGAATGATGCTAAAGCTGAAACTCCAGTACTTTGGCCACCTGATGCGAAGAGTTGACTCATTGGAAAAGACTCTGATGCTGGGAGGGATTGGGGGCAGGAGGAGAAGGGGACGACAGAGGATGAGATGGTTGGATGGCATCACTGACTTGATGGATGTGAGTCTCAGTGAACTCTGGGAGTTAGTGATGGACAGGGAGGCCTGGCGTGCTGTGATTCATGGGGTCGCAAAGAGTCGGACACAACTGAGCGACTGATCTGATCTGAAGAAACCCAACCACAGAAACAGAACGGATGTTGTAGCAAAATTCAATAAAGACTGTAAAAGGATTTTTGTTGTTGTTCATCATTAAGTCATGTCCTACTCTCCACAACCCCATGAACCGCAGCATGCCAGGCTTTCCTGTCCATCACTATCTCCTGGAGTTTGCTCAAACTCATGTCCTTTGAGTCAGTGATACCATCCAACCATCTCATTTTCTGTCGCCCCCTTTTTCCTCTTGCCCTCAATCTTTCCCAGCATCAGGGTCTTCTCCAATAAGTTGGCTCTTCACATCAGGTGGCCAAAGTACTGAAGCACCAGGCCTTCCAAAGAATATTCAGAGTTGATCTCCTTTAGGATTGACTGGTTGGATCTCCTTGTAGTCCAAGGGACTTTCAAGAGTCTTCTCCAACACCACAGTTCGAAAGCATCAATTCTTCACTGTTCAGCCTTCTTTATGGTCCAACTCTCACATCCATACATGACTACTGGAAAAATCTTGAAATAAAAATCTCTTGACTCATGCCTATTAGGGTTTTTGCTCACTTCTTAGATGAGGTAGACTTATTATGAGAAATGAGAGATTGATGAAAGGCCAGGGTGTTGAGGTCCTTTAATGGACCGGAACCTGGTGGTCCAGAGTTGACGATAAGAAAGTGAAAGAAGGAGAGAGGCTAATATTTCCTGCGTTACATAGCCGGCTTTCACGTTCCAGGAAATCAGCCAGAAATAGAGAGAGAGAGAAAGAAAGAAAGACACGGGAACCCAAGCTCTGATGGAGCAAAGGTGTTTTAATCAACATGGTGTGGGCATATATACTGTTTTACAAGGTAGTTATTCTCAGATAAAGGTTAAAATTCCAGACTTACAAAACATAGGCAATTCATATTAAATAGATAAAGAGTTGTAAACAATCACTTTTACCATATGGTTCCCAAGAAGGAAGAGGGTACTTATCACCATATTGAAAAACTAACGAAGGAAATGCCCGGATCCCTCAGCCTAGGAGAGGCTTGCCTCTCCTCTTAATTCCTGAATATTCAGGAATTAATAAGGAACAGAGGATTCCTGACAGATCCAGAACAGCACACTGGAAGCCTCCTGTTAAATGCTTCCTGACACCAGGGGGCTTAGATTATCCACTGTTGTGTATTGCTCCACTCCCAGTTGGGTGTTGTGGAAAGAAAGGGGACAACATTTCATCATTTGCACTGTCCCTCAGGGAATTACTCCACTGGTGAAGAGTTTTATGATTTGGTCAAAATGATAAACCGAAAAGCAGTATGCTTGGTTCCAAGTGACTGCTGGAGGTGATCATGCCAGGGGGGTTCATGGAGGAATGCCATCTTAATTATTTTGGGGTGCAGCAGATCTTTTAGATTCACTTCACTTTTAAAAATAACGGTGCTGGGCTCACCCCTGTAACTTCTGTTTTTCCAATGACAGTTGAGATTTTGTTTCTGCATCCCTCATTTTGAGATCAACCCAACTTAACTCCCTTAAGGGAAGTGTGTAGTAAATGAAAAGAACTAAGAAGTTTAGAGAAATGAAACCAACTTCTTTTAAATGACAACACATTTCTGAAAACCTTGTGAAAAGGTTGATTCAAGTTACCACAGGGTGATTTTTTTCAAGTGAATGTCACAGGGAAAGAACTTGTCTGCAGTCATGGTCGTCATGGTGGGGTGTCTGACTTAGTTTGTAATGGTATACAGGTGTGCGTGGTTCTGGATATGACTCAAGAGCCCCAGCCAGAGCAAGGGCAGGAACTATGCGGTATACATCCTCTGCATTCTCCACCGCAGTGTCTCATAACTTTATCATCCCACAATCTCTTTTTTTTTTTCCCAATGTTCAGTTTGCCTTTATTTCACTTGGGTTGGCGGTGGGGTGGGGGGCAGATTTCCTTGCTTTTTAGCTTAGAGCTCAGGCACCAGCAAAATTCCTCTGCAATGCCGACCCAAGGTCGCTGGAAAGGACACGTACCGTGATGAACCAGATCATTAGAAACATCTATCTCCCAGTGGGAATCAAGCCTTAGGTATAGCGGTTGGCTCCCACTGTGAGTAAAGTCCCCCTTGTGGACTCCCCCAAAAGTGTTTTCCCTAAGCATTCTCTCAAAATGCTGTTTCTCTCCAAAGGGGCCTCTGCTATGTTTTGCCTGGTGAAAAAATTAAGAAAGTATTTGGAAACCCCAAAACTCATATCAGGAAGAGTTAAACAAGCTTGTGAAGACGTCATTGTTGTTTAGTTGCTAAGTCGTGTCTGACTCTTTTGTGACCCCATGGACTGCAGCCCTTCAGTCCTCTGTCCATGGGATTTCCCAGGCAAGAATACTGGAGTAGGTTGCCATTTCCTTCTCCAACAATCTCTTTTGATAAGCATAAAAATCTCATCTGCCCAACCAAATTGAGAAAGCCCCTTATAAACAGGGTGCCTTCTGTCCTTCCCCCCAACACTCAGTTAAGCATCACAGCTCTTTCAAAACCTGTCTGGCCAAAAAGATTTAGTCAGACTTTTAAATACTTTTATTAAAACAACAGATAATTTTTTTTGCTGTCCTAGATTTTGATAACCCCCTTTTCTTCCCTTCTTCCTGATCCCCATCCCCTTTGAAAATTTCTTCTCTATCCTTATTAATTAAATGGTAGTGTGTCTTTAGTGTTTAGAAAGTTGGTACATTAATAGAAGAATTTAGGACCTTGGATTACTAGAGTTCAGTATTTGTGTCTGATCAACAGAATGATCAGTGTCCAAATATGTCATCTTATAAAATTAAACCAATATAGGAGTGAAAAACAGAATTTCATAGGTAGAAACTACCGTTTTAGGTTTCTTTATTTAGAACTTCCTTTATTAAATCCTCAGTTTTTTAGTGTCTGTATTCCAAACTTTTTAAGACAAAAGTTGGCAGTAGCTCTCTTCAAGTCACCAGTTTTACCCTTAACATCTGGCTTCATTACTCAAACACATCGTTTAAATTTGATTAAGTAATAGACTTTTTTTTAAAAAAGGATTTATACAATTTTTTGACTCCTGAAGAAATCACGGAGATTTATAGCACAGGTGTAAACATGAACAGTTCACAAAAAATTTAGAATTCAAGCAACAAATAAGATGGGAATGGTATTCACTTACCAAAAAAAAAAAAAAAAAACCTTCCAGGTATACCTCACGAATTTTTCAATTTAATCTAAAGGAGACTGGGTTATGTTTTCATCCTTGTAAAATTTACATATAGCAAAATGCACAGATCTGAAATGTACAATTTAATGAGATCAGATTACTGTATTTATGCATGTGCCTATGCTCCTGTCATTCCAGAAAGTTCCTTCATGTCCCTTTCTAATCACTTCTCACCACAGTACACAACCAGTGTTCTGACTCCTTTCACATAGATTACACTTAATTTGTTTTTGAATTTCATATAAATGAATCACATAAACTATTGCTTGTGAGATTCATCACCTTGTTACATGTATCTGTAGCTTATTCCTCTTTATTGCTCAACAGTACTTTACCATGATTTATTTGCCTATTCTGTTGACTGGCATTTGGATTGTCTCCAGTTTGGGCTAGTGTGAATAAAGCTACTATGAACTTATTGTGTAAGTCATTCCGTAGACATGTGCTTTCCTTTGTTTTGGAAATAGAATTGTTGGAATGCAGCATAGGAGCATTTTTAACTTCATAAGGAGCAAACAGTTTTCTGAAGTGGTGGTACTATTTACACTCCCATCAGCAATCTATGAACGTTTCACTTCCTACTTTTCACAATATACATGTAAATCAGAGAGGCTGCTATTTACTTTTGAATGTCACTTCCTTTCAGTGACTTTAATAGAATATTTTTGGTATTGTTAAAACTCAAGCATGTGGGGATCCAAATTCTGGATACTTCTTGCCCAGTTTCTAATATACATGCTAAACATAGACAAATACAAATGTTTCATACAATCAAAAATATAGAATCATCTCACTTTATGGAACAGTTTTACTCCTGAAAAATTGTGTGTCAAGATAATTTTTTTATAAATCAAATCTCTTACTAAATAAGATTTTCTCTACTTCAATGTCTAGTTAAATCTTTTTTTCACACCGTCCTCTAATTCTCTAATTTCTTCATTCTCTATGTTTTAGTAGAGATTTAACACTTGTCAATGATGTCATTCTTTGAGGCCTTTGTCACTCACGATTTAGTTGCCTAACCTATTTATTTGCATGTATACATTTTATTTCCACAAACACAAGACGATACCTTTATGGAGGGAATGAACCACGTATCATACTTTAAAACATTTCTTTGAAAGCACGTGGTGCTGTGCTTTGCACAAAGGAGTTACTCAAACTTTCCTGCTTAGTTGATTATCTATTTTTGTTTTACATAACTGTTCTTTTACAACTCAGCTTAAGTAATGTAATTGTTTTAATTTTTCCGTAATTTCCTCAATTTCCAATTTTTCCTGACAATGTAAGCTGTGCCTGAAGTTAAGATTGTTGACCAACATCTGCTTCCCTTACCATATGCAGTGTGGTTTGAAATAAAAAGCGCAACATAAGGAGGTTAGGATTCCATCTAGGGTTTCCCCCTAATTCTCCCTGGAGGTGTGGGTTGCCATTTACCGGTCTCTACTAAGTCCCCGATATATTTTGCAGTCCCTGGAGGCTGACATTCTTCCCAGCCCAGCTCAAAGATCATGTGGCTCCAAGTGTTTTCCTCCTCCCAACACAGAGGCCTGTTTGGTCCTTAATGAACCTACATTACCTTGTTCATGCCTCAGTTTTAGCACGGGGCACTGTGGGGTGGGATTTATTTGCACAAATGCTTGCCTGTCCACCACTGGACTGCTGCTGCTGCTGCTAAGTCGCTTCAGTTGTGTCCGACTCTGTGCGACCCCATAGACGGCAGCCCATCAGGCTCCACTGTCCCTGGGATTCTCCAGGCAAGAACACTGGAGTGGGTTGCCATTTCCTTCTCCAATGCATGAAAGTGAAAAGTGAAAGTGAAGTTGCTCAGTTGTGTCCGACTCTTAGCGACACCATGGACTGCATGCAGCCCACCAGGCACCTCGGTCCATGGGATTTTCCAGGCAAGAGTACTGGAGTGGGGTGCCATTGCCTTCTCCCCACTGGACTGCGGAGCTCCAGCAGGGATCATGCCTGGACTTTAGTCATCCCTGCTCTGCACATAGTTAAAGTCCTCCACAAATGTCTGATGAATAAATGCATGGATTAATGAATGAGCAAATGAGCATAACTCTTTAGGTATCCTGAACCTTTGTTTCTACTTAAATATATATATATATTTATATATATTATATATATATATTTAATGTGCAAATCTCTAGAGAATTTTAGGCTAGCTTTCCTGGCTGTTCTGCACTTGCTTTCTTGCCTCTCCCACCCCTTTGGCCATTTTTTTTTTTTTTTTTTGAGGCTGCTCACTAGAGTGGTTTTAAGGAAGGCTGCTCTTGGCTTCTGTTCTGTTGCCTTGAGATAGAAGCAAACAGGAGACTTTGTTGTGAGGCACAAACCATCTTCACTCTTGGATATCCTCCACCCCTATCCTGAACTCAGCTCAGGGATGGGACAAGGGACCATGACTCTCACAGTGTATCTGGCTTCAAATTCTCCTTCCTTTCCTAGCCAGGAGGCATTTATTGGGGTTGAGACGGTAAGGATGAGAAATGGGGTGGAGGTCCAGCCATATTACATTTTTTTTCAAATCTTTTCTTATACCAATGTCAAAGCTACTGAATGTAGAAGCTGAGAATGGTGTAATTATCTTTAATTCTGGTTTACTGTGCCATTCTGGGAAGAACAGCACCCCAAAATTGTGGTAATGAGGAAGAAGAAAAGAACACACTGATACCTGGTTGAAGCTTCATTCTTCTATTTTCCTGTTTCAGCTATGCAGATACTGTGTCTTCCTTTTTCCTCTGCTTTCCTGAACTCAGCTGTGGGGTCTGGAAACAGTGCCCTAACTTTTCTAGACTGACCTGAAAGATTAAGTTTTATGGGGAAATCTCAGGCAAAACGAAAGAGGCAGACTGGCGGGGAAAGTCTAGGCAAGGAAAGTCTCAGCTCAATAGACTAAGAACTAAATGAGTAAATTAAAGTATAATTGGGAAGGATAAACCATACATCAAGATAAAGGGACTAAAGACTGATCATGAAAAACTGAGTGGGGTCAGTTCCAATCAGAGCAGAAACAGCTAAATTACTTGTAAATCCTACACTTGGACTCTAGTCTTTTGCTATTTTTACCATTTAAAGGCAAAGATGCAGAATATAGGGTGAAGGGGGATACTTTTGTAAGAGTAAAAAAAAAAAAAAAAAGAAGCTGTTAAAAGCCAGGTATCAGTTTAACAAATGGTTTAAAGATAACTTTTAAAAATAATTAAAAAAACAACAACGCTGTATCATGAACATATTTTGGCATAAAATAAAACTAAAATACAAAACTGCAAATTGGTTTTTCTTTTTGACTAAATCACAAGCTCTCGGATGGAAGCAGAGTTAAAATAATCCTGTCACTTCTACTTTGCCCTGTGTCCAGATTTTAACAAGCAATTTGGAAGACAATTTTCAGCAGTATATAAACTTCAAGGGGCTATGCTAAGAGAACAATTCTACTGAAGGTGATAAATACCCTCTAAAACTCTTAGGCTGTGGAGATACAGGGTAACCATTAGTAAACCTGCTAGACTCTGCACTCCCACTGCAAGGGGCACAAGTTCAAATCCTGCTCTGGGAATTAAGATCCACAGGTGATATGGCCAAAAAAACCACCAAACAACACACAAAAAAGAAACAAAACAACAACTACAAAACCCTTAGGTGGTTTTAAAAACACAAATATTATTATCAGAGTTGGAAGGGATTCTGTAACATTCTGTAACAATCTTCTGAAACATGATTTATTATGTTTCTACGATAATTGGAAAAGTATTAACTTTGCAATTATATACATTTTTTGCAATTTGTTTTTTGCAATTTCTTTTCTATATTAAATAGAAACAATCTAGTTTAATGTAAGATCATATATTAATTTTTTCACCATTCAAATATTCAGAAAACATACATCAGTTAAAAAGAGAGACACCTCTTAGCAATACTTTCATTTTGTATTGAATCCCTAGCTACCCCATGTGTTTACACTGTATACTCAGCTATCTGCCAGCTGTCACCACCCTCTCCTGGGACAAAATTGGATTACTGCTAGCTTTCAGTCTCTCCTTTTCTTCTCCCTTCCTTCCCACCCTCATCCTAGTCTGGGTCCCTTCTGCCCAGCTATGATAGGTATCCTATATTTATCTGTCCCAGATCCACATAACATACAAAAAAAGGAAGGCAAAGGTCTCTGTATGTGGTGAGGTAGCTGTGTGCTGTGGCAGGGGTTTTACAGAGATAAAGGATGCCCTGAGAAGTTGAAGTTTGGTGGCGATGTATATGGCTAACCACTAAAGACGCTTACTCCTTGGAAGAAAAGTTATGACCAACCTAGACAGCATATTGAAAAGCAGAGACATTACTTTGCCAACAAAAGTCTGTCTAGTCAAGGCTATGGTTTTTCCAGTGGGCATGTATGGATGTGAGAGTTGGACTGTGAAGAAGGCTGAGCGCCGAAGAATTGATGCTTTTAAACTGTGGTGTTGGAGAAGACTCTTGAGAGTCCCTTGGACTGCAAGGAGATCCAACCAGTCCATTCTGAAGGAGATCAGCCCTGGGGTTTCTTTGGAAGGAATGATGCTAAAGCTGAAACTCCAGTACTTTGGCCACCTCATGCGAAGAGTTGATTCATTGGAAAAGACTCTGATGCTGGGAGGGATTGGGGGCAGGAGGAGAAGGGGACGACAGAGGATGAGATGGCTGGATGACGTCACTGACTCCATGGACGTGAGTCTGAGTGAACTCCGGGAGTTGGTGATGGACAGGGAGGCCTGGCGTGCTGCGATTCATGGGGTTGCAAAGAGTCAGACACGACTGAGCGACTGATCTGAGTCAGAACATGTGCACTAACAAGTAAAGGTTCACAGAAAAAAATCAGGCAGAATATTTGAAATCATGGCTGTTCTTGTCACCATATAGTATTTACTTCTCATTTACTGGGAAAAACGTTGGAGGTAATGGGATTGCAGGAAATGCTTAAAAGAAGAGGGCTGGACACATTTAGTATGAAAGATCAGGGAAGAAACAACTCTTACTCCAAGTATGGAGTAGGCATGGGAAAAGCCAAGAGAATAAGTAAGGAATGTGTACATTTGGTAAAGTGCCTGATCAAATGTTTGCACAATTAACTAATTCTAAAGCTAAAATTTCATTGTTTTCATTGCTTTTGATTGGAGACACAGGATAACTATTAGTAAGGATTACTATTTAGCCATCCCATATTATGTCTAAACACTACACATATTACTTAATGTTACTTTAATTATTGCAAACCCCTGCTAGGTAGGAATCATCTACATTTTCCTATGAGGAAACCAAGGAATAATTTCCATACAGTTAACACTGCTAGCAACAGCAAAACCTTAACTGTCTGACTCCAGGGTATGTATTATTTCAGCTAATAGGATATAATCTGTTTCCTAAGCCAATGAGACTGAGGAATTCCCAAATTTTCAAGAGACAGCTTAAAAGCATTGAGAGCAGTAAAGACCATGCCTGAAATCACATTCAATCTTGAAACTTCAAAAATGGGAAGAAAATAATTTTTTAAAATTTCCATTTTTTTTTTAACGGCTGAGGTGTTAAAGGAAGGTATGGAGTGAAAGTCAAGTCATCAGTGGGAAAGGGCCCCAAGGAGAATGGATTTACATTGCAATCCAGATTCTACCATCTTGGGCCCAGTATTCACCTTCTGTAGGCCTCATTTCTTATAAATAACCTAGACTTTCAAGATCCTTTTATTAAAATTATTTTAATACTCATTTATAAACTCCTAACACCAACTTTAAACTAGAACCTTTTCAATTTTTTTAATTATCAAGGAGGTTAAGTAAGGAAGTATTTTAGATAACAGGGCAGGAAACAGAACCACTAATAAGGAGAGTGTTGTCACTCAGAGTGCCAGGAAATTGACAGATGATACTCAGCCTGGTGCCCTTGACTAATTCTTATGTATATGACTTGATTAATACTTAAAGAACATTCTAGTCTTCATTCCTGCCATTATTAAGGTAACTAACCAGTAATTTGGGGGGCTTCCCACGTGGCAGGCACAGTGGTAAAGAATCCGCCTGCTAATGCAGGAGACAAGAGTTTGATCTCTGGGTGGGAAAGATCCCCTGGAGTAGAAAATGGGAAAGTCCTCCAGTATTCTTGCCTGGAAAATTCCACGGACAGAGGAGCCTGGCGGACTGCAGTCCATGGGGTCGCAAAGAGTCTGACACGATTGAGCGACTTCGCACAACCTGTAATTACTCTACAGATACGTCTCTAAAGGGTTATGAGATGGCCTTCTAGGTTATAGCGGAACCGCCTGGGTTCAAATACTATATAGTCGCCTGCCAGGAGATTGTAGGGAAATTCAAGTATTAAGTGGAGACATTTTCAAATGCAAAGAATCTAGTTTCTGTACCACATAATGTCTGGACCGATAATCCACGAAAAGCCCAGGACAGGGGACATAGTAAATTTCAATAAACGTTAAACATGAAAGTTTAAAACTCTCAAAGGGATTAATGGACGTTCTGTTAGAACTGTGGTCAACAGTTTAGGGGCTCCCCTTTTAAGGCAAAAAGTACTTATATTTTCACAAGTTTAGATTTCGATGCATTGGATTTTACTGAAGCGTGAGCATGAACAGCTTGTGTTAAATACTTCAGATCAGATCAGTCGCTCAGTCGTGTCCGACTCTTTGCGACCTCATGAATCGCAGCACGCCAGGCCTCCCTGTCCATCACCAACTCCAGGAGTTCACTCAGACTCACTCAAATACTTAGTAACGTGTTAATCATATCACGTGAGGTTTTGATTTTATAAGGCCCTAAGTTGTTAAGAAATGAAACGGAACAGGGACCGCCTGTCAGCACTTCTTCGGTTTTTATCTTGTCTTCAAGACGCACGTGTGTCAATTTGATGGGAAGGTGTTCAGATACGTTTTCCACTGAGAAAAGCACAGGTTTGCACTTGGAACCCGCACGCGAGTCGTCAGCGCCCATTACGTAACTCCACCGCGGTCCGGCCTCAAGACCGTTTTCCGAACCTTCTTCGCGGGGCGGGATAAGGTTACAACGCCCGCGGTCATCCCAGCCTCTGCGAGTTCTGTGTGTGGCTATTAGAAACGTTTACTTTTGAATTTCCCTGAACTGCCGGGTGTGGGTGGTGGCACGGACCCGCCCCGGAAACCTCTAGGCCCCTTCCCGCCATCCGCTGGCCCTGCCCCGCCAGGGGGTCCCCGCGGGGTGGTGGGAAGGCCCGGCCAGCGCTGGGCCCAGGGCCGCGGCGCGAGCAGTCCCCGTTGCCCCTCCCTGCCGCCCTCGGCCCTTTCCCCAGCCACGCCCAGCCAGGCGCGCGGAGCCGACGGTTGCCTGAGGGCCCGATTTTGAATTTACAGGCCCGGCCCCCGAGCTGCGGACTCCTCGTTGGCCAGCAACGGTCACGTGGCGATGCCGGAGCGCGCCGGCCATCTTGGGGAGGGAGCGCGGCGCCGCCGCCCCCGCCACCTCCGCCCCCAGCGGCTCGCAGCCAGCCCGCTCCTCCGCCCTCCTCCCCCCGCCCGCGGCTCTGCGCCGCCTGAGAGGAAACAAAGTGCTGCGGGCGGGAGACTCGGCGGTGGCGGCGGCGCGCGGACTCTGCTCGGCCCTTTCGGGCACCCTCGTCCCGTATTTCCCGAGCGTGTGTGTGTGTGTGCGCGCGTGTGTGTGTGTGATTGTTTTTTTTTTATAAAGGGCGTTTTATGTTTGATTGATTCGCGGTCCTCCCCCTTTGCCCTTTGTGTTGTAACCCGTCTCCCGCCACCCCCGAGTCCTCCGTCTTTCCTCCCCACGGCGGCCTCTCCGCGAGCGCGGGTCGCCGGTTCGTGCCTTCCTTCCCGCTTCGCCTTCTGCAGCCCCCTCCGTGTCCCGGCGCTGCCCGCGGCCTCCGCGCTCCGCTCTCCCCGCCGATCGCCATGGCGACAGCGACCCCCGTGCCGCCGCGGAGCGGCAGTCGCGCCGGCGGCCCCGCCACGCCGCTGAGCCCCACGCGGCTGTCGCGACTCCAAGAGAAGGAAGAGCTGCGCGAGCTCAACGATCGGCTGGCCGTGTACATCGACAAGGTGCGCAGTCTGGAGACGGAGAACAGCGCGCTGCAGCTGCAGGTGACGGAGCGTGAGGAGGTGCGCGGCCGCGAGCTCACCGGCCTCAAGGCGCTCTACGAGACCGAGCTGGCCGACGCGCGACGCGCGCTCGACGACACGGCCCGCGAGCGCGCGAAGCTGCAGATCGAGCTGGGCAAGTTTAAGGCCGAGCACGACCAGCTGCTCCTCAAGTGAGTGCTCTCCTGGCGGCCGCTGTACCTCACACACGGACCGGGGGGTGCAGCTCGGGCGGGAGGCGAGGGCCGGCATGCCCACGCCGCTCGGAACGGGCAGGGTCTCGGTCTCCAAGAAGAAAGAATCTAGTGTTTTTCATTCTGGGCAAAAGTGCAGAGCCCTCAAGCAGTAGTGATAGTGGGACGGGGATGCACATTTCCCGATCTTGGATTCCTAGTAGGACCCGGCGAAGTGCGTGCGTGGGCCCGCCAACGACGAGCGCCCGGCTTGGGGATTTGGACCGTAAGATCCAGAAGGCTTTTCCGCCCCGGGACTCGGCGGGCGCCAGGTGCGGGGAGGTGGCGTCAGGGCGCGCGCTTGAATGCGCGCCCCGGTTTCCGGCCAGGCCGGAGACAAAGCGTCTGGTGGGTTTGCGGTGCAGGAATGGCTGTCTGGGGAGATCCCGCTGCCCGCTTGGAGAATGAATGAGCTCTGCGCGGGCCGAGAGAGAGGAAGGGGAGGGACCTGCCTCCGGCGTCCCGGTCTCCCGGGGGTGGGACCCGCTTTGGCGCGCTTAGTCTTGGCCCTGTGACATTTTGCTCTCGTTCTGCGCCTGCCTTGCGCACGGAGGGAGGGGAGGAGTCTGAACCGCGCGCCACTGTCTGCTCCTGGCAAGTTGGGTTTTTCAAGCTGGTTAGCTTTGGGGAAAGGTGTCCTTTCTGTGGAGACAGAAGCGGGTCCTTGGATGCTTTGCACAGGACTTCGCAAACTGGGTTCTTGTCTGTGTGGCTACTGCTCTCCGATCGCCGGACCACCTACTCGCCCCCCGGCGACAGTCCTCTCGCCTAACTTTTGCATCGCCAAGCAATAGTCACTTGATTTTTCGAATGTAAGATAGACCTAGCACAGTCCCCTCAACTGTCGTGTTGACAGGCCAGAGAGGTGAAAGGGGTGTTGTATAAATGTGGAGAGTTGTGGTGAGGGAGTTTGTAGTTGTTGCTGTTTAATCGCTAACTCGTGTCGGACTCTTCTGCGAGCCGGTGGACTGTAGCCCGTCGGGCTCCTCTGTCCATGGGATTTCCCAGGGGCAAGAATACTGGAGTGGGTTGCTGTTTCTTTCTCCAGGGGATCTTCTCAATCCAGGGATCGAACGAAGGAAAGCTTGTAATTAATTCTCGTAAGAGAGTGTGAATTATCAGTCCAGGGCACAGAGATAAACTTTGCCGATCCTACCTTGCCTTTGTGAGGCAAAAAATAATGGCATAATTATCACCAGTAGGCAGTTAGTGTTGATGTCACGCTTTAGAGTATTACTGTTTGCCACCAGAATTCCGTTGGTCTCCATCCCCTCTTGCCAATTGAAATTTCTGGAGATACCTGGTTCTGACTTTTACTTTGTGTTCCCCTGAGTGTCTTTCTGTCTCCATCCATGTAAATATCCCTGTCTGGGTCCCTGTGTTTTTGTATATGTGAATTTCAACTTCCCCTATGTTAGATATTTGAAAAACGGTTCAGAAAGAGTATGTACACTTGGTAAAACTAAAATCCTATATAGATTGGCTTATAGTGATAAATGATGTCTCCTGACTCTTTTCAGGAGACAAATCACATTTAGCTCTTTTTGTTTTTATTTCTTTGAATATTTAGTTCCACAAAATAAAAATAATAAGCTGGGACTTCCTGGGCAGTCCAGGGGTTAAGATCCTGCTGAATATGGCAGAATGCATGGGGCACACATGGGTTCCATCCTCGGTGGGAGATGGTCTGGTAACTATTATCCCCGCTTGCCTCTCAGCCAAAAAAAAAAAAAAACTTGTATTTCTGTTTCCTGGATTTTTCATCCTTTGGAGTCAGCTTTTGAAATGGGTCAGTAATCTCACTGCTGCCCCCCTCTTCCTCCAAATTTGTTGTTACTGAATTTCTTATCTTGGATGCTATTGCTTATGTGATTCACCAGTATCATATGTACCACTAAGAAAAAAGAAATTTCAGGGCCAAATATGTAGGACATATCCTGTTGTACCCATCCTGGTTTCAGGGATGTTAACTGTGACACAGATCAAGTATCTGTTATGTGCCAGTCACTGTTTTATGTGGAGGATACAGGGATTAAAAAAAAAAGTTACTGCTCTTATGTTAATGTAGGGGAGATACTCAGCAAGTAAGTAAGAATTGTGTTTCATATAATCTGAAACATTTTTGGTGCTTTTATTATCTTTCCAGAAGGCATCCACCTGGAAGGGTTTTTTTTACGTAGTAACAAGACTGCCACCTGGCTGACTGTAGTGGTAGAAGGCTCTGCATGGATTGTAAAATGCATGCTGGTTTCAGCAAGATGAGAAAGTGAAGAATATGTGTATTATTAGTAGAATCAATGAAATCAGTGTATGTGATATAATGCTAGGGTAACAGATACTCAGTTCAGTTCAGTTCAGTTGCTCAGTCGTGTCCAACTCTTCGAGACCCCATGAATCGCAGCACGCCAGGCCTCCCTGTCCATCACCAACTCTCAGAGTTCACTCAAACTCGCATCCATTGAATGGGTGATGCCATCCAGCCATCTCATCCTCTGTCATCCCCTTCTCCTCCTGCCCCCAATCCCTCCCAGCATCAGAGTCTTTTCCAATGAGTCAACTCTTCGCATGAGGTGGCCAAACAGATACTGCTGCTGCTGCTGCTGCTAAGTCGCTTTAGTTGTGTCCGACTCTGTGCGACTCCATAGACGGCAGCCCACCAGGCTCCCCCGTCCCTGGGATTCTCCAGGCAAGAACACTGGAGTGGGTTGCCATTTCTTTCTCCAATGCATGAAAGTGAAAAGTGAAAGTGAAGTCGCTCAGTCGTGTCTGACTCCTAGCAACCTCATGGACTGCAGCCCACCAGGCCCCTCTGTCCATAGGATTTTCCAAGCAAGGGTACTGGAGTGGGGTGCCATTGCCTTCTCCGCTGAGGACTTGACAACTGAAAACAGTATTTTAGATGTCTACTGGGATTTGGTAGAAAAATTGCTTGATATATCTATTGTATATTTATATATGTAGAGCCTATGCATATATTTTTTTTGTCAGAGCCAGATATATTTTCTTTTTTAGTAAGTATCAACTCAAAACATGCCACATTTTACTTTGATATTTCAATCCTTTTGTTCTTAAATAAATAGCCTTCCATCTTTCTTGCTGATTAAAGAGAAATTTTCCTTTAGTGTATCTTCAGATGTTTTGAAGATACCTAGTTATGATATCTGGAGAAGGCAATGGCACCCCACTCCAGTACTCTTGCCTGGAAAATCCCATGGATGGAGGAGCCTGGTAGTCTGCAGTCCATGGGGTCCCTAAGAGTCGGACACGACTGAGCGACTTCACTTTCACTTTTCACTTTCATGCATTGGAGAAGGAAATGGCAACCCACTGCAGTGTTCTTGCCTGGAGAATCCCAGGGATGGGGGAGCCTGGTGGGCTGCTGTCTATGGGGTCACACAGAGTCGGACATGACTGAAGCGACTTAGCAGCAGCGGCAGTTATAATATTTATTATTCGAGGCTACTTCCTTTCCCTGCTCCTAAGACATGGTGTGCAACTAACAGACTAATATACCTGATTTAGATCCAGTTTCCTCCTGTGTCACATATTTTTGGTTCCTTGGTTCCTTCATGCATTTTGTTGGGAGAAGCTTTAAGTTACTTATTCAGAAAAGATGGCAAGAGTTAAACTTTCCAAGTCTTGTACATCTGAAAATAACTAATTTTTGTCTCATGCGTGATTGATAGTTGGGCTAGGTATAAAATTGCACTTCAGAATTTTTCCTCACAGCTTGGAAGGTATCATACTGACCCATTGTCTTCTAGCCCCCAGTTGTTATTGTCTATCTAATGCCAGTCACAGTATTTTTTTTTTTTTGGTAATTGCTTTTGATTTTCTTTTCCTCTCTGAAAGCTTTGGGATTTTCTTTTATCCTGGTTTTCTGGGATTGCATGGTGATAGGTCTTAGATATGGATATCCTCTTTTGCATTGTAGTTGTTATGCATCTTTTCTATTTCAAGGCTTGATCTTTATTTAGCTCTGGGACCTTTGTTCCATATGTTTTTTGAGTTCTATTTTCTTAGTTCTCTCTTGTTAGAATGTTGAAGTCTTGGGTATCTTGTTTTCTCATAATCATTTTTTTGTTCTGGAGATCACTTTGCTTTTCTCTAGCTCGGTAGTGACATTTTAAAGGCAGAGTCATACTTTTAATTCCAAGAAATCTTTATACAGATATTTCTCTGTATTCAACTTGTATCTGTTTAAAGATGTATTATTTTCTTTTATCTGTCTGAGGGTAATATTTAGTTTTCTTTTTAAAATTCTCTTCTGCTCATTGGATTATCTGTTTTTCTTCCCTGGTTACTTGTTCTTTTGTTTTGGTTGGTTTTTTTTTTTCCCCTACTAATTTTTGTCAATTGCTGATCCCTGGTAGTCTACATTTTCAAGTGAAGGACTAGGTAATGCTTTAAAATGAATGTTGGATTGTTTAGGTAGCTCCTTCGTACTTTTCTGAGTGAAAGAGCAAATTAGGACTTCTTTATATATGAATGGAATGTACTCTTGGCCCACTTGTTGGAAAGCCTGCATTTATGTTAAGGTGTGCCCAAGAGGGTGAGGTGCAAAGCTGTTTCATGGGTTAATCATCATTTTAATTCTGCTTCACTTTCTCTTGTAGCCTTTGTGTGCATGGTCTGTGATAGGTACATTTGTCTACATTTCATCTACTAGAAATTTGTTGAAATGTTTGCTAATGAGCCCTTTTCTGTTCAGTTTGATCCTGTGGGTTTATTTGTTGTTAACTGCTTTTTTGGTCAAGAGTATAGTGGGGAGATCAATGCATGGAAGTCTTGGAAATCATTTAATTTTGAGCAATGTAATTGAAGTATAATTTGTAGGATGACAAAGAAGTAATGTTTTATTATCTGGGTCCATTGAACTCTTTTATTTATGAATAATTTTCTCTAACTTATTTGGAGTCAAAGTCTTTGTAATTAGTCTTATCATTTGGGTGTATTTAGGTTAGGAAAACAACTCTCAAGAGAATTATACATTCAAAAATTACTTAGTTCCTTTTTGATTTTTAGCATTCTTTGTTTTAGTCTCACCTCTCCATGTGTGGGTCCCCAACCAGGGATGAACCCATGTGCCCTGCAGTGGAAACATGGAGTCTTGACCACTGGACTGCCAAGGAAGTCCAAAGACAGAAGAATTCTTGGAGACGCTTGTCCTGTTAGAAAGAATTTGACAACAGTTTCTGTGCAGGTGGTCTCTTGCATGGAAACTGATCTCATATCTCAGATACAGCTACTTTGATTCACTCCAAGAATCCCTTGGACTACAAAGAGATCCAACCAGTCCATCTTAAAGGAAATCAGTCCTGAATATTCATTGGAAGGAGTGATTGGCCACCTGATGTGAAGAACTGATGCATTGGAAAAGACCCTGATGCTGGGAAAGATTGAAGGCGGGAGGAGAAGGGAACGACAAGAGGATAAGATGGTTGGATGGCATCACTGACACGATGGACATGAGTTTGAGTAGGCTCCGGGAGTTGGTGATGGACAGGGAAGCCTGGTGTGCTGCAGTCCATGGAGTTGCAAAGAGTCGGACACGACTGAGCTACCAAACTGAACTTAAAGCCTAATTATTTAGTATGTTTCATTGGAAGGTTTTTGGGGAACACTTGCAAAAAATGATGATGCATACCATCAATCAACACTTTAAACAAAAAATAAAAAATGGATTTAATTGAGAATTTCAGTATTAGCTAATTATGCAGAAAAACTAAATATAAGAGATAATAATGTTGAATGATTGTTTAGTAACTAATTACATGGATACATACTTTTTTTTCCTTCAGTGGTATAAGTCCACAGTCTTTCATGTAAAACTCACATGGCCACATGAGTTTGGAATTAAAAGCAATTCCAAATGTAAGAAGGTAATAGGCATGTACTGTATATGACACCCCCAGTGGGGTCTGGGGTAGCACTCTGTGAAATAGATATTTCTGCAAGGAAAGATATTAATAGTCACAGTAAGTGGAGAAAAATGTCTAAAAATAGCCTCATATCCATTCAGGTCAAATTTTGTCACCAAATGAATTAATGAAAACATAAGCATTAGAGCTCTGGACTTAGTTATAGGAAAGGAATGATTTATGTTTTTTAATTGACTGCTTAGTAACTTCACTTGGCTTATCAGGTTCTAGAAGTTGTACTCTATTCATCAAACACAAATTTGATTGATTGATTCATAGTAGATATTCAAACAATGCAAAATTAACTCTATAGTGATTTTCTCTTTTTTGAGAATTATGAATAATTAGGAAAGTGGAAATGCGAGCTCAGTTCAGTCGCTCAGTCATATCCGAGTCTTTGCGACCCCATGAGTAGCAGCACGCCAGGCCTCCCTGTCCATCACTAACTCCCGGAGTTCACCCAGACTCATGTCCATTGAGTCAGTGATGCCATCTAACCATCTCATCCTCTGTCATCCCCTTCTCCTGCCTTCGGTCTTTCCCAACATCAGGGTCTTTTCAAATGAGTCAGCTTGTCACATCAGGTGGCCAAAATATTGGAGTTTCGCTTCAACATCAGTCCTTCCAGTGAACACCGAGGACTGATTTCCTTTAGGATGGACTGGTTGGATCTCCTTGCAGTCCAAGGGACTCTCAAGAGTTTTCCAACACCACAGTTCAAAAGCATCAATTCTTCTGCGCTCAGCTTTCTCACTGGAATGTAACTAATACAATGGATGCTGTAGGATTGTTTGAGATGCTGAGCAAGTCAACTTACATTTCTTCATTTAAAAAAAAAATTTAAAAGGATATCCCAGGAAACTTAGTTTAGTATATTATAGATATTAGGCTTCAAAGCCAGCGTGTTTTCATATTAATCTTTGAGGTACTGGACAAATGTTTTGTTAAAGTGGAATTTCATATCTTTTCAAAAGTTGGTGCTTTTTAAATATAATTTTGTGAAAAGAATGTCTTTTCTCCAAACAGAATAAAGTTTAATGTTGATTGTATTTTTTCATGCTGCATATGCATCTGAAAATATGTAGGCTTCCTACTTCCATCCCCAAGCAAATTTTGAGTGGGATAGGTTTCAGGTTGAGGGGATCAAGCCTACATAGTATATTCCTTCAGGAAAATGACATTCCTCTGACTTTTGCTTTGTCAGTACATTAGTAAGGAAACTTCTGTTGGAAAATTTGGATTTGTGTGTCTTCATTAAAAATTGTGTACAGGTGCTGATGTGCTACTTACAAGTATGATTGGGACACTTGTCAATCATGTGTCTCATGATAGCCTGAGATATAGTAGTACTTCTTACTTTTTGTGATTTGGGACAGATAACTTCAGTTCTTTGAACCTTCATTTCCTCATCTGAATAATTGGGATAAGATGTAAGTAGTCGTTTTCTGAATCTCAGGAAGAATGAAGAAACTCAGACCTTTTTCTAGTATTTCATTTACTTGTCTTATATTAATGGGTGGGTTTTTAGCAGGATTGGCAATTTGAAGAAATTAGGAAGCATACTGAAATTCAATGTAAATCACATAAGCTATTTATTTTTCTCTTACTTTTCTCAGGGGAAAAGGAACTTACTGTATATTGGACTTACTGTATGTATTCATTCTGTTGACGTTATACATATTTTGGTCACAGAATAAAATTTAGGTGCATAGACTAAACAATCTTGCGGGTTGTTTTAAAATTCATATTTTCTAGTTTTCAAATCTAAAATAATAAATGCTAATCTGCTCTAGGAACTTTTCTTTGTATGTAGTATAGTTAATTGAAAAAAAAAAAACTCCAAAAACCTTGATCTCATGTATTACTTGGTCTTCTGTTTATGTCCTGATTTTGCCCTGGTAGAAACAAGTTGCCAGTAACTCCCTAGCCTTAATATGAGAGGTATACAACTTCATGGTAAATATCACTTTAATTTTCAAGGGAAGAATGGGAAGGATTGCTGCCTAGAATTGGTATTAAAGTCTAGGCGGCAGGTTCTAAGTAATGAAACCATCATGATGCTTCCTTCCCATGCTTTCAAAGGATGTTTGGTAAAGCAAGATAACTTTTGGAGTTGTTTATTTAAACTAGGAGGATGGACTAGGTATTCTTTTGGTGTACCCAGATTCAAGGAAGTAAACACACGGAATGAAAGATGAAGCTCTATAAAAACGTGCTCCGTGTTTTTCCCCTCTATACGCTCCATATGCTTGTTCTTTTCATTTGTCCAGATGACGTCACCGCAGGTATTTTTGAATTAGGTATCTTTAGACTTTTATCAGAGAAGGCAATGGCACCCCACTCCAGTACTGTTGCCTGGAAAATCCCATGGATGGAGGAGCCTGGTGGGCTGCCGTCCATGGGGTCGCTAGGAGTCAGACACGACTGAGCGACTTCACTTTAACTTTTCACTTTCAAGCATTGGAGAAGGAAATGGCAATCCACTCCAGTGTTCTTGCCTGGAGAATCCCAGGGACGGGGGAGCCTGGTGGGCTGCCGTCTATGGGGTCGCACAGAGTCGGACACGACTGAAGCGACTTAGCAGCAGCAGCAGCAGACTTTTATATCATCACTGAAGATGTATTTCTTGCACGCACAGTAAGAATGAGCCCTAAGTATCAATTGTGTGACAGGACCCCCTTTAACTGAAGTTGCCAGTTATTTCTGGGGTCCAGGGTTTCCTAATCGGAGTTTTTAACTCTCTACCTCCCCCAGTATATCTTTCTGATAAAATGGTTTGTGCTTTGGCAGTTATTGTTGGGGAATTTATATATATATATGTATATATATTTTGCTACACAAAAATTATATGTACTCTGGAAAATAAATTTTCCTGTTTATATCCATATAATTAAAAAAATGGGTTCATGATAAATATTGATGCATAACCTTCTTTCATGCTACACTGCTTTGTGAACTTCTTTACATGTCAGTACATGTGCTGTATCATCATTTTAAAGATACATCAACAGCCTTTAGGGTAGGATTAGTTTACTGTGACCAAGGATGTAGGGTTTGCAGTGGCTATATCTACCTAATTTTTGAGAGGTCATAGAGGGCCATGATTTATCTTCTCACTTGCTGACAGTGTAAGATTTTTTTTCCTCCTGGTTAACCTAAAAATGGTTAAATGTTAACTAATTTATTGGTTAAATGTTAACCACTGCATAAAGTAATTACAACTTTGCCAATTTTTGATTCCGCTGACAGTATATGGGTGTACTTTTCTTGTTTCAGAGAATTTATTTTTAGTTTCTGGGGGTTTCTTTTAGTTCTTGATCATTTTTATTATTATGGTCATGTTGCAAGCATAAAGGAGTAAAGATTCACATTTGGGTCACAGTCTTAGGTTTTTGCTAATGTCTTTGCTGTAGACCTGAATGAAAGTGAGACTATCCCTAGCTAGTATGTTTACTTGGTCCTTTTAAAATAAAATTTTCCCTTTACTGCATTTGCATTTATTGCATTTATAGAATTACAGCATTTTTACTGCTAGGAGGAGACTTGGATCATCAGGTTTATCCAGCCCACTTGGTGGGTTCGGAAATTGAGACCTAGAGAGATTAGAATACATGTGCAAGATGCAGGACGAAAAGAGCTAATGTTTATTTTGTGCTTCTTGTGTTTGCCAGATACTGTGCTAGATGCTTTACAAATACTGTCTTTTAAGCCTTACGATAACCTTGTTCAAAGGATGAGGAAACTGGTGAAGTAACTGAGGCAGCTGTTTGACATACTAAGGCGATATGCTAATACCATATCCAGGCTTCCCTGGCGGCTCAGTTGTAAAGAATGTGCCTGCCAATGTAGGAGACACAGGTTGGATCCCTGGGGTGGGAAGATCCCCTGGAGGAGGAAATTGCAACCCACTCTAGTATTCTTGTCTGAGAAATCCCATGGACAGAGGAACTTGGTGGGCCACAGTCCATGGGGTCACAAAAGATTCGGACATGACTTAGCGACTGAGCACATAAGCGTGTGCTAATACGATGTAATCAGTGCTGTGATAGCAGTATCCTCATGCTGTGGGGGATGGGGCTGCCAACCACCCAGGGCAGAGTAGGAGCTTGTAAAGCTGCTGCTGAGGAGAATTGGGGGAGGCAGGGAAATCTGAGCTGAATTTTGAGATCTAAGTAGAATTGGGGGAGGCAGGGAAATCTGAGCTGAATGTTGAGATCTGAGTAGAATTGACTTCTAAATGGAAGACTTTAGAAGGGCAAACTCGAGCTGTATAGATGTATATAAAAACAAGGTGAGGGAGGGTTTGACTTCAGGTAGTGAAGAGCCTCAAGAATTTCAGGCAGAAGACTGACATGATCAGTCTGCCTTTTGTGTGGAGGAAAAAAAGAGTAGAGGTAGAAATACGAGTATGAGCATGTGGGGTCATGGCTCCTGAACTGAGGTAGGAAGTGGGAAAGGGCAGAGGTGGATTGAAGAGGTACTGAGTGTGCGAGGTTAGGGAAATTGGAGTCTTGGGTGATGGCTTCCATGCATGGGCGCTTGGTGTGATGGAGTTGCTCTTAACAGAGGCTGGCAGGAAAGGACCAGATGTGAAGCGTCCTACTCAGAATTAATGAGAAGTTAATGGTGTTAGTCAGTTAGTTTTTGCTAGATTGCTAGGTGGAGATGCCAGCAATTTGGAGGACTTCTCTGGAGCTCTGAGGAGAGACTTGATTGGAGATACGGTTTTTGGAGCCTGATAGTGAGGGGTAAAGAGAGAGAAGGACAAAGTCAGACATGGAAAACGTCTACATGTGAGGATGAGGTAGAGGATGGAAAACCTACAGCTAAGATAATAAGTAATAGCAAGAGAATTAGGCCCAGACTTGAGTCATGGAACAAGGAGATTTACAAAGGAATGTTAGTGCAGTGCTGGTTTGATAAGGCCTAAAAAGTATCCATTGACTTTCGTTCATGGGAGCGTATTGTTGACTGAGAAGCATCTAATGCTAGTCAAAGGCCACTGACCATTATTAAGGAAGAAATGGGAATAAACATATAGGTCACAAAAGCTGCTTGATGTGAAAGGAAGAAGACGTTCTTAGAGGTCGATTTAAAGTAGATTTTTACTTGATGTTTATGTAGTGAAACATTGGATAGGGTACCAGAACACTTATCCCTCTAAGATTCTGCACTAAAAAATGTGATTGTTTCATGGCCTTTGTCTAAGACACTTTTAAGTAGCTTCCAGGACTGGCTTCTAGAGTAAAGAGTAAACTCCTCAGTATCACCTAATAGATTGACATATAATTTAGCATCCAAACAGGGATACTTCTTTCTGTGTGTGAAAGAGAGAGCTATTGATAATTATGCTGGGACAACTGGTGCCCATGGAAATTGCCCTAGACAGACTTGGACATAATGGTCATTCTACCTAAATGTTCTGCCCTTCATGAGCTGGCTCCTGAGTGACTCTCTGGCTTCAGCATATACCGTACTTGGCTTTGCTTCCTCCCCTCCAAACATGAAGTTTTTTATTCAGTCCCGTCTATGGAAGATGAAGAATTGAGTTTTCTCATTCTGTTCTTCATAATAGAAATTTTTCTTCCTCTTTTCCTCCTAATAATCATGCATTATATTTTAGTTGAGATTAGCTTTAGGTCAGCTTTTGGTATATAAAGTATTAATGAATGGTGTTCTGCTGCAAATGCTACTGGAGCACCAATTTGCTCGTATGTGGGAAGCCTGGTGGGCTGCCGTCTCTGGGGTCGCACAGAGTCGGACATGACTGAAGCGACTTAGCAGCAGCAGCAGCAGCCTGGTAAATAGAGAAATGGTATAATTATAATTGGAGGTTGTATTGATTTATATGTGACTTTTCCTAGTAAAGGAGAGTCAGAATATCAAGAGTAGCGTTCAGAAGAAAAGAATGCTCTGACTTCAATTCCATTTTAACAAAGTTAAGGATCTTGCACCCAGGATTCCCTCCCCTAGAGGTACTCTACCTTTGTTCTTATAGCCTTGGTTGTTTTCAGTCTATTTCTGTCTCTAATGTCTCAGTTCCTGCAGATCAGCAAGGCCTCTCTGATGTTGTGCATCTCTGAGATCTCTTGAGGCAGCTCTGGCCGCACTAAACTGACTGTTTGCATTGCCCAAGCCATCTATCTCCTGGGGTACTAATTATGTTACTCCTGGTGCGTTGGTTACATGGCTGTGTAACTTTTGAATGATTGGTTCCAACCTTATTTTCCCCATTCTCTTATTTTTAATGTGCAAGAGTTTTCAGAAACACATACTGTGTTACAGCAGAGAGGCCTATATTCTGTGAACATAATCCTCAACAGAACTCAGTAGTGTTCTATAGTTTTCCTTTCCTGTACCGCTTTTCCTTTTGATTACCTATGAAAATAGTATTTTCCCCACTTACTTGTTGTTGCTGTTCAGTCACTAAGTTATATCAGACTCTTTTTGAACCCATGAACTGCAGCACACCAGGCTTCTGTGTCCATGCATCACTATCTCCCTGAGTTTGCTCAAACTCATGTCCCTTGAGTCAGTGAAACCATTCAGCCATCTCATCCTCTGTGGCCCCTTCTCTTGCCCTTGATTTTTCATAGTATCAAGGTCTTTTCCAGTGAGTCAGCCTTTTCACATCAGGTGGCCAAAGTATTGGAGCCTCAGCTTCAGCACCAGCCTTTCCAATGAATATTCAGGGTTGATTTCCTTTAGGATTGACTGGTTTGATCTCCTTGCTGTCCAAGGGTCTCTCAGGAGTCTTCTCCAGCACCACAGTTCAAAAGTGTCTGTTCTTTGGCATTCAGCCTTCTTTATGGTTCATCTCTCACATCCATACATGACTACTGGGAAAACATAGCTTCGACCATACGGACCTTTGTGGGCAAAGTGATGTCTTTGCTTTTTGAAACACCATCTAGGTTTGACATAGCTATTGTTTCAAGGAACAAACGCCTTTTAATTTCATGGCTGCAGTCACCGTCTGCAGTGATTTTTGAGCTCAAGAAAATGAAATCTGACACTGTTTCCGCATTTTCCCAGTCTATTTGCTTTGAAGTGATAGGACCAGATGCCATGAACTTAGTTTTTTGAATGTTTGAGTTTTAAGCCAGCTTTTTCACTGTCCTCTTTCACCTTCATCAAGAGGTTCTTTAGTTTCTCTTCTCTTTCTGCCATATGGGTGGTGTCATCTGCATATCTGAGGTTGTTGCTATTTCTCCCAGCAATCTTGATTCCAGCTTGTGATTCCTCTAGCCTGGCATTTTGCATGATGTACTCTGTATATAAGTTAAATAAGCAGGGTGACAATATACAGCCCTGACGTACTCCTTTCCCAATTTGGAACCAGTCCATTGTTCCATGTCTGGTTCTAACTGTTGCTTCTTGTCCTGCATACCAGTTTCTCAGGAGGCAGGTAAGGTGGTTTGGTATTCTTATCTTTAAGAATATTCCACAGTTTGTTGTGATCCACACAATCAAAGACTTTAGCATAGTCAATGAAGCAGAAGTAGATTTTTTTTTTTTGGAATTCCCTTGCTTTCCGGCCCCCCCCCCCCCCCCAACTTATTTAGTTTTAATTATAAAGAAAGATGATATCAGTTGTTAAGACATCGAGTCAGTAGGAATCAGGAGGCTTTCTATTAGTTTTATCTTATTATAGAAATATAATTTGGCATCTGTGCTTTTTTCTTGTCTAGTTGCATTGCATAAGCATTGATACTTTGGGTGTAGAATTCTAAGTTGTAAAGAATATTGCCTCAGGATTTTGAAAGCATGCTGTACAGTTTTCTAGCTTTTGTTGTTACTAAGAAGTACTAATGACTGAAAAGTTAAAGAGTTTATAGGACATATCCTTTTGTTTTGGAGTACTTGTGGAAGGTGATGACCATCTCAGCCACTGTCTGCCGTGGGGAGCTGGACATCTTGAATCTGAGGCTGCTGGTCTTGAAGGGTCTCCTGTGGAGATGGGGGCCTCCTGTGGTTCACTCTGGAGTCATAAAATCTGATGGTGAACATATCAGGAGTATCCGTCTGCACAAACTCTCCTTGAGGTGGACATCTTGCCTGGGTCGCCATCACCAAGGCTTGGCCCCACTCAGCAGCCTGTAAGCTCTGACTCCTTAGGCCTAGCAAATAACCAGTGGGGCACACAGCCCCACCCATCAGCAGACAGGTTGCCCAAAGGCTTCCTAAGCCCACAGCTGTCTCTGGAGACTTTAATATTGTTAAGCTGGCAATTCTCCCCAAACTGACCCACAGATTCAATGCAATCTCTTCTCAGGATCACATTTGTCTCTTTTGTAGAAATTGTCATGCTAAGCCTAAAATGTAAATGGAAATCCATGGTATCCAGAATAGCCAAAACAGTCTCAAAATTGGAGGAACGAGTTCCTGATTTCAAAATTACTATAGTAATGTATGTGGTGTTGACCGTGCTTGTCAGCAGAGAAATTGCCACAAATACTAGGAAGGTAGCCCCATGATACTTCCTTCTTTTATATTATGGATGTATGGCAACCCACTCCAGTGTTCTTGCCTGGAGAATCCCAGGGATGGGGGAGTCTGGTGGGCTGCTATCTATGGGGTCGCACCGAGTCAGACACGACTGAAGTGACTTAGCAGCAGCAGCAGCAGCAGCAGCGAGAGTATATACTTTGCATCCAGAATCCTAGCTGCAAGAGATTCTGGCAAATGTAGTTTACAACTAGGAGGGTGGAATGGACACTGGGTGAGTCAGTTTACAGTGAGAGCTTTTCTCAAAGGTCTGATGACTGTTACATGTCCTTCATATTCAGAAGCAGGGCTCTAAAAGTGGGAAGCTGTATACATGAATGGGGCTTCTTGACTAACCATCATTGTGTAACAGTGCAGTCATTTAGCTGGAAACACTAGTGTCAGTGTCTTCAAGTCTTCTGTTTTGGGTTTTGTCTGTACAGTGTGTTTTAAGTTGAGGGAGATTGAGAGGCAACATCAGTGTCTGTAAAAGTCCACTGGAATTCTGCCTTTTCAGTATGATAGTGCTGCCTTTGGCTGTTCAGGTGGCGCCAGGTCTGAGGTTCTGTTTTACTTCTCAGAGAGTAAACTTTCCCTTTTTCATCCTGGTGAATGAGGAGCCATTGGCCCAGGAACATAGAGTATGGTCTGCTTAGCCTCTCAAATAGATTTTCATCTAGTCCTACTTCAGGTTACTGGGGTATCAACAGTATCTGCAGTATAAATTAGGTTATTTCTCACATAGCCCTGCGTCTGGCTTGAGATTTGGCCCTCTAGGGTTGGCTAAGCTCATTTTCACTCATCTGATTTTAGCTTCTAAAATTTTGTTCTTTCCTTGTCAGTTTGTTACTCAGTTGTTGTGTTTCTGGATGGGGTAATAGTGGAGCCATGTTTAATGTGCCATTTTTACTTGGAAGTTACATTATGTACTCTATCAGCACTGTGTACTTTTTTCTGTTTCTTAGGGATGTTGCTGATAGGTTTGATTTGTTAAGACAATTTTATGTGATTCATTGGTTCCCCTACTGGACTGGAATCTCTTTGTGCACAGGGATGGAGTCTGATTTTGCTTCTTCTTGTATCAGCACATTTCCTAGCACTCTCTAGGCTTCCCCAAAATAATTATTGACTTAGTAATAACCATTTTCAGAGAAGGCAGTGGCACCCCACTCTAGTACTCTTGCCTGGAAAATCCCGTGGACGGAAGAGCCTGGTAGGCTGAAGTCCATGGGGTCGCTAAGAGTCAGACACGACTGAGCGACTTCACTTTCACTTTTCACTTTCATGCATTGGAGAAGGAAATGGCAACCCACTCCAGTGTTCTTGCCTGGAGAATCCCAGGGACGGGGGAGCCTGGCTGGCTGCTGTCTATGGGGTCGAGCAGTAGGACACGACTGAAGCGACTTAGCACTTAGCACCAGTATAATGTACCTTCCTTAAGATCAGGGACTCGATATGTTTTGTTCATTACTAGTCTCCACACACCCAGATCAGTGACCTAGCATAACAAAGTTGTGATTTTGGTTGTTTTTTCCCCAGTAAGTCACTTTTTTGTTAGAACTTAAACTGTATTTGTCCATTCCTCTCTCTTGTGTCTCTTTATGTCAGTGGATTTCTTTTGTTCAGAGAAATTCTGTGGTCCAGTGTTGATCTTGCTTAATGTTTTTCCTAATTTTAATCTGATTGCAATTAGAGTTTACCTGATTTTGATTGGGTTGTTGCTAATCTGTTGACTGCTCAGTTTATTTATTTATGTTTATTTTTTGGCCACGCCACTTGGCTTGTGGGATCTTAGGTCCCTGACCAGGGATGGAACCCATGCCCCCTACGGTAGACGCATGGAGTCCTAACCACTGGACCACCAGAGAATTCCCAGGTTCTCAGTTTATTGAATGAGAAGCAGAATTTTATTACCACCAGAAATTATCCATTTTGGGTTTGTGCAGAAGCATCTTAGTCTTTTTGCTAGTGTCCGAGGATACCCTTATTAATGGAAATTGTGATCACATGACTTTGGTGACATGGTATATTAAATTATACTTAGTTTGTAATTAATTTTCCTTGGTAGAAATATTGTGGATCACATCCCTTCTCCCTTTGGAGGGGAAGATACTTTGAGGACAGTATTGAGGCTGATGAATGAATGTTGGGGCAGATGCATTTAATATGCAGTTTGAGTCTATTACTTTAGATAGATTACTCAGTTTCAGGACAGAAGGTTTTTGTTTGGGCATATTAATAACCTTTATCTTAAGCCCAAACACAGTTCTGTCTCAGTCTCTGTGGGGTCTCTGGGCCCTGGTGCGCAAAAGGTTTGAGCCCTCTGAGCGTTTCTGGCGGGTATGGGGTTTGATTCTAAATGCAATTTTGCCCCTCCTACCATCTGCTGGGGCGTCTCCTTTGTTCTTGGACGTGGGGTATCCCCTCAGAGCCACTCTCCAGCCGCACAGCCGCCATGGAGCCTCCGCTCCAGCACCTACCATCTTGCTGGGCCTTCTCTGCCCTTGGATGTGGGGTATCTCCTCACAGTTGCTCCCACACCAACTTATTTGAAAAGACCCTGATGCTGGGAAAGATTGAAGGCAGGAGGAGAAGGGGATGACAGAGGATGACATGGTTGAGTGGCATCACCCACTCAATGGACATGAGTTTGAGTAAGCTCTGGGAGTTGGCGATGGACAGGGAGGCCTGGCGTGCTGCAGTCTATGGGGTCGCAAAGAGTCGAACACAACTGAGCAACTGAACTGAACTGAAGACCCAAATAAAGTTTATTTTTGCACTAAAAGTCTGAACCATGGCTACATAATATGGGGCATGTTGATTCTGAACTCTGGGATGAAAAGCGCCTTAGAAGCTGGATTATTTGATAGTCATTGAATAATTGCATTAGTGTTAAGCGGTATTCAGCTGCCATCAGACAAGCCGTTAAGAAGAACCTTACTGTATATTAACACCAGAGCTCGAAGAGCTGGGCCTGATCAGCCTGACTCTCCATGTAGAATGGGTCTATTTTGAGGGATTTAAAAAGCCTTTGTGGATATGACTAAAAATAATTTTATAAAGAATCGTTCTTGTTACCTGATTGAAGGTAAAAAACTAAATGACTTTTCCCTTTCATTCCCTGTAATTTGTTTTTCTAAGTAAGAGTGGTCCTGAAGTAAATGCTAGTGAAGAGTGCTGAGTTAAGAAAGGTAGCTGGACACCTGCTGAGAAATCATTGGCGTGTTTTGTTTTTGTTGGTCTTTCATCTTCCTTCGTAGTCTCATTTCCATCTAGGAGATTAAAAATCAGGAACATTATTCAGTCTGAATTTGTTCAGTAGCTACTCTTAAATAAGATGAACCTGACAATCTGTAATAGCTTTTCAAAATCCAACTAAGTAATCTGAGCAACCAGAGTTGCCTAGTATTTTGCTATGGAATATTATGAGTGGGGTTTAAAACATGCCTGAGAGTGGTTCCTTTCTGGTTTCCGTAAGCTGTTGTCTGACATGTGAAGGCAGTAAATAAAAAGACCCAATACTTGTATTTCTGTTTTTATCTTTAGAAACATGAGTGTTTCTTGCCTGTTCCCTGCCACCTCCGCCCCCCTCCAAGATGTGTGGCTTTTTAAAATCATTATTCTAAAGTCTATAATTATTACAGTTTGGATGTATTTTTTCGTAAGAATACACATCTTCAACAGATTTTATTAATTTAGCAAACATTTGTGTGTGTGTGTGCGTTAGTTGCTCAGTCGTGTCTGATTGTTTGCGACCTCATGGACTATAGCCCTCCAAGGCTCCTCTGTCCATGGGATTTTCCAGGTAAGAATACTGGAGTGGGTAGCCATTCCCTTCTCCAGGGCATCTTCCCAACCCAGGGATTAAACCCAGTTCTCTGTCATTGCAAGCAGACTCTTTACCATCTGAGCCACTAGGGAATCCCCTAGTTTTCTTGCCCTTATCTATTCTTGTATACTTGCAGTATAATAACCTTTGGTAAATTTAATGGAAATGCCATTTAATATCCAGAAAGTAATTTTGTATACCTTCTTCTAGTTATGTAACTATTCTATCAACTAAGAGACCATCTTACCGTTTAGGTCTCTTATTTTGAATTGCTTAATGTAACACTTTGTTACTTATATTTCCATATATGAGAATCAATGAATAAGGACAAAAGTATTTGTGGAAAAATGGAAAATTAATGGCACTTGTGAAAGAAGGAAGCCAAACCCAAATGTATAAATCCTGTCCTGAAAATGAACATGGATTCTTCATTCATGGGTATGTAGTAGGTGATTTAGAGAACCTGAATTCAGGGACTTTTGGGGTTGTGTTACTAGTCAAGCTAGAGAATTCATTCAGCTGAGCATTGTGCTATATGTGTAAACTGACCGGTGAAATGTTAACGAAACGGCAGTAGGTTGCCAAGTGAAGTGAAGTCGCTCAGTCGCGTCCGACTCTTAGCGACCCCATGGACTGTAGCCTACCAGGCTCCTCCGTCCATGGGATTTTCCAGGCAAGAATACTGGAGTGGGTTGCCATTTCCTTCTCCAGGAGATCTTCCCGACCCAGGGATTGAACCTGGGTCTCCCACATTATAGGCAGACGCTTTACTGTCTGAGCCACCAGGGAAGTTGCCAATACCTGACTAATTAAAGCTGTTCTGTAACAAGTTTCAGATCACGTTCTAGTATGTATTTGTCCCTCTAGTTCTGCTTAATTTCTGGTTCAGACTAATTCTTTATTCCCTATTTAAGTGGTCAACTTAATTTTTCAGGTTTTACAACTACAGTGTGATTCATAATTGACTTTTAAGTCATTATTATATACATACTAGGTCTTACTAGTGATTTTCTGTGTGTTGTGGGTATGTGATGTGACTTTAGTTAGAATGTGCTCTACAGTTATTGCCTGCCAATAATGGATATCCCCTAGGAGCTCAGTTAAGCATTCGTTTTCCAGCAATTATGTAATTGGTTGCATTTTCTAATCTCCATTTATTTATTGGTGGGAGTAGTCTGGAATGGAGTCCACTTAAACAAATGAAGGCTACTGAGGGAGTGGGATACTTGTCATCCGAGGAGAAAAGGTAGTGCAGAGTCCTCAGCAAACAGACACAGAGTTCGAGAGCCAGGCAGCTCAGTGCCGAAGCCAGGGTTGAAATGCTGGTCCTAAAACTAGCCAAGTTCAAAGAGTTGGCAGGTTGAAAAACCAAGATGATTAAAGCAGTGGTTTTCTTGGTAGGCAGAGGTGGTCAGGAGTAATTCAGAAAGTAGCAGGTAATGAATTGTATTTAGGTTATTTAGTCCTACAAGCCTCAGGCGATTATAAGAACAGGTCCCAGATTTAGGTACCAGGTTCTATTGGGAAGTCCATTATTGAAGTTATGTCTGTTTCTCTTGATCCACTGAGATGGAATAACAGTACTGTAAATGTAGCCTTTCCAGCTGATTATTTTTTTAATGGTCAGATATTTGATTAGACCTGGTTACTTGCTATGAATGAAATTCAAGCTTATTTAGTCCCTAAGTTGTGTCTGACTCTTTGCAACTCCACAGACTGCATCCTGTCAGGCTCCTCTGTCCAAGGGATTTCCCAGGCAAGAATATTGGAGTGGGTTGCTATTTCCTTCTCTATGACTGAAATTCAAGCTTACTTGAAATGAAAGTAATTTTGTTTGTTAAGGGAGGAGATTCTTAATTAGAGCGTTAGCTGTGTTTTATAAACCTTTTTTTTTTGTTGTTGCAATTTAAAGTTTTGGTTCTTAGGTAAACACCTCCAGTAAATGGGTGTGTTCTGACTTATACTCAGCATGTGCATGTATGAGAAAATCTCCTTTGAATAAGCAGGTCAGTAACTGAAGAAATTCAGTTAGGAAGTATAGTTGCAGAAAAATGCCCACCGATGCCTTAAGTGATACTTCCTCGTAGCTTTGGATTCCTGTCTAAATTATTCTTTGTTAAGAGCATTGTCAGATGTTATTCTGTGCTTAGGTGATGCATGCTCACATGTGTATATTATATGATGTCAGTTTTGCAGGTTTCTGGACTTTGACCGTGTGCTGGTAGTTAGACCAAGACTTCCTGCATGATCTTTAAAAATAATTTTATTTATTTATTTTCGGCTGTGCTGGGTCTTCATTGCTGTGTGGACTTTTCTCTAGTTGTGGCGAGGAGGGGTTCTCTGTAGTTGCCATGTGCAAGCTTCTCACTGCAGTGACTTCTCTTTGTTGCGGAGCAGGGGCTTTAGGGCGCAGGCTTCAGTTGAGGTTCCCGGCCTTTAGAGCACTGGCTTAGTAGTTGTGACGCAGGGGCTGTTGGCTCCGTGGCATGTGGGATCTTCTCGGACCAGGGATCAAACCTATGTCTCCTGCATTGGCAGGTGAATTCTTTACTACTACTGAGCCACCAGGGAAGCCCCTCCTAATATTTACTGACTTAAATATTAGTCAGTGATGCAGAAGAATTTTGTAACTGTTAAGTAATTTTGAGTCAGTAGCTTTTGTAAATATTGTGCAATTCGCTATAAAATATGATTGTGTTTTAAAATCCAATGTATTGCACTATTTCTCCCTTCCAGCTCTGGTCATTTATATTGTGGGGTAAAGTAATGGCTCTTCCACAAGTATTGATTCTTTTCTATGGTGTTCCTAGCTTTAGGACCCAGCACTTTTATGAATTAGGCATTTTTGTTACAAATTAATGACTGTATGGGAAATTTTTTTTTTCTCCTACAGTTGATTTTTTTCCCCCGCCTTTCTAAACAAAGTCTTCAGGGAAAGACTGCCATCTTGTGGTTTTTAAAAATACAGAATTTAAGAAAAAAATATTCTTGTTATGTGACTGCTGAGATTTTATATGTGTATGTAGTTGCTTTATAATACCAAAATGAGTAAAAACTGAGTACTATTAAATCTTCTCTTTACACTACCTTTGCTTATCCTTTGGATAGTTTTTTCTTAATTTTATTATGGTATTGATATAATAATATTTTAAGGATTTCTGTTAATTAAAGGTTCCTCTGTTGAGCCCACTCTCAAACATCAGTATTAGAAGTACTTCTCTATAATAGCAGTTTTAATTAAGAATATATATTGAGAGTTTTTATATTATTAAGACTTTTCCAATATGACCTGTTAATGATAATGGAATTATTTGCATTAAAAAATACTGATCTTTATAATATAATTATTTGACAAACTATATCCTAAAGGAATTTTAATTTTATAATGTAGAACTCCATTTAATAAAAAGTGATAATTAGAAGTAAAATACACCTTCATTCTAGTTTCATTTTGGATAGTTATTAGTATAAACTGAAAAAATTATTTTCTTCAAAATACTAGGAAGGCCCTTATTTGTAGTTAAGGAAGTTTTAAAACCACCTCTTGTGTAAGAAATGGAAACTACTTGCAAGCTTGGGATCAGTTCTTAGGTAATGTCAAAGAAGTATCTATCAATATATATTAACAAGTCATAACATTACTTTTTGAAGTAACTTTTCATTTATTTAAAATCTCATCATTTATCTTGATTTGTCTCCTGTATGTCTTGATTTTTAATATTCATTGTATTTAAAAATAGCAAGTTTTCATTTCTTCAGAAAAGTTTTAGTGAACCATATAGACACCTCTTTATAAAACAAGAAGGCTTGTGTTCTCCCTCAGAGACAACCAGATTCTGATACATTGGGCCTCTGGACATCTTACACCTAGAGTCATTGCTAATCAGAGAAGGGCGGTCGTTGAAGGAAGAAGTTGTTATCCACCAAAGATAGCACTCTAGATAGAGTGTTCCCCAATCATTCCTGTGATTTTAGTAGCTTATGGCAGCCTTTATTTAAATTGCCTCCTCTTTTGTTTCCCCCTTAAACAGGGAGGGAGAATGGTTCAGTTGGGCTATAATATGATGTCTTGCACTTTCTCAAATG
Source organism: Bos indicus x Bos taurus (assembly GCF_003369695.1). Taxonomy (NCBI): domain Eukaryota; kingdom Metazoa; phylum Chordata; class Mammalia; order Artiodactyla; family Bovidae; genus Bos; species Bos indicus x Bos taurus. The sequence goes on from NC_040082.1 coordinate 83,478,166, forward strand.
TTTTGCAGTTATGCTAAGAAAGAATCTGATCTTAATGGAGCCCAGATCAAGCTTCGAGAATATGAAGCAGCGCTGAATTCGAAAGATGCAGCTTTGGCAACTGCACTTGGTGATAAGAAAAGTTTAGAGAGTGATTTGGAAGATCTGAAGGATCAGATCGCCCAGGTAAGTTAGACTCTACTCTTGAGCTGTATTTCGCAGGTTAAATGCCCCATCTGTCTTGATTGTAAAACTTGTTTTATGCTTTTTATCTTAAAAAATGTATTGAGTTATTTTGGTCGGGGGCGGGGGAGTGGTGGTTACCCCTGCATAGACCTGAGCTATTTGGCATGTGAAGCGCCCTCACCTCTCAGTCACTGTGTCTGGCCTATGCAGATCTTGTTGCTGCTGTTCCTCCTCTCTGTTGTGCTTGTGCTCATTCGTTTCTCGATCTCACAGCTTATTTCATTATTGTACCAAAATGTAGGGTAAAAAGAGAGAAGATGTCTTAATGGTGCTCTCCACACAGGAAAAAAATCAAATTGGTAGATAAAATCATTCGTTTGAGTTTTGAAACGTAAGCCATAGGTATCTCTTCATCCCCTGTTGCTATTTACCAGATTTGAGGGGTGTTTTGATGTGACACTCTGTGGGTGGGACCAGCAGTTGAACCCACAGTTCTGTGATAAAGATTATCATGAGGGACTCTCATAGATTGACAAATATATAGAAATTGTAATACTTGACTTGATTCAATCCATCGGTATCTATTAAATTCATTACTAAATGATTGCTGTATAATTTTCATTAGTTCTTTTTCCTTCTATTAGTTGGAAGCCTCTTTAGCTGCTGCGAAGAAACAGTTAGCAGATGAAACTTTACTTAAAGTGGATTTGGAGAATCGCTGTCAGAGCCTTACTGAGGACTTGGAGTTTCGTAAAAACATGTATGAGGAGGTAATTATATATAATTTTTCTTCTTTAAGGAATGGAGGGATCCCAAAAGGCTTTGTTATAAACCATACACGTGAAAAAATGGGAAGAATTCTGTAGGCAAAGGATTTAAGGCACTGTTGCTAAAAAGGCTGCATGTAAGAATTGAAAGTGTTATGGTAAATTTATAAGCTTTTACTTCATTTAGGGTTTCCCTGATAGCTCAGTTGGTTAAGAATCCACCTGCGCAGGAGACCCTGGTTTGATTCCTGGGTTGGGAAGATCAGCTTGGAGAAGGGATAGGCTACCCACTCCAGTATTCTTGGATTTCCCTGGTGGCTCAGCTGATAAACAATCCGCCTGCAATGGGGGAGACTTGGGTTTGATCCCTAGGTTGGGAAGATCCCTTGGATGAGGGAACAGCTACCCACTCCAGTATTTTGGCCCAGAGAATACCATGGACTGTATGGAAACTGTATGGGGTCACAAAGGATTGGACACGACTGAGCGACTTTCGCTTGTGCAATAATATAACTTAACTTACTTCATCTAACTTAAAAAGGTCTGGCCACAGCTGTTAATTAATTATCAACCTCTTTAAGCGTTTGTGTTAGTGATATATTACTTCAAAATTTAGTATCTTAAAATCACAGACTTTTACTATCTTACAGTTTCTCAAGGTCAGGGATCTAAGAGCTGTTTAACTTAGATGGTTGTCTTCAGGGTCTCATGTGGTTACAGTCAGGCTTTCAGCCTGGTCTGGAGGAACACTTCAGAGTTCATTCACAACTGTTGTCTGGAGATACCAGTTCAGCATCTGCTTCCTTATGTGTATATATTAGTCGCCCAGTCTTTGCAACCTTATGGACTGTAGCCCACCAGGCTCTTTTGTCAGAGCTGCTTATGATGGGATTCCTGAAGAGTGGATGATGAATGAGAGAGAGAGCAAGGCAAGCCATATTGTCTTGTAGAGACTAAATCCCTAAGTGATATACTGTAACTCCCCATCACACAGACGGACCACAATACAGTATGGAAGGGGGCTCACATAGGAGGTGAACACAGCAGTCATTGGGGGCTGGCTACCCACAGCGTTTATAGTTATATGTGTATATTAAAAAATATCATCTATTGGCCATAACTTCCGTGGTTCTGCCTTGAGGGGTAAAAGTAACAGCTGTTACCAGAAAAGACGTATAGTGTAATACAGTTGAAGAAAGGCACATGTGTATTTTCTCAAAATTGAAGAGAGTTTGAGAACATGCAGGTTAAAGAATATGCAGTTAAATACTTAAATGACTGTGCAAAAAAGAGCTTCATGACCCAGATAATCACGATGGTGTGATCACTCACCTAGAGCCAGACATTATGGAATGCGAAGTCAAGTGGCCCTTAGAAAGCACCACTATGAACAAAGCTAGTGGAGGTGATGGAATTCCAGTTGAGCTATTGCAAATCCTGAAAGATGATGCTGTGAAAGTGCTGCACTCAGTATGCCAGCAAATTTGGAAAACTCAGAAGTGGCCACAGGACTGGAAAAGGTCAGTTTTCATTCCAATCCCAAAGAAAGGCAATGCCAAAGAATGCTCAAACTACTGCACAATTGCACTCATCTCACACTCTAGTAAAGTAATGCTCAAAATTCTCCAAGCCAGACTTCAGTAATACATGAACCGTGAACTTCCAGATGTTCAAGCTGGTTTTAGAAAAGGCAGAGGAACCAGAGATAAAATTGCCAACATCCGCTGGATCATGGAAAAAGCAAGAGAGTTCCAGAAAAACATCTATTTCTACTTTATTGACTATGCCAAAGCCTTTGACTGTGGATCACAATAAACTGTAGAAAATTCTGAAAGAGATGGGAATACCAGACCACCTGACCTGCCTCTTGAGAAACCCATATGCAGATCAGGAAGCAACAGTTAGAACTGGACATGTAATAACAGACTGGTTCCAAATAGGAAAAGGAGTACGTCAAGGCTGTGTATTGTCACCCTGTTTCTTTAACTTATATGCAAAGTACATCATGAGAAATGCTGGTCTGGAAGAAGCACAAGCTGGATTCAAGATTGCCGGGAGAAATATCAATAACCTCAGATATGCAGATAATACCACCCTTATGGCAGAAAGTGAAGAGGAGCTAAAAAGCCTCTTGATAAAAGTGAAAGAGGAGAGTGAAAAAGTTGGCTTAAAGCTCAACATTCAGAAAACAAAGATCATGGCATCTGGTCCCATCACTTCATGGGAAATAGATGGGGAAACAGTGGAAACAGTGTCAGACTTTATTTTTTTGGGCTCCAAAATGACTGCAGATGGTGATTGCAGCCGTGAAATTAAAAGACGCTTACTCCTTGGAAAGAAAGTTATGACCAACCTAGATAGCATATTGAAAAGCAGAGATATTACTTTTCCAACAAAGGTCCGTCTAGTCAAGGCTATGGTTTTTCCAGTGGTCATGTATGGATGTGAGAGTTGGACTGTGAAGAAGGCTGAGCGCCGAAGAATTGCTGCTTTTGAACTGTGGTGTTGGAGAAGACTCTTGAGAGTCCCTTGGACTGAAAGGAGATCCAACCAGTCCATTCTGAAGGAGATCAGCCCTGAGTGTTCATTGGAAGGACTGATGCTGAAACTGAAACTCCAGTACTTTGGCCACTTCATTCGAAGAGTTGACTCATTGGAAAAGACCCTGATGCTGGGAGGGATTGGGGGCAGGAGAAGAAGGGGACGACAGAGGATGAGATGACTGGATGGCATCACCGACTCAATGGACATGAGTTTGAGTGAACTCCAGGAGTTGGAGATGGACAGGGAGGCCTGGAGTGCTGGGACTCATGGGGTCGCAAAGAGTCAGACACAACTGAGCGACTGAACTGAACTGAACTGAATGTAAAAATGGTGACTAACAATTTTAAAATAGGAATTTATTATAGAACTTAAATAATTTTAGTTTGAGAAAAGTAATTTAATAGAAATTGACCATTTTTACTGGGTATTGTGGGGACAAAGCGCACTCATTGGATAAGCAGCCAGACTTTGGACAGTTCTTGAGTCAGTTTCTTATTTAAAAATGAAATATCAGTGCTTGCTGTTATTTTCCCAAGAAGTGGTGAGGATCAAAGTCAAATACTATGTGTGAAAGCTCCTTATAAATTAGTGACTGCTATCATAGAATTATTCACTACAGTTCATAAATTGAAGTGTCTCTACCTTGACTTACATTTTTGTTTCATTTTGTTAAAATTGCCCATGATCTATTATTTCTTAGTTTTGAAGCTGTGTGGATTCCTGCATCTTTAAAACAGAGGTTGAGAAGTTTTTTCTTTGCAAGTCATTTATTTCATGTAAAATACTAAGTGAAAAACGACATCAGTAAAAAGTAATTTAGTATTTTTAGAATGTTTGGGTAGCAACTTTGAATTTTGGGGTTTTGCCTTTTTGAGAATGAATTAAAAAAATATTCCTCATTTCTTTTTTTTTCACATGGAGGGTCAAATTCTATTCAGTCAATATACCTAGGTTTCTTATTATGAACAGTTAAGGGGTAAGAGGAAGGAGAAAAGCAGCAAGAAGAGGAAGGGAGGCAGATGAAGGGCAAAATGGCTAGTAGGTACCTGATACTGGTTGAACTAAACCTTTCATTTGCATATTTTTATGATTTAAGTAGCATTCACTTCATATAGATATGAGCCCTAGGAGACTAGTAGCGGAACTGGAATTTGATCCCTGGTTTTCTGATTCTGTCCAGCTCATCTTCCTGTGGTTAAGAGAAAGATGAGGACATGCACAGAAAAACCGCATGCTGCAAGAGGATGCAGGAACAAGAAGTTCTTATATCCCCCTCTTGTGGCCTCTTTAATTATTGCCATTAAGGACAGATCTATTGTATTTTCAGAGCTAGACGTTAGAATGGAAATTTTATTCTTGGATTTGTGTTCCTAGCCATTCTAGTTTGGATAATTCCTTAAAACCTAATGTGAAGGATTATGCCTATTATGTTTATTCTTTGATAGTAAATTGTCATTTGTATTTGAGATAGAAAAGTAATATGGTCAGTAAGATTCTGTATCAATTGATGTTGATACCTTAGCATCACCAGCTATTAGGGTGAGTCATGTAAATTGGTTTGCTCTGTCCATTGCCTCTTAGTATGTCTAAGACAAGTTTTATTTTATGCATTAATCTTCTAGTTGAAGTTTTACTGATAAGTTTCTAACTTTTTGTGTGGAATTTTTTTTTCAGAGTTATTCTTAGTACTACTGTCAGTACAATTTAGAAAAATAATTACCTGCTGTTCAGTATACCTAGTTATCCATGATTGCATGGTAAAGCCTTCCAGCCATTCCTTGCCTTAAGAGAAATAAAAAGCTGTGCTACTGAAAATAAACATAAAATTCCTAGGGTTTGAGATGCTACCATTTCTGTCATTAGTTCTGTCTCAGAAATCTTCTCATAAAAATGAAGGCAAAAAAGTGTCTCTTCACACACTTGTCAGGACAGACATGAGGAGGTTGGTGTGTAAAACTTCAGATGGTCTTGATGTCCGCCATGGTAAGTAACTTGGTTTTATGTCATTGTTTTCTTCCTAGGAGATTAATGAGACCAGAAGGAAGCATGAAACTCGCTTGGTAGAGGTGGATTCTGGGCGTCAGATTGAGTACGAGTACAAGCTGGCTCAAGCCCTTCATGAGATGAGAGAGCAACATGATGCCCAAGTCAAGCTGTACAAAGAAGAGCTGGAGCAGACGTACCACGCCAAAGTGAGCAGGCTGCCCGGGACGGCGGGAAACACTGAATGCGTTTGTTTCGGAGTGTCCCTGAGAACATAGCTTGATGTTTGGCTTGTTCTAGTATTATTAAATGAATTCCTGCGGTCTCCAAGAACATTCATTTTTTTCTTTAAGAAAGCAATTTTTTATAAAGTAATAGAAATTATTCAGAGAAAGTAGGATTATTCCATTTTTACCAAAGGTATGGTCTTTAACCTCTTTGTCCAAGTGATCATTTGTGTCAAAGTTATATTAGTTAAACTCCAGCCACCTAAAAGTAACTTTTCATTCAATGACAAGTACTAACCTTGTTGGACTGTGTCTAATTCTGAATGCATGTCATCATTGTAGATGGATTGTGACCACCACACTTTGGGCTGTTTTGAACAAAGGCCAAATGGACAGTCTCTGATATTTCTTCCTTGGCCACTAATTATTCATTTAAAAAAGACTATAGAAACTTCTCTCTTATATCAGGAGACCATGCAAAAATTTATTAAATCACCGAGTACAGGCTTTCATAGTAAATAATTTTACCCCAATATGTTAAATGTTACATGATTTGATTAAAAAGTTAGTGGAAGACTTAGAAAATAAGTCATAGAGGTGTTGAAAATAATTTCCATTGCATGGCCTCAAATTGGTCATATTGCTTTTAATCCACTTTATGAAGTAGTAGTTGGCTGATGAGAGGGTGATCTTTTAATCCCTACGTTTAGTTGTTCAGCCCTTACTTGGTGCTGGCACCGTGCTGGGCACTGAAGAAGCTAAGCTAAGGATGGGTTGGTCACATAGACTCTGGCCTCAGAGGGAGTCAGGGAAGAGACACATAGAAGACATTCCTGAAGACAGGCAGGACAGAATGCTATGGGCATTTGGAGGAATGGGCTATTGTTTCTACCAGAGGAGCTTTTTTTTTGCTTCTGAAAGGAAGTATTTCCATTTGGTTTGAGATAATCTCTTAATTAGTACTTTCTGTTTATTGCTTTATATTCTGTATCAGATTTGGTGGGTTAGGGATATGTGACGCTTGTTTTCCTACAGACACCACCATGGCTAAATTGCCCCTGTTCAGTCTGCTTACTAGCAGCATTATCTGAGACGTTAGACATATAATGGATGAAATATCGAAGCACTAAATTTTGGGTAAACCCACGTATATCAGCATTGTTAAGCTCCCATATTGGAAACTGAGCTGAAAAAGCAGAAAAACTTCTAAGGTAATTCATACCACATCAGCAAACTTCATGATGCTTTTCCTGTTTCATCAGCTAGTTACTGACAAGGCTTAGGTTTGAAATGAAATATCTTGAGACGATTCATGCTTCCTCATTTGTTTGTTCTAATTCACTAGATAAGACTGACTGTGGTTTGCTTCTTTTCTTAGCTTGAAAATGCCAGACTGTCATCAGAGATGAATACTTCTACTGTCAATAGTGCCAGAGAAGAACTGATGGAAAGTCGTATGAGAATTGAGAGCCTCTCGTCTCAGCTTTCTAATCTACAGAAAGAGGTAACTAAGCTTCAGAGTTGTACTTGAAGGCTACCTCCACCACAGTAGTCGACCTGCTTGGCTCCTCCTGAAATCACTTTTCAGAGAGGATAGTATTTTCTTGAATTCTGGTTTCACAGTGCTCCCCAGAGTTTTTTTCTATTTCTCACTGCATAAGCATCCTCTGGGCAGAGACTGTTGTTCCTAACCTAATAGATTACCTGGAGCTAAGGGAATTGCCTTTGAGGGAACGACCTGCCGGCTTATTCTCTGGACTTAACCCAGGAGCCTGGTTTTCTGACCCAGCCAGCAGTCTGATCTCCACACAGTGCTCTTCCCAACATACTCGTTTTCATCACATTTAGAAACTGTTATGAAGGAAAGCCTGCGGACTTTCTTTGTGGGTGGTAAACGCTTTGTGTTTCTAGACAAACTCCCTTGGTGCTTAGAATACTCAGTAGTTAGTAGCTTAGGAAGCAGCATCAGTTTGTATCTTGGCTAAGAATTTAGTGACTCATTCATTCTTTGGCACACCTTCTTAGGACTGTTGTGGTGTGTTGATGGGTGCTGTCAGTACGTGGTAGTGCACTCGAGGGGCTGCATGAGCAGGTGTGGACACTGCCTGAGATCTGGGTTTTGGTTCAAGGGTGATGCCGATATGCATGCAAAGTACATGTACAGCCATATAAGTGTGCAGGATATGTTGATAATCTACCACTCATCTTAAAGACTTAGGCAGTAACTTCAGTTTCTGTTTTCCTTAAGGGAGGGAGTTTTGTTGTTTTAAATTTTTCATATAAGAGTCAACTTTTTTATTCATTAAATAAGCTTTCTTCTTTTTTAATATTTTGTTTTTAGTCGTATCCTTTTCTGATTACAAAATTGAAGACATTTATTGTAGGAATTTAGAAGACACCTTATTGTGTAAAACGAGGTGATGTAAAAAGAACTTGATTAAAACAGAAGTTTTTACTTTGCTGTTATCATATGTACTTCATTATTCACAACATAAAGTTAAAGAGCTGGAAGGACAAGGGCCTTTTAAGTTCACTCAGTCTGACCACAGACCTGGGTGAGTTTAATGACCAGCCCAGAGACTGTAAGCTGACAAATGGGTTTCTTCTACTGTTCGTAGTTTTTCTTTTTATACCTTACTCTCTTCAAAGATTTTCTTTTAAGAATTAATCATCTTTTTTCCATTGCCGCATTTAATAGGTACTTTTCCAAAGATAGTCCTGTCTGTTTTTACTCTGAGTTGATATTTACTACTTTTCTCCATTTAATAAATGGTATTCTGGTTATTCCCTCTCCCTCAGTTTTACATTTCCCTATCTTTTAGGAGGTTGGGGCAGGGGCTGATGCTTAATGCACTTATGCTAGGTGTGGATGTTTTACAGGTGAGGTGAATGGCACTTCAGATCAGATCAGATCAGTAGCTCAGTCGTGTCCTACTCTTTGTGACCCCAAGAATCGCAGCATGCCAGGCCTCCCTGTCCATCACCAACTCCCGGAGTTCACTCAGACTCACGTCCATCGAGTCAATGATGCCATCCAGCCATCTCATCCTCTGTCGTCCCCTTCTCCTCCTGCCCCCAGTCCCTCCCAGCATCAGAGTCTTTTCCAGTGAGTCAACTCTTCGCATGAAGTGGCCAAAGTACTGGAGTTTCAGCTTTAGCATCATTCCTTCCAAAGAAATCCCAGGGCTGATCTCCTTCAGAATGGACTGGATGGATCTTCTTGCAGTCCAAGGGACTCTCAAGAGTCTTCTCCAACACCACAGTTCAAAAGCATCAATTCTTCGGTGCTCAGCCTTCTTCACAGTCCAACTCTCACATCCATACATGCCCACAGGAAAAACCATAGCCTTGACTAGACGAACCTTTGTTGGCAAAGTAATGTCTCTGCTTTTGAATATGCTATCTAGGTTGGTCATAACTTTCCTTCCAAGGAGTAAGCGTCTTTTAATTTCATGGCTGCAGTCATCATCTGTAGTGAATAGCAATAGGCTCTGAAATTTGGTAACTGTGTCTTCTGACTCAGGTCCAGGGCTCTTTCCCTGTTTGCCTGTTAGTTATGTTCCTATCATTGCAAGTTTTTTGGTTAACTTCAGGTTCAGTTCAGTTTAGTTCAGTCATGTCTGACTCTTTGTGACCCCGTGGACTGCAGGACACCAGGCTTCCCTGTCCATCACCAACTCCCAGATCTTGCTCAAACTCATGTCCATTGAGTCAGTGATGCCATCCAACCATCTTATCCTCTGTCATCCCCTTCCTTCTCCTCCTGCCTTCAATCTTCCCCAACATCAGGGTCTTTTCCAATGAGTCATTTCTTCGCATCAGGTTAGCAGCTCTTAAACAGTGTTAGGCAGGGCCCTCAGTGTTTTGAAGAGCTCCTTCCTTAGGAAATAGGAGAGGAGTGCCTGCTTCAGCCAGATAGTTTTAAATTTCTCTGTCAGGGGGGTGGAGAGTGATCCTTTCTGGTATCAAATTTTATGATAAATAATATATCTTGAGGGATATCTTCTTTGGTTGATGAATTTTAGCCTTAGATCATTAAAAAGAAAAAGACATCTCTAAATTTTTGTTTTAGAGTATTTGTTGTGGAGTCATCGATTTCATCATGCTGCATGTTAGGCCATAGAATTTCCTCTTTGGTTATGTGACTCATGTTAATAAAGTAGTTCTTAGTTTTACTTACAATTGATATAGCCTTTAAAATGGTGACTTAGAAAATATTTTTACGTAATATAGCAGCAGTATTATGTTTTGTAATTAGGCATTTCATATATTGCTTACAGCTTTTCTTTCATTTCTATTTAGATTTTTGACTTTGGCCAAATTATTGAGTTGGTCAGGGTCTGTTTGAGTTGCAGAAGAATTTACTGGCACTTTGAAAGCACCTTTATTTTTTGTTTTTCTAACACCCACATTCTGGAAATTTCTGCCAGAGCTAGATTATAATAAACTGGTACAATTATGTATTTTAAAACAAAGAGAACCCGACACCATTAGAATTGAGTAGTACAGATTTAGAGTTTTGAGGCAGAATCTTACAGATAGTCTAGTTGGACCTCTTCGTTTTCCTAATGGTACCAGTTTAGTGAGGTGTGTTATTTAGTGGCAGAATCAGGAAGAAGGATCTAGATCTATCTCTCCTGTTGTATTCTTTGTATTTCACTATGAAGCAGGTGTAGTGCAGCTATTTAAATTACATTTAAATATTTCTGTTTAAAAATACAAAATGATTCAGAGTAACTTTAAAGCTTATTTATACCTAGATTTTGATTTTTCCCTCTTACAGAACCCTGTAACATCTAAGGTGGACAAATAGAGTACATTTTGGCCTTTACAGATGGAGGCTGAAAGTTTTCTCTGAATCTTGGGTGATTTATGTCTCTTCAGATTAGACATTGTTGCCCATCTGTCTCTCCCACCTGATACATAAAAATAAAGAGATTGATTGAAGAGGAGACATTTTACTTAGCTTATTTTTAGGCTGCGCTGCATGAGAAAGCTTTGTTCCCTGACCCAGGATCACACCTGTGCCGCCTGCAATGGAAGCATAGAGTCCTAATCACTGGGGTGCCAGGAAATTCCCAAAGAACATACATTTTACACTTAACTGTTTTTTATTTTGGAGGAAAGAAAATATAAGAACCCTGAGAAAGGGAAAAAATGGATTTCTCAATTTATAGCCTTTTTTTTTTGCAAATACAGTTCTCTGAGGCAGAATTTTGTTTAGCATCTCTCTTGAGAGCTTCTGATATAGAATGTCTCTGGATTTTAATGAATTCATTGGTTGATTATTTTTTAAATAACATTTTTATTTTGGCATAATTGTAAATTTGTAGGGAAGTTGGAAAGCTGGTGCACACAGCTCCCTTAGCTCCCTCCCCAGTCTTCCTTCTTTGTTAGTTATCTTAGATGGCTGTGGTTCATTTGTCAAAACTGAGACATTGCCATTGGTACATTATTGTCAACTAGACTCTAGACTATTTGGATTTTACCAGATTTTCTGTTACTGTTCTTTTTCTGTTTTAGAATACCACAGATCTCCCTAGTCTCCTCTAGTCAGTGACAGTTTTTTTTTAGACTTTTTTTGTTTTTCATGACCTTGACATCTTAAGAAGAGCTGGCCAGGTATCCTGTAGGCTGTCCCCCAATCTTAAGTTTATCTGATGCTTTTCTTATGATTAGCCTGGAGATACGGATTTTAAGTGTCCTTCTTGTTACATCATATCAGGGATTACGTGACATACACACATCATTGATGGTGATAACCTTCATCATTGGCTAAGACGTTTGCCAGGTTTCCCAACTGTAAGTTAGTATTTTTGTGTTTCCCTACTCTGCTTTTAGGAAGTAAGTCACCAAGTCCAGCCTGTTTTCAAGGATAAAGAGCAGGAATTATGCGTCACATTCTGAAGAGAGTATTCACCTTTGTTAAATGGAATGCTTTTGTGAAGATTCATCTCTTCTTCCCCTATTTGTGTATTTATTTATGCATTCCTTGGTTTCTGTCAGTATGGGCTCAGGGAAATCTTTTTATAATTTGGATTATATGTGGATACTAGATTATTGGCTCAGATTGTTTCCGCTTTGGCTTTGAGGAGTTTTGTCAGATTGGTTACCATGTTCCCCACTTTTTGGAGCACTTCTTTTTTTTATGGTTCTGTAATATGCTCCATGCTCATCGTGTATTTTCCCTATCTCAGCACTGGTATCAGCTGTTTCTTTAGGGAGCTCTGGTTCTTTTTACTGGAGAGTGGTATCTAGAAAGCAAGTTCTGGGCCCTGGGTATGCTCATTGGTATTGGGGTGTCATTGTTTCTAGGCCTGCTGTGGGCAGAGCTAGGTAAATGTGTATATGCTAACCCATGTTTACATGCTTATCTGTGATTGTATCTCTGTCCACTTGTATTTATATTAAGGTAACCACGCATTTACACAGATGTCTGGGACTCTAACCCTGTACCACTGGGTTCAGTTTAGGCGTCCTTCCTTGCTTACCTATAACTTCTTTCTCTGAGAGTAAGAAGCCTGGTTTCTGCCATCCCGTTTGCTTATTTGTCCAGCTTCAGTATATATGTAAAGCAGTTTCAAATTATTTAACCTATATCCCTGTGTGAAATAAATTCACTAGCTAGAGTGTAATGTTTCTGCAAGGAATAGAGATCCTTTTTGTCTTTAGCCTTCCAGATTTCACTTTTGCACAGTATGTGCCCTTTCCCTCCTGCTTTGATGCATACTACTTGTGATTTAAGGGCCTAAGCTCTACATAAGTCTTTTGGAGTTGATTACCGTGGTCGTTTTCTGAGGTTAGGGAGATGAATTCTGTTTTGGAGATGTGCAGATGAGTGATTACCTGGTGAACGACAAGGTTTCTAAGATGAACCTTCTTGTGTAGGAGGTGTAATTTTTCATTTTTTTTAATACCAAATATGAGGTTTCCATGTTTACAATAATATTTACAGACTATATTATATCATATGGTATTTGCATGCTGATAGAGTGTGGGAAAGCACACCATTTCTGAAGTGGTAACTAGAATCTCTTTTGTTAAGTTTCTGAATTAAGATACTCAGTTTCTTTTGTCAATGAGTTTTCTTTTAATTCTTTGTTTTTGTTACTTTATACTTTTGAGCCGAATGCTTTGTAGGGGAGCCAGACTGTTTTACTAAAACTACAGCTTAAAATTTTGTTTCATTTGGTCAAACAAAAATTATATGTATATTTATGACACATTAGATGAATGTCTTTTCCTAGCCTTTTTATAAGACAAAACTTTCCTAAGAGTTGTATTTTGTATTGGAGGAATTTTGTTTTTTAATTTCTTAAAATAAAAATGTTCTTGAATTCTGATGTTAAGAGATTGGATTTGTTCCAGGTCAGGAAATGTTTTAAAATAGCTGTGCTAGGGTTGTGCTAATGTTGGAATGTTCCTAGAAAGTAAATGTGTTCCCTTGAATCTTCAGTCTAGAGCATGTTTGGAGAGGATTCAAGAGTTGGAGGACTTGCTTGCTAAAGAAAGAGACAACTCTCGCCGCATGCTGTCTGACAAAGAGAGAGAGATGGCGGAAATACGTGATCAGATGCAGCAACAGTTGAACGATTATGAACAACTTCTTGATGTCAAGTTAGCCCTGGACATGGAAATTAGTGCTTATAGGAAACTCCTAGAAGGTGAAGAAGAGAGGTATGTAACTTGCTTGTCACTCTGCCTCATAGTCTACTTTTTGTCCCCACCCTTTCTATTTGAAGAAAAGTAAATAGGATTTAAAAAAAAAAAAAACAATTAGGACAACTCTAAATATTTTCTCTCTCTCTCTTTTTTTTTTTAATATCTAGGTGTAGAGATAGGTAGTAATAGATCTTACTTCTTCATCAACAACAGAAGATGTACAAGCAGTCTTAGTATTATTATTATTTTAAATGATGAACTGTGAAAGGATACCATTTCTCTTTTGGGATTTTAAATGTTTTGATAATTTAATATGCTGCAAAATGACTTCCAGGTGGCTCAGTGGTGAAGAATCCCACTGCCAGTGCAGGAGCTGCAGAAGACATGGGTTCAACCCCTGGGTTGGGAGGATCTCCTGGAGTAGGAAATGGCACCTCACTCCAGGATTCTTGCCTGGGAAATCCCATGGACAGAGGATCTTGGCGGGCTGCAGTCCATGGGGTTGCAGAGAGTCAGACATGACTGAGCACGCACGCAGGGATGCTGCAAAATACCAGATTTGCTGAAAGAGACTGTGTACTTTTCAAATCTGGTTAGTGTATAAATCCTTTTAAACCTTTTCTGAGAAAAAGTTCCAAAGGGCAAGTATCTCACTTAGAACAAAAAGACATTTAATTTCAATATTGCACACACTGTGATTGTAATTTTGTAAACAGAAAATGCAGGTTTGAAAAAATTACGGAAAGTATACTAAATGTAACAGTGGTTGTGGTGGGGTGATGGTGGATGAGTTGTTCCCCCCAACCTCTCACCAACCCCTCTCCCAGTTTTCTAAACTTTGTGCATTATGATTGTGGTCTTTTCTTAGCTAAAACATTCAGATAATAATTTTTAAAAAGAATGTTGATAGTGGACATTGTAGCACAAATAAGTTTCTTTTTGTTAAGATGTACTTTGGCTTTTGCAGATCGTCATTAATGTTGTGCTTTAGTAATGCATGTGCATTAAGATAGGAAGAGCATATGTGTTTCATAATTGGAACGTTTTATTTCTCCCATGTAGATTGAAGCTCTCTCCAAGCCCTTCTTCCCGTGTAACAGTGTCACGCGCATCCTCGAGTCGCAGCGTGCGTACCACCAGAGGAAAGCGGAAGAGAGTGGACGTGGAAGAATCCGAGGCCAGCAGTAGTGTCAGCATCTCCCATTCTGCCTCAGCCACAGGGAATGTCTGCATTGAAGAGATAGATGTTGATGGAAAATTTATCCGCTTGAAGAACACTTCGGAACAGGTGAAAACACAGACCCCCTTTTTGTCCAGAGAGGCTTTGCTAATTGGGGGTATGTCGCAATTGTAATAACTCCTCAGCCTTTATTTGTATTCAGTCATCTTCATGATATAAGAGTTTCCCTCTCCTTTTTAACCCAAATTCATGAAGTGTAGCATAAACTTGAATAGGAAAAGGAAGAGGGATGGTGCACTTGGTGGTTTAAAAATTTTATTCATTAGCTCTTCTTTAGAGAGCCAGGGATTTTTTTCTTACCCGGTCATTTTGTCACCGTGGCCTTCCTAAGGATGAATTATTAATATTCTCTGTCCTAGCCAGAATTGTGAAGAAGATAGATTGCGTTGATATTCTTTCACAGCTGTTAGCTTTATGAAAGGGAGGAAATATGAGCCCAGGCTCTGACACATGTTAGGAGTGTTTTTCTCTGTAAATAAATGAATGAACACTGTTGATTTAATATGCACTAGGAATAGTATGAAGCCCAATCTTGAAATTATTTAAAAGTAAACATAAAATATTCATAGCAGGGAATCCTGAACTTTTGAGCTGGGGCCATGAAGGGTTGTCAGGTGATACCAGAGGCAGGTACAGTGGAATGGACTGCACTTTCAGAAGCACGTTCAGGATTTGTAAAATGTCTGTGAAATGACTTCTTTTCTCCTCAAAGCTATTAAAACTGTCTTGTGTGTGGATGAATACATACTTGGGATGGGCAAAGGAGCTTTAGTGGTTCTGATACAGAGCAGCACAGGCTCTAGGCCCTCTCAGTCACGACTTTAGAAACTGAAGGACGGGGGAGCCTCTGCTGCTCCATTGTAGTAGTTTGGCTGTGTTACAGGAGGCATCGCCGCCCTTTTTGGAGCTGTTCTGGAGCTGGCTCTGAGCCTCGTTTATTCCTGTCTTTGAGTAAGAGATGGATATAAATAAATTAGTGCAGCTAATTGCTTTAATACCCTGGACTGCTCCTTAGGAGTCAGGCAGCTCTGGGCAGCCTACGGGCTAACATTGAAAGCCAGCGCTTGGGACTGGCTCATTATGTTATTAACTCTTTTTGAGCCTCTTATGCTTTAAGATAAGTATTAAATATGGGCACAAGTGGTACAGATGTGGAAGAAAAAGGGTGTATTTTCTTCCTTCTCTTTCTAGGCTTTATGTGTCTATATTTTAAAAACTTATGGCAGGGACTTCCCTGGTGGTCTAGTGGCTAAGACTCTGTGTTCCCAATGCAGGGGGCCCAGGTTCAATCCCTCATCAAGGAACTAGATCCCATATGCTACATCTAATAGCTCACATGCCACAACTAAAGATCCTACATGCAACTAACATCCGGCACAGCCAAATAAATAAGTGATTTTTAAAAATAAATAAATAAATAAAAGCTTATGGTGGTCAAAAATTCGATGTGTGAAATGGTAGTTATTCAGCGAGATGATGTTGTAAATTTAAATTATGCACCTAATCTAGCATTGAATATGAGCATTTAGTTTGGTTTACATCTCTTTTCTTCCAGTTTTGCCCTCTTTAAGATCACACACCTTAATAATTAAGATTGCAGCATTGTCAAAGTTTCTGTTTTGCTGAATGACAAAACCATGTTTTCTTTTTATAGGAGGGAAAATAGGAACCATGGGAAGACAGTCATAAAGTTGTCTTAGTTTAACTGCCTATGGATTGATTTATTTGATTATTCCCTAACTTTTTGTATATTTGAGGTGACCTTGGTTTTTTTTTTTTTCAATAGGACCAACCAATGGGAGGCTGGGAGATGATCAGAAAAATTGGAGACACATCAGTGAGTTACAAATATACCTCAAGATATGTGCTGAAGGCAGGCCAGACTGTTACAGTAAGTTAATTTAGTCATCACTTAATTTCATTATCTTAACCAATAATTAAAGTAATTGAAACCATTTTGGTTTAAAGAGACAGTTTAGATATGGGCATTAAAACGTTTTTGACATTATTAGGAAATTACAAGTGCTACCAAAGATTTAAAAAATTCTGTGTTTTTGAGATGGTAATTGACTGTTAAAAGTGAAAGAATTGGCCTCTGAAATAGTTTTATCTACTCTAGCAGATATTACCAGCTGATTCCCCCCACCCCTCCCTGCTTGTCTCCCCACGAAAGAAAAACAAAACAAAAAAAACTGTTGCTTCTTGAGTGTTACCTGGTAGCCCAGTGTAATGCAGGAGATACTACTTGGCATAAAGAACTGTTAGGAGGTGATCTATTAATGCTGAGGTATGCCTTAAATCAGCAGTCTTTAGCCTTAGGTGAGGATCAGTATCATCTGGATAGTGTTTTGGTGTCTAGACTGGTGGTGTCTACCTCACTCTTAGTTACCATCTCTGAGGTTGGTGTACGGACTTGTTTTAACAAAAGTTACTAGGGCTCCAAGATCAGTGTGGATGGTGACTGTAGCCATGAAATTAAAAGGTGCCTGCTCCTTGGAAGAATAGCTATGTCAAACCTAGGCAGTGTATTAAAAAGCAGAGACTTCACTTTGCCCACAAAGGTCTGTTTAGTCAAAGCTATGGTTTTTCCATTGTCATGTATGAATGTGAGAGTTGGATCATAAAGAAGGCTGAACGCCAAGGAATTGATGCTTTCAAACTGTGGTGTTGGAGAAGATTCTTGAGAGTCCCTTGGAGACTCCAAGGAGATCAAACCAGTCAATCCCAAAGGAAATCAACCCTGAATATTCATTGGAAGGTCTGGTGCTGAAGCTCCAATACTTTGGCACTTCAGCGCCAAAGAAGAGTGGACTCATTGGAAAAGACTCTGATGTTGGGAAAGATTGAGGGCAAGAGAAGGGGGCAACAGAGGATGAGATGGTTGGATAACATCACTGACTCAGTGGATATGAGTTTGAGCAAACTCCAGGAGATAGTGAAGGACAGGAAGCTTGGCATGCTGCGGTTCACAGGGTCACAAAGAGTTGGACACCACTTAGCGACTGAACACAGCTAGGTGATAGGTACTGTTAAGTATCATTCTCTAGACATAATATTTTAGCAAGATCAGCGTGGTCTTTCAGATTATCTAAGCTGTCAAGATTTAGAGGGCGACGGGCTTCGTGTCCTTCTGACTCTGCTTTGAATTCTAAATGGTGCTTTGTGGTTGTGTTCTGCAGTTGCACGTATGTAATCATTACTAAGTATTACTGACTCACTTTTTAGAGAAATATTTTCCCTTGAGCAAACACACAATTCCTTTGTTTTTACTCAGTAAGGAGACTTAGCAAACAAAATATGTTAAGTTTGATACAGATTTTAAAGAAGTCACTGTTTTCATCTGTAAAGAATGTTGAAGTGGCTGTCCTTTTATCAGTTCTTTTTAAAAAATATTAAATGTTTAATATTTTATGATTGATGCAAACCTTACTTAGTGTTGAATATCAAAGCTTCAAATAGGTTAGAACTTCTCTTTTAAAAAATGTATTCATAGAACTTGCCACCACATTATGAAAATATCAGATGCTAATTTTGTAATAATTGGTGAAAATGGGAACATACCCTAACCACACTGTCTTTTCTTCTCTTCTGTGATTACTATAGTGAGACAAAATTGCTCAGTCCTATTGTGTGTCATGTGGAAGCTGCATAATGTGTTGGAAAGAATCTGACATTTTAATTCAGAATTTTCAGATTTTGAGTGTGCTCTTTATCTCTTTAAAGTAGTATAAAACCGTTAGGCCAGTCATCTGCTTTTTCCACTGAATGTAGTTCCTCAGTGACTAAATATATATATATATATATATTCTGTGGATCTAGGGGAGAAATCAGTTTTCACATAAAAAAGTAATACTTCTTTTTTTTTCATTTGTTAACTGGCATTAAATGTGTTACTAAGCTCTGTGGAACATGGTAGTGATAAGTAATCTTCCTGTAAAATTGTACAAGACAAGGCAATAGCAAAGATCAGTTTAAAACTCTAGACCCGAAGTAAGGGAACTACATACGTAATTTGAAATTTTCATGTAGCCACATTTAAAACAAGTGAAAAAGAAAGGTGAAATTAATTTTAGAACTATCTTTTATTTAACTCAGTGTCTAAAATATTATCATTTCACCAATTCATTATTATATCATAATCAATAGAAAAAATTACTAGATATTTTACTTTTTTTTTTTACTAAATCTTTATACTTACTAGCCATGTTTCAAGTGCTCAAAAGCTTCATATGACTACCATGTTGAACAGTACAGCTCTAGGACATATTAGTTTTAGGTTAAATTACCCAGTAAGGTTACTGATGTGTTATTATTATTATTAACACTAGATCAAGTGTATGATTCCATATGGAATAGTGAAAAGTATAGCTTGAGGTTAGATTAATATTCCACAAAACCCGAAGGTCAGCCTGGATCCAGTTCTTTTTTTCAGTTTTATCCTAGTAAATGCTCTCTGCCCTTTTCCATTTATAAAGCTGATGGAAGATTTGGAAGCTTCAAAGGAGCTAAAGAGGAAAGGGGTTTCTCCTAATTAGTAGTTGATAAAGTTTTCTCCCCATTTAAAAAGATACCAGCTTATACCATCTCCAGTCTTCATTTTGCCATTGTATGGCCCTTTATGTTCCTAAACAATGTATGGAGTACAAAACTTTGCTATCTGTTTTCATATGGTCTTTTGGAAAGATCAGGACTGGTCATAGTGTCCCTACAGAGGTTTGTAGAGGTGTAGTGTTATGCTCACTGGTAAAGAATCTGCCTGCAATGCAGGAGACATAGGAGACCTGGGTTTGATCCCTGGGTCAAAAGATCCCATGGAGAAGGCAATGGCTACCTACTCCAGTATTCTTGCCTGGAGAATTCCATGGACAGAGGAGCCTGGCAGGCTACAATCCATGGGGTCGCAAAGAGTCAGACATGATTGAGGGACTATCACATCACATATCACACATATATGTCCATAATTCAAACCCAGGTTTTCTAACTTTCAAGTTTTCTCTATTCTACCAGTACTCTTCTGCCAGTAAATACATTAAAATATTGCAGAATTTCCTTGTTTAGGAAAAGGGAAATATTTCTTTTGTTTGTTTTGTCTGTTTCGATAGCAGTCATGTTTTCCATTGAATAATGAGTGATTTTCTGTTTCCTGACTTCTTTTTGGAATTCAGTCTCAGACATTCTGGGATATTATGACAGTGTCCCTAGTTGGGTATGTACCACTTTCCATTACCGTATTCTAGATAGGCTGTCTGCTGCAGAGATTGCTAGAGAAGTTAGTCATCTCCTCAGTTCCTGCTGTAGGCAGCTAGAGAATCCCACTGGAGCAGGGCAGAAGGCTCTACATGGAAGGATGGCTCATAAGACCCGTAGAATAATAGAGTGCTGGCAGTGAGAGCTTATATTCATTGAGTCAGCCACCTCCTCTTTATCAGTTCAGTTGCTCAGTCGTGTGTGATTCTTTGCGACCCCATGAACCGCAGCAGACCAGGCCTCCCTGTCCATCACCAACTCCCGGAGTCTACCCAAACCCATATCCATTGAGTCGGTGATGCCATCCAACCATCTCATCATCTGTCGTCCCCTTCTCCTCCTGCCCTCAATCTTTCCCAGCATCAGGGTCTTTTCAAATGAGTCAGCTCTTTGCATCAGGTGGCCCAAGTATTGGGGTTTCAGCTTCAGCTCCTCTTTCTGGGTCATCATTTTCCTTCACAGTAGTCCCATGTATTAACAGGACCATTTCTGTCCCATTGGAGGGTAAAAGTAAGGTAGCTTGATCAAGGTGAGCTGACACGTTAGGAGAGCTAGGATATGAATCTAGTCCTTGTAGCAGCATTTTTACTTATTAGATGGGGAAGCTGAGGTCTGGATGAGCTCTGTGGCTCTTGGAAGCATAACTGGTTAATATAGCAAGGCTGAAGCTAGGCCATAGTCCTGGAAATTCTAGAATCACTCCTCTTACAAGATGTTAAAAAGTCTCATCATTATGTTATTGGCACGTGGGAGAGCAGGGCTGTGCATAGACTGATTTGATTTCCTTTCTCTTTCCCAGATCTGGGCTGCGAATGCCGGTGTCACAGCCAGTCCTCCCACCGACCTCATCTGGAAGAACCAGAACTCTTGGGGCACTGGCGAAGATGTGAAGGTTATATTGAAAAATTCTCAGGGAGAAGTATGTATCGGTTTTACCAAAGTGTCATTTTTTTTTTAATTGAAGTATAGTTGATTTATAGTGTTGTGTTAATTACTGCTGTACAACAAAGTGATTCAGTTATACACATATGTGTATTTGTAAAAAAATATTATTTTCCGTTATGGTTTATCATAGGATATTGAATGTATTGTTTCTCTGTGCTATTATAAAGTAGGGCCTTATTTATCCATTCAATCTGTAAAAGCGTACTTCTGCTAACCCCAACCTCCCATTCCATCCCTCCCCCAAACCCCTCCCCCTTGGCAACCAAAAGTCTGTTATCTATGTCCCCACCACGGTGTCAATTTCATTTGAGAGTTCATCGTGCAAATGTGATTTCTTTTCAAGGATGAAATCAAATGTGAAGTAACTGATTGCTTAAATCAGACCAAGGCTGCTGAGTCAGTCAAAGTAAAGCTAAGTGCAGGTTTTAGATTTTAGGAATGAAATATGAGTTTGTCGTAGTTTTAGATTTTAGGTTTTAGATTTTAGGAATGAAATACGAGTTTGTCGTAGTTTTGATTGTTAGCACAGATTCCAGAATTCAGTCTGTTTTCAGTTTCTGTCTCCACTGCCCAGTGACCTTGTGACTTTAGGTGAGTTCCTTCAGCTCTCTTAGTTTTATCATTTTAAAGTGAAGATGGTAATAACAAAGTACGATAAATGAGATGATAATATAATAAGAGTAATATAAATGCAACAGTCCTTGGGAAGTGCTCAGAATGGTATCTGGCCTCTGGTAAATGCTTATATTATTAACCTTGTTACTAGCTTTCCACATGCCTGTGAAACTGAGTTTAAAGATTGAGGAGTGTACCTTTGCTTGATGAGTATGTTTAACATATCAGTCATAGAATTCTTGTCAAAGAACCTAACCTACCCCTGTTGTCACATAAAGACGCCTCTAAGTTCCCCCAGCCACACACACATACTAAGAGATCAGAGTGTCTGCAAAGGAAGGCATGGTTACAGGTCAGGAGTTCTTCTCTGCTCCCATAGTGCCAGGTTACAGCCCTTGCCTTGCTTGTCAGGTTGTCGTGTCTCACTAGAGTAATAAGCACACAGGGATAAGGAGCTGTTCTGAGTTTTCCTGGCACATATTCAGTAAGAATTAATAGATAAAATTTTAGAAAAATCAAACATAGACCTTCACTTAAGTACAGAGAAATAAAGTTATTAACTGCATTCACGATGGGTTCTGAGGTGTTTGCGTATGAGGCACCTTATTCCCAGCCATCTTCCCACCCGTCCTTCACTGTGAACATCTGCTGGTGTTTAGACCTCTCTTCGTATGGAACTGAACTCACTGTCTGCTGAAAGAAGAATGCCCTTGATCTCAGACTGAGGCTGAAAATGAAAGGGCATCTGATTTTTTTTCACTGTAGACCTCAGTACAGTTCACCTCCAAATACCTCCTAGGTTCTCAGGGTTGGAGGGTGTTTAAAAATGCCTTCAGTAATTGACAAACTTCAAGGAACCGAATCTTCCTCCTCTTCTCAGCATGGAGCCCTGCTTACTTATTGCCTTTAGCACTTTGGAACTCTTCCCAGCTGTAGCTGGTGCTGCCCGAGTGCTGAAATTACTGCAGCTTCTAAATTGGTAGTTTCTGCAAGGTCTGAAACTGGAGGAGCGCATGTGTTTTTCAAAATGTTATGAGTGACGATTCACACAGATTGAAAAGTGCTGTTAATAAGGGGCCATGGTAGATGAAATAGGTTTTTATGAGCCATGGAATCTAGTCCCATCTTTTTTGTGTGTGAAAACATGTTCCAACTTAGAAACGATCTTATAGGAAGATAATTCAGGATGCAGGAGGTTTAAAAGCCCACAAAATAGGTTCAAGGACAAGTGAACAAAGTAGATACCATGACATGGGGTATGTCTAGAGGTAGTGTTACTGATGACGTAGCAATATAGCTGACTGAAGCTTAGGTTTCCCTTCATAATCCAAACCACTGAATATTAGATTGTTGAGTTTGTTTGCCTGTTCTTTTAACAAACTTCTGTCTTCTGCTTGCTAGACTCTGTAAAGTGACTTCTGTCAGAAATGAGCAAAGTAGTATGAATACGATTCTTATTTCTGTGATTGTCAGACAAGTACTTTTGGCATTTATATATTTCATTCTGTAAGGCCATGTTCATTAGTAGGTTCCAGACTGTATTTATCATAATTCATAATTACCACCTGTAAAGACCATTTTTTCTATAACATTGTAGGTAACTGACTTACTAAGTCAACTTAATTTTTCAATGCATGTTTTCTTGCTGAGGCATTGGAGATATCAGGAAACCCAATTAAACTGGCTTTAAAGTAATGGGGATATGTGAGCTCACAATGCAACAATCCAGGGAGAGTGGACTTGATCCACTGGCTCACCCAGCGTCCCCAGGGATCTTTCTGCGGTCTGTTTCCTGGGATCTGTCCGCGGTCTGTTTCCTGGGATCTTTCCGCGGTCTGTTTCCTGGGATCTGTCCGCGGTCTGTTTCCTGGGATCTGTCCGCGGTCTGTTTCCTGGGATCTGTCCGCGGTCTGTTTCCTGGGATCTTTCCGCGGTCTGTTTCCTGGGATCTGTCTGCAGTCTGTTTCCTGAGTGTCTCCCTCATGGATGCAAGACAGCTGCTGGCTGGAGGTGCCGTCATTCCAGATTGACTTCTTGTGGGCAGGAGCATGGTCCCGGTCAGGTCCTCGCCTGGGCTTCACTCTTGTTTTACCAGCCTGGATCATATGCCCATCTCTTAGCTAGTTCCTGGAGTTGGGAGGACAGAATTTGAGCTTGAGCCCTCCTCCACCTCCACGGCTAGATCACACTCCGCTCCTTGTGACACACACGTCACATCTCCATGTGAGAGAGGGTACCCAGGTAAAACTGCATTCTTAATGAGAAATGAGTGGGGTGGAATGCTGGTGGGTTAAAAGCAGTAAGTGTCACCACAGAAAACATGGATTATTATTATTTTTTTTTTAATGAGGAAAATAATAAAGCGGTCTCTCTGTACCTCTAAAATACAGGCGTCCCTGAAACTTTTGTACATGTAGATACTACTTGTGTGTCCTGAGACCCCATAGTTTAACAGCCAGCCTCTTTATCAATAAAAACCACCTTGATTTGTGGTAATTGCTGGTTTCTGTGGTGTGAATACTCACACTGGTGATTCCAGGCTACCCACATGGCATGACTGAGTGCGGAGTTGGAGAGACAGCATGGGAGCTAGCCCTGCTGCACTGCTGGGTAGATGGTGTACCTGTACGTACCCAGGCTTTATCTGGACAGACCCGTGACGTGTTGATAGAGAAGCAAACCATCTGTGTGTGCCTTTCAGATCACTGATACGGTTCAGTGTCCTTCTAAGAGGAATTTTTTTGGTAAAGACATTTATCTTTAGTACCTTTTGGGGCCTAAACCTCCCAACAAGTTTTGATTCTGAATTTTATTATTTTTTTATTTAAATCTGTAGACATTTAGCTCACTTATATTCCATACAGGCTTTCTGCATTAGATTAATTGGTTTTTAAATGTTGTCAAATGAAAAGTGCTTAACAGCAGGCTTAAATTAAAGGCAGTTGTGCTGAAGTAATTCATAATTAATGAAGTTTGGCAAATTGCTATTTTCTAAGCTTCTCATTTGAGGCTCATAGTCTGGTGTTTTATCACAAGCTCTAAGAGCCAGTGTTTCCATATGGGATGTGTACATTGTCATGAGCTGCTAGAAGCTGAAATGTGAGAATTCTGTAACACTTTTTTTTTTAACCATCTTTTTTTTAAAAACCTTCCTTCTTTCCTTCCAGCTGTGTTGGGTCTTTGTTGCTGTGCGTGGGTTTTCTCTAGTTGCAGCTTGCTGGGGCTACTCTAGTTGTGCATGGGCTTCTCATGGCAGTGGCTCCTTTTGTTGCAGAGCACGGGTTCTAGGGCGCACAGACTCAGTGGCTGTGGTGCATGGGCTTAGTTGCCCCAAGGCCTGTGGAATCTTCCCAGACAAGGGATTGAACTTGTGTCCCCTGCACTGGCAGGCAGATTCTCAACTGATGGACAACCAGGAAGTCTGAGAATTCTGTAACTGATTTTGTGTGACTTTTCTTATTTTAAGATGACTTGAGGGAAGCTAGATACTCTGAAAACTTTTAGAGAGTCCTTTTTCTGTTTTGTGTGCCACCATACCTCAGTGTATATCTTAGTTCAAAGAGCTGTAACTGATCTAAGGATTCACATGCTTTTTTATTAGTACTCATTTGGTTTAAGCAATCTGACACAGACTGATCTCACAGAATAGAAGTTTCTGGCTAATTGAGACTCAAAATGGTCTATCTTCCTTGGCCATGCAGCAAAAATCAAAAGTCTATACAAAACATTACTGTGCTACCTCAGCTTCATTTATAAACTATATCCATGGATATACTTTAAATTGAAGTCTCATGTTTCTGACATTGTTCTCTGATTTTCTTCCTTTGCCAGTTTAAACTAGTTGGTCCATGTTTTAAGTTTCAGATAAGCTTTTACTCACATGATTTTTGCATCTTCATCTGGACTTACCTTTCTTGAGTGACCTTAAGACACAATACAGAGTAAAATTAGAAGCTCTGTAGCACTCTAGGACCCATTACTTGCTGCTAGATCATCAGGTTAGCCTTGTGCTTAAACAAAAACGCTGCTGCATTTGTGCAAGTCAGCATTCTCTATAGGAAAGTCATCTGTATTTGCGCCTACTTTCTGTTACACCAGTGAATGACAAGTCAGTTTTTTTGTGCAGAGTTCATTGGGACTTCACTAGCATGTTATGAATAAATACTGTTCCTGTGTTTTGATTCCATTTCTTTTAAGAGGAACTAGTTGCTGAAGGGATGAAAGCGTGTCCTTTTCAGTCTCAGGAGGTCTTCTTGCTACCAGGATCCCTGAGAGCACAGCAGTTGGCCTCTGACTTCATTTTATTCAGCATTTATTTAGTACCCTCTCTTTTCTAGGAGCCACGCTCTTTAAGCTGAATTCATGTTGAGTATTATAAAGAATTTAGTGTGCCAAATCATTTACAGAATTCTTAGTAACAGAATGGGATAAAAAGTCGTGGAAACTTCTCAGTGGGTATTTCAAATTGGATCCCAGTAGCTTCCCTGCAAGGAATATTGAAGATCTAAGAACTGCTACTAATTATGCAAAAATTCCTGTTTAGTAGTTGAAGTACTGATGAACCACTTAAAAAAAAGTCCCTGATGTAGGAATACAGTTTCTTAAATTTATGCAAAGAAAGGATGTCCTCCCACAGACTTGGTGGTTTTAAGTATAGTGTTTTAACTTAAAATCAAACTCTTGTTTAGGAGGTTGCTCAGAGAAGTACAGTCTTCAAAACAACCATACCCGAAGAGGAAGAGGAGGAGGAAGAAGCAGCCGAAGTGGCTGTCGAGGAGGAACTTTTCCACCAGCAGGTATTACTTCAATATAGTTCTTTTTAAATTTTATTAACATAGTTACATGAAGACCAAAACCAATAGTGGGGCTTGTTGTTTTTTTTTTTTTTCCTTTTCCCCTATTACTTGATGAACCAAATCAGTGATCTACCAAGTGGGGTTTGTTTTTCCTGAGGGGATGTTCAAGATATAGTACGTTTGAGTACTGGAAGAAAATGTTAGCCCTTCTTTTTAAAAAATTATTTCTTATATTGAATTTCAGTTTTGTCTTTTGTTTTATAATGTATGTCATATGTTATAGCAGGACATGTGTGCCGCATAAGTATATATGGATTGGAATGCATGCTCAGAATTATTTATTGAAGGGTTCTTTGAGTTTAGACGGCTAAGTTAGAGTAGGTATCTACATATAAACTTTAAAAAAAGAGTAATATTCAATTTCAATGTGAAGCAAAATTCTTGCTGTCTTAAGTTTTAATCATTTAATTGCAAGCTAGATTTTAGCTGATGCTTGGACTTTTGAGAGCCCTTGAAATAAAGGAACTCCAAATTTGATTTTAATTAATTAAATTGGAATTATTAATAAGTAATAAGCCTTCAGTTTATATTCTCAAGCTGTTCAAGTCTGATCATTAATCAAAATTCCTACTCTTATCCTTATAAGACTTTATCACCATGTCTCTAGATTTATAAATCTGTTCATTGGCCTTAATTAGCCCCAGTCCTGCTCCAAATAAACATCCTGTTATGTATTCAGCCTCCAGAGTCAGGAGTTAGGAGCTTGCTCTCTAGAGTGAGAACCACTTGAGCTAGGCTACGGTAGGATGGGTTTTTGGCCTGGATACTTCCTCATACATTTTGGGAGAATATTTAGCACATTATTGCCCTGGGGGTCTGGAGGTTGTGGAAATTAAGGTGTATAGTATTAATACATCTCTGGTGAGTAATGTGTTAAGAACAGGTATTTTATACTCAGATTTAACAAGAAACAGACACGAGATCCATTTCCTGCCCTTATGGGAAGCATTATAATGACTGGTAGTAGAATAATATAAGAGACTAGGGGTTCAGAGCTTGAGTTACAGCAGGTCAAATGCTGGAGAAGGCTCTTTAAGCCACCAGAACAATTGAGAAGATCTCTGGAAAATAGGTTCTGTCCAGTATTTTGAAGGATAGGCAGTTATTTGAGTATGAAAAGTCAGACAGTGGAGTTGTGGGCTTCCCTGGTGGCTCAGACAGTAAAGACTCTACCCCGAAATGTAGGAGACCTGGGTTTGATCCCTGGCTCGGGAAGCTCTTCTGGAGAAGGGAATGGCAACCCATTCCAGTATTGCCTGGAGAATTCCATGGACGGAGGAACCTGACGAGTTACAGTCGATGGGGTCAGAAAGAGTCAGACACAACTGAGTGACTAACACACACCCAGTGCTGTTCTATGGGGGTTTAGATTATCTGTTGTTGCTACATTAAGAAACCACCTTAAAACTCAGTGGGTTAAAACAGTGATTTCTTAATTCCTATGACTGGGCTTAACTGGGCATTTTTTTGATTAACACAATGGAGAATGAAGTGAGTCTTGCAGTTGCATTCAGCTGGAAGCTTGGCTGGGGCTGAAATGCTCTTCATGTCTCTTTCCATGCAGTTTCTTATCATTTGGTGGTTTAACCCAGCCTTCTTTACAACATGGCAGCTGGTTTCCAAGAAGGTAAAAACAGAGAGCACTAGATTTCTTAAAAGCCCATATTCTCTCAGTCAGAGTAAGTCATAGGCCATCTCCAGTTCCGGGGCAGGGGCGGGGGAGCGGTAAACCCTGGGTATCTCATAATGGGAGGAATGGCAGTGAATTTATGAGGATTTTTAATTCATCACAGGGGATATGTCATTAAGGCATAGTGACTAACTTGAGGGCAAGAAGGAAAAAGAAAGATGTGCAAGGTTTTTTAGCTTCTGTGATCAGAAGAAATAATGATACCGAGGTTCAAAAGAAGGAAGATGTAAGGACGGATCAGCTATTTTCACTTCACGTTAGAGAAAGTCCAGTGGCCTTTTGAGTTGATTTGAAGTCTTTTTGTTTGACCTTTAAGAAACCAGTTTCTGTTTAGTCAAGTGGTGAGTCACAGTCATGTTGTGAGATTTTAAGGAATTAGTGAGTGAGAAAGAAATGGGTAGATGGAGCCATTTTGACTTCTCATTTGAAGATCAATACAGTGCAGATGCTTCAGGATCTGAAAGCTGAGGGTCCAGCCAGCCGTATTCTCTGTGTTCAGAAATCCTGTCCACTGATTTCTTGTTTACCAAGTTACAAAAGGATGTTATTGAACAGTGGTTTTCAGCTTCAGCTGCATATTAGAACTACTTTAGGAACTTTAAAATGACTTATAAATAGATACTATTCCCCAGGTAAGTGAGAAATTCTCATTTAATCTAGAGGCCTAGATCAGCTTTTTCTTTAAAAGCTCCTCAGGATTTGTACATGCAGCTAAAGTTGAGAATCAGTGTTTTGGAGTTTGTTTCAGTATCCTAGGGGGCAGTCCATAAGAGAAGGTTAGAAAGGGTGAGAAGTAATAAAGGTCCATTTGGAGGTAAGTGATAATGAATTTGTAGTATCTCTTCCTTATTTTAAAATACTGTGATCCATTGTCTTAGCGCTAAGAGTTTTCTTTCTGTTTTCCTCACCAGGGAGCCCCAAGAGGTTCCAACAGAAGCTGTGCAATTATGTAAACTCAAGTCAACTGTCTTCCTCAGAATAAAGAAGTATGGTAATCCTTACCTACATGCAGTGCAGAGCCTTCTCAGAAGCACAGAATATTTTTATATTCCTTTATGTGAATTTTTAAGCTGCGAATCTGATGGCCTTAATTTCCTTTTTTGACACTGAAAGTTTTGTAAAAGAAATCATATCCATACACTTTGTTGCAAGATGTGAATTATTGACACTGAATTAACTGTACTGTTTGGAAAGGTTCCCTCAAATTTTTTGACATTTTTTTGTATGTGTGTGTTTTTTTTTTAAGTTCTTAGGAGGCGGAGGGGGAGGGTAAATAAACCACTGTGTGTCTGGGTTTAATTTGAAGATTGCTCCATCTAGATTAGCAATCTGCTCTTGATTATCCTCTGCTATATATAACGGTGCTGTGAGGGAGGGGAAAGGCATTTTTCAATATATTGAACTTTTGTACTGAATTTTTTGTAATAAACAATCAAGGCTACAAAAATTTTTTTTAACTAGAAAAGAGAAATTTTGTAAGAAGGCAATATAACCTAATCATCATGTAAGCACTCTGGATGAAGGATTCCACAAAACTTTGTTTTATGGTTACTTCTTCTCTTAGATTCTTAATTCGCAAGGGGAATGGGGGGAGGGGGAGGAGAGGGAAGGGAAGGGTTTCTCCTAAAACGCATTAGTTGTGTTTTTTAAGGTAGTGTAACTTGCTTAAATTTCTTACATGACATTAACAATAAAAGGCTGTTTTAATATTAACCTGCTGTCTGTTTTAACTTTAAAGACATTTTGAGGGGATAAAAATAATTTGGCTTCTTGTTTGAACTAGGTTTTTCTTTAAGGCTCTGACAATGGGAAGATAAACACACAGACTCTTTTGGGGTCTCCCCTGTTTTCAGTACCCTGCTGTCATTAATAATAGCACTTAAAATAAAAGCAATAATAATAGCTAATTTTTTTGGAGCCCAGTTATCATTTATATTTTTTAGCTTATTAACAGTAAGACCTTTTAAAATCTCTTTAAGAAAGCCATGTGGGAACGTAGGGACTATGGGAGAAATTGGGGAAGATATTCCTTTTAAAGGAAAAAGATGGAGATAATATTTCTAGAATCTAGTTTTACTGTCTTAAAATATGGAAGAAATATTCAGCAGTGGCCACAGGACTGGAAAATGTCAGTTTTCATTCCAGTCCCAAAGAAGGGCAATGCCAAAGAATGTTCAAAATATCACACAGTTGCACTCATTTCACATGCTAGCAAGGTAATACTCAAAATCCTCCAAGCTAGGCTTCAACAGTACATGAACCAAGAACTTCCAGATGTATAAGCTGGATTTAGAAAAAACAGGAATCAGAGATCAAATTGCCAACATCCATTGGATCATAGAAAAAGCTAGAGAAGTCTAGAAAAAGATCTGCTTCGTTGACTATGCTAAAGCCTTTGACTGTGTGGATCACAATAAACTGGAAAATTCTGAAAGAGATGGAAATAACAGACCACCTTACCTGCCTCCTGAGAAACCCATATGCAAGTCAAGAAGCAACAATTAGAACTGAATGTGGAACAACAGACCGGTTCAAAATTGGGAAAGGAGTACATCAAGGCCGTATATTGTCACCCTATTTATTAAACATATATGCAGAGTACATCATGCAAAATGCCAGGCTGGAGGAATCACAAGCTGGAATCAAGATAGCTGGGAAAAATATCAATAACCTCAGATACACAGATGACACACCACCCTTGTTGCAGAAAGCAAACAGGAACTAAAGAACCTCTCGATGAAAGGCAAAGAGGAGAGTGAAAAGGGTGGCTTAAAATTCAACATTCAAAAAATGAATCATGGCATCTGGTCCCATCAATTCATGACAAATAGATGGGGAAACAATGGAAACAGTGAAAGACTTTATTTTCTTGCACTCCAAAATCACTGTGGATGGTGACTCAGCCATGAAATTAAAAGATGCTTGCTCCTTAGAAGAAGAGCTATGACAAACCTAGATAGCATATTAAAAAGCAGAGACATTACTTTGCTGACAAAGGTCCATCTAGGCAAAGCTATGATTTTTCCAGTAGTCATTTATATATATGAGAGTTGGACCATAAAGAAGGCTGAGTGCCGAAGAATTGATGCTTTTGAACTGTGGTGTTGGGGAAGGCTCTTGAGAGTACCTTGGACTGCATGGAGATCAAATAAGTCAATCCTTAAGGAAATCAACCCTGAATATTCGTTGGAAGGACTGATGCTGAACTGAAGCTCCAGTACTTTGGCCACCTGATGTGAAGAGCTGACTCATTGGGAAAGACCCTGATGCTAAGAAAGATTTAAGGCAGGAGGAGAAGTGGTCGACAGAGAATGAGACGGTTGGATGGCATCACCAACTCAATGGACATGAGTTGAGCAAGCTCCAGGAGATGGTGAAGGACATGGAAGCCTGGAGTGCTACAAAGAGGTCGAAAAGAGTTGGGCGCGCCTGAGTGACTGAACAACACTGATTAAAATATGGTATGAATGCAGGGAGGTGTGTGCTGTGTGAGGTAGTTCTATATGGTGATAACTAGGGTGTCATTTGTTATGCATTTGGGGGATTTTTATCTTGGGATTGCTTTAGCTCAGTGAGTTCATCTTGTAGAAAGTAGAATATCCAAATTCTCCCTAGACTGAGCTGATGATAACAATTCAGAAGCTAATCCAGAGTCAGTGTTTGCCTTTCTCTTAAAATATTCCTGCAGTAAGCTGTGCAAAGATTAGCAGCTTACACTTGAAAATAACTCACGAAGTCTCAGAATTTCTGTGCTCTGCAGATTTACTGCACACTCTGGTGCTGTCTCAGACACAAGATAAATGCTGGGTTAGAAATCCTGTCTGGTGAAGCAGATAAAATGGTAACTTTTCCACCCAGATTTGTCTTCAGAACGGGAATGGCAGTGCTGTGTGTGGCCCAACTTGGTTGTGAAAAGTTGCCACAAGATGGGGTTCTCGTCATCAGGATCCAACCTAGGTACTTTACTGCTGGATAAATTAGGTTATAGAAATCACTTTAATAGGCATTAAGAAGGGTAGTTTTAATACAGAGGAGTATTATATATGCTCGTGAAATTTAGACTGAAAATCCAGGACTCAGTTAATACGTAGTTGGGTGCCACTGAATATGTGGCAGGAGACTTTGGGGTCTATTTAAAATGACAGACTTTATACCAAAGAGAAGTTTCCTGAACGTGAGCCGCACCTACGGCTGTTCCCACAGAGCGTCATGGGGACAGAGACTCAGGGGCTGCCTCTCTGTGCAGTAGATGCGACTTAGCCTCAGTGGCGGTTAGGGCTGCATTATTGAACTGTTTCATAACGAGGTGGAATTTCCCCCTTTTATCTTGTCTTCAGTGGTCTGGTTTCACTACTGTGTTTAGATACAGATTTATTTTCTTCTCACCTTAGAGTTTTTGACCAAGAAAATTCTGGATGCTCATATTTCATTGAGTATTAGTTCATCCCCTTTTGCTGTTCTTCCCTTTTGGGATTTCTCTCAGGCTTAGACTGAACCTATCCTTTTCCAGGTCTTAGGTTTCTTTGTGCTGTAGTCTCAGTAACTTAGTATTTGCCTCACTAATTATGTCCACAGCCTTGTCTAATCTGTTTATCCCACTTGCAGTTTCTAGTTTGCTTAACTGTACTTTTCATTTCTGAAATTGTGTTTGATATTTTTTCATATTTGGCTGTTCCTTATTCAATTTTTAAAAAAACTATAGTTTTCTTCCTTTGAAAAGGTCATTTTAATCATACTTATTTTATAGTCTCTATATTCTTGAGTTCTTGGCAGTGCTCATGTTTTTTTTCCTCAGCTACCGAAAAATGAATGGTGATTTGTCTCCTCGTGGGGTTTTTAGGATTACAAACTTGTCTTCAGCAAGGGTTCTTTATTTTGCGAGTGGGTCCCTGTCCCAGCGTTTTGCTACAGAATAATTTGGTTGGAAGTTTCCCGTGTGTCTCCTTGGTGATGAGAAGGTACAGTGGTTTGGACCTTCACTGCTGCTTTCTCCCCTTGTGGTAGTGAAGATCCACCAGGCCACTGCTTCAGGGTGTTCTCTGGTTCTCACAGGTGACTTCCACATGCGGTCCCCCAGCCTCAGCAGGAGGTGGTTCTTGCTCTGGGCTGGTGGGTGTTCTGGTCGCCTGCGTTGAGGGCTGCACGGCAGGGTTATGTGCTTTGTGCAGCAGGCCCTCTTCCTTAAATGGACTTAAAGACATGTTTCGTCTTGAGTCTCTAGTCCCTGAGGCTTCTTCAGATCGAGTTCTTTGCTCCCTTATACTTGGACATGTCTTGTTTTTCTAGGCTTGGCCCTGTATTAAAACAAAAATTAGTTCTATATTATCAGTTTTATAGTGGAAAGAAGGGATCATCTTGATCCCTTCATTCCACCATCAAGTGAGTAAGTGAAGTTGTTCAGTTGTGTCCGACTCTGCGCGACCCCATAGACGGCAGCCCACCAGGCTCCCCCATCCCTGGGATTCTCCAGGCAAGAACACTGGAGTGGGTTGCCATTTCCTTCTCCAATGCATGAAAGTGAAAAGTGAAAGTGAAGTCACTCAGTCGTCTCCGACTCTTAGCGACCCCATGGACTGCCGCCCACCAGGCTCCTCCATCCATGGGATTTTCCAGGCAAGAGTACGGAGTGGGTTCCCATTTCCTTCTCCATACAAATAAATGTACTTTATTTGTATGTGTGTATATTTTGAAGAGATACAGTTATGCTAAATCATGCTCCTTTGAGTTTTAGTTTCTTACCCATCATCCCTTTTACCGAATCGTAAATTGCCGAGAAATTTATTTGAATGCCTCTTCTTTTCCTGGCCAAATCACATGTTTAAAACAAAGTGAGAAATTGAAAAGATTCTTTAATCTTTGCTTCTGGGTCATTGGCTTCTCAACAAAGCACAGATCTTCTTAGTTCCATTGCATGAAGTAGCAGCATGGATATGATTTTATGGGGTACCACCAGAGAAGAATGATGAAGATCAAACTTTCAAACCCCTGAAGCAGAGTTCTGGAATTTCCATGATACTTACCTGGCAAAACCCAGAATTCTGAAATTGAGACTGACTCCATTCCTCCCTACCAAAAAAAGGCACCGAAAGAGGTAATGTTTAGCATTCGATGTTTTTGCCATTTGTCTTCTTACTAAAAGGGCTTTCAGAACCAGGTTGATGGGAATGAGGAAAATAGGCAAAATACATGTAAAGCTCACAGAGGTCATATTTGAAGTTGGAGGGAGGGAGCTCCCTCCAGTGTCAAGAGGGAGCTTGACTTTAATGTGTTGAATGGGAAGAATAGTAAACTGATGGAGCAGGACTGGGAGCCAGTGCTGCTTTGCTGTTTTGAAGGGTCAGAGTGTAGGCAGAGGACAATCACTGAGATCCCCTGGGAGCCAGTTTACCCTGGAGACGTGCATCGACAGCAGGGAGTCACCTCACTCCCTACCTCCTATCCTCACTTCCACCATACGAATTTTTCCTTCTCTTTAACAGCGCAGTAAATCCTGTCTTCTGCTAATGTTTCTCAAGAGGCAAAACGCACCTCTCAGTTTAAGGAGACAGCCTGTTCAGTAGCTTGATTACTTATAGCAATAAAACACATATTCAGGTGGATTAGTTACATGAGTACCCCAGCCCATGTGCCTTAATAATTCTCTGCATTTTGTATGCCATTTTCTTAAATAGTGCTGTTGACTTCTTTGGTTTAAAATAGAATCCTCACCTGCCTTTAAGCCTTCTTTCATGACCCACTTGACCCGCAACTCGTGTGCCCTAATCCTCTTTGCCACTAGCATCTGCCAGCCTTCTGACTTTGTCCACACATCCGGCCTGGGGCGGTTCCCCATACAACTGTAACAGTGTCTGGTGCCTTCCCTAGTCTTTGTCTTTCTTCCGTGCTTTGTGACTCCATCTGGGTAACTATTTTCAGACAGTCTGATTTGGTCTGTTAAATAAGCTTGGGTATTTCCATAGCCCCCTCCATATAATCCTATGTCCTATGACAAATTAGCCATGAGTGTAAGCTAAGTGTCCATTGTGTGACCACACCAGAGGGACATGTCTCAAGATAGCAGGTCTCAGGGTGGCAGAAATGGGCTTCCTAGCTTAGTGGCCAAGAGTGATCTTAGTGGCAGTCTTAGATCATTGTCTTGTTTTCCAAATCCCATGACCCAGGTACTCGTTCCCTTCATCCTTCTCTTTTCCCCTCCTTTCTCTCTATGTGAGGCAGGCAGTCTCCCAGCTCACCCCCTGCTTTAGCAAGCGCTGCTTTTTGACCTAGGCCCTGTCAGCTGGTCTATTCTCTTCCAAAACTGGGGTGGTGACCCAGCCTTCTTCTCCACGGCCAGTTCCCCACTTCTTTGGTATGCTGCCTTCCAGTGTTAAGAGGACTAAACCCAAGCTCTTTCAAGGGCCAGAATTTTCCTCTGAATCATTTCCCCAGGTGCCCATTACTCTTCAGTATTTGTCTTGCTAACAAAACAATGTTAGGAAGTTTGAGCATTGGAAAAATGAGCTGAAACGTTCCCTGAGTGCCTTTTGCCTACTTCTTATTCTGTGTTGTGAAAGAAATAGTGGGCCTGGGCTGAACTCTGGGAGGTGCAGCCGTGGGGCCACTAGGACTGGTGCTTATGTTCTTCCGTGTGGGAGAGGAACTGTTGTGGAGAATGAAGGGTTTGGGCCTCAGAGCGGGGATGACTGGGTGACTCAGGGTGCCTCTTAGAAATTCCTACAGGAACCTCAAGCGGGGCCTTAGTTGTGTCGGTACCTGGGGAACGTTGGGAACCCAACCAAGAACGGGCAAGGGCAGTATCCCGGGCATGCAGTGCTGCTCTGACGCTGTGGGGAGCGCAGAATACCACGCTGGTCTCGCGCTCACTCATGGAATAGTTTCAGTCTCATAAAGGAGAATGAAGGAGCCACGAGGAGGAAGAAGGGAGAAAGCGAAAGGATCAGATGTTTGTTGAATGTTCACACGGCCAGGCAGTCTGCTCAGGGGCGTCACAGCAAATGTGAACTCACTTAAGGCTCACAGTGGCACTCTGGGCAAGTGGTGTTGCTCTTGTTTGCAGATGGGGCAACTTGCCCAGCATGTGTGCATGCTCAGTTGGTCCAGCTCTTTGTGATCCCATGGGCTATAACCCTCCAGGCGCCTCTGTTCATGGGATTTCTCAGGCAAGAATACTGGAGTGGGTTGCCATGCCTTCCTCCAGGGGATCTTCTTGACCCACAAATGGAACCCTGCACTGACAGGCGGGTTCTTGACCACTGGTGCCACCCCAACTTGCCCAGAGGTTAAGTCATTTATTCATTCATTCCTTCAACTACCGTTCACTGGCGATTTAGTTTTGCTAGGCATTGCCAAGCAAGCACCTGGAATACCAAGATGAGAGATTCAGCGGTTTTCTTGGGAACTCAGTCTGATTGCCCAAGCCACATTTTTTTTTTTGTTCCTTTTGACCCAGCGGTTTGTGGGATCCTAGTTCCCTGACCAGGGATTGAACCTGGACTCCTGCAGTGGAAGCGTGGAGGCCTAACCACTGGACCGCCAGAGCAATCCCCAGGCCACCATCTTTGATAGCTCTGCCTTTTCTGTTGTCCCAGGCAGCTGTCAGAAAATAATGTACATAGCTAGTATACCAGTGCCAACGGTACTGCTCACTGGCCACAATGAATGGGGACAATCCCAACTGTCAGGTGACCCACCCCCAAGCCCTATTTTAAGTCTCTGGTGTTTCTGATGTTCTTTACATTATGGCAAATGTAATGAGTATTATTTGCATGCTGCAGGTTAGGGAATGCTTTCATGTAGGGTAGCTGATGTGTCTTTGTCAGGAGCCAGCGAGGGATTCTGCTTTCTTTCCAGAGCTCGAGCTTGTACTCATTCCGTCTGCCTCACTCTGCACTGCATTCTACCCTGTCAGATGAGATGACAAGCCACAGCCTGGATGGACTGCCCTTTCCTGAGTTGGCCATGTTTTAGGATGCATCTTCCCTGATATCAGGAAGCTGATTAATTGCTCTGGTTTAAAGTCTCCTGTAGGGGGTCAGCATCAGGTAAGCTATGCAGAGTTGATGGAGGGCTTAAAAGAGCAGGTTGGGCCTCAGTGAAGCAAAATGTTAGTGTCCAATCTGGGAGTGGTTCAAAGTGGCCTGGAGAGTGGTCACATATTTCCCACATCTTAGCGGGCAGTAAGGGACTGTGAATGACAGGAATTACTGGAACTATGATTCAGCTCTGATTACAAAGGAGGTGTTTTTTTTGTTTGTTTTTTTTATCATAGAGAACTAACTATTCTTTAAACATTCCAAGTGTAGTCATAGGTTATGTCCCAAATTTGTACTTTCCCACATGGATAGTCCTTCTCCACAGGACAGGCTATATATAGAAGGAAAAACAGCATTGTTTCCGTCTGTGAACTGGCTCTGTGAATGGGAAACCCTGGATGGGAGCAGTGGCAGTGACACTGTTGCTGTCCCTTAATAGTATGGTCCTGACATTTCTCAGTGTCCTTATTTGTAAATCGAGACTAAAAAAAAAATTTCTATTAGATCTCTGATGGTAGAATTATATTAGAACACGTAGAACTATCATACAAATATATACATAGGAATTTGAAACTAATGACTACTTCAAAATTTTTGTTGAGGAGAATTGGGAAGTAAGGTGAGAGTCTGGTTTTGAAATGGTAGGCTGTTCATTGTTCTTAGTACATACGAGTCTACAAGTGCAGACACTTGGTCAGAGCCAACACTTCTTGTCGAATGAATGGTTAAACAAGGAAAACTTTGTTTTCCTTGAGATTCATTGAGATTACTGTAAGTACCACATTTTATTCATTTTGTGAATAAATACCAATTTCATCAAAGATTTATTCAGCATTTACCAACTGCCCTCCTGTGTTCTAGCACTGGCAAATACTCAGTACAGTGCTGAGTCAAAGGAAATCTTGTCCTGACCCTGAAGGAGCTTTACAGCTCAGTTCGGGCCTCAATCAAATAACCACACAAAGACGGAAAACCGCGGCTCTAGTAAGCGTGCTTCTAAAAGCAAGGCGCCCCACACAGTAGGTCTCCCGTAAGAGACCAGGGGCAGCTGGTCTCCCATAAGAGGCGGCAGGAAGGAGGCACTTGTGAACTCCGGTTTTAAACAACAGGGGCAAAGGTACCAACGTGGTCAGCCTGTCACAGACTCAAAAATGTCAAGGTGCCTCTGTGCTCAGGGCTCAAGTGGGAAATGGAGAGGATCTCTGGAGCGTGTTTGGCAATCACTCCCCAGTTCTCCACTGAGACCCCATCGATGAGGAAGCCTTTTTGCTGCTGCCGGTTGGCCACCCCTCTCGAGTGCTCTCTGAGCGTGGGGCCTGCACACAGCCAAAGCTCAGCTGTCTGCACGTGAGTGCTGGTGCACTGACTTGTCTGTGTTTGATGCAGGGAACTGAGATGGCAGGATTCCTCTTGTCTTCAATCTGATGGCTCTAGGTTACTATCAAATTTTCATTTAAATAATTCCAGCCTTCAGCTGGGAGAGGGGACGGCTGCATCGCCAGGCAGAGCCTCCCTGGGATGCTAAAGCTGCACGGGACAAACCAGGGGGACTGAGCCCCTGCCTCCCTGCCTAGTTTGCTGGAAGGAGTAACTGGGTATTCGGCAACTCTTTCCCAAACTGCATGATGAAGGTTGGGAAACACTGAATTATGAAATAGAGGAAGGCAGTTGGGGTGCTTTCGTCATCCTTGGCTCATGAATGCTAAGTTACAGTAATGGGCTTATCCCTGTGATGGTGTATCACAGGGTGCCGTGCTATTTAGCAAGTTTTTTTTTTCAGTGTTTTATTATCAACAGACTCAGAATGTGTGAGCTGACCTGTGAATGACTGGATTGTTATAAGTGGAAAACAAGTGAATGGCTCATGCATTCTATCTCAGGGGAAGTGAGGAAACCAACAGGATTCTGGAAGGTTGTTGTTTGAGGAGGCTTGTTCAACTCCAGGGAGAGAGTTCAGTCGTGCCCGACTCTGTGCGACCCCAGAGACGGCAGCCCACCAGGATCCCCCGTCCCTGGGATTCTCCAGGCAGGAACACTGGAGTGGGTTGCCATTTCCTTCTCCAATGCATGAAAGTGAAAAGTGAAAGTGAAGTCACTCAGTCGTGTCCAACTCTTAGCGACCCCATGGACTGCAGCCCACCAGGCTCCCGTCCATGGGATTTTCCAGGCGAGAGTACTGGAGTGGGGTGCCATTACCTTCTCCGTGAGCTTGTCTACTCCCCATTAACTGACTTATACAGCAACTGTCCCCATCTGAAGGCTATTATGGAAGAGCTGCCGGGAAGTTGTGGGTAGGGAAGTGTCCTTCCCTCCTCTCACCGCCCTGACCTGGGCAGGGCTTACGGCCACTTCTTTCCCCTGTCTTCTTTGCAGGGTCCACTTTTGCTTCTTACACCTGCTGGCTCATTCTTTTTCCTCCTCTGATCACCCTGTTCCAGGTTCTTCTTTCCTGAGTGGTGCTGAACTCAGGAGTGTGGGTGGGGAAGAAGGAGGAGGGGTTTCAGACGATGTCACCCTGAGACACTCTGATACGGACACCAAAAAGAGTTGGCCTGTCCCAGGATTCTCTTAATGCTGTGTGTGTGACAGAGTGTGTATGTGTGTGTTTTTTTTTTTAAGGAATTCTGGTTTTATTTATTATTTTTTGTTGTGCCTCACGGCGTGTGGGATCTCACTTCCCTGACCAGGGATCGAACCCGTGCCCTCTGCGATGGCAACACAGAGGTTTAACTGCTGGAGCATGAAGGAATTCTCCAGGGTGTGTGTGTATTTATTTGGAGTCTAGCTGATTTGCAATGTTATGTTGGTTTCAGGGGTACGGCAAAGTGATTCAGTCGACACATGTATCCACTCTTTTTAGGTTCTTTCCCCATGTAGGTCATTACAGATGATTGAGTAGAATTCCTCGTGCTAAGAAGTAGGCCCTTGTTAGTTACCTATTTTGTATGTAGTCTTGTGTATATGTCAATCCCCATGTCCCAATTTATCCCCTGCCTTCCCCTTGGTAACCGTAAGTTTGTTTTCTACATCTATGCCTATTTCTGTTTTGTAAATAAGTTCATTTGAACAATTTTGTTGTTGTTCGATCCCACAAAGAAGCGATGTCATAGGATATTTGTCTTTCTCTTTATGATGGGGGTTTTAATGTGCACCTGTGCATGGCATGTGTGGGTCTATGGGAGTGTGTACTTTCTGGTTCACAATCACTTTTAAATTGTTAAGTTAGTTTTTCTCTAGGAGAAGAACCCCGTTTTTGATTCTTGGTCTAGGTATTGTTAACTCATTTTGGACCCAAAGAGGGTTTGACTGACAAAGCTTTCTCCTCATTTTGCCTTTAGGGTGGCAAGTCTCTGTTATCCCCCGGGACCCACTAGGCACATCCTCCTTGTCCTGGGTGGGGATAGATCAAACCACGAAGCAGTTGATCTTGCCTTGCGTAACAGCGCTAAGAAAAATGACCAGGCTTGACGTTACAGCCTCTGATTCCGGCCCCGCCTTGGTTTCTGTGTTCTTGCGAAGCCTCTCCCTCCTACGGCACTGGCTTCAGCCCTCTCTCCCTCCGCTCCCTGTTCCTGGCAGAGTGGGGAGGCCTGTTAGAGAGTTTGTGTCAGGCAGCTGTGCCCTACTTTTTGTTTCTTTTTTTAAATAATTTTTTTACAGTGGAAAAGTTTAAACCTGTATAGAAGTGGAGAGAATAGTATGATGAACCCCGTGTACTCAGTTTCAATAATAATCTGCTTCTGGTCAGTCTTGTGTCTTTCATAGGCGTGCACTCTGCTCTGCTATCCCGTGGAATCTCAGATATTGCACAACTTCTTCATAAATCCTTCAGAACGTAGTGTGGAAAAACTCAAATGAACTTTTTGGCCAACCCAGAGACAAGGGCTGATGCTTATATTTATAAACATAACCATCATTCTGTAACCATACCTAAAACGATTCCTTAATACAATCAAATACCCACTGTTCAAAGTTCCCTGATAGTCTCATAATTTAAAAAATTTGGGCGTTGTCTGAATCAGGATCCAAACAAGGTCCACATCTTGTATTTGTTGATATCAGTTTTTCAAGTCTAAATGAATTATCCACCTGAAAGTGTCAATAGTGATGCTGCTCTTTGCTGTTAAATGTCAGTGTCGTTTAATGAACTATTGATCCCCCTCACTGCTGTAAACTAATAGCCAGCAGTGCTTGATCACACACAGGTTGTCTTTTGCAGGAATATTTCCCGGTTCCTACCTCGTCACATCGGGAGGTACCCAGCGTCAGATTTTCCCCTTCTCCTGATGTAAAGATCCATCTGTGAGTTTGGGTGATGAAGGTCTGACTTCTCTCATAAAGTGCCCCATCAGCTAATGGTTTTAGCACCTGCTAATGATCATTAGGCACATCGATGATTTCATTTAGATTCTGTCATTATTTCTACATTTTTTAGATGCAAGTCTTCTCTAAAGAACTTTCCTTCATCAATTATACCCCAAGGTACAGAGCACACAAGGCATTTTTTAAAAAAGCCATTATCTGAATAATGGTTCAGTTCTTTAGCACTCTCCAAAGGTGGCCAGTGAGCTGTTTTTTTTTTTTTTTTTTTTTTAGCATCATTATAAACTTGTGACTTTTAACATAGATGATGTATAACAATTCAGTGCAATCTTATTCTCTGTGCTGCTCATACTGTTTCACCTTAGGCTGGTGGCAGCCTGTTTGGGTTTTATCCTCTGTCCTCTGGACATGACCACAGGAGTCCCCCCCTTGCCTTCTGGTATGACAAGGTGCTCCATATTCATCTTACACTTTCCCTGTCTCTGACCTAGACTCAGACATTTCTCTGAGAAGACCTGATTTGTCTTAGTAGGAAAACAGTATGTAGAAACCACAACCAGTTATGCCCAGTTTTTTAAGGCTTTGCATAAATAACAATGAGCTTGTAAGAGATCTCTATACACAGAGGAGACCCAAGTGGTGTGCAGCAGTGTGACCGACAGCCACTGCATTTTCCACCAGGTTCATTAAACAAAATAAACCCCACCCGAGCTCCCTCAAATGGAGTATGATTTTGCAGACCTGCCTGAGTATGATTCCCAGCCCTCCTCCTGGGATGAATTAGATACACCCACAAGCATTCAATCTTTTCTAACCCTTCCGTGAGCACAGGCTTCTGAGAGGAGATGGTCAGGCTGTGGATTCTCCAGTCCTCTGTGCTTTAAAGGCTGCTGAGGGCAGAGCAGCTATTGTTCTGTAAGACCAGCCAGGCTGCCACACCCCTTCCAGAGTGGTGTGTACGTGCCCTTGGACAGGTTGTTGCACACACAGACCTCCTAACTCAGGATTGCTAAGTTTGTGGTGAGATGTCCATGAAGCCTGGGTCCTGTGCCCTCATAGACTGTAGAAGAGATCCAGTGGTACCCAGACAACAGAATCTTAGATCACTGCCCATAGACTCTCTCTCATCATCTTTCTCTGTGGTCTGGGGCCAGGGTCCTGGTAGCCCCTTGCTGCTGAGAGTTCTTGCAGAGGGTAAGCTGTGAGCCAGTGTCCCATGGATGTCACCAAACTGCCTGGTACCCTCAGCTGCTAAGCTGGAGGCATCAGATGTAGTTGGCCCTGCATTTACTCAGAAGGGACAGTGAGAAGAAAGGTAAATGATAGAGAAAAGCCAGTGACATTTTCAAGCTCTGTAGAAGAGTATATTTATATGTTAGAAAAGTTATTTGCTAATTTCTCCAAAGCCAGTCTGAGCTTCCTGTTTAAGGGGCAGGAAAACAGTTATAGTTGCTGTACGATGGAAGTGGTGCCTCTCGCCCACTGTGGGGCTTGCTCACTGCCTCCTGGCCTCGAAGGGCCTCCATGTACTAATAGGTCTGTGATGGGTGTTCTGCATAGTTGGCCTCCGGTCACTCCTAGGCATTTTCTCCTACAAATCTTCAGACTGACTTTAAAAAAGTCTTAACATCAACAGGCTTTAAGCTTTATCTGAGAATAAAATGCAGTTCATGTCTCCTAAGTATTACTTATTTGCAGCTGGGTTAAAAGTCACAGATACCTTCTTGCTGTGAGCCAGAGGGGATGGAGAGGGGAGGGGGAGTGGGCGGTCATTCGTTTTTCATACAGGAGTGGCCCACATGGCACAGATCTTTTCCTGCCAAGCACTTCATCACCTTTTGTAAACCCAGGGCCCCCAAGAGCCAGGAAACCAGATGAGGTTACTCAGAATTTTAGAATAAAAAAGGACCCAAGACTTCAGCAGTGAGGTGAGATCTAGCCCAGATCCCCAGTATATGAAGCGGAGGTAAAGTGGCTGGGTGGGGCTGGGCTACCAGGGCCAAGGTTGTGGGCGTTCTTCTCGTGCCCTGTCCCCTGCAGCAATCCAGGGCTCCAGGAAGGGCCTGGCCGCCCACTAGAACAGGAGAGAGCTGGCCTGGAAGGGGATCCACAAACTGAGAATGAATGCAGAAGTCAGCAAAGGTGCAAGTGAGAGGTAACAAGCGTTCCTTTACACCAGCACTAACCAGTGAGAAATTGGAATAGAAAATCAGACATCACTTATTGTACCATAGCAACACAACTGTAAACTATTTAGAAATTTAACAAAGGAGGCACAAGAATTACTGACATTTAGAACTCTCTTTTCAGGATGGAAAGAATGGCTGAATAAATGCTGTTATGATTATCATATGAGATTGGCTAAAAACTGTAAAGATTTGTAAAGATTGTAATTTTCATGAAATTGTGTAAATTCAGTACAATTCCGATCACAAGTCCATCAAGACTTTTAAAATGACTTAACAAAATTATTCTAAAACGTATACACAAGAATAAAAAGCCTGTTCCCAAGTAACTAAGTCAGTTTTGAAAAATAGAGTGAGGTTGGTGGGGGACTGGGGAGGAACTGCTATTTCCACTAGATAATGAGGCACATT
This sequence comes from Bos indicus x Bos taurus, assembly GCF_003369695.1. Lineage (NCBI taxonomy): Eukaryota > Metazoa > Chordata > Mammalia > Artiodactyla > Bovidae > Bos > Bos indicus x Bos taurus. The sequence continues at coordinate 83,522,059 of NC_040082.1, forward strand.
ATGAAGCCATTAGTAAGAAAAACAATGAAGTAACAAGGGAACAGACAAAAGGGTTAAAGTCGTAAGCTGAGTATGCAAAACCAGATAATGTTTATATGGGAGAGGAGGCACCATCCAGGTGACACCACAGGTGAATGAAGAAAGGAGACTGTTTAGAAGATGGTGATGGCAAACCACCTGCCTTAGGGAGATAAAGTTGGATCCTTATGTCAAACACAGAGGAACTCTAGATCAATGGAATACCTAAAGGCGATCCGTAAAACCATAAAGATAAAGGAAGAAAATGTGGGAGACTATCTTTGTGATTTTAGAAAGAGAAAGGACTTCTAAAATGTAAATAAGATGACCCATAGTACAAAACTCATGAGGTTGAGATCACTAAATTAGAGGGTGGTTTGTTAGTTAACAATGGGTAAGATCGTTGTAAGGATTAAAGGAGGTAATCTTCAAAGTGCTGAGCAGTGCGTGGCTTGTGGGAAGTGCTTGACACTGTACACATTTGTGGAGTAAAATAGAATAGGGGCCTGTATTGGCTCATGGTGACAGAAACTATGTCATAGACTAAAATATATGAATAACTCAATTCTTTGTACCTGGCGCCCACAAATGAGATAAAATAAAACCTCTTATAGGTCCATCTATTCATTGCCTTTATGGGTAATTGTGGCCCAGTAGGTGCAAAGTGTATCCAAAAAAGAAAAAAATTAATTTTTCAAAAGGAAGTAAAACTTCCTGAGCCATCTCCTTCTGCTGTCTTTGTGCATGGAATTCAGAACCTCTGAGAAGGCACTAGATATATGAGCTCAGTGACTCACAAGTCCCTCATTTCTGGGAACACAGACAACTGATGGACTATATTTGTTTTCCTCTGTAGCGCGAGATCCAGAACTGGCACATTTTTCATCTGTGATGAATTCTTAATTAGCCATAGGCTCCAGTATCAGGAAATGCCAAGATAATTGAAATCCACGTGTGATTCAGAGATCTCAATCAAGTCAGTCGTTTCAACCTCCAGGAGGATCTCTCACAGTTCTTTGTGCTCCCAAGCAGTGTGCTGGATAAATATGTGTTGATTATTTAAAATTAATCCCTCGTCATTTTTTTTTTTAATCCCTCGTCTTTTTGAAAAGGATTTAAAACTCTTCATGGTTCTTCAAATCATTGGTCAAAGTTGTTAAAACCCGGGCAATCGGCCAGGCGTTAGCAACAGCGAATAGAAGGTGAGAGAAGGGTGCTGATGTTCATTCATGAGCTGCCTACTGGGCACCTTCAAAATCCTGTAAGGACTGTCTGAGGTAGGTGTTATCCCCATTTTATAGATGCAGAAACTGAGGCCTCCATAGGGGGGAGCCCTTGCCCACAACCCACCGCTGGTACACTGCAAACCCAGGGTGACAGATTCATAGCTGGTCCTCTCCCGCTCTGTCCCACTGAGAAGCAAAGAGTCAGGCTCACCCCACGGCAGCTCAATAGTGAGGGAAAGGCAGAGGGGCCCAAAGCTAGCTCCTCGACAAAAAGACTTTCATAAAGTCAGAAAAGGTAGATCGTGGGACATAATAGAAATGACACCTTTTGGACAGGGTCTGCAATTTCCCGGGCTATCATTATCTAGAGCTGATTTCTCATGACTGCAGCCTTCGTGGCATGAAGCCTCTGGCCGGCAGCCTGCGAGATCCTGCATGTGCTTGGCTGGGAGGGATGGTATCCAGCCAGGTCTGTCCTGGTCCCAACATCTCAACCTAAAATAATTCTGGACCCTGTCCCCACCCGCTGGCCCACTTCCCATCCCACTTAAAGCTTCAGAATCATAACCTGTAAATCTGTTTCAGCCTGAGCTCTGCCCACCCTATGGCTGGTCTGCCGGGAGGTTCTGGGAAGACACTGCATGAAAGTGGAGAGGGAACATGTGCCTGTTCACTTCCCTTCCTCCTTAGGGTCTTCCAGCCTGGGGACTCTTCCTGGGAGGACAAGATGAAGACAGAGGTTTCATGCACGCCAGGCCTTTCTGTGAGCTGCATGGAGCTTTGGGGCTAGGCAGACCCAGGCGGGGCTAAGAGAAATCCAAGGGGAGGGAGTCTCCAGCTGGCTGGGGCCCCAGTGCAGGTAGCTGGGCTGCCCATTCACTTCCATATTCTTCTTTGGCTTTTCGGCATCCTCAGATGAGTTACTAGCCCAGCCGCATGCAAGTGGCCACCGCGGCACTGGGGGTACAGGGAGGGAGACCTGTACATGAAAGACAATTATAGGCAACTTCTAAGTCAAACTACTTATGTCTCCTTAATTGGATTGTACAGCTCATCTGAGCTCCTGCTCAGTGCTCTGAGGAGCTGGAGGATTCAGGTGCACGCTCTGTGTTTCTGTTCTTCCCCAGAGAAGCAGCAGCAGCACACTGGTGACGACACATGGGGACGGCGAGAGTGCCCTGGACTTGTTCTGCTGTTCCTTTCCCCTCTGGCATCGCTGCTGTGACACACATTTTTCTTTAAGATTCTCAAGGAGAGGATACAGCAAGGGGCACCGAGAGAGGACTGTGTAAGGGGTCAGAGGAGGGAAGCAGTGAGCCAGCAGGATCCTTTACCTGCCCTGCCTGTACCTTTTCCTGTTTCAAAAAGAAAGAAGCAGAGAGGGAGAGAGTGTAATACAAGGCTAGCCGGGCCACTGGTAACCCAGACAGCGCCTTCATGCTGGTCAGGAGTATACTCAGCTTTAGAAGATGCAGTGTGGCTTGGTGACAGATGCAGAGCCTAGACCAGAGCTCCCACTGTCTCTGTCCTCTTGGCTGGTGTCTTGTGCTTATGGCTGCAGTTCCCTGGACTCTCCTGCCTTGAACGACCTCAGGGTTAAAGGGCCAAGAGGGGATGAAGTGTCTTCCAAGAACTTTCAGAATCCCAGACGGGCCGTGGTGCTGAGGGAGATCAACCTCACACAGGCGGAGGCTGGGTGGGGAGGCACTGATGCTTCTCTCAGCTGGTAAGGTGTCCTGGCCACCACCCCACGTGCAGCCCACTCCCGACGCATGAACTCTATTTAATTTCCCTGGTGGAGATGCCTATATAGGGAAGGGGCGTGGCCCAGGCACAGTACCACCTTGCCAACCTTCCCGGGTCCAGAAGCCCCAGCAAGATGCCGGAACCTACCTGCCTTTGCTATTTGGCTTCATTGTATCTCATGAACCAAGACAGCAGGAATTTTCTGCAGTCAACCTCAACAGGAAATAATCCCAGGAATCTGCTGCTTCTCCCTTAATTCATGGAAAACACAGAAAGGACAAGTTCCTCTCAGGAGTGTTTGTGCCACTCCGTTGAGAGGTGTCACTGGTTTGTCCCACAGCTCGGGGACCCAGGCTGGGTGGACGTCGTTTATCAACGATGGTACAGGGAGGCAGTTTGCAAGCTACCAAGTTGGCCTCTTGGCTCTGGAAATTTAATGTGTGACAGCTGCGTGCAGCCAGTGGTGTCCAGCATTTTAAAAAGGTCAATTAAGAAACGGCTGATGGCGGAGCAGCTCATGACAGCCCAAGGGGGTGAGCAGGGCCGAGTAAACAGAAGGGCTGAGACGTATATTACTGGAATTGAAGTGTCGAAGTGAAGCGTGGTGGGGAAGAAATCTATTATCACAAGCCATAAAGCACATCTGAGTTTTGCAGCGGAAAGCAGTACAGCTGTTTCCCTCCCCAGACAGCACAGGGAGCGGTCTGTGAACGGAGGGCTTGGCAGACAAAGGCGACACCTGCATGGCTTGATCAGTCTGCAGACAAAATTGTTACCCTCCTCACTGCCAGTTCTTTTGCACTTCCTGGAGGAGCACAAGGCAGATGCTGAAGTGATAGTCACAATGTGGGTCATGTTCTAGAAATCCATATTTTAAGCCTTCCCCCAAGGTTGGGCTCCACCTTCTCTTCAGGGCACGTGGGTGAGTGGGCGGATGGGAGCCTGAGTGCCACCGTGAGCAAGTGCCTTTCCCCAGACGCACGTCTGCTCCCTGGCTTCAGTGGACACCCAAATGCAGGGAAAGTCTAGACCTTTTACATTGAGAGGGAGTCCTTAGAGGAAGCCTATTTCAGCCTGTGACAGAATCGGCTCATGGGTGGGGGAAGGCACTGCACGGGGCTCTTTTTCGGAAATCAGACAAAGGGGTCTTAAGACTGCTCGGACAGGGTTTTCTTTTTTTGCTATATCTACCTGTCAAGCTAGAAATTCAGCAGAGCAATGGGAGTGCTAATTGATATGCAAAACAGGTCCAGAGTTCCTAGAAATGTCTAATGATCCTCCAATTCATTGCGAATGCAGAATTCAGACCTGCACTAAGTGAAATGGGAGTAAGAACACCAACCTTTTTGCTTTCCCTTCTTTTTATCTTTCCTTTTTCATATCTACTTTGGGAAGCCTCACAGGTTTTATGATTTAAAAAAAATAGTATAGCCATCAGTGGGGTTTGTCTTTCACACACTGGGTATTTATTATTAGAAAATAGCTTCTATCAGCTGTCAGTACCAAACAAGTTGAAAGGAGCGTGCTTCTCACCATAAATTGTTTTTCTCCTTAATGAAGTTTAAATAGTTCACTGTGGGGAGAGTTGTCACGCCTTTTTTTTTTCTTTAAAAACTGAATAATTAAATGGATTTTAGTACAAAACATCCTTCAAATATGACTTGTCCTGCAGTTATGCTGTCCCCTTGAGTAAGGGACTTGGAAGAGATGGAAAAGACCACTCAAGCTATCAAATTACCCCAAAGAATCTATAGTAAAAACTGGGAAACAAACCAATGAACCCAAACAAAACCCATCCAAACCAGGAAACCAGTTTTAACGTTGGCTTTTCAATTTTGATTATCATCTAAGTTTAATATATATATATATATATATATATTTGAAATAGTAATAAAAAAGGAAGAATTTAATTGCATCCTTAGCAGGACAACCTTCCTCACATGTGAAAGAGGTGTTCAGAAAATTCCATATCTGCTAAATAAACATGTTTGGCAGCTTAGCAAATATCATATGATTGCAGCATCCATGATTTGAAGTCAAAGAGCATTCATTCTCTTTCTTCGGGTGGAGTCCGTTGGTCAGGGCGATGTGATTACATGGCTCTGGATGTTCTTCGACCCACAGGCTTGAGGAAGGGTTTGGGAGTGGCTCAGTGTATGGCCCCAGTGCAGAAACTTCCAAACCCCAAACAACAAATCAACCAACCAACCAAACACACAAACATCAAACAATTGTCTCCTTTGAGTTCCTCTTGGCAGAGTGGAGGCCCAGCAGGGACTGCTGGTTGGAAGGGATGTTGACAGACTTTGGAATGAGGAGAATCACCCTCTGATTGGTCCGACGCCATTCGTTGTACAATCGACAGTGGTACCTAAATGACACCTGGGGTTGGGAGAGGAAAAACAAGAGAAGGCTTCAGGTAATGGAAGCTGCTTATCAATTCAAACAACCTATGTGCCATTTAAAACAGTTCCAAACATCAGTACAGCTGGGCAAGAGCCTGGGGCAAAACTGCTCTAGCAGGTAGATGTGTGCTGAGTCTGAGGTTCAACCAAACAGCACTCGTGCCCTGAACACAGGGGCAGCGCTCCCCTCGTGCCTCTTCATCCTGGGCCAAATCATAGTAATAATAGGAAATGATGTTCCTCCTGAGCCTGGACTTATTTTCAGAGTAGTGGTTTGGACCCCACAGGAGAAGAAAGCTGGTTGGGGGTTGTGAGCAGAGCGGGTTCAGCGCCAGTCTTCACGCAGTTGTGGGACTAGGCAGCATGCTCTTTTGGTCATCGAGTTTCTCTCTGTTAAATGAGAGGGATGCGAGGGCTTCGCACACCCTTCTGTAGGTTGGATGCTGCACAACTCAAAGGACCCCATTCACAGTATGACAAGAAGGGCACCCTTCGTACTGAGATATGGACAACCTGCACCACTGTACTTGGCAGCCCCTGTGAGTGATCCCCACTGCCCCCAGCTCCATGGCTTCCAGTGCAGAAGCTTCAGCATGGGCACCAGCTCCCCTGATGAGTTCTTCCTGAGCCAGCGCCTCAGCATGGCATCAGTGCCCTGTGCACCACTGCCCTTGTTTCTCCCTCTCCCTGCACTAGAAGCATCTTGTTGAGGGCAGGGGCTTTTGTTGTATTCATCTTCGCATGCTCTGCACTGGTCACAGCGCCTGGTGCTTAGGAAGTTGCTCAGTTAAGTTCACCGAGTGAATGGATGAGTGAATAAATATCCTGTACCTTCTAATTGCAACACTGCTCTTAGACTTAGGCCTCTCTTACACAATACACGACGGCACGAGCAGTAGACTCATCATCAGCTGTGACATAACTATACCCACAAAGTGCTTGCTGCTTGTGTAAATATACTCGAATGAGATGCTTGCTTGCTTCTGTGGCTTGCTTTGGAGAAGACTGGAGAAAAGCGATTTTCCCAGGAAATTCAAAGAATCGATTCTTCTGAAGATGTATAAACTGCCTTTTAGTTTGAGTATAGCTAGATGTCTAGGTAGGAGAAGGCAATGGCAACCCACTCCAGTACTCTTGCCTGGAAAATCCCATGGATGGAGGAGCCTGGTAGGCTGCAGTCCATGGGGTCGCACAGAGTCGGACACGACTGAAGCGACTTAGCAGCAGCAGCAGCAGCAGCAGATGTCTAGGTAAGTGCTCGGGAAGAAGGCGCCCATGACCTCAGGATGACAAATTATTCAAGGGACACCTGTTTAACCACCTGGGCTAGGTGAGTCATGGTGATCCTAGTTCAGGGTCCCTGTTGGCCAAAGTGGACTGACCCTATGGTTTAGCTCAGTGTTTCTGGAAGATAATGCAGGCTCTTGATCAGAAAGGGCCTGTCTTCATGGAAGGATCATGAAATCCAAGGCCACTCACTCAAATTTCTTAGGGTAGAAAGCAGATACCACAGACAGAATGCCAGAGAGATTTCAGTATGAAAATATAAGCTTTTAAACTCACACAGATGTGCTTTTCTCCAAAAAGCTCTGAACATGCCAGAGTGGATCAGAGGTTTTTTTTTTTTTTTTTCTTTTTCTGTTTTTAAAGCTTGATTCTCTTATATCTGTTCCGTCCTGCCGCTGCCTGGTGCTACTCATGAATGTAAGAGGCAGGCTGGAAAACGTGCTGATCAGGGCAAAGGGCAGGGAAGGGGTAGGGAACAGACAAGCACTAAAGAAGAGCTGGGGCAGTACAAGAAATCTGGAATCTGGAAATATTACAGGAAAGCTGGATTTGAAATCTAGCCCCTCCGTCGGGATGGTAATGAACTGCGCATGCTCAGTAAGTCCGGGCACAGCGGCAGCTGCGCGCAGTAGGGGGCAGGCAGTGGGATACCTCGTTTGTAAAATGTGAATAATGATATCAGAGATAATGCATAAAAAGCACGCTGCCACTGCCACATGTTAGTGTTCTTGGCCTGTTATTTCTGGCGGGTTAAATCTGAAAAGAAGATAATTTTGCAACACTCCTTCTTAGATACAGGAAGGTGGGGGAAAAAAAGAAAAAGGGAGATTGGGCTATTTCCTCTAAAGCCTTGCTCTCAGTGTGGCCATGAAGGATGCACCACCTGGGAGCTTGTTAGAATATAACAGTTGTGGGCTCCACCCAGACATGGGGAATCAGAGCCTGCATTTTAACAAGATCCCCAGGTGATTCGCATGTACATTCAAGCCTGAGAAGCACTGCTTCAAGGAACTAGGGAGTCCATGCCTTAGCAGGCCTCTCAGCTCCTTGGCTGGGAAGTACAAAAATAAGACCCACTTGTTCAGACAAACAAATGAGACCTTACTACGCATTCATCTATCTTAATTGCTGTTCACCACCACGGTCTGCAGGCGAATTCAATCAATAAGAAAGCATCATGAGAAGATGACGCTGCGTCAGAGATAATGAAGGTAGGTGCAGAGCGCAGGGATCATGGGTCTGCAGTTGCCCTGGATTGTCCTGGCTCTGGTCTCTAAGCGTGCCAAGATACTCCCTCCCCTCAATGGAACAGAACAAGAATAAGACAGGTTTGATTTAGAGAAATAAAGAGGCAGTGAGGGAAAAAAAATAAAGGAAAAAAGAAGCTATGGCAGTAGTAACACTGGGAACTTCATTTAGATATTTATTAAATTTCTGAGGTTTTAAAGAAAAAGGAGGAAGAGTACGGGGCCACTATTCTAAAAACTACTCTTTATGGGATGGGTTTCTTAAAGTGTCTTCATTTTTTCCATCCAAAGGCTATTTATTAACCTCCGGTCACGGGCAAGGTCTGTGCAGAGTTGCAGTCATGTGCACGGCACACAGAGGGCCGGCACGTATTAGCATCACCTCTCCCCGAGAGGCTTCCCTGGTGACTCAGCGGTAAAGAATTAGCCTGCCAATGCAGGAGACGTGGGTTTGATCCCTGGGTTGAGAAGATCCCCTGGAGAAGGAAATGGCAACCTGCTCCAGTATTCTTGCCTGGGAAATCCTATGGACAGAAGAGCCTGGTGGGCTACAGTCCACGAGGTCACAAAAGAGTCAGACTCGACTTAGAAAGTAAACAACAATAGCTCCCCAAGGTGGGGGTGACTGGCTAAGGCCGAACGTTTGCTGTAAAGTCATGGCATGATTTGGGAAATCTCATTAGGAATTTTGATTCTGCCCTTTCTCTTTGGAGTTCATGGTGTGACTGAAGTATCTGGATGAGGCCAGGGCTGTAGAAGTTGTCTTCCCAGAATGGGGCCTGACCTCTGATCTGTGATGGTCCTGTGGAAGACAAGACGGCGGTGAGGGACTGAGTCAGCCACACCGGGTCTTGCTGGACACCCTCAGGGTGTGTCTGAACCCATTAGGAGCCTTGCCAGGACAGCATTCTATTCAAGCTTTCCCCTCTGTAAAGAGAATTTAAATGATTGACCCACGGGACTGGGAGTCAGCCAGAAAGGCTGGATCATTCATTCCTTTGGTCTGGTGATTTAATCAGTTGCCACCGAGACTCAGTAGATGGCGGGACCTCCTGGGAGGGGGCGGTGGTCACTGCACGTGGGCATGACTACACTGGGCTAATGCAGATCCTCTGTGGACACTTTTTGAACTCTTCACGTGGACTCAGTGCTCACCTACTTGTGTCTGTCCACAGACTTCAAATGGTTTGTGGCATGCACAGTGATGTTTCTGGGGCACCTCTTCCCTCCAGCTGTCAGGGTGGAGGTGACCGAGGTCTTGGCCTCCTGGGTGCCAGACACCTGTGTGTCAGAGCAGCGGATTCCAGAAGGCAGAACTCCCTGAGTCTGTCAAGCCTGGCCTGGTGGGGGCACTGAGCTCCAAATGCACCTTTGGGCGAGCAGCGTGGGTGCGGGTCCCTCTGACAGCACTGGCGAGGCCCTTCTGGGAATGTTCCTCCGGGGAGAGCCGGGCTGGGACTGACACCATGTTTGTTTATCTAAGACATTTTCACAGCATATTCTCCTTAAGTTTGACAGCTTGTTTACGATGGGTTTCTGCTGCAGGGCAGTTTCCAAGTGCTGTCAGCTTCTGAATTAAGGCTCTTGCCAGGCCCGCTCAGTACAGCATTTATCTGGGAAGGAGTTAGTCTAGATTCAGTAACCTATAGCTGAGCTGTGGCTGCTGTGAGTTTTTCACATGAAAGGGGAGAAACGCCTGTATTTCCCTCCAGTTGCTCTTCGTTTTATAGAGGAGGGAGGGAGAGTGTGAGATGGGGGAGCACAGCAGCTGGGGGAAGAGAGCCCATGCCTCTGCTGAGTGCCCCGATGGATGTTCCCGAAGTTATCCCACCTCATCCTCACAACAGTTGACCCAGGGGTCAGCAGTCATTTCCTCAAGTCTGTGCATAAGGAGAGGGATGATCAGAGAGGTTAGGGACCCTGTTTGAAGTTACACAGCTATTCGGATGCTAAATCTTGGGTTTAAACACAGAGCCTTTGGATTCTGAAGGCATGTGCTTTTTTTTTTTTTTTTTTTTTACCATGCACCGCTGCCTCTTGGCAGCATTTCTGGAGTGAAGTATGTCATCCGTCTCCTGAAAGAGCCACTCCAGGGACCTTTCCCACCCAAACCTTCCTTTCACCTGAGATGAGATACGAAACAGGATAACATCCATTTTTCTCTGGGTAATCTCTTTCCTTCTTTTTGCCCACTCCCTCCTCTTTTTTTTTTTTTTTTTCCTTCCCGTTAGGTAAGTGTATGCTTTACAAAGGAGATTTTCAAAAAGGCCTTAACTTAATTTGAATGTCCAGCATTTAAGACTACATCTTCATTCAACCTTCATCTTAGGAACTTATACAAGAAAAATGAGAGACTAGCAAACTTCCAAACATGGTAAAACTTACAGTTAATTGTTTTCCAAAGTGCTCTCCCACATACGCTTTCACATCAATCCCCTAAGGCCAGGAGAAGCTGGTAGGATGGGTATCACTCTCATCCCCACTTTACAGATGAGAACATCGAGGCTTGGAGAGGGGAAATGACTTTTCCAAGGTGGTGCGAGACTTAGACACTAGTGGACAGACAATTTAGTTTCTTATTTCTAATCCTCTTCCCACAACACTGTCCTTGCAGCTTCTGAGTCAGCCTGATTGCTTGATTCACAGTGAATCAAGACACAGTTTAGAAGCGTAGATGTTTAGAGGAGACAATTAAAGTTTTGGTTGAGGGCTTTATTAGGCTGGGAAAATGAATGCCTCCCTTAACCAGAAGACTCCCATAAAGTTCCAAGCACCGAAATACTCCTTATGTACTCAGGCTCAAGTCATGCCCCTTTTACTGAGACTGAAATGCATCCCCCACTTAGCACCTGAAACTCTCACCTGAGAGGAGGCACAGAGCTGGACAAGAGGAAAGGGCAGTGAGCAGGGGGTTGTGGTCAGCGTGGTAGGGATGGTAGCTGGTAGCACAGGGCTTGGGATACAGGGTAAGGCAGCAGGTGTGAGCACCGTAAGCTTCACATGCTGACACTGTGCTGCAGAGATCGAATGGGACAGCCTAGACAGGAAATTCATATTGAATAACAACGGAGCGTGCTCAGATTAGAGATGAGCAGGCACATGCCAGGAAGCGGGGGGGGGGCCCGGTTTCTGAAAACCATCTAGAGGACTATGACATTCTTCCCTGCAGGTCTCACAGGGAAGCGTCAAGAGAGAGCAAATGCTGCCCCCTCTTTGTGGGTGCTGCCAACTGGTACCCAAGCAATCACGAGGTTAATTAAAACAATAAAAAACCAGAGAGGGTTAAAATTTTTGTCCTTCTATCCAGCAGGAACACTTATTGGGAAATGGTTTTTCTTTAGTGGTAGCTTCTCAGCTAGATGAATTAGTGGTTTTATGGGCAGCAGAATCAATGTCCCAACCCAGAATAATCAGCAGGCAAAGTGCATCTCCTCGTCCAACAAAGACTTTAGGCCTTGTCAGGACGAAAGGAGAAAATAACCAGCAGGAGGATTCATGATCTGTGCGGGCAGCAATAGCAACAGTGGCCAAGCACGTCATTCATCACGTACATCATACACCACAAGCCTGGCAAAAGTGAGGAGCGTGAACAAGAGAAAGAAGATGCCAGGCCTGCTCACAGAGGAATGCCTGGCTGTGAGAGGGGAGGAATGCCCAGGGTGTATGCCTTTGACTGATGAACTCTCAGAAGCTGGGGCTTTTTCTTTGCTTCATCTGCTCTTCCCAGCAGTGCACATACATGTACACACACACACACACACACACACACACACCCCGAATCACTATCACCAGCACTTAACGCTCTTGTGCTTCCAGGCAGGTGAGATGAGCTACAGACAAGAAGGAAAGCCGTGCCAGCCGGGTGCTGCCAGCTCCCACTGGCCGCAATCCCCGGGCTCCGGGCCATACTTACTAGTGTCCAAAAGAGGTAAATAGTGAAGAGTGCAACAGTGAGTGCAATCAGTCCGACGGCTTCGAGCCGACTGCTAAAGTGCAGGTGGTCCACAGCGCCCCGCAGGCAGAGCCAGCCCGAGATGGTGGCCAGCGGGGTGATGAACAGGAAGCACACCATGTCTCCAAACAGAGTCCGCTTCTCGTGCTGGGGACCTGGGTTTCTGAGCCACTGCCAGGGGAAGGGAGACAGAGAAAAGCAGTGACAAGGTTAAACACCAGGGAGGGGTGGAGACATGCTACTCTGAGGTTGTATTTGTCTTCAGCATCTGGAAAGGGCACCTCTGACCTGTTCTGAGATTACATGGAAGCAGTAAGGGCTCGTTCCCAGCCCTGTCCCATCAATAGTAGTGATGATGATAATAGTAATGACAATAAAAGCATCCTTGCTGTAGATGTCCTGCTGGTTTTGAAAAGAGTTCAATGATTATTATTATTAGGAATCACAATGACCCTATGGGGAAGGCAGAGAGAACGTTATCTTTGAAAGGTAACTGAGGTGCAGGAAGTGCTGTAGTGTCCCAGAGCTTTCCTGGGTCTTGACTCTGGGAATGTGTGCAGGAAAGGGTTAACTTAGCATGCCCAAGCTGCACCCACATTGCTCAAATCCTGCACATTTCTAAGACCTGTTTTTTTTTAAAGACTGGATCCTAAGAAAAGAGCTCTAAGTCCTTGTAATGATGTGCCTGATAAGAGTGTTTTTGGATGCCTGAGGCCTTGGGCCACATGGTGCCAGGGAAAGCAGATAGTTTATGCCAACGGTGTGATTTACGTTGAACACCTATTTTTGCTCCAGGGGCTGGAGTCTGAGTAGCTGAGGTCTTTCACGCGGGCGTTGCATATCTTATGTGACTGACCCTAATAAACGCCCTGGACACCAAGGTTCGGGTGAGCACCCATGGTTGATAGGGCCCTGCACACATTGTTATAAACTATTGCTATAAAAATTAGGGACATCTGTGTGATATTGCTGGGAAGGGACATCTGGGAGCTTGTCCCTAGTGCCTCCTGGACTTTGCCCTGGCACCTTCTGCCTCTGTTGATTTTAATTGGTATCCCTCTGTGGTCATTCATTGTAACCATGAGTATAAGAGCTTTTCTGGGTCTTGTGAGTCCTAGTCAGTCACTGAGGGTGGTCTTGGGGAAGGAGACTCACCTGTACTCCATCAACTCCATAATGCCCCTTCCCGTATATTTTAGGAGCCTGGATCTCCTACTTAGGACTGTCTCTGATATCTTAGACTTCCCTGGTGGCTCAGACAGTCTGCGTACAATGTGGTAGACCCGGGTTCAATCCCTGGGTTGGGAAGATCCCCTGGAGAAGGAAATGGCAACCCGCTCCAGTACTCTTACTTGGAAAATCCCATGGATGAAGGAGCCTGGTAGGCTACAGTCCATGGGCTTCGCAAAGAGTCAGACACGACTGAGTGACTTCACTTTCACTTTCTGACTTCTTAATTGTGCTACCATCTTGACTGAACCAATTCCAAAAAGGGTGGGGAAAACATCAGCTTGTTGAAAGACTAGAGATGAGCATCCCTGCAGGATAGGAACAAGGTTGTCCTCCCACTTGGGGAATTGCTGAATGTCTGCTGAGATGTTTTCCATAATCCATCTAAGAAAAGTCATGTTTATGTATCGATGTCAGTGCATATTGGTAAGGAGGCCAGGTTGCTTTCCTTCAGATTAGCATGGAAACATGCCCAAGTAATTTCTCATCTCACTACCCCATCTAGCAATGACAGAGGCCAAAGAGTCCAGAGAAGGAGTCAGGTGAGATGGGAGAGATGCTGGCTGACTGTCTTCCACCTCTTCTCAGGGGCCAGCAGTGCTGTGGGCCGCTGAGAAGTTACCCCAAGGGGCCAGCACAGTGGTTCCTTCAAAACCATTGGTAGGAGGGAAGGGACAAAGACAGGGGAGACTGGAGAGAGGGAAGGCTATATTCAAGGGCAGACCCAGAAGACACAGGAGCTGCAGAGAAGGCGAGGGAACCAGGAAAGAGCTGTGTATAGGCCAGCAGAAGCCTCAAGAGCGAGCCCAAGAGGTGGAAGCTCAGAGGGACAGAAGGCAGTTTGCTGTTCAGGGAAGGAGCAGACTTTCCTTGAATGTTTGCCTGAGGCAAATGGTAAATGACCCCAAATGCCTAAATTACCCCTTTCCAGTGACAACCCACTTTTTAAATTAATTAATTAAACTTATTTGGCTGTGCCCGGTCTTGGTTGTGGCATGGGGGATCAAGTTCCCTGAGCAGGGGTCAAACCCTGGCCCCTTGCATTGGGAGTGCAGAGTCTTAGGCACTGGGCCTAAGGAAGTCCCTGACATTCCACTTTAAAAATGGCTGAGATGCTGAAAGAAGTCACCTCAGTTCAAAAGTGGACCTGGATAAATATTAAAACGTAGATAATGGGGAGTTGGCTTGTCTGCGAATATAAACACAGTGTTATAAAAATTTAACACAAATACCCAAACGATCAGGTGCAAACAGTATTAACCTCACTACGTGCTGTTGTGCTACCTCAGACATCTCAGCAGCTTCAGAGAAATTCAAAGAGCTCTTAGTAATTAATGTTTCCTTATCTAAATACTGGCAATATTTCTGTGAAGTGGAGAGTAGCAACGAGATACGGTTATCCCCACTTTACAGAGGCTCAGCAAGGGAGAATGACTGCTCCGGGTGATACTGAGAGGGGATCAGGGTCTCTACTCTTGTTCAGATGTCCTGCCAGTGAAATATTTAAAAACAGAAGTGGCAAGGCATTCAGAAATCCAGATTCTTAAAACACTAGTGCTGACCTAGCAGCAACCTGACTCCCCCAGTAGCTTAGACTTTGCCAGGAAGTAGATCTGGGAAGCTGGCCTGTTTTTCTCTGTGCCCCCACTTGCTGGAACGTAGTAGGTTCTCAATAAATTTGCGACAGGTGCGCAGACAAGTTACTTCATTGGCTAAGACCCCCCTGCACCTCCCCAGTTTCTGTTCCTTGGGAATTCTGAGCATGTTTTATTAAACCTAACTTAGCACTTTATGTAGGAGAAGGCAATGGCAACCCACTCCAGTACCCTTGCCTGGAAAATCCCATGGACGGAGAAAGCCTGCTAGGCTGCAGTCCATGGGGTCGCTAAGAGTCGGCATGACTGAGCAGCTTCACTTTCACTTTTCACTTTCATGCATTGGAGAAGGAAATGGCAACCCACTCCAGTGTTCTTGCCTGGAGAATCCCAGGGATGGGGGAGCCTGGTGGGCTGCCGTCTATGGGCTCGCACAGAGTCGGACACGACTGATTCGACGCAGCAGCAGCAGCAGCAGCAGCAGCAGCACTTTATGTGGCCCGTGACACTGCTCACTGAAATGACTCAGGTATGCAAGGAGGTGATTATGGATTACTGCAGAACTCTGCCTGATGCACAATAAATTGCAGAGGCAAACTAGAAATTACTATTTTGTTCCCAGTTTCCTATTTTCTAATTGTTCTTTGACCTTCTATATTCCTAAAAAATTTCTGGGTCATTTTTTATGTCTATGACCACAAGGGCCTGGATTCTGCATATTATTAACACTATATATATATATATATATTTTTTTTTTTTTTTGCTCACTTTACTCTTTGTGTTGTTTGGGTCATATTTAGGTATGAAGTTCTTTTTTAAAAATTAACTACTTAACTGATTCTTGGCTCTGCTGGGTCTTGGCTGCTGCACTCGGGCTTTCTCTAGTTTCGGGAAGCGGGGGCTAATCTCTAGTTGTGGTGCGCAGGCTTCTCATCGTGGAGGCTTCTCTTGTTGGAGACTGCAGGCTCTAGGCACGCAGGCTTCAGGAGTTGCAGCACGCGGGCTCAGTAGTTGTGGTACACGGGCTTAGTTGCTCCGAGGCATGTGGGATCTTCCCAAACCAGGAACTGAACCCATGACCCCTTCTTTGGTGGGCAGGTTCTTAACCACTAGACCGCCAGGGAAGCCTAGTATGAAGTTCTTCAAATAGGTACTGTTACGTTAAAATCTGTGACTTCTTCAGAATCCTAAGTACAATTTCTTTCTCACAAATGCAGGCCCGTGAATAAGACCACTAGCAATATCTGTTGTTGAGGAAAAATTTGCCTTGTGCCATGGTAAGACCCTCTGCCAATGTGTCCAAAAAGTTGATACAGGATATTTAAACAGAGTTTGTAACAGAGAGAATGTGATTTTGCCTCCAGTTCCAGCAATAGGGGATTGTCTAAATATGGAATTTTCTTAAAACAGACTTCTATAGAGTAATCTCAAGTGATAACGTGTATTTTGTATTTACTGACATGATATATTGCTGAACAAGAAAAGAATGCTACTAGACAGAATTACAGTATGACCCTATATATGTAGTGATACATCTACATGCACATGAACATTTATACTTACACAGATGTAGTGAATTTGCATAGACAAAGACCAGAAGGATCCTAGCAAAACAGTTGCTGTTCTTGGTAGTGGAATCAGAATGGTCTTTAACTTTTTTCCTTTTGTATGTATATTCATGTTTTTCTAAAATGAACATGGATTACCTGTGCAGTTATGTACAAAACATCCAGAGAGAGAGAGAGAGAGAGAGGAAAGGGGGGGTGGAGGGAGAGAGATCAAGAGACAGGAGGAAGTCAGGCAAGTCAGGTGTTTAGAGCACAGCAAACTATAGCAATAAAATAAACTATTACTGAGTCAAGGCTGGGGCAAGCCAGTGCTAGACATTTGGAGTTTTTTGTGCAATAGCTCATTGAGTCTTCACAATAACTTTGTGAGGCAGATTCCTAACATTATCCCCATTTTACAGATACAAACACTGGGGAACAGAATTTAGCAATGTACCTAACGATAGATAGCAAGTGTTGAGATTGAAACCAGCCTCACTGGTCTGATCCTTGCTTTCCATATTTATGTTTTCTTTCTGCACCAAGTGATATTTGCGTGTGCGCATGAGTGAGTGTGTGTGCACATGTACACACTAGATGTTTTGCAGACTTTCGGCTAGCTGGGATATGGTAAGTCCTGCTGTTTTCTTGGTACATCACATAACCGAATGGTTGGCTGGCCAGGATGTTATCACGGTAACTTTATAAAATTTGCTTAGGCTGCTGTTCTGTTCTTTGTTAATTCTTTTACCACACAATAATACTCTGGGTGTTTAATCTCAGCTACATTATCATGCATTTTAGCTTAATTCATAATAGGCAAAAGATTGATCTCAACTATTGTTCCATTGTGTTTCTTGCTTTTTATATGTCTTTTGCCTCTCTCTTACCAGTTATACTTATTTAACATAAAGTATTATCCCTGTTCTGTAGTAGCATCTTTGTGTCCCATACATTCAGTAAAGAGCAGACAGAGGCAGAACGGCAGGTTTGTTTGTATGTCCAGTCTTCCCACTGACTTGAGGTGGTCCTTACCTTTAAATCACTGGCATTTTATAGCACATTCAGCATTCAGAGGCTGAATGAATGACAGTAACTTATGTTTACATGTTAACTCAGATCTTACAATATGCCAAGCACTATCATATATGCTACATGTAGTAATTTATCCACTCTTCAATAACCTTTGAAAGAGGTACCATTATTAACATTAGTATTTTATATTAATAGGGAAACTGAGGCATGCAGAAGTTACATAAGTTATAGAAGTTTGACCTTGTCTTGATCTATGTAGTCTAGCTCCAAAGATTGGACTCCTATTGTATCTTCATTCTCAAAAAAAAAAGGTTGGGGTGTAGGAAGGGTGGGTGGATAAAGGGGAGAAGAGGAGGAGGTTTGCACCTTAACTGGTTTTATTACTGCAAGAAGGAATATTTACTTATCATGGTTCCCCTGGTGTGCTCAGTCATGTCTGACTCTTTGTGACCTTGTGGACTGTGGCCCACCAGGCTCCTCTTCCATGGGATTTTCTAGGCAAGAATATTGGGGTGGGTTGCCATTTCCTTCTCCATGGTTCCCCTGGAGTGAAATACCAATTAATTTATCCTGCTGCTTGTGGACAGTTTTTGTAGCTAAATAGTCTTCTTTTTTTTGAGGGGTGTCTGTGCAGCTTGTGGGATCTTCATTCCCCAACCAGAGATTGCACCTGGGGTTCTTGCAGTGAAAGCTTGGAGTGAAACCACTGGACAGCCAGGAAATTCCCTAAAATATCATTCTTAAAGAGTCTTTAGTTTGATCTTAGTCCTCAGCTTGTACTTGGTGGTTAGTTGTATTTTTAAGACCGGAGGTCAGTGATGGAGAATGCTCATTTGTATGGCCTCTTTTGCCTTGGCAGGCCCATCTACATGGCTGCCAGGGGATATGTGGGCAGCCAGGGGCACCTTCCTGGCTTTTGTTCTCTGATTCCATCAAAATCATAAAGCAGAGAGATTGTACCGTTGAAAGCCTTAGCAGTGAGCTGGCTTTTTTTTTTTTTTTTTTGGTGGGGCTCTCATTCCAATCATTGGCTTATTCCCAAATGATGAGATTAATCTACTCTTGGAAATAGGTACAAAAGTCAACCAAACAACCAACCAAATGAAACAAAACAGAAACCTCCACGGTAATGAGCAGTGTAGGGCCCGAGACAGCACAGGGAATCGAAGCAGCATTGCACTGCCAGGGACACAGTGTCATTCACTGGCTGTAAATGGATATCCAAGCTGAGCCAGGCACCAGTGGTTATTTGCAAGGTGGGTTAACTGTGGGTTCAGTTCTAATTACAGTGGCAATTTGTTAAATCCCTTACTGCTGGGGAGGAGTGAGGGGGTGCAGTGCTACAGGACATTAGATTCTGCCTCCCAGACTCTGAGTTAATCGGCTTTAATCCCCAAGGTAGACAGGACATTTTGCAGGTCAGTTTGTACTGGAACCAGATTACACTCTGGTGGCTAATAGCTCCGATCGATTACAACCTTCCCCATGAATCTCCTTAATGAGAAACCATCATGAGAATGAAAGAAACTGATAGGAGGGATAATAACCGATAGAACCATAACAAATTTATAGGGTAGAAAAACAGAAAAAAGAAGGCCTGATCTCAGAATGTTTACTCACTTGGCCTGAGTGTCTCCTGTTAATCTGACACTTGGTAGAGTTATTCACCAAGTGCTTGCCTTTCTTGGAATGAGGCTTCTTGAAGCCCAACACAACACAGCCTGCATGAGCTGTCTGGCTTGCCCAGAGAGCTGCGATGGGAAAGGGGCAGTGCAAAGACCAGAAGACATGTGACAGGTCCTCTGTGTGATTTAGAACTGAAGATGAAACTCAAAAATCACATATTTCAGTTAACTTGAAACATAGCAGAAAACAAAACCAAACAAACTCCCACCAGTGTTTTAAATCCCTGAACTTTGCAGTCTGTCAGTGAATTTCCAGGGCAGTTGAAGCTGCTCAGGAGATTCTGACTCTGGGGAAGCTAAGGAGATGCTCGCTTCAAATGTCCATCAACCCCGGCTGCAAGCAACATACCTCAAACAAAAACTTCACAGATGATTTGCTCATGACTCTAAATGCAAATCTCCAGCCTTGGCCTCTCTCCAAAGCTCCAGATGTGTATATCCAGCAGGCCACTCCACAGCTCCACTTACATGACTAATAGACAGCTCAAACTCCCTAGACCACTGGGGAAATCCCCAAAGCTGAACACTTGATTTAGCATGGACATCATCAACAAAAGAGTCCAAAATGCAGTACTTGGATGCAATCTCAAAAACAACAGAATGATCTCTGTTCATTTCCAAGGCAAACCATTCAATATCATGGTAATCCAAGTCTATGCCCTGACCAGTAATGCTGAAAAAGCTGAAGTTGAACGGTTCTATGAAGACCTACAAGACCTTTTAGAACTAACACCCAAAAAAGATGTCCTTTTCATTATAGGGGACTGGAATGCAAAAGTAGGAAGTCAAGAAACACCTGGAGTGACAGGCAAATTTGGCCTTGGAGTACGAAATGAAGCAGGGCAAAGGCTAATAGAGTTTTGCCAAGGGAACGCACTGGTCATAGCAAACACCCTCTTGCAACAACACAAGAGAAGACCCTACACATGGACATCACCAGATGGTCAACACCAAAATCAGATTGATTATATTCTTTGCAGCCAAAGATGGAGAAGCTGTATATAGTGAGCAAAAACAAGACTGGGAGCTGACTGTGGCTCAGATCATGAACTCCTTATTGGCAAATTCAGACTTAAATTGAAGAAAGTGGGGAAAACCATTAGACCATTCAGGTATGACCTAAATCAAATCCCTTATGAGTATACTCTGGAAGTGAGAAATAGATTTAAGGGACTAGATCTGATAGACAGAGTACTTGATGAACTATGGATGGAGGTTTGTGACACTGTACAGGAGACAGGGAGCAAGACCATCCCCAAGGAAAAGAAAAGTAAAAAAGCAAAATGGCTGTCTGAGGAGGCCTTACAAATAGCTGTGAAAAGAACAGAGGTGAAAGGCAAAGAAGAAAAGGAAGGATATACCCATTTGAATGCAGAGTTCCAAACAATAGCAAGGAGAGATAAGAAAGCCTTCCTCAGCAATCGGTGCAAAGAAATAGAGGAAAACAATAAAATGGGAAAGACTAGAGATCTCTTCAAGAAAATTAGAGATACCAACGGAACATTTCATGCAAAGCTGGGCTCAGTAAAGGACAGAAATTGTATGAACCTAACAGAAGCAGAAGATATAAGAAGAGGTGGCAAGAATACATGGAAGAACTGTATAAAAAAGGTCTTCATGACCCAGATAATCATGAAGGCATGATCACTCACACTCACCTAGAGCCGGACATCCTGGAATGTGAAGTCAGGTGGGCATTAGGAAGCGTCACTACGAACAAAGCGAGTGGAGGTGATGGAATTCCAGTGGAGCTATTTCAAATCCTAAAAGATGATGCTGTGAAAGTGCTGCACTCAATATGCCAGCAAATTTGGAAAACTCAGCAGTGGCCACAGGACTAGAAAAGGTCAGTTTGCATTCCAATCCCAAAGGAAGACAATGTCAAAGAATGCTCAAACTACCACACAATTGCACTCATCTCACATGTTAGTAAAGTAATGCTCAAAATTCTCCAAGCCAGGCTTCAGCAATACGTGAACCATGAACTTCCAGATGTTTAAGCTGGTTTTAGAAAAGGCAGAGGAACCAGAGATCAAATTGCCAACATCCCCTGGATCATCAAAAAAGCAAAAGAGTTCCAGAAAAACATCTATTTCTGCTTTATTGACTATGCCAAAGCCTTTGACTGTGTGGATCACAATTAACTGTGGAAAATTTTACAAGAGATGGGAATACCAGACCACTTGACCTGCCTTTTGAGAAACCTGTATGCAGGTCAGGAAGCAACAGTTAGAACTGGACTTGGAACAACAGACTGGTTCCAAATAGGAAAAGGAGTACGTCAAGGCTGTATATTGTCACCCTGCTTCTTTAACTTATATGCAGAGTACATCATGAGAAATGCTGGGCTAGATGAAGCACAAGCTGGAATCAAGATTGCCAGGAGAAATATCAATAACCTCAGATATGCAGATGATACCACCCTTATGGCAGAAAGTGAAGAACTGAAGAGCCTCTTGATGAAAGTGAAAGAGGAGAGTGAAAAAGTTGACTTAAAGCTCAACATTCAGAAAACGAAGATCATGGCATCTGGTCCCATCACTTCATGGCAAATAGATGGGGAAACAGTGGAAACAGTAGCTGACTTTATTTTTCTGGGCTCCAAAATCACTGCAGATGGTGACTGCAGCCATGAAATTAAAAGATGCTTGCTCCTTGGAAGGAAAGTTATGACCAACCTAGACAGCATATTAAAAGGCAGAGACATTACTTTTCCAACAAAGGTCTGTTTAGTCAAGGCTGTGGTTTTTCCAGTAGTCATGTATGGATGTGAGAGTTGGACTATAAAGAAAGCTGAGTGCTGAAGAATTGACACTTTTAAACTGTGGTGTTGGAGAAGACTCTTGAGAGTCCCTTGGACTGCAAGGAGATCCAACCAGTCCATCCTAAAGGAGATCAGTCCTGGGTGTTCATTGGAGGGACTGATGTTGAAGCTGAAACTCCAGTACTTTGGACAACTGATGTGAAGAGCTGACTCATTTGAAAAGACCCTGATGCTGGGAAAGATTGAGGGCAGGAGGAGAAGGGGACAACAGAGGATGAGATGGTTGGATGGCATTACAGACTCAATGGACATGGGTTTGGGTGGACTCCAGGAGTTGGTGGTGGACAGGGAGGCCTGGCGTGCTTCAGTTCATGGGGTCACAAAGAGTCGGACACGACTGAGTGACTGAACTGAACACCACCTTTCTTTTCTGCAAGGCTCCCTATCAGGAAATGACACGACCAACCACCCAGTTGCTTAATCCTGTTTCCTTTCTATGTCATACCCTGCAAATCTAGTCCTTCTGTAAGCCCCGTCAGAACTCCTTCAACACACATCTGGAATCTCTGCTCCTCTCTCCATCTCCATTGCTGCCATCCCCAGGCCTCCGTCACTCTTATTTGGGAGGCAATTGCATTCCTGCTTCCACTCTGGTCACCTTCTAGTCCAAATCTAAAACAGCAGTCAGAGTGACCTTGTAAATACATAAACCAGACTACCTTGCTCCTTTGCTTAAAATTCTCCAATGCTTAGAATAAAGTCCAAACTCTGCCCTTCCTCTGTGTGTCTCCTATAACCTCTCCCCCTTCATTTCCAAATTTATACGTGGCTGTTCCCATGAGGGGAACAGGCTCTGACCATATTCTTGCACGGTTGTCTCCTTCTCATCATTTAGTTCAAAAATACTCCTTGCACCTCTGAGCATTACCTGGCTATATTTTCTATAGAGTGCATGACACTCTATGAAATGATGCTGTTTATCTATTTACCTGATTGCTTGTTTATTTTTTGCTCCCCGCTTCAATGAGAGCTCCATGATGGTAGGACTTCATTTTTGTTCGTTCTTGTATGCCTTGATCCAAGAACAGTACTGGAACACAGTAGATGCTTCATGAAAATGAATGAATATCTGAGATGCCAGTGGTCCTGACCAGAAATGACCCTACAGTATGTTAAACTAATCAAATTGGTCAGTGAGAAGAAACTGTTGGCTGGTAAACATCAAGTCCTGAAGTTCACTGCTTTTAGCCTTCTAGTTTGGAGACAGAATTCCTTATATAGAAAGATGGTAACGATAACCCTGTATGCAAGACAGCAAAAGAGACACGGATGTATAGAACAGTCTTTTGGACTCTGTGGGAGAGAGAGGGTGGGATGATTTGGGAGAATGGCATTGAAACGTGTATAATATCATATGAGAAACGAATCGCCAGTCCAGGTTCGATGCAGGATACAGGATGCTTGGGGCTGGTGCACTGGGATGACCCAGAAGGATGGTACGGGGAGGGAGGTGGGAGTGGGGTTCAGGATGGGGAACACATGTACACCCGTGGCAGATTCATGTTGATATATGGCAAAACCAATACAATATTGTAAAGTAATTAGCCTCCAATTAAAATAAATAAATTTAAATTAAAAAAAAAAAAAGGATTCCTTATATAGCACTCCTTTTCGGTTGCCAAGAAAATATCTACAGTGTTTTGTTGCTACGAGGTGAAAAATCTTGTAGATTCTGTTCAAGTCATCATCTTTTTACCCTAAGATGTAAATAATCATGAAATATCATCTATTTTTCTATAGGTCATGAAATAGCATGAGAAATCCAGTAAATTATTCAAGGTCCTTTGTACTGTTTTAGTCACAGTTACTGTCTTATTTTTTTCTAGAAAAAAAAAACTACTTTGAAATATATGAGAAAAAGACAATACCAAGTGTCCATTTAAAAATTATACAACTTGAGTTCAATTAAAAATAGGTGCCCAGTGCCTATTATGTGCTGGGTATTTTTACTGAATTTAATGATACCAGATGGTTGTGTTATTCCCATTTTGAATTGGGTTATTAAGCCTCAGTGAGGTTAAATGACTTGTTCAAGGTTACACGGTAGAGGAGCCAGTATTTGAAATCTCCAGCCTACTGTTCTTTCATATCTTCCTTTCAGCTTGTTTCTGTGCTACAGGAAACCTTGATCCTCATTTTTGTCTGCTCTCCCAATGAGTAAGGTTGGAGAAGCAGCACTGAGCAGCCATAAAACATGGGATTCGAAGCAGGAGACAGGACCCTGCTTCCAGGCGTATCTTCTTGGTTCCCCCTTATGCTGTGTGAACTTCATTAAGTTCTATCACTTCTCTGGGGGAGTGAAAATGGGGGTCTCCCTCCAAGGAGTAAGGATGGCCCAGCTTTGAGGGGATGGGGAACACCCCTCGCTGGTTGTATAAACGTCCCACTTTTGTTCAAAACATCAGGTCCAGCTGTGGAGTGGATATGTCATCTCTCAGCCCTACTCTCTTCTGAGCTCCAGGCTCGTGGATCCCACTGTGCACTGAATCTCTCTCCGTTTGTGTGACAAACACCTCACACTTCCCCAGGTCCACAGTGCAACAGTGGGTTCACCACCCCCCCCAACTCTCCCGCAAACTGACTCCAGTTCCTCTCCCAGGTGGTTCCATGCCAGTCCATGCCAACACCCACAGGCTCCTGCAAACAACCTCCACCTCATTCTTATTCTCCTTTTCCTCCTTCCCCGCTCCCTCTACCCAACCCGTCAGCAGATCCTGATGTTCTGGAACACGTCTCGGCACATTCACATCTCTCTCTAGGGCCACTACTCTTTACCAAGCCAGCCTCATCTTTCACTTGAACCGTGTAATAGTCACTTCACTCTTCTCGTCCTGTTACCCTAGAATCCAGGTTCTATAAAAGCAGCAAGATCACGTCACTGCTCTTGCTTAAAACTCCCCATTGCACTTAGTCTAATGCCTCACTGTGGCTCACCAAGCCTGTGTGTTGTAGCCCCACTGTTTGTACCCTGGGCTCTACAGACCCCAAGGGGTCCAAGGATATGATTCATGGGATCTGTGATTTTACAATGGGGGGTGAAAATCACATCTTTATTTTCACAGCCTCTAACTGAAGTTTAGTATCTCATTGAGTTATGCAGAAAATCTTAGTGATATGAGCAGTACCTGTGACTGTATCCTACAGAAACCACAGATATCTCACACTAAAACTGTAGCAGATATCTTGACAAATTATACTTCATCGTCATTAGATCTGCTATAAGACGTGTTAAAGCAGCATCTATATTTTATGTCACAGCTTTGTCTTTTCAGTAGTTTTATAGCTGTATTATAATGTACAGAGAAGGCAATGGCACCCCACTCCAGTACTCTTGCCTGGAAAATCCCATGGACGGAGGAGCCTGGTAGGCTGCAGTCCATGGGGTCGCTAGGAGTCAGACACGACTGAGCGACTTCACTTTCACTTTTCACTTTCATGCACTGGAGAAGGAAATGGCAACCCACTACAGTGTTCTTGCCTGGAGAATCCCAGGGATGGGGGAGGCTGATGGGCTGCCGTCTATGGGGTCGCACAGAGTCGGACATGACTGAAGCGACTTAGCAGCAGCAGCAGCAGCAGCATTATAATGTAATTGGTTTTCTTTGCATTCCTATGTATTTTATCTTGTGTGTGTTAAGTCACTTCAGTTGGGTCTGACTCTGCGATCCTATGGACTATAGCCCACCAGGCTCCTCTGTCCAGGGGATTCTCCAGGCGAGAATACTGGCTCTCCTCCAGGGGATCATCCAGACCCAGGGAATGAACCCATGTCTCTTAGGTTTCCTGCATTGCCAGGCAGTTTCTTTACCACTAGCGCCATTTGGGAAGGCCTGTATTTTACATGATGAAAAACATGATTCTGAGAAGAGATCCACAGGCAGACTGCATCTGCCTATGGAATCCATGACAGAAAAGTTGAAGCACCTTGAAACCTAGCTCCGTTGACTCCTCAAACAGTGCTCCTTTGCAGTGTTGTTTTTTTTTCCTGTTTCAGAAACACTCAACTGGCCTGTCTCAGCACCTTTGCAGTGGCTGCTCCTTCTGCCTGCCACTCTTCCCACATCTAGTTCCTTCTCATGGGACATCCCTCTGTTCATACATTACCTCTTCAGAAAGGCCTTCACAAACCCCCAAAGTCCTTCTCCTCAGTCATCCTGTAACATAACAGCTTGTTCTTCCTTCATAACTTGCATCACTATCAGAACTAATCTTTTTATTAACTTGTTTATTCCGTCCTTCTTTCTAGCAGGTAAACTCTGTTCGTATACAGTGTTCTGGCCTGTTCACAGTTATATCCCATTTTCTAAAATGTTTGTGTTTGATAAATGTTAGTTGAAGAAATACATAAATCCTTCTTAACTTGGTGATCGCTTTTAGTAGAAATCAGATGAGTCTAACCAAAATATATACACACATATATAAACTCACTCCCCGTGACTCTTCTGATCAAATCCAGATAAGTAATTTTTGTCCCAGACACATGCTTAGCAGTTGTTCTGGCCTTCACAGCTGTGAATTGGCTGAAGTATACATCATATTCAAGGACACCCTGGAGATCTGTGATGCTCCCTGGAGGACTCAGGCCAATAAGCCAATTAAGGGGCTATAATGCTCCATAAATACTATATTTGTGTCTGGAACATTATAATTTGGCTTCAGCATTATTTGAACAACTGCTACACACACTCATACCAATGGTTTGAAATTTTCCAAAGATAAGATTAGCAGCATAGCAGGATTAGAGGGCAAAATAATTTTGTATATTCACTTGAAATTCCAGATATAAGTAAAATGGGGAGTCATTTTTCTCTATTTTATATCACTGTGTAGAAGTGATCACAGCCAAATGCAGATTGTTTATCCAAAATACAAGACGATGCTACAGAATTATGTGGCATATGTGGTCCATATAAAGCCAGAAACATGAGATAAACAACCAAGAAAGCAGGAAGAGCAAGAAACCAGAAATTTGCAGATGAAATTAATAAAAAGCATAGAGCCAACAATAAAAATGATTACTCTGGAAGACAGTGGTTTTATACTGTGTAATCTATTACAAACAGGATACATACAGAAGCTCCAAGTTCCTGGAGCTCTTATGGGACCCCTGGCCCTCCAGCTGGTGAAGTTGCTGGCATCTAACACCCCTTCTGCTGGCCTGTGGTTGGAGCCCAGGATTCTGGAGCTTTAAATAATTACTTCCAAGAGAAAGACTGGATCACAGAGTAAATGGTACCATGACAGGGTACCAAGTAAGAACCCTCAGTGGAACACTGGATAAAGTATGAGAATATGACAAATAACATGTATAAGAATAATAAATACCTATTTTGAGAATCAGGGATGTTTAAAGGACTACAGAGGGAGAAATCAAATTTACAAGCAGATCTTCAAAATGGGACCACATTGAAAAACCGGGAGTGAAAAATCCTCATGTATTAAGAATATGAGTATGAAAACTCTTCCAAGCAGAGTGTGGTGGAGGAATTTCAATGAAATATGATCCATGTGCAAAATAAAGGACAGAAGAGACATTCTCACCAGGACCATATATTCCCAAAGTCAGCAAGGATGGGAACACTTTGAGAAGAGGAACTCTCTGCTAGATGGACGACTGTGAGAATAGAGGAAACTTCAGATTCACAGTGCTTACAGTCCAATGTTTTGCTGCCAAAAAGTTCCCCAAATATTTAGGGCCTGTCTGATCTTGCTGACATTGGACACATCCTAGCAACCAATGGATCTGGAATCCTTCAAGGCTCCACTTAAGACAATGGCTTAAGTTTACAAGTTGCAGTATTTGGCGGAACCTCTTTATTTTCGTTCGGCACTCTTGCCCTCAAATTTCAAAGGGAGCCCACCAGCCCACAATCCGGATTGTGCTATGAATACCATGCCCATGTTATCTAAGTTTTTCATGATTTGTAAGATTTCAGACATGCTCTTCCTTAGCCTCCTCACATCCAAATGAAAAAGTCTCCCTCTTTCTGTCCAGGCCACCCCAGTCACCTGTTTTTCTGGCTCCCTTGGATTCTTCAGGGGGCTTTCCAGGCAGTGCAGTGGTAAAGAACCCACCTGCCAATGCAGGAGACATGTGGGAGACTTGGGTTTCATCCCTGGGTAGGGAAGATCCCCTGGAGGAGGGCATGGCAACCCACTCCAGTATTCTTGCCTGAAAAATACCATGGACAAGAGGAACCTGGTGGGCTACAGTCCATGGGGTCGCAGAGAGTCGCACATGACTGAGCACACACACGTTGGACTTTTCAGATATACTTCATTGGGAATGGGTCCCAGAATATCAGACCACCAAGTAAAAATACAGCACGGTGTTACATGAGGGGAGGGGCTAGTTTCCTTTTTTGGCATGAGTTGTTTTGATTATGTTCAGTGTTTGTAGACCATTTTGCTACAAATCTCCCAGGGTTGCTTTCAAGGAAGACGTTCTTAAAGAGTTGTGGCAACTGGATGTCAGGGGTCATGACGTCAGGGACTGGCGTTTACAGAAGGCCAAGCAGGAGACCAGCCGGAAGGACACAACTGCTGTCTGCGGGAAAGCTCGACCCCAACCAGGGGACATTTCTAGCTTGAGTGACCCTGAGACATGTGTCCTTGTGGCAGAACCAAGCGAACCACAGGAGAACCCAAGTTAATAACCAGCCCAGGGCTCTATGTGGGCAGAACTGAATCAGCAGCTGTCCCCTTAACACTAGCAAATCATATCCACTGTTGTGGATATCTGCAGAATTATAATGTGGCCTCCTCACAGAAGAAGGAATTTGCAGTGAAGCAATGAGAAGTTTCCCTTTTAAGGGTGCAAGAGACACTTTTGGACAGTCTACATGTTCCCTTGCAGCCAACGTTACTGTTTGTGTAGGTCAAGGATGTTTGACCCTGGGTGCAGGGCTTCAGAAAATCTGACCCCTTTGTGACTTTATGTGAACACTGGGTGTCTGTGCATTTCAGGGGAGAGAATTCAAGCCTTGATCCTATTTTCAAACATGACTGAGGGGAAGCAGTGCTGTTCCAGAGCATTTTCCTAAACTGTCTCAAGACACTCTTTGGTCTGGTCCAGCTTTCTGAGCTTTGATAAATTTCAGAATATGGGCAGTAGGATGTTGATTACCTTCTGAGAATCCATATGGATTATCCATATCTCCTTAGACCTGGATTTAAGACAAAAACCAACCTAGGGCACAAACTGTGATATTTAAAAAATAAATTGTGTGGTTGTAGGGCAGCAGATTCATGAAAACATCTAAATTAAAAGGCTTAAGGGAAAAAAAAAAAGAATTTTACTGGACAAAGATGGCAAAATTTCAGGCAACATAAAATCAATGCATAATTATTTCTTCTCAATAAAAGTGAACAGGGTTTCATCACATAAACTGTGATAGGGAAAAGGTAAAACTTTAAGAGGGGAGTAAACCATCCACATCTCTGTGCCACTTTCTTCCTTTCGAAAATGGAGAAGGTTGGGGATGTTTCTGGTAGTCCAGTGATTAAGAATCCACCTTCCAAAGCAGGGGATGCAGGTTGGACCCCATATGCTGTGGGTCAGTTAAGCCTGCACAATGCAACTGCTGAACTTGTGTGCCACAGTGAAGATCCAGTACAGCCAAAAAAAAAAAAAAGTTTGTGTATACAAACAGTTGAACAGGAAAGTGGTACAGGGTAGAACAGGGGCATAGGGCAAAGACTCAGTAAATGACAGCAAGTAGGAAAGGAGGCAGAATATTCAGGTGAATAGAATGTGCAGAAAGAGTGAAAAATGATAGCAAGGAAGCTGAAGATATGTTTTCTATAAATTCTGACGCTGGACCTTACAAACCTTATGCTGCCTGAAGGAAGCCAGTCTCAACTGCAGGGTTCCATTTATAGGAAATGTCCAGAACAGGCAGATGGATCCACAGAGACACAAAATAGATTCTTGGTTGCCTAGGGCTGGCGGGGGGTGCGGTGTGAAGGTAGGGCTATGAGGACTGCAGAGTTCAGGCTGAAGTGTGTGATGTTTCTTTTTCAGGTGATGAACATGTTCTAAAATTTCTGGGAACTACATGGTATATGAATTGTATCTGAATAAGTGTTCTAAAAATCTGAGACTGAAAAACACCCTTGGTAAAAATATTCTGAAGTGGCTTGTAGATTTCCCTAAAGAATCCCTTCTCTTGCATGAATTCTGATTTGCAGGTATTTCTTTCCACCTTGCCACAACTTCATCTAATAGGGTTATTCTTCAGATATATTTATCTGTCAGGTACGTCTTACAAACAGCTGAAAATGTGTATATATTTTGATGAACGAATGACTTCT
Source organism: Bos indicus x Bos taurus (assembly GCF_003369695.1). Classification (NCBI taxonomy): domain Eukaryota; kingdom Metazoa; phylum Chordata; class Mammalia; order Artiodactyla; family Bovidae; genus Bos; species Bos indicus x Bos taurus. Next base: position 83,552,169 of record NC_040082.1, read on the forward strand.
GGGTTTCAACATTAAAGTCATAGCTTTTAAGCAGATGAGCCAGTGTTTAGAAAAATATTAGAGCCATTTTATTACTTTCATCTCTCATCCCTTTCCTCCCATCATCTACCAGCATTAATGCAAAGAGCTAGCCTTTGGAAGTAAGCAAAGTGTTAGGAGAGGTTGCATAAATTTCTTTTGGATGGTGAATATTTTCTCTTCATCTCCTGATTTCTGCTTTTATTGATTCTACACAGATGTAAGTCCTTAATGCCTATAAGTTCTATTTTACAACTTTCCTGCAGTTCCTACCTGCCAGCAGCATTTCATATACTACATTAGCCATTTTTCCTCAGAGCCCTAAAAGATTCTGAACTTCACCATTTATGCCAACTTTCTGTCTCTAATAGCATTGCTGGAGATGAAGTGATGATAAAACAATGATTATAAAATATTTCATTTTCTTCTTTTAATCTGACCTCAGTCTTTACAAACAGATCTTTTACACATTTTAATAAGGGGCATAGCTAAGAATTAAGCCTGTTTTTCAGTGTTCTAAACTAAAAGCTTTCAAGTGTTTTTCTTTCTCTTTCATGTTAGACACACACAAATATAACTTTGCTCTCATATATCCATCACAGCATAAACCTATCCCTCTAGCTTTGTAATAATGGACTGCAAAGAAAACAATTTTATCCCAGGCAATCTCACAGGGTTCCTCTTTCTTTATGAATGAAGGCAGGCAGCTCTGAGGTGCTGCACAGGAATATACATTTAGTGAACAATGGAGGAGGAACACAAAGCCACAAGACCTGACAGGATTTTTCTTATCTTTCCCCAAATTTGCTGCACCTGTCAAGAAACGGAAGCAAAGAACAGAGGCAATTATATAAATAATTCAAGAGAAAGACCAGTGTTTTCCTTCATGAGTTGCAAAATCAGTTTCACCAATCTGAGTTATGTAGATGACAGTGTCTAAAGAAATTCACCTCACACGTGAGGTGTACAACCATATTATAACCAATTAACCTTCACAACCTGCTCCTGAAAGAAGGGAAAAGGCTCTTAAACATTTTGGGTTCACCAAGCTTTCTAATAACATCTCTCCTAGTAGAGACCTCGGAAGAAGTGAGTGACGTTATGATTCATGGAAATGAAGACAAATGCAGAGAAAGAGGAACTAGATGAAAAGGGAGAGAGACAGGGCATATAAAGTCCCTTGGAAATGAAGAATGACTTCTCTGGCTTCTAATAGGGTGGCGTACCTCTGGGCTTTGTTTTCCAACAAGCCCAGAGTATCAGAAGCACAGAGAAGAAATGCCATTCCACTTGCCCAGCACACAGTCTGGCACAGCTCATTGTTGTGTTTTTAGTACACTTCATTTTTTAGAGGTGGTTTTATAGTCACAGCGAAATTGAGTGCACAGTACAGAGTCCCCATATATCCCCTGCCTCCCCCACTATCAACATCTGCACCTCAAGAGTGCTACGTTTGTTACAATCGATATACCTACATTGTTACCTAAAGTTCATAGTTTCCGTTCAGTTCAGTCCAGTTCAGTCGCTCAGTTGTGTCCAACTCTTTGCGACCCCATGAATCCCAGCATGCCAGGCCTCCCTGTCCATCATCAACTCCTGGAGTTCACTCAAACTCATGTGCATCGAGTCGGTGATGCCATCCAGCCATCTCATCCTCTGTCGTCCCCTTCTCCTCCTGCCCCCAGTCCCTCCCAGCATCAGGGTCTTTTCCAATGAGTCAACTCTTCGCATGAGGTGGCCAAAGTACTGGAGGTTCAGCCTCAGCCTCAGTCCTTCCAGTGAACAGCATAAATGTACATCACTCTTGGTGAATATTCGGTGGGTTTGGACAAATGTATAATGACACATAGCCACAACTGTGGTATGATACAGAATAGGTTCACTGCCCTAAAAATCCTCTCTGCTCTGCCTGTTTCTCTCTCCCTCCTCACTAAGAGCTCTGTATTTAATAGATGGGGTCAATGTCAAGAGGCACATCAGGGCTTTAGTCATCACTGTTTTCATGCTTCCCTTTCTAAAGTACATATAGTCCCTTAGAAACTCTGGCTATTGGTAAAGAAGCCCTCAGTTCTCTGTGTGCTTGTGTGTTAACATGTCAGTGAGCAAGTGGAAAGACCTCTTGAGCCAGGAAGGAAGAAGCCAGGAATGGTGGCGAATGCATGGACTCTGGAGCCAGAGGAACTGGAATTCTTCTACCTTCTCTGCTTACTCCCCTGTGGCCGAAAGTCTTTAAGATCTCTGATGAGGGACTACATCTCAGAATCTCAGCTTCTTTATCTATAAAATGGGATAATCTCTATTATAGGGATACCAGACACACTAAAATAAGATGGCAATGTAAAATGTACAGCATACATCTCTCTCCTTTGCCTAGGAAATGGTTAAATAATTTAAGAAGAGAAAACTCTGGGGTGTGAATATCTTAAGGATAAAAACAGATGGACTCAAAGTGAAATTAATGAATGCCACTGGATTGGAATATCATGTCAAGATCTGTGCCTATGCTAGAAAATGGAGATCTTAGCATAAATGGGCAAAGAAGGGTGTTATTCAGTGAATAAATGACCACTGGGCTCCTACTGCCTAACGGAAGATACTTCTCCACTTGGCTCATTCGAACATAATTGTCCATTAGGCAGCATTTAACTGTAATCATGTACTGCTTACAATATTTCAGACCATTATGTATTTCAAAATGTGTATTCTTTCTTTGGAGTTAAAAGTGTCAGGTGTTGACACTTAAAACTGAAAAGGCAAGAGGAGGGCAGGCAGATACCCTCAGTGTGGAGTTTTATGCATATCTGATAACTCTGTGTCTGAAATTTGCACCAGGGCTCATGCAATTTATGACTCCCTTCAGTTCAACCTGGTGCCTTCACCTGCATAGGGCCACTCCTGTGGGCTAATTGTGCCTTGTTATTTCAGCAGGACTTAGGGGAGAGATGATTACTTGGTGTAGTTACGCAGTGACATTTCACTGCTTCTTGATCACACTTTTACAAAGCTCTCTGCCCAGCTGGGGACACTTTCCTCTCCACCCCCCACAGCCCCCCAGACTCCCATATAATGGCTTCCAACCGTCTCCCTTTCAAAGAAGTGGACCCTTTGGTGGCCAGCACTACTGTATTATTTGTTCTTACATTTGGAGGGAGCGCAAAGGGGCTGGCATTTTTCAGGATTATCTGTATTCTGTTTACTTGTTCTTGGCCCAGATGTGCTTCAGGGAACCTTGGCTCAGTCTTGTGTTTTTGATACTACCTGAGGATGAGTTAGTGACAAGTGCGTTAGTTGCTTAGTTGTGTCCGACTCTTTGCGACCCGTGACTGTAGCCCACCAGGCTCCTCTGTCCATGGAATTCCCCAGGCAAGAATACTGCAATGGATTGCCATGCCTTCCTCCAGGAGATCTTTCTGACCCTGGGATCAAATCCGGGTCTCCCACATTGCAGGCAGATTCTTTACCATTTAAGCCATCAAAGAAGCCCAAGTTGGTGATGACTACAGACATTTTCTCCCTCCCCCTTCAAGAGGCTGTTCTTTAAAAGATGTGTCGCTCACAAAACGGTGACATTCGTTAGTTCTAGGTGGTGGATACACACTTGTTTATATATTCTTTTTGCCCTCCTCTCTATGTGTTATAACACAGAATAATTAAAATCACAAAGTTGTGTGGAACAACTCCTAGTGTTTTGCATCTCTGTGCCTCTATTCCAGGGACCCTCAGATGGGGAGAGGTCAAAGACAGCTACTAGGACGGAGAAAGGTCCTCTCTTTAAATCTATATTTAAAAATTTTAATTGATTTGTTTTTGGCTGCCCTGGATCTTTGTTGCTTTGCACGGGCTTTCTCTTGTGGTGGTGAGCAGGGGCTACTCTTTGTTGCAGGGCTCGGGCTTCTCATTGTGGCAGCTTCTCTTGCTGTGGAGCGCGGGCTCTAGGGTGCATGGGCTTCAGCAGCTGGAGCACGTGGGCTCAGTGGCTGCACTTTGCTGGCTCAATAGTAGTGGCACACGGGCTTAACTGTTCCGAGGCATGTGGGATCTTCCCAGGTTAGGGACCGAACCTGTGTCTCCTGCGTTGGCAGGTGGATTCTTATTCACTGAGCCACCAGGGAAGTCTAAGAAAGGTCCTTTCGAAAGCATGATTTCCAATTTGTATTTCAACCCAAGTCACTGAAAGTATCAATACAAGTTAAAATGCTAAAATCAGTCCTGTAATTCTTTTTATGCAGGGAACAGGATTTCCCCTCCAAATTAGTCCTTTCCCAGCAGTGGATGGGCTGAACACCCAGGCACCAGGCAGTTAGCTCCCTTCCATCTGGCATGGCCATGTGAACACTTCAGTTGGCTTGCCTTTTTAAATAAAGTGATTTTTAATGAAGCAAGCTGTGAATTTAATAGATACCTTAAAACAGCTTCTTTGTAACTAAGCTTTAAGTAACGAAGCAACTGCTAAATTAGCCACCAGAATCAAGGGAAAAATCCAAATCCAAACAACTGTAGGATTAAGCATCTCTAGACTTCAGTCATCAGGCAGGTCATCTCAACTACTGGACAAAGGATGGGGAGGCTGGTGACAAGGCAGGCAAGGAAGCGCTTGGCCAACACTAAGGCAGCTGCAGCGCACGGTACTTCTCACCAGTGTCTGTGCTAGCACTCTGTCTCTTACCGGTTCATTAATTGTGTGATTTTGAACCAGCCATTTCAGCTCGCTCATAATGTGGGGACAATAGGAGGAGATCATTAATTTCAGTCTGTACTACCTTGGGAGAAAGATGTTGGTAGAAAGAAATCACATACCATTAGCAGATTCTTTTAAAGGTGGGGTTGTTGTTCAGTTGCTAACTCATGTCTGACTCTGCGATTCAATGGATGCAGCAGGCCACGGTTCCCTGTTCCTTACCATCTCCCGGAGTTTGCCCAAGTTCATGGCCACTGAATTGGTGATGCTATCCAACCGTCTCATCCCCTGCCACTCTCTTCTTTCGCTCTCAATCTTTCCCAGCATCAGGATCTTTTCCTATGATATGAGTCGGCTCTTCATATCAGGTAGCCAGAGTATTGGAGCTTCGGCTTCAGCATCAGTCCTTCCAGTGAGTACTCAGGGTTGATTTCCTTTAGGATTGACTGGTTTGATCTCCTTTCAGGCCAAGGGACTCTCAAGAGTCTTCTCCACACCACAGTTTGAAAGCATCATTCTTTGGTGCTCAGCCTTCTTTATGGTCCAACTCTCACATCGATACATGACTACTGGAAAGACCATAGCTTTGACTGTATGGACCTTTGTCAGCAAAGTGATGTCTCTGCTTTTTAATACACTGTCTAGTGTTAGGTTTTAAAGGTAGGGGACGCCATGCAATTTTGGAATCTCAAATGTAAAAAGCAGGCACATGCTGCAGAGGGTGAAGAGGAGTGGGTGGGTGTAAGCAGAAGGCAAGACCCTCGGGAACTAGACAGTGCATGCATGTCCAACCTGAAGGCATTCAATTTTTTAAAAAGAGTGTTTATTCAATAAAGCACACCTTTGTGCAAGAATGAGGTCACCCATTGGCTAGTTCTGCTCTGTTTCACTGGTAAGAAGACTGACGCATTCAGAGGAGGAATGATTTGTTCAGGTTCTCACTGAAGTAGTGGGTGGCCAGCTGTCTGTCTCATGGTTCTACGACAGCAGCCACAGCCGGGGTGTTAAGCCCTGCTAGGAAAAGTCACCAGCACAGATGTCACTCAGTGCGAGGGGCTTTTGTTGTGTTCTCTGAAAAACAGACAAAAAAGTCCCTCACCAAGCCCCCTTTCTGTTATGTAATCTTTCCTTTGCTCTTGGCTTTGGGAGCTTCAACCTGGCCTGGAGCTGGTGGAAGAGCTGCCTCCAGGAGACGGGGCTGCAGAGGAAGGGCCTGATCAGCCCTGGGGAAGCTAAGGCCCCATGCCTGGTGGATAGGAGGGAGGGAAGTGGGAGCTCCAGGTGGATTCAGATAAATCCATTCCCCATCCCACCGCTCAGACACTGTGTGTGGCTTTTCCTTGTCCCTCCAGAACACAGGAGGAGAGCAAGGCCTGAGAGCGGTACCTGAGACCTTCCTTGCTCCTTGCTGGGGTTTTGACCTCATGTGAGTGACTGAGTGTTAGTCACTCTGTGTCCGACTCTTTGTGAGGCCATGGACTGTAGCCCGCCAGGCTCCTCTGTCCATGGAGTTTTCCAGGCAAGAATACTGGACTGGACTTCCATGGCCTTCTCCAAGGGATCAAACCTGGGTCTCTTGCATTGCAGGCAGATTCTTTACCATCTGAGCCACCAGGGAGGCCCATGGCAAACCTGTGCCTTCATGTACCACATGGGCAAGACCATCTTTTCCCCCGCAGACCATACTGAAGACTTTGATTCCCCAGAGCTTGAATTCCAAAATCCCTGACAAAGGCCAGCTGGGCCTGGATCTTCCCAGTCAGCCTGACCCTCCCCACTCCATCTCCCTCCTCTAACTCTGGTCAGCATCTCCTGGCCAAACTCTGAAGCACACGCTATCTCCTCACTGGTTGCCAGTGGAACAGGGCTCCTGCCACCTGACTGAGGACTGATGACTAGAAGGCAGGCAGAATTTGTCAGAATCATCACATTTGTTGTGTGGCTCAAAGCAGTGGTGCTGCTTTTATATTATACAAGCCCTTGTCCAACTGTGTCTGTCTTGAACCGAAGGGCAAAGGGTCATTTTCTTTGATGTACAACCACAGGCTCCAAATATGATATATAGTTTGTAGTTGGGAGGAAGATTCTCTATTTATCTGTCTGTTTAATGAACAGAGGCTTTGTGACAGCCTATCACGTACTGTGATGATGGTCCAGCCACCTTACTCTTGGGCTGTGCTTTGCTCACTGGCTGGAATGAAGAGGGGAGGTTGCCCACCTTCCTTTGAGGAAGTTAGGGGGTCCTCATGCCTGGGAAGCTTCCTCCATCAGTTTCTATACTCTCTGGTGTCATTCCTTAATTATCCCAAGGCTACAGGGGTTTGCTGATGAAAACGAACACTCTGAAACCAAAAGTTCACATTTCAACCTTGTTGTTGTTCAATCGCTCGGTCATGTCTGACTCTGCGACCCCATGGACCGCAGCATGCCAGCACGTTTTAACCTAGCAGAATACTTATGTACAGACTGCTATATTTTAAAACATAACCAATGAGGACCTACTGTATAGCACAGGGAACTCTACTCAATACCCTGTAATAACCTACATGGGAAAAGAACTTGAAAAAATAGGTACATGTATATGTATAATTGAATCACTGTGCTGTGCTCCTGAAACTAACACAACATTGTTGATCAACTATACTCCAATATAAAGTAAAGTAAAAAAAAAAAAAAAAAAGAAACCAAACCCACTACGATGAAGTGAGTAACATCCTTTCCTAAGCCTGACAGAACATAGTAGGAGGGTTTCAGTGAAGTCTCAAATCTATTAAATAGCCAAGCGCCAAGGCACAAAGTCGTTTCTTCACAGCAGTTCAACTCTGCTCCCTTTTGTATAGCTGAAGATGACATTGGATCCTCGGCACACTTTAAAACCATTTTCTTCCAGCGACTTAAAAAATTATAAATGAAAAGTTTGAAAAAAAAAGTCTTTAATCCTCATCTCCCAAGCTTTATATTCCATTATTCTGAGTAACTGATATGTGTGAAAACACTCTCAGTTTCAATTTAGCTCAACCTCAGACTCACCGGGAACAGCTTTTAAATTGTTCATACAATTCCTATCAATCAGCTGGGGTTGTGTAAAGGGAAATAGGAATACGGAAACCTAATCACTCCTTCTGTGAAAAATCACCATGTTTTCCTGTTTGGAGACAGATCAGATCCTAGGAAGCCTTTCCTCCAGATTTCCACCATTTCCTGGCTGTTTCATTTTAATCTTGACATTGTTGAGCTGATCTATTACTTCATGAGTTTCCCGAGCAAGGGCAGGTGTTACTGATATATGTCTTAGGAAAGCCCATTGGCAGATATTCCCATCCTAGAAGCTGATGTTGCAAGCACGCTATCTGCACATAGTAAGCTGGACTTCCTTGGCAAACTGCTCAATCAGATATGCAATCACGGCAAAAGGCGGAAGTCAAGGCACACAGTCTTGGGAAGAAATTGTGCTATTTGTATTGGTTTGCTGTATTTCACCCTTATAAAAGAATGGTATTAGAGTTCATCTTAGAGACAGAAATGAGGAAAACTGAAAATGAGTAGAGAGGAGACCATAAAACCACCCAGGCTAGTCATTCCGTGAATCCTTTTATGGTTAGTGGATGTCTATTTACTGCATTCTACCAGGTCAATATTCTTGGGGCTAATTCATCTGACAAATTGCCAGTGGACACATTTTCCATCATCAACAAAAATACGTAGCCTTCCTGAGAGAAGTGCTGCCTGGGTAGGTATGAAATGTATGTGGGTTATATCTGTTTTCCTTTTTGCTATGGACAGTTCAAATGCTTTCCTTTCAAACTTTGCCCAAGTAGACACAGATCTTTTAGGAGATTTACACTAGCTGGACTGTAGAGGAAATCCACCCATAATTGAATAACCCCAACCATCTCTCTTGGGTTGAAACTACCTCATTATACTAGCTTACTTAGCACCAAGAAAATATTTAGGGTATAAAACTGAAAATGAATTAAAAAGGCTAAAAAAGAATTAGTCTCGCCATGTAGGTAGGTAGGTAAGTAGATACACACAGCAACTTACTGAAGCACTGGGTTGGCCAAAAAGTTTATTTGGGTTTTCCTGTGACAGCATATAGAAAAACTGGAATGGACATTTTGGCCAACACAATGTAATTTACTCACCTTACAATAGGCTCATTTCAAGTGTAGAATGTATTTTTTTTGCACAAGAATTTGAGCCTTTTGGAGACCAAAGAGATCATGGAGAATCTGCAGTTCACCCTCCACACTGCAGCTCAGAGCAACAGGTATGTCACCCAGATGGTCAGTGGAAAGTGGAGAAGTGATGCCCAGTTTGGAGATGCTATTAATAATCTGTCTATTGACTTGGCCATTTTGAGTAGAAACTCATTCTTTGCAAGGAGAGGGAAGAAAGACTTTATGTAGCAGCCTGTGTACAAGACAGCTTTGGGTTCCTGATCTGTTAAAAATGAACATCTAGCTGCTGGCTACAGAAAGTGTAAGAGACAAGAGGAGAGGAAGGATCTTCAGAATGAGATTGAGGAAGATGAAGGCTTACGGTGGATGAAGGACTGAAAGTTTACTAAAGAATGGGAGTCTGCGGAGTTAGGCAATTCCGACTGATGTAATGTCTGGATGCTGCCAAATAAAATTTATAAATGGGTTTTTAAACCGCTTCCTCTAGCAATGGGAGTTGTTACTATCACATTGATTTTGAAATGAAATGTTATGGAATTTTCTTGCTTTAATGAGAAGGCAGAACCAACTGGTAAATAAAGTAATGATTAAAGCAATTAAAGAGGGAAAATGATAAATAAAGTAACAATACTCCTAATGCTTAAACCCAAATAGGCAGGTTTTGCTGATTTGCTGAAAAGATTCATTTTCATCTTGAAGTAAACATATTGAGAAGCAATGCTCACTGTGAATAAACCTGCCCTTTGGTAAGAGGAGAAAAGTCAATTAGTAATGTCATTTGTTTAAAAATCTGCCTGCACCTGGTTCTCATTTGTCCTCCAGCTGAGAAACCAAAGACAACTTCTTTTTATTGCTTGTGGTCAAACAGCAAGTTCATCTCGCCATCGGAAGATCAAATGGCCAGCCTCCCCCAGCTTGAGAAGGCCTGCCTTTCACTTTCAACTTGTTCAATCATCATTAACTCTGAAAAACGTCACATTCCATTTGTGCAATGAAAATTTCACCACCAGTGACCGTTTGGGTGAAGTTTTTGTAGGCGAGGCCCTAAATCTTGCAGAGCACCTCACACATTCTCAAGGTCTTTTGCCTTGTTTCCTTGTTTAATGACAGTGGCCTGAGATCCTGGAGTCCATCTACAGCCTGACACCCGTGGCTCTGAGGAAACCTCTGTGTGGGGGTACATGTGTCTCTCTGAGACTGCAAGGGTTCACTGCATGACCTGACACATGTGTGTTATCTGACACGCATGCACCCCCAACCCCAGCCTTTGTTAGCTATTATGCATACACATCCTGGGGTTTTTGCCAAGTAAAAAGTCTTCTCTACTGGGGAGAGACCACTTTAAAAAAAAGACCACTGGATACAGCCCATTTCAAAGCAAGGTTTTCTTTCTTTGAGAAGCCAGCTGCCCTAGAAAGAGCTGCAATATCAAGCTGGGGAGGTTCCACAAAGTTTCTGGAAAGGAGAAATAGGCTTCTTTTTAACTTTTGCCATTGGGCTTGAAAATCTTCGCCTCCTTTGTTTATTATTTAATTATATTTCTTCCTCTGCAGAGAAGTTCTGAAATGAAAATCCCAAAGAATGTGGTAGTGAGCTAAATCCTCATGGCACTCTACAAAAATCAATTTCTGGAAGTAGATGTCAAGCAGCAAGACACCTAAATTAAGAGGTCACTTGATCTAGAATCTTAAAAAGGAGTATTGCGTTTATTGGGGCAAGTCAAATAAATTTTGTGCCGTTTGGCAAGGAGGTCACAGCTAAAACAGCCCCCAGTTATAGGTCCTGATTAGATTTTCAAGGTCAGAACCAAGAGAATGTATAAGCAGAGCTCTCTAGAACCTTAGTGCCAGCATGCTAACATGCTGTTTTAAATAGCCTCCAAGAAGGGCTTCTTGATTTCTAGCTTTAGTTTAGTGTCAAAGTTCCACTGAGTCAGCTGAAATAAGGTTATCAGCCCAACTGGATTATAGGCACAATGTCTTGGCCTCTTCCAGCTAGCTCTGGTTCAAGTGTATTAGAATATTTATTGTTGCCAATATGCAATTTTTGATTGACTGGCAGCTGAAGAGGAGGAGAGAAGGCAAAAATAACCTAATAACTTTTTCTAGTTTCTCCAGTTAATACAAAGACACTTGCTCCTTGGAAGGAAAACTGTGACGAACCTAGACAGCATATTAAAAAGCAGAGATATCACTTGGCTGACAAAGGTCTGTATAATCAAAGCTATAGTTTGTCCAGTAGTCATGTATGGATGTGAGAGTTGGACCACAAAGAAGGCTGAGCACCAAAGAATTGATGCTTTTGAATTGTGGTGCTGAAGAAGACTCTTGAGAGTCCCTTGGACTACAAGATCAAACCAGTCAATCCTAAAAGAAATCAACCCTGAATATTCACTGGAATGACTGATGCTGAAGCTGAAGCTCCAATACCTTGGCCACCTGATGTGAAGAGGTAACTCAGTGGAAAAGACCCTGATGTGGAGAAAGATTGAAGGTAAAAGGAGGCAGCAGAGGATGAGATAGATAGCATCACTGACTCAACAGACATGAATCTGAGCAAACTCCGGGAGACAGGGGAGGACAGGGAAGCCTGGCGCGCTGCAGTCCATGGGGTGGCAAAGAACCAGACACAATTTAGCAACTGAACAACAAAAATACAAGACTGGACCCGGGTCTAAAGAAGAATCAAGTGGCTCCTAAAATAGGAAAGATAATGTCCTGCCATTTTAATGGCTGGGTTGACAGCATCACTTTTAAGAAAAGAGATATCAACACTAGGTTATTAGCTGAAAAAAGCTTGTGTGTAATTTCCTAGGAGAGATTTTTTTAATTCAAACTCTTGCATATATACCTAATATTATAAGTGTTTTATAAATATTAATTCATTTATCCCTCATAGTAACTCCAAGAGGTGAAGTCACTTACGTAAGGTGTAGAACTAGTCAAACCCAAAAATGTAGGTCTTTGTGCGTTATACTACACCCCACTCCAGTATTCTTGCCTGGAGAATCCTATGTACAAGGAGCCTGGCGGGTTACAGTCCATAGGGTCACAAAGAGTTGGATACAACTGAAGCAACTGAGCACACACGCAGTTATACTTTTCTACAAAGATTTCTCAGACTAGGCAACCCAAATGCCCATTTATCTGTTGCTTCAAGGTGAGCAATGGTGTGCAAAGAGAACAGTGTTTGATCTGTTTGCTCCGTGTCACAGGGATGGAAAAATGGAGATCAAGTCTCTAAAACGTCCCCTATCTCCTCACACTGATTTCTTCTACTCTCTCATCTTCACTTCATAGAGGTCACCTTTCTGCCATTGGCTCCTGAGTGCTGACTCTGTGTCTCCTGTCTCATACATACACACAGGCACGCACGCGCACACACACACACACACACAGCTATTACTATGCTTCAATGAAGCGGCACAGGGTCTGTGAGCTGGGCATAAAAGCAGACATCATTTGCTCATTAGAGCTAAGTTTTCAAGACGTGCCCCAATTACTGACCTCCACCAACGGCCTGGGTTTGCGCTCGACTGCAAACCTGAAGTGGCAGAGTTCACAGTAGCTGGTGTTTGAGGACGACAGCCAGTGTTCCAGGCAGCTCCGATGAATTGTCCCCAAGGTCCCTGTACATTCACACGGAGAGAGCAAGTCCTCTTGACTGCTGCCCTCGTGGCAGATCCTGCACATCGGCCGGTCATTGAAGGGACTGCAAGAGAAGGAGGGGCACCTGCTGGTCACGGGCTGGTAACCACCGCCACGCCGTGGTCCTCCGGCTCTGGGGCCTTCGGACCCTCCTCCACAGCAGCTGCTCAGAACATACATCTGCTTTAAAACCCGAGATCTACACTGGCATTCGGCAGTGGGGGCCGGGGTCCTTGGGCATCTACTTTTGTCAAAACAACGAACTAAGGGGTGGCTAATACCAGAGTAGGCGGACCCAGGGACATAGTGAGGGAAAAGGAGCAATGTGTTAATTCTGCCTTGGATGTTGATGTAGTTCAGGTAAACTACCAATCGAAAAATAAAAATCATCCTTTTTTAGTAAGAAATTGTTTGCAAACAGCACCGATTATAGTTTCTAGACAAACCGAGTCTTTTGAACTAGGCCGGGACACTTTTGAATACCCAGAGGTTCTTTGTCTTTCTCTTTTTAGTGGGAGAGTGAGAGGAGGAAAACAGATGGGCAGCCGACCCTGAAGCCGCCACGCAGAACAGCAGCCTGAGCCGGAGCACAGAGCTGGAGCTTTCCTATGTTGCACTTCGGGCTGCTGAGGACACTCAGCTGAAAGCCGGTAAAGGTATGTCCTACCAAGGTGGCCTCAGTCCAGGGCTTGGCCTTTAACTTGGAAACATCAACCCTGTGAGGACTCATGGTGTTGTGGCTAGTGAGGCAGGCTCTGGAGTCGTGCCACTTGGGCTCAAAACCCAGCTCTGCTGCACATGAGCTGGCTCACTTTGGGCAATTAATGTCATCTCTCTGGACTTTAGCTTCCTCATCTCTAAAATGGGCTCAAAGCAGGGTACCTTCCCCATATGGTGACTGTGAGGATGAGAAAGTGTGATCCAGGCTACAAGCTTAGATGAGGGACCAGCCTGTAGTAAGTGCCTAGTTAATGCTCACTATTTTCACTTGTAGAAAAACTCAGGTCAGGGAAAATCAAATGACATGGCCCTCATCACATACGTCAAAGCTCCAAGTAAGACGGCCTCAGTTCTCAATGGATACTGGAGGGCTATCCGCCTCTGATCAATGTCTTCTTATATTGCTGGAGGTCCTTATCGGGTATTAGATTTTTAAATGTCATCACTGTATGTGCCAACCCAAGGACTGGCCTATTTACTCACCTTTCCCCACTTCTTCCTGTCCCCCAAAGCAGACAGTGACCCAGGCTTATGCTAATCCCCCTCTCTCTGGCTCCATCTTTGTGGAAACAGCCACGAAAACACTGCTCTTTCCCAAAGGCTTTTCTGGGGATGATCCTGGGACTGAGTGAAGCTAAAAGGGGATTAAAAGAGGAAAGGAGGCTCCTTCCCACTTGCCAAAAGGAGCCCCACATGCTCAGGGGTGGGAAAAGAAAGTTTAAAGAGTTGACTTTTTTCTGTCATTATTCCTGGCCTCCATCATTCACATTGAACCAAATGCTTATAAAATTGTAAAAGTTCTGGTTTACACTACTGTATGGTAGGAGAACATGTAAAAATGCCTGACACACACGCGCGCACACACACACAAACTGGATCCCAGGTCTCAGGTGTTTCAGCTCTGCAGCCCACACTTCCTGATCAAATGAGGTGTTTGATGGCTCAAGGGTGACAGGGGCACATGCGGACAGATAACTGTCTGTCTCAGTTCACAGCCGAGCACTTATACTCACTGCCTCCTTGTATTCTGAGACCTAACCAATTGTTACAAGTTTTCCCAGAGATAGAAAAATATGTATTGACCCTTTTTTTTTTCATTTCTTGGCTTTGTGAAAGCCAAACGGACTGACAGCAGAAGGCACGTGGATAATGTTTATAACATGTGTGGGCGGGTGACTCCATGTCTGGCGGCCACCACTTGTGGGGCCAGGGAGTTCGGGGTGGTACAGAGAGTGCTGTGGTTTCACCAGGGGTCCTGTTGCATGTAGGGGTTGATGAGCCTGTATCTGCACTGGAGGAGTTGGCTGAATTGCTCAGACCAAGGTAAGCAGTTGAGGTCTGAGTGACTGACCCGAAGTTTCAGGGTCAGACGTGTCAGCAGTGAAATCATAGGGCATGTCTACTATTGAAATACATTTCACAGTCATAAGACAGGTCCCACTTACTCATTCTGAAATAAATGGAGACGCCGAGGAGCACTCAGTGGCCAGGCAGCCTGTGGCTCTCCACATGCCAGTGGGCGGCAAGAGCACCAGGGGAGACCTCCAGGGACAAAGGGCTGGCCTGGATAAACCATGTCTGGGCTGCTCAAAGCCTTCAGTCTGGCTCAGTTCATCGCTCAGGGGAGACGAGCTGCGGGTGTTAATGATAGTACTTCACAGGGCAGAGTGTGTATGAAGGATCGTGGAGGGGGCATGTGGAGGGCAAAGGAGGAGGCAGCAGAAGAATCCCCAAAATGGGGATGTGCCTGAGGAGACCCCCAGGAAGCTGCGCTGAATAGGCCCCCATCACGGGGTGCTGACTAGCCTGCACGCCAGATCGTCACTTCAAAAGTTTTACCCACGTGTCCAGTCACTTTGGCTCAGTCACCTGAAACCGGAGGCCTCCTTGGTTCTATCCTAACAAAGGCGGCTACCTTTGTTAGTACCTGAAGTCGACAAGAAAGTAATTAACCGTCACAAGGTCAAAATAACAAATGTTAAGCAAGTGACCCTGCGCCTTGTGGGATCCTTCCCTGCCTGGCTCTCTGCGAGTGTGACTTTAAGCAGAAAACTCCACAGGGTGAGTTTTAGCTTTTTGCCCCATTGCTATAGAAACGGCAATAACAGAACTTGTGTAGTTGGTTTTTTTTCCTCCCCAGTACCTCCTCTCACCTGACACAAAAACCTGAGCGCTAATTACATTCCCTTCAGCATTTCACATCTGACAGAAAGCGCTCGGGATCAATTACAGACTCATTGATTTTAATGGTGGTACTACCTCTGGGTGGCGAGGGTCCGCACTACTGTTGACAGCAGCTGCCCGTCCTTAGCGGAAACTTGCATGACATACTGCGGCTGCCCATTCACCAGGCTGCCACAGTCCTCCACGGTCTTCACCACGGGTGCAGCGGAGCCGGTGCAGTCTGGTAGCACTTCGGGCAGGTGACTGCAGCGGCTGGTTGTCATGGTAACAGACAGCAATTACTCTGCTAATGGCTTCCACATTCATACAGGATTTCCATCTAAGAGAGATCAGAAAACAGTTTACTTGGGCAGGGTACTTAATAGAAAACGGAGAATTATGGCCACCATCATCGTGTCATGATTTAATAGAAATAACAGGTGGCACTTTATCTTGCAACCATTTACAAAGCACACGCATACCGCATACACTCAGCCCACGAGAAACAGTAGATATGGTTATGAACAGGACAGTGAGCATGTCAGTGTATGTAAACACCGAGGATCGGAGAGGGGAGGGCATGGTGGGCCCTGCAGCCAGATCTGAAGAGAAGATAAGCAGTTCTCCCGCTCCGGGCCAGAGAAGCAATAAGTCTTTGTTGACACTCTCTCAGAGTTCCTAGAACCATTATTAAAACCGTTTGCAACTATTTTTTTCTTGGAAGCAATTTATTCTCTATGCAGCTTCATTCTGAGATGCTAAGATTAAAAAGAGACTGAAGAAAGGCAAAAAGAAAGGAGAGAAAAAAAAACAAAACCATGTGAATTTGGCCAAGTAGCACCTTTCTGGGCAAAATTTGCCAAACATGAATCGCTCAAATAATGAACCACATTTCTGACTATTCCCATATCTGTGTTCCATAACAAAATTATCTACTACGTTAAGTCTTGAAAATTAGCTTCCTTCAAAAAGTTAACCTATTTTAGCCTTGTCTTAAAGTTATTCATGAAATGATGAGTTTGATGAGCTTGTTACACCAATTTTCTTTTAAAGATGTTTATTTTTTTGGATGTGGGCCATTTTTAAAGTCTTTGTTGAATTTGCTACAATATTGCTACAATATGTTTTAGTCTTTTGATGGTGAGACATGTGGGATCATAGCTCCCGGACCAGGGATTGAACCTGTACCCCCTGCATTGGAAGGCAAAGTCCTAATCACTAGACCTCCAGGCAAGTCTGTATATATATTTTTAATGGACATTACAATAAAGACATTAGTACTGAGCTTTTGGTTCTTTTTGTGTACCACTTAAAATCTAGGGACACTGCCTTCTCAGGGGTGAACACAGATGAATGAGGTCTCTACCACCTGTTAAGAATAATCCATTCTTAATAAGGACCTTACCTTGCTGACACATAGCCTGCAAGAAATTCTGTTCCCAATTTGTGCAGTGTAGGCTTGAACTTGACCTCAAGTTCAAAGCATTCAGACCCAGTGGAGTAAGGAACTCCACTGCATCCAATAATAGATTTGCACGTGATGTGTAAGAAATAGAGGCCTTAAGAGAAACTTGCAGGAGGCATTTGTTTATGTCTAGAGTTGAGAGGACACAGTTTCACGGTCCATACACACCGTCTCTGCCCAGCCTGCTCACCTCGAGCTTCTGAGCCCGGCACAGCCTGGACTCAGTGGACAGTGGCAGGGCTGGTGGATAGACTAAGTTCCTGTCAATTAGTAGTCTGGGTGGTCAAGACCCCAGGTGTAAATAAATCTGCCTCCCAACCCTGAGGATTTTTGGAATTCCTCAAAGGGTTATTTTCTACTAGATATTTGTCTCTATTTACTATATTTTACTTGACTCCTACAGGTTTGGAAAATAGAGTCTGCCCAACTTCCAGAGCAATGTCCATCCACTGGACATTCTCAGGAGGAGAATGCCAGACTTTCAGATGAACTTGAGCTGATGCGGTCACTGCTGACAAGCACATATCCGCAGCTCTGACCAGCGGATGGGAATGGAATCCCCTCCTTCCTGCCGAGGAGTCTGGCTGGCCTCCCTTTCCTGTCCTCCTTGGCTGCCTCTAGTCCTCTCGGGGTCTGCGGTCTGGCCTCTCCCAGGAGCCCTTTGAGAACTGGCAATGGGGCCGGGGCTGTGGACACCAGCCATGGTCTGAGGCCTGATGTGAGGCAGTGGCAGGGCTCCAAGTATCATGACCCTACAGCCTTCTCAACCCCCAGGTACCGAGCATTCAAAAAACCCAATGAGCTGATTAGCTAGTATAGTGTTGCTTGTTAAAAAGGATTTGTCTCTTTTATTTTTTCTCACATTACAAAATCAAAAAATATATGTTAAAGAAAGTACAGAAAAGTGCAAAGAAAATAAAACTCACTCAACATGCCACCACTTGAATAACCACAGTAAACTTTTTGGGTGGATAGCTTTTTAAGTTTTGGCAGGATTGGCAGGGTGGAGCTGATTTGTAACTGGGGTCAGATAGCTTTATCTTTTTTTTTCTCAAAGTTTTCAGACCGCAGAACAAAAAGGATGTTCAAAGGTCAGCTTCGAAAACTATGTCTAACCCCTCTTCCCTTGGCCTGCCCTGATAAAGCCCCATTGACATGATTTTAAATTCTCATAGTGCCTGACAATCACAAAGTGGAACTTCCTGGCACAGCTCTCTTGCTTCACAAGGCAGCCATAGATTAAGAGCCAGGGGTGTGTTGGCAGGAAAAGCAGACACAGTGACCTTCTTGCCGTACGAAATCATTATGTCTGGGTGCGCTCTGAGAGTCTATTTTCGGATTTTGCATAACTCCAACTCAGAGGCCCAAGCACTCCCTCCCCCCATTACATGGAGCTGCAAGGAGGAGGAGAAGGGATGCAGAGTGAGAAAAGGAGGCCCGGCCGGTCAGCACTGAGGCTGCCCTTAATGAGGGGACTGCCTCTTAGACACATGAGGTCCCCAGTTTCATTCACTTATAAACTTAAGACTAAGCCCTCACTGAGGGCTTCCCAGGTGGCGCAGTTGGTAAAGAACCTGCCTGCCAATGCAGGAGATGCAAGAGACGCAGTTTGATGCCTTTGGTCTGGAAGATCCCCTGGAGAAGGAAATGGCTACCCACTCCAGTATTCTTGTCTGGAGAATCCCATGGACAGAGGAGCCTGGTGGGATACAGTCCATGGGTTTGCAAAGAGTCAGACTCAACTGAGCGACTGAACACACATAAACACACACACACAGGTAGTAGTTCTAAATGTATGACCTAAATCTGCAATAAAATTGCCCTTAAAACAGTTCTGGAAGTAGAATTTCCTTTTAAGTATAATTTTACTTTTAGATGATAGTCTTCATTTCACTTGCCTTCTCAAAGGCAACAGAGCTACTACCCAGCAGCTGATCAGTTTATTCCATTCACAGAGAGCACCAGGCACTGAACTGGGCATAAAGGAAAAAGATTCCTCCTCTACTTTGCTTTCTCCTGCAAGCAAGCCCTGGCTCTTTCCCTCATGCTCTGCACCCAACTTAGCAATCAGTGTCCTGATTGAAATGATACTCGCGTCCAACACTCACTGAAGAACATACCGGCACGTCCGCTGACCACCACACACCAGAATAATCCTGACGTACTAAGTCCGGTGTGCCAGAGGTGAGTCCCCACGCTCCTTAAAGACTGTGTCTTGAATTGAAAATGCAGCGGGAGGGATTACATGGAGGATGGGCACCTTGACCTTGGTGGGAAGGGCTGAGTGGGCACCAGCCCCAGAAGAGGGAGTCTAATCAGGTGGAAGAAGAGAGAGGGGAGCATCTCCCCAACCTCAGTAAAAAAGAAGCCCTGAGGCTGAGATCAAGGCATGGGGCAGGAGTGGTTCTCGCAGGCTGCGGGCATCAATTGGCATGCACATGTTTGCACCTGAGGCAGTGATGAATGGCCCACTGCTTTGCCCTGTCTCTTCCAGAGCCACCTAGGAGAACAGCAGGCTCTTGCTGAGGATGCTAAAAATAGTCAGGCTGTAGCCTAAGTCAGGGTCTGTAGCCTAGCACTGGTCTTCCACTGATTTTCCTGAAAAATTTCAAGTGCCATTTGATTGTCTTTTTTTTTTGTTTGTTAAAATCAATACTGCTCCTGGGAAATTCCCCCAAGAATTCTGCTCTCTGGATTTCTCAGGACAAAAACACTAATGCTGGGAGGGAGCAGTGTCCGTATAAATGCGAAACCTCAAATTACACTGATGGGAGTTCTTTGTTGGTTAGGTTTGACACCTTATATAATTCCTCAGGCTGAGAATAAAACATGATTTGGCACTGGCCAAATTCTGCTGCACTCAGTGGGCGGACTGGGAATAGGTGTGTGAGAGGGAGACAAATGAAAAAGGAAGGAGTGGCTACAGAAATGAAAGCTTGATTAGACAATTGTGAAGATAAAAAGGACTGTCTGTGAAACTGTGACCCCTTTAAAGGCTAGAGTACAGTTTCATAAAAGCATGGACCCAACCAGGCTGCAGCTAATCATGGCTGAACGGGCTGCTGAAGGTAAGTGATTTCCATGGGAACACGGCTGGCATCATGAGGATGCATTCAGAGGACGTGGGGGAAGGGCAGGGAAGCAAGCCATGCTCACCCCTGCAGCCTTTGTGCCCTACAGCCCCCGAACCTCCACAAAGATCGTGGAGTTACAGGAAAGGCTCTGTTCTTAGAAGCAGGACATCCAAGCCTGTGCCCTGGCTCATCACTCACCGGAGTAAACCACACAGTCTCTCAGACTTTGCTGAGATTTTTTGCATTTGAAATCAGAGTATTGATACTTCCTGAGCCACCTCTTCTGGTTATTTGTGAGGTCTAAAATAAGATGAGACATGTGAACGTGCTCTGCAAGTTGGATGAGCCACGCACAGGGAGCTGTGCATATGCACATTTTATTACTACATTAACCTTCTTTCTTGTTCTTTGTCTGGCCTGAGCTGCATCTTGTTTCTGTCTTCTATAACTGTCTTCTTCCATTGCTGGTCAATTTGTACCCACTGGACCCTTTAGATCACACTTGAGCCCTGACCTTGTACCACTCCGTCTTCTCCCAGTGGGGAGTACAAAGGGAATCTTCCTTGCACCCAACTTCTCATTCTCCTGAGACTTGTCACCTCCATAGCCCCCTACACAGGTTGCACTTTTCCCTGAAAATATTTAGTAAAGATCCATGATGAAAAATTACTATTATGCTTGGTATTCGTATCTGTTACCGTAGCTACCCTTACCTTGGGCTTCCAGGTGGCACTGGTGGTAAAGAACCTGTCTGTCAATGCAGGAGACTTAAGAGATGCGGGTTCTGTCCCTGGGTCAGCAAGATCCCCTGGAGGAGGGCATGGCAACCTACCCCAGTATTCTTGCCTGGAGAATCTCATGGAGAGAGGAGCCTGGTGGGCTATGGACTAGAGAGCCACAAAGAGTTGGACACGACTGAAGCAACTTAGAATGCATGCAAACCTTTATCTTAGCTAATCTACTGCATGATAAATACACTGAAAAATAAAACAGAAGCCACTCCCAGATACTTTTTCAAGCCTGCTTCTATCAGAGCTGTGTTTTCAGTGCCAAGTCAACTTTAATTTCTCAGATGTAAGATGAGAAAGTTATTTGGGGGCGGTACCTGGTACGTTGGCAACTCTATTTGGGTATGAAAATTGTCCACAGGATTTAAAGGTGTAAATGGGCATAATACTGTGTGTATGCTGGCACTAACCTAGTCATGTGGGCTGCCTGGGCAGTGGGCTGAACAGGCCTAAGCTCAGAGGGGTATTCCAGAGCTAGCCTGGACCTCCAAATTCAACCCTAATGATAATTCCAGAGATTTTAAAAAATAGGCTCCTCAGGTCACAGTACACCTGGAAGGGTCCTGTGTATCATCTCCACAATCAGAGTTTTCAACAGAAGGATTCACTCATTCTTTCATCCATTCAAACAAGCATTTTTTGAGAGTTTACTACATATTCCTATAAAGTTTCTGGTAGTACAGAGTCTAACCATTTCAAGTCCTGCTTTTCATTTCCCAAAGATAAGCACAGGTCACCAAATAATCTGGAGTGTTCCCCAGACTCTCTCCAAGGCTGCAGAGCCATTAGGCTCTGTACGACAGAGTGGGCTTTGTGCATGAGTCCACTGTATGACAAGGCTGTGTATTGTCACCCTGCTTATTTAACTTATATGCAGAGTACATCATGCAAAATGCTAGGCTGGATGACTCACAAGCTGGAATCAAGATTGCTGAGAGAAATACCAACAACTTCAGATATGCAGATGATACCACTCTAATGGCAAAAAGTGAAGAGGAACTAAAGAGTCTCTTAATGAGGGGGAAAGAGGGAGTGAAAAAGCTGGCTTAAAACTCAACATTCAAAAAACTAAGATCATGGCATTTGGTCTCATCACTTCATGGCAAATGGAAGGGGCAA
Organism: Bos indicus x Bos taurus; assembly: GCF_003369695.1. Classification (NCBI taxonomy): domain Eukaryota; kingdom Metazoa; phylum Chordata; class Mammalia; order Artiodactyla; family Bovidae; genus Bos; species Bos indicus x Bos taurus. The sequence goes on from NC_040082.1 coordinate 83,574,022, forward strand.
AAGTGGAAGTAGTGACAGATTTTATTTTCTTAGGCTCCAAAACCATTGCAGACAGTGACTGCAGCCATGGAATTAAAAGACTGTTGCTCCTTGGAGGGAAAGCTATGACAAACATAGACAGCATATTAAAAAGCAGAGACATCACTTTGAGGACAAAGGTCTGTATAGTTAAAGCCATGGCTTTTCCAGTAGTCATGTATGGATGTGACAGTTGGACCATAAAGAAGGCTGAGCACCAAAGAATTGATGATTTCAAATTGTGGTGCTAGAGAAGACTTTTGAGAGTCCCTTGGACTGCAAAGAGATCAAACCAGTCAATCCTAATGAAATCAATCCTGAATATTCATTGGAAGGTCTGATGCCGAGCTGAAGCTCCAATACTTTGGTCACCTAATATGAAAAGCTGACTCACTTTTCGATTGGAAAAGCCCTTGATGCTGGGAAAGATTGAAGGCAAAAGGAGAAGGGGGCAGCAGAGGATGAGATGGTTGGATGGCATCACTGACTCAACGGACATAAATTTGAGCAAACTCCAGGAGATAATGAAGGACGAGGAAGCCTGGTGTGCTGCAGTCCATGGAGTTGCACAGAGTCGGACATGACTGAGTGACAATAACCACACTAGCAATCATGCACTTGCTAATTCAGAGGACACCACTCCATGCCCTAAATTTGAGGGAATGAAAGTGCAGAACTACGGCATGGCTAGACGGCTTTCTGCTCCCACAGAGCTGTGCATCGTTAACACTGATCCAGGATTCAGAAACCTGACTTTAGTTTGACATGAGCAAATCTGCTTCAAAAGGGGTCTCTAAAGTGTCCCTTAGCCTCTTCGAGGAGCTGCATACTCATGGAGCAAGTCCTCCTCTAATGAGGCCAAGGAATGGATGATACAAGTCGGTTGGTAATTGAAAGGGGGAAAAATAGCAATAATGACCTGTCTAGGAACTTTCCCCTCTGAGTTGAATTCTAAGAACAGTCTCTGAGAATAGGAACACTCTTTGATAGAATATTTCCCTGGGTTTTTAGGCATGTTATAACCAGACAGCACACTGCATGGCTGATGAACTGACTTAGAATTCTGAATGTTCAGAGAAAATGAAGGCAGGCAGGAAATCACACACTGACCTTCCTTTCCAATGAAAATGGAGCAAATGACTAATTTCAAAGCCATTAACATGTAAAAGCAGCATATTTCTTCTGAGAACAGGGCACAAAGGCTCTCCAAGGAGATGGCTGGGACATGATTACCAGCAACATTTAAGTTTTCAAAAACATGCCAAGGAGGCTATTCACTAAGAGCGTGTTAGCGGCAAAGTAGCTGCTTCATTAAACTTAAATAGCCACAGCAGGGCTGTGCTTACAGACCCAAGCTACCAAATTATACATTTCTTTTCTGGATGCTTCACTGACCTCATTATGTAGAGTGGAGAGTTTGTCATTCCAAATAAAGTGACCATCCAAGTCTTTATAAACATGCCCATCAGGTGCTTGGTAAGTCTGCAGCGTGAAACACTAGGGGCCCAGTGAATTAAAAAAAAAAAAAGAAAAAAACCCTCTTTTTGTCGTTTCATTTTTCTCTGCTACGTGCTCATTGTCACCCTTACAGAGCAGAGTAAGCAGGTGAAATGCCTGTTTCCAAGCATGAAGGAATGTTTGATTTGGGGGTTATGACATTTTATTGAGAAATGTGTAAATACCAATGATGAACCCCGGGGAGAAAAAAGCCCAGACCAGCATAAGGCAAGCTGGGTCCAGAGAGAGTTACAGCTTGTTCCCTGTGTTCTATTTGAAACTTATATCCAGAGTTATTTATCATTTCCCATCCATGTTATTAATTCTGATTCTCAGTCACAAAAAGTATCAGACTAATTTTTCTTCCATTTAAAATGACTATATTTTATTTTCAGCCAGGTAAAATTCTCTAGTTCTGCTAAAGGCAAGTAACAATTATCATATTTATACATACTTTTCCCCCCAAGAAGTACTCATGAAATTAATTCAGATTTTGGAGACACTCCCATTTTTTCATTTTATTTTAATTATACAGAGGAAAATGGCAATTAAAATCCCACAGCAACAACCCTGTGTGTTCAAAGACACAGTGACGGCTGAATCACACTTGTAAATAACAACTGGTCCTGTCTGGGATGCCCTGCTGTGTTAGGGGAACCGAGGGGAAACAGAGCTGCCCGGTTGAGTTCTGGGGGCTGGTGAACCATCAGGGCACATCAGAAAAGTTTAAATGTCAAGTTTGAAAAACAGATGGGAGCAGGCAAAGTAGAATGAGATCTTCATGTGACGTTACTCAGAGATGAGCAATAAAAGTGTATGGTTCAGATGACATACAGGGTGCCCTGTGCTGTCTAGCATAAGGAAGGTATGAAGGGGATGGCGCACTGACCAGGATGTCTGAGGATATGGGAGGAAGCTATTCCAGCTACAAGTGAGGGCTGAAGATGCTCTGAGGACTGCAACTTCTGGATTTGTGATTAGGTTCATACACATCTTCCACCAGCGTCCAACTGAATGCCCATCATTAAAGGAAGTTGATCTGGGGCTCATTCCAAGTCGTGTCTCGCTCTCCTCTGTACAAACAACTCCCTACTAGCTACACAGATGTGCTCCGTCTTGACCCCAGCCTCCTGAAGCCTGGAATCAAGCCAGCTATGGCTTATTTTAAACCCCAGCATTCCCCAGGGCTTTCCTGGGCTGCATTTCACCAAGGCCATGGGGAGGTTACCATCCTGCCCTCTCAGGAGGCAGGGTCCAAGCTCTGCATTCTGCCAGGCTTGGGGGCCCAGGCCTCTCTGCAGTGTTTGTTGGAGCCCCAGGAGACGTATGGCTGGCTGACCTCCATTTACACACAAGGATATCCCAACTTACTCAGCTAGCCGAGGAATAGCAAGGCAAGGGCAAAGCCCAACACTCTTCGGCTTGTGCTTTTTAGCTGTGTCTCTGGCATTATGGGTAGGCTCCCCATCATACGCTTCATATTGCTGAAGGTCCCCAAACCCCACTGGTTCTTTCTCACATGGTCAGAATCTCTAGGTATTGCGTGTTACCTTTGTACATCCTTGGCTTTGGATTCAGAGGAAGCTCTGGGGGACGTTGCAGGGGAGGGGACAGAGCCTTGGCTTTGGATCAAGGAGTCTAGGGTTTGAACTGCCAGCCAGCACCCACTTGGCACTGAGCCTCAGCTTCCTTCCTGACACTGTGGCCCTGGGATAGATATGTGCCTGGCCTGTGGTGGTCACTTGGTAACAGGCAGTGCTTAAGACCGCAATGCCTGGACCCAGAGATTGTAATACAGAGGGAAGTAAGTCAGAGAGAGAAGAACAAATACTGTATATTAATGCATATATGTGGAAGCTGAAAACATTGTTATAGATTATCTTATTTACAAAGCAGAAACAGAGGCACAGATGTAGATAACAAAGGCACGGATATCAAGGAGGGAAAGGGAGGGACAGGATGAATTGGGAGGTTGGAATTGACCTCAATATATACATGACCGACACTATGTCTAAAATAGATAACCAATGGGGACCTATTGTATTACACAGGGAACTCTACTCAGTGCTCTGTGGTAACCTAAATGGGAAGATAATCCAAAAAAGAGAGGATATATGTACGCTTATAGCTGATTCACTTTGCTGTACAGTAGAAACTAACACAGCACTATAAAGCAACCATTCCAAAAAAAAAGACTGCAGGGCTGCCGGGTCATCTCACAACAGTCGAGGGCCAGAGTGAGGAAGAGAGGTCCCTTCCAGACCCTACCTCCAGTCCCCTTGCCTAGCCCATCTCTCTGTAGCCCTCCTCACTTCCCTCCCATTTTCCCAAGCGAATGTCTTGTAGGGGCTGAAATGCTTTGTCAGTCTTGTATGAACACAGGTAAAAACCACAGCAATGCCCCCTGGAATTACTCTGCTCTTGGACACCACTACCCTTTCACTACACACACTCACACATACACAAAAAAACCAGTTTCTTTTCACTGGTTCCCTAAAAGTGTCCAGTCTTTTAAACCATCAAGATATAAACAAGCACGAGAAAAAACTAACACTTAGCCCAGGACCAAGTTATCTGAGCCGTTTTTACCACTTAATTTCTTCACAGTTGTATATCCTAAATTCTTGTGGACCATGAACTTGGTGGTGAATGGGGCCTCATTTGTGCTTGCTTCCTACTTACCTTAGTGCAAAGCACTTCTGAACCTCTTCAAAGGGACCTCCGAGGCCTTATGTTTTCCAAGGAGAACACGTGGCCCCTCCTGCACTTGCTTCTCTGGCTGGCTGTCCCATCTTGCCATGCACCTTGACTTTGGTGGGTGCACTCGTCCCTGCATCTTACACAGCCCCCACCTGTTGGAGCACCAGCTTCACCTGGACTTGTTCAGTGTGAGAACCCGCCCACTCTCTCCCCAAGCCTCCAGGGGAGCTGAGCCTTCGCAGTCGGCGAAAAACGCCCCAGAGCATCAGCTTATACAGAGGGATGTCTTCCCTTAGGCCTCTCAACCACTCAGAGGGAAGGACCTAAATCAAGTATCTGATCTGTTCATTTCTTTGTATATTCGTCCTTGCAAAAATAATGGGTGAGGTTCCTTAACCTCATCCCACCTGTTTGACAGAAACAAAAGCAACTTTTACATGGACACTGAATTATTACTCAAGATCAAACAACCAAATATATAGAGGTTTACCTTAATGTTAAAGTTTTCATCTGATGGTAGTTTTCCTTCAGAACAGATGAAAAAAAATCACACTGTTAATGGCAAGAGTGTATTTTTCTATTTTCATAGCACTATTCACTTTCCATTCTCTAAGTACTTAATAAATACAGTGGATCTTTACTGCCTTCCAGGGTGAAAATAACCGTTATACCCCCACGGAGCTCATTCAATTGCTTTATGGGCTAAAAAATCTCTAGTGTGTCACAAATTAACACAATGTTCCCGAGGACTGTGTCTTACTCTTGAATCTCCAATTTCACTAATAAATGTGAAAAACACATGTAGCCAGATAGGTCCTTAGAGGCCAGGCACTGCAGATGCTGAAGAAAGCAAGTTATTCCAGCTAAGATCAGCATTCACTTTCACACAGGGGACTGTCTGTCTCCCAAATCCCCTCCAATTGCTTGACATAAAGCGATGAAACTGGTTTTTAGTAACTACCTCCAAAATCTAACAAAACTTTTTTTTTTTAAATAAAGGATATTAAAAAAAATTTTTTTTTATCATTAGAGAATGATCTTTTGCTAATCACATCTCCAATGGATCCCCACCACCTTCTGAGAGAGCTGTTACTCTTTTTAGAATATTTTTATCATGAAAAATTTCAAACAAATAGAATTCAGGAACCCACATATTTTCCATCATCTCAGTCTAACAGTTAATCAAGATTTGACCACGCTCATTTCACCCTTACCGCCTTCATTCTATCCTATTAAAATTTTTAAGCAAGTCTCAGAAATTGTCATTGTACCTCTATATACTTCAATATGAATTTCTAAAAACATGGACATATCTTACAGGACTGAAAAGCCATGATCATACCTAGCAAACTTAATAATTTCTTTGTATCATCTGTCATCCAAACTGTACTCAAATTTCTCCAATTATCTTTAAAAATCTTTTTTTCCAACTTTAAACTTTTTGTTTTGTATTAGGGTATAGCCGGGGCTTCCCCGGTAGCTCAGCTGCTAAAGAATCTGCCTGCAATGCAGGAAACCCCAATTTGATTCCTGGGTCAGGGAGAAGGGATAGGCTACCCACTCCAGTATTCCTGGGCTTCCCTGGTGCCTCAGATGGTAAAGAGTCCACCTGCAATGCGGGACACCTGGGTTTGATCCCTGGGTTGGGAAGATCCCCTGGAGGAGGATATGGCAACCCACTCCAGTATTCTTGCCTGGAGAATCCCCATAGACAGACAAGCCTGGCGGGCTACAGCCCATGGAGTCTCAAAGAGTTGGACATGACTGAGTAACGAAGCACAGCACAGGGTAGAGCCAATTAACAATGTTGTGGTAGTTTCAGGGAACTCAGCCATACACATACATATATCCATTCCACCCCAAACCCCTATCCCATCCAGGCTGGCACATAACATTGAGCAGAGTTCCATGTGCTATACAGTAGGTTATGGTTGCTTTGTTTAAATGATCCAGACAAGTGTAACATCTATACATCTAATTCCCTCTCACTTGCACACAGTCACCTCTCTTTTTTCCTCCATGCTAAAGAAACTCATACACGGCTCCACATGAGCCCATCTCAATAGCCACACTTTTTTTTTTTTAATTGGAGGCTAATTACTTTACAATATTGTAGTGGTTTTTGCCATACATTGACATGAATCAGTCATGGGTGTACATGTGTTCCCCATCCTGAAACCCCCTCCCACCTTCCTCCCCATCCCATCCCTCAGGGTCATCCCAGTGCACCAGCCCTGAGCACCCTGTCTCATGCATCGAATCTGGACTGGCGATCTGTTTCACATATGATATGCATGTTTCAATGTTATTCTCCCAAATCATCCCACCCTCACCTTCTCCCACAGAGTCCGTCTGTTCTTATACATCTGTGTCTCTTTTGCTGTCTCACATACAGGGTCATCGTTACCATCTTTCTAAATTCCATATATATGCATCAGTATACTGTATTGGTGTTTTTCTTTCTGACTTACTTCACTCTATATAATAGGCTCCAGTTTCATCCACCTCATTAGAACTGATTCAAATGTATTCTTTTTAATGGCTGTGTAATATTCCATTGTGTATATGTACCACAGCTTTCTTATCCATTCATCTGCCGAAGGACATCTAGGTTGCTTCCATGTCCTGGCTATTTAAAATAGTGCTGTGATGAACATTGGGGTACACGTGTCTTTTTCAATTCTGGTTTCCTTGGTGTGTATGCCAGGCAGTGGGACTGCTGGGTCATATGGAAGTTCTATTTCCAGTTTTTTAAGGAATCTACACACTGTTCTCCACAGTGAATAGCCACATTCTTAATTTTTCTTGTAGCATCAGCGATCAATGCAAAGAAATAGAGGAAAACAACAGAATGGGAAAGACTAGGGATCTCTTCAAGAAAATCAGAGATACCAAAGGAACATTTCATGCAAAGATGAGCTCGATAAAGGACAGAAATGGTATGGACCTAACAGAAGCAGAAGATATTAAGAAGAGATGGCAAGAATACACAGAAGAACTGTACAAAAAAGATCTTCACGACCCAGATAATCATGATGGTGTGATCACTCACCTACAGCCAGACATCCTGGAATGTGAAGTCAAGTGGGCCTTAGAAAGCATCACTACGAACAAAGCTAGTGGAGGTGATGGAATTCCAGTTGAGCTATTCCAAATCCTGAAAGATGATGCTGTGAAAGTGCTGCACTCAATATGCCAGCAAATTTGGAAAACTCAGCAGTGGCTGCAGGATTCGAAAAGGTCAGTTTTCATTCCAATCCCAAAGAAAGGCAATGCCAAAGAATGCTCAAACTACCACACAATTGCACTCATCTCACAAGCTAGTAAAGTAATGCTCAAAATTCTCCAAGCCAGGCTTCAGCAATATGTGAACCGTGAACTTCCTGATGTTCAAGCTGGTTTTAGAAAAGGCAGAGGAACCAGAGATCAAATTGCCAACATCCTCTGGATCATAGAAAAAGCAAGAGAGTTCCAGAAAAACCTCTATTTCTGCTTTATTGACTATGCCAAAGCCTTTGACTGTGTGGATCACAATAAACTGTGGAAAATTCTGAAAGAGATGGGAATACCAGACCACCTGACCTGCCTCTTGAGAAACCTGTATGCAGGTCAGGAAGCAACAGTTAAAACTGGACATGGAACAACAGACTGGTTCCAAATAGGAAAAGGAGTTCGTCAAGGCTGTATATTGTCACACTGTTTATTTAACTTCTATGCAGAGTACATCATGATAAACGCTGCACTGGAAGAAGCACAAGCTGGAATCAAGATTGCCGGGAGAAATATCAATAACCTCAGATATGCAGATGACACCACCCTTACGGCAGAAAGTGAAGAGGAACTCAAAAGCCTCTTGATGAAAGTGAAAGTGGAGAGTGAAAAAGTTGGCTTAAAGCTCAACATTCAGAAAACGAAGATCATGGCATCCGGTCCCATCACTTCATGGGAAATAGATGGGGAAACAGTGCAAACAGTGTCAGACTTCATTTTTCTGGGCTCCAAAATCACTGCAGATGGTGACTGCAGCCATGAAATTAAAAGACGCTTACTCCTTGGAAGGAAAGTTATGACCAACCTAGATAGCATATTCAAAAGCAGAGACATTACTTTGCCAACAAAGGTTCGTCTAGTCAAGGCTATGGTTTTTCTGTGGGCATGTATGGATGTGAGAGTTGGACTGTGAAGAAGGCTGAGCACCGAAGAATTGATGCTTTTGAACTGTGGTGTTGGAGAAGACTCTTGAGAGTCCCTTGGACTGCAAGGAGATCCAACCAGTCCATTCTGAAGGAGATCAGCCCTGGGATTTCTTTGGAAGGAATGATGCTAAAGCTGAAACTCCAGTACTTTGGCCACCTCATGCGAAGAGTTGACTCATTGGAAAAGACTCTGATGCTGGGAGGGAGGAGAAGGGGATGACAGAGGATGAGATGGCTGGATGGCATCACTGACTCGATGGACGTGAGTCTGAGTGAACTCTGGGAGTTGGTGATGGACAGGGAGGCCTGGCATGCTGCAATTCATGGGGTCGCAAAGAGTCGGACACGACTGAGCGACTGATCTGATCTGATCATTTAAGTTGTTCTTCTATCCCCTGCATTTTCTGGAAACTTACTGTCAACTCTTCTGCAACAATAACTCATTGGTGGCACTGTGTACTTATTTACTGCATCATTGCAGAAGGCTCCTAATATAATAATGATCCATTTTTAGTGGCTTCAGGTAATGAATGGCAGGTTGATTCCTTCATTGTGGAGGTCTTTATGATGTTTCTAATGGTCTAATGATTGCATCCATTGATGAGAGGTGCTTGAATCAATGATTTCATTTGGGGTCTACAAAAGTATGCTTTTTCAATTTGAACTTCCCTTCCACATTTAGTGACTAGAATTCTTATGTGAAGAAGAACTTCCCTTCATCAACCCTTTCAATCTGGTTATTCTGAGAAACAATTTGCACAGAAAAGGCATAATCATTTCTTCATTCCTTCCTTTGACTGCCAGTTTTCAGAGTAAGGGACTGGTGCTTTATGTATATCCTATTACTAAGTTGTTTTTGTTGTTGTCTGCTGCTGCTGCTGCTGCTAAGTCGCTTCAGTCGTGTCCGACTCTGTGCGACCCCATAGACGGCAGCCCACCAGCCTCCCCCATCCCTGGGATTCTCCAGGCAAGAACGCTGGAGTGGGTTGCCATTTCCTTCTCCAATGCATGAACGTGAAAAGTGGAAGTGAAGTCGCTCAGTCGAGTACGACTCTTAGCGACCCCATGGACTGCAGCCCACCAGCCTCCTCCATCCATGGGATTTTCCAGGCAAGAGTACTGGAGTGGGGTGCCATTGCCTTCTCCGCATTATTGTCTGTAAGTTGGTAAAGAATCCACCTGCAATACGGGAGACCTGGGTTTGATCCCTGTGTTGGGAAGATCCCCTAGAGAAGGGAAAGGCTACCCACTCCAGTACTCTGACCTAGAGAATTCCATGGACTGTATAGTCCATGGGGTCACAAAGAGTCAGACACAACTGACCAACTGTCACTTTTATATTATTTTTACAGGTCCATCTGCCTTTGCTGCTGCTGCTAAGTCACTTCAGTCATGTCCGACTCTGTGAGACCCCATGGACTGCAGCCTACCAGGCTCCTCTGTCCATGGGATTTTCCAAGTAAGAGTGCTGGAATGGGGTGTCATTCCCTTCTCCATCATCTGCCTTTATTGAAGTTAAAAAAAAAAAAATCAAACCATCACCCTATAACTAACCCTTCTGCTTGAGTACAGAGATCTGGATTTGTAATTTACGAGGACAAAAATTAAGTCTGAGCACAAATCCCTGTCATCTTGTAGCTGTCTTCTGATGGGAAGGCCAGGCACTGTTTCCCTCACCTGCTTTGGTATATGACTGTCCTCTATAGGTCTGATAAAGTCTTTCTCCAGGCCTGCCGCTCACTCCTTGCAGACAGTGATTGTCTGCATTTACGGATCCCTTGGGAAAACGAGAACAATAATTAAAATCTCCCCTCTTCTGCTAATTGTGGCACAGATGACTTAGTGTCAAATTGCCCCTGTGGATTTCCACCATCGTAGTATTTACTAAACACATCAGAAGGTGCCTCCAGTCTGGAAGCCATCAGCAGAACTACACCACTTTAGACTGAATAGCTGAGGCTATCAAGTCAAAATCACATTATTGGGCTTTGTCTATGATCCCTCAGGAAGCCATTCCCGCCCCGTAAAGCCTTCAGGTACCATCTGGCATGGCCACACCCAGCTCTAGGCTGCAAAGGTGGTGCTTTAACATGCTGGGCGAGCTTCCACAGGGGAACAAATTGCATGTGGGTGAACTCTGCACATGTATTAGAAACAGCTCCTTCTCGTTTTCTCACTAATAAGGGGGAAAACACTTAGGCCCTTCATAGGTCTTCCTTAATGACGGCTGACAAGTCTCTGAGACTGACAGGAATCCAGGAGCTTTCTTTTATGCTCTCTAGGAGCAGAGATATTTTCTGCCCATTATCGCCTTGTTTTACTGACAGGCATCTGTCAGTTAGACATTAAAACAGAGTAATAATGGGAAGATAATGGCTTAGTCCACACACTTCAAGAAGGAAGCACTCATGAAAAATGTGTATTTTGGGAAACCTAGAAACTCATGTGCCCATCTGCAGTTCTATTAAGTTGGAAATTGAGTGGAGGATAACATAGCAGTGAGAAGAGGAATAACAGAGAAAAGGGATCAGAGGAAATTCGTAAATGGCCCTGCAGACACCAGCAGGGACCGCTGCTCTGCCCAGGAGAGGGACTGGTCAGGAAATGCATCCCAAAGAGGATGAGGAGGATGAAAGCAGGCTTTTTGGGTTTTTTTCTGGCCTCACTGGAACTCTCTGAGAGCTGCTGAACCAGGGAATGGGCAGTAAACATCTTCCACAGCTCTGTAAATGGAGGATGTTCACACATTCTGAAATAGCATAAATAGTGCCTTTTGAAACGGAGGTGAAAAGGGAACTGCGCACTTTAAATAAACTAATAAAAGCAATTCAATTCCTACTGAGAATCTTTCCAGTAAATAGTTCTCTGTCAGAAAGCAATACCATTACTCAGTTATTTGAATCGCCAACCACATGTTCAGGTCCTGACTTCTTGGCTAATGCAAATAAAAGCATATCCTACACACACATATCCTACACACACGCCCTGTATAATACCGTCTTTTTTTCAATCCAATGAAACTTTAACTTATTCAATTAATGATTGTAATAGAATGCCATGTTCATGCTAACAGTTCACTGTAAAATCTTACCATCCTGGATTAAGCCATGGAACCTAGAGCCTACGCAAGTATAATTCCTACCGTGAAGTTCTAAGGTTGGCATGGGTAGGAGGAAAACAGGTGCCATTGTGTCCAGTGGCAGCAGTCAACTTGACTAGCAGAGAAGCCAGAAATCACTAGCCTCTCCAGTGAAGTAGTGTTACAATTTTCTTTTTAAAAAGTAAAGTGGGGGAAGGTTATTTTCTGCAATGATTCAACATGTGAGCCACAGAACTGGACACCTTTGGTTTGAATCCCAGAGTTTCCATCTATCAGTTCTGTCTTCCCAAATAGTGGAAATGAAATTGTGCCCATCTCATATTTGAGGATTCAGTGCAATGATTTATGTAAAGTGCCTAACATAGAGCTGGGCACACAGCAAACACTGCTATCTGCAATATGGTGCCAGGGCCATGGCAACTTCAAATGTCTGTAGGGTAATCTATTTTATTTGATATTTCTGCTCAAGCCAACATTTATCAGCATGTGTGTGTTTAGTTGCTCAGTTGTGTCTGACTCTGCGATGCTATGGACTGTAGCCTACCAGGCCACTCTGTTCATGGGATTTCCCAGACAAGAATTCTGGAGTGGGTTGCCATTTCCTTCTCCAATAAATCACAATACTGATACTAATATGGGAAGCAGTGCAGTATTGAGAGGCAAAATGGAGAAGCAGAAAAAAATATGAGCTTAGGATTCAAGCACCTGGCTTTAAATACTGGCTCCTGCCACCAGTTACCAGGGTTCAACCTTGGATACGATGCTTCTCTTCAGGTCAAGTCGCCCATCTTTGAAAAGGCAGAGGGTGGCTGACTTTCCTACAGAGTCACTGTGCAGTCAGCCCACAGGGTATGTGCAATGCCTAACCCAATGAGAGCCCACTCAGTAGTATCTCCCAGAATTATAGAATAATAAAGGCTCTGGAGAGGGACAGAGGTGGGCCTGATGAATCCTGCACTAGATGCTGTGATACTGGAATGGACATGCCAGAACTTGCCAGGGGAACTTCAGGGTGGGGCTGAACACACATCCCAGGCACATCAGAAGTCTAAAGAAATTGTTACTGGAAAGTGAAGTGTGCAGAGCCTATTATCTTAAAACACTGCACCAATATAACACAGAATATAAAACTGTCTCCTTTCACATGGCGGGCAGGTACGAGGCTTTGGGGAGCCAGGTGGGCCACTATAGCTCTTGGAACTTTCCCTTTATCCTCCCTGGCTTTACTAAAGAGCCAGGTACCATTTTGGCCCTAAAGTGATGTAGCCACTCTGAAGTATTCAGCATGGATACAGAGAAATGAATGGTCCCATTCTTTTCCGAGGAAGATGTGTCTTTGCACTTTCCTAACAATAAAGGGAGAATCAAATTGAGTTTGTAATTCCACTTCCATCTGTTGATGTCAACATTCCCAGAACCGGGCACGGTCTTTATCTTGTTTACACAGTATTCAGCACAAGGCCCGCTCAGATGTTTACTAGGTACATTAGGAAGAAAGGGATGTTCTTTTAATAAAACAGGGATATGTGGATGGAGAAATTTACAACTTTTTGGATTTTTAGGTCATAAGGATCTGCACACTTGAAAGAAGTTAGAATATACTGCCTCGTGGTTTTTATTAAGTTCTACTTTCAAGGTGACATAAAATATGTGCGTCTGCTAGGGGAGAAAATGCAACGAAAGCTAACCCGTGATGACAGTGTGTACAGATGCAAAACGAGGCATGTTGATTTCTCCAGCTTGGTCTGTTCATAAATTGGACTCATTCCGTAGATTTACAAATGATGATCACTATGGTAAATTCAATAACAAAATTTTCTGCTCTAAACATGGCATTCTCTTCAGTAACTTTTTAGAGCCCTTAAGTGGTTTTGATGTACATGAAGGTAAAGGCTGGGGGAATTAAAAATTACACAAATAATGAAGATGAGTTCCTAGGTGAATTACCCATTACTGTGAGGCTTTTGGATATTTTCATTATAAAGAGTAAAAAGGCCATTTAAAGATACTTGTGTATGTACAAATGATTGTAAAGTCATTCTCTTTATTTCTTTCCAACTCCCATAAGCCTCTTTTATTAGTTCCAAGGAATAAAGCCCCAATCTGCTTCAGTAAACTGCATTATTTTTTAAACTACAAAACATACGCGGTTTCTTTACATGAGCACTCTTCTTTAATGGCAATGCGGTCATTGCGAAGACTGAATTAAAAGGTATGTTTTATAGATCTTCCCACTGCCTTATAACCTCTCTCTCTACTTGCTCTTTTTAAAAAATATTATTAAAACCCACTTCTTTTTTCACAAGTATCTGGCATATAATATTTGCTGACTCATTCAATGAATAAGTGAATTCACTATCTTGATATCAAATTCTGGATCCAGATACCTTATTTCTAAATCAAGGCTGATACCTCATATTTAGAAATACAATACCCTCTATCTCATTTAACCTCCAAGCAGTCTAGCATTCCCCTCTATTACTTGACAGTTACCTATATTTTAATTTTTTTTCTTGAATTTTGGATAATCCTTATCTTCATTACCAAACTTGAAATCTACAGGCTGTTTAGAAAAAGTAAGCTGCAGACCATGAATTTGAACTCTTAACCTGGAAATGACTTGCAAGCATCTCTAAAACGAGTTTCTAATCCCCTTCCCCACTTGCCCCAGGCATGTAGTATGAAGTTGGCATGAAGGATACTGTTGAGAAATAGTTATCCTTAAAGAATGAATGTAGTGAAGAAAGGACTGAATGAGTAAATAAAGGTCCGTAATACTTAGAGGTAAAGCAATCTCTATTTCCCCGTCAATTCAGGACACTTTGAAATTGCAGGAAAGGGGGATCTCAGGTCAACGATCCCATCCTGTCTATGTAGGCATGATTTGCTGTATGAGCCAGACGCATGGTGCAAGCTGCATGTTTTTGGCATCCTGATTTGGAACTTGAGGGTACATTTTCCCAGTGGGGATAAAATGGCTAGTTAGAGTTGAAATGGTACCCTTACTTCCACATTCAGAAACCCTATTATGTGATTGGGCTCTTAAGAGCTGCTGTTGGAAACCATCACATCATCAGGTTTCTTTTTTGTCACCACACACCATGTTTGCAAGTTAAGGGAGGCCTGCCCGTTCTGTTTCTGAATGATGTGAAGTAGCAAAATCACCAGAAAACGCTACTGTCCTAAAGAAAAAAAAAATGTTGCTATTTTATAAGTCATCTGAGGTGTGATGGTTAATTTTATGTGTCAACTTCACTGGACAGGATGTCCAGACATTTGGTCAAATATTATTCTAGGTATTTCTCTGAAGGTATTTTGGGATGAGTTTAACATTTAAATTGATAGACAAGCAGATTGTCTTTCCTAATCTGGGTGGGCCTCATCCAATAGTAGAAGATCTGGATAAAACTAAGGGTTGACTCTCCCATAAATAAGAGGGAATTCTACCTACCTACCTATTTTTGAGCTGGATATCGGTTTTTTCCCTGCCTTCAGCCTTGAAATAAAACACTGGCTCTCCTTAGGTTTCAAACCTGCCAGCCTTTGGAAGCAAACTTATACCATCAACTCTCCTGGGTATCCAGCTTGCCAACTCACCCTGTAGATCTTGATATTTGTCAGCGTCTATAATTATGTCAGCCAGTTCCTTAAAATAAATCTTTATCTCCCTCCTATCCCATTGGTTTTATTTCTCTGGAGAATACTGACTAATATAGCAGGAAGCACCAAGGAACTGATAACCTAAAAATACACGTATGTGTGTATGTGTGTGTGTATACATATATATATCAGTCAGTTCAGTCACTCAGTTGTGTCTGACTCTTTGTGACCCCAAGTACTGCAGCACACCAGGCTTCCATGTCCATCACCAACTCCCAGAGCTTACTCAAACTCATGTCCATTGATTGGGTGATACCATCCAACCATCTCATCCTCTGTCATCCCCTTCTCCTCCCGCCTTCAATCTTTCCCAGCATCAGGGTCTTTTTCAATAAGTCAATTCTTTGCATCAGGTGGCCAAAGTATTGGAGTTTCAGCTTCAACATCAGTCCTTCCAATGAATATTCAGGGCTGATTTCCTTTAGGATTGACAGATTTGATCTCCTTGCAGTCCAAGGAACTCTCAAGAGTCTTCTCCAACACCACAGTTCAAAAGCATCAATTCTTCAGCACTCAGTCTTCTTTATGGTCCAACTCTCACATCCATACATGACTACTGGAAAAACCATAGCTTTGACTATGTAGGCCTTTATGGCTTTAAAATCCATGAAGCAAAATCTAAGCAAATTTCCGTCCATCTTGGTGATGCTCAGGCTATTGTAAAAAAGTAACCCATGATCCCAGTCGCACATTGAGAGAGTGGATAACAGGGATATGATGGGCAGAGAAGACACAAGTTCTTCTCAGCATGTGATGAGCCCTCACACACACTGAAAAGCAATTTGGAAGTGTGTTTCAACGGTCTTAAAATGGTTGTGGCTTTCCTTTTAGGAATCTATTTTTATGACATAATGTTTGAACCTCTTCTTAGGGAATCTATTTTAGTGACATAATCAGAAATGCAAACAAGGACTTAGGCACAACCTGCAGTCTCTTTTATGCAGTGCAGGATTCCCTTTAGTCGTGCAAGACAACTGTCCCACAGCCGTGCTGTTGTACTTAGTTGCTTTAGTCACGTCCGACTCTTTGAAACCCCATGGACTGTGGCCCTCCAGGCTCCTCTGTCCGTAGCATTCTCTAGGCAAGAATACTGGGGAGGGTTGCCATGCCCTCTTCCAGGAAATCTTCCCAACCCAGGGATCGAAACCAGGTCTCCCACATTGCAGGCAGATTCTTTACCATCTAAGCCACCAGGGAAGCCCAAGAATACTGGAGTGGGTAGCTTATCCCTTCTCCAGGGGAGTTTCCTGACCCAGGAATCCAACTGGGGTCTCCTGCATCTCAGGCAGATTCTTTACCAGCTGAGCTACCAGGGAAGCCCGTCCCACAGCTGGGGAAAGGTTAAACAAATAGAGTACATCCAAAAATGAACTGTTGGTGGAACCATCAATATTACTGTCATAATTGTGTAATGGCACTGAAAATACAATATAAGGCTATGGTGGGCGGGGAAGTGGACTATACAAATATTTGTACCTATGATTTCAACTACCAAAGACAGAAAGAAGGTACATCAAAATGTGAACAGTAATGCTTTCTGGGTAATAAGTGATTCTTATTTTTAATGTTTATGCTTTTTGTATTTTTTAAAATAAAAATACTGTTATTGTATTTAGAAAAAAAGGACGAGTAAATAACATTTTAGAACCCTCAAGAGAGGAAACGTATTAAACCACCTCCTGAGAAAGTAAACAATAAACATAAAAACTAAATCAGCCAAACCCAAATCAAAGAAACCCCAAAACCCCCCAAAATCACATACCTTCATCATAAATAATCCAAAAAACAGCCAGAAAGATTTCCTTTATTCCATAGGTGCAGACGTGACATTACAGATCTCCCGGGAAGAAAGTTAGATAACCCCTGTCCAGAGCAGCCTGCCCTAGGAAATAGCTAGTTGAGTGTGAAGGCCCCTGGGTGGGACCTCAGAGGCCCCAGGCTCTTTGCTGCTGCCTGGCTGGGGTCACCAGCGTGTCATTTACTCTCCCTCAGTTTTGGTTCTTTCATCAGGAATACATGAGAACTAAATCCGTTTCTATGAGCTACACTGGGGTTTGTCAGAATAAAATGAAGTAATAAATTCACAAATACTCCCAAGTACAAAGCCCTGCGGTGTGACAGTCATCGTGGGTTCAGTTTGTGACTGAATCTTCTGATGGCCCCTCCTACTCCCCTGGTGCCAGTCACAGATGTCAACAGTGGAGAGACAAAATGACCCAGACGGGATGTTCTCTCTCTCTCTACTTTCCCTCATACACAAATATAACGTGCCCTAAATGAACATTTGGTTGACTTTTTTCTTTTTTAACCAGAAAACATGCCAATTTAGATTAAAACCTCATATACTTAATGTGAGTCATATCCTTGCAGGAGAAGACAAATGTATAAACAGAAGCTGTAATAACCAGCCAAGCTTTTCTAAAACATCATTTATCATTCCTGTTTGGAACTGATATAATTGCCTGGCCATCAATTGTATATTTAAGCCACATGGCCTTATGAGAATTGGTGAGCATTTTCACCTCTGTTTCTTACATGAGGAAACCAAAGCAGAGGAATTTTATGATTTTCTCTGCACCCTCCAGTTAGTGGAAGAATCTGATAACTCCATCTCTGACTCCCATTTCTATGCCTTGTTACCACTATTGTTATTTAACACAGATCAAGGTACCAATGGCTCAGCAGTAAAGAATCTGCCTGCGATACAGGAGGCACAAGAGATGCAGGTTTAATTCCTGGGTCAGAAAGATCCCCTGGCGAAGGGAATGGCAACCCACTCCAGTATTCTTGACTGGAAAATTCCATGAACAGAGGAGCCTGGTGGGGCTATAGTCCACAGGGTCACAAAGAATCGGACATATTCTGCACCCTTAGTCATTCCGGCTGGGGTAAGAGTGGGTGAGAAGGAAGAGTAGGAAAAAGGAAATTAAAAAGTGAAAACTCCTTTCCCCAAAGTTAAAGTTAACAAAGTAGGTGATTTCTCCAGTTATGACAAGCATATTCCACAAAAGAATTTCTGAGTATCCTAATAACACTGAGTAGGATTGATGCGTCAAGGGAAAGTACACACTCTTTTGATTAGGCTCAAATTTGGAAACTGGAAGAATTCTTGGTATTTTAAATGGTTGGGCAAGGCACTGTGTAATGGTTGCAAGATTTCATGATTAAATCTTATGATAGACAGTTGTAGTGGCTATCACATTGATGTACACCTCAGGTTTTTTCAAAACCCATTTTACTTAGAGGTGAGTAGAACATAATTCTCAGCTCTGTTGATCTGATTCTATATAACTTTTTTTAATGAGTAGGGCACAAAAGTAGAAAATAAATTAAAAAAACCTTGAAGTTGAATCATTTTCCTTAGTATTCCCAAAGGCTCACACTGTGGATGAAATTTCTCTTCTTATCTGTGAATCATCACACATTTTTATAAGCATCACAATTCATCTACTTCCCATCTTGTGCAATGATTTAATTTTCCCCATAGCACTTCAGAACTGTGGGCTATAAAGTTCTGTGAGCTGTCCTACTGAATTACAGAAAATTAGAATCTGGTTTGAGGGAAATAACGTCACATGTGCATTACAATGAAGAAAATGTAATATTTCCTCAGTTTCATAGAAGCCAAAATAAATAATTTTCCTCCCTTCTTACATACAACAAGAAAAGTCCACACTGATCTCCTTTGCTATTATAATCAGGTATTTGGGGAGTAGGGGCTGGAAATCACAGATTGTTCTTTCACTGAATGAAAGTGAATTCCGTGGATATGGTAATCACTAAAGTTGCAAATGGCTCTTTTTCTTAGAAAAGCTTATAAAGATTGCCAGAGGTTTCCCCCTTTTTGGATACTGTGTAATAATAGTGCGTGTACAAATTCCTGTTAGCATCCAGCTCTTTTACAGATACAACCTTATGTTAGGGCTGATTTTAACAACTTAAACACTATTACTTATTCATTGACAACTCCATTCTTTTGCCTATACTTTCCTTGTATGAATAGGTTGGATCAACATCTCATCCATATAATCCTTCCCTTGGTGCCCTTTCCTGAGAGGAAAGCTTTCCTAGGGGTATAAACTGTTTGGCCAGGGTGGGCAAAAGGTCTCAGCTGTGCTGGGATGGGAGATCACTTACTAATCCTTCCCTGGCTGCCACCCATTTCTTCATTTCCCTCTTATCCCCAACCTCTTCCAATATCATGTGTGCTAGGCATTCAGCCTTCACTATGATTCCTTTCTGAACATGGTACAGTATTGATAAAATAGAGAACTATAATTATCTTGGAAGGACTGGAAGAAATTCCTGTTAGTGCTTTGAGAATAACTGTTGTAATTATAAAATATAGTTATATAATTTTAACAGCCAGAGATTCTTCTGGAGTAACAATACATAAGCTCCAAATCTAAGACTTGAAAGTAAATCCAAAAGCAGCTGATTCTTGTTATTTGAGGTAAAGTAAAGTGAGTAACGTGAAGTCACTCAGTCGTGTCCGACTCTTTGTGACCCCATGGACTGTAGCCCACCAGGCTCCTCCATCCATGGAGTTTTCTAGGCAAGAGTACTGGAGTGGGTTGCCATTTCCTTCTCCAGGGGATCTTCCCGACCCAGGGATCGAACCAGGGTCTCCCGCATTGCGGGTAGACGCTTTACCGTCTGAGCCACCAGGGAATCAAATGTTATTTGAGGTAGTTAGTTCTATAAATTGTTGAGAACACTGAATTAGGGAATAGCAGACCTTTACTCCTAGTGGAAATACAGGGTCAGCTTCCTGTGAGCCTTTGGTCACATTTTTATCAATGGATCAATACATAACCTTGCTTTATGTGTTTTTGTTTCAAGATATATTATTTAATATATATTGTTGATTCATTAACATTGAACTCAGTACCAACAATGCTATAATCTCATGCCTGGATGAGATTTATCTAACTTATATTTTCTCCATAAGGCACATCACAGCGTTCTTGTGCTCAGGGACACATAGGCAGCATTTCGGCATTCTGCTTGGGCCATTTTAAAAAGCAAAGGAGCAACAAGAACCACAGGAGTATATTGTAAAGAAGATACAATATGAGAGCTGAAACAAGAAGGCAGAGCTGAGCACTGCCTGTTTGACCTGGACTCGGAATATATTAATACACAGAGGGTAATTCAAATTTTTTACCTCTCTGTGCATGCCTGCATATTGCAGAGAAAATGCTACATTTATTGATTTTAGGGTTACAAGTAAATTTGAACAAGTAGGTGTAAATTCTCAAATATGGAATCCATCAATAATAAGAATCAAATGTAGAAATTCTGCCTCTCATCCAATAGCAATTCGTGTTTTGTTTATCTCTTTTTCTCCTAAGCACTGAAAGTCTCAATTAAAATGATCTCTCATGCTGAACACCAAAAAATATCTTTATGCTAGGGGGCTGTTAAAATTGTAGTGCAACTGTATATTATTTATATGCTTGCTTGTTTTTGTTTTATTTTTTTAAGTAGATGAATGTTAGAAGATTTGATTTTGAAAAACTAATGAACATGACTGTGAGTGGTAGAAAGTATAAAACTACAAGCTCACAAAAGTTCCTCCAGTTCCCTGCTACAGTAAAAGATAGTGTTGAGTCTGAGTTCTGATTTGAAAAGATACAGCAGTCAATTTTTGTAATTCAAGTAAAACTACCATACTGCATTATAACTTGTTCTGGTTCAGAAATGGTGGGCTCAGAATTTCGTAGAAGAATCATGACCAATTCCTAAATGTTCTAGAAAGGGAGAGACTCTGAACTGAACATATCAAAATGAGGCCTTTGTCTTCTTAAGCCTTTTGTCCTGAGCTGCATTTCAGGACCTTTCTAACACTCCAGGCAAGATGAGAAGTTCAAGCCTATTTTTTAAAAGTTGTTATCTTCTCTAAACTGTGGAGAAAATTTTTGACACCATCTACTCAATAAGCAGGTGTAATAAGTAGGAAAAACAAATACAAAAAACCCCCCAACCAACCAACCAACCAGAAAACCAAAAAACAAACCAGGTGGGAAAACTCACACTTGTTAGAGACAGTTTTCAGAATTGTGCTTGGGTTTTCAAAACTTAAGCCAAAGCATGTTTATGTGTGATAAGTGTCCCATGGAGTAGAATCTGAATAAGTCAGGACTGACTTGTGTGTGGTCTAGGACAGCATTGAAATAAGATGCTGGCAGGGTCACTGTTTGCATTTGGCCCTGACCCCAGGAAAGCATTTGTTTGTTCATTAGTTGGATCACTGGAGGAACCACATGGAATTGTCTCAGGGTCCTTCTGTTGGTAGTGCGGCCAGCCGTCACCCTGGCCACTCCACTGCTGTTGTTTTACCCCAGATCCCCAGGCACTCCACTCGTGAAAGAAGTTCAGGATGGAAAAGAAAGTTAAGTGCTAGAAGGTGTGAGCACACAATGAGGGTATCATAATGACAACAAACAGAACATCCCAGTTAACCTTCTAAACAGCTCTATGCAGTACCAGTTATTATTGCTAGTTTGTAGAATCCTGGGGCTGTCTGAAATTCAATGTTGCAGGCTTCCTGCCTCGTGCTTCTTAATGAAAATGAACTTCATAGGTATCTCTGAAAGCAAGCCTTCTTGCACATTTTGAGCTATTTAATCGCATTTGGCTTAAAAAGAGACAGCATCAGAGCACAGTTTCCACCATTCCCTGAGTTTAAGAAGCACTGAAAACCTTGAAAGCCTCAATATGACCATCATAGTATTTGCTGATGAAACCTTACCTTTTTAAGGGATCTACTAGTTATCTTGGGCTTCCCAGGTAGTTCTAGTGGTAAAGAACCCACCGGCCAGTGTAGGACACAGACTCAGGTTCAATCCCTGGGTGGAGAAGATCCCCTGGAGGAGGGCATGGCAACCCACTCCAGTATCCTTGCCTGGAAAATCCCATGGACAGAGGAGCCTGGTGGGCTACAGTCCATAAGACATGACTGGAGCAACTTAGCATGCATGGACTAGTTATCCTAGGCCAAGAGTCAGCAAACTTTTTCTATAGGGACAAAGTGTAAATATTTTAAGCTTTGCAGACCATTCAAACTCGTCACAACTACTTGACCCTGCCATTATAACATTAAAATAGTCATGGACAATACTAAATGAATAAGCATGGCTATGAAAAAACTTTAAAGAAAATGTTACTTATAGACACTGAGCTTTGAATTTCATGTGATATTCACATATCATAAAATAGTAGTCTTTGATTTAGTTTTGTTAGAAATTATTTAAGAATGTAAACACATATTCTGGGTTCAAAAACTCGAACGCAGTCCCTGTCTAACTGCTTAGGAGTTTAATATCTAAAGTGACGACTGTGAGCACAGACAAACCAAAGACAGAGAAGTATACACCGGACATTGTAAGAAAATAGGAGAGGGTCATTTGTATTAGATGGAGTTTAATGTTTCTGTATAGGAGAAGGCAATGGCACCCCACTCCAGTACTCCTGCCTGGAAAATCCCATGGACGGAGGAGCCTGGTGGGCTGCAGTCCATGGGGTCGCGAAGAGTCAGACACGACTGAGCGACTCACTTTCACTTTTCACTTTCATGCATTGGAGAAGGAAATGGCAACCCACTCCAGTGTTCTTGCCTGGAGAATCCCAGGGACGGGGGAGCCTGGTGGGCTGCCGTCTATGGGGTCGCACGGAGTCGGACTGAAGCGACTTAGCAGCAGCAGCAACAATGTTTCTGTATGTTTTACTCAAGATGGTACTTTGCAAAGCATGTCTTAAGCCTTGTAAACCCACTGGTGAATTGACACGGAGAAGGGAAATCATTAGAGCTTCCTATGAGACAAGTCCAAGTGGTCACTGGATTTCATTCTAACTCTGACTGTCTCAGATCAGTATTTTGAATGTTTTGAAACTTCCTCAGAAACACAGTGAAACATTCCTGAGCTCGAAGGCTGGGTGGCATTGTAGCCCTACTAACAGCAGCGCACTACTGGCAAGGCTTTCTTTCCCTATAAGTTACATCAACAGAAGATGCTTAATCACCTCAGGGTCATAAAAAATAAAGACTGATAAAGAGAAGGTAACAAAAGATACAAAAACAATACTGAGTGTGCACTCTATGAGAAGCAGTGCTTTATTAACTTAGCATGAATTATCTCATTTAATCCTCATCTCAATCACTATCTCTTAAAAAAATTGTTAGTAGTAGGAAATGATGGCATAAAAATAATCCAGATTCATGTGTCACATACACACATGGCCCCAGTATGCATACACACACACACACATATGCACACACAGCATTCATCATTCCCAGACAGTCTTTGCCTTTCCCTGCACCATTACCTGCCTCACTCCAGTCCGTGCATGTGTCTGGCTATCTGGTTTTGGGCTGTGAGCAGGTATGTTCATGTGGGAAGTCACCTGAATAATAAAGGAATGTGGGGCTGGAACTTGGGACCAGTTCAGGTGTGAACTGTGTGACCCCCTACGTAGATCACTTTACCTCCAAGAGACACAGTTTCTTCATCTCCTGGGTAACACCTAACCAAACATTCCTGTGAATATGATCAAATGACACGAAGCATGTGGCAGCATTCTATAAACGACAAAGAAGGGGTGATTGTTGCTGGTTATCTTCAGCACACACAGCCTTTATCCTTTCATCTCTCATTCTTTCTTTACTTGTTGGGACTATCTTAGTATTTCTCAGAATATCAGTCCCTTTTCCTGCCAGTCTTTTCCTCTTCTTTTTATCCACTGATGAGCTACACAAGGGTCAGCAAAACAAAGAGGCTCTCTACCCTCCCCCCCACCCCCCGGTCAGAGAAGACAAGACAGATGTCCAGTGTTGTCCTGGAGCCGGCTTCTTTCCAACAGTTCTCACCAATTTCTTTGCGACTCCATATTCAGTGAAGCCATGCTGGTAGCTTGAAACTGGCAACGGTGGAGGTATTTACACTATGGAAACTGGCAAACGCTACAAATTTCTCCTTCCTTCCCCACTCCCCAGAAGCTGGTTGTTGAACGTTTACCAGCACACCACTGGATACAGAAGCAAAATAATAAGATAGCACAGGTGCTGGGGTGGAGAAAGTACAGAGTGACCTGGGAGCCTAAAGGAGGCACTGGGTACTGTGAACAGGGCAGTGAGCATCCAGAGAAGGTGTCCTGGAGGAAATGAGGTTTACATAAATAATGAGACCTAAATAATGAGGGAGGCTAGAAAATCCCATGGATGGAGGAGCTTGGTAGGCTGCAGTCCATGGGGTCGCTAAGAGTTGGACACGACTGAGCAACTTCACTTTCACTTTTCACTTTGATGCATTGGAGAAGGAAATGGCAATCCACTCCAGTATTCTTGCCTGGAGAATCCCAGGGATGGGGGAGCCTGGTGGGCTGCCATCTATGCGGTCACACAGAGTCGGACACGACTGAAGTGACTTAGCAGCAGCAGCAGCAGGCAGGCAAAGGGAAGAGAATTTCAGAAGTAACAACTTGTGTAAAGACCCAGCATGTTAGAGCACCTGAAGAAAGGTCCTTAAGGCTACAGTGCAAAGTGCGAGGGAAAAGAATGAAGCTGGAGGGGGTGAGAGGTTCAACTTGATCCCGAGGGCAACCAGTGGGCTTTGGGGCAGGGTCAAGGTTAGGAGTGTGGTGTTCATTGAGAGCCGTGCCGTTTAAATTCTGGCTCCACCAGCTGGGGATCCTCAGGCAAGCATCTAAGCTCAGCTGAGCCTCATCTGTGAGTGATTACAGTGCTCAGACCTCCTGCAGTTGGAGCTCTGCAGGTCAGGTGCTCAGCACAAGGCCTGGCTCCTCGCAGCTGCTGGGCAGGCATCCCAGCACAGACCAGCTCACGGAAGAGCGGACGCACACCTTCTCTAGGACGGGCACTGTGTATGCTGCTCTTTCCACCTCAAAACGCTGCTCGTCTACGGCAGTGTTTCTCATAGTGTGGGTGGTGACCCACTAGAGAGTTGTGAAATGAATTTAGTGAGTCTTGGGCAGCATTTAAAAAAGAAAAAGAAATAGAATTAATGGAGCTAGGAAAAAAAAATAAGCACTGGAGCCCACCGTACGTTGCAAGGTAAGTTTTATTTTTGTGTTTGTGTGTACTGGGTTGCCATGTTAAAATTTATTCCTGAGGACTACAGTTAGAAAGTGAGAAAGTTTTCCACAGGAAATTTCCCGTGAGCTTTCTGGGTTAGTGTAGGCAGGATGAGAAAAAACAGGGCCAGCCCAGCTTTCTCCTACTTCAGGAGCTGAGTTAGGGTTTTATTACCTTCAGTTTCCAAGGCTTTTTAGCTTCCAGTAAAAACTGATGCACTGTGGTCCCAGATGGGACCTTAGCTCTAGGCTATCTGCTGTCTAGTAGCCCTTGAAAGTGACCACAAGCCAAAGGCCGGGGAAGGGAGTGTTTCTTCTAAGCAGGAGTGGCTGTGTGAATGGGGGGAAAGGGTACTAAGCGCCTCCAGCTGCCCTGTGGTCACTAAACTCAGCCCTAAAGGAGGCAAACTCACTAACACCATCCAATCAGGTTGCTGCCCAAAGGCTTGGTGCAGAAAGGAACTGAGGGGTGAAACAGACATTTAGTTTGGAAAGATAATTCTCTATGTGAATAGACTTTAGAATAATTTATTTTCACCCTATGTCAAAACATATCCAATTTGCCCTTTGGAGCTGCAAGAACCGCTTGGCATTTCTTTTTGCTCTGCAGTTTAAAAAATGGAAAGTAATGGCAGATGCCTGGTCAGGGTTTGGGAGGAAACGCAAGTGCTGCGTCACACGATGATTTAGTTTCCCGAGTGTCCACAGGGCTCATTCCCCAGGCATACGCAATCGGCATTAGATTAGCTGCCGGCGTTCATCGACAAAGGAATTAATCTTCACCAATGATGTTTTTTAAAGCCCATTCTTTTCAGTAAGTTGCCCCAGCACATCAGGGCTTCTTCACTTTGCCTTTTCCTTCTTTCCCTTCAGACAAAAGTGGCTAAAAATAACCTCTTAAACTCTGATTCCACTGAGGAAGGTGAGGAAGCAAAAGAACAGAAGAACATCTTTCCCTGCGTGCAAGCTGTCACGTGCCCAGTTCAGACAGTCACTGAAACCATAGCTATTAGGAAACCACCTCTCGGGTGGGGGTGTGGGGGAGCACCAGCAATAGAATAGCAGACACCCGAAACATGACAACCGTGTCTGTGGTCACAGAAGACGTTTTCAGCAGTGTCTGCAGGTACCTACTTCTCGGCTTAACTGCATTTTCCTGCAAGGCTTTTCACTCACCAAAATCATCTTTTGGTGGAGGGAGAAAGCAATATATACATCCAATAGCAACAAAATAGTGCCAGGCCAGGAACTGCCCACTTGCGGTCCCCAAACACCACCAACAGCCCCTTGTAGCCCCATTCTAGGTGGCTACCGCAAGGCATGGTGGGCTCTCTTCAGTGGGACTGCCCAGTTTCTCACCCAGGCTGTTAATACTTGAGCATCCTCTCTGTGCACCAGACCAGGGCTTGTGCAGGAATACATGAAGACATAGGGAAAATGTTGCCCCTGATCATCTCCATGCTCCTTGGAAAAACAATACATGGAATGAAAGAATGCATGAGACAGTTGAAAACAGTCCCTAATTGTGGTATTGGAGTTTCTCTGTGATATGGCGTTTTGCATCATGATCTAGGAGCCAGGTCCAATGGGGGTTATTTCTCAAGTGCTCATGGATTTCATTATGTCTGTGACACAGGCCAGCAGCCTGGAACTTGGTGACACTTATGGATGAAAGACTCTAGTGTGTAGAGGAGACACTGAGGAAACAGAGAAATAATAAAGGTGGATGGATCCTCCGTAAGTCATGATCTTCAGTGTCTGTGCCTGGTGGAAGCAGGCTGAGGAGGCTGTCATAGTGAGGGCAGGCTTCCTGACTTGGCATTATCTGTTGTGCATTTCATGTGAGTGCCTTTGTTGGTGTGCAGCTGGGGAGGTGGGGAGGCAGACATAACTGGGAATGTGGGCATGTAAACGGCAGAAAGGCTTTTTCCCACCATGAAGGAAAATCTTAGTAATCAACAAGGCTTATGCTATCAGCATAATGGAATTCTTTCTTTAGAAGTGAATTTTAGCTTTTCTAAAGGCAAAGCCCAGTGGAGGAAATACCTTAAAGACAAGGCTTAAGAGGCAAACACAGGTATTTGTGCGTGCATGCTAAATCGCTTCAGGTGTGTCTGATTCTTTGCAACCCCATGGACTCTAGCCCACCTGGAAAGGCCCATGAAACTTTCCAGGCAAGAATACTGGAGTGGGTTGCCATGCCATCCTCCACGGGATCTTCCCAACCCAGGGATCGAACCCACATCTCTTATGTCTCCTGCTTTGGCAGGCAGTTTCTTTACCACTAGTGCCACTTGGGAAGCTCAAATACAGGTATAAATACACACAAATCCATATTCCAACTCCTTCATGTACGTATGTTAAAACAAGGCACTAGCCAGCTAGTAAATGACACAGTGTCTCAAATTAATCCTCCCTAAAGAATTTAATTTTTCTGTTAAACTGAACTATGTATTTTAAGAGAGTGAATTTTATCATACATGAATTATATCTCAATTTTATAAGAGCTTTCTCCCCAGATATCTGCCTGGCTTACTCTTTTACCTCCCTCAAGGCTTTGCTCCAATGTCATTTTCTCAATGAAAACTTCAGTCACCTTACCACCCTCCTAGCTCTCCTGATCCCTCTTATCCTGCTATAGCTTTTAATCCGCATATTGGATTAAGAGCAATAGTATGTTTCAGCTTCCAACATAATATACACGTCACTTACTGTTACTGTCATTTCCCCACAGTGAAATGTAAACTCCATTAATTCATAAATTTGGGGATTTTCGTGTGCTTGTTCACTTGTGTAGTACAAGTGTCTAGAATAGTGTCTTGTTCATCAATAAACATCAAGTGAATGAATAAATTAATACTAAGCAGATTTGCAGAAGACCATGGAATCATATGGAATAATATCCAATTATTCTTAAGTGAAAAAAGATTATTAAACAATATATATTTTGTGTGTGTATATCTGTACATACATATACACACACTATATATAGAGAGAGATATAGTATAGAAATCTATCCATTTATCTATCTATATAGTATAGAAGGGGCTTTCACAGTGGCTCAGCAGTAAAGAATCCAGCTGCAATGCAAGAGACTCAGGAGATGAAGTTCTGATTCCTGGGTTGGGAAGAACCCCTGGAGGAGGAAATGGCAACCCACTCCAGTTTTCTTGCCTGGAGAATCCCATGGACAGAGGAGCCTGGCAGGCTACAATCCATGGGGTCACAATAGAGTCAGCACACACAGTCAGAAAGAGATTCAGGACCCCCAAATCGGTAAGAAAGAGAAAATGCATCACACTCAGAAAAGACATTGGGAAGATGAGATATATAAAAGTACATAAAAATCCCAGGTGTTGAGATTATAATTATTAATTCACTTCTTAAAAATGTATTCATATTTTCTAAGCTCAGAGGAACTGGGCAGATTTGGGACATACGTTCCATTTCCTACTGTCTATGTAATTCTGAGCAAGTTATTGAACCCTCACTGACTCAGTTTCCTTATCTGATGCTTGTGTGCTTATTCACTCAGTCGAGTCTGGCTCCCTGTGACCCTTTGGACCATAACCTGCCAGGGAGTGAGTTGCCGTTTCCTTCTCTAAGGGATCTTCCCATTTCAGGAATCAAACCCTGGGTTGATGTCTCCTGCACTGTAAGGCTCGTTCTTTACCTGCTGGGCCATTGAGGAAGCCCCTTCCATATCTATAATTGGGAATAATAACGGTACTAACCTCATTAGAATTTTCTAAAGATTAAATAATACACATAAAGCACTCGGCACAGTGTTTGGCATATAATAGGCATTCAGTAAAATGTTAGCTATTATGTTTAATGGAATTCAAAATGTTGTACTACTTGTGGAAGTTTCTTCACAATACTATTTTGAGTCATACTTTGACTTCCTCTGAATGAACAATGAACGAGTATAGAGTTTCACCTTTGTTATTAATGTATACTATATCTCTAGTCCATCCATTTCTCTGCTGACTGGGTTCCTGGGACTCACTCTTTTCCCTGATAGTTTTGGGTAACGTTCGATGCATCTGGATAAGACTAGTGGATTAGATGTACCACTAACAGCATTGTCTGTAAAGCAGTGACCTTAAATGTTTCCATTAGAGTTCTTTGGACATTTTTGTACATTGTTCAGTGTTTGCTCCAGGGTTTTTGAGTTTTGGCCAAACTGTAATCTAGGCTCTTTTACTCTATAAGAAGACTACCGAAATTATAACACAAAGAACTTTGACAGCAAGCTCTTGCCCTGTCCTCTGGCTGGACTCTTTTTATGGAGTGGTGTTGGAGAAATCAGCAAGGCAGAGGGAGCCTTACAGTTTTTTATCTCCTTTTTAAAATTTATTACAAAAGTAATGAACTTTCATGGTTATACAAATTCACTCACTAAAGGAAGATAATTATAACACCTCCAGATTATATACCACCCCTAGTCCCAGGCACCAGCTGCTAGGATTACTGGTTTCGGTTATTCTTGCAGTACTTATACTTTCTCCTCTCTTGATTTATCAAATTTTAGCAGCTTCAATTAGCTTTCTGTTTTTAAGAAATTAGAAATTTAGCTTACTACCTTCTCCTTCCCTCCTTCCTCCTTTCCCCAAATTTTGCTATATTTTTTACTTCTAAAGTTCTTTGCTAGCTTTAGAACCTTAAATAACATGCCGAAACATTTATTTCTCACTCCATCAATTTAAACCAGTGTCTCTTAGCTGTGGACCTCGAGGAAACTCGCACCATTGCCCTTCGCTCCATTGCACTTCTCTTCTTCCATCACCTAGACTCTCTCAGCCGTGGCATACATTTTGCATTTTAGGGTTTATAATTTAAATTGTTGGTAGTCTTAATTGTCTTCCACAAATTCTCTACAAATACCCTGTAGAAAACGAAAACTAAGAAAAAGCATTTCAGTATTACAGTTCTATAGATATTACTCACTTCAGCTCCTGAGAAAAGGCGATACTGGGTTGCTTAATCCATATTGCTTGAAAGAGAATCCTCCAAGCCTCAAGGTCAAAACTTAAAAAAATTGTATTCCACCGGTTGCTCAAAATCAAATCACATTTTCGCTTGTTTCATAGTTGGACTGTATTTCTTGTGAAGCTTTTTGTTTTTCCTGACAGTATGAACTGCTTCTATTTTTGTTTTGTTTCTGTTCTGTTGACAGTAGCAGCTTATTTTTTGCCTTAATACTAATTCCATATGGCTGGTTAATCAAATCAATACAGAAAATGCACATTCTTCTTGAAGATTTCCTGTTGCTTTCTGACTTTATGCTGTAACTCAGACATAGTGTTATCTAAACATGCCACAACTTTGGGTTTCTTTTCATTGTACTTTTTGAGAGTGAGGTCAATATTTTTTCAAATGATATTCTTTTTCTCTCCTTCAAGTTCCCTGCTTCCTCTCCTAGAAAATGTTCTCAAACAAGTATTCCCCTGGAGAGCTTTATTCCTGAATCTTCCAAAAAAAAAATCTTTATTTTGCATTTCCATTGACTAATAGCTTAATGGTATATAAAGCCTAGGTTCAATATCATTTTTCCTCAGAACTGTGAATTCATTCTTCTAAAGTGTTGCTGATTGGAAATAAAATGCCACTCTGATACTCATTTCTTTGTAAGTAACTTATCTTCCTCCTCTGAATGCTATTAGCATATTCTCTTTATCTTTTGCATTTCCAATTTCACAAGGATTTATGATTTAAATCTGAAGGCCCTTGCTTCTTCTCTGCTCTAGAAACTGTTTTATCTCTTTAAATACCTGTTACCTCCTCACTTTTGTCTTTGTTTTCTGTTTCTGGAGCTCTTAGTAATCAGATGTTAGACTTCTAGGACTGAGTGTCCATGCCCATTATATTTTCTCTTGTATATTCTATCTTCTTGTCTTTTTAGTCTAAAGTCTAGGAGATTTACTTGATTTTATTTTAAACTCAGTAAATGAATTGATTTCATCTACTGTATTTTGAATATACACTGTTTCTTATTCCTTACTCCCATTTATATAGTTATCTCTTCTTGTTTTGTGAATTATAAGTATTCTCTATTTAAAGAGTTTTATAAGCAGAAAAAATAAACATGTATTTCCAAGTCAGATTTTTTTAAAAAGTTTGTCATTTCTGCTTCAGATGAATTTTTTATTAGAAGAAATAAGACCACAGAGGTAAACTGAAGTCTCCTTTGTTTCCCAACTCCTACTCCCAAATTTCTTCTCCTTTCCTCTTTGCTATCATCCTTCCCTTCTCTTCCAGCGGCAACCACCATTAAAATTTTGTGTTTTTTCCTAGACTATGTTTTACTATATGTAGGCATCTATGTAATACTGTTTCCTGTGTATTAAATTTGTACAATATACAAGTTCAAAAATCATTCTGTTCACCCAACACTGTTTCTGGAATCTACTGATATTGGTACATATGGGCCTGGTTTATTCATTTTTAATGCTGTAAGTGTCCTCCATAGTCATTCATTCAACAAATATTTATGCATATCAACGGTGCTCCTGGTATTGTCCTGATGGCTAGGGACACAGCAACGAAGGAAACAAAATATGAACATGGCATAATTTATTTTATCTTTACTCCATTAACAGACATTAGGTTTTGCTATGACAAATGAATGTCCTTATTACAGGGCTTCTGTTGCAAGTGCTTCTCTAGGGAATATTTTTAGGGGTAAAACTGCTGCTTAATAGACCACATTTTCAACTTTAGCAGGTACTATCAACTTGCTGTCCAAAAAGGTATACCAGATTGCATGCCTAGCAAGCTGAGAAAATGCTCCATTCCATTCATCCTGCCCAACATTTGGACAGTCATACTTCATAATTTTTTGTCATTCTGATGGATGAGGAATGGTGCCTATTTTAGTAAGCATTTCTCCTAATTGTTAGTAAGGCTCAGCATCTCTTCTTATATTTATTTGTCCTTTAAACCTCCTCCTTTGTTTACTTCCTGAAAGTATCTTTGCTACTCATTTTTGTAGTCAGTTGTTTGTCTTTTTAATACTGATTTGAAAGGATTCTCTGGGCTTCTCTGTTGGCTCAAATGGTAAAGCATCTGCCTCCAGATCCCCTGGAGAAGGTAATGGCTACCCACTCCCAGTATTCTTACCTGGAGAATCCCAGGGACAGAGAAGCCTGGCAGGCTACAGTTTATGGGGTCCCAAAGAGTTGGACATGACTGAGCAACTAACATATTCACCTTTTTAGGCTGCCCTGGTAGCTCAGATGGTAAAGAATCAGCCCGCAACGTGGGAGACCTGGGTTCAATCCCTGGGTTGGGGAGATCCCCTGGAGAAGGGAATGGCGAAGAAGTGTTCTTGCCTGGAGAATACCATGGACAGAGGAGCCTGGCAGGCTATATAGTCCACTGGGTCACAAAGAGTCAGACACGACTGAGTGACTTTCACTCACTTACTCATCAAGGATTCTCCACCTACATAGTCTGGAAACCAGTATACTTTCTGTTTTATGTGTTAACATTATGTATTTCCAGTCCAGGGTTTGCGTGTTAAGTTTATTTGTAGTGGCTCTTGCATAATACAGTTTTACTTCTTAATGTAATCTTTCCTTTATGAACTGTCCTTTCTGTGTACTGACTGGGAAATAATCTATCCCCCATAGTCACCAAAATATTCTTTTGTATTTCCTTTTAAAACATTTAAGGGTTTATTTTACACACTCAGGCCCTTAATCCATCTAAAATTATCCATCTGTATGGTGTGACGCATCTGCTTTTCTTTCTTCATGAGAGCTAAATAATTTATCAAATAATCCTTTTTCCACTTATTTTTAATACTTCAATTTACCCTCATAGATTTGGGGAGGTGTTTCTGCGGTTTCTATGTTATTACAAGGAATAGATCTGAGATTTTAGTCAGATTCCCTCTCCAAACAGATTCTCTCTTCTGGTCTCTAAATTTCCCATCTTTCTCCCAGTATCAGCGCTTCTCTTGTCTTCACTTAAACTGACAATATTTTAAACCCATCTCTCTGTTTACAGATGAGAAAACAAAGAAGCAGAGATCTTACACTTCCTGTTTAGGTTCACAATGCACGGCAGAAGCTTAGAGTAGGATCTCAGCCTTCATTCCAATCCTCTTTCCACTTAGGCTACCTCTCCTACAAATTTCCATTTTCTGTCAAGGTTTTACTTCCACTGGTAGTGAATGAAACTGCCCATTTCCCTGAATCTTTGCCAAGACTGGGTTTTCATTGTTTCAAAACATCTCTTCAAATTGGCAGATTAAGGATAGTATTTCGTTATTAATTTCTTGGCATAAATAAGTAAATATACAAATATCAAGTAAATAAATACTCCTTAAAAACTTCTAGGCCCATAGTATTCTGTCTTTCTAATTTGTTTACTCATGCCTTTTCCCCAGTTTCCTGTTCTTTTTATTTTTTTGGCCTTTTTATTAGTGGTGTTTAGAAATTTTATATATATATATATATATATATATATATATATGAAAGTAACTTCTTGCCATATATGTTTAACTTAAAAGAGATCCTGTCATTTATCTTTTAATCTTGTTTATAGTCTATTTGACTTGGAGGTTTTTAGAATTTAAGCCTATCAGTTATTTTCTCTGTGGTTTCCTCTATTACTCCTCTATGTAGAAGGGTCTTCTCATTCCAAGTGCAAATAATAATTCTTAGATTTTCTATGACTTTTATGACTTCATAAACTCTTCAATCCATTTATAATTTATTTTAGTGTATGGTATGATGTCAAAAGCTAATTTTCATTTTCTATGAATTGTTTATCAGTTGGTTCAATCCTATTTATTGATAACTTCTTCATTTATGTATCACTTTTATCTAGAGTAAGTACTTACACATACTAGAAGCACTTCCTATGTTCTGTTTCAGTAGTTGGTCCATTCTTGTAAAATATCATGTTTTAAAGTTATTATAGCTTTATAATTCATTTTAATAACTAGTACAGGAAGATCGCCAACATTCTTGTCCCCCAGACTATACTGATCATTTCTGTTTACTCTTGCCATTTTTTTTTTTAGTCACCATTTTAAAGATGCAATTTAATCTTCCCATTTAGCAACACAGCATTTATGCAATATTTCCTTTTATTTCTCCCCATAAAGTATCTTAATTTCCAAGATATCATTTATTACTATTTATTTTTTTATACTCTAGTAAATGAAAATTTTTTCCATTATATTTTGTAGTTACTTATTGTCCATAAGAAGTTACTGATTTTGGTTTATTTTGTATATAGATTTTAATTTTTAAAGACATTTTTATATATTATTTTTGTTCTATTAAGTTTCTAGATAAATAGGAATATAACATACAAATAATGATTATCTTTTTCCTCCTTTCCTCGATTTCTATTTCTTAGAGGGAACCCCCTCTAAGCTTCCAGTAGAATACTGAATGATCATGGTGAAAAGTGTCTCACTCCTGATTTTAATGCAGTGTCTCCAGCTTACCATTCAGTATGCTCTAAGTTGTTTCTCTGGCTGAGACACTCTTGATTATATTAAGATGCATGTTAGTTTAATAAATGGTCTAGGGTATTTATCTTGAATTTTAAGCTCATTTTTCACAGAGTTCCTTTTTCTACTTCTAAAATCCCATTGCTTTTGTATTCTATAGTTTTTTTTTTTTGTTTTCATTATCTGAGTCTTTATATTCCAGTTTTTGTCCCTATTTACTTCTGATCTAATTTGTTTATCACTGCTTTTAAAATAATGAATCTTTAAATCCAAAAAGAGTCTCATGATTGGGTAGTATATACAAGGAGAAGAAAGATCAAGGGTACTGAATAATCTGATTAATAATCAAATATGAGTGATTTTTAAAAATCCTACTTATTCACCTGAATAGAAAATGATTGAATACTGGAATACAGGAGAAAAGTTGGTAACTACCAATTCGACTGATTTTTAGTGCAAGAAATGATTAACTTGAAAACAAATAATCACTAAAACCCCACAAAAAACAAAAACCCACAGTGGTGAGGGGTTATGTCAAAGACATGTAGGATCCAAGTGTTAAGAACTCTAGTGGCCAAAGGTGGAATAATCTGAGAAACAAAATGAAGCTGTATTGCATTATAACCCAAAGTATAAGAGTTCATGC
Organism: Bos indicus x Bos taurus; assembly: GCF_003369695.1. Classification (NCBI taxonomy): domain Eukaryota; kingdom Metazoa; phylum Chordata; class Mammalia; order Artiodactyla; family Bovidae; genus Bos; species Bos indicus x Bos taurus. The sequence goes on from NC_040082.1 coordinate 83,609,403, forward strand.
CGATATAAATAATTGAATAAATGAATGGGGATGGACAAGAGAAGAGACAAATCTCCTGTGCAGAGAAAATTCAAATAATTTACGTAGACACTCCGACCTGAAGGACGTGGAACATAACTCTCCACTCCTTAAGTGTGGGCAGTGCATAGCGACTTCCTTCCAGAGAGTACGTAACAGTCACATTACATGGAGAAACCAGACAAATAATCATCTCAGACAGGTGACCAAGATCAGCATCAACGTATGTGCCCTTCATATTTGATGACACTGACACTTTCATTTTGGTCTTCTTCTCCAAAACTCATAATCCCAGTCCATTTATGAGAAAAATATTAGACAAATCTCACTTGAGAGACATTCTACAAAATACCGGACCAGTGCTCTTTAAAACTGTCAAGGTTGTCAGAAACAAGGAAAAGTCTGAGAAACTGTCACAACCAAGAGGAACATGATAGCTAAATGTAATGTGGGATCTATCAGGCAAAAACTAAAGAATCTGAATGAAGTATGGACTTCAGTTAGTAATAATGTATCAATGCTGGTTGATTGTTGTAACAAATATACAACTAATATTTTTTTTACTGTCTTAGCTATTTTCAAATACAAAATACAGTATTATTAAATATAGTCACCATGCTGTACATTATTTATTTTTTAACTGGCAGTTTGTATGTTTTGAACCCTTTTATTCCTTTCATCCACCTCACCCCTCTCCCCTCTGGCAACCACTGTTCACTGTATCAGCTTGGTGGGTTTTTTTTTTTTTAATTAACCTTTTTATGTTGTATTGGAGTATGGCCAATTAACCATGTTGTGACAATTTCAGGTGGACAGCAAAGGGACTCAGGAATACATACAAATGTATCTATTCTCAGCCAAATTCCCTCCCACCCAGGCTTCCACATAACATTATACAGAGTTCCCTGTGCTGTGCAGTTGGTCCTTGTGTGTTATCTGTTTTAAATATAGCAGTGTGTACCCATCCATCCCAAATTCCCTAACTGTCCCTTCCCCTGCCCCTGGCAACCTTAAGTTCATTCTCTATATCTGTGAGTCTGTCTTGTAAATAAGTTCATTTGTATCAAGTCTTTTTAGACTCCACATTTATGGGATGTCATATGATATTTCTGGACTTGGGATTTTTTTCTTTTTGTTTTTTGTCTTTCAGATTCCACAAATAAGTGAAATCATATGGTATTTGTCTTTCTAGGTCTTATTTCATATAGCATAATGCCCTCAGGACCTATCCATGTAGTCATAAATGTAAAGCTTCCATCCTTTTTATGGCTGAATAGTATTCCAGTATAGATGTCATATTTCCTTTATCCATTCGCCCGTCAATGGACACGTAGCCAATATCTTGGCTATTATAAACACTACTGCAGTGAACATGGTGGGGGGTACATAGATCTTTTCCAATTAGTGTTTTCATTTTCTTTGGATAGATGCCCAGAAGTAGAATTGCTGGATGACATGGTGGTTCTGTTTTTAATTTTTTGAGGAACCCCACACTGTTTTCCATAGCGGTTGCACCAATTTTCATTCCTACCAGCAGTGCACAAGTGAAAGTGAAGTCGCTCAGTCGTGTCTGACTCTTTGCGACCCCATAGACTGTAGCCTACCAGGCTCCTCCATCCATGGAGTTTTCCAGGCAAGAGTACTGGAGTGGGCTGCCATTTCCTTCTCCGGAGGATCTTCCCTACCCGGGGATTGAACCCGGGTCTCCTGCATTGCAGGCAGACGCTTTACTGTCTGAGCCACCTTTGGACAGTGCACAAGGGTTCCTTTACTTCATCCTCACCAACACCTGTCATTTGTTACCTTTTTGATAACAGCCATTCTGACAGGTATGAGGTGTTATCTCATTGTGGTTTTGATTTGCATTTCTCTGATTAGGGATGTTGAGCATCTTTTCATGTGCCAGTTGGCCATTTGTATGTCTTCCTTGGAAAAATGTCTATTCAGATTGTCTGCCCATAACCAGATTGTTTCTTTGTTTCTTTTTTGCTATTAAGTTATATGAGTTCTTTATATTGGGGACATTAGCCCCTTGTAAGATACATGATTTGCAAATATTTTTTCCTATTCCATAGTTTGCCTTTTTATTTTGTTGATGGTTTCCTTTGATGTGAAGAAACTTTAGTTTGAGGAAGTCTCACTTGCTTGTTTTTGCTTTTATTATCTTCAATTTTGGTGTCAAATTAAAAAATCAAGGCTGATTGCCAAGACTGATGTCAAAGAGCTGACTGCTTGTGTGTTCTTCTAAGAACTCTATGGTTTCAGGTCTTTAATCTATTTTGAGTTAATTTTGTGTATGATGTAAGAGTGGTCCAGTTTTATTCTTTTGCGTGTGGCTGCCCAGTTTTCTCAATACCATTTATTAAAAAGACTGGTATTTCCCCATTATATATTCTTGGCTCCTTTGTCATAAATTAATTGACCATATATGCATGGGTTTATTTTTGGACTCTATTCTGTGTTTTTATGCCAATACCATGATGTTTTGACTATGATAGCTTTATAATATAGTTTGAAACCAGAAAGCATGATGCCTCCAGCTTTGTCCTTCTTTCCCAAGATTTATTTGACTATTTTGGGGTCTTTTGTAGTTCCATACAAATTTTAAGATTGTTCTATTTTTATGAAAAATGGGAAATTGGCACTGAATCTGTAGATTGCTTTGGGGAGTATGGATTTAAAAAAAAAAACTTTTTATTTTGTATTGGAGTATAACTGATTAACAATGTTGTGATAAGTTTCAGATGACTAGCAAAGGGGGTCAGTCATTCATATACACATATCCATTCTCCCCAAAACTCCTCTCCCATCCAGGCTGCCAGCATTAACACTGAGCAGAGTTCTGTGTGCTATACAGTAGGTCCTTGTTGGTTATCCATTTTAAATATAGCAGTGTGTACCTGTCCATCCTTATGGACATTTTAACAATATTAATTCTTCCAATCAATGAACATAGAATATCTTTCCATTTATTTGTCTTCAGTTTCTTTCATCAATGTCTTACAGTTTTCAGTATATAGGTATTTCACTTCTTTGGTTAAATTTCTTTCCAGGTATTTTGCTTTTTTGGATACAATTATAAATGGGATTTTTCTTATGGTTCTTATCTTTTGATACTTTAGTTTTTAGAAAACAATAGATTTTTGTGTGTTGATTTTGTATCCTGAAACTTTACTATATTTTTATTAGTTTTAACATTTTTTTTTTTTTGGTGGAATCTTTAGAGTTTTTTATACATAAAATTGTGTCATCCTTAAATCATCTCAGTTTTACTTTTTCCTTTCCAGTTTGGATGCCTTTTATTTTTATTGCCTAACTGCAGCAGCTAAGCCTTTCAATACTACATTAAATAAAAGTGGCCAGAATGAGCATCTTTGTTTTGTTCCTGATCTTAAATGCTTTCAGGTTTTCACCATTGAGTATGATGTTAGCTGTGGGCTTGTCATATATGGCTTTTATTATGTTGAAGTATGTCCCTTCTATACCCACTTTGTTGAGATTTTTTTTCATAAGTGGATGTTGAATTTTGCCAAATGCTTTTTCTGGACCTATTGAGATAATCATAAGATTTTTATTGCTCATTTTATTAATGCGGTGTATTACACAGGTTGATTTGCAGATGTTGACCCATCCTTGCATCCCTGGAATATATTCCACTTGATCATTGTGTATAGTCATTTTACTATATTGCTGAATTCAGTTGGCTGATTTTTTTCTAAGGATCTTTGCTTCTGTGGTCATCTGGGATATTGGTCTACAATGTGTGTGTGTGTGTGTGTGTGTGTGTGTGTGTGTGTGTGCATGCATGTGTGTGTGTGCATGTGTGATATATGTGTATGGTTTTGTTATCACGGTAATGCTGGCCTTGTAAAAATGAGTTTGAAAGTATTATCTCCTCATCAATTGTTTTGAAGAATTGTGAAGGATTGCTATTAATTCTTTGAATGTTTGGTAGAATTCCCTGATGAAGCTATCTGGTTTTGGACTTTTACTTTTGGGGAGGTTTTTGATTATTAATCAATCTCCTTACTAGTAATCATTCTATTCAGATTATCCACTTCTTTATGATGCTCTCTTGGAAGGCTGTATGTTTCTAAGGATGTATGCATTTCTTTCAGGTTGTCCAGCTGGGTAAGATGTTAATAATAGGGGAAACCAGGTGCGAAGTATACGGGAACACTGTAATATCTTTGCAATTTTTCTGTAAATATAAAACTATTTTAAAAATTTATTTAAAAATAATCTTACCTTCAGTAATTATACACAGTAATACCTGGGTGTCCTTAAAGCTGCAATTATTATAATGGCATGGAAACTCAGTAACAGACAGCTAGCCCTGCTTGGTATTCCAGCCAGCATCACTTCCTGGACTAATTACCAATGTACCTTTTCTCCTAGGTTATCGCTTACTTATAGTTCCACAGAGGGTACTCAGTTATACTGTAAGAGCTCCTTTGAGACAACAGCAAGAACAAATGGACATAAATTGCAGCACGAGGGTTTTGAGTTAAGAGTTCTGGTATGCTTTGAATTCAAGTTATGTGATATTCTTTGCTAGTTAATCTTTTAATGGTGAGTTGACCATACATTGGTTTGGTTCAGCCTGGCTTCAGCCCATCTCGAAGTAAATCAGGCAAGAAACTGAATTTCTATACTTTTCAGAAGATCCTAAGAGTTTTTATATCTTATGGAAAAAATTTATGTAAACTATAAGTTGGCATGATACTTTTCAGAAGATCCTAAGAGTTTTTATATCTTATGGAAAAAATTTACATAAACTATAAGTTGGCATAATACTTTTCAGAAGATCCTAAGAGTTTTTATATCTTATGGAAGAAATTTATGTAAACTGTAAGTTGGCATAAGTGGTACTGATCACATAGAAATTGTTCATCAAATTATCTACGGTCTCTGCCATTCTCTCTATCAACATATGATTTATTAATTTTGTTCCAGAGATTTGAATTAAGGCTGCATAAATCATGAATAAAGATTAGTTTAACAATCACAATGCCCCCTGGGACAATGTTTCAAGGGAAGAAAATGCAAAACTGTCACAATGGAAAATAATATGACCGTTGTCCCAATATTTGCAAGTTGAAATGATATTCAACACCCTTACAGAGGCAGAGTATAAATCTTATTTCTGCATATTTTATGCAAACTCTAAAGCTTTTAAATTTTTTATTAATATTTGCCCTTGTGAAAATGTTTAGAAAAAGAAATCTAAATGTATTCTAATCTGCCTCCAGCTATTAACCAACATTATTAGACACTGACCTCCTGCTACCTGTTTGATGACTTAAATACTTTAGAAAAACAATGTTTTAACAGGCCCCCAAGCCATTTACAGCAATGATATTTTCCTGCTTTTTGCGATTAAAGAGAGAAGTGTCTGGCAAGTGGCAAATACCACAGTTTTAATATTCAAAATTATATCAACTTGTGTCTGTTGCCACCTGACTCTTTACAAAACTCTAATTGTTTATATACTCAAATTTATTATACTGATTAAGAAAAATGACCAGGTGATAAATACTCTGGTTAGACGAAGTTGAAGTGGCTAGGAATAAGGGAAAATGGCTCATTATTCAGATAACTGAATTTTGTATTATTTGTATCATTCTTATGGAGCTGTTGGTGTGGTCAGTACAGACAATACAATGATGTGTTAGAGGCAGTTCCAGCTATGACTTCATTCATCCAATGGCATCTCTTATTATAAACACTTGCTTCAAATGTCTGAATTCTGGGTGTGCTGGTTGAAGAGAAGAGAGGAAACAGCAAGCAGAATGAAGCAAACCAAAGTCCACCACATCAGTTACCTCTCCACTTCACTAATCATGTGTTGTTGGAAAGGTTTCAACATATTCTCTTTGTCAGAAACAAGAAACATTGATCTCCATGCAGAGTTTACATAGAGGTTATCAAAATAAAATTTTAGAGAATCATTAAAGGGCTGAATACAGCATGTTAAATCTTTAATCAGAGATGCCAAAACCCAGAGTCAGACATCTGTCTTTCAGGAGAGACCACCATAAGGCTGATGAAAGAGGGTTCACGGAAAGGTCAGGAAAAAAAAATGCCAACAGTTAATGCTTACTGTTATAAAAAGTATTTGTGGTAAGCAGTGTGATTTGCTCCCTTTTTGTTGTATATTGTCCCCTGTTCATTTGTATAACTACAGTATGGAGTTTATTTCATTAGCTAGTATTGGGAAATGAACAGAGCTTGATTAAAATTCAAATTATAATTCCATAGTGATGTATTCTACCCTGGTATTCTCTCGATCTAATAAGAAATTATGCCTCATCAAACATACATAATTTGGCTTGAAATGGTGATAGTAGGAAGCCAAATTTATAGACATAATAAAGTTGTCTATGCTGGATATTTTCATTTCAGAGTGCAATATGCACTGGATAACCTAAGTCCCCCAGGCAATCATTTAGTCATCCAGTCTCGTTCTGGGTGGAGCTTGTTTACATTCGATAATCACACCATTAACACTCACTGCTAAATATAAACACAAGGAGTGGATATTAATGTTTGTTTCACAACTCCAGTGATACTACTATACAATTACATTGATAGGCTGGATAGTGAGAACCTTGCAGCTACCCTGGTTATTCTTTGACAGTGTAAACAAACAAGCATCCCCAACACTGAACAGCAGTATGCAGCATGTGTCTTTGTCCGTAGAGGTAGGGAGGCGGCATCATGTGATGAAACAAGGATGGGTCTCTGCCATGAGCACAGTGATTTTGCAATGTGAGAACTCGGGGAAGGAAGGAACTTTTGGAGAAACTAACAGTGTTTGGGGAATTCACGTTCACAGGAGGCACACAATACACATGTACTGACTATGTCTGAAATTCACATAACTGGCTGTGTCCCTGGGGACCAGTCATTGCACTTCCAGGAACCTTAACTTCGTCATTTGGAAAACAAGGGTATAAGATGTTGCCTGTGAATTCCTTTCCAGTCTAAGGTTATACAACAAGGATCATCTCTGTGTGTGCCTATGCATATATATATATATATATATGCTTCCAACAACAGCAATAATACTAAAACTCATATGAGCTTGACATTCTGTAACTTGTTATTGGGTTTATTATTTTTTAATAACAGGATTTTCTTTCATCCCAGGTAACTGTGGGCATGTTAATGTTCTCCAAGCTTTTGTTTCCTTTTATATAAATTAAGTTGATAATAGCACATATCATTGTTTAGAGCATGTTGTGAGTATTACCCAGATAATATATGTAATATTTGGCCTAGTGCAGGGCACACAGTAAGTACTTGATACATTTTTAAATATTATTTTGTAGCCCTCTCTGTTTTGTTTATAAAACAGGTAGATAAAGAATAAGTAGTCTTATGATTATCCAATTTGAAGGGAAACTGAACTGTTACAAAAATATTTTTTAATGAATTATAGTTATTTAGAGAAGCAGCATTTGAGTTTCAGAAATACATGTTTTCAGCAGAAAGAAGAGATGCAATCCTAAAGATGCAATCCTAAAGAGATGCATCCTAAAATGATGCAATCCTCCTTTAAAGACAGACTAGAGTAACTACACATTGACTTTGCTACTTTGTAGGATAAGCCCAGACAGTATTGATTTTAATACCCACATGAAACAAAATGGAAGATATGATCAATCTTAGGTAACTCGTCAAAGTTATCAGGGAAAAAAAACAAACCTTAGAATGTTACTGCTAACAATTGGAGGAAAAAAAGGAGGAATGGGGAATGCTATACATGAAAAGAAAGTTAAGCCAAGCATATACATTTTCTGCCTGAATAAATGACATAAAATATGTTTGCTACAGAGACTGACTTATTAGAACTAATGTAAGAAATTTGATCTTAGACACTAAACATTTTTAGAACTAGAAGCTCACAAAAATTTAGCTTTAAAATTAGTAAATTTTTAGGGACTTCACTGGTTGTCCAGTGGCTAAGACTACATTCTGTCTTTAATATGTCTAGACAGCATATTAACAAGCAGAACATTACTTTGCCAAAAAAGGTCTGTCTAGTCTAAGCTGTGATTTTTCTAGTAGTCATGTATGGACATGAGAGCTGGACTATAAAGAATGCTGAACGCCGAAGAACTGATGCTTTTGAACTGTGGTGTTGGAGAAGACTCTAGGAGATCAAACCAGTCTATCCTAAAGGAAATCAGTCCTGAATATTCATTGGAAGGACTGATGTTGAAGCTGAAACTCCAATACTTTTCCACCTGATGCAATGAACTGACTCACTGGAAAAGACCCTGATACTAGCAAAGATTGAAGGCAGGAGGAGAAGGGGATGACAGAGGATGAGATGGTTGGATGGCATCACTGACTCGATGGACATGAGTTTGAGCAAGCTCCAAGAGTTGCTGATGGACAGGGAAGCCTGGTGTGCTGCAGTCCATGGGGTTGCAAAGAGTTGGACAAGTCTGAGCGACTGAACTGAACTGAAGACTCCCAACGTAGGGAGCCTGGGTTCAATCCCTGGTCAGGGAACTAGATCCCACATGCCACAAGGAAGATCAAAGATCCCATGTGCCACAACTAAGACCCCATGCAGCCTAATAAATAAATAAGTATATATTTTAAAAAAAATTAGTACATTTTCCAAGAAAAAAATCTGGTGAATTTTTGAGCAGTTGAAGAGTTGAGAGACTCTTGAGTCTTCCTCAGTTGGTATATACTCTTCTGTCAGGAAAACCAAAGAGTAGGTGAGGATGTCAGAATGTCAAGTGTATTGACTGTAAATTACTGAAACTCATCAAAATAATTCATCAATATTTCCTTTATCCTCTCTTCTCTTTGTAACATAGAACTGACCTGAGGAACAGTGTCCGAGGACTAAAATGCTTCTCTAAAGAGCATTTCTACTCTGGGCCCTATTTTCAATATTTAATACAAAATTTGACTGGCATCATCACTAGTTCTGGCTGAGGGGACTCTGTGTGAGCCAGCTGCTGGCTTGAATCAAGTGGTCAAGGAGGCGAGGCTAGCCTTCAGTTGATGCTCTGTAGGGAGGGTATTTGACAGATAGATATTGACCTGAGGTTAGCATGACTCCACCCCAATACTACCAGACGGTAACCTCTGCCTCCCTCCCCACTTTCTCTGTGCTGTACCTCATCACTCATTGGCCTGAAGGTGGAATTAACACCCTAGGGTGCACGGAACAGCACACACAAAGGTGAGGATAACAAGATTTGCCTCAATATGAGGTTCGAATGAGTCGTGTGATGTCATAATGCTGGTTCAGCCTGATTTCTCTGGTTACTCTATTTGCTTGATATATATACAGACACAGAGTTTCTTAATTAACTTACTCCTTATTATGATTTAGTCACCTCCTGACGGAGTTCAGTTTCTCCAGACTCAGGAGCTAGGGAAGATGCAATTACTGGCTACTCCATAAAGGCCCTGTGTGCAGATGGGAAGACTAACATTTACCAAGTGGTCTTTAAACTGGGCTTCTTAGGTGGCACCCTGGTAAAGAATCCGCCTGCCAATGCAGGAAACACAGAGACGTGGGTCTGATAACCTGGGTTGGGAAGATCCCCTGGAGCAGGAAATGGCAAGCCACTCCAGTATTCTTGCCTGGAGAATTCCATGGATAGAGGAGCCTGGCAGGCTACAGTCCATCAGATCCAAAAGAGTCAGACATGCACACACACACACACACACACAGTTTAAAGCCTGAGACTGGGGAGTTTTCCTTTCTTATGGTTCATGACTTTGGAAAATTGAGGGGAAAAAAAAAAAAAAAGATTTTCTGGAATTTTAAGATGTGAGTCCAGTGAGTTTTTTTTTCCCCCCCTATTGTCCTATTATGGTTGTTTGGGGCTGGGGTCCATATAGCAGCTGCATACAAATCCCATGTAATTCTCCTGAACATGTGGGATGTTACTTAAGGCTGAATTCTGGAAGGAAGCAGGATGTTTCAGTGTGAGATGAGTTGAAACAGCTGAGGCAGAGTGCAACATGGTAAGCTAGCCTTGAATCCAGGCTTCTGAGCAGGCGAGCCAGACTGGAACTGGTGAGAGAAGGGTCACACCCTGCCTCAGACTAGGTGGCCCCAGGAGGAGTAGAGGGTTGGGAGGGAATGACCTTGAGGGTGAGGCTTGCGGGAAGCTAATGGAATGGGAGTCTCTCTGACTTCTAAGGGGAGAGAGGGAACATGATCCTGGTCAAAGCCAGGGAGAGAATTCACATTCTAGAGAACCTCTTGTCTTTTCCTGTGATGAGCTTTTTCTTCAATGAACACATCTTTTTAAAGCTTCCATTTGTTGAGCAATAAATATGGACTAGGAATACTGCCAAAGGCTTTATATACACGAGATCGCTGTCCTCAGAACAACAACAAAGAGATGTGTGTAATTATGACCGCCCTCCCCCTGCCCCCAGCCCCAGATTGCAGATGAGGAAGCCAAGACTTGGCATGTTAAAGAATGTGCTCCTGAAAGATGCCAAGATTCTCACCCTGGTCTGACTACCTCTTTAAGCTACAGCTCTTTATCTTTAAACTGCACTGCTCTTCTTTCATGAACAGAGACCCTGGGTTCCATAGAAAGTCGACTTTCAAATGCATAAATAACATAAATTGCCAAGATTTTAAATGGTTGTCATTGCCTACTTATTAGAAAGGAACATAAATGCTGCTTCAGAAACAGTTTTTGGCTATCAGTGCTGGGAAAAATGTCTTGTGTTTAAAAAAAAATAATCTTATTTATTTTTGGCTGTGCTGGGTCTTCACTGCTGTGTGGGCTTTTCTCTAGTTGCCATGAGCAAAGGCTGCTCTCTAGTTGTGGTGTGTGGGCTTCTCAGTGCAGTGGCTTCTCTCGTGCAGCATGGGCTCTACTGCTGCTGCTGCTGCTGCTAAGTCACTTCAGTCGTGTTTGACTCTGTGCGACCCCATAGACGGCAGCCCACCAGGCTCCCCTGTCCCTGGGATTCTCCAGGCAAGAGCACTGGAGTGGGGTGCCATTGCCTTCTCTGGCATGGGCTCTAGGGCATGAAAATTTCACTGGTTGTGGTTCTCAGGCTCTAGAGCACAGGCTCAATAGTTGTAGCATACAGGCGTACTAGCTCTTCAGCATGTGGGATCCTCCTGGATCAGGGATTGAACTTGTGTTTCCTGCATTGGCAGGTGGATTCTTTACCACTGAGCCACCTGGAAACATATACTGTATATAATTAATATATGACTAATAAAACTAAAATTTTAGGGCTTCCTGATGACTCAGTGGAAAAGAATCCTCCTGCCAATGCAGGAGACGCGGGAGATGTGGGTTCAATCTCTGGGTCAGGAAGATCCCCTGGAGAAGGAAATGGAAACCCACTCCAGCATTCTTGCCTGGAGAATCCCATGGACAGAGGAGCCTGGCGGGCTACAGCCCATGTGGTCACAAAGAGTTGGATACGACTGAGCAACTGAGCATGGATGCACAAATTGCATATATAATTAATTAATTCAGTTCAGTTAAGTTGCTCAGTCGTGTCTGACTCTGCGACCCCATGAATCGCAGCACGCCAGGCCTCCCTGTCCATCACCAGCTCCCGGAGTCCACCCAAACCCACGTCCATTGAGTCGGTAATGTCATCCAACCATCTCATCCTCTGTCGTCCCCTTCTCCTCCTGCCTTCAATCTTTCCCAGCATCAGGGTCTTTTCAAATGAGTCAGCTCTTTGCATCAAGTAGCCAAAGTATTGGAGTTGCAGCTTCAAAATCAGTCCTACCAATGAACACCCAGGACTGATCTCCTTTAGGATGGACTGGTTGGATCTCCTTGCAGTCCAAGGGACTCTCAAGGGACTCTCGTACATTGCCAGTGGGAGTATAAAATGGTGAACCTACTCGGGAAAAGAATTTGGCAGATTCTTATTAAATTAAATATATATTTTACACATGACCCAGCATTGGGACGGAGAAGGCAATGGCACCCCACTCCAGTACTCTTGCCTGGAAAATCCCATGGACGGAAGAGTCTGGTAGGCTGCAGTCCATGGGGTTGCTAGGAATTGGACACGACTGAGCGACTTCACTTTCACTTTTCACTTTCACGCATCGGAGAAAGAAATGGCAACCCACTCCAGTGTTCTTGCCTGGCGAATCCCAGGGATGGGGGAGCCTGGTGGGCTGCTGTCTCTGGGGTCGCACAGAGTCAGACACGACTGAAGCGACTTAGCAGCAGCAGCAGCAGTGGGAATTTACCTAAGAGAAAATATATGCCCATAAAAAGACTTCCACATTTTTTTCCCCATAGAGCCTCAAATAGAAAACTGCAGGTGAACAGATAAATAATTTTGGTTTCCCTGGTGGCTCAGATGGTAAAGAAGCTACATGCAATCAACCTGGGTTCGATCCCTGGGTCAAGAAGAGCTCCCGGAGAAGGAAATGGCTACCCACTCCATTATTCTTGCCTGGAGAATCCATGGACAGAGGAGCCTGGCGGGCTACAGTTCTTGGGTTCGCAAATAGCTGGACACGAATGAGCGACCAGCACTTTCACTTCACTTTCACATAATGAATACTACTTAGCGATAAACTGAAATGAACTCATAGCATGCAGCAATATACATGTGTTTCATAGTTATGCTGAAAGAAGTTGGATACTGCAATATATACAGTACAAGTCTGTATGTAATTCTAGAGGCAGAAGTAATCAACAGTGACAGTTGATCATACTCAGCGGTTTCCCAGGGCAAGGTGGGTATTGGGGTATGGAACTGACTGCAAAGGGGCACAGAATTTGCAAAGAAATGTTCTGAGTGTTGAAGGGGTGGTGGTTACAGGAGTCAAGGTATTCAGATGATAGACTTAAACTGTTTGTAAACTACAACTCAATAAAGTTGACTTAAAAAAAAAGAAGATTACTGGCTTAGAAGAGAGCATGCATTAAAAAACAAAAACTCCTCCATCTCAGTTTCTCTCTTCCACAATATTTTCTGTAACCAGAATGTTACAGGAATGTTTCAGGAAGTTTATATCCTGTTATTTTTCCTTAGTTGCAAGTTAGATTTTGTTCATAAAAGCCAAGTAGAAAAAAATTATTAGACTTTAAAAATAAAGCTATTTAGAATTTTTAAACCATCTTACCTGGATAATAAGATTTCTTTTATATTTGAGGTTTTACCACTTGGAGTATTCTTAAAATGCTATTTTCTAAAATGAATATTTACCTCCATATGCCTTAAATAACATTTACTGAATACAATTTAATCTTCTCTGAATGCCTCGAGGCCATCATTATGAATATAAAAAGTTGTGCTATTCTGTAATATAGTGATGATTTCAGTTTGTTATTGCACACAGAACTATTTGCTTCTACGCTAAATGGCCTCAGAATACTGAACTTTTTAAGTTTTTGTGCTTGCATCTTATTCTTTCCTATTTTTCTCTTGTTGGGCTATCAGCAAGCTTTTTTTTTTCCTTTTTTTGCTGTTGCCTATTTGTCTCTCTATAGGAGTTGCTTTCCTCTCTTCTAACTTTCAAGATAATCAAATTATGAGCACATATATGTATAGAGCAGTGGTTCCCACCTATTGACGTACAAACCAGCAATTGACTGGTTTCAAATATATCCCTGGAAACTTGTCAAAACTGCAGATGTCCAGGCTCCCTCCTCAGTGATTCTAATATCTAATTCAGGATGCACCCCATATCACCTTTCTTTAAATTATGGAAATACGCTCGTGTATATTGATCACAAAAGTAGAAAAAAACATTGCAATGAACCTCTACATCATCCAGTTCAACGATTATTAACATTTTGTTGATCTTTTCCATGTATCTGCTCCTTCCCCATTTTTTTTTTTGTTTGTTTTTAAAAACAAAAACCAAAAAGTTGGCCCCACTGGCCAACTTGCTGCGAGTTTTTTAAAAAATTGAGATATAATTCATTCACAATAAAATACACCCTTTAAGTGTCTATAACTCAGTGGTTTAGTTTACAAAGTTGTGCAGTCCTTACCATTATCTACTTCTACAGCAGCATCATCAGCCCCATCCCCAGTACTATGACTCAGGCCCTGACCACCACGAATCAGCTTTCCACATCTATGGCCTTAACCTATTCTGGACATTTCATATAAAGAAAATCACACAATATGCAAGTTTTTTTGTGTCTGTCTGGCTTTTTCATTTAGTATTTACAAGGCTCATTGATATAGTAGCATGTATCAATACTTTACTCCTTTTCCTGAATGAATAAATATCCCATTCTATAATTCACCACATTTAGTTAATCCATTCACCAGTTGAAGCACGTGTGTGTTTCCATTTTTCAGTTGTTATGAACAAGGCTGCTGGGAGCATTCATGTACAGTTTCTAAGTCTCCAGTTCTCTTGGGTATACACCCAGAAGTGGACTTGCTGGTTCAGATGATAACTGTATGCTTAACTTTCTGAAGAACTGTTAGAGTGTTCCCAAAGTGGCTGCACCATTTCATTCCCACCAGCAATGTATGCGGCTGCCAATTTCTCCAGATTCTTCCCAGTGCTTGCTGTCGTCTTGATTCCTGCCATTCCTATTGTGAAGTGGCATCTCATCATGGTTTTGATTTGCAATTCTCTGGTGATGAAAGGTGCTGAGTGTCTTTTTCTGTGTGCTTACCAGCCATTTGCCTATCTTCTTTGGAGAAATATCTATTCAGATTTTTTGCCCATTTTTAAATTGGCTTATTTGAGTTTTATTTTTCACTGTTGAGTTTTTAAACCAAGGTACTAGACTCTTTTCAGTTATGTAGTTTGCAACTATTTTCTATTCTGTGGACTATCTTTTCAGTATCTTGATAGTGACCTTTGAAGTGTAAAAGTTTTAAATTAATTGTCTGCGTTCCAGAAAAACATCTATTTCTGCTTTATTGACTATGCCAAAGCCTTTGACTGTGTGGATCACAATAAACTGTGGAAAATTCTGAAAGAGATGGGAATACCAGACCACCTGACCTGCCTCCTGAGAAATCTGTATGCAGGTCAGGAAGCAACAGTTAAAACTGGACATGGAACAACAGACTGCTTCTAAATAGGAAAAGGAGTACGTCAAGGCTGTATATTGTCACTGTGTTTATTTAACTTAAATGCAGAGTACATCATGAGAAATGCTGGGCTGGATGAAGCACAAGCTGGAATCAAGATTGTCAGGAGAAATATCAATAACCTCAGATATGCAGATGACACCACCCTTATAGCAGAAAGTGAAGAAGAACTAAAGAGCCTCTTGATGAAAGTGAAAGAGGAGAGTGAAAAAGTTCAGAAAACAAAGATCATGGCACCTGGTCCCATCATTTCATGGCAAATAGATGGAGAAACAGTGGAAACAGTGTCAGACTTTATTTTCTGGGGCTTCAAAATCACTTCAGATGGTGATTGCAGCCATGGAATTAAAAGATGCTTACTCCTTGGAAGGAAAGTTATGACCAACCTAGACAGCATATTAAAAAACAAAGATATTACTTTGCCAACAAAGGTCTGTCTAATCAAGGCTATGGTTTTTCCAGTACTCATGTATGGATGTGAGAGTTGGACTATAAAGAAAGCTGCACCAAAGAATTGATGCTTTTGAACTGTGGTGTTGGAGAAGACTCTTGAGAGTCCCCTGGACTGCAAGGAGATCCAACCAGCCCATCCTAAAGGAAATCAGCCCTGAATATTCATTGGAAGGACTGATGTTGAAGCTGAAATTCCCATACTTTGGCCACCTGATGCAAAGAACTGACTCACTGGAAAAGACCCTGATGCTGGGAAAGATTGAAGACAGGAGGAGAAGGAGACAACAGAGGACAAGATGGTTGGATGGCATCACCGACTTGATGAGCATGAGTTTGGGTAAACTCCAGGAGTTGGTGATGGACAGGGAGGCCTGGCATGCTGCAGTCCATGGGGTCACAAAGAGTCAGACACGATTGAGCAACTGAACTGAAATGAACTGAATTTTTCCTAGTTTGCCTGTGCATTAGGTATCATATCTAAGAAACTGTTGCCTATCTAAGATCACAAAGATTTACACCTAAGTTTCTTCTAAGAGTTTCATAGTTTTAGCTCTTACATTTAGGTTTCATGCATCTGAATTTTTCAAAAGCTTCTTGTGTGATTCTGAGGTACAACTAGTTTTGGAAAGTAAGAGTAAGTGGATTCTGGCAGCCTCCAAGAATTTTTTTTTTTTTAAAGTATGAACTTTCATGCACAGTTTTCTTAAAAAGTTGAATGAGAGGTCTTTTTAATCTCGTTTTTAGTGTTTTGCTATATTGCAGAATGTTGAGATGTGTGGAGAGCTGATTCAGGAAAAGTATGTACTGCTATTAAGTGTATGGTGACCTCTTAGGGTACCAGAAAACTAAAACAGTGCAAATATATTTAGGAAATGCTCCTTATAGTTCCAAGTTTAAAAACACAGACTATCATCTTAAGTCATTTTCAGTGTACGGTGCTCCATTGTTCTGATCCACATATTGGAAAATGTCAGGGAGAAAAGAAAGCAGCAAGGAGCGGGTGGGACCTAGCTTCTAACCGCAAGAGGACAGCATGATGGCCACTTTTCAACCGTAGAAAGATACCCAGCTGTTGTTGTTGTTCAGTCGCCCAGGCATGTCCGACTCTTCACGACCCCAGGGACTGCAGCACGCCAGGCCTCCCTGTCCCTCACCATCTCCCAGAGTTTGCCCAAGTTCATGTCCACCCAGATACATCCACAAACCTTCAGTTGTTAGACAGTTTGTTCTAGACCCTGAGGCCAATAGTTCTCAAACTTAAATGAACATCAGAATCACCTGGAGAGCTTGTAAAAACCCAGATTCCTGGGCGCCATCCCCCAAAATGGTAGACAACAAGCTGGGGAAGGGCCCCAAAATGTGCCTTTCTGATAGGCTAGGAGATTCTGGCCCTAAGACCCCACTTTGAGGATAAATGGACTGCCCATCCCGCCCTGTTGCTTAGTGAACCCTGAGCAAGCAAGCTTTAAGCCAGGAGACTCCTCTGTGCTCCACCTTGGTCAGGAACATGCCAATAGTATACTAAGGAGGTCACGAGGCTGTGAGTATACTTTCCAAATTTGGTTTAAATTTTTAGTCACTGACAGTCTCATTTCAGGTTCCAAGAATATGATCATTTTTCCAAATGCCATTTGGTCACTTGGGAACGCATCCTGATTTGAATGCATCCTGATTTCAATAAAATTAGCAGGGATTATCTAAATTATTTTGTTTTTCTGACTTTTTTTTTCCTTTGGTATTTGATTTGCTTGATGCATGTATACGTCAGCTGTGGTTAGGAATGCTATTCAGGAACATCCACTGTGTTTGCCATAATGGATTTGACCTACGGCCAAATGGTACTCTTGAGAGATGCGGTTGTGACTTTGACGATTGAGCCAAAGTTAAATTCTGATGAACTGCAAAGGAATTTTATCAGTCCCAGGATGTTTGCCAGCTGAGCTGGGCAAAAGAGTGACTTTCTAAAACGTCCTGCACAATCCACAATTACTCTGTCACCTGCACTTCCTACTTTCTGAAAGGTCAGCTAAAAACTTTATTTTTCCTATTTTCTGCCATTTCCAGGACCACAAGCTTAAACCCGAGAACTGAATGTTAAGCTGTGTTCCTGTCTCTCACAAATCAGCAGGGGCAGAGTTCAGCAAGCAGAAGGGAGTTTACAGTTCTGCTGACTGCACGGTGGCAGAATGAGACCTCAGCTTATTTGGCTTCTCGGCAGAAAAGGTAAGTGGAAAATGTTTCTGCTGGTCAATCGAGGTGATCAAGGAACAGAGAGAAACCTGACAGGCCAGACACAAGAAGACACTTTGCATTTAGGTTCTTATAGCAGTCCCTGAAGTCTGTTAATCATTTTCTGAGAGAAATGGGACATTGGTTTTGAGAAGAAGAAACAAGAGTTCTATGCCAACCCTGTCTGCAACATCTGCAGGCCCAGCTCTGCTCCAAGCTTCATTTGCACATTCTCAAGCCTTCTGTTACCCAACCACCCAGAGGAGGGATTCATCTTCCACCCCATAGCAACCCTCCCAAGGAGGAATAAAGCTTTTTATTTTAAATAGACCACAACCCAACGAAAACCAGTCATCCCAGTATCCATACATCCAGCAGAGGGAAACATATGTGCAGTGTTTTAATCCTAGTGAGTGGTGTTAGTCACTCGGCTTCTAAGCAGCTTGATTGTGGTATTCCTCCCTGACTTTCTAAATTACAATGGCAATAACTGCGTTTGCACAGAAATCACCCCAACTGGTTAGCTACTTCATTTAATGACCACACGATTCCTATTTTATGGGTACAAAATAGTTGATCTCATTGAACTGGCAATTTAGAAACCCGAGGCAAATTAGAGCAATTACTAATAAATTATACATTTGGTAACTAACAATTTGTCTATCATCTAGAAATATGAGGAAAAACTGCCAGACTCCCTGGCCCTGTGATTCTGAACAGGTCTTTTCATTTTTTCCTTTCCAAGACCCAAAGTTTTTATTATCCATACCAGTTCCACCATTACTGTGGCTGCTTCTGCAGAGCCCGACATTTATAACACCAAGAATATAAGGGATGGCATCTGCACTCCATGTGGAACAGAGGGTGTGGCTGCTTAAAAGAAAAAAAATGCAACAAAAAACACCCCACCCTAAACAAAACAAGAAATGAGCTTCATTTAAGCTTTCCCTAAAAAAAGTTAGCTCATAGAAGAAATAATGGCAAGAGACAGGAGCAAAATATCTTCTTGTCTGTAATCACTTTTCATAATCACTACCGTGTTTCGTTTCTGGGTGAGGCGGTTTGATGAAATTAAAGGAAGTTCCGTATTATAAATCATCCATAGTTCTGGGGGAGGAGGTGTGATTAGGTCAATTAGTAAGATATGATCTTTCTCTTCTTGCCTGCTTGTCTCACATAGCCTTCAGGTGTGCCATTCAACATGAAAGGCATTGATGTCATTCATTAATTGAGGGCCGGATTCCTCCATCAGCATATTCCTCCCACCTGGTACCACCTTACTACCAACCACTCACATCCTTAGCAGGTTTCATCTTCCATGACTGCTGTCAAAACGTGAGCGGAGGGAGAGAGAGGCTTTTACTACTGAATGCTCAAATTCATTCTCACTGCTGCTATGCTGTGCTCAGTTGTGTCTGACTCTTTGTTAGCCCACGGACTATAGCCTGCCAGACTCCTCTGTCCATAGGATTTCCCAGGCGAGAATACTGGAGTGGGTTGCCATTTCCTCCTCCAAGGGATCTTCCTGACCCAGTGATTGAAACTGTGTCTCCTGTGATGGCAGGCAGATTCCTTACCAATGAGCCACCTGGCAAGGCCTCATGGCCTCCTGGTCAAATGAGAAGAAAAAGAAGTATCCAGATGGTGGGAAAGGAGGTCCGATGACTCGGACCTCGTTGTTGAGACAGAATGTAAGAAACAGCACTGCAAATAAAACTTGCAAATTCAAGAGGATTTAGAGATGAATCCCCAATACCCTCAGGCAATGGAGAAAATTTGTTTCCTGCATAATTTATATACTGCATTTCCCCCATACCCAGCAAAAATTATACACCTATTTCTCTACATCACATGATCATCATGTCAGTTTTAAAATAGTTTCTCTCTCTTTGCTGTGAATACAAACAAAACCTTTGTTCATAATCATGTATTTTCACACTTTTCCTTATAATTTCAATATGTTTCAGGCTCTTTATTTAGCTATTTTTGCTAAATACCTGGTTACAGGACCTAAGTCCATGTCATCATGTCTCCCTGGAGAAAAACACGGCAAGCATCTCCCTTGAGAATCACTAATGTTAGGGAGAAGAAAGGGTAATCAACACTTATTGTTTTCTATTAGTGCAATAAGCAGAGCTTAAAACAAAACCAGCCTCCCTGTGAATTCCAAACGCCCTTCTAAATAACCAGGGGTGCTATTTCACAACCTGACCTGCATACTTCCTTTGGGCTGCCGTGGGAGTTGGGATGACTCTGACCACACGTTTGGGGGTGGGGTCACTGTAACTAAACACATTCTGTGTCATCTGTGGAGGAGGCCTGAGTGAGTGCACCCCAGTGCGTTCCACCTCTGGGGGCTCCTGCCAGGTGGGGTGAGCCAGAGGAAGCAGGGCTTCTCCTTGTAGGGGATGCACCTACCTACCTGGCAGCCTGGAGGTCACAGGACTCTGTGCCTCTCAGCTAGTCAGAGGCGAAAGCAGGCAATCCCAGAGCAAAGAAGGCAACAGAGAGAGCTGGAGTAAACAGTCCTCAGCTCTCACATCCCTTTTGCCTAAAAGGTGTTGTAATGACTCTATCAGTTTCCAGTGCTAGAAAAGAAATGTTGGGGTGTGGATTATGGCTATAAAGTAGGAAGTGATCTCTATCAGTGAGAACATGTATATGTTTTTGTAGTTAATCACTACACAAAAGCGGCTAAAGTTGATGGCAGAAAAGAATATTCATTTAAAACACTAATTTTGGGGGCTGAAGGATGTCTTAGAGGAATATAAGCTTCATATTCACAACAGAGCAAAAGCTATTTTTTAAGGTGGGGACCTAGAATGAAGGAAAGATGGATAGGGAACCCTCTGTCCACCAAGATGGTCTAATTGCTGGAGATGGTGGTCCAGGCCTGTGGCTCCTACCTTACTCTGTCAAAGCTACACCCAACTGAGCAGAAGAAAAAAATTCCTGGAAGCCATCACCCTAGGAGGGAGAGGCCTCATCAGTATATTCTACTTCTGATTTCTATTCTTTTGGCCCAAAGAGGCTTTGCTTTCCTCCATATTTGGGCAGTATTATTCTCTGGCTAATGAGAGGCAGAGGGAAAAATAAATAACCTTTTCATAATATTCCTGCTCTGGTATTTTGCTCAAAACTCTCTGTTACCAAGGAAATGATGAAGATCCTTAATTAGGGGTTTTCAAATCAAAAGCATTACACTGATCAGAGTATCTATCTAGTAGTGTTCATATGATGAACCCATTTGAAAACAGAGTTCAGGGAGTCCTGACCAAGACCTCTGATCACATTAAATTCATGGAAACTGGCTATTTAGACAATAAGGAAATGGGTATCTTTTCATAAGACACACTCCATTTACTAAGCTTTTGCATATTCAATCACATCCTGAGTATGACTTTATTGCAAAAAATTAATTTTTATCTATGACTTAAAAGTCTTAACAAAAAGCTATTTAAGTTATATGTGACAGTTGAAGTCATTTGGTTATCATTGCATCTGTTTGTGTGCTCAGTCATGTCCAATTCTTTGCAACCCTAGACACTGCAGCCCACTAGGCTCCTTTGTGCATGGAATTTTCCAGGCAAGAATATTGGAGTGGGTTGCCATTTCCTCTTCCAAGGGAATCTTCCCGACCCAGGGATCGAACCCATGTTTCTTATGTCTCCGGCATTGGCAGGTGGCTTCTTCACCACTGAATCACACCCTTATATCTATTTTAAAATAGAATATGGTATTCTAACACTAAAAGTTTATTGTTACATTTTCTTGTTTTCCTGTATATAGGTTCACATTATATTTTACTTGTATAATATTGCTGGTAAACTTATACCAGAAATATACTAGAACCTAAACGGGGGTCACATTTTCTCATCAACCACATTCTGCCATTACAGTAAGCCAGATACCCCAGGAAGCTCTTTATCACCAGGGGCCTCCCTGGTGGCTCAGTGGTAAAGAATCTGCCTGCTGAAAGAGGAGAGGTGGGTTTGATCCCTGGTTAGGGAAGATCCCCTGGAGAAGGAAATGGCAACCCACTCCAGTATTCTTAGCTGGGAAATCCCATGGACAGAGGAGCCTGGTGAGCTACAGTCCATGGGGTCACAAAAGAGTCAGACACAACTTAGTGACTAAACGAAACAACAGGGGGATGCAGAATATGGAAGTGCGGAAGCCTTTCTCCCAGGAAGAGCAAAAGCAGTCTGTTAGCAAACTGATATGAAAGGTGGTAGGTTTTTAAAATAATGGATCAGGGTCTATGTGGGTGAAGCCAAAACGTGACAGCTTTACTGGCCGAGACTCAGGATGATTTGAAATGCAAATTTTCACATGGAAGCACCTGAAAGGAATCAAGGAAATTTAAGGCCCCTCGAATAGATGCATCCTTTCCTCCCCATGCCCTGTCACATCCCCAGCAGGCCTATCCCAGCTTCTCTTTTGGTTTCGCTTACTCCCTTTGGAGGTGCCCGCTGTTCTTACATCCTTCTCTCTCTTTTGTGACTCCCCAGGGTAACACTCAAAGCTCCCTCAGTCAGGTTTTCACTGTCTTTTTCTCTTCCCCTTGGATAACTCTCCCCTCCTTTTATCTACTTTGCCACCCTGGGAATGACAAAGGAAGATATCTCCCTTTCTGCATTCATGGGGCTGCAGTACAGGTTCTGAATTCTCTTTTCCTGCTCCTGATACATTTCCTGATATGTCCTCCATGGGACATGGTTGGGTGTCTGGACTATACTGCAGGTACCTTGAGGGTAAAATTATCCAGAGCTCACTGGGATTTGGGGACAAAGTTTTACGTGACTCAATCAGTTTTGTTTTCTGAATATTTTGCCAGTCCTGACCCTTGGAGTCTCCCTTCTTTCTTGCTAGTTTGCCCTCCTTTCAAAGCCAGGTCCAAGTCCAGCTGTCTCTTAGCAAGCCTGCGGCTGGGTATCTAGCTTCATTCCCTTTGCTCTGGGTCGGAGCTTCCTTGAAGAGCCATCTGACCATCTGCACAGGGACACTCGGGTCCTAGGTGATTTTGGGGAAGCTCATCTCCTTTCTCTCTCCATCCAGGCCTCCTCACATCTTCCATCTGCTCTTCACCGGCTCCATACCTGCGGGGCTAATTAGCACAGTCTTCCCTCCCAGCTGAGCTCGCTCAGGTTCCTCTTGTCTCCACTCTTCAAGGTCTGAGGTCTGAATTTCCCCCAGCCCCTTCATGAGCCCACTCTTAGGCAGGTACAACTTGCACCCGTGGCCCCTGGCTTCTCACTCCCTCCAGGATCCTTGCCCTCAGCCTTGGGCAGGACAGAGAGCGTGGCCTTCTGGCACTCTGCCCACCTACCGGGCAGGCAGCCCACGTGTCCTGCCTGGGGGCCATCTCCAGAGTGTTTTCCTGACTAGCCTTACGCACACTGGCCCAGATTTGCTTCTGGTCTCTTCCTCCGAGGCAATTCCCCGAAGCTTTTGGGAGAAAGGACGATTTGTGTGTTCGAGTGATGACACTTGCTCTGAATGCCTTGCTATCTGGCCACGTTCAGAGCAGAGGCATGGCATATCAGTCTTGGCCAGCCTGCTCCCCACCCAACATAATCAGCACACGGGCACCTTAAGACAGGGCTCTGTTCCTGGGCAACGTGTTTTGGATCTCAGAAAAATGGGCAGCCACAGGGGTGTTGGGGTCACATGAGGTTACACTGCTAAGAACACTGTCTTGCCACACGAGGTCCTTTATATGAGGCTGCCAAGCTGTGACTTTGTTTTCGGGTGTGGATTCTATAATTGACCAGCGTTTCCTCTTTGCATTGGCTACTGGAAAGCTTAGTGCCAAACATGAGGGTTGCCTGGGGCATACCATGAATTTGAATGAATTTTCTCAATAACCTTACTCATCAGTCCATTTTATGTCTTTATCTTTGTTTTTCCTGTTTCCTCCCATCTACCTCTCATTTATATTCCCTGCTAGCCACTTTAAACCCTTCCTGAATCAAGGTGGGACAGGTATAAACAAATATACAGAATGAGGTAATTTTACAGCAACTTGAAAGAGTCTCTTTTACACAGTTGGTGGGAAGATGAATTTCTGGACAGCAATAGCTATTAAATGTTATAATGTACATATTCATGAAACAGAAATACCTATTCCAGAAATTCATCCTTCAGACACACACAAGTGTGCAATATTTATTTGACTGTAGCACTGTTTGTAATAGATAAAAAGGAAATAAAGTAAATGCTCAGTAATGGTGAAATATGAATACGTCATGCTGCTGTATACGATGGCACACCATGCAATTACTAAAAATGAGAGATGAGTTTACATGCTCAACCCATTAAAGGATGTCTTTAATGTATTAAGTGGAAACAAAAGCTACCTTGTGGCTAGAGGGAAGAGGAGGTTATATTTGTTATTTAAACTTTCTCCCAACCCCACCGCAAACAGAAAGAACACTAAGAAGGACTTGTTGGTGGCTGCCTGGTACAAACAGAGCCGCGATCCTCAGCACAGAGGCTTTCTCATATTCAGGGCAGTATTAGATAACAGGAATGAGGAAGCAACGCTAGAAGCTCAGGGAGCTCCATTCTCTGACTTGGCCCATGCTATGCAGTGAGGAGGGGTGAAGAGGAAAGGTGAGGGGGCTGGCCTCTGACAGAGACAAGCTCTGGCAGCTGAGGATTGTCTGTTGGGAATCTGGGTGTGAAGTGCGATGAGTTTTCTTTTTACCCTGCCTGCCAAACTGTCAGTAAAATCTACCTGTTTCCCAATACTTTTGCAGTTGGATTTGCTTTGGAAGGACTGTGATAAAGTGTTGTATCCAACCCAAAGGTCAGAGAGGGTCAGGGACAGAGACCGCCAAGAGTGACCGTCTAGGTCATCAGCAGATAACTAGGTCCCATGTGCAATGAGTCCTGCACATACAGGGAACTATAGGGCGGGCAGGGAGGAGCGGGGGATGCAGAACGTCAAACCAGCCTTCTGCAAAAGCAGCGGTCTGACTTACTAAATACTGAGGTTAGTTTTCATACCCAGGATGACAAATAGCAATTTAGGAAAAAACTGTGAAAGAATCAGTTTTGTGACTGTGCCAGAGTAGCCATGGTTATTTACATGACAGGTACACAGAATGTTGACTCTGTGTTGGCCGAGTGACCCCTTCATTGAAAACGCCCTTCACTGCCCGCTTCACGTCTGTGCACCTCAGCCCCCTGCCCTCACACAGAGCTGCCCTGTCTGACTGATGTTGGTATGCGGCTCTGTCACTTCTTCCACATCCTGTGTGACCAACCCAGTGAGAAGGTTCTAGAGATGAAGCCGGCCCCATGGGTGGGCTCCCCAACCCCTGGAATGTCATGCGAACTATTGTGTGCGGACAACTTTGTAGCAGGGGGTCATGCTCTGATTCAAGTATCAATGGGCTGATCCGCTAAGGACCTCTGATTTAGAAGTCTGATATGGAACTCCTCTTTAAAAAAAAGAAAAGTCTGATGTTTCTAAGGCCTGATGCCCAGCTTGGCATACAGTTGGGCCTGCAGCTCACATGGAGGTGTTTAATATTATGTTCCTTATTTTCTAGATGAGGAAAATGAAGTCCTATGTGCAGATCCACGTTTGCAAGACTCTAAAGCCTCGATGTCCTGTGCACTTGATAAATATTGAACGAATGCGGAATGAGTAATGGTGGTGGTTACGAATGCTTCCATCATGAAGGTAAGGAAGCTGACATCTATCAGCATGGGGCATGGGAAGTTGAGTCAAAAACTCAGGTTACCTATCTTCCATTTAGTGGACCTTTCCATATACAGGTCTTTGTTTGAAATAGTTTTTATTCCTTATTAGACATGAGTGTGGAACCTTACATCCAACTCATGTTACCTGTCTCTGAATTCAGGACTCAGGCATGTGTATGATAATCTTGTTTATCATTAGATCAAATTTCATACCGATAGGCACTTTGTCAAAAAGTCTGGTACCACTGTCCAAACATCAAGAAACAAGGTGCCTTCTCTTGTTGGGGGGTCCCAAACCCAAACATCTAAAGGGATTAGTAGATAAAGGAAGTGACTCAGGTGGGCTGGGTGAGCACTGGGGCACCCAGAAGGGAGCCGCATCTAACTCGAAGGGCACAGCTGCCCCCCTGGACTCACCGTATCACCCTCATGTGAGAATGTTGGCCCAGGATGGTCACATCTTTGGAATTTTAAGAGAAACCAGAAATGTAGATTAAATATGGAATTTCCTGAGTTTCAGATGTTGACAACTCATTCAAGTATTTTTTAAAAACAGAATATAGGCCAAGGAAAACACATCATCTATGGCTGGGTGGGCCTGTGAGCCACCAGTATGCAAACCTGGTTTTCATTTGGGAAACGTCTGGGACCCTGTTCTGATCCAGTCAGGCAGACTGAGGGTGTGGAGGGGAGTTCAGTTCTGCTGCTTGTTCAATTCTTTATTGAAAGGTTTGTCAGGGAAGTGGTTAAAAGCGAGGCTACAAGTTTTAGACCATCTGTGGGTGTGAAAGAAGCCATCCATGGCCCCAAATGGAAAATCAAGTTTTGTGTGACACCCTTAAGCTCCAGTCAAGCTCTCCACTGCAAAGCCTCATCCTAGGATGCACTGACACATGACTTCAGCACTCTTCAAGCTGGTAGTTAGCATGCAGCACTCTGCTGAATCTGCAGAAAAATCCACGACCCGCTGCAGGTCCTCTTGCATTGTGTGTGCTTCTGCAGGGAAGCAAATCAGCCTCCAGCATCGAACAGATGAGTCTTGCCAGGACTTCTCCAGTTAGTCACAGTCCAGTGAGGAAGACCAGCTTTTCGGAAGAATGGACCTTCTCCTTAAAGATGGGTCCCTACTACACTTTGTTCTCTTGTCAAGCCAGGCTGTGCAAAATGCCAAATAAATCTAGGCTTGTTCAGGGATCAACTATTCCAGCATTCGAGCACCTGGGGCCCTCAGCCTATTTTCCGGACAGCAAAGCCTCTGAAGGTCTGATGGAAGAAGCCATGCCAAAACATAACTAAGGAGATGAGATTTAGGAGAACTTTAAGCATTAGTTTCCATTAGGTCCCACTCCAGATCTAAGACTTGTATGTGGAGGAAACGTCCTTGAGCTGCCTTCTCTTCAAATACGTTAGTGAAATGGAAGCAGCATATTAATGTATTTTGCAAGGCTTTGGGAAGTAATACTGAACACAGTGTTCTCTTCATACCGAAGATGTTGTATACTGTGCGTGTTTAGTTTGGAGACAGACTTCTATTTGTGCACTCACAGAACCTCCCTCCCATCACACCAGCAATCTGAGAATTTTCCAACCTTTTTTCTTTGAACAACAACAAAAGAAAATATCATATCAGATACCTGAGCCAACAGTAACAGAGCACTAAAGTGTGGACAGTATCAAATATTATGTTTGGAGTGAAGCTTAGTTCTTCATGGGCTGCCAGGCAGGCTCGTTTTCATTTTACAAGGAGAGCACATGACTCGACTACTGTGGTATTTAGAATCCCTATCCTGGAGTATGCCCAAGGTTTTTCGTGAAATATCCAAGCCTGTTTCCAAACAGTACTTTCCATTAACACTTTGAAGTCAACTTGATAAATTGTGCCTAAGTTTGACGCTAACTCAGATTTTCCCATACCCAGTCCCAACCTGTTATAAGGAAATACCAATGATCATGAAATCTGATACCATTGTCCAAGCATCTGTATTTTGCAGGTTTAAAAATAATGGACCAAGATCAAATGCATATTTTAGTGTAAATCTCAAAGACAGAAACTGTTCAATCTCTCCTTTTCTATCCCACTTTTTCAAATCATAAATATGTAAGAGCATATATGTTAAAAAGAGGCCAAGAAGAATGGTTCTCCCAGGGAACAAACAAGACAGCAAAGGATCATGGGCTTTTCTCTCCTGCAAGCAACTCTGGTTCTTTAAATAAATAATCGAATTATTCCTTGGATTGCTTTCCCATCTCCAAATTCACAGGTTTTTGTTTCTTGCTCTGACAATTAAGGTAACGTTTGAAAGGGAAGTGAGTAAGGACGTGTATTTTCTCTGCATAAGAAGTCGAGATGCCCATATATACTTGAGTTAAAGACTGGATACAATTTGGAATTAGTTTTTGGTTTGGATTTTATTTTTAAGTCAAGCAAATAATGACAATTTGAACAGAATATATGTATAAACCCTTATATTAGTATTGAGATAAAATTCATACCCTGTACAATTCACCAATTTAAAGTGGGTTTCAGTATATTCACAGAGTACTGCAACCATTGCCATAATCAATTTTAGAACATTTTCATCACTCCCCAAAGAAATTCCACATCCATCGCTCTCCACTCCTCTCTGCCCCCAGTCCCTGGAAATCACTTACCTACTTTCTGTCTCTCTGGATTGCCTGTTGTGAACATTTTACATACATTGTATCAACAAAATGGAGCCTTCTGGTTTGGTTTGTTCTTTCCACTTGTCCTAAGGTTTCTAAGAGATCTATACATATGTTACACACACACAAGAGTAGTGTCTGAATGCCCCACAAGCACCTGGGCAGCACTGTCCTGCTGTTAACTGCCTCCCCTTTTTCAGAGACTTTGCATCACATCTCAATGCATTTAGGAAATCCAGCAGGTCCCGGGGTCTCTCACTGCAGATGTTCTCTTGCGAGTAGTCATCTTCTGGTCTGGTTCTTATAGCATCTCACACTCAGTGTGCACCATGCAACCTCAGTTGTTTCCCTCTCCAAACACAATACTCTTCTGTGTCCACTCATCTTTGGTAATGAAAAACTTTTGCCCACACAAACTTCAACACCTAGTCATTTTCCCTCATTCAAGTCGAATGTGTCCATCCCTGTGCTAGACGCCTCCACAGCCTCTCCTGCCTGCCTGCCTGCCTCTATGTCCTCGGGTTCACTCCCGGTCCCAGTCCCCCTCACAGCCACCCTCCTTGGCTCTCTGCCTGCAGTCATCTGCTCCAGTCTGCACCATGGCTGAGCCCTAGCCTGAATGAACTGCAGTGAATGGATCTAATTTTTTAAATGTATTCAGCTGAAGTATAGGTGATTTAAAATGTTGTGTTAGTTCCCAGTGTACAGCAAAGTGATTCATATACATACATACATATATATTTATGTATATATACACATACATACATATATAATACACATATATGTATGTGTAGACTCACATACATACACACACAAAGCTTTTTCATATTCTTTTTCATTATGGCTTATCACAGGATATTGAATATAGTTCTCTATGGAATATAGTAGGACCTTGTTGTTTATCCATTCCACATATAATGGTTTATATCTGCTAATCCCTATCCTTTGCCCTTCAGCCTCCTCCTTGGCAATACAAGGCTGTTCTCTATATCTGTGAGTCTATTTCTGTTTCATCAGATCAGATCAGATCAGATCAGTTGCTCAGTCGTGTCTGACTCTTTGCGACCCCATGAATCGCAGCACGCCAGGCCTCCCTGTCCAACACCAACTTCCGGAGTTCACTGAGACTCACGTCCATCAAGTCAGTGATGCCATCCAGCCATCTCATCCTCTGCCGTCCCCTTCTCCTCCTGCCCCCAATCCCTCCCAGCATCACAGTCTTTTCCAATGAGTCAACTCTTCACATAAGGTGGCCAAAGTACTGGAGTTTCAGCTTCAGCATCATTCCCTCCAAAGAAATCCCAGGGCTGATCTCCTTCAGAATGGACTGGTTGGATCTCCTTGCAGTCCAAGGGACTCTCAAGAGTCTTCTCCAACACCACAGTTCAAAAGCATCAATTCTTCGGCGCTCAACCTTCTTCACAGTCCAACTCTCACATCCATACATGACCACAGGAAAAACCATAGCCTTGACTAGACGGACCTTTATTGGCAAAGTAATGTCTCTGCTTTTGAATATGCTATCTAGGTTGGTCATAACTTTCCTTCCAGGAGTAAGCGTCCTTTAATCTCATGGCTGCAGTCATAGATAAGTTCACTTGTGTCATATTTTAGATCCCATATATAAGTGATACTATATGGTACTTGTCTTCCTCTTTCTTACTTTGTATGCTAATCTCTAGGTCCATCCATGTTGTTGCAAATGGCATCATACCATTCCTTTTTGTGGTTGAATAGTATTCCATTGTATATATGTACCACATCTTCTTTATCCATCTGTCAATGGACTTTTAGGTGTTTCTGTCTTGGCTATTGTGAGTAGTGCTGCTCTTGGCTTAGTATCTTTTTGAGTTATAGCTTTTGTCTGGGCATATGCTCAGGAGAGGGACTGCTGGATCATATGGAAACTCTACTTTTAGTTTTTTGAGGAACTTCCATACTTCTCCATGGGGGCTGCACCAATTTACATTCCCACCAACAGCGCAGGAGGGTTCCCTTTTCTTCACACCCTTTCCAGCATTTATTGCTTGTGGACTTTTTAATGACGGCCTGGATGGCTTTGTCTTAGGGGAAGAGAGGGGAGGAAGTACAGGAGAGCTGGTGGTTTTGCACAGACCTATGCTGCGCCTGGGGCAACAGTGAGGCAGGCTGTCCTCTCAGTGCTGGAGCGGAAGCTGCGTGTTTGGCAGCTTTTGCCTGGGCCCCATCTGAAGAGGCTCTGACATTATTTTCAGTCTCCAGGTGACTCTCACATGCAGTTCCGGGATCTTACAGACTGTCACAAAAGCCCGGTGTTAGTAGGACAAGCAAGGGCTCTTGGGGTAGAAGGCCTTGGTCTACCAGAGGTTAGCTGTGATACCTGGCGGCATGTTAACTCTCTGCTGTCAATGCGCTTACCTGCAACATGGGCCAAACACACCTTTTTCATGGAACTGCTCTGAGTATGAATGAAATCAGATGAAGTACACAGCTGAGTGCCGGGCACATAGAAGGTGCTCAGGAAGTGGGCAGTAGAGTAGGGAATGCATGCCTGGGTTCTGTGTTGTCCTTGTCACACGGCTCATATGGCTAGTGCCAACCAAGAACCACTGTATGTCTCCTACAAGGGCTCACGTCAGGGTGACTCCTTTGTTGAAAGGCAAAATGACAGCTGGCTGAGGGTACCATGGCTCTTAAACTGATCCTAGCACAGGTGCGGGGCCTGGTCCCAACACTGTGCATCGGTTTAGTGTTTTACAATGCAGGGGGTGCAGTCACGCAGGCAGTGTGGTGTGCGGAGAGCCACCGGGTTATGAGACAGGAGAACTCCGTGTGCTCTGTGACGGGAGGAAGCTTGCACATACAGTTCGGGTTGTTCCTAACACCCTATTCCGCAGCCAACTAAACGCAATCATCTTCTTTCTCCTCCCACGGGCTCACTGTATATACACATTAAACTGAGATACCTGGTAGCCATGGGCTCTTAAATACTTTGCAAGGCCTCATTAACAAGTCTTAACAGTGACAAAGCCTTCTCATGGAGCCGGCTGTGCACACCTCATTCTTCTCCCTGGGCAGGAGAAGCACTGGATGAAGAAAGCCATGGAGGAACCGCACAGCTAGACGGCACAGACACTGCCCAGCCGCTCCCACACGCCCCAGGGCAGGAGGTGGCTTTGGCTTCCCAAGAGAACTGCTCATTTTTCGGCAGTGAAGGCATAGATGATCCCTTCTGAAAAGCTGGCCTCGGGGTGAAAGGGAAGGCCTGGGCAAGAGATCTAGTGGGGCCGTGGCATCCCCCATTGCTGTCTGAGGACAGGAACTAGCCCTCTGCCTATGACTCAGCTTTCCTGTGAGTCTGTGAGACCACAGGGGGCTCGCTTCCTCGGCTGGGAATCGAGTATCACAAGCAGCAAAGGGACAGCTCAGAACTCTGACTGACAGCAGGGATCTAAAGACGGCAGGGTGAATTCTCTCATCTGGGAATCAGCAAAGGCTGGCTACGGGAGATGGGAGCAGAGTCAGAATGCAGACCTCGCAGGGAGCCACTTTGGACTAGAACGGCGGTTACTCGGGGCCCCAAACCTCCCTCACTGCCAATGTGTCTTATGATCTGGGATCCGTCCACTGAGGCTCCTGTGGCCGAGGAGCCAGACCCCTCAGCTTCCTTTCCAGCTGTGCCCCCTCTGTATGCCAGGCCCTTCACGGGTAGCAGACCAGAAGGTGCACAGGCTGTGAAGGGGTCGCTTAGAAGAGGCCCAAACCAAAGCACAGACCCTACCCAAAGGAAAGCACTGGAACTCTATGGTTCTTTGATCTTTTTCTTATCTTTTATCTCTATCCAGCTTCCTGTTTTTCAAATTTAATTAGTGTTGGCTATTTTTTCCAATCCTGAACATTAAAAAAAAAAATTAACCAGAAAATGTAGAAACTGCTCTCATAAAACCAAGAGAGAGAGAAGTTGTTAAAGTGAGGCTGAAGCAAGGTAAAACCTGTTTGTGATCTGCAGCTGACCCTGGATGGGACTGATGGGGGGTGGGGAGCAAGAGGATGTTATATAATGTTAGCGTGGGACCTTGCAATTGTAGGGGGATAGGAGGGAAGGCAGTGCCAGGATTTCTCAGGGCAAGGGGATGCTACTGGCCCCTGGACTATGACTCCCTGGGAAGGTAAAAGTGTTAGTCACTCAGCCATGTCCGACTCTTTCCAACCTCATGGACTGTAGCTGCCCAGGCTCCTCTGTTCATGGAATTATCCAGGCAAGAATACTGCAGTGGGTTGCCATTCCCTTTTCCAGGGGATCTTCCCAACCCAGGGATCAAACCTGGGTCTCTTGCATTGCAGGCAAATTCTTAACCATCTGAGCCACTAGGGAAGCCCCTATGTGTCACCCTTAAGGAAGGCAGTGGGTCTGGGATGAACCAGATGGACTGATGAGGGTCAGTGAAAGTGAAAAGTGAAAGTCACTCAGTCGTGTCTGACTCTTTGTGACCCCATGGACTATACAGTCCGTGGAATTCTCCAGGCCAGAATACTGTAGTAGGTAGCCCTTCCCTTCTCCAGGGGATCTTCCCAACCCAGGGACTGAACCCAGGTCTCCCATATTGCAGATGGATTCTTTACCATCTGAGCCACAAGGGAAGCTCAAGGGAAGCTACCCACTGGAGTGGGTAGCCTATCCCTTCTCCAGCAGATCTTCCAGACCCAGGAATCAAACTGGGGTCTCCTGCATTGCAGGTGGATTCTTTACCAACTGAACTATATCAGGGGTCAGAGGGTTGAGGAAAATTCCTGGTGATGCCCTATATTCAGAAAAGATATTCTAGGATAAACCAAGCTGGAGTAGAACTACTTGGGAAAGAAACTGGGCAGGAATACCTTCTACACCAGGACAGGGGGATGTGCAAAGGAGTAAGAAAAGTCAGGCAGAGGTTAGGTCTAGGCAATGGGCAGCACACTGGAGAGAAAGTGCAGGAAGCAAAGCCCAGCACATCTGGGGAAACCAGGAGGGAAACAGGCAGCTGCTCCAGGACCTGAGGGATCAATGCCAGGGCCCAGCCCAGGCCTCAAGTGAAAATAGAAGAAGCTGGAGGAAGCTCACAGGCCTCTGAGAGCCAGTTGTGCTTCTTAAATATTCTTGGGTCATGGGTCCCTTTTAGGATCTGAGGAAAACACTAGACCCACTTCCCAGGAAAATGCACTTATGCTCACATTATTCCACCTTCACGTCTGGAGATTCACAGGTCCCCATAGGCCAAGTCACATACCCATCCATGGCTATGAGCCCCAGGCCCTAAGGATGCTCCTAGACACCGAAAGAAGAGGAGTGATAACAGGAAATACTTGAAGGATTGTTTAATCCTTTAAGCCTCTGCCAGACTCAGTGGAATAATATGAGACCTGGCCTGAAACTGGCCCGAATAATCCACAATTTACAACTAGGATTAGTTAAGATACTTCACGTGATGGTGAGTACATGAATCCAGTGGAGAGGTGGGGACTGGAAGGGCAGGAGAGAAGTGTCAGAGGCAGCCTTGAAAAAGAGTGGAATAAAGAAAAATTGGGAAACCAGAGGTAGGGAGTATTTGGCAAGGAAACTACCCCTCATTCACCCCCAGGTGGTGGTGGGAGAAGTTAATTCAGAACAATGGTAAATGGCCCTGCATGATGGGGCTCTGCTTTTAGGAACCATTCTTGGCTTCTGTCGCATTTGCTTTATACTAAATCGTAACACATGGTATTTCTTTAAAAAAAAAAAAAATAGAGAATATTTACTTGCACCAGTGAGCCTATACTTATATTGCAATGATGTTCTTTTCTGAACAAGGCATTGTTACTTTTCCTCTAGTCATTTAATTAAACCACGTTATTTTTGAAAAACTGCATCTTGGAAGGGGGGGAAAGGGTTGTAGCTCTGTTTTCTGTTCGTAAATTCTGTGATGGGTTTAACTGGATGTTTTTGTATTAATACTAGAGCATTTCTTGTATGGATGAATTTTTGCTGGTGGCGAGGACGGTCTGGTTCAGAAAACACAGTGGTTTTTGACTCTTCCACATGCCTTTGCTCTGAGAGTCTGACCTTAGAAGCATTTTTCACACATGACTCTATTTGATCCATGGGTACAGAGCATGTAAGGGCACAGTGAGGGGGGCTGACTGTCCAAGGAAATTTAGCTTCTTACAAAAGAAAGAAATAGTTTAGATCATTAGCAGAACATGCCCCGAGTATGAGTCCATCACAAGCGTATCTAATGGCACTAGGATTTATAGAAATATGCCCACTGTTTAATGTTCCCATTAGGATGTGTACAGCACAACCCCAATGTATCCTAAGTAAAGGGCACAGAACTAGGAGTCAGAAGACCTGGTATCAGGCAGATTCAGAAATTAAATTGTAAGTTACACGACCTCAGCAAATTATTAACCATTTCACACAGACTCCAAGTGTTCTACCAGTAAATAAGACTAAACATGCCTGCAACCTCCCTACCCCCCAGCAGTATCAAATGTGACCAGTGAATGAAATATCAGAAATGAAAACATTTGACATCTCTAAAGTACCATATAAAACTATGACATTATTATACAAAGCTAAAGGACTTTTTGAAAATGTAAGCATATTGAAAACTTTTTGTGTGCCTATTTTGAATAAAGCACTCTTCTAGGTGTTGTGAATTACAATGGTGAATATAAGCCCTTGAAAGAGCTTTGCTTATGATTTAAAAATTAATTAAAATAAAACTAAGGGTCAGAATTCACATTATGATTTTTTTTCATGTATTTCAAAGTTGGGTGGACTTACAGCCAAATGAATAGGAAAATAAATAATTTCACTTAGATGGGTCAGATTAAATAAAATGAATACTTGAAAAAAATCTAAATATACAATGCAATAGATAACTAAGAATCAATATTAGTAAATCGAGTAATATGTGAAGCAAATTTGAGATGAATCGTGATGGCTTTTTTTCCCTCTCACCTTAAAAGGGCTGCTGATCTCTGCCAAAAGGCCAGGATATAAGACAGGCACTTGCATGAGCAGTTAGTCTCTCTGACAAAGAAACTTGGGTATCCACTAATAGCAGAATATATACAAGCATTTGTCTCTCTGGACGCTAGTAAAATGACACGGGGGGAGGAGGGATGTAACAGTGGAGCAATCAGGAAAGAAACATCAGGGAAAGAAGAAAGATTTCAGCAGATTTCTGGAGGTCAAGGAGAGGATGGCAAATGAGAACTGGGCAGATGATGGTTAACTTTCTGTGTCAACTTGGGTAGGCTGTGGTGCTCAGTTGTTTGGGGACCAAGACTGATCTAGATGTTACTATAAGGATGTGATGAGTGTTGATGATCATGTGACTTTCTGTGGAGGAGATCATCGTCCATAATGTGGTGGGCTGAGGGGAGACAGGGTCCGACCAATCAGCTGAAGACTTTAAGATCCCAAACTGAGGTTTCCCAGAGAAGAAGGAACTCTGCCTCAACACTAACATAGAAATCCTGCCCAAGTTTCCAGGCTGCTAGCCAGCCCTATGGATCTGGGACTCAAGACCACAGTAGCAACTCATCTGAATTTCTAGCCTGTTTGCCTGACCTGTGTATTTTAGACTTCCCAGCCTCCACAATCATGTTAGCCAATTCCTTAACATAAATCAACCTCTGTGTCTATCACTCTATGTATATCTGTATCTACCTGGTTCTTTTTCTCTGGAGAACCCTGACTGATATGGAGAAAGAATATGAGTCTAGAACATGGAGGAGAAAACTTTGGTTAAGTGGGAGGGTGGGAACGAGCAGTTTGGCAATGTACCGGTAAAAACCCCAGGCTCACTGGGCAGCTGCAACAGAGACTGGGATTTTGAAGGGGATGAAAAACAGAAAAGTTCATCGAAACTACCTAACATCCATTTGCTCCTTGCAAGAAAAGCTATGACAAACCTAGACAGCATGTTAAAAAGCAGAGATGACACTCTACCGACAAAGGTATGTCTAGTCAAAACTATGGTTTTTCCAGTAGTCACGTGTGGATGTGACAGTTGGACTATAAAGAAGGCTGAGTATTGAAGAATTGATGCTTCTGAACTGTGGTACTGGAGAAGCCTCTTGAGGGTCCCTTGGACAGCAAGGAGATCAAACCAGTCAACTCTAAAGGAAATCAACCCTGAATATTCATTGGACAGACTGATGCTGAATCTGAAGCTCCAATACTTTAGCCAGCTGACACAAAGAGCCAACTCACTGAAAAGACCCTGATGCTGGGAAGGACTGAGGGCAGGAGGAGAAGGGGGCAACAGAGGATAAGATGGTTGGATGGCATCATTGACTTAAATGGACATGAGTTTCAGCAAGCTCCGGGAGATGGTGAAGGACAGGGAAGCCTGGTGTGCTACAGTCCATGGGGTCTCAGAGTCCAGCACAACTTAGCGACTAAACAACAATGATGTACCTGTGGCCTGCAGGTACCCCTCACTCTCCTCCCCATCCGGGCCTTAGGTCCATGCGCTGTGCTAGAAACTCAAAAAGTGACTTGTGCCCAAACTATCAGAGGACTCATTATCTGTAGAGAAAACTTAGAGCTGCCTGGAAACTGTACTATATGTAAGACATTAACATTAGGGGAAGCTGAGTGAGGGATATACAGAAACTCTATTATTTTTGTAACTTTTTTCTAGGTCTAAAATTAGTTCAAAATAAAACCCTAAAAATATGGTCTGGAAAGGCGTAGGAGGGCTAGCATGTGTTCCAACACCCTAGGATAAAGTTCTCCCTCAGACATTTGGCGGAGAAGGCAATGGCGACCCGCTCTGGTACTCTTGCCTGGAAAATCCCATGGACGGAGGAGCCTGGTGGGTTGCAGTCCACGGGGTCGCAAAGAGTCAGACACGACTAAAGTGACTTAGCAGCAGCAGACGACATTGAGTACCACCTCCAAACTCCTGTCTAAAATCTAGCCCCTTCTCAGTTGTTGGGGGTTGGGGGGTGGCACATGGCTTCTCATATAAACATTTCTGTGATATTCTATTTTTTTAACTTACACATGTATCATTTTCATAAAAACTTAAAAGGAGTTTCTTCAAAAATATTCTTTCAGGCTTGAATGAGATGTTTTTTTATGTAGGTGACACTCACTGACATTGCTAACACACTTCAGTGTAGGAAAAAAAGCCTATAATAATAAGACCAAAGGGAAACAATTTCAAATGCAGATTGAGAAGTTCAAACAGGAAGATGATTAGGAAATTTCTGAACCATCCTGTTTGTCAAAAAACAAAGGAATTTTTTAAAAAAGCACTTTAGTAGCCCCTCTCTCTCCCCCAGATGCTGTGGATTTTGTCAGTGCATGAGCGCTGGTCCACCATAAATCTAAGCAGAAAAATGGACCAAATGCTTCTATAAGCTGGTCTACTGACACCATCTCTTGGCTGAGGAATGAGATTTGTGGAGTATTCAGCACTACTGTGACCTAGCAAACCATAAATTATAATATACATCGCGGAGAGAAATGTTTTACTGATAGAACCAGTATGAATATATTAATTATAATACTTAAAGCACATCAATGATAATTATGAACAGTTTCCTATGATATTATGCTCTCATCCTCAGTGTCTCCTGCACTGATAGCGACCTCCCTTATTAAGAATGAAATTGAGCAGCATCAGGCTGCTTCTCTGAGTGTTTTCTCCCTCACATCCATTAGCACTGTATTCTTTTCCTTGGCAAATGTATTTATTGGCCTGATAAGATGCCTAGCTTTATGAACTCGCCATACGCCTAGCAAGCAAGAGTCCTCAAAGATGTTTCCGTTTACTCTCTGCCTTTTGGAATTGATGCGTAGGGCCTGCCAACTGGGTCTTTCTTGGGCCACGTGCAGTACACAAAGTTGGACCATTCACTGGGGCTGCCAACACCGGCAGCCCTGGGGAAACAATTTCCTGGACAATAATAGGGAAAGCCATCCTGTGGGTTTAGTTAATGCCAACTGAAAAGTTACAAAACTGCTGGGTGCTCCAGGGTATGGGGCACAATCAAAAGCTGTGATTATCTTCCCGCACTGCCACAGCTTCTCTGTCGAATTCTGATAGCTCAGCTCCAAAGAGCTCACCTGCAGTCACATCTATAGCTGGGAAGAAAACAAGCTGCTTCCTCTCAATACCTCAGGTATCATGTCCATTGGTCCTTAACATTCTGTTCAAACTGGCATCACTAAGAAGACTGTCACATCAGCTCCAAAAACAGACCTGCCAATTGATTCTGAAAAACCTTCCACAGCACCTCCGAGCACACAGACTCAGGGAGGGGAGGGGGAGCCGGAAGCTGTGACCCCCAAGAGGCAAGCACTGAATGGACAGTCCCCTGAAGCAAAAGCAGACAGAAAAATCATTTTTCCATTTGCTTTTCCATCTCCTCTCTGTTTTGTTCAAGTAGAAGCTGTGAGGTAAAATACAAAACCCCCATTGTGCTCTTGGTTGGAAGTTTGCCTTTAGTCAGGATCATTGCATTAATTCCTACTCAAACACTGCAAGTAACCAGTCCCCAGAGGACACTGGCTGGATTTCCAGGTCAAGGTGCTTGATACAATTACTACAGAACTTTGAAGATTACAAAAGGGTGTTACAGGTCCCCACGTCACTGAATTTTTTCTTTCCCTTCCTGTTTTTGATGCCCAGCTGACTCTAAAGCAAACCAGTGTGACCCATGACAAGCCATAGGAGGATGAGGCCTCCAACCTGAAGAGCCTTTGAACGGATCTTCCTGTTGAGCCCAGCAGTGCTGATGGCAGCAGAAGCCAGAGAGCCCACAGATACAGCTCTCAGGAGTCAGGGCTGAGG
This sequence comes from Bos indicus x Bos taurus, assembly GCF_003369695.1. Lineage (NCBI taxonomy): Eukaryota > Metazoa > Chordata > Mammalia > Artiodactyla > Bovidae > Bos > Bos indicus x Bos taurus. The sequence continues at coordinate 83,648,348 of NC_040082.1, forward strand.
TTCCAAGGCCAGTGGGAGAGGCCAGATCCACAGTCCCCCTATACGAACCACATAAAATCTGGATAATAAGTAGCCTTTCGAGGAGAGTATGCCCAGTGGTCAGAATCTGAAAGCATTTAGGTGAAGTGCTACATCAGTTACCAGGCAATTGAGAATTTGAATAAAACTTGGAAAATCATCCTTAAAAGACGTGCCGTCTTCAGGTTCCCAATACTTGACGTTATCCAATATCATCACACCAGGACACTGGGGACTGCCCAGAGGGGTGTGGGAAATGACTTTGTGGCCCAGCAGATTTTCTGAGCTTATCTGCAAAGCTGCTCTAATCTTCCCTGAATATCAGGTCTGTGGCTTGCCAAGCAAGCACTCACTCACTTTAATCATTTTCAGGCAGAAGGAAAAAAAAAAAGTTCTGTATATAAATAAAAAGCTTAACCCACTGAGATACGGTCTACATCCCTCTTCCACTTCTCTCCCTTCCTCTTGACTCAACCACAGCTGAAGCAGAACAACCTCATGGACACCTTTAAGCGACTTTTAATCCACTTGAAATACATAATCCTACTGAAGTGATCTAAGATGGTACTGATGTAACCTTAATTCTAGACCTTTCTCAGATTGCAAAATAGAACAGCCACTTTGAAAATGATTCAGCAGTTTCTTATAAAAGTTAAACACACACTTGTCATTCAACCCAGCAATCCCACACCTAGGTAGGAGAAATGAAGACATATGTTCACACCAAAAGAAAATGGTATGTGAATGTTTATAGTGACTTTACTCACAATGACTAAACTCTGGAAGCAACCCCAATGTCCCTCAACTGGTGAAGAGATAAACTGCAGTATATCCATACATCAGAGCACTACTCAGCAACAGAAGGGAATAACTGCTGATCCACACAACAGCATGAATGGATCTTGATATATTTTGCTGCATGAGAGAAATCAGACTCAAAAGGCTACATATCACCTGATTCCATGGATGTAACATCCTGGAAAAAGTCAAACTATAGGGTCAGGAAACAGGTCACCAGTGGCCAGGGGCTGGGAATAAAAGCAAGAGTTGACTATAAAAGGGCATGAGAAATAAAATCTCAACTACCAAAAGTAGTCACAAAAAAAAGACTTGAGAGAATTTGGGGAGATGATAGTACCATTCCATATCTTGATTATGGTGTTAGTTATACGACTATATGTATTTGTTAAACACGCATAGTTGTATACACTAAAAAGTGAATTTTGCTGTATGGAAATTATGTCTCAAAAAATGCAACTTGAATATAAAATCTCAGTAGAAAATGTTCAATGATTAAGAAAGGCAGCCTTTAAAACTGCTGATGAACTTCCTACTTACATTAGGATCTGGAGGCCTTCTCCCAAACTGGATCTGGGGGTTCTCAGAAACCAGGCACTCAGTCACTCTTGGACACATAAATAAAGCTCTAATACATAAATCAATAAAGTCAACGTATCAGCATGTCCCCACGTCTAGGGTTACTCATTTAGGGTGTTCCCAAGCCTGTACTTCATGCGAAAGCGTCTGACATTCGGACATGAAAGTGCTGGTGACTGTGCAGGGCGCTGCCTGTGCTCCTACCTTGCTTCACCTAATGTTCTAACTGCCTGGATGCCACCGCTTTTATAACCACTCGAGTTAAAAGTTATTTCAGACTGAGAATTCAAGCCTGCCCTGTGTCTGTGTTTTCTATGATAAAGAAAATTAACCTTATTATTCCAACCAGACATAACACACAGAAGACAGACTTCCCTAATTTAGTGATATAGATTCCTTGTACAGAATTTTTTTGGCCAAAAAATATTTATGCCCATGATATTCAAAGGATTTTGTTTGGTTTTCTTCTGCATGCCCTGAACATAATGTACTGTCTCCAAAACTAGTCTTTATTTCTTCTCTGTCCTTCTCCTAGTAAGAACATCTGTTAGGAATTCACTAGATGGAAATAAATGCTGAAGGCAGACAGAATGAGAAACTCAAAGACCCAGGCTCTTGGATGGCCAACATCAGCTATTCAAAACCTTCCATGGAAGGCAGAGTGTGATGTGCTATAAGCAGAGGCTAAAACACAGTGCTAAGGCAGCAAGGGTGATGTGAAACACTCTGGGAAAGTGGAATTTAAGCTGGGCCCCTGGAGGATGGAGAAGATTGAGACTGCAGACAGTCCAGGCCAAGGAACTACTTAGCAGAAAGGGTCCTGTAAGTGCACGTTTGTTCAAATCGGTTATCATCAGCTAGCGTCCTAGAGCCTGAAAAACACGACTATTTAAAATTCTTCTGGAATTTCCATGTCTTGAGGTCTTGGGGCTCTCCATTTCTCCATGAATCCCAATGCACCCTATTCTATCACACACGACAACTTCATGTACTTAAGTTACTGCCTTTTCTATAAGGCATTTAAGTGGATTGATTGTGGCTGAGAAGCTAGTTATGAAGCGGTGAGTGAAAAATTAAAATGAGCAGGAAAGGGAGAAGAGGGCACCCTGGTGGCAGGCTTCAGGAGGGGGTGGAGCACTTGTCCCTCTCCAGTGGGGTATGGATCCAGGATCTTCAATCTCCTTGGGGAGTGGTGTTAGCAAGAAACACCAGTTACGAATACAGGGAAAACTTCATTGCAGCATTGTCATTACTGATAAGATGAAAATCATCTAAATGCTCATCAACAGGGAACTGCTTAAATCAATAACTGATCATTTACACAATAGGATACTATAGTCAGTAAGAAAAAATAGTGTGAGGAGACAGGAAGACCTCTAGGATAAATTACTCATGTTATTTAAAAGTCAGGGTGCAGAAGAGTCTGTATAATGGACTCCCTGCTATATCTGCATTCATACACAACCCTCTAGTAGGATACATAAAAACTGTTAGCATTGGTTATATTTGGAGAGTGAAAAATGAGGGTAGGAGAAAGAAAAATGTTTACTTTTCAATTTATACCCATCTGTTGTTACTGTCCAGTTGCTCAGTCGTATCCGACTCCACGACCCCATGGACTGCAGCACGCCAGGCTTCCCTATCCTTGATTATCTCCCAGAGTCTGCTCAAACTCGTCCATTGAGTTGATGATGCCATCTAACCATCTCATCCTCTGTCTCCCCTCTGTGCTCCTGCACTCAATCTTTCCCAGCATCAGGGTCTTTTTCAATGAGTCGGTACTTCACATCAGGTGGCCAAAGTATTGGAGCTTCAGCATCAGTCCTTCCAATGAACATTCAGGGATGATTTCCTTTGGGATTGACTGGTTTGATCTCCATGCTATCCAAGGGATTCTCAAGAGTCTTCTCCAGCACCACAATTCAAAAGCATCATTTTTTTTGGTGCTCAGCCTTCTTTATGGTCCAACTCTCACATCTGTGCATGACTACTGGAAAACTCATAGCTTTGACTATATGGACCTTTGTCAGAAAAATGATTTTTCTGCTTTTTAATGCACTGTATAGGTTTGTTATAGCTTTTCTTCCAAGGAGTGAGCCTCTTTTAATTTTGTGGCTGCAGTCACCATCCACAGAGATTTTGGAGCCCAAGAAAATAAAGTCTGTCACTGTTTCCATTTTCCCCCCATCTATTTGCCATGAAGTGATGGGACCAGATGCCATGATCTTAGTTTTTGGAATATTGAGTTTTAAGCCAGCTTTTTCACTCCCCTCTTTCACCTTCATCAAGAGGCTCTTTAGTGCCTCTTTGCTTTCTGTCGTTAGGGTGGTGTCATCTGCATTTCTGAGGTTATTGATATTTCTCCTGGCATTCTTGATTCCAGCTTGTGCTTCACCCAGCCCAACATTTTCCACGATGTACTCTGCATATGAGTTAAATAAGCAGAACGACAACATACAGCTTTGTCATACTCCTTTCCTAATTTTGAACCAGTTTGCTACCCTTCTGTAACTGAATTTATTGAGTTTATTTTTAATTATTTGTGCAGATGATGATAATTTTGATCACATGAAGTATTAATACTTATAATCATTCCTTGGCTGACTTGCAATATAAAGTGAAGACCGACTACTGTTGTTAGAGGGTCAATTCAGAGACTAGAGGTTCATTTCAATAATTATTAAACAGTTTAATAAGTGGTTACTGGATATGTCATTGTTTTAGTTCTTGAGCAGCTAATATAGTAGACTGCAGCAGTAGGTTAAGACAGAGAGAAACAACGCATAATGTGAATGCTGGGAAAGCCAGGCAGAGGAGACTTCCTGGTGGAGGCATGGCTTAGGGTTTGAATTGGTGAAGCAGAAGAAGCAAGGAAAGAGCAGCAATGAGAAAACAATATGGCAAGCCCTTCACTTGGCATAGAGACATCTGCCCTTCTTATTTCTCTTTTGGATCTGATCAGTATTAGAAGCAAGAAAAAATTCCAAGATCTGAAAATCTCAGCCCCTCTCAGTCACAAGGGCTAATATTTTTCCATCAACGGCTTTAAAAACTGAAGTTATATGGACCAAGACCCAAGAACTAGAATTAGTAATGAGAAAACACTACTAAAGAATTTCCTCCCCTGCCTCACAAACATGCTGGAGTGTATACATGGGCACTGTAAAACAAATTCTCATCTCCCTTTCTTTGTCAGTGGTGAAAAAGCATTGGTACATATACGAATAATGTTCAACCAGAGCAGCCAGCCTTTCACAGGATTGTTCTTTACCAATGTATATGCTTGGTGCTCTATCTCAAGAACCTTCTCGAGAAACACTCTTCTCTTTGCAAGTGTGGGGACAGGAGTAGGAAGAGGAAGCCCTCTGCCCTGATTGACAGGCTTACTCTTTCTCACCATCACTGGTACCCCGAAGTGGAAGGGTCAGGGGACTCCGGGAAGCCTTTCCTGTGAGTTCGGATTCTCTTTCTAATAGAAATGATAGAATAACCTATTCAGTTTATTCTTCTGGCCAGCTTAGCCAAGATGACTGAATACCTTATTTTTTGCTAAGATGATCATTTTTTTCAGAACTCTCTCTCTGAAGAACATTTGTGAGATGAGCGATCATTCTCTGTGTCCACTTATATCTGACCAGCCTAGGCTTTACTGCTCCCATTGTCGGGGAATTAACCATTTGTACCCTGGTATCAATATAGCAAAGAAACACTGCCAGTGACTTTAGAAAATAAATAATTGGCTGATTGTTTGTTTATCACTACAAAGAAAATACTGAAGAACTTTTATTACAGAAACCCATTCAAGGCTGCTGGCAATCTAAGAACAAATGAGGAAATGCTAAGAGAAAAAAGAATGTTAGCCTATTCCTAAAAATTCTCCTGGCTGGCATTATAAAACAATCTCTTGAATGGCAGGAAATAATAATATATCTCACAACATGGGAAATCTTCGGTGTTGGTGGGTTATTCTTCTATTTTGTGTAGGTCCCAAAAGAAGTTAGAAAATGTCATGTGCAAGAGAGGGAGGGAGCATGGAAGTGCAAAAGTATTAATTGCAGCTTCTAAGTGGCCCATGTGGCAGCCAGTGAGCTGGGTAACCAGGGATCAGCCCGGTCTGGCTACACCTGCGGATCAGAAAGCAGAAAGTACTGACGGACAGTGGAGCAGAACTCGGCTCTCATAGCGAAGAATAAAGCACAAAGTTCCTGCTCTTTTTTCAAGCCACTCCTTGGCCTTCCTCAACCTGGAGAACGTACTTCAGCTTGGGTCATGGACAAAACCAGAGCAGCCACACTAGAAGGGCATGTGGCCTCATACAAACACGCTTGTTCCTCAACTTGGCACTCTGCGAACCCAGTGCAAACATTCAGCATCCCATGGCCGGGGCCACTCCTGGAAGCCATCAGGTGGAAATGGCTCTAGCAAAACATATTTTCTCACAGTGGGGAGGACAGGTGGGAAGCTGGGGTGCAGAAAAGTGAAGAACAGGGTGGAGAAAAGGCAGCCTCATTAATACTTTAAAATCTATGCCAGGAGGACAACAAATGGGTATTTCCCTGGCTATCAAGCAGAGAAAAGCCATTTTTTTTAAACAGCAGTCTCACTTGTTCCCCTGCACCATTCCCTCTGTGCCAATCCCCAGACCATGCCAAAACAAGCTGAAATGTTATAAAGATTCGTGGTTAACAGAACAAGCTCCAAAATATTTGTGGATGTTACCTAAAGAGGCCCCAAAGTGATGGACTGAAGTGAAAAGACTAAGAACTGGAAGAAACATTACCACATGCCACCAGACATCGGGAGGAACTGAAAAGTGGAGAGGGCCCCAGAAAGTCCTCTCTCAGAGACCCTCTTTTAAGGAGAACTAGCATATTGAATTTGCCATATCATTGCTTTCCAAGTCAGCAAACCAACAGGAATTTTTATATTGATCCTATAATACTGGCAGGTCTGTGAGCTGTAGGCCTCAGTTGGGGCAAACAGAATATTGCCAATGGGGATAAGGAATTTTTATCTAATATACATGATGCAGAAAATGGGTTCATTTTCTTCCTCTTTTCCAGACAGCAGACATTCCCCTCCCCCCCACCTTATACAATCCCCATCTTCATGGCAATTATGTCCAGACCAGTTTTCAGTGAGCCCATTAGAATCAGCCAGCCCAGCACAACAACCTCCTGGACAGCCGGCACCTTGGGGACAGGGAGGCTATTTACAGGGCAAAGTCCTGGATGACTTGACCTACATGCTGGGCCTCCCAGCTCCAAACTCTAATCCTTGTTCTTACAGGCTACTCTGTCACCGACTTTCAGATTTGGCCCTCACTATTCTATTCCAGGCCTAAATATACCCCATTACAGCATCTGTCCAGTCAGTCTTTTTGCAGTAATGACACCCTGCTGATTCAGCCCCTGGTCCTCTGGTCCCTGGCTGCTTCGGGGGGCATTACTTCCCCTCAAGGAGACGTATTTTCAAGACATGTGATTTGTTTAGATGGTCAAGTTCTCTGTAAACCGAATATACAATGTAATTTATTTATTTCGACAGACCTCCAATACCTATGATTGTAAGACTGTTAAGTAAAAGCTGTACTTTTTTTTTTGGCCACACTATGTGGCATGCAGGATCTTAGTTCCCTGGCAAGGGACTGAACCCATGCCCCCTGCAGTGGAAGAGGAAGTCCCTATGATTGTTAAGATTCCTAGTGCTGAAGACACAATAAATAAGGCCCTGCTCTCACCCTCAAAGAACTTCAGTTCAGTTCAGTCACTCAGTCATGTCCGACTCTTTGCGACCCCATGAACTGCAGCACGCCAGGCCTCCCTGTCCATCACCAACTCCCACAGTTTACCCAAACTCATGTCCATTGAGTTGGTGATGCCATCCAACCATCTCATCCTCTGTCATCCCCTTCTTCTCCTGCCCTCAATCTTTCCCAGCATCAGGGTCTTTTCAAATGAGTCAGCTCTTCGCATCAGGTGGCCAAAGTATTGGAGTTTCAGCTTCAACATCAGTCCTTCCAATGAACACCCAGGACTGATCTCCTTTAGGATGGACTGGTTGGATCTCCAGGCAGTCCAAGGGACTCTCAAGAGTCTTCTCCAACACCACAGTTCAAAAGCATCAATTCTTCGGTGCTAAGCTTTCTTTATAGTCCAACTCTCATATCCATACATGACTACTGGAAAAACCATAGCCTTGACTAGGCGGACCTTTGTTGATGAAGTAATGTCTCTGCTTTTTAATATGCTATCTAGGTAGGTCATAACTTTCCTTCCAAGGAGCAAGCGTCTTTTAATTTCATGGCTGCAATCACCATCTACAGTGACTTTGGAGCTCAAAAATTTAAAGTCAGCCACTGTTTCCACTGTTTCCCCATCTATTTGCCATGAAGTGACGGGACCAGATGCCATGATCTTAGTTTTCTGAATGTTGAGCTTTAAGCCAACTTTTTCACTCTCCTCTTTCACTTTCATCAAGAGGCTCTTTAGTTCTTCACTTTCTGCCATAACGGTGGTGTCATCTGCATATCTGAGGTTATTGATATTTCTCCCAGCAATCTTGATTCCAGCTTGTGCTTTCTTCAGCCCAGCGTTTCTCATGATGTACTCTGCATAGAAGTTAAATAAGCAGGGTGACAATATACAGCCTTGACGTACTCCTTTTCCTATTTGGAACCAGTCTGTTGCTCCATGTCCAGTTCTAACTGTTGCTTCCTGACCTGCATACAGGTTTCTCAAGAGGCAGGTCAGGTGGTATGGTATTTCCATCTCTTTCAGAATTTTCCACAGTTTATTGTGATCCACAGAGTCAAAGGCTTTGGCATAGTCAATAAAACAGAAATAGATGTTTTTCTGGAACTCTCTTGCTTTTTCCATGATCCAGCAGATGTTGGTAATTTGATCTCTGCTTCTTCTGCCTTTTCTAAAACCAGCTTGAACATATGGAAGTACATGGTTCACGTACTGCTGAAGCATGGCTTGGAGAATTTTGAGCATTACTTTACTAGCGTGTGAGATGAGTGCAATTGTGTGGTAGTTTGAGCATTCTTTGGCATTGCCTTTCTTTAGGATTGGGATGAAAACCGACCTTTTCCAATCCTGTGGCCACTGCTGAGTTTTCCAAATTAGCTGGCATATTGAGTGCAGCACTTTCACAGCATCATCTTTCAGGATTTGAAATAGCTCCACTGGAATTCCATCACTTCCACTAGCTTTGTTCGTAGTGATGCTTCCTTCCTAAGGCCCACTTGACTTCACATTCCAGGATGTCTGGCTCTAGGTGAGTGATCACACCATCGTGATTATCTGGGTCGTGAAGATCCCTTTTGTACAGTTCTTCTGTGTATTCTTGCCACCTCTTCTTAATATCTTCTGCTTCTGTTAGGTCCATACCATTTCTGTCCTTTATTGAGACCATCTTTGCATGAAATGTTCCCTTGGTATCTCCAAATTTCTTGAAGAGATCTCTATTCTTTCCCATTCTATTGTTTTCCTCTATTTCTTTGCACCGATCACTGAGGAAGGCTTTCTTATCTCTCCTTGCTATTCTTTGGAACTCTGCATTCAGATGGGTATGCCTTTCCTTTTCTCCTTTGCCTTTCGCATGTCTTCTTTTCACAGCTATTTGTAAGGCCTCCTCACACGGCTATTTTGCTTTTTTGCATTTCTTTTTCTTGGGGATGGCCTTGATCCCTGTCTCCTGTACAGTGTCATGAATCTCCTTCCATAGTTCATCAGGCACTCTGTCTATCAGATCTAGTCAAAGAACTTACCCATCACTAATGCCCCACACTGCATAGAAATCAGCCCACTCCATGGTACCCATATTATGAAACCAAAGCAAAATAATAACAATGCCTTAGAGTCATTCTCAATTTTATAGATTTCAAAAGACTAATACATATATTTCAATATTAATGATCTTAAGTCAAATTCTCACTAGTGAATTGAAAGAGATCCTTAACATCATTTAACCAACTTTATTTGTGCTATCTCTATTCCCCTCCCCTTCAGCACACCTCCCTTATTAACCTCCTTCTCCCCAAAACTTAGGAGGCGTCATGCTTCCTCATTCCATTCCTCATGCCACATTTTCAGTTCACTTTCAAATCCCGTTTGTTCTGCCGCCTTGAAATTCCACACTTCTCTCCAGCCTCACTGCCGCCGCTGCTGCTGCTGCTACTGAGTCACTTCAGTCGTGCCTGACTCTGTGCGACCCCATAGATGGCAGCCCACTAGGCTCCTCTGTCTCTGGGATTCTCCAGGCAAGAACTCTGGCGTGGGTTGCCATTTCCTTCTCCAATTCCAGCCTCAGTACTGTTACCTAATTCAAGCCATTGATAGATCTCCCTGAATTACTGCAGAAACCTCCCAATTGGTTGCCTTGCTTCCATTTTCGCCCATGTACGGTCCATTTGCTATGCAACAACCAGTGATCAGGGTGCTTATGACATGCAAGGAAATCATGGTAAATTTGATCCCAGCAACTTTTATTAGTCTGGAATGCTGGGCAGTGATATAACATGAAGGAAAATGAGGAATAATTTGGAGTTGGCAATGCCAGTGGCTTCAAAGCATCACTGCTCTTTGAAAGAGGCAAGAATGAATTACTCTATATACGGTTCTAGGAAGACAGCTGTAATCATTTGGAGGCATGCCACTCAGAGCCATGACAGAATGGACACCACGCATAGTGACATATTCCAGAGGGTATGGCATGAGAAACAGAGAAAGACAAAGGATGAATTGAGTAGACTTACTGAGGAGTGACATGGTGCAAAAGGATTTCAAGAATGAATCTGGGAAACCAACAATACCCAGCCACAAGAAAGATATTAACCCTGTCACGAGTGATGAAACCAGTTAAGAATTCCATCCACACAGCAAGGCCCTGAAGGGTAAAGAGCTCACATTATCTCAGCCCTGATAACCGTTTGTCTGGTGATTATCAGAAAGACTGAGGAATAGAGATGAGGGTTATATTTAAGATGTTTGTTAGTTTTCAAGTTCTGTCCCTATTGCTTGTTTGAAGTCTGGCCTACATACAACTGGCATAGTTTTGTGACTCTGGAAGATGAACTGCCTGTCCCTATTCTTGGTGCCTTTTTCATTGAAAATAAACTGATGTTGTATTTGGATGAACAGAGGAACTTAGAAAAGATCTAAAGGGAAGAGATGGACACAGAGATGATGGAAAGCAATTTTACCAGCCCCAAACTGAAGTGAACTGTTACCATGCATAGTCAGAGTTGGTCTTTCACTCAGTCGTGTCTGACTCTTTGCCACCCCATGGACTTCAGCATACCAGGCTTCCCTGTTCTTCACAATCTCCCAGAGTTTGCTCAAACTCATGTCCATTGAGTCAATGATGCCGTCCAACCATCTCATTCTTTGTCGTCCCCTTCTCCTCCTGTCTTCAATCTTTCCCAGCATCAGAGTTGGTTTGCTTGTCTGTTTTTGGTACCATTTTAAAAATGGTTAGTTATTTTAGCATTCCAGTGCTGTGCTAGCACCAAAACCACTACAGCAGAGTGAAAACAGTCAACAGGCCATTTCCCAGAGCCTGGACAGCCATGCCCTCAAGTGAAATAACATCACTGCAGAGGGGTAGAAGGTGGTCAGGCTCATTAGCATCCCTTTGGCATTTTTAACACACAGAATTCAAGCCCTTCTTAAATGACATTTCAAAGTGGGTGAGCCTGCTACAAGCAGTTCTTTTCACAAATCAGATGTCACTGGGGGTTTAAGATAGAATTCATTTCTACTGAACCAACGCTTAGCTATTACTACAGTAGAGTACGCTGGCAAGAAACTCTGCCTAGAGGGAGCGATCAATAACTAGAGTAGAGAGAAGAAGACAGAGCACAGACCACAAGTCCCCCGGACTGAGCAGCTTGAGGACAAAGATTCTACCTTGTCTCTTTAGCCTCAAATCTTGAAGCTGTGACCAGCACTCGCTTAACGCTTATTGAATTGAACTGACACTTGTAAAAGAAAAAAAGAAGAAGCCCAAGGGTGGAAGCCTGGTGAGTAGCTGCTGCTAAGTTGCTTCAGTCGTGTCCGACTCTGTGCAACCCCATAGATGGCAGCCCACCAGGCTCCCCCGTCCCTGGGATTCTCCAGGCAAGAACACTGGAGTAGGTTGCCATTTCCTTCTCCAATGCATGAAAGTGAAGAGTGAAAGTGAAGTCGCTCAGTCGTGTCAGACTCCTAGCGACCCCATGGACTGCGGCCCACCAGGCTCCTCCGTCCATGGGATTCGCCAGGCAAGAGTACTGGAGTGGGGTGCCATTACCTTCTTCACTGGTGAGTAGGGTGGGAAGAAAATTAGAAAAATAAGGGTTTCAGGAGTATTTGAGGACTAAATGACTCTGGTAAGAAATGAGTGGAAAGAAAAAAAATTACAAAAATTCACCAAAAAATGAATGGAGAACCAAATGTCAAAAGAAGATCCCACAAAACATTCCATTCATACACAGGTATGCACACACGCATGTACATACACATGTGCACACAAGCACATACACCAATGGGGAATAGGGCTTGCTAGAAGGACTGAAGGGCAGGAGGGGTCTGGGAGGCACCCTCTTTGTTTTTAGCCCCTGCTCCCAGGACGGGAGGTGGCAGGCTGCAGCTGAGAGAGGCTGGGTGCAGCCAATGGAGCAAAGTCCAACCAGAGGTAGCACTCAGGTTGGGAGCCCCAGATGCCAGACTCCACAGGTCTTTCCTTTGCTCTACAGGAACACAGGGGAGGAGCCCTCTTCACTAATTCTGAAGGAGATCCCTTCTAGCTCTATTTCCTAATATAAACCAAAATTTACCTGACAGTTCACCTTGTTTTTATCACCCATATAGACCAATGAACAAACTGCTCCCTATAAATAGGTTTGCAACACCAGGTTGTGCCTTTTGCAAACATTAAAGTGGAAATGGCTCTGACAGCGATCAATAATGCTTGCCGATTTCCCTGCGCTGCTCTGCTTATTTTTAGTCCCTACACAGAGCACAACATTTGTAGGAAAAAACTCTATATCACCTTCAAGAATATACTAACTAATGACCTAGGCAGAAAAAAAAATTTACACTTACTTTATTCCTATCATTCCCTTTTTTATAGGAATAAATTCAGACTCGGCAGGAATTTGTTCTACTACCTTATTACATAGATTCCGGGCTTTGGGGAAGGAGATCATGAAGCTTATAAAATTCCATACCTCATTTATTACTCCCTGTTTTCTTCCATTTTCCAATTTATTTAAGAGTTCATTTCTCTATTGCACAAAGGCATGCATTTTAGTGCACATAAGCTCGAAAAGAGAGCTCTTGGTTGCTTAGAAATAGGAAGAACATGACCTCGCTGCCTCACCTCTCTACTTGTACATCGTCATTTAGTGCACGAAGCTGCAAAACCCCAATGAGTAGCATCACTGGGTTGAGCAATATAAAAGGTGTATTAGAAAAAGCCCTGGAAGCTGAGCAAGTAATTGGGACCTGATTTTCTACAAGGGTTGTCTTGCCCATCTCTGCATTTCCTATGGAGTGTAACACAACGCCCTCAGTTAGTGTTATTTAAGGCCAAATAAACAAGTTTCTCGGAGAAGGCAACGGTACCCCACTCCAGTACTCTAGCCTGGAAAACCCCACGGATGGAGGAGCCTGGTGGGCCACAGTCCATGGGGTCGCTAAGAGTCGGACACGACTGAGCGACTTCACTTTCACTTTCATGCATTGGAGAAGGAAATGGCAACCCACTCCAGTGTTCTTGCCTGGAGAATCCCAGGGACGGGGGAGCCTGGTGGGCTGCCGTCTATGGGGTCGCACAGAGTCGGACACGACTGAAGTGACTTAGCAGCAAACAAGTTTCTCCTAGACATCAATTGTATCGTGATTATTTGTTGCACGTTGGATTTGCCAGGGAGCTTGTGAATTTCTTGGGAGCCCAACTAGAGTTCCATCCCCATGTCTGCATCCTCAGCAGACAAAACCTACAATGACATATGCTCAGGAAGTCTCGGTTGAAAGACCAGATCATGTCCCTGGATGACTGTGGGTAAGCTGCATAACTCCATAGGTCATTCATGTCCTCATCCTGGGGATCGAATGGAGTCCATGACAATAACCATCAGTAGGCATGTGACTGCCCTAAGATTCTGGGCAAAATTTTATTTGGCAGAATATGTGTATAATATTTCTGAGAAGAGGGTGCATATCTTTTATTGTTTCAAAGACTGTGACTGTTATTGCCCCCAAAAGTTTTACAAATCTTTAGCCTAGCAATAGTTTCCAAAATTACTGAATCCTGAATTCCAACACTAAAAAGCCTTTGAACACGCACACCATGCTCATGTATTAGGTATGCACACATGTATTGTATTAGGTACATTATAAAACAAACATCAAAATGACAAATGTACAAGGTAAATATGAAATAAAGAATATTTTCTTTATATCTAAGAGTAAAAACTTTTTTCATCTTACTAAACAATCATCATTTTGTCAAGGGCAGTATGACTGAATATACTTTGTGTTTAAAAATCTAGATTTTATTATCTGTGATACTTTGAAGGTCTAGTTTTAACTTCAATTTATTTTACAAAGATGGGTTTTAATGGCTGTCATAATTTTAAGCAATAAAATCACATAACAACATAAACACTTCCAAACACTGTTTTCAAACACTTCCAAACACTGTTTTCACAATGTTCTCTCTATAAGAGTTTCTTTCAAATTCAGCTATTTTTCTTACTTAGTCTTAAAATGACACCTTTATTTTGAAAGGACAAATTAACTGTTTTTTCATGACTGTAGGTAGCATACTGTCCAAGTTGCCTATTATCACAGAAGTGGTTACAAAGTACAAAGCCATTTCCTTTTTATAAAAGAAAAGTGAATATAACTTATCTGTAAGTTTGACAACAACACAAGATAACCGGCAAACCTCTGTGAGGTACAGAACTTTCATGGCCGCTTCTTAACCTTGTACAAAATATTGTACAGCTTCCGCTATCTGTATATTAAGGCTTTTTATTTTTATAAAGTTAACTACAAAGTAGCATCCTGCAGCATTCTGTGTTCCTCTGGCCTCAACAACTTGGCTGCTTACTTATGAATGATGCAGTGAATGAATTTATCTCTTGTAACCTTACCCTGCCATCCTTCTCTAAGCAACAGCTGCTGCTTAAGAGGATATGCTACTCAGTTTTTTCCATAAAACATTTTCATTAAGATTATGAATAAAGCTCATATAGTGGTGGCAATGGAGAAGGCGATGGCACCCCACTCCAGTTCTCTTGCCTGGAAAATCCCATGGACAGAGGAGCCTGGTGGGCTGCAGTCCATGGGGTCGCTAAGAGTTGGACACGACTGAGCGACTTCACTTTCACTTTTCACTTTCATGTATTGGAAAAGGAAATGGCAACCCACTCCAGTGTTCTTGCCTGGAGAATCCCAGGGATGGGGGAGCCTGGTGGGCTGCCATCTATGGGGTCGCACAGAGTCGGACACGACTGAAGCGACTTAGCAGTGGTGGCTCACCCAATAGAGGCACTTAGTATATATATGTCATCAGTTAAAGAGAAATGAACAAATACAACAGGTTAGATCTAACATCTTACCAATGTAGAACAAGTCTTTTGCTACCCATAACGTGTTCTAATACAGTATTTGCTTCTTCAGCAATATCTTCACTAATACTTTCAGCAGTATTTTCTGAAAAGGAAATTCATCTGATTGTTTTCAACATATCTTATCTGGTCTTGTATTAAGAGGAAGAACCAGTGTTTCCTAAAGATATGTTGCTTTTCTACCTTTGGGTACAAGTAAAAGACTTGTCGAGAGAAGTTCAAACCACCATTTAGTTTTATGAAATTTCATAAAGATTAGTAGGTGAATTTAAACATTGGTTTAAAAAAGTTGCAAAGGTTATCCTCCATGTTTTTCTAATCATGGTACCTTCATTTCTCATCAGGAAAGTGTTCATTCTTAATGATAGTAGTTATAAGTCCGTATTTCAGTTATTTGTTTTGAAATCTGAGGGCTGGTTTCTGATCAGAATGGATCATACCATTACTGTTTTTAACTTACAATGCAGCTATCAAAGAGCGTGTCCAGGAATGAAGTGTCAGCTCCTCCATCTTCATATTGTTCCCCTGTGTTTACTTTCACAATTAGTGATATCTTTAATTCACACTTTGTCAGAATCTTTTTAAGCTATCCGCCTTTTTTTTGGCGATGGTGGGGGGCGGGTTGTTATTGTTGAAAGGTAGTTTAATTGAAACTAAGAATATTCTGCAAATTAACTGGACACATACCAATACAATGCAACATACTATAGACAAGTGAGGGGCCAGACAACACTTATATGTTGAGGGAAACTTACTCCTCCCTCAGAATATAGGGTCTCCTGATTTGAACAACAGGGGAGGGTGAAAATATAAATTTATATACAGTAGTAAAACTTAATTTTACTTATTTTTGGGATATAAAAAGGTGAATAGGAGTTCTAGTATTTTCTTTCCCATGCTCCATTGGTTTATCATGGAAATTTCACTTTCTAAACCCTGATCTAGACAATCTCCAGTGCCACTCCCAACTTAAAAATTAAAAATTAATGGATGTTCTGCTAGAAAGGTATTCTCATTATTTGACTGCTCAAACAACTCCTAGATAACCCCCAAACTTATGTTTCTTGGTAGCTCTGGAAAAACCCACCATGTACAAGTCTACTGAGTGAGGAATGAAGATGGGTTACCTGGCTGAGTCACCTTCTGTCACCTGGAAGAGAGCCTTCTCGAATTCATCCAGAAGAACCAGGTAAGGTTGGCCAGTCTCTGTCTCCCGATTAGACTACACTCACATACCCCTCAAATGAACTGGCAGTTTTCAGCCTCCACAAACATTAAAACAGGTGATTGTGATGCGTCTCCAAGCAAAATAATTCAGCACACACAAATTTCACTTGCAAGCCTGGACAGCTGCAAGTGGGAGGGATGGGATGTGGGGGTCATATGTTTTCATGGTTGTTCTGGACAGCTCCAGGCTGTGTGGGAAGAAGAAACACATTGTACTCTATTATGTGGAAGGGAAAAGTCTTCTAAATTTAGAATCTTTTAGCACCTGGGTTATTTTTGTTTTCTACATTTGCCCCGCTGAGGGGTAGGAGTTCCGGAACTCCAGTGTGTTCTTTGCAGCCAGCAGTAAGAGTCATCCACTGGGCAGGGTGCCAGACAACCCAGTTCAGAGACCAGAGCCTGTTTCAAGAGTCTGGAAGGACAGACATAAACATCCAGAAGAAATTATTTGTATGGTGCCAAGATCTGGTTATTCTTAAGTAAAATCTCTTAAGGCACTAACTTACAAGAACATAGGTAGGTTTTAAAATAAAGACAGGACCAAAAGATGATCTTTGGAACTTTGGAACTTTGTCTAGTCAACTTTCCTTTTAGCTTCTCTTGTGTTGTTTGAGAACTCCCAAGAAGGAGATTCCAAAGCCTCTAATTCCTTTCAGACGTTAGCCACTCTCACAACAAGAAAGTTCTTCAGAAAAACTAAGGATAAGTCACACTTATGAAGGTAACCTTGATTGGCTATGTCTGTATTTGAGGACAGGATGGTGTAGAGACTACAGGTGATGTTCAGTCTTTCTTTCTTTGCAAAGAAAATTTTGTTGACAAAAAGACAAGAAGAAAAATAATCCAATCTAGGCTGTTTTCTGTGTTTTAGAGATTCCACCAACATTATCTATTATCAGAAAGCCTAAGATAATATAAAGGGTTATTTGTATCTCAGTTAAAATTATATAAACTCTTTTCAGTAGGCCTTTTATAAAGTGACAAGATGGCTCTTATAAATGAAGATTTTATTTGTGCTACTTCCTTCACACAGGTTTATAAGCATTGGTATTGTACTTCCTATATGCAGGGACAGAGGTTATTAAATGTGTAAATTGTAACTGGGTTCCTGTTACATGTTTGCATAAGGGATTCTGTATTTTCCCATGGAACTAGGTCCTCCACACCCCACCAATATCAACCACCCAACCTTTCCCCCCCATTTATGACCTTCTTGCATTAAAATGCAAAACCTACTGATAACCTTGCTTGAAATTTGTGATCAGACAGATTGTATTTGAGCTCTTGCATATAACACTGGTAAACGGACTTCTCTGGTGGTCTAGTGGCTACGACTCTGTGCTCCCAACGTCGGGGGCCCAGGTCTGATTCCCTGCTTGGAGATCTAGATCCCACATGTGACAATTAAGAGTTCCCAATGCGCAACTAAGACCCAGCACAGTCAAATAAATAAATAAACATTAAAACAAAACAAAATAAAATACACGTCAAAGAAACAGCTACAGAAAGCACTCAGAAAGACAACCAGTAGCCTGATGAGTATTACCATTACAATTAAAAGTTGCCAACAAGAAAATTTTATGTATTTCTCACTACAGAAAGGAAAAACAAGCAAACGGCCTTGAAAGATGAATAATATCATAAATTATTTAGATTGGAACGAGTCCATAGCAATGATCCATTTTTCTGTTCCTTTCCTAGAAGAAGGCTACAAGGTTTACTAAGGATTCTGGGAACTTACTCTTTATTGACCTCTTGTCACAGGCAGGCTTGGGGTTCTGACTGAGGTCAAAGTAGAATGGTATACCTGACCCTCTGGTCATTACACTGATATCAAAGAGGAATTCTTTCTCTAAAATTAGCAGTGTCTAAAATTAGATAACCAATTTCATAAGGTGTTAAGGAGTTCTACAAGGCACATAAGGATTTAAATATTTATTAGTTATTCATACATTTTTGAAATTGGAAAAGAGATTTTTCAAAGCAAAAATCTATTTCAGGCACGCCTAAATATTTTCTAGGATGTTCCCACCAACCTCTGTCAACACAGGCCTAGAAGATGAGCTAACTTTACTGCTCACAATCAGCTTACGTCATTTTGGGCAAGAACCCGGCACACAGAGTGATGCAACCAGACCCCATGGCCACATCACTTGTGTTTGCTTCAATCAGAAGCCAACAGACCTCTGCCTGCCAAATGAAAACCACTCCCAGAATTTTCATTCCAGAGGGGAATCTGTGAGACTGTGCTTCCAACCCCTTTCCAACATACTTCCCCTGGATCAGGAATAAAAATGTAGACTCTGTGCTTAAGCTGAGAAGGAATAAAGACTAAAAACACCGTTAAGATACTTTTTTTCATTCAGCCTCCACACCACTCAGCTCACCTCTTGAAAGATACAACCTGCCTGAAATAATCCTAGTTCAAAGCGTATTAATCTGCATTAATGACCTTTGAAAAGGTGAGTCTAGGAAGACCTTGAGATTCAAGCAGTGAAATGATCTACACAGAATATATGGAACCCATGAGCCAAGGTACTTCTGTGAAGGACTCTGTGCTGGAAGTAAATGAATCCTCAGTGCTCTAAAGACAGATTCAAATTCAGTCATCTCGGCATGCCTCCATCTATTCATCCAAATAAGTGCCGGCACTCTGGGCTTGTATTCAGTTGCTCAGTCTAGCATGAGGGGATGGCTTCTCTCATAATCCAAGGCTCCATCTTGGTCTGGCCCCTCCCAACAAGGTGTGGGGCAGATGCCACAGAGCACTGCTTTTTTTCCCTAATCTTTTGTTAAAATTAGAATATGCAAATATATGCAAAGTTAGGCACTTTCTGTGGTGAAAATTCTTGCATATAAATATTAAACCTTCCTCATACAAATGTTAGTCAGTCAATAGTGTCTGACTCTTTAGGACCCTATGGATTGTAGCCTGCCAGGCTCCTCTATCCATGGAATTCTCCAGGCAAGAATACTGGAGTGAGTTGCCATTCCCTTTTCCAGGGGATCTTCCCAACCCAGGGATCAAACCCAGGTCTCTTGCACTGCAGGCAGATTCTTTACCATCTGAGCCACCAGGGAAGCCCAGGTCTTCCTTATATTACCCCAAAAATAAAAGTAAAAAGCAACTGGATTCCCTAAGAGTGTACTTTTCTCCCGTATCCATATACTACTTTACATTAAAAAATGAAGATAAATGAGAGTTTAAGAGAATTCTTTTTTTTTTTTTTTGAGAATTCATTTTTACTGCTTACTCCTTATTAGGAATTTCAAACACCAGGCATATCTTTTACTATAACTGTACATAGCTGATTACTGCTTCCCATTTATACTTCTAAAATGTGAAGGCTACCATTTTAATTGGTATTCAGAGGTCTGCTCATGTGCAAACCCAAGCAGTTCAATTAGTTTGCCCAACTGGGAAAGTGAGTTATATAGAAACAAATGGGAATGACAGATTAAAAGGCTATCCTTGTTAATACTTTTAAATTGGGCTAAAGTTAGTTATACCCTGTTGAGTTCTTCCACTTCTTAGGATGAACAATGCGGCGAGCATGGCGAGACATACTGCTTGGCCTCTAATCTTAGCTGTGACATTTCCTGTCTCATGTTCTACCATCAATAGTGACCTACTTGCTATACTATGTGACTTTCCAACTGGGTCTTTTAATGCTCACACATGGGAAACACAATTATTTTTATATTTAGCACAAAGTGTAGCTGTGAAACATTTCAAATGATTTCTAGTTCAAGATATCCACACTAATCTTATTTAGTGGTAATCTTTTTTTTTTTGCTTTGTCATTTAGGGAAATAACAATAGTTATAACACATTAAAAATAAAGTTTTTGCCTTATTCTTAAATAATGCCACATTATGTCAGTATATAATAAATTGAAAACTAATGAGCAGAAAGTAAAAGAATCGTATGTCCTAGTTACTTGTTTGAAGAACAGGCCACAAATGGCTCTTGTTGGAAGTGACAAGAAACAACACTGCTGGTATTATTTAGGTTTGAAATTCTTAGAAAAGTGGAAATAACTTAATAATGATGATGAAACACTAGAAATGCAACAGAAGTGTACAAAAAGAGCCATAGAATTTGTTAGGTAAAACTAAAAGTCACACCAAAAAATGCAAATTAAGATTACAAATACTGAGCAAGAAAGCCTTACAATACAACAGAAAATGTCTGAAAGTAACTCAGGAAAGTTGATTTGCTAGGCAAAGTAAAACTGCCATGCATAGTTTTATAAATTAAGAAACAAGCCATCATTGCAAATTTATGTAAGTGTGTATGTAACATAGCAAATGACTGTTCAAAATTTTAAGTCTTGTCTTGTCAGCTTTGATCCACAAACCCTAAAAAAATGAACAAAGGATCCAACACTTTAATGAGGGATACATGTGCCATGCCACTTGTGAATAAGCAAGTTCCCAACACTCAACCAAATCTCCAAAACAGATGTCAGGAGTCTGCAGCACACCTTTTTAAAGTGAATTTCCCAAACTCTGTGGCTATATCAACTCAAAAGCAGCTGCTTTTGTGAATCATAAAGGACCTTTCAAAGCACAGTGTTCACACATGGAAAAGCACACGTTCTACTTTGCCTCTGCCAAAGAAACCTCACTGCCTGCCCTCCCCTTGCCCCCCACCACATATCCTTGGGAAATATTCCAGCAATGTGTGTGTACCCATTATGGATTCTTTCTCATTGCTACTGCTTTTGCTATACATTTTCTATAACCACATGCTGTTTCCCACCCACACAGCTTAGAAAGAAAGAAAGAAGCCTTTGTTGAGCCATGAAAGGGCCAATCTACTGTATATGAAAACTGCCCCATCAGAGGCAGGCTCTCAAGAGCGTATATAGACCATGCACCTGTCTAACTTTAGTAATGATGATACTCTGATCCAGCCCCTTAATTACTGATCTCACTGTCACCTGAATCCTGATGGTTTCTTACCCAATCACACACCCAAATCTACGCAGGTTACAAAGTGAGGAAGAAAGGGGTCCCTGCCAGGATACACACCAAGGAAGAAGTACAATGTGAACAGCATCAAAACATTTTTCTCCTCGCCCCACCTGCCTTTTGACTTGTCTCTGGTACAGAACAAAACAAACTGAAAGAACTGGATTAAAAGGTATGCTCAAATGTAGATGCTGGAAAACCAAAGAAAAGGGAATTCGGAGGAAGGCACTCTGTTTCATTTCTGTCAATCCCATCCAAGTTAATATGTGAGGCAAAGCTGTTTTTCAATTTGCACCTTCATAATTACCTCGGAATAATTAATAACACAGTTCTAAGAATAAATCATTTTAGTAGTTACATGAGTTCAAATGAAAAATTATGTGTAAGCAGAGAAAACAATTTTAAGTGAATTTGCCACTCCAAATTATCATGCAATTATTATTCTCCCTATTTACAACTTAGCCTTATATGTATACCTTCATTTTTAAGAGTTTATGCCCTAGAGCTTCCCTGGTGGCTCAGATGGTAAAGAGTTCACCTGCAATGCAGGAGACCAGGGTTTGATCCCTGGATCAGGAAGATCCCTTGGAGAAGGAAATAGCCATTTCCTTCCAGTACTTCCTTCCATTTCCTTCCATACTCATTCCAGTATTCTTGCCTGGGAAATCCCATGTACAGAGGAGCCTGGTGGGCTACAGTCCATGGGGTCACAAAGAATCAGACATGACTAAGAGGCTAACACTTTTCGCTTTCATCCCCTAAAATGAAAGGAGTGAGAGTCTATAAAACTAAAATCAACATAAAAACTAGAGTTACGAGTATTACTAAGATTTCTTTCTTAGATTAAGCTTTTGAATTTTTATGTAATACTATTGTAATAGTAAATCTATCTTTTCTCCAAAAAACTATGATATCTATATTTTGTTTTCCCTCAGAGAAGGAATGAAAAGTAGACTTTTTTAGTTCTCAAATTTTACAGGAAAAAAACCTAAGGTGCACGTACCTAGCTCACTGATGATTAATATCCTACCTTATTCTTAGTGTAGGAGATAAAAGACTGACCATGGATTCTTAGAGGTTAAGACTTCTAAACATTAATTCCTTCATTAACTTACTCCCCTGATCATTCTTTTTACATATACCACCTCTGCTGTCATGGAACTTAATTAATGGGGGAAACAGACAAACACAAGTAGACAAGTTGGTTAATTACCTAAGGTTGTTTAAGAACCATACTGGAAACAAAAATGGGACAGAAACAAGGAATTGAGTGGGTGCCCTAAGCAGATGAGATGGAAGAGCCCTGGGAGGTGCCTGTGATGAGAAGCCCTGAATGGAAAAGAGGTAGCTGTGTGAAGGGACATGTGACCCAAGCAGAGGGAACAGCAGATCCAAAGGGTCAGAGGTGGGAGTGAGACTGGTTTATTAGACAGCAAGGAAGCTGCTGTGGTTGGATAACTGAATGAGGCCAAGAGGGTAAGTGGTGACACCATAGAGAAGGGCGGGACCCTGCAGGCTACAAGAGTCTTGAGACTGTCCTCCAAGGCAAAGGAAAGCCACAGAGCTGAAGGAACATGAGCAGATGAACCTGAGTCTCGAACCAAGCCTGCCCACTATGTGGCATAAGCAAATTGCTGGCGTGTCTTAGATGTTATTAATAAATTCCTAATTTGTAAAAGATACTCAATAAATAATGACCAGTTATAATCATCAGTAATTATCATTATTGTTAATGTTCTGACATGTAAATAAAGTAAATAAATTTTTTTCCATCCAAATAGGGCTATAGTGTAAAATGATATATCAGAAATACCGAATTATTGAGAAATAAGCAAAATAAATATTTTTTATTCTGTAAAGATCATATTCTTATCGAGGAAAAATAGACATGAATTAGTACATTCAAATTCATTAGGGCTTATTGTGGTTCTAATCAGAATAATTATTGATCTTGGCTCAGTTCTGTCCTTAATTAGTCTGCATTGTGGCTTTTCTCTCCTTGTCAACCTATAGCCTTGTCATTTTGTATCCAGAACTGTGTAGCAGTTCAGTGGTATCTATCAACTACACAGCAGTCATAAG
Source organism: Bos indicus x Bos taurus (assembly GCF_003369695.1). Classification (NCBI taxonomy): domain Eukaryota; kingdom Metazoa; phylum Chordata; class Mammalia; order Artiodactyla; family Bovidae; genus Bos; species Bos indicus x Bos taurus. The sequence continues at coordinate 83,671,653 of NC_040082.1, forward strand.
GGCGAATTTCACAGCTATTTTTCAAGTCACTGAGTGCAGTGAAAGTGAAACTGAAGTCGCTCCGTCGTCTCCGACTCTTTGCGACCCCATGGACTGTAGCCTACCAGGCTCCTCCGTCCATGGGATTTTCCAGGCAAGAGTACTGGAGTGGGTGATAATGGCCTGATAGCATCTACTGCCCGCCTCATTTCCACACACACAACTTCTTTCTTACTAACAGAATCCTGATACTGTCCTCTTGCAAGTGACTGATGTAGAGATGGGGCATATAATGCTATTGTAATCCATGAGAAGACAAGACAGGTCTTCTTGGATTCTTCTGGGTAAGGTTTCCATACTCCCCAAAAGAAGAACCTGGAAGGGGGGATCAGTTTTCTGTGCCGTAGATATTGTCCTGCCTGCAACGACATGTCAGTACCACTGTCACCATCCTGCAAAAGAAAAGGACTAGTCTTAGGTGAAACAGTCCCTGAGGCCATCAGTGGCAGAAAGATGAAAGAGATGAATCAAACCTGTATCACTGTCTTTGTGTCATTGAGTCAACCAATCCTGCCGCCTGACCTGCTTCTTTCATGAGATAATACACTTCCTTACCACGTAGGTCAGTTTGCATTAGGGAATTCCATTTTGTGCAGAAGGTGTCCAAGCATGTTACCTCCACATGGACATTTCCATTTGGAAACATCACTCCTTCCTTTGGCTCTGGGAAGGTCTGCAAATGGAACTAGGACTTCTGACTCCAGCCCAGAGAACTCCAGCCGTCCTGGATACGAGCTGATACAGCATTTTAATTTTGATGCAACACTGGGATAGTCACCCAAAAAAGCCCAAGGGGAAAACACCCTAGAAATCACCACAGGAAGACGGTACTTTGGCATGTGTAGCTGATACCAAATGGCCTGTCTCTGGCTTTCCCGATCGTTCAAAAACTTTGACTTTCATCTCCCACTTGCTTAGGACAACTGTTTTTTCCCCAAGACCCAAATAAAGCACAGCTCTCATTGGCTTTTTTTCCCCCCATAAGGCTGCCGATTGTGAACCCTTATCTAATTACAAGAATATGAGCAGAGAACATGCAGGACGAACACAGATCCCAATTCAAATTGTGGTGCTGGAGAGGACTCTTGAGTGTCCCTCAGACTGCAAGGAGGTCAAACTAGTCAATCCTTAAGGAAATCAACCCTGAATATTCACTGGAAGGACTGATGCTGAAGGTGAAGCTCCAATACTTTGGCCACCTGATACAGAGAGTCGACTCACTGGAAAAGACCCTGATGCTGGGAAAGATTGAAGGCCAAAGGAGAAGCGGGTGGCAGAGGATGAGGTGGTTTGGAATAGCATCACCAACTCAATGGACATGAATCTGAGCAAACTCCAGGAGATGGTGGAGGACAGGGAAGTCTGGTGTGCCACAGTTCATGGGGTCACAAAGAGCTGGACGTGACTTAGTCACTGAACAGCAACAAAGCACAGATCCCAGGCACAGGCAGAAACACCCCAGAGAGGAGGTGCAGTATGGCCATTTGTAGGCAGGGGGGGTTTCCTCCCTCCTGAAGAGGAAGGAGGAAATGCTATGGTCATGATAGGATCCTGCCTGTTTTTGTTTTAGCTGTGCAAGATTATTTTAAAATTGAAAATATTAAAGACCCATAAAATAAAATATTCATCTTGGAAAAATGGCACAGATGATAACTGACTATGTAGGGAAGGGATACAGTGGGATTAGGGCTTAATGGAGGTACTGGTGGGGGTTGGGAATGAAGTGAAACAAAGATTACATAAATGTCTACAATGATTCACAATAAGCAAAAAAGCAGTATGGCTTGAAACCAAAGTAACCATTCCAGTCTAATAAGCATTTTTCCTATGAGAAAATTATAGAATTATAAATTTAGCTCATAATGGAGAACAGAAAGCATAATGCACACAGATTTCATAATGTTGCATAGTATTTGAGAAGCATTACTTAGAAAATGGGGTGAACATTATAACTGGTGAAAATTTGCTGAAAGATTGTAATTAAAACAGAATAGTAAATGGTGCCTTAGCTCTCGAAAGGGTCACTATCAGAATCCCACTTAATGTCTTCGTGACTAATCTGCAGCGAAAATGGGAATTCATTCAACGTAAGGACTAGGTTTAGCTGTGAGACATTGTCAGGGGCAGGAAAGTGGGGGAAAGATATCTTGAAGAGTTAGAAACAACGCATGTTAAGTAGGTCACGATAAACAACCCGAAACACCAAAAATAAAAATTAAATAAATGAAGGCGACAAAACTGAAACTTGCAGGCAACAATCTTGAAGGGAAAGAAAAAAGTGACAGCTATTGACATTAGCTATAAGGCAATTACCCATCTCAAAAAAGAAACAGGCCAGGGTTTGTCACAACAACAAATTAAGGACTTAATAAAAGATGCATCAGTTCACATAGCCTTGCTTTTAAAGAAATCAGGGTGACCCTACCCCTCTTTTCCCTATTCTGAGTATGTCAGGTTTGGCTTTTGTGGAAAGCTTCATCTCTTTGGTTGTAATGAATATGTCTAGTGTTAATAGAGATGTGTGATCTTGTTTCTTAATGATAGAAAAAGTGAGCAGGAGGTGGTAAGAATGATTAGGCAGGTGAGGGAGGGTGTCACTGGCAAGCATGGGTTAAGCTGGTGAAAAGTGAGGTTTTGTGAGGCTAATTACTTTTGCACTGCGGAAGGCTATAATATCCCAGGGAGGAGGAGCTGCACTATTGTGATCTTTTTCTTAGCACCAGAAACACACACACACACCAGAATGCTCTAGGAAATTCCTTTGAAAATGGTCAAAAATGCAGTTACTCCTGCAGGGAAAAGATGAATAGTAACACTGATTAAAAGAACGTTCATAACGTAGAGTTCTTACCTGAACAGAAGGGAAAGAGAATATTAAAGAAAGAAAAACATTATTGCAGGGTGGGGCTACAGGAGAGAAAGTTGACATTAGGAAAACTTAGAAGGTTAAGGATAAAAACTTGTGGAGTGTGAGAGCCTCTGTTGGGTAACACACTCACAAAGTGTAAGAGGAAGAGGATTGGCTCTTAGGGATGCTCAGAAGCAGACTTGAGAAAATGCCAAAGCCCTGACAACAGGGAGAACCTCCACTGACTGTGCCCTGTGTGTTGCACTCAGGTTTGCCTCAACCCCCACCCCTCCACCCAAGCCTTCCTCAAATCCTCCCAAACCCCAGCTCCCAGGGGAAAGCAGAAGCCCCAGGGTATGTAGGGACGGGTGCTCCTGACACAAGATCCAAAAGAAACCAGTGGTTGAGTCCATGACCTAATCTAGGGTGGCTCATCTTCTCTGTTGCCTTAAACATTGAAATAACTTTTAGATGTAATCACTCAATCTTCTAGTGATATTTTCTTGGCAGATATGAGAAGAAAGCACCTATATTAAGAGAGGCTTAAGCTCCCAGATGAGATGGAAAATAGGGGTCCTTGATCTCTTGCAGTCATTTAAAGCCCGTTAAGATCTAACATAAAAGGGTTATCCTAATGGCCCTGACCTCAGGGAGTTATGCTTAACTTAGCTGATCCATAAACTGCCTGGACCCATAGTATGTACACCACCTCAGTAACCCAGCTCTGAGGTGAGAGCTGGTATTTATCTAAGCCCTCAGACTGGGTCATAAACCTGACTATGTAAGGACAATGCTTCCTGAACAAAGGGTGATTTATCAATGAAAAATATTATGCAAGTTAATCTCGGAAATAAAAATCTGCTGGAATTAAAAAAAAACAAACTTAAATGCTAAGCTCCCCCATTATGCTGGGCTTAGGATACTAGCAGCCTCTAGGCACAGCACCATCTAGCTCCTGCAAGGCCCCTAAACCTCCTATGGCCAAACCTAGGTAGTCACCTGCATTGGATGGCAAAAGAGGCCAAGCCACCTGAGACTTCAAACGATCAAGCTTGAGGCTGTTCCAAGTCTCAAAGTGGGACCCATGAGTCAGCTGCTTTGTCAAGATATGCCAACGGGTATGGGAACATCAAAGGAACCAGGGGAGATGGCCTGATTGGGGCAGTGGGGAGTTGGAGACATTCTTAAAGACACAACACGGAGATGGTAAGAGAAGGCGACAAGGCAGGGATGGAGCAGAGAGACCCTGAGGGTGCAATGGGCAGGCATGGATGACAGTTTTATGAATTTCTAAGACTGGGCTACAGCAGAAAGTTTGGGACTATGATTCAGTTATTACTGTCATGCAGACTTTGGGCAAATATCCTATGCATGTCCTTTTAAGGCCTTGCAGTGTTCATCTATAATTCTTTATAGTCTCTAGTGCACCTAGCAACTAGTTCTTGTACACCATCTCTTGAGAAGCTAGAAGATGTCAGGTGTGGTCCTTGCCCTTAAGAGGCTCACAGTCTGGAGGGAGGGATTACAGCAGGCAAGGACTCTGCTGGTTGTATACAACCAGGCCAAAGAGGAACACAGAAAAGGTTCCCAAAGGTGCTTATACTTGAACTGCATTTTGAGTTGGCTAAGCTGAGAAAAGGTGCTACCTGTGATAGACATTCAGTTACTACTTGCCAATTCGTTTCTGTTCATTTGGTTTGTGAAGGACTGCCTGGAAGATTGTTCAAGGACTAGGAGATAGTTCTTATCACCATTGTTTTTATTATTGTCGATCAAAAAGATAAACCTATCCAGGTTAGTGTCTATGGGTATAATCTGAAAATTATTATACCTTATCTTTGGCTGAGGTGAGGGGTGCACTTGTAATTTTTCTAATTACAAGACGTCTTCTCATTATACTTATTTCATAGCAAAAAGTTTTAAAAGCTTTTGAAAAGATCACATTTTGTTCACTTGAAATATGTGTGTATATTTTAGCATAAAATATACTTGGCATCTGCTAACATAATTGTATGGCTACGCCTTGCAAAAACTTGATTTCTTTTTAATCAAATTTTTAGAATCATACTGGGTTGCTTGCCAGTGCTGCAATAGTGAGCAATAAATACATCATTAGATCAATGGTGGTTGGATGATAGATTACTCAAAAAATAGTTCCAGCCAAGAAGAACAAGCCCAGAAGTCTCATTGTGCAAAGATTAATAAAATACTGTTTAAAACATAGATCCTGAGTTAATATAGCAGGGAAGAAAACACTGTAAAATAAAACAGAACAGCCTTGGGTTTATAATGTAGGGATATTGATCATGGATTTTCCAAAGTATTCTAGAACAGCCACACTATCATAAATGCCTCTGATTAGACTCAGAGATGAGAAGGAAAACATTATAAAAAAGAAAGGAAACTAACCATGGGAAGGCTTGCTGCTACAATAAATTATTTAAAGCAAGCAGGGCTAGTGGGTTGTGAAGACAATACAAAACAGAATCAATGCCCCCAAGAAACCCCAAACCATCAGCACCTCTATAAATTTCTTACCACCCTTTCTGGCATTTTACTGGAGGTATTTCTTTCCCACCCCTCTTTCCATCCCATCCCAACTGTGACCCTTCACTTTTTTGCCAATTCTTTTCTCAGGGCTTAACTTTTGTTTTTCTTCTCTAACCCAGGATATTGTATTCAGTTGTATTTCTCAGCGTGTATCACAAGAGTATACGCAAGGACACAGATGAGTGAATCTGTCACTTTATTCATCTGGATCTTAAATTTCCCATGGAAACTATATGCTGGGAATATTTAATAAGATACTCGTAATAACATGACTTTCATATTATCCTTCTTAGTTTTTCTTTTTTCTTAATATTGTTATAGTTAATCCACAAAGTTAAAGCTAGAGTAGAACTTCCATAGTTCAATGACCATTCTATTATTAGAAGATATTACTGAATCCAAAAACCAAAGCGAAGGTAGGAACTTAAGGGGGCATTATGGAGGAGAAAAAGTCAAAATGGCGAAGGTTTAAGTATTAGGAGATGTTAAAAAGGCAGATTGATTTGAAAAGTAAATTTTTTATATATAGATTTCACCATGGGAATAAGGATATGGAAAGAAAAGTCAAAAACTTGAATTTGTCAAATTTTTTTTGCCAAAAAATTTTGCCAAAAGTGTGTCATGGGCACCCCCCCCAAAAAAAAAAAATTGTGAGAATTGTTGCTTAGAACCTTGCCATGACCTCTGGCTAGTTTCAAGAAAAGTAGCAGTCTACTGTAGTTTTTTTAACTAGGCATAAATCAGTACCATTGTAGAATCAGGGGCTGTGATTATACCTTAGACTTTGGACATTTTCTAGGTCCATCCAATCACACAGAAGCTGGGCAAATTCTTTTTGCCAGCTTAACATTATTAGCCATACAACATGACTCAATAGGCAACATACTGTTCTAAAATAGTACAGTTCTAAAATATTAAGTCTCCCAAATTCTACATATAGGCTTTGCTGCATTTGGATTCTGTGACCTTTTGCAAATTATTTGCCATTCTGGGTCAAACCTAGATGGTTAAGGTCAGGATCATTGAATTATTATCATATTAATGTATGGGGGGTGGCTGGTTAGCTTTAGAAAGAAAATTGTTCCAAGGTCACATGCAATATAAAAAATTTGAAAAGGTGGAAAAAAAAAAACTTAGATGATATGAATGACTAAGCATGATTCTATCATCTCATCACAAAGTTACATAAAAACAATTCCAATACAAGATCAACTTCTCAGTTATTGGTGTCATCTTTGGATGTGAAAGAAAAAAATATAAATAAGGTTGGCTCTTGGTATCTGGGGATGAGGAACCTGTGGATAAGGAATGCCGACTGAACTATGCCACTTTACATAAGGGGCTTGAGCATCCTCAGATTTTGGTATCTGCAGGGGTGGGAGTCCTGGAACCAATCTCATGAGGATACTGATGGATGACTGTATTATTATTCTTTTGTGGCTGCTGTTTGCTCATCTGTAACAAAGTGAGAAAAAATCTTTGCACGCAAAGGATTGTTAAGATAAGCAACCTATAAACATGCCTGCCAAGTGTTCCTCAGAACATAAATTGCTCCATAAAAGTACCGGTAACGACCCAGTGGCCTGGAAGAATCCAAGTTCAGTGTTCTAGCCCATACAGGTCCTTTTGTTAGCAGTGAAGTAAATATTCTGGGCACATCTGACTTCAGAGAAGTCACCTGGTTATTAGGTACTTGGAAGGTAGGAAGAGGGAAGGGCAGCAACTTCCGACAGATCCTTTCTCTTTTAAACTTTACCTAGGAGTGTTAAACACTGAGAACTATGCCAGTCTGAAAGGGAAGAACAGAATCTGAATGTATCAAACTACATATAAAAAAGCTAATTGATATGATTAATATATCAAAATCACACTGATTTTTTTTAACAGCTGCTTTTTTAAAAGTTAACTGATTTATTTATTTATATGGCTCTGTCGGGTCTTAGTTGCAACATGCAGGATCTTTGTTGAATCATGTGGTGTCTTTCACTGCAGTGTACAGAGTGCATGGGCTTCAGCAGTTGTGGCCCACAGGCTTCATGCTCCATGGCATTTGGAATCTTAGTTCCCCAACCAGGACTGAACTTGCATCCCTTGCCTGCAGGCTTCCCGGGTTGTGCTAGTGGTAAAGAACCCCCCTGTCCATGCAGAATACTTAAGAGACGTAGGTTCGATCCCTGGGTTGGGAAGATCCCCCGGAGAAGGAAATGGCAACCCAATCCAGTATTCTTGCCTGGAGAATTCCATGGACAGAGGAGGATGGCAGGCTACAGTCCATAGGGTCACAAAGAGTTGGACTCAGCATGCACACACCCTTGCATTGCAGGACATATTCTTTACCACTGGGCCACCAGGGAGGTCCGCACACTGATTTGAAAGGAGAGGTGGCAGTCAGTTCTCAACCCTTCTCCCTGTGATCTAAGAAAACCTGTGTACCTGATTAATTGGATACCTCAAAATACTTAAGATGATTTTCTGAAACTGAGACTCCCTGAGCCTCTGGGTTGTGGCCTGGGACACTCTCCTGATCAACAGGCAGACCAACTACAGCTTCCTAAGGAGATCCCTGACCTCAGACAAGTCTGCTCTAGCCCCACTGAGGTTGTAGCTCCCAAGCTTGGAGTGAGTTAAAGGTGGCTCTCAAGAACTGAAAGTCTTGTACCCTCCAGGGAGAAAAGCCCAACAATGTGAGTTCGGACTTGTAAGGTTACCCCAGAGCACCCCAGGAACCCACTGGACCTGGAGGAGGGAAGAGATCCAGCTGGGGTGAGGTCTCAAACTACCTTGCTTCCCAAGACAGACTTCCTTAGAATTGGGGCTAACCTGGAGCAGGGATTCCTAAGGAGTCCCCAGACACTTCTGAACAGAGGACAAAGGGTACCATTGTTTAGGACACAAGAGTTTACCTATAAATTTACCTATAAATTTCACAAGGCTAATAAATGCCACCTGGAAATTCTGGAACAATCATTTATTGAATCAACTCACAGAGTGTAATTGTTCTTTTATATTATAAATGCCCTTGCAGTGTTTCTCAAAATATTGTGAGAGGATCCCTGACATCAGAGTAACTTGTGGGTGCTTGTTAAAGATATAGATTCCTAAGCCCCGCCCCAGATTCCTGAATCTAACCCTGGAGACTGAAGTACAGCCCATCAACTGAATTTTTAAGGAGAAGCCCAGTTGACTCAGGTGACGCATATCAAGACAGGAGAATTATTATATCTACACAGTCCATCAGAAATATATGGATTAGGGGTTAGGATATTTTCCCCCTAATGTTTAAGTACCATAAAAATGAAAACAATGTTTGTGATAAGTTCTTAAGAACCATGCCAGTATTTTCTAGCCACGTATAATAAGCACCATTATTAAAATGTGATTACGAGCAAAAAATTATTAGGTAAAATATCAACCCTGCTTCTCAAAAACACTGCCTTTATTTTGTCACCAAAAGTAATTATGCTATTAAAGGAATTTATAGTTTTTTTAAGTATCAGTCACTTGGCTGCAGGAACTTAATAAGCTGTTCCACTCCTCCTATAGCCATTTAGTCATCAAAAGTTTAGTGATAAGCCTTTTTAAAATTATTATTATTTTAAAGTATAAATTGTGAATCATTGCACCTAGTGATTAGGCTGAATATGAATTTATATTCGAGTGATAAATTCTTAAAAATATGTTTCATTAGAATTACTAAGGCAGTCAGAGCTAGTAGATTAAATAGCCTTTGTAGTAACATTCTGTTTACTTCTATTAAGATTTTTTTTGTGGGGTGCAAAACAATTCCGTTTTAATTCATTCTCTCAGAAGCAAAAGGAAACAGTTTCTGATATACATGCTACTGCAAAGCAGTAAACCAGTGTTGCATGGTTATCCATGGTTATGTGACAAGCTCTACATTTCTTTTCTACAGGGATTTTTTTTTTCCTCCTTATATACTCCTCCTTTCCAAACCATGCCTATAATTATTTCACAAAATACAGTTTGCCATTTCTGAAGAATCAAGCACTCCTTCTCTCCCTTACCAAAAATCACATGTTCAGGCTGAACTGTGAATGAAAATGGACCTGAGAGGAGGCTTTGTCTGTAGCATGTTGTTTCTACTAAGGGTTGCCCCCTACCCATGTTCCACCCTAGAGCTCCCAGTGAAGTATACATACTATGTTTTAACAGATGGGCTGGCTGGCGGCTGCTGGGCTATAAAACAGGAACTGGGAATCTGCTTGGAGTGGTATTGAATTGAATGCTCATAAAGTTCATGGACATACACTGACCCAGACAGACTAGGCAGATCCAGACATGCTTACACACACACTCATCATACACCCCACAGATCAGATGACGTTCAAGGCAGTTTCCCCCTCCATATCTCTTTCATTTGCTTATCAGTTATATACACACACATATAAATACACACATATATAAGCACATCTACATATGCATGGATAGCTATACATCTCAATGTTTTTATACATTCTCAAGGATCAAAATATCCTCCAATTCTGTCCCTAAGTCTTTACCTAGTACTCTCAGTAAGCTCTCTCTCATTCATGTTAAATAAGAATTACAAGAAGACAATTCTATTTAGTCCACACATAATATAAATTACATGTATGTAACCACCCTCGAAAACAAAACAAAAACAGCTGCTTTTACCCCTTATCAACCAGAGGGGGGAAAAAAAATCTTTCCCAGTCTGAGTCACAAACATGAAGTGTCAGGTTTAACCTTGAATCCTCTGTTGTCAGTTCCTGTCACAACTTCATCACTTAAACATACAGGAGCTCAAACAAACACCAACCGACCAGCCTGGTGGTCGTTTTCACAGTCTTTTGGATTCCCCGAGGCCTCCCAGCATTGGGACGGACAGCAGCTACCCTCTGCCCTAAAGAAGTCCTTCGGGCACACTTTGTATAAGGATGCAGAGGTCCGAGCACCTCACGAGGCATGTGGATTCAAGTGCTAATGGGAAGTAATTACTTTACAAAGTTTTATATCTAAGCTATCAATTCCCTTTAATAACTGCAAAGCACCAAAGCCGCTGCTACAGAACCTGACTGGTACTAAAGTTCTCTGACCCCTAAAGACCCACCCGAGCCGGATGATCACTGGCATCAGGCACAGGGCTACCTCTTCCCGCCGACTCCGGCACGTGTTAATTTTTCAGGAACCCATCTTCAAGCTTCTAGGAACTACTGTTCGCACGCCACTGGACACGAAGACAGCCCCTAGCGCGCGTGTCACCGCTGTAGAGGGCCAGGGGACGCGTCCTCGGACCCCATCTAATGATGGCAATTACAACACACCAAGTTTTCGCCAACACAGAGCCGTGTCCTGGGCCGATTTGGGAAGCTTTGAAACAAGAAGTTCGGGAGTAGGGGGTGCTGGCAAGGAGCGAATACCGCCAAGCCCTGACCTCCCAACAAGCCGATACGCTCGCACGGACAGATCGACGCGCGCCAGGACGCGTCCAGTACCCCACCCCCCACCCCCGCGCCCCCCAGTCGCCGAAAGACGCAAGGGGAGCCACTCTCCTTGCGCGCAGCCACTCACCCTCGTAGCCGAGTCCTGATCGCAAACCGACGCCCCTGCTGCGAGTCCTGAATCCCAAGTTGCCCCGAACCGGCGACAGCCCTGGCCGACCGGGGCACATTAGCTCCGGAAGGCACCTCGGAGGGAGCACGACAAGCCCGATGGTAGCCCCGGCTCAGCAGCTGCCCGGAGCGCGCCGACAATTCACGGACCTGCTCTGAGAATGAGGCGGACAGCCGCGTAGAGGCAACCCGGCTCCGGAGGTAGGCGGGGCCAGGAGGCGGGCGGGGCGGAGTCAGCCCGGGGCCAGCCCCGCAGGGCGGGGCGCCCTTCCAACCGTGACTGGTGGTGCCTGCAGCCAATCGCAACTGCGTCAGGGCCCGGGGCGGCAGAGGGCGTTGCTGAGCGCCTGGCTCCGCCCCGCCGCCGCCGTCCAATCGCCCGCAGCTGAGGGCTGGCTGGGCTACGCGCCCGCGGCGGGGAAATTGGCAAAGGTGTGGAGCCGAGACTGCGGGCTGGCGCTTTGGGGGCGGCCGCGGCTGGACCCCGACGCCTCGGAAGGGAAGTGGTGGCCCCGGAGGGCCCTTGTGGGCCTGGGGCCGCCTGGAAACACCTTGAGTCGGCGCGCTGTGGAGCAGGAAGCCCGAGCGCCCCGCGGGCCGAGACTGGATGGACACCGTCCACCCCTGGCGCCCGCAGGAGGTGCGGAACTTGGCGTTCCCAAAGGGGGTCAGCAGGAGGAAACTGAGGCCCAAAGATGATGAAGCCCGGGCTGGATCACGGAGCCACCGGTGGACATCCGGGATGAGAACTGCGAGCTCCGGGTTTTCTGAAAAGGTTCTGACTAAGGTCTGATGTTATCTCCGAAATAAATCTCCAACCCCGCCGAGAGTTCACGACACCGTCCCTCCTCACCCCGATCCTCCACACTACCGGCAGCAGGGACTTTACAGGTGCCTAGGCTCCCTTCCCGAGGCTCCCTGGCACCTGCACAGGGCCCCGGGGCGAAAGGAAGGCTTGGGGCGCTCGATAGTGGGGCTGTCTGGCGGGATGACCTCCGCAGAGGTGGCTCCCCCTGCCGCTGTCCGTAGGGTCTGCTGGATGGACCAGGAGCGTCCCATCTTGGCGAGCAGGAACGCCGCAGAAAGAACCCCGCCTGTCTCAGACTGCGCACTCTCGCCCCCTCTCCTTTAGAAGTCCCTGGTCCTAGTTAGACACCTTCGTAGTGCCTGGACTTGGGGGCATTCTGAGCTCGCTGGGTCAATCCGTGGCTGAGTGGCCTCGAAGGAAGGCTTTGTGGGCTCTGTCCTCCCTGGACAGCCAGGTCACTGTTGCTCATTTTCTCGGCGGATCAGCTCTTCAGCCAGGTTTTAAGTCTTTGCAGAGCTGGGGGTGTCAAGAGTCACAAAGCAGAGCTGGGTGCTGCTTTCCAGTCTGAGGCCTAGAATGTTAGCAAGCCCTTGACTGTAAGCTGTTCGTGGGGAGCGACCTCTGTATGCATTCCACAGGTAGACACCCAACCCATGTTAGTGAAATGAAGATTTGCATGGCAGGACGGGAGTCAAGCTCCCTGGCACCCTGACACTCACCTCCATCACTGACTGTTGTCTCCCACACATCCCATAAGTCCTAAAGGTTGTAGTCTCTCAGTATAGTTAACTATTCAGGATATCACACATGAGGGAGTATAGACCTCATGAGGTGTTATTTCAGTGGCTCCCTAGCCCCCTATACGAGTTCGATCCCTGGGTTGGAAAGATCCCCTGGAGAAGGGAATGGCTACCCACTCCAGCATTCTGGCCTGGAGAATTCCATGGACTTATAGTTCTTGGGGTCACAAAGAGTCTGACAGGACTGAGTGACTTTCATTGACCCTCATAAGGACCTGCATCATAAGTAGCTCACCTCTCAAGAGCAGGTTCTGATGAGGGTCATTGGCAAGAAGGAAGGAAAAGGCCTGTGGCTGAAAAACAGTGAAACGGCCCCTCTAGCAGGGAAGGCTGCACTCTGAAGGGAGCTATGTGCTTGGACTGAGTTTCAAATTGTGTCACCTCATCTCCCCATCTCAGTGGGGAAAGCAGGCTGTCAGGGGGGCAAGAAAATCAGGGTCTGGACAGTTCTTAGTAGGCCCTGAAAGATTGATTGTGCTAAGTCACTTCTGACTCTTTGTAACCCTGTGGACTGTAGCCTGCCAGGCTTCTCTGTCCATGGGATTCTCCAGGCAAAAATTCTGGAGTGGGTTGCCATTTCTTCCTCCAGGGGATCTTCCCAACCCAGGGATGGAACCCATGTCTCTATGTCTCCTGCATTGGCAGGCAGGTTCTTTACCACTAGGCACCACCTGGGAAGCCCTGAAATATAAATTAGTCATGCAGACATTGTGCATATTTAAGCCCTTCCTCCCTGGTGGCTCAGACAGTAAAGAATCCGCCTGCAGTGCAGGAGACCTGGGTTTGATCCTTGGGTTGGGAAGATTCCCCTGGAGAAGGGAATGGCTACCCATTCCAGTGTACTGACCTGGAGAATTTCATGGACAGAGGAGCCTGGCAGGCTACAGTCCATGTGGTAACAAAGAGCAGGACATGACTGAGCGATTTTCACTTTTTCACTTTCATCTAATGAACCAAAAGACTGGTACAGGCAAGGAAGACCATTCCATCCAGTTCCAACAGTTGTTTAGCATGCTGTGGAGAATGGCCTTTTCCCACAAGGAATTAGATGTAGACCATGTGAATGGAATATATACTAGGTCTGTCTATACTAAGGTCAGGATGGGAGCTACAGGAAAAATGTCTCTCCCTGGATTTTTTTTTCAACTCCTGGATGACTGGAGAAAAAGTTTTCTACCAGTGTTTATCATATTAACACCCTGTGAAGGTTTTGCACAGGTGCTAATATTATTTTTTTTTTAAATCACCTTGGTAGTAGGAGCCAAACATTGGCTGTTGACTACACTTGATATAGTATTTATGTTAGATAATGAAAAAAGGAAATAGGAAATGTCTTTTCATGAAATAAGTTACAACTAAACAAGTAACTTCCATGTCCCAATTTCCAAGCTTTTCTGTTTGTTTGTTTCACAGAGACCTTCCCATCCATGAATTCATAGACAAGCAACTGGTCTTGTTTTCCCTTATAGGATGGATGGCATTGGAAGGGGCAGAGCAGATTACATTCATATTTCCATGCCATGTTCTGTTGTAATTGGCACTTGACAGGAGCTTATCAATCAGGCATGCCGCTGCTGCTGCTGCTAAGTCACTTCAGTCGTGTCCGACTCTGTGCGACCCCATAGATGGCAGCTCACCAGGCTCCCCTGTCCCTGGGATTCTCCAGGCAAGAACACTGAAGTGGGTTGCCATTTCCTTCTCCAACGCATCAAAGTGAAAAGTGAAAGTGAAGCCGCTCAGTCGTGTCCGACCCTCAGCAACCGCATGGACTGCAGCCCTCCAGGCTCCTCCGTCCATGGGATTTTCCAGGCAAGAGTACTAAAGTGGGGTGCCATTGCCTTCTCCGTTATCAATCAGGCACAGACTTACTCTATTCATTGCCAGTCCCCCTAATGATCTCTTGAGTTGGGATCATCCCCATATTCTATTAATACAAAGGAAAAGTAAACCTATTACTTGTCTAAGAACTCATTATGGTCCTATTTGTATGAAACAAACAAAACAAAACAAAACCATGGGAATCTGAACTTGGAAATCTCTTGTTTAGTTCTTCCTGTTTCACCAAAAGAAATATTCTCTCTCTCAAAGGAATGAGGAAGTTTATGGAATGGCTTGGAAGATTGAGAAGGGAAGAATGAGAAGATTGAGGTGGGACCATGGAAGCAGGGCTGGTCCCTTTGTGGATGGTGAGCAAATTTGCCTACAGGCACTCTCACCCACCTCTGACACAGAAAGAATATTTTGGGACCTCCTAAATTTCAATAGGGTGTGACGGATAGGAGCACTGGGTTCTAGTCTGAGTGACTGCTGTGGTGAGTGCTCCTGGCAGTCACTTAACCTCTGTTTACCCTTGCTTCCTTGATCGTAAAACAGCAGTGGCTGAATCCACTGTATTTATCTACTTAAGGCGGACACCATGCCTATGGTGACACAGCACTGTAAATGTACCAGCTGCTGAAAAGGAGAACAAGACAATGTTGAAATGGGAAAATAGTGTGGTCTGAACAATTCCCTTTTACAATAGCAATTTCTATTCATTTTAATCTCATTGGATTACTGTTCTTCCATGGAAATGAGGGCAAAGGGCCCTCACAGTCCTTTCCCTCACAGTCCTTTCAAAACTTTCATGTTTTGAAAGTTTTACTTACTGAATAGTATTTTTCCCCTTTCCTATGTCTACCACCTCTTTCAACATATATTCAACTTAGAAACTTATTCAGAATTTGAACAGGTTGAGCAAAGAAATGCAGTCAGAAGTAGCAGATTCTAAATACCAGCTAGGCTATGAGTTCATTTTGAGACCTTAGGCAAACCATTAAAATTTCCCATACCTTGGTTTCCTGTCTATGAAACTACAGTGATACTTCTGATTAATATCAACGAGGTAGGAAAGATAACAAATGATAAGGCACTTTGAAATATTGTAGTGCAGACCACGAAATATCATGGAGATGTTTTTGGCACACTAAAGTATGGTGTTAGTTTGTACACCACAACTGGGAGATATTTTTGTAACACAGAGAATTCTGGTACAGTATCTATGGCCAGGGTGATACCACCCAAAAAACAATGATGTCTCATTGCATTTAAATGACAGTGCCACTGTTCCATATGAGAGTATATTGCCACAGACACAATTAAGTAAAAATGTGATAGCAGAAATGGGTGGGGAAGGGAAAAGCCTCTCTTCCATAGAAATGTGGAATTTGTTCATACATACCCCAGGAGAAAAAACTACATTGAACTTCTTAAAAATGAATGCCACTGAGTGAGCACAAGTCTGATGAAAGACAATAATGATCATGGAAAAATGGCCTGACATAAAAATTAAACAAGTTGGTCTAGAAAAAATAGTCCTAATTTAAAAATTTTCATAACAGAATTAGTAAAACCAAGGAATTAGACTGTGGGGAAGGGAGGACTGTGTGTTCAGGAAGGAAAAATGGACTCCTAACATAAGTAAAATTTAAGAACAGTAAGGCTACTAAGAAACAGGGCAAAGAATATGGGCTCTGGATTTTCTTTCCACTGCTTCCTCACTTTGAGACCTTGGATAAGTAGTAGTCTCTTGGAAACAGCTGGAGTGGGGGTGGAAGGTGATAAGCTTTTTCTTACTGGTTTGTTATGAGTCTCAAACTCTGAGCACAGGGCCAGGCTGATTAGTTGGCCCTCTTGTTGTTCAGTTGCTAAGTTGTGTCTGACTCTTTGTGACCTCATGGACTCTAGGATGCCAGGCTCGTTTGTCCTCCACTATCTCCCAGAGTCTGCTCAAATTCATGTCAATTGAGTCAGTAATACTATCTAGCCATCTCATCTTCTGCCAGCCCCCTTCTCCTTTTGCCTTCATTCATTCCAGCATCAGAGTCTTTTCCAATGAATTGGCTCTTTACATCAGGTAGCAAAAGTATTGGAGTTTCAGCTTCACCATTAGTGCTTCCAATGAATATTCAGGGTTGATGATGTTCAGGTTGATATTAAGCTATGACAAATCTAGACAGCATATTAAAAAGCAGAGACATCACTTTGCTGACAAAAGTGCTTATAGTCAGAACTATGGTTTTTCCAGTAGTCATGTATGGATGTGAGAGTTGGACCATAAAGAAGGCTGAGTGCCGAAGAATTGATGCTTTCAAACGGTGGTGCTGGAGAAGACTCTTGAGAGTCCCTTGGACTGCAAGGAGATCCAACCAATTATTGGGTCCTCTACCAATAATAATAACCTCTAATATTTATTGAGCAACACTTAGTGCTGTGCACTGTTCTGAGCCTTTTCATCTAATGACACTTAATCCCTGCAACTACCTTATGATTCACTGCCATCTCTTCCTCAGTTTCTATCTATATAGATGGACTATTCTAGGAATAGTATCCTGCTATGCAGTGAAAATAAAAATCTTCTTTTTATAGGTACTGGCAATATTCCAAAAAATTTATTTTTCTATAGGCAACCTCTTTCTTGAACATACTAAGAAAGAAAATAACATTTAAAACTTCCATTGTCTTGCCTTCATATGGAGTGGGCTAATACCGCCTTTCCTGGTGTCTAGAAAATGAGGTTACCGTGAGTACTCTGTGGCACATATGTTACAGCAAAGCAAATGAGGGATTCAGAGTTCAGCACAAAAAGGGCCATAGAAAATAAGTGCTTCAAAACTCCAAATCAATTTCCAGGTCTTAGTTTGTAAGCTCCTAGAAGATTTGGGCTTCTAAACGGTGTGCTCATCATCTGGGTTTTGGTTTAATGGAAGTTAGTTCCCCTGAGGCAACAATATTGGAATCCTAACTGGCTGGCCAAAGAAGGAAAAAAATGGATGATCCCTTAAAAATGAATTCTATCATCAGTTATTATGAATACCCCAAATTATGAAAAATTCACATATAAGTATGCCAGGGAAAAGTAGCCGTGAGCTATAATACACACAATCATTTATTACCCAAGAGAATTTAGGTGCTAATGTGGATGGTATTGCATCTGTGAAATTCTGGAACTCACAAAGGTTTCCAAGATATAAAGCCAAATAAAACATAATACAGAGGGAAACGATTTTGATTATGTAACATTTATATATAGCATTTCATTTCACATTTTCAAATTGCTTTTCAGTCATTGGTTTATTCTTCACAGCACACCTGGGGAGTACATCCATGCTCTTATCCGCTGTTCACAGCTGAGGCAGCTGAGACTGAAAGAGGCAAAGCATTTTGTCCAAGAACACAACAGGGGCAGGGTGACAAATCACACATCCATTCAATCACGAGTCTATTCAGTACCTACTCTTGGCAAGGCACCACGGTCTGTGGTGTACAGAGGTGGATATTGTGTACAAGGCCCCGGCATTGCAGGCGCTTTCGATCTGCTGGAGCAATAAGTGGTTGGTGGATTATGTCTTCCAGAATGATCTAGACGGCAAGGGTTTAGAGGAGGACGAGGTGAGTCTCCCAAGATTCCAGGAGATAATGGGGTTTGAGACCCTTGAGAGATGGGTTAGAATTTTGGAAAACAGAGGCCAAGAGTGATGGGAGTGGCAGAGAGACACAAAGATGGGCAAATTCAAGATGTATTAGAGAATGTTCGACTGCAGCAGGGCAGTGGAGGAGAAAGGGCTGGAGAGTGGAAAGGAACAGATTTTCCAGGGCGCTGAATTCCCAGTTAAATATAAAGATTTTAGCCTGTGGGTGGTGGGGACTGGACTCATCTCTGACTTCTCCCATTCACTCATTATTCTAACATGTACTGAGTGCTATTATTTTGTGCTTAGTCTCCAGATGTTTTCCCCATACATCAGCTTTTCTAACCTTCACAGCATTCCAGCAGGATACAAGTTATTATTCTTCCTTAAGTGGATGAAAAAATGATCATGTAGGTAATGACAGTTGAGGAATTTGAAAGGAGTACTCTTCACTTCCTCATGGGTATGTACTTATGGGAAGAATAAGTACAGGTTCCGGACAGTGTACTCAAGATACCCAGCTAATAGTATGCCCCTCTCTCTAGCTCATTGTCTTTCTAGAAACAAAAATACATAGGAGAGAAATAAAGTTAATTTCTTAACATGTAAGTGATTCTATGTCTAAAGTTAGCTCCAGGTTAAAAGAAAGACAAAGGGTATTTCCTCCTATTTTCTCTGCCCTACAATTAACAAATGCCTGCATTTTTATAACTTTAGTCTTATAAGTGTCTTTTGGTCAATTTGATCTAATTCCTTCCCTTTAGCATGTAACCTAACCCATTTATCTTAGTGCCCTGTAAGGTCTCCATTTCAGCTTGAATTTTGCCCATTAAGAAATAAGCTTTTTTTTCTCTCCAGATACAGGCTACTAATTAGCATTTTTACTGTTTAATTATCAGGACTAAAATAAAAGTGAGAGAAGAATGACTGTTAACCCAAAAATATTTAGAAAGGAAACAGATTGCTTACTTAAATCTTTCTATAAAGGAGTAAAGCAGTACTATAAGGAGGTGGGTGGATGTTTAGGTGACATAAAAATTTTAAGTGAAAAATTTCAGCATACGTTAAGTAGGGTGATTTTTTTTTTAATCAATTTGGTTTTGTGGGAGAGTTTTCTTTGAAAATGCCTACCCATGATCAGTCAGGGAAGTCTTCCTTTAGGTCAAATATCTACCACAAACGATAGGCCAACTTTAACTGTCTGCCTGAAAACGAATAGGAACCACTAAAATGGGATATTTTAAAATTCTAGGTGCAGTACACAACATTCTCCTGTTTCTCAACCCTCTAGTGCCTTGTTTGGCTTTGCCCAGAGTATATTTTATGACCCAAGTCATAGATTCATGAGTAAATAGTTGAGTGCTTCTTCATGTTTGGTGTATGTGTGTGTCTTTAAGAAGTTGAAAGAAAGTAAAACTAACAGGTAAGAATGATTATATTTCATCTCAGATCTTAAGATCGAAGGATCCCCTGTGAAAGATATGGAAAACAGGCACTAGACCAGAAAATTGTACCTGATTTCTCCTACCTTAAAATGCATGACTTTCCCCTCTGATTTCAAGGAAAGCAATGGGCTGGATTGTGGTGGCCTGTGTTTCACTGAGGAACACAATGAAACTAATTCACAGCATCTTGACTTCTAGATCCACAAAGCAGGGATGGTTACCTTGAGATATGGAGGAAACAGGACTTTGAAAGACTCAGAGGAAATCAGACAGCTTATTGTAACCATTTGCATCTCTTTACAGAGGAAAAATCCACAGTGTGTATGTCTGGGGATTTTTCCATGTTGATGGAAGTGTTCAGAGTACCAAGTGAATCCCATTGAAGGTATGTATTAGCATTAATTTCTCCTAACTATTGAAATGAAGCCTACCTGGCTCTTTCTTCCCTTAAGATGTTCAGCAAAAATGCTGAGACTCTCAAAGCTTATTGGGGTAGACACCTGCTGGAATTAACCTAATTTAAAAAACAATAACTGTGCATAATAGATAATTTCCCCAACCAACAGGCTTCCTGTACAGAGGCTCTTTTCACAAGAGCTTCTGAATTCTGGTGAAGTCTAATGGGGTATCGCAGGTAAGAAAATGTGTGAGAAGCTGAATGACATTTCAACCTGATGTCTGCTGGTGAAGGCAAGTCCAGGAGTCCCCAGGAAACCAGTATGTCAGCTGACCAAACCTTAGGAGTCTCTGTGGGGAGGATGTTGGTCTAGTCCTGACTCAAGAATCCAAGGTCATTGGGTTGCAGCAACCCTGTAAGCCTCTCAAGGAACTCTTGGTAACCTCCACAGTAAGCACTACAATATTATCCGCAGATAAAAGTACTCAGTAAGTTTAGTTGTTAGCAAGTGGTAAGCTTAATCAATATAGACAACTTCCCCTGTGAATAAAACCAAAACCCTCAGAAGGCACAAAGAGGAAAGAGCATGGTCAAATGTCAAGGGGCCCCAGATAAGTCACGCTTGCTTAGGATTCCTGGTTCAGACCAGCTGTGGCTGGCGTGAGGACACAAATTCAAGTTCAGAATCACAGAAACCATTCAGTTGTAAATGAACTGGAATATGTAATTGGACCTGGCCCTTTAAAAGTTTGTGGCTCTTTTAAAGTAAAATGGAAAAAAAAAAAAAGGAAAACCATGTCTGTTCTCTGACCCCCTTTTCCAAGAAGCTGAAAATATGGTGTCATTGAGTCTTTAGTTGTGGGTTATCATCCTTATGAGACTTGTCTGATTCCAAGATTGGAGGCTCTTCCTCTGCCTCCCCATTTTTGCCCACCCACAACTTGAGATAGATCTCAAAGTCTCATTTTGACCATATATTCTTCCAGTTACATGGTGGAAATGAGGAGAAGCTAAATATAGCCACGTGATAACTCTCAGCAAAAACAACTTCAAGTTTAACGTCAACAGTGAGTATGTAGCATCAGCTTGAAGACTTGTGTGAACATGTACAAATATTTCCTAAGAATATTTTTCAGAAAAGTGTATTTATGATACAATCTCTAATTGCATTGTGAATGATAAACAACAAGGTTGGCAAACTATATTTCAGGGCTGTTTTATATATTTATTTGCTACCATTATTAGCTCTTTCTTTGTGACTGCAAATTATATCTGCTTATTAATATTGGTGGAAAGAGGGAATTGCTGTACTTTAGTGCTGGGAAAGGATTTTTCTGGTTGACAATGAAGGTTGCAGAAAGTCTTGTTTAAGAGTTTATTTTGGTATTTGTCTCATCTTAAAAGGCTGTGACTGGGACTTCATATCTATCTAATAAGCATGCATGTTACATTTTTATGTTTGCTGAGTGCCTTATAGTCTTCCATTAGTCTACACAATACCCTTGAGGGTGGGTCAGTATTACTGCCTACAGTTTACAGTTGAGAAAATTTGTGACACTCAGGGATTATGTGATTTGTACAAGGTCACCCAGCATGCTAGCCTAGCTAGTAAAAGATAACATCAAAGCTCTTTCCAAATAAAAAGTGCCTTATGAATGTTAGGTAGTATTAATGGGCATGATCCCAGGATGAGTAAAATACACTCCAGGAGTAAAGTGCTATACATGCTCTATGAAATTAATTCTTTTTAACCACAGAGCGACTTTCAAAATAGGAATTCTTGAACCTAGCTTTGTATCAGAAACATCTTTATAGCTCTGAGAGCATGTGAGCACCTGGCCTCCTACCTGAAGAACAGAATCACAGTCGGGCAGAGGACCCAGGTGATCTGTGTCTTGAAAAAGCTCCAGGGGGATTCTGATGCTCAGCTAAGGTTGAGAACCACGATTTTGGGTCAGAATAATAATCTCAGTTAAGCAACAATAACAATAACACTGTGGAGTCAATTTAGGAGAAATCTCCGGGGTTCTACCCACCAGTTCACAACTGTTATTAGCAAAGGAACTGCCTCCGTGAAATAATTGACTGTAGTATCCATGCATGGAATTCCAGGAAATAACACAAACATGAAAGTTTACTTAAGAACTGATAAGGTTTGAAAGCTATAGTTTGTTGGGTAAACTTACTGGATCCTTTCTTGGATTATTGTTCAGTCCACCCTAATGTTTTTATTCTGATTACCTTGTATGATAATCAGCACAACAAGAACCTATAATCTCTGTCCTTTCATCCATTTTTCAAACATTTATTGAATATTTACTAAGCAGAGATTGCAGAGTAAGAATGGTCCTGGCCTGCAAGGAGCTTATAATCAAGTGATAAAATAGACACAGGCCAAACAAACCAAAATCCTATAATACTAAGCTACACATGTTAAATGATAGTCGAAGTGTGTATGAGGCCTTATTCTTACTTGCTGAAAAGTTGAAACAGCCCAAATGTCCATCGGTTGATAAATGGATAAATAACATGTGGTATGTCTACACAGTAAGCTATCTATCATTCAACAATAAAGTGGAATGAAGTACTGATACATGCTACAACCTGGATGGATTTTTAAAAAAAAGAATCCAGTCATAACCACATACTGTATGATTCTATTTACATAAACTGTCCTAAATAAGCAAGTCTATAGAGATAGAAAATAGACTACTAAGGATTCGCTCAGTCGTGTCCGACTCTTTGCGACCCCATGGACTGTAGCCCACCAGGCTCCTCCGTCCATGGGATTCTCCAGGCAAGAGTAGTGGAGTGGGGTGCCAGAAAATAGACTAGTGGTTGCCTAAGGCTGGGGGTTTGTGGGGGAGGAGTGGGGAGGAACTCTTAGTAGGTACAGGGTTTCTTTTGGAGTTGATTAAAATGTTTTAAAATTGTGGTGATGGTTGCACGACTCTGTGACTATTCTAAAAGACCATTAAATCATATACTTTACATGGGCGAATGGTGTGAGAATTATATCTCAGTAAAGTGTGTGTGTGTGTGTGTGTGTGTGTGTGTGTGTGTGTGTGTGTGTGTATGGCTACTGCTAGGTCACTTCAGTCATGTCTGACTCCTTGTAACTCCATGGACTGTAGCCTGCCGTTCCTCTGTCCATGGGGTTCTCCAGGCAAGAATACCAGAGTGGGTTGCCATGCCCTCCTCCAGAAGATCTTTCCAACCCAGGGGTCAACCTGCATCTCCTGAGCATCTCCCGCATTGCCAGGCAGGTTCTTTGCCACTAGCACCATGTAGGAAGTCCGTGTCTGTGTATTTTTATATATATATATATATATATATATATATATATATATATATATAGTGCTATATAGACTTAATGAGAAGAGTGGTTAATTAATTTGGACTGGAAGAAAGTAGTAGAAAATTTCCTGGAGGAAATGGCATTTGAGCTGAGTCAAAAGTGATATTTGTAAGGAGGGAAGATAGTCTTAAAAATAGTTGAGTGATGCTACTTTTATGCAAAGGCAAGTTATCTGGAAAAGATGTGGTTTAGGATACAAGAAGGGTACAGTCGATGGGGGCTAGATGCACGGCGTTCACCACCATACTAGTTCTATTACTAGTTTCATTTTTATAGAACTGTGATTGGTTTGTGAGTGGTTTGATTCTGGCTATGATTTGGAAGGATAATTGAAGGTGGTGCTGAGGTGGCTGGGAGATGGGGTGGGAGGGCAGTGAGCAGGGGAGACCATTTAGGAGGCTAGGCTAGTGTAGGGTGTAGACAAGAAACGATGAAGCCCTCAACTCTGACAGCGCAGTGAGCACTGAAACAAAGACGGATGTGAGAAACCATTTAAGAAGGAGAATCATAGAATTTTGTGACACTGGGGAGTAGGTGAGAAGGCACAGGATTTATACAACAGGGTATCTTGGGCCACAGAAAGGCTGGGTCCTTTTATGTAATTTAGAATCATAATTCATATTGTTGAAATAACACCAACCGGCCAAATTGTAGCTCTTTAACACCTTGTCAACAAGGGTTTGATTACAGAGATTCTTACATTTCTTTTCTTTTCTTTTTTTTAAAAAAAAAAGAATCAGAACTTTATTTTATTTTATTTTATTTTTTAACTTTACAATATTGTATTGGTTTTGCCAAATAACGAAATGAATCCGCCACAGGTATACATGTGTTCCCCATCCTGAACCCCCCTCCCTCCTCCCTCCCCATACAATCCCTCTGGGTCGTCCCAGTGCACCAGCCCCAAGCATCCAGTATCGTGCATCGAACCTGGACTGGTGACTCGTTTCATATAGATTCTTACATTTTTTAACAAAGGAATATATATTGTGAATAAAGGGTGGCTGGAAAAGAAATGCTATCCCCTCATTTTGGGAGCTCATTGGAATCAGACCTCCCCACATTGGAGGTGAAGCAGTCATATATGGCCTATTGAATGACTAAGTATTTATTTACCTCTTGCTCAGATAGCTTCCCTGGAAACCCTTCCCTTGGTGTGAGCAGCTTGGATTTACTGCCAGGGCAACACCTCCCCTCCAACGCCCACGCTGCCTCTTGGCTCTGTCCTCTCCGGCAGGTGTTCCTAAACAGCGTTCTGTTTTGCTTCTACTGAGAGCACAGCCTCTGAAACACATAGGCTGAATGTACCACACATTTGTAACTTTCACTTACCGGTGTTCTTAGAGGGGAGATCTGAGACTGTGGGAGTCTTAAGGATCATGAAGTTTGCTTTTTCTCATATTTGTGCAGGGCCAAACCTATGTTTTCCATTAGAAGGAGGGGCAGCTGGTTCCTGGGCAAGGTCAAAATAGACCAAGTCTCTCTCACTGCCTGGTATTGGTTATGCTCACTGGGGGTCTCCTTTGGAGGCTTTGGAAGGTATTGCAATGACACTGCGTGCTGTTAGCTGAAGTCGGGAACAGCGTTTCCGATAAGTGCCTTACATGAGTTTAACCAAGCAGGGAGCACCACTTAGAACACCACTTGCTGACATTCGGCTCTTATCTGTGCCTGTCAGTGAACAATGAACTGCAACGAGCTATGTTCAATCACAGTTGTTAGCAGAGCTAATTACCGCAGTCTCGGGTGGGAGGAAGCCTAACAGATGCCTCTAAGGGACTTCCGTCACACATTCAAACTTTGGTTTTACAGGTAAGCAATGGAAACAGGCCCCTTGGGGGACATTTAAACAACAGTTCTCTGCAGCTCTGAACACAGATCTCTCTTCACTCCTCAGTTGGTGAGGGATCACGTTCAAAAGAAAATCACCAAAGGGAAAAGGAGGAAAGGGACGCTGAAAGCCGGTAGGGTGACTGTTCTGGATTAAACGAAAGCAGAACTGAGTATCATTCCTTGGGCCTCCTTTGACTGGCTGCATGACCTGATGGAGGCCACTTCCGCTTTCTGGGCCTCACAGTTCTCATCTCAAAGAAAAAGATAATAATAGTGGCCCTATTTATATCTCAGGATTTCTGAGAAGGAAAAGAAAAAGAAAACATATGTTAAAAATAAAAGTTGGGGGAACATAGAAAATGCGATATAACTCTAGGTAGTGTAGCTTATTTCCTGTCACTTGTTCCACATTTTACTTAGAAATGATGAAAGGGAACAAGAAAAAAAAAAAAAGTCTGGGCTGTTGTAGAATCTCACACTACATTTGCAGATACCTCTGAGTGATTCTGTGGTTTGCTCGTCTTCAGATTTGCCTCTCCCTCCCCAGAGCACCAATTCTGGTGTAAACTCATCTTCAGTTTGAGGGTGGAGAAGACCCCAGGAATCTAAAGAGCCAAGGGGCTGCAGCTACCTGGTCATGAATTGCAATGTCACCTCCTGAAGCCCAAGTCCCAAAGGCCTCCCCTCTCCCCTCCCTGAGACACTCGATTCCAGAGGATGTCAGCCCTGAATGAGTCACACAGTCAAACTGGGGCTCCAGGAGATACTTTCAGAATAGAATTGAAAAGAATTTGTAATGTGCTCTGAACATGTCTCAGTCTGGATCTCTAACTACAGTCTTATTCTTGCTGAAAACCTCAGTACACTTCTAACCAAGCAAGTCACATCTACTTATCTGATGGTGCTGTCATTGATGGACTGGGATCATATTATGGATTTGGCAGGGAGGAAAAAGATTTATTTCCAAGAGTTGAAGATTTATCTTTTCTGCCTATGCAAAACCAGTCAAAGCATTAAAAAAAAAAATCAATGAAAAGTGATCATGTTTTGTGAGTAGGAGGAGCAATTCTCGACTTCAAAATTACACAGAATATTTTTAAGGATCCCAAATTCATGGTTTTAAAAAAAAAAAAAAAAAAGGGTTTGACTCTTCTCAATCCAGAAATCGAACTGGGGTCTCCTGCATTGCAGGCAGGTTCTTTACCAGCTAAACTCCCAGAGAAGCCCCTGACAACAGGATACCAGCAGAATTATCAGACTCTTAACTGCCCCGTTATGGTGAAGTGCTGTCTCCATTTAAATGAGGCTTTACGGGGAATGCTTAAATTTCCCCCTTTCTTTCTTCTCCCCATCATTTAGCTCTTTCCAATATTCAGCATAACTAAAAAGTCTAAGCAGGGAATTGCACATAACTGTAGGCTCTGCACCATTGGCAAGGTGATCAGATCAGATCAGTCGCTCAGTCGTGTCCGACTCTTTGCGACCCCATGAATTGCAGCACACCAGGCCTCCCTGTCCATCACCAACTCCCAGAGTTCACTGAGACTCACGTCCATCGAGTCAGTGATGCCATCCAGCCATCTCATCCTCTGTCGTCCCCTTCTCTTCTCCACTGATCTCCAGTAGCATATTGGGCACCTACTGACCTGGGGAGTTTCTCTTTCAGTATCCTATCATTTTGCCTTTTCATACTGTTCATGGGGTTCTCAAGGCAAGAACATCTTCCTAAATATTTGTAATCACCTATTCCACTCTTCCTTCCTCCTCCTGGAAAATTTACTTAGAGTGATTATTGTTGTTGTTTAGTCGCTAAGTCATGTCCTATTTGCAGCCCATGGACTGTAGCCTGCCAGATTCCTCTCTCCATGGGATTTCCCAGGCAAGAATATTGGAGAGGGTTGCTGTTTCCTCCTTCATAGAGTGATTGTGATATCCTTTATTTTTCTTGAAAGCATCCTTTTGACCTCACTTAGTGCACAGGCTATAAAACATATCAAGAAGTGAAATACTGTATTTTTCATGTAGTCACAATATATACAAATAGAAAATACCACCTTCAATGAATAGAGCAAAAGGGGGGAGGGATAATCTCTAAATTCAGTTTTACCTATCAAAGTCATTTGTTAAGGTAAAGAAATTTAAAAAAAACCAACTTTTGTAACTCAAAGGTCATGATCACCCTAGATGTATTGGCGGGCATCTGCCTGCTGGGAGATTGTTTTCTGCTATTAGGTGAGAACTCAGTGGCATCCTTTGTCCTCTCAACATTTTCTTTATTACTGGATTAGAGAAATGTGACATTGTTAAAAACTCTAACTTGAAAATGCTTCACAGAGCAGGATCCTTGCCAAATTCAAGAGTCTTGCTAGTTTGCAAGATGAGAGCTATCATGCAGAACAGAAGGCTGATACTAGAAGTCAACAATCACAATGGGAATAAATCCCCCAAACTGTGGTTTCCGAATGTCTTAATCTTCTCCTGTTAAAAGAGTAATGCTGGCTTTACTTTGAGTAAAAGTAAGGGACAGGTGGAGTTATTAATAATTCCTGAACTTTAGCTCTTCTGGCAGTGACCTAGCTCTTCTGGATCTTCCCAATTTCTAATGCCTCTTTATTATCCAGATTATAAATAGATGCTCATTTTCTCTTCTTGACATTAAATTCATAACAAAGAATGTACAAGACCATCTTCCTTACCTGGTCCGACTATAGGTTGTCCCGAAAAAGGGAGTTTCCCAACTGATATTTAACCTAATCTCATGATGCAATTGGATGTTTTAACCCAGTTTTGAGGGAAGTGTGTTTTTACGATTTGTTTCTCCTGCCTTTGTGGGCAGAGCGTGGGTTGACCTTGTCAGGAGGATGTGGGATCATTGCTGGGGTCTGTACAATGCAGTGCTGCTCTAAGGCCATCAGTGTTTCTCAGGGGAGTTGGGTCACATTGGTACATGCTGAGTAGCACAATGAGACCTTAGGCAGAACTTGCCTTTAACTTGTGTCTTTTCTACTTCTTGTTTCTGAGTCGTTAAAATTCTAAATTGATATTATGCTGTGTACCCTGTTTCTGAGGGTAGAAAGCTTTCCACCAGCAACAGTTCAAATATAACATTTTGGTGTGAAGAAGGGATACCTATGGCTGGATTCGTCTTGTGTCTAAATCTATTGGCTGTCACTGCTTGTATGAGTCGTTCTCCATCTTTTGTATGACTTTAATATTCCCCCCTTTCCTGAAACTATATGCTCTTCTAGGCTTTAGAATTCAGAAGTACTGTGGGTAGTCATCCTTTTTGAACCTGAGAGGGGAGGCTAAGTGTAAAGCATCAGTGCCTACATTAAAGACTGGCCAGATGAGGACATTCTCTGTTGGCTCAATGGTTGGTATAGCTTCCTGTGTGAATGGAGAAGTATAAGATCTGTGCCAGGTGCAGGGTTTCGGGTCACAGTTTCAAAGTATTCTGGTCTCTGTGATGAGCAGGAGCCTTGGGTCTGCTGCACGTCTGCAGATGAGAATGTGGTGCTGTGGTCTACTCTCCAGAGTCAGAGTTGCACTGGGAGCCCCTGACTTCTGCTCTCCAGCTGCTTAGCTCTTCTAAGATAGGTTGCAGGTTATAGTGCTTCCCCAACACTGCTTACCATTTTGAGGATTTGAGCTCACTAGTTAATCAGGTCTTCAGCTCTTCTCTGATGCTTCTTCTTAGAGGATTAATTGAGGTATGTTTGAAAACTTCCTGGAAGTTAGATACTCTGCCGGATCTTCTGAACCTCCCACTCGTCATCCACATGCAGCTTTCATTGTCTGCGTCTTCCTCCCTCTCCCCACCAAAATTTTTCTCCATAAGGTCAAGTTACCCTTTTTGTATTGGTTTCCTATTGCTGCTGTAACAAATTACCAGAAACTTGTTGGCTCAAAACAACACAAGGTTATTCTGTGACAGTTCTCCAGGCCAGAAGTCTGAAATCAGTTTAACTGGGCTAAAGTCAAGAGGCTGGCAGGACTTGCCCTTTCTGAAGTCTCTAGGGGAGAATCTGTTTCTTCGCCTTTTCTAGCTTCTGGAGGCCACTTGCATTCTTTGGCTCAGGGCTCCTTTCTTGCATCACTCCAACCTCTTGTTTCCATTGGCACATTTCCTACTTCCTCTCTGCAGTCAAATCCCTTTCTTTGTGCCTTTTATAAGGACACTTGGGGTTATGTTTAGAACCCACGTGGATAATTCACAATTATTTCCTCATTTCAAGATCCTTAATTACATCTGCAATGTCCCTTTTCCATATTCGGTACCATTCACAGGTTCCAGGGATTAGTTACTAGGTACTTGGAGGCCATTGTTTCAACTACTATAGCATTGATTTCCTAATGTTCAAACCCAGTGTCTTCTTTTTATTCCTATCCTTGCTCAAATGACATTTGATACTGTCGGTTACTCGGAAAAACTGCTCCTCTGACCTCAAGATAGGGGTTATTTTGTTCTTGTTTGATATTATTTTGTCTCTCCCTCTAGAATGCAAACCCCTGAGTAGAAATCTAGGCTATCTTGTTTCTAAACTCTGTCCCCAGTGATTAGAATAGTCTCTACTACTATCAAATCATGAAAGAGATTGAATAATACAAATTGGATGAACTTTCCCACTCATAGTTCTATCACCTCTCATTCTTATTTTTCTTCAGTGGTCCTTCCTCTACCCATTCAATCAAGATTGGTATTCCCTTCAGGACTTGGTGCTAGTCTACTTTTCTCCTCATATGCCAGGTAGATGTAGTCCCAACCATATTCAGCCATTTTCTGGGGGCTCTCAAATCTGTACAAGCCCAGACCCCTGATTTGAACTTCCAACTTTAATCTTTATTTGGATTTCCCACAAGCATGGCAAATTCCCCATGTCCCATCCTTCCCATCCACCAAGTACCACCAAAAACTAACCTGCCCTTCCCCTTATACTCTCTCTCTCAGAGAATGGGAAGTACCAGGATTTAACAGCCATAGCAAGAAGACTGGGAGCCATACCAGACTTTATACTTTCTCTCTACTCACGCTTCCACTATCCCCTCCAATCAGTCATGAAGTTTTGTCAGTCTGACTGCTAAATATCTCCTGATATCTCTTTCTGTCTAACTTGCATTGCCATGGTTCAAGTCCTTGTCATTCCCACAAAGAGATAAATGAACTTACCAAACTGTTCCTCTTGACTTCTCCTGAATATGGTAGAATGACATACTCTTTGGTTCTATACCAGAGCTGCTGATCCCCAGCCATGCTCTCAGTCTCTGCTGAGTGGGCAGTGACTATAATTTGCATCACATGATCTTGGTCCCCATAGCTGATTGGGCTAGGGATGGGTACCTGATCCAAGGGTGGTTCGTTCTATAGGCTTGATCAGCCAACATA
This sequence comes from Bos indicus x Bos taurus, assembly GCF_003369695.1. Taxonomy (NCBI): domain Eukaryota; kingdom Metazoa; phylum Chordata; class Mammalia; order Artiodactyla; family Bovidae; genus Bos; species Bos indicus x Bos taurus. The sequence goes on from NC_040082.1 coordinate 83,702,158, forward strand.
TGACTTGGGTGGCTGGTTGCAAAATACAAGCTGATAAAGTTCCTCCTTTGGAGGAACTTGCAGAATAGAGAAGCTGAGAGACTGGGATCACTGCGTTGCTGAACAGAAGGGTCAGTTGGAATGATGGGCATGAGTAAGCTATAGTTATGAGAAAGCAGATACTGTACCTAAGGAGGGGAGCCAGTGAGCAAGATGAGAACAAGGAAAGAAAGAAGCTGAGGCACTGTGAGCAGGGTGCTGCCTCAGTTTCTGCTATCCTTTTTTTAAAATCATTTATATTTAATATAATTTTAAAGACTTGTGTTAATCCAGTGCTTTATTTTTCCAGTGTTTATTGAGATATAGTTGACATACAGAATCATTTTGATTTATATACATCATGAAGTGATTACCACAATAAGTTTAGTGAATATCTATCATTTCATATAGATACAAAGATTATAGAAATAGAAATGTTCTTCTTGTGCTGAGAACTCTTAGGGTTTACTCTCTTAACACCTTTCACATGTAACATCCAGCACTGTTAATTATATTTATCTTGTGGTACATTACATCTCTTCTGTGGTCTCTTCTGTGGTTCTTTAGGGAAAAGGCGATGGCACCCCACTCCAGTACTTTTGCCTGGAAAATCCCATGGATGGAGCCTGGTAGGCTGCAGTCCATGGGGTCGCTAAGAGTCGGACACGACTGAGCAACTTCACTTTCACTTTTCACTTTCATGCATTGGAGGAGGAAATGGCAACCCACTCCAGTGTTCTTGCCTGGAGAATCCCAGGGACGGGGGAGCCTGGTGGGCTGCCGTCTGTGGGGTCGCACAGAGTCGGACACGACTGAAGTGACTTAGCAGCAGCAGCAGTGGTTCTTTAAGAGTAATTCCCGAGGCCTGGCCCTACTCTCATTCCTATTGTCAGGGTTCCAGGAGTCATGACATTATTATAAACAAACCAACAACCCTAGTCTGAGTGAACCCCTGCTTCCTTCAATAAACTGGCCAAAGAGTTACGTGTTCCAGTAAGTCTTTACCATGTTCTGATGAGACATCTGGAAGAAAGCAGCACTGTAACCAAAAGCAGCAATGCGCAGCCCCAAACTCAGTGTTCATTCCACTTCATTTTTAAGCATTAGCTTAGGAAAAAAAGAGAAGGTTTTTCACTGTTTCCTCTGGGAGTGGGAGAATATTATGAGCTTCTTGTGTCAAAATCAGTCAACAAATTGATCCCTAAACATAATTTTAGAAAGGAAAAGTAATTGCTGCTACAAATATGATACAAAAATGACTATAATAAGTGACATAACATTGTCTGATGCTTGGCAATGGTGGTATAATTAGATGACATGTTTCCAGAGAGCTGCCTTTCGATTTTCCACCTGTTGAGACCAGAGGGATTACTGAAGGTCTCCAGGAATCTTAGACACAGGACTGCATTCCTCTCTCAAATTAGCGTAATTAAATTCATTGAAGATCTATAGGTAAAAAACATTAGGTACATGCAATCAATGCTCTGAATATGGAATACAGTTAGAAAGCTTGTTTATTTATGTTTCCCTCTATCCCTATAAAATGTATTCATTGGGAGTTTCTCCCTCTGTTTAGGGTAAAATAAAAACTCGGTAGTGTTAGGAGTATTTTGAGCATTCTTAGGCAACAGAAATCTTAGGCAAGTGGTATATCAAGGAAATTAACCCTGAATATTCATTGGCAGGACTGATGGTGAAACTGAAATTCCAATACTTTGGCCATCTGATGTGAAGAGCCAACTGATTGGAAAAGACCCTGATGCTAGGAAAGATTGAAGGCAGGAGGAGAAGGGGATGGCAGAGGATGAGGTGGTTGGATGGCATCACCAACTCAGTTACCGTGAATCTGAGCAAACTCCTGGAGACAGTGAAGGAGGGAAGCCCGACGGGCTGCAGTCCATGGGGTCACAGAGTCAGTCGGACGTGGCTTAGGGACTGAACAACAACAGGCAATAGAAAATCCTTGGCCACTCTAAGTCACCTTTAGTGTATCCATTCCTATGTTGATAATGTGGAACTTGGTTTAAAATTACGTCTTACCGTTACCCCAGTGAGAAGCCACGTGCAGTCAGTCAGCTGAGGAAGGAGAAGGTCTTTCTTTCCCTGCTTCTGCCAGGTTCTGATCCTTCTGGGGCTGTGGTGCAGACATTTCAGAGACTTCAGCAGGATTGTGGGAGGCTGCACTCCTTGCTGGTATCATTCACCTGCTATTTCCCTGATTCAGGCAAATGCGCTCTCCACTTGAGCAGCCACCTGCTTCCTCAGCCCGAGGAACCAGTCTTCTCCCTCTACTTCACCTCTTCTGAGGCCTGCCTGTGCCCAAGGCTTTCCCTAGCCAGTCTCTCACATTTGGCACACATCTGATCCCTGAACATACACCTACCTACCCCTTCTTCCTTGGACAAACTCGGGGCAGCAGCTGTCCTCCTTTACTCCACCCAGAAATGCTTGTAAGCTCTTCTTTCACGTAATTGTCCAGATGGGAACTAGACCACTGTGTTCTTCCTACCCAGCGACACATATGAGGCTTTCTGATGAACTGCACTTTTGTCCCTTGCTCTTGACACTACGTGACCCCAACTTTTTACTTTGGTGGGAAGTGGGAGCATGTTTTTCTTTTAAAACATCCTCCAAATATCCTCTCTCCTGTCTCCAGCAACCCTTACATGATCCCGTATTTCCTTTGGAATGTAGCACCTCATGTGTCTTTGTGCCTCAGCCACCACTTTAGTTTTAACACCTTGCGAGTACATGGTGGATTTGTTTGCTTGTTTGAAACCCTAATGTCAGAAATGTGTTGTCTGGGTGCAGGCCCTGCAGATCCTCCACACCTGTGATCACCTGGCTATCCTCAAGCAAGAAGTGGTCCAAGAGGACAAGCTCCAGGGTCTCTGGGCAGCCCCGATTTCTGAAGGGAACCAGTGGATTCTCTCCCTCTTAGCTCAGCAGAGCCTGAAGCTCTTGGATCAACAGCCCTAGGACACGGGCCACGTAGCTTTCAAGTTGCCTGGAGCAGGGAGGAAGGAACACAGGGTGCCCAGACACACGAGAGGGCGATCTCGTCTATGGCCCCCTCAGCCCTGGTTGTAATGAAGATGTCAGTGTCCTGCAGGGCTCCTCAGGGGACTTCTGAGCTTAGCATGCTTGAGGACTAGGAGGACTGAGAAGGGCTGGAGTAGAGAGGCCAGATACCTCTGAGGACTCAGGAGCCAGAAGGGCTGACTTTGGGCTAGGGCGGGGAGTAAGGGAGGGCACTGCTGCAGGGAAAACACCACCTTACCGGAGGTCCTGCACAGGGTGGACCCCTATCTTTCTCATCAGTCTCATGTCCTTCCCTTCTCCCCCCTTCATGCCAGCCACACAAAGCCACCTGCCATTTTCTAAATACGCCATGCCCGTCCACACTCTTCCTTTTCACCTAATTTAAGTCTAATTTTCTGTGACGTCTTCCTGCCACGTTCCCCATCAGGCTGCTGTACCGTTTTCCACAGGTCTCAGCTCCAGCTCTCACAATGCTACGTCACAGTGCTTTGTTAATTTGCCTCTCTCTGCTGCCCCAGACAGTGAGTGTCTCTGAGACAAGGACTGTGCCTGATTCACTTTTATACTCCTACCACCTCCCATTGAGCTTCAGTGTTGTAAGGACTTCTATTAGTTTTCTATTGCTGTGTAAAAAATTACACCAGACTTAGCAGCTTGAAACAACACACATTTAATATCTCATAGTGTCTGTGGATCAGATGTCCAGCCATGGTGTGGCTGAATTCTCGGATCAAACTCTCACTGAGCTGAACCCAAGATATAAATAACCCAGGGCTGTGATTCTCACCTGGGTTTCATGGGCCTCTTCTAGACTCACTGATTGTTAACAGGATTCATGTCCTTGGAGCTGTAGGACTGATGTCATTTTCCTGCGGGCTGTTGGCCAGGTACTACTCTCAGCTCCCAGAGGCTGCCCAGTTCCTTGCCTCATTGGCAGTTCACAACACTGATGTCTGATTCTTTCCAGGCTGGTAGGAGCACATCTTTCTCTTTCTCTCTCTTTTCTTTTTTCACTAGGCAAAGAATTTTATTTATCTTTGTTTCAAACTTTATTCTTAGGCTTCTTCAGCTTAATTAGCTGCAGAGAATGAATTGTATATAAGCAAAACGGAAAAGAGCTGCAGTGTCCAGGCACTTAGGATTAAAAATATTAAGAGATCTAGATTTTATCAGATCCATAAACAAAAATTTAAAAAGCAATCGTAATATAAAATAGCAGCTTCCAGTAACTTCTTCAAGATTTATTTTCTTCAGAAGTTAATTCAGTTTGTTTCATTCTTGGAGGCCTCATCAAAATTCTCCACAAGATTTGAACTTCATCATCATCATCCTCTCCAGTGGCAAGTGGTGCTTTTCCATCCACAGATTGTTTGGGCAGAGCTTCAGCCAGTCTCCTTAAACTGACCAGACTGTCTGTGCCAAGTTGGTTTAAGATGCTAGGGAGAATTTCTGCCAGTTGCTTTGACTCAGCATGGCCTGTAATGGTGAAGGTGTTCACTTCCAGAGATGCCTGAACTTTAGGGTTGTTAAAGTGGATCACTGTTCCTTGATTTGTGAACATATTCACCTCTTCGATACCAGAGATATTGTTTCCCCCAACTTCTTTAAAAGAGAACTGAAGTTTTTTGTCATCTACTGTGGCTGTTCTACGAGCCACCTTCTTTCTGCAAGCAGTTCCTTTCCCACCAATGCGCACTTGTGCCTGCAGTTTGTTGAGTTTCTCTTGGTTCATGATAGTTTCTTTCATCTTGTTGGAGTGGAAATGGGGGTGTGTGGGGGACTAGGCTTGGCGCTCAGGTGGTCTTGGGCACACCAGCTGAGGCTAGGCACACACATGTGGGGACGCAAGATGGCAGCTAGAGAGGGAGCACATCTCTTTGATTTCATTTTCTGCAACCAGCCAGAGAACCAGGCTGCTTTTAATGGGCTCACCTGATTAGACCAGGCCTACCCTAGATCATCTTCCTTTTGCCCTGTAATGTAACATAATTCATCATATCCATGAGTTTCACCCACTCAAAGGGGAGAGAACACAAGGGTAATGGTTCATTGGGGTCCTCCTAGAATTTTGCCTACCATAGGGCTCAATGAATATTTATAAAATCAAATGACATATGTTCCAAAATGTATAAATTAGAAACGCTGACATCCAATTGTAAGATTTTTTTTTCCTGTTGTTACTTTGGAAGGTTTCTAAAGTTGTTTCTTAATTTGTATTGGTCCAGAATGGTTAAGAACACTTTACGTGAGATAACACAGGTGGTACTAGAGATTTGGGGTGTGTGGCAAGACCTAGTCTAACATCTGACTGGCTGTGTGACTTAGTTAACTTCCTGAAACTCTGAATGTCAGAGTCCTTTTCATATACAAAATGAGGGGGGTGGATCTAAACAATGTCTAAGATTGGCCAGCTTTAAAATTCTCTAATTTCAAAGACTAACTCATACTGATAAAATTAAAATCCAGCTAAGTGACTCACAATATCCAAATTCATTGAAGTAGTTCACAAAAGAATTTCATTATAGATGAAATTGCAATGGTGTGATTTTAAGAGAAAAAGGCAGTTTTGTTTTTAAATGAATTGATTCCTCTATTGGCTGAACCTGACTATAAATTAAGAGAACACAACTACAGTTTTAATACTTTACATAAGGTGGTAAAGAGTATTTTGTCTTTAGGTGACATATCTGTTCAGTTATGGTCCGACATGAATTTTCCCCAAGATATTAAAACCTGATAAAACCGCTGTCTTAAAATATGCTCAACTAACTCAATTGATGGTAACTGAAAAACTATGAAAGGCAGTACTCAGATATTACCAATCAGTTCACTGACTATGCATAAAATATGCTGAGATTCTTACATACATTTTGGGGTTCAAGTCTTTTGTTTTTCTCAAATGAAATGAATTTGGCTAGGATAGTTTATTCTCTTCTGTACAAAAAAATAAGCTCTAATTTTAAACAGGTATTATTAAATTCCTCTGAAATAGACTTCATGCAGATGTATTTGTTAAAACATCCTTTTATTGACTGTGTACAGTTATTAGCAATTCACATTTCACTTTATCTACCAAGTGGAAGAACATTTATTCTTTCATTAAAAAGTTAAGCCCTTAGGGCAGCAGCAGGGACAGAGCCGCCTTCTTATAAATGGCTCAGTCCAGTGAATGTGAGATGCTTCCATAGTAATACAAAAGAGTAAAATAAATAAAACAAGTGGATTTCTCCTGCCTTCCATCATCCCCTCCCTGACAACACACCCCACTTATTTTATAAAATGCCAGCATGTAAACAGTTCCCACATTGGTACTTCCATTAATCACAAAAGGGATATCACTATTTGGCACCCCTGAGTTCAGAACATCTGTAGAGCTGTGCGAAAATGACAAAAGGAGTTTGAAGACACAGTCATTTCCTCAGGAAAACACGTTCTGGACAGAGAAGGTAGAAAATCATGAGGGTGTTTGTCAGCCTCCTGCACCTTGCTGCTCAAGCTTCTGGAGCTGTTTTTCAAGTTTTGAGAGGTTTACTCGATGCATCATCAGAAACTGGCCATTCAAATGAAAGACAGGGATGTCAAATTTATACCTGTCATACCAAGCAGAGTTTTCTGGAAGTGTGATGTCCACCTCCTGTAAAATAAACTGAAACAGAGACAGACTAAAGCTCTATTTTTCAGCAACATGGAACAATGCAATGCAATGGTTATAGTGACAAACTGATCACCAGACCACTTCTAACACTCAGAGATTTTTTTTACTGTTATTGTTTGTTTGAGGTCCACAGTCATCTAATGACCTTGATTTCCCTAACCTGATTGATTTCTTCATATTCCTTAATTTTCCAGTTCGCTACTTTTCTGTTATATCTGTTAGGTTCTGCATTACTACTCAGTTGAAATGAAATAAACTATGTCCCCAACTGGGAAGCTGCCTGAGACTCAAGAAAGACATGTTTGGACTGGAAGATTGGGAAAGGTGTCACAGTTTGCAACTGGAAGACACTTCCATGGAAATGACAAAATAACATAAAAGGAATAGGGACAAAAGCTTAAAGCATGAATACCGTACCTGCTAGTCAACTTTGACTCATTTTAACAGTCAGAGTAAGAAAACCAGTGCAGCTCAGAGAAAAACACTTAGGTGTAATGACTTTTATGGAAATCAGCACTAAAATCTCTCTGAAGAACAGAAAGAAAATTTAAATGAAAAACCCTTCAATGTCTTTTCCTAAGAAAGGATCCAGACAGATGCTTTGTCTTACACTACATATACTATCCATTCCATATACTAAAGCTATAGTGTATCATATTACCCGGTTTCTGTAAGGCTCCAGTACTTCCTTGGCTTCATCACAAAGGGGACATGGATCCTATAGGAAGAAAACAGCCATTAATCCCAAAGAAATGGCATTCAGCCTGACAAAAGCCACAAGAAGCAGATTATACTTAAAGGACTATTTTCTCCCAGGTTAATTATACTGTTTTGTTTCCAAAGCAAACACTGCTATAGGATCTTATAAATAGCTAGGATTCCATGGTAAATGGGCTTTTGGCAATTTTTAATTGTGTTTTGATTTTTTTCTCTACAAGCATATTTATCTAATAAATGTTGATACTTACATGTTACACATATATATGTGTGGATATATGTACACACAACACATTTAGATGTTTATATGTTCTTATTACTGGTTTAGTATAATTGATACCTGGGAAGATCATTTTCCAAACATCTATAGTTTTAGGGCTTTGTCCTTCCTAGATGAGGAGCACCTTCTAGGCCTGGCTGATATTGCCAGAATATCTTAAAATCTGTTTTGACTGGGGGGCACTGAGCTTTGCCAGCCTGTTTTTCCATTTATTTTATCTTTGTTTTTCTTTGGCCATGCCATGCGGCCTGAGGGATCTTAGTTCCCTGACCAGGGATTGAACCTGGACCCATAGCAGTGAAAGCATGGAGTCCTAAGCCCTGGGCTGCCAGGAAGTCCCCAGCCTGTTTTTCCTAATAACCCACTGGGATGGAGTTAGATAGTTACTGCCCCGTCTTTAGGAGGGAAAAATCTCTTTACTTTGGGTGCTGATTTTACCAACTCATTAATGTTTTGTCAGTTTTATCACTATAAGTGTCAGCAGTAGGAGAAGGCAATGGCACCCCACTCCAGTACTCTTGCCTGGAAAACCCCATGGACGGAGGAGCCTGGTGGGCTTCAGTCCATGGGGTGGCTAAGAGTCGGACATGACTGAGTGACTTCGCTTTCACTTTTCACTTTCATGCATTGGAGAAGGAAACAGCAACCCACTCCAGTGTTCTTGCCTGGAGAATCCCAGGGACAGGGGAGCCTGGTGGGCTGCCGTCTGTGGGGTCGCACAGAGTCGGACACGACTGAAGCGACTTAGCAGCAGTAGGTTTCCCAGAGTAACTCCACCGTAGGAGCATGCAAGTTTCAGTGGCTGTTGTCTGCACTCTGTCTAGAGGAGAAGTCTGCCGAGAATGCTATGGACCATTGGCAGATTTTAAAGGCTTGTGAGGCTCTGACTCAGAGAACAAGGACTACTGTAGGTTCTCTTGTATGAGCTAAAAACAGATTCAGCATTACTGATGCTTATATAAAACGGGCTTTTTAACAGGATAGAAAACAATGAGCTGTTATGGAGGCCCTTCCTCCAGCTTAACTCACCATATTTTGAAACAAGAGCCCAGATCATCAAAAGACATTTTCCTTCAGAAAGGTCTTTCTGGCCCTATTTTCCTGCTTCAGAGAATTGGGCTCATTATGTTATTATTAGCATTATAATAAACAGATTATGGATAGTCTGTGATTTTTAAGATAACCACATTAAAATTTTCTGAAAAAGTTCAAAAAAGTCAAGAGAGGATCTTAAAAGCAAAAGCAAAACAAAAACCAGGGAAATTGCAGAAGTATTTGCTTTTATAATAAAGAACTTTAGTAGATCTAGGATCACTTTTTTTCTCTTTTTCTAAACCCAGGGACCATGGAAGTCTGGGCAAATTATCACGTGTGTATGTATTTTTATGAGGAAAGGTTCATCAAATTTAAAGAAATCTATGAACTGAAAAATGACAAGATGGTAAAGAATGCAGGAGATGTGAGTCTGATCCCTGGGTCAGGAAGATCCCCTGGAGAAGGGAATGGCTGCGCACTCCAGTATTCTTACCTGGAGAATTGCATGGACAGAGAAGCCTGGCAGGAGTCCATAGGGTTGCAAAGAGTTGGACACAACTGAGCAACTAACAAACACACCCTAGCTACAGATGGCTCAGGGACTGGCCAGTCATAGACAATGGATAGTGTGAGGCTTTTGCTGGGGTTTCTGTAGATACCTGAAATGTGAGATCTGGGATTGGGATTGCTGCAGTCATTCATCTAAAGAGCCAGAGTGTGCACTGCTTTAACTCAGAGAATGTGGAGCTGAAGAGACTGGTAATATGCTTACGTTGCAGAATCAAGCTACTTCTGAAACCAGACTAACCCATAAAATCCCTTTTTCGTTTAAGCCACTCTGGGAAGTACTTTCTATTATTTATAACTGGAAGAGACCTGAAATGTACTTTTTCTTTCAGAGAACTGGGAACTCCTGGAGGTGACAGTAATATCTTGTATTCTAATGACACAAATGAAGGGGGTTCAGTACAAGTTTTAAGCTGAATGGAAGATTAGTGGAATTTTTTTTTTTGGGGGGGGGCACATGTGTTGGCTTACTTAGGCATCCCTGGTGGCTCAGATGGTAGAGTGCCAGCAATGTGGGAGACTTGGGTTTGATCCCTGAGTCAGGAAGATACCCTAGAGGAGCAAATGGCAACCCACTCCAGTATTCTTGCCTGGAAAATCCCATGGACAGAGGAGCCTGGCAGGCTACAGTCCATGGGGTCACAAAGAGTTGGACACGACTGAGCGACATTACTTTCTTTTTTGGCTTACTTGGCTATTGTTCAAACTGAAAAATAGTGCAGAATAGTTAGGCTGAATGAGCACCATTAACCTTAAGGAATTATTTTATTTTTGTGGTTAATTTTCATATGCATTTCTCATATGTAGACACAGATTATGAAATATTTTCGTTCCATAATAGTGCAATATACTATTATGAATATGAAAAGTAGTTAAGATTATTTTCAGTTAATTTTAAAATTTTATTAGATAACTGTCAGATATATTCAATTGCTAAAATGCCTGAAATGTGAGTAAGTCTATTAAACAAAGAGACCTTTTTTGCTTGAATTGCAGTATTTTTCACTAAAGTTAATTCTGTTACCCAGCACTTTATTTCTTTTTTGACTATAAATCACACAAAGTAATGTTAATTAGCAAAACGAAATCCATAATATTTGTCTTATAAGTTTTACAGGAAAAATCTCTTAAAAAATTCACACTTACTTTATGGCTTAAAACTAGTGTTATGGATAAGAAAATAAGTAGTCAGTCCTCATTATTTGTGGATTCTGTATCTGCGAATTCATCTATTCACTAAAACTTATTTGTAACCCTAAAATTAACACCCAAGCTTTTGCAGTCATTCATGGATGTGCAGTTGCATAGAGCAGTGAAAAATCTGAGTTGCCCAAAGTGTACATTTCCAGCTGAGTTGTTGACAAATGATGCTCTTTCTAGCTCTCATACTGTAAACAAGTGTCCTTTTCATGATCTACTTCAGTTCAGTTGCTCAGTCATGTCTGACTCTTTGGACTGCAGGATGACAGACATCCTGTCCATCACCAACTCCCGGAGTTTGCTCAAACTCACGTCCATCGAGTCCATGATGCCATCCAACCACCTCATCCTCTGTTGTCCCCTTCTCCTCCTGCCTTCAATCTTTCCCAGCCTCAGGACCTTTTCCAATGAGTTAGTTCTTTGTATCAGGTGGCCAAATCATGATCTACTCAGTGCCATGCTTCTTGCATTTTTGTGTTTTTCTGCCATGTAAAATAACCCAAGTGGAGTGCTGAAGTGCTGTCCAGTATTTCTACGCATAAGAAGGCTGTGATGTGCCTTAGGGAGAAAGTACTGTGTTAGATAAGCTTTGTTCAGGCATATGTTATGGTGCTGCTGGCCCTGAGCTCAGTGTTAATGGATCATCAGTATATATTAAATAAGGTGCCTTTAAACAGAAACACACATAAAACAAAGTTATGTATTTTTTCCCCTCCTCTTATCCTCTCTTGACCAACTCCCTAGAGCTTTCTCCTCATCATTTCTCTGAAAATGCTCTTAAGTTTCAATGACCTTCATGTTGCCAAATCCACTGGTCAATTTTCAGACTTAATTCTTTCAAACTACCAGCAGTATTTGGCAAAGCTGACCATTTTCCTTAAAACAAAGGTTATTGTATTGATCAACTGACAAAAATGTTGTGACCAGATGCTCAAAAGACTCTAACGCTATATTCCTCCTAGGAGCAGTGGTTCCGTACTTGCTAATTCAGTATTTGTAGCGATTTTATAGACTATGACTATCACAAATAACAAGAACTGACTATATTTTTTTTCTTTTTTTTTTTAGACTTTCTTTTTTTAATATAAATTTATTTTAATTGGAGGCTAATTATTTTCCAATATTATATTGGTTTTGCCATACATCAACATGAATCCACCACGGGTGTACACGTGTTCCCCATCCTGAACCTCCCTCTCACCTCCCTGCCCATACCATCCCTCTGGGTCATCCCAGTGCACCAGCCCTGAGCATCCTGTATCATGCATGGAACCTGGACTGGTGATTCATTTCACATATGATATTATACATGTTTCAATGCCATTCTCCCAAATCGTACCACCCTCGCCCTGTCCCACAGAGTCCAAAAGACTGTTCTATACATCTGTGTCTCTTTTGCTGTCTCACATACAGGATTATCGTTACCATCTTTCTAAATTCCCTATATATGCGTTAGTATACTGTATTGGTGTTTTTCTTTCTGGCTTACTTCACTCTGTATAATAGGCTCCAGTTTCATCCACCTCATTAGAACTGATTCAAATGTCAAGAACTGACTATATTTTTAAATGATACACTTGTAAAAATCAGTTCTTTTCTTTCAATGTAATGATTGGATGATAAATATATTAATTTACTCTCTGAAAACAGTGAGACAATGAAGTAGCTGGGTAGGGTAAACTGATGAGTGGGTCTGAAGAAAATTTATACCATTGCTTGCTTTCCTTTCAACATTTTCCCCCTTTCTTAAATGTACAACTTTCTTTTCCCAACATTTGAATACTTCATGTTTCTAAAGTAGTAATTTTACTTTTTCCTCTGTACCTTTGTGAATAAGGTCAGCACAGGCAGAGCAGTCTTTGAGGCAGAGAGATTTCTCAAGAGCAGTTGAAAGGAGTGTTTGGCAAGTTGCATGCTATTTCCTTGAAACCAGAGCATCTTAATTCTGCCAAGAGAAAAATAGATCAGTAAACTTATGTGCCCTAGACTTTGCTCTTTATAATAGGAACAGTAAGCTGCAAGTCTGTAATGGAATTTGAAGACTTCAGATGTGCTTCTTGGAGTCCAAGAATGGCAGAGAGGCCAAGATGTTTGGCAAGTCTCCATGATGCCTCAGTATGCACTGGATTCCAAAGAAAAGAGAACTTAGAAGGAGAAAAATCCAAATGTATGGATTAACTACGTGTCTAATCACTTGGTTTCTGTAAGCAAATTGCATGTGTGTGTTAATTAGAATAAAAAATTAAATTTCACCTGTAGGTTTTGCTAGCATCCTGATGATCTTCTAAAATGTGGAAGTTTCCTGACATAGTTTTTATTTGCAGAGGTAGCTTATCTTATTGGTAGGCATTCAACAGTGCCCAGCCACCTTCACGGTAAAGGACCAGTAAGTAAGCAGCACAAGTCTCTAGCTGAAGGTTAAGGCTATTACTTATGAGATCTGTACTCTGCTGCAAGAGGTGGGGGAACACAGAGCGGTACTTAGAGGAACCTACAAGGAAAATTAGGCTGAGCTAACATGTCAAAAACAAAAATCTACTCAACTCTTTTAAGAAGTATTTTTAAAAGGAGATTGCCATCATTTTTGAAAACATCCACAAATGTACTAGTGTTTCTGCTGGAGATATTCCAATAAGAACAGCTTGGTAACAGCAGCATGTCAAACACTAGGCTTTGAAGTTCTCTCATCCTGCTAGTTTGCACGACATAAGACACCCTACTGATTTCTAGTTATTCTACTGAGCCTCCAGCTTTGTCCTTTAAACTACATATATGATCATTTTACTTTTAAAACATACGCATTGTTGACTTTATTGCTTATCAATAGTCCTAGCATGAATTCATTCCTGGGATCTTCATTTCTTAACTTCTCTTTACTCCATCTCTCCAACTTCATCTATCAGTTTTCCCCCTCCCTTATCTTGGCAAGTTGCAGAGCAAAGATTTTGTTTCTGTTCCTTGAATAACCAAAGATTATTTCTTCATCAGGATTTCTGCACTTCCTGTCCCCTTGTGTGGAAAACTCTCAAGTAGCTTTTCATTTGGCCTGGGCACATGTCACCTCCTTAGAGATGCCTTAGTGACTACCTTTTCAACATGGGCCAGTCCACCACTCTCCTTCCTCGTACCTTGCTATAGTTTTCGATTATCCTTCACTATCTAAAATTGTTTACCTATATGTTCCCTTTACTACAACATGAGTTCCACAGGAGCAGATACTTATTCACTCCAGTAATTCCTGAGTGTCTACAATTAACCTGGTATATAGTAGCTGTTTAAATAATTGTTTGAATGTTAATAGTATTAGAGTGAGCCTTTTTCCTCCTCTCCAGTTTCACCTCTAACCCTCATCAGACACTCAGTGTGCACAGTTGTCACTATTTGGGCTTCCCTGGCGAATCAGATGGTAAAGAATCTGCCTGCAATGCAGGAGACTTGGGTTCGATCCCTGAGTCAGGAAGATCCCTTGAAGAAGGGAATGGCTACCTACCCACTCCAGTACTCTTGCCTGGAGAATTCCATAGACAGAGGAGCCTGGCGGGCCATAGTCCACGGGGTTGCAAAGAGTTGGATACGACTGAACGACTAACACTTTTTATCCCCCTTTCTCGTTTCACCTCTACCCCTCATCAGACACTCAGGATGCACAGCAGTCACTGGGTAGATCTCATATCATAACTAAAGGTAAGCACTCCTTCGCGTGTCTGCAAGAAGCAGGCAGGGCACCGCAGCTGGTCCCAGCCCTTCCCCACCGTCTTGAGTCTCATTCTGCTCTGCTCCACACAGCATGCCTGTATTAACTGTGCATTGGTCTCTACTGGTGACCAGGCTTCTCAGTGTAAGATTAGCTTCAAACTCATTTCAAACAGAAAGATATGACTTTGAAAGCACTGAACCCATATCAAACTAGAGTAAAGACAGACAAAAGGACTGAATTCTGACCTGTAGAAACAATAATCTTTCCTTCTTTCTTAAACCCTTAGTCTTCCAGTTCTTCCTGGATCTCCCTGTTAACTAAATGATCCTGATAATGCATAAAAAAGAATGTGATAAGAATTCTGCAAGGACTCAGCATTATTCTAAGGCGGACAGTAGATCTAAACAGTTTCACTATATGCTGTGCTCCTCTCAACTAAGTGATAAGCCCTGGTGTATATATTTTCCATAAATTCAGCAGAATCAGCACTCCAATAGGTGAATGTGGTTGGAGACAGTAGCTTCAAAACATGTTTCTGTCTACAGAGGATACAAATGAAGGGGGAAAGTAGAATGCTAGCCATGTTTACACTAGATACAAATTTCTGCATCGCTGGTTTGGGGGAGGCATTATGTTAATAGTGACACACCCTCCTAGGGTACGAAGGTAAAGAAGCTGTACTAAATGGAGAAAGAAAATTCTGAAGATCAGTTTTGTGAGAGTAAAAACAGAAAGGCAGCCCTGGAAATGAGAAGGAGCAGGCCATGTAAGGCAGTGAGCTAAGATGACAACCAGGATAGTGAACAGCAGCTGTGTGCTTTGGGTGGAAGGATTTAAGATTTATTGATGTCTGCTGGTAAGGAATAGAAAACTTATTGCTTTTAGCTAGCTAAGTTGAGACTGAGGTGCTAAGGCTTTTGTAAAAAAAAAAAAAAAAATCACAATCACAGTGGAAATCTGCTTTAGTATTTCCAACATGACAAAACACAGCATGCGGTCTTGGTTGCACCCAAGAGAAATAAAACCTGTCATAGTAAACAGAGTTGCTATTCATTCCAGATTTGGAAGAATACTTGTTCAACTAACCCAGAAAGCTAAATAAAGTCTTCAGAGATGCCACTACCATTCTGCCTAAACTAGTTCTCTTCTCCATGTTAGTCTCCATTTCGCCTTTTTCCCCCCATGTGAATTTAATCACTTAAATATGGAACATTTGTTCATTGAGAAATGCATTAGCATTATGCAGTTTTACTACCTGCATATTTTCCAAATGCCCTGAGGCACATGCATTTTACCACACTGTTAAATTAACTTATTTCTTTGTAAGCACTGTATTATAAAATTATATTGGAGTCTGATATATATATATATATAAAATTCCCTATACCTCTCCTAGGCAGAAATAAGATATTAAGGCTAAAGTTCTGACCACTGGAGTTCACTTAGTTTTAGAAATAAAAAGTAAAATGAAAAATGGTACACTCCAATTGGAATCCCATAATATTCTTCTTAGAATATTTTATTAACTCTGTAAACCCTAATGCCATTGCTGTCAATGTCATATTCACCCAATCATGCCTTCTTGAAGTAAAATCTTAATACGGACTACTCTGTCAATGTGACGTTTTCATAGAACATAGTTCTATTATTTTTGAACAGTATCTTAGCACAGTAAGAAATATTCTGAAAGGTGGTCTGTACCTGTTGGCTCATGACTAGGAGGACAACACTTTTTTGATTATGTCACTGAATTTTGTCATGAAATGTGTGTCTTTACTACACACACACACACACACACACACACACACACAATTTTATCCTTTGTATTCTGTTACATGCCTATGTAATATAAGCAAAAAGAGCTGTGTGCATAGTATCAAAAAAGCACAGTTGGGTCACCTTTGTCACAGCCAAAAAAAAAAAGTATAAGATTGGATTTAGAATGTGTCTAAAACAAATTCCACAGCCTAACAATAAACATGGTGACTCCTGCTGTTTCAAGTACATGGCTGCTCAAAGGCATGGAGCACCCCAAAAGAGAGAGGGAAGGCTGGCTTTTCAACAGAACTGAGACTGACTTCAGTGGTCTTATGGCCGAATCAAATACAGCATGAGGGAGGGCTGACTGGACCCAATTCCCTCCTCCTTGAAGCAATATAAGAAGGGTAACTTTATAGCGTTTTCCCTGCAAAGCACTGAAGGGCATACCATTAAAGCAACTGATCACAGGACAGAAAGAAGCCAGGGTCATTTGCGCCTTTCTTAAGGATTATTCATTTCTTGCATGAGGAGCTGCTCATGCTGCTCTGGCTGCACATCATCTTTGTGGGGCTCCTGGATTCTTCAAATGCTGTGTGTGTCTGATTAGAAGGCAAACAACACTGTTCTCATTTGAGGGGAGAAACTGACCTTCACAGATCAGAATTTTTATTCATTCAAAGAATCCTTTGGCACACCAAGTCTCCAAGCTCACATGATCTCTCATCAGTAAGCTGCAGTGTTGTTAGTTCATGTGCAAAATCAAAAGTCTATATAAGCTCAGGTACCACCTTCATTCATTTCAGTTCAGTTTAGTCGCTCAGTTGTGTCCAACCCTTTGCAACCTGATGAACTGTAGCACACCAAGGCTTCCCTGTCCATCACCAACTCCAAAAGCTTGCTCAAACTCATGTCCATTGAGTTGGTGATGCCATCCAACCAATTCATCCTCTGTTGTCCCCTTCTCCTGCATTCAATCTTTCCCAGCATCAGGGTCTTTGCAAATGAGTCAGTTCTTCACATCAGATGGCCAAAGTATTGGAACTTCAGCTTCAGCATCAGTTCTTCCAATGAATATTTAGGACTGATTTCCTTTAGGATTGACTGGTTTGATCTCCTGGCAGTCCAAGGGACTCTCAAGAGTCTTCTCCAATACCACAGTTCAAAAACATCAATTCTTCGGCATTCAGCTTTCTTTATAGTCCAACTCTCACTTCCACATATGAATACTGGAAAAATCATAGCTTTGAATAGAGGGACTTTTGTTGGCAAAGTAATGTCTCTGCTTTTTATTTATTTATTTTTTTGCTGTACCACAGAGCATGTGGGATCTTAGTCCCCTGGCCAGGGTTCGAACCCCTGCCACTGTATCAGAAGTGCAGTCTTAACCACTGGACAGGGAACCAGGGAAATCCCAATGTCTCTGCTTTTTAATATGCTGTCTAGGTTGGTCACAGCTTTTCTTCTAAGGAGCAAGTGTCTTTTAATTTCATGGCTGCAGTCACCATCTGCAGTGATTTTGGAGCCCCCCAAAATAAAAAGTCTGTCACTGTTTCCATCGTTTGCCCATCTATTTGCCATGAAGTGATGGGACTGGAGGCCATGATCTTCATTTTTTGAATGTTGAGTTTCAAGCCAGTTTTTTCACACTCCTCTTTCACTTTCATCAAGAGGCTCTTTAGTGCCTCTTTGCTTTCTGCCATGAGGGTAGTGTCATCTGCATATCTGAGGTTACTGATATTTCTCCCCGCAATCTTGATTCCAGCTTGTGCTTCACCAGCCCAGCATTTCACATGATGTACTCTGCATATAAGTTAAATAAGCAGGGTGACAATACACAGCCTTGATGTACTCCTTTCTTAAATTGGAACCAGTCTGTTGTTCCATGTCTGGTTCTAATTGTTGCTTCTTGACTGCCTACAGATTTCTCAGGAGGCAGGTAAGGTGGTCTGGTATTCTCTTCTCTTTCAGAATTGTCTAGTTTGTTGTTATCCACACAGTCAAATGCTTTAGCATAGTCAATGAAGCAGATGTTTTTCTGGCATTCTCTTGCTTTTTCTATGATCCAACGGATGTTGGCAATTTGATCTCTGGTTCTTCTGCCTTTTCTAAATCCAGCTTGTACATCTGGAAGTTCTCAGTTCACATATTGTTGAAGCCTAGCTTGGAGAATTTTGAGCATTACTTTGATAGTGTGAGATGAGTGCAGTTGTGCAGTAGTTTGAGCATTCTTTGGCATTGCCTTTCTTTGGGACTGGAATGAAAACTGACCTTTTCCAGTGCTGAGTTTTCCAAAATTGCTGGCATATTCAATGTAGTTCTTTCACAGCATCATCTTTTAGGATTTGAAATTGCTCAGCTGGGAATTCCATCACTTCCACTAGCTTTGTTTGTAGTGATACTTCCTAAGGCCCACATGACTTCACACTCCAGGATGTCTGGCTCTAGGTGAGTGATCATACTATCATCATGGTCATCTGGGTCATTAAGGGTCTTTTTTGGGTCTTATAGTTCTTCTGTGCATTCTTGCTATCTCTTCTTAATATCTTCTGCTTTTGTTAGGTCCATACCATTTCTATCCTTTATTGTGCCCATCTTTGCATGAAATGTTCCCTTGGTATCTCTAATTTTCTTGTAGAGATTTTCAGTCTTTCCCATTCTATTGTTTTCCTCTATATTTTTGCACTGATCACTGAGGAGGGCTTTCTTATCTCTCCTTGCTATTCTTAAGAACTTTGCATTCAGATGGATATATCTTTCATTTTCTCTTTGCCTTTCACTTCTCTTCTCAGCTATGTATAAGGTCTCCTCAGACAACCATTTCTCTTTTTTGCATTTCTTTCTCTTGAGGATGGTTTTCATCACCGCCTTCTATATAATGTTACGAACCTCCATCTATAGTTCTTTAGGCATTCTATCTATCAGATCTAATCCCTTCAATCTATTTGTCACTTCTACTGTATAATCATAAGAGATTTTATTTAGGTCATACCTGAATGATCTAGTCATTTTCCCTACTTTCTTCAATTAAGTCTGAATTTTGCAATAAGGAGTTCATGATCTGAGCCACAGTCAGCTCCTGGTCTTATTTTTGCTGACTGTATCCAGCTTCTTCATCTTCAGCTGCAAAAAATATAATCAATCTGATTTTGGTATTGACTATCTGGTGATGTCCAGCTGTAGAGTGGTCTCTCGTGTTGTTGGAAGAAGTTGTTTGCTATGACCAGTGTGTTCTCTTAGCAAAATTCTGCTGGTCTTTGCCCTGCTTCACTCTGTACTCCAAGGCTCAACATTGGAGCTTCTTCACAAGAGTATAATGTAAATTTAATACTGAGCTGGAATTAACCTAAGACTATTACTGTCGCTCTTGCTGGACCTGAGTTCCAGCAGAGGCTCAGGGCTTCTGTTTAATCATTTTTGCCACGTGAGACGTTAAGTGCTCCATTTCACATTCACTACCATCTAAGTATAACATTCCTGTTGTTATCCAGTAACTAGAAACACGTATGTGTGTGCACACACAGGCCCACAGAAACACCCCTCTATTGGGAACAAAATCCACTGTTTAGATTCCTGAGAGCTCATATAATGAGGTGAGAGTGCTCTTCGGGCACTCATCTGGGTCACTGGGCTGTCCCTAATCCAGAGAAACAGGGATGAATGATGCCTCCCCAGGAGTCTTATGTGTTTGTGGTCAGTCAGCGGTGTCCAAACCTCCCTCTCTCCCAAACAAGTGGGAGCCTAGCCTGGGATCCTGGGTCCAAGGGTGGAGCCAAGAGTGACAAGGTGAGGGCTGTATAGGGACCCAGTCAAAGCTGCAGACTGAGCTGATACTTTGAGGTGTCAGTTCCAAGAGTAAGCAGGGTTAGAATGAGGCTGCAGAACAGAAACAGAGGGTAGGGGGTGGAAGGCAGCCTGCAGGGGGGCCCTCACTCCCTGGGTGGGCTCTCAGGTGCTTTTGCAGTATCTCAGCTACAGCAGCCAGGGTACCTGGCCAGGGGAGCTGCCAAGGAGATAGCCCCAACTCAGACGTGATGTTACAACAAGGATCCCTGGCTCACCATGCACCTGTGGGGCCACCTGTACATGGCTTCATGCTCAGCTCCATTCTTTTTTTAAGTAATGTAACACTGTATTAGTTTCAGGTATAAAATATATTGATTTGGTATTTGCACATACTGTGAGATGATTATCACAGCCTCATCTGTCTGGGATCTGGACTGCTGACTTGATCCCACATAACACACGAGATCCTGAGCAGACACACACACACGTCCACCCTGCTCCCTGCAGCTTCTATTTCCAGGATTCAGTGGCAACAGCTTTATCACAAGGGGGAAAGAGAAGCCTATAGAGAGAAGCAGTTTCAGAAAGATATGACTGGTCACATGAGTTCCTAGAGATAAAACCCCCTTTCTAACTTTCTTTTAAATGATTACTATGACTCTGGTGTTTCCAAGTATCTGGATGTCTCTACTCCACTGTTGGGATGCAATGGGTGCTCCATTCATTTACGTTCAACACACTGATCTGCACAAAAAGTTTTTTAACTGTTTGAAGTGTGGGCCCTGGCCTATCCAATAAGATTACAACTCCTCCGAAGGTATACGGCATTTACATGTCCATCACTTAGTACCTACACTCTGCTCCTCTATCCCACTCCCTTCAAATTCTCAGTAAAATTAAGCCCTTATTGTTTTTCTTCATCCTGTCTGGTGTTTAGCCCATTTCTTTCCCTCCAAATAAAACTCTCACATGGAGAAATCAACTCCACATTCTGGATATAAGCAACAAGAATTAGAGAGAGACACTCCAGTGGATTTAGGAGGGAGTTAAATTCTTCACTGAAACAATATAAATACAGGAGATCACAACAGGGACATCTAATGGGCACCTTCAGATGTCACAGAGAAAAGAAGAGAAGAGTACTGTGGGCTGACATTGGAACTGGTTTCATGAGAGAAGGATCCTAAGTCATATAGGATTTGGATACATAGAAAAGGGGAAAGCATTCTGAAGTCAGGGCTAGACACAAAGGCATGAGGTAGGAATGCTGTGGCCTTTTGGATGGGAGCCAAAGAAGGGTTTTAAAGAATAGAGTGATGCAATAAAATCAGTATTTTAGGAGACTGATCTGGCAGCAGCGAGCAGGATAGACTGCAAAGGAAAGAAGAATGGAGGCAGGAAAGAACTGAGTTACAAAAATCTAGGTGTGGGATGAAAGTCACTCATTCAACAATTACCTGCTGTTTTCCATGTATGAGATACTCATAGGTACTGGGTTCAGTGATGCACCAAAAAGTTAAGTCCCTGCCCTCATGGGGTCCATACTGTCACTGGGCACATTAAAGAGACTCTTAGGTCAGAAAACATCAGACAGTAGTAAGCAGAGGGGAGGGAGTGAAACAGGGTGATATGATGGTAACCAAGGCAGGCCTTTAAATAAGGTGCTCTGAGCAGGTGTCATTTTTGCTGAGACTAAAGGCTAAGAAGGTACAAGGATCTGAAGAGCATTGCAGGAGAGAGAACAGTAAGTGCAAAGGCTCTAGGGTGAGGACAACTTTGACTCAGGGGAAGAAACAGAAAGGACAGTGTGGCTAAAGCAAGTAAGCAAGGGGAAGAGTGGAGGAGACAGGTCAGTGGGGGTTGGAACACCTAAGGCCTCTGGATTATGTTAACGAATTAAGGTTTTAAGCATAATTAGATTTAGAGGAAGGAAGTTACGTGATCACATGTACATTTTAAAAAGATGACTGTAGGGACTTCCCTGGCAGTTCAGTGGTTAGTGATTCCACTGCTGGGGACCCAAACTGTATCTTTGGTTAGGAAACTAAGATTCCCTGCAAGCCACATACATGTGAGTGCAAAGTTGCTTCAGTCGTGTCTGACTCTTTGCGACAACACAGACTGTAACCTGCCAGCTCCTCCGTCCATGGGCTTCTCCAGGCAAGAATACTGGAGTGGATTGCCATGCCCTCCTCCGGGGCATCTTCCCAATCCAGGGATTGAACCCACATCTCTTATGTCAGGAGACATAAGACCCGCATTGGCAGGTGGGTTCTTTACCACTCATGCCACCTGGGAAGCCTGGCAAGCCATATGTCATGGTGAAAAAAAGAGATGACTTTAGCACTGTGTGGGCTTCCCTGGTGACTCAGTCAAGAGTTTGACTGCAATGCAGGAGACCTGGGTTCGATCCCTGGGTTGGGAAGATCCCCTGGAGAGGCAACGGCTACCCACTCCAGTATTCTGGCCTGGAGAACAGCAGGCAGAAGAGCCTAGTAAGCTACAGTCCATGTGGTCACAAAGAGTTGGAGACGACTGAGCAACTTTCACTTTCACTTAGCACTGTGTGAAGAATGGGTTTGGGATGGCAAGAGTGGAACCAGGGAGTCAGTTAGGGGCTACTGTCGTAGTCCAGGGGAGAAAGGTGGGTGGCATGGACAGGCCTGAAAGGACCTGCCAATGAACCGGATTTGAGTAATTAAAAATGACAGTAAGGACTATCCTAGTTTCGGTCGTGAGCCTCTGGGTGGGTCACGGTGCCCAGTTTACTAAAATGAGGGATGCTGAGGCAGGAACAGATTGAGTGGGGTGTGGGTCTGGGAGCTCTGAGGGACAGGCTGGAGCTCAAATAGAAAGTGGCATATACAGGTTTGGTAGCCATGAAAAAAACCAGGACTGAAGATAAAATTCAAGACTCCTTCAGTTTGAAGGCTCCAATTACAGCTGAGATTGTGAGATCATCTAAATAGCTAAGAAAAGAAGAGGGCCCAGGAGAGACCGCTCAGGCAATTCAACATTCAGAAGCAGCGGAGAGAGGAGCCAGTGAAGGAGGCGAAGAGAAAGGTTGATGGGGTAGGAGGAAAATCAGAAAAGTGGGCTGTCATGGAAGCCAGCAGGAGAAAGTGTGTCCAGAAAGACAGGAGTGGCCAATTGTCAAAAAGAGTGATGAGGGCTTGGACTGGAAAAGGGACAGTTAAAGAATCTACCATGAATCAGATAAGATATGTCTGATGTCCCTCCAAAGGAATGAAATCTTACAACCAGTGCCAACCCTAAAATAAATGGCCTTGTCTGATCCCTGGCTAATTTCACCTTTTAAACAAAAGGAGATATTTCTGGTGAAGATGGAGGCAGTGGGGTAGGGAGAAGTGTAAAAGCTGAAGTTGGATGGGTGACTTAAAAAGAGATAATAAATGTAAAAATCTCTGTACAAGTTAAAAAGCAGAACAGAGAAATAAAGCTTAGCTATTTGTTACAAAGATAAATACAAAGATGAAGTATTGTTATTAATAATACTGATGATGATGAATCTACTGACTGAAATGTGCTTTTACTGGCCCCAGAAGGAGGATTTAAAACTCTAGGAATGATAGTCTTAGAAACAGGGAATTGAAAACTGAAAAACATTTCAAACAAATAGCTGAAAAGTTTCAGATTGTGAAGATTACTTAAATGGGAATTCCTAAGACAGGATATAACTGATTCAAGACCCGACATATTTATTTTCTGGTGTTAGCTGGTCAGTTGTATCCAACTCTTGGATCCCATGGACTGTAGTCTGCCAGGCTCCTCTGTCAATGGAATTCTTGTCAATGACAAGAATACTGGAGTGGGTAGCCATTCCTTTCTCCAGGGGATCTTCCTGTCCCAGGGATTGAACTGGGTTTCCTGTATCAGAGGTGGATTCTTTACTGTCTGAGCCACCAGAGAAGCCCATTTATTTTCCACTAAGACTTAATATCTTGACCAGCAAATACCCTGGCACCAGGTTCTGGCTTAGCTTACTCAGGCCTCACACAGGACAATAAAATTCATTTTGCAAGAGGTAGGGGTTTTCCCTTGATGGGCTCTGAACAAAGGTCACTTCCTTTCCTGTTATTCCTTCCTAATACTTGCCTTTATGTTTTCAAAGAAGGGAAAATTCAGTACCACTCTTATTTTTTCAATGATATCCTCAACCCAACTCCTGTATATCAAAACAGAAGCTGCCCAGGAAGTGGTAAAGTTGGATTTATTAATAATCTTTAAAGACAAAACTTGTTCCAAAGTATTTTGAATAAATGTGTAGAGAGGTCAAAGTAAATGTAAAGGAATATAGCTTCCACTAACTCATCAGTCAGGGGAATTAAGCACAAATGGCATGATTCTTCATCTAAAGCTTTAAAGTTACTCTTTCTTACAGAGTTTCAGTTGAATTTCAGCACGTTTGAATTCTTGGGTGCATTTCTGTGTGAGGATTTCATAAATCTAAACCCCAAAGATAGGCAACTCCACCAATTAGTTCTCTGATGCTAGGCAATTCCTCGTCTCTTTAAGCCTCAGTTTCATCAACTGTAATATGGAACTATGACCCCCTGTCCTGTTCTCTCGTTTTACAGAGGCTAGGAGAAACTATACCCATAGGCTTTGGGTATCAAATGTCCTCCAGATCAGAGAAGGGGAAATCATATACAGAAGAGATGCTGTGGCAATAGCTCATGATGTCAAAAGGCTCCAAAGAAAGCCTTGGAAGTGGTTAGCTGTAGGAGTCTAAAATGCTAGGCCCATTTAAAGAGGACCAAAATTCAGACACAGATCTGGGCAGAAGTGTACATGGGCTTGCTTATCTCAAGCTTGTTTCTCTAGCTCCTGGGTCATAACTGGGAAGCCTTGGCATCCAAAAATACCCTGCAGGAAAATGGGGGAGGTGACATTGATCTTGCATTTTTGAGCATCTGATATGGAAAAGTACCTCCAAAAAGAATACTAAGAATGTGCCTCCAAAACTAAGAATAATGTTTCCTATTGACAGATACACTTACAGAATGGTTTTTAATGACAGACCCTCCTCGTCTTGACATTCTCTTCCACTTCCAGAAGTGCGGCTGTGTTTGCCGAGGCCAATAGCAAGCTGACACATGTGAAATGGGAGGGAGGAGGAATCTTCTGAGTAAGGAAGAGTTTGTTTTAGAATCTTTGGACCTTAGCAGTCACATTTACCAGATCGTTGCTTCAGAAGA
Organism: Bos indicus x Bos taurus; assembly: GCF_003369695.1. Lineage (NCBI taxonomy): Eukaryota > Metazoa > Chordata > Mammalia > Artiodactyla > Bovidae > Bos > Bos indicus x Bos taurus. The sequence continues at coordinate 83,727,132 of NC_040082.1, forward strand.
GCCTACTTGGTAATAGGGTTAGTTTCCAGAAAAACATTTAGCCAGGAAAAATAAAATGAAGATGCTGATCAAGAATAGTAGTAGAGGGAGGACCCCTCCCTCTAGCACCCAGGGCTTCGAAAGGGATTCCAGACTAATTCTTGTTCACACAATGGGGCTTGTACACACTGTACCCGTCCCCTCATCTTCAACCCCAAAGTTACTGACTCAGCATCTGGCCTAGAGCCAGAGGTATATTCTGAATTCAGAGCATGCAACAATGTTCAGTACAATTAGGACATAATGGCTGCAAAGCTGTTCCTGAAAGCCAAGAAAGCCTGAATAATGTGGTTGGGTTATATCATACATGAGGGCTTAATAGAGTTTAAAAACCAATTTGAAAATTCCTTCATTCCATAAAGATAACATTAAGATGAGGGCAATATCAAGCCAGTTCAAGGGTTGGGGATAAAGTGCATAAGGAATTATGCAGACTCCTTTCCACATTATCCTTCTTAACCAAAATGACCCATTCCCTTTGAAGGTATCGCTAATGCTTACTACTGACCCAGAAAGAAGGCAATTTCATTAAAACATCTTAGTCTTATTGCACCCAGCTAGTAATGCCAGTTTCCTTCATTTCCAAAAACAACTGTTTGCAATTCAAATTCCATCCATCCAGGCAATGTCTCCCATTTGTCACTAATACTCCACCATTTCCAATTCATCTTGCAAAAGAGGTGAAGTTATCCACATGACCACACAAGACCTGAAAGATGTTTCATTCATTTTTAGCCTTTTTTTTTTAGTAAATGGCTTTGGAACATTTGAGATAGTAAATCCATCACTTCTCTGGACTTGTGACACTAATACTGGAACATTAGGGACTATCCACTCTTGAGGTCCTGCTCTAGTAACCTTCAGATACATGAGATTTCTCAATTCTCTCAGTCCTATTCAGGTTACTTAAGAGCTGTCACACTGATAGAAAATCTTAATATTTTGGAGCTGGATTCCAAGGGACTTTGGAGATTCCCGTGCTTGATAAAGAAACTGTTTTACCAAAGACTTTTATAATTTTTTTCTGCAGTTCTTTTCTCTATATTTTCTCTTTGAACAATGCTTATTTTTCATATGAGACCAACACAGAATTTTCAGAACAGAAAGGGAACTCCAAGGTCAACTCTCTTTTTTCTCCAAAAGCTTTATACATTAATCCTCAGTGTATACCAAGTAACAGATACCACATTTTGTTTAAGATTAATTTAAGGATGGAGAGAATGAGGAAACATCTCAGCTTCAGGTGGCAGAATTCTTTTACTATAAGAACAAAGTTCTGATCTCTAAATCTAAGATGATACAGATTAACTTCATTTTTGAACTTGGAGAAACAGAGTTGAATTTAGCTCTTTTTTTTTTTTTTTTTCAGTCTATGAACTAAGCTGCTTCAGTTGACTGAATTTCTATTAGTTTTTTTTTTTTTTTCTTTTTCCTGAATTTCTATTAAATAACAGTATCCTTTCTCTTGGCTGACTGGAAGAACTACCTGTTTTAAGAAGTAAAACAAAATCAAATAATTCAGTCTGTCCTTACCCCTGACTAAACTAGAAGTCACTTCCCCATTATTTCATGATTAATATGAAAAAGTACAGGAACAATGAGAGGAAGGTCATCTGTTTCCAGCAGCAACATTCTGGTTTCTGCTGGACTCCCATTGGCAACAGAAGGAAGCAGCATATACCACATGCCTGCCCTATTACAATACAAAAAGCTGACAAATTTGAACTCTTTTGAAATGTCAGTGAAGTAGAAAAGATGATGTGGCTTTCGTTCAATATTATTTGGGTAACCTAGCCTTAAAATAGTGAACAAAGTCCTTTATTCTGAAGGCAGGACCAAACCAAGATATTAGTGGCTTAGGTAGGCTAATAATTTAGTATACCTTCAAATAGATACTTTTCAGATATTCACTCAACAGGTGTTTGAGTGAGGAGCTGGGCACTGCAGACCTTGAGAGAAAATGGAGATAGGGCTGGTGGCGTCTTTTACTTTGCATATTCCGTTCAGTATAAGAAAGACCCTGCAACTCACCAGGCTAGATCACCTAGGATGGCAGTTTGGTGACCATCTGTAGATTCTCAAATACACCCTTTCCTACTCCAAGCTGTTTATAAAGGCATTAACTGCAGCATTTATAACTGCATCTGGTAGCCCCTTGAAAGACTACTGTTTTACATTCTTTTCTGTACCTTGCTGATTCCCACTGATGCTTTCACATTCCTTATAGATCCAGCCTCCCCTTTACACCATGTACTGAGTATTTGTAATGTGTCAGGCACCGTGCCAGGTATAGAAATATAAAAGTGATTCAGACACTTTCCCTGCCCTTATGGAACTCACACCTTGGGTAGGCAAAAGATTTACAAACAAATAATACAATACCACAGTCTACAGAAGTAAAATGGTTGTTACTAGATATTGGTAAAATGCTCTGAAATCCTTGGAGATGGATACTTTCTTAAAATAGAAGATATTTTGAGTTTTACTTCTATCTCTGGAAATCTTATCTTGGGAAAGGATTGGAATAAAGAGAGTAATGTTTTCACGCCTCCAGTTCCCTGCCGCTATAACTGAGATGGGGAGGTAGGGATGTGGAATAATATCTAGGTGAAACTTAGCCAAAACTTTCCACTTTGCATGTTCTTCGTCAAATAATTTTTGTCTCTCGAACTTGCCATGATACTAGGGGAAGGATGATGGAAGCTCACCTAGTCCCTGCTACTTGGGTAACTACACATCCCTGGATCCAGATGGTTTCTCCCTTCAAAATAATTGCAAACAAGATTAAAACTGCAAGCAGGAACTATTCCAGCTGGCTTTTGGCTTCCTCTGATGTACACCCCTTGAATAAAGCAGTGGCAAAATTAGATTTAAAATAAGGAACATAAAAAACCTTATTACTTGTACCAGCTCACCTCAAGGTCCTGCTATGTGTGAAACCCTGAGCCCTGGCATTACAGTAACTAAATGCATCAGCCAGCTGGAGTTTGCACATTATGAAATACAAAAACCTTAATAATAAGAAAAAGAAAACTTATTTTGAAGGTATACCTCCACACTGCCTCTGAGTATTTAAGAGTCTGCTGGAAACAGGCATCTGGAATAAAATAGAAATACAGTCCAATAAATTCCCAAGTTGGAAAACCCTCATTTCTATTTCCTTACCTGCCATCAATCCATCTAAAGAAAACCACATAGCCACATTTTCCTCTGGTAAAGGAGACAAAAAAATATTGATCCTTCTTTGGCAGGCAGTTACTACTGACCACAGTAAGCATGAAGAAAAAACTCTGGGGAGTCTGCCTATCTAAAAGACCAGCCCCACCAACCTTAATTTTCACGCCAGGACCTGTTCTGGTTCCAGGCAGTTCCTCAGCAGAGCAGGACGCAGGTTATTAGGTTATGACATTTCACACAGAACCATGATTTAGTTCTGCCTTATCCCCATTACTATAACCACTCAGTATTTCCAGGGCACAGCTCTTTTTCTAAGTGTTTTCAGTTTCAATGTATATAGCTCCAAATATTGCTAGCATCATAAGCACTTTCATACAGCATTCCTGAGATAATTAGTAAATGAGAAGACTGGCCTCTAACAGCCACCTCATCTTTTCGCAGTCACACACTAAAACATGGCTTTAGTGCTGCTTAACCAAGGCAGTGTGTGGTTAAGGAAACCTACTTAGGTTGGGAAATGTGCCAGAGAGTGTGGGGGACATAACAGATCTTAGAAACAATCTCCATGCTATAGGAGCTGAGAATCTTGGGGTTGAGCTCGGTCATACTGTGGATTTTTTTTTTTTTAAGTGTTCTAAAATACAAAGTACTACATAAAATACTTTCTATTAAGAATAAAGATCAGCCAGGTTTAAAAAAAAAAGAATAACTCTTTGTTCTTTAACAGGACAACCTTAGAAAGACACTTGCCTATTCATGTTAGTAACAATCCAGTAGGGACTTCTGTAACTCTGGACTTACTAAAAAAAAAAAAAAAAGTATGAGTGATATTTGTCAGGGGTGACTGACAAGGCTAAATATTTATTGAGAATTGTATAGGTTCTGATTTATTCTCTCATGGTTCAGCACCCAGAAGGCTGCTTTTGTCCGGTAAAGGCAGAGAGGAGGTCCAGAAAACCCCAGGACTCACAGTGTTCCCCACAGCACTCACGATTAAACCTTTTGGCCCTCAATTAAAGGTCAACATGGCTGCTCAAAAACGTTTATGTCAAAAGGCAGTCACCTCAGCCAACTGAGATTATATTGCCACTTCACAGAACTCAATTAAATCCGAAACAGAGCATCTGTTAATCAGGGAAGGGGCATGAAGTTGTGATGTTTTCTGCTTCCTCTTAAAAAGCTGCCTCTTCCCACCCGTGTTCACTTCCCAAAGCGCCATCGCGCGCGCACACATACACACACGCTTAGAATTTGCCCCCGGAGGTTCACGGATTTATGGCTCCCCGTTTAATTAAATTTCCTGTAATGACAATCGAAATCGGCAGCGTGCGGCACAGCTCCCGTGACCTCCTCTCCCGCCCGCCTACCGGCTCCGGGCTGGGGACCGCGAGCGCCGAGCTGCCGGCGCCCGACCGCGGGGACCCACCTGAGCCTCAGCCGCCCCTGTCGCCGCTTCCGCCCTGCGCCCGGGACTTCCGCCCCGGCCGCAGGCGCCCTGCCGCTCCCGCGCTTCCGCCCGGGCCCTCAGCCCCTAGGGCTAGTGTCAGTGGAGCCCAAACCCGAGCCAATCGCCCCTCTGAACGGTGGCCGCGCCTGGGCTGTTAGGCGTGAATACAGACGCTAAAACCAAGGCCACGCTGGTTTATTTTTTTTAAGACCACGGAACAGTGACCTGGGATGTTTGGGAACCATTTAATAACGAGCATCAGATGTGAAAGCCAGCTTTTAAGAGAACGTGTAGTGAAGGCCGTTTTAACTCCCCCTCCCCCGCATTCATTCATTTATTGTTTACTGCCCTCTTTCTCGGAGAAGGCAATGGCACCCCACTCCAGTACTGTTGTCTGGAAAATCCCATGGATGGAGGAGCCTGGTAGGCTGCAGTCCATGGGGTCTCTGAGAGTCGGACACGACTGAGCAACTTCACTTTCACTTTTCACTTTCATGCACTGGAGAAGGAAATGGCAACCCACTCCAGTGTTCTTGCCTGGAGAATCCCAGGGACGGGGAAGCCTGGTGGGCTGCTAGACGTCTATGGGGTCGCACAGAGTCAGACACGACTGAAGCGACTTAGCAGCAGCAGCAGCCCTCTTTCTCTGAGTTCCGGCTGAGCTAGGTTATAGGGAATGGGGATGATGAACAAACGCAAGGGTACCTATACCCACCCAAACTTCAGGGCTGTGTAGGCAAGTCACGACTGAGCGACTTTCACTTTTCACTTTTCACTTTCATGCACTGGAGAAGGAAATGGCAACCCACTCCAGTGTTCCTGCCTGGAGAATCCCAGGGACGGGGGAGCCTGGTGGGCTGCCGTCTATGGGGTCCCACAGAGTCAGACACGACTGAAGTGACTTAGAAGCAGCAGCAGGCAAGTCAAACATTTAGAAACAGCTTTGCAAGTCATGTGTTCCCTTACATAACTGTTGTGAAAGGGACCTCTGGAAAAATAGGAATGTACTGTAGGTAAAGAAGTAACTTTTAGACTGGAATATATAGGGTCAGGTTGGGCAGGGACTATGCTCTCCAGGCGTAGGAACAGGTGACACTGAGGGAGCAGGAATGTGGGCAATACGCAGAAGAGGGGCTAGCAAGGCTGAAGCCTTGAGGGAAGGGGGCAGGGGTCTGGGAGTTGGGGGCAGGTTGGAAACAAGCTGGAAAGGTAGGCCTGAGTAGACCCTGTAGGACTTTTCAGGTTTGTGCTAAGGGCAGCTGGAGAGCTCTTTGTTTTACTGTTTTTGTATGTGGAAGTAGGTTGGATTGATTGCTTTTCCATTATGAAAAGATCACTCACCTTTAGGGAGGGCATGTGAAGGGGATGGGGTAGAGGAGAACAGAGCTGGAACAGGAAAGGCAGTATGTGATAAATAGCCTAGGAGTGAGGTGTGGTGGCCTGAATGTGTTACTGTAGTTGTTCAGTCATTAAGTCATGCTGGACTCTTTGTGACCCCATGGACTGCAGCATGCCAGACTATCCTGTCCTTCACCATCTCCCAGAGCTTACTCAAACTCATGTCCATTGAGTCGATGATGCCATCAAACAGTCTAGTCCTCTGCCACTCTCTTCTCCTCCTGCTTTAATCTTTCCCATCATCAGCATCTTTTCCAATGAGTTGGCTCTTCCCATCAGGTGGCCAAAGAACTGGAGCCTCAGCATAGTCCTTCCAAAGAATATTCAGCATTGCTTTCCTTTAGGATTGACTGGTTTGATCTCCTTGCTGTTTAAGGGATTCTCAAGAGTCTTTTCCAGCACCACAATTCAAAAGCATCAATTTTTATGTGCCAACCTTCTTTATGATCCAAGTCTCACATCCATACATGACTACGGGAAAAAACATAGCTTTGACTATATGGACTTTTGTCAGCAAAGTTATGTCTCTGCTTTTTAATATGCTGTCTAGATCTGTCATAGATTTTCTTCCAAGGAGCAAGCGTCTTTTAATTTCATGGCTGCAGTCACCATCCACAGTGATTTTGGAACTCAAGAAAATAAAATCTGTCACTGTTTCCATTTTTCCCCCATGTATTTGCCATGAAGTAGTGGGACTAGAGGCTATGATTCTCATTTTTTGAATGTTGAGTTTTAAGCCAGATTTTTCACTCTCTTCTTTCACCTTCATCAGGAGGTTCTTTAGTTTCTCTTCGAAATCTGTTATTAGGCTGGTATCTGCATGCGTATCTGAGCTTGTGATATTTCCCCCTGGCAATCTTGATTCCAGCTTGTGCATCATCCAGCCCAGCATTTTGTGTCCGACTCTTTGTGACCCCATGGACTGTAGCCTGCAAGACTCTTCCATCCATGGAATTCTCCAGGTAAGAATACTGAAGTGGATTTTCATCTCCTTCTCTAAGTCTGCAAATAAATTAAATAAGCAGGTTGACAATATACAGTCTTGGCATACTCCTTTCCCAATTTTGAACCAGATAGACCATTGTTTCATGTCCGGTTCTAACTGTTGCTTCTTGACCTGCATACAGGTTTCACAGGAGGCAGGTCAGGTGGTCTAGTATTCCCATCTCTTTAAGAGTTTTCCACAGTTTGTTGTGATCCACATAGTCACAGGCTTTAGCATAGTCAATGAAGCAGAAGTAGATGTTTTTCTGGAATTCCTTTGTTTTTTCTATGATCCAACGGATATTGGCGATTTGATCTCTGGTTCCACTGCCTTCTCTAAATCCAGCTTGTACATCTGAAAGTTTTTGGTTCACATATTTTTGAAGCCTTCCTTGAAGGATTTTGAACATTATCTTGCTAGCATGTGAAATGAGTACAGTTGTGTGGTAGTGTGAACATTATTTGGCATTGCTATTCTTTGGGATTGGAATGAAAACTGACTTTTTTCAGTCCTGTGGTCACTGCTGAGTTTTCCAAATTTGCTGACATATTGAGTGCAGCACTTTCACAGCATCATCTTTTAGGATTTGAAATAACTTATCTGGGATTCCATCACCTCCATTAACTTTGTTCATAGTAATACTTCCTAAGACCCACTTGATTTTACATTCCAGAATGTCTGGCTCTAGGTGAGTGATCACACCATGGTGGTTATCTGGGTCATTAAGACCTATTTTGTACAGTTCTTCTGTGTATTCTTGCCACCTCTTCTTAATATCTTCTGCTAGGTCCCTACAGCTTCTGTCCTTTATTGTGCCCATCTTTGCATGAAATTTTCCCTTGGTATTTCTAATTTTCTTGAAGCGATCTGTAGTATTCTTTCCCATTCTATTATTTTCTATTTCTTTGCATTGTTTACTTAGATAAGAAAGCCTTTTCTCTCCTTGTTATTCTCTGAAACTCTGCATTCAGTCGGGTATATTTTTCCTTTTCTTCTTTGCCTTTCACTTCTCTTTTTTCAGCTATTTGTAAGGCCATTTTGCCTCAGACAACTGTTTTGTCTTCCTGTATTTCTTTTTCTTTGGGATGGTTTTGATCACTGCCTCTTGTACAATGTTATGAACTGCTATCCATAGTTCTCCAAGCACTCTATCAGATCTAACCCCTTGAATCTATTTACCACTTCCACTGAATAATCATAAATGATTTGATTTAGATCATACCCGAATGGCCTAGTGGTTTTCTGTACTTCAGTTTAAATCTGAATTTTGCAATAAGGACCTCATGATCTGAGCCACAGTCAGGTGCAGGTCTTGTTTTTGCTGAGTGTATCAAGCTTCTCCATCTTTGGCTGCCAAGAATATAATCAATCTGATTTTGGTTTTGACCATCTGGTGATGTCCATGTGTAGAGTCTTCTCTTGTGTTGTTGGAAGAGGGTGTTTGTTATGACCAGTGCATTCTCTTGGCAAAACCCTGCTAGCCTTTGCCCTGCTTCATTTTGTATTTCCAAGGCCAAACTTGCCTGTTACTTCAGGTGTCTCTTGACTTCCTACTTATGCATCCCAATCCCCTATGATGAAAAGGACATCTTTTTTTGGTGTTAGTTCTAGAAGGTGTTACTGTAAAGAGTGATCAAATGGTGGATAATAATAAGTAATTTTTAAAGCTAACACTTGTTGATTTGTTCACCACAGCTTTACACTTATAACTTGATTGATCCTGAGAATAATCTATTAAGTACTATTCATACCATTTTATAGAAAAGAAATAGAGGCTTAGTAACTTGCTCTAGTTCTCAGTATTCTGGCTCAGTGATAATCTGCCTACTAGTTCAGAAGATGCAGGAGATGAGGGTTCGATCCCTGGGTCGAGAAGTTACCCTGGAGGAGGAAATAGCAACCCACTCCAGTATTCTTGCCTGGAGAATCCCATGGACAGAGGAGCCTGGTGGGCTACAGTCCATGGGGTCGCACAGAGTCTGACATGACTGAGCAATGGCCCTGGCAGTCACCACTAGTTCTCCGAGCTGGAAAATGGCAGAGTTGAGATTCTATCCCGTGCTGTCTGATGTCAGTATCCGTGAGCTTTTTATCATGGATACACTGTGCATTCAGTTTATCACTGTTCATTCAGGATATATTCAGTGATTTACAAGAAGATACAAAACAAACTAAGGTCAGGAATGAATGCCCTAAACAACCACATTGGTTATGTAATAACTTTTAGAGGACACATCTAGAAAGTTGAGTTTTCAAATTCTTTATCATTTTCAGCATGTGTTGAGAACAAAAGAGGGAATTTGTGACTCTACAGACTACCTATGATTATTTTTGAGTTGATACACTTTGATAAGACCCAGTCTTTCTGAAGAAAATGAAAAAGAAGTCAATTGACAAAGTGTACTTCACCTAACAGTCTCTGATATGTTATCTTTAAAAAAGTTATCCTGGGTCTAGTTATAAACACCTTGGTGGAACATGTGTAACTCGCATTTTGTGGTGTGATAGGAAAACTTCCTAGAAATGAAACTCCAAATCAGCTTCCAAATCTCATTTCTTGGAGAATGGAAATATAATTGGATTCGTGAAACCTGATTTCATCTGCTGAATGAGAAGTATGACTCCACCAAAGGCCAACAGTGAAGACTTTTAGTATTGGTTAAAGGTAAATATCTCCATGGAGCCCAAAATTCACAAATTCTAGAAACAGAATTTAATTACTAAGAATTTTTTGGCTTGGTTAGGTGATGGTATGAGACCTCCTCATGATGTTTTTAGTTGAGAGTGGAAATCCCATGGATGGTTGAGCATCCCTGTTGACTCGGTGTAATTGATGCCCAGTCACTCTGAAGAGCTTGGCTGAGTGCCATGAGCTCAGAGGACCAGTTTACCTCTAGGAGTAGGACTCACAGTGCTGGGCATATGAGCTAAGCTGGAGAAAATGTCTGAAGTCTCACCAGGAAGAATTGTCTCCAAAATAAAAAAATATCTGCCAAAGCAAAGTTAATAAACATTTATTAATGGTCACAACCTGCAGTATTATGTCATGTTCATTAATTGCTGGATTCAGTGTTCATAACAATTTCTTTATATTTGAAAACAGTTTTTGGATGAGATGCTCTTCCTGAGTGAGAGTTCTTTAATATGCATGTGTTAAGAAATCACAGCATATTTTAGTTATTTTAGCTAAATGATTTCAAAAGTAAAATTATAAAATCTTGTAGAGCAAAATTATGAAGTATAGGATGTATATAGATTTTAACATGGTTTGTGTGATGTGAAAGGAAGAGTCTTAAGAGAATCTGAAGGTCTTAGTGCAGCCATGGGTCTTAAGCGACTTTGTTCACTCAAAACCGGCTTGTCATGGGGATTTTTTTTTTTTTTTTTTCAGTTTTGGCTGTGCTGGGTCTTCACTGTGGTGGGCAGGCTTCATTGCCTCATGGCATGTGGGAGCTTAGTTCCCCAACCAGGGATTAAACCTATGTTCTTTGCATTGGAAGGCAGATTTTTAACAACTGGACCACCAGGGAAATCCTATCATAGGCATTTGATCTTGTCATCTGGGTCTGGACTCCAGTTCCAAGCTATGCTCTTGGAATCTGGATAGAAGTGGTGCAAGGATCTCTGTGTTCTGGAATGTCTGTTCAGAACTCACTTGGGTTGAATTGTCTCTTAGATCTCAAGACCCTGCCAGCTCTGTGATCAGTTCTGAGACAGAAACCTGCTCTAGGGAAAGCCTGGTGGTTTAGCCTGGTCCACAGCTCCTCAACTCCAAGGATGCTTTAAAAAACACATTGCCTGTTCTTCCAGAGATGGCCTGGAGCCAGGCTTCCTTTTAAGGCCTCCTAAGGGCTGGATGTGTGGTGAGGAGTGAAGCATCTTCACTTCGCATGCCAGGCTTTGCCTCTGGGAGAGAAGGAGCAAAGAAATGGCTTTTGATGCCAATGCCTTCCCTTGGGAACACCTTAGAAAAATAACTTAAGTCCTGACAGTTAGTGACTATCATGCCAACTCTATTTTACAGTAACCTGGCTCTGTGCTGTCACTGAAGAAAAATGTAGTCTGAACTTTGACTAGGAGGAACAGCCCTAATAACTCCCCCAACTGGGCGATGTGATCATGATGGTGGAGGTGTTTAGAAACCTACCTTCCCTGGTCTTTTTCTGGCCCTTATAGTGAGCTGATTTGTTTGTCTCTTGAGTGTCTCATCCCCAGTACTGCAAACTGTGCAGGAAGTCATCTGTAGGGACCAGATATTGTGTTATGTTTAAAGTCATTGAAAAAAACAGTGGCAACATCCCAAAGAAAAGACAAGCTTCTGAGTCTGGATGTGTTGGGTCAGCTGGGTCACTGTTGACTCCCCCAGGCCAACCATTACAGGAAAGAGAATTATAAGTCTGTCTTACCAGGGGAGAATGGATGTCAGGAACCTGATTTCTATATTCCCCTTGACGTTTAAAAAACTCTGCTCTCGTGCCAGACATTCAGAGGACAGTGAAGAAAATTTCAAAAGGAGAAAAATGTTTATTTGTTTTAAGCCTTGCTCAGTAATCCACTTATGCTATTTACATCAGTTAAAGAACCTTTCCATGTAAACACCATTAATTATGTAGTATAAGAGCCAAATAAAAATGCTAAAAAATAAAAGTAATTGTAGAATAAATTAGTATAGCTTGAGTGCACATATATTATACAGAGACTGCAGTCTTTTACATTTTATCAAGGGAGGTGGATTTGTGATTTTCTATTGTTTGAGCTACTAGGATGGAACCAAGAGAAATGACATTTTTACAGATGGATACCAAAGCTGTTAAAGTTTAAACCCACATTGGCAATGAAATTATGGTTTTCACAGGAGCCTGGCCTCATCCTGCCTCTCTATATCTGTCTTGAAAAGACTATGGGAGGAGATGTGGATTGAGTGTCCTATGGATTTTCCCAGAAGGTTTGCTGGAGCAGGACCTGACTGTCTACCCCCAATTGGTACACTCCAGGACTTCTTGAAAGTGATAACAGAAGACGGCCTATGTCTGGGCAAAAGGCGGTGGATGGTGTGCAGCCTGCCAGGCTCAAAGAAGGGCAGAGACTGATGCTGCTGAGGAAATCTGGTGTTGGCACCTTGTAGTAACGATGGCAGAATACACGTGTTTCCCTTTTGTGGTATTTTGGAAGTTTTCATGTATGTGATTTATTTTGATCCTTCACAAGAGTTCTGTAACATAGGTAGGGCATGTGTTTTTACCAAGCCCATTTTCTAGGAAATTCTTGCTTGGGGAGGGAGAACACAATGAAGCAGGGATTGAAAAACATGTTCTAATTCTTATTTGTATTTTTTCTTTTCCACTACCACAATTCATATTTCTTTTTAAATGTAAATGAAAAAAACACGATTCGGTGTATAGCAATATTTTGTGCGATGTGGCATCTTTGAAGAACATTTGAGTGCATTTCCATCATTTCCTCAGGGAAAGCTTTGTTTTACCTAGAGAAGCAGGAAATGGATTTGAAATGGGAAAAGTTTTTCAGTTTTATGGATTAAACCCATCTGTTATGTTCACTAAACCTCGATCATGGAAGAGAATAGATTTCTCAGAACATAGAGGAGAGAAGAGTACAAAGTGCTTCCTTCGTTCCCTGCTTCCGATCTACACCTATCCAGGGAGCCCTGTGCAGACAAAATGGGGTAGCCAGCCCATCAGTCAGAAAGAAACATGCCCCGACACACTGAGCCGTCTTCCACAGAGTTGAAGTTAACACATTGCTTAAAAGAACTCTGAGGGATACTTTTTTCCCACTGCTTTTAACATCTTTTAGAAATATGTGTAAATATTTTGCTAAATTATCTGCTATCCCTGCATAACACAAAGTAAAGGGAAATTATCTTTCATTCATTTATTCAGAATAATGCTTACTGAGTATGTACTACATGCCAGTGTGGGGCACTAGAACTCTGGGGTTGAACCCAGTAGACATGCCCCTTGGTATAATAGAATTCACAAAGTGGGGGAGATGGATGTTAATCAAATGATCTCATCAATAAATATTTACTGATCTTGACTGCAGAAGTCCTTTTATCTAGAGAGCAAGACTAGTAGCTGGTTAGGTGATTGGGAAATGCAGGCAGAAGGAGCGTGTGTGTATATATGTATACACAAACATAACAGTTTCATTTTTTACTTAAAAACGTGTAAACGAACGTTTATTTGCCGAATTTGGTAGGGCCCAGGTGCTTTCTTTGAGGATCAGTCTGATAACTGAAGGTTAACATCATCTTTCTTGCATAAAGCCCACTCAAAATGTATATCATCTGTAACTTCCAGTTTCAAACACATTAAAGTAGAGGGAGAACTTAAAGACACTTGTGAAGTAATTTGAATTCATTTAGAACTTATTATTTTCCCCAATCTTTTATACTTATCTCGCCTACAATTTAAGAGCAATTTCCCTCCAGTTTTTTCAAATCTTTTCATAGCAATAGCATTGAACTTAAGTTTTCATAGAAACAGTGACTCTTTTTTATGCTCACATTTGATCAGTTTATGTGATATTTAATTAAACTATATAATTATAGTAATCAAGTTCAACTGCCATAAACAAGTTAGGGAACAAAAACAGCCCTCTCTTCCTAAGGCTAGAGCACTGCTAGGCGGGGGAGAAGTGATGGGGGTATAACGCGGCAGAAGTCACAAGTATTTATCATACTCTGGCAATCAGTCAATACGTTTTCCAGATGGATTTGAAAACATCAGTTAATTTCCCAGAGGAACTCAATTAAAAGAGTTTCTATTATGTTAAAAAACTAATAAACATCAGTAAGGAAAGCAGTGGGTGCCATAAAAGTCTGTAACTGGGGGATGTGACTCAGTCTCCGGGTGTCAGGAAAAGCCTTGCAGACAACTTGACAGTTGAGTGAGGTCTGAGAATGATTAGGTGGTTGCTCAGAAAGGGGCCGGGGCAGGGGTCCGGAGAGAAAGAGTTCCGGGCAGCCGGAGTAGCAGAGCCAGTGCTGAGGGGGCGGAGGGCGCACATATTGAAAAGGAGGAAGTGGAAGAAGCCAGGATTGTCCGAGCCAAGAGCGGAGGCTGGGGAGCCGCTGGGTGAGGTGCAGGGAGGCAGAGGCCAGTTCACACCAGCGTTACAAGCTCTGAAAAGCAGGAAGATCTTCCTCCCTATTGACAACGGGAAGCTGTTAATGGCTATGAAGCAAAAGTCTGCGTCTGTGATCAAGAGCAACAGCCAGTTTGTGGAGTTTTGACCTCCAAATCTAATTAAGGGACTTTGGATTATTTGTTTTTACAATCTAAATACATTACAGGTAGTGGAGGGGAAAAAAAAATATTTTCTTAATCTCTGCCACCAGACTATCTCTTAGGGATAAAACTGGCCTTGAATAGGAAAATACACTCATCAACTGCTGGTGGCTCAGACAGTAAAGACTCTGCCTGCAATGTAGGAGATCTGTGTTCAATCTCTGTGTGGGGAAGATCCCCTGGAGAAGGGAACGGCTACCCACTTCAGTGCTCTTGCCTAGAGCATCTGGTGGACAGAGGAGCCTACAGGGCTACAGTCCATGGGGTTACAAGGAGCTGGGCACAACTGAGTGACTAACACTTTCACTTTTCACAACTACTAGTGGGTCAAAGTTGAGGATATAAGGGTAGGTGTCAAGATCTTATGAGACGCTATATAACTCTGCTGAGAAAGTGGGAAGAAGGGAAAAAGAAGGAAGAATTAGTTTCTTAGGGCCACCATAACAGAATGGGGCTTAAAGTATCACACATTTATCCTGTCACTGTTTGATAGACTATAAGTCTGATATCAAGGTGTCAGCAGGGTCACGCTTCTGCTAAGAGGCTCTCAGTTGAATCCTTCCTTGCCTCTTAGCTTCTTAGGAAGCTAGTGGTGGCTGGCCATCCTGGGGATTTCTTGGTCTGGAACTGTTTCAGTCCAGTCCCTGGTTCTGTGGTCACACGGCATTTTCTGTGCCTCTTCTCTTCTTATAAGGATATTAGTCATATTGGATTAGGGCCCACCCTAATGACTTCTACTTAACTTGACTACATTGCAGAGACATCTGCTATTTCTAAATAAGGTCACATACCCAGATACTAGGGGTTAGGACTTGAATGTATCTTTGAGGCGACATAATTCATCCCATAATAGATGTGATGGGAGAGAGGTGCGAAGGCTTAGTAAAATGGTGGGAGGTCATATGGCTAAGGGGCCACAGCTACTGAGAAACCGATGGTGCGAGGATGGTGGAAAGGACTAACTCAGGGTTTTCAAGTGCTTTTTTTACAGTTTAAGATGTGGCAGCCTGCAAAGCATCTCCCCCATTGTATCCAAAGGCTCCCACCTTTCCAGTGAAAGTTGTGGTACCTGTGTTTTGCTGATGCTTTGGTGGTAGAGGGGAGGGAGCACATGACAAGTGGAGTCATGGAGAAGGATTTGGATCCCAAGTTAGGGTCACCGGTGTAAACACAGGAAATGAAATAAAGTGAAAGTGTTAGTTGCTCAGTGGTACCCAACTCTTTGCGACCCCACGGAGTGTAGCCCACCAGGCTCCCCTATTCATAGGTTTCTCCTGGCAAGAATACTGGAGTAGGTTGCTATTCCTTTTTCCAGGGGATCTTTCCAACCCAGGTATCAAACCTGGGTCTCCTGCATTGCAGGCGGAATTTTTACTGTCTGAGCTACCACACAGGATATCTCAGAACAATTCAATAGTCTGAAAAGCTGAAAAAAAGCATTTCTGTGACTTCCTCCCCACTCCCATCCCCAGATACTCAGAGAACTATTAGACTTCCACAATCTCCAGTACGAGGGTTTGGGTCAACTTTATCTCTATCTTACTGAGCTAGGACCAGGATTTCAAATACAATTATGAAAACTCTTATGTTTCACTTTGTACTGTCAGCCTTTTCAAGGTATATGCATGACTTTAGCTAAATTAGGAATGTTTGTGAGTTATTTTTTAAAGATGAAAAACCCTGTCTTCTGTATCTCTTGCCCTAGCATTTTCTAAATATAAAAACTCCACATGGATTGTCACTATGATTACAGAATGTTCTCTGAAGTTCAGTTCTCATTTCTTGTCAGTTTTCCTCCATCCTTCCTAGAATACCTTTCTGTTGCAGTTTTCTGTTGGTGGCTGAAGTGCAGAAGCCTCTTATCCGCCTTTCACTCAAGTTGGCGGCCGGCTCTCAAAATGAGGGAAAGGATTTCCTGTAGTGAGTCCAGATGTTTATACTAGCATTATTGCTATTAGCCATCAAGTCTGAGTGTAGCACAAAATTAAATCTGTCCTTGAGGCCTGGAAGGGAAGACAAGCTTGATAATAGTTTAATGTCCTCTGAGTGAAACAGCGGAAATGGGGGAAGAACCACCATCTCCATGAACTATGATCCCACAAGACAGTATTGCTGTTTATTTCTGTGCTTCATTTACACTGCTATTTAACATAAATGTGGTTTTAGAACACATAAAAGCCCCTTTAAAACCTAAGTAGCTGGCAAAAGAATAATTAATAAAGCAGGGTTCCCCACCCCCCCACCCCCTGTAAGCAGCTTGAAGAAAGTGGGAAATTTTGCAGTCGGCCAAGGCATTATTTGTGGCTAATCTATCATGCCTCTGTGCAGGCTTTCACGTACTATTGTAGGTATTTCATGAGTACTGAGGCTGCTCAGGCAAAATAAAGCAAAAAGCAGAGCAATTATCCAGAGATTATGAACACCATATGAAGTTATGGTTGGATATTTAGGCAACAGATCTCTAGGATCTTCTCTTACTTTGTGAATCCTGCATGAGTTGTTTGTTGGCTGGAGTAGCTGGATAATGCTCTTCTTTCCCTGATATCTCAGTTGGTAAAGAATCCGCCAGCAATGCAGGAGACCCTGGTTCAATTCCTGGGTTGGGAAGATCTGCTATAGAAGGGATGGGCTACCCACTCCAGTATTCTTGGGCTTCCCTTGTAGCTCAGCTGGTAAAGAATCTGCCTGTACTGAGGGAGACCTGGGTTTGATCCCTGGCTTGGGAAGATCTCCTAGACAATGGAAAGACTGCCCACTCCATATTCTGGCCTGGAGAATTCCATGGCCTGTATAGTTCATGGACTGTATAGTTCCTGGGGTCGCAAAGAGTTGGACACAACTGAGTGACTTTCACTTTCACTTACCCTTGAAGGAATTGGCTCACTCATCTTTTTCATTACATTATGCCTTGGAATAGTTGTCTTCTGGACACTAAGGGAAGATGAGCCCTCTTGATGGACCTGACAGTCATCCCCTTTAGCCTTTGAAAACCAGCCTGTCTCCTCCTTGAGTCAATCTGTGTCTGCATGACTCCTGTCTGCAGGGGGAAGACGTCCCCCTCAGAGGAGGTGCCCTCCACTTTAGGGCCAGGAGTTCTGAGACCTCCCAGAGAATGCCAGAGGAATGGCCCCTGTGGCTGGACCCAAGGCCAAGGCTGTGCACTGGGCTCTTAGTTCTGGATAGTGTTCTTTCCTTTAATTCCTCTGTGAGGTTCTGTTTCCATAGTTCCTGCTCTGCCCTTCTTAGTCCTCACAGCAACCCTTTCATGACAATTATTCAGCAGTTATAAGAAATGCCAGTCTTTGGAGACATTCATGTTTTGGCCATACTGTAAGCCCCAGACCATCTTCTTGTAACTCTGTACAAACTCTCAGTGGCTAATTCATGTTAAAAAGATTAAAGCAGGGAAAAAAAATCTTACCTTGAACAAGCTCATTGGTGCTAGTTACCTTGCAGGAGTAAAGCATTCTTAAGTTTTAATCATTTCATTTTTTTTTTTTTAAATAACAGCAAGTCAAGTTGGCCAGGATCCAGAAATCTCTTGAAATAGTGATACATTTTAAAAGATTCTTTCTAAAATCAAGACTGTTAGCTACTTTCTGGGAAAAAGGAGGAAGACTGAACAATACAATATTTGGGCAGATACGAATGTTAGAAAGTGGGGATCAGTTATTCCCATTAGTCAAAGAGACAAGAGAGGTATAATTGGCATAAGCTTGGTGGAAAAAAAGATATTTGATAGAAGAAAAAAACTCATTATAAGTACAAGGAAATTTTGGCATTGCCGTCTTGTACTGATGGTGACAATTCAATTATAGTATAGTCACATGTCTTATTTTGTAACTGTTACTTGGTTAAAATGTAGATCATCTTTATGATATTTCTTTCTTCCTATGTGTGCACACATGTGTGTGTGTGTGCAAGTGAATAAGCAGAAACACAGCAGGGACCTAAGTTACTAGCTCTATTCATCTGGGGAAAGCTCATAACTCAAAGTTACTCTTTGCTTCCACTACCATGAATGAAGTAGATGGTTGCTTGTGAAGACGTCTACTCACGGATTTTTGCCCCCCAGCATCTAATTCTAGGGTATTCTGTGATTTCTTGGTTTAGCACTGGTCTCCTTTATGACCATCATTGACTGTCACATAAGTGTAGACAATGAGGTAGAACCTAAGCAAGTAGAATGGTCAGTTCATGTTTCACTGTATTTTTATCAGCCCATCACCTATTTGAAAAGCTTATCTGATTGTATATTCTCTCATAGCTTGCTTGAATTTCTTTCTTCTTGGACTGGAAAGATAGGAAGAGAGAGAGAGAGGCATTTGAAGTTTGTTGCCACCTCATAGGAGAAGGCAGTGGCACCCCACTCCAGTACTCTTGCCTGGAGAATCCCAGGGACGGTGGAGCCTGGTAGGCTGCCATCTATGGGGTCGTACAGAGTCAGACACGACTGACGTGACTTAGCAGCAGCAGCAGCAGCAGCCACCTCATATCACCTGTACTTTTGAAGGTGAGTTGCACGTCAGTGTCTGCATGCTATAACTCAGTAACTCAGTGGTAGCCTGGCCTTCAGCAGCTCTTCCTCTCTGAGCAAGGGCAGAGGAGGCCATTATTGCAAGGAAATAACATGTGGCTATCCAAGTTGCATGAAATACATCTGTCGTGAATAGATGAATTACATAGTCATGAAAACTTCTGAATGGAAGATCCACCACTTGCCAGACACTCACCTTGGCTGATTATGTGCTGTGCTTAGTCACTCACTCATATCTGACTCTTTGCGACCCCACAGGTTGTAGCCCACCAGGTTCCTCTGTCCATGGAATTCTCCAGGCAGGAATACTGGAGTGGGTTGCCATGCCCTCCTCCAGGGGATCTTCCTAGCCCAGGGATTGAACCCAGGTTTTTCACATTGCAGGTGAATTCTTCACCATCTGAGCCACCAGGGAAGCCCTTGGCTGAGTACAAGGCCCAGCAAACAGTGCAAAGCTCTGGCTCGCTCATTTCTTTATGTGTGTGTCACAAGTGCAGGTTTCTAGGACATGCTTTGAGTCAAATGGTGAGAGCAATGGAGGCATATTAGCCTCCACCACCCCTGACTCCCAACAATGGCCCAGTAGGAGCCAACAACTGTCATCCCTGGAGAGCTGCTAGTGAGTCCTATTCTTGGAGACAATGTTGCATTGGCAGCCTCTTGATTTCCAAGCTTCCTGAGTTTGGCAGAGAGGGCACTCCCCTTAGGAGGAGTCGGGAGGGTTCTGTAGTGTTGTTTTAGAACTCTTCTCTCCAGGCTCAGCATAGAGACGGCTCCTCCTGACTGTTCATTGATTTTTGTTAGCATCCTGTTCCTTGTATTAAATTTCTTTCTACTTACGCTCGCTAGAGTGGTTTCTCTGATCTGCAGTGGAATCCTGACTCATCTGCTGCTCAAAGATCACCTGGGAGCCCACTGCACCCTGAGTCAGTCCATACTCTGTCACATCGTGTTGCATTTAAATCATTCACTCTCTCCATCTCTCCCTCTCCTTCCCACCACCCCCTGTGACCTCAGGCTGTGAGGTTATTCATCTTTTAATTCTGCTCTATCTGTGAGAAAACTTGGCACATAAAATTCACTTAGGAGATGTTTGTTTGAATAAATGGATGAATGACTAAATGCACAGGACCAAATATCCTGTGACGCCAAATTCATGGGAGAATGAAAAACTTGTTAAAAATGCAATTTCGTTTCATACATATGTCATGAGTGTATTTTATTTAATAAAAGATAGAAAGGCACACACTTTTAGCTTGATATTAATCATTACCTTTTACTTAAACAGTCAAATGGGATTTGCCGCTCAGCAGTTAAATATGTCGCTGTGTCTGGAAGACTAGCAATGCGCATTGATGAATGTGAGCCTTGCCTCTTGGCTCCTGCCTCCTTCCATTTCATTTCTTCCTGGGTAAATTCTGAACAGGTGCTACTAGATGCCTCATTAACTGCACAGAGGTATGGAAATCGTAGGTGAGATAATCTCTCACCAGAAACTAAGCCATGCATTCTTTAAACACTGCACTGGACTTACAGCATTGATTCTCTCTGTGTTGCCATTAGTGACGACGCTAGCTTACAGTGCCAGGAGCTTGAATTGATGTTACATCTTATCTTCCCTCTAATCCTGCCTTCTTGTAATTATTCAGTCTGCTCTCCATCATTTATCTATCTGTTTCATTTCCCCATTAATATGTACTAAATGCCTACAAGTTGCATTGTAATAATAATAATATAGTATAATTTTAAAAACCATTTTCAAAGGCTTTCTCAGTTTGTAACTCTAATTTTTGCTAAAACTTTCTGAGGTCAGGAGGGTAGGCATTTCTATTCTCATGTGATTGGTGAGTGCAGAGAGATACAGAAAGTGGAAGTGCCCTGCTAAAAGTTATTCAGGAGGGACTTCCCTGGTCGTCCAGTGTGGCTAAGATTCCACATTCCCAATGCAGGGGCCGAGGTTCCATCCCTGGTCAGGGTACTAGATCCCACATGATGTGACGAAGGGTTCACCTGCCGCAACTAAAGATCCCACGTGCTGCATCGAAGATCACAGATTCCATGTGCCCCAACTAAGGCCTGGCACAGCCAAATAAATATTAAAACATGTTATTCAGCAGAACTGGGCCTACCTGGTAGCAGCTGACCTTACTTGTAGGTTCAGTATTTGTCTTGATGTCATACTTTTTATGGTATAAAATAAGACTACGATAGATTAAATAGACGATATCAAATCTTTAAAGTTTTGCACTGCAAGCCAGTATATCACATAGGAGAAAACATAAATGTCTAGATGAGAGTTTGAAATTCTAGATGAAAATGTCTAGAGTTGAGAGTATCTCAGTTCAATTATAAAAGGTGTTTCTACTATCAGTGAATGTACATGGTGCAGCTACACGCAGGGCCCATATAAAGAGAACACGGGAAGCTTAACTGGTGACGATGAATTTCTTTGGCATTGATGATGCTACCACAGCAGCAGTGAGGAGGTCACACAGTCACAGCATCCTGACCTGGTCTGATGACACAAGGGATATTGAGCAACATTCCCAAGTAGGAGAGCAGCCAGGGGAGGGGAATCGGGAGGGAAGAAATCCCAGAAACCAAGGCAAATGGGGATGGATTAAAGAGTCTGGGAAGGAGAGAGGAGAAATGAGGGTGGGGAGAGATGGTATGACGTGTTTTCTATGTGACATCAGAGAGTAAAATGCACCAATGAGAAAATTACAGTGAGGTGAAAGAACACGTGTTCTGACAATTACAGGAATGCAAAAGTGATATGAGCTACACTGGGAGGTAATAGAATGAACAATGGAAACAGTAAAAGACTTTAAAAAAAATTTTCTTTCTTTCTTTATTTTTTTACTTAGTTTTTTGGGCTCCAAAATCACTGCAGATAGTGACTGCAGCCATGAAATAAAAGACGCTTGCTTCTTGGAAGTAAAGCTATGACCAACCTAGATAACATATTAAAAAACAGAGACACTGGGAGGTAATAGAATGGGAGGCATTCTAGACACTGGGAGGCAAAGAATACTTCGCTAACAAAGGTCCCTCTAGTCAAAGTTATGGTTTTTCCAGTAGTCATGTATGCATGTGAGATTTGGACTATAAAGAAAGCTGAGCACCGAAGAATTGCTACTTTTGAACTGTGGTGTTGGAGAAGACTCTTGAGAGTCCCTTGGACTGCAAGGAGATCCAACCAGTCCATCCTAAAGGAAATCAGTCCTGAATATTCATTGGAAGGACTGATGCTGAAGCTGAAACTACAATACTTTGGCCACCTGATGAGAAGAACTGACTCATTTGAAAAGACCATGATGCTGGGAAAGATTGAAGGCAGGAGGAGAAGGGGATGACAGAGGATGAGATGGTTGGATGGCATAACTGACTCGATGGACATGAGTTTGAGTAAACTCCGGGAGTTGGTGATGGACAGGGAACCCTGGCATGCTGCAGTCCATGGGGTCACAAAGAATCAGACACAACTGAGTGACTGAACTGAAGTGGGAGGTAATCAACTCTTGGTCATTGGAAATGTGCAAGAAGATGACCACCTGTCAAGGCTACAGGAAAGAAGCCTCCCTCGTGAGGTTAGATATTTATTCATCAGCTGTCAGACCATCCCCGGCTGGGAGCTGGCTGAGAAGCAGGCCACAACCAGGGGTCTGATTCAGCAGCTCTGCATGGAATCTCTGCTGGGAAACCACTGGACCAGATGAGTAGACTCCACAGTGGAGGAAAGACTGAAAAGGACATCTCCTTTATATTTACTTTTATCTAAAAGTTTTAAAAAGGGAGCAAGTTTACTGGTAAGATTGCAGGCAAAAGAAGATGGTGGCAGAGGATGAGGTGGTTAAATAGCATCACTGACTCAATGGACATGAATTTGAGCAAACTCCAGGTGATAGTGAAGGACAGGGAAGCCTGGAGTGCTGCAGTTCATGGGGTTGCCAAGAATCGGACATGACTTGCTGACTGAAAAACACAAACAGCAACAAGCTTACCGGAATTTGAGATCTAGTAAGTCAGATCCGTCTCATGACTGAGCTGTCACATAGGACACTGCAGGCAGACAGGAATGCCCCAGCGCTGAAAGCTGCAGCATTATCTTCATTGTTCACTCATATTAGGATGCTTCCATATGTTGTAGTTTATTGTATTCTGTTAAAGAAATTTGTGGACAATATTACATTAAATAACAGAACTGCAAATAGTAGAGGCTTTACAATATTTTGAATGAAATGGGAAATAACCGTGGTAATCTTTTGTGTCATAGAGAGGTTTGTAGGTTATCTTGGGTCAAAATAATTAAGGCATAGTCAAGCATAAGGTTTTGCATGTTTTTAAATAAAAAGACATATGTCCAATTATGCTGATCTTCTGTGATGACACGCAGCTATTGGTAGTAGAACTCTTGGCAGAAATTTTTGTGAAACTAAACTAACACTTAACACATTCCATTTACATAGGGTTTAGTATGAGCCAGATGTTCTATTTTAATGAATTAAGTCACTGACTCTTCACACAGTCTTCGAAGGTAGAGACTACTGAATCCATTTTACAGATGAGGAAACTGAGGCAATGAAAGGTGAAGGGTCTTCCCCAAGATCACAGTTAATGAAAGAGTGGAATTTACATGAAGGTCTTTAATCACTCAACTAATTTAGTGAAATCAGAAATTGGTTGTTTTTTGAGAGAAAGCATTTTGAAAATAATGACTGAAAATGTTTTCATTATTAATTTTTGTTGCCAAAGCTGTATATAAGTGTGTAAATTTAAAAACCATATCACAAACAGAAAATTAGAAATAGCATTTCAGTTCAGTTCAGTCACTCAGTCATGTCTGACTCTTTGTGAGCCCATGAACCACAGCACGCCAGATCTCCCTGTCCATCACCAACTGCCAGAGTCTACCCAGACCCATGCCCATTAAGTCAGTGATGCCATCCAACCATCTCATCCTCTGTTGTCCCCTTCTCCTCCTGCCCTCAGTCTTTCCCAGCATCAGGGTCCTTTCAAATGAGTCAGCTCTTTGTATCAGGTAGCCAAAGTATTGGAGTTTCGGCTTCAACATCAGTCCTTCCAATGAATACCCAGGACTGATCTCCTTTAGGATGGACTGGTTAGATCTCTTTGCTGTCCAAGGGACTCTCAAGAGTCTTCTCCAATACCACAGTTCAAAAGCAGCAGTTCTTGGGTGCTCAGCTTTCTTTATAGTCCAACTCTCACATCCATACATGACCACGGGAAAAACCATAGCCTGAACTAGATGGACCTTTGTTGGCAAAGTAATGTCTCTGCTTTTTAATATGCTATCTAGGTTGGTCATAACTTTCCTTCCAAGGAGTAAGCATCTTTTAATTTCATGGCTGCAATCACCATCTTTGCAGTGATTTTGGAGCCCCCCAAAATAAAGTCTGACACTGTTTCCCCATCTTTTTGCCATGAAGTGATGGGACCAGATGCCATGATCTTAGTTTTCTGAATGTTGAGCTTTAAGCCAGCTTTTTCACTTTCCTGTTTCACTTTCATCAAGTGGCTGTTTAGTTCTTCACTTTCTGCCATAAGGGTGGTGTCATCTGCATATCTGAGGTTATTGATATTTCTCCCGACAATCTTGATTCCAGCTTGTTCTTCTTCCAGTCCAGCATTTCTCATGATGTACTCTGCATATAAGTTAAATAAACAGGGTGACAATATACTTGACGTACTCCTTTTCCTATTTGGAACCAGTCTGTTACTCCATGTCCAGGTCTAACTGTTGCTTCCTGACCTGCATATAGGTTTCTCAAGAGGCAGGTCAGGTGGTATGGTATTCCCATCTCTTTCAGAATTTTCCATAGTTTATTGTGATCCACAGAGTCAAAGGCTTTGGCATAGTCAATAAAGCAGAAATAGATGTTTTTCTGGAACTCTCTTCTTTTCCCATGATCCAGCAGATGTTTGCAATTTGATCTCTGGTTCCTCTGCCTTTTCTACAACCAGCTTGAACATCTGGAAGTTCGTGGTTCACGTATTACTGAAGCCTGGCTTGGAGAATTTTGAGCATTACTTTACTAGTGTGTGAGATGAGTGCAATTGTGTGGTAGTTTGAGCATTCTTTGGCATTGCCTTTCTTTGGGATTAGAATTAAAACTGACCTTTTCCAGTCCTGTGGCCACTGCTGAGTTTTCCAAATTTGCTAGCATATTGAATGCAGCACTTTCACAGCATCATCTTTCAGGATTTGAAATAGCTCAACTGGAATTCCATCACCTTCACTAGCTTTGTTCGTAGTGATGCTTTCTAAGGCCCACTTGACTTCACATTCCAGGATGCCTGTCTATAAGTGAGTGATCACACCATCGTGATTATCTGGGTCATGAAGATCTTTTTTGTACAGTTCTTCTGTGTATTCTTGCCACCTCTTCTTAATATCTTCTGCTTCTGTTAGGCCCATACCATATCTGTCTTTTAACGAGCCCATCTTCGCATGAAATGTTCCCTTGGTATCTCTGATTTTCTTGAAGAGATCTCCAGTCTTTCCCATTCTGTTGTTTTCCTCTATTTCTTTATCACAAGGTAGTAAACTAAAATTTAAAACAATAATAAGTCACTTTCAACTGCATTACATTCAGTAGAGAAATATTCTCAATAAAAGTGTCTTTTTAGCAAGAGCAAAAATTCTTTGTTCCTATTAATAAAATATAATAAAATAGGTGTGAAGGGGGTTCAGGATGGGGGATACATGTATACCAATGGCTGATTCATGTCAATGTATGGCACAAAGCACTACAATATTGTAAAGTAATTTGCCTCCAATTAAAATAAATAAAATAAAATAAATTATTTTAAAACATTTTGCCTTCATGTATTTAAAGTTTATTTCTTTATTTTTGGCAACAGTGGGTCTTTGTTGCTACACATGGGCTTTCTGTAGTTGCAGCACACTGGAGATACTTTCTAGCTGCAATGTATAGGTTTCTTATTGAGGTGGCTTCTCTTGTGGTAGAGCATGGGCTCAGTAGTTGTGGCACACAGATTTAGTTACCCCACAGGATGTAGGATCTTCCTGGGCCAGGGACCAAACCAATGTCTTCTGCATTGCAAGGTAGCTTTTTAACCACTGGAGAATTAGGGAAGCCCGTATCTTCATGTTATCTTTAAAAATTTTCTCATTCTGTACACTTTAAAGATTGGAATATATTGGTTCAATAATATATACATTATATATTTAAGTAAATATATAAAAATGCATAAAAATAGTTTACTGAGATTAGCCTCTAGTCAACCAAGTTTGGAAGGGGGTTGAAGAGTTGGAGACTGCTGGCTGTGACACCCTCCAAGGTCCATTCCCTAGTTTGGAATCTTTGATTCTCAGGTGACTACTCAGCTCTTATTTGGTAGGTGATAAAACCTAAGTGCCAGAAAGACTGTTCCCTCTAGGGCAGTAGCACCTCATTATCCAGCTCACTGTCTCAAATCCCATTAAAAAAAAAAAACACACACACAAACAGAAAACAACGCTAAAGACCCACATTTCTGAGTGAGTCAATTTGATTTATGATTTGGAGCTCTCTGAGTTTTGTGCAGCATCTAATACACTATGGATACCCAATAAATAACAAATTGTGATATTAATAATTAAGATTTCATGTTACTGCTCCTGTGAAATGATTTTCTGAAGAATTATCCCCTATTTACTCATGAAGAAAAATGAGAGGTAGAGACAGAGCAATAGCTTTTAAGGAAATTTAGCTCCAGCTACTTGGTGTGTGTCTGTTCTTGCCTGGAGAATCCCAGGGATGGGGGAGCCTAGCGAGCTACCGTCTATGGGGTCGCACAGAGTCGGACACGACTGAAGCGACTTAGCAGCAGCAGCAGCAGCAGTGTTATACCCCCCATCTTTGGTAGATCTGATGAATAACTGAGCAGGACAGAATCAGCCTAAGCTCTTCCCTGAGCACCAACCTTTTGTCTTCCACTGTTTAGGTGAGAATGTCTAGGATGTTGAATTGTATGACTTTAAAGTGCTTGACAAACATTAATTAACTAGGGGTACTTCTTTGAAGAGAGTTATGTCTAATTGTGAATATGTCTCCAATTGTCTACTCTTTTTTTCTGACTATATTATTATCTGAAATCTGCAGTGTCTGATTTGCTTGTACCTTTTTTAGTATGCTTTTTTGAATAGGTGCAGCCATGAAGAAAGGGACATATAGTCACCTTGATGAGACATCACAATTATACAAGATTTATGTTTATGCTCATGTATGTACATGTGTATATGTACACATACATCCTTCCACTTGTAACCCTTTCAAGCTCTGGATTTTGACGATTGTCATCACCCACCCTGAACTGGACTCCATTCCTTCTGAGCTGGGAGATTGCGAAGATTCAATTTTTAACAGCAGAAATCAGAAAAGCACTCCAGAAAAGTAAATTAATCCTCCTGCAGAAGCAAGTGTAATTAATCACAAGAGAAAACTGGCCATGCATGTCAACGAAGTCTAGAAAATTGGCTGAGCCTTATCGATTCATTACCCACCATGGATCCCTCCTCCCACCCCACACAGGAAGGGAGGTGACATGCGACTGTCAGCCATACCTGACACTGGCACCGTGGGCCTGGAGACCAGATGGACTACAAACTGTGAGAGACGCTGGGCTTGTGTTTTGGCATAAGCAATGCACAGTGTTAATTAAGAGCACAGCTTTGAACAATGTCTTAAATAATTAGCCAGGGCAGGTATGTGCTTGTGCAGGGGCGGATCACAGATTTTTCTGTTGCTTAGAGAAATTTTCTTTAGTAACAAAGGAACACATTGTAAATTAACCCACAAATGCAGGACTTAACACTTATTATGCATTTCAAAGTAAGCTTCTAAGAAAACCACCTACCAAAACCTTTAAGACAGAACATAAATACAGATGTTGAAGTCACTTGTAGTATTGTGTCTGCTCCGCTCATCCACTTTTAGAGGCAGTGTTACATGGTAGAGATAACAGACTTTCATGTTAGTCCCAAATTCAAGTCTTGCCTTTACCATTTACAAGCTATCTTCGACACAGCAGATTTTAAAATCCTAAGTAAGACAGGAATCATAGTACCTGTTTTGGACTGTATTATTTCTCCCTACCAAATTCAAATGTTGCAATCTTAACCCCCAATACCTTAGAATGTGACTGGATTTTGAGATAGAGTTTTTAAAGAGGGGATTAAATTAAAATGAAGGTGTTAGGGTAGACCTTAATCTAATCTGACTGGTGTCCTTATAAGAAAAAGGTGATTGGACACACAAAACAGACTCTAGGGATGCAGATGCACAGAGGGAAGTCTGTGTGAAGAGATGGCAAGAGGGTGGCCATTTGCAAGCCCAGAAGAAAAGACTGGAAGAGACTCTTCTATTACGACCCTCAGAGGAAACCAACCTGCTCTCACCTTCCTCTTGGACTTCCAGCCTCCAGACCTGTGAGATCATGTATTTCTGTTGTTGAAGCCACCTAGTCTGTGCTATTTTGTTATGGCAACCCTAGCAAACCAATACCTATAGCACCTGTTACGGGGTTATTGTGCACATAAATGAGGTAATTTTTGCACAGAGTCTGCATATGTCCTTAATAAATGACCATAGTTATTATCGTGTGAATATTCAGTAAATATCATCTATCTCCTCTTCCTCACTGAAGAAGCTGGCATTTCTCGGGACTCTTCATCATGTGCCTGTGCTATCTGTTTGAAATTGGACTTGGGGCAGTATGGTCCTTTCTCTTGTATCCAGGAAGATGCTGTGAACACAACCTCTTTATGGAGCAGTAAGCCACCTTTCCCCAGACATCCCTCTGTTCTGGATTCCTCCCCCACCCCCGGCTTTTTTCAGATTTAGCTCCAGGACAGGGTCCCTCCCCTGGCATAGACTGCTTAAATAAGCAAATCTACCTTCTTCTGCCAGTTCAAAGTCTACAAAGGAAGAATTGTCTGCAAGTGGTGGAGATTACTATAAAGAGAGAGTGAGAATATCTCAGTGGATACCAGTGGTGTTGTATATTTCTGTACTTTTTTCATTGACACGAAGAGCTAGATACCTAATGATGCCACAATTTGTGCAAAGTCGAAGCAGATGTCATCTCAGAAACAAACATAAATATCTGTGATGGTCCCACTCTGACATTTGGCTTTGGAGTCGGGTAAATTAGCACAACCCATGGTCACAACACTTATGTCCCAGTTGTAGACAGAAAGAGCTGGTGACTCACAGCCCTGCTGTGGCTGGCCTTATATCCAGCCCCTTAGCTGGGAAGGCGATGTGTACCCCTGACCGCTGTCCTCCTGGGCTGACAGGGGAGAAACAGGGAAGAAACCTGGGCTGAGCATAGGTACTACTTGAAAGATGTTTAGGAGGTGAGTGATTCCCAGGCATGGGATTCAGAAGTGTTTTGTTTCCTCTATGGACCAAGAAATTTGTTGGCTGCAACCCTGTATTCACTGTGTATTCAATTGTGTATTCATTAAATTGGCAACATTTATTGCATGCCTACCAACTGCAAACCACTGAACTGCTCTCTGAGGGGTATAGTTATAACAATAATAAATATTTTGTTATGTCACATGCTTTGGACTAGGCCCTTTACGTATTATTATTGATAACATTCGTTGAATATCTGCTGTTTAGTAGGAACTCATTAGACAGCTTGAATGTACTTTATAGTACCTTATGAGGGAGGTACTCTTGATCCCATTTCACAGATGGGAAAGCTCAGGTTCACACTGCTGGTACATGCTGAAGCCAGGAATAAAATTTAGGTTGTTCTGATCCCAAAGTTTATTCTTTCTTTAATTGATTGTCCAAAAGATAATTGAGAAAGAATCATTGATAATTGAGGTTCTTTGTTCCCTATGCTTGGAAGTCACTCTCGAGAGAAACATTCTTCTATAAACAATGATAGCTTTATTACACCAAACCATGCATCTGGTGTGGTTTTCAGACTTACTGCCTCGGATGCTCAAATCTCCACCTTACCCCCTGTAACCAACTTTTCATGGATGTGTGAGAGCTGTTACTTTGGGTTAAGGCTGTACACAGTGGTGTCTGCATGGAGGATGTTTATGCTGTTATGTGCTTTGCACCTCCAGGTGGGTGTGTTTGTCATGTCATATTCTCTTGGTGGTGCTGGAGAGGTCGGTGCTGGTTGATAGAGAGGAACAGGGCCACAGGATGTGTGAAGGTGTGCGGTGCAGGCTCCTCCAAGGCAGAGTAGACAATGAGGCTCAAGTCTTCTGAGGGACTAGTTAGTATGTGTTATTGTGAGCTGGGATTTCCTGGAGATCAAGACTGCTCTCTTTCCAAATCCATCTAATCTCCAGATGGATGAGGGCTTGGACAGAGATATTAGGAAAGAGGCAGAGTCAAGCTGTTTGTGAGTAAGAGAAAACTCCAAATCACTGAAATTAAGCATGGTCATGTCTACCTACATGCAGCTCATTTGAATGGAAATAGGATTCTCTCTGTTTAATCCAACTATAACCTATTATTACTAAAACTAATATTTATATCATGCTGACCATTTACAAAGCACTTTATTAGGCATTATCTCATTTGACTATTCTAGCCACTCTGGGATGGGTCATTTTCTTCCTTTTCTCTCTAAGGGAGCTGAGGCTCACATAGTTGAGTGACTTGCTGTGTCACAGAGCCAGGCTGTGAGACATGTGAAGGGAGGGATTCCTCTTCTTGGGCAAAGCCAGAAGTCCTTGGCCACATCATGCTGCCTCCTTGACCACATACTCATTTCCCCCATGGAAACCTGAAAATGCTGGGCTTCTAAATCACAAACCAGTTTCAGTAAACCAAAGGACTGGCTTAAAAAGTCTTTCTACTCCTCCTGGGTATACACAGTCCGTCTGAAGCCCAAATTGTGGAAGCACTCACTCTGACTCTTGCTGGAGATGACTTTCAAGGCTCTGCAGCTGGCTTGAGTCAACTGTGCTGTTGAGTGGGTGGAGCAGATACTGTCGGTGCTCTGACCTGATTCTTCAGCTCTCTCCTTGTTGTTTGTGCATGCCAGTGGGTTTGGTATGATGTGCCTTCAGTGGCCAGGTCTGTGGCTTTTGTTCTCAGGTGACGGTCCTGACTGACGAATGTGGCAGTGCTTCTGGTTGGATGACTGCAAGGTGGAGCTAGCATTTCAGGGCTACCCTGTAGGATTGGGTGAAGTCACTCCAGGAGCATCCACCTAAGATCACACTCTGACTGATTTCCTGCCCTACCCAGTCCTGCTTCCCTCACCCCCCATCAGAGGCCTTGGGGAATTCTTCCTGGATGAATCACCTGCACAGGAATCCTTGTCCCCAATTCTTCTTCTAGGGACGCTGACCTAAAATAGAGGTATCGGTAGTATATTCTAGAATCTTTCAGGTGCCCTAGTTTAGTGTTTATTTTCGTATCTTCAATTAAGCAGTTTTGATGTCAATCTGACCTTAAATTATTTAAAATCTCCAAGCCTTTTCTGGCATCTCTAACGTGGGGATAATCACACCTGCCTCTCAGGGCCATGGGAGGGATTGAATGAGATAAGGTAAGCAAACCACTTAATAATATTTATAGGTGGTGTTCAGATATTATTACCTCTTTTCCAAATTTCCCTAGTGGCATTCTGGAAAACACTGTGGGTAGAATGGATCACAGTCACAGACTAATTCTACAATGATGCAGCCTTGTATGTCTGCAAATTTCATAGACTTCGTGAGAAAAGCTGTTTATAGCATGCAATCCAAGCAGGATCCAGCAGCTGCTGATTGCAAATGAAGCTGCATCATATTAAACCCCAAATGTCAGTAGCAGCAAGCAAACCCCCTTTTGACTGACTTCTTGTTGACTCAAAGAAGCCCAGTTATTTATAGAGCCCCTCTGAGGGGTGCTCATATATGTCCCCAGTCATTCCCCACCAATGTTTACCGAGCTGGGATTTACAGCTTTCTGTCGCATCGTTTGCACAGAGCAGCTGATCCCAGCCTACTCCTCTCATCCTGTCGGCACTGTTGCTGGTGCCGCTAGTGAAGATGGAGAGCCCACATTTAATGTCATTTTTGCAAAACCTGCTGTCTTTCAAGACCTATGACCCTTGTTATTGTTTTTGTGAGGATGGGGGGAACTTTGCTTTTTATTTTTTGTACTCAGCTGGGAGAGGTATGACCAGGTTGCTTGAGCCCTCTGTGGTTGCTGATCAAGTTCATTGAGCTGGAGGTGGTAATACCAGGACTCAACAGCAGCCAGCCCCCCACCCCCCCACCCCGCATATGCACAGACTCTGGTAAAACTGGAGACCCACTGCCCCCTAGCATAAAGAATCAGGAATCTTTCCATTGGGCCTTGAGGGCTACCATATCTGACAGCCATGAAATTAACAGAATTCTCCTTTTTCTTTGTTGTGTGTGTGTGTGTGTGTGTTGGCAGGGGTTGGGGTGAAGTGAGGTACAAGGATATGGAAGCAGGAACAGTGGAAAGTACCCACGATGAGTTCACCTGAGCCCAAAGATTTTCAGAATATTTAATATATTCATTGGAAGGACTGATGCTGAAGTTGAAACTCCAATACTTTGGCCACCTGATGTGAAGAACTGACTCATTGGAAAAGACGCTGATGCTGGGAAAGATTGAAGGCAGGAGAAGGGGTGACAAAGGATAAGATGATTGGATGGCATCACCAACTCAATGCACATGAGTTTGAGAGTTTGAGCAAGCTCTGGGAGATGGTGAAGGATAGGGAAGCCTGGTATGCTGAGTTCAACACGACTGAACAACTGAACAACCAACAACATATTTTCAATTAATACACAGAACCCTTTTCTCCTTAGAAGAAAGACATGCTGTCAGTCTCCTTGAGTAGCAACGAGTTCTGGAAGCTGCTATCACCTATAACCAAAGGCACCTGTAGGTCCAAACTCAAGCCCTGTTGCTGGTCTTAGAGCACAGATAAAGCAATTATTATTTAAAGTCGCAAGTGGCTGCCACAGTTTCAGCCCATAAGGAAGTAGCATAATATCGCTCTGGAGTAAATAGTCTTTTATTTAGCAAAGATGAGACCCGTGGGGCATGATTGGAAGGAGGCACTGAAACAAAGAGATAGCTAAACCAATCAGCATAACAAATAAACAAGAATTTTCTGGGGAGAAAAGACGTGGAAGGTAGAGAAGGGGGAGGGAGCCGACAGGGATTAATCTGTGGTGTGGACAGTCTGCGGGAAGGCTGTGTGTTAAACATCACCAGTGGCCAGAGGATGTTCAAAGCTAAGGATGTTTTGTGTTTGATTTTAAGCTGCTTGCTCTGTGCTGAAAAGTAATTGCCTGAGGTGAGGCCTTGTGCCAGTGGTGTTTCCGGGAAAATCAAGGGAAAGGGTCTGTGTTATAATCCGAGAACTAGAATGCAGAGTAAATGGAGAAGCTCTGGCAAAGGCTGGGGA
This sequence comes from Bos indicus x Bos taurus, assembly GCF_003369695.1. NCBI lineage: Eukaryota > Metazoa > Chordata > Mammalia > Artiodactyla > Bovidae > Bos > Bos indicus x Bos taurus. The sequence continues at coordinate 83,760,467 of NC_040082.1, forward strand.
GAGTGACAAGGAGAAATTGGAGGGAGAGCCTCTGGGGAGTCATGGCAATATTTAGGGGGAGCTAGCTTTCCATTCAGAGAAGGCAATGGCAGCCCACTCCAGTATTCTTGCCTGGAAAATCCCATGGGCGGAGGAGCCTGGTAGACTGAAGTCCCTGAGGTCGCTCAGAGTCTGACACGACTGAATGACTTCACTTTCACTTTTCACTTTCATGCATTGGAAAAGGAAATGGGAACCCACTCCAGTGTTCTTGCCTGGACAATCCCAGGGATGGGAGAGCCTGGTGGGCTGCCGTCCATGGGGTCACACAGAGTCGGACACAACTGAAGCAACTTAGCAGCAGCTGCAGCAGCTTTCCATTAATCATAGGGAGGGGAAAGTGTCAGCCATTGATTTTATGTAATTCTCAGAGGACAAGGTGACCTCAACTAATATCTGGATGAGAACCTAACTAACCCTTTTGCGGTTTGACTGTCACCTACCCCAGCCTACTGAACATGGCTGTATATGTCTGATTCCCAGTATGTTTATAGGCTTTTTCCCCCCTCTAATGAAGTTCCTCAGAACCAAAGCAAATCGTTGGATACACATGGCTAAGTGGGAGGAAAAGGGTGTGTAGTTGACAGAGTGAATGAACAAGGCTCATGGGATATAGTCATAAAGCAACTTTAATTTGTCTCCCACAACCATTGGATGAAAATCTTCAGGTTACCAAATACCATCTTTATTCAAAAAGTCCAGCTCATAAAATAAGAAACTTTTCTTGAAATAAAATCTTCCTGTTCTGCAAGTTAAGCCCTTCTTGTGTAGGGACAGAGCCTACATTGGTGGAGAGTGGAGTCCTTGCCAGCTCTTCCAGTGCTAGATTCTGTTTCTGTCTAGTCTTCCAGGGCTGGAAGACAGTAGGGGATGAGGGAGAGTTAAGTGGGGCACAGACAGGCTCTCATGTGACTGACACTGTCTTGTGGGATTGTGGTCTGGGGGCTGGGCAGCTGTTTTAAGTTAAGCTCTGGTTCTTTGGAGAACCCGGTCACTGCAGGCCTTTCATCTGGAGCTCCCTTGACCCAGAGGGAGGCATCTCCATTATGGGCTATTTCTTACTCCTTCAGCCCTCAGATATCTGGCAATATCTTTAACTTCTCTCCACTAGGGCCTCATTGCCTCTCTGGAAAGTCTTGTTGGAGGGAGAGAAGCTGACCTCATATTCATTCTTTGTTATGTGACCCACTTCTGCCCATGGGAAATATGCATCCCTACACCCCCTGACGGGGAGCTGACTGTGGCACAGACCATGAACTGCTTATTGCCAAATTCAGACTTAAATTGAAGAAAGTGGGGAAAACCATTAACCCACCCAAGTATGACTGAATCAGATCCCTTATGATTATACAGTGGAGGTGACAAATAGATTCAAGGGATTAGATCTGATAGATATCAGATCTGATAGATCTGATAGCCTAAAGAACTATGAAATGAGGTTCGTGACATTGTATGGGAGGCAGGGATCAAGACCATCCTCAAGGAAAAGAAATGTAAAAAGACAAAATGGTTGTCTGAGGAGGCCTTACAAATAGCTGTGAAAAGAAGAGAAGTGAAAGGCAAAGGAGAAAATGAAAGATATACCCATTTGAATGCAGACTTCCAAAGAATAGAAATGAGAGATAAGAAAGCCTTCCTCAGTGACCAATGCAAAGAAATAGAGGAAAACAATAGAATGGGAAAGTCCAGAGATCTCTTCAAGAAAATGAGAGATACCAAGGGAACATTTCATAGAAATATGGGCACAATAAAGGACAGAAATGGTATGGATCTAACAGAAGCAGAAGATAGTAAGAAGAGGTGGCAAGAATACACAGAAGAACTATACAAAAAAGATCTACATGACCCAGATAATCACGATGGTATGATCACCAACCTTGAGCCAGACATCCTGGAATGTGAAGTCAAGTAGGCCTTAGGAAACATCTCTACGAACAAAGCTAGTGAAAGTGATGGAATTCCAGTTGAGCTCTTTCAAATCCTAAAAGATGATGCTGTGATAGTGCTTCACTCAATATGCCAGCAAATTTGGAACACTTAGCAGTGGCCACAGGACTGGAAAAGATCAGTTTTCATTCTAATCCCAAAGAAAGGCAATGCCAAAGAATGCTCAAACTACCGCACAATTGCACTCACCTCACATGCTAGTAAAGTAATGCTCAAAATTCTCCAAGCCAGGCTTCAACAGTACGTGAACTGTGAGCTTCCAGATGTTCAAGATGGATTTAGAAAAGGCAGAGGAACCAGAGATCAAATTGCAAATATCCGCTGGATCATGGAAAAAGCAAGAGAGTTCCAGAAAAACATCTATTTCTGCTTTATTGACTATGCCAAAGCCTTTGACTCTGTGGATCACAATAAACTGTGGAAAATTCTGAAAGAGATGGGAATACCAGACCACCTGACCTGCCTCTTGAGAAATCTGTATACAGGTCAGGAAGCAACAGTTACAACTGGACATTAAACAACAGACTGGTTCCAAATAGGTAAAGGAATATGTCAAGGCTATATATTGTCATCCTGCTTATTTAACTTATATGCAGAGTACATCATGAGAAATGCTGGGCTGGATGAAGCACAAGCTGGAATCAAGTTTTCGGGAAGAAATATCAATAACCTCAGATATACAGATGATACCACTCTTATGGCAGAAGGTGAAGAAGAACTAAAGAGCCTGTTGATGAAAGTGAAAGAGGAGAGTGAAAAAGTTGGTTTAAAACTCAATATTCAGAAAACTAAGATGATGGCATCTGGTCCCATCACTTCATGGGAAATAGATGGGGAAACGGTGGAAACAGTGAGAGACTTTATTTTCTTGGGGCTCCAAAATCACTCCAGATGGTTACCGCAGCCATGAAATTAAAAGATGCTTACTTCTTGGAAGAAAAGTTATGACCAACCTAGATAGTATATTCAAAAGCAGAGACATTACTTTGCCAACAAAGGTTCGTCTCGTCAAGGCTATGGTTTTTCCAGTAGTCATGTATGGATGTGAGAGTTGGACTATAAAGAAAGATAAATGCCAAAGAATTGATGCTTTTGAATTGTGGTGTTGGAGAAGACGCTTGAGAGTCCCTTGGACAGCAAGGAGATCCAACCAGTCAATCCTAAAGGAAATCATTCCTGAATATTCATTGGAAGGAGTGATGCTGAAGCTGAAACTCCAATACTTTGGCTACCTGATGCGAAGAACTGACTCATTTGAAAAGACCCTGATGCTGGGAGGGATTGGGGGCAGGAGGAGAAGGGGACAACAGAGGAGGATGGGATGGTTGGATGGCATCACCGACTCAATGGACATGAGTTTGAGTAAACTCTGGGAGTTGACGATAGACAGGGAGGCCTGGCGTGCTGCAGTCCATGGGGTCGCAAAGTGCTGGACATGATTGAGTAAATGAAGTGAACTGAACTGAACTGATACCCACTGATAGATTAGTTGGTAAAGAATATGCCTGCAATGCAGGAGACCTCAGTTCAATTCCTGCATCGAGAAGATCCCCTGGAGGAGGGATAGGCTACCCACTCCAGTTTTCTTGGGCTTCCCTTGTGGCTCAGCTGGTAAAGAATCTGCCTGTACTGAGGGAGACCTGGGTTTGATCCCTGGCTTGGGAAGATCCCCTGGAGAAGCGAGAATTCCATGGACTATATAGTCCATGGGGTTGCAAAGAGTCAGACACAACTGAGTGACTTTCACTTTTACACTCCCTCAACAAACTCTGAGAGCATAGGCTGGCTCATGCAACCACTTATTCTTTGACTTATTCATCAACTCATTTTAAGTGAGAGTCAGACACCAGCCCACATGTTCTTCAGTTGTTCTCCTCAAGCATGTGTCTGTTACCCTTCCCAACCTTGCAAATGCAAAGGTTACACAAAACCGTTTTCAGGGGAAATCTCTGTCTCCACATCTTCTGAGTCCAGGTGATTTTATGTCCTCCATATAAATGAAAAGCCTAAGATTTTTTTTTACCATTTCTTGTCTCTAATATTTCTGCATGGAAATATGAAACAGTTAGGATTGTAAGATGTTGACTTTATGCTGTGGCTGAAATGTTCCCTCAGAAGCCCCCATGGCTCTTCTCTATGATTTGGCTTTACATAGGGCCACCCACCCATTAGACATGGCAGTTTATGTCTGAGTCCAGTAGGATGAATTTAATTTTTTTTCCCCCTCTGGGAACTCTTCAATCCCAATGACAATAAGTTATACAAATGGTTAAGGGGAAGGAGGATGTTTCCTCAGTATATTTCCCAGAAGCACTTGGGGCTCAGGGTCTGCCTCACCAAGCCTCCCTGTGACAATTAAGAAATGTCGGATGGTTTTCCTTTTTCACTTTTGGTGGAAGGACAGAACTTGCTGAGGTGAGGGTATATCAAGATACTTTTCACTGATTAGTTTTGAAAATTTGCTCGTGAGTCTCATATAATGAACCTCACGTGTTAGGGTCTAGCAGAGTGTGGAGAAATACCATAAATCTGTGTAACCATAGAGCAAGGAAGAAAGTGATTTTTGCCACTCTCTTGTTCTTCTTATTATCTTTCCAGGAATATACTCCTTGGTTCTCATTTGAACTAATCTTTTCTTATACAGTGTAGTGGCCTTGGAACTGAACTTCATGCTTGGCTTAAAACTTATGTTCTGAAGGATGTGAAAGTTGCATCAAATTACAGATTTATCTTGTGCAATGTGGTTGCATACAGCCAGAGAACCATAAAAGTACAGTAAGAAATAGGACCTATGGTTTTGACAGTGTGTTATCTGAGATATAGCTTTCCTTCTAAGTTGGCCGACTAGGTTGAGATTATGAGAAAGGTGGTGTGTGTGCGTGCATGTGTGTGTGTACATGTGCATACACATACCGTTCGCTCACCCAATCAATTCCAGTGAGATAAAACACAGAGAAGGCAAAAGAAGTGGAGACAGAAGAAGTGAACAATGGGTACAGATAAGTACTTGTTCCATTCAGTGGTATTAATTAGTAATAAGCATAAGCATTTTTTTTTAAAGGTTAGGCAGTGTAGTTTAGTAAAACAAATAAATACCAAACAGAAACCTCTCTGCCATTTACTTTGAATCTCAAACCTTGGTTGCTAGTTCTGCCTCCAGTTTTGGCTGAAGGCCCCTAGACAGAGAACCTGTTTGAACTTCAGGTTTCTGCATCTGTGAAGTGGTGACAACCCAATCTGTTGTGTGGCCCTGTCATGTGAAGGAGACACTGTGTAGGAAGTTGTCTGTGAACTGCACGGTGGGACCTGGTGTGCTGAACCACGGCCGGGTGATGGTAGAGTTGACTTGAGATCTGACACCGGCACCTTAGGACCTTGAGTCAAGTTTTCAATTTCACTTTGAGTATGAGCCCACTGGCTATATTGACACAGCACAAAGCCAGGGGCAGATTTGACAATGATTTCTTTAATTTGATTGATGAGGGCTGCAAAACTGGGTCATTCAGTCTGCAGAGTATCTAGGCTATAATGATCCGATACAGACTTTCTACATTCATCAAACTAAGTGGATAATTAGCCGAACACCATTTGACTTTGTGATGTATAGATAGTAATTGTGACTCTTTTTCAATTAACAATCTCATGTAAAGTCGTGACATTGGTTGTCACATCTGTAGAGATGATTTCCACTTTTGTACCTCCAGCTCTGGGTTCTTTCTTAAAAAAGCTGTTTTATTTTTCCATCAGTCACCAGGCATCTTCTGTAGCCTCTCTCTGATATATTGTCCCTCCCAAATTTTCCCTTCATCTCCAATCCTCATTTCAGCCAGTGTCAAACCCTCAGTGTTAATTCTGACTCCTCCTTCCTCCACCCCTTCCATATGCTATCAGATGCCAGACTCTGTTAATTCTGTGAAATATCTTGAAATCTTCTTCCTCCTCTCTAATTCTGTAGCCCTGCTATCCTGTGATTTCATCAAGGCCCAGCCTATGATTACAAACAGAAACCCTGTAATTGACCTCCCTTTTCCAGTATGTTCTCATTCCAATCCATCCTATGCATTAATGCTCTCATCTTTCCCTCTGCTTCAGAATCCCCTGGAGGATTCTCACTGCCTAAGCAGTGGAGCCCGTAGCCTTCCAGCTGGCATTCTCAACCTGGCAAAGCCTGGCTCTAACCCATTTTTCTAGCTTCATCATCTCCCATTCCCCTTCCTGCCCACTCCAGGGCATTCTGTCCCTGCCCTGGTTCCCTGTCCTGACTCATGCCCTTCCAGATGCTAATCTTTATTCACATCGGTTCCCTTCTCAAAAGAACATTCCTCCCCTCATTTGAGGTCATCTTCAAGAATCATCAGATACCTCTTCCTCATTGCCTTCCTTTAGGTTTTTGTTTAGAAAGACTCTATCCCTAATTTGTAGTCCAGGCACTTTAACAAGATTTGCCTCGCTTTCTCCTGTCTAGACTGTAAGTTCCTCCAGGACAGGATTTGTCAGATTCATCTCTGTATTCACAAGGGGCCATGGATCTTACATCTATGAATGTCTGTACATGAAGCAAGTTTTCCAGCATATTTGTTTCTCACTTTCTTGTGTGGGAAGCAAGTTTATTTGAATATTGTAAACTCATTTGCTGGAATGTTTTCCTTTGAGAATACGCAATAAGCTCCTATGGCTTCTTTTTTTCCTGATAATGTAGGTCCTTTATCAGTGTTGTGTGGCACTAATTATAGGGAGGAAGAAAGGAAATTCGGGAAAGTAGTTCACTGAAGAGGAAAATGAACATGAAAATTCTAACTATAAATGGAATAAATAATATGTTTGCTGAGAAGGACATCTTGAAAGGCAGTATTCTTTTAGGACAGTGCTGTTTTTAAAGAGGAATAATAATAATTTAAAGAAGCAGCATCTTGGAATTTTTTAAGGAAAAGTTGTAAGAACTATAGAATAATCAAATCATTGAGAAATTGGGCCAGGCTTTTCCTAGAATTCTGTGGCCCATTGGATTTGACAAGAGAAGTAAAAAATGACTTGGGCTGCCGCAAAGGACTAATGGAGACAAATTAGAGGAATGGTAATGGTTTCACCCCGAGGATGGATGGATGTTGAACTGCTATTGTCACTCCCATCACATTGGCGAGCACACTGAAACAGAATATGGGCAAACCCAAGCCATGCATTTTGATGCAAAGGGTAGGACAAAAGATGGGATGAGTTTTGAGGATGGAGGTGGCATTTCATTTTGATACATTTCATAGGAATAAAACAAAGTGTGCCTTTAATGGTTTATTTTTACGCTCACTGAAAGAGCCCAAAGTCATTAAAATGTCCTGCACCAAGATCTCTCTAGGAGATCTGAGTTAGAGCTTTCTGATCATGCAGTGTGATCAGCGACTGAAGGAGAGCCTGATAAAATCAACGCTCAAGATACTACTTTTTGGGGCTTCTCTGGTGGCTCAGAAGGTAAAGACTTTGCCTGCAATGAAGGAAACCTGGGTTTGATCCCTGGATGAGGAGATCCCCTGAAGAAGAAAATGGCAACCCACTCCAGTATTCTTGCCTGAAGAGTCCCATGGAAAGAGGAACCTGGCAGGCTATAGTCCATGGGGTCTCAAAGAGTTGGACATGACTGAGTGACTAACATTTTCACTTTCACTTTCAAGATATTACTTTATACACAATAGCTATTAGGTTAAATGCTTTTGGGTAAAAAAACAAAGGTTAACTGTTAAATATTCACAAAGGTTCAGATGTAATTCTGCCTAAAGGCAAGAGGGTGAGCTTCATGTGGACAGAGCATCTATGATTTTTAAGTAACTTTGCTATTTTCAATACACGTATAAATGTAAAAGTAAAGTTTTGTGACTAAGTTCACAACTCAAAGAAAAATCTTTTGTGGAGCTTTTGGTATACAAATGTGGAGACTGTAATCATGTGGCCTGTTGGGGTCCATTCTCTTTGGGGAACTGATTCTGCTGTCAGATCGGATCAGATCAGATCAGATCATTCACTCAGTCATGTCCGACTCTTTGCGAACCCATGAATCGCAGCACGCCAGACCTCCCTGTCCATCACCAACTCCCAGAGTTCACCCAAACCCACGTGCATCGAGTCAGTGATGCTATCCAGCCATCTCATCCTCTGTTGTCCCCTTCTCCTCCTGCCCCCAATCCCTCCCAGCATCACAGTCTTTTCCAATGAGTCAACTCTTCACATGAGGTAGCCAAAGTACTGGAGCTTCAGCTTTAGCATCATTCCTTCCAAAGAAATCCCAGGGCTGATCTCCTTTAGAATGGACTGGTTGGATCTCCTTGCAGTCCAAGGGACTCTCAAGAGTCTTTTCCAACACCACAGTTCAAAAGCATCAATTCTTCGGCACTCAGCCTTCTTCACAGTCCAACTCTCGCATCCATACATGACTACTGGAAAAACCATAGCCTTGACTAGCCGGACCTTTGTGGGCAAAATAATGTCTCTGCTTTTGAATATGCTATCTAGGTTGGTCATAAATTTCATGGCTGCAGTCACCATCTGCAGTGATTTTGGAGCCCCCCAAAATAAAGTCTGACGCTGTTTCCACTGTTTCCCCATCTATTTCCCATGAAGTGGTGGGACCGGATGCCATGATCTTCGTTTTCTGAATGTTGAGCTTTAAGCCAACTTTTTCACTCTCCTCTTTCACTTTCATCAAGAGGCTTTTGAGTTCCTCTTCACTTTCTGCCATAAGGGTGGTGTGATCTGCATATCTGAGGTTATTGATATTTTTCCTGGCAATCTTGATTCCAGCTTGTGTTTCTTCCAGTCCAGCATTTCTCATGATGTACTCTGCATAAAAGTTAAATAAACAGGGTGACAATATACAGCCTTGATGTACTCCTTTTCCTATTTGGAACCAGTCTGTTGTTCCATGTCCAGTTCTAACTGTTGCTTCCTGACCTGCATACAGATTTCTCAAGAGGCAGGTCAGGTGGTCTGGTATTTCCATCTCTTTCAGAATTTTCCACAGTTTATTGTGATCCACAGAGTCAAAGGCTTTGGCATAGTCAATAAAGCAGAAATAGATGTTTTTCTGGAACTCTCTTGCTTTTTCCATGATCCAGCGGATGTTGGCAATTTGACCTCTGGTTCCTCTGCCTTTTCTAAAACCAGCTTGAATATCAGGAAGTTCACGGTTCACATATTGCTGAAGCCTGGCTTGGAGAATTTTGAGCATTACTTTACTAGCTTGTGAGATGAGTGCAATTGTGCAGTAGTTTGAGCATTCTTTGGCATTGCCTTTCTTTGGGATTGGAATGAAAAGTGACCTTTTCCAGTCCTGTGGCCACTGCTGAGTTTTCCAAATTTGTTGGCATATTGAGTGCAGCACTTTCACAGCATCATCTTTCAGGATTTGGAATAGCTCAACTGGAATTCTATCACCTCCACTAGCTTTGTTCATAGTGATGCTTTCTTTCTAAGGCCCACTTGACTTCACATTCCAGGATGTCTGGCTCTAGGTCAGTGATCACATCATCGTGATTATCTGGGTCATGAAGATCTTTTTTGTACAGTTCTTCTGTGTATTCTTGCCATCTCTTCTTAATATCTTCTGCTTCTGTTAGGTCCATACCATTTCTGTCCTTTATCGAGCCCATGTTTGCATGAAATGTTCCCTTGGTATCTCTGATTTTCTTGAAAAGATTTCTAGTCTTTCCCATTCTGTTGTTTTCCTCTATTTCTTTGCATTGATCGCTGAAGAAGGCTTTCTTATCTCTTCTTGCTATTCTTTGGAACTCTGCATTCAGATGTTTATATCTTTCCTTTTTTCCTTTGCTTTTCACTTCTCTTCTTTTCACAGCTATTTGTAAGGCCTCCCCAGACAGCCATTTTGCTTTTTTGCATTTCTTTTCCAGGGGGATGGTCTTGATCCCTGTCTCCTGTACAATGTCACGAACCTCATTTCATAGTTCATCAGGCACTCTATCAGATCTAGGCCCTTAAATCTATTTCTCACTTCCACTGTATAATCATAAGGGATTTGATTTAGGTCATACCTGAATGGTCTAGTGGTTTTCCCTACTTTCTTCAATTTCAGTCTGAATTTGGCAATAAGGAGTTCTGCTGTAACCAATTTTTTTTTTTTTTAATTATACAAAGACACTTTGTAAACTAAGATTGAGTTTGTTGGTCCTAACAGGACCAAATTTAATTTCAGGGTCTCCCTCTTTCTCTGGTATTCTCCCCACATATTAAATGTGTGGGCTCAGGTTATGAATGATCAGGCTATGAAGGAAGATAGTATAAGATCAACATCTTCTCCCCATCCCTACTTTCAGTTGCTTTCCAGTCTACTAAAGTCGTTCTTGTCAAGCCCACTCAAGGTGGCTAGATCTATTGACCAGTTTTTCCTCCATATCTTACTTGATTTCTCAGTATTGTTTGACACAATTGGCATTACCTCCTCCATAAACTATTTTCCTCATTTGCCTTTCATAAACACTTTTCCTCCTCTCTCACTGACTGATCTCTTTCGTTGGGTCTTCCTCTTCTCCATAGCTCAGGCCTTAGACCCTTCTTCAGTTATAGTCACTCTCATTTTTATTACTCAGAACCATCTATTGACTGATGACTCTGAAATATACATCTTCAGCCCCATGATCTTACTGAACTCTCTTGACTTATATAAGCAACTGACTACTGCACATCTTCACTTGGATCCCAACAGATGTATTCATCATTTTCTCAGTGTTCTTAACATAGGTGAGTTCAGCTATTTTTACTTGCCTTAAAACTTTCAAGCTTCTAATTAGGCATATAAATGTTCAGAAGTACATATAATTATCATAAATACTGCAGCTTACTACCTTCAAAAGAGGTGACTTGTCTAACCTTACACATTGTAGAAATTGTAAGCCTAATTTTAAAATGATTAAGTAGATATCAGAAATTTAATACCATTCTTAAACATAGTTGCTACCTATCTTTCACTGTCAGTATCCACATTATGAATAGTAGGTGTGATTTTCAGGTGATTGCTGCATGCTTTCTTATTTATCCAGTAGAGTGATTATGTTTCAACTCAAATCTAGCTGAAACCTCATGTAGTTTGCAGATGTAATTGACAATTTATGATTGTACTGCTTCTTAAAATTTTTTCTTATAATGTATCACTTGTGATTCACTGAGAACTAAGCACTAGTTAAGGCAGGTATCATTTTTAAAAATTTATTTATTTAATTTAATTATTTGGCTGTGTCAGAACAGTTGTGGCATATGGCATCTTTAGCTGTGACATGTGGGATCTAGATCCCTGACCAGGGATAGAACTCCAGCCCCTTGTGTTGGGAGCATGGAGTCTTAGCCATTGGACCACCAGAGAAGTCCCAAGGCAGATATCATTTTATATATATATCAGTTCAGTTCAGTCCCTCAGTCGTGTCCGACTCTTTGCGACCCCATGAACCGCAGCATGCCAGGCCTCCCTGTCCATCACCAATTCCCGGAGTTTACCCAAACTCATGTCCATCGAGTTGGTGATGCCATCCAGCCATCTCATCCTATGCTGTCCCCTTCTCCTCCTGCCCCCAATCCCTCCCAGCATCAGAGTCTTTTCCAATGAGTCAACTCTTCGCATGAGATGGCCAAAGTATTGGAGTTTCAGCTTCAGCATCATTCCTTCCAAAGAAGGAATGATCTCCTTTAGAATGGACTGGTTGGATCTCCTTGCAGTCCAAGGATTGCAGGCCAAAGTATTGGAGTTTCAGCTTCAGCATCATTCCTTCCAAAGAAGGACTGATCTCCTTCAGAATGGACTGGTTGGATCTCCTTGCAGTCCAAGGGACTCTCAAGAGTCTTCTCCAACACCACAGTTCAAAAGCATCAGTTCTTCAGTGCTCAGCTTTCTTTACAGTCCAACTCTCACATCCATACGTGACCACTGGAAAAACCATAGCCTTAACTACACAGACCTTTGTTGGCAAAGTAATGTCTCTGCTTTTTAATATGTTATTTATTTCTTTTGGCTGTGCTGGGTCTTTGTTGCTGTGGTAGCTTTTCACTAGTTGTGGCGACTGGGAGCCACTTTCTAGTTTGCACTGGCTTCTCATTGTGGTGGCTTCTCTTGTTGCTCTAGGGTACAAGGGCTCAGTGATGTGGCTCCTGGGCAGTAAAGCACAAGCTCAGTAGCTTGGCACGTGAGGTTAGAGGCTCCATGGGATGTGGGATTTTCCCCAGATCAGGGATCGAATCTGTATCTCCTGCATTGGCAGGCAGGTTCCTTACCACTGAGCCATCAAGGAAGCAACACCCCCCCACCCCATCTTTTTTCTTTCTGCCAAAAATTGAAGTTGAAAGAGGCTTGGTGATATGTTCTAATCACCTAATATAAATGTTATTGTTGCCTTTTGAACCATGGATCATCTGACTCCCAACTCCTTTCTTCTCTCATTACCTTAAGGCACTTCCCCTTCAAGGTAACATCCATGAAGTTTCCAGGCAAAACACACAGTAAAGTCAGGACAAGGTGGCTCAGTTTTTTAGTTGATAATTTTCTGTGATTATCCATACTATTAAGAAAATTGCACTATCCTCTTGCCATTTTTCTAGAGTAACCTGCATTAGATGTTCCTCTCTGTTGATGTTTCCTAGCTTTAAAAATTATCTGTAATTATCTAAAAAATACACAAATAAAATGGAGAAGTAGGGAAAGAAGCAAATAACATTAACTTTCAAATCAACCTTCCAAATGAAAAGAAGTGATTTTCCACACACATTTGGGCTTATATTCTGTGACAAACAGCAGATCAATGTTCAGCTTCATGCTGTTTTTCTGAAGCTCCTTTATTTATTTTTCATTAATCTGTCTCCCTTGTGTGCCTGGTGCTCAGTAATCTGCTCATCTCTAGCGTGATCCATACTATAATCCATTGCTTCTCCTTCTATGCATTTTAATGAAGCCATTTTTGCCTCCTTTACATAACTGCCGTCCTGATTTCATACTACAGCATAACCATTCATTGTTGCATTACTGAAAGCAAATCTTTAAAGGAATACCTCAAAATGGGATGGATACAGATTTTTGACTCCTTTTTTTTAAATAAAAGAAGGCTTTGTGAACTCAGCAGTGTTTTCATCATTTCACCTTCAGTAGATGCTCAGGGTTGGAAATAGACATCCCCAGACACCAATCCAAGCAAGAAAAACACAGGCAGTCAGGATCTGTGGACCAGGGCTGCTGGGTCCCTCTGTCCCCTTCATGCCCCATCACTTGCCTGGGTGTTCTGAACTCCTGCCCCCCTGCGCTTGGGCTGCCCTTTCAGGAGAGTTTCTGTAGTTGTGGAAGCATAGAAGAACTGTGCAGGAAGGGCTTGCTTGTCATTGCCATTTGGCTTCCGTCTTCCCGCCAGCTTGTCTTGCTCCTCTCCATTGTTGTTTCCTGTCCATTGTTCTGGCCTTGGACCTTCTGCTCCACTCTGCTCACCAGTGTTCATGCATTCCAGGCCTGTGTTTGCCTGTCTGTCTTCTGACCCTTGTTCCCTACGTGAGGCCGGATTCATGGCCTTGCTCTGACCCTGGTGTCCTGGCTCATGTCCTCTCCTGGCTGTTCTGAGGGGACCAGGGTGCGCCTTGTTCTGAACTTCACCTTCTATGTCTTGTCTCAGCTAGCCTCTCCCTCCCTTTTCAATCTTTGGATTTCTGGGTCATTCATTCATTCCAAAACCAGCTATAAAATGTCTTATGTGTGCTATTGATATAAAGATAAATAAGACGGCTTTGCTGGTACAGAATTCACCAACTAGAGTATAAACAGGCCCCAGAAGAGGTAGATCCTGATTTTGTGAAGCTTGTATTAATATAAATTTGGGGGCTTTCATTATGAAAAAGAATACAAAGTTATGAATACTTAGGAAGAGGCCTTGGAAGGGAATCTGTGTGAGCAAGATCCCTGAAGCTTCATTATATAGTAGATTCACCTACGTGGATAGATAAAATTGTTAAAAGAAGTCAAGTTCTGAGTAGAACTGTGCAGGGCACCAAGGAAGGGCAAGTAACCTATATCTGGATCTGAGGGATGGCTTCCTGGGGAGGTTACTGCAAATGAGTTTTAGAACTGAGAAACCTGTATGCAGGTCAAGAAGCAACAGTTAGAACTGGACATGGAGCAACAGACTGGTTCCAAATTGGGAAAGGAGTATATCAAGGCTGTATATTGTCACCCTGCTTATTTAATTTATATGCAGAGTACATCATGAGAAACGCTGGGCTGGATGAAGCACAAGCTGGAATCAAGATTGCTGGGAGAAATATCAATAACCTCAGATATGGCAGATGACAGAACCCTTATGGCAGAAAGTGAAGAAGAACTAAAGAGCCTCTTGTTGAAAGTGAAAGAGGAGAGTGAAAAAGTTGGCTTAAAGCTTAACATTCAGAAAACTAAGATCATGGCATCTGGTCCTGTCACTTCATGGGAAACAGATGGAGAAACAGTGGAAACAGTGGCTGACTTTATTTTTCTGGGCTCCAAAATCATTGCAGATGATGACTGCAGCCATGAAATTAAAAGACGCTTACTCCTTGGAAGGAAAGTTATGACCAACAGAGATAGCATATTAAAAGCAGAGGCATTACTTTGCCAACAAAGGTCCTTCTAGTCAAGTGTTCTTGCTTGGAGAATCCCAGGGACAGCAGAGCCTGGTGGGCTGCTGTCTATGGGGTTGCACAGAGTCGGACATGACTGAAGTGACTTAGCAGCAGCAGCAGCAGTCAAGGCTATGGTTTTTCCAGTAGTCATGTATGGATGTGAGTTGGACTATAAAGAAAGCTGAGCGCCAAAGAATTGCTGCTTTTGAACTGTGGTGTTGGAGAAGACTCTTGAGAGTCCCTTGGACTTCGAGGGGATCCAACCAGTCCATCCTAAAGGAGATCAGTCCTAGGTGTTCACTGGAAGGACTGATGTTGAAGCTGAAACTCCAATACTTTGGCCACTTCATGCGAAAAGCTGACTCATTTGAAAAGACCCTGATGCTGGGAAAGACTGAGGGCAGGAGAAGAAGGGAACGACAGAGGATGAGATGGTTGGATGGTATCACTGATTCAATGGACATGGGTTTGGGTGGACTCTGGGAGTTGGTGATGCACAGGGAGGCCTGGTGTGCTGTGGTTCATGGGGTTGAAAAGAGTCGGACATGACTGAGCGACTGAACTGAACTGAACTGAACTATTGAAATAAATGAAGACGAGGTGGAAGGAGAAAGCAGCAGACAGGGTCTTGCGGGCAGAGGGTCCAGCATATAGAAGACTGAATCCTGGGCAATGCCAGAAGCTCTGTTTTACTGGAGGTCCAAAGAGATAACAGGTGGAATGAAACAGTGAGTTTGGAGAAGGGACTTGGTATTAAAACTCTGAGAATCTGTGCCACAGAAAGGACCTTGGATTTTTCCTGTTGCTTAGATTTTTGTCTCAAACCACTCTGGCAGGAGAATATACAAGTGTGAATATCAGTTAGGAGATGTGGCTACAGGTGACAGAGTTATGAACTAAAGTTATAGCAAGAGGAATAGAAGGAAGAGATGAGTCAGGAACTATGTGGAAGATTAGATATAGGGCTGGTGAAGAGTAGAGAGGAGCTGTGGAAGTATGAGGATGGCAAGATCTTCAAATGAAAAAGTGGGTGGAGAAGGTTGATGGTTTAAAGGGAGATGAAGTGTTTAGTCTAAGGGCAACTCACTGGAGGCATTCTTTCCAATTCAATTCAGTTGCCCAGTCATATCCAACTCTTTGTGATCCTATGGACTGCAGCACGCCAGGCTTCTCTGTCCATCACCAACTCCTGGAGCTTGTTCAAACTCATGTCCATTGAGTCAGTGATGCCATCCAACCATCTCATCTTCTGTTGTCCCCTTCTGCTCCCGCCGTCAATCTTTCCCAGCATCAGAGTCTTTTCTAGTGAATCAGTTCTTCGCATCAGGTGGCCAAAGTAATGTAGCTTCAGCTTCAGCATCAATCCTTCAAATTAATATTTAGGACTGATCTCCTTTAGGATGGACTGGTTGGATCTCCTTGCAGTCCAAGGGACTCTCAAGAGTCTCCTCCAACACCACAGTTCAAAAGCATCAATTCTTCGGTGCTTAGCTTTCTTTATAGTCCAACTCTCACATCCATACATGACTACTGGAAAAGCCATAGCTTTGACTAGATGGACCTTTGTCAGCAAAGTAATGTCTCTGCTTTTTAGTATGCTGTCTAGGTTGGTCATAGCTTTTCTTCCAAGGAGCTAGCATCTTTAAATTTCATGGCTGCAGTCACTGTCTGCAGTGATTTTGGAGCTCAAGAAAATAACTTCTGTCACTCTTTCCACTGTTTCCCCATCTATTTCCCATAAAGTGATGAAACCGGACGCCATGATCTTCGTTTTTTGAATGTTGAGTTTTAAGCTAGCTTTTTCTCTCTCCTCTTTCACTTTCATCAAGAGGCTCTTTAGTGCTTCTTCACTTTCTGCCATAAGGGTGGTGTCATCTGCATATCTGAGGTTATTGATATTTCTCCCTGCAATCTTGATTCCAGCTTGTGCTTCATCCAGCCCAGTGTTTCTCATGATGTATTCTGCATATAAATTAAATAAGCAGGGTGACAATATACAGCCTTGAGGTACTCCTTTTCCAATGGCACCCCACTACAGTACTCTTGCCTGGAAAATCCCATGGACGGAGGAGCCTGGTAGGCTGCAGTCCATGGGGTCGCTAAGAGTCGGACACGACTGAGCGACTTCACTTTCACTTTCACTTTCCCAATTTGGAACCAGTCTGTTGTTCCATGTCCGGTTCTAACTGTTCCCTCTTGACATGCATACAGATTTCTCAGGAGGCAGGTCAGGTGGTCTGGTATTCGCATCTCTTTAAGAATTTCCCACAGTTTGTTGTGATCCACACAGTCAAAGTCTTTAGCATAGTCAGTGAAGCATAAGTAGCTGTTTTTTTGGAATTCTCTTGCTTTTTCTATGATCCAATGGATGTTCTTTTAGAAAAATCCTGTCTGAATCTGAAGCTAGAGGAGTCATATGGGTACTAGGTGCAGATTAAAGAAGTATCAACATGTAAGTAGTAACTGAAAGCAAAAGAATGAATGAGCTAACCCAGGGAAGTATGGAGAGAAAGAAATGGAGGGTGGGATCCTGGGAAGGGTCCTTGGGAAGGTGTTGACACAAACCATAGGGAGGGAGGTCTGAGGAGGCTGGGAGAATCCCTGAATCACAACAACCAAAATAATAATACACGGCAACAGGCCAAAATCTGCCATCTTGCAATAAAAAGACTGAAAAATGTGCTTTGGATTTGTTGACAGAAAGTAATTGGAGATGATGATGGGAGTAATGATGAGAAGGAGCCAGGTTTCAGTAGGCTGAGCACTGAATGAGAGGTGAGGAAGTATTGGTGAGTGTGGGAGATGTTTGAATGAGAAAGGCATCCAATTAATTCTATTCGTTAGCATTAGCTCCAGTCACTAGAATCTAAGGGATCTTTTTTTTTTTTTGAGATGGAGATACTTGCACACACATATATATATATTTAAGATGGGACAGATGCTTGAGCATTTTAATAGCCAGAGTGTAAATATTCAGAAGATGGGATAGGATGTACAGTGGAATAAAGCCTTATTATCTGTGATCCTGTTTGCTTGTTTTCCTTGGGAACTCACACCTCTGATCCTATTGCTCCATCTATGAGATGAAAATTGTCCTTTTCCAAGGTGACTTGTACAGATCTGGCTGATTGGTCTTCAGATCTTTTATGTTTTCTGTCCACCCTGAGTTTCAGTGATTGATTTATCGATGGTCCAAAAAACATCAGTGCATTTGTCGGCCTCCAGTGGTCTCGAGCCAGGTAACCATGGAATGAGAACAGCAGAAAGGATAAAAATGTGTGAAAAGGCATTCTCTGACCCTCCAACATCCCTCTCTTTTTCTATAATCATCATTCCCTCACTGACTTGCCTGGCAGGGAACAATTTGTTTCAAAGGGAATAACATTATTTTGGAGTAGAAAAAAAAATCAGGAAATGGTCAGTTTACTCTTGCTTCTGGAAACCTGTGATTTAGGCCATTATTAAAACCACTGGTATCCATTCTAGAGGCTAAGGAGATCAAAAGCTATGTCCCAGAGGCCGTCTCAAAGGTGTTAAACTGAGATCCTATTTGCTAGCAGCTGAAAGCAGAGCAGAGTTGGGTACTGACAATAGATGTGAAATGCTTTATAAACTAGAACATGCTCTACAAATGCCAGCTATCACAATCCTTTCTGAACGCTGTTTGCAGTAATATTTGCCTGAAGACCCCATAGTACTCAAAATAAAGCAACAGTAACTCAAAGGCAATTGTATTCCTCTGAAAGCATATGTTTTATTGCACCATGAGAAATGAAATTTCATTATCTGCTTAATGCCCGCTTGACAGACTCGGTGGAATCAAAGAGCTGATCTCCCATCATCTCTCATGTGCTGCCTAAATGTGTATTGAAGCAGCCCTGCTAGCGAGGAACCAAACACAAAATGAAGAGCACTTTGGCACCGTGTTCCCCTCAATATCCCCCCTCCTCACCCCCTGCCACCTTGACTGTTGTGTGAATGATAAATATCCAGTAAAAACCATACACTAAAGGCCAATTAGTGTTAGTGCTAAAAAGACTTTCACCCGTTTCAGGAAGAAAATATATATATGTATGTATATATATATATATATATAACATATATAATATATATTTGTTACACAATTATAATCAAGGGAATGATGAGCCATAGGCAAATTTTTAAAAGCCATTAGGACTCATAGTGGGTAACACATTTATTATTAGTACTCAGGAATTGAACCGGAGTCTCCTGCATTGCAGGCAGATTCTTGACCAACTGAGCTATGAGGGAAGCCCACTCAGAGATACACTAAAGTTAAAACAGAAACACTGTCTTGTATGATCTGACTTTTAGAGACAAGGGAATCCAAACTTAGTCATTCTTTCTCAAACTCAGTCATCCATATCTTACTTATTGAAACCTGAATATATATGATGATGGCTCTATTCCTGTAACTCAAGGCTTTGCTCCTGCTTAAAACAAATTCCTGGGAAAGGCAGCATTTAAAAGTTCTCATCATTATCCTCTAAATCTGAATGAGTTTCTGTTTTTTTCTCTAGAGTAGAAGAGTGTTGTTTTCCAAGTGGGGATGAGAAGTGGGGAGTAGAGACAAGGAGCAGCCCATGCTTCTCTTCAGTTTGCTTAGGGTCAAGGCAGCCTGAGAAATTCTGGCAGAGCTAGTGATAGGTTACCCATATCCATGATCCATCCATACACTGCATATCTATCCAATATCCATCCATCTTGGTGGCATTAGAGTCCCAATTTTCATTTTGAGTAGACACATATTGAGGAAAAAGACCATGCTTCTAAATTTCTTCCATCTCACTCCTTGCAGCTAAGGGTGGCTAGTGAGATACAGGCAGAAGTTACGTAGTAGAACTTCCAAGAACATTTCTTAGAAAAAGGATAGGCTTCTAAGAACATGCCTTTTTTTTTTTCTTTGCTTTTCCACATCTGTTATCCTTATTTCTCTAAGGAATGCAGATAGGATGGTGTATGAAAGGCTGGTGCTCTAGCAGCCTCTTGTAAGTATGAGGCTAAGGGCTGGCACTGTCAGAACAGAGAGTTGAAGGAAGCCCTATTTCTGTCAAAAGGAAGTTCCCATAGCAGCCCTGGATGCTCACCTCTGGATTTCCATTACATGAGAAAGAAATATTAGACACCTCTCTACTCTGCTGCTGACAGTCGAATTCAGTTCTTAACCGATACAGATGAACATGGATTTTGTAGAAAATATACATGCATCTGCATACACACACAAATAAAGTAAAATTTAAAGACACTGGGCAGAGTGCTGTGTCTACCTTTGGATTCCACAACCAAAGATGGACAAAGACAATATGGTAAGCTTTCAGAGAAGACCCTCTTACACACACACATGCACACACATGTTTCCTTGTCTAAATACATTTATCAAGCATGTGATTGCCTATAGTACTTTACTGAGGTGCGTGACAGAACTGTTTCTTATTTTCAAGTAGTTCACAATCTGATCGATCACACAGATGAAGGTATGATAAAATATTTGAAAAACAATACCTGCAAAGACAAGTTGAAAAGACTAGGCATATTTGGAGAGAATATAAAAAGTGATATAAAATGTCCATTGAAAACGATTACTGTGCAAAGAAATTTGAGCTGGCAGTTCACATATCATGTTAGAACAAAGCAAGTGGAAATGATACTGATCTAGAAAGGATTTTAAATAAAATGGAAATTCAGGGGTGGATTTACTGAGAAGTCAATGAAGCTCACCCTTCAGAGCCCCTCATGTGCGAAGGCCTTTTCTAAGATCTTAGAAGATGTATTAGATATATGTTCACATATTTTTCTGTTTTTTAAAATTTGCAAAAGTGGTACTTTTTAACCTTAATCAGTTCAGATCACTGTTTCTTCCCAGTTGGATTTCCCCTGTGTCACACTTCCCCTTGTGTTGGATGGTGAAGAAACAATTAAGGCATCTTTGGGATCCACATAAAAGGAAGTTGAGATAAGAACGCCTTTAGTTCACACTAAGTGAGACATAGTTATGAGGGTCGCAATCACATCCGTGTATAGTTAAGTTGTTCCCAGCCATCGGGGGTAGGAGTGGCTTCCAGGAGTACTCCTACTGCCCACAGAGGCATTGTGACATGAAGGAGCAGAGCCAGAGGTCATACAGTGGTGTGAACGTGTGCTGCTGCTTCCAACACCGGAAGTAATTGAGCAGTAGAGCAGAACTGTGTTTGAAATACACAGAGTAGAAGCTACTCTAGAAAATTCTTTCAATCATCTGATGTATAAATTTTTTTAATTTTAAAAAAACTTTGGTTAATTAGATAAAATTTAACCATGTTAACTAAGTGTCCAGTTCAGTGGC
Source organism: Bos indicus x Bos taurus (assembly GCF_003369695.1). Lineage (NCBI taxonomy): Eukaryota > Metazoa > Chordata > Mammalia > Artiodactyla > Bovidae > Bos > Bos indicus x Bos taurus. Next base: position 83,781,414 of record NC_040082.1, read on the forward strand.
ATTAAGTACCTTCACATTGTGCTGCTATTACCACCATCCATCCACCAGCTTTTCATCATGTGAAACGAACAATAACTCCACACAACTCCTTCCACCATCCTTGGGGAACCACCATTCTCTTTTCTGTCTCTGAATTTGAGTACTCTAGGTTCCTCGTATGGCTTCCCAGATTGAGCTAGTGGTAAAGAACTCACCTACCAAAGCTGGAGACATATGAGATGTGGATTCGATCCCTGGGTTGGGAAGATTCCCCTGGAGGAGGACATGGCAACCCACTCCAGTGTTCTTGCCTGGAGAATCCCATGGATAGAGGAGTCTGGCAGGTTCCAGTCCATAGGGTTGCGAAGAGTCAGACATGACTGAAGCAACTTAGCATGCACACATAGGTACCTGGTATAAATGGAATCATATATATATTCTCTTGTTACTAGGCTTGTTTCACTTGATACAGTATCTTCAAGTTTGATCCATGTTGTAGCAGGTGTCAAAATGTCCTTCCATTTAAGGCTGAATAGTAGTCCATTTTATGTATATACCCCATTTTGCTTGTCTGTTTATCTTTTGATGGACATTTGGTGCCTCCGTCTTTTGGCCATTGTAAATAGTCCTGCCATGAACATTAGTGTACAAATATCTCTTAGAGACTTTGCACTTCTTTGGGTTATTTGTGACGTGTAAAAATTTAAGTGGAGGTTCTCATTAATGCCTAGTTAAGATGGACGTTCTTGCCTATAGACATTTTTTATAATGTAGAATATGCAGTTATAAAAATGCTGCACATACAGCCTATTACTTTTTTGATGGAAAATGCACGACTTAGAATCTGTCAGAGTTTCTTTAGCTTAGGCACAAACCTATAACAGGACTGTAAAACTGCCACAAACTCCACGTGTGAAGTCGTGTTTCCTGCATCCCAGCTGTCAAAATATTTTCACCAGCATTTTAGAAGAAAGACTGACTGATCTTTCTATTTTCCCTATAGAAAGTGTTGTAACATTATCCTTATAAAGAGGCAGTCAAATGTTAATATCAACATGCTGTGCACGTGCATGCTAAGTCGCTTCAGTCGTGTTCATCTCTTTGGGATGTACTGTAGCCCGCCAGGCTCTTCTGTCCATAGGCCTCCAGAGACAAGAATACTGGAGTGGATTGCCATGCCCTCCTCCAGGGGATCTTTCCGGCCCAGGGATCGAACCGTGTCTCTCCTGTCTCCTGCATTGGCAGGTGGGTTCTTTACCACTAGCTCCACCATCACTATCAACCAATAAATTGTAGAAAACTGCTGTAGAATGCAATGATAAACAACCAATGATTGCAGAAAACAATTATAGTAAGGGTGTGGCAGGTAATTAACGAGCAAAACCTATTTTGTTGTTTTCCTGAACTTTGTGGTGTTTTTAGGTTTTGTGAGCTTTCAAGATTTTGTAATTCGTTATGCTCACCTCAGTGGAGATGACCCATTCACATTCTTAGCTGATCTTGTACGTGTCGTGTTGTACTCCTTTTCCCTTCAGTTATATTTGTGCTGGTCCACACAAAACCTGGATCTGTTGCAGTAGGGGTCCTGCAGATCCTTCAGTGCCTGGGCTCAGGAGGTCTCCGTTTCTTCACCTCCCTCCCACTAGATGTTCTGGCTTTCTTAGGTCCTGCTGCCTCATGTGGGGAATGTCTGAGTGGGGCATTGAGCACCAGGCTGAGCAGAGCCTTGGTCACTGATGGGCACTGGGTCGTGAGGTGCTTGGTGCCCATAAGGCATACTCCTCTTTAGTCAACCACCAGGAAGACTGACAAGGGAGGGCAGGTAAGGGAGCTTTGTGCCCAGCTGAAGGCTGGGTGCTTGTGATAATGACTCTGCTCCCGTGAGCTTCTTTTAATTCTCTGGCAGCATCCTCAGGAGAGATTTACAGGGTCCTTCGATAGCCCATCCCTCCATGTCCCCTGCCCAATACTCCTGATTTCTTTTTAGTCTAGAGGAAATCCCCCCTCTTTCTTTGGGGTTTTATCAGAGGTACTTGTTCATCATGAACATCTTCTCCTTTGTTCTTAAACATAGACTTCTGATCCCCTCAAAAATAGACTCTGGAATTGTTAGCAGCCCCAAATATGAATTCTCTTATCCTGCGGTGGTGGGCTTCCCAGATGGTGCTAGTGGTAAAGAACCTGCCTGCCATTGCAGGATACATAAGAGACATGAGTTCAATCTCTGGGTCAAGAAGACCCCTGGAGGAGGGCCTGGCCCTCCCACTCCAGTATTCTTGCCTGGAGACTCCCATGAACAGAGGAGCCTGGTGGGCTACAGTCCATGGGGTCACAAAGAGTCGGACACAACTGAGTGACTTGGCATATAGCACATACTTCCTAGGGTGGCAGGAGGGACTGTTAATCTTCAAGTCCTCCCAGGAGAATGAGAGAAAACACATGTATTCTATCCCTTTAAAGCAACAAGTCAGGGGAAGAAATACCACACGGTAAAGTTGCCTTATTAAAAGGACCTCACTATTCATATCCTGGCACTAGCATGATAAAGATTAATAGTATTTTAGAGTTGTAAGTGAGCTTACAGATCCTCTTGTTATCCCCTACAGTTTTAGAGATGAAGCACGTACAATTCCTAAAGGTAAATGACACAGCCAAGGATGAAGCTCTGTGGCTCAGAGATCCAGTCCCATTTCAGACCTCTTCATCTCCAGTCGAGTGTATTTTCTGTCTGTTGCAGTCACATTAGAGGTGGAGAGGAAGTTTTAGATAGAGTTGTTGATTGCTATTTTATGAAAATGGATTAAAAAATTTTTTTTCCTCTGGAGGTTGAAAAAAAAAAAAAAGAAACTAAATTCTCATTTGAGTTGGCTTGACTGTGACCTGTCTGAAGGCTTCAGAAAAGGCCAGAAGAATTTTCAAGATCCTTTTAGCTTTAGTAGAGTATGATATTCATTCATCTATCCTCTTTAGCAGGACTTTCTTGAGTCATCTTCTGTGAACAGAACATCATATTGTGCATACAGAATAAAATAAGATAATGGAATAAAAAATGGAATGTAAAATACAGTCCAAGCCCTTTGGGAGCTTAATATTCAGTTGAGGAACAAACACTGTGCCCCCCTCCCTCCAATAAACACAAGTGTTTAATATTAGCACTTATCAAAGTTATGATACAAAAAATTGAGTACCATGGCATCTGTGTGGGCATAAATGCATGCTGGATGAAACGATCCTTAAATTAAGATGTGTGTCAAGATTGTCTTACATTTATTTAAGAATCGTAAGCCATTATTTTGAGTGTTTTCCAAGGTAGGACCTGCTTCCTTTCACAACCACGCTGAAGCTTGGTGCATATGTATGCAGGTGTCCTGGATGGTAATGAATCTCCTTGATAAGGTAGGGCCTGCAAGCGAGGAAGCTAGCACAGAAGAGGACTGGGAGGAGGTCAATGTTCCAGCTTGCGTGGGAGGAAAGAATGGAGGTAAATGTCATGAACTGAGCTACATTCTTTTGCCCAGCGTTTTATCCAATATTTGGGAAGGGGAGTGGCATGTAAAATTATGCTGTTTTTCTCTGTACACCTCAAAGCAACAAAGCAAGTAATATTTTTTGAAACATGTTCATTTCCCTTCTCCTTGAGCTTGTCCCATTTCAAGCTTCTAGGCAGTTCTGGGCTCCCCACTAGAAGGTTCTTCTGGGCTGGGAGTGTAGTGGGAAGTTAATGTGAGAAGAGTTTGGTGAATTCCAGAAGGAGGGTCTCTGCACCTACTTTTTGAGGGAGTCTCAGGGAGATGGTAAAAGCCTTGAAAGATGAGGAGGAATTTGAGACCAAAAGGGCCCTGTAACTGTAAGTGTCCTGAGAAGCTTGAAAGGCCACAGAGAGGGAGCATCTGCACAGAGTCCAGCCTGTAGGGTATGGGCAGCTCTATAGGTTTCTGTTGGTTTCCATGTCCTAACTGAGCAGAGAATCACAGAACGATAACAAAGTCTACATGTGTGACACGGAAGTAAGAGACAAGGTGGGGATGTCCCAGTCATGATGCATGGACTACAGTCAAGGGCCAGATGCTTCCACTGCCAAAACTTGGCTTGGCACTGATCTTTTGGAACTTAGACACAACCCCAGGGTGAGGGTCAGGGTCTCCAGCTGATAAGAAAACCTCCTGCTGTCTAGGAGGGGTGGGGGGAATCAGACTTTCTAAATAGAAGTTGTCCTAACTATAGAAGAAAAAGTTTTATTTTTGCCTCTCCTGAATTTATTCACTGAGATTCATACAGACGATACCAATTTATTTTTCTCTGTAAAATATGTCTTAAACAATTACTCTTGGCTTTGTTTGAACTGTTGAAGTTTCACAGGCAGGATTCAGATAGAAATTCGCACAATATTTCTAAAACTGCTTGCCTCCTTGTGGCTTCCTACCAATTTTCTGATAATTGTGCAGAGTTTAGAAATACTGGTCTAAAAATTTGACATGACGATTTGGCAGAGATAAAGCCTTTAGCAAAACCCACCAGAGCCATCCTTCAAATAACTGGACTCTGCTGGAAACATTTCTGGGAAGGTTGTTGTGGGACCTATATATGCTGAGACTCTCCTGGAATTTACAAAATGTACAACTGGAACGTATTAATGCAGTGTTAGCGAAATCAATGTCCACTGAAAATAGTACCACCTCAGCAGAAGGCAGAAAGCAGGGGCAGAAGCAGGGGCAGACTACACCCCAAACAAAAGCACCCCAGCCGCCTGTTTGTTGCAGGCAGGAAGGGTGAAGGGGAAGTGAGTGAGTGATCAGAGGCCAAGTCCTATAAAACCATCTGAAACTTTATGGCCAGGAAGGTTCTGGATGACTAGCTTTGGATGAGAAGTGAGGATGGGGAGGCCTCATCATTTGGTCTCCAGAGTATAGATCAAATGTTTTAGATGCCAAAAAGCAAAGAGATTTGTGAACCTCCAACAGCATTTAAGTGATAGAGAGATGGAAAGAAAGAAAAGATCAGGGATTCTACCCAGATTAAGTCTTGCTAGTGACTAAAAACCTTTTTTTTTTTAATTGAAGAGACATTCACTTAACATAAAATTAACCATTTTAAAGTATACAATTCAATGGCATGGGTACATTCACAGTGTTATGGGGCAGCTACCTATATCAAGTTCCAAAATATTTTCATCACCCCAAAAGAAAACCCAGTACCCATTAAGTGCCCAGTCCTCACTCTCCTCTCTGGAGTAGGAAATGGCCACTCACTCCAGTATTCCTGCCTGGAGAATTCCATGGACGGAGAACCCTGGTGAGCTATAGTCCATGGGATCACAAAGAGTAGGCCGTGACTGAGTGACTGAGCATGCATGCATGCATCCAGCTCCCCTCTCAAGTTAATGCCTGAAAACCACCAATCTGCTTTCTGAGTCTGTGGATGTATTTTTCAGGATATTCATATAAATGGAATCATACAATATATGACCTTTTATGTTCTGGCTTCTTTTATTTAGTACATTTGACTCTTGAGCGGCATGAGTTGGAACTGGACGGGTCCACTTATGCACGTATGTTTTTCAACAAGTTTATACTATAGTACTCACAACCTGAAGTTGGTTGAATCCCCAGATGTGGAACTGTGGATACAGAGGGCTGACTTTGAAGTTATACATGGATCTTTGACTCTGGGGGATCCACTGTATAATGTTTTTGAGGTTCATCCACATTGTACCATTAGAGTAGTTATCGTTTGATATACCAATTCTGATAGACCACAGAAAAAGTAAAATGTAATTGTGTTATTATCACCACTTTGAAAAGAAACTTAAGGTCCAGTTCATTTCCCCAAGTAGACCTCGTCTTCTTCTGGATTCTTTATCCTTAGGGTTTTTTAAAATTAATTTTTATTGGTATATAGTTGCTTTGCAATGTTGTGTTAGTTCCTGCTGTACAGCAAAGTAAATCAGCTATATGTATTCGTATATTCCCTCCTTTTTGGTTGTCCTTCCCATTTAGGTCACCATAGAGCACCGAGTAGAGTTCCCTGAGCTATATAGTTCAGTTCAGTTCAGTTCAGTCACTCAGTCGTGTCTGACTCTCTGTGACCCCATGAATTGCAGCACGCCAGGCCTCCCTGTCCATCACCAACTCCTGGAGTTCACTCAGACTCACGTCCTTCGAGTCAGTGATGCCATCCAGCCATCTCATCCTCTGTCATCCCCTTCTCCTCCTGCCCCCAATCCCTCCCAGCATCAGAGTCTTTTCCAATGAGTCAACGCTTCGCATGAGGTGGCCAAAGTACTGGAGTTTCAGCTTTAGCATCATTCCTTCCAAAGAAATCCCAGGGCTGGTCTCCTTCAGAATGGACTGGTTGGATCTCCTTGCAGTCCAAGGGACTCTCAAGAGTTTTCTCCAACACCACAGTTCAATAGTAGGTTCTTATTAGTTATATATTTTGTACATATTAGTGTATACATGGAGAAGGGCATGGCAACCCACACCTGTATTCTTGCCTCGAGAATCCCCATGGACAGAGGAGCCTGGCAGGCTACAGTCCATGGAGTCACAAAGAGTCAGACACAACTGAGCGACTAAGCACAGCACAGCACAGTGTGTGTATGTCAATCCCAATCTCCTAATTCATCCCGCCTTTATTCCTCCCTTGGTATCCATAGGTTTGTTCTCTATATCTGTGTCTCTATTTCTGCTTTGCAAATAAGTTCACCTGTACCATTTTTCTAGATTCCACATCTTAACTGTATTATACAGTTTTTGTTTTTCTCTGACTTATGTCACTCTGTATGAGTCTCTAGGTCCATCCACATCTCTGCAAATGGCACAATTTTGTTCCTTTTTTACAGCTGAGTAATATTTCATTGTATATATGTACCACATCTTCTTTAGCCATTCCTCTGTTGATTGACATGTATGTTGTTTCCATGTCCTGGCTATTGTAAATAGTGCTGCAATGACCATTGGGGTGCATGTATCTTTTTGAATTTTGATTTTCTCTGGGTATTTGCCTGTGAGTGGGATTGCTGGGTCATATGGTATTTCTATTTTTAGATTTTTAGGGAAGTTCCATATTGTTCTCCGTAGTGGCTGTATCAATTTACATTTCCACCAGAAGTTTAAGAGGATTCCCTTTTCTCCATACCTTCTCTAGCATTTATTGTTTGTAGATTTTTTGATGATGGCCATTCTGACCGGTGTGAGGTAATACCTCATTGTAGTTTTGATTTGCATTTCTCTAATAACTAGTGATTTGAGAATCTTTTCATGTGTTTGTTGGCCATCTGTATGTCTTCTTTGGAGAAATGTCTATTTAAGTCTTCTGCTTATTTTTTGATTGGTTGTTGGTTTTTTGATACCGAACTGCAAGAGCTGTTTGTATATTTTGGAGGTTAATCCCTTTTCCTTTGCTTTGTTTGCAAATATTTTCTCCCATTCTTAGAGTTGTCTTTTCATCTTGTTTATGGCCTCCTTTACTGTGCAAAAGCTTTTAAGTTTAATTAGGTACCGTTTGTTTAGTTTTGTTTTTATTTTCATTACTCTGGGAGGTGGGTCAAAGATCTTGCTGTGATTTGTGTCAGAGTATTCTGCCTGCTTTTTCCCCTAAGAGCTTTACAGTATCTGGAGTTACATTCAGGTCTTTAATCCATTTTGAGTTTATTTTTGTGTATGTGTTTCATCCTCTTACATGGAGCTGTCCAGTTTTCCCAGCACCTCTTATTGAAGAGACTGTGTTTTCTCCATTGTATATTCTTGCCTTCTTTGTTGTAGATTAGGTGACCATAGGTTTGTGAGATTATTTCTGGGTGTTCTATACTGTTTCATTGATCTGTATTTCTGTTTTGGACATTGGTTGTTTTTGCCCATCCAGTCTCTGAGCCCCAAGCAACAGCTCTCGATTGTGTGTAGGGCATGGTCTTTCCCCTACATGATCTTTGGAGTTCATGTAATACTGATCCAACCTCCTCACTTTGGAGTAGCCATTGACCTCAGGCTACCCAGTAAGGGCTTCGCTTTCATCCCAATGGCTACAGTTCAAGATGGATAAGTATTCCAGTGCTGCTTTTCTGTTGGACTTGAAGCTGAGTCATTTTGCCAAGTGTCTCCATGCAGAGAGTCAAGACAACACAAAAGAAAGCAGAGGGAAAAGAAGGTGTGAGAGAGCTGAATCATGGGGACGTTGTTGAGCCACTTTGTCCAGTCATGTTTAATTAGTTGAAGTCTTTTCGTCTTACAGCTGTTTGAGTTGGACCTGCCACTGCAAGGCCTGAGCCTGACACACTCACCTAGGGCTGGGGCAGTGTGCGTGAGGACATTCTATCCCTAGGCCCAGTAAGAACCTTCATGTTCTTTGAAGTAAGGACTTTGATACTCTATCTTCCTGGCTTGCATGGGTAGTTCTTTACTTTGTCACAGCAGTAGTGGAAAAGTAAAATATTATTTAGACTTTTGCTATTTACCTACCCACCTATTTATAACTCTATCTTTAATCATAAATATTTTTACTATAAGCTCACGTGAAAGAAAAAATCAGAACTTTTCCTCTTTGATGACATTAGATCCTTGATAGGGATACTCTTTTTTGTTTGTTTGTTTAATAGATTGAAGGATAAAATTTCATTCAATAGCATATAAAAAATATGGGTCATTTTTACCAATAAAAAACCTTGAGGAATAACATTTTGTATTATCAAGATCTTTTCTGATTCAAGCTATCATAAACACAGCATACAAAAAAAAAATAGCTTTCAAAAACTAGAGTGGCTTTTTTCCTTGGTCTTTTTAGGTTCTCATGTTTCAAAGCAATAAAGATGAGCGTTTTGCCTATTCCCTAAAACATTCTCCTCTCCAATATAAGTCAAGGTTTTCAATAAACTTGCAAGTAAAATCTGGTAAAAAGTAACCAGGAAAGATTTCCTTCCATTTTTCTCTTTTTGCTTTAATTGAAAAAAAAGAAGATAAATTATAGAGAAATAGTTCCAAAGGCATATTCTTTTCATCAAGATTCACTTTACCTTTTGGTCTTTTGTGAAGAGCACCGGAAATGAAACAGCTTCATCAAAAATTATCTTGGCATGCAGATGTTAATAAATTGATTTCTTTAAACGTAAAAATCTGAATTTTTAAAAAACCGTAAATAATCTGGTCAAATATTATTATGGATTGAATTGTGTCCCCTGAAAAGATAGGTTAACTCATAACCCCTAATACCTCTGAATGTTAGCCTATTTGGGACTAGTATTGTCACAGATGTAATTAGTTAAGATAAAGCCATGACTTTTCACTTTCATGCATTGGAGAAGGCAATGGCAACTCACTCCAGTGTTCTTACCTGGAGAATCCCAGGGACGGGGGAGCCTGGTGGGCTGCCGTCTATGGGGTCGCACAGAGTCGGACACGACTGAAGTGACTTAGCAGCAGCAGCAGCAGTGTCCTTGCAAGAAGATGGCCTTGTGAAGACAGTGGCACATGGTGAGAACAGCATGTGACAATGAAGATGTGGCTGCAAACCAAGGAATACCAAAGATTGGTGGCAAACCAGCAGAAGCTAGAAAGAGGCAAGGAAGGATTCCCGTACAGGTTTCAGGGGGGACAGGGCCCTGTCTGCCACCTTAATTTCAGACTTCTGACCTCCAGAACTGTGGACAATAAATTGCAGTTGTTCTAAGCCACCTACTTTGTGGTACAATGTTGTGGCAGTGCTAGAAAACAAATAAATAATTGCTTCTTTATATAATAATAATATGTTACAATGATAGACAAGAAAAAATACCACAAATAATACTCCTAGGTCTATCAATTTCCAAAAGCCTTTGAGTCCTTCACTACATCTCCTGTGAAAATGTAGCCATTCGACTGTTGGTATCCCCGGGAATGTTGACATCGCTCTAAAGGGATGAACGGTTATTGTGAAGGGTTCCAGAGGAACCCTGGGGAGGGACTTTAATTACATCCATATAGAACTCAGTCTACTTGGAAAGAAAAAAAGAGGCTCTGGGTTGATAAATGGTGTCTGAGTCAGTTCAGGCTGCTGTAACAGAATCCCATAAATTGAGTGGCTTATAAACAGCAGAAATTTATTTTCCACAGTTCTGGAGGCTGGAAAGTCCAAGATCAAGGTCCTGGAAGATTTAGTTTCTGGTGTGGACCTGCTTCCTGGTTCATAGATGTAAAGTCACTAATCCAGTTCCTGAGGACTCCACCTCCAAATACTACCACACTGAGAATTAAGTTTTAACATACGAATTTGAGAGGAACACAAACATTCAGTCTGTTGTTCAGTTGCTCAGTTGTGTCTGACTCTTTGCTGCTGTGTGGACTGTAGCACACGAGGCCTCCCTGGCCCTCACTCCCTCCCCCGGAGTTCACCCAAGTTCATGTCCATTGAATCGGAGATGCCATCCAACCATCTCATCCTCTACTACCCTCTTCTCAGTCTATAGCAGTGGGGAAATAGAAAGGAACTGGCTACAGTTCAAATTATCTGTGCTTCACATACAGAACGTGATCAAGAGCAAGGTACTGGGCTTCCATCACAAGATGAGGTGTGTATATTCTCACTTACCTATCAATGCTATTGTTCAGTAAAATGGGTCTCTTATTAAAATTGAATTTGTTGAGTGAAAAATACATTTGTAGGACTCGGGTGAGGCCAAAGCATTGCTTGTTCAGTATTTCAAGCCCAGAAAGATGTTATTAATAAATCTTGAAGGAAATGACGTTGACTTCATATCAGATTTAGCTGCTTTTAACAACAGTTAAAAGCAAAGCTATCAGAAAAAGTTTGGACGGTATGTTTCTGAAAAAGGAACAGTTCAGCAGGCTAAGATCTAAGAGTTTGTCCAGCTATGGAAGCCGCAAGATGCCAGATGATTTCTAAGACCTATTTGTGAAACTTTAAAGATGCACTAAAGCCCCCTATTGATCTGGGGCTTTTTCTTAAGAGGAACAGAGAGACCGAGACCTTGATAGGTCACTTGACAGTATTATCCACAATGCTTAAAAAAAAAAAAAAAAATCTGGTAATTTCGTATCATAGTCTTCTTATGTAGAAGACTGTAATTATGATAGAGCTCAAAATCCCCCCAAAGGCATGATGGGAAGCAGGTGTCCTGCACAACTGCTGTTTCCTTGCACTAGACCCAGCTCGTTAAGCTCAGAAGTTCTCAGACTTTGTGTGAGGACCCTCTTAGTGATCTCTGCATTTCCTCTTTCCCCTCACTTTCCTCCTACTTCCCCTTGCTTCGTTAAAAAGAAATTCTATAAAACTACCAAGCTAGATTCATGAAGACACTGGTGCCCTTTAGATGGGACACCAATGATAGAACCCATTTATTTTTAATGTGATACTTCTATTATTTTTGAGGGTAAACCATAAAAATAACCCAAACACACAAGAATTCAGACTGCCAGCCACTTGGAAGATATCCCCAACTTCCAGACATCCCTAGGCGGCATCTTGAGAATTGCTGCAATAATTACCTGGTGCAGTGGTTTTTAATTCTAGTTGCACATGAAAGTCACCTGGGAAACTTCTCACTCCACATCAATTAACTGAGAAGCTCTGGGGATGGGGCCCAGGCACAAGGAATTTGTAAAAGACTCTCCAGTGATTCTAACACACAGCCAGGACTGAATGCCAGTGGCTTAATGTCAAGTTTCGTTACTATTGGAGTCCAAACTCTGATAAAGAGAGGCAGAGGTGAGCACCCATCTCTGCCACTTACAGCCCTCTGCTTTTTGTCTGATTGGAGTTATATAAATCCTAAGTGGAGCTAAGACTAAGCCTATAATTGTCATGGCAATGCCCTAGATTTTCCTATCAAATCCAATCTTATTTAGGATGGGAGATGCAGAAGTGACTCTAGTGAAGTTAAAATATTTCTGCCCCTATTTAGAATATTCAGCATTAAATTCAACAGAATTTTCCCATACATTTTTAAACACTAAAACTTTTTCAAACAGCAGATCTTACCTGAATCAAATAAATGTATCATTAATTGTAAAGTGTGCTTGATCACAGAGAGTTTTCTAGGCAATCAGCATCATGCATAGCCTTTAATGCCTCCTGTCTGCTGAATGTGAATTCTGCATGTTGAGCACAAATTTGCAAATTTCTCTGCTTATGCTTCATCACTCCCTTCTCTGATTGAATATAAAAGAAGCAAGATTTGAAAATCATAGACTTGGGAGGGACATGGGGAAACCATTTTATCTAGGCCTCTGATTTTACAGTTAGATGCCTAATCCACTAACAGAGTCAGGCTACCAAGGTCTTTTGTTAAGTTTGTGAATGCTCTAGCATGGAGGATGACAACAAACTTCTAACTTGCTCCCCCGCTTCCAGCCCCCTGCCACTCCTTTTTCTCCACATTGCTCTCAGAGTGATCATTCTAAAGATAAATCCAATCAAGTCACTCCTTGTCTTGTTTAGCATTCCTCAATGACTCTGTTTGCCTCAGGTGCAAATTCAAATTCCTTAGCCTCTCTTACAATCATTCATAAACTGATTGGACTGGACGCTGAGGGAAATGTCTCCTGGAGCTCACGTTTCTCACTGTAGATTGCAGTCAGACCAGGGTTCGCAATGATCTAAATGCAGTTTTCCATATGAGTCCTATCTGTCACCACACATTTGCACATGCTGTTCTTTCTCTCAACGATGTTCTCTCCCCACTAGGTAAAGAGATCCTTCCTCTATTCTCTCAAGTCTCTCAAGGAGACCCTTCATCTATTCTTTAGTGAGCAGGGGAGACATCAGAAATTGCAGCACAAAGTGTAGAAGGTAGGAGAGGACTTACTGAGATGAGGGTAGAAGATTGAATGGTAGTATTTATATCCTGAAATAAAAGACCTTATTAGCTGTTTTTGTATAAAAGAGCTTCAAAGTTACACGTAATACCAAGGTTAAATGGATTGGGAATGGAACCCTCTGGGGTGGTGGTGGTAGTGCTGCTATTTCAATGGCCATAATAGGAAAGCAAATGGTTTCTTCTATTTTTATCATCGTCATCAACTACCGTCTATCCCTCCGTCTTGTTGTTGTTCCGTCACTAAGTTGTGTCTGACTCTTTGCGACCTCAGGAACTGCAGCACACGAGGCTTCTCTGTCCTTCACCATCAACTGAAGTTTGCTCAAACTCATGTCCATTGAGTCGGTGATGCCATCCAACCATCTCATCTTCTGTCGTCCCCTTCTCCTCCCACCTTCAATCTTTCCTAGCATCGGGGTCTTTTCCAATGAGTCAGTTCTTCACATCAGGTGGCCGAAGTATTAGCGCTTCAGCTTTAGCATCAGTCCTTCCAATGAATATTGAGTGTTGATTTCCTTTAGGATTGACTGGTTTGTTCTCCTTGCAGTCCAAGGGATTCTCAAGAGTCTTCTCCAGTTCAAAAGCATCAGTTTTCAGCAGTCAGCCCTTTTTATGGTCCAACTCTCACATCTGTTCATGACTACTGGAAAGAACATAGCCTTGACTATATAGAACTTTGTTGGGAAAGTGATGTCTTTGCTTTATAATACACTGTCTAGGTTTGTCTTAGCTTTCCTTCCAAGAAGCAATTGTCTTCTAATTTCATGGCTACAGTCACTGTCCTCAATGATTTTGGAGGCCAAGAAAATAAAATCTGTCACTGTTTCACTTTTTCCCCATCTGTTTGCCATGAAATGATGCCATGATCTTTGTTTTTTGAATGTTGAGTTTTAAGCCAGCTTTTTCACTCTCCTTCTTCACCATCATCAAGAGGCTCTTTAGTTCCTCTTTAGTTTCTCCCATTAGAGTGGTATCATCTGCATATCTGAGGTTGTTGATATATCTCCTGGAAATCTTGATTCCAGCTTGTGATTCATCGAACCCGGCATTTTGCACAATGTAGTCTACATATAAGTTAAATAAGCAGGGTGACAATATACGGCCTTGACGAACTCCTTACCCAGTTTTGAACCAGTTTGTTGTTTCATGTTTGGTTCTGACTGTTGCTTCTTGACCCACATACAGGTTTCTCAGGATACAGGTAAGGTGGTGTGGTATTCCCATCTCTTTAAGAATTTTCCACAGTTGTGATCCACACAGTCAAAGGCTTTAGTGTAATTCAATGAAGCAGAAGTAGATGTTTCTGTGGAATTCCCTTGCTTTCTCTGTGATCCAATGGATATGGCAATTTGATCTCTGGTTTTGCTGCCTTTTCTAAATCTAGCTTGAACTCCTGGAAGTTTTTGGTTCACATACTGTTGAAGCCTAGCTTGAAGGATTTTGAACATTACCTAGCTAGCATGTGAAATGAGTGTAATTGTATAGTAGTTTGAACATTCTTCAACTATGTCTGTCTTTGGGATTGGAATGAAAACTGACCTTTTCTAGTCCTGTGGCCACTGCTGAGTTTTCCAAATTTGCTGGCATACTGAATGCAGCACTTTAACAGCATCATCTTTTAGGATTTGAAATAGTTCAGCCTGAGTTCCGTCACCTCTAGCTTTGTAGTAATGCTTCCTAAGACCCACTTGACTTCACACTCCAGGATGTCTGGCTCTAGGTTTGTAACCATACCATCATGGTTATCCAGGTCATTAAAATCTTTTTTTTTTTTGTATAGCTCTTCTGTATATTCCTGCTACCTCTTCTTAATCTCTTCTGCTTCTGTTAGGTACTTGCCATTTCTATCCTTTATCTTTAGTTGGAGCTCAGGTGCAGAGATTTTAATTAACTACACTTCTAAATTTATGCCATGTCATTACCATTGGTTCACATAAACCTGCTGTTTAATTTAATTTTTTTTTTAACTTAAAAAAGAACTTTTATACAGATCCTTACTCCTTTTTCCCTCTTTGCACATAGGAAACTATTCCAATATAATGCCTGTCATTCACTGGGGTCCATTGTTTCAGTTCAGTTCAGTCACTCAGTTGTGTCCAACTCTTTGTGACCCCATGGACTGCAGCACGCCAGGCTTCTGTGTCCATCACCAACTCCCGGAGATTGCTCAAACTCATGTCCATGGAGTTGGTGATGCCTTCCAACCATCCCATCCTCTGTTGTCCCCTTCTCTTCTGCCTTCAATCATTCCCAGCATGAGGGTCTTTTCAAATAAGTCAGTTATTCGCATCAGGTGGCCAAAGTATTGGAGTTTCAGCATCAGTCCTTCCAGTGAATATTCAGGACTGATTTCCTTTAGGATGGACTGGTTGCATCTCCTCGCAGTCCAAGGGACTCTCAAGAGTCTTCTCCAACACCATGGTTCAAAAACATCAATTCTTTGGCACTCAGATTTCTTTATAGTCCAACTCCCACATCATTACATGACTACTGGAAAAACCAAAGCTTTGACTAGACGGACCTTTGTTGGCAAAGTAACATCTCTGCTTTTTAATATGCTGTCTAGGTTGGTCATAGCTTTTCTTCTAAGGAGCAAGCATCTTTAAACTTCATGGTTGCAAAAACCATCTGCAGTGATCTTGGAGCCCCCCCAAATAAAGTCTGTCACTGTTTCCATTGTTTCCCCATGTATTTGCCATAAAGTGATGGGACCAGATGCCATGATCTTAGTTTTCTGAATGTTGAGTTTTAAGCCAACTTTTTCTCTCTCCTCTTTCACTTTCATCAAGAGGCTCTTTAGTTCTTCTTCACTTTCTGCCATAAGGGTTCTGTCATCTGCATATCTGAGGTTATTGATATTTCTCCCAGCAATCTTGATTCCAGCTTGTGCTTCTTCCAGCCCAGCATTTCTCATGATGTACTCTGCATATAAGTTAAATAAGCAATATGACAATATATAGCCTTGACATACTCCGTTTCCTATTTGCAACCAGTCTGTTGTTCCATGTACATTTCTAACTGCTGCCTATTGACCTGCATACAGATTTCTTAGGAGGCAGGTCAGGTGGTCTGGTATTCCCATCTTGTTAAGAATTTTCAACAGTTTGTTGTGATCCACAGAGTCAAAGGCTTTGGCATAGTCAATAAAGCAGAAGTAGATGTTTTTCTGGAGCTCTCACTTTTTCAATGATCTAGTGGATGTTGGCAATTTGATCTCGGGTTCCTCTGCCTTTTCTAAATCCAGCTTGAACACCTGGAAGTTCACAGTTCATGTACTGCTGAAGCCTGGCTTGGAGAATTTTGAGCATTACTTTGTTAGTGTGTGAGATGAGTGCAATTGTGTGGTAGTTTGAGCATTCTTTGGCATTGCCTTTCTTTGGATTTATGGACTTCCCTGGTGGCTCAGACGGTAAAGAGTCTGACTACAATGCAGGAGACCTGGGTTCAGTCCCTGGGTTGGGAAGACCTGGACAAGGAAATGGCAACCTACTCCAGTATTCTTGCCTGGAAAATCCCGTGGATGGAGGAACCTCGTAGGCTCCATGGGGTTGCAAAGAGTCAGACACAACTGAACGACTTCACTTTCACTTTCTTTCACTTTTCTTTGGGGTTGGAATGAAAACTGACCTTTCCAGTCCTGTGGCCACTGCTGAGTTTTCCAAATTTGCTGGCATATTGAGTGCAGCACTTTCACAGCATCATCTTTTAGGATTGGAAATTGCTTAACTGGAATTCCATCACCTCCACTAGCTTTGTTTTTAGTAATACTTCTTAAGGCCCACTTGACTTCACATTCCAGGATGTCTGGCTCTAGGTGAATGATCACACCGTGGTGATTATCTGGGTCAGGAAGATCTTTTTTGTATACTTTTGTGTATTCTTGCCACCTCTTCTTAATATCTTCTGCTTCTGTTAGATTCATACCATTTCTGTCCTTTATTGTACCCATCTTTGCATGAAATGTTCCCTTGGTATCCCTAGTTTTCTTGAAGAGGTCTCTAATCTTTCCCATTCTATTGTTTTCCTCTATTTCTTTGTATTGATTGCTGAGTAAAGCTTTCTTATCTCTCCTTGCTATTCTTTGGAACTCTGCATTCATATGGGTATATCTTTCCTTTTCTCCTTTGTCTTTTGCTTCTCTTCTTTTCTCAGCTATTTGTAAGGCCTCTTCAGACAGCCATTTTGCTTTTTGGCATTTCTTTTTCTTGGGGATGGTCTTGATCACTGCCTTCTGTATAATGTCACAAACCTCTTTCCATAGTTCTTCAGGCACTCTGTCTATCAGATCTAATCCCTTGAATCTGTTTGTCCTTTTCACTATAGTCAGTGAAGACTATACTTTTCTTTTTCACCATACCATGACTTTATTGTATGGTGAAGCCTGGTATGGTGGGTTTTCCTCAAGTCTTCTTTTTCGTTGTTTAGCTATTTGTGTACATTTGTTCTTCTATAGAATTTTTAGACTCAATTCTTGAAAAAATGCAAATGGCATTTTGATTGGTATTGCAATGAATATATAGATCAATTTGAGGATAATTATTATCTTTCTAATGTTAATTCATCTCATTCAAGAATTTGAATTCTCTATCCATTATTCAGATCATCTGTACGTTCTTTCATTGAACCTTTATTTTTTCTCCATGGCAATCTCTTCTAAATTAATTCCTAGATACTATATGGTTTTAAACTATGAATAATACTTTATCTTTTATATTTTATAGTATGTCTTATGATTTTGTAAGTTTAAAATATTTAAGTTGATGTCATATCTGGCAGTCATACCAAGCTATCTGAAAAGTTATGCTATTTGGGGGCTTGAGACAACAGAATGTATTCTTTTGTCGTTGTGGAGATATCTAAAATCAGTAACACTGTACCAAAATCAAGGTGTGGGCAGGACCACACTCCCTCTGGAAATTCTAGGGGTAAATCCGTTCCTTGCCCCTTTCACTTTCTGTTGGTATTCCTTGGCTTGTGATCATATCACTCCAATCTCTGCCACCATGGTTACATTCTTTCTCTCTTGTATATATCAAATCTCCCTGTCTCCCTCTTAGAAGGATATATTTAGATCTTATACATATAATTCATCATAGTCTCTTTATCTCAAAATCCTTAATTTATTTATATTTGCAAATTTTTGTCATATAAGGTAACATTTACAGGTTCTAAAGAATAGTACTTGATATTTTTGGGAGGGCATTATTCAACTTATTATGCTTTCTCAATTAATAGAATATACATATATAATTCAGCTCCCAATCTTACATATTACTTAATGAGAAGACACTAACACTATAGTCAGGTACTAGATAGGAATTATACAACCAAAGGCTGAGTGCCGAAGAATTGATGCTTTTGAACTGTGGTGTTGGAGAAGACTCTTGAGAGTCCCTTGGACTGCAAGGAGATCCAACCAGTCCATTCTGAAGGAGATCAGCCCTGGGATTTCTTTGGAAGGAATGATGCTAAAGCTGAAACTCCAGTACTTTGGCCACCTCATGCGAAGAGTTGACTCATTGGAAAAGACTCTGATGCTGGGAGGGATTGGGGGCAGGAGGAGAAGGGGACGACAGAGGATGAGATGGCTGGATGGTATCACCAACTCGATGGATGTGAGTCTGAGTGAACTCCGGGAGTTGGTGAGGGACAGGGAGGCCTGGCGTGCTGTGATTCATGGGGTTGCAAAGAGTCGGACACGACTCAGCAACCGAACTGAACTGATATAACATTGTTTTGAGGCTCCTACCTATTTTAATTAGACAAGAGGAAATAATTGGGGGATGTAATAGTTGGAAATGAAAAATTTTAACTCTATTTTCAGATAACATGATTGTTTATGTGAAAAATCTAGAAGAATTAATAAGAAATGACCTTAAGTAAAATAATTTAGTAATGTAACATCTTATAAAATTAATATTCAAAATCAATAACCTTCATAATAGAAACAAAACCAATTACAAATGTAATGGTGGAGAAGTTTTCTTTTATGATTTAAGAAAAAGAAGTGCCAAGGTAAAACTTAATTAGAAGTGTCCAGAGCCTACATGAGGAAAATAAACCAGAAAGTTACAAAAGTTGATTTCAATAAATGGAAAAATGTGCCTTGTTCTTGGATAAAATCAATATCATTAAAAAATGTTTTCTCTATTTTAATTTATAAATTTATGAAATGCCTAGTAATAGTATCATCGAGTTTTTCCCCTCTGGAGCAATACAAGTTGATTATAAAACTTGTCTGAAGGAACCTACAAGCAAGAATGGTTAAGACATCTTAAACACAACAGCAGTTGTGTGAGAGAATGGGAAGATTAGCGGTTACATTACACCAACTCACAAACCCTTTATAATTAAGATAGTTTGGTATTGACACATGAATAGACAGATAAGTGGGGCAAAGAGTAATGAGAAACAGACGAAACTGCAGATGAAAATTTAGTATACAGTAAAGGGAGCATCTCAAATCAGGAAGGAAAAGATGCATTTTAAAAATAAGTATTTTTAATAATAGAAGATTGTGATTTACTTACAGTAACATTAACACACTTAAAATTCAGCATAGTGTTTGTCAATGGAACTCAGTTGACCAAACTATGAAAACATTGTTCCTTGCTTTATAGTTCTGGATGGAAGTCACAAGTAATGGTTCCATTGTGCTCACTTTAAACTAGAGATATAAACTTTTTAATAAGTAAAAACGAGATGCTATATAGCCAGTGTTTTGCTAATAAATGTTTAATACACACACATATACCTGTGTCTATATATGTGTATACACACACACACACACACATATATATGCATACACTTATATTTGTATATATATGTATTATTGGGGCTTCCCAAGTGGTTCAGTGGTAAAGATTCCACCTGCCAAGCAGGAAACTCAGGTTCAATCCTGGGGCTGGAAGTTCCCTTGGAGAAGGAACTGGCAACGCACTCCAGTGTTCTAGTGTGGAAATCCCATGGACAGAGGAGTCTGGTAGGCTACAGTATAAGGAGTCGTAAGGAGTCGGACATCACTGAGCAACTAAGCCACCACTGTGTATACTATTTTACTGATATAAAGAATATTTAGTAAGTAATTTACTAATTGTAATAAAATATACAGTATTCTCCATTGTAAATGCCATATAATTAATTGATTCTCATAGAATGCTTTCTTTGATTTTTGCCAAATTCTTATCCATGACAAACTTATGGTTGTAATTGATAAAGGTAGCTCTCATCTGAATGTATGTATGTATTTTCACTCGCATTAATGAATAAGCTGAAAGTGAAATGACAGTGTTGAATCTTGACTTATTTGTCAAGGACATGAGTGACTTCTTTGTTGAATTGGATAATAGGTTTCAAATACTGGAAGATTATCTCTCAATTTTTCATGCTATTCACAATGTAACAGCTACAGACAAGATGCACTTTAAAGATGAATCTATGTTGTTGATATTTTCTCTATTTTCTTAAATCTCTAGGCCAGAGGTCAGCAAACTTTCTCTAAGGGTCAGATAGGAAATACTTCAGGCTTTTGGGGTTATATGGTATCTATTGCAGCTAATCACCTTGGCCATTATAGCACAAAAGCATCCATAAACAGTATGTCAAAAAAAAAAAAAAAAATAGCTGTGATTCAGTAAACTTGAGGTTGAATTTAGCCTACTGGCCATAGTGACCTCCAAGTATACAGTCAACAAAGCAATAAATTAAGCCCTGATTTTAGAACCGCCAAGTTTCATGATGTGAGTATTCCCACCCTAGCCAATTTCATGGTGTTGATATGGTGATTAATGCCAGTTTGACAAGAGATGTAGAGCAGCACGCCATTTTATAGTCTTACCACCATATAGACCCAGCAGACAAAAATTGCCCCAAGAACCTTGATAATAGTAAAATGTTCTAAAATAATTAGAAAGTGATTGAGTTTTGAATATTTATTAGCATTGCTTTTAACATGATTTATTTCATGTACATTTGTATAATTTATTTTGTATTAATGGCTGTGTTTAGCAATCAGCTCATGAAATTCCTGAAAATTAAAAAAATCAGCTCTTGTGAGCTGGCTCACACCACTCTGTGTAGCCATACGGGGAAAGAGAAAATTTGATTCATTATTTACAGTATATACCAGAATAAATTCCAAATGGATCAGAAACACAAATGTAAAAATAAGATGAAACCTTGCAAGTACTAGGCCAGACACAGATGAATTCCTCTCTAACATGAGAGTGGGGAAAACTTTCCAAACTGAGGCTTAAAGGCCAGAGGCTTTGAGGGAAATGAGATAGATTAGCTTTAGAAAATGAACTGAGAATTATTCTTTCTTTTTGCATTTTCTGGAACGACTTCTATAACATAGGAATTGTGTTTTTAATGGTTTGATAGAATCTATTTTAAAAGCATCCAGCCTAGAGCAATTTGGAATGGAGTTTTAACTACCAATTAAATTCCTTTGGTCCTTGTAAGTCTATTTTAAATTCCTTTTTTATTCTCATACCAGTGTGGCATCCTATGTTTTCTAGGAATTTATCCATTTTATGTTTGTTTTTTAAATCTGCAGTTATTTCCCCATCTTCATTTTGATTTGTGTTTTATTTACTTTTGTTGTCTCCTTTTTCTCTTGATCAGTCTTATCAGAGGTTTATTTTGGTAGCTTTTTCAAAGTAGAACTTTAGTTTTATTAATTTCTTCTACTAAAAAGTCATTATATTGTTTCTTTTCCTCTCTTTTATCTTTTGTCTTCTTTGGGCTTGCTTTGATGATCTTTCTTATAACTTCTTGAGTTGAATGTTTACCATATTTCTTTTCAACTTTTATTGTTTCCTGATAAGTGTATTTAAAGGTATAAATGTTCCTTCTAACACGGCTTTAGGTATGTTCCACACATTTTGTGTTTTCATGTTCATTCAATTCTAGATAGTCTCTCATTTTGATTATAATTTAATTTTTAACCTATGAGTTATTTAATAATATGACATTTTCACAATATAGTACATTAAAAATTTTTTCTGTTATTAATTTCTAATATTAATTCATCTGCATGGTATTTTTCCTGGCAAGTTTATTGAGACTTTCTGTAGGCCTGATCTATTAGTTTAAACATGTGTATGCTTCTAAAAAACGTGTGTTTGCTATTTGTTGCATGAACTATTATAGCATATATATCGAAGCATATATATTATACATAGCATACCACTGAACATACATATCACAGATCTCAACAATATTCTTAATAGTATAAGCCCACTAATTATACTGTTTAGATAAAGATCTGCTTAAGTTCTTTTTGCTTAATACATTTTTGATAATTTGGTTTTAAATGCTCCAGCTGTTTATCTGTTTCTCTCTATATGTCAGTTATTGTGACCTATTACTAGGTTCACATATGTTTGTGATGGTTATCTCTTCTCACTCTATTTTTTGTTTACCTTTTACCTTGAACTTTTTAAAATTAGCTATTATGATTGCTATTCCAGCCTTCTTTCATGGTTTTGGGTTTTTTCCCCTGTCTTGAATTCTTTCATTCTCAACCTTTTTGTGTCTTTTGATTTTCAGAATTTCTCTCAAATAGAACATATTTTTGGATTTTGTTTTTATTTCTTAATACCATCAGAAAATATTTTTCTTTGCTAGTTAAATCCACTTAAATTTATTGTAATTTCTTTTATATTAGGAATTATTTCTCCCACCATGTCTTATATTTAAATTTGTTGCATTTTCTGCTGGCTCAAAAATTATTCTATTTTTATTCAAAAGTAGCTGCTTTTAAGGCCCTTATTCATCTTTACTTATGCTATTACTGCATTAAATTTATCAATGTCTATATATCCAAGGAAAAAATTTGCTTCCAGAAATAATGAAGAGATCAATTAAAATAAGAATCAAATTCAACAGTGAGCACAAGATGACAAATGGGAAAAATACTTTTAAATATTAAAAGAAAGTAAATTTGAACCCAGAATTTTATATTCAGCCTAATTGTCTTTCAAATGTAGTGACTTAAAAGATATATATATATATATTTATTTGTATGTATGTGTATGTACATATATGTTCATTTCACTTCCAGTGCCTAAAGTTTAAAACTACAGAACAGACAAGTGGGAAGGGAAGATGAAAGACAGGTGCAGGTGAGCAGGACAACTTGGAACTTTTGTACAAGCACACACTGGAACCTGGGAACAGACTGAAATTCATGTTAGTTCTTGTTGCCTCTAACCTTGATCATACGTGTTTCTTGCAGAAACTGGGACCTTTAATCACAATGGCCAAACACACACCTGGTCCAGGAATCAGAGACCTTCAAGGTGACCTAATGAAAGGTGGAGCTTTTGAAGATTCCACTGCCTCTTGACACCAATGATGTGAGCTAGCAAGTAAGTGGCAAGGCCCTTAGAACATTTCGTGGGGATTTAGCTTATGGTCCCATAACTGGAAATATACAAGAAAAGGAACTTGGAGAAAGCGAGTTCAGCCTAGCTAACTTGACACTGCTCAAAGTCACCACTCACAGACATTGGTCCTTTCCTTTCCACCACCTATATCTCCTAGCTTCTTGGTATTTTTTGTCTCTCTATCCTCTCCTGCTGACCTCTAGGAGAGGTTCTCAATCTGATCTTGCAACTCAGTGATTTATTCATCACTTTTGTCCATCTTGCTATGTATCTTATCTATTGCTTTTGTCACTTCGGCTATTATATATTTCATACCTACCACTTAATTTAGTCCTTTCTTATGTTTTCTTGTTCTTGCTTCACATGGATATCAGCCTTTAGCCTCTTAATATATCCATCATCATTTTAATTTCTTGGTCCATTTCCTCTTATAATTCTGTATAATTTAGATGGTTTATACTGTTGAGTTTGTTGTCCTTCCTTATATGTAGTTGTATTCCTTATATGACTTACGGCTATTTCTTCTGAAGAATTCCTCTTCCCCTGAGAGTATTGGTTACTACACATGGCTCTGTGCTGGGAAATGTCTGTAGCTCAGCCTTTACTTGATGTACCTGTAGGTGAATTAAATCCAGGGAAGAGAGGCTCAGGGACCCTAGAACTCATAGTGTTAATTCTAAATCGCCCACCATCTACAAGTAGCTTCTCTAGTCTATATTTCTCATTTACACTCTCTAGAAGCAGTCTCCATAGATTCACTCTTCCTACCCTGGGGATTTGGAGAATACCCAAGACTTAGCCGGTCAGTACACACCCATCCTTTCCACCCCCCCTTTTTCTTGCAGGGCTTTGGCATGTCTTGTTGCTCCCTCTGGATTCCTGCAGCCCCTGATGTGGTTGTCAGTTTCTGTGGTAACTGGCAGGCTGTGGCCGTCCACACTGGGGAAGCAAGAGCAGCGCGGAAACTCCCCTCTCTCCTCTCTTCTCAGAGCTGCCTTAGCTGCCCTCCCTGCCTGACTGAAGACTTTCTCAACTCTCCTCCCATCCCCACCCCTCCACAGCCCCACATAATACTTTCTGAGTCTTCAGACTCCCCAGGGACTTCTCATAGTGTTTTATTTATTTTTAGTCGTTCGTTCCTCAAATCCAAGTTTCCCTCCAGTTCCTATAGTTTCTCTATGGTTGATTTTCAGGAAGCAGCCAGTGGCCAGTGTAGTTTGTCATTTTGACAGGGTGAGAGAATGGTTTATAGGATGAGCAGGTGTACCATAAAAGGGGGAGAATTAGAGACGGCAGGTGTATGAGTCGTAAGCACAGAGAGGCTACCAGTGCTCACCAAGAGATGCTTTCTTATGCACTTAATTCTCAAAGTTTAATTTATCTATCTATCTACCTTACTGTGCATTTGTATTTATGTATGTACGCATATATATGTGACTTTAAAAGTAAAATAATGCTTTCAAGCTTATAATGGAAACAGGAGTCTTCACCCCTGCTCCCTCAAGGCAACATACTTTGACCTTTAAAAAAAAATGTTGCTTCTGGTGTTTATTTCCACATTCTGAGTAACATGCTTATGTTACTGTTTCTTGACTTTTTAATGTTAGAGACTATCTTTGGGTTTATGAATATATAAGATGGGGACTTGGTACTCACTTTATTTTCCCTTCCAACGAGTTCTCTTTCCCTTCTTGCTCCAGCTCCTAATATAGTTATGTCACGGCTTCCATTAGTAATACTGAATGTTTATACTATCATGCCCATGCAAGCAGTATTCACAGTTAAGACCTGTAGCATACTAAGATTATATTCCTACCTTATATAACCTTGTATTTTCTTAGGGTTAATACTGGCCTCTCCCCATCCCCACCACCCGCTCTCTTTAGCCCGTCCTGGTTTTCTGATAAGAGTTGTTGGATAGTTTCAATCGACCCACCTAATTCTTCCCCTCTCCCTTCCTATCCTAGCTCCATCTTCCTGCTCACAGCAGAGTGCTGGTTAAATCTTCCCTTTATCATCATCTTGAAACTTCCCTTGCCTACCTCCCTGTGCTAGAGCTCCTGTTTCTTAGTTCTTTATCTCCCTATTTCTTAATTCCCTCCTTTATTTGATGAAGAAAGTATTATTTTCTGGTTGCTTCCTAAAAACGAGTCCATAAGAGGTAAAAACTCATGTCGGGTGTAGTGGTCATCTGCTATTCAGACTGCCCCATAGTTTTAAACACCCCTTTCCCATTGTTTTAGTAGTTTTCCCACATTATAAATTCCACATTCTTAAAGAAGGACATTTCCCAGGTCATTTTCTAGCCGTTGGATTTCAGACATGTGGTTTTGATTACACTCGTCAGCTGCCTCTGTGTGCGAGTCAGAGTCTGGGTCGGGAGCTGGATTACTTGGGAAGGAGGCGGGGCCTGAGGCATCCACTTGACAGGTGCAGGTCTGGGTGGGGCCGCACAGCTGAGTGTGAGGATCCAAAGCGGTGGCAGAGGCAGAGGAAGGACCTGGAACTAGTGACTGCAGCCTCCTAGCTTGGTAGTTTCAGTCAGAAGCAGTGACTCCCTCGCTAGGCAGCTCTTTGCCTTGATGTTGGGGTGTCACTCCTGGAAACACAGTCCATTTCCTTCCCTTTAGTCTGTGGACTCTATCTCACAACGAGTCCTTTTAGCTTAAACTGGTCTTTCAGTCTGCTGTGCTGTGCTTAGTCGCTCGGTCATGTCTGACTCTGCGATCTTATGGACTGTAGCCCACCAGGCTCCTTTGTCCGTGGGGATTCTCCAGGCAAGAATAGTGGCATGGGTTGCCATGCCCACTTCCAAGGGATCTTCCCAACCCAGGGATCGAACCCAGTTCTCCCGCATTGCAGGCAGATTCTTTACTTGTTTGAGCCACCAGGGAAGCCCCTCAGTCTGTTGCTGCTGCTGCTGCTGCTAAGTCGATTCAGTCGTGTCCAACTCTGTGCGACCCCATAGACGGCAGCCCACCAGGCTCCCCCATCCCTGGGATTCTCCAGGCAAGAATACTGGAGTGGGTTGCCATTTCCTTCTCCAATGCATGAAAGTGAAAAGCGAAAGTGAAGTCGCCCAGTTGTGTCCGACTCTTAGGGACCCCGTGGACTGCAGCCTACCAGGCTCCTCCATCCGTGGGATTTTCCAGGCAAGAGTACTGGAGTGGGGTGCCATTGCCTTCTCCCTCAGTCTGTTAGGACTGCTATAATAGAGTACCATAGACTGGGTAGCTTAAAACCAACAGATGTTTATTCCTCATGGTCCTGGAGGCTGGAAATACAAGATTAGGAGCCAATGTGTTCCGTTTGGTGCAGACTCCCAGCCAGGTTGCAGGTGCCAACTTCTTGTTGTGTCTTCACATAGTTCAAGGGAGCTTTCTTGCATCTCTTTTATAAAAGGTATTAATCGCATTCATGAGGGCCATTCACTTTCCAAAGGATCACCCTCCTAATACCATCACACTGGGCATTAGGATTTCAACATATAAATTTAGGGGACACTGATATTCAGACCATAGCAACTGGCTAGAATAACTTCCACTATGTCAAATTAACCTGGCACATATGCCTTGCATGCCTAAAGAGGTCTTTATTCTACTGTAAGAGACGAATTTGTAAGAGATGAATTTGAGAATAGAATTTGGAAGATCTTCCTCAAAAACTAGAAAGCATTTCTACATTACCTCTGGCTTCTACTGTTGTTGCTTAGAAGTCTGAAGTCAATCTTTTTCCTGAATCTACATGTGATTCACTCCAAAGTTTTTTTGCTTATCTCAAAGTCTAATTTACTTTAAATTTTTTTCTTTTTATATTACCACATCTACAAATGGTCATGGTCATATTTTAAAGACTCAAATAGTTCTAGATGTTGTTTTATGAAAAGCAACTATTTCCTGATTTTTTTGCTCCCATTTCTGCATGAGAGTAAGCAAGCACTTTTACCACTAGTAATCCCAGTGGCTCAGATCGTAGAGAATCTGCCTGTAATGCAGGAGACCCAGGGTCCATCCCTGGGTTGGGAAGATCCCCTGGAGAAGGGAATGGCTACCCACTCCAGTATTCTTGCCTAGAGAATTCCATGGACAGAGGAACCTGGTAGTCTACAGTCCATGGGGTTGCAAAAAGTTGGACAGGACTGAGGGACTAAACGCAAATTTATGCATTTTTAGCCCAACGAAATGAATCCCAGGAAGCCTTTCAAAATTCTCACATTTAACTGTTATTCACTTATTCAAGAAAACATTACACATAGAAGATGACTACCTTTTACCTAAACAGACTTTTTAGGATGTAGGAGTTAGAGATCTCAGAAGAGCAGTTATTGGTAAGATGTTCCTGTCTATTTACTCATTTGAAAGTAGAATGTGAATCTGGGCTGGGACCTAAGGTATAAGAAGCTTCTGTTTCTAAGGAGTGGCTCAGTGGATGAATGAGTGGTCTTTGAGGTTCCTGGAAACCAGCATTCAGAAGGGACTCCTGGCATCAGAAAAGGCTGGGGAGTGAAATCTTAAGAGCTACATTTGAAAGCCTAGAAAGGTTGATGTGGAACACATCCACTGAGCCTGGTACTGTATGATTGGAGTGCCCTTCCAGGGAACCTAGAAGAACCATTAGAGGCTGGGCAGGCAGTGCAGAGGCCAGCATCAGCTGCTCACTTCACTTTGGACTCTATTTAAGCACCTTCAGAAACAGCAGCATCAGGCAGAGGAAGCCACTCCAGGCTGTCCAGTCTCAAGCTGCTGCTTCATCTGCCCTCCATGTACCTGCTCACTCTAAGCCAACCGGCTTTGGTAGCTGTGGTGAAATTCTCCAGCCATCAGGGAGTGTATTTGGCCCCAAGGTAGCAAAGTAGCAGGACAGAAGCAAACAGGGTTCCCTCCTTAGACTTTTTAGCATCCTGGAATCCTGGAATTTCTGCATGCATGGAAGGGATGAGGGGATCTAAGAGATAAACTAATTTCTTGCTAACATGGACATTGTGGGCTTGAGTACAACCTCAGGAACCCTCCTGGGGCAAGATTGGCTGTTATTCAGCAAACAGCCTTGAAGTGAGATGTGCTGCTGCTGCTGCTGCTGAGTCACTTCAGTTGTGTCCAACTCTGTGGGACCCCATAGACGGCAGCCCACCAGGATGCCCCGTCCCTGGGATTCTCCAGGCAAGAACACTGGAGTGGGTTGCCATTTCCTTCTCCAATGCATGAAAGGGAAAAGTGAAAGTGAAGTCGCTCGGTCGTGTCCGACCCTCAGCGACACCATGGACTGCAGCCTACCAGGCTCCTCCATCCATGGGATTCTCCAGGCAAGAGTACTGGAGTGGGGTGCCATTGCCTTCTCCAAAGATGTGCTGGTTTACACAAATTATATTTTGCTGATGCTATCGCTCAACATCTCTTGACACTAACAACTCTGGTTACCTGCTATATGGAATATTTGTGTCTCCCCTCACCCCCAAAATTCATATGTTAAAATGCTAATCCCAATGTGATGGTATTAGGAGGTGTTGCCTTTTGGAGGTGATTAGTTCATGAGGGTAGAATCCTCATAAATGGGATCAGTGACCTGTTAAAAGATACTCTAGAGAGCTCTTGCCCCTTCCTCCATGTGAGGACACAGTGAAAACAAGACTGCTGTCTATGAGCCAGGTGAGCAGGTTCTCACCAGATGCCAAGTCTGGAGGCACTTTGGACTTCCCAGGCTCCAGAAATGTGAGAAATAAATGCTTCTTGTCTAAGCCACCCAGTTCATGGTATTTTTGTTACAGCAAAGCAAGACCCCTGTGCTTTAACTTTTTTAGAAAAATTTGACAGTTGAAGATGAGAGGTTGGGGAGTACAAAATGGGAGAGACTGGACCTGCCATGATCTAATTTGTCCAGAACTCTACCCCAAGTTGCCCCTGCTGAACCAAGAAAGTTTCTACAACTCACAAAGCTAAATTTCAATCCAATTTGTATATCTATGCTAGCAGAATAAGACATTTTATCACAGATAAAGAAAAGTCTAACAGGTTTAAAGTTGGACATAAGGAACTCTGACCTTATTTTCCCTGAATATTTCCCTGAATAGCCAAAAACAAAACATCTAAAAAAAACCCACAAAAAACAAAACCCAAGCCATAAAACAAAACACCCAAAACAAACAGAAATACTTGGTGCATAAAAAAACTTTAATTTTTATACCAGGGTGAATTACATAGTTTCCACAAACAATGATGAGCCTGATAGGAAACTCAGAGCAGTGTCAACTGCTGAAGCTTTTCTGGAAATGAAAAGAGGCAAATAGTCAAACCAGACCATATATCTGTGACCCTCACTAAATGGGCTGTTTGCTCCATTGCAGCTGTTTTCAAGGTTCCTCACTTAATCCAAAGTAAACTGGACCCACGGAGTCTTTCAGTCACACATTGTCTTGCCACAGTCATATTTGCACAGACATTGTGTCAGCTGTCCTGATTCCATGGATGATGTGGGGCTGTAGCTATGACTGTGACTAATGAAGGACACATTTGTCCTTTATAGTTAGAGAGAAAGGGCACCAAAGAACAGATCCGTATATTAAATGGAAGGTGTACGTTGGAAATGAACAAATGGATTACAATAAGATGAGAAGTTACTTAAATTTGATAATAAGTGGTTGTAGCTTAGGGAAATTCGAATATGAGAGGTTATAGTCAAGCATTTTTTTCACGAGAAAAAGCAAATCTCTAAAGTAAGCAGAAGTAATCAGAATGTATCAACTCAAGAGAGAACAAGATATGGCATTTGGAAAGGAAAGGTAATCTTGGCAATAATAATGTTCAGCCTCTGTTATTTCTTGAGGCCAGTTCAATAAATTGTAATGTTACATTAGCAGTTTCTTGGAAAAAAACCAATCAACTGCTCTTTTCTTTTATCTATGGCTCTATATTCCACATGAATTACTCACTGCTGTGGTTAGTTCCTCATAGTTGCTGCATCCCCAAAGAATTCTGGGATGTTAAATAACAATGAAAGTAAAATTTGTAATATTTTATTTAAGTGTTAACTGAAGCTTTATTTATAAATGATCATCCATTTGTTTTTAACCTAAATGCTTCCTCAAGTTCAGCTATTGATTTCACTCCATTCAAATCTAGGATTTGCTCTAGTCTGGTGTGTTATGCAAAATGCAGTGGGGCAGTGTATCAATGCAAAATATCCTAGTCACAGGCACAGTGATGTTTCCATGTTGCTTGCTAAACTGTTACCTTTCCATAGCCTCGGAGTAGTGACTGTGTAATATGTTACACTGAGAACAAAATCAAGTCTGAGGCAGTGTCTTCTAGGTGTTTCTGTTTAATCAAGATGGGTACCAGAACCCTAACATCAGCTTGAGTTTATTTGGTCCATTTATCTGTATGATAATTCTGAGGGGTTTTTTAAATAAGGGTTTTACGAAGATAATGAAATGATTTTTTGAGAATAATTGAAACCAAAGCCTTGGAATTAAAACTAATGATCAAGTTTGGCATTAATATAGACGACAAACTACAAGCTATCACAAAGCGGAACTTGATCTCATTTTCTAGTTCTTCCTCCTCTGCATGAGTGATTCAGAGAGTTTTTTCTGTTAGCATATCTCTCCCCCTGAGTTCCCCTTTTCCTCGTCCACAGCCCATGCTGTTCAATGACCCTGGCTGTCTGTGCTAGAGCGGGCCCATATTTCTCTTTCTCTGGCTCCGTGTATGTCAGGACTAAAGATTGTTTCAAGCCTGGGCTATATCAGTTGTTACTGTGCTTGAGTGTGGAATGCTCTGGGAAGTACTGATGTCCTGCTGTACTTGTGTGCCTGGGAGCAACTAAGGATCCTGTTAATGGGTGCATCCCTCCATCTTTCCTTTCCCAGCCGAGCACTGTCCTGCTTCCCCCCTCTCTCCTCCAGCTGTCATGGAGTCCTCTTGCTGTTGACCTGGGTGATGTGTAGGATTCTAGTCACCTGCTTTTGGCTGAAAAGTGTCTCCCTCATGGAGGTAAAGTGAAATAAATTCCTCCACTCAGTGGTACTAAGATAACTCTTACTCAGTGCCCTTAAACATCCCCCAAACAACAGTGGTTCCGGACATGTATGATTCCTGTCTACAGAACATGCAAAGGAAACCACCTAGATGTGGGGATATGTGTGTAGAATTAGGGAGAATGGCTCACACCTCCATCACCAACAAAACTCTTTCCCTCCCTCTCTCTTTCCCTACCTTTTTGTCTTCCCTTCTTACTCCTTCCAGTTGCTTTGGAAAGAAGTATGATTTACCACATAATAGACACAGAAGTGGTGGCTTATTTACCCATGTGCTCACTCAGTCCTGTCCAACTCTTTGCGACCCCATGGACTGTAGCTCACTAGGCATAGTTCCCACACATTTTCAATCTTGACTCTGCATCAGATTAATCTCTTAACAGCTAAAAAAAAAAAGAAAAAAGATAAGAAGCCTGACCCCGCTTCTAAACTACTGAAAGAGAGTCTCTGGAGATGAGAATTTAGAAGACTGTATTTTGAAAAATCTCCACTCTTTGAGTAATAATATGCAGCTAGATTTGAGAACCGACAGTCTGAATGTTGCCTGCTGTGACAATGATGTATCAAATGTTACATCTGATTGCACTGATGATGTAGTTTGCCTCTCTCTGATGGCCAGGCTTGAGGGATAGAATAGTGACAAGGTTGAGTATATATAAATGGTTACATCAGGCTGCCAGTGTTCAAATCCTAACTCTACTGCTGTGTGTTTTATTGCGCAAACTATTTAATCTCTTCATGTTTCAGTTTATTCATCTGTAAAATAGCATTAAAAATAGTACCTGTCTGATAGCACTGTTGATGATTAAACATGAGACAAAACACTAAGAACAACACCTGACATATAGAAAATGCTGTTAGAGTATTAGCCATTAACATTATATGATTATGCTTGAATCAAAGGGGTCTCCTAGAGTTTTAAAAGACTTTAGAATATGATCTAGTCTTCAGGCAGCTGTATATTATTATCATTCCCATTTGACAGATTAGAAAACTCAGGTTCTTAAGTGATGTACTTGCCCAAGATGATTCAGGATGAAAATAGCAACAATTATGATAGCAAAAGCAATAACAAGTAGTATCTATTGTGTGTTTATAACATGCCAACACGGTATTAAGTGTCTGATGTATGTTATATCATTAACCCAGAGGTTTTCAACCTTTAACACGCACACACAGTCATCTGGGGACAATGTTATAATGTGGATTTTGATTCTGTACGTCTGGGATGTGGCAAAAGAAGTCGTTGTTTTTTTTTTTTTTTTTCCTCTGTCTCTTTGTACATTTTTTAATTGGTGGAAAATTGCTTTACAATTCTGTGTTGGTTTCTGCTGTACAACAGTGTGAATCCATCATGATTATATATGTATCCCTTCCCTCTGGAGCCTTCCTCCCCTGTCCCCATCCCACCTCTCTAGGTCATCACAGAGCACCGGGCTGGACTTCCTGTGTTAGTTAGCAACTTCCCACTCTCTGTTTTGCGCATGATAGTGATATCTGTCAACGCTACTTCCTCAACCTGTCCCACCCTCGTCTTCCCCTGCTGTGGCCGCAAGTCTGTTCTCTGCTAGATTTGTCAGCACCGTTTTTCTAGATTCCATGTGTGTGTGTGTGTGTGTGTGTGTGTTAGTCACTCAGTCGTGTCCGACTCTCTGCGACCCCATGGACTGCAGCCCACCAGGCTCCTCTGTCCATGGGATTATCCAGGCAAGAATACTGAAGTGGGTTGCCATTTCCTTCTCCCCTAGATTCCATATATATGCATTAATATACAATATTTTTATCTTTCTGACTTCACTCTAGATTCATCCAACTCACTAGAACTGACTCAAATTTGTTCCATTTTGTGGCTGAGAAATACTGCGTTGTATAAATGTACGAAAACTTTTTTATCCATTCATCTGTTGATGGACATCTGGGTTGCTTCCATGCCCTGGATATTGTAAATATTGTTGCAGTGAACATTGAGGTACATGTATCCTTTAGAATTGTGGTTTTATCAAGGTATTTGCCCGGTAGTGGGATGGCTGGGTCATGTGATAGATTTATTCCTAGTTTTTTAAGGAATCTCCCTACTGTTCTCCATAATGGCTATATCAGTTTAGATTCCCACAAACACTGTAAGAGGGTACCATTTTCTCCACATCCTCTCCAGCATTTTTTGTTTGTAGATACTCTGATGATAGCTGTACTAACTGGTGTGAGGTATATACCTCATTGTTTTGATTTGCATTTCTCTAATAAGCAGTACTGAACATCTTCTCATGTGCTTATTGGCCATCTGTATGTCTTCTTTGGATAAATGTCTGTTTAGGTCTTCTGCTCATTTTTTTGAGTGGGTTATTTGTTTTTCTGATATTGAGCTGAATAAACTGCTTACACATTTTAAAGATTAATCCTTTGTCAGTTGTTCCATTTGCAATTATTTTCTCTTGTTCTGAGGGTTGTCTTTTCATCTTGCTTATAATTTCCTTTGCTGTGCAAAAGCTTTTTTTTTTATTAGGTCCTATTTGTTTATTTTTGTTTTTATTTCCATTAATCTAGGAGGTGAGTCAGAGAGAATCTTGCTGTGATTTATGTCAAAGAGTGTACTGCCTATGTTTTCCTCTAAGAGTTTTATAGTTTCTGGCCTTACATTTAAGCCTTTAATCCATTGTGAGTTTATTTTTGTATTCCATTCTCTTACATGTAGTTGTCTCATTTTCCCAGTACCACTATTGAAGGGGCTGTCTTTTTTCCATTGTTTATTTTTGCCTCCTTTGTCAAAGATAAGTTACCCCTATGTGCATGGGTTTATCTCCGGGCTTTCTATCTTGCTCCACTGGTCTATATTTCTGTTTTTGTGCCAGTACCATACTGTCTTAATGACTGTAGCTTTGTAGTATAATCTGAAGTCAGGGATGTTGATTCCTCCATCTCAATTTTTCTTGATTGCTTTGGCTATTCAAGGTCTTCCGTGTTTCCATACAAATTGTGAAGTTTTTTTTGTTCTAGTTCTGTGAAAAATGCCATTGATAATTTGATCATGGTGATTTAGCTGCTAAGTCATGTCCAACTCTTGTGACCCCATGGAATGTAGCCCTCCAGGCTCCTCTGTCCTTGAGATTTTCCAGGCAAGAATACTGGAGTGAGTTGCCATTTCCTTCTCCAGGGGATCTTCCTGACCCAGGAATTGAACCTGGGTCTCCTGCATTGCAGGCAGGTTCTTTCCCAATTGAGCTACAAGGGAAGCCCTGGTAATTTGATAGGGATTGCACTGAATCTGTAGATTGCTTTGGGTATACAGTTATTTTAACAATACTGATTCTTCCAATGCAAGAACTTGGTGTATCTCTCCATCTGTTTGTGTTGTCTTTGATTTCTTTCATCAGTGTCTTACAGTGTCTTTCTGCATAAAGGTCTTGTCTCTTTAGGTAGTTTTATTTCTAGGTATTTCATTCAGTCACATTCACCATTGCAATAAGAAGGTTTCTACACTTCTAACAACTTCATAGGCAATGGTGACCCTTCTGGTCCAAGACTCACCCTTTGAATAACATGGGTTTAACCCATACAACCACCCTATTTGATGGGTACTAGTTTTTGTCCTTATTTTATGCATAATAAACTTAGGTTGTGAGGATAAATAACTTTCCCGTGGTCACGGGTTTTGGAGCAGTGGTACTGGGCTTAAAGTGATTCTCATTCCAGAGCCTGCCTCCTTTATCACCCTGCCTGACTATGAGTATGTATGTAACAGGGGTATCTATGCCATTTTGGCAGAATGTAGAGCAAATGCCATGTGTTTCCCAGAGTTTAAAATTTTTGTGTCTACTT
This sequence comes from Bos indicus x Bos taurus, assembly GCF_003369695.1. NCBI lineage: Eukaryota > Metazoa > Chordata > Mammalia > Artiodactyla > Bovidae > Bos > Bos indicus x Bos taurus. The sequence continues at coordinate 83,816,437 of NC_040082.1, forward strand.
GAAGGAGAGACATTGATATGGTGTTTCATATATTTTAAATTGTTCATTACATCCCTGGCCCTTCCAGCTAGCTGCTAGAGTGACCCATTTATATCTGTGGTTTCTCTTGCACATAAGAGAGAGTCCTAAATTCTAGCTGATGGTAAACCTAATGGTCAGGTCTCCCCTGAGTTATAACATGCTCCATCACTCTTTTAAATCCTGACTTTCTTTGATTTGAACCCATTTCAAGTTTAGAATTCTGGACTCAATAAACTTAGATTGGATCCTCTGCCCTTCTGCACTGACTCTGACTTAGCCTCGTCAGCAGACACAGAGATGCATCTCTCAGGCCCCCTTTGAAGAAAGAACTTGTTGCTCAGCATCAGGAACACTTCCAGGTGTTGACCCCTTTGGGTTTGCTTCAGCTTTGGATCCCAAGCCAGCTCTCCTCTGGTCCTCCAATCCTGGGCATTTCCTCTAATGCTGACACTTTCATGGGCAGTCTTTGCTCACAGCTTCTCTTTGGGCTGGCAGAAGCTTTGTGAGTTCAGCATCATCGTCTGACAGCTTCCATGATCAATTTTACTTTCTTTATTGTTTTTGCACAAATATTACTCCCCAGCCTGTGTGTGTGCTCAGTCTCTTCAGTTGTGTCTGACTCTTTGCGACCCTATAGACTGTAGCCTACCAGGCTCCTCTGTCCATGGAATTCTCCAGGTAAGAATACTAGAGCGGGTTCCCATGCTCTCCTCCAGGGGATCTTCCCAACTCAGGGTTGGAACCTGAGGCTCCTGCTTTGCAGGCAGATTCTCTACTGTTGAGCCTCTGGAGAAGCCCACTCCCCAGCACAGTGAGCCTTTTACATTTCTAACTCCATCTTAGTGTCTTTTCCAACCAACACCTCCTACCACTTAACCAAGTGAGAGCTCTAAGTCAACCCAAACCAGTGCCTGGATAGGCTTGGCCTAATACTTGATAGATATCTTTGCTTGGGTAGGTGCTTAAATTATATATTGATATAATCACTCAATGGACAGGTGCATATTGAGTAACTGTTGAGTACTCATACCTTCAAAAGCATAATCATCCCTTTTAAATGTCTCAGATAAAGGAGAAATGTGCCAAATTTAGATACTATGCATCTTAGGATCATGGGATGCTGCCTACAAAATTATAGCATTGTGATATAGTGAGGAAAAACAGATGTCACCAAAATAAGATAGGAAGTAACTAGCAGTGTCTATGGTAGAAAAAATACAGACCATGAGTCAGCAACATTGAACTGCAGTTCAAAAAGTAAATCACACAGTGGATACAGAAAAATAAACAGAGTAAAAGATTGAGGGTTTTTTTTTGGTTTGGTTTTTGTTTGTGTTTCAGGTTTTGGTGGGTTTTTTGTTTTTTTCTTTGGTTTTGTTTTTTGAACTATTTATTAATACTACACAGAATCCTGTGTCATGGTTCTAATTTCAGATGAGGAGTTGTCAACATGATTTAATTGGATGGGTTCTCAGAAACCCCTCCCTAATTCCCCAATATCCATGTACTCCTATATTGGAGGGTTTGAAGTTTTGAAAGAGGGGGCAGGTAGAGGAGGAAATGGCAATTTTGGAGCATAAGTTGCTTGCCAAAAGAACAGTCTATGTGACTGCTGTTTAGTTGTGTGGCTGTCAGTGGAGAGGTGATGAAATGAAGCTCTGACTGTCCAGAGGATGGACTGAAATCTTTCCATCTCTGGAGAAGGAGAAATGACTGAGAGATGGAAACAGTGTTGGTTGGGAAAGAAGTAAAAGGCAAGTCCAGTTTAGATTAAAGCACATTTTGGGTGCAATAGCCTAAGTCTTAGAAAACTTGTAGATTAGAAGCAAACCATAAAATAAAAGTAAATTAGAGTTGGGCACTTTATGCCCACTTTTATTTTTGGGCTCCAAAATCACTGCAGATGGTGACTGTAACCATAAAATTAAAAGACGCTTACTCCTTGGAAGAAAAGTTATAACCAACCTAGATAGCATATTGAAAAGCAGAAACATTACTTTGCCAACAAAGGTCCGTCTAGTCAAGGCTATGGTTTTTCCAGTGATCATGTATGGATGTAAGAGTTGGACTGTGAAGAAAGCTGAGTGCCGAAGAATTGATGCTTTTGAACTGTGGTGTTGGAGAAGACTCTTGAGAGTCCCTTGGACTGCAAGGAGATCCAACCAGTCCATTCTAAAGGAGATCAGTCCTGGGATTTCTTTGGAAGGAATGATGCTAAAGCTGAAACTCCAGTACTTTGGCCACCTCATGCGAAGAGTTGACTCACTGGAAAAGACTGTGATGCTGGGAGGGATTGGGGGCAGGAGGAGAAGGGGACGACAGAGGATGAGATGGCTGGATGGCATCACTGACTCGATGGACGTGAGTCTGAGTGAACTCCGGGAGTTGGTGATGGACGGGGAGGCCTGGTGTGCTGCGATTCATGGGGTTGCAGAGTCAGACACGACTGAGCAATTGAACTGAACTGAACTGAATGATATATGTGGATAGGCAGAAAGGTTTGAAAAATGCCTTATTATGTTGAAGAAGAAAAGTGAACTACCAAAGAACTTAAGAGACATTCTCTAGAAAATGAGCTCTGCTTAGTGCAGAAAGGGTAATTGTTGTCGTTCAGTTTTTCAATTGTGTCCAACTCTTTGCGACCCTGTGGATTGCAGCACACCAGGCTTCCCTGTCCTTCACCATCTTCCTGAGCTTGCTCAAACTCATGTCCATTGAGTTGGTGATGTCATCCAACTGTTTTGTCCTCTGTCGTTCTCTCCTCCTCCTGCCTTCAGTCTTTCTCAGCATCAGGGTTATGGGTTATATCTGAGTTGAATTTCTTGTTAACAAAGACTGACATTATAAGTTAACTTGGGAGATTTTGTGAAATTCACATACTTGAAGGTAGCTCCAGTATGGTCCTGCATGGAGTTGAGAAAACAAGAAATAACCAATTTTATTTTTTTATTTAGTTTTTATTGCAGCTGGCACCCTGTCAAACTCCATATAGAACTTGCACCCAGAACTTGGTGGAAGATGTGTTAGATGTTTGCTTGACAGACTGGTTTCCCCTACCAGACTACCTGTATCTTGAATGCAGGATCATTTCTTTCTCGTGTATAATCATATTCAAATGCTTGGAACAGAACCTGTAAGGTACTTAGTAGGTGCTCAGCAAATATTTATTTATTTTTTAGTGGTTTTGCCATACATTGACATGGATCCACCATGGATGTACATGTGTTCCCCATCCTGAACCCCCTTCCCACTTCCCTCCCCATCCCATCCCTCTGGGTCATCCCAGTGCACTGGCCCTGAGCACCCTGTCTCATGCATCAAACCTGGACTGGCGATCTGTTTCACATATGATAATATACATGTTTCAGTGCTATTCTGTCAAATCATCCCACCCTCACCTTCTCCCACAAACTCCAAAAGACTGTTCTATACATCTGTGTCTCTTTTGCTATCTCAAATATAGGAGAAATAGCCAATTTTAAAATCTGTCTAGCCCCTGCTTCTCTAATTTATGGGAAAAACTAACATTTTTACTTTTTTTTTTTTTTACTTTACTTACAGTTTGATGTGCACGCAGCAGGTTTGAATGTATAGTTTTCTGAATCAGTAGCCTAGAAACCCACCAGAGCACACACAGTGAGGTAACTCTGTCACCCATGAAGCAGCTAAAGTGACAATCAATAAATCATAAAATATGCCCAAGAGGGCATTATAAATCATTTAGAGTTGCTATTAATATTTTAGACATGTTCATTTTTAGCAGTGTGTTAAGGTTTAGTGTTTGCATTCCATTTTTAATTCAGCACTTGATAATTGAAATATGATGCTGTTAAAAGTGATGTAATTTTTTTTTTTTTTTTGCCAATTATTTAAAGATTAAATTGAATGAGGGAACTGATTGTTAGCTTTATTCTCTCTAAAATTCCCTCCTGGTACTTTGGGCACTGGTTCTCTTGGAGTGCGGTAGGGTGTAATCATTGGTCTTCTCTGATAAGGAGGGAGCATTCTGATGTCCTTCCTGATAATTCCCCTTTCCTGGCTCTGGAGCTTTCCCTTCTCAGGAATGTGGCAGTGTGATGGATGGCTGGCAAGGGGACCTGTTCTTACTAGGCTGCCTAGGACTTTCCTAGTTTTAGCACTGAAAGTCTTGGGTTCCAAAAAACATGTAGGTCCAGGTCAAACAGATGGTTGGTTACCCAGGCTGGTCCCCAGATCCAAAGTAATATTATTTGGCGTACTGGCCCAGGAAAAGGGGTGGACTTTAACACACTTGTCAGTAGCACTTGTTCACTTTCTTTCTGTACTGCCATTCCGCTCCTGACTTCCTTGGTTGCTTAATGTTTTCTCTAGTTGTTCAGGGCATCCTCTCAGACTATGCTACTGTGGATATCCACTTCTTTCATACTATTAAAAACATCTCAAGTGATTAATAAAAACCACTCTCTACTGAGAATCTATTTTGTGTCCAGCAGCGTGCTAAGTATTTTCTATTTACAGTATCATCAGTTCAGTTCAGTTCAGTTGCTCAGTTGTGTCCGACTCTTTGCGACCCCATGAATCGCAGCACGCCAGGCCTCCCTGTCCATCACCAACTCCCGGAGTTCACCCAGACTCATGTCCATCGAGTCAGTGATGCCATCCAGCCATCTCATCCTCTGTCATCCCCTTCTCCTCCTGCCCCAAATCCCTCCCAGCATCAGAGTCTTTTCCAATGAGTCAACTCTTCGCATGAGGTGGCCAAAGTATTGGAGTTTCAGCCTTAGCATCATTCCTTCCAAAGAAATCCCAGGGCTGATCTCCTTTAGAATGGACTAGTTGGATCTTCTTGCAGTCCAAGGGACTCTCAAGAGTCTTCTCCAACACCACAGTTCAAAAGCATCAATTCTTCGGCACTCAGCCTTCTTCACAGTCCAACTCTCACATCCATACATGACCACAGGAAAAACCATAGCCTTGACTAGATGGACCTTTGTTGGCAAAGTAAGGTCTCTGCTTTTGAATATGCTATCTAGGTTGGTCATAACTTTCCTTCCAAGGAGTAAGCGTCTTTTAATTTCATGGCCACAGTCACCATCTGCAGTGATTTTGGAGCCCAGAAAAATAAAGTCTGACACTGTTTCCACTGTTTCCCCATCTACTTCCCATGAAGTGATGGGACCAGATGCCATGATCTTCGTTTTCTGAATGTTGAGCTTTAAGCCAACTTTTCCACTCTCCACTTTCACTTTCATCAAGAGGCTTTTTAGTTCTTCTTCACTTTCTGCCAATAGGGTGGTGTCATCTGCATATCTGAGGTTATTGATCTTTCTCCCGGCAATCTTGATTCCAGCTTGTGCTTCATCCAGCCCAGCATTTCTCGTGATGTACTCTGCATAGAAATTCAATAAGCAGGGTGACAATATACCATATCATAGGTCTTCAAAAAAATGGTGTGAAAAGAATACTACTACCCTTACTGCTTATAAGCCAACTTAGGTCCAGAAGATTAAGAAATTAGGCAGGGACTTCCCTGGTGGTCCAGTGGCTGAGGCTCTGTTCTTCCAATGCAGTGGGCCCGGGTTCTGTCCCTGGTCAGGGAACTAGATTCCGCATACTGCAACTAAGACCTGGTGCAGCCAAATAAATGCATACTTTTTTTTTTTTTTTTTTTTAAGAAATTAGGCAAAGATCTCAGAACTGGTCACTGGAAGCTGTCTTTATTCCAAAGCCCATGGGTGTTTCTAAGTCAGAACTTGATCCCCTTAGGGACTTGCCTGCTAATACTTATGGCTTCAGTGTGTGGATCTCTGTTAAGGCATGCCAATATTGTAATAGCTCATCCTTCATGAATCATGACTTGGTGGCCACCTCTTTCTAGAAAACTCACTTTCTTTTAAGCACAAAGGGGCAGTTCAGGTAGCCTTCAGGTGTCCTGGAACAGGGCTGCATGATGGACGGGTTCTAGTTTTCCCAGAGTTGGTGAGGAGCAGAGATGTATATCAGTTAGGACTCTTGATGTTTTTTAAAGTGACACAAGTGTGACTTGAGCTAGATGAAGAAGTAGGTGCTTCCTGGTTTACCCAATTGTATAACTGTAAGGTATAACGGTATCTCTGGCTTCAGGTGTGGCTGATTCAGGTATAAACATCTTCATCAGGACATTGTACCTCTCCATCTCTTAGTTCTGCTTTCCTCTGTGTCAGCACCATTCTGGGCAGCCTTTCACATATAGTGATTCCCACAAGCTTTCAATTTAGAGCTTCTTGGTTTATCAATTTCAGGAAAATCCCATAATTTAGTCTGTTGGACTGATTTAAGTCATAGGCCTGTCTCTGAACCAACCACTGTGGCCAGGGAGGTGGAACACACTGTTTGCTAAGTCCAGACTTGGATTAGGGGATGGGATGAGGTCATCTGACCTGAGTCACATTCGGTGGGAGGGGTGTGCCTTGTCAAAGGGAAATAGAACTTTACTATCATAAGCCACGGGAGGAATAGCTTCTGAGCAGGGAAAAACTAGAGATGGACACTTAAAATAGCTATTGAAATTGAGTGGGTTTGAAGGTGAAATGAGAAAATATAAAAGCATTTGATAAACTAAAAAGCACCATGTAGTTAAAAAAAAAAGCTCTCCTTTTATTAATTGATGTACTGTTCCACTCAGAGTTGAGAAATGAAAGCCTTTAAAAGCTTGTACTTTGATTTGGTTAGTAGATCATTCAGTAGAAACCATTGCAAGTAAAACCAGCATAGCCTTACTGGGGAAGCACAGCTGTGGAATATATATATATATATATATATATATTTTTTTTTTTTTTTTTTCTATTGATTTTATGGAGAAGAGTGTCATGGAGGGGGGTCCAGGGAGCAAAGAGGGGCTAGATAGCCTGGATAGCCTTGTATATCAAGAAAGGTCTATGGTCAAAGAAATGTACTTTTCCCTCTTTAAAATGATGATTTATTTTAAAAAGTAAGTATTGATTTCCTTTTTTAAATTTTTTTTTAAATTTTATTTTATTTTTAAACTTTACAATATTATATTGGTTTTGCCAAATATCGAAGTGAATCCGCCACAGGTATACATGTGTTCCCCATCCTGAACCCTCCTCCTTCCTCCCTCCCCATACCATCCCTCTGGGTCATCCCATTGCACCAGCCCCAAGCATCCATTTCCTTAATGCAAATAAAGTTTATATGAAGTTTACTGCATGTGTAATGTAGTCTAAAGTGAAAATGTTAGTCACTCAGTCGTGTCTGACTCTTTCTGACCCCATGGACTATAGCCCTCCAGGCTCTTCTGTCCATGGAATTCTCCAGGCAAGAATACTGGCGTGGATAGCCATTACCTTTTCCAAATGTAGTCTAAGTTCATCATATAAGCATCAACTTGAAATGATTACTACTTAATCTAATTGTATGTTTTCTCCTTTTGCTTCATGAAAAGAACTCCCCGTGCCGCAAACCACCCCTCCCCCCGCCCCCCCACCGACCCCAGTATATTTCTATTGTTCAGAAAGCTGTGTAGCCACTTCCATGACTTAGGAAGTTTCTGCTCAGATGTCAAGCCCATTAAGGCAAGTTCTTTCCAGTTTTATTACCTTCATGGAACGCCTCCGGAAGAAGGCAAGATGTCACTGTATCCTCAGCATTCCCAGGGCCTTTTCTGCTCACTCTACCTATCCTGAATCTCATTTGCCTTTGAGGAAAGAAAAATTCCCTTAGGCCATATGGTTTAGCCATCATGAGAGAAAGTATCTGTACAATGTATCCTTCTCCCTCTCAAATCCCATTTATTCATTCTTCACATTAAATGCTCATCTCCACTGAGAGTGTGCTTTAGTTAAGTCTAGAAACACCTAGAAATGGAAAAACCTGATTCCCAAAAAGACACATACAGGAAAGTATATGAATATATACATATCATTATAACTTTTATGGATATTTTATTATAGAAATGTATGTTCATAAAAATGTTTAAAAAAAGAAGTAAGAAAAAGATTAAAAAATCATATTACAGCACTCAGATAATTGTGGAGGCTGTTTTCATTTTTAGAGGGAGGAAGGATGGCCTGGCATTTCATATTTTCTCATTTATAAAAATGAGATCATGTTTAAACACTCATTTATATAATCTTATTCTTCATATAGCAGTTTCTGGTTAATATTCTTTTCTACAACAATCTATTTCTTAAAGGGGTTATGTCTTATTTTTCCCCCTAAACGTCTACTTTAACATATTCTTGAGCACAGTAGGAATTGCTAAATACCAGTGTATAGTGATTTCTCTCTTTGCATTAACATACTGCTACCCCTGCCAAGAGAGATGTTTGTATTTTAATACTGCTTTTCTGTAGACAGTGCCTTAGTGCAAGGAAATAAATCTAACAACTGGTCCCCTGGGGGACATTTTAAAACAGAGTTCACCCATTATTTTTTATCATGACATATAATCTGTCCATTCATTTGCCCATAAGAATGACCCAACTCTAAAGAGAAACTTACCCCTTCTTTCCCGATGAGTGTTTATAGAGGGAAGGGAGGAATCAGATTCAATATTTATTTTAAATGGCATTGATTAAAGATCTTGCTGTATATGCTTGGCATATTGTATCAATGTCAGCTGTACCCTTGAACACAATGCATGTCTGGTATACCAGTTAGCCACAATCACATTTTAAAATGCATGATTCTCTGTTCAGTTGTTTGTGGCACGCAATCGTGTTAGATTTTGGAAATGGAAGAAGAAGACACCCAACTATTAGAGTATTTCTGTCACTTGCATTTGTTAGAATATTCTCTGATTGAACAAACATGTATTTCTCCTGTGCCAATATCTTTGTAGTATGAAAAATTTCACTTCACCAATGGGGCAGAATGTTTCCCCTTTAGAATTGCGGAAATATAATGTTTAAGTTGGGTAAAATAATGCCAGGGAGGGAATTTGGAGGAAAGTAAGTTGCAGATAACATTAGAAGTGCCTGATACAGTCAGTTTGAAAGTGGGCCAGAAGACTTCCTTCTAAGAACCAGGGAATGAGTCTGGGTCTTTGATCAGAGCAGGGCAGTAGAATAGGAACCAGAGTTGGCTTTGGGGTAGTACTTATATCCAAATACTCCTTTCCATGAGAGGAGGTTTACTTCTGGTATCTCATGGGTTGAAGAGGCCATAACAAGACAGGATGAGGTTCAGGCAAGGTGTCAGGAAGCAAATGATAGTTGAGCAGCAGGTCAATTACCACCACATACAAAGAGCTGCAGGTGTGCTAATTGCTAAAGTCTAGGGATGTCGCTGCAACAAGCTGGTGGAAACCTGTGGCAGCAGCAGTTAAATATGGCTTCCCTGGAGGGTCCAAGCTCAGAGCTAAAGGTCGATTCCAACGTTACCCCTGGCACATCCAACTACTCGTAGAAGAAATAAAGGTAAATAATGCCAAGGGCATGGGAGCATGGGCAACCAGGTACATTGTAAGAGCTGTCGTTTTAGCCTGAGCGTCTTGATTGGTGGGGAATGGTAATAGATGAGACTGAAAAAGCAGCGAGAGAAGAGAATTCTTCTAGAGAAGAATTTGGATATTTTCTGTGGGTGATGGGAAACCTTGATGGGTTAAAAGCGGAAAAGTGACAAAATCAATCTTGCCACAGAGATAGATTATTCAGGCAGATATGCAGGGGGTTGGAAAGTCAAAGAAGATTAATATGGAAGGCAAGGGGACCCATTAGAAGGCTAGGGCAATAAGGACAAAGATATTTGTGGCAGCACTATTTACAGGGGTAAAAACACTTGAAACAATCTTAGTAACAACCGATAGGAATGAAGCTGTGCAGTCATGAAAAAGAATAAAGTAGTTCTCTTGGTTTCCCTGAGATCAAATCTCTTAATCGAAGCCACCGAGGCTTCAGAATTAGCGTGTAGCATCTTGACCCATTCTTTTAGTGGCTACAGCCTCTACATTCTGGGTTTCCCCAATGGCTCAGTGGGTAAGAAATACCTGTAACACAGGAGATGCGGGTTTGATCCCTGGGCTGGGACGATCCCCTGGAGGAGGAAATGGCAACTCATTCCTGTGTTCTTGCCTGGAGAATTCTATGGACAGAGGAGCCTGGCGAGCTACAGTCCATGGCGTCGCACAGAGTTGGACATGACTGAGCATGCACGCATCTCCATTCTAGCCCCCATCCACTTTCTGGCCCAGGTAGGAGATGACTTGGGAGAATGGAGCATTAGAGGAGCAAATTGGGACTGTGAGCATTTTTGTAAATCTCCCCTTACCTGAGAATTCTCTGCCATAATACAGAATTCTGCCTTCTTTCTTCCTTACCATGCATCCCAGTGTTATGGTGATAAGAATAGACAGTAATCTTTTATGTGGCATGATGTTATGATGCCAATATTTGGTGAATAATACATATTTTATTTAAAAACAGTTGTTATGACAACTGCAGTGAACACTGGGATTTTCATGTTGTTAAGGAAAAAAGAGTTCTCTTCCTCCAACCCCCAAGCCTACTCCTCCTTCAAACCAAGGTTAGTTCTTCCGTGGCTTTTAAAATGTTAACTTCTGGATATAAATGTGTAAATGTAAAACCAAGCAGAGCTCTCACTCCCAGTGGGTTATTCATGAGCTTGCCTTTTGTCCAAGATACTTCAGTTCTCTCCTGTTGCTTAAAGGCTTTGAAGGAAAAAAATCCTAGAGCTCCGTGGTATAGATTTTTCAGTCTCCCTGAAGCATCCAGAATTGTTTTTTATTTCTCTTCCCTTCTGAATCCACGAAGACAAACCCTTTTTTTTCTTAATACAGTTTTATTCACACATCATTAAGCTGATTTACCATATTATACACCACTGTAGGCTTAGCAATCGTGCTTTTCTCTCATTGTGGGAATGAAACAATTATTCAGAATCTCATATTAAAAAAAAAAGAGATTTTGCCTGATCCTGCAAGTACACATCACTGGGAATTTTGCTAAAACCTCTGATGTTATTAAAGTTCACAATGAGGGGAGGCATGGAGGGATGGAGATTAAGCAAATTATAAATGCAACAAATAAAATGCTAAACTGTAAAGTAGGAGTGTGTGGTCCTTGGGGCTCAATTGGCTGACATAAAACATTTCTAAGGAGGAGTTTTTACCTGGGGTGTCATCATTTCTTACTTTGGAAAGTGCATTTTGTTGGATGGTTTGCTCTGTGTTTTGGAACTCCCTGATCCCAAGTTTGCTCTCTCAAAACACATGCTACAATTGTTGTTTCCCTCAGTAAATGCTAGAGTTTTAAACATTCTGTAGTCTTCTCTAACACAACGAAGAAAGAAGAATCAAAAGTGATTATCCACTAATGTTTGGCGCTCAAAGGCAGGATCACACACAATAACGAGTTGACAATACACAGCATGGTTTGGAGATGAGTAAACAAGGCACCATTACTCCCTACTATGAACAAACACCTGGAAGTGAGACAGTGGCAGAAAAATAAATGACCAGCTGCCAGGTTAAAAGCTCATCATTCAAGGAGTGTCCTTCATCTACTTGAAAGCATCTGGAAAGTAACGGGCACCAGCATTAACTGCACACTCATTTGTAAGGCTTGGCGGCATCTCTCCACTTGACAGCACCCTAATCATTCATCTGGTGGCCTGGGAGTGTGCAGACTATGCGTGTGAAAAGACGAAGTGAAAACTGAACACCAGCAGGATTTTACCACATGGATGCCTGCCAGTGGAAGCAGAGGCAGACTGGAGGAGGAACTAGATTTTTCAGACAATCTTTACTTGCCCCCTTTCCCTCTCTTTCAGATCAATCTATTCCAACCGTCTTTCAGCGGTTGTTTTTTTTTTCTGTTTTATGGTGGGTTGTTTTTTTTTTTCTTTAAGTTTTAATTTTTTTATTTCATTTTTTAAAACGTATTTATTTGGCTGCAGCAGGTCTTGGTTATGGCAAGTAGGACCTTCGATCTTCCTTTTGGCCTGTGGCATCTTTAGTTGTGGCACACGGACCCTTAGTTGCAGCATGGGGGATCTAGTTCCCTGACCAGGGATTAAATCCAGGCGCCCTGCATTGGGAACATGGAGTCTTAGCATTCTCCGGGACCACCAGAGAAGTCCCAAGTCTTAATTTTTTAAAGAGAAGTTTAGGTTGACAGCAAAACTGAGAGAGGAAGGTCGAGATTTCCTTACCCCTGCACACATAACCCCCCCATTATCAACATCCCCGGCCAAGATGTACATGTGTTGGATTGATGAACCTACGCTGATGCATCATGAACATCCAACGTCCATAGTTCACATTAGGGTTCGCTCTTGGTGTTGTACATTCTGCTGCTGCTGCTAAGTCACTTCAGTCGTGTCCAACTCTGTGCGACCTCATAAACGGCAGACCACCAGGCTCCCCCATCCCTGGGATTCTCCAGGCAAGAACACTGGAGTGGGTTGCCACCTCCTTCTCCAATGCATGAAAGTGAAAAGTGAAAGTGAAGTCACTCAGTCATGTCTGATTCTTTGCAACTCCACGGATTGCAGCCTACCAGGCTCCTCCGCCCATGGGATTTACCAGGCAAGAGTACTGGAGTGGGGTGCCATCGCCTTCTCCGGTTGTACATTCTATGGATTTAGAAAATGTACAGTGACGTATATCCATTGTTATAGTATCATAGAGAGTTGTTTCACTGCCCTGAAAATCCTGTGTGCTCTGTCTGTTCATCTCTCCTTCTCCATTTCCTAGCAACCACCAATTTTTTACTGTCTTAATAGTTTTGCCTTTTCCAGAATGCCATGCAGTTGGAATCTGTAAAGCCTTTTCAAACTGACTTCTCTGAGTTAGTAATATGCATTTAAGTTCCTTCCATGTCTTTTCATGGTTTGACAGCTCAGTTTTTTTTTTTTTTAAATGCTGACCGTGCATTATCTGGTTGTATCACAGTTTATTTATTCTTCACCTACTGAAGGACATCATGGTTACTTCCAAGTTTTGGCAACTATGAATAAAGCTGCTGTCAACATTCTTGTGCAGGTTTTTATGTGGACATAAATTTTCAGCTCCTTTGTGTAAATAACAAAGAGCATGGCTGCTGTATGATATGGTAATAATACATTAATTTTCTAAGAAATCACCAAACTGTCTTCCATTTTGTATTCTTACTGGCAATAAGTGAGGCTGTTGTTCTACAGTCTCACCAGCGTTTCCTGGTGTTAGTGTTCTGGAGTTTGGCTGTTCTAATAGTTGTGTAGTGGTATCTCATTATTGTAATTTGTTTAAATTTGCTATTTAATTTTCATTTAATTTAAATGACACAAAATATGAAGCATTTTTTCATATGCTTATTTGTCATTAGTATATCTTCTTTGGTGAGGTATCTATAACGGTCTTTGTCCCATTTTAAAATCAGGTTTCTTGGTTTTTTTTGTTACTGAATTTCTTTCAAACTTGGTTTTTTGGAGAAGGAACCAAGCAGGAGGACTTTTCTAATATTCAACATGAAAATAAAAATGCAACATCAGTGTTTCTATGAATTAACCACAATTTACTTAAAAAGACTTCATTCGATGTTGCAGTACATGTGATACCAGATATTCTCCAGATGTTATATAGAGTAAAAATTACAGGTTTACAGTGAAATCAGATGTGTATTTCCAAAATGTCCCCTACAATGGGATTCTAATCACAAATTGGCAGTATATTGTAAGTATATATCATGAAAAGTGCCCTAAAGGTTGGAAAAATTCTTTCCATAGGAGGGAAGCATGCTAAGGAGCCCACATATGCTCCACTGACTCATCAAACAGTGATGTTAAGAATGGGTCCCCTGGTGTTCCCCTATCTAGGTGTTAATGTCCATGGTAGAAGGCGGGACCCTGTTGGCCCCTGGCACAGCACTTTGGACCAAGTATTGTTCAGCAGTTCGAGAAAATAATCCACTCCAGGGTTCACTTGTACTTCAAATTTGTTTGAAACTTGGGTTTTGTAGCTTCTTCAAACTCATGAACCCATATTCAATATATTTTATTTAGTAAATGACAAAGGGAATTGCTGGATGACATAGGTGGCTTTATATGGAAAGGTGCTAACAGAAAACTCACTGACTAGGAGAAATCTCTCTCACACACACATGAAAGGAACCTGGAGATAAGGCAATCTGGGACTAGTGTGGTAGTAATGGGAAAGGAAACTGCCCTTGTTTGGCTGTATTGTGTTTGTTGCTTCCATTCTCAAGGCCACCTCACAGTCCAAGAGGGCTGCTTTGGTCTTGCCATTATATCCCCATTCCAGGCAGGTGGATGGAGGAAGGTAAGAGAAGAAAAAAACCTCCTCCCATACAAGAAGATTTCCTACACTTAGCACACAACACTCTTCATTCAGCATACTAGCAATGTGTCCTAAACTGACTGAAAGGAAAGCTAAAAAGTAATCTTTTACCTGGGTAGAAATGTATCCTGCTTAAAAAAAAAAAATCAGAATTCTTTAACAAGGAATTAGTAGAGAGTAGATTTAGGGGGGTACCTAGCAGTGTCTGCCACACCTGGATAATCCTCACGTCCCCCTGTTTTACGGGCTTTTGCTTAAAGTTCTCGTTAACTTTTTATTTCTGAGTTTACTGGATCAAAAGTCCCCACCATCAGATGACCAGGCCCTGGCCCTTCCCCATTCTGGTCTCACATTTACCTCCCCTCGCTGTCTGGAATCCCTGTGCCTGGGCTCTTTTTCTCTGTGTTCTTCTCAACTCTTTGCTGCTGGTATGACTAGTCATGTGTAGGTGGAATGATAGTCCATACAGCCTGATATATTAGAAATGAAATGTTATGTTATCCCAACTCTGTGTACCCATTCTCTTAGGGAATTCAACTTCTGGTTTTCTTTGAGGATTCTGCCCCAGGGACCTTACCTAGAGCCAACAACTTATGTGTATTGTAGCAGAAAAAAATACATATTTTTCTGTCTTACTTGTCTCAGTGCCCCTGCATCCAGTGGGCCATGCTGTGGGTGACATCTGTCTCATTGATCTCTGCTTCATTCACGGACATAGTCCCTGCTGGTTTTCATCACCTCATTGCAATTCTAAGACTTCAGAAGCTGCCTGTAAGGGGAACAGGGTGATGTATTGTTTCAAAGCACAGTTTGTTTTGTTGTGTTACTTGGTTTTCCAGGTAAAAGGTCCCTATACTTTTTAGTCTACTGATTTTTAATTGTATATTTTAATTAAAAATTTTAAATTGAAGTGTAGTTTACTTACAATGTTGTATTAATTGGTCTCTACTGATTTTAAGAGGAATCAGTTTAACCACATAGCTCTTTTCCTTCTGGTATGTATGGAGACCAGCTGGGGACTAGGTCAGGAAGAAATGAAATACCATGAGAGAAGAGTGCAGACTCGGGGCCAGAGGGCAGGATCTGGAATGTCGCCTTCTCTTTGGAGGAGAGAAGACTGACTGTTCAAGCACAGGTTGTACAGCTGCCTTGAAGGTGGCACTGACCACCCTGCTGGCTAGCTGCCAGGCACGGATCTGAGCTTCAGCTCTAGAAGAGCCAGGGATCCTGCTAGATCTGTCGTTAGACACCTCAGTCACCTATCTGCTCGCCACTGTGATTTCTTTAAGGGCATAGAAAGAGGTGGGGTTTTAATTGTGCTTCTGGGAATTTCACAAAACCTTGAGTATGCCCAAGTGGATATTATCTGAATATTATCTGTTAGTGTGATAGTCCAAAAGAATTGAGAATCATGGAACTGGCAAATTATGGCAATCTTTACTTGGATTTCATCTAGACTATTGACTAGCTTCCCCATGATATTCTTGAGGATGGGGGTGTGGAATGTAGTATGATTGAATCTGATTAAATCAGTATAGTCAGTGGGTAGGTGTCTCATGGGTGTCACTGGGCTCTGTCCTTGCCTGATGAAGATACAGAAGGTGTGCCAGTTTTCAGGTAACATTAAGTTGGAGTGATAGCCAGTATGCTAGAAAATAGGTTACAGAGAATCAGGACCGCAAAGCATCCGAGCAACCTGAAATGATGAACTGGACCTAACAACATGAAGGTGAGTGAAGAATAAATGTGATATCCTCTCTGGAGTCCTCGTGACCAACGTCACATGTGCATTTTCAAGGAGACCTACTTAGGTCCACCATATATGAGCAGGCTTTTTTTCCCCTTGAACTACAGTTTTACAATAAATAAATAAATTTCAAGTGTACAACACACTGATTCACAATTTTTAAAGATTATACTCCATCTATAGTTATTATAATATTGGCCATATGCCCTGTGGTATACCATATATCCTCATAGACCAGGAATTTAACTATCATTCATTCTTCCATTCAAATATTTTTCCAAGTCCTTCTTTGTACCTCTTCTTTGATTGGTTCTGGGGGGGTTTCGTGATGAACAAGATAGACACAACTCATTGCCTTATGGAAACTATTGAATAAGAAACGAAGTAAGAACTGTATCCTAGAGAATACAAAACTTTAACATTCAGGAAACTTTACCATGAGAAAGTGACATTAAAGCTGAAACATGCAGGATGAGCAGGAGTTAGCTTACCAAGCAGTGGGGAGAGGAGAGAAGGGTCCGGGGGGAGGGCACAGCAGGTCCAAAGGCCTGCAGGTGAAATGATGTAAAACACTGATGCGATGGGATGAGGTTTATTTACACTGTGACACAGAGGGTGGAGGAAATAATAGGAGATGAAATTGGAGAGGGAGAATTGGAATTGGTCTAGAAGGGTTTTGCAATCACTTAAAGAGCTTGGATATTATTTTTGTGGGATGACAATTTACAAAAAATTCTTAAGCAAGGAAGTGACTTAATCAGAGTTTCCTATTGGAAGCTTCCCATGTTGAGGAGTGCAGAGGTAGAAGGGAGCACCCAGTGACCTGTTAGGAGGTTGTTGCAGTCACGGAGGTGAGAGATGGTAGCCGGCACGAGTGGCTGTGCGGATGAAAAGAAAGGGTGGAGCTGACAATTAAACAGAAGAGAAATCAAGGATCTGGTGATGGTTTGCATGTGGAGACAGGAGAGAGTCCGAGCGGCTGTCAGGCTTCTGTCTTGGGACAAGTGAATTGACAGTGAAGCCATGTTCTGATGTTGGGGAACAGCAAGAGAGGAATGAATTTAGGAGAAAAGCTGATGTAATCAGTCTGGGACAGGCTGAGTTTGAAGTAATCAGGTGTTGTTCAAGTGCTGATGCCCAGCAGGCAGCTGGGAAAAATCTGGAGCCCGAGAGAGATTTGGACTAAAGATACTAACTCAGGAATAATCTCAAGGAGTCAACAAAAATAGTAAAATATCCCTAACCATCAAAAGTAGGACCTAGAATATGGGAATGGTAGTCCTGGCTCTGGAGTACAGATGGCATCGGGGCTGAGAGCTCTTGTTCTGCTCTGCACAGGCTGTGGGGCCTGAGGGTAGTGACTTATGTCTTTGGAGTTTCAGTTTCTTCACTATAAACGGGATGATAAAAGCAGTGGCTACAGAGAAAGACAAATACCATATGATATCGCTTATGTGTGGAATTTTAAAAACATGATACAAATGATCTTACAAAACAGGAACAGACTCACAGACATAGAAAACAAACTTATGGTTACCGAAAGGGAAAAGGGGAGGGGTAAATTAGAAGTTTGGGATTAAAATATGCAAACTACTATATAAAGTGAAAGTCACTTAATCGTGTCTGACTCTTTGTGACCCCATGGACTACACAGTCCACAGTCCAGGCCGGAATACTGGAGTGGGTACCCTTTCCTTTCTCCAGGGGATCTTCCCAGCCCAGGGATTGGGTCTCCCACATTGCGGGTGGATTCTTTACCAGGTGAGCCACCAGGGAAGCCCCAAAATACTTGAGTGGGTAGCCTATCCCTTCTCCAGGGGATCTTCCTGACCTAGAAATTGAAGTGGGGTCTCCTGCATTGCTTACGGATTCTTTACCAGCTGAGCTACCAGGGAATCCCAATATAAAGTTAATAAACAACAAAAACTGTATAGCACAGTCCTGTGTAGCGCAGGGAACTATACTCGACATCTTGTAATAACCTATAATGGAAAAGAATCTTAACAAGAACATATTTGTTGTGTTCCTGTGTACTGTAGGTCTATTATAGTTCAATACAATTTTTAGAAAATAAAAGTAAGAAAAACAATCCCAGTTACTACACAGTATTTTTTATAAGAATGGAATAAAATGATGAATATAAAATGCATAAGAGTGCCTGGCATTTGGCTACTGCTCAAGAAATACTAAGTATTTTCACTATCATTGTCGCTGCTCTTGTGGTTTGCTTATTGTTTGGGAGAACTCACTTGAAGAGGGAAAGGCAGACTGTGCCTCGTTTGGATGAGATGCTGAAATGTGCAAGTTTATCAGAATGGTTAAAGAGCCTGAGGCTCATCAGGCCTGATTTACAGGAGTTCTGAGATTGCACTTTTCAAATACACAGAAGGCTTCTAGAAGAAAAAGGAGATAGAATTGCCCAGTGGGACTCTGGAGGATAGAAACAGGATGAACTGATGGGAGTTTCAAGGAGACTGACCTCAGCTCAATATATCCAAAGTTTTCTAAAGATAGATTAAGTAGTTTTTTTTTTTTTTTTAATTTTGGAAGGAGGACCACCTTCCTCCTCTCTAAATTAGAGCTCCCATAATTGCAGCTGGAAGAGTTAGACCTGTTATTAGCGATGGGCTCGGAGGTGGTCTTGCTAACTGTGGAGTGAGTGCCTAGTTGGAACTGGGTGCTTGTTTAGGGCCTGGGATCCTCAACAAGTTCATGCAAATGCATTACAATATTCATTCTCTAAACATAGAAGAGACTGTTTTCTCTACAGAGCAGGGCAGGGGCTGAGATGGTCCAGGTAGAAACACCCCCCTCACGTGGGCCTGCATTCTGCCACCACCCAGTCTCCATGTCCCCAGAGCACGGTGTCCCGGGTAGAGGTCACACCAGCACCTGAGTGCTGCAGGGAGGTTTCGTTTTCCCAGGGTCCCCTCTCACCTCTGGAATTCATCATCATCCCTCCCCAGCTGAGTGGCCTCCTCCCTCTCCGTCCTCCATCCAGGGCACAGCTCCAGGGAAGGCAGAGGGAAGGCCCAGCAATATGTAATAAATAAAAAGAGGTCAGGTCTTTAAATCTCACCACCCTGGGCTTATTTTCGGATCGTAAAATGAAAGCAAAATAGAGTGAAACCTCCATGATTGATGGACTCCCTTCTCTTCCGAGGTTTTCCGGTTGCATCTTTGTGCTACGCTTGACATTTATGATATAAGGTATTAATATCTGGAAAGAAGAGCTGCTGGTGCTAATTATTCAGACCTGCTCTCACAGTGCACTGGTGAGCAACTCATATGTCAGATCCCATCTATGCATTAAGTCTTTAACCTCAAGTAGGTGGGAATTACGAGGCACTGTGGGCTTTCACTGTATACATTTCACAGAAAGTCTGTAGGATATTTCAGTAAATCAGCTGTGATAGAGTCGCCAAAAAGCAAGCCAATAACCCTCTGATATATGGAATCCTCAGGAAAGTCTTTGACTTAAGAAATGTGCGACGAACACTAAAATGATACAAGGGAGAAAAAATGGAAATGATGGGACTAATTTATTTTGATTCAGAAAGGAAAACGTCTGCCTCCTCTTCTAATTCTTCAGGTTGTCAGATGTGCCTTGTTTCTAGTAGCTATTTGTAAAATTAATCATTTTAACACTATCAAACAGACTGGGTTTTTACACTTGATAAATTTTTGATGTTGAACCTTTGAAAAATGCAGTGATGTGATTTTTTTTCCCCCTCTCTCTCAAGAGTTTCTCCCCAAAAGCCAGTGTTAATTTGCAGATGCCAACACATGACTAATGGGTTTTTATTTCAAAAGATTAATACACATTAAACCTACATAGGATTAAGGACTCCGGACTGTACAGACTTTTGTCATGAGAGAATCCAGGCTTGATGATTCTGACAGGTTGGTAGCCCTCTCCTCATGAGGGGCAGTTGGTTAGTTGGTCAGTCAGCCTGGTTAACCCTGTTATTGCTTATCCAGCAGTCAGTTGTGTCTTCTTCCTTGTTAAAGAGCCCTGGTTTTGCAGAAGGAGCGATGTGCTCAGCCCCAGGTGATGAGATATAAGTGGCCTCAGCCAGTTACGGTGAAGCTCATCTTTGCCTACGAGTGGTTTAGGGAGAAAATGTGTTGTGATTCTGGCCAATGAAATAGAAGTAGGGGTTGCATGGGTTGGGAAGAGAAAGGACAGTGCTTTCTGAAAAAGAAATGAAAGGAGACCATCACGTGAGAGGTAGTCCTCTGTGTCTCTGCTAACTTCCTTTCTGATTTGGGATATGGTGGTGAGAAAACTGCTGCCCAGAGCTCAGCAGCCATGTTGGGATCACTTGGGAAGACCTCAGACAGTGATTTGGGTGGTTGAACAGAAAGATGGAAAGAGTCTGGGTTCTCTCTGACCTCATCAAGCCAGCAAACCACCCTGTCTACCCCTGAATCTCTTTGAATACAAATAAATGTCATGACTTAAGTCACTGTTAGTCAAGTTTTCTGTATATTGCTGCTGGAAGTGTTCCATACAATTACAGTCAGTTAAGTTTGCAGGCCTGGGAATTTTTCTGTACTATTTTTTTGGTTCATGAGAGTCACACTTGGATGTAGTAAAACTAAATGTCAAACAGTATGTAAAGCCATTAAATAACAAATGAGCATTTATTATCCCAGATCCCAGTATCCTCCACAGAGGAAATCACTTTTAATTGCTTCTGTTTTTAGTCCTTGATAATTACAACTATAATTTGCCTATTCTTCTATTCCAAGCATATTATTTAAACAGTTTCTATTGGCTCCCCACTCTGAAAGATGAGGAATTTACCATCAACTTCTACTCCCTCCTCATATTTATTGCATTTCCTTTATCAGTTATATTTGTAGCTTTGTATCAATAAACATCACTTTTCATATGTTTATTATATGAAGTGCAGCATCAAGTGGCATGGTTTAAACCCTAGAAAAAGGAATGGAATCCTATGTCACTAAATTATCCAAGGAAGCATGTTTTAGACATTGGTTCTCTTTCTTCACACTCAGATTCTTCAAAATCATGCCATACTTTTGTTCATATTCAAACACTGGTTTTTTCTAAAACTTTTTTTTCCACTCTGTGTTGCTGATTGCCTTACTTTTTTCTTGTGGAGAGTAGAAACAAAAATGTTTGCATTATATGACAGATACCAACTTCTTCATCATGCTATTGGTTGAAATGGAAAGTACTTTCTTAGCAGGTATTATTCTCATCAATGTCTGACTTGCTGTTCTAATTTGGCCAGTAACATATTCCTGCAGAACTATGAAAAGGCATGGTTCCACAGTCTTTTAGTGTTTTACAGATGAGAAGTTTGATGCATTTTTATTTCAATTTTCCTGTAAAAACTGATTCTTGTTTAGGTCTCTTTTCTTTGGTGTTCCATTCCAGAGGGATGGATTTAGAAAGAAGCATCTACATATTTACTCTGGTTGATACTCAGTCTTAAGTCTTATGTTTGTTGTGTTGTTGTTTTGTGTTTTTGTTGTCATTGTTCTGAGATTTTTTTCTGCTATTTCTTGGGAATTAACATCTAATTCATATGCTCTAAAATGTAATGTTTTGCTCAAGGAGCAAATGCCATTAATACTTTTTTTATGTGTTCACAAAGTTGTGCAACCATAACCACCGTCTAGTTTCAGAATATTTACATCATCCCCAAAAGAAACCTCAAAATCATTATCAGTCATTCTCTACTCCTCTCTCCGCTTGGTCCCTAGCAATCACTAATCCACTTTCTGTCTCTATGGCTTTGTCTATTCTAGGCATTTCATATCAGTGGAATCATATGGCTTTTTGTGCCTCGTTTCTTTCTCTTAGCATAATGCTTTTAAGATTCATCCATGTTGTAGCATATATTAATATTTCTTTTTATGGCTGGATAATATTTCATTATATTTATAAACCACATTTTGTTTGTCTATTCATCAACTAGTGTTTCTTTAATCATTTCCTCCTGTGCATTTTTTCAGTTCTCTCTTTCTGGCAGTTTGGCTAGCAGAGTACATGTAGGAGTTCTTATAACGATCCTCTATGACTTCTACTTTTGATTTCTCTCTTTTCTGATCAACATTTTAGTAGATTTCCTTGATTTTATTTTTCAGCCCTTCTATTACATGTAAAAAGTTTCAGCAACCATATTTTAAATTTCTAGTAACCTTTTCTTGTTTTCTGATGGTTCCTTTTTCATAAGAAGCATCTTTTATTTTTGTTTCTGTTCACATTATTGAGTACCTATCTAGGTGTCCCCAGCTGATGTAAGCCACCCCACACAGTCCTGTCCAGGGTGATGAGGGACGTTTCCCTAGGTCGTTGTGAATTCACTGTGTTGTGAATTGAATAAAAGAAGGGATCTCAGTATGTTTGGTGCTCAGAGTGTACTCAGTGTACACAGGACTTTCTCTCTCTTTTGCTTCCACGCCAGTCAGGTCCGCTTCCTGCCTTTGCTGAGATGGAGCCAGCCTTCCCAGTGCCACCCCTCTGTGCTGTCACATCAGGAGACAGACTCTCAGGACCGCTACAGACCAGGTCAGATGTCACAACTTTAGGCATCTTTCCTTTTGTGGTTTGTGCTTTTTTTGTTTAAGTCCAGGTTTATTGGGGCACAATTCATATACAGTAAAATACACTCTCTAGGGATGTTCAGTTTGATGAGTTTTGATACATACATACACTTATGTTACCACCACCATACTCAGGATAGAGAATAGTTTCATTAACCCCAAAAGTTCCCTTGGGATCCTACTCAAATCTCTCATTTTGGCATCGATTTCTTTGAGTATTAGAGATCAATACTACAGATTACTGTTAAGTGATTGCCTGCTGCTGCGTGCGTCCTGTTCTCTTAAAAGGATCCCTACTGACCATCAGAGCCCAGGGGTCTGTCTGTGAACTCTGTGGGCGGGACATGCTGACAAGATGACTTTCCTTTTGGGTATGAGGGTGTGGAGTAGGAAGGCAGCAGTTCTGCTTCTCAGATTCCACAGCCTCTAATTGCTTTGATGCAAGGGGATGGGAGTGGGGTGGGAGAGGCTACCTGGACCAGATATTCCATAATAGCACTTTAATTAATTATACTGATGACTGCTTCGCATCCTATTTCTGCTGTTGTTTCTCATCATTTATACATTTATGGTCCCTTATGACTCTGCCCTAAAGAATGGCTCCCGCCTCTACTGAAGACTTCTTCCTAATGCATTCTGGGTCTTAGCTTCCTTCACTCTGATTGATCCAACAGTATGGTCCCATCCTCTTTCTTATTGCCAAGAAATGTATCAACATAAGTTTCTCACTGATATTCTTCCCCCTGGTCACGACGGTGTCATGACTATTCCTGCTGTATTTCTTTACCATAATTGCCCTGTAACTTTCTGAAAGAATAGAAGTAAGAATATGTGCTGGGTATGCCATCTTAAAGCATAAGTCTTCATAAGAATATGTATATTCAAGAGCTCAGCAAGCAGTTATTTGGATGTCTTCTCAGATGAAACATTTCTTCAGGGAAAATAAGAAATGTGATCCTGACCTGGGAACAAGCTTTGTGACTCACGTCACCTTTAGCATGTACTTTGGCTTGCTGCAGGGCTTCCCTGATGGCTCAACTGGTAAAGAATCTGCTGGCAATGCGGGAGATCTCAGTTCAATTCCTGGGTTGGGAAGATCTGCTGGAAAAGGGATAGACTACCCACTCCAGTATTCTTGGGCTTCCCTGGTGGCTCAGCAGGTAAAGAATCTGCCTGCAATGTGGAAGATTTGATCCCTAGGTTGGGAAGATTCCCTGGAGAAGGGAAAGACTACCCACTCCAGGATTCTGGCCTAGAGAATTCCATGGACTGTATAGTCCATGGGGTTGCAATGAATCAAACACAACTGAGCGACTTTCACTTTGGCTCTCTGCATTCAGGTTATTTAAGTAAAATTAAATTAATCCCTAAATAAAAGAAAAATGAATAGACTCTCACATATAGTTTCAGGAAGTCCCAAAGATACCTAAGTATTGACATCATATACTAGTTTTAGCCATTTTGTAAGTATTACATAACATGTGGAATGTAGATGGAAATTGTTGTTCAGTCACTCAGTCGTGTCTGACCCCCTGGACTGTAGCACACCAAGCTTCCCTGTCCTTCACCATCTTCTGGAGTTTGCTCAAACTCTTCCACTGAATCACTGATGCCACTAATGGAAGTTACAATTTAACTTTTACTAATGAAGAACCTAAAACAAGGTTACGTGATTTAGATCACCGAGAAATTCAAAAGGGAGCCAAAATGTTGTGTCAAAATCTAGTACAGTGGATATAAAGATACAGAATACGTAGTGCCTCACCTTCACGCCCACTCATTTTTTGAAAGAAATGCTTCATAAAAGGAGAATCAATTTAAAAGCAAAACTAAAACACCAATGTCTCATTCCAACCTATAGATTACTGCTAAGATATCTTTCATTTTTAATCTTTACTTTCTCTTCCTTAAATTATAGGGGGGAGGTGGAGAAGCCCATTAAAATGTTTCGTCTTTGAGTTGCCAATAAAAAAGCTTCCTGCAAACAAAAATCTCTAGTGGATATAGCTGAAGTATCCTTACCATGAGTTCTTGTAGTTAGAATATTCTGGCAATAAGAGCTTTCTATTCTAGAAGGAGGAGGGAAAGGGAATGAGACCATCCCAAGCTTTCAAACATCTCATGAGAGCTTGGTGCCCAGCAGGTCCTGTGTAGGGGAGGGTGGTGAAGCCCTCTCATTTAACCACCTTTTCTTCTGGGTCTTGGCTGTGATCACGTCCCTTGTCCCTCCCGTGGAGTACCTGAACATGTTAAAAGACCTTGGTGTAGGGGTCTCAAGTATTTGACATGGTGAGAAGGCTGACCTTCACCGTGCTAACCCCTGTCGGGGATGCTGTCCCACATGATAAGTGTGCTCTTGATGTGTGATTTTATACAGGTCAGTGATGTTTTGGGTAAAGTGCTAAGCCTAGCTGTGGATTCTAGCCGAGCTGTTACGAATGTCTGTCTGGTTGGAACAGGCAGCTTAACCTTCATATGAGCTGTTTCTTGACCTATATGGAGGGGATTGTAATACCTGCTCTCTTCACATGAAGTAATAGATATACCAGAGTCTCTGTGCCTGAGTTTGAAAAGCAGAAAGCTCTCTGTGCATGTAAGACAATGCTATTGTGGCTTCCCTTACCCCTGCTCCAGTTCAGCGCCTGACCCTGCCCACAAAAACCAGCTGCTCCTGTTTCTTCTGTGACCTGTGATGGCACCTAGAGCACTCATGCGTCATGCATTCAGCTGCCTCACTGTCTGCCAGCAATCACTGGGTAGGTCACTCACCTGTTACGCCCTTCCCACCTGTGGGGCTGGGCGTCCCCGTGGCAGCCTTGGCTCCGGAATTAGGCTCTGCCACTTGGTCTGCCCATTGTCACACGCCAAGGCTTCACAAGAGTACAGTCACCTCTCCCAGGCAGGGTCACAGGCCCTGGGGCCAGCACTCAGCTGGAAAGGAACAAAGAGTTGCAGGTCTCTCAGAATATTCAGGGAGGTGCTGAGTGAGTCTGCGTGTGAGCAGACTAGGGTGAGGCTGAGATGAGCTCACGTTTGAAGAATTTGAAGAATTGGATGTAGGGAGGGGATGTAGAAAGAGGCTGAGGGAATGTGAAGAGTGAGTTGGGTCCGTTTGAAAGCAGCTAATGCTGTGTGAGCGAGGAGGAAGCAGGACCAAGATACGCGATCTGTGAACTACTAGTGTTCCCCCACTGTTCCCGCGGTTGGCGCGCAAGCTTCCCTCCGTTGTGTCTCTTCCCCCAGTGCCATCAGCTGGAAGGGGGATGGGAGGAAATGTGCTCAGCTGCCGGAGGGGAGAGAGAGTTGCACTGCCCTCTAGCTGCCACAGCAGAAACTACAGATATAACTTGGGTTTATGTCTGGTCAGCAAGAAACCTTAAAAAAAAACTTCTCTTTTTTTGCCTGACTCTTGGGGAATTCAATTTTATAGGCTTCTTCCTGAAAGGAAAAAAATGAGCGAATGTGATAAATGAAAAATAGAGGCATAAATTTAAAAATGAGTGTGGGAATTCCCCAGGTGTCCAGTGGTTAAGACTCTGGGCTTTTATGGCTGAGGGGCTAGGTTCAATCCCTGATCAGGGAACTAAGATCCCACAAGCCCCGCGGTGCAGGCAAAAAAAAAAAAAAAAAGATGATGATCATTTATGACTGAATTTTTATTGTGGTTTAAATTTTCGTTTTTGTTAACTAAAAACATGGCGTGGGTATCAGATAAGACCATCATATCCCTTCTTGCAGTGAGTCCATCTTATTGTTTCCCAAGGGTTGAGTAATATGGCCATCAGCAGCAAAAAGGCATACTGGTGGAATTTAAGGGTATGGGATCCCTTTCACTAGCAGCCTGAAGCTTTCCATTACATTTTCTTCTGACCCACCCAGTTCCTGAAGTTCTTCCTGTTTATCAGGAAGCAGATTGGAGCTGGAAGGCAGGGAGAGGTGAATAAGCCAAAGTTAAGCTGGAATGATGAAACTCCAATGTGGACAACTTGGAGTGCAAAGGCTTGGAGCTGGATGAGGTGCCCTCCCTCTTCAGTGCTCAGCTTCCAGGCGGGAAGGCAGAGAGGTCAAGGGTGAGAGACTGCCTCAGGGAAGGACTCAGGTGAAGTTCTCCTCTGGGCATCCCCAATCTTGGAATTAGTTGATCACCAGAAAGAAGAGAAATCATTGAGTCTAGATGTTTACAAAGTGAAGTAGAGGAAAGGAGAGAAGGAACAAGTTTTAAGTCTGTAAGGAGAGGAGAATGTGCAATTAACTGAGCACCATAATATGGGCTGCCATCTATGGGGTCGCACAGAGTCGGACATGACTGAAGCGACTTAGCAGCAGCAGCAGCAGCAGCAGCATTATATTCTAGGAGTCTTAGGTAATCATATTAGTTATCCCTCCCAGCAGTCTGGTAAGCAAGGTAGTTTTATGATGCCATTTTTCAGATGAGGAGGATGAGGCACAGAGCGTTTTTTTTTTTTTGACCAAAGTTGCGTGACTTTATGGGCTTGTGGGAGCTTTATGGGGCTTCTGGCCTCTGTTGTTCCAAAGCTGGTGTTATTCTCCTAATGGGAAGCATATCATAGTCCAATTGTCCAATAGTGCTATGCTGTTTCAGTGCTGAAGAAGTATCTGAGGCCATCTACTCTGCCTCTTTCAGTATCTTCATGTCAAACTTGAAGAGACCAAATTGACCAGGGTCAGGCAAGACAGGCTTGGAATGCTTTCCCATCTCAGTAAGTGGCATCCTCATCAATGAAAGTCTTCAAGCCAAACATCCAGGATCCACCTTGGTGACTTTCTCCCACCTCACACAAGGGATCCATCTTTAAGTCCTGCAAGTTCCAACTCTAAACTATGAAATCCTTCCCCTTCTCTTTCCTGAATTTAGGCAGCAGTTTCTTAATTAGTATTCCTAACTCCAGTCTCCACCCAGTAGACATAGTGATCTTAAAAAAAATGGAATCTGTCGCTCCTCTGCACATCAAATACTTCCTACACTCTTAGATTAAAATCTAAACTCCTCTTGTGACTCCTGGGCCCTCCGTGAACTAATCCTTTTCTACTGAACTCACAGAGGGTCCCTTTCTATCCTGCTGGCTGTCTCTGGCCACACTGTCTTCTGTACCTTAGACATATTGTGCTCTTATTCCTTAGGATGGTTTTGGTGGTATTAGTCGCTAAGTCGTGTCTAACTCTTCATGACCCCATGGACTGTAGCCCACCATGCTCCTCTGTCCATGGGATTCTCCAGGCAAGAATACTGGAGTGGGTTGCCATTTCCTTCTCCAGGGGATCTTATGACCCAGGGATCAAACCCAGGTCTCCTGCTTTGCAGATAGATTCTTACCATCTGAGCTGCGAGGGAAGCCCATCTTAGGATAAGATGCCTGAAATGTCCTTCTTTAGAATTTGTAGTACCTTCTCATCCATCAGGTCTCAAGCTTAAATATCAGGAAAGCCTTCGCTGACAACCATATTCTTTTCTCCTGCTTCAGGTAGTATCTATCAGATTACCCCATTTCTTTCTTTCTTAGCATTTATCATTATCCAAAATCTTCTCGATTATTTGTGTACTTGTTTATTGTTTTTCTCTGTTGGAATGTCTGCTTCCTAAAGGCAGGAAGTCTGCTGTCTTATTCACCATTGATTTCTAAGGCTTAGTTCAATATATGACTCTTAGAAAATGCTTAAAAATACTTATTGAATGAAAAAAAAAATGACCAAATAAGTCTGGGCCTCAAGCCAGTGTTCCTTCCTTCAGGCTTCCCTGGTGGATCAGCTGGTAAAGAATCTGTCTGCAATGCGGGAGACCTGGGTTCAATCCCTGGATTGGGAAAATCCCCTGGAGAAGAGAATGGCCACCTACTCCAGTGTTCTGGTCTGAAGGATTCCGTGGACTGTATAGTCTATAAGGTTGCAGAGAGTCAGAAAGTTTTCAAAGGAAAGAGTCCCTTCCTTCTCTAGCTGACTAAGATAGAGAATTTGTGACATATTTAGGAAATTGAAAACAGAAAGTCTGCCCCCAACAGTTAGAGTCAGGAGAACAGAGAATTGGCAAGGAGAAAGAGAGCCAGAGCACAGGATGAGGAGCGTGGGAAGGGAGATCAGGGGTTGAGTCTCTAAAGCGGCCTGTGCCAAGATCCCCAGTGAACATTTCTTGACTTACCCACAAACATTTGTAATGGAGTCTCATTACACATAACTGCAAATTCCAGAGCAGCAGTGACAGCAGAAAAGAATGAAAGGCTATGGAAACAAGCCCTGAGAAGAGGAAGTAGCTTTTGGACAAGAGTTCCTTCATCTCAGCGTTTTTCATGGATTTCAAATATTTCAAGAATAATATTTTTATTTGCACATTCATCTTGAAAATAAAAGTTATCTAGTCTCAAAATGGAACTGATTAAAGCACACTTGGAAGCTTTTATTACTATTTTATATTTCTAGTAAGTACAGTGGTTACCACCTCCCCAGCCCCCACTACTCAGATATTATAAGCATATTCTGAAGTATTGAAAATTATCTCCCCAACAAAATTATCTTATCCCTTTTGCTAAAATTTCCTCTGACTAGCTGGATGCAGCTTTAAAATCCTAAGAAATGGTATCAAAAAGTACTCACTGCGGATTTATTATGTTCACGTTTGTGAGCATTTGACCGTGCATCATACTCAGACTTGGAGAATCTCAGGGACAGGCTTTATGTTCTGTTTGTTCTGTTTATTGTAGTGTTTCAGGGCTGGGACATAGCAGGCCCTCACAAAGTATTTGCTGCTAATATGGTACTATGCTAGGTAGTTGGGAAACAGTCACTGTCCTCGGAGTACACAGTCGATGTTCCATACATTTTTTAAAAGGTGTGTGTAATGAGAGAGCAGATAGGAGATTGTAGCATGAGGTAGTGCCAGGTGAATACCCCAAGAAGAGAAGAAGTCAGTAATTTGGAGATGAAAAGGAAGAAATTATGACTTACGATTTCAGGATCAAAGAGGGTTTTGTGAAAGGAAAGTGATGATAGAAAAATCTGAACATTCACTTACTAACCCAGTGAATGTAATTTGGCCAAGGGCAGAAAATCTGAGCAAAAAGCCTAGCGAGCATAGGCGGAGAAGGCGATGGCACCCCACTCCAGTACTCTTGCCTGGAGAATCCCAGGGACGGGGGAGCCTGGTGGGCTGCTGTCTATGGGGTCCCACAGAACTGGACACGACTGAAGTGACTTAGCAGCAGCAGCAGCAGCGAGCATAGGATTCACGCAGGAGAAGAGCAGCCAGTGTCTGGGACTACCAGTTCAAGGAGACTGTGCTGTTGAGGCTGAGACACCAGTAGAAGGAATTGGTACTGGTGGTAGGAATAACTCCTAAATCAAAGATGGAGTGTGCACAATACTTCTCCAAGCCTTTATCCCACCTCACCGGAAGTAACTTCCATCTTCTCGTTGGGGATTCTCTTTCCTTCCCTCAATATCTCAGAAACTTTTGTGGTTCCTCAAATAACAGAGGAACTGCCCCTACGTTTTGGCTCATCATGGTAGTCCTCTTGTCAAAGCTGTCACAGCTGCTGAAATGGCATTGGTTCTCTTCCTGTGCTCTTTAGGGGCTGCAGGAATATTTCTTTACGTGGGAACCTGTCATCCAGGGTACGGCCTCCTTCATTCCACCACACAGTCATGCCCCTTGGAGGCCCCATCCTCTCACCCAGGTACTATCAGGAGCATGAGGGGTGCCCACTGTTTGTGGACACCACCGTACTTTTCTGGTACACGGTCCTGTCCTCTCCTTTGCTGTGCCTGCTTTTGCCTCCCTCCCCCAGCTTAGTACACTTGAGGAGTCGAGCTCCACACAGCAGGCAGGAGGAGAAGTGAGTTTACCATCAGGCTTCTACCACAAAACTCCCCTGAAGTACCAACAGGTAACCTTTCTACTTGCTTAGAATAGGGGAGGAAAATACTGGTCATATGAATTAATAGTTCAACAAATTATCTTACATATTATTTTTAAAAATTTATTAAAATTAAAATTTATTTAAATTAAAATTTTTTTTATATTGGAGGATAATTGCTTTATAATGTTGTGTTGGTTTCTGCTATACAACAGTGTGAATCAGCCACAAATATACATATATCCCCTCCCTCTTGAATTTCCCCCGCAGCCCCCATGCCACCTCTCTAGGGTGCCACAGAGAACCAGGCTGAGTTCCCTGTATTATACAGCAACTTCCCCCTATCTTGTGTGTGTGTGTTAAGTTGCTCAGTTGTATCCGACTCTTCAACCCCATGGGCTGTAGCCTGCCAGGCTCCTCTGTCAATGGAATTCTTCAGGCAAGAATAATGGAGTGGATTGCCATTCCCTTCCCCAGGGAATCTTACTGACCCAGGAATCAAACCCAGGTCTCCTGCATTGTAGGTGGATTTTCTACCATTTGAGCAACCAGGGCACTCTCTTACACATTCTTAAGTTGAGTGGACAATGAAAAACCATTGAATGTTAGTAAGAAATAATATTCATATTTATGTTCTTTTTTTTCCCCTTCCACCATGCTAAGGATGAGAGGAAAATGCAAACCAAAAATAAAAACATGGTGTGGAGGGTGTTAGAATTTTGTGATTTAATAGATACAGTCTTAGAGGGAAGCTATTTAACATAGCCTGGCTGCCCACCCCCATTTCCCCTTGCTTTGTATAACCCAATAGTAGGGTTGACAGTCTTCCTATTGTATCTATGTATCTAAAAAATCAACTCTTCATTTTTCCCCCTGGCTTTATATTAACTTACAGGCTGTTTAAGAAGAGATTTTACCTAAGGCCATTTTCAAAAAGGGCTTCTGGGTAGAGAGAAATTACAGTAGACCTCAAGAAATAGAAAATGGTGACAAAAATTAGAGGTTTTATTATTCTTACTTCCATGTGGAAGTAGGACGTCTAGAGCTGATACTGGGGCTCCATGAAGCCCCCAGGGTCATCCTGTATCTCTGCTCGGTGATCCTTACCTTGGGGCCTCAAGGTCCCAACACGGTTACTCCACCTTGAATGAAATGTTTCCGAGCAGGATGAAAGGTAAGGACAAAGCATCCAGGCAGCCGAGTCTATTTACCTTTTAAATAGATTTAAAACACCTTCCCAGAAGTTTCACCTGCTGACGTCTACTTATATTTCACTCACCTGAACAGTGTCGCTTGTCCATTCATAGGTGCAAAGCAAGCTGGGGAATGCAGTTCTCCCCTGGGCACACTAAAACCTTGAGAAAAATTAAGGATCTGTTAGGAAAGAAGTGGGGAAGGATGCTGAGTGGGTAACTAGCAGTGACTGCCACATTCCATACTGTTTTGCCCTTTTATTTAAGTTAATGCGCCTTCTGGAAGAGCAAACCAACTTTCAGCAAACAGAAGTAAATCTTTCGCAAACTCTGCTGTCTTCTGTGTACCCACCCAAAGGCACAGTGATTTTTCTGTTGGTAGTTCATATTATGCATATTACAGTTTCCCTCTATCAGCCTAGATCATCCTGAATTGATAATATTTGTGGATGCATACATGTGGTTATTTATACAACTGCCTCTAATAGATAATTCATTATTGAGCGTCTTTTAGTGCTTTTCTCTGTTCTCACTCTACTTCTGTATGTGTGGTACAGCGCAACTATATAAATACTTCAGCAGCCACTTATTTCTAGCTACCAGATCTTGTAGTTGGAGCCAGTCCTCGCTCATGACTGTGTAGTCTGATATACCTAACTCCATTTAGGAAAAAGACTTAGTTTCACAGGTGCCTTAGTTTCAACATGCCCGAGGTGAATTCATGGTGTTTTCTTCACAAAATTCCACCTCTTCTGTGTTTGTTCATCTTGATGAATGCCCATGTCCAGGCCAGGAACCTGAAAATCATTCGTGTATCCTCCCTCGCATTCCTTTCTCCCCACAGCCATTTGATGTTAGAGTCTTGTCCAGGTAGGGTACTGAAAATTCTCCTCTTTGCCCTCTTTTCTCTAACTCACTGCCACCTCTTGGGGTCACCTAGTTCAGACTCGGAGAAGGCAATGGCACCCCACTCCAGTACTTTTGCCTAGAAAATCCCATGGATGGAGGAGCCTGGTAGGCTGCAGTCCATGGGGTCGCTAAGAGTCGACGACTGAGCGACTTCACTTTTCCTTTTCACTTTCATGCATTGGAGAAGGAAATGGCAACCTACTCCAGTGTTCTTGCGTGGAGAATCCCAGGGATGGGAAGCCTGATGGGCTGCCGTCTATGGGGTCGCACAGAGTCGGACACGACTGAAGCGACTTAGCAGCAGCAGCAGCAGCAGTTCAGACTAGCTGCTTTTAGCTATATTGTTGCCACATTAAATACCTGTTAGATTTCTTCATTAGCCTTCCATGTACTCCAGAATCTGTAGCTCTCTGTGCTATTTTAAAAATTACTTTGATTTTATCTAGATGACATTGAAAAAACATAAGCAATTGTGGATCACCTGAATGGTTGTCTTAGAACTGAGTACTGCCGATAGATTTTAGTGCCTGCATGTGTATTTGTGTTTTTATTGTACCAATGAGCATTACAGTAATTATCAACAACCAACACAAAAAAGAAAGCAGAGGGACTTTGTATCCCAAAATGAAGCTTTTGGGACAGATGAAATTCAATGAAGTCACTGTCTTTTGTTATATTAACAAAGGTTTATCCTAGTTTAAGTATGGAAGACCATCATGTGGTCCAAGTAGTTTAAGTTGCTAAATTCAAAAGAACCTGTACTCAGCAGCCAGTCCCATGTTAGGAGTGGAAATTTGTTTTCATATGAAAGATGTTATCTGTCATATTGAATTAATACCATTCATTTGAATGTCAGTTTTGCATAAATTTAATATGCAAATTTATATAGTTATGTAAGAGCAATAAGTATGAAATGCTTCCAGCTAGTTTTAGGTTTGCACAAATATAAGTATCAATACACTGAAGATATCTGAGTGGCACTTCAGGTCTTTGAGAAGTTTTTTAAAGAAGGTACATACAGCAAAGGAAACCATCAACAAAATGAAGACAACCTACCAAATGGGAGAAAATATTTGCAGATAGCACGACAGATATGAAATTAATATCTAACACATAAAAGCAACTCATACAGCTCAACAGCAAAAAATAACCCAATTAAAAAATGGTCGAAGAACTGAATAGACATTTTTCCAAGGAGGAAATGCAGATGGCTAGCAGGCACATGAAAAGATGATCAACATTGCTAATCATCAGGGAAATGCAAAGCAAAGCTACCAGAAGATATCACCTCACACCTGTCAGATTGGCTATGATCAAAAAGAACACAAATAGTGAATTTTGGTGAGGCTGTGGAGAAAGGGAACTCTCAGATATGGTTGGTGGGAATGTAAATTAATGCAGCCGTGGAGGAAAACAGTATGGAGGATTCTCAGAAAACTAAAAATAGAATTACCACATGATCCAGCAATCCCACTCCTGGGTATATATAAAAAACAAAACAAAACACTAATTTGAAAAGATACATGCACCCCTGTGTTCATACTAGCATTGTTTACAGTTGCCAAGACATGGAAGCAACCTAAGTACCCATCAACAGACGAATGGATGAAGAAGATGTGGTATATCTATACACAATAGAACACCACTCAGCCATAAAAAGAACAAAATCTTGCCGTTTGTATCAACATGGATGGCCTTGGAAGGCATTATGCTAAATGAAATAAAGTCAATCAGGGAAAGACATACTGTATGATACCTCTTATATGGGAAATTTAAAAAATATAACATACTAGTGAATATAATAAAAAAGAATTAAACTCATAGAACAAACTAGTGGCTACCAGTGAGGAGGGAGAGGGGCAGTAAAGGAGTAAGGGTGTAAGAGGTACAAACTATTAGGTATAAAATAAACTACAAGAATATGTTGTACAATATGGGAATATAGTCAATATTTTATAATAACTTTAAATGGAGTTTCAGAATTGTGAAGCACCTCCTCCTCCTGCCTTCAATCTTTCCCCGCATCAGGGTCTTTTCAAATGAGTCAGCTCTTCGCATCAGGTGGCCAAAGTATTGGAGTTTCAACTTCAACATTAGTCCTTCCAGTGAACACTCAGGACTAATCTCCTTTAGGATGGACTGGTTGGATCTCCTTGCAGTCCAAGGGACTCTCAAGAGTCTTCTCCAACACCACAGTTCAAAAGCATCAATTCTTTGGCGCTCGGCTTTCTTCACAGTCCAACTCTCACATCCATACATGACTGCTAGAAAAACCATAGCCTTGATGAGATGGACCTTTGTTGGCAAAGTAATGTCTCTGTACAACAATTAGGCTTCAATAAAAAAAAGAATAAAAATGATGTATACAAAAACAATAAAGAGGATGCATATATTTCTCAAGTGGATTGGAGCAGGGTCAGCAAACCTTTTATGTAAAGGAATGGAAGATAAATATTTTAGGCCCTAAAAAAAAAAAAAATATTTTAGGCCCTGATGGCTGTATGTCATCTATCAGAAGCCCTTGGCTCTGATGGTGTACTATGAAAGCAGCATGAATATTATGTAAAGAAATGAGCATAACTGTGTCCAACCAAACTCTGCTTACAAAACCAGGCATCAGGCCAATGTGGACTTCATGTCCAGTTTGCTGACTCCTGGTTTAGAGAATACAATCCCCATTCCTTGTCTTGAGGTACACCTCTGTTCACCTCTCTAGATTTATCTCTTCCCTCCTCTATCAAACCTTCTTTGTGCTCCAGTCACAGGGAACTGCTTGCCTTTCCCAAGCATGTCACAGTTTCCCTGATTCCACACTTTAATCAATGGTCCCTGTGACTTCCTTCCCCATCTTCTCAAACCAGCTGACTCCTACTTACCCTGATTTAAAAATCGCTTCCTCTCAGAAGCTGTCTGAGTTTTTGTTCTGTCTGCTCCCTTTGTGCTTTTTTATATTCACTCTTCTCCCCTATCACTCTCATTGATCTTGTGGTTGGGCCCTTACTGGACTATTTTACTATCTTCTCTTCTAGGCTGAGCTCCCTCTTCTCTGCAGTATGTGCTGCCCCTCACTTATAGTTATGACCACCTATCCCCACATTGAGAGGATCAATGGAAAGAACAGAAGGAAACAAGAAAGAGTGTATTTATCCAAAGAAACTGAGAAAACCCAGAAATGTCTGCTGCTGCTGCTGCTGCTGCTAAGTCGCTTCAGTTGTGTCCGGCTCTGTGCGACCCCATAGACAGCAGCCCACCAGGTTTCCCCGTCCCTGGGATTCTCCAGGCAAGAACACTGGAGTGGGTTGCCATTTCCTTCTCCAATGCATGAAAATGAAAAGTGAAAGTGAAGTCGCTCAGTCGTATCCGACTCTATCGACCTCATGGACTGCAGCCTACCAGGCTCCTCTGCCCATGGGATTTTCCAGGCAAGAGTACTGGAGTGGGTTGCCATTGCCTTCTCCCAGAAATGTCTGAGTTTTCTTTAAATTGACAAAGTTAGGTATTCTCCCATCTATGGCAATGGAGGCTTGTGAGCTAAGTCAGTTTTGAAGAAGTAAAGGGAGGTTTATGTTTGTACCTTTAGCTTTTGTGACTAAAATTTATGCCTGTGATGGACGTTATTTAACGTTGACAAATGGAGTCAGCTGAAAAAAATCAAAGATAATGAAGAATAAAAAGAAGGCACACTGTATATGTTTGGGGTGTCGGTAAGTGGAGAGGGTTTGAGGTGTAATAGACAGTGGGTAAGTGTGCTGTGGTTGCGTTCCCTAGGCAGAAAAATACCTTGGAAAATTTACAACCAAGTTGTAATTGAAAGGTTTAAGAAGTGATTTCTGAGACTAGGCTGGATCCTTGACTAAATCTCTGAGCAGGCCTTTTTCTAGTTGTGATTTAAATCTTTCCATGGGAGTGTAAATATTACATGTATACTCACTCACCGGACAGATCACATACATATCACTAATGAACAGGAGGTAATAAACTCTTCAGTGGGAAATGTCACTGGACACATTTCACTGTTAAGGTTACCATTTCTTATTTGGGAAATAAAAGAGCTTGTTAGCTGATGGTTAAAAATCAAACTCTTTTGCCCTAAGTAGTTCCCATTAGATGTGATGTTAGTGATTTTACACAAACATGTTGACATTTTGCTATATTATATTTCTAACAGGGTCAAACTTCCAGGCAGTATATATATATATATATATATATTTTTTTTTTTTTTAAGTAAAGAAGACCTAGGTTCTTCCTTGAGTCAGTACAGGGAGTTTAGTGGTCCTGCGTTGGAAGCATCACCATCACACCTCTGAGAGCTTGCTGTGGGTCAGACATTGCATATGTAGCAACTCAGTGCCCACAGCAGTTGTAGAAGATGAGTTCTCTGATCACCCATGTCACAGATGTGGAAGTACATCCATAAAGTGCAGGTCACTTGTCCAAAGTCACACAGGCGGGGAGCAGCATGACCAGATCACATCCCTGACAGTCTGGTTTCTGAGGCCATACACTTCACCTCCACACGTTCCTTCTTCTTAGGATTCCAGCTTCCCAAGTGTGCCGACTTCTAATTTGCTGTGGGATATTCATTCCCAGTTGGTGTCTACTTATGATCTATATTCACCTTCCGTGAATAAAACTGACAAAGCTTTGTCTTTATAAATGACCTATGTTAATGTCTCTTGGCATTAAGATGCTCACAGGGAAATAGAAATTATATTTTGCAGCGCTTGTCTGGTTTCCTCAGTAATGGATTATGTCTACAGGATATGAATTCAACCTGTTGAAAAAGTGAAAGAATCATCATTAATAGTGGTACAACTGACATCATATGGCTCCTGATGTGATACATGGAGAAGGACACAATACCACCTATGTGATGGTACTGCCAAATGTGTCACCTGAATCTAATCATGAAGAAACAGACAAACCCACATTAAAGGACAGCCTGCAAAGTAGCTGGCCTGGATTCTTCAAAGGCATCAGTGTTAAGACAGACAAAAAGGCTGAGGAACTGTTTAAGATTAGAAGATAGAGAAGCAGAGCCATAAAATGCAGTGCATAATCCTTGTTTGGATTCTGGGTCAGGAGTAAAACCAGCTATAGGGGAGGTTATTAGGACAAATAGGATGCTTTTAAAATATGAACTGTATATTAAATGGGTTTCCCTGGTGGCTCCAGGGTAAAGAATACACCTGCCCACGTAGGAGACACAGGTTCCATCTCTGGGTTAGGAAGATCCCTGGAGAAGGAAACGGCAACTCCTGCCAGTATTCTTATCTGGAAAATCCCATGGCCAGAGGAGCTTGATGGGCTATAGTCCATGGGATCACAAAGAGTCAGACACGACTTAGCAACTAAACAACACTACCACCACACATACGTAGAACAAGTTAACAGAATGTTAACAATTAGTGACTCTAGATTAATGATAAATTGGTGTTATACTGTTCTCACAACTTTTCTGAAGGTTTGAAATGTTCATAATTTAAAAAATATATATAGGAGTAGAAAAATGAGTCAGGGTATAGGTCAAAAAAGATTAGCCCGGAGTTGGAGCTAAGTGTTGAGTACAGAGAGGTTCATTATATTATTCTGTCTACTTGTCTTTATATATTTGAAGTCTTCCCTACTGTTTCAGTCAGATTTCATGGTGCTGATTCTCAGTACATGATGAAAGTAAACTGCCATGACAGATTCTGTCTCTGCTTTTCTGTATTTTGACCTCATCCCCACTCTTACCCAGCCCAGCTACCATTTTCCCTTGCCAGCATCCCAACTCCACCTCCCATTTTATCATTCAGCCGGAAGCCAAAACGATTTTTTTTTTAATGCAAAATTGACCTTTCCAGGCTCCACTTAAAACCCTTTAAGTTCTGTCCATTGTTTTAGGAGGAAACTTACCACTCCTACAGACTTCCCTGGTAGCTCAGATGGTAAAGAATCTGCCTACAATATAGGAGACGGGGTTCAATCCCTGGGCTGGGAAAATCCTCTGGAGAAAGAGAATGGCTACCTGCCCACTCCAGTATTCTTGCCTGGAAAATTCCATGCACAGAGGAGCCTGGCATTCTGTAGTCCATGGGGTCAGTAAGAGTTGGACATGACTGAGCGACTAACGCTTTAAACCATTCCTTCTCAGTCTGCCCCTCCTCACTCTTCACCTCTTTCCCCTAGGTTCTGGGTGCACAGTCCTTTCAGCCCTCCGATTTTTACCCTGCCCTTCTGCACTCCTCTGGAGAGGCTCGTCCCTCTCACTGGAATGCCCTGTTCTCTCTTTACCTACTTAGTGCTTGTTCATTCTTCAGATATCACTCCTTCACTAGATCCATCCTTGGTCTGTCTGTTTAGAGTGTTGTCTCCTATGCTGGTAGGCACATTTCTCTGGTAACATTTATCCCAACTGAAATTACAATTCTCTGTGCTTGGACTAATGCTTCCTCTCTCCCTAGGCTGCAAGTTGTCTCATGTACTTCTTTTGTTTACCACTGTGTCCCAAATAGGTGCTTGGTATTGATATATGATTTTAAAATATATTTTTCAAAATAGTTCTCTTCCACTAGGAATATTTAGAAGTTTTTCCTTTTATAGAATTCCATTGTGCTTATCTTCAAAAGGATAGGAGACTGTCTCCTGAAGTTTAATTTCAGTTCTTAATTTCATGTGATCCTTCTGACAGTATAGAAACATTACTTTCACAACGCTCCTTGAGAAATTGGTTAAGTCACTTGGCCCCTGTTTTCTTTCACAGTCAGTATGACTTCATGCAAAATGATGCAGCAGTTCACATCATTCTGTCAGTCCGCATCAAAGAAATACTGTCTTCCAAAATTAAAATTGTGAATCAACTCACAGGAGGATGTTGTCAGATAAACAAAGAATCATCGCTTATATCACACTGCCAAGTTTTTGATAAGCTTAATTCCTCTAAATGCATTTAAATTTAATGAAGAGTAATACAATTTAATAACAACATAAAATGGAATCATTTATCTTCCCAGTCCTAGACATTGGGCACATGTCTTCTCCTTAATACGTTGTTTCAAAACGCAAAAGTTTTTTTTTTTTTTCCCCTATCTCCTTTAGATTTGTCTCTCCTTATTTCTATGTGTATAGCGTGGGGAGTGATCTATATGTACATGTTTAATTAAATCACTCATCAGGCTGTA
The DNA here is from genome assembly GCF_003369695.1 of Bos indicus x Bos taurus. Taxonomy (NCBI): domain Eukaryota; kingdom Metazoa; phylum Chordata; class Mammalia; order Artiodactyla; family Bovidae; genus Bos; species Bos indicus x Bos taurus. The sequence continues at coordinate 83,856,192 of NC_040082.1, forward strand.
GTTTTCATGGTTGGAAATCTCAGGAATTTGTTGTTTCAAGTTCCCAAGGCGATGATATTTACATAGCCCAATGGAATTTGATAATTATCAGTATATTAGTCAAGTTTATTTCAATTGCAAGTGATATAAATCCAAATTCGAACTGACTTAAAGAAAAATGAGAATTTACTGGCACATGCAACCGGGGAGACCAAAGGTGACTGCTGGTTGAGGGCTCAGGTGAGGAGGCCTCTCATCTCCTCACTTGCTTTCCTCTCTGCTAGCTTAATTTTCAGGTAGGCATGCCAGTAGGATGTTCATGGAGCAATAGTAGGTTGTTCATTGACGAGGCGGTGATCTTTAAATATTTACAAATGAAGTAAGGAGCTCTGGCTGAGCAGAAACTGGGATCTGGAGTCTGCCTGGGTGTCTGTTTGGGTGACCTCACTTTTTCTTTTTTTTTCCTTTTTCTTTTTTGGTTTAAAGAGATGTTGTGTTCTAAGGCCCTGGGGAGAGGGACAGGTGGTGAGGCATTACTTGGTGCTATCTCCCACATGGCCCAAGGACTAATTTTTGAGCCCTGTGAAAAGCTGAACTATGACTGATGATGAAGTCATTGTTTTTATGAAGACTTTTATAAACTATGAAGGGAATGCAGCACAGTTATTTGGTGTATTAAAAGCGTGATAGCTTTGAATTGCTCCCGGGAGGCAACATTAGTGCAAGACTGGACAGCATCTCAGAGGGAAACCCTGATGATCCCAGAGGCTGTAGTTTCTTTGCTGAACACCTTTTGGAGGCTTCCAGAGACACTTGAGTGTCTGGTACATGGAGGCAGAGCAATGCGGATTACAGTAACAATAAATTTAACCCCCTGTATTGTGGAGGATGATCCTAATACATTTTATATGGATGGATTATTTGACTCCAAAAAGTTTCTTATAGAGAAGAAATAGTGTGAAGACACTGTCAGAGTTAAAAAAAGAGTAGGTGAATGTGAGAATACAAAGAAACAGGGTATTATGTGTTGACAAATATTTCAATTTGATAATTCAAAAAAAATGCAACTTACGTAGAAAGTAGTAAGTCTGTGGCATTATCCTGGGAACGTTTTCACTTATTGCCTCTAGGAAAGTCATGTTATTGCTCTGTATGGGCTTTCAAAGACAGAACCAGTGTTAGAAGAGCCATTTCCAACATGTTGCAAATAACTGAGCAACATCAAGATTCCTCATCGAGAATACCTCTTCCTGTTTAACCTCTTTTCTGGTTAAAAGCATTTCAGACTTTTAAGAAACATATATAATGGAATTGTAGAGATTTATACATTCAAGTGAGTTGTGTGATCTGCAAAAGTTAACTGTAAATTGTAATCTAGGTAAAAGCTTCTCTTATTTTTGTTTGTATGAGCTCGAGTCTTAAATAAAGCAGCTGCCAGCAGAATGCTGATTAAAGTTAAGATTCCAAATGAAAAGTTATTGAATTAAAAATGGATAAACATCACTGCTGCTGCTGCTGCCGCCAAGTCGCTTCAGTCGTGTCCGACCCTGTGCGACCCCATAGACGGCAGCCCACCAGGCTCCTCTGTCCCTGGGATTCTCCATGCAAGAATATTGGAGTGGGATGCCATTTCCTTCTCCAATGCATGCTAGAATCATCTGAAGTTATTAAATACCAGTTTAGTTACTGTTTTCTTTTAACTATATTCTTTATTCAAGTAAACAGTATAAGGTATTATGTTTGAAATGAAACTGAAAGATATCAGTCAATAGTAATTTTCCACAGACATTTAGAAATTAATGATCTGCTGAACAATGGTGATGTGTTTGGGTCTTCGTTGCCCCAGATTCCTTGCCCTCATAAAAAATATAGCCTACCTCATGTCTGTGAGAGGGAAAAAGATTAGGATGAGGTTAGATGATAAATTTTTAGCCACTAGCATCTGGCCAAAAGAGCCTAGGTTGGCCCTATCACATTCCCCATGTATATTTATGTACTGTACCATTTGGGTATTATAATAAAAATTTTTATCTGTCCCTGGAGGCAAAATTGAGTTATATATTAAATGGTTATTTTCTTTGTTTTCTGCTTAGGTATGCATGTAATGTGGTAGCATAATATATATTCCACACTTGTTTCATTCCTGCAGAGAGATAATATTTTTGCAGCTGACAGAGTAAAGACATCCTGTGCTTCCAGAAAAGGAGAGAACATATTGGCAGTATAAAATACAGATGTTCCCAGTGTTTGTCCCACTTCATGGTTGTATTCAGCAGAGGTTAACTTTCATGGACATATTTCCCTATCCTTGTTTAGGCTGTTGCACATAGGAATCCACAGTAAATTCAAGATTGTAAAGACGGTTTCAAGGAAAGCATGTCAAAGTGTTTTCAGTGGGAGGAAAGTCACTTAAAAATGTCTTCCCCCTTCCTCTTCACAAGAGACTCTTTTCATAAGATTGTTGGAAACAGAACAACCTTCTTTCTTGTCTATAAGGAAGGAGCTTGGACTATATCCAACTTTTGTTTTAAAGAATTTTAAGTAGGAAACAAATATAAAATTTTCTTGTCACAGTATAGGAAAATAAATAGAAACTGCTGTGACAAAGATGGTATCCTAATTACATGTTTGCTGTCTTCTTCTTTCCCGTTTCATAAAGAAACAACCCAAGGGATGTAAAAAAAATATAAAAAGATCATTATGTGATATGATCAGAAACTTCTCACCTGAATCTATGAAGCTTAACAGTCAGAGATGGAAATAGCACAGGTAGGAGTGAATGAGGGGATCACTGGTGAACCACTATTCACATTTCGGGTGTACATCTTGGAAAAACTAATTCTTCCTCTCTAAGAGAAAAATTGTCAGGGAAATTGAGATATTCAGTAGTTCAAATGAAGGGAATCAAATGTTGAGCACTCAGATTAAATACCTTCTAGTAAAACAGCGGAGAAGGCAATGGCACCCCACTCCAGTACTTTTGCCTGGAAAATCCCATGGACAGAGGAGCCTGGTAGGCTGTAGTCCATGGGGTTGCTAGAGGTGGACACGACTGGGCAACTTCACTTTCACTTTTCACTTTCATGCATTGGAGAAGGAAATGGCAACCACTCCAGTGTTCTTGCTTGGAGAATCCAGGAACGAGGGAGCCTGGTGGGCTGCTGTCTATGGGGTCGCACAGAGTCAGACACGACTGACGCGACTTAGCAGCAGCAGTAGCAGTAAATCAGAGATGCTGTAGAATAAAGGGAAGAACTTGAGGGTGGGGGAGCTAATTTTCTTAGGTTCAAAAAGCATCATGTATTAATTTTGTTTAAAATTTAAAGTAAAAATAAAGAAATTAAAAAGAAGAGTAACTGGGACTTCCCTGGTGGTCCAGTGGTTAAGAATTCACCTTTTAATAAAGGAGATGTGTGTTCGATCCCTGGTCAGGAAACTAAGATCCCACACACCGCAGAGCAACTAAGCTCGCATTCCACGACTACTGAAGCCCATGTACTCTGGAGCCAGTGAGAAGCAACTTGAGAGCCTGTGTGCCACAACTATTGAGCCCATGTGCCGCACCTAGAGAGTCGGTGAGCCACAATGAGGATTCCACATGCCGCAACCAAGACCTGATGAAGCCAAATAAATAAATGGAAGGAGAAAAGAAAAAGCAACTATGGGACATTCTTCTAGAACTCTGAGAGTTGGAAATTCAAGAGAAAAGTTGACAGTCAGAAAAACTTGAAGCAGGAGAAGCAATATTGTTACAGGAGTTCCAGAAAGAGAAAATAGCATGAATGAATGAAAAACAATAATTAAAAATAATTTCAGAGTTGACGGATTCATTGTTTACATGGAGAAAGCTTACCAAAGACTGGGCAGATATAATGAAAAGGAATCATATTCAGATGGTTTTCCATGTCTTGGATAAAGAGAAAATGCTGGAAACAGCCAACTGTAAAAAAAAAAAAAAAAGAGGGGGAGTCACCAAAAACATGACATTAGTTTTCTTATTTGCAACACTAATGCCAGAAAACCTCAGAGAGAATGTAAAGACTTCTGAAGCAAAAGAATTATGTTCTAAGAATTATAGACTGGACCAAGCTATTATCTAAATGCAAGGCCAAATGAAAGTCTGGTTCAGATTTTTAAGAATTTAGAAATTATATGACTCATGTATGCTTTTCGGAAAAAATGTAACTTAAAGTAAACCTTAAAGAAAAAACTCATCAAAATATAGAATTTAATAAAGATGAAGCTATGTTTTTAGAAAAAAGTGCAGTGAGCAATAAAACCTTAGATTTAAGTCTAAAGAATTGTTTTTAATGTGGTTGTGAAACTAAGTCAATTTATAACAAAGAATTTTAAAAAGACAAATGTACACTATAAAAGAAAATTTCCCTAGAAATATTGGGTGAGGAGAGAGGTGGAAAAGAGAAAGTAAAATATGGTAAAGTTTCAATGTCAAACAAGGAGGATCCATATTTGTAACTGTAAATTTGACATTGATATTGATACAGGATAAATTAAAACATGTTTAAAAGTTTTTTTAAGCAAAATCAATTTTCAATGAGGCTGTGAGAGAAAAAAACCACATAGAAAGCATTATTATTCCAAAAGTGTCAAAGTGTAGGTGTATATGTGAATGTGTTTAGTGGGGTAGTAGCAAAAAATAAAATAAAAAGAACTGATGAAATAAGATGCAAGGAGTAAAACAATGAGTCTCCTCTTTTAGACATGTACTTCCAGGCTGTCATGGGGTAACTGCTGTTGAATTTACTCTTCCATTTTAAAGCTGAACAAAATATGTGGTGGCTCTTTTTATTAATAGGCATTGGATAATAGGCAGTGCAGGACTAGAGTCCTGAAAAGTCCAGACGTCATGAGATAAGCACACATTCAACCTTGTTTTATGGCTATGGGACCTTCCTTGCATGTGGCACAGGGTTGTGAAGCCCAGGTGAAAAACATCAGTCTCACTGAGCTGAGGAGGTAGAAATTAAAACAGAGGGGTTGTAAAGGTTGCTGGAATTAGCAGAATAGGATTTCTGAGAGAAGTAAGCTGTACAGATGAAGGTCTCAGAAGTCAGTGCACAGAGTCTCTATAGCTCTTTGACTAAGAGCTGGTCTGAGACTTACATTAAGATTCTGCAAGAACCCGAGATCCAACAAGACAGCAGCTGATGTGGAGTTAAGAAATGAGTAGAAATGCCAGAGATTATGCAGAGCTAAAAGACATTGAAGTTTTGGTTCAGTCATAGTGGAAAAACTTCACTGAGCACATCAGTCATTAAGCTGAGACCTCAGAAAGGCCACTCTTTAGGAGCCAGGAATAAGACTATATCCTATAGTTAAGTCAAATGAATATATACTTGCCCAAACAAAGCATAAAATGAAGCCCAATGAATCAGGAGAATTATCCAGCTATGTAGTTGCTGGTCAGAAAAAAAGTTGTAGCTTTAAAGGAGAGACAGCATAATCCAGATGCTCTACACTATATTGTCCATAACATGCAATATTCAATAAAAGCACTACTACATGTGCAAAGAAGTAGGAAAATGGGACCCATAATAAAGACAAAAAAAAAAAAAACCAAGCAAAAGAAAGAGATCTTGAGATAACTAAAATTTTGGAGTTAGGATTTAATTTTTTAAATGGTAACTATAAACATGTTCAAGGATTTAAAGGAAAACAGGGACATAATGAGCAAACAAGTTGGAAATCTCAAAAGAGAAATATAAGTTATAAGAAAGTATCAATTAAAAAGTATCGAACTGTGGTGCTGGAGAAGACTCCTGAGAGTCCCTTGGACAGCAAGGAGATCAAACCAGTCAATTTTAAGGGAAATCAACTCTGAATACTCATTGGAAGGATTGATGCTGAAGCTCCAGTGTTTTGGTCACTTGATGCAAACAGCCAGCTCTTTGGAAAAGTCCCTGATGCTAGGAAAGATTTGAGGGCAGAAGGAGAAGAAGCCATCAGAGAACGACATGACTGGATGGCCTCACTGATGCAATGGACATGAATTTGGGCAAACTTTGGGAGATGATGAGGGACAGGGAGGACATATTTTTCAGATGACTCTAAACTGAAAGACTTTGTTTATAGTCGTCACACACTAAAAGAAGTGCTGAAGAAGGTTCACTGGGGTGAGGATAAAACTTAGAATTATAAGAAGAAATAAAGATTGTTGAAAATGGTCAATGAAATATATTTTATTTTTAAAAAATTTTAAAAAGATGATTCAAGCAAAAATAATAACTGTGCTGTAGCATTTCTAACATATGCAATGGTAGATTATGATAGTAGTGTTAAGAATTGGATGGGATAAATGGAGTTCTATTGTTGGAAGATTCTTATATTCTACATGAAATAGTATAGTATTAATTAGAACTAGCCTGTGATAAGTAAAGGATGTGTACTATAATCCTAAGAGCAATCACTAGTATACACATCCATATACAGAAAGAAAGGGAGAGAGAGAAAGAAAAAGAGGCAATAAAATGGAGTAATAAAAGTATTTTATTGGCCTAAGAAAGCAGAAAAGAACCAATAAAGAAGCAAACATGAGATGGGACAAATAAAAAACTAATTGCAAGATGGCAGAATTAAGCCCATTAAACCAAATTAATAATTATGTTCAATGCAAATGCACTAGATGTTCCTGTTAACAAATTTCACAATAGAAAAGTCAGTTTGTCAAGAGGATGCAACAGTCTAAATGTGTATCCATAGCTCTTGGCACATGTAAATACAATTAATTTAAGGATAACTCAACACAAGGAATCCATTACTGAAATTCACTAAGTAGATAGACGAAAAGAGGAAAACTTCATGACATTTCAATATGAGCAAAAATATATTTGTTGAAATACAACAATCACTCTTGATTAAAAACAAGTAAACAATAAGTCTTGGCAAGTGATCAATAGAAGGAAACTTCCTTAAGTTGGTAAAGGTTAGCATGTACGCTCACTTTTCACCGTCCTGCATTGGAGAAGGAAATGGCAACCCACTCCAGTGTTCTTGCCTGGAGAATCCCAGGGATGGGGGAGCCTGGTGGGCTGCCGTCTATGGGGTCGTACAGAGTCAGACACGACTGAAGTGACTTAGCAGCAGCAGCAGCAGCATATACCAAAAGCAAATTTCATACTTAATGTAAAACATAAGAAGCATTTCTGCTAACATTAGAAATAAAGATAAATTAGCTCCTAGCATTGTTACTCTTTAAGTGGAATCAGACTATAATGCAGTAAGGCAAAAAGAATAATATATATATATATATATATATATATATATATATACACATACCCACTATAAGACAAAGACACAAATATAATTATTTGCATAAAAGATTACTTGCAGTAAAGAGTTCAGTGTGATGACTATATACAAAGTTAGCATAGGAAAAAATTAATGCTTTCCTATATATTATTGACAATACATTAAAGAATAAAACAGAGAAAATGGAATCCATTCTCAATAACAATAAAAACTATAAAGTGTCTAACAAAAATATAAGACTCATCTGTTGGAAATTATAAAACTATAGGAAAAAAGATGTAATAAGATTCAATAGATGCAGATAGATAGCCTCTTCCTAAATACACAATATTTTTGAGATATTAATCTTTCCCAAGTTAATTTAGAAATGTAATACAATCCTCATCATTCTTGTTAGACTTAACAAGTTCATTCTGTAGGTCAAATGGTAGTAATTGCCTGGAAAATTCTAAGAAGAAATAAATGGGATAAATTTCTTTTAGAAATTAAAACATTTTTGAAATATAATTGTGAAAATATAGGGTTGGTACAGATACAGACAGAGATATTGATTAATAAGATTGACTAGAACTTAGAAATAGGGGTATACACTGCTGTTTTATATAATAGTTAAAAACTCTGAATCACAAGCCAGGCCACAGAGTAGCTGTGCATTCTTGGGAAAGTTAATTAAACTTTCTATGCCTCGATTTCCTTATTTGTAAAATAAGGACTACTACGTCACCTGTATCTTATTATTGTTGTGAAGATTAAATATGTTGATATACATAAAGCCCTTAGAAGAGTGCTTGGTCAGAACTTAGAAGAATATGGTCAGAACTATGTAAATACTAGCTGCTATCAATGATAAAGATGGTAAATTAGTTGGAAGACATTGAATTACCTTTTAACTCAGGGTGAAGTTCAGTTATTTATTTTGAAAGAAATATAGTTGAGGTAATTAGTTGTCCATTTTGAGAGAAATAGTTAGATACATACCTTATGCTATATACAAAGACAAGATATAAAAGTATCAGACACAGGCATGCATGCATGCTCAGTTATGTCCGACTCTGCGACCCCATGGACTATAACACACCAGGCTCCACTCTCCATGGAATTCTGCAGGCAAGAGTACTAGAGTGGGTTGCCATTTCCTTCTCCAGGGGATCTCCCTGACCCAGGGGTTGAACCCACATCTCCTGCATCTCCTGTACCTCCTGCACTGGCAAGACACCCTTTTCCCACTGTGCCACCCGGGAAGCCCCATGAAATTATCAGATAAAAATGTAGAAGAGACATTAAGACATTCATAAGCTTGAGGTGAAGAAATCGTATCAAAGATATAAAATATTAAAGTCATAAAGGAAAATAGTCACATTTAAATATATAAAAACTAAAACATCTGTACACAAAGAAACAACATTAGTGGACAACCCACAGCCTAGGAATATATCTATATTATATTAATAAAGGATTAATATCAAAATGAGTCAATAGGAAAAACACTCCAGTAGAAAAATTAGCAATAGGTATGAAAAGCAATTTACATAAAAGAAATACAAATGTTCAATAAACTCCACAAAAATGCACAAAGTCATTGGTAAATTAATGATACATTTTAGTCAACCTTCATGCATCAGATTAGTAAACATATAAAAGCTTAATAACACCCAGGGTTGATAAGGATGTGGCAAAGGGGCACTTTGATATTCTATTGATAGGAGAGTAAGAGAGCAAACATTTTTTTGAAGATAAATTTTTCAGTATTGAGTAAGATAAAACTGCCCATTTTTGTTGAGTTGGCAGTCTTTATTCTGAAGACTACTTCTTATGCACATAGACTTGAAGCTTTATGTACAGCAATGATCACAGCGGAATATTTATTATAGTGAAAAATGGGGAAAAGCTAAATATTCATCATCAGAAGAGCAGTTAAATACCATACAGTTATTGACAAGGATATAGTACATGAATTTCATATTTTAATATATATGTGGAAAGTGAAAAAAAGTAAATTTCAGGATCATACCTCCGTTATTTTTACACACATATGCACACACATGTGTGGGAAGTCACAGGAAAAATACTGAAATGGAAGTATTAAACTGTTAATCATGGTTAACTCTGGTTATGGGGTGACAGAGAACCTCGTATTTTTAGTCTTTACACTTACATATAGTTTTAACTTTAATAAAAGCATTGTCACATACATCTTATATAAAAGAACAATGAAACACAATAGAAGAATAATGACTTGAGATGAGAAGTTGCAGAAGCATCAGGATGCAGATTACTTTCTCCTTGAATGCTCTTAATTTAGCAATTAATTCATATAACCTTAAAACTGTTATAGAGCAAACATATGAAATATTTTAATTTAATATGGTTAACATAAAAAAAAACCTGACAAAGATAACATATAACAAAGCTACAGTTCATGCTCATAAGTACAGATGCAAACACTTAAAGTAAAACACTAGGAAATACAGTTAAATACCACTTTGAAGTAATGTTATTATATAAACGTGAAAGTATTGTAATACTATGACAGCTCTTAATGCTTTTCACAGATTAAAAGAGAGAGCATCTGACTGTCTAGAGGTGACCTGCCCATCATTGATCAATTCATTCATTTAACAAATTTCTATTGAGGCAGCCATTCTTTTCAGTTCTGGCATAAGACAAAATGCTGTTCCATACCACTAGGAACATACATTGTAATGAGAAAAATAGATAACTAGACAAAGGCTAAATGATAAATAATAAAGTATGAAGAGGTATTAATATTTAGATAGGGAAAAACTATAAATAGGAGAAATAGATGGTCAAGTGTTTGCTGAAATCAGTAAAAATAATGTTGGAGAAAACTAAGATTATATCCAAGTTGAAAGCAACACAGCCACTCTCTCTTATTTTTAGAGATGTATTTAACAAATTCTAACCAATGTAATGGGATAACTAAAAGAAATATTATACATATAAATTATAATATACAATTATAATTGTGCATTTATATGATTGTCTATCTAAAAAACTGAAGACAGTTGAAAAATATTAGAAATGTTCAGTAAGTTGGCAAGTTATGAGAAAATATAGAAATAAATAATACAAATTTTATAAATAATAAATACAAATAAATATAGAAAAATTGTTATATACTATTAATAGTTATAATACATAATGGAAAAAGATGTCATTATAATAGCAAAGAGTAATATAGCATGCTTTGACACACACAATGGAAAATGCACAGGACATATAACAAGATGATAAAACTCTGAGGACAGAAATAAGTCTTAACCATATTTTTAGAGAGAAATAATTGGAATTATAAAGAAGTCAATTCTTCCTAAGTTGTTTATGTATAAACTCAGTGAAAGTCTAATGAAAATAATGATGGAATTTGGGGGGAATTTAAAAACTATTTGTCTCTAAAATTTTAATCTTTGTTTTTGTCAGAATTACACATACTTTAAATATGATGAGTTCTGCTAGCTTATTATAATAGTTCTCAGCTTTACTCTTTTCAGCTTCTGATTCCAACTCCCAAAGTCAACAGTTTCCAATACTTTGAGCAGTTTTTACTTCTTTCTTTCAGTTTTGAAGATTATCACTTCACTTCCTATTGTGAAAAGTAAGGTTTAGGTTTCTGATCCACTCCTCAACTGCTCCTCCCCCCACACAAATACACACCACATAAACGAGCACACATTTCACCTTCTTCTCACTGACAATATTTTTGAGTCTGTCAGTATCTAATGTCAACATTAGTATGTCTCTGTAAATATTCTTATACAAAGTGCCCTATAATTTCCTCTCATATACAACTTACTTTTGGAGGGAGTTAATAATTGCTCACTTTTAAATTTGCTTTGTGATTGATGCAGTTGATGGGCGGGGGGCGGTGGGAGGGGTGGGGGGAGGGGAAGGAGGAAGGGGAAGATGGTGAGAAATGAGGAAGAGAGAGAGAAAAAAACCAAATGGATGAACCTCTAAATTCAGTCAAGCACTCATAAAAAAGTATAGGAATTCAGTTCTCGAAAATATGCATCCTGGACCATCTTTTCACTTCACACTGGACTTGGTTACTCTCCACACTTGCTGTCACACTTATTCAGGACCTTCTGTTCATTGTCATCCTAGGAACATTCCTTTTCCTCATGTGGGAGCATCCATTTGTGGGCTTCCATGTCTCTTTTATGGTTTATACCCTAGTTTGTGGGGAGCACTTCATCTAGTAGATTCTAGAAAACTGTGACATGGAACTGGCCTAGGAGAAACGCTACTGCCACAGCCCCACCAGACGCTGGAGAGAACTGCCACCGGCTCTGCCACTCCATCTCACACCAACCACTGGCACCTTCTGGGAAGTGCGGACTGCCTCCACTGCCCCCCATGATGCCCAGAAGGCTCATGTGCCTGGAACAGTGCTTTAAAATTAGCTGTCAGAGCCTTTAAATTAATCTTTATAAGCCATGTTTCTAAATGTTAAGAAAGGTTAATGTTAATAAAATCTCCTTCATTCCTTTTGCTCAGGTTGGAATAATTTGAGATAGATCAGGTGGTGTCCAGATGGGTTTAGTCTCATCAAGTTGGTGGGTAACACCAACATGTTAGACAAAATGTAGTTTATAATTTTAAGCAAACATTTACAATAATTTTAAGCAAATATTTTAATTTTAAGCATACATTTCAACAAAGTAATCCATAACACATGGTCTAATTTCAAAGTTGAAAGTCAGCATTTGGTAGAATATTAAAAATAAACCTTCAAATATTTTAATAAAGTTCTGTCCTTAGCCACTAGACTTATGTAGAAACTCAGATTTTCAGTGACAAGATATAGAATGTCCAGTTTTCATTTAAATTTCTTTGTAATAGGTATGTATATAATTACTAAATATCCATTTATAAAGTTGTGATTGCTAGCACAAGGAATAAAAAGAATTTCACCTTTTCACATTTATGAAAAGTTAAAATGTGCTTCTATGCATCAGTAGAATTTTTTATCAATGCTCAACTATAGAATATATTTAACATAGTGGTGAAATATAGAGGTTAAATTATTTTCTGCATATGCAAAGGTTTAACATTTTTTAATAGAAGAATGATAACAGAAATAAGATACAGAACCATCAATCTGATACTCAACTCTGCTTTTCTAGTTGTGTTCAGTATTCGTGATTTGTGTAGTAAATTCGCTTCCCTGTGGAATGAAAATGGAAAATTTTTCTTAATTTCAGGATAGAGACCAAATGACATGAAGAAGAATGATGCAATGAAGAACGTTAAGAAATAAGAAATTATATGATGACAACAGTTGTTTTTAAGCACTGTGCCGCTTAAATTCTACAAGCTCAGCCAGAGAAAAGAGTGGTAAGAACTTTCACATTCCAAGTTAGACCCACTTTGAGTTGCATATTATCCATCAGTAATGATTTAAAATGTATTCTCTTCTTCAGATTTGGAGTGGTGTGACTTTGGAAGACATGTAAGGAAGAAGGCTTAGGGTGGTGGAACAGAATATATAAGCATTTCTCTGAGTTTCTCTTACCTAATTATATATCCATTTTTGATCAGGAAGACAGTGGTAATGGAGTGGTTGAAGGCAAGAGTTCTATACTAAGCCTTCCCATCAGGATTGCACCCATGAGCCTCTAGTAATATAAATTCCATTCATGAGATGGTTTAAGCCTGAACTTTGAACAATTCCAGATGAGAGCAGATTGCAGAGGAGGATTTGACAAGGTGGACTGTGACCCTCCTTGAATACAAGGTTGATAAATATTGGGTGGGCTTGGGAATCAAGATGATCATGCTTACCCTGCCACTCAGGGTAAGAACGAGGCTGAAGAACGAGTTCTGCCTGAGTGGGAGGTACACTCCTTGGGCTATGATTTTCTCCCTCCATAACTTCTTTCATTTTCCCAGAATCCAACAATCTTTATTTTGAACTTCCATTCTGTTTGTTGGTGGGAAATTAATCCTGTCAATTCATCATCCTCCTAACGCTTGAGGGATGTAGGTTGGGGGAAGGGAAGGTATAGCCCAGGTCATCAGCTGTCCTGTGTGGCATCTGCTGGGACGTAGGAGACCATCTGGTTCCTGGTTGTCATTACCCTTCTCTCCTGATGTCTGCATTCCTACCTCATCTCTGGTTTTGTGTAGTTCTTGCCTCGTGCCTTCTCATCCTGGCTGCCAGTCGCCTCCAGGTCCACCAGCCCCAACTTGGCTAAATTTCTCAGTTTTTAGAGGTACCTTTTACATGATATTTCATGCCAGTATGGGAAATTAAGTAGTTATCTCATGCCCTTTCTGCCTGGAGGGCCTCCATTTCAAAGTGGCTCAGGGCATAAATTAAGATGTTTCCAGTGATAACAGGAAAGTTACCTCAAATTGCCTTGAGGCAAGTTATTAGCCCCTTTTAGAAGTCAAGAGGTGAGGTGAGCTTCAGAGTGTCTAGATTCAACAGTTAAAGAATTGGGTTTGCTCTGCTCTGCCTTCTGCCAGTCATCTTCAGTCTAAGGCGGGCTACTGTCTAGGTTATATGACAGCTGCCTGCAGAAACTAGGGTTTTTTCTTTTATATAATTGGTCTTTCATGCTTATTACTTTCTTTTTTTTTTCATACTTCTTTCTTAAGAATGAAGAACATTCCTAGAAGTCTCTGGCAAACCCCTTTTTAGCTTTTGTTTGTATAACTGGGCCACAGGCCTATTTCTAAACCAATTTTTAGTAAGAAGAATGGAATTACCCTTAGACCAAAATCAGGCTGAACCCTGAAGCGGAGGCAGGAAGGGTGGGGGGAGACTCACAGTCTTGTCAGGCATTTGTCTATGCTGGGGAGGAGTGAGGACCTGAATGAAATATGGAACTTGTTAGGAAGAGAACAAGGAGACTGGATGTTCTCTAGGCAATAATAACAGCAAGGGTTTAGTTAGGAAAACAAATCACTCTAGGAATTTCAAGCAGAGCGAGATTTAACCCAGGGAATTAAGCTCCAGTTTTGCTGGAAGGAATGAAAGAGAAAAAAGGAAGGAGAGGAAATTGGTGTTAGTCAGTGTTTAGGGACTCCAGGAAGCTGCTGCAGGCCCTATAGGGGATCATACATGTCTCATCCTGGATTGCTCTGACCTGTGCTCTGGTACCCCTGCAGAGCCAGTGCAGTTGCTAGAGGGGTGCACTGCTCAAGCTCCCTTCTACTTGTGGCCCTGCCTTTCTTCCTCACCTCCTATTTTTAAAAAACAGATTTGCTCAGATACAATTTATATAGCATGCAGTTCAGCCATTTAAAGTGTATAATTCACTAGCTTTAGTATATTCAGAGTTGTGCATCCATCACCACAGTCAATTCTGGAACATTTTCATTATCCTTGAAAGAAATTCCTTCTCCTTAGTTGTCACCCCTCAACACCCCCCTCCCCCCTCCCCCAGGTAAACATCCCTCTAGGTAAACTCTAACTGACTTTTCATCTCTATAGATTTGACTATTCTGAACATTTTGTATAAATAGAATCTTAAAATATATCGTCCTTTGTGGTTGGATTCTTTTGCATAGCCTATTCTCAAGGTTCATGCATGTTTTAGCATGTATCAGTATTTGCTTTTATTGATGAATAATATTTCATTGTATGAATATACCACATTTCATTTATCCATTCATCAGTTAATAGGCATTTGGGTTATTTCAGCTTTTGACTATTATTGATAATGTTGATATTATAACATTATCATTATAATGTTATCATTATAACATTCATGTATAAGTTTCATATATATGTTGGGTATATAGTACCTAGGAACTAAATTGCTGGGTCACATGGTAACATTGGGCTTCCCAAGTGGCTCAGTGGTAAAGAACCTGCCTACTGAGCAAAAGACACTAGTTCTATCCCGGGGTCAAAAAGATGCCCTGGAAAAGGGCATGGCGACCTACTCTAGTATTCTTGCCTGGAGAATTCCATCAACAGAGGAGCCTGGTGGGCTTCAGTCCATAGGATCACAAAGAATTGGACATGACTGAAGTTCCTTATAGTGTATATGATTTACAAATATTTTATCCCATATTGTGAGCTGTCTTTTCACTTTTTGATAATGTCCATTGGCATCTGCAAGTTTTTGATTTTGATAAAGTCTAGTTTATTTGTTAGTTTTTCTTTTGCTGCCTGTATTTTGTTATCCTATTTAAGAATCCATTGCAAAATCACAATTTTATACTTTTACTTCATGGAGTTAGGTCTTAGATCCATTTTGAGCTAATTTTTATATATATGATTTGAGGTAGGGGTCCAAATTCAGTCTTCGCTTGTGACTATCCAGTTGTCCCAGCAGTTCACTTTAATCTTGTACAAGTTCTTTCTACTCACAGGTCTTGAACTGAAACCTGCCCACAAAGCCTAGGTGGGGGTAGGGTGGGGGGGTGGGGGTGGGTGGGGAGATGGTTGGGAAATGTAGCTTTCAGACTTCTAGCCCCTGTGATATAAGGGAGAGCTTAGATGGGTGGGAACCAACCTGTAGTACTCAGCAAACAACTAACACATTAGCCTTCTATGGGGATTTGCTGTGTCTTTATTGTCTAGACAGAAAGCAGGCCACAAGTCCCCTGTGTTTAAAGATTCTATCTAGAATCCATTCATCACCCTCAGGTCTTTGGAGGGCTACAGGATATAGGGCCCCAACTTACTTTATCCTATTTCTCTCCTTTCTGTTCTTCCCTCTCCCTAATTAAAAGAATTCTAAAATTGAGTCTAAGAAAAACTCTGTCACATTTCTTTCGAGGTATTTGTTTTAGGGGCTTCCCTGATAGCTCAGCTGGTAAAGAATCTGCCTGCAATGCAGGAGACCCTGGTTTGATTCCTGGGTTGGGAAGTTCCCCTGGAGAAGGGATAGGCTACCCACTCCAGAATTTTCGGGCTTCCCTGGTAGCTCAGACAGTAAAGAATCTGCCTGCAATGTGGAAGACCTGGGTTTGATTCCTGGGTTGGGAAGATCCCCTGGAGAAGAGCATGGCAACCCACTCCAGTATTCTCCAGTATCCAGAATCCCCATGTACAGAGGAGCCTGGTGGGCTGCAGTCCATGGGGTCGCAAAGAATAGGACACAACTGAGAGACTAAGCATATTTCTGTTTTACATGCTTTTGTTTTCTAACTTTATCTCTTCCCTATCCTAGACTAAGTCTTCAAGCCAAACTGCCTCTACTAAAAAGTAGGGTCTTGATAGAGAAGGGGACAGTATTGGATCAATAGTTCGAAGTATTGTCCTGCAACATATGGTCATGCTGATAATGGGGTGAAAATAGAGATGAGGTGAGTGTGAAGTGGGGCAAATCCTTATTAGCAGTTGCTAAAAATTATAAAGTAAGTGCCATGCTAAGACAAAAGAGCAACAATGAGATTTTTCTACTGCTTTAAGAAATATATATGGTACTAGGGATTGCCTACCTTTAAAGACATATTGCATTGCTTTCCTTAATTTTGAAACAGTTTGAAACATACCATGGTGAGCTTTTTAAAAGAATGAAAAAAATCAAGGTGTATGAGATTATTTTAGATAGATTATTAGACAATAGAAAGTGACATTTTGCCTGACAGGTTGGGATATGGTTCTGTGACTGTGACAGTCCTCCAGAGAGAAGGATGAGACTTTAGGAAAGGAGGAGAGATTCTCAAGGGGGAGGTAAGCAATTACAGATAAGGAGCTGAAACTAAAGAGTAAGTAAGACATTGATGCTTTTGCTAGAGATTTCTAGTTATGACCATGTAGGTAATAGGGGTAACTTGGCAATGCTTTTATCAGTATATTTTATAATAAACCATAACATATTACTATATACTGAACGGTTTAAACATCTTGGGAACTTTAATTTATTCAGCTTAAAGAGCTTAGTTGAAGGGAAAAACAATAATGGAAACTAAGCTGTAGGATTGCTTTTCCTGAATTCTAAATTTAGCTTAAACATATTTCTAATCCTCTGTGCCAGGAATATTTTCCTGAAAATCATTTGAATTGTATGATTTGATCACATTTATTAATACAGAGATTTAGATGGGCACAAACATATTCACTGTATTTTACTGTGTCGATGTTTAGCCTAGGTAATCCTGTAAATGATTAATTATATTCTGTCTGGTTATCAAACTACTTAACTGAAATCCAATATGATCATAAAAGATGAGTAAATCTTTTGTGCCAATAGAGGAGATTCTACACATGGATTATATCTAAGAAGACAAAAGAAACTGTACCATGTGACCAGAACCTGAATAAGATTAAATTCATGTTACACTGAAGACATAAACCAAAAAGGTAGAGACTGTGTGAAGAGCAATACAAATTCACAGCCATCCTTTTGAGTCTGTATTACTGAAGACAAATATGCTTGCTCTCTAATCTGATTCTCTTATGAAGCTAGGTGGGGAACATTGTCTTGCCAGCTGTATGAAATATCTTTCTCCATTTTTAATTTAGGTTTAGATGACTTCACATTATGTATGGGTGTAAATGGAGAACTTTAAAATGAGCAATAGAAAAGGAAAACATTATGTAAGAACTCAAGGGTGTGATATTGGTATAGCTCCCAGGGAAAAGGGAACCCTCCTACAGTGTTGGTGGGAATGTAAATTGGTGCAGCCACTATGGAAAACAGTATGGAGTTTCCTTAAAAAACTAAAAATAGAGCTACTGTATGATCCAGCAATTCTACTCCTGGGCATATGTTCAG
Organism: Bos indicus x Bos taurus; assembly: GCF_003369695.1. Classification (NCBI taxonomy): domain Eukaryota; kingdom Metazoa; phylum Chordata; class Mammalia; order Artiodactyla; family Bovidae; genus Bos; species Bos indicus x Bos taurus. The sequence continues at coordinate 83,874,143 of NC_040082.1, forward strand.
AAAAGATGAAAACTTTAATTTGAAAAGATACATGTACCCTAATATTCATGAAAGTGAAACAGGAGAATGAAAAAGCTGGCTTAAGACTCAACATTTAAAAAACTAAGATTATGGCATTGATCCTATCACCTCATGGCAAATAGGTGGGGAAACAATGGACACAGTGAGAGACTTTATTTTCTTGGGCTCCAAATCACTGCAGATGGTGACTGCAGCCATGAAATTAAAATACGCTTGCTCCTGGAAGAAAAGCTATGACCAACCTAGACAGCATTTTAAAAAGCAGAGACATTACTTTGCCAACAAAGGTTCGTCTAGTCAAGGCTATGGTTTTTCCTGTGGTCATGTATGGATGTGAGAGTTGGACTATAAAGAAAGCTGAGCACAGAAGAATTGATGCTTTTGAACTGTGGTGTTGGAGAAGACTCTTGAGAGTCCCTTGGACTACAAGGAGATCCAACCAGTCCATCCTAAAAGAGATCAGTCCTGAATATTCCTTGGAAGGACTGATGCTGAAGCTGGAACTCCAATACTTTGGCCACCTGATGCAAAGAACTGACTCATTTGAAAAGACCCTGATGCTGGGAAAGATTGAAGGCAGGAGGAGAAGGGGATGACAGAGGATGAGATGGTTGGATGGCATCACTGATTCGATGAATGTGAGTTTGAGCAAGTTTTGGAGTTGGTGATGGACAGGGAAGCCTGGTGTGCTGCAATCCATGGGGTTGCAAAGAGTTGGACATGACTGACTGACTGAACTGAACTGATAGATGAATCACTTTGCTATACACTTGAAACACTGTAAATCAACTATACTTCAAAAATATATATATAGCTCATAGGGGAGATTAAAAAAGGGAACCTGTGTATTCAGTGTCTCTCATTTGTAGATAATACTATTTTTTTTGTCTTCATGATGGACCTAATAGGAAGGCATTATTATCTCTTAATGTGGAAGCTAGATCAGAGATCTAATTTGTCTGATTCCAAATTATATGCTCTTGTGGTCATTACATTTTGACAGCATCCTTTTAGGTCCAAAGACAGAAAGAAACACTATTCAAATTAAGTCCGGGAAAATAAGAAATATATTGGCTCATAAAACTGAAAAGTGTAGATATGATCCTCCTCATTCAACCATGCGTGCTACAGGCATGGTTGGATCCAGGGGCCGAATGGGTCTGTGACTCCATTCTACTTCCGTCTTTGTTACACTCACTGTCAAGTGGGCTCTCAGGAGTTTCAGCTTCAATCCCAGGGGAAAAGAGAGCCTCTTTCTAAGTTGGAAGAAAAGTCACAGTATTAAATTTCGTTATCATAGCTTGGTCTACGTAGTCCTAACCACACACTGTAAGCAGTTTGAAAGAAAAGTGAATGATCAGGGCCAGCTATTTCAGAAAATGTGAATTCTAACTCTTAAGCCTTGTGTATATATGTTGAAGATGCAGATATGGACTTCAGAATAACTACACAACTTCTGAGATTTTTTTCGTTTAGGTCATGGAGCTAACCTGATAACTATAGCAACTGCTATGAATCATAAGGATTTCAGAAGTAAACAGTGACGTTTACTTCTCTGCTGTAGGAAAGGTATTAATCACACTGTAAAGTCATACATACAGCTTCATTCCATATTTGTTTATGATAATATGTTGCATAGCATTCTTTAAAAATACATATAAAGGAGAATAGGGTTAACATTTATCCTATAGTATATAGGTGGTACTGTAGTAGTACTAGAGTATACTAGTACTGTATTAAGTAGTATAGTACGTAGTAGTACCTGCTACATACAGGAAGAATGTAGGCACTTTATATCTACTTTTTAAAAAATGTTTTGTTTATTTGCTTAAAAAAATTGGTGTATAATTTCTTTACATTTTGTGTTAGTTTCTGCTGGACATCAACATGAATCAGCTATATATATGTATACATAGATCCCCTCTGTCTTGAGCCTCCCTCCCACCCACTGCCCCGTCTCACCCCTCAAGATCATCGCAGAGCACCAAGCTGAGCTCCCTGTGCCACACAGCAGCTTCCCCCTAGCTATCTGTTTTACCTATAACAGCGTATATATGTCAATGCTACCCTCTCAGTTCGTTCCCCCTTCTCCTTCCCGCTGTCTCCACAAGTCCATTCTCTACATCTGCATCTGTATTCCTGCCCTGCAAATAGGTTATCAGTGCCGTTTTTCTAGATTTCATATATATGTGTTAATATACAATATTTGTTTTTATCTTTCTGACTTAGGTCACTCTATATAACAGGTTCCAGGTGCATCCACATCACTGCAAATGACCAAATTTCATTCATTTTTATGGCTGAGTAATATTCCATTCTATATATGTATCACATCTTCTTTATCCATTCCTCAGCTGATGAACATTTAGGCTGCTTTCATGTCCTGGCTTTTGTAAATAGTGCTGCAGTGAACATTCGGTTGCGTGTGGGGTTTTTTTGAATTTTGGTTTTCTCAGGTTATACACCCAGTAGTGGGATTGCTAGGTCATATGGCAGATTTATTCCTAGTTTTTTAAGGAATCTCCAGACTGTTTTCCATAATGGCTGTGTCAGTTTATATTTACACCAATAGTATAGGAGGGTTCCCTTTTCTCCACATCCTCTCCAACACTTATTGTTTGTAGATTTTTTGATGATGGCCATTCTGACTGGTCAGAGAAGGCAATGGCACCCCATTCCAGTACTCTTACCTGGAAAATCCCATGGACAGAGGAGCCTGGTGGGCTGTGGTCCATGGGGTTGCTAAGAGTCGGACACAACTGAATATCTTCACTTTCACTTTTCACTTTCATGCATTGGAGAAGGAAATGGCAAACCACTCCAGTGTTCTTGCCTGGAGAATCCCAGGGACAGGGGAGCCTGGTGGGTTGCCTTCTGTGGGGTCGCACAGAGTCGGACACGACCGAAGTGACTTAGCAGTAGCAGCAGCATTCTGACTGGTATGAGGTAAATACCTCATTGTAGCTTTGATTCGAACTTCTCTAATAATTAATGGGGCTTCCCTGGTGGCTCAGATGGTAAAGAATCTGCCTGCAATGCAGGAGACCTGGGTTCAATCCCTGGGTTGGGAAGATCCCCTGGAGGAGGGCACGACAATCGACTCCAGTATTCTTGCCTGGAGAATCCTTATGGACAAAGGAAACTGGCAGGCTACATACAGTCCATGGGGTTGCAAAGAGTTGGACACAACTGAGCGGCTAAGCTTTAATAATTAGTGATGTTGAACATCTTTTCATGTGTTTGTTGGCCATCTGGACATCTTCTTTGGAGAAATGTCTGTTTAGGTCTTCCATCCATTTTTTGATTGGGTTTTTTTTTTTTTTTTTTTTATTGTTACTGAGCTGTCTGAGCTCTTTATACATTTTGGAATAATTCCCTTATCTGTTGCTTTGTTTACAAATAGTTTCTCCTGTTCTGAGGGTTGTCTTTTCATCTTGTCTATGGTTTCCTTTGCTGTGCAAAAGCTTTAGGTTTAATTAGGTCCCATTTGTTTATTTTTGGTTTTATTTTCATTACTCTAGGAGGTGGGTGTGATTTATGTCAAAAAGTATTCTTCTTATGTTTTTCCCCAAGAGTTTTATAGTGCCCTGTCCTACATTTTGGTCTTTAATCCATTGGGTCATTTCTTTTAGTATAATTATTTTAACAGTTTGAAATTTGTTCTGGTGTAATATACAAGAAAAAGATTACTTTCATTATTTTTAGGTAGTTAGATTGTAGAGAATGTTTGCCATTTGCTTTGAATTCATTCACCTTTTTTTCTCGAAAGAGCTGTTTATTTTCATTTAGTGATCTATAGTCCTTTCATTTTCTGGTCATGTGTTGTGAGTAATACAGAAGTAAAACATTATAAGCCTGATATTTAAAATTTTCTTCTTGGCTGAAAAAGAACTGGAACAGAAACCATAGTCTTCGTTGGTAGTTTAATGGCAAGTTTAAAGAATGGGAGTTGGCCGAGATGTGAGCAGATAAGCCCTGTTCTAGCCATTATATCCTATTCATAGACAGGGGAAAAAGTTTAGAGTGTTTTCACATACCTGTCCTGTAAAACGAAAGTTAAAGCTGAATGTTTATTACATGTATTATATAAAGAAATGGAGTTTCTATGTCTGTTTCCTGAGAAGACTGTTTCAGTCACAGCTCAGACAAGAATAGAAAATGCACTGTAGTTGTTTCAGGCAGAGGCTTTAATACAATCAATTAGTGCCTGCAGAGCCATTACAGGGGCTGAAGGAGGTGAGACAGAGAAGTACCACTAGCCTTGAGGTGCACCACCACGGAAGTTACAGAGCCTCTGTTGGTAGCGTTAAGATCACGCAAGAAACTCCTATCTGGGAATTCCCCGGTGGTCCGGTGGTTAAGAATCTGCCTTTCAATGCAGGGGATATGGGTTTGATCCCTGGCCAGGGACCTAAGATCTCTGCTTAGGGGCATGATGTGGGGCAGTAAGCCACGTGCCACAACTAGAGAGAAACCCAAGCACTGCAACGAGAGCCTGTGTGTTGCACCTAAGACTTGACACAGCCAAAAATAAATACATAAATATTTAAAAAAAAAGAAAAGAAACTCCTATCCATCTCCTGGTGCTTTGTAGCTTCAAGATGAGTGGAATAGCAGGGGAGAGAGAAGCCACTCCAGAAATTCGCATTTAGAAGGCTCCTGCTATGCCTTTGACTGTTGCCAGAGAGCAAAGAAAAATGACTCCGGCCTTCCTGCTGCCTTTCAAGTATCATACTTGAGTTTTTCTGTAAGATAGAGCCTACATATGCATTCAAAACTTTGCTGCCTAAGGTATCAGAGAAATGTACTTCTCAGGTTTACAGCCTCTGCAATGTAAGGAAGAGATAGAAAGATTTTTCCAGTGGACTGGATGTCAAATAGACAAACCCAACAGAAGGAGTGAGGAGCTTTCCTACAGTATTCAAATACTTATTTTAAAAATCATATACTGACGCATATATATGGAATCTAAAAAGATGGTACTGATGAATTTATTTGCAGGGCAGCAATGCAGAAACAGACATAGAGAACAGACCTATGGACACAGGGGGAGGGGAGGAGGGAGAGGGTGAGATGTATGGAGAAAGTAACATGGAAACTTACAATGCCATATGTAAAAGAGATAGTCAGTGGGAATTTGCTGTATGACTTGGGGCACTCAAACAGGGGCTCTGTGACAATCTAGAAGGGTGGGATGGGGAGGGAGATGGGAGAGAGGTTTGGGAGGGGGGGACACGGATGTACCTAAGGCTGGTTTTTGTTATGTATGACAGAAAACCACAAAATTCTCTAAAGCAATTATCCTTCAATTAAAAAAATAAGTTTAAAGAAAAGGTAGTATTGAAAAAAATTCAAAGCATTGTTGATTTGAAATTTTGAAAGTAGACTATGTAGGAAAACAAATTTGTTAGAATATTTGATGAGGAGAACAATATGACGTTATAAATTACGTTTGTAATAGAGAATTGGTTTCACCCACCAACTGGTAAGAATTAACTTCCTGTAACATCATCTAACCTAGCAAGAGCTTCTTATCGGGTGGGTCAACCAGTCCTGCGGATGCTGCCGAGCAGGGCTAGGTGGCCACAGAAGCCTTGCCAAGGACTCCAATTCCCTTGTGTATCCCAGGATGCTGTATGATCGTAACTGTCATCTTAGTGTATTATGAGAAAGGCTGTAAGGCGCTGCATTTTAGTAAAGCAGTCTTCTGTTGTTTCAATGTGACTGATATTCCTGAATATGAAGGCTCCGAAGTGAATTAATGTACAAGAAGTATAAGCAATGACTCTTTCAGGGCACTTGCTCTTCACTTGTGTGAATACATCATGGCCATATAAGGCTGTAAATCTCTGGATAGAATATTGATATTCCAGGGAGTAATGCTAGGTAAATAACAAAGCAGCTGATAAAAATTCCCTGGGTTTTCAGAAAAGTAAAAGCCTTGATTAATTAATTCTTTATCTCCTCCTCCTTTTCTTGACTTTTATAGCAAGAGTAAGATAATTATTATAGTCTGAGAGATAAGACTAAATCTTCCAAGAGCCGTATTTGTGCAACTCTGTGGTTTGGGCAAATTATTAAATGAATTAAGGAAATTCATGTTCAAAAGCCTCTGATCTTAAAATAATTTCCACTTAGAAGAGATAATTTCCAAGTGGAAAGTAAAAATCCTCTACCAAGTTAAATTTTTTTTTTTTGCTTAAAGTATATTCACTGTTTTTGAGGAGTTAATTATGCACAAAGACTCCACTTGGTGCTTGAAATATATCTGTAAAGAAAATAGACAAAGAGGCCTGTCCTTGAGAAGTTTATATTTGAATACGTAAAATATGAATAAATTATATAGGCTATTAGAAGGTAAAAGCAATATATAAAAAAGAAAAAGTAGAGCATTTTAAAGGAGATTAAATGTGTCAGGGCAGCAGGGATGAGTTATGAGAAGGCACAATTTGGGTTAGACATAAGATGAGGGACCAAGCTACACATGCCAGGCAGAGAGAATAACAAGGGCTCTAATGTGGAAACACGGCTGGGGTTTGAGGTAAAGAAGGGAGGCCAAGGTGTCCAGAGCAAGGTGGGCAAGAAGCAGTAGAGTATATAAAGAACTCCTATAACTTAAAAAACAACTTGATTAAAAAATGAGCACAAAACTTTAATAGACATTTCTCCAAAAGCGAGATACAAATGACCAAGAACCTGAAAAGATGCTCAGTATAACCAATCATTAGGGAAAGGCCAATCAAAACCCCAGAGAGATAGCATCTCACACGTATTAGAATGGCTGCTATTTTTTTGAAACAAGGGAAGAAGTGTCAGCAGGATGTGGAGAAACTGGAACCCTTGGGCACTGTTGGTTGAAATTGTAAAGTGGTACAGCCGCATGGAGAACAGTATGGCAGTTCTTAGAAAAGTAAAAAATAGGACTGTCATATGATCTGGCAATCCCACTTTTGGGTATTTATGCTCCCAAATTGAATGCAGGGTCTCTAAGGTGACTTTTGTCAATCCATGTTCATAGTAGCATTATTTACAAGAGCCCCAAATTGGAAGAAACCGAAGCATCCATCCACAGATGAATGGTTAATGAAATATGGTAGATACCTACAATGCAATATCATTAGCATTAAAAAGGAAGGACATTCTGGCACATCCTATAAACGGATAAACCTTGAAGACATTATGCGAAGTGAAATAAGCCAGTCACAAAAAGACAAATAAATACTGCATGATTCCACTTCCGTGAGATAACTAGAGTAGTCATATTCATAGAGGCAGCCAGGGGCTAGGGGCAAAGAGGAATAGGGAACTATTATTCAATAGGTATAGAATCTTAGTTTTGCAAGATGAAGGCATTACGGCCATGGATGGTGACTGAAATAGCGAGAATGCTCAGAAATAGTGTTGAGTGACAGTGAGCCATTTTCCCACCCACACTGGCTCATTCTCAACAGGATACACAAACATTGTAGTTCCTTCTACCCTAGAAAACCTTCCTTTGATCCTGCATTCCTAAATAATTACTCTCACTTTTCTGCTGCAGTTGAGAGCAAAATTGGAAAGACTTGTCAGTACTCTGTGTCAAATACCTGTCTTTCTATTGTCTTCAATTTCCTACAAATAGACTTTCAATCCATTTCTTCATTGTCAAAACTCCAGACGTAGCATCTGTAAAAAACAACCAACCCAGAGCACTGACTGTACACACACACAGTAAAATCAAGCTGATATAGGAAGGTGTTCTAGTCCAGTCATTTCATTAAATTGCATCTACTTTTCCCCCTCAGTTAGTCAAATGGAATGGTCTGGTCAATTTGTTTGTCTTTACTGTTACTGTTTTCAGGATAAAAATGGGAATAACTTACTAATATTACTTTTAATTTCATAATGCATATTTTGGTAAGATAATTTTTGATGTAAGTATTAAGCAGCTTTAAAATGATATGCACCTTTTCTTTCACAAATACTTGACTGAATTATTGTAGCAATTGTGAACAAATGATGGTTCATTTTAACATGAAAATATAGAAACATTTTCATAAATCTCTGTTTTGTTAAGCATGAGAAAGTTACTTCATGAATGAGGAGGAGAGTTGATGTAAATCTTTATGTAGTGTACTTATTTAAACTTTTAATGGTTCCAAGTAATTCTGTGTGATGACTGGAATGTGCCTACCCTGGGTCATACCTCTGGGTGCCTCCATTCATTGGAGGCCAAATTCCACACGTGGTGCAAGAAGAGAGACTTTCCTACTGATGGTGGTTGTTTCACACTAAGTGATTGTTCAAGAAGGTCCAAGTTTTGCCTAGTTTTTATTCACTTGCCCGGGGTCCATGATAACATTTCTTTACTGGTCTTCATCAAGCTATGTGCTCATTATCTCTTAACCATATTTTCCTCTAAGCTGAACATCTTCCTTTATATTCCTGTCATCTCAGCTGTTGTGTTTGAGAGCAATTCCCCTTATGAGCAGGGTTACTGCATAGAGCTGTATAGCCTGTGCTCTGCACACAGGCTCCCAGCAGAGAGGGCAAGTGAGGCTAAAATCCAGGCGTGCTCTGTCCCCTAAGCCCTGATGGTGGCATGTAGGCAATGGAGAAAGGAAATACTCTTTCTAATTTTGTCAACTGGAGGCATGCATTTTCTTCATTTGCACAAAGCACTGTAGAGGCTAATAGCAATCCTGCTTGTGAGAGTTGATCAGAGGAAGAGCCTTTCTTTTGATATAGAAGCACAAAGGACAAATACTTGCTTCTTCGGACCCCTTTGCCACTGGGTTGTGGTATTTGCCCTGGACTTTGACTCGGTAACTGGGACAAAGGAGAATTCTTCCCCACAGCTCAGGGGACGCAACAGCTTTCCTAGAGGCAGTAGTGATCTCAGTAGATGTCTAGCTCTGGATGCACTGGCGGAAAGACCTCTGGATCCAGCACTGGGGCAGGGCTTCCTGAGACTAATTCCACAAAGTGATTTTAGCTCAGAGTGTGGAATCTCACTATCCCTGGGCACCTTCCCAAGCCAGTCCTCTGACCTGCCTGGCGTCTCACCAGCTCACCCCAGTAGCTTCTCAATAAATTCTTTTTCTGCTTAAATTAGTCAGTTTCTTTCGCCATGTAACCAGTTTACTGGAGAGTCTGAGCTCAGTGGGATCCTAGCATGAAACCGCTTCATTTTCTTTCTCTAGGTGTGCTTTGATGGAGACTTGTTTTCTGTCCTTTCACAGCATCTTGCGCGGCTCCTGTAGCATTTCAGACTTTCAGGTTTTGGAACACCGGGGACAGTATAGTCCACTGTAAGCTCGAATCTCACATCCAGTTTCACACTCCTCCCCTCCCTTGGTGCAGGTGTGACCAGTCGTGCAGATGGTCCCACCCTGGGGGGTTTGGTGTGCTTTGCTTATCTCCCCCTTCCTTCTCTTCCTTCATCTTTCGGGTTCATCTTGGCTGTCTCTTTCCGAGTGTTGGGTCCTGGAGGCAGAACTGAGGAAGGGACTGACATCGGATCGTCAGTCCTCGGCCTGCAGAGGAGACATCTAGATATGGCAGAAGTGGAGTGCATGCATGGGCTCTTCAGGAAGCCTTGCAGAGGCCTCAGTTGCCCAGGCCTCCAACATGAGTGATTCTTCACAACCCAAGTTCTTCTGCCCTCTGTGCTTTCAGCTCCTGCTCCTCCACTGCAGCCTCCCACTAGCAGTCAACCCTTTTAGGCTAGATTGTGACAAAATTGCTTAAGTCTAGCTACCCTCCCGTGGTATCCATTTGGCCCTAAGGGAACCTGAGCATTCTTTTTTAAAGATTAATTATTTCCCTGGCATTCTCATATCATCAAGCAGTGGGAGTGGGAGTTTCACTCTGTTGTCCCTTGACCACACCTTTCCTCCTCTTCTAACACGTGGGGAGAGCTGCTTGCTCTATGTAAGCAGAAGTCTGCCTAGGGGTGGAGATGCCAGCTTCCGCCTCTGGCCAGCACTCCTCATCTTGTGATTGTTTTCCTTGCCTTCCCCTACATCTTCAGTTAACTTGCCATAGGGAGGGAAGAAGTAGTTCCCTTCCCTCTAATATGGGGAGGAGAAAAGTCACCATTTGGGTGGCAACTTCCATACAGCAGGAATTCTGCCAACTCTTCTGGAATTCTTTAGTTTTTTCCTATGGGGGTAAAAGGATAGACATTGTGTGTGTGTGTGTGTGTGTGTGTGTGTGTGGTGGGGAGGGGAGTGTGTTGTAGTACATGATAGTGCTATCAGAGCTTGTCTTTTTTAAATTATTAAGTTTTATGAAGGTTGTGTCTATATGCATCCTTTAAAGTGTGTGTCAGTCAGCCTCTATTCTCTTTGTGTCTGAGACTATAGATTCGATTCCCAAACAAGTGGAAAACCTCCTTCACCATCCTGTTATACTTGCAATAAGTGCCCTTGCTGATTCACAGTGCTCCGTCATGTATAGTTTTTTTTTTTAATTAACTAATTTGACTGTGACGGTCTTCATTTTCGCATGCAGAATTTTTAGTTATGGCGTGTGCACATGGGATCTCGTTCTCCGACCAGGGATGGAACCCAGGCCCCCTGCACTGGGAGCATGGAGTCTTAGCCACTGGACCACCAGGGAAGTCCTTGTCATATGGAGTTTATTTGTGGTTCAGCACCTATTTCCTCTTTACAATGGCACGCTGATTTACTTTTGGGACATTTCCTCTCCCTACCTTTTTATACTCTTAGAGGAATGGTATATCAAATCATCCTTCTCCCATAGAAGGATGTTCATGGGATAATACTTCATTTTATCCCAGGTCTGGCAAGAGGGAATGCAAAACCCAAGTTCAGCCAATGGATGCTCTCTCTGGTGACTGTGATCTTGAGAGTGTGGTGTGAAGACTCAGTAAAAAATTATTCAAGTTCATGAATCCAGGCGGAATATAGCATGACCAGGCTGTTTCTGCTCTGAGTCTTTGGGACCCTCTAGAGGAAGTCCTACTTGAATTCAAGTTTAGCCTCTTCCAATTTTATTTTAATTAAGTTACAGTTGACATTTGTTACTTGAAATAAGAACCTTGACTGATGCATTGAACACTGATAAACTGCAGACTAAAGGAAATCACCCCATACTAGCAAATCACATACACCACAGGGATTTTTTTTTCTTTTTTCCTGGTATTTGTCTCATTGCCATGGTCACTTTTGGTCATCTATGTAATTTTCTTTTCATATACAGTTATGAAGATCCTTATTATGAATAGCAGTTAGATTTATATATTCCCAATTGGAATAGATTTATTTATTGTGTCAAATGTTACAGTTTTAAAAAGCAAGGTCAGGAAGATGTCAATCTCTTTACTTCAGTCACTTTCTGGCCTTACTATATGGAAGATGCTGTTGTTTTCTGTTGAAAGCCTTCCAAGCATGATACCACATCACACATAGACTTTTGCAGGAATATCCTAGATAGCCATGTTGTTGATTCAAGAGCTTCTCCAAGCATAGTGTCACAGCTGGAAATATACCAGCAGTGCTTTTACAGATTGATAGTCCAGATACACTCGAAAGTTTGAAGAGTGATTTAGTACTTAAATAAAACAAAATAAAGTGAAAAAGAGCTTAGCTACTCAAGGTGCACCCAAGAGACATGCATATCACCTTAGGAGTTTGTTAAAATGTAGGCTCCACCCCAGATACCGGATCAGAATTACATGTTAACAAAATCCCTAGCTGTTTAACATGTACATTGACATTTGAGGAGCACTAGAGTATAGAGAATATCAGAGGACATTACATATAGTAAGTGTTGTTTGATGAAACTTGTTCTGATCATATACCTATTAAAATATGAATTTGATTATGATAAAAAATGTACTTCTTCCTGTGGATCACAGTAAAAAAAAAAAGTTGGAGAGAGTGACATAGGGGAGATAGCTCAGTAAGGTTCCCTTTATTATATTCCCACCTCCCAACAACAATTTGGCTCCAGTTCATAGACAAAAGTGGCCGCAGAAGCTGTGGGAGCTATTATCAAACACCAAAGGATCTGGGAGGAGTCTCGCCCACCTGTGCATCAGGTACTAGGCATACCGACCTTGCTCTGGGCTGCCGACTGTAAAGTGGCCCATGAACCAATTCAGTTCCTCTTAGCTGAGGTCCAAGAGCCCCTGGAGAATACTGCCTTTGTCAGTCACCCACTTTTGAGCAAGCTTTTGGAAAATTCCAAGTGTCCAGTGGGGGAAGTTCTAACACACCACTGGAGGAAAAAATAACCCAAGACTGGACTCATTGGAAAAGATAAGAGAAATGTTAAACGTTATCCATGTCACCCTTCCCTCTGCAGCAGCTCAGTGCCAAAGGAGCCCATAATTACTCCCTTGAGAGAGAGAGTTTGTGAGGGAGTGCCCCACTTCCCAGCTGAGAAGGATGCTACCAAAGAGACCCACTTCTCTTTAGCCTCATCCAGAGTATTGAATGGTAACCTATATGGGGTGGGGGGCAGTGAGCAGATAGGAAAATGGCAGCCAAGGCTCGAAACAAATCAGAGGGAAGCAGAAGCTACCAGCCGTCCACTGGGAGGCCTGACTGTCAGCCACTGGGAGGTGTGTTCTGCGAACACAAGTAGATTGTTGTCACTAAGAAAGCTTTTAAATCATAGATTTGAAGACATGATTGAGAGCACTACAGAGAGGAGGCCATGGCTATAAGAAGTCAACCTTGTTCGCTAAGAAGCAGACCTGCTAGGCTGACTTCACTTTCTTTACTGGAAATATTATCAGACAGGTAAACTGAAGGAATGAGAATACATTTGGATTTATGAGATAATTGAAAAAAGTATCCCATGACATCCTTGTGGGTCAGATGAAGAATGTGGGCTGATGTAATAGAGCTGTAGTGTTTGTAAGTGGTTAAATGACTGTACTATGGGATGAAAAGAACTGTAAATGGAAAATGAAGTCCTTGTCAGAATATGCCTTTGACTTTCACCTGCTTCCACATGTTTAATAGGTATTTGCTCAAGAGCTTTGTGGCCTGCTGATCAAACTTCAAATATATTGATTTTGAACTCCCTAGCCAGTATAGTAGGATAAGAATTAGCTCCTCCAAGATATCAACAAGTTCTAAAATGGACTGCATATAGAAAAATAGAATTTCATAGGGCTAAATGAATAGTTCTATAAAATTACTATGAAAGCTACAACTAATTATATAAATAATATTTTAAAAAGTCAGACTTAATAACAACCATGAAGAATAATTGAAGTTTCAGTAGATTCTAAACTCTATAGTATAGTTGACAGAATAGTATAGTCACCAATTAAAAACCCCATTTAATCTTATATGAATAATGCTTATGGTATTCAGAATAAAGGTACTAAAAGTTTCACTCTAATCCAGGTTGTTCAGGCTTTATCTGAAATGCTTTATGTGTTCATTTTGGCTACCACATGTGTATTGCCCAGAGTTCTCAAGCAACAGAAACCAAGTCTATCCACCTCAAGGAAAATAAATAAAAACATACCAAACATGCGAAGTAATTTGTTCAAAGAGTAGCTCCTAGAAATCAAAGGCAAAGAATTTTTCTGTCCTTAAACGGTTAACTAGACTGGTCTTAGGATCCTGCTTTGAACAACTGAAGTGAAAACAGTTCTTTTTAGACACTGGGCAAGAAGATTGTGGTCCCAAAGGAAAAATAAGCAAATGAGGTGAACCCTGGAACCACTCTGGCTTTCTGACCAGAGGTATTTCCTGGAGCACAGTGCAGGTGAGCACAGGAGACAGACACTGGAATTCAGAGGCTGCGGTGGCTGGAATTTGGAGAGCAGTGTACTAAAGAGGAGAGAATTAAACCAAGAGAAACCTCCATAAACTTGCACAGGGTCCTTCTGTTGCTGAATAATAATCCAGGATGATTAGGGTGAGACTGTATAAGACAGGTACACACCCATCAAGAAGCTGTAAGCTGAACAATTCCCAGAGGCCTTGAGGGACTCATAAACAGAGTGAAGGGTGAATGGTCTTCAGTGAACATCTGGGGACATTCAGTAGAGATCCCAGAAAGTTCACACCTTATAATGTACCAAGTGGAAGCGAAAGTTGCTCAGCCATGTCTGACTCTTTGTGACCCCATGGACTGTAGCCTGCCAAGCTCCTCTGTCCATGGAATTCTCTAGGCCAGAATACTGGAGTGAGTAGCTGTTCCCTTCTCTCGGGTATCTTCCCAACCCAGGGATCAAACTCAGGTCTCCCACATGGTAGGTGAATTCTTTACCAACTGAGCCACCAGGGAAGCCCAAGAATACTGGAGTGAGTAGCCTATCCCTTTTCCAGGGGATCTTCCTAACCAAGAAATAGAACTGGGGTCTCCTGCACTGAAGTTGGATTCTTTACCAGCTGAGTTACCAGGTAAGCCCAATAATGTCTGGGTCCAGTTAAGAGATAGAAACCACAGTGGGTTAAACGGAGTTGGGGTAGTTCATGTAACGAATTATTCACTCTGGTAAAAAGTGACTATTAGATACAATTCTGGATGGTGTTCTAGGGCTGACAAAGTGCTTAAGAAAGAACAAAACTGGAAGGGGTTCAGACCTCATTGGAGAAGGTATAGTTCAATCCTCTGGTGAGCACAGAAGTTTGCTGGTTTGCCCAGGCTGGAGCTATTCTACCATCTCTAAGCCATCAGAAGGCAGCCCTCTGCTGTGCTGGTAAAACACTGGTAATTAGTGACAGGTGGGGCTTCCCTGGTGGCTCAGTGGTAAAGAATTCCTGCTAATGCAGGAGATGTCAGTGCTGTACCCTCTACAACTCCCTGCAGTGCTTGCCTGTGAACTAGAAAGCATCTGCTGAGCTGCTGCTCACTCTCCAGGTCCCTATGTGGCTCATTGTGGTCCAAAGTGTTCCCATAGAAATACTACTCTTCCTGCATGCCCATACTGTTGTTGTTTTAGCTGCTAAGTTGTGTCCGACTCTTTTGTGACCCCATGGGCTGTAACCCATGACTAAAGCCCATGACTGTAGTCCATGACGAAAGAGGCAATTGGAGAACCAGTGTGGGCAGGAGGCTTTAGAGGGATGATACAAGCAGAAGACCTTCAGGGCACTATCTTTAACAGAGAGGGCTGCAGGACATTCATCACTATGCTAAAATGGGGCTATGAGGTCCATTGAATAGATAAAAATTTTAATGAATCTCTTGCCTGACAAAGAGTCACAAGAAAATAAAAATATAGACCAATATTCTTTCTGAATATAGACACACCTGAACAAAATGTTAGCAAATCAAATCCAATAGTACACAAAACCTGTCATACACATCGGCCAAGTAGGCTTTAACCCAGCAAGGCAAAGGGCACTTTTGACAATCAATTCAATTAACGAGAAAAAGGAGGAAAACCATACAGTCATTTCAATTAATGCAGAAAAAACATTTGATGAAATTCAACAGTCATTTATGGTAGAAACTTTTAGTGAAGGGATTTTTCAATCAATAAAGGGTGTCTATGAAAAGCCTACAGCTAACATCCTACTTCCTGGTGAAAGACTGTTTATTTTTGCTCTAAGACGGAGAACAAGGCAAAGATTTTAACTTTTATCATCAGTAACATCTTATTCAACATTGTCCTGGGCATCCTATCCAGAGCGATAAAGCAAGAAAGAGAAATAAAAGTAGCAAAATTGTATTTATTTGTATGTAGGAAATCCTAAAGAATTTTAGAAAAACTGCTAGAACTAATCAGTAAACTTAGTCAGGTGGCGACATATGAAGCTATTGTACAAAATTTCATTGTATTTTTCCATGTTAGCAACAAACAGTTAAAAATTGAAATTCAAAAACAAGTCTGTTGACAGTAGCACCAAAAGTTTAAAAATATTTAGGGATAAATTTTTTAAAATATGTGAAAAACTGGCATGCTGAAAACTAAAATATTGCTGAGAGATGTTAAAAATGATCTAAATTAATGGAGCGATACAACATGTTTATAATTGGAAGATTCAACTAACATGTCAGTTCTCCTTGAAGTTATCAGTATATTCAAGGCATTATCAATTAAAGTGAGTTTTTAAACACTGACAAGCTAATTCTGCAATTCACGTAGGAGATTTAAAAAAAAAACCCAAATTTAGGAAAGCGAAGCAAATCTTGGGAAAAAAGCGAAGTTGGAAATCAAAGTCTTATTATGTTGTAGTTGTTCCTTCACTAAGTAGTGTCCAGCTGTCTGTGACCTCATGGACTGCAGTATGCCAGGCTTCCCTGTCCTTTACTGTTTTCTGGAGTTCGTTCAGATTCATGTCCATTAAGTCAGTAATGCTATCTAACGATCTTATCCTTTGCCTCCCCCTTCTGCTTTTGCCTTCAATCTTTCTCAGCATCAGGGTCTTTTCCAATGAGTTGGTTCTTCACATCGGGTGGCCAAAGTAGTAGAGCTTCCGCTTCAGTATCAGTCATTCTAATCAATATTCAGGGGTGATTTCCCTTAGGATGGACTGATTTGATCTCCTTGCAGTCCAAAGGACTCTCAAGAGTCTTTTCCAACACCACAGTTTGAAAGCATCAATTCTTCGGCACTCAGCCTTCTTTATGGTCCAATTCTCACATCTATACATGACTACTGGAAAAAGCATAGCTTTGACTAGATGGACCTTTGTCGGTAAAGTGATGTCTTTGCATTTGAATATTCAGTCTAGGTTTGTCATAGCTTTTCTTCCAAGGAGCAAGTGTCTTTTAATTTAATGGCTGCAGTCACCATCTTCAGTGATTTTGGAGCCCAAGAAAATAAAGTCTCACTGTTTCCATTGTTTCCCCATCTATTTGCCATAAAGTGATAGGACCAGGTGCCCTGATCTTAGTTTTTTGAATATTGAGTTTTAAGCCAGCTTTTTTACTCTCTCACCCTCATCAAGAAGCTCTTCAATTCCTCTTTACTTTCTGACATCAAGGTGGTATCATCTACATATGTGAGGTTGTTGATATTTCTCCTGGCAATCTTGATTCCAGCTTGTGCTTCATTCAGCCTGGCATTTTGCATAATGTACTGTGCATAGAAGTTAAATAAGCAGGGTGACAATATACAGCCTTGATGTACTCCTTTCCCAGTTTTGAATCAGTCCATTGTTCCATGTTTAGCTCTAAATGCTGCTTCTTGACCAACATACAGGTTTCTCAGGAGTCAGGTAAGGTGGTCTGGTGTTCCTGTCTCTTTATGAATTTTCATAGTTTGTTGTGATCCACATAGCCAAAGGCTGTAGGGTAGTCAATGAAGCAGAAGTAGATGGAGCAGACCTAAACATAACAGCTTAAATTATAAATTTTGGAAGAAATAGTGGGAGAAAATCTTCATGACCTTGGGGTAAGCAAAGATCTCTTAGA
This sequence comes from Bos indicus x Bos taurus, assembly GCF_003369695.1. NCBI lineage: Eukaryota > Metazoa > Chordata > Mammalia > Artiodactyla > Bovidae > Bos > Bos indicus x Bos taurus. The sequence goes on from NC_040082.1 coordinate 83,891,501, forward strand.
TAAAACATGGAAAACACAGCTGTAAAAAAAAAAACTGATAAATTAGACTTTGTAAAAAAAATTATGTTGCTTGAAAGAAAGATTGAGAAATTAAAAGGCAAGAGACAAACTGAAACAGTATATTTGTTATACACATATGTGACAAATACCTGATTTTCAGAATATGTGAATTCATACAACCCAATAACAAGAAGACAAATGATCTGCTTACAAATTGGACAAGAAACTTTGGATACTTCATCAAAGAACTAATGGAATGCAAGCACATGAAGAGGTGGCAAACATCTTTGTTCACCATCATTAGTCATTTTTTGTTCTTATTTAGTCTCTAAGTCATGTTAGACTCTTTGCGACCCCATGGAATATAGCCTGCCAGGCTCCTCTGTCCATGGGATTTCCCAGGCTAGAATACTGGATTGCATTGCCGTTTCCTACCCCCAGGAGGTCTTTCTGACCCAGGGTTTAAACCCCCCGTCTCTTGCATCTTCTGCATTGGCAGATTCTTTACCACTTTGCCACCTGGGAAGATCATTAGTCATTAGGGAAATGCAAATTAAAGCCGTAATGAGACACTACTATATACTCAATGGAATGGTTAAAATAAAAAGACAGACAATATCAAGTGTTGATGATAATGTGGAGCAACTGTCATACATTGCTATTGGGAACCTTGGAAAACAGTTAATCTCTATTATATATGTAAACACACACTATATAATCCAGTAATTCCACTCCCATGAAAAAGACTTACATGGAAGTTCCTAGCTGCTTTACTTATTATAAACCTAAATTGAAAACATTTGGTGGCTGGGCAAATGGCAGTATATCCATACAATGGAATAATACTCACCAATAAAGAGAAAGCAACCTACTTTTACAAACTGTTTTGATGAATTTCAGAAACATTATGCTGAGTGAAGAAGTCAGACATAAAGGAATACATATTACATGATTCCATTGTAGAAGGATCTTCTACAATGGCAAGAAAGACGAATCTATAGCTACAGAAAGCAGTTGAGTGGGTCAGGGATAAAATGAGGTCGGTAACTGAATTCAAAGGGGGTAAAAGAGAAGTTTCTGGGAATGATTGTTCATTATCTTGACTGTAGTTGTGGTTCCATGGGTGTGTACATTATTCAAAACTTCTCAAACTCTATCTTTGATATGACAGCAATATATTGAATGTAAATCATATCTCAATAAAGTTAATTAAAAAATCAAAGGAAGTGGAGTAACCAGGTTTCATAAAATATAAAGCAGGGAGCTTTGGGGTACAAATGGCATGACCTAATGGCCAGTCTCTAGAACACTGTCATATGGATCAATCAGCACTAGATTTATTCCTCCTTGTGCTGCTCTGGCCAAAGTTAGTATTCCTGGAAGAGAAGGTCTGAGGGGACTAGCTTAGGTCAGGTGCCCATCCTTGGACTCAGAAAAGCTGGACCATCCTGAATGACCTTCCCATCCAGAATGCCCTAAATGTGGCAGGGGTGGTGCCTCAAGAAAAAGGAAGGAAGGTACTGTTAACCAGAAGAAAGGGTGATGTTATCTGGTAAACATACAAACAGAAACAGTCTTCCACTGTTTATTTCCAGGGGTTACCAAGGAGAATAGTGAAGGGCTTCAAATATACATGCTCATTCATTCCATTCAAGTATAACTTTGAGCATGGACTGTTTGCTCTGTACTGTTACTGACTGGGGTTGCATACGCTTTTGAGGTCTCTCTAAAAAGAAAGAGTTTATATTAATGTAAGGAACAGGAGTGCCTCATCTGGTGTGAATATGGAGCACAAGTCTTTTGGGGAGTGGAGAGGATAGAATTCAGCTTAATATTGAAAAAAGAAAAAGCTAACAACTTTCCGTGGATAAGAAGTGTGTATCTTCTCATGTCATTCTCATGCAGGTTAATTGTTTCCTAAGAAAGAGGATGGTGATCAGAGAAGGAGATTCCAAAATTCGTGTCTCCCCAAATACCCAGATAGGGAAAAGCCTTTTCATCCTTATCGCTTTTCGTCTTTGGGTCTCCTGGGGTCTCCCTGGAGAGTCGGCAGAGGGAGCCATTCCCCAAGAAATCTCCGCCCGGGAAGTCTTAGCTGGCCTGGAGGGATTTTGCTGCTGGCTCGTGGAGTTCTCTCTCCGCTCCGCCTCCGTAAATCGGACTCTCTCACCCCACGCCCCACCTCTCCAACCACTTTGTTGCTGCAGCGAACACTTTTGTACCGCTAGGTCACTCCTCCCTTCTATGTCCCGCGGTTGCGCTCCCTCCCTGGCACCGCTGGGGACGTGCCATCCCCTCCTGCTGGTTGCTCGGGTGCTGTCCCCACTCCCCCCAATCTTCACAGGGGCTCCAGAACCTCTGGGGACTTTGACACTGGGGCCCTGAGAGTGAATTGGGACTCAGACGGGCACTCTCTCCGCTACCCCTTGGTAAACCCCACGAGGTAACCCCAAGGTGTGCCAGTTTAGTAGCCAGACTATTGGCGCAGTCTCTTCGGGCGGTGGAAGCCGCTCAGGACAGGGACAACCCGCGATCGGGGCGCAGGAACTGGGCCGGGAGGATCCTGCAGATCACACTAAGGACTGCCCGCCGCGCCCAGAGACCCCCGCCCCCCAGCAGTCTCTGTCCCGGCGGCAGCAGCTGCAGCAGCGGCAACTGCTCGCATCCCGCGCCAGGCTCGGGTTACTCCCCTCCTCCTTCAGCATCTCGGGCCAGACGGAGAAAACCTGACTCAAGTTTGCAGCGAGTACTTTCTCGGTGCGCGAAACCGGGGGTCTGGAAACGCACTCAGACCCGTCTTCGTTCCCGAGCCTCTAAGCCTGAACCAAGACTCCGAAGTATCGCTCTTTTGGGGACGCTGCTCGGAACCGAGCTGCGCCTTTTGGAACAGATTCTGTTTCTCCGCTGGCGCTGCGTCAAAACCCGGGGGAAAGTGTTGGGCTGTGAATCTCAGGATCTCGGGTAAGAGTTGGGCAAACTCCCTTCTGGCAGCCGCCGGACCTTGGCCGGATTGGGGGCAGATTTTCCTTAGCCAGGATACCCCGGGTGCCCCGTGAGGTGGGGCAAGATGGGCTCGGTCTGGCTTGTTTACTGGTTTCCAGGGTTTATTGTTAGTGTTTGGATTTGGTCTTGTACCGGGAGCTGGGTAGAACTTCTTGGAGTATTTTTCGTGAGATGCCCCCCTTACGCATCTTATTTTGCATAATTTCTGCCTTTGTATTTCCTTGTTTGTGTTGGTTCTCTGTTGACCAGTGTCATAGATGTGTGTAGGGAGATTTGGGGAGACTGGGAATGAAACAGTTTTGGCGGGGTCCTTGCTGTCAGGTCCACTTTGCTTGTCCTCTGGGATCTTGTTTTCTAAACTTCTTTTTCTCCAGGACTTGCTATTCAGATTGTGTGGTCGGAGTGGAATGTTCCCTCCTCCTGTGTTCTCACGGTCTTTTAGGGGGCATCAGGATCACAGGCTGGGTGACTGAAGGCCTCTCTTACCTGTTTGAATACCTGGTACCTCAGGGGATGTTGGGAAGGGCGGTTCTTCCAGCCATGTGTGAAAGTGTTAGTGGCTCAGTCGTGTCTGACTCTTTTGCCGCTCCATGAAAGGTAGCCCGCCAGGCTCCTCTGTCCATGGGATTCTTCAGACAAGAGTACTGGAGTGGGATGCCATTTCCTCCTCCAGTATAGTTACTATGCAAAGAGCTATCTCCTGTTGGTCTTTTTAATTCCTTGGATCTAGGACTTTTAGCCCTGGTTTAAGAAAGTATTTTGTCTTTCTTTCTGGAAATGAGTGATACCACGGAGTAAATGAAATGTAGTGACAACTTTGATACTTCTTTAGAAAATATCCCCACAGGAGAATCCAAATTCTTCAGGGAGAGTTAAAGTTTGAGATTTTATTATTCCTAAAATGGGCTTCCCTGGCCTTTCTCCTTTATATTCTGAGCCTCACTTTGTGTATAGTCTTCACTGTATGTGATGTTTCACTTCTTATGGATGAAAAGACCGGATCATTTTTCTGATGTGAACACTCCAAGAGGTCAGCTTGCAGGGTACTTTTTGCTGTGCTGCTCTGAGGTCAGAGTGTTCAATAGAGGGGATGCTCTGGGACCTGGGGGCCTGGGGGAAACCACTAACTCTGCCACTATCCAGTTGTATGATTTGGGGTATTACTTAACCTTTCTCTCCTCAGCTGCAAAGTCAGAAAAATCATAACAATGCTCATACCAGAGGGCAGTTCAAAGGATTAAATAAGTTAATGTGTGTGTGGAATGCTAACATGCCTGGCAATAGTAAGCACATATTAGCTGTTATTAGCATCATCATCATCATTATTATTCTAACAGTGTTAACTCGTATAGTGATGATATAGTTTTTGTTAGTTATCAGTAAGTGTTAGCCATTCTTTCTGTTTGGATGAACTTTGAAAACTGTGCTCATGTAGGCTTCATTCCCACCTAGAATGTGATGCATTGTCAAACTTTGCTCCGACATGGTCTTTGTATTGCTTCCTGCTGGGGCTTGTTTAGAGGAAAGGTGCAAATTGCAGGGCTGGGGTTTGTAGAGGACGGGTCATGGTTGAGTGTCAAAAGGTGCTTGGTACAGGTTAGCAGGTGGGAGGTGTACACTCAGTTTACAACCTGTAAACTATAGTGCCTTAGAAACTTGTTGGATTACTATGCATCCTTAAACCTATTTTTTTTAAGAGTGTCAAATCATTTGTTCAATAAATATTTATCAAGCATCTATTACAGTTCAAGCACTGTTCTAGGTTCTATATTATTTAAATTTGTGTGCTTCATTTTAGAAATGGAAAAGCACAAGTATTTGCTTTATGCCTACCCCCTCCCCAGACACACACACACACAAACACGTTTAGAACTTCATGTGGCATTATTACTCTATAAATTAAGTCTCTAACACTTTTTAGCTCTAATGATTTCAATACCTGTTAAAATGAAAAGCTTATATCACTGAGGGATTGAACAAAATATGCAATATAAACCTCTAGAAGGGCACTTTTCCCATTAGCTTCATCATGTGTGGGGAGATAGGGAAAGAACTGGGTAATCTCTGGTGTTCCTCTGGCTCTAACATCCTTAAATTAGCTGCCTTAGTTCATTGGTGGTTGTTTTTTGAATATCCTCTTTTTCTTTTAACTTTTGTTTTAGGTTCATAAGTTATGTCACTTACTTCATTCCATGTCAGTCAAAGTGAATAATGACACTGCTAATAAAAAAAGAAAAGCATTTGACTCTGCTTGTATTTCATCAGCTATTCTCAGATGTATATCAAAAACATAGAGGAGGACTTGTTAAAAGTATTAGATGGACCTGTGAGAAACTGCTAAAATTTGACCATTTTTGACCCTGGTAAAATTGTGATTTCATGTATTTCTACCGAATATAAATCCGTGCTCCCTCCTCTTGGATTCAGGTGCAGTAAGTCCTGGGTGAGATGTGAAAAGTCTGCAGTTTTACAAGTTCCCCAGATGGTTCTAATACTAACCCAAGCTTGCACGTGCTCATTTAGCAACCGCCGATTTACTTTCCTCATGATTGTTTAATAGAGTATTTGTAAAATACACATCTGATCGTGTCATTTCCTTATTTAATAATCTTTGGCAAGTCCTCAGATGGTGTCGTCAGTGTCACCTGGGTACTTATTGAAAAATGCAGATTCTGGAGCTTCACCCCACATGTAAGGGCCAGAAATCTGCTTTTGAGCAGATCCCCAAATGAATCTTATAGAGGTGACCTCAAATCACATTTGGAGAAACACTGACTTATGGCATAAAGCCTAACCTCTTAATACCATACATAAGACCAACTTGGCATCATCTTCTTAGGTTACTTCTCTGCTACCCTGTGCTTCAGCCTTTCGGCCCCATTGATGTTGATCTTGTTACTATTTCTTAAAGAATGCATTGCCTCATTCACTCCTTGCTGTGTATGCTTTTCCCTCTGCAGGAAATGTCTTTTCTCCTCTTTTTGGTCTAACTAACTTCTTACTACCTACTCATCCTTCAAGATGCAGTTTAATTAAGACGTTTCCTGTGGAGCTTTTCCTAGTTATTTTACATAAACAGTGGTATCTCATGTGATTCATATTCTGCTTTGTGGATAATTTTAATATAGCATCTCTCATACTGTGTCAACTCTGTTACCTGAATTATTTTCCAACTGATTGGTGAGTTTATCATTCCTTATTCTGAGCCTCTATCCAAATGACTGGCACATAGTAATTTCCTAAAAAATACCTAAAGAATGTGGAGGAAGGATGAATGAATGAATGAATGAATGAATGCATTTGACTTTTGATTGACACACCAAGGGTTTGAGTTAGTCAGACTGTGGACAAGCCATTCACGAATTCACAATTTGGCTAGACAGAGTCTACAAAGTTAATAACATAAAGTGGAAAAAGGACAAGATAGAATATCCTAAGAAGATTTATGAAACACCAGATGCCCCTGAATTAATGTTGTAAGTTCAAAACTGTATTCGTATTATGATTCAAGAGCTGAATTTATCACACCTTTGAGATAGTTTTGGTTGTGAATGTCAGGGCGCTGTAGTGGTTTACCCTGTGCTTTTTAGTCTATAGAACACCTTTCCATTGGTTTTAATATTTGACCAGAAACATGGTGACTCATTCAATATTGTTTTTCTTACTTAAGTAGAATAGGATGCAGTCCTAAAAACAGGTTCAAAGGTTGTGCAAAATCTTACGTGTTATAGGGGATGCTGGGCCTAGAGAGAAAAACATATTATAAATTTTTAATTACATCTTGCCACTTAAGACACACTATTCAGTGTTTTCTTCTTTTTCTTTTTCTAAGTGCTCTTTAATTTTGATATTTCCTCCTGTTTGAGTCCCAGTTAACTTGTTCAAATTAAATAAGTACCTGATTCAGACTAAAGATTTGCCATTTGGGGCATGCCTAATAACTCCCATCTTCATTTCACGTATTAAGTTTATGAGACAAAGTCTTCTTATAATTATGATTATGCTTTTAATTTTTTCACTTCCCACTCATTTTTTGTAATAATGGAAATATGTAATACTATTTTAACAAATGAACAAATTGCAGGGTCATGACAAAGATGGTGATGCTTCAAAAACCGAACTTTTAGCTCATGGGCAGCACCACCATAAAATAAACAACAAAGCAATGTTCATTCATAGGTTGATGTAAGAGATTTCCACTGACATAGAGCAGGAAGGTAGGAGCATCAAAGAATTAATTACAAATGTCCAAATTCTTTGGACTTCAAACAAAGCAATATTAAGAACTGCCTTGGCTCTCATTTTGTCAAGGATGTGTACCCAGAATTTCATTAAAAATATTAGCTTTAAGAATTAAAACAGGACTCATTGGCTTCTGTTGATAAGTCTTCTTTTTCAATTGTTTCCAGTATGAACTTTTTCTGCCTTAATTTAAGCTTGCATCTGGCTGTACTTTCATAAGTCTCTTAACTGATCTCCTAATCTCTTTATTTATTCATTCATTCATTTATTCCCTCTCTCTGAATTTCCCAAGATTTTATATTTATCTCAACTCTCTTTTCTTCCCAATTTAAGATTATTTTTCACTATAATCATTCTCCTTTTCAAAATAGTTTTTGCAGAAGATGAATGTATAGAACTTAATAAAAGGATTTCTTATACTATCAGGAAAAACTAAGATGCAAACCAATGTTATTCTCCTTGATACAACTTTATTTGTAAAACTGCAGGTCACCCTGCGGCTTCTATTTGATGACGTATACTTTGTGCCATTAGCCAGTCTGGAAAGTGTGAATGTGATAATATATCCTGTCATTATGGATGTTCATTACTAGTGATTTCCTCTCATTTCATTTCCAATGATTTATACTCCTAGATAAAGAAACTATGTAAAGCATTTTAACCACTTCAATTTCCTATTCAGAGGGCAATAAATGGTACCATCCCCCTCTTCCCAAGACAAAGAAACACAGTATTTCAGTATAGAAAGCCTCATCTTGATACATGTGTGCACAGGATTGGGAGCAAGGAGGCCCCATCTAGAGTGTGACTGCTAAAGCTAAAACTCCAGTACTTTGGCCACCTCATGCGAGAAGACTTGACTCATTGGAAAAGACCCTGATGCTGGGAGGGATTGGGGGCAGGAGGAGAAGGGGATGACAGAGGATGAGATAGCTGGATGGCATCACTGACTCTTTGGACGTGAGTCTGAGTGAACTCTGGGAGCTGGTGATGGACAGGGAGGCCTGGCGTGCTGCGATTCATGGGGTCGCAAAGAGTCAGACATGACTGAGCGACTGAACTGAACTGAACTGAACTGAGCACTTTGTCCTTGACATCCTGTCCGAGCTGGCTGAGCTGCATAGACTGGCTTAGTTCTAGAACCTCACCACAGATGATCATTCCTGTGATGAGTCTTTGAAATACCTTCTAGTAAAGGATCATGCTTGTCTTTTAAAAAAAATATGGCAAATTGAAAATCAAAACCCCACAAATTTAGTTTGTTTCACACAGAACAAAATAAAAGTATGAAATCTTTGTTTTGGGTCTAGAGGATTAATTCTACAATCAAGACAAAAACTTTCGATTATCTACTCCCACTGATATTTTGTGAAGGATACTTCATTTTTTTTCTTTTTTTTTTTGCACAAGGAATCAGTGATAAAATGTGACTTTTGTTCTGTGAGAAAGTAATTAGAGTGAGTTTTATTTTGCCTCCATCAGATGTGTGTTTGGTGTATATAGGACATAGGGATACACACTATGTGTAAGTACCAAGATATTCGCCTTAAAAAATAGATGACAAAACTGCAGTGACGGTTTAAAGCTGGATGTAGCGAGGGCCTGGTGTGCAGTTCTGAGAGCTGCTCTTGAGGGCTTATCCTAGAGAGAGGGCTGTGTGCTCACCAGAGGCATCCTGACAGTGCGGGGCCTTGAAGGAGAGGACTTGAGTGAATGAGGCATTTTAGACAGGGAAGTGTAAACACATGGCCGCAGGGATTTGTAAGACACCTTTAAGCAATAGCGACTAAACCCTCCCATAGGAGTAATGAGTTAACATTTGAGAACTGTTTTATGACGACCACGTCTGGGACTATAGGACTGGATTCTCCCTGCTTCCACAACACTTCTGTGCACTAAAGGGGCCCCTCACATTATACTGCAATTATTTTATTATATAAACCCAGTGTGCGTTAGGGCACCCTATTGAGAGTCAAGTAAAAATTGAGCCCCTGTTCCATGAGAAGGTATGAAATGAGAAAACCGTTCTTTCAGCCATTGTAGAGCTTCTTCGGGGGTGTGGATGGAGACAGGACTTAAGTTTCTTCTAAGATCACCTAGATCTGAACTCATATTTTCCCTTAAGAAGTTTAATTTAGGGATGACCTTGCCACACCACTGGACTTTTAGCATGAGGTCATCAGCCCAACCATGGATATCATTTCATATCTACTTCATTTCATACAATATCACCAAACATTCAACTCTAAGTGGCTGACTTTTAAGGCTGAAAACTATGGAGGAAATTCCCATCTTAAAACTTTGAACTAAATATGCAACATGCTCGCTTGTTGTCATCTGTTCAGCCCACCACTGGAGCTTTCTCACGGCTCATCCTTTGCTGAAGGTGCAGCCTCTGCCAGCTTGCGTCAGCACCTCCTTTTATTCTCCCCTTATCTCCCTCTTCTTCCTCCTACTGTTCCTACCCCCAACTTCCTATTATCTTCTCAACAGTCATTATTATTAGTTTTTAACTTTCCTGTCTCATTCCCCACATTACTTGGTGCCCTCATTTTTCTCATCTCTCTCCTCCCAGTCATTTCTCCTCACATGAAGACTGGATCACCACAGTGTGAAGTACATGCTGTTTCAATATCCGAGCTCCTGTGTGTTCCTTGAACTGATAGGTGTGCAAAATCAGGCCATCAGCGAGGTGAGAAATGCTTGAGGCCTCTGCTTTCAAAGTTTAGGGGCTTAAGAATCACTGGCAGATACTGGCTTACCTCTAATTTTGATTTAGTAGGGGTGCAGTGGAGCCCAGGGCTGGGTATTTTTTAGTACTGTGGACGTCCCCAATGTCTCAGTGGTAAAGAATCTGTCTGCAATGCAGAAGATGCAGGAGATGCGAGTTTGATCCCTGGGTTAGTAAGAAGGAGGAGGAAATGGCAACCCGCTCCAGTATTCTTGCCTGGAGAATCCCATGGACAGAGGACCCTGGCAGACTACAGTCCATAGGGTTGCAAGGAGTCGGACATGACTGAGCACACACTTGCAGGCAGGTGTGCCGTGTGGGGCCCAGGGCTGTGTATTTTTTAGTATATGTGCTGCCGAAGTGAGCACAGGGATGGGTGTTTCTGGCAGGGTCTTCTGACACAGGTGGTCTGTGGGTACGCTAATAATCCTTGTTAGGGCTGTATTGCTCCAAGGGCACAAACGTTCTTTCCTTTTCTTTTCTCTTCATTTCTAATATTTAGTGACTTGGTCAGAGGGGGTCGGAGAGAATAGCTGGTCTGTGAGAACCCGTGCCTCTCCGTCTCTGCTTGGAGGGACAATGGCTGTAATACAACGCCGTTCATGTGACAGCCGGAGAAAGGAGCCCATTGTTCAGGGCTTGGCTGATGCTCCATTCCTCTCTGGCCAGCCATCCAACTGAGCTTGGTAGCCCCAAGGAAACAGACACACTTGAATCAGAGAGACAAAGAAAGGAGGTCAAGGCCTTCCACAGTTAAACTACTTGAAGCAATGTGTCAGATGTAGGATTTGGGAAAGAAGAAAGTGATTTTGTGGAAGCATCATTAATCTGCTGGTTTGGGGGTATGAGACATGGTATTAAGATCATCTCGGGTGGCGCAGTGGTAAAGAATTTGCCTGCCAAGGCAGGAGACACAGGAGATGCAGTTTTGATGCCTGGGTTGGGAAGATCCCCTGGAGAAGGAACTGGCAACTCACTCCAGTATTCTTGCCTGGGAAATCCCATGGACAGAGGAGCCTGGGGAGCTACAGTCCATGGGGTCACAAAGAGTCTGACATGACTGAGCAACTGGGCACACATGATATGGCATTAAAGGGACACAAGTCTGTTAGAAGCCCCAGCTGATATCTGGCCAAAGAAGAGTTGTTTCCTGCTATACCCAGTGACTTCTCTTATGGAAAGATTTTATTATTGATTTTAAAAATGTGAGATGTTCCTCACATCTCACATGATTTGAGGATATCATATAGGCAAAGGTACATTTCTGGGCCTCTTTTCCCCAGCTTCATCAAAGACAAGAATCTGATCTGACCTAAATAAGGCCTCTGATTTCAGAGAATGATTCTTTATTCTGTGGTATGGTCACCATGTGTATGATGTATTAAAATTTTCTCTCTAAATCTAGATTCAAATGTTAGTTTAGAAGCTGAGAATCTTGTGAGATTGAAATGCAGTTAAATGCATTAGAAAATTATTGATATGTTAGGGCAGTTATCGGAGAAGGCAATGGCATACCACTCCAGTACTCTTGCCTGGAAAATCCCATGGACAGAGGAGCCTGCCAGGCTGCAGTCCATTGGGTCGCTAAAAGTCGGACATGACTGAACAACTTCATTTTCACTTTTCACTTTCATGCACTGGAGAAGGAAATGGCAACCCACTCCAGTGTTCTTGCCTGGAGAATCCCAGGAACGGTGGAGCCTGGTGGGCTTCCGTCTATGGGGTTGCACAGAGTCGGACACGACTGAAGCGACTTAGCAGCAGCAGCAGTAGGGCAGTTATGAGGTTGGGGGACTCCCCAGATGTTAGGTAGATACCATTTCTTACCCCCAACTTTCAGACTGGATTCCAGCCCTGAAGGGAAAGGGTTGTAAACTTCCTGTAAAGATCTAATCCAGAGCCTGACAATTGACTACATTCTTTGCATCAGAAAAAGATTCAAATTTAAGGTCAGAGCCTCAGGAAAGGTCATGGACTTTTCACACAGGATTGGTCTTTTAGCCTGATTTATGAAGAAGTATGTCATTCATTCAGCCTTTGCCTCTGGGTTTCTTTTAAAGGGAAACTCAGTCCCTTGTTCCTGTGGATATTTGTAGGTGGCTATTTCCCCGCCCACCCTCACCCCCCCCCCAACCCTCACCACCCCCCCCCCCCCCGCCACCCCCCGCCAGTTAGGCAAAGAGTACAGCTTTGAGTGAGGCCGAATGGCAGAAGCCTTTCTGGTTGTGAAGGGTTGTGGAGAGCCCATTTACACAGTGTTCAGGCAGCTGCTGCTCAGTGGCTGTAGGAATCCTTTCGTGTCTGAGATAAGAGGTTTTCTGACTGGGAGTATCAGGCTAAAAGAGGCAGGTACCCAGGAGAAAGCAATACATGACTCGCTTGAGGTCACTTAGAGCTTCTTGTAATTGAGTCCATCACGGCACCTTGATTACAGACTATCATTGTGAGTCCATTAAAGGAGGAGAAGCCAAGTGGATTGCAGAGAGGCAAGTGGTTTATTTATTCATGTTTCCACTCCCCCACCCCCTTGCAGTTTGTTTATCCTTTACTAAGTGGATATTTGGTTTTTACCAAGGATAGAGATGCCTTTGAAGTGGAGAAGCGGAAGAGGAGACTGTTCTTTGCAGGTGGCAGAAGAATTGTATTCAGCACGCTCCTGATTAGTTAATGAATTCTCAATTCGTTGTCATTAGGCCTGTTAATTTGGCTCCATTCCTGTGATTTAGAGAGGCTCATCCCTCGGTACTGCGAGGGATGCGTACTGTGCTCTGCTTGAAGTTCTGTGTAGATGCTGCTGCTTGTGCTGAAAAAATACAGCAGTGATGGGTTGTCACATTATTGTGCTCATGTCCCAAGGAGCACATTTGATGCTAAATGCACTTTTTAGGCACAGGGTGCTTGCTGGGACTTATTTTTGTGTTAGGATTAAAGCTCTGGCCTAGAAGGGCTTCTGAAATGCTCATATTGTTCTGTTTAATCTGTTGTTCAGTCAATAAGTCATATCTGGCTCTTTGCAACCCCGTGAACTGCAGCACGCCCGGCTTCCGTGTCCTTCACTATCTCTTGGAGTTAGATCAAACTCACTTCTGGTGTCATATCTCTTTGCCTTTTCATACTCTTGATGGGGTTCTCGAGGCAAGAATACTGAAGTGGTTTGCCATTCCCTTCTGCAGTGGACCCTGTTTTGTCAGAACTCTCCATCATGACCCATGCATCTTGGGTGGCCCTGCATGGCCTGGCTCATAGCTTCATTGAGTTATACAAGGTTGTGATCCACGTGATCATTTTGGTTAGCTTTCTGTGGCTGTAGGTTTTGTTCTGGAGATGTGGGATTATAGTTCTTGCTTCTTCTGTCTGCCCTCTGATGCATAAATATAAGAGACTTTTGCAAGTTTCCTAATGGGAGAGACTGGCTGTGGGGAAAACTGGGTCTTGCTTTGGTGGGCACAGCCATGCTCATATGAAAAGTGAGTGTTAGTCACTCAGTTGTGTCTGACTCTTTGTGACCATGGAGCCCACCAGGCTCCTCTATCCATGGAATTCTTCAGACAAGAATATTGGAGTGGATTGCCAGTCTCTTCTCCTGGAGATCTTCCTGACTCAGGGATTGAACCTAGGTCTCCAGCATTGCAGGCAGATTCTTTATCCTCTGAGCCACCTGGAAAGCCCCTTGGGGGCAGGGTAAATGGATGTGTTCAGCTGATGAGAATGTATTGAGCTATTTAATTTTGATTTGTATACATTTGTGATATATATTTTATACTTCAGTAAAAAGTTTGAAAAACTTTTAAAGCATCATGTTTAATACCAAATTATAGCTGTAACAGTGATGGAAAACAATAAACTCAGAATCCCAACTGTCACAAAATTTGGGTCTTGGAGGGGCTAAGGAGGCCTGAAGATTTAAACATCCTTTAATTTGCCCTTACTTCTATAGCCAGAAGAGCTGTGTGTCAGGAAGCAACAGACCAACACCATCATAGTTGATTGTTGTACTTTTCCAGGCAGCAAATCCAGTGCCTAAGAGGTCAGTAATGTCAGCAGAGCCCCACTCTTCAGAATCTAAAACAAAATCACCTCTCCAAGTTGATCGGCTAGCAAACCTTCTCATTCCTGCTTTCCACTCTTCTTCTGTTCATTGTAATCTGTCAGGAGAAATCAGAGAGCAACTCGGGGGCATGGATGTTTTCCTGAATCTTTAGATGATATCTCTCTCAAAGTCTAATATTGAAATGCTTTCATTTATTTCTTTTATTTTCCTAACTGGGACATAGTAAGATGTTGGCTCACCTCTCTCACTTTTTTCAGCCATCACTTCCTGAGCTGCAGTGAGCTCCAGGAGCAATACCTGTGATGGTGGAAAGGCCCTATGAGCAAAATGATGTTTTTAGCATGTGGGTGGCCTGTGGTCCTTTTTCTGTGTAGAAGGCATTATTCATCATCAATGTGGATTGTTCCGTGTACCTATTAGAACATCCTAACTTGCTGTTACCACATACAACTGATAGACTCAGATGGAAAAAATAGTTTGTTTTTTTTTTTTTTTTTCATTCCTGAAGGAGATTTTGGAATTGTTGGCTTTGAAATGGTTTTAGCACATCTGTGAGAGGTTTGAGTATCCATTCTGTACACTTCCTTTGGGCATTGGGCTTAAAGGTTCACTGTTGATTTTACACAAACACGTGTGATTAAAGTCATGAGCAAGGAGACAAGATGTTGATGGTTGGGGTCTACTCCTGGCTGACCTTGTGATTTACTATATGAAATGTGATAACCCTGGTGAGGGTCCGATCTCCAGTCCAAACCCTTGTGACCTTGGCAGTCTACTTATCTTCTCTAAGCCTCTTTTCAACCCCTGTGAAATGCCAAGAGTATATACTTCAAAGGGTGTTACGTAGGTATGTAGTAAGCTCTCAATAAATCTTAGTTATTATTTAACACCAAATAATGTTAAATTAACATGTCTAGGAATCAGGTTTGCTTACGATTTTATGAGAGAATTACCCTTGTGCTTAAGTATGATTATATTAATTAAATACAGAAGTTAGAAAATATGGCCTATGATATACTATGATATAAACAATAAGGAATTCAAAATATTGTGGAATCAGCAACAATTAAATTTGCTTATGGACCTGAATATTTTTTAATGATGATAGTATTTTACTAAGAGAAAAGTTATTTATCTCTACTATAGAACCAGGGGCTTCCCTGGTGGCTCAGACAGTAGAGAATCTGCCTGCAATGCATGAGACCCAGGGTGGATCCCTGGGTCCAGAAGATCCCCTGCAGAAGGAAATGGCAACCCACTCCAGTATCTTGCCTAGAGATTCCATGGACAGAGGAGCCTGGCAGGCTACAGTCCTGGGGTTGCAAAGAGTTGGATATGACTTAGCAACTAGCACTTTTAGTCAATGAATTTGTTATTTCCTAGTAAGATGTGAGCAGACTTCAGAGGGATTTGAACAAAAACATGTGGCAGCATTACTCACGAAAACTAAAAGATGAAAACCCAAATGCCCACCAACTGATGATTGGAGACTGGATACGCAAAATGTCATATCTCTATACAATGGGATATTATTCATCCCTAAAAAGGAATAAAGTATGATACATGCTAGAATATGGATGAATCTTGAAAACATAATGCTCGTGAAAGAAACCAGACATGAAGGCTACATGTTGTATGATTTCATTTGTATGAAATGTCAAGCACAGGCAAATCCATGGAGCTAAAAAGTGGATTAATGCTTACAAGAGGTTTATAGGAGGGGAATGAACAGTGATTGGGTCATGCAGGATTTCTTTTTGGGGTGATGAAATGTTCTGGAAGTAGATGGGGGTGATGGTGGTACAGTGTGGTTAAATGATGAATTTTACATCATGTGGATTTTACTTTAATTATTTTTTTGGCCTTTATTAAAAAGAAATGAGCAAATGTTTTGCCTTTAGATGAGATGTATCTGTATCAGTCAGTCGATCTCTCTTCACGATGTGTCTGAACAGCCAAGTCTTTGCTGCATGTTGGAGAGGATATTCAACATGTCAAGGCCTGGTACCTGCCCTCAGCACACTGCCAGTCTGGGGACAGGAAAGAATAAGGAAGCAGGTGATATGTTCTAAGTGAACCTGTCTTGGAAGAGGGAGAGATTACTGTGGGTTTGTTGAGAAGGCTTCTTAGAAGAGATGGGGCTTTGAAAGATAAGTGAGCATCCTGTAATGGAGAAGAGGGAGAGAGTAACCCAGCTGATAGAAATTCAGGGCTGGGTGAGAGTGGGTGAGGGTAGGAACAGGGGCAGGCAGAGATGAGCAGAGTGGCATGCTTGTTAACAGAGATACCAAGAAATAAAGTTGCAGGAGGTTGGAGCCAAGTTGGGAAATCTTTGAAAGCTACTTACATTTACTAGGCAGTGATTATTAAAGGGTTATCATTGCTGACAGGAGTAGAAAATGATATAAAAATGGGGAAGACAATAAAGAAACTAATATAGTAATTTCACTAAATCTAATACAATCTGTTATTTATTTATTTAATAAATATTCATGGACTACCTGTTATGTTCCATGCAATTTTCTATGCATTACCTAAGAGAAGCAAGGTCCCTGCCTTCTTGGACTTAGATTCTAGTTATACATTTCAAACACTGATCACTCTGTCCAGTGGACAGCTGTAATTGAAAAGCTAAAGCACAGGTTGTGCTATAATGTGGTTTAAAGTGTGGGTTCTAGAACCAGACTACCTGGGTTTGAATTCTGGTCTGCTCCGTGTTTACTAGATGTATAACCATGAGCCAGTTACTCCAGACTTCAGTTTCGTTATCAATTAAGTAGGGAGAATATTAACTTTCTCAGAGAGCTGTCCTGAGGATTAATTGAGATGATAAATGGGGAAGACTTATGACTTATCTGGTATATAGTAAACACTCAGTAAGTTTTACTTGATTGTATTGGATTGATTGATTTCTACTCAAGGATTTGTCTAGGTCATCGCCATTTTTAATTCAGTGAGGCTGTTGTGGAATCCTGGTGTGTTGCACCTCGGGTCTACGCTGTCTTTCATATGCTGTACTATTTTGGATATTGAACGTGTTAAATCAATAAGCATAGAAACTCTTCCTTCAGAACTCAGGAAAACAGTAGAGTTCCTCTCTCTAACAAGCTGCAGTTCTGATCTTGGCTTGGACAAAAGTTTCCAAATAATGTTCCTCTTGCAATCTGAATCACGAAGTCTTTTTGAACATCTTGGCCTGACAGATTCTGCCCTTTCAGTATTAGGAGTCTAGTGATAAGGAATGTGGTTGGTGCCTCAAACCTTATGGTATTGTCTCCCTCTGGAGACAGAGGCACACTTTGAGTTTAATTTCTTTATGTTACCTCATCACAAGTGCCCTGGCCACCTCAGCTCTCTGTGCCTCTGTGACCCTTTCTGTTGAATTAGGGTAAAATAGCCAGCCCCCGCCCCCCATCAGAAGGTACCTTCTTGGAATTTTTCTAGAAGTAATCCTTGGAGCTTGTGGGAAAAGACTGCGTAAAGTTTGAGGGCCCTTCTACTCTTAGCATAAATTAATTCTAGAATATAAATTTCCTGAGCACATGCGATATGTCTGGTTTACCATGCAGTCCCCAAATGGTCAGGCATAATGCCATGGACTTGGTTGTGTCTCCCCAAATTCATCTGTTGAAATCCTGTCCCCTCAGTGTGACTATATATAGAGATGGGACCTGTGAGGAGGTGATGAAGACTAAATGAGGTCATGATGTGGGGCCCTAATCATGTAGAGCTGGTTCCCTTATTAGAAGAGGAGGAGACCCTAGAACTCTCTCTTTCTATCATGTAAGGACACAGTGAGAAGGGGGCCATCTGCAAGTCAGGCAGAGAGTTCTCCGCAAGCCTGAATTGGCCAGCACCTTGATCTTGGACTTCCAGAACTATGAGAAATAACTTTATATTGTTAAGTCACCCAGTCTGTGGTATTTTGATATGGCAGCCTGAGTAAACCAAGACATGTAAACATTTTCTTTTTTTCTTCCCATTCCCTCCCTTACTTTTTTCCTCCCTCCCTTCTTCTTCTTGCCTTCCTTTCCTTCTTTCTTTCATAGAATAGGAACTCAAGCATTTGTGGGCTTGACTAATTTTGAGATTATTCAGAACTATGGGTATAGAAGAATAACATGAAGAAGAGAACCTGACCCGCCATCCTATTGAATGGATAATCTTGACCTTGTCTCCCACTGTACACCAGCGAGGCCACGAGGTAGCATCATTGCTTGATGAGAAACTTTCTCCAAGACCTCATCTTTCCTCTACTGGAGATGCTAATGAGTGGTGAATAGTCAAGAGTGAGTGAGAACCATTGTCTGAAGGATGTGCGGGGAGGGAAGGGGTAGACAATTTGTGCTTTGGACTTTCAGGTTTTGAACAGTTGACTTCCTAGCTATCCTTTCATAGGAGGCAGAGGGATTGAAGTGGTGAGAGTGTAAAGGGAGGGTCAATAATGGAGGCTGTGCCAGCCAGACAGCACCTCACCTGGGCGAGGAGAGGTCAGGTGGATTCTTCCACGTAGGACATCCCCCTTCCAAAAGGGTGCGAACTCTGCCTAAGCCCAGGCAAGGACTCAAGTGCAGAGAGTTCCTGGGGACAGCTAGCCAGATGGTCTACTTTTATTTTGGTGAAGACCCGCCTGGAGCAAAGACACTTTTCTTCCACTATTCAAAAACAAAAGCAAAAAGCTTATGATGTGGAGCTCTGCCAAGGTAGGGCAGGAAAAAAAAAATCCTGGCCTTGTTTTTTCAAGGCAGGATGCAAATGATGCTTTGTAGTTTGGTTTGTGCAGCCACTGGGGATCATTCCGTGGGCCTCCCCGCAGCCCATCACTGCTGTAGAGTAATTTTTATGATTGTGATCATCATCCTATAAGCTAACCCTCTAGGTCCATTTGTCACCTTCCAGAGTAATTGTCTTTGATTGAGGATATTGTATTGTTACAGCATCCAGAGAGCTTCTGAAAGTGATCCCCTAAATTCGCTTTTAGAATTTGAAGTGGGTACTTATGTGCAGTCCCCTCCCTAGAGGACAAAACTCCGTTCTTTCTGAATTTGCAGAGTTCAGGCGGGGCAGACAGGGACTTCTCTCTATCCCTGGAGGATTTCTTAGAGCTTGATCCGAGGAAGCTCTTGTGTAGTTGGGAGAATTTGAAAGAGCCTTTTTCATTTCTTGGCTAGGTTGTACTGTGTGTGTGAAAACGAGGCCGCATCATTAGGGCCCCGGTGGCATGTAGATTCCTCCCCTGGCACAGGAGGAGACTGCGGTGTTTGCATGGGTTGGTGGGTGCTGCACCTCGTCCGTTTCCTTTGTTGGGGAATGTGTCAGGTTCTGCTGCTGAGGAGGGTGGCAACCACAGCCTGGCAGGCAGATTTGCAGAACAAAGTGTCAGTCAGTAAACACAGGGTTTTGGAAGCCAGGCGAGTTTTGTCACAGAGTTCTAAGAACCAGTTCTTTAAAACAAAAACAGCTTCGCCATCTGTCTAGGCATTGGATCCACCGCAAGGAAGACTGGAGGCAGAGCAAACCTATGGGGAACCACGGCGGGCTTTCTTCTGTGGCCTCTTCTCTGAGATGTGAGATGACCTCTGCCAGGCTTTGACTACTGTGCCCACAGAGAAAAAGCCATGTGCAGTGACCGTCCCGCTCGTTCTTTGTGTGCTGCAGTTATTGGCAGCTGAGCAGATGGGAAAGTGAAGATGCCTGTGGGAGGTCAGAGTCAGGCCCCAGGATCATTGTTGAAGGCCCAGCGGGAACCCCATGGTTAGGGGAAAGAAGTCCAGATGAAGCAAAATTGCTTAAAGAGAGGGGGGCTTTTAAGAGTTTCACTTCATTGATTTGGTTCAAGCTTTACCTTAAATGTACTTCCTGCTGAGTTGTGGGAGGTGGTGGGATCACCCAAATTTGAAATTCCAGCATTACTCATGAGTGTAGCTGCCCACTTTTAGAACTGTATCACTTTGAGGTAGTTTTTTGTGCTTTCTCCTCTTGGTGCCAATGAAAAGCATACACGGTAATGTGAATCTCAAGATTAGTGTCACTAATCCGTATCTATCTGTCTGTCTGTCTATCATCACACACACTGGAAAAGGGAATGGCAACCCACTCCAGTATTCTTGCCTGGGAAATCCCAAGGACAGAGGAGCCTGGTGGGCTACAGTCCATGAGGTTGCAAAGAGTCAGACATGACTGAGTGACTAACACACACATATACACACACACTTGCATGGCCTTGAGTGAAATAAGCAAATACTTCTAGAGTACGGGAGCATGCTCAGAGCCCTACTAGGTGGTCCAGAATAGTAGGGTGATCAATGAATGCATCTGGAGCCTGGAGCTCTTGACTTGAGATCTAAATCCGCCACTGTTTGATCTTAGGCACCTAAAAACCTGTCTCGTGCCTGATTTCCTATTTATGAGATGAAGAGGTCAAAAAGGTCCCTTGCAATGCCATGACCTTGACCAGGAAGCCTCGGGGGCGAGTCTGGAGTGCAGGATATGGCTGAACGGGCAGGTGAGACTAAGGTGGGTGAGGCTTAGTGCTGGCAGCGAGCAGAGCTGTCTGAGGGGCTTGGCACCGAATGGAGGAAGCACGATTGTGTGGCTCACAGAGCTTGATCCCCGTCCCTTCTCTGCCCTGGAGGAGCCTGGGATGAGTCTGGGGATGGCTGCCTTCCTGGGGACCCTTCCTCTGTACTGGCTCCTGGTTACTGCAGAGCTGGGCCCGGACATATGGAACTTAAAGCACAACTTTAGCAAAGTCCTCCGTTATGGCTAACATCACACCAAATCTAAACTACCTTCTTCTATCCACGATGGATGTATTTTCTTCTACTTCGTTATGACAGATCTTCAGGAAAAACAGGTACAAATGTGCTTTCTGTTTCTCTTAAAAAAATCTACACATACATTAAAAAAAAAAAAAGAAGAAGAAAAGAAAGTGTTAGCATTTAAAATCTGATATCTGCTACTGTTCCCCAAGAGACTGTGAAGAGAGTGTCTGGTGGCGGCACAGAGCCCTAGTTCAGGAGTGTGGAGTGGAAAGGCCAGTCCTGCCCCTCTGGGTAACAGAGACCCGGGACTGTCTAATCCACGCCACATGCAGTGACCTGAACGGACCCTGCAGAACAGAAGGCTTGCTGTCTCCTTGCCGAGCAGTTGCTCCGAAGCCCCGATACAGCTGTGGCTGGATTTGTGGAGAAGTGCAGTGGGACTTGATCTTTTAATCTCCTCTCTCCCTTATAGGTATTATAAATAACAACTGTTCTGTAGGAGTACCTGCCAGAAGGGATTGAGATGTGCATTCTGCACTCAAAAAAGCATTGTTTTGTGTCATCTTAACTTCATTAGTTATTAGACGAGTTGGCGGGGGTGGAAGGGAATAAAACTCCAAAGCAAAGCTACTTTGTTTTGTTTGACCCAGAAAATCCAAGCGCAGGAATTTAGAATTGAAATTGAGGAAGGTAAGTTACTCGGTTTTAACCTCAAATTCCTGATAACTTCTCCGAGAAAGTAAGACGTGCACACCAGTCCGCATCCCTAAGTCCATTCATTGCGAGTTAAACAAGTGAAATGGAGTTTTGAATTCAGGCAGACAGGGGTCGAGAGCTGGGATTCTGACAGGCACAGGGGCTTCAAAATGTTAGATGCCCTTTGGTTTCCATTTGCTTAAAGTTGAGAGAGAGCGCGCTAAATTGTCTATTTTGGCTTCTGTTGGTGGGTTCCGGAGGAATCGTCTTCTGTTTAGAGCTCTCTAGGAGAGCAGAAAGGGGACATTTTGCACCCCTAATCCTGCAGAGTGGGACTTCCCTGGTGGAATCCTGCAGAGAAGGCAGTGGTGGCACTGAATAGGCACAGGATCACTCTGTTGTTATTGTGTTACTGACGTGTCCCTCCTTCCACCCTTGAGTTCTAGCGACTGGCTTACGGTCCCGTGATCTGTGGAAGAACGCACAATGTGTGTTTAAATCATGCAGACAGGTGAAAAATGAAAGGCAAACAAGAAGTCCCTACCTCTTGGGCAGGTATCTGTTACTCACTCCTTAGAACTTGGCTTAGTTCCTGTTACTTCTTTTTTTAAATTGTGGTAAAAGAGGTGTAACGTTTGCCATTTTTAAGTGTACTGCTCTGTGGCATTAGGTTTACTCCTGTTGTTGTGCAACTATCGCTGTCACCATCTGCAGAACTTTTTCATTTTCCCAGATGGAAACTCTTCACCCATTAGACAGCAAATATCGATGTCCCTGTGACCCCCACCCCTGGCAACCACCGTTCTATACTTTCTGGCTACTGATGTGACTACTTTAGGTATCTCAGTCAGTTCAGTTCAGTTCAGTCACTCAGTCGTGTCTGACTCTTTGCGACCCCATGAATCGCAGCACGCCAGGCCTCCCTGTCCATCACCAACTCCCAGAGTTTACTCAAACTCATGTGCATCAAGTCGGTGATGCCATCCAGCCATCTCATCTTGTCATCCCTTTCTCCTCCTGCCCCCAATCCCTCCCAGCATCAGGGTCTTTTCCAATGAGTCAACTCTTTGCATGAGGTGGCCAAAGTGCTAGAGTTTCAGCTTTAGTATCATTCCTTCCAATGAACACCCAGGACTGATCTCCTTTAGAATGGACTGGTTGGATCTCCTTGCAGTCCTAGTATAAGGGAAATCATACAATATTTATGCGTTTGTGGCTGGTTTGTTTCACTTAGTGTAATGTCTTCATTTCTTTCATGTTGTAGCATGTGTCAGAACGTCCTTTTTTAAGGCTGAATAATAAGGAATGATGCTAAAGCTGAAACTCCAGTACTTTGGCCATCTCATGCGAAGAGTTGACTCATTGGAAAAGACTCTGATGCTGGGAGGGATTGGGGGCAGGAGGAGAAGGGGACGACAGAGGATGAGATGGCTGGATGGCATCACTGATTCGATGGACATGAGTCTGAGTGAACTCTGGGAGTTGGTGATGGACAGGGAGGCCTGGCGTGCTGCGATTCATGGGGTCGCAAAGAGTCGGACACGACTGAGTGACTGAACTGAACTGAACTGAATATTCCGTTGTATAAATATACTGCATTTTGTTTATCCATTTATCCATTAGTAGACATTTGTATTACTCCTACTTTTTGGATATTGTGCATAATTCTGTTATGAACATTGGTGTACAAATCTGTTTGAGCCACTGCTTTCAAACCTTTTAGAGTATTTACCTAGAAGTAGAATTGTATCATATGGCAATTTCATGTTTATTTTTTTAGTTAATTGAAATAGCTATACTGTTTGCCACAGCAGCACAGTGTTTAACCTTCCCACCAAGAATGCACATGTTTCCAAATTCTTCTCATCCTTACCAACACTTGTTATTTTCAATTTTTTTTTTTTAGTTTTGTGTTTTGATAATAGCAATCCTAATGGATGTGGAGGGGTATCTCATTGTTTCAGTCTGCATTTTCCTAGTGATTAGTGATGTTGATCATCTTTTCCTGAGCATATTGGCCAATACTGTATCTTCTTTAAAGAAATATTTATTCAAGTTCTGTGCCCATTTTTAATTAAATTATTTTTTGTTGCTGAGTTGTTAGTCTTTGTTTTTTTAATAGTCTAGATATCGATCCCTTATCAGATATATAATTTGCAAATATTTTTTTCCCATTGGGTGGGTTGCCTTTTCTCTGTTGCTAATGTCCTTTGATTAAAAAATAAAGTTTTTAATTTTTATGAAGTCCAGTTTACCTCGTTTTTCTTTTGTTGCTTGTGCTTTGGTATCATATCTGAGAAATTATTACCAAATTGCTTTTAAGTATTTTAATGTAAAGCTTCTTTCTCTGTAATACCACAAAAACCATTATTTGTATAATTTTATCTTTTGAATGAATATTGCTTTGAAATTGCTCTCTTTTTGTTGTTGCTGTCAGAGTAGACTTTATATAATTTCAGAATTGGTTGATTCCACTTCCACCCTGCTCTACTATCTCTCTTCTTTTCTTAGGGGATCACAAAGGCTCATTGTGGATAAACAGAAAAGAGAATAAGGGAAAGGCTTAGTTTAAAAACGAGCCTCCGTCATTTATATTATAGGGATAGAGGAGAGAAAGGCCACATTTCAGAAGTCGGGGGAACGTGAGAGGGCTCTTCAGCAATCATGACTTGCAGGAAGTGTGTGACACTGAAATGGACTGCCGTTTGTCTGAGAAGCCTGAGATCTGTTTCCTAGAGCCCGTTTCCTCCCTCCCCTCACAAGTTGAAAAAATTGCTGAAAAGTAGGCAGGCGTTATGGGTGAACCTCTAGGGAACTGACAGTCTCCATCCCAAGGCAGAGAAAATGTCATATCTGAGATGCCTCCAAATGTATAGACAGTGACTTTTATACATGTTCATTCCTTTTCAGAGAACCATACATTCCTTTTATTTTTATTAAATGCTGCTCTGATTTTTCTAATAGAGTAGAAAGTCCTTTTCCTGCTTGCCAACTTCTCATGGTTTACTCACTGTTATTTCTGAGTTATAGTCTATGCACAGATCACCATTGAGAGTAACCACATACCCAAAACACCATGGGTATTGCTTGGTATAAAAATGCAAATGGGGAGTGCATCATAAATTTATATAATCTCATCCTCTAAGAGCAAATTAAACACAGAGAGAAGGCCTCAAGGACATTCTTCTTTATACTTGATTGTTCCGGAAGAATATTTAAGAGGTATACACGTTGTAATCTTTTCTCATCTCGTACGTTACAACCATATGTCACAACTTCTCTAGCACTGGGTCATTGTTTACTTTAGACAGCTCTGGTTAGGTGAGTGTGTGTTTGTTTCCCTACCTGGCATGTGTTTGGGTAAGAGGTTTCCTGCTTGTATGTCTGGTCTGAAGAATGGTTTTCTGTGCTAATAATTGTCCCAGTGCTTCTGCCTGCACAGTAATTTGATTTAGAGATATAGAGAGCACTGGGTGTCTGGATTTTTGCAGTTTTAAGTTGAAGGATGGCATATTTTTAAAAGGCAGCTGTTTTCAAATGAATTGCAGTTTAATTAGTAGATGCCCACTTACCGCCATACACAGACTTGGAAGAATCAGTGAGCAGCTTTCCTGGGGACACAGAGAGATGGCTTTAAGTTTCCCTAATATATATGTTAGAAATCCCCAATGGCTCAGATGGTAAAGAAACTGTCTGCAATGCAGGAGACCCGAGTTTGATCCCTGGGTCTGGAAGATACCCTGGAGAAGGACATGGCAACTCACTCCAGTGTTCTTGCCTGGAGAATTCCATGGACAGAGGAACCTGGGGTGGGGGGCGGGAGGTGCAGGGAGGAGGGGGAGTGGCTGCAATCCATGGGCTCGCAAAGATTACAGAATGAGATGATAAGTTCCTAAAATTCAATTTGGTGGTTGGTTTGTAGGGCACAAGGCATCCAAGGATCTAGGGGTCCTGAGAAGACAGCATCCTGGTTTTGCAGATTAGATTCATGTTTTCAAGTCATGACTAGCTCTGCTGCTGCTGCTGCTAAGTCGCTTCAGTTGTGTCCGACTCTGTGCGACCCTATAGACAGCAGCCCACTAGGCTCCTCTGTCCCTGGGATTCTCCAGGCAAGAATACTGGAGAGGGTTGCCATTTCCTTCAAGTGAAAAGTGAAAGTGAAGTCGCTCAGTCCTGCCTGACTCTTCGAGACCCCATGGACTGCAGCCCATCAGGCTTCTCCGTCCATGGGATTTTCCAGGCAAGAGTACTGATTAGCTCGGTAACTAGTAAATGCACTTCATTGGTAGGATCCCATCAGAGCTCCTAATGTGAGTGCCTGCAGGTAGGACCACAACAGAGCCAGAGCTGGGCCCTCCTGGTCTTGCCCTGCTCTGTCCTCTCTCCACTGGGCCTGTTGTTTATCATGGGCCTTGCTGCTGCTGCTGCTGCTAAGTTGCTTCAGTCGTGTCCGACTCTGTGTGACCCCATAGACGGCAGCCCACCAGGCTTCCACGTCCCTGGGATTCTCCAGGCAAGAACACTGGAGTGGGTTGCCATTTCCTTCTCCAATGCATGAAAGTGAAAAGTGCAAGTGAAGTCGCTCCGTCGTGTCCGACTCTTAGCGACCCCATGGACTGCAGCCTACCAGGCTCCTCCATCCATGGGATTTTCCAGGCAAGAGTACTGGAGTGGGGTGCCATCGCCTTCTCCAATCATGGGCCTTAGGTGAGCATGATAGAAATGGAGTCCACAGGAGAGAGAGAAAAAAAGAAGTCAGAGCAAGCAGCCCAGGCCGTGCTTCCAATTTAACTGGCACCAGGGAAAAGTGCCTTCAGCTGGCACAGGGGCTTGTGCACACCAGGCTGTGACTGTTGGCCGTGGAAATCCTGGTTGTAACAGAGGCTGCTGCCATTCAGGCAGCGAGCGAGGAGCTGCTTTCATGGGGAGGCTTTTTTGGCACCGTGTCCGACATACACTCCAGTCAATCACGGTAAAGTGCCTAATAACAGATGTGGTAATTAAGCCTGAAGAACTCCGTCTCTATTTTTTATTGCAGGGAATAACAAAGTGCCTCATTAAGCCTCCAATCCCACTGATTTTTGATTTGGGCATCCTGATGTCGTCAAAAATGACATCTTTGCAAGGGCTTTCTTCCTAAGTCCTTATCAGCCTAGGACGCAGCCAGCACAGGTTGGATCAGTTTTGGGAGGATAGTTCTATCCTTTCTGATCTGCCCTTTGCACTCCAGTACTGAAGCGTATGCAGATTCCTGGGGTACCATCAGATTCCTTAAAGTACCTTGGATATGAATAAACAGTTTTAGCTTTTATGTGCTTGTGTGAATATAAAATGCTCCCTGAATATCTTCAGTTCAAATTATGCTGTTTATAGCAAGAAATTAACTTCAGCTTTCAATCCCAGAAAGGTTTCAAATAACCTGAAACCATGGTAAATTACCATATTTTAATAAGATAAATTATCTTGGAAAATAATTACATCTGAAAAAGTCTGTCTTTGTGGCAGTTTATAAAGCAAATGTCTTCGTTAATGTTATTTTTCCTTCTTTTTTAATGATGAACATGAGTCTGGCACATTATTAGAGAAAATGAATCTAGTAACTAGGGACAGGTAGAAAAAGTGTCCTCAATAGTAAGAAAATGTGGCTTGAAACTTTCTCTGGAGCACTTCCTGAATTATTTAGAGCTGGGTCTATTGGTGCTCTTGGGAAAGACAGCCAAACACCGCTCATTGTTTAAACGTTTCTACATGACTCTTGGATAGTGTAGATTTGAAAACAGCATTTATATCATGGAGATGATTTTTTGTTTCTTTCTAATCCAGGGTGGCCATAAGCTTAGAGATGTTTAAATATTTTGAAAAGGCCCTGGATCCCATTTTATAAAATTATTGGTTCATTTCTGTGTCTCCTAATGCATAATTTTGAGTTTTTCAGGGTATTTCCAAGAGAATTTCTGGTTGACTATATTCTGAAATTCCGCTCTTTTAATCTAACCCTGTGAAGCAGATGATTCATAGCACAAAGTCAGGATTTAATTTAGTTTCAAGCTTGGTATTAATAAAGCATAAACTTGACCTGCTCATCTGATTATGATTAGCCTTGAACCAGCAACTTGTATGTACTTAATATTTGTACACAAACATCTATGGAAAGGGATACCAATGTTAATGGCAGTCCATATTTGTTTACTCAAAATGTGTTAGTCACTCAGTCATGTCTGACTCTGTGTGACTTCATAGACTATAGCCTTCCAGGCTCCTCTGTCCATAGAATTATCCAGGCAAGAATACTGGAGTGGGTTGCCATTCCCTTCTCCAGGGGATCTTCTGGACCCAAGGACTGAACCTGAGTCTCCTGGATTTCACGTGATTCTTTACCATCTGAGCCACCAGGGAAGCCCCTTGTTTCCTCAAATGACATCCAATACTTACTAATCACATTTTACCACCTTTATCCATTTAGAGATTTTCTCCCATTGATGCCAAACATATTTTTGCCAAATATAAAGGTAGGCATGTGCAAACTCAGACCTTACCACATTAAATCTATTTTTAGAAACCATCTCTATGTATGCCTTGCATCAAAAAGTGAGACCTCCTAGCAAAACACTGTTGCTAGGATTATACAGTTGCTGGAAAAGCAAAACTTTTCTTTAAATGAGATTCTAATTTGTTTTCTTATATTTCCCCTAACAGCAAGATCTGGGATGACAGAATTCATGTTTCTATAATTTCCATCGCTGGGTGAATGTTTCTACAGGTTCATAGCGTCACCCTTTGAACGAAGCGGAAACTTGGCCAAGAGTGGTCCTGAGCTAAAGCGCCACCTCCTGGTGGAACGTATCACTTCAGGGATGGTTTCTCAAAACTATTCAGGGGTTTGTTTTCCTCAGGTATGGATCCCATTCTCAGTTTATTAATCTCAAGCCTCAAGCCTCTAGACTCATATCAACTGTCTGGGACTCACAGGATACAATCCCCTGGCTGCCCTTCAGCCTCTCAGATCACTAGTTAATTTAGTGTGAATGCTGTGTGCCCCAAGTTTTGACCTATTTCAATTAACAACCGTTTGTTGAACCTCTGTTGTATTCTGGCAGATGGGGAGAGTAGTAAAAATTAAAGAGGACTGGAATAAAAGACAAGACAGTGACTTGAGCTCTGCATTTCAGGAGTTTGTAGCTAGTTGAGGAGAAGGGGTTGGCTATGTGAAAAGATGACCAGCAGCCCAAGGTAACTTGCTGTACCAGAAGAAGGATGGGGAGAGTTGGTTCCAGCAGAGATTTCTATGCAGTTTTTAGTGAGAAGAGTAAAGAATATTTTTGCTTATGTCCTGGAAACATTGTTAATTAGACGTGGGATGAGAGAATAAATTATTGCAAAGAGAGAAATAAGTTTACAGGAAGCTTATGTAATGGTTTGAATTTCAAACAATTAGGGAGGCGTACATGTTTGCCACAGGAAATCATAGAAATGAATCATAGACCCTTTCAAATTAGCAGGGCAAGAAAAATATAATCCATGCAGGAAACTATTTCCATCCTCCGTAGATTCTTCAATTGAGATAGGCTTCATGTATACTTTAAATTCATTAGATTTTATTTTTCCTTTTAAAATTAAATGATTAGAAAGTTTAAAACCTTGAACAAATGACAGTAATATAGTTTATAGGGATATTGTCATAAGAAGGAAATTAATGTGTTCAGTATGATAGGGTCAACTTAATCTTGAACGCTTTCTGCTGTCTGTAGTTTCAATATTTATGATAAAGTGAAGATACTGCTATTAGAGATTTTGAAATTAAACACAGAGTCAAGGAAGGGTATTTATAATAAAGGCAAAAGGGAAATAACATTTAAAAAACCAAGAACAGAGGAAGGAAAGAGATTAAAGAAAATGTCACAAATTGAAAAGCCTGTAGTCCTGCAGAGTTCAGAACACATGGCTTTAGTTCAGTTACCTTGAGCGTTTTTGGTCCAAATTGCCCTTAAAGAGTTATTAGAATCTGCTTGAAAGTAGAGGTATTATTCACCATGAAACCTGTCTATATCGATGTTAATGTTACAGTTTATTTATTTATTCTTAACATTATATTTGATGTGCGTTCATGTCCACCTGTGCTTCTCACTTTCTTTCCTTATTTGGGTAATGAACAAACACTCATGTGCATTAGGAGTGTTCTGTTGCTTGTAGTCACAATAGGACCTTCATCAGACACTATTGAAGACCTTAGAGAGTTCTCAAAATTAAGCCTAAAAGTATATGGATCCCTATCTTTACTTTCTATATTTCAAGTATATATTTTGAATTACTTTATAATATAAGCTTTCCCCTTTTTTAAGGTTTGATTGGTTTTTAATTTATTTATTTTTAATTGGAGGATAGTTGCTTTACAATATTGTGTTGGTTTCTGCCAAACATCAACATGAATCAACCATAGGTATATGTATGTCCCCTCCCTCTTGAACCTTTCTCCCATGTCCCACCCCATCCCATGCCTCTAGATTGTCACAGAGCACTGGATTTGAGCTTCCTGTGTCATATAGCAAATTACCACCAGCTATCTATTTTACATATGGAAATATATATGTTTCCATGTTACTCTCTCAATTCATGCCACAGTCTCCTTCCCCCACTGTATCACCAAGTCTGTTCACTGTCTGCATCTCCATTGCGCCCTTGCTTATAGGATTATCAGTACCATCTTTCTAGATTCCATATATAATAGGTATATACCGTGAAGAAACCATAATTGAAAAAGACATGTACCCCAGCGTTCATTGCAGTGCTGTTTACAATAACTAGGACACGGAAGCAACCTTGATGTCCATCGACAGATGAATGGATAAAGAAATTGTGGTACATATATACAATGGAATATTACTCAGCTGTAAAAAGACCACATATGAGTCAATTCCAATGAGGTGGATGAACATAGAGCTTATTATACAGTGAAGTAAGTCAGAAAGAGAAAAATAAATATTTTATATTAACCTTTTTCTTTTCTAAACTTTTTATATTTCACTTCATGAACTCATTGAAGTGTGGTGATTTTTCAGTTATTATAGATGTAATAATCTGCTAATTACTGAGGGTTTGTTATAGTGTGTTCCAGATATTGTTTTTCTGGTGAAGTTTGCTAAGATGGATCTCTCTACCAACCCACACAGAAAGGCCCTAGGAATTGTACTCTTCAGCCATAGGGACTCAACTTTTCCCAAGTTCTAGGCACCCTACTCCAGTACTCTTGCCTGGAAAATCCCATGGACAGAGGAGCCTGGTAGGTTGCAGTCCATGGGGTCGCTAAGAGTCGGACAGGACTAAGTGACTTCACTTTCACTTTTCACTTTCATGCATTGGAGAAGGAAATGGCAACCCACTCCAGTGTTCTTGCCTGGAGAATCCCAGGGATGGCGGAGCCTGGTGGGCTGCCGTCTATTGGGTTGTACAGAGTCGGACACAACTGAAGCGACTTAGCAGCAGCAGGCACAGCACAAGGCTCACTGAGAGTTTGATTCCACTGTTCCTCTGTCCCCGACTCCTGTACCTTCCTTCGTTCCTTGTATTGCCTGAATCTCAGCACATCCTGATTTCTCTCTTTACCACTCCCAAATATATGCTCATGGTCACCTCCCTTTGCCCACAGCTGAGATGAATATGGATCCACAACAATCATGACCAAATGCAGCCATGTTTGAGCAGGGCCACATACTGAGAATAAAGGAATGCCAATGAAAAGAAAGCCTTGAGCTTTTAAATGAATTCACAGAATAACTAACTTTAATTAAGTCCTTGATATCTATAAGCTCTCTATAGAAGCAACACTTTTTTTCCTCTAATTAGAGCAAGTATTTTTCTAGTAAAGCTTTCATTGGTTTTCCGTGTTTATATTCACTAGTATTGCAATCATTTTATTTCAACTCCAGGATTTCCTTTTGCAGTAGTCGAGTTTAACAATTAAATGGGATAAAACTTAGACCTTTCATTTGTTTTTTTTTAATATTTGGAAAAATATTTCAAGATCCAGGACAACTGATGTACATATTCTGAGGTTTATTTTTTTCCTATGGGTCATTAATTCATTCAATCAGTGGTTAAGAAACATTATTGAGCCCTGCATATATGGTAAGAACATGTAGAGATGATGTAGAGATGAATATGTAGAGATGAATTCCCTGTCAGGGAATTCACCAGCTAGTGGAGACATGAGTAAGAAAATGGCCAAGAAAATAGTGTGGTTTCCCTCTGACAAAGTCCACATCATCTATTCCCTGATGCCCCAGGGTTATGAGGGCAAAGAAGAAGAATGTTTAGATTGGCCTGGGAGCTCTTCTAAGAGGAAGTACCTTTTGATTCTTGAGGAACTGGTGAGAATTAAGTTGACCAGATAGTTACAGGCATTCCAAGAAGAGAATAACATGGGGAAAGAGAGAGGAGTGAGAACATGTAATATTTGGGGAAATTCAAGTAGCAAGGATTGCTCAAGTGATATTTAGAAGTGATAAATAGCTGTGTGAACTTGCTGGGTGATGGGTCACTCAGATCATGTGGAGTGAATGAAGGCCAGTTTGGACTTGACCACAAAGGTGAGTTCTCAAAAGCTTTAAGTATGAAATTCTGACGTTCTGATTTGTGTTTTGAGAGAATTGGTGACAACATGGAGGACGAATTGGAGGTTAATTGGAAAAAAAGATAAGTTGAAAAGCTTGGCTTTAAAACCTACTTTATCTTTGCAACAAAAGGTCAAACTA
Organism: Bos indicus x Bos taurus; assembly: GCF_003369695.1. NCBI lineage: Eukaryota > Metazoa > Chordata > Mammalia > Artiodactyla > Bovidae > Bos > Bos indicus x Bos taurus. The sequence goes on from NC_040082.1 coordinate 83,923,736, forward strand.
AAAGACCAATATTATTGAACTGTTCGTTGTTGTAGTTAGAATGAAGAGAGAAACTAAGTTAATAATAAATGATAGAGGCATATATCTCTCAACTCTTTATTTCAGATATCAATATTAAAATTTAAAAACTTAATGACTCAGGAAGAGCCAAAAAATATTGGCCATTTCCTCATTCCTGATAGTTTTTTGCTAAGATATAAAAGTGATAAAGAATTTAAAGTGCTGGGACCATTCTAAGTATTGAGTTGGCCAAAAAATTTGGTTGAGTTTTTCTGTAAGATGTTAGATACAATTGGCATTACTGACTGAAAATGAATTTTAAAAGTACTTTGGAAAGCCGATAAAATTGCCAAAGATTATGTTAAAAGATAGTTGTAAAATCATCCTAGAATATACAAAGCTTATAAATACTTGAGATAAGAAATGAGAACTCTCGCAATGATTTTGCCATTGGAAAATTGCCTTAAGCCCTAAAAAGTAATGAAAAATAGATTCACAAGAAACATTTCCAATAAGAAGATCAAGCATAATTGGCTGAGAATGAGAGAGAAAAATTAAATACCCATAAGAGTTGTAAAATTATGCCCTATTTCAAAGTAACCAAGTCTTCCACCAGAATTTTTTAAAAATAAAAGGAAGTTAAAGTTATATAAGAGATGCACAATGGCCTCATAGTACATAAACATTATTAGTTCTTGAAAAACCCATGATTTGGAATATATTTGCTTTCAAAAGATTTTGATTTGTTCAGTTCGCCAGTTCCAAATCTTGCTTGAGAAGTCCTACCAGACCCAAACCTTTTTTTTTCAAGCTAGTCTTTTTAAAGTCTTTAGTTAAGTCTACGTACTTGACTCTTCTCTGTACTTTATTATTCTTTGAATTCATTTAGTCACTTGTTCTTCATTCATTCTTTGGCCCTCCTCTCTGTGAGGTGCTGTTCTAGGTACTAAGGATATCACAAAGAACCAAAAAGGCATCATTGTGCTGAGGATTTGGAATGTCCGTTTATCTTTCATCAACTCCTTTGCCTCAGCCAATAGCAAAGCTTTTTTGAGGCTGTGTCTACTCCTCTCCCTCGATGCACAGATTGGGTGGGCATAACCCACTGTGAGTAAACTCCTCCTCCTTGGAATGAAAAAAAGCATTCACTAGTTACCTGATTAAAGTCTTGGCCATTTTGTCAGTATTTTAGTGACAAACTTTTATAGGAACTCTGGAGCCTATAATTTGTGTGTTTCTATTCTGTTAAGACTGGCATCAGTTGCAGGGGAACAAAAATAATTTCATCTTTATTATCTTTATGTGTAGCAAGTCATAATGTTGTACAAGGATCTTGAGAAGCTGTTTATCAAGTAGGTTTGTGACCTTGGGTGTACACAGAATTTCACTTGATCATGGCATCACTGTCCATGACATTAGAGTATTGGACCAACTTCCTGTTAACAGCTATTTTCACACAAAAAGTAGATGAATCTTAGACATTCTGGAGGTTTATAAGAAAGACACATTGGCATTAAAGCTCCTTTCCTGGCTAATATTTCTGAACTGGAAGCAAAGCAAAGTGAGAATGAGTGAATTCATTAGTGATTGAAGTTTGACTCTGGGCCAGATTACAATGTCAGTTGCTATACCTTTCGGTCCCCGTAGCATCCAGATTCTGAATTTCCCTGAAAATGGCAGAGAAAGACAAATAAGGAGATGCCAGGTAATCGGAAGGGATTGTTATGGATAATGTGAATGAAGGAAGTAGTACGGAGAATGGCTCTTAACTTTCCTAACAACATGAGATTGTTTTCCAACTATTATTCCGGATCAGACAGGGTCACTTCTTGAATAATGACCTGTCTAGACACCACGGGAAGCGGTGCTTCTGCTTCAGCATGTGTCACTTTGTCTACTAAAACAAAGTCCTATTTTAAGGGCCATAAAGTTGGGGTTTGGGTTGTGGCTTCTCAGATTTGCATATAGATGCTGTTGGTGAGGAAGTGGAGATGGGAGGGATGACAGCCCCTGCGTTTTCTCCTGAATGTCCTGGCCAAGTACAGCTTTGAGTAATTACCTTCTGCCTACTTGCACTTCCCGGTGGCTCAGACAGTAAAGCATCTGCCTACAATGTGGGAGACCTGGTTTCAATCCTTGATTGGGGAAGATGCCCTGGAGAAGGAAATGGCAACCCACTCCAGTACTCTTGCCTGGAAAATCCCATGGATGGAGGAGCCTGGTAGGCTGCAGTCCATGGGGTCGCAAAGAGTCAGACACGACTGAGAGACTTCACTCACTCACTTGCATTTCCTCAGCAGTTCCCTCACATTTTGTCTGAAAGCTTCAAAGCTTTTCACCATGTGGGTTTAAAACCACGAGGATAAATGTGTCCAGACTTTTTTTTTTGTGGCAATGCCTGCTGCTCGAGATGTCTGTGGTCACTCCACATCCTGGTCTGGATTAGCGGTTCTGAACTGAGTAGTCCAGGGAAGAATGGCCATGGAGTTGTGCTGTCACGGAGTTTTTGAAACATCTGGGCAGTCTAAACATGGAAATACCTTGTATACTTTCTAAATTCACATTTTCAGTTTTGACCAGGAAATAGCTTAGTCACTTAGAAATCTAACTTTGAATGAATTTGCATTTTAAGAGGTTCCAGTGCACAGATAGAGTATTATTTTAGAAAGACTATGACTATTATACCTGATGGAGAGGTAGTTTGACTGGAGTTAAGAAACCTGAGTTCTGGTTTCTAGTTTTGAACCATTCACAAAGTAGCTCTGTGATCATGGTGGAGTCATCCATCATTAGGGCTTCAATTATTCCATCCATAAAATGAAAGAATTTTGATTGGATTCCATAAAGACTTAAACTGTAACTTTCTGTCCCATTTTTTTTTTTTTAGCACAAAAGCTCTGTGGACCCAGGACATATACAGTGCCCTGGAAAATCTGGGGGAGCCAAATAAATGTTAAGAACTTCAATTATATAGCTCGTTATGAAGTATTAAAAGTAGAGCAATACTCTATGTGTGTTTGCCTTAATAGAATCTGCTGCTGCTGCTAAGTCGCGTCAGTCATGTCTGACTCTGTGTGACCCCATAGACGGCAGCCCTCCACGCTCCCCTGTCCCTGGGATTCTCCAGGCAAGAACACTGGAGTGGGTTGCCATTTCCTTCTCCAATGCATGAAAGTGAAAAGTGAAAGTGAAGTCTCTCAGTTGTGTCTGACTCTTCTCGACCCCATGGACTACAGCCCACCAGGTTCCTCTGTCCATGGGATTTTCCAGACAAGAGTACTGGAGTGGGTTGCCATTGCCTTCTCCTAATAGAATCTAGATGTATGCAATTGACAGGGAAATTTTCTAACATCTTCAGTTCAGTTCAGTCGCTCAGTTGTGTCTGATTCTTTGTGGCCCCATGGACTGCAGCACACCAGGCTTCCCTGTTCATCACCAAGCCCCAGAGCTTACTCAGACTCATGTCCATTGAGTCAGTGATGCCATCCAATCATCTCATCCTCTGCCTAACATCTTAATTCCATAGAAACTCTTCTCCTTATGGGGTTTGCATTCCTCTGTATTTTCTATTCTAAGAAATGACCTTGGAGGAAAAGAAGGCTTGTCTTGGATTGCTCAGATGTGCCTAATGGTTGAGTAGCTCAGGAACTGAGGATTAGCGCAATGACCTAGAGTTGGGCAAGCAGGTGACATGTAAGTGTCCCTTTGTCATGCCAGCGATGGTGCAGAATGACCATCATCTATCCTACTATGGGCCACTGAAAAGGACCCTTCTGAGAGAGGGATTGTGCAAATACTATTATCTTTTTCTTTCTCCTACCCCCGGGTGCAAGAAAAGACCTAAGGTTCTGCTGACACTCACGTGTCCAGCTGCACATCAGAGAACTCTATTTCTCCTCTTACCGTCCTAGGTGGCTCAGTTGGTAAAGAATCTGCCTGCTGTGCAGGAGTGAAAGTGAAAGTCGCTCAGTCATGTCCGACTTTTTGCGACCCCATGATCTATACAGTCCATGGAATTCTCCAGGCTGGAATACTGGAGTGTGTAGCCTTTCCCTTCTCCAGGGGATCTTCCCAACCCAGCGATTGAACCCAGGTCTCCCACATTGCAGGTGGATTCCTTACCAGCTGAGCCACTAGAGAAGCCCAAGGATACTGGAGTGGGTAGCCTGTCCCTTCTCCAGGAGTGCAGGAGACCCAGGTTCAATCCCTGTGTGGGGAAGATCCCCTTGAGAGGGAAATGACAACCCACTCCAGTATTCTTGCCTGGAAAATACCTTGGACAGAGGAACCTGGTGAGCTATAGTACATGGAGTCCCCAAAGAGTCGGACATGACTTATCGACTAAACCACCGCCACCCTTTATTTTAATTTGACTTTTCCTTTTTAAAGGAGATTGGCTTCTTTTGTTATTCATTCTGTTTCCATTGGATTTTTTTCCTCTTTGTATTGTGTCAAGGGATTGGTCAAACCTGAAATGTTCAGCTTCTTTAATCAGTGTTGTTGGTTGAAAGAAAACAAAAAGCAGTAAGTCTCCCTTTCTTTCTGGGCTGATCAAATTTTATTTTCTAGTTCATTTTTCTTACACACATTTATTCTTAGACTGCCTGAGGTCTCATGCTGTGTTTGGATATTTTATCTTGAGTGAATCTTAAGCCATAACATTCAGTACCATCCCTGGCCTGTCTCTATAGTTCCTCTTCCGTTCACAAGCTTTTCCACTCTGTGGTCCAGACAGACTTGCCCATTGGCTCTCCCCTCTGGGAATCTGCTTTCTGCTTTTGCACCTCCTAATTCCTTCTGGTGCAACCTCTTCTGTGCCGTCTACCCAGCACAGTCCTCAATATGGCACCTCTTATCCCTGCTCGCCAACTAGAAATACTTTCCAAACTCCCATACTTATTTTGTTAACTTATTTGGACCCTAATCACAGTTTTCATTGTCTTATTATGATACAGCCAACTCAGTGGGATCGCAGAGGGTCAGGCGTGACTTGGCAACTGAACAACAATGATATACCTCTCACATTATGTTGTGAACTCATTGAGGGCAGACATCACCTTCACCACTGTTTGCTGATTGAGACAACCAATGTTTGTTCTTCAGCAAAGGCTTTGAAAAGTGTCTGTGTGAAAGATTGTTAAAATAATTGCATTATTAGGACATAGTGAAATTTGAAATAGGTCTACATATTAGATGGTAGTATGGCATCAGTGTTAAATTTCTTCACTTAGACAATTGGATGATATGGGTGAACATTCTTATTCTTAGGAAATGTAAATTGAAGTATTTAGAAGTATTAGTATATATACTGTTTACTCAATTTACTTTCAAATGGTTAATAAAATCTATATATATTGCCTTTGTATGTGTGGGTTCAGTTCAGTTCAGTTCAGTCGCTTAGTTGTGTCTGACTCTTTGCAACCTCATGAATCGCAGCATGCCAGGCCTTCCTGTCCATTACCAACTCCCGGAGTTCACTCAGACTCACGTCCATCGAGTCAGTGATGCCATCCAGCCATCTCATCCTCTGTCATCCCCTTCTCCTGCCCCCAATCCCTCCCACCATCAGGGTCTTTTCCAATGAGTCAACTCTTCGCATGAGGTGGCCAAAGTACTGGAGTTTCAGCTTTAGCATCATTCCTTCCAAAGAAATCCCAGGGCTGCTCTCCTTCAGAATGGATTGGTCGGGTCTTCTTGCAGTCCAAGGGACTCTCAAGAGTCTTCTCCAACACCACAGTTCAAAAGCATCAATTCTTCAGCACTCAGCTTTCTTCACTGTTCAACTCTCACATCCATACATGACCACAGGAAAAACCATAGCCTTGACTAGACGGACCTTTGTTGGCAAAGTAATGTCTCTGCTTTTGAATATGCTATCTAGGTTGGTCATAACTTTTCTTCCAAGGAGTAAGCACCTTTTAATTTCATGGCTGCAGTCACCATCTGCAGTGATTTTGGAGCCCCCCAAAAATAAAGTCTGACACTGTTTCCACTCTTTTCCCATCTATTTCCCATGAAGTGATGGACCAGATGCCACGATCTTCGTTTTCTGAATGTTGAGTTTTAAGCCAACTTTTTCTCTCCTCTTTCACCTTCATCAAGAGGCTTTTTAGTTCCTCTTCACTTTCTGCCATAAGGGTGGTGTCATCTGCATATCTGAGATTATTGATATTTCTCCCGACAATCTTGATTCCAGCTTGTGCTTCCTTCAGCCCAGCATTTCTCTTGATGTACTCTGCATAGAAGTTAAATAAGCAGGGTGACAATATACAGCCTTGATGTACTTCTTTTCCTATTTGGAACCAGTGTGTTGTTCCATGTCCAGTTCTAACTGTTGCTTCCTGACCTGCATAAAAATTTCTCAAGAGGCAGGTCAGGTGGTCTGGTGTGTGGGTAGATAGTGATAAAGTGAATGTGGAAAAGTGTTAGCAACTGGTGAGTCTCTGTTATATTTTTGTGGCTTTCAAGTACATTTGAAATTTTTTAAAATGAAGTGTTAACAAAATGTAACAAATTTTATATGCCATCTAATCAAAGATAATTATAGAAAACTAGAAATAAAGGAAAATTTATTTGTAGATGAAAAATTACCTAGGGAAGATTCCAAAATCCATTCACTTAATATTTTACGAATGACATTGCCCAGAGCACTTGATAAACTAAGTTATTGTGAAACAGGTCAATTCCTCTGGATAGTCTAATGTTAAATGATTAAGAATAAAAAGCAGGATAATTTGGGACAGTGCTTTGTGTGGAAAAGTCGCAGATGTACCCACTCCAGTGTTCTTGCTTGGAGAATCCCAGGGACGGGGGAGCCTCATGGGCTGCCATCTATGGGGTCGCACAGAGTCAGACATGACTGAAGTGACTCAGCAGCAGCAGTACCTTAAAACACAGGCTTTGTGAGGTCATGCCTCTGGGGACACAGTAAGTTAAACTGCAACTAGAAAATGGTGAGCTCTTGACAGGAGTTTTAATGCAGAGAAAAGATTTCAGAAGCATTGTGGGTGGCTTCTTCCATGGACAACTGATAGTGAAGATGCCAACTAATGGTGGCATTTTTGAGAACTGTTTTGGATGTCAAAATACTTCCTATATTAGCCATATTTGAAATATAGGCATATTGGATATCTATTGCTGCGTAACAAAATACCTCAAAACTTAGTGGCTTAAAACAACAAACATTTATTATCTTGTAGTGTATGTGGGTCAGGAGTTTGAGAGAAGCTTGGTTGGTGGTTCTGGCTCAGGGTCTCATGAGGTTGTGACCAGTATGTCAGCAAGGGCTGCAGTCATCTGAAGGTTGACAGGGGCTGGAGGATCCACTCACATGGCTATTGGCAGGAGGCCTCAGTTGATGCTTGAGTGTCCTACTAACATGGCAGCTGGTTTCCTGCAGAGGTGATCCACGAAGCAAGATGGAAACTGCCGTGCCTTTGATGACCTAAGTGTGGAAGTTATACTGTCAGTTTTATAATATCCAGTTGGTTACATAAGTCTGTTCATTGTAAGAAGAGTTTACACAAGACAGAATTCATTGATGGCCATCTGGGAGGCTGGCTAAAACAATAGGGCGTAACTATTACTACTACTAAGTCGTTTCAGTCGTGTCCAACTCTGTGCGACCCCGTAGATGGCAGCCCACCAGGCTCCCCCATCCATGGGATTCTCCAGGCAAGAACACTGGAGTGGGTTGCCATTTCCTTTTCCAATGCATGAAAGTGAAAAATGAAAGTGAAGTTGCTCAGTCATGTCCGACTCCTAGCGACCCCATGGACTGCAGCCTACCAGGCTCCTCTGTCCATGGGATTTTCCAGGCAAGAGTACTGGAGTGGGGTGCCACACTGCCAAAACATAATTATTGTAAAAGGGAAAGAGTGTGTCTTATAAAAGAGATTACAGGGCTTTTGTTGTTGTTGTTTTTGTACAGGCCAAAAAATTAGTACTTTTCATAGGCAATGCCAAAGAATGCTCAAACTACTGCACAATTGCACTCATCTCACATGCTAGTAAAGTAATGCTCAAAATTCTCCAAGCCAGGCTTCAGCAATACATGGACCATGAACTTCCAGATGTTCAAGCTGGTTTTAGAAAAGGCAGAGGAACCAGAGATCAAATTGCCAACATCCCCTGGATCATTGAAAAAGCAAGAGAGTTCCAGAAAAACATCTATTTCTGCTTTATTGACTATGCCAAAGCCTTTGACTGTGTGGATCACAATAAACTATGGAAAATTCTTCAAGAGATGGGAATACCAGACTACCTGACCTGCCTGTTGAGAAACCTATATGCAGGTCAGGAAGCAACAGTTAGAACTGGACGTGGAACAAGAGACTGGTTCCAAATAGGAAAATCAGTATGTCAAGGCTGTATATTGTCACCCTGCTTATTTAACTTCTATGCAGAGTACATCATGAGAAACACGGGGCTGGATGAAGCACAAGCTGGAATCCAGATTGCCGGGAGAAATACCAATAACCTCAGATATGCAGATGACACCACCCTTATGGCAGAAAGTAAAGAAGAACTAAAGAGCCTCTTGATGAAAGTGAAAGAGGAGAGTGAAAAAGTGGCTTAAAGCTCAACATTCAGAAAACAAAGATCACAGCATCTGGTCCCATCACCTCATGGCAAATAGATGGGGAAACAGTGGAAACAGTGGCTGACTTTATTTTTGGGGGGCTCCAAAATCACTGCAGATGGTGACTGCAGCCATGAAATTAAAAGGTGCTTACTCCTTGGAAGGAAAGTTATGACCAACCTAGATAGCATATTCAAAAGCAGAGACATTACTTTGTCAGCAAAGGGCTGTCTAGTCAAGGCTATGGTTTTTCCAGTAGTCATGTATGGATGTGAGAGTTGGACTGTGAAGAAGGCTGAGCGCCGAAGAATTGATGCTTTTGAACTGTGGTGTTGGAGAAGACTCTTGAGAGTCCCTTGGACTGCAAGGAGATCCAACCAGTCCATCCTAAAGGAGATCAGTCCTGGATGTTAATTGGAAGGACTAATGTTGAAGCTGAAACTCCAATACTTTGGCCACCTGTTGCGAAGAGCTGATTCATTTGAAAAGACTCTGATGCTGGGAAGGATTGAAGGTGGGAGGAGAAGGGGACGACAGAGGATGAGATAGTTGGATGGTATCACCGACTCAATGGACATGGGTTTGGGTGGACTCTGGGAGTTGGTGATGGACAGGGAGACTTGGAGTGATGCGATTCATGGGGTCACAAAGCGTCGGACACAACTGAGCGACTGAACTGAACTGAACTGATACTGGGAAGAATGGGTAGGAATGTTACTGAAGAATGTTAAATTGTGAGATGTTTAGGAAAATAGATATAATTTTATTTAGTAAATTCTGGACTGAGAAGTAGTATTTGAAGTCTTTTTCTATTAAAGAAGAGATGTATTTTTTTTTCCCAAAGGGAGATTAAAATAGACCAGACTGAGAAAATATAACTGGGATTCAAAATGGTTTAAACCCAACATAACTCTCCCTAATATTGACCCTATTTTCTGTTGTTTCTCCCAAATCTGCCAATGCTTTCTTTCATTGGTTTCTCATGTATTTCCTATTCCTTAGACGACCAACAAACCTTGGACAGGCAGTTCCACACTAAACCTGAATGCACCCATTTTCCCTGCAGAAGGCTGATGCCGTTTCCTTGGTTGGATTTTGAACACCTACTCTGTGTTAATGTCTAAAATGCCTCTGTTATCAAATAATGCACCCTGCTCAAAGACTCAAGTGTTTTCCACTGTAGACAGGATACAATCCATCTAAACTCCTTAGCCTAAAGTTCAAGCCCCTTCATCAAAAAGCTCTCCTTCCTTTCTAGCACTGCTGCTCACAGTTCCTTATAAGACCTTCTTTGGTCCACTCTGAGGCTTGGCTCATACTTTTCTCTCTGCCTTATGGGCCCTCCCCATTGTATTCATTTTACCCAAAGTCTTCCTTTAATCCTGAAGTAATGCCTAGGGCAGATAGCAGGCATAGCAGTCACAGCCAGCCCTGTTTATTTTTATTTATTTATTATTATTATTTTTTTTTACTTTACAATATTGTATTGGTTTTGCCATACATCAACATGCATCCGCCACGGGTGTACATGTGTTCCCCATCCTGAACCCCCCTCCCACCTCCCTCCCTATACCATCCCTCTGGGTCATCCTAGTACACCAGCCCCAAGCTTCCTGTATCCTGCATTGAACCTGGACTGGTGACTCGTTTCTTATATGATATTATACATGTTTTAATGCCATTCTCCCAAATCATCCCCCACTCCCTCTCCCACAGAGTCCAAAAGACTGTTCATACATCTGTGTCTCTTATACAGGGTTGTCGTTACCATCTTTCTAAATTCCATATATATGTGTTAGTATACCATATTGGTGTTTTTCTTTCTGGCTTACTTCACTCTGTATAATAGGCTCCAGTTTCATCCACCTCATTAGAACTGATTCAAATGTATTCTTTTTAATGGCTGAGTAATACTCCATTGTGTATATGTACCACAGCTTTCTTATCCATTCATCTGCTGATGGACATCTAGGTTGCTTCCATGTCCTGGCTATTATAAACAGTAGCCAGCCTGTTTAAATCACTGCTTCTGCTGCTGCTAAGTCACTTCAGTCTTGTCCAACTCTGTGCGACCCCACAGACGGCAGCCCACCAGGCTTCCCCGTCCCTGGGATTCTCCAGGCAAGAACGCTGGAGTGGGTTGCCATTTCCTTCTCCAATGCATGAAAGTGAAAAGTGAAAGTGAAGTCGCTCAGTCGTGTCTGACCCTCAGCGACCCCATGGTCTGTAGCCTTCCAGGCTCCTCGTCCATGGGATTTTCCAGGCAAGTACTGGAGTGGTGGGCCATTGCCTTCTCCGGTTTAAATCACTACTCTGTTTTAAATGATGTCAGGTAAAGCATTTAATCTCACCCAATGAAATTACATCTGAGAGGTGTGAGGGGTATATTCAGTGATTTCTAGTTCTTTTCCTTTTGAAAACTTCCTTTTAAGTTTGACCTCTTTCATGAGCCTTCATTGCTTACATTGATTTTTTTTCCTCTTAAAACTCTTGGCATTTTCTTTCTGCAGTGACTCATCTGGCAAATAATTTTATTTATAATCTTTCTCCCTAGTAGATTTTGAACTATTAAAGCTAGAGACCATGCCTTATAAGACGTAATACTCCTCATAGTTGCTTGTGCTTAGATCCTCAGTGAGTATTGTATGTAGATTTCCCCCCATATGTTATAGGACATGGATTTATAGGGATGTTGTAGGATACTTTCCAGAGTTGATGATAAGCAGTGACCATGGCCTCCCCTAAACTCCCCCTGAATGCCACTTAATTACACCTGTGGGGTTGGCTGCTTAAGTAGGTAAGGTTATACCTCTGTGTTCCCCTAGCAGCTCTTTCAGTCTTAATCCTTAATCATGGCTGTTCCTTGAGATGGTCTGTTGTGGCCCCCTCACTGCGTGTGGTGTGAGCCCCCTCAGGTAATTCAGTGGCTGGCATCCTCAGGGGTTTGCCCAGTTTTTGCTTGATGTAAAGTGCTCAGTGAATGCCAGAATACCCAGTTCATGCTAATGTATAGGGGTTTTTATTTATTTGTCTGTTTTCTGGTTGATTATGAAACCTTTTTAAGTGTATAAAATAGGACTTGAGAATATTTTTCTTTTATTAAATGTTAATAGCCACACTCATTTACCTTTTGTTTTTGGAAGCTTCCAAGGAATACTGGGTGGCTGCCATTGCAACGTGATTTAGTTTGACTTAGAAGCATATCTTGGGTGTGGTATTTGATGTTAGCAACATGACGTGAGGATGCCCAGACAAAAATGGATAGCATTGTACTGCCTCCAGTGAATAGTTACGCTTGAGTAAAGTAAAATGTTGTTAAAATAACTAGCTTTGGATGGTGAAAATAGAAATCAGGACAGTGCCTCAAGGATTCCTTTGATCAGTGAAGTAGTATTTCCATGGAAGTTTTCATCTGAGGTTATTCTTGGGGCAACCGGGCAAGCATTACTCTTTTGACATCTTAAATACCCTGAAGCTGGACCTCTGATATGCTATTCACAGGCTCAGAGCTCCAGGAAGAACACAGCTCATCTGTGCAGCCTTTCTGTGTGGTTCAAGGTAAAGTTAGTACATCCTTTATAGATAACATGAGGGCTTCCCTGGTAGCTCAGATGGTAAAGAATCTGCCTGTAATGTGGGAGACCCAGATTCAATCCCTGCATTGGGAAGATCCCCTGGAGAAGGAAATGGCTAACCACACCAATATTCTTGCCTGGAGAATTTCATGGACAGAGGAGCCTGGTGGGCTACAGTCCATGGGGTTTCACAGAGTTGGACACAACTGAGCAGCTAACACTTTTAACACTTGTAGATAACATGATACAGTGATCAGTGGACTAGGTGGCTCTTTGGTACCCTGGGGGAGGAGTGTGAAATTATGAGAATGTGGCTGTTTGTAATAAATCACTTCATCTAGAGAACTACAAGAGCATTTTAGAGTCAGTCAGTTCAGCTCAGTCGTGTCCGACTCTTTGCAACACCATGAACTGCAGCACGCCAGGCCTCCCTGTCCATCACCAACTCCCGGAGTTCACTTAGACTCACATCCATCAAGTCAGTGATGCCATCCAGCCATCTCATCCTCTGTCGTCCCCTTCTCCTCCTGCCCCTAATCCGTCCCAGCATCAGAGACTTTTCCAATGAGTCAACTCTTCGCATGAGGTGGCCAAAGTACTGGAGTTTCAGCTTTGGCATCATTCCTTCCAAAGGACACCCAGGACTGGTCTCCTTCAGAATGGACTGGTTGGATCTTCTTGCAGTAGTGAGCTTGAAAAAACACTGGGTGAGGGCCCCCACATTATTTCTATGTGTGCACTTAATGTTTCTCACAAGGAGATAGATTTTCAAGCCAGAAAGAATTGTTTGGAATCATTTATCCTTCTGTTGTTGCTAAAATAAATTAGCAAGTCAACACCCTGTTATTTATTTCTCCCTAACACACTGATAGAGAAACTGCTCCCTGTCATCACAACGCAGACTCATCCATTGTGATGATTTTATTCAACCTGATTGTTTACTGCGGTTTTTGTATCAGAATGGGCAAAGCCTGCCTTCAGAGTAGGTGGTAAGAGTTAACTCTGCCTGCTGTGTTTCCTCTTTCTAACAGGAGCACTTAGCAATGCTAATCAGTTGTACTGATTTTCTGTTTTGATTTTTCCATCATAATTAAGTGAATGATATGGAATGCAATCAAGTTTGACACTAGGGGGTTCATGCAAATGACTATTTTTTTATGTTTAAAATTTTGTTAAACGTAACCACAAGGAACGTTATTTGAAGGCAAAGCCTGGGTAGGTAGGGGTAGTTTAACACCCAATTTAGAGTTTTGAATATTTTTAAAATGTTTGTTCCAAGAAAACATATCTGTGTTGCCTTTTTTTTTTTTTTCAATTGAACTAATGCAATTTTTAAAGGATTGTATTTTGTTTTCATGCACACCCTAAAGTGGAAAGATTATAGTCTCAGACAAGATGATACAGTTTAAAAGAGAAATGAAGAAAAACGTTCATGGAACTTTCTTCCTTCAGGGTAGACACAAAGACAGAAAGGTACACACATTTACTCCTCAAAGCCTATGAAAGAAAACAAATCAAATAGGGAGAGAGTATATGAGATGCCCTATCCACTTGTTTTGATCGCCTATCAGTGACAAGACAAACAAAAGGAAGGACCGCCCGTGTTTCTGAATACAGGGAAATGTTGCATTTCTACACTCCTTTGTAGCTCATTGGCACATTTGTGAAATGTCTTCTCCCTCTACCATGTATAATATTTGAATTGTTTGCTCAAGTGATTTTAATCACTTTGTGTGAATTTGCACCTTCCCTTCTTGATCTAGCAATTTTTTTGCTTTGAACGTTATATACTTTAATGTAGATTGTTCTAAAACTCAGTTAATTTTCTAATTTTGATTTGGAAAATCCTTCAGGAATAAGGCTGAGCTATATATATTCACTTTTGTTATAAATGTACTGATATTTTCCCTTCCATGAACACCACCAGCAACTTTGCAATGCAGTTTGATTTTTCTCTGTGCTGAATTTCAGAAGCACTAAGGAGATGACCAAATTCTGCTTTTTCTTTTTTTTCTCTGACATCCCTGTAGAAAGGTTAAAGCCTTCACAGGGCAGTGCATCAAGTGCAAAGCAAAAAGAGATACCAAATTAACGCTAACATTTTTTGCATTCAAAGAGAACAGACTCTTCCCTTTTCTTGGCAGTTTGGTTCATTGCTTCCAGCAGTTTCCAACTTTGTACAGACTAAACATTTCTAATTGGGAAATGGATGGGTTGAGGCTGAGATGGTGACTCAGGATATAAACTTTCCAATTTGGGATAATTGTTTGTGAGTGGATGGCAGATTACTGCTGACTGGCTCTTGTTTTGTCTCCGAGAAAAGGATGAAAGTTAAGGTGCATACTTCATACTTCGTTGAAACAGAATATTTACCTGGTATAGATAAGGCAATGAGACAGAGATATTTGCCATGCTTGTTTGTTACAACCAAATCTAGTATATGAAAGGATTACTTTTTTGATGGATGAAGAAAACATTACAATATATGATGTGTCTTCAGCTGTGAAATGGGGATGGTAAAAATGCCTACTTAAGTTACTGCATGGATTAAATAGATAATTCACATGAAAGGTTCAGTACTGTGCCTAGCACACAGTAACCGGTCAGGAAATGTTAACTCTTGTTGTTTATCATCACCATCATTATTACTTTTTATTTATTCCTGTTAAGCAGAATAGCTTCTGTAATTATATAACATTAAGCTTCAGATTTTACAACTTCATGATGATTAGCCTGTGAGAAACATCTGTGATTTGAATTAATTTATAAGCCATATTTTGGCTAGTCATTTATGCTTTGTATGTTGGAATTACTTCGTGATGATTAGAATCCCCCTTTTAAAGATTTTACTGCTTCTCATAGTGGCTTACACTATATTTTAATTATCCTGTGAATTCATGACGTTTATCCATATTCCAAATCAAACATTTTCTTTCATTTTAGCCTTTGTGGATCAGAGATAGATAACCTGTCATAACTGGAGAAGGAAATGGCAACCCACTCCAGTATTCTCGCCTGGGAAATCCCATAGACAGAGGTGCCTGGTGGGCTACAGTACTAATACGCTATATATACTTGTGCTTATAAACAGTTTTGATTTAAAGAATTTAATGTTTCTTCATTGTTCTGTTTTCTTGAATTTGAAGGATAAACTGTTACCTAAGGTTCAGTGTTTGCCTGTATGGTTGTTTATTACTTATTTAAGATAAACTGGCCTTTTAAAACCCCAAGATTATCACTCAATAAATATTGTCCCCAGATACTAAAACCTGGTAACCTCATGGTGTGGAAAGTTAGTCTAACTTTTCAGAATGCCAGCTCTCACCCAGAAAGTAACTGCTGGGCCCATAATCTGGTCCATTTTTACTAGTTTCACTGGTTTACCAACAAGAAGGCTAATGCTTGCTTGCTTTTTAATTTGCAAATGGATCACCTTTTTGGAGGGAGTTGCGTGGCATGTGGGATCTTACGTCCCTGACTAGGAATCAACCCTCCCCTCTCCCCCTGCACTGCCCACCCCTTGCATTGGAAGCGCCGATTCTTAACCACTGAACTGCCAGGGAGGTCCTGGATCAGCTATTTCTAATTCCATGTCTATTTTTATAATTATTATATGAAGCCATTTTATATAGTGAGACAAACTTTTCCTCCTCATTAAGTGCCAAGTTTCCCCCACCATGGCCCTGCCCTGCCTCTCAGGAAGAGAGCTCCTGTGCTTCCATCTCCATGAGTGGCTCACCCGCCACTCAAGGGGCTCTAACAGGCGTCCCTCCTTGCTCTGACTCCCACATTCAGTCACCAAATCCTGTCCATTTCACCTCCTGAAAAACTCCCAGATTCCCTCAGTTCCCTGCAACCCCAGTGTTACTTCCGTATTTCACCCTCAGTTGCCTCTCACCTGACCTCCCTCTAATAGTCTGCACCTGCAGTTCATGCTCCCCCTGCAGCCAGTAAGATTTCTAATGTCACCCTGCACCCTTCCCTAGCTCTCTGTAATCCTTGGATGAGGTTCACATCCTTTGCCATGTCTTATAAAATCCATGGTGATGTGCCCCCCACCCCATATCTTTCTCCAGCTGAGCTAATTTGAGCTCATTAAGTGTGCCTGATCTTCCCTCACCTCTGTCCCCTCTGCCTTGAACATTCTCCTTCCTCTTCTATCTCCTTTGTGGGCCCAACTCTTTTGTAGATGTGTTGCTATTTGTTTTTCCTCTTTTGGTCTTTCCTCCTCTCAACAATAATACCAGGTTCATTTTTTTCTAATACTGACCTCCAAACAGCTTTACACTTTTTATCTGTACACCTATGTAGAAACCTCTATAAAACAACTGGTTTAGTTTCTGTTCAGCAGATGGTGGGACAGAAGCACTAAATATAAGAAATGTGTGTCACGATTACTAAATTATAAAGATCGTAGTGGGCAGGAACAAGAACTAGATCTGTGTTTTATGTGCCGTGTTTGCACGGTGCCTAGGATAGAGTGGCCATTCAGTGAACATCGAATGAATTACTGAATGACCCTCAGTTTAAGCCTGAGGTGCCTCTCTCTTGAGTCAATGGACCTTCTGTTCCATTATTTATCCTCTAGGACAAAGGAGGCCAGATTTCTCTGTGTGCCCTCTCCTTCCAGAAGGGAAATATGCCTGCTGAGAGAATCTGGAAGCCTGTGTTGCCTTGAGTTGTTCTGGTAGATTCCTTTAATGTCGGTTGGCATGGATGAGAAGGTCTTTTGTTATAGTGGCAATTAATGATGATTTGCACTTTTTAGTAATTTACAAAATAGTGGCCATCCTAACAACATAAGAAATACCTCTCTCTCCTGGACCATGAAAGCTGGTGACCCATCTATTTAAATCTAAGACTCATTATTCATGTTTCAGCCCTAGTGACAATTGGCACTTTATAGTTACCGTACTGAAAAGAATTCTTTGGGGGTCATTTTAATGCATTTTTAATTTGAATTTCTTTTTCTCGTAGGTTGTTCTTCAGGAACAATGGTTATTTCCTCGAACTCATGTTCGGGCTTTATCTGTTTATTGTTATGCCACTGGATCAGGATGGCATCATCTCTAAACCTTGAAGATCCCAATGTGTGCAGCCACTGGGAAAGGTAATAGTTTTGAGAAATAATATTTCTCAATATTCTGAGAAATAATTTCTGATAGATTCCTTTGTATGCTATCAATATCAGTACAACATATAAAATTAGAATCTGAGAAGAGATTATAAAATTGATTTCATGTAAAAATCTTTCATTATATGTAATAAATTAGATGGTATAATTCACCTTGGTCTTAGAGAGTATGCTATGCTATGCTATGCTAAGTCACTTCAGTCGTGTCCGACTCTGTGCGACCCCATAGACGGCAGCCCACCAGGCTCCCCCGTCCCTGGGATTCTCCAGGCAAGAACACTGGGGTGGGTTGCCATTTCCTTCTCCAGTGCATGAAAGTGAAAAGTGAAAGTGAAGTCGCTCAGTCATGTCCAACTCTTAGCGACCCCATGGATTGCAGCCTAACAGGCTCCTCCGTCCATGGGATTTTCCAGGCAAGAGTACTGGAGTGGGGTGCCATTGCCTTCTCCGTTAGAGAGTATATGTTATGTATATTAAGCTTGAGATATTAATTCTAACAGAGGTGTATTTGTAAAATAGGGGAAAACATTATAGATTCATAGATCAATTAAAATGATCTCCTTGAGGTCTTACCTCTGCTCTGTATCTATTTGCAATGATTTGGTGGAGCTGAACTTATGGACATATGGATTATGGTGGAGTTCCTACTTACGCATGGGAATCAATGAGAGAGCAGTGAAGATGGTGTGGAATAATGTCCTAGAGCGTTGAAATGGATGGCATAAAAAGTTGTGTGGTAGGTGACCTGAAAGGAAAAACTTGATTTCTGGAGTAACTGGCTAGGCTGCATGGAAGTGGTGTCACTTGAGATGTCCTTGAAGACTTGAATAAGACCAGTGGATGACAGTGATTGGCAGGCGTTCTAGGATGGAAGGTAGTTTGAAACCAGTGCCATGCAGACCACTAAGGACTGTACCCAGTAAGTCTAGCGTTGATACAATACAGGAGGAGGGCAAGATTGACTACA
Source organism: Bos indicus x Bos taurus (assembly GCF_003369695.1). Taxonomy (NCBI): domain Eukaryota; kingdom Metazoa; phylum Chordata; class Mammalia; order Artiodactyla; family Bovidae; genus Bos; species Bos indicus x Bos taurus. Next base: position 83,941,993 of record NC_040082.1, read on the forward strand.
TTATATGAAAGCAAATGATGTAGTCTCCAGATCTGGGTAAACTTACAGTCCTTTTTGGAATACAGAAACAGCACAAACTATCTAGTGATACTGAAGTGCAGTCAAATGCAGTTCACTCTGTTACTTATCTTCCTAAAAAAAGTGTGGACATGTTTCTTTATCCAAAATGAACATTGCATTTGCAGATTTTTCAAACAAATAGAAGGTGTCAAGTACTAGAGAGTAGTATGTAGTTGTAATAGCTATAAATGCAGTGACATTAAACTCTTAGCCTCTTTTTCCTGTCACCCTCAGTACCAAGAAGAGTACAGCACACAGCATACATCCCAGTCACTGTGTCACCCACTGGAAGGATGCTCAAAGCTCAGAATTTTTCCAGCATGGCAGCTGAATTATTCTAGGGCACACTGATTCCTCATTCACAGTGTTAGTTTTCAGTGAGGGCTCACCCCCATCTCTGCTGGCAGTATTATGGCAGGGTAACAAAACGTATTCTCCTGATTGATCAATAGAGTCTTCTATCATTATGAAACTTTAAGTGGAAATATGTATATGTAATAAAGTTCTATATATTTGATATTAACTATATTATACAGAATTTAAGGGGAGGGAATGCCTATTATCTTTATAATTTTCATAGACCTTCCCATAAAACATTTCACCAGCAAAGTACATAATAGGTGGGGTTATAATAATAAAAATGAATTGATGAATACATGAATTAGGAACATATCAAATTTAGAAAAGGGAGAGTCCATTGGTAGTTGAGCTTCTTGGAGGATGATAGTTTTGAAATGGGAGAAAAAAATCAAATTTGTTAGGTACTGTGAAATAAAAATCAAGAGATCTTGGTAATACATTAACTATGGATGTGAAAGAGGCAGAAAAGGCTGAGATTTAGAACCTGCTGTGTGGAAGAGTGGGCGTGTCATTGGACACTGTTGTTGAGTTGCTAAGTCGTGTCTGACTCTTCATGACCCCATGAACTGCAGCACGCCAGGTTTCCCTGTCCTTCACTATCTCCTGGAGTTTGCTCAAACTCACGTCTCTTGGGTCAGTGATCACATATGGAAAGATAAAAGGAAGAGAGTTGATGTGACAGGGAAGAGATTCGTGTGGTTTTGTCATGTTGTGTTGATAAGATCAATTTGAAATACGGGCCTAGATGAATGTTTAACTTTTCATTTAAATAAAACATGAAAAATACACTTCCTCTGGTTTGTTTTTTACATTGCCCTATCTTATAATTGTCATGGACAAAAAGGCCTTATTAAATATAAGAAAGGGTACTGGCTTAGAATAACCCTTTTTTTTTTCCCATTGAAGGAGTCCAGTGATCTTGCATGAGTCTTGCATGAGTCTCTTTTTTTAACAAATGAATTTATTTATTTTTGGCTGTTCTGGGTCTTTGTTGCTGCCTGTGGGCTTTCTGTAGTTGTGGTGAGCAGGGGAGACTCTAAACCTAACATAATTTCACTGTTGTACAAGTGATTGGAGTAACTGAGAAAATACTAATGGGAAAGGAAATTCAGTGTGAAACAGTAGGAAAATGATGGAGATTTTTCTCCTGCCTATATTTTTGCTATGTACTACTAAAAAGAAAAAGTTGACAGCTACAATCTTCTCATTGATAAATTTTCTGTTACACGGCTAGATAACGATTCTTTGAAGAAAGGTTAAAGAAGAGTAGGATTTGTTTTATAAGATAAAGGTGCAGGTGACAGATTCTCCTATATTTTCAAAAACTGAAATGAACTTGGACTGTATAGTCCATGGAATTCTCCAGGCCAGAATACTGGAGTGGGTAGCCTTTCCCTTCTCCAGAGGCTCTTCCAACTTGGAGATTGAACCCAGGTCTCCCGCATTGCAGGTGGATTCTTTACCATCTGAGTCACAAGGAAAGCCCAAGAATACTAGAGTGGGTAGCCTATCCCTCTCCAGAGGATCTTCCTGGTACAGGAACCGAAGCAGGGTCTCCTGCATTGCAGGTGGACTCTTTATCAACTGAGATGTCAGGGAAGCCGAAAGTAAAATTAAGGAGAATCAAATCATTTAAAATACATAAGAGATACTTGTTATTAGAGAAATTCTGAATAGCATCCCTTTGGAAAATGAATAACTCCATGAATCATCTGTCCCTTCTCCCCATCTCCTTTCCCTGTTATGTGAGTTTAAGTATTTCCACCTACGAGGGTTTCTTCTAAAGAAGACACAAATGAAGATAAACCATTCTCTGCCCAATCCCTTGGGGGTGGGACACAGGAGTGGTAATAATTGAAGCTGCATTCCTGAAGTGAGCAGAGATAAGAAATGATAATTATTACCATATTTGATTAAAGTAACAGGATAATTTCGGCAGATAAAATGTAATTAACCACTTTGGAATGAGTCCAAGTGATGATGGCTTCCCCTACCCTGTTCTTTGACCTTAAATTAAATCTTGCTGGGGTTCCTCCCCAAATAATACTTAATAGGTTAAAATCATGGTGATGATATGTTTTCAGTGTGTTTGAGAAGATGAAACAAACAAGCAGGAAATAAAAGGTTTTGCATCTTGAGCCTGAAAATAGTGTAGAGTTGGGACCTGCAGTTTTTATACCACAGTTTCACTGCTTGCTTTAGAAGCTTTCGATGTTCTATAATATCTGAGAGGCAGCAGAGGTACAGGATGGTGTCTGGGGGTCTTGGTGTTAAAGTGCCGGCTCTAGACTGATGACTAGTACCAGGAACTCAGTGTGGCTTATTTGTGATGAAAATGGGGTTGGACTAGAACAGGGGTCCCCAAACTCTAGGATCTAAAACCTGATGATCTGAGGTAGAGCTGATGTAATAATAATAGAAATAAAGTGCACAATTAATGTAATGCACTTGAATCACCCCCTAACCTTCCCCCCTCCCCGCCCCCGTCCCGGTCTGTGGAAGAATTGTCTTCCACGAAACTGGTCCCTAGTACCAGAAAGGTTGGGGACCTCTGGACTAGACAATCAAGAAGATCCCTTCCCATTCTGTGACTTTAAGAGCAGCTGCAGATGAACATGGCTGTGTGGACTGTTAGCCGGGGTACTAACTGAGTTCAAACACCAACCCAGGTATTATCCAAAGAAGTAGTGCTAAGGAGCAGGGGATGCCCTCCAGTTCTCAGAGACATTTGCCTTCAAGGTATGAGCACACAGCTTCCAGAAAGTGGCCCCTTGGAAAAGGACAACTTGATTGTCTAATGATAAGTGGGTACTGAGCAAATCAGGTGTAGTCACAAGTATTTGGCAGTCATAATTTGAAGACTATTTACTAACAGGGAAAAATGCTTATGACATACCCTTAAATTCAAAAAGTAGACTTAAAATTATGTGGCTAGCATGAGTATGAAAATAGAAAAGCGAAAAAAGCTAAACTAAAGCTAAAAGCTAAAACCCTCTAGGGATGGTAAGAGAAGTGCAGGAAAATGCTATGGGTAATTAGGTAAGAGTTATTCAGTTTTCTCCCTTTCTTCTTAAAGATTTGTTTTCCAGATTTTCTGGTGTGATTATAATATCATTAAAAATGAGAAATAAAAAGCGGAGATTGTTTCGAAAAGAAAAAGAATGTATGAAAAAGAACAGAAAGGAAATTTGGGGTGAAGAGGCTCAGAATCGTTCTCCTTTAAATTTGAGTGGAAACCTCAGTATCTGATCAATGTGAAAAGTAATTTATATTTAGCCTGTTATTCATTAAGTTTGAGACTATGAATAATTCTAATGAAAAGTGTCAAGACTGAAGAGAAATACTCAACCATGGTAAATTTTATGGTTTGATTTCCCCCGAAATGTATATATTTCTCTGTTAAAGTAAAAGCAGGTTATTTTAGCTTTTACAGGCTGGCCTCTTTTAAGAGCCCTTTGAGAATTACATAGAATTTATTTAATAAATGTTTGTTGAATTGGAACCCTTAATGGTTTAATTACCCTTTTATAGAGAAGAGCTTTTTTGTATCCTAAAAGCAGAGAAACATCCTGCAAATGTAAGCTATTAATGAGCAGTAAATGTCCAGAAGAGGAAATTCATATGCTTTAACATTTTTTCTTATTGAGGAAACTTTCCAGGCTGCAAGAAATTAGTGAAAACACTTTTCACATTTGCTTATGGAGTCAGCTCCTCCATCATATGCAATGGCGAGTGTTTGGGCAAGGTCCTTTAGTTGATTATTGCTTTTGGACTCCAAGGCATTTGGATCTTAACACTATAACATAGCATGTGAAATTATGGGAATACTGCATCAGATCTAGTTCTAACACACTAATTTAGTTCAGTTCAGTTCAGTCGCTCAGTCGTGTCTGACTCTTTGTGACCCCATGAACCGCAGCATGCCAGGCCTCCCTGTCCATCACCAACTCCCAGAGTCCACCCAAACCCATGTCAATCAAGTCGGTGATGCCATCCAACCATCTCATACCCTGTCATCCCCTTCTTCTCTTGCCTTCAGTCTTTCCCAGCATCAGGGTCTTTTCCAATGAGTCAGCTCTCCTCATCAGGTGGCCAAAGTATTGGAGTTTCAGCTTCAATATCAGTCCTTCCAATGAATACCCAGGACTGATATCCTTTAGGATGACTAACAGAAGCAGAAGATATTAAGAAGAGGTGGCAAGAATACACAAAAGAACTATACAAAAAAGATCTTCACGACCCAGATAATCATGATGGTGTGATCACTCACCTAGAGCCAGACATCCTGGAATGTGAAGTCAAGTGGGCCTTAGGAAGCATCACTACAAACAAAGCTAGTGGAGGTGATGGAATTCCAGTTGAGCTATTTCAAATCCTGAAGGATGATGCTGTGAAAATGCTGCACTCAATATGCCAGCAAGTTTGGAAAACTCAGCAGTGGCCACAGGACTGGAAAAGGTCCGTTTTTATTCCAATCCCAAAGAAAGGCAATGCCAAAGAATGCTCAAACCACCGCACAATTGCACTCATCTCACACGCTAGTAAAGTGATGCTCAAAATTCTCCAAGCCAGGCTTCAGCAATACATGAACCATGAAATTCCAGATGTTCAAGCTGGTTTTAGAAAAGGCAGAGGAACCAGAGATCAAATTGCCAACATCCGCTGGATCATCAAAAAAGCAAGAGAGTTCCAGAAAAGCATCTATTTCTGCTTTCTTGACTATGCCAAAGCCTTTGACTGTGTGGATCACAATAAACTGTGGAAAATTGTGAAAGAGATGGGAATACCAGACCACCTGACCTGCCTCTTGAGAAACCTGTATGCAGGTCAGGAAGCAACAGTTAGAACTGGACATGGAACAACAGACTGGTTCCAAATAGGAAAAGGAGTACATCAAGGCTGTATATTGTCACCCTGCTTGTTTAACTTATATGCAGAGTACATCATGAGAAACGCTGGGCTGGAAGAAGCACAAGCTGGAATCAAGACTGCTGGGAGAAATATCAATAACCTCAGATATGCAGATGACACCACCCTTATGGCAGAAAGTGAAGAGGAACTAAAAAGCCTCTTGATGAAAGTGAAAGAGGAGAGTGAAAAAGTTGGCTTAAAGCTCAACATTCAGAAAACAAAGATCATGGCATCTGGTCCCATCACTTCATGGGAAATAGATGGGGAAACAGTGGAAACAGTGTCAGACTTTAGGGCTCCAAAATCACTGCAGATGGTGACTGCAGCCATGAAATTAAAAGACGCTTACTCCTTGGAAGGAAAGTTATGACCAACCTAAATAGCATATTCAAAAGCAGAGATACTACTTTGCCAACAAAGGTCCGTCTAGTCGAGGCTATGTTTTTTCCAGTGGTCATGTATGGATGTGAGAGTTGGACTTTGAAGAAGGCTGAGAGCCAAAGAATTGATGCTTTTGACCTGTGGTGTTGGAGAAGACTCTTGAGAGTCCCTTGGACTGCAAGGAGATCCAACCAGTCCATCCTAAAGGAGATCAGTCCTGGGTGTTCACTGGAAAGACTGATGCTAAAACTGAAACTCCAATACTTTGGTCACCTCATAGAAGAGTTGACTCATTGGAAAAGAAAGACCCTGATGCTGGGAAGGATTGGGGGCAGCAGGAGAAGGGGATGACAAAAGATGAGATGGCTGGATGGCATCACCAACTCAATAGACATGAGTTCGAGTGAACTCCAGGAGTTGGTGATGGACAGGGAGGCCTGGCGTGCTGCAATTCATGGTGTTGCAAAGAGTTGGACACGACTGAGCGACTGAACTGAACTGAATGTGAGACTGCCTAGATGGCAGGTCCACACTCAGAGCACATTCTCTCTGCTAGAAATGAAATGGAGAAATAGCGCTCAGGTCTCAAGATTCATTTATTTGCAAGCTGTTGGTTTGTTGTTCAGTCACTCAGTTGTGTCCGACTCTTTGCCATCCCAAGGACTATGGCACACCAGGCTTCCCTGTCCTTCACCATCTCCTGGAGCTTGCTCAGACTCATCTCCATTGAGTCATTGATGCCATCCAACCACCTCATCCTCTATAATCCCCTTCTCCTCCTGCCTTTTATCTTTCACAGCATCAGGGTCTTTTCCAATGAGTTGGTTCTTCGTATCAGATGGCCAAACTACTGCAGCTTCAGCTTTAGCATCAGTCCTTCCAGTGAATATTCAGGGTTGATTTCCTTTAGGATGGACTCATTTGATCTCCTTGTCATCCAAGGGACTCTGGATTGGGGGGGAAAAGAATTGGTGAAGAAAGGCTTAGAATTTGCATCAACATGAGCTTCAGGATGCTTCCCAGGTGGCTCAGTGGTAAAGAATCTGCCCGCCAATGCAGGAGACACAGGTTTGATCCCTGGGTTGGGAAGATCCCCTGGAAAAGGAAATGGCAACCTACTCCAGTATTGTTGCCTGGGAAATCCCACAGAAATCCCACAGAGCCTGGTGGGTTACAGTCCATGGAGGCACAAAGAGTCAGACACGACTTAGTGACTAAAGCACAACAACCACAGCAAACCTCAGGACACTGCTGGGGGTCTGAAGGAAATCTGAACAGCTTGATGTGATATTTCATTCCAAGACAATTTATATTTTAACAGAGACCTATTGGTTTACCCAAAAGGAGTTATATCAGAGATGTAGGTGATTGCATACTTGATGCTCGTCTGAACCTGTTCTTGTGGGTGTCATCTGCTGGAGTAGAAGGAAGTAGTTATGTGAAATGTATGTTAGAAATGCAGAAGTCAGTGGGAAGGGATCTTCAAGAACATCTCTTAGCCCATTGTTTTACGACGTGATAAATCGAGGGAAGTGAGATTCTCCCCTGAAGGTCAGCCAAGTTCTCAGTATCAGATCAGGAGGCTAATAATCTTGCCTTCTTCTAATCCAGTGGTCTTTTCACAAGGACCTACTACCTTTGCCTCAGACCTGTGGAGGATCCCTAAATTTACCTAGAAATCAAGTTGCAATGTCCCAAATACACAGAGTTCAAACAGTATGATGAGTTCATGGATGTCTCATGATGACTGAGAGAGACCACTTGGAGAAAGAAATAGTACTGTGTGTGAGGCCAGTACAGCTTAGATTTCAAATCAAGAGTCTCTTTTCTTTATCTAACCTGAATTTATTCATGTAGAAATTTTAACCCCATTCCTTCCATACTTTCTGCAGTCCATAGCTCTTTTTAATGAACTTGGCCTATTGATCTGCACCGAGTGAGTCCATGATTGTGGCTTTTGTTGTTATTGTTGTTAGCATGAATTAAAGATTTTAGTGGAAATCTTTATGAGACTGCTAACAAATAGAAAACAGATTGTTTTGGAAAGGGAATTCTCCAGATTTTCCTGTGGGCAAGAAATTTAAGCTCTTGGGCATGCAATAGACTGCTTTGAAATAAAGTAAGGAATTGAACAAGGAATATTCTTTATATTTTTTGGATCTTTTCAGCCACATTCTTAGACCCATCGGATTGCATGTTTTTACTCTTACAAGAATCTATTAATGAAAATACATTGGAAAACAGACTGTTTAAGTAGCGTCTGGTTGTTAGTATGATTATTTCAGGCTAACTGTCTCAGCAGTTTGTTTAGAATCAGGTTTAAAGGCTTCTTTGTAGCTTTTATGTAGAGGCTGCATATATTCTTCCATTACCTGAAGATAGGGCAGGTGCAAGAAAAAAAATCATTCGAAGTTCCAATCAGAGAAATATACTTTCTGATTTTCCAAAATCAGTAGCAAAATGTACTCAGATTTGCTGATTACACTTATTTAATTTTTGAATGGAAAATTGCTCAGTCATGTCCGACTCTTTGTGATCCCATGGACTGTAGTCCATGGAATTCTCCAGGCCAGAATACTGGAGTGGGTAGCCTATCTGTTCTCCACGGGATCTTCTTGACCCAGGTCTCCCGCATTGCAGGCAGATTCTTTACCAGCTCAGCTAGGGGTATTATTTATTGAGGCCTATGATGAAAACTTTTTTTGAAAGGTTTTGATATCCCTGGACTACAGGGTGTGGGATGGAACTGAAAATTACAGGAAAATATGTGGTGATTTTTAAAAAATATTTATTTGGCTGCCTTGGCTCTTAGTTGCAGTACATGGGATCTAGTTCTCTGACTAGCGATTGAACCCAGGCCCCCTGCATTGGGATCATGGAGTCTTGGTCACTGGACCGCCAGGGAAGTCCCTGTAATAGTATGCTTTTAAATTTAGTGATATCGGAGTTTTGGGTGAATAGTAAATGAGAAATTTTTTGAAATTTATAGCATAAACTCTTGTGTTTTAAATATTTTAATGTCGGAACTTTAAGGGTTCAAGTTCAAATAGAAACCCATCAAAACATGGAGATTCTTTTAAAAGTCATTGTGGAGTTGGAAGTACAGATAATTTAGCCAGTGACTGTTTTTTGGTACAGAGTCTATCATTAATGTAAGAGAAATACTGACTGCTTCTCTTTTCTCTTCTTTTCAGCTACTCTGTGACTGTGCAAGAGTCATATCCACATCCCTTTGATCAAATTTACTACACTAGCTGCACCGACATTCTGAACTGGTTTAAATGCACGCGGCACAGGTAATGGACACTCAGAAGTGTTTATTTATTTGGCATAGTGGAATGGAGTCTGACACAGTCAGAGATATTAAACACTTGAGAAAGTGGGCCCATTCATAGAGTGAATAGCTGTTGAGTGTGGGTGGTGGTTGTAGCCATGTTCCAAGCTGCAGGAGATACGGAAACACAAAAAGATTGTCTGTCCCTCGAGGAACTTACACACAAAACATCTACTGGTTACCATCATTTGATTAGCTGAAGTCACCCAGCTGTTGAGCAAAACTGGGGAGACACTCTTAAATATGGATATCACCAGATACCAAAAAACTCTATCTTAGCCTATGTTTCTACTTGAACATCGAATTTAATTTAGACTAACTTAAATTTGAATTAAATTTAAGAAAAATAAGCCGCATGTTTATTTTTTCTATAAATGCGAAAACAGAAAACAAAAACACTGTGTTAAATAATCATGTTAATATGGAAGAAAACTGTCTTGATTTCAGTAGTAAAATACTTGTCATCTGGGTTGTGGGTGGAATGTGGTACCTGCTGATTTATGCTGCACTAAATGATGTCACACTCATTATTATTTCTTAGGACAAACTTTCCTTGACTGCTGTGACTAAACCAGCATTCCTTCATGTCACAATCTATTCCCTTACTCAAGCTTTATTTTTTGACAGCATTTAATCATTACCAGCCATTATTTGATAATATATTTATTTGTTGAGTGTATATCTTAAATTATACAGGTCTGTCTTCCCCAGTAGAATGTAAATTTCTTGAGGGCAAGAGCTTTATATTCTTTCACTCACTGTGAGCTCTTTCCCCAATGCCTGGAATATGGTAAGTGCTCAATAAACATGTGTTATATAAATGGATTGGTAAATGAATGAAGCTTGAGTTATATGTAAAGGTCTTTATTTTTGGTGTCCTATTTTGTAGTAGGGTAAAAATGCACTAACATAGATTTTTAAAGGACTTCTCTAAATTCTTCCTCTAAAACCTATATAGATAAATGATGAGTGATTAGATAAGTAATATATATGAAGCTGATCAATATCTTATAAAATATCTCAAGTGAAGTAGAGAAGACATGAAGCTTCTGATTCCTTGCAAAAAGTGCTGGTGGACTTAAATGTCCATTCAGTATATTCTTAGCAAATTGGTGAGTTAGTACAGTATTGCTCAAAAAATATATCTCATGTTTCTTCTTTATTATTTTGGAGGACCTTGTTTTTTACATCTATATCATGTTTGATAGCTTTTTGTATTAAAATATAAATTTTTGATTTCTAATCAAACTGCAGATCAAAAGATGTAACGATGTGATTGTTTTTTTTTTTTGACCTCTATATAGAATCAGTTATCGGACCGCCTATCGACATGGAGAAAAAACTATGTACAGACGCAAGTCCCAGTGTTGTCCTGGATTTTACGAGAGCAGGGAAATGTGTGTCCGTAAGTAAGACTTAACATTTCTTGGAAGTTCATTTACTTTTCCCAGTGTTGGTTTGCATCTGTTAATGGCAGCCTGCGGAGATGGAGACTGAGGCCTGTGGAGACTGAGGCCTGTGGCATCTTGGATCCTTCCCTTATGCTCACTGCTGCTCTCTTGGCCTGTGTAAGCAGGGAAGCATTCACTATGTCCCTCTGTCCTGTCACAAGTCTCCACATGAAAGTCACTTGAGGAGAAAGCAGAAGTTATAGAAAGATGATTCAAGGTTGGATGCTGCAATGTTTGTTACAATTCTTCAAGAAAAGTCTGTTTGGAAATCAGTCAGGGAGTCATCAGAGAAGAGAAAAGAGATGTAAGCTTCCTGCAGCAACTCACCAGAGTCTTGAGTCAACTTTCAAGGGGCCAGCATGTTCTTTTCTGGTACATAGACTGAAAGGCTTATTAAGGAGCTTTCACAATATGAAATGGCTGTAAGTCTGAATCACAAAGTAGACCTTTTTTCATTGTCATTTCTATCATCCCTCCCCTCCCCACCTCACTGATTCATTTTAAGATGTCTTGAGAGAAGTTTGATGTTTTATGATACACTTTAGGAAATCTTAGAATATCATGTGCAATGTAGTTTGCAATTGTGCTTTCTAACTATTGTGTGTAGGACTCTTAAAGACACTTCAGATCAGATCAGATCAGATCAGATCAGATCAGTTGCTCAGTCGAAGTGGGCCTTAGAAAGCATCACTACGAACAAAGCTAGTGGAGGTGATGAAATTCCAGTTGAGCTATTCCAAATCCTGAAAGATGATGCTGTGAAAGTGCTGCACTCAATATGCCAGCAAATTTGGAAAACTCAGCAGTGGCCACAGGACTGGAAAAGGTCAGTTTTCATTCCAATCCCAAAGAAAGGCAATGCCAAAGAATGCTCAAACTACCGCACAATTGCACTCATCTCACATGCTAGTAAAGTAATGCTCAAAATTCTCCAAGCCAGGCTTCAGCAATATGTGAACTGTGAACTTCCTGATGTTCAAGCTGGTTTTAAAAAAGGCAGAGGAACCAGAGATCAAATTGCCAACATCCGCTGGATCACTGAAAAACACTTAAGATAGGTATTATTAAAAATGATTTTATTCAAATATTTTGGCTCAACAAAAAGCTAGAAGGACATCTTTGCTTTCTGAGATGGGATGCTGGTATTGAGTAGTAAAAAGAGACAGAGTTCTGTTCTAACGTGGAGGCACTAGAAACTTCTGATCATGTCTGGGCTTAAGACTCCACAGAACTGAATGATAGCACTGACTTGGCCACCGCTCAACTGGGTGGGCTTGGATAAACCATTTATAAATGGGTTTATAATTTTATTTGAGGCTGCTGCTGCTGCTGCTAAGTCCCTTCAGTCGTGTCTGACTCTGTGCGACCCCATAGACAGCAGCCCACCAGGCTCCCCCGTCCCTGGGATTCTCCAGGCAAGAACACTGGAGTGGGTTGCCATTTCCTTCTCCAATGCATGAAAGTGAAGTGAAAGTGAAGTCGCTCAGCAAATTTGAGGCTGCTGCTGCTAAGTTGCTTCAGTCGTGTCTGACTCTGTGCTACCCCATAGACGGCAGCCCATCAGGCTCCACCGTCCCTGGGATTCTCCAGGCAAGAATACTGGAGTGGGTTGCCATTTCCTTCTCCAATGCATGAAAGTGAAGTGAAAGTGAAGTCGCTCAGCACATTTGAGGCTAATTTGCTCTAAATAGAGAGAGAGCTTGGACCAGTATATGTATCATCTTCCTTCTACCCTTTGGAGTCTATTCTTCATATAGAAAGGGTGTAGTGTTAGTTACTCAGTCATGTCCAACTCTTTGTGACCCCACAGACTGAAGCCCTCCAGGCTCCTCTGTCCATGGAATTCTCCAGGCAAGAATACTGGAGTGGGTTGCCATTCCATTCTCCAGGGTATATAGAAAGAGTGATATCTCAAATTTGATTCAAAACCAAAGCTATATATGATAATAAATGTTCATTGAAGAGAAATTAGAAAATATAACTAAGCAAAAAGAAGAAAATACAAATATATTGTGACTGTCTTTCCTGGTCAGTAAATATACTTCTGCAACAATTTACAAATGCCAGTGTTTATTGGATTATGCTGCTACTGCTAAGTCACTTCAGTCGTGTCCAACTCTGTGAGACCCCATAGATGGCAGCCCACCAGGCGCCATCCCTGGGATTCTCCAGGCAAGAACACTGGAGTGGGTTGCCATTTCCTTCTCCAATGCATGAAAGTGAAAAGTGAAAGTGAAGTCGCTCGGTCGTGTCCGACTCTTAGCGACCCCATGGACTGCAGCCTACCAGGCTCCTCCATCCATGGAATTTTCTAGGCAAGAGTACTGGAGTGGGGTGCCACTGCCTTCTCCGTTATTGGATTATAGATGTTTGTTTAACTGATCTCAGCTCTTGAATATTTACATGATTTCCAAGTTATAACTATTATGGACTACTTTAGAAGATGTCATTGTGATTAAATCTTTGTTCATCTATATAATTACTAGGTAAGGATACCTTCATAGACGTAGAATTTCTGGGTTAGAGGCATTCACATATTCCTAGAATGTTTGGTGTGTTTTCAATTTATACCCCCACCAGCAGTGTAGAATGTCTTTTTGCTTATATGGTGGTGGTGATTTAGTCGTTAAGTTGTGTCTGACTCTTTGCAACCCCTTGGACTGTAGCCCCCAGGCTACTCTGTCCATGGGATTTCCCAGGCAAGAATACTGGAGTAGGTTGCCCTTTCTTTCTCCAGGGGATCTTCCCAACCCAGGGATTGAACCCAGGTCTCCTGCACTGCGGGTGATTCTTTACCAACTGAACCACCAGGAAAGCCCATCTTTTTGCTTATACCCTGTGCCAATTTTCCTTTTGCTATTTTTCTTAATTTGCATGTGTTTGATTAATAATGGTGTGGAATAAGAAAAATTATGTTTATAATCAAACATCTTTGAGAATAATCATGAACTGATCTCTGTGGCCTAGGCTGATGGGAAATTTTCAAAGGACGGCCTTGAATACACACAGCCTGGAGAGTGGGGAGGCCTGGCTGGTCGGGCTGGCCACTTCCCAGATGCTTCAAGGAGACCTTATCTTGGTGTACTTGCCAGGGTTCAAACCTACAAGCCTAGTTGTCAGCACCCTGAGAAAATAGCTCAATCTATTGTGGATTGTTTTGTTAATCCAAGTCCTAAGAGTCATATAAAGTCGGGGTGCTAATTCATTGTTACACAGAACTTGGAGAGGCGCTGACACAGTATCCTGGTCCTACCTTCTCTCGTTGAAGATCTGGCGTGTGGGAAACGAAATTTTATTGGCAGCTGATGTAGGGATTGTGGATCTGAGCAAGGTTAGTTAGAGAGAAATTTCAGTGCTTCATGGTTCTAGCCTTCCAGAGCCCAGTGCCTCCATCAGTAGTACAGCTAATCTCAGAAAGCAGGGCAATCCCACAGGACCGTCATACCTGGTAAAAATTATTGCCATAATGTGATGGTAAAGATATTATAACTCTTCCTTGAGATAAGTCTCATACCAGCCAATATGACTCCTGAATGCTTGGATGGCCATCTCTAGCATTTGTCACTAAAATTTTCCTTTTCTTGCAGTTTTCCTTTAGATATGTTAATACATTTAATCAGCTCACTGTCTGGTCTCCGAGGCCTGGGAGCTATTTGGTCTCTTTAAGGGTATTTTTGTATCTCTCCACTCTGATGTCTTGATTTCATAGCTTAACCCCAGAGGACAAGCATGCTTCCGTTACTTCCTTGTTCTCAGGGATGCCTCTGGTACATCTTCTGTTCTCTCAACAGCTGGCACTAGTGAGACACCCTTGTGGATAGAGAAGGAAGAGAGAACACATGATTCTTGTTTCTGCTTTCATAATCTTTTTTCTTTCCAACTAGGTTTTGCTGCCAGGCAGCCAGCACAGTCACCATTTTAACTGTTTCCAGCAAGTTATCAAAAAGAATTGAAACACACGAATTGGTTATAATTTTGGTTTAATTTTGTTAATCAGTTTACCTAGAAGGCAAAAAAAGGATGGTTTCACATAACAACCTATATTAGAAAAAATAGTTTCTTTTACGTGGCTAAGGTAGCTCCCCTGGAGAGCAAGTCCCATCTTCCCATCCCTCCCTCCCCCTGCTTCATCCTGCCCAAGATTATTCATTTCTACTAAACTCTCAGGCTGTACAGAAGCTGCTGGTCCACAGAGCACACTTCGGGTAACAAGGCTCTGTGTTCAGAAGACAGATATTTACCATCAGGCAGAAAGAGCCAAAACAAAAAATGTGGGGAGTAGTGTGGTTAGAAGCCTTTCCTAAGAATCTGGCTGGAAAAGAGAATGGATTGGAAAATTCTCCAAGAAGAAAATATTGCGGGACATGAAGATGTCTGTAATTCCTTTGTGAGGTTTTAACCTGTTCATAAAATTACACTTGTACGGTTATTCATTTTTCAAAGTTCCTATTATTGCCTGATTGTGTTTCATTATTTTTAAAAACTGGAATGTCATTTATTTTCTTGACTTAAAAAATTGAAATAGAGTCGACATAAAATATGTTAGTTTCAGGTTAGTGATTTGACATTTGCATATATTAACAAATAATCTCCAGGATAAATCTAATAACTACCTGTTAAAATCATTACAAAGCTATTATAATATTATTAACTGTATTCTTTGTGCTGTATTCGTATTACATCTGTGTGGCTTATTTTATAACTGGAGGGTTTTGCTTCTTAATTCCCTTCACCCATTTCACCCTCAACTCCCAATGCCAGAAACCACTCATTTATTCTCTGTAGCTGTGATTCTGTTTTCATTTTGTTTTTAGATTTCACATACAATTAGAACCAGACAGTATTTGTCCTTTTTATGTCTGATTTATTTCACTTAGGATAATGCCCTCTGCATGCGTGCTAAATTGCTTCAGTCTTATCCAACTCTTTGAGACACTATGGATTGTGTGATGCAAGGCTCCTCTGTCCATGGGGATTCTCTAGGTAAGAATATTGGAGTGGGTTGCCATGCTCTCATTCAGGGGAATCTTGCCAACCCAGGGATTGAACCTACACAACACCCTCTAGACCTATTCATATTGTTGGAAATAGCAAAAGTTCACTCTTTTTATGGCTGAATAGTATCCCACTATATCTGTATATCACATCTTCTTTATCCGTTTATCCACTGGCAGACACCAGGTTGTCTCCATGTGTTCAGTTTTCGCGACCCCATGAATCGCAGCACTCCAGGCCTCCCTGTCCATCACCAACTCCCGGAGTTCACTCAGACTCACGTCCTTCTAGTAAGTGATGCCATCCAGCCATCTCATCCTCTGTCGTCCCCTTCTCCTCCTGCCCCTAATCCCTCCCAGCATCAGAGTCTTTTCCAATGACTCAACTCTTCGCATGAGGTGGCCAAAGTACTGGAGTTTCAGCTTTAGCATCATTCCTTCCAAAGAAATCCCAGGGCTGATCTCCTTCAGAATGGACTGGTTGGATCTCCTTGCAGTCCAAGGGACTCTCAAGAGTCTTCTCCAACACCACAGTTCAAAAGCATCAATTCTTCGGCACTCAGCCTTTTTCACAGTCCAATTCTCACATCCATACATGACTACTGGATAAACCATAGCCTTGACTAGACGGACCTTTGTTGGCAAAGTAATGTCTCTGCTTTTGAATGTGCTATCTAGGTTGGACATAACTTTCCTTCCAAGGAGTAAGCGTCTTTTAATTTCATGGCTGCAGTCACCATCTGCAGTGATTTTGGAGCCCCCCAAAATCCATACATGACCACAGGAAATAATGCTTCAGTGAACATGAGGTGCAGATAATCTTTTTGTGTTAGTGTTTTGTTTCCATCAGATAAATACACAGAAGTGGAATTGCTAGATCATGTGGTAGTTCTATTTTTAATTGTTTTGAGGAACCTCCATACAGTTTTTCATAGTAGCTGTACTATCTTACATTCCCACCAACATTGCACGAGGATTCCCTTTTCCTCACATCCTCACCAACATTTATTGTATCTTGTCTATTTAATGATAGCTATACTAACAAATGTGAGGTGATATCTCATTGTGGTTTTGATTTGCATTTCCCTGATGATTAGGGATGATGAGCACCTTTTCATGTACCTGTTGGCCATCTGTATGTCTTCTTTAGAAAAAGGTATTTTCAAATCTT
The DNA here is from genome assembly GCF_003369695.1 of Bos indicus x Bos taurus. NCBI lineage: Eukaryota > Metazoa > Chordata > Mammalia > Artiodactyla > Bovidae > Bos > Bos indicus x Bos taurus. Next base: position 83,958,655 of record NC_040082.1, read on the forward strand.
TTGCCCATGTTTTAATCAGGTTTGTTGTTTGCTTGTTGATAGTCGTGTGGGTCAGAGAAAGCGATGGCACCCCACTCCATTACTCTTGCTTGGAAAATCCCATGGACGGAGGAGACTGTTAGGCTGCAATCCATGGAGTCGCTAAGAGTCGGACACGACTGAGTGACTTCACTTTCACTTTTCACTTTCATGCATTGGAGAAGGAAATGGCAACCCACTCCAGTGTTCTTGCTTGGAGAATCCCAGGGACAGGGGAGCCTGGTGGGCTGCCGTCTATGGGGTCGCACAGAGTCGGACACGACTGAAGTGACTTAGCATAGTCTTGTGGGTATTTGCTTTGCAGTAGTTCTTTAGTTTGATGCAGTCTTGTTTGTTAATTTTTGCTTTTGTAGTCTGCTTTTGGTGTAAATCCAAAGAATCATCACTGAAAGCCATGTCAAGGACTTTACATCTATGTTTTCTTCTAAGAGTTTTACGGTTTCAGGTCTTATGTTCAAGTCTTTAATCCATTTTGAGTAGATTTTTGTGTATGATATAATATATGATCCAGTTTCACTTTTTTGCATAGGGTGGTACAGTTTTCCCAACACCATTGATTGAAAAGATTGTTTTATGTTCTCGACTCTTTTGTCACAAATTAATTGACCATATATGTATGGGTTTGTTTCTGGACTTTATTCTGTTCCACTGATCTATGAGTCTGTTTTTATGCCAGTACTATACTGATTACTACAAGTTTGTAATAAAGTTTGAAATCACAGAGTGTGGATACCTCTAGCTTTGTTCTTTCTCAAGATCACTTTAGCTATCTGGAGTCATTTGTGGTTCCATGCACATTTTAGGATTGTTTTTTCTATTTCTGTGAAAAATACCATTGGCTTTTTGATAGAGATTGAATTGAACCTGTAAATGGTGGCTTTGTTAGTATGGACAATTTGACAATATAAATTCTTTCAACCATGAGCGTGGAATGTATCAAATGTATTTGAGTCAGGCTTTATGTATTTGTATCTTCAATTTCTTTCATCAACTTATTATAGTTTTTAGTGTAAAGGTCTTTCACCTCTTTAGTTAAATTATTCCTAGGTTTTAAATTCTTCTTGATGCCATTATAAATGGGAATTTTTTATTAATTTATTTTCCTGATCACTTTTACAATTAGTATTAGCAATTAATTTTAATTTACTAAAGTTATAAATCCAAAATCTAGTTGTTTCTTGACATAGAAAAAGAACTTATGGTTACCAAAGGGGAAAGGGAAGGTGGAGGGATAAATTAGGAGTATGGGATTAAGAGACACACAGAACTATAAATAAAGTAGATAAACAACAAGGATTTACTGTATAATACAGGGAACTGTATTCAGTATCTTATAATAACCTAAATTGGAAAACAATCTGAAAAATATAACTGAATCACTTTGTTGTACACCTGAAACTATCAAGATATTATATATCAGCTCTACTTCAATTTAAAAAAAACAACAGAAATAACAAAACCTACTTGTTCTTAAGCTAAATTCACCTGACAGATGTTTTACTCATCACTGATTGATTTTTTTGTATCTTTTGCCATTAAGATATATAAATGTGTGTGTGTATATATATATATATATATATATATATATATTTGCCTAACTTTAACCACCATGGTAATTGCTACAATTATGTATTCTTTTCATATAGTTCTTATCTTTCATGACCACACATCCCTTGTAAATATTAGTGTCTGGTTGCATTTTGTAAATGTCATGGCTACATTTGAATTTCAAATCATAACCTCTGAGGTCATCTTGTTCATCCTCTTCCACCTTGCCTTGGTCCATGTGTTCTCTGAAGTCATGAGAGTAGACGTTGTTTGGCTCTTCCTCCACAAGATCAGTAGTCTTAGACACTTCCTATCTTCCATCTTCTCAACCTTGATCCCTCAAGATTTCATATAATTCTTTCCTTTAAAATTTTGATCTTGTTCCTAAAATGAAAAGATGCATAGCTTAAAAACTGGCTTAAATGCAGTGTTCCAAGGTTATCTGTTAACATCTATTTCCTCCTCACTTTTTGACTATCTCACTTACATTTTCTTCCTTTCTTATTTCTTTCCTTCCTGCCTACCTACTCATTCTAATGTTGGACACTTAAATGTTGCTCACTGTAGCCACTAAGCTATTTTGAATTTCTTTGTACATGTGAAAAATTCATGAGACAAATTTAGTAGGATTTCTGGGACAAAGAGTATGTATTTTGTATCAGAAAAGATTAGGTTTGGCTGTGACATAAAAGTTTGTTTCTTTCTCACATGAGTCCAGAGGTTGGTAAACCAATAGGAAACCCAGCAATTTCCACCTTTCTGCTCCACCATCTCTAGGGTGCAGCCTTCATCTTCATGTGCCCTTATTGATTTCCTCACATCAGTCTAGGTCCCCAGCGGTGGGTACTGAGTTACATGACCTCACTGAGCTGCATGGGCATCTTTATTCTGAGTGGTCAGGAGCCCAGTAAAAATATATTTCTATAGGAAGGGAATAATGGAATATTAGGAGAAAGGAGAAATCTGAGTCACATTTTAAGACTTTTTGATACAAACTTCCAAACTGCTATCTAAATTGGTTCTAACAACTTGCCTGCCGGCAAGGAATATATGAGGGTGCCCACTCCCCTGTATTCTCACCAACATTAGATGTGATTATTGCTTTCAGGCTTCTGGGTGGCAAGAGTACCTTGCTTTTCTTTGCATTTCCTTACTTATTAGTGTTGCGGTTCTCTTAAGAAATATGTATTAGTTAGCTACTGGTATTTTGGTTTCAAGGGGGATAAAGTAGACTGCTTTGTTCTTCAAACAGCTATAGAAATGCTGTTTAGAAACAATAGGTGGCAAGTGGAGACAGAAATGGGTGGATTTCCCAGCCGGTAAAGGAGATAGTTTGAGACTGAGACTTGAATAATAAATGCCAGGAGTCAAACCAGCAGGTGCTTCGAGCTCCTTACCCTTACCACTGTCACTGGGATCCATTCTCTCCATCCTAAAGTCCACAGGTCCTCCTCTCCCAAGGCCTCACCTGTTTGTAGCTCCAGGAACGGTTTGGAGCCAGGGTGGCCGCTTGACTTCTCCCACAGCCCCCACCATCAACACCAAGGAGAGAGCCGTGATCTCTTCCCCTGTGGCAGTGAGGGCACCCCCAGCAGTCCTAGACAGCGACACATGAGGCTGTGGGTCAGTGGAAAGGAGTTGAGACCCGGACTTGTGATCACCATGTTCTTGTACTTGAGTAGTGAATAAGGACTTGAGGCTGGCCTAGGCATCTAACCATTATTAGCAACATTAGAACTTTAGGAAGATGCGTTGGGTTTACACACAACTGATTTTCAAACACGTCTTTGGTGCCTGACCTCTTAGCAAGTGGGAATTGCTTGTAAATTTGGTTTCTTGGGACTAGGAAAAGCTCACAGCAAAACAGCAGAATGAGAAGTTAGCAACTGTCCCTCCTTGGGAAGGATTGGCTAATCCAAAGATGAGACCAGAAATTCATTCTCCCTCCCACGTCCTTGACTGGTGGCAGAGAAAGCAGATCACTGGGAGCAGGGCTGCCTGCAGCAGGGTTGTGAGCAGACAAAGGGCATGGCTTGGGGATCTCCTCCAGTGCAGCTCCCGTCCTTAGTCTGTATGCCCTGTCTTCTGTTGCTGGATGCTGCTGCAGAGGAAAGGACTGTTGTGATGACTGTTTCCTCTGTGGTGAGCTTGACTCTGTTACCCTACTTTTGTTAGATGCATATTTGGTGCTAAGTTGCTTCAGTCATGTCCAGCTCTTTGCAGCCCCATGGACTATAGCCCACCAGGCTCCTCTGTCCATGGGATTCTCCAGGCAAGAATACTGCAGTGGGTTGCCATGTCCTCCCCCAGGGGATCTTTCCAACCCAAGGATCAAATCCATGTCCCTTAACATCTCCTACATTGTCAGGTGGGTTCTTTACCACTAGCACCACCTGGGAAGCCCCTTCTATTAGATGGTGGAGGTCAAACACTCACTTCAAGTTAAAGCTGTGATGGGGGCTTTACAGCCCACGTGGCTTGCAAGGAAGACACAGGAAGAGGTTTGGGGACTGAGTTGTCACCCTGTTGTCTTGTAGGCCAGCCCTGGTGGTAGAGGACCAGTTCCCATGGATGTGCCCTGGCTGTCTTTGCACTCAGTAAGAGAACTTTGGAACCGTAGATAAGAAGGCTTCACTCCCACACACTGAACTGTATATGATTTCCTGTGCTTAGCAGAGAGCAGTGTGACAATTGATTACCATAGCACTGAATGAATATTCACAGCTGATTTTTCACTTGGCCAGTTTTGTGAAAAAACTGAACTGGCTGGAGGCAAAGAAGGAGCTAGAACTCTGGTCTGTGTTTATGTAATAAATAATTCCCGCAAATGAGCTTGACTCTTGCTTGAATGTCATGTTTCAGTAAGCAGTGGGTTGTAAACTGAAATTTGGGGTTAAGAGCTTAAAGACATCTGCTGCTCACTTACCCAGGACTGTTTTCCTTCCAGGAGACAGATATGCCATAGGGGTGGCTCTTCAGGGGGCCCAGTTAGGCTGTTTGCCACATAACTCATAGATTTCTTCCTATGTCTTTTATATTGGAATGTTATGTTATATTGAACTGGAATTAACAAAAAGTTTCCCTTTGGAGAGAGAGGGTAACGTCTCTTAGGAGTCACTACCTGGAACATCGTGTTTAGAAGAGAGTGAGACCACGAGAGTGAGAGTGAGAGCATCATGAGACCGTGTCTGTGCTAAGAGGGAGAACAGAGTGACTCATTAATGATTTCTGTCATGGTCATTGGGTGGCCCGAGCGCCCCACATTTGCCGTCCCTGTGTTAGACTCTTTCTGGCCTCCTATGACATTTTGGACCTCTTAAGTCATGGAGATATCAACTGAGGTTCCTGAATTATGCACCTGGCCATAGGTTCATGTTATACCTTCTCCAATTAACCGGGAAGTTATATGTACTATACCTGCCCTTGTCTCCAGGAAGAATGGGTTTCCTCTTTGTGAGCTGGAACATTTGGCAAGCTAACTCAGGATAATATTGTCAGCAATTTTGTTTAAGGAATGGAAAAACATTTTCAGTGGCTACATTTTGCCCCACTGTCAGCCACTCGAGGGGAAACACAGGCTTGGGGAACTGGCCGAATGGGCAAGGATTTTGGAAAGAACTTCCCTGTGGGTTCTTGTTTCCCTCACCTGGAGATGATGGAGTTGCTGTTGTTGTTCAGTCTCTCATGTCAAACTCTTTGCAACCCCATAAACTGCAGCATGTCCGACTTGCCTGTCCTTCACTGTCTCCCTGATTTTGCTCAAACACATGTCCATTGAGTCAGTGATGTCATTCAACCATCTCATCCTGTCACTCCCTTCTCCTCTTGCCCTCAATCTTTCCCAGCATCAGGGTCTTTTCCAATGAGTTGGCTCTTCATATCAGGTTGCCAGAGTTTTGGAGCTTCAGCTGTAGTATCTGTCCTTCCAATAAATATTCAGGGTTGATGTCCTTTCGGATTGACTGGTTTGATCTCTTTGCTGTCCAAGGGAGATGATGGAGGGACACATTTAATTCTTTGTCCAGGCTTCATGTCATTTTGGTCTACTGCTGCTGAAAAGTTTTGGACTCAGAGTTTTCTGGATGAGAAGAACTAGAGTACAGGGCAAAAGCCTTGTTTGGGGCTGTGAAGATTCAGCCTTTGGCAGAGGACTGTTTTGGGGTGAGTGGTGCTTTTCCAGGGCATTCGGGGAACATGGTGAGGATTTAGGGGAGAAGAAGCGTCTCTCTGAAGTTGAAGGCAATCAGAGCTTTCTGTTCCTGATTTGTTTGACTTCCACACTCACAGGCTTGTTTAATAATAAAGTTGTGATCTTGTCAAATATTTCCAAACAACCTTGGTATGTAGACTCTCTTAAGCAGACCCTTTTGAGTACAGATAAAAGTGAGACAATCTTGTTAAGCTATCCAAAGAGACCCTGAACTGACAGCGAAACCAGATGGTATGTTCCTAAGTACACCTACCCATGATGCCCTTTCTGCCACTGGCAGTGGATTTTTTCATGTTTCCATAGGGACCCTGCCTTCTGTTGCCATGGAGCCCGACTTGGTTCAGAGGAATGTACCAGTAACTACTGGGAAAGATTCTTTGTCCGCATACTGCACCAGCAGAAATTCCAATTTTCCCACACATCTATTAGAACCTAACTTATGTTTTCTGATTTAGGTCTTTGGTTTCTGATAGTAGTGAAGATTGGAAATCTGATAAACAATGCAGGAAACCTTTTTTGTTTTATTGCTTGTAATGCATGCTGACTACTTAGGATTTTATAGATAGAAACTCTGAATTTAATAATGATAATAAAACCTCTATGTTTAGCCTCCATCTAAACAGATGGAAATCTTGTCTTCTGCCTGTTTTTTCCTTAAGAAAGTTCGACTTTAGAGTCCCATGGAGACAGGGCCAAAGGAAAACAATGAACAGCTTTACCTTATCTCTAGAAAATTAGTTGCTGCTATTTCAGTCTTTGCAGACAGGGAGAATTTTTACAGTTCCAATCATGTATGCAGTCTCCTTACGGGGATAGATAATAGCTAATATAAATGCTCAGAACTGAGAAGCATTTTTTTTTTATTGCACTATTACTTTTTAGAGAAAACTAATTTAAAAGTAATGGGAAAATTACATTTTGATCTAAGTGACCAACCACAAAATATTGACATGACCAGGTGATGATGAACTTGCATTTTTTAGTCTCGGTTGGCTGCTGTCAGCACTTTCACAGATAATCCAGTGGTAAACTTAGTACATCCCTCCAACCACATACACAGATGCTAAAGGGAGAGACTGACACAGGCAGTGCTCTGTGGGTACTGATCTTTCCTGGTGTGTGTGCTCAGTCCCTCAGTCATGTCCGACTCATTGTGACTCTGTGGACTGCAGCCCACCAGGCTCCTCTGTCCCTGGGATTCCCCAGGTAAGAATACTGGTGCCGTTGCCTCCTCCAGGGGATCATCTTACACAAGCTTGGATGTGTAGTTGCTCAGTTGTGTCCGACTCTTTGTGACCCCATGGACTGCAGCCCACCAAGCTCCTCTGTCCATGGGATTCCCCAGGCAAGAATGCTGGAGTAGGTTGCCATTTCCTTCTCCAGGCGATTTTCCTGACCCAGGGATCGAACCCAGGTCTTCTGCATCGCATGCAGATTCTTTCCCACTGAGCCACTGGAGAAGCCAGTGTTCTTTCCTGAAGCTACAGCAATAGCCCAAGTTCCAGATGTAGTTTTTTCCTTTTTTCCCTTGATGAGTAATTCTTAAAAAGATTGAAAGGAAATTATCTAGAGTTCCAAGAGAACCACCACATAGAAAAGCACCATCTTAGTTAGGTCACAGGGGGCAGCATGGTGTGAAGGTGGGCCTCCCTGACCAGCTGGGCTCATTGGAGAAGCAAAGGCTGTATGGCAAGTCTACAGATATGCCACCCAAACTGAAGTTTAAACTTTAATTTTGTTGTTTGTTTTAGTTGCTGAGTTGTGTTTGACTCCGCAATCCCATGGACCATAGCCCTCTAGGCTCCTCTGTCCATGGGATTTCCCAGGCAGGAATACTGGAGTGGGTTGCTATTCCCTTCTCTAGGCGATCTTCTGATCCATGGATCGAACCTGCATCTCCCGTATTGGCAGGCAGATTCTTTACCACTGAGCCACCAGGGAAGCCCCAAGCTTTAAAACAACTGAATCAGTTGATTGAACTTAGCATGTAATCAAGGGGCAGAAAAGGAAATGTGCTACCTCAGATGAAATCCTTCTGGTGATCGAGAGAATTCCAGAGACTTGGACCCCCTGGGCATTATGTGTAGTTGCATGGCCCTGGGGTGAGCTACTGAGTACTCTTTTTTTGGAACTCACTGTGGCATTTAGCTAGTAAAATTGGAAAATGCCTTGTCCTAGATACCCTTTCTCAACAATTTAAATTTGACTTTTAAATTTTTGTTGGAGTAAAGGCATGTCTCAAACTTGCTGCTGCTACTGCTGCTAAGTCACTCCTACCCTCTCCACCCCTCTTTTCTTCTAAGAACACAATGGGACTGATAGTTTCTAGAGTCTACTTATTTGGGAAACGATGCTGTAAGGCCTTTGGTTTGCTTTGTATAACCTTAGACTGGTAATTATAAATACTTAACTCTACCAGAAACTCTTTAGATGTTTATTTTCTTGTTTTCTTCAACTTTATTGAGATATTATTGACAAATATCATTGTGTAAGTTTAAGGTATACAGTGTGATGATTTGATAGACTTACATATTGCAAAATGATTACCATGAGGGTTAGTTAACACCTCCTTCGTCTAACATAATTACCATTAATTTTTTGTGGTGAGAAAATTTAAAATTTACTCTCTTAACAGCTTTTAAGTATGTAGTACAATGTTGTTATCTATAATCACTCTGCTGTACATTAGCTCCCAAGAAATTATTCATCTTACAACTCAAAGTTTGTGCCCTTGGACAAACATCTCCCCATTCCTCTCACTCCCACCCCCTGGAAACCACCATTCTACTCTCGATTAGTCCATCTTTTTCAGATTACACATATAAATATTATACGGTATTTCTTTTTCTCTGTTGGACTCACTTCACTTAGAATAATGCCTTCAGGGCCATCCATGTTGTCACAAGTGGCAGAATTTCCTTCTTTTTTCATGAATAAGTAATAGTTAGTTGAATATATATGTATATGTATGTAGGTGTGTATGTATACACACAAACACACATATTATATGATCTCACATTTTTTCATCCACTCTCATCAGCCAAAAGAAATTTGGGTTCTTTTCACATCTTGGCTATTACGAATGCTCGTGCATTAAACAGGGTAGTGCAGATGTCTCTTTGAGATACTGACTTTATTTCCTTTGTATATGTACCCAGAAATAGGATTGCTGAATCATATGGAAGTTCAATTTTTTATTTTTTCAGTAGCCTACATACTATTTTCTATAGTGACCATATCAATTTTCATTCCCACTAACAGTGCAAAAGTGTTCCGTTTTCTCTATATCCTTACGGACTCTTGTTATCTCGTTTTTTGATGATAGCCATTCTAACAGGTGTGAGGTAAGGTGATCCCTCCTTGTGGTTTTGATTTGCATTTTCCTGGTAATTGTGATGAAAAGCACCTTTTCATGTACCTGTTTTAGTGTATGATCCTTTTTATATATTATTGAATTCAGTTTGCTAATATTTTGTTGGGGAATTTTGTATATTTATTCATCAGAAATATTGGCCTATAATTTTTTTTTTTTGAGAGTCTTTGTCTGGTTTTGGCAACAAGGTATGATTAGATAGCATCATTGACTCAATGGACATGAAGCTGAGCAAACTCCAGGAGATAGTGAAGGACAGGGAAGTCTGGCATGCTGCAGTCCATGGGGCTGCAAAGAGTCAGACATGACTTAACAACTGAAGAACAAGTGATGGCCTCATAGAATGAGTTTGGGAGTTTTAGCAGAGTTTGAGAAGGATAGGTATTAATTCTTTATATGTTTGGTTATATTATCATGTGAAACTGTCCAGTGCTGGACTTTGTTTGTTGAAAGATTTTTAGTTGCTGATTCAGATTCATTACTCGTAGTTGCTCTGCTCTGATTATCTACTTCTTGACTTGGTCTTGGAAGTTGGTATGTTTCTAGGAATGTTTTCATTTCTTTTAGGCATCCATTGGTGGGCATTTTGTTTATTTCCATATCTTATGTGAATTATTAGTGATATATATATATAATAATAAGTAGTGAATTGGGAGTGCGTGTATCCTGTTTGTATCAGAGTATTCTAAATTTGACTTATATTTGCCTTTACCAGCGTGTTATATATTTTCATATTTTTATGTCAGTAATTTAGTTCACTTCAGTTCAGTCGCTCAGTCGTGTCCGACTCTTTGCGACCCCATGAATCACAGCATGCCAGGCCTTGCTGTCCATCGCCAACTCCCGGAGTTCACCCAAACTCACGTCCATCAAGTCGGTGATGCCATCCAGCCATCTCATCCTCTGTCGTCCCCTTCTCCTCCTGCCCCCAATCCCTCCCAGCATCAGAGTCTTTTCCAATGAGTCAACCCTTCACATGAGGTGGCCAAAGTACTGGAGTTTCAGCTTTAGCATCATTCCTTCCAAAGAAATCCCAGGGCTGATCTCCTTCAGAATGGACTGGTTGGATCTCCTTGCAGTCCAAGGGACTCTCAAGAGTCTTCTCCAACACCACAGTTCAAAAGCAGCAATTCTTCGGTGCTCAGCTTTCTTCACAGTCCAACTCACATCCATACATGACCAGTGGAAAAACCGTAGCCTTGACTAGATGGACCTTTGTTGGCAAAGTAATATCTCTGCTTAACATCCCTTTATTTCAGCTCAAAGAACTCTTTTTAGTATTTTACCCCCAAACTTGAAACTCTTTATTTTGTATTGGAGAGAAATAGCGTATGACATCCTTAAATGTAGAATCTAAAAAGAAATGAAACAAATGAACTTACTAAAAAATCAGAGACTCACAGACTTAGAAAGCTTTTTAGAATTTCTTAAAGGAAGTTATGATGGTGATGAACTCCTTCAGCTTTTGTTTCTCTGGGAGAGTTTTTTATTTCTCCTGCATTTTGAGGGACAACTGCTGGATAGAGTATTCTTGCTTACTTCGTTTGTCTTTTGAAACTTTGAATACATCATTATCTCCAGGCTTTTAAGCTTTCTACTGAGAAATCAGCCCATAGTTTTATGAGGGCTCCTTTGTAAGTTATAAGCTTATTTTCTACTGCTGCTTTTAAGATTCTCTCTTTGTCTTAAATTTTTGACAGTTTTTAAATAATGTGACTTAAAGAAAATCTCTTTAAGTTAAATTTGTTTGGTAACTTATGAGGTTCATGTACTTAAATATCCAAATCTCTCCTACACTTAGGATGTGCTCAGCCATTATTTAAACAAGCTTTCTGCTTCCCTTTCCCTCTCTTTTCTTTCATGATTTGCTGTTTATTCCCTTTATGGTACCCTATAGATAACTAAGCTTTCTTAACTCTTTTTTATTCTTTTTTTCTTTGTTCTCTTCTGACAGGATGATATTAAAATGTCTGTCTTCCTTTTCACAGATTCTTTTTCTGTTTGATAAATTCCTTTGTTGATGCTCTCTATTGTATTTTTTTTTCACTTCATTCATTATAGTCTTCAGATTCAGAATTTGTTTGGTTCTTTTTTTTATGATTTCCTTTGCTTTATTAAGCTTCTTGCTTGTGTATTTATCCTGATCTTATTGAATTATCTTTCCATGTTTTCTTGTAGTTTATTGAGCTTCTTTTTAAAAAGCTGTTTTGAATTCTTTATTAGGTAAATCTCAGGTCTCCATGTCTTTGATGTTGGTTACCAGAGGATTATTATGCTTCTTTGGGGAGGTCATGTCTCCTTGATATTTAATGTTCCTTGAATTCTTTTGTTTCTGTTTTCACTTTTGCAGTGGCAGTCACCTCCTCAGTCTTTCCTAACTGATTGTGGTAGATAAAATGTCTTCTGTCAGCTCTGCAGGGGATTCTGAGACTTTCTGAGACCTATTGATATGCCATCATGGTTATCTGGGTCATGAACATCTTTTTTGTATAATTCTGTGTATTCTTGCCACCTCTTCTTAATATCCTCTGCTTCTGTTAGATCCATACCATTTTTGTCCTTTATTGTGCCTATCTTTGCATGAAATGTTCCTTTAGTATCTCTAATTTTCTTGAAGAGATCTCTAGTCTTTCCCATTCTATTGTTTTCCTCTATTTCTTTGCATTGATCACTGATCAGTAGATGGGGAATAGATGGGGAACTGATCAATAGATGGGGAAACAATGGAAACAGGGACAGACTTTATTTTCTTGGGCTCCAAAATCACTGCAGATGGTGACCACAGCCATGAAATTAAAAGACGCTTACTCCTTGGAAGAAAAACTATGACCACCCTACAGCATATTAAAAAGCAGAGACATTACTTTGCCAACAAAAGTCAATCAAGTCAAAGCTATGGTTTTTCCAGTAGTCATGTGTGGATGTGAGAGTTGGACTATAAAGAAAGCTGAATGCTGAAGAATTGATGCTTTTGAACTGTGGTGTTGGAGAAGACTCTTGAGAGTCCCTTGGACTGCAAGGCAATCCTACCAGTCCATCCTAAAGGAAATCCTTCCTGAATATTCATTGGAAGGACTGATGTTGAAGCTGAAACTCCAATATTTTGGCTACCTGATGCTAAGAACTGACTCATTGGGAAAGGCCCTGATGCTGGGAAAGATTAAAGGCAGGAGGAGAAGGGGACAACAGAGGATGAGATGGTTTGATGGCATCACCGACTCAATGGACATGAGTTTGAGTAAGCTCTGGGTGGTGATGGCCAGGGAAGCCTGGCGTGCTGCAGTCTGTGGGGTTGCAAAGAGTTGGACATGACTGAGCGACTGAACTGAACTGATCGATATGCCTGCTCCATGCTTCTTGCTCCCTCTTATGTGAGAAGTCTTAAACTTGTATGGCTTCTCTACATTCTACAGTGCAGCAGGCTGGGGACTGACACCCTTCCTTTTGCTTTTCCAAGGGGAGAGCTAAATCTCAAATTGGGATCTCTCCCTGGTCCACAGATTGAGGCAAGCGTTCTTCATGCATTCAGTAGCAGTTAGCCAAAACTCTTTCTCACCTGTGTTGGCAGCTTGCACAGCAAGCTGGATAAATAGTAGGGGTTGGTTGTGGTACACAGAGTACTGGAAATGCCCGTGGACCAGTTGGGGGTGTCCACAGGCTCAACATCCGCTTTGGTACATGGGTGGGCTTCTTGATAGACCCTGTGACACGCATAGTTGGATCCACATTTCTTTAATGCCCTCTAAGATTTCTTTCTGCTTTTCTCCCAGTCTTCTTCCCTCCCCCGGGTGATGTAGCTCACAACCCCATACTCTTGAACATAGTAAGAGAGAAAGGGGCCTCTTTGATTGACGAAGTCCTACACAGCGGGGGGGGGGGGGGGGCGGGGAAGCTCCACTCATTCATATGCACTAGCTTGCCCCCACACGAGAAATCACAGGATGAGAAGGACTCTCTCAACATGAGCTCTGGGAGGGGTGGTGTGCGTAAAGTCTAACCACTCCTCTTACCCTCTCCAGTGTGTCCAAACTGATATACCTTTTTGTGTGTGTGTGTGTGCTCCAGTGATGTGCTGGAGCTTCTCCTCTGGACACCTGGTACTTCTCAAAGGCTATCTCATCCAGGTGTTATTGTCTAATACATTGCTCTCTTGGGGGTCCTTGACCATAGCCAGATGGACTGGAGAGTTCACAGGCCACTCAGTGTCCACAGCTGGGAACAGGTCTGTATGTCCATTACTTGATGCACAGTTAGGTGGGACTGCTTCTGGGTCCCTTAGTATATGGTGTTGGATCCCATAGCTCCCACAAAGGCTTTTTTGTCTGTGGGTGAGTGCTGAATTATTGTTCTTGAAGGGGGATACCATGATAGATGTCTTTTTCAGGCATGTTGGCTGTGTCACTCTGTAATTTCCTCTAAGGACAGTGATAATGTCTATTTAAACAATTCAAGAAACAGAAATTTTAGTTGAGTCATGACAGGATATAGCAGACACTTCCTTCCCTTCACCATTGTATAGATAATGCACCTATTTACTATCTTCATCAATTGGTACAGCATTGGCTGGGCCTCCCTTCCAAGTATTTAACTATTATTAATAGAGCTATTTCATGGCAAATGGTTGTTTACCAAAAGTGAAGTTGTCAATGAGTTATCTGCTTCTGCATATGAAGCTGATTTTGATATTAAATCGAAATGGCTGTATAAATCATAGATTTGCAGTTAGTACAAGAGTAAATTCTAAAATTAAGAGAAAAGGATGGATAAGTTTAAAACACAGTGTGTCAAAGAGCTTTACGGCTCTTTATTCCGAACATTTTAAGACCATCACCGCTGTGTTTATAAAGCAGGCCAGTACTCTCTGCTGGAGGTGACAAACTAGCAGGCTGAATGATTTGACACATAATCATGTTTTGTTTGGTCCACTTAGTATTAACCTTTAAAGAACTTTTAACATGAAACCTAGGACTTTTATCTTCTACAGAAAAATCAAGAGATTAGTAACACTGGCCTGATCTTCTTATGTGGCAATAGGCAGGAGACACTACTGCCTATCAGAGCCTACCCTTTTCTTTATTTATTTTTAATTAAGATATAATTGATATTCAGGTATGCAACATAATGATCCAATATTTGTATATATTGTGAGATGTAACTAGCACGACAGTAGGGCTAGTTAATGCTTGTCACCACACATAGTTACAAAATGGTTTTGTCTGGTGATGAGGATTTTTATGGTCTTTTCTCTTAGCGACTTTCAGATATGCTATACAGGATCGTTAACTATAGTTACCATCCTGTACATTACATTCCCATGACTTATTTTTATTTTATAACTGGCAGTTTGTACCTTTTGACCCCCCTGGAGCTGCTCCTTTTTAAATGAGCACATGCTCTCTGGATTTTCCAGGCCTTAACTGACCTACTTACTCTTTTCATTGATCCCCCTGGCTCCTGCAGGCATTTGAGTTTGTGTTCCCTGGTTTTTATGAGCCCTTCTAGTAACAATGATCCTGCTGCCAGCTTTCTTTTCGATGTTTGATCCTCCCCTTTCTGAAGAACTTCTGCTGCTTAATATAGACATCTGGCTTAAAGCTTCCATAGTGAAATGCAAATGTCCCTGACAAGGGAAATAAACTGAGTTGCTATAATTAGTCATTGATTCTTGGCTATGAGAACTCCATTTATTCTCAAGTTAGCCTTGACAGAGAAGGAGAGCAGAAAGGACATGAGGGCACCAGAGTCCAGAAGGAAATGTCCAGGGGCCATCACCAAGGAGGAAAGACACTGGATGGGAAAAGTGGCAACTATGACCGTCACTGCCCTCTTCACTTTCCCCGGAGCTGGCGTTTATTATTAACATGTGATTCAAACGTGTTGGATAGCCAGAAGCAAAGTGTCTGGAAACAAGTATCAGCGCAATGAAATAGGGCAGACAGAGAAATGTCACGGGGGTGCAAAGCAGGCTGTGGGAAGGCATATTTGTCACAGAATTCCATGGCTCCGTAGAAAGTGGTCAGACCAAGAGGAATGCCATTCTAAAAACAGAAGAGCCTGGTGTGGCAGTTCCCACAGAATCACCATGCTTTCCCAGTAGATACAAGCATGACCAGACAGGAAGGAAAATAATTTATCCCAAATGAAGGTACTTTCCTTCTGGTTTCTTCTCTCAACTGTCTCCTGATGATTCTGAAATCCTTCCCAAATTGAATCGGTTTGCAGTTGTGTCATCAAACCAGTTCGTAGGCTGAGTTGTTAGGAATTTGTGCTTAGGAGAATTAGAGTTTATTTCAGCACTTGTTAACTTTTTGAAACTCTGGTCCATTAGGATCATGTTACTTATATTATTCAAATCTGATTTAACATAAGAGACACAATGTGGGAGTTGTGGCCAGAAGAGCTAATGCCTGTGTATGTGTGGAATTAAGCTGAAAACTTTCCATTTTTAAATAAATGAATAGGATTATGTGCTCCACAGATGGTATTACAATCCCTTGTGTGGGATCCATTACAATAGTCAATTTCATTGTTCTCCTTGTATATGTCATTTACTTTGTAGAGAAGCTTAGTGTAGAACATTGCATTGTGAGTTTGTCGTATTGGCATTTCCCAAAATAAATATGTCTTGGGAGGCTCTAAAACAAATATCTTCATAAACATTTGGAGAGCCCACTCTCCAATGACCACACTTACTGAAATTGCAAAGTATGTTTATAGTGTTTCAGTGTTAGCTCGGATTTTTTATTATGTCTTATTTGTATAGCGTGAGGTCTCTTTGCCCCTCTCTGGAAGTTCTTCTCACGTTCTACCGTTCCTTTTTTAAGAACAGCTTTACTGAGGTAAAATTGTCATAAAATAAACTGCACATACTTAAGGGTATGAGTTGATAGGTACTGACATATGTCGAAAATCATGAAACCACATCAATTCTGATAGTGAACTTGTTTATCATGTGTAAATATTTGCTGATGTCCCTTTGTAATTCCTCCCAGCCATTCCTACCCGCACCACCCACCCTGCCCACCCTCAGGTAACCACTGGTCTACTTGCAGTCACATTAGGTTGGTTTTCATCTTCTAGAGCTTTATATTAACACATATGCAATCACAGTATGTTCTTTTTTGCTTCTGGTCTCTTTCTCTGAGCATAATCACTTTGGCATTTATCCATATTGACTGATATATTATTGAGTCATTTCTTTTTAGTGCTGAGTAGTATTCTGTTATATAGATATACCATAATTTATTTATTCTTTCATCTGTTTATGGATACTTGGATTGTTTCTGGGTTTTGGCAATTACAAATAAAGTTCTGAGAATTTATGTGAAAGTCTTGGTATGGATGTATGCCTTCCTTTATTTTGGGTAGTACCTTGGAGTAGGATGGCTGAATCATTTGGTACAGACTTTGTACACAGTGTAGAGATGCTTCGTTTGTAGTAACCAAAAGCTGAAAGTAATACAAATGTCCATAAGCAATGTAGAAACCTGAATAAAATTCCCAGAGTAGTTGTCGACTGGCAATGCAAGGAGAGTTCTAATGCCTCCAATCCTTGGTACAGGCAGTCTTTCTCATTTCAGTCATTTGACTAGATAGGTAGTATTATTTTACTGTAGTTTTAATTCATACTATTCTGGTGCCTAGTGATATTGAGCATCTTTTCAAGACATATGTACTGTTAATACATCTTATTTGGTGAAGTGAGGAAATCTTTTGCCTGTTTATTTATTTGTAATTGAGCTGTTTATCTTTAGTATTTTTTGTATATTCTGAATACAAGTTCTTTATCAGCTAGTTTTTAAATAAATATTTCTTCCCTTCTGTGACTCATCTTTTCAATCTCTTAATGATATTTTTTGAAGAGCAGAATTTTTTAGTTTTGATGGATAAATTTATTAATTTGTTCTTTGCAAGTTGTACTTTTGGTACCATAGCTAAGAAGTCTTTGCCCAACTCAAGGTCACAAAGGTTTTTTCCTATGTTTTTTTCTAGAGCTATATACTTTTAAGTTTTATATTTAGGTTTATGATTCATTTTGAGTTAATATTTGCATGTGGTGCAGAATTATATATCCATGTTTATTTATTTGCGCATAGGTATCCAAATTTTCCAACATCATTGAGAAGACTATTCTTTCTTCACTGAATTATCTTTGTGCCCCTGTCAAAGGATAACTGTCCATATATGTGTGGATTTTTTGACTATCTTCTGTTCCCTTGATCAGTTTGTCTATATATAATACATCAATATTGGAGGAGGAAATGGCAACCTACTCTAGTTTTTTTGCCTGAAAAATCCCATGGACAGAGGGAGCTGGGCGGGCTACAGTCCAAAGGGTCACAAAGAGTTGGGCACAACTGAGTGACTAAGCACACACATCAATATCACACTGGCTTAATTACTGTAGTTTTTGAGTCTTTAAATCAAGTAGTATTAGTCTTTATCTTTTCTGAGTTGCTTTGGCTATTGTAGGTCCTTTGTATCTATATATGAATTTTAAAATCAGCTTGTAGATTTCAACCAAAGAAGCTGTTGGGATTTTAAGCGATATTGCATTGAATCTGTCGATCTATTTGGGAGAAAATTAATCTTAACAGTAGTGAGTCATCTGATTTGTAAGTAATGTCTCTATTTTTATTTGGAGAGAATATCCCGTATATTCTGTTGTTGTTGGGTGAGGCGTTCTGTAAATGTCAAATAGGTCACTTTGCTTGGTAGCTTAATTAATTTCTGTCAGCAATATTGTTAGTTATTAGTGTATAGGTCTTTCACATCTTTGGTCAGATTTATCCCTAAATTTTTCATATTTTTGGTGTTATTATAAATGGCTTTTAAAATTTCCATTGCTGATCGTTTCTCCCTTGTATATGGAGATATAATTAAGTTTTTTATATTGGTTTTTATCAGCAAACTTGTTAAACTCTCTTATTATTTTAGTACCTATTTTGAGTAGATTTCCATTAGATTTTCTGCATACATACATATATTTCAATAATCTGTAAACAAAGACAGTTTTACTTCTTCCTTCCCAATCTTTTATTGGTACTTCTGTTTTCTTGTATTATTACCTTGCTAGAACCTCACTGAATAGCAATTACAGGAGCAGACACCCTTGTTTTGTTCCTGATCTAAGGGGTCAAGTGTCATTCTTTTACTGTTGAGTCTAATCTTAGTGATAGGTTTTTCATATTTGCCCCTTTAGGTCAAGGAAGCTCTTTTTTTTTTTTTTGAGTAATCTCAGTTTGTAGAGAATTTTTTTCAGGAATGGCTGTTGGATTTTGCCAAGTGTTTTGGGGATATTTTTGAGATACTTATTTTCTGCTATTATAGAGTTTTTTTTTTTTAAACTCAGAAACTGACTGATCTGAAAAGTCTTCCAAAGGGCCAGTGTATGTTAGGAATCATGTTTGGCTGCAATAAGTAGATAGTTGAAAAATGGAAACATTTACTGAAGAATTTTTTATTTTTTATGTAATAAAATATCTGGAAGTTAGTGGTTTATGGCATTTGTTCATCGATGCAAGAAATTCAGAGCAAAGAGTTCCATGATTCCCTGGGCCCTTCGCTCAGGGTTTTGTGTGTGTGTATGTGTGTGCGCGCGCTCAGTCATGTCCAGCTCTTTGCAACCCCATGGACTGTAATCCGCCAGGTTTCTCTGTAAAATTTTCCAGGTGAGAATACTGCAGTGGGTTGCCATTTCCTAATGTAGGAGATCTTCCCAACCCAAGGATCGAACCTGTATCTCTTGCGTCTCCTATATTGGCAGGTGGATTCTTTACCACCACACCACCTGGGAAGTCCTTCCCTCAAGGTTGCCTGATGGTATTTTCAGATTCAGCCTTTTTGTCCACATACTGGGCATCAAGAAGAAGAAAGAGACGGGAAATTGCAGTGACCATTGAGCCTATCCCTTTATACTGTTTCCACATGGACACTTCAATCCAGAAAGAGGGCTGGGAATGTGGTTTATTGCTGATCGTGTCATTGTCCTTGGTGGCAGTGGTATTCTGTTAATTAAGGTAGAAAGAAGACTATACATTAAGTATACAAGTAGAGATGTCTGCCAAAGACACTGGCAGTAATTGTTCTTTGTACTTGTCCTTCCAGCTCTGTCATGAAAGCTCAATCAGTAACGGAAGGGAAGGAAGTTTAGGTGTGGATTTTAAAAAATACCTTTACTAACTTCAACTTTCTAGACTCCCCGTGTTTTCTCACTCTCTATGACTGATCAGCCATCAATGCATGTCACGTGTATGAATTTGTGGTGGCTGTGGGGTGAGAGCCCCTTGCCCTGTGCAGTGACTTATGTATCTTTGGGGGTGGGATGAAAAGAGAATGGAGTCTGAGGCAGCTGCTATTAGCATCTCTTTCCTGCAACTTTATTCCAGAGGTATTCACTTCCCCAGATCAGATATTCTCGCTTTCCTGAGACCCTCCTTGTTCTCACTCCAGGTGGGATTAATTGCTCTCTTCAATATTTTTATAACTTTTTTGAGATGTAGTTCAATACCACAATATTCAACCATTAATAATTTAGTGGGTTTTAGCATCTTTACAGAGTTGTACAACCAGCATACAATCAATTTTAGAATATTTTTATTTCCTCAGTAAAACCCTGTACCCATTAGCCATCACTCCACATTCACACTTAGTCCCTCCCATCCCTAGTCAACAACTAATATACTTTCTGTCTCTATAGATTTGCCTATTTGGATTACATATAAATGGAAACATTGAACATGCTTTGCAGTATTTGTTCATGTAGTAGGGTATTGTTAATCGCTCATTTGTGTCTGACTCTTTACCACCCCATAGACTGTAGCCCACCAGGCTCCTCTGTCCAAGGGATTCTCCAGGCAAGAATACTGGAATGGGTTGCCATTTCCCTCTCCAGGGGGTCTTCGCAACCCAGGGACTGAACCTGGTCTCCTGCGTTGCAGGCAGATTCTTTCCCTGTGTTACACCTGCATTCCACTCTCATTTTTTGGCTTTGGGGAGCCTATATTTGACTTCCTTTGCAGACTAAGAGCTCCTGGTCTGCCATTTTTGTGTCCGTAGTAGCGTCCAGGAATGTGCCTGCTACCTCAGTAACCTCCTTGAATTGAAGGAAAAGGGAATCCATTCCTTTTCATAAAAAACACAAGAAGGCAGGCTGCAATGTAAAGTTTGCAAATATGAAAACAAAATGATTCCTCTCTGTAGTGAACACTGTAGCAACAATTTGACTTTTAGAAAGACATTGCATATAATTGGCCACAAACAAAAATATGGAGTGGATAAAATTTATCTTAGAAGTCAATTCTCTACCTTCTCTGTTTTTCTCATCTGAACCTTCTAACTCCAGACTTGCAGCCATCTAGCATACCTGCCCCAGTATCTGACCCAGTGAAGCTGCTATTATCCTTTCTTTCCTGCCTCCCCACTCCCATCAAAACTCATCAGACATTTTGGTCAACTGAGATTCAGACACCTGGAGTAACTCCTGCTGCCTCTAATGTTACTGCAAATATTGGGAAAATCATTCCATTTTCCAGGTCCCAGTTTTCTTATCTATATATAAATCTATATTCCTCTGTAGCAATTCAGAATAAAAAATGAGCAAAATAAGATTTGTCATTTTTTATTCATGACACCAAGATAGACTTCTCAGGAAAGATGGATTAGCTGGAAGGTGTGTGTTTCTCAGTTCAGTCACTGAGCTGTGTCTGACTCTTTGCAACCCATGGACTACAGCATGCCAGGCTTCCCTGTCTATTATCAACTAACTCCCAGAGCTTACTCAAACTCATGTCCATTGAGTCGGTGATGCCATCAAACCATCTCATCCTCTGTTGTCCCCTTCTCCTCCCACCTTCAATCTTTCCCAACATCAGGGCCTTTCCCAATGAGTCAGTTCTTCGCATCAGGTTGCCAAGGTATTGGAGTTTCAGCTACAGCATCAGTCCTTCCAGTGAATATCCAGGACTAATTTCCTTTAGCATTGACTGGTTGGACCTCCTTGCAGTCCAAGGGACTCTCAAGAGTCTTCTCCAACACCACAGTTCAAAGGCATCAATTCTTCAGTGCTCAGCTTTCTTTATAGTCCAACTCTCACATCCATACTTGACTACTGGAAATACTATAGCTTTGACTAGATGGACTTTTGTTGGCAAAGTAATGTCTCTGCTTTTTAATATGTTGTCTAGGTTGGTCATAGCTTTTTTTCCAAGGAGCAAGCATCTTTTAATTTCATGGTTGCAGACACCATCTGCAGTGATTTTAGAGCCCAAGAAAATAAAGTCTGTCACTGTTTCCATTGTTTCCCCATCTATTTGCCATAAAGTGATGGAACTGGATGCCATGGTCTTAGTTTTCTGAATGTTGAGTTTTAAGCCAACTTTTTCACTCTCCTTTTTCACTTTCATCAAGAGGCTCTTTAGTTCTTCTTCGCTTTCTGCCTTAAGGGTGGTATCATCTGCATATCTGAGGTTATTGATAGTTCTCCCAGCAATGTTGATTCCAGCTTGTGCTTCATCCAGCCCAGTGTTTCACATGATGTATTCTGCGTATAAGTTAAGTAAGCAGGGTGACAATATACAGCCTTGACTTACTCCTTTCCCAATTTGGAACCAGTCTGTTGTTCCATGTCCAGTTCTAATGGTTGCTTCCTGACCTGCATACAGATTTCTCAGGAGACAAGTTAGGTGGTCTGGTATTCCCATCTCTAAGAATTTTCCACAGTTTGTTGTGATCCACACAGTCAAAGGCTTTGGCGTAGTCAATAAAGTAGAAGTAAGTGTTTTTCTGGAGCTCTCTTACTTTTTTGATGATCCAACGGATGTTGGCAATTTGATCTCTGGTTCTTCTGCCTTTTCTAAATCCAGATTGAACATCTGCAACTTCTTGGTTCACGTTCTCCAAGCCTGGCTTGGAGAATTTTGAGCATTACTTTGCTAGCGTGTGAGATGAGTACAATTGTGCGGTAGTTTGAACATTCTTTGGCATTGACTTTCTTTGGGATTGAAATGAAAACTGACATTTCTAGTCCTGTGGCCACTGCTTAGTTTTCCAAATTTGCTGGCATATTGAGTGCAACACTTCCACAGCATTATCTTTCAGGATTTGAAATAGCTCAACTGGAATGCCATCACCTCCACTAACTTTGTAGTGATGCTTTCTAAGGCCAACTTGACTTCATGTTCCAAGATGTCTGGCTCTGGGTGAGTGATCACACCATGGTGATTATCTGGGTCATGAAGATCTTTTTTGTACAGTTCTTCTGTGTATTCTTGCCACCTCTTCTTAATATCTTCTGCTTCTGTGAGGTCCATACCATTTCTGTCCTCTATCAAGCCCATCTTTTCATGAAAGATTCCCTTGGTGTCTCTAATTTTCTTGAAGAGATCTCTAGTCTTTCCCATTCTATTGTTTTCCTCTATTTCTTTGCACTGATCACTGAGGAAGGCTTTCTTATCTCTCCTTGCTATTCTTTGAAACTCTGCATTCAAATGGGTGTATCTTTCCTTTTCTCCTTTGCTTTTGGCTTCTCTTCTTGTCTCAGCTATTTGTAAGGCCTCCTCAGACAACCATTTTGCCTTTTTGCATTTCTTTTTCTTGGGGATGGTCTTGATCCCTGTCTCCTGTGCAATGTCATGAACCTCCATCCATAGTTCTTCAGGCACTCTGTCTATCAGATCTAATCCCTTGAATCTTATTTGTCACTTCCACTGTATAATCATAAGGGATTTGATTTAGGTCATACCTGGATGATCTAGTGATTTTCCCTACTTTCTTCAGTTTAAGTCTGAATTTGGGAATAAGGAGTTCATGATCTGAACCACAGTCAGCTCCCGGTTTTGTTTTTGCTGACTGTATAGAGCTTCTCTATCTTTGACTGCAAAGAGTTTAATCAATCGGATTTTGGTATTGACCATCTGGTGTGTTTCTAGTGGACAGTTATTTTCAAGAGATGGATCATGGAAGCATTTTTCAAATGAACTTAAATACATTGATTATAATATATCCTTTTAAGACACAGTAGGTATTCTGTTTAATGATGCAACTGGTTTAAAGGAGTCTCTAGTCTGTCCACTCTTACTTTAACCTTTCTGCCATACCTTAGGTGTAAATCCAAAGGGAAATGTTTGTGGCAGAAGAGAAAGCTATTGAGTGTAGTTAGTGGCTCCCAGTATTAAAAGCAAGTATTTACAAGTGAAAGGAATGAGAACCATGTAACTGGTAATGGGATTTAAATGGATTTAGGAACTAAGGCTGAAACAGGATCCTAATTAGAGAAGATTCCAGGGTCATGAGGTCAGTCCTCACCTGTCCATCAGGCAGACAGGCTGTCCACAGCTTTCACTTCAAAGATAGAGCGTGTTTTTCTCATCAGTGTGTCTTGCCCCCCAGTTCTTGAGGGGGAAGATGCCTTGCCTGTCCCTGGCAACCTGATGTGTCTGCAATGGTATACCAAATGGCTCCACATATTCGGCTTACATCAGTGTCTAAAAGATTACTGAAAACTCAGAATGTGATTCTTTACCATTTTCTTAAAGAGAGATGTGAAAAAGAATCATATTGGGTAGACTGTCTTTGTTAGCATTTTCCTGGTATTAATTGCACTTCTGAAAATAAGAATGGGGCTTCCCTGGTGGCTCAGTGGTCAAGAATTTGCCTGCCAATGCAAGGGTCTCAGGTTTGATCGCTGATCTGGGAAGATGCCACATACTACAGAGCAGCTGAGCCCCTGTGCCACAACTACTGAGGCTGTGCTCCAGAGCCTGGGGGCCGCAACTACTGAAGCCCGAGTGCCCGAGAGCCCAGGCTCTGCAACAGGAGAAGCCACCTCAATGAGAAGCCCACGTACAGCAACTAGAGGGTAGTCCTGTTCTCTGCAACTAGAGAACAGTCAGCAATGAAGACCCAGCACAGGCAAAAATAAATAAAGAAATATTTAAAAGGTAGTAATAGAATAGGGAATAAAATGACAGTTTCCCACGGATGAGAAAGCCATACTTGGGATGGTTCTTTTGTGCGTCTTGAAAGTTAAGCTGTTGAGCATTTGCTACAAGTGACCGCTGTTCCCTGTCTTCTTTTCCAGCTGACTTTGGAATTTCCTATATGACAAATTCATGTCTTTAACTCACCATGGTTTCTCACGTGGAGGTTGTTAGTCCTGAAAGCTCAGCGCCCAGAGTAGGTAGCATTTGAGGCTGAAAGAGGAAAATGAAACTAGGGTAGAGGTCTAGCTCAACCAGTTTCCTAGAGGGAGAGTCTGTGTTTTTCGCCACAGATGCTATGGTTGTTTTCCTGCAACTTGGAGAATTGGTACATCAGAGAACATAAAGTTTTCTAGCTTGCTCTCATCTCCTCCATTGTCTCCCTTTGCTCTCACTGGTCTGTGGGTTCTTGATGAGAAACGTTGCTGGGTGTGGGGAGTCCCAAGCTATGGGACAGGGCATGGAACAGAGATGATGCTTGTGGTGCAGTCTAATGCCATGTGCATTCACATAGCAGTAGAATTTTGTGTTCTTTCTTTTGAGGATCTGTACCAACAATATATTTCATTATTTAGATCATTATTTGACTTTCGGCTTCAGTGCCTTGAGGTGATTCCTTTGACTCTAGCTTTAATGAAGGGAAAAAAAAATCGTTAGGAAAGCAGATTGCGCCTTCCAATTCCTAATTAACTGGCAGTCTAATTTGTTTTCTGCTATCTATTTATGTTTTGCTTTAGACTTTAGCCAAATGTTATTTCAAGGTTTTCATAAAAAAAAAACAACAACAACTAGATTTTAAAATTACCATCATAGGAGTTTTTTTGTCTATTACAATTGACTAGTCTTCTTGGTGTTCATTTCATAAAATACAGTTTGTATCATCAGGAATCAAACATGAGAGCATTTGTGTGAGTATTCAGCAATCTCAAAGCATTCTGAAGCAGATCTTCTTTGATGTTTACATGTAGAAATTCACTTAGTATCCTTTCTTGGAATCCACAAGAGTAACAAAGAACGATCAATTGGTATCCAAGCATACGCAATTCTGATCCCTAACCTTTTGATACCCAGGTTTAACTTACCATGCATTTTTTTTCCCCCATTTTAGTAATATATTAGAGAAAAGGTTCTAGACCGGTTTGCATAGTCCTTTCTCTCTGGTTGATTTAGGTGGGTACAGTGCAAAACCTTTTGATGTCACCCAGGGGCGAAGAGCTAAACTACACCTAAAACCACAGTTTAGTTTGTGGTCTGTATCGTGGCTGTGCGTATCAAAGACATAGTTTGGAGGAGAGAAAGATGTGCAGTAAAAGAAAGCATGAAGGAAGATAAGGAATGAAAAAAATGAGAGAGGAAAAGGGAGAGGAGCAAATCGAGACTTGCCCGTGGAATACCCCCCAAACTCCTCCTCTCCTGGCCACATGCTCTTTGTAGATATAAACCCCCAGGTTACTGTCATCCAATCCAGTGACCTGGGTACCCAGAGATTTTCCAAGTTTCAAGTGGTGGAACTGATTTTTTGATCAAATGAAATTATATGGAGATGCCTAAGATTTAGACAAAGTTGTGTTTTATTAATATAAATTTACCTTGTAAGTTAACATTTATAATGTTCGCTTAGTATACAGTTAATGGGTGAGAACAAGAGTATTTTAAATAGACATAAAAATTGAAATTTGAGAAGATGAATGGTACTTCTTTTCATCTACCACTATATGCAATTTCTGTGTTTTCTTTTAAATGCACAGTAACAGAAAACTCTGGTTTCATATTAAAGAGAAATAGTATCGAATTTTTAAAACTTCTCAAACTTGGGAGTGGAAATAGAATTTTAAGTAGATTTACTATCTTGAAGGAGGAGAAATTGAAAATTGGATGTCTGAAGACTGATCATTAACAATATGTTGCAAACATAGATGTCATCACTGCATTAGCCAAGTTGCACCAAATACTGTCAAATTTGCATGTTTACAAAGGGTGCCAGCATCCTATGTAAGATGTGAGTGTCCTGGGTGTGCATGCTACCATGTAACAGTGTGATTCAGGATCCAGACCATCCCCTGCACAATTAGGGGAAATTATATATTATATTGTTATAAGATACACACACACCTATATATATTGTTGAGCCAAAAGTGATCATCACTTTTAAGGTTTCTATCAAGAAAATTTAGACATGAAGAGATATAAGGGAAAGACATTTTAGGTGAAGAGAAAGCAAAAGCAAGAATAGAAAGAAAAATAAGTGGAAGTGAGAAAATCTGTCTGGGTGCAGTGTTTGGAGCAATATCTTTGGAAAGAGAGAGAGATACTTTGAAAATCAAAGTAAAGTATCAGGACTTGATTCTGAGAATTAGGGGGGAAAGGTTTGTCTAGTCAAGGCTATGGTTTTTCCTGTGGTCATGTATGGATGTGAGAGTTGGACTGTGAAGAATTGATGCTTTTGAACTGTGGTGTTGGAGAAGACTCTTGAGAGTCCCTTGGACTGCAAGGAGATCCAACCAGTCCATTCTGAAGGAGATCAGCCCTGGGATTTCTTTGGAAGGAATGATGCTAAAGCTGAAACTCCAGTACTTTGGCCACCTCATGGGAAGAGTTGACTCATTGGAAAAGACTCTGATGCTGGGAGGGATTGGGGGCAGGAGGAGAAGGGGATGACAGAGGAGGAGATGGCTGGATGGCATTACTGACTCGATGGACGTGAGTCTGAGTGAACTCCGGGAGTCGGTGATGGACAGGGAGGCCTGGCGTGCTGCGATTCATGGGGTTGCAAAGAGTTGGACACGACTGAGTGACTGATCTGATCTGATCTGATTCTAAAGAAAGATATAAATTTGTTACAAGGAATCATCAGTTAGGTCAGCTGATGAGGACACTGCAACAGAATAGAGTGATCAAAATTTCAGGAAATACAAGTTTGCATCCTGTTAAACGTCCTATTACATCTTCTGGGCGTTGTGTGACATTTTGTGGGACCTTACATACTCCATCCAGTTATGGCATTTTTCTGTCTTGTACTTGCATACCTAAAATTTAAAGAAATAATAGTAAGTCCTTTTGAATGAATGACCCATCTACAATATGAAACATGCCTGGAAATGGCAGGAGACACTGAATCCTGAGATTGGCACATATCAACTTAACCTGGCAGCATAAGTCAGCATGTTATAGGGCAGTGTGTTCATATGTTACAGACAGATTTTGCTTTTAATTACAATTACATATGTAATTATGGCTCAGTGGTAAAGAACCCATCTGCCAAAGAAGGAGACATGGGTCAATCCCTGGGTGGGGAAGATTCCCCTGGAGAAGGAAATGGTAATCCACTCCAGTATACCCTTGCCTGGAGAATCCCATGGACAGAGGAGCCTGATAGGCTACAGTCTATGGGGTTTCAAAGTGCTGGACATGACTGAGTGACTGAGCACATACATACAAGCATCTCCTTGGAACTCTAGTGTCAAAATCTCTAGCTCATATGGCTGGTACCCCACGCAAAATTGCTTGGGTATTAAGGAATTATTCTGGTAATAGGATGTAGACTTTTATTTCCTGAAATTTTGATCATTTTATTATGTTGCAGTGTCCTCATCAGCTGACCTACCTGATGGTTTCTTGTAACAAATTTATGTCTTTCATTAGAATATTCTCCACTAATTCTCAGAATCAAGTCCTGATACTTTACTTTGATTTTCAAAGTATCTCTCTTTCCAAAGATATTGCTCCAAACACTGCACCCAGACAGATCTTCTCACTTCCATTTATTTTTCCTTCTACTCTTGCTTTCGCTTTCTCTTTACCTAAAATGTCTTTCCCTTATATCTCTTCATGTCTGAGTTTTCTTGATAAAAACCTTAAAAGTGATGATCACTTTTGGCTCAGCAACATATATATATATATATATATATCTCTCTGATAATCAGATCAAATCAGATCAGTCGCTCAGTCATGTCCGACTCTTTGCAACCCCATGAATCGCAGCACGCCAGGCCTCCCTGTCCATCACCAACTCCCGGAGTTCACTGAGACTCACGTCCATCGAGTCAGTGATGCCATCCAGCCATCTCCTCCTCTGTCATCCCCTTCTCCTCTTGCCCTCAATCCCTCCCAGCATCAGAGTCTTTTCCAATGAGTCAACTCTTCGCATGAGGTGGCCAAAGTACTGGAGTTTCAGCTTTAGCATCATTCCTTCCAAAGAAATCCCAGGGCTGATCTCCTTCAGAATGGACTGGTTGGATCTCCTTGCAGTCCAAGGGACTCTCAAGAGTCTTCTCCAACACCACAGTTCAAAAGCATCAATTCTTTGGTGCTCAGCCTTCTTCACAGTCCAACTCTCACATCCATACATGACCACTGGAAAAACCATAGCCTTGACTAGACGGACCTTTGTTGGAAAAGTAATGTCTCTGCTTTTGAATATGCTATCTAGGTTGGTCATAACTTTCCTTCCAAGGAGTAAGCGTCTTTTAATTTCATGGCTGCAGTCACCATCTGCAGTGATTTTGGAGCCCAGAAAAATAAAGTCAGCCACTGTTTCCACTGTTTCCCCATCTATTTCCCATGAAGTGGTGGGACCGGATGCCATGATCTTCGTTTTCTGAATGTTGAGCTTTAAGCCAACTTTTTCACTCTCCACTTTCACTTTCATCAAGAGGCTTTTTAGTTCCTCTTCACTTTCTGCCATAAGGGTGGTGTCATCTGCATATCTGAGGTTATTGATATTTCTCCCAGCAGTCTTGATTCCAGCTTGTGTTTCTTCCAGTCCAGTGTTTCTCATGATGTACTCTGCATATAAGGTAAATAAACAGGGTGACAATATACAGCCTTGACGAACTCCTTTTCCTATTTGGAACCAGTCTGTTGTTCCATGTCCAGTTCTAATTGTTGCTTCCTGACCTGCATACAAATTTCTCAAGAGGCAGATCAGGTGGTCTAGTATTCCCATCTCTTTCAGAATTTCCCACAGTTTATTGTGATCCACACAGTCAAAGGCTTTAGCATAGTCAAGAAAGCAGAAATAGATGCTTTTCTGGAACTCTCTTGCTTTTTCCATGATCCAGCGGATGTTGGCAATTTGATCTCTGGTTCCTCTGCCTTTTCTAAAACCAGCTTGAACATCAGGAAGTTCACGGTTCACATATTGCTGAAGCCTGGCTTGGAGAATTTTGAGCTTTACTTTACTAGCGTGTGAGATGAGTGCAATTGTGTGGTAGTTTGAGCATTCTTTGGCATTGCCTTTCTTTGGGATTGGAATGAAAACTGACCTTTTCCAGTCCTGTGGCCACTGCTGGGTTTTCCAAATTTGCTGGCATATTGAGCACTTTCACAGCATCATCTTTCAGGATTTGGAATAGCTCAACTGGAATATCTCATAATAATATAATATATAAAAAATATATACACAATGTAGACTTACAACAGTATATAAATCACACTAAAGATATTTAATGACACAAAGTTTTTTCCCATTTTATTGAGGAAATATAAATTGAAAAATATTATGATTATCTTTTTTTCCTTAAGAGACAGGTTTATTTTGCTTGTGGGTAGCTCCATTTTATTTTTATAATAACAAATGAATTAATAAAACTTATCTCTCAAGTGGACAGTTTATACCATCCTTAAGTAGAGTTTTGGAAGATCTTAAATTCAAACTCTTCTGAATTGTTTTCACAATTACTCATATATCCAGATACTTTAAAGAAGGTTTAAGCATGTGAGTGACACTAAGGGTGAGGGTAATACTGATGTTCAACACCACGTCTTTCTGATGTCCCCTTCTATCTTTGTTTTGGAAATCATCAGAATACCCATCTGCTCATGTTTGCAATAATATCCCTATCTTCACAGGTTGGGTCACACCAATGATATGCTGTAATGAAATGGGAACTGAGATTTTCTATTTCCTAAAGACCTGGATGACATTTTTCAGCTCTTCCTCAACAGACAAAGGATATGTAGCTCTGCTGTGTCATAGTTATGAATAACACATGCACAGAGAAATTTGACTTGTTTCTAGTAAAGGTATTATGTGAAAGGAGTACCTTTCGGTCTCCTCTGTTGCCCTGGAGTCCTGAGATCTTGCTTTGTGGTATGTTTGTGCATCCACATATGCATCTGCTGGAACAAAGAGGGTGTATTTGGTAGTCATTGATAATTTTTTTTAAAGTAGATCAGGCAATTTTCCTTGAAACTTCTTTCCTAACTTAGCATGAAGTAGAATTAAATAGTAGAAATGAAGGCATGTATTTGGAGGTATCAAAATAAGAAGTGGAATTGTTTGGTTACACAGAGGACTGCAAGAGGCCTGAGGAACGGAATGAAGAAAATTATCAAGCATGCATGTTGTTTTTAAGCGATACTTGAGACTGATATGTGAAACAGCTGTGTTGTTGGGTTTTTTTTTCTTGTGCCAACTTTCCTTATTTGATTGATTTTTCTCTCTGACAGCCCACTGTGCTGATAAATGTGTCCATGGTCGCTGCATTGCTCCAAACACCTGTCAGTGTGAGCCTGGCTGGGGTGGGACCAACTGCTCCAGTGGTGAGTGTGCACCTGCCCTTGTCTGTCTCGGGGTGTTTTTGCTGTATGAGCCCCTTGTGTCCATGGGTTTCCCTCTGCAGCCCAATGCAGAGTGTGGTGTGGATCCCCAACCCAGCTCACAAATAGTGTTTCTTTGAAATCTCGATATGTATTATACATAGAACTGTTATGAATAGAGTATAAAGAAAGGCACTTGGAAAGCAGGAGATCTCAGTAATCTGATTCTGATACTTCTATGAATATGAATACATATTCCAGAGTAGGATCCAGAATTCAGATTCCTTCATTCAGTAAGGCAGTTGTGGTAACACAGCTATTGTATTCTGACATCTGTTTTTACTTGTTCATATATCTAATATATTTTCTTGGTGATGACAATTTACCACTTGTTGGTTTTAAAGCAGAAGCAAAATTGATATTTTCAATGCTTAACTTGTTTATTTATCTCTGAATTCTGAGGTACCAATAATAACTACTTCCTCAGATAACTGGGGTGAATTACTGGTAGTAAATGAAAATTCATGCCATTTAGTACTAATTCATGATATGTAATTTGTCTCCATTGTATTAGAATTATAATTCTAAGATGATGGTGTTTTGGATGATAAACAAATTGCACTTAAAATCCTGTATTCATGATTATGAGGATTAAATGATGGAATGTCATGTAATACAGTTGCTTTTCTAAATTTCACAGTTAAAACTTAAGTTTTCTGGCTAACTCCTTGCTGCGCGTGTAATTGTGTACTCTTCCTGTTCCTTTATACTTCATTTTGCCTTGAAAAATGTGAGAAAGAGCTCAAGTGCAACTCAATTGTAATGCATGAAATGTTAACATTTAGAGAAAGGGAATAATAGTTTTCAAATTACCAAGCTCTCATGACAAACACAGATTTGTCCTCGTTGCCACCAAAGAATTTCTGAAACCAGGCAAAAAGAACATCAGGCTGTGTATAATAGATAAGCTGGTTTTAGGAATTTTTACTTGCTTCCCTTTGGAATTGGGGACGTTATTCTTTATCTTGTTAGAACTACTTTGTTTTAGGCCTATGATTTCCTGGCTGTCTCTAAAACAGCATCAATCTCCTGTGCTATCTGTGCACAGAACATTCCATATGAGAGAGTCTTTTTATTGTGTCTTAGGGAGTCTGTGTGCATGTGTCTCTGTCCCTGACAGGGTTCCCATTCCAATGGGTAACTGTCTTGCAGGGTTTAGTTTGGCTTCTGCTGGAGATCAGGAGGAGAGTGGGCATTTTGTTCATACTGCTGAGGCAAAATGTTTAGGATGTGGGATCTGGCTCATGTCCATTTTTTTGGCCAACTGACCTCAAATGCAATGTTGCTTTCACTGGCTTTTCCTGCTTAAAGATCAGTTGTGCCTACACATTTAGAAGAAAAATAACATTATTGTATAAACCATTGAGAAAGAGAAGAGTGGCTGTATTCTTCTTCTGAAAAATGAGATTTGTTATTACTAATTTCAGGGGGAAAGTTTTGGAATAATTTTAGTCATAGTCACACTTTGTCCCCTAAAAGCTGCAGCTTGCCTCGTACTAAGAGATCAGGCTGAAGTGTATATAAATGAAAGGAAAGCCAACATGGGTTTGAGACCCTCTAGAACTGATTTAGGCCTTCTAGAAACAACTGTTGCTTTATTTTGGAATTGACCAACTTTTTAATGAAGCCTCTAGAATTCTTCTAGAAAGAAATACATGTTCTTTCAATTCTGGGTGAAGATACTGAGGTGACTTTTAGTTTATTCTCCACAGCTCATGTTTTGGTATTATCATGAACAGAAGCATCAATAAACATGGACAGATATCTGAGAAAACATTTCTGACACCTTTTTTAAGCACCTACATTCTGTTCTGAGTCAGAGCACTGAATTTTGTTACCTGGGTTTTGTCTGTAGTTGTTACCCTAATATGCCTCATTAGGAGGTGTGTGATTTAATACTCTCAGCCAAATAATTCTTTTTTTATATATATATATATATATATATATATATTTATTTTATTTTATTTTTTAACTCTACAATATTGTATTGGTTTTGCCATATATCAACATGAATCCGCCACAGGTATACATGTGTTCCCCATCCTGAACCCTCCTCCCTCCTCCCTCCCCATACCATCCCTCTGGGTCGTCCCAGTGCACCAGCCCCAAGCATCCAGTATCATTCAGCCAAATAATTCTTGAAGCAAATGCATACTCTAGTAACCTATTAAGTAGCAGAGTTAAAATGACCTAGGTCCCAAGGATTTTTCTCTCTCTGTACCCTCCTCTCTGGTTATCATTATTCATATATTTGATACTATATGTTAGATTGAGAAAATTATTTCTTTTTTAGTTAGATCAGTTCCTTGTATTAGTCAGGGTCCAATCAGGAGACAGAAATTGCAATAATTTTTTCAACTAAACCTTTCATTTTGGAACAATTTTAGTAAAGTTACAAGATAGTAGAGGGTTTCCACATACCCACACCTGGTTTTCCCTTTAACATTTTAAGTTAGCATTAGCTTGGCAAAACTAATTGCCAAAAGAAATTGACCTGAATGCACTACTAGTTAGTTCACTACTAGTATATTGCTGTTAAACTCTAGACTTTGTTTGAATTTCATTATTATTATTTTTTTTTATTAAAGTCCTCTTTCTTTTCCAAGATCCAGTCCTGGTCACTATACTGCATTGTCACGTCTCTCCAGCCCTCTCTGGTCTGTGACAATTACTCAGCCTTTGTTTTTCATTACCTTGACAACAACTAGCCAGGTATCCTGCAGAATGTCTCTCAGTTTGTGTTTTCCTCATGACTAGACTAGGGGTACAAGTTTTTAAAAGAATACCACACAGTTGAAGTACCCACCTCATGACATTCTACCAGGGGTATGATGATATTCACATGACATCGATGATGTCATCACTCGGTTAACCTTCATCATTTAGTGATGTGTAGTGTTTGCCAGATTTCTCTACATAAAGTTATTATTTTTCTCTTTCCCATTTCTATTCTCCAGAAATAAGTCACTAAGTCTAGTCTACCCTCAAGGGTGAATGGTAGGGATTAAGCTCCATGGTTTTGGGAGGAGAGATTGTCTATGTATGTTATTTGGAATTCATCTGCAAAGAAGATTTATTTATTCTCTCCCATTTAGTCAGTCATTTATATCAGTGTGGGCTTATATATATTTATATGAAAAATCAATATATTGTTTCGTTGCTTAAATTGCTCTAGATTTGGCAATCGGGCGTTGTTTTAGGTGGCTTCTGTGTCCTTTTGACACGCCCTGGTCCTTTTGTTTGGCTCTTATGTTTTGTTCTGTCTTTTGAGCACTTCCTTACTTTCTGCTACTGTCGGATTCTCCAGTCTCACTTTGTGTTTTTCCTACTTCAGTCCTAGAATGAGCCATTAAAGAATTGTATTTAGAAACCAAGATCTGGATACTGGAGGTGCTTTTTGCTCCTGGAAAATATTGTAACTTGAGCATGAAAGGTTTATTAAAAAGAATTATTAGCTGTAACAAGAAATTGTTGTGGGCATTGGCTAGTAGGAAGTAGACAACACTGAAAGGAATACAAGAATGGCAAATATAAGGAACACCCATACTCCGAGGGCTGAGATGGAACTTTCACGCAAAGAGGAAGCCCCAGTAGGGGTATGGTACAGACCTTATGAGAACACAGCCACAGCCTACTGAATGGCAGAGGCTGCTGTGGTTTACTCCTCATGGGACTTGCTGGAAATCTGCTGTCTGGAACTTGCTAGAAATCTGTTCTACAGGATGCTTGGGAAAGCTGTTCTGGAGACATGTCTTATCAGAAACACTCTGTTACTGCTAGCCCAAGGGAGGTGCCCGGGATGTTGCTAGCTAATAGGTGCTGCTCGTCACAGTGCACTGTAGGAGCTGAATGTTGAAGAAGTTGCCCATGCTGGAGGAGCAGGCACTTCAGGAGTCAGCTGAGCTGGCACACTAGAAACACAACGGGAAACGCCTTCCTCTTGCAGTCTCTGAGCACCCTAGGAAAGTGCTTAACAGTCAGCCAGCTGGCAAGGAAGGCTATTTACACAGCCCATATCCATTTTGTAGATAAAAATGGAGGATAACTTTAGCACTGAGAGGCAATAAAGTACCTCCAATCTACTCCTTTGGGTCCTTAGGTCTCCTGTACACCTTTCTATATGCATTTGAATTCTTGCAGATAAACAAAGCAACTCAGCATTTCCATCTAATAAAACACAGCCTGCCATCTTACAAGTTAGGATGCTGTTTGCTCTTTTCTCAAAATAAAGAGATGCAGGTACCAACAGTTGTAGTATCCTGTGCTGGTTATGTTAAATTTTCCTGAAACTCTTATGAAGTTACACTGAATATTTTGTTGTTGCTGTAGTTTAGTTGCTATGTCCGACTCTTTTGAAACCCCATGGACTGTAGCCTGCCAGGCTCCTCTGTCCATGGGATTTCCCAGGCAGGAATACTAGAATGGATTGCCATTTTCATCTCCAGGGGATCTTCCTAACCCAGGGATCAAACCCACGTCTCCTACATTGGCAGGCAAGTTCTTTATTCCTGAGCCACCAAGGAAGTCAAATATTTTGTTACCTAGATAGTAAAATTACCTTCCAACAACTTTTATTTTATATAAGATAAAATACAAAGAAGCAGAAGAAAAAATAGCTTCTACAAATAAACCTGTAGATGTCACAAGCAAAGAGAACTCTTTTCTGTAATGACTCACAGGCTGTACTTGTGTGTATGGACTCTTTCTTCCCCATTTCAGGTATCTCCCTTCTCAGCCCAGACCTCAGCTGCTTAGGGTTCTTTGCCTGGAGGAATGACTCAAACCTCCACTCCTGAATTCTCAGTTGTCCTGCCTTTTTTTGGTCATTGACCTTTCCATTAAGCTTTACGACTCGGCATGTGAGTTCCAAGAGGTGCCCCACCGAATCCCTTGGGTTCCAGACAGAGTTCAGCTT
This sequence comes from Bos indicus x Bos taurus, assembly GCF_003369695.1. NCBI lineage: Eukaryota > Metazoa > Chordata > Mammalia > Artiodactyla > Bovidae > Bos > Bos indicus x Bos taurus. Next base: position 83,994,318 of record NC_040082.1, read on the forward strand.
TCTCCCACTATGTAGCCGCAACCCAATTCCTGTTGATGATTGGGATAAGTCATTCCAACCAGAAGAATAGCTCCTTTAATTTACATTATGAGTTTAAATAAAGAAATTGATAACTGTCACACACAACTATCTGTCTTGTATATTTTTTCCTTCTGGATATATACATGGGAGATTAAGTCTGACAGTTACCTTCCCAAGCACAAGTTTACAAAGGCCGCCTTTGGAGATTTAGTATGACTGTTCACCTTGTCAGCAGATGGACAGATTCCTATATGTAGTATATGGTCAGAGTTTCTGAGTCTCAATGTATCCTCTGTATGAAACACCAGGTATGTGAGAACTGAGCAGAGTTTGTTTGCTTGGAGTGAAATCATGATTTATTCAACTAGACTTAGGCATATTGCTTCTTTTTAAATTTGATTAAATGATTTTTTTAAAAAAGCATATACATATTTTATGTTTATTGGCATCCTGATGTGTACCCTAGCCTATATGATGTTAATCTATCTTACCGCCACTTCTTTCTTTCCTCCTCTTTCCTGTTCTCTCTCTGTTCCTACCCCATCAATATCTTGGGTCTGTTCGTCAATCCTGGATTTCTCTTCTCTCACTGGATGATAACTCCTGGAGGGTAGGGTCTGTGTATTATTAATCTCTTTAGCCTCCACTCTGCTGTCATGTGACTGGAGCACAGTGAATGTTTGTTGCATTTAACGAGATTGAATGTGTGACTCTGAGAAGGTCATTCATGTGTTCATGATGTGAACTTTTTCGTTGATTACGTGTGCAAGGAACTGTGCTGGATGCTGGGGATAGAGAAACCATTGGCAGTTGCTGGACCCACAGAGATCGAAGCCCGTAGGAAAGTAGACAGACATGTAAGTGTCTTGTCCTGGGGAAGAGAACAGCCTCAGGAGAAGAGGTGGATGGAAGGAGCCAGAAATGGTGCTGGGTAGAGCAGTGAGAGATGTTCCGGGTGGACTAAAAAGAAGGACCTGATGTAGTGCTGGAAACAGAAATCAGACTGCTGTGTGGTGACGGGTGATGCAAAGATGCTAAAGCCATAGACTCATCTTCCGAAAGCTTAGCTGGAAGGTCAACAAGAAGGAGCAAAGAGACAGGGAGTTAGTAAAAGACAGATGCAAGCTCAAGAGCAAGTTTTGTGAGTGTTTGTTTGCTTTTGATTGTGTTTGAAGGTTAAAGAGGCTGAGAGGGTAGTAAGAGAGGGAAAGTCTGGAGGTTTAATTGAGAGGTCATTTAAATGAGGGAACATGGCTCCTGAGAAGACAGATGGCATCCTGACTCTGATGGAAGGATTGAAGTACAAAGTATTTCCGGTTCCCAGCAGAGTGAGGGAGGAAAGAGTAGCTGGCAGCATGTGGATAGGTTTCTGGGCTCAGGAGCTCATAGGCAGTGGGGAGGAGGATCTGAGCGAATTCATATTTGATGACCTTTCTTCTTTTGGTGAACTAGAGAAGAGATGACCTGCTGATACCAAGAGGAGCAGAAGTTAGACACGTTAATGATGACAGCATCATCATTAACGGGTGCTTCCTATGTGCCAAGCATTATTGCAAGGGCTTTATAGGAAATAACCTCATTCAATGCTCAACAGGATGAGAGAGTTACGATTCTTGTTCCTATTTTACAGATGAGAAAATGGAGGCACAGAAAAGTTAAGTGTCTGGCCTACGTTTATACTTCTGGTAAAGAATGGAGCTGGACTTGCATCTCATTCAGAGCCAGTAATTTTAACCGCAAGGGTATGGTGCCTTCTGAAGTGGGAAAGGAGGTTTCATGAAGCTGACGAGGTCAGGGATGCCGAGGGGAATGACAGCAGGAGGCAGGACTGACACCACCAGACAAAATAGCGAAGGGAAGTTCCTGAGAGATGTGGAGCATGTACAAACATGGCATTAAAACGACACCAATTTGGTTGGATGCCTTAGTAATTTGTAATTTCCTCATTTGTAACATTAAGGATGTTGGACCAGATTATATGTATCTTCCCTTTCAAACGTATGATTTTGTGTGTGATTTACTCTCATAAATATGTGTCTGCAACCCCCAAGACCTTTCTTTGTTTCAGAAACCCTTTAAACCTTTTGTATGAGTAGCAATAACACATTTGTTCTCTCAGCCCATATAATTCTATTTGTGATTTTCTAAAGGTCTATAGTGAAATTTATTTCTCCTCTGGTAAGAGGGCATATCCAGAAACACACAGAGACACATATCCTAAGTCAGCCAGCAGCCAGCAAATAGTTCTCAAATGCTTGTTCCCCAGACTTTTGACACTAGTACCAAGTAGAAGCAAAAAATGGAAATTAATTTTCATCTAAAATATCCAAACTGAGGTTTATTTAGTCATCAATAGCATTTCTGGTTAAATGTACTTAGAATTAGTGAAAACATGCCTAGGAGGCCAAATTTGCCCAAACATTTCCAATACAGCTTTAATAACACAGATAACCTTTTAGATAAAGCAAACGTGCTGTGCTGCTTGGAGTAAGTAATAAGAATTTGCCTGCAGGATATTCGAATGGGGGAATCCATTTGAAAGATATTACAAACCAGAAATTGTAAGGCACAAAAAGCTGACTTGTTTGCCAGCAAGGTCTGTTGATGTGAAGGTCTATTGACTAGATACAATGGAGGATCGATGTTGTCTGGGGAGAGAAGATACTGGAGCCCAATCCTTGTGGCAAGTTGTTAACATCCCCATTGCACTGTCAGAATTGCTTTAGAAATCAAGTTGATGGAGCAGCAGGAATAAGAGTGGATCATTTGGGTTCACTGGCCTGGGGGCCAGACATTGATGGTAGGTGGGAAAGACTGAGCTCAGAATGAATGTTTCATCAGAGCTACATGAAAGCAATTTCAATGATGGACTGCGTGAATTATCACACATAGAAACTGCTGATTTTGCCTTTGTGAAAGTCTGAAATCTGAGCTGTTGTTGGTTCCTCTTTGGAGAGGCAGACAATCTCTTCCACTTCTACTCACCCAACTCCCTTTTGGAACTGAACGGCAGTAGACTTCATGGTTCTCAATTCTGTACTGTTTCGATGCCTCACTTTGCTAAGCTTAAAAGAAGTTTCAAAGTATCTATGTCATATACTTGTGAAAATTAAATGATACAATACCTGCTGAGTACTCAGCACTCAGCACTGTTCCTGGCAGCATGATAACGGCTCAATAAATGATGTGAACGTGTTAGTCACTCAGTCCTGTCCAACTCTGCGAACCTATGAACAGTAGCCTGCTAGGCTCCTCTGTCCATGGGGATTCTCCAGGCAAGAATACCAGAGTGGGTTGCCATTCCCTTCTCCAGTGGATCTTCCCAACCCAGGGATCGAACCTGGGTCTCCTGCACTGCAGGCAGATTGTTTACCATTTGAACCACCAGAGAAGTCCTACTTACTTAACAATTCCTTGTGTGACAAATGTGCCTCCCACCAGACTTGGAATCAATCCAGTCTGTGGACTAGAGAATAGATGGAGCGGCTCTTTGTGGATATCTCATTTCTAGGTGACGCACTCAGTGGTAAAGAATCCACCAGCCAGTGCAGGAGATACCAGAGATTTGAGTTCGATCCCTGAGTTGGGACGATCCCCTGGAGAAGGAAAATGGCAACACACTCTAGTATTCCTTGCATCGAAAGTCCCATGGACAGAGGAGCCTGGTGGACTGCAGTCCATGGGGTCTCAGAGTCGGACATGACAAAGCGCCCGTGCGCACACACATTTTGCCCTGCAGGCCACACCCTCCTTGAGCAGGAGCCTCTCTTCCTTCACAGTTGCTTGCCAAGAGGCTCCCCAGACAGAGCCTCTGGTGTTGTTTTTCTCCCAACCTCTGACCATGAATGTCCTTACCAGATGAATTCATGTCTGGTTTGTATTGCTCTGGGCGTCCTGAGAACACTATAGATGTTTATGTTACCTGCGCTAGTCAGTTCATAAGCTGTAAATACAAGGCTGGACTGTCATTTTATTTAACTCCACTACACATCATTTATTGATTTTTTTCCTGTGTTTTTTTTTTTTTAGCTTCGAGTAATTGCCCTGTATATCTGTTTATCAGAAAATCCTGGTTCAACCTCAAAAATCTAACCTTTTGCTACTCTTTCCTGGTGCTATTCAAATCCAAGCCACCATCCTCTCTTAACTGTGATCACTATAGTGTCCCTACTGTTGCATCTACTCAAGCCCCATTGGGGTCAGTTCTCTCTTCTGAGACCAGAGTAATCTTGTCAAAATGTACTTCAGAACATGCTGCTCCCCTTCTGCAAACTCCTCAGTATTTCCCATTATTGTTAGAATAAATGCCAAAGCCCTGATGTAGTCCACCAAGCCCTGTTTGATCTGTCCATCCATACCTTCCTGCCCCCTTCTCATCCCACCAATCACTCGGGGTACCACACTGCTTAGCCTCTGCCTGTTTTTCCTGGAACACAGTAGTTCCATTTTTGCGTTTGCACTTGATGTTTTCTCTGACGAAAATGCTCTCCTCCTTGGAACTTTGCGTGGCTGGCTTCTTAAGGCCAGTGGACTTACTAAGTGTCGCCACCAGGAGTGGCTTTCCCTGACTCTATATAAAGAATATTCCCCCATACCTATCTATTACATCTTCTTTTTAATTTTTTGTGGCACTATTTGAAAATATTTCATTTGTTCACTTCTTTTTTTGGTCTGTATCTCCCTCCAGGATATGAGGCCCATAGAAACATGAATTTTGTCTGTTTTCTTCACTGCTGCCTAGCTAATTTATTCACCTAATGTCTAGCATAGTTCTGGGTACCCAATGATTCTCAGTAAATATTTGTGGAAGGAAAGAATGAAGGCATAAATGTTTCAGGAGCAGTAATGGATATAAATAGGAGATTCGAGGGATGAGTAAGGTTCTACCTCTTTTTTCAAACGTTTTCAGTTTAATAGGATTAGAAGTCCATCTACAAATACATAGGCAAAAGGAGTCAAGGAGGAAGTGGTCCAGTGTCTTCTAGAAAAGGGCATGACCTGAGGTCCTGCCTTCCTTCGAAATCACCGAGCTCAGGCTCCAGTGATTTCAGTGCTGGGAGGGATTGGGGGCAAGAGGAGAAGGGGACGACAGAGGATGAGATGGCTGGATGGCATCACTGACTCGATGGACGTGAGTCTGAGTGAACTCCGGGAGTTGGTGATGGACAGGGAGGCCTGGCATGCTGCGATTCATGGGGTCGCAGAGTCGGACACAACTGAGCGACTGAACTGAACTGAACTTTCCTTACTGTTGCAGTTTAAGCAGATTATTTAAGGCCTTTTAGACTCCCACATCTATGATGGAGGTAATAAGTATTTGCACAGTGGTAGTCCTGAGTACATATCCTTCGGTACTCACCTCCAGCCCTCCTCCTCTGGGAGCCTTCTGCCGTTCTTGCTGTCCTCTGCCCAGAGGATATAAGGCCTCTAGATATAAGGCAATGGATTGAAGGCTTCTGTGTTCCTCAAGCATCCTGTGCACTGCAAGGCTTATTGTTGTTTAACTACTCAGTCGTGTCTGACTCTGTGTCCCCATGGATTTCAGTCTGCCAGGCTTCCCTGTCCTTCACCATCTCCAGGAGTTTGCTCAAACTCATGTCCATTGAGTCAGGGATGCCATCCAATCATCTCATCCTCTGTTGTCCCCTTCTCCTCCTGCCCTCAATCTTTCCCAGTATCAGGGTCCTTTCCAATGAGTTGGCTCTTCGCATCAGATGGCCAAAGTATTGGAACTTCAGCTTCAGCATCAGTCCTTCCAGTGAATATTCAGGGTTGATTTCTTTTAGGATGGACTGGTTTGATCTCCTTGCTGTCCAAGGGACTCTCAAGAGTCTTCTCCAACACCAAAGCAAGGCTTATAATATTAGCATGTTCTTTTCTGATAAGTCTCACTGTGGGCCAGTCTCTTCCAGTAGATAAAGAAAGCTATAGGACAGGTCTTAGGAGCAATAGTAAGTGCTCAACAAAAAGAACTTAGGAAAGAATGAATGAGCAAAAGAGCAAAACTATGGCAAGACTTTATAAAGCAAAATATCCTGTAATGGCTCCCGAGGTGGTTATTATGCTTTTGACTTCAGTGAATATAAACGTAATCCCCCCAAATCCCTTACAAATCCAAGCCTACAATGTATATCCTGGAGATTTTCCTGTACCATGAATAGAGTCATCAATATGCTCTCATTGAGAGACATCAGCATTTATATTTAGACACATTAAAGAATAAACATTTCACACCTTTTTCCCTGGTTCATCGCTTGGGATAAGCATCCACTGTAGTCAAAAAATGACAGTTCATGCTTCCAAACTTCATTTAATAAACATTTTTTTTGAAGAAGAAGAATAAAGGTTCTCTCTCAGCCACTGAATAATATTAATATAAACAGCACTGGGTGGCTGTCAACAGCGATTGCTGGCACGCTGTCAGCTCTCCAGCCGGCTTTTTGACATGTGAAGGACGTGAGGTTTTAGTGCTTTCAGAGGATCTGGAAAATACATTTTTATTGTTCTTCTTCATGGATGGAGAAGCTTTACAAACTTGTTTTATTTTTAAAGCACTTGATGTTTTGAATGAGGATCTTTTCTTCTACATTAACAAAAGGGAATGACACAGCATAGCCTTGTTAGCCCGAGGCACAAGGAATGAAATCATAGGGAGATAAAAGACCCCGAGGGAACCACAGCTTGGGAAGAAAGGGTATATGTTTCAGGAAGAATCGTGTTTTTCTATCCTTTGAGACAGCAGAAAATTATTTTGGTCTCTTCTAAAAGCTACTCACTCTATAGAGACGCTTTCTTGAAAATGACTTATTGGTGCTTTGTTTACATATGAGACTACGAAAGGCTGAATTTTCTTTCCTGCTAATTTCTCTAATAATCACAGATTATCCTGTGCTTAAAGTCAATGGAGAACATCACACTGAAACTCCATGTAAAAATATATTTTTAAGTCCGTATAGCTGACTGATATAACCTAATAGATGCTTGACATTTAGATGTTAAGGGCACTTATAGTTACTTCAAACAGCAACCCTGGTGAGGGTAGTTATGTATTATAAACTGACGTCACTTTCCCTATGATAAACATGAGTTCTAAGATTCAATACATTATCCCGTGTTAAGTGTCTGGTAGAGATGGGTCGCACAGAGTTGGACATGACTGAAATGACAGCAGCAGCAGCAGAGATGTATCCACAAGGTTCTTGAACTCCAGGTAATTCCACAATTTTACTTCTTTGATTCCAAAAGTATTAAACTAAGACAAAAGAAAAACACAGAATAAAAAATGGACTACTTAGTTCATCTAAGGTTTGTTTAGCCCTATTTCACTTTCTCTTTTCACTTTCATGCATTGGAGAAGGAAATGGCAACCCACTCCAATGTTCTTGCCTGGAGAATCCCAGGGACGGGGAAGCCTGGTGGGCTGCCGTCTATGGGGTCACACAGAGTCAGACACGACTGAAGTGACTTAGCATAGCATAGCATAACACAAGTACACAGAATTGAGCCCTTTTGTTGTTCTCTATCATTCAGAACCAATTGTTTTAAGAAAGTATATTATACTTCAATATGTGTCTCAAGGCTGTTTCTGTGGTCTTGGTGGATGTAGATAAGCTGGGAAAAAATCAAGTCCTGGGATTGACACCTTCTAATATGGCAGATCCTCCAGATTCTATTTATCACCATCTACCTCTTTACTCCAAGAGGATGATTTCTAAGAAGTTCACATATTTGTTTCTAAGTTTATCCTTTTACATTTCTGAGCTCCATTTATGAGCCTGCACCTCTGGACACATTAATCATCAGCAAATGAGAAATTTCTAAATCCAGTTTTTAATTGACAATTAAGAATAGGATGTAAATTAACACTGGGTTTCATCCCAGGCCTGAGCTTTTTCCAATTAGCTTTATTAAAAAAAAAAAAAAGTGGATGAAAAGAGGGATACCAGGGCTTATTTTTTACTTTATGGAGTTACTGGGCAAGTTGTTTTTTGGAATTCACATTGTGAGAACCAACTTGTCCTTTTTGGCATGAATGATTCATGCAAGACAAACAAATAATACAAACCAACGACAGGCCTGTTATTCCGGCCTCATATACAGCTGGAGGATGTTTTTTTCAGGGTTGGGACATTTCACTGAGCCAACCACAGAATAAAATTGCTGCTGCCACCAGATCTATGCTGTGTCACACATACCAACAAGTATTTTAGATGTAATTAGTATGTTTCACCATCCCCATTTGACAGAAAATTAAGTATAATAAAAGTCAGAAACTTGTTCAAATTTCATGGCTAAGAAGTTGCAGTGTCCCCGTGAAGGTCCAGGCCTGTCCAGTGTTAAGTGATTGTACCCCAGCTAAGTGATTGATGAATTTTATAACAAGGTGAATGTGATGGTAAACATTACTCTTTTCTCTCAGGGAAAAATGATTTCATCCTTTTTTTTCCCCCTGATGAGGGAGTCCTTTGGGTAAGGCAGTATAGTAATGTGCCCTTGATCCTTCCTCCAGGAGTCTCTCTCCATTTAGTATGTCTCTGTATCTCTAATTGTTCTCCTTTCTTTATTCTTGGTCTATACAAAAACAAGAGATTTACTAAACCATCTCTCATTTGTTCAAAGATTTTTTCCTGCGGCCTTGGTTTTGTCAATACGTGTGTGGCTGTGGACATGTTGGAACATTCCTTATCAAATGGTTCTGATGAGCCTGCTACTAACACTTTGGAACCTGGGAACTGTCATTTAGGCAAACAAGTATTACATCTCAAAACACCTGTGTGCCTTTGGTTCTACACTGTTCCCCCTTGAAAAGCTGGCAAAAGCCAGTAACGTGCACTGGTAGCAGGTCCTGTAATTGTGTTGGTGACATGGGATGGTCTGCAGGGCATGTGCAAGATCACAGCTTGGGAGGCCTTGCTGGGTTTGGGTTGAACTCTTGCTTTTGCTACTTGAACGCTAAGTGACTTTGAGCAAATTATCATCTAAGTCCATTTTTCACATGGTATGTTGGAATAATTATACCTAGCTCATTGAGTTATTATGACGATAAAATGAAATAGCTGCATATGCTGACATATCTTCAAAACTCAATGCATCTTGAAATCTCTTCTCTCTTTCCCTGTTTTTTGCATGGAAAGCTAAACTAAGGGTTTGAAGTAGGTTCAGTTCAGTTGCTCAGTCGTGTCCGACTCTGTGACCCCATGAATCGCAGCACGCCAGGCCTCCCTGTCCATCACCAACTACCAGAGTTCACTCAAACTCATGTCCATCGAGTTGGTGATGCCGTCCAGCCCTCTCATCCTCCGTTGTCCCCTCCTTCTCCTGCCCCCAATCCCTCCCAGCATCAGGGTCTTTTCCAATGAGTCAACTCTTCGCATGAGGTGGCCAAAGTACTGGAGCTTTAGCCTCAGCATCAGTCCCTCCAATGAACAACCAGGACTGATCTTTAGGATGGACTATGTGGATTTCCTTGCAGTCCAAGAGACTCTCAAGAGTCTTCTCCAACACCACAGTTCAAAAGCATCAATTCTTCGGTGCTCAGCTTTCTTCACAGTCCAACTCTCACATTCATACGTGACCACTGGAAAAACCATAGCCTTGACTAGATGGACCTGAAGTAGGTTAGGAGGAGAGAATGTACCTAGAATTGTGATGATGGTTTTGCAGGTTTCTCTGCTTGTCCTAGTTAGTTACCCTGTTCTGTGTGTGCTCTTTCACTCACTCACCACCTGCATCTTGAGAGCAGCCACGTACCACGTACTGTGTGGACCTAGTTTTCCAGTCAGAGTACTCAGCTAATGGCATCAGTATTGTTTTCACAGTGAGCTCACTGGCTCTTTTGTTTGCAGAGAATCATTTTCAACTTACAGAAGCTCTTCAGATCTGACCATCCCCTTCATTTTATTTTCTCTTTGAGAAACACCCTATGTTTTCACTACTGAGATATTTTCCTATTTTCAGTGCCCCTCATTGTTGAGTCACTGGCTGACCCTATAAGCTTGCTCAGTGGAAGGTCTTATCATTGGCTGCTCCATCTTAATGGATCATATTAGATGAAACACATCATTGTGAGGTATTATGTTTAACCAAAATACTTAATTTCACTGCCTCAGGAGCAGAATGGCCTTGTGAAAAGCGTCTGGACTTTTGTTTGTGGACAACCTTGGGTTTGGATACTGATGCCACAGCTGAGTGTTTTTGGATGTTTTACCTAAATGTTCTCATCCTAAATATCCTCTGTGTGCTAAAGGTGGTAATTATACCACTTTGTTGGTGCTGTAAGGACTAGAGGGAGGTGGGTAAAGCATGGAGCATAGAGCATGACACAATACAAATGCTTAGCAGATCCAACTATTTAAAAACATAACTTTTCGCTTGCTTTTCTCCTCCCACCAGAAGGATACATTCAATTGCAGAGAATTTAGAAAATCTAGTTAATTCAGATGAATTAGAGAAAAATCACACAATCTTAAGATCCAGAATAACCAAGTGGTCCCATATGACCACAGAGCTTTTCAGTATCTGTCTCTGTGTCTCTTTCATTTTCTCTCTTCTCCTCTCTCCCCTGCACATTAGGGTCAGTCACATACAGTTGCTGACGTGAGGTCATTTATAACCTAAATTAATGACAGTTTCACTTTCACTTTTCACTTTCATGCATTGGAGAAGGATATGGCAACCCACTCCAGTGTTCTTGCCTGGAGAATCCCAGGGATGGAGGAGCCTGGCGGGCTGCCATCCATGGGGTCGCACAGAGTCGGACACGACTGAAGCGACTTAGCTTTTAGCTTTTCATGTAGTTGATTCTAGTCTGTTGCTAAAGTTGAATCATGTGATACATATTTTTAGTCTACTTTTTACAGTTATGATATTTACAAACATTTCAAGTTCACTGGGACTTCACTTGTGGCTCAGCTGGTAAAGAATCCACCTGCAATGTGGAGACTTGGGTTTGATCCCTGGGTTGTGAAGATCCCCTGGAGAAGGGAAAGGCTACCCACTCCAGTATTTTGGCACGGGGAATTCCATGGACTGTATAATCCATGGGGTCTCAAAGAGTCAGACACAACTGAGCAATTTTCACTTTCACTTTTCAAGTTCACTAAGTATTCTTCTACAATATCACTTTCAATTGATGCATGGTATTCCATTGCATGATTATACCAATTTTTTTTTTACCAGTCTTCTATTTCTAGAAAATTAGGTTGTTTCTAATTTTGTTATTATTATAAAAACATCCTTATAGCTTTGGAGAGGGTAGAATATTGTGGTTTGGAAAACAGACAAGAGATCTGTTCTTCACTCCTTTTAACCTGTATGACTTTAAGCATATCAGCTGTTATCAGTTTTTTCAATAAAATAAGGGTGACTGTAGTCCCTGCTTCATAGGGACACTGTGGTCGTTCATCTGTCTCAGGTGCTTTCAACAGTATCGGTGGCACAATTTGTAAACATTATTAATGGTTAACTATTGTGAATTGATGTTGTCTTTATATACTTATGTTTGTTTCCTTTGGAAAAATCCACAAAGATGAATTTATGAGTCAGGGGCTTCTGATACACTTTCCCAGGCTAATCTCTAAACTGGATATAGTATCTGAACTCCCACAGTACTGCATAGAGTGCTGGTGTTCCCAGAAAGGGAGTTATTATCATCCTCCCTGTGAGGATCAAGCTCATTGTCATTATTATACTACTTCATGACTCAGGGGCACAGTTTTTCACAGCTTAATATCTCTGACTCATTGGAAAAGACCCTGATACTGGGAAAGATTGAAGGCAAAAGGAGCAGAGGATGAGATGTTTAGATAGCATCACCAACTCAATGGACATGAACTTGAGCAAACTCCGGGAAATAGTGAAGGATAGGGAAGCCTGGTGTGTTGCGGTCCATGGGGTCACAAAGAGCCAGACACGACTTCGCGACTGAACAACAACAGCAACATCTCCGAATCAGAATGTTTCTCATTATCATTGTCAGCACGGTGACTGCCAGGACATGGTTGTATGAAACCTTCTGCTGACATTTGATAAGATGTAGAAGGAGAAGGAAATGGCAACCCACTCCAGTGTTCTTGCCTGGAGAATCCCAGGGACGGGGAGCCTCATGGGCTGCCGTCTATGGGGTCGCACAGAGTCGGACACGACTGAAGCGACTTAGCAGCAGCAGCAGAAGGGTATCTATGTGTCTTAAGATCTGTGAAATTCAGTTTGAGAGATATGAAAAAAGGCAAACATATATAAAAACTGTGATCTAAAGTGCAGAGTTAGTGTCATGGAAAATACACAATGCCTTTTTCAGAGAGCATCTCAGATTGGGTCTGTAGAATGTACCTGAAGCTCAGAGGTTCTGGACTGAGTGGCAGGCTGGGGAGGACTGATGGAGAGGACATGTCTAATATCTCTTCCTCTCTGCTTATTTCTGTTCTTCATTTTGTTATGCACACAGCTAAGAAAGATGATGAGGGCCATGATGTAATAGTGTAGAACCCCAAGAGAGCATTCATGATTGTCTTTTCAAAACCTTTTGGCTGTTGCATGTATCATTCTTTCTGAATGTAAAACTGCCTGCAGCCTCCCTCTTCTTGCAGTTCCTCCTTTTTCTACATACAAATCCTTCGCACTTTACCTATATATGATTCACTATGCCATTAGGTCTCATCTTACACATCATTTTATTACGGAAGCCTTTCCCTATTCACCAACACTAGTTAATGTCATCCTTGCATTTTCCATTGTACCCAGTCCATATGCTTACCTTACCGCTTATCACAGGGTATTTATGCTCTTGCCTACTAACTTGACACCTTGTCATTAAACTGTAAGCTTGTAGAAACATGAGCTTTATTATTCTTATTTGAAGTCAAGGTCTAGTACCATGCCTGGCAGAAGGCATGTACTTAAAAGATACAGCTTGAATCAATTTCAGTCCCTAGCCCATGAGTCTACCTCTGGTCATTAGAAATTACAGCCATAACGGCCCAGGGGTAATTCCATTCTCTTCAGTGCTCTACTAGTTGTCCTTAAGGGTTTGTAGCATGGACTGTACACTTCTGATATTGCATAGTAGTTTAAAATTCCTTTTATTTCCTTTTATTTGTTTAACTTATTATGAGAGCTTCTTAGAGTAAGCTGTCTGTACTGAGACCCTCGGTAAGCTGTCTCCTGAAATACCTGCATGAATCTGGGCACATGGCATCTGACAGCCTGTTCCTAGCTGTTAGCACAATAAGAGCTGAAACCAGGAGCTGTAAAGGAAGCATCACCCCCTTCTTTAATTGGAAACGAAATTTTGTTCATTTACCTTTTCCTGTTAGGCTATTCAAGCTATTTCCGTGTTAACTACATTGTTTTTTTTAAAAAATGTATTTTATTGAAGTATAATTGATTTACAATGTTGTCTTAATTTCTGATGTACAGCACAGTGGTTCAGTTATACATATATTTTTAAAAAGGTTGTCAGTGGGAGAAACCAACCTAGTCCCTTTTTCTTGAGGAGTGAAACATTTGCCCCTTGAAATTTGTGTGAAATGTTAACTAAAAGATGCCAGATAATTTGAGTTCACCCTCTTCAAACTGTCTTTCCAAATGCAGTAGTTGAATTCAGGATAATTGTCCAAGCTTGGCACTAAACATAAGGAACAAATTCTGCCTCTTGTCGGGACACTCAACATACTCTTGTGTATGTAGTAATCAGGGAAGAAAGCTGGCTTTTGTGCGATAAACTGTGTAACTCACTGGGGTACATTTAACAGTGAATGTACTGAAGCAGTTAAATCTGACAAATGAAAAAAGGAAGTCGCAGTGACGCCTACATTCAAGCCAGGCTTCTGTATCTTACTTACTCTACTTCCTGTCTGTTTTTCTGTAGACTTCTGTCTGTGGATTTTCCTCCCAACGGAGTCCATATTGGTGCCTCGTATTCACATTGTGAGGCATATGTATCAATGGCTTTTTTAGGGAAATACAACCCCGAGGGGAGAAGCTGTCACTTCAAAGCATGCCACAACGCTTAGACACAGCCAGAAAATTAACCATGTCGGCACGATAATATTTCTTTGATGCTTTAACCCTTTCTTTGATGCTGATGTGTGTGTGTGCTCAGTCGTGTCTGACTCTTTGCGACCCCGACTGTAGCCCGCCAGCCTCCTCTGTCCATGGGATTTTCCAGCAAGATTACTGGAGTGGGTTGCCATTTCCTTCTCCAGGGGATCTTCCCAACCCAGGGATTGAACTCATGTCTCTTGACTACTGTGTTACATGGGTGGATGGATTGATGCTGATAGTCATCAATTTCTGCTATAAACTTGTTTCTGCCACAAGGAGATATCTTAAGAGTTTTGTTTTTGTCTGATCATAATAGAACTGATATCTGCCTGACTGCTGTGCTGGAAGAGAAGCTGTTGAAGGGGGTGGGCAAATAAATGAATTATGAGGAGAAGAGAGACCAGTTCTGTCCCCTCAGTACTTGGCTTCTTCCTACCACTCACCTCTTATTGTAAAATATACTCTATAAAATGTATATGCTCCAGCCCACCTTAATCCAGTTTCACAGTGAGGGGAAAGGACTCTAACCCTTCATGAGTTGTTATTTTGTTTGTTTGTTTTAATTCTTTTAACATGATCATGATATCCTTATCAAGGTAGATTTATTAGCTACATTGTTTTCTTGTGTCAATTAATTAATTCTCCATTATACATAAGGAAAAATGGATCTTTAATTTAATATGAAGTTCCCAGAAGTTGAAAGGAATATGGACATTTTGGAGAGGATTCAGCAGAGAAAATGTGTGAAATTGAATAAACCTTTAAAAAATACATCAAAGTATTGAAGTTGTAGTATTTAGTATATATTTGGGCTATACTGGCATCAAGGATGTATTTACATTTAAGGAGTAAAATCATTTATAATATAGAGAACAATGCTATACTAGATTGACTATACTGTGAAAAAGATGTGGGGGGACGGGAGGATCAAATTATAGAATAATGGCTTTGACTTACATAGAATGAAGATTTTCCTTACTCTTAGGACTGATGAACCAGGGCCTAGTTACAAAGGACTTGTTTACTTTGGGGGACCTTCAGAACAAGATAGATTCCTTTCCAACTGAGATAGCTTGGAGGATTTCAAGAAACACACCATGTAATTTTTTAAAGAATGGATCTTAGATTGAAAGAATTAAAACTGAAAGAAAAAGGAGTGTTGTCCATATCCACAGGCAATAAAAAAAAACTATTCATATGAATAATAGTTAGGCTGAAATCTCATCTTGGAACCATCACCTTATCTTATTTTGTGAAAGAAGATTGTTCTTAGGTAATTGCTTTCTTGATCTGCTTTAGGTTCAATAATTCTTTCTCATTGCTTTTATTTAATTGTGTTAAATTATGTTTATTAAAGTACTAATAAGACTAAAGCCATACTTATTAGAAACAGAATTATTCATTTAAATTTCTTGATATTATGAAATGAAAGGTAGGTTCTAATACTGGGAGATGAATCCTGCAAGTCTAAAAAGTTGTTTTCTGTGTGCCTAGTTTTGTTTTTTTCAATAGTTTATTCTGTATCTGACATTACAAAATTTTTATGAAATGAAATTTTGTTTTATCATAAAGGCAATTTATCCTAGGAACTCTAGGCAGGGTACTTCCTCCCCAGTGATTTTTATAGCATCTAATTAATAAATGGATGACTGACTAGGCAATGCATGTTAAGAGTAGACTTTGCTTATTGTCACCCTTGATAAATTTTAGAATGTTTGCGACTGAAGTTTTTTTCTTCTCTGCTTTTTCCTGCTCGTTGACTTGAATCAAAGCCAGTATTCCTTTCCTTGGGAAATGCACCTTAAAGTTTTTTAAATGCTTTTTTATTGCCTTTATCTTTCCTGGTTTTATCTATCTCTTATCTGTTTATTTGCTGTCCACTTTCAAGTTCCGGCTTGTTATATTTTTAAAATAAGTCAATGACTTAAACATTTTAGTCAGTTTTTTTTTTTTTTTTCCCTGCCTTTTCTGGTTACCTCCCAATCACACATATTTTGACTGATTTATCGTGAAAGCACATCAATTTCCTTTTCAGGAGCTCGGCCCAGGCCCATAGCTAGCAGGATCAGCCCACTCCACAGTGGACTGCATGTGGGTCATTTCTTTATCCCTCTGGTCACTGCGTGAGTCGCTAAGCCGCTGACTGCCATGCTTCTTGCCCGGTTTCCTGTCTCTTGTCAGCTCCTTCCTGCCCCTTCTTCATGCTGTAGGCAGCTGATCTTACTAGAAGACAAATCTCCATTGATCCTCAGTGCTTAAAATCCTTTATTACCAATCCTCTGTCAACTAGATACAATCCAAACTTCTTGATGTGTATAAAACCCTTGCATAAGCTGACCATTCCCACCTGCCTAGTCAGCCTCCTCTTTGCCCACAACTGCTCACACCCTCCCCTAGCCAGTGACTCTGCCCACATCACACACAACACTCCAGGTGTAGGGAGCAGACTGAGCACAGGCCTCAAGCGATGCTTGAGTAATGGAGTGATAGAAAGTGGTCCAGTGCTGAGCACCAGTGAAATATTGCCATAGGTGTGTACCCAAGCCCTGCTGCTCAGTGGAGAAATGGTGATGAAGGGGTCATCCAGCCACTCTCTCCAAGGGGAGAGGAAAGCTGGTACTGAAGAGCTTGCCATTATCCACACCCACACTCTGATGCCCTCCACTGTTTCTTTCCCCAACCTCAGCCTGCGACGGTGATCACTGGGGACCTCACTGCAGCAGCCGGTGCCAGTGCAAAAATGGGGCACTGTGCAACCCCATCACAGGGGCTTGCCACTGCGCTGCGGGCTTCCGGGGCTGGCGCTGTGAGGAGCGCTGTGAGCAGGGCACCTACGGTAATGATTGTCACCAGAGATGCCAGTGCCAGAATGGAGCAACCTGCGATCATGTCACGGGGGAGTGCCGCTGCCCACCTGGATACACTGGAGCCTTGTAAGTGATCGCCACTGGGCAGCAGAGCCCGCCCACCCTCTCTGTTCCTGCTGCCGCCAGCCTCATATTCCTGTACTTCTGTCTCTCTGGCTGCCTAAGGAGTTACTGAGGGGACAGGACTCCAGGCAGTGATGGCCGCTAGGTGCTCCTGCTGTTTGTTGAGCATTAGAGCCCAGTCAGGGTCTTAGAACCAGCTTCCATGCCTTCCTTTGGCAGAGCAGAGATAGAGGGCCTGGATGTTGTGTTGAATATCAATATTTGGGGTTGCTGGGGCAGATTTGGGTTCCACTTTGACACTCCCTCAATTGCATTCATTTCACACTTTGATAACTCCCTCGATTGCATTCATTTTACACTTTTGGCTATTAACGGTCCATGTCGTTCTGCTCTGTGTGGCAGTTAATAAGATGGATAAAAGAGGATGAGTTCAGTGCCTTAGAGAAGGAAATAGATGTTAGAAATAGTTTATGCTCAAAGGTCAGCTGGGTTATTTAATGCTCATAGATATGTATGTGTTGTTTTGTGAATATAAAAGGACTTGTACCACATTCGTGTAGTATATGTGCACATGGTTTAATTCTTTCTGGAAAACATAGAAGCAAGTACTTAATCTCTACTGTGTTGTGCTTAGTTGCTCAGTTGTGTCCGACTCTTGGTGACACCATGAACTGTAGCCCACCAGGCTCCTCTGTCTATGGGGATTCTCCAGGCAAGAATACTAGAGTGGGTTATCATGACCTCCTCCAGGGAATCTTCCCAACCCAGGGATGGAACCCAGGCCTCCTGCATTGGAGGCAGATTCTTTACTGTCTGAGCCACCAGGGAATCTCAAGAATACTGGAGTGGGTAGCCTATACCTTCTCCTGGGGATCTTCCCAACCCAGAAATTGAACTGAGGTCTCCTGCATTGCAGGTGGATTCTTTACCAGCTGAGCGCCCAGGGAAGCCCTTGTCTCTACTACTTTCTTTATTTTGTGGGAAGGGCATTCTTGGTTTGCTTGTATTAGCAAACAGACTAAGAGGCAGAATTTGCCCAAAAAAGTGAGATTAAAAAAAATCT
Source organism: Bos indicus x Bos taurus (assembly GCF_003369695.1). NCBI lineage: Eukaryota > Metazoa > Chordata > Mammalia > Artiodactyla > Bovidae > Bos > Bos indicus x Bos taurus. The sequence goes on from NC_040082.1 coordinate 84,012,375, forward strand.
TGTTCCCTTACTGAGAAAATTTTTACACCTGTAAATCACAGAACTAAAACTTGAAAAAATGTGGCTCATGAGGTAGCTGTTTCCTGCTGACAGAGTTAAGGCTGTAAAGTAAAGCTAAAGAAAAAACTGAATTAGCCAAGAAAGCCCTGATTTTCAGAAAAATGGATGAGCATCTCAGACTATTTAATTGTTAATGTTGCTTTTATGGGTTTTTATCAAGGTCCTAGTTGAATAAGGCTTTGAGAAATTTGGAGCAATTTTATAGGAGCGTAAAAAAGACAAAGGCTTAAAGTAGGAGGTATATTCATATAATATGGAGGAGGTTCATCATTTTGCAGAAGAGAATGCTAAAAATTGAGTACAAGGAATATGTACTAATTAGGTGATGTGAAGATGTTTCATTCTTCTTTGAGATTAGAACAAACACACCAAGTACACTCCCAGTGTAACCCATGGGCTTTTTGAGAGTTGCATGGATAGTCCCTGTAACTAAGAGTGTGTGGCCAGTGAGAGTCATCTCTCTGATAGGACGGATTCTCCTCAAATCGAAATGGTTTCAGTAGAAAATATCCCCCCAAAAGGGAAGGAGTAGGTGACCCCTTGACCCTTCCAGTCAATATGATTGGTGCTCTTGTTGTTAATGAAATGAACAATATTGAACAGAGGAGCTTGTCTATTTTAGGGTCCTGGGTGCTGCTGTGTTTGTGAACCTAAGGGTTGTAGGTTGGGATAAACTATGGTGTCCTTTGTCACATGTTAATCCCTCAGCTGTGAGGATCTTTGTCCCCCTGGCAAGCATGGACCACAGTGTGAGCAGAGATGCCCCTGCCAGAACGGAGGCGTATGTCATCACGTCACTGGAGAGTGCTCTTGTCCTCCTGGTTGGCTGGTAAGCATCCCTCCCCACCTGCCAAAGACCCTTGTTCCAGGATACCTGAGTGAAAATGCATGGGGAGAACTTTAATACAAAAGAATGTCACATCAATGGATAAAAATTTCAAAATTGGAAATATCTGACCATTTCAAAGCAGGAATTTTTTAGTCCAGAGAAGGCAGAAGGTGATTAAATCCTGAACTTGAAGTTTACTGAGGGTTCTCATGGAAAAGTTAGTAGGCCATCTGTCCTGCATCTCCCTTCAGGATATAAAAGGGAAATATCTCGCCTTTCACATGACAACAAAAGCTGTTAATTACTGTAAGTATTCAAATAAGCATTTTCATAATTATGTTATATGGATCATTATTATTCTTTGGGAGCATTATTCTCAACAGGTTAAGTGTTGTGTGAAAAAGTTATTTGGTCTTTGAATCTGGAGACTCATTGAGGTCAATCAAGTTTTCCAAGTATTGAAGAACTCAGAGCCTTTAGTGTAATGATCTGTACCTTACTATACTTCCCAACTTTTGACTATGGTATTCTTTCTTTGTGTAGTATCTCACAGGCTTAATCTTATGTGGAATACCCAATGTCAAAGCTGGTTTACTAGGTAGATTAAAATCAGGCAATAATATTGGCTCATGTTTCTCTGAGTTGGTTTCTGTAAAAGTCTGCTTGAAGACAGGAGAGTGAATGACCAATGTCTGTTTCCTTCGTTAACATACAGAAAACAAAACAGCAGTTTACTTCATGACTACCTTCCATCTCCATGAGCTGTAGTGAAGTTGCTCTTGCAGGGGTACAAGTGATGTAATTACCAGATTCAATAACAATTCCTCCATCTTCATTCTACTTCATTCCTCCAAAGCTTTTGACTCTGTTGCTCATCTACCTCCCTTTCCTAATCTCTTTCTCCACTTCTCCCCTTCTCCTACCTCTCTTATTAAAGATCTCTTTTCCTAATCCCTCTTTTTTTATATACCATTTTATTTCCTGTGTTTCATGCCAGTCTTTCTCTTTTCTCACAATACATCTTTCCTGGAAATCTCATTAAGATCCATTGCTTTAACAATCATCAGCTGATTTTTCTCAGCCTTGACCTTCTCTGACCTGAACACAGATGTGTATTTGTCACTGTGCTGTTAGACTCTCCACCCTAGTTTCACCTAAAGACATGTGTCACTATCTGCCTGAACTATGCCTAGGCTGGAGCCTTAGGAGGCAGACATGGGATTGCCCTTGCTGTAGGAATAGAGCAAAGAAGACTTGGAGTCCACTTCCAGTCAGAATCATGGGAAGTAAGATTGGGTTCAAGATGGTAAGACCACTGGGAGAAGTGAAAAAGAAATGTAAGACCGAAGGCAAGAATTGGAAATAATAAGCAGACAAGACAAGGAAGCAGAGCCTGGAGAAACTCCATGGAGCAATAGAGTCAGTGCAAGGGGGCCTTTTATTGAGTGCCTGATGGTGAGGCAAATAGAGAAGCTATTGAAGAACTACTGACCTGGAAGCAGGCCTGTCAAAGTCAGTGTTCATAGAACCAAATTTGTCATACACCTAAACCTTTCTTAAGGTGATTCTCTTTTTACTTTTTTTTTTGTCTTCATGCAAACCAACACTTGTCTCTTAGTTGCCCAAAGTAGAAATGCTGAAATATCTTTGATTCCTTCTCTTCTTTTATTTCTTATAGTCAGCCTTTTGCAAACACTGGTCATTACTTAGTTCTTGGCAAGGGATGGATTTTGCTGAAGTAGCGGAGTGTCCAGGGAGCTCCATGTTCTTTGGATGAGGAGCCATAGAAAAATTACTTGCAGAATTTTTGTGTAGACATTGTCTGTAGAGTTGCCTCATCTTGAGGTTGAAGCCTTCTTCTTCTTCTGGGTTGGAGTGGTCATGAGGTAGGATGCTGGTGACCATGAGTTTGGACCGTGAGTCCCAGGAGGTGGACATATGGCCCTCTCCATCACCCAAGCAGAGCCTCCCGTATACTCTGCACCCCTACCCTGATGGATGTTTCTTACTGAATGTTTCAGGTTATTTTTCTCTAAGTGCAGCTGAGCTTCCAAGTTACACTTCTCTTTGCAGCATTTTATTTGGGCAGTAATCCTAAGTGCTTTTCATAGGTGGCTATGTATTCCTATTCCACATACACAAGTATATATTTCAACTAATAATGTCCTGTGTGCATACCAAGTCACTTCATTCGTATCGGGCTCTCTGCTACTGTATAGACTGTGGCCCACCAGGCTCCTCTCTCCATGGTTCTCCAGGCATGAATACTTGAGTGGGTTGCCCTGCCCTCCTCCAGGGGATCTTTCAGACCCAGGGGTCAAACCCATGTATCCTGTATCTCCTGCATTGGCAGGAGGGTTCTTTCTTTCTTTTTTTTTTGTTTTTGGCAGGCAGCTTCTTTAGCACTAGAGCCACCTGGGAAGTCCAATAATATTCTACTTAAAGCTATTGACTCACATTAATCTTTCTTTGCAAACAGTATTTCAACAGCATCTCTAAAGCTTATGTGGGACCATTACAAAATGTAAGTAGTTCCTGAGAGAGTGAGAATTTTCACCAGAACCCTGGCTTACCATGGATTGACCCTTGGCATATTTATTTCATCTAGTCATGTTAATATGTTGTGCTAGAATGAGGGGTTAGAGCTATTTTTATATATGTCTCCCTCATCATATTGTGAGCTAATTAAAGGTTGTGACTTTATCTTTGATTCTCAGAGCTTAGCACGATGCCTGGCACATAGATGATTCTCACTTAAGCACTGATTTGAATCATCTCTCAAAGGCTTTTTCAGTTCCAAGATTCTGGAAGAACTTTTCTCATTGGTAGATAGCTAGAAACCACCAGAGGAGACTTAATTAGCACACCAACTGCCTTTGTGGGTAGCCAGAAGTTAGAGGAAATGCATTTTCTTATGCTATCCAGAATAAACATTTACAAAACCATCTGGTGTTCGCCAGCCTCCAATTTCAGAGTGCCCACAGTCTGTCTTTTTTTATAGAGAAGGAGGACAAAGCAACAGCTTCCAACAGTTAAAAACATTGTAAAAATCCCTGTTATTTGGGGTTATTTTGTTTGATGTAATAGTAACTCCAATACATGATAAACTACAAAGCCAAGTTATGTAGCCAAAGGAAGTAGAAAATAGTAGAGTATTCCATTGACTTATTGGTAAAGTATCTTATGCTTCTCTACATAGGGCTGGAATAAATATGACAATATCTGACAAGACAGACAGCCTCTAGGGTGAGAAGATGTGTCCAAGTTACTCTCTTGATTCCTCTCCCAGGAAATTAGTTTTCCTATTGATCTTGGCCCAGCAATGTTTGTTGAACCTGCTGAAAAGTAAAAGTGTCTTTTCTTCCAAAATAAAATGTCTAGAATTGTTTCTGTTGAAGTATTTCTTAGGCAATGTTAATGTTAATTCAGATACACAAAATGTCCATCCTTTTTCTAATGCTTGCTTATAAGAAATATAACCAACGATAAGGTGTATTTTCTCTAGAACATATGGTAAAGTATTTGAATATTCCATTTGGGCCAGATGTTATCATTTATGTAATGGATGCTCAATAAGTGCTGTTCACTTACTGTACATGTAAGACACAGGAAGAACACTTAGGAGGATTTCTAAATTCCTTAGGTTCCCATAATCATTTGAGGTGACTGTATTTTTTTTTTTTAACATAGGTATCTCTTATGATTACTATGCTGCCACCTATGCATGTATCTTGAGATTTAGGCTTACTAAGAAAATAAGTCAATTTAGAATTTCTAACATCTTTGAGGTGATAAACAGTTTATGTGTTCTAAAATCTCCTTTGTCTAATCTTTGTGCAGCCCCGTTCCCATACCCTGCCTTTCCTCTCTTTTCTCCCTTCTCTCTCTCTTTGACCCTTCCCCGACTGGAGGCCCATCTAATTTTCCAAGTCTCTTTGAATGCAGGGCACAGTGTGTGGTCAGCCTTGCCCCGAGGGTCGCTTTGGAAAGAACTGTTCGCAAGAATGTCAGTGCCATAATGGAGGGACCTGCGATGCTGCCACAGGCCAATGTCACTGCAGTCCCGGCTACACAGGGGAAAGGTAAGGGCAGCCGTGTGCCTCTCTGACTATTGCATGGAAGCGAAGCTGGGAAGGTCCAGGGAGCACATTTACGACCATTTGTCTGTGACTATTCTATAATCTTCCCAGAAGCATCTCTAAGGTATCAGTGTATTTGACAGATTCCTTCCCAACTCAGTGCATAGCAACTGGACCGCTGACAACAATGGTGAATTGAAGATGCAGAGAAAGCATTTTTTTTTTAAATGAGAAAATATCAGAAACCCATGATGGATCAGTTCTACACAGTTAAGTGATTAGGGCAGCCACTTCAAACCCCAACACTTCTAACATTTTAAAGATTTCTGGATAGATTTATTATCTTTAAAAAATATGTCAGGCATAAAGTTACCTTCCTATGACACTGTGTACTCTTAAGAATATGTGTCGTTTCACTGTGTGGTGGTGATAGGAGTAAGACCCAGTGGGACTTACAGGTCTCTCCTGATGCTTGTGTGGAGTGTGGTTTTATATCCACAGCTTGTCCGTTTTGTGTGTTAGGTGGTAAGGTGTTACCCAGAGTGCTTTGTTCAGCCTACAGCTTCTAATTTGCTCTTTAATCCATTGTATCCTGAAAGATTTGATAACCAAGCTTGTTAGCTGTGCCTGTAAAATTAGAGAAAGAGGCTTGAGAGGCAGAAAAGTATACAAACAAAGAATTTGAAACCTCTGTCCTTGGAAATATGCTCATCTATAATGTTCAAACAATAATTGTACTTTCTTCTAGGGTTGTTGTTAAGAATTAAATGAGTACATTAACGCTTTTAGAACAGTGCTAAATCTTCCAAATATTAGCTATTATTGTAGTTGAGTGATTCTATGAACTGTATAAATACTAGTGATTATTAACTTGAATGATATCTAGAAACTGTATAAATATTAGCTATCATTATTTTTTATATCTGTGAATTAAAAATTCCTTTAACCTTCCTCTCTAATTTTTTTATTTCTAAAATTCTGGTCTATGACTTTTGATAAGTTACTGTAGGGTGTTTTCCCCCTCCAATTTAGGCTTCACACTTTCTTAGGAAATTTATTTATAAGTATTTTATAGTTTTTGAAGAATCCCATTTAAGTTTTAATTGGATATTTCTGGATAAAGAAAGTCTTGCCTTTGAATATTTATTTTTTATTTAGTCACTCTACCAAACTTCTTATTTAATTCTCATGTTATTTTTAGCAAACCCTAAGGTTATTTTATTATCTACAGATAAAGATAAATTAGTCTCTTCTTTTCAGTGTTTGTAATGTGTCATTTACTTGAGTGATTGCATTAATTTAAACTTATAAATAGTACAGTGGAATAGTGAAAGTTGCTCAGTGGTGTCTGACTCTTTGCGACCACATGGACTATACAGTCCATGGAATTCTCCAGGCCAGAATACCGGAGTGGGTAGCCTTTCCCTTCTCCAAGGGATCTTCCCAACCCAGGGATCTAACCCAGGTCCTTTGTATTGCAGGCAGATTCTTTACCAGCTGAGCCACAAGGGAAGCCCAAGAATACTGAAGTGGGTAGCCTATCCCTTCTCCAGCAGATCTTCCTGACCCAGAAATCAAACCAGGGTCTCCTGCATTGCAGGTGGATTCTTTACCAACTGAGCTATGAGGGAAGCCCAAACTTCTAAATGAATGTTGACAAATATAGATAAAAGTGGGAATTCCTATCTTCTTCCTAATTTTATTGAAAATGGCTCCAGTATAGTTTCCTGTTTGTTACTGGTTTCTAGTAGATGATCTTTTTCATCTTTGAGTAGTTTTTTAAAAATCCCTGTTTTTGTTAGAAACTTTTTAAGTAATATCTGTTTAGTTTCATTAATACAATTGTGTATTTTCCTTAATTTTTGATGTTATGAATTACTGGCACCTTTAGCACATGGTTTCTATAACATGTAATTGGGGTACTCAGAAAGTTTTTGTGCCCTGCTTCCTGGTTTATGATTGTATTTTGGAAAATGAGGTTGTTAGATGAATTCTGGATCCATGTTGTATTAAAGTCTTAATATAAAAAGATGAATCAGGGCAAGAGAGGCATGGGACCAAGCAGAACCCTAAGTAATAACTCTGTGTAATATTTTTGGACACTAAAAATTTAAATATAATAGTTTTCTTGCCCTGTCTGGATTTGTCTCAAATTCAAGGAACATAAAATCAGCAAACATACAGGCAGGCTTATACTCATTTAGAACACAGGGAAAGGGGATAACAGCTAATTTTCAGGTGAATTTTTGATTTAAGGCCAGGCAGGCAAAGAGCCAGAGTAAGAGAGGAAAGTGAAGAAGGAACTTGCTTCTTAACTTGTTTTTATAACAGTTGTGGTTTTTTTTTTGATGAACTGATGACATGACTCCTGTTTCCAATTCTTCTCTGATACACGGAAACACACATACTCACAACACAATGACATCAAGCACATTTGTCAGCGTGAAAGAAACAGTGGTTATGCAACCATTTGTGGCAGGAGGTGTGGGGAAAGCAGTCCGAGGGCCAAGGGTCCTTGCCCTTTCCCCTGTTTTGAGAAGTCAGCGAAACATGACCCCTGAGGTCAGGCCAGAGGGGAGCAGGTACCACCACAGGCAGCTGGCCCAGAGTGCGCCCCGGATGTGGGGATGGCTCTCCCAGCCAGAGAGGACGCAGAACAAACGAAACAGGCACCTCGTAGGCAGACAGAGCAGCTCATGGGCTGCCCACATAATAGGCTGTAGGGTTTGTGGGATGGTTTCAGAGGACGGTGTGGTGAGGAAGGGTCATGTGGCACAGCCGAGTATGATGGCTCTCAGATCCTCACAGCACTCCTGAAGGGGCTGAAAGAGTGTTCTTAATGCTAATGGGTTGTCGTGGCATCACTGCACTGGGGCTTTTGATGGCCTAGCGTGGATCCATGTACATGATTGTTGCCTCTTACGTGTTAGCTGGGTGGAGAGGTCTGTGGATCAGTCATGCACTCTGTTAAAGGAAAGCCCCAGAATGTTACGCTATGCTGTGCTCTGTACCACCCTCACAGTGAAGAAGAATGTGGGCCAAGGGAGGGGAAGTCCAGAGTTATAGACAGGAATTGGGGGGATGCAGAATTGGTCTTCAACAGAGGCAGTCTTTTCTGCTTCCAGTATGGAGGAAAAGCTGACTCTTTCCCAGTGTTCTTTATATAAATATTTTCCCAAGAGCAGCGGTTTCAGGGGTTTGAAAGGCAGGCAGCCGATCTATTGATCCCAGTCTGATGAGGAATGTGATTCTTTCACAGTAAATCATGGTTTGGCCCAATTATTCTGGTCATTCTGGAAGGTCATACGTAAAAGGACAAAGGAGAAAATGGGACCTGGCACCCCTTCCATGCTAACGCACTTTCTTTTCTATAAGTTCACAGTGAGATGCAATAAGATAATCAAAATGATAGTCAAACAAGTCTGTGACCCTCATTGGTTTGGGCATTAGTGTCATGTCTTACCAGATTATCACAGCTTAATGTGTGTCCGTTTTTCCAAACTCCAGGGTATTATTTCAAAAAATCTAAAAAAAAGTAAAATAAAATAGGAACTTCATATTTTCATATTTCTACTGTGGCCAGTATTTATTGCTGTATTTTTATCTTCCTCTCTGCCATCTCTTAAGAAAGAAAGTATTTCTTTTAGTGACTTCTAAGATTACTTTTCTTATTCCACGTGGGGCCACAAAAGCAACACTGAGGGCATAAAACTTGTTGGGAAATGATGCTTCTTTCAGAAAAATGAGCCCAAAAGGGAGGTAAGACTGCTTGACAAAGACTTTTAATCCAGCCAATGAGAAGGGTGTGATCTACTTCACCACTGGGTTTATTCTCAAGATGGAAAAGATCTACTTCTAGAAAGATATCCTACCACTTTGGTGTGGTAGGTGGCAACTAACAGGATTCCTCTTACAAGCGCAACACTGATGGAAAAGAAGCAGGATGGTGAACCAAGCTTTACTGACTACTTTCGTAAGAAAAATTCGAATGGCTTTTTGCCGTTTAAAACACAAACTTAGTAGTGTGTTTAATTATAGGTTAGAAAGGTAAATCTGGGTCATGCCCAGCTATTACGGATTTTGTTTGCTCAGAGAGAAGGAAGTCTCTGCCAAGATAGGATAGAATAGTCACACGCTCCCCTGTCTTTGGTGGCAGACGTTTTCCCGTGCTTCCCATTACTCTCCTGTTCCCCATTTTTAGAGCTGTGCTTTTCCCCAAGTTAAAATCCTGGAGTCCAGAATGTAGCATTTGGGTTTCTTTTAGTAATATGATTTACCTTAAGCATAACTTTTTCTTTTTTTCTGGTATTGCCTTGCAAGGACAGATAGGTTGCCAAACCGTCTTGCCAACCTTTGGCGGAGCCATGAAGAGGCCCGATGATTGACCGACAGCATTTCTTCCTCTAAAGTTTACATTTTGGGGAGTAAACTAAGTGACTTGGCTTAGTAAAGCTGCTTAGAAGTTAAAAATAGAGTGCCTTTAAAAAACACTCTGGTCTAAAAATAGGTATACTCCTGTGTAACTTTGCAACACACATCTGATTTTATGCTAAATGAACTTAGTTCAATTACTCCAGAACTCTAATTCATTGTTGAGTGAGTGATTTGAAGACTTTGCCTATTGAAAAAAGTCTACAGTCTGTGAAACCAAATTTGCAAGAGTCCCTTTTCCCTAAATATGTCAGAGCCAGAGTTAACCAGAAAAATATCAAAGAGTTCTCAAGATTTATCCTCTGCTCTAAACTAGAATCCTATCCAGCCCTGGTATTGTTAGTCCCCACACCCTATCATTAAAAATATGCAAAGCCTTGTGGAAAATGTTTGCTTTTCAGCCCCTTTCCTGTTGCTTTGAAGTCTGCTTGGATTCATTATCGTGCACTTGCTGCTTGCCTTGTACCCATCTGAAAAAATGCAGTGCTGACCTACATTTTTGACTCTGGGTCTGGCATGACTTGAGAGCCACATGGGAAGTGGCTGCTGAGACTCACAAAGAGTACTCTGCTTGTGGCAGCACTCTGGCTAAGCAAGACTCCGGCTGCCTTTCCCTTGGCAGAAAGCACTCCTTCTGCTGCAGAAAATCCTATCAAGTCACCTTGCCTGGTCAGAAAGAAAAAGCTGGCCCAGTAGCAGGGCATACGCTCCATGGAGCCATGAGGATTTTCTCTTCTTGAGTCCCTCCAGCAACTCGGCTTCCCACCCGATCTGACTTACCCACAGCATATCCTCCTGCCACAATCTAAGGCCATTTTTTAAAAGAAAATAAGGTGGATTTTTGAGATATGATTTTTTTTTCCCTTGCTGTTTGGTAGCCCTTCTTCCCAAAAGGACAAAACCCCACTTAATAAAAATGTTGTGTTCGGGGAACTCACAGTCTCTCTACCGCCTCCTGGCAGGAGTTCCCCAGGTTGAAATTGAGGACACCTGATTTCAACAGCTCAGATTTTCCCAAAGTCCTCCCAAAGGAGGACTTTCTTTGTCAAGTTGCAAAACTTTCTGAATAAGGAGCAGTTATTGCCATTCAGCTTTGAAAAGATAGACACGTGGCTGAGGTTAAAAATTAACACCAACATAAAAGCCAAGAGAATTAACATTTTGTTTCGAATTTGCTCCAAAGTTTTCACTTTGAAATGGGGAAAGCATGTATTTTATTTAAGAATAGTTAATTTACAATGTTGTGTTAGTTTCAAGTGAACAACAAAGTGATGCAGTTATACATACATATTCTTTTTCAGATTCTTTTCCATTTTAGGTTATTAAAAGATACTGAGTATAGTTCCCCATGCTGTATATAGTAGGTCCTGTTGTTTACATATATTGACTATAGTAGTGTGTATCTGTTAACACCAAACTCCTAATTTATCTCCCTCTACCCACGACCCACTTTGGTAACCATAAGTTTGTTTTTTGTGTGTATGAGTCAGTTCCTGTTTTGTAAATAAATTCATTTATGTCATTTGTTTAGATTCCATATGTAGGTGGTATTATATGATGTTTGTCTTTCTCTGACTTACTTTACTCAACATGATAATATCCAGGTCCATCCATGTTTGCTGCAAATGGCATTATTTCATTTTTTGAGAGAGAGCATATGTTTTAATTCTCTAATAATGGGCTGGGGCTCACACTTGGGCAATTCATTTTCTCTCTTTCCTGGTATCTACTAAAGGGCTATGTATACCTTTAGCAAGGACTAGGTATAAAACATGCTTCCCATCCCAAATTCATATTTTGTTTTTGATTTTACTATTTCTTTAAACAGGTTATATGACTGTTACCATTATAATTTTTCTTAATGCTTTTCATATCTGTGATGGGACAATCACTAAGTAAATATGAAATCCAAAAAGGATCTAAGTGTGTTATACAACAAAATGTGTTTATTTTCACAAGGCACTGACTAATCTTACACTCCCATCTCCTGCATGACAGGTGCCAGGATGAGTGTCCCGTTGGCACCTACGGAGTTCACTGTGCGGAGACCTGCCAGTGTGTCAATGGAGGAAAGTGTTACCATGTGAGTGGCTCCTGCCTCTGCGAAGCAGGTTTTTCTGGTGACCGCTGTGAAGCACGCCTGTGTCCAGAAGGACTCTATGGCATCAGATGTGACAAGCGGTGTCCCTGCCATGTGGACAACACTCTCAGGTGAGGGTCAGCTGCCCCTGGAGTGATGTGTTCTGTTAAAGTTTTCACTACAGGATCCCTGATGATTCAGATGGTAAAGAATCCACCTGCAATGCAAGAGACTCAGGTTCGATCCTTGGGTTAGGATGATCTCCTGGAGGAGGAAATGGCAACCCACTCCAATATTCTTGCCTGGAGAATTTCATGGACAGAGCAGCCTATCAGGCTACAGTCCATGGGGTCACAAACAGTCGGACACGACTGAGTGACTAACACACACTATCCACTATTTAGAAGGAGAGATCGGCAGAGATATTCCCATCCTGAGATGCTTCCTGCCTCTGGATCATCCTGGGCAGGAACCACTCAGTATATGGAAGACTTTTATACCCAGTGGTCCAAGTCAAAAGTGCTGAAGTTGTTATGGCTGTGCATATGAAATCCTATTCTCTGTTAATGACCACTGGAAAAAATTAAACTTGCTGAGGTTAGTACAATGTTTCCCTAAGAGAGGGATTCTGTGACATTCCCTTAGCAGCCAAGACGCAATGAGAGACATAGGTTAAGCCCAGTTGGGTATGTATAACCATCACAGAATGATTCTCATGGCGGCCTCTTTACTCAAAGTCTGTATAGGCAGGAAGTGTGGAAGTTTTGAGAAAGTGCTTCACTTGTGGTTGTCACATGTGAGATGTGTGTTCAGAACTGATTACTTGAACACAGAACTCACAGGGGTCTTTTAAAGGCGCAAAAATCTCTTGAAGAACTTAAGAACAGGAAACCAAAATCCCACCCACTTTACTGTACTTTGTCTGCCCCTGAAAATGTCTTTCCAACCATTTCTTCCTCTGCCTCCCCCAAGGACCAGATACACATCACTTAGAATTCTGGGCCTCGCTTACATACTGCTGGAAAAGTTGAGTTTGACTATAATGTGGTACATTATATAGCAGTTCGGATGATACCAGGATTACTTTTATTTGCATTCAGCACAACTGTTACTTCATTTATGCTTCTGAAAGATAACTTGTGGTCACATTAAATCTCAAATGCACTAAAGTTAAAAGTAAATAGAAGGCTGTGGTTGGTCTCTTCTTTAAACCATTGTTGGGAGCAAAAAAAAAAAAAAAAAGACTTTGCAGTGTGTACATGCACTGAAATACATTTTAGTGGGCATATTAAAGAAGTGCATTCTTAATGTGTCTCCAGCAGTTAGCAAGCTTCTTTAGTCAATTTCTGGCCTTCTTCATTGGGAAATATCACCATCTTTACAGGACAGGTTAAATAAACATTTGGGAGAGTAAAAATGAATAGTCTCTACAGGATTTTGGTTGTTTTTCAACTCTCCAGCATTGAATTTTGGCTGCCTTTCCTGCAATGTAAGGTTTGTCCCAACGAAAGGTAATTCTCATTAGAAATAGCTAAGGATTTTTTAATGCCAGTGTGCTCTTTCATTGAATGTAGATACAGTCTGAAATCAAATAGATTAATAAACCTATACAAAGGATCTCTGCTTTGAGAAGAATTGGAGAAGCAGAGGAAATGTTGATTTTGCGGAAATTAGTTATCATAATAGTAGATGCAGGGTACAAGTTGACAGTTATTTGATTGATGTCAATACTGTATAATTTTGACATAGGTCATGTGTACCTAAACACATATGCTTTAACAAAGAAGTAAATGAACTTATTTGTTAGGTACATAGATCAAAATAACACTAAAATCTGTCTAATAATATAACAGATAATCAGAAGATCAAAGACCGTTAGCCTATGAAGTGCTTCCCTAAATAATAAAAGCTATTTTAAAAGATTAACTTGTACAAATTCCTATTAAAACCAATTGACAATTGATTATATGACTCTTGTCTTCTTGAATTCATAGTTGGAGCCACCCTTCTACTCTTAAATCTAGGACTTCTATGTAAAATTCCTGAAAACACAAAGTTCCTTTGAACCAAAAGGCATAGTATCTTTGTATTAATTCAAAGTTTAGTCTACCATTTAGTCAGACAAGAGTGTAGCTTGCTATTGCATAATACATGATGTCTATCCTAAAATCCTTTGTTATAATTAATGAGATAACTAATGAAATGAGAACTATTAATTTATAGTATCTTTAGGTAAATTTTGAGTTCTATGAATGTTCACATATTGACATATATGGAAGCCATATATTTGAGTAAGGGTTTGTATCAGTTAGTTTTGCTGTATAAAACATCAACAACAAACAAGCCTATCCCAAACTTAGGGATTTAAAACAACATTTATTTATTAGCTGATGATTTCTTGCTTGACTCCTTGGGTTGGGCTCAGCTTGGTGGTTCTTCTGGTGGTCTGTGTGTATTCAGTTGGCAGATCAACTAGAGGCTGGAATTCCTGTGTTGCTCACATGTCTAGCATTTGGCTGAGTGATGGGAGTGACTGAGCCATATGTCCCCAGTAATCTAGCACATTAGCCTGAGCTTCTGTACATGGTAACTGGCTTCTCAACAACTGTAAGAGACAGGGCAAGCTCCAACATGCAAATGCTTTTCAAACCTTTGGTTATACCACATTTGCTAATGTCTCTCCAGACAGAGAAGGCATCATAACCAAGTCCAGCTTCCTTATACTCTACCTCTTAGGGGGTGGAGTTACAATGCATCTGTAACCATTTTTATTTTTCAAGCTATCATAAGGTTGAAATGAATTTAAATATATTTATAAGTGATGTTAGTATTTTGAATTACAGTACTATTATAGAGCCTAAGGGCATTCTCTGTGACCAGGAATTCTTAAAACTGACTTTTGTAGTGGAAATAATTTTGAATAGGAAAACAAAGTTTAAGATTCACTGAGATTCCACATGAGATATGTATATTAGCTCTTGTTAATAAGGACATTTAATAGCTGTGGGCAATCAGGATGTGCATACTTGCAAATGCCACCTAATTGTCATATATTTGAGCATTAATAATATCTAAGGAAATGAATACAAGGAAGTTCAGTGACTCTTTCTATTTTTGCCAACATTATATTGGATACCTGTAATAATTGAACTGTTAAGTTGAAAACTTTACTAGAATGTTTTAATCTAGTTATATATATAAATGTATAAAATGGTAGGTATTCCTATCTGTGTATAATCCAATTTCCATATTACACAAAGCAATCTGTTGTTTAGAAAGAAATCAGGTAGGAGGATATTGCCCTTCCACCTCCACTCTGCTCCTCTAACAACGACACGTAAATCTCATTACCAATTAAGCTGCCTGCATGAGAGCCCATCAAATGCCTCCAAAGTGCTCTAGTTTCCTACATGTAATTACAAATTGCAGAATACTAATTTTGGTGTCAATCAATCTGAGAACCAGTGTGCTGCACTAATACTCACCGGGGGGCATTGAATATCAATTTCTCTGTCTGCCTCTAGCTTAGGTCAATTCCCTATCCCTGAATTGTCTATTCTGTTTAACATTTATATCTATACCATGTATGTTGTTTTTGGACTTTTATTATTGAGTAACATTTCCTACCAAAATATGTCCTTTTTAAAAACAGTATCTATCTTAAGGTAAGCTACTTTAACCAGTTCACCATTTGGAATATTTCTTTTTTGTAATATGTAGGGCCTTGCTAAAATAAATTAAATTTGTCCCTGCTTTTTGCACAATTTAGGCTTCTATTGGTCCTAATAATAATCCTTTTATCTGTGCAAAATCCTAAGTTTTAACAATTCCTTTTCATATCTAGCCCTCCTATCAGACTGCTATCAAATTTCCTTTTCCTTTGGTGTGGAGACAAAGAAAGAAATCGGGGTTCAAGTTTGATTCTGCCATTACCTGCGCGAGACTTGGAATAATTAGTACCTCTTTCCAGGTCTCTGTTCCCTCATTTAAAAAATAGAGTCATACCTAACGTTGTGAGCATTAAATGAAATCATCCACAGGGATTGCTTAGCATGGTGTTAGCATACATTCAGCGCTGGTCTGTACATCCGCTTGCAGTGTCATCATAAATGTCACTTAAATGACTGTTCCCTGCAATTAATGGTGATTCCTTTTAAGCTATAAAGTTGAGATTTTAAAAACTAATTTTAGGGGACATCTGGCCTTTGTATACAGACATACAGACTATATTTTAACAAGGCTGGATGATTTGGAGAGATCAGGGGAGGCAGATTCTGCGCCCTGCCCCCCACCCCGCCGACACACACAATCAACTCTGATGTTTTCACCTGTTCACTCAATCTGTGTTTACCATGGGCCTACTGTATGATAACGAAACACAATTCTCATTCTTCTGGAGCTCGAAGCCTAGAGGGGAAGGGAGACAAGGGAAGGACTGTAAGAACAAGCATAAGATTACAGTTGACAAGTGAGATGAGCAGAGGGCAATGAAAGAGAATAACAGGAGATTCCTAACTGAAATGTGCTTGGTCGGGGAAGGCCTATCTAAGGAAGAGAGATTTAAACTGGGCCTGGAAGGATAAGATTGAGAGATGGAGGCCAGGAGTTGGGAGATGGCATTCCTGGCACATGAAATAGCCCATGTGAAGCCCTTAACTTTGAAAAAGTTCAATGCTTTTACAAAATAAAAGAAATCTATTGCAGTTGAACATAGTAATAAAGAAAGAGAATAATGATGAAAGAAAAGATTGAAAAGTAAGCAGTGACCAGTTGATGAAGGCCTGTGGGCTGGGTTTCAGTTCAATTCAGTTGCTCAGTCATGTCCAACTCATTGCAACCTCATGCACTGCAGCACGCCAGGCTTCCCTGTCCATCACCAGCTCCTAAGGTCATCATTTATCCGATGTCTCAGATATATGTCTCAGAACTGTTTGGTTTAGGTCTGTTGTCCCAATGTAATTATTAGTAACTTTCTCTTCATTCTTAAAAATGCCTTGGTTTAGACAGTAAATAATTTTCACTCTAGCTATATTAAACAGTATGCATTTTACTCTGAGTGTAGGCTTCTAAGGGAGCCTTTGAAGAATTTTAAGGAAGGTGATACCATATGATCTGTTTTTTAGTTGATGATTCATGAGTGAACACAGGGAGGAAGATTGAAAAGCTCTTCAGGAGTGGAGCAGACAGATGCCCTTGCCTTGGAGTAGGATGGTGACTCTGAAGATGGAGAGATATGGATAGAGTCAAGATATATTGTGGAGTTAGAATGGTTAGGTCCTAGTGATGAAGGCAATATAGGAGGTGAGAGAGAGAGTTATTAAGAATAACTGAGGTTTTTAACTTAAACTACTGAGTGGCTGGTTGGTTCCATTGCTTTTGTGGAAAGAGGGCTTCCCTAGTGGCTCAGATGGTAAAGTGTCTGTCTGCAATGCAGGAGACCCGGGTTTGATCCCTGGGTTGGGAAGGTCCCCTGGAGAAGGAAATGGCAGCCCACTCCAGTATTCTTGCCTGGAAAATCCCACGGACCCGGAGCCTGGTAGGCTACTGTCCATGGGGTTGCAAAGAGTCGGACACGACTGAGTGACTTCACTTTCACTTTCAATGGAGAGGAAACACTGAGTGAGGAATGAAGAAAGGGGAGAGCCAGGGCTCCATGTTTAATGGGTTAAGTTTGAGAAGCCATGGAGATGTTGGGTGTTTTGCCCAATGATAAATACCAGATAGATACATCTCAGCAATTCTAAGAAGATTTGAGATTCAGACCTTGTTTTTGGAATCCAAATCTTCTGTACCCAAGAAACCATCTTATATATAGGGTTGTGCTTGGATATTCCTTCATTCCATGTTTCCCGAGTCATGCTTGTGATGGAAGCCTAAGCCTTTGTTTATGGGCACTTGGTGGCAACAGGGGTCCAAAAGCATATTTAAATAAATTTCTGAAAATGAGTAGCAAGCTATCTAACCCACAGCCAATTTCTTTAAGAAAAAGATAGGAAATGAGATAAGGTGTGGCGAGACCCTCATTTGACAGATTAGGATGTCAGGCCCAGGGAGGTTATGTGCTTTCACTGTGGTTGGCCAGGCTGTGGGAGAGCTGGAATTTACAGCCTCAGTCCTTATCCCTTCCAGGTCATGGTTCTTTGCAGAAAATCTGTGAACAGTCCTCTGGTGAGAGGTCATTTAGCAGATGTCTAGATGAGACAGTGGGTTTTATTACGGCCCAAGTTAAGGGGAGGGTTTTATCTCCATTAGGGGAGGAAGACCATCTTCAACAGTCTTCCAGTTGTGAGCAGAGCTGGTTTGATTGTTCAGATTTTCCTTTGGCGAGAAGCACATGTGTTTTGAGCCATACAGAGCACCCTATTGTGTGAGCCTCGTTAACCCGTGCCTCAGCGCAGCTGATGTGTCCATTTGCTGTGGAATGACAGCTGGCTGCCTGGCCCATCAATGTGGCTGCCGTTTCAGGTAGAGACAGCTGCTCCGCCACCAGGTATGGGGACCTGAGAGAAGTAGGCTAGGCTGGAAAGTCACTGCTTCTGGGGTTCCTTGGACATGACCCTTGCTAACTGACTTGGTGGTGTTCGTTGGATGGAGTTCTTCAGATCGTCTTATCTAGTTGACCTCTTATTGTATTAGTGCTTTCACTTGACAAAAATTAAAATGAGTTTCAGACAAAGGGACACAGTTACAAGAGTCATCCTGCTAGAGCATGATGCTGATTTCATGCAACATTTGTGGTACCAGTCAGGTTTCAGCCGATTAATTAAACCATATCAAGCCTGAGAATGAAGTTTAAATTGTTATGTATGGAATTACCAACACATTTCGTGATCATGGCTAGAGCAACATTTGTACAAGCCTTGGGTGTCATGTTTACCCATGAGTGACTTGCTCTTTTCATCCACATCCCTCAGCTGTCACCCCATGTCTGGAGAGTGTGCCTGCAAGCCAGGCTGGTCGGGACTCTACTGTAATGAGACGTGTTCTCCTGGATTCTATGGGGAAGCTTGCCAACAGATCTGCAGCTGCCAGAATGGGGCTGACTGTGACAGCGTGACAGGAAAGTGCATCTGTGCCCCAGGATTCAAAGTGAGTGGCTTGGGCTACTTCCAGAGAAGGAGGAGAGGAGGGGTGCAGCTTGGAGCACATCGATACCATGATTTATATGACCTTTCTCTGAAGTCCAGTGAATGTGCTAAAAACCAATTGCATCATTAACAAGGAAGAAAATAAAGAGAAAAAAAATAATAAGAGGTATAAGTAATTACTTGAGAATGATGCCTGGGCAAGCTGGTGAAACTCTAAAGTGGCATTAATATTTAATAATTTAATTAATATGTATCATGAAGTAAGATGTAATTATTCCTTATGTAACTATGTAATTATCTCATCATGTAGATAATTTATAGGCAGCAAAGAAATTACTTTTCCAAATAGGATATGTTTTATTGTCCACAGTTTATGTTTTAATTCCATGCAATTTGAAGGCATAGTTAGCATTTATTATGTATTAACAGCCAAGGATTAGTAGTATGTAAATTTTTCAGTCCCTTTGAGAATCCAGACCTTTCAAATATGCCTATAAGCTCATAGAGCAGAATTTTGCTAGTTTTCAGGATTTCTTAGCCACAGATTAGTAATTTTTGTTTTAAAGGAAAATGGGCTGCTGTTGAATTATTTTCTCCCATTTTAAAGAGAACATTAAATTGTGAAGAATGTTGATGACTATTCCAGAGCATATAATATAGAACAAGTGGGTCACAAAGTCTCAGAGCTGAGATCTTTACAGGGTTTTCTAAGCTGGGTCACAGTGCTTTGGTTGAGCCCTTGAATTAGCCTTAAGAGTCTCTTTGTCTCTTCTGCTTTTAAAGGAGGTGACCTCCAGTCACCTTCGGTGACCAACTTCTGTGTTTAATGCTCCCTGTCAGATAATAAATTGAATCATGCTGCAGGCTAAATGTGTTCTGTTTCTTTGCCTTACCTACTGATCATATTACATATTATATAAAGCAGTCTAGGAATCATTGCAATTTAATGTATAGTTCATATTTATGTTTATTTATAGACAATAATTTTACAGCTGCAGTTTGTTGTTCTATATCTACTTGTATGAGCAAGGACAGAGGATTTTGTGTTTGCTACCTAGGGAAAGTAATGAAGGCAGCAGGGTTTTGGGGTCATATTCAATACTTGTATCCTAAATATAGGCCAGGTGGCACTGCCCTTGAATCTGTACAGTTTGTACATCTGAATAGTTATAAAACTCTTTAAAAAAATACAGTGTGTTAAAATGAGAGAGAGAGTATAATCAGCACAGCCAAGATATATTTTTGTGTATTTGTGTTGGCCCTATTTCAGGTGGTCAAACCACACGCATTTTCCTATTTGCGCTTGTCTAGGGAATTGACTGCTCCATCCCATGCCCTCTGGGGACCTATGGGATAAACTGTTCCTCGCTCTGCAGCTGTAAAAATGATGCTGTCTGCTCTCCTGTGGATGGATCTTGTACTTGCAATGCAGGTGAGTGGGTGAATGAGTCTGTTATCTGATCCCGGTCCTGTTAGCTCCTAAAGACACAGGAAAGAAACCTTAACCAGGATTCCAGCTCCAGCTTTGCCAAAATACAGTGACTGAACTCAGCAAAGACCCTTACCCAGGAAGGGCTCTCCTGCTTTCCAGAGTCAAGGGGAGAGGCTTCTGTGAGATGATCTCTGAAGTTGCTGCCAGCTCCAAAATCTATGAGTCTCTGTGATTTGGGGAAGAGTAAGCAAGCAGAACTGTGTCGGTGCCCCTAAATCCATTGGCCTGGAGTCCTGACAAGAGATGCAGTCAAGCACCTGATTGTACATGGGGGCCAGAGCATCTTTATCCATAGTTTCTGCAGCAGCCAGCGTTGTGGACACTCACTGTTCATGGTTCATGGGGTCCTGCTTTAAAGATGGGGATGTTCTTTCAAACGCACTTTCCTTTTCCTTCCCATATAAATATTTTATTTCCTGACCTGCACAAAACTCTGCACCCCACAGTGTGCATGACCGCATGTTAGACAGTGAGGTACCCCCAACTTGATCTCTCTTCCCCCAGTAGCCCAATGGTGCTTCTCTCTTGACAGCCGTGTTGGTGCTCTGGTTCAGTTCTGAGAAAGGCTTTACGCGGCAGAGCCATGCTCCCTGCGCTAGGGCAGGGGCCCTGCTGCCCACCTCCAAGGTGTTTCTAAAGGGAAGTGTGGCTGGGAGAGGCTGGCCAGCTCCGTGCTGCCTTTGTTTGTTCACGTGCCCTGGCACTCTTGTCACGGCAGGCTGGCACGGGGTGGACTGCTCCATCAGCTGCCCCAGTGGCACCTGGGGCTTTGGCTGCAACTTAACATGCCAGTGTCTCAACGGCGGAGCCTGCAACACCCTGGACGGGACCTGCACCTGTGCACCTGGATGGCGTGGGGAGAAATGTGAATTTCCCTGCCAGGTATGACTCCGCTGGGAGGGCCGGGAGAATCCGATGGCAGAGGGTTAGCTTATTTTCTGCAGACTTCATGATTTAAAGTCCTTTATTGTGAACCAAACTAGAGTCACTGTAGAAGAATTGAGATGTTTGAACTCAGAGTGGATACAGGGTGAGAAGAGGGAAAGATGCAGAAATTGGTTAGGCAGCTTTGTGAGAATCCTTTTTATCCTCTCTCTCCTAGTTCCTCCCACCTCTCCCCTCTGTTTTCTCTGTTCTAATATACCCATCTCTTCATGGCAACCAGTCATCAGTATTTGTCAAACATCCAGTGTATGCCTGTCAACTCTCCAAACATTGTGTTTCCATTATAATGGAAATCCCCCAGCCTTTGGGGTGGAAAGTGGCAGGGCATTGAAAGGAGGGTGGTGATGGTGTCACAGAAGGGTTCAATGAGGTGGTGAAAGGTTTGGAAACAGCCGTCTTTTAGCACAAATATCTCTGGAGTCACCCAGATCTCCATAGATTTCCATGGTTCAGTGCCGACTCCCTCCCCTTCACCTACTTTGGAAATACGCCCCCAACCCCATACTGAGTCTGCTGCAGGCCAACAAGAGTGGGCAATGGACAGTGCATTCTGTAGTGACGGCCCATTTCACTCTCTCCCTCTAAAGTACGGGGCCAGTGTGGCCAGTTTCCTTCCCTCTATTCCGTAGCTTTCTCTCCCTAGGCAGTTATTTTCTCCCAAGCCATTAAGCATTCTCTCAGTGGTGTGTATGCTGTGCCTCCTGGGGATCACGTGATGATGAAGTGACACCATGGCCCCCTGAACTGGACAGCTCCAGGGGGCCCTTCCACAGAGCGCTTTTCTCCCTGGGCTTCCTCCTCATTAAGTCCAACCCATTTCCCAGCTAAAGAGCCTGGGGTGCTACTCCATGCCCTCCAAACCCCTAGGACACAGTTTTGTTAGTTTTGCCTCCTGTTATCTGCCAGTGAGCAGATTATCAGTGCTCTGAGATGGGCTTAAAGATCACTTTTCACTTATACAAGTCTAAGTGTAGACAAAGCAAATCTACACCATCTTGTCTGTTTTTTTGGTATGTTATTAGATGCATTAGTAAATCAGCCAAGGCTGGAAATTGGTTTTAGTGGCTCATATTATGGCAAAACTAAATCCTATATGCCTGGGCAAACATTAGTAGAACTTAATTTAAAAAAATGTTTTACCTTAATAATCACTAGACAAATGAATATGCCATTTAACACCTACTAAAATGGCAACCCACTCCAGTATTCTTGCCTGGAAAATCCCACGGACAGAGAAAACTGGCGGGCTACAGTCCATGAGTTGCAAAAAGCTGGACACAACTGAGTGACTGAGCGTGCAGGCACCTGTTGAATGCTGGTGCTGGGTGCCTCCCTGTTGGTAATTTCACAGCCCCTGTTTTGCTTAGTGCTTGGTGCTGTGGGAGGTTTGCAGTGCCCTCCCTCAGTTCCTCAGGACCTGGCATGAAGGATCAGGGCTTGTAAATGTGGAGCTTTCATTCCTCTCCCACAAACTAAATGATCACATCCGTGAAGAGTCTCATCTCCGCTGGACCAGCAACGCGGATGTGCATGTGAAAACATTAAGGCCTGGGAGGGGATGAAAGGGAGGGTGTGCCAGCACACAGCTCACCCCTGCCTAGGAGCTTGCATCAGAATGCTTCGTGATGTCCAGATGTCATCATGGGAGAGAGGATGCTAATTAGGAAAAAGTGACAAAAGGTATTCATTTCTCCTTATAGTTCTGTGTATCTCACGGACAATTTATGGACATGATCTTAATTTAATTAGAACTATGTTGTTTTTTAAATTTTAGGGCTTCTTTTAAAAAAACGTTATTGGAGTATAGATAATTTACAACATTGTGTTAATTTCAGGTCTATAGCAAAGTGAATCAGTTATACACATACATATATCCACTCTTTTTTTTTTTTTTTTTAGATTCTTTGCCATATAGGTCATTACAGAGTGCTAAGTAGAGTTCCCTGTGGTAAATAGTAGGTCCTTGTTAGTTATCGGGTTTATATTTAGAAGTATGTATTTGTCAGTCCCAATCTCCCAATTTATCCCTCCCCTGTCCCCTTACCCCCTGGTAACCACAAGTTTGTTTTCTATGTCTGTGATTCTACTTCTGTTTTGTAAAAAAGTTGATTTGTACCACTTTTTTTTTTTTTAAGATTCCACATATAGGGCTTCTTTATGTGGATCGGAGTCTTCTTTTTCCACTAACAAATAGAACGTTCTGTAGGAGAAAAAAAAAATTCTGGGATTGTGTGTGGGGACGGATATTAACTAAACTTATTGTGGTAATCATTTCACAATATATATAAATATCAAATCATTTTGTTTTACCTCTAAAACTAATGTAACATATGTGAATTATACATCAGTGGGGGGAAAAATACCCTGTAAGGAGTACTGAACTATTTTATAAAAATCTTTAGGAACAAAAGGACAATATTTTTACGAGTTATGGCTCACAATAAGATAAAGATTCTTTTAATTAATTGGCATGTTTACCTATCTTTGCACATATGCACACCAGCATATTGACATAGTTGGTTTCACAATTTGTATGCTAGATGTAAACCTAGGTTTGAGCGTTTTGAAAACACTAACCCCTTGCAGCCAATATTTTAGGAGCCAAGAAGACATGGGAAGAGGTGATTGTAATGCATGCTGCTGAGAGGTGTTTTGGAGGGGAGGGTGCTGTGTGTTAAATGGCTGACTGAGGTCGCCCGCTGCAGGATTCCCATCCCTCACCGCTGTCTTCCATGTAGGATGGCACTTATGGGCTGAACTGTGCTGAGCGTTGTGACTGCAGCCATGCAGATGGCTGCCACTCCACCACGGGTCACTGCCGCTGCCTCCCCGGATGGTCAGGTGAGAGCCACGGGCCACTACTTGAAGTGAGAAACATGCCAATTTGTGCCTAGTGCTGTTCCTTGCTACCTCAGAGAAACACTCACAGGTCAGTTTTTCAAAAAAAGAAAATATGGTAATATCTCCAGTAAGGTGATAAATTTTTACCCTCACAATATTACTCCTAGGCCTAATTAGTCTGTGGGCTTCCCTGGTAGCTCAGTGGTAAAGAATCTGTCTGTCAATGCAGGAGACATGGGTTCAATCCCTGATCCAGGAAGATCCCCTGGAGGAGGAAATGGCAACCCACTCCAGTATTCTTGCCTGGGAAATCTGATGGACAGAGGAGCCTGGTGGGCTACAGTCCATGGGATCGCTAAGAGTCAGATATGACTTAGTGACTGAACAACAACAACAATTAATCTATAATCCAGGGATGACTTCTTGTTGAATCATGCAATGGCAGTTCTCTTGAGTCTTTAGGTAAGGTCTAACTATCAGTGCAGATAACTAGCAACTTCTTTATAGATAGGTAGATAGGTATATAGACAGGTAAATATAGATAGACTCTCATATCATAGAATTCACCTATTTAAAGTGTAGAATTCAATGTTTTAGTATAGTCAAAGAATTGTACAGTTATCACCACTATCAACTTTAGAAAATTTTCATTGCCCTCTCCCAAAACCCCATTAGTACTTATTAGCAGTCATTCTTCATTTACTCCCAATTCACGGCCCCACCCCCTTTGCCCTACCCTAGGCAACCACTTTCTGTTTCTGTAAACTTGCCTATATGTGATGTTTTGTATCTGGATTCCTTCTGTTAGTGTATGTTTTTAAGGTTCTTCCACATTGGAGTGTATATCAGTACTTCATTCCTTTTGACTGCCAAATAATATTCCATTACTTGGATAGACCACATTTTATTTACCCATTCGTCTGTTAATAAATACTGGAATTGTTTCCACCTTATTGAATATTATGAAAAATGCTGTTATTCATGTACAATTTTTGTGTGGATGTATATATTTTTGGTATATACTTAGGCGTGAAATTGCTGGGTTGTATGGTAACTCTAAGCTTAACCTTTTCGAGAACTACTACACTTGTTTTCCAAAGCATCTGCACCATTTTGCATTCCTACCAGCAATGTATGAGATTTCTACTCCCCACCACACTTGTTATTTATCTATCTTTTTTGATTACAGCCATCCTGGTGGGTGTGAAATCTTATCTCATTGTGTTCTTGATTTCCATTCCCTCAATAAGTAATGATGTTGAGCATCTTTTTGTGTGTTTATTGATCATCTGTGTATCTTGTTTGTAGAAATGTCTTCAGATACTTTGCTCATTTTTTAACTTGGCTTATTTGTCTTATTATTACTGAGTTGTAATGTCTCTTTGTCCCCTAGCTCCATGTCCTTTTCATATATGTAAGTTGCAAATATTTTTCCTCTGTGAGTTATTTTTAACTTTCTTAATGATGTCTTTTGCCACCAAAAAGGTTTTATATTTATAAAGTTCAGTTTATCTACTTTTTCTTTTGTTGCTTGTACTTTTGGTGTCTAAGAAATCATTGCCCAGTCCTAGATAACAGATTTATGCCTCTGTATTCTTCTTAGAGTTTTATAATTTTAGCTTTTACATTTAAGTCTTTAACACATTTTGAGTTTGTTTTTGCATATGGTATACATAAGGGTCCAAATTCATCCACTGTTTATGTCAAAATCCTGCTGTCCCAGCACTATCTTATGAGAAGAGCATTCTTTCACCCCCTGTATTGTCTTGATAACCTTGTCAGAAATCAGTTGACCATAAATGTGACTTATTTATTTCTGGGCTCTCAGTTTTATTCCAGTGACAAATATGTCTATCCTTATGTAAGTAGCATACTGTTTTGATTGCTGTAACTTTGTAGAAAATTTTAAAATTGGGAAGTATGAGTCTTTCAACTTTTGTTTTTTTCAAGATTGTTTGGCTATCCTGGGTTCCTTGAATTTCCCTTTGTGTTTCTGGATCAGCATGTTAATTTCTGCAAAGAAACGGTGGAAATTTAAAGAGGGTTGAGTCTATATATCCATGGCAGGAATAGTGCTAGCTGGGAGGGATTGGGGGCAAGAGGAGAAGGGGACGACAGAGGATGAGATGGCTGGATGGCATCACTGACTCGATGGACGTGAGTCGGTGATGGACAGGGAGGCCTGGCGTGCTGTGATTCATGGGGTTGCAAAGAGTTGGATGTGACTGAGCGACTGATCTGATCTGATCTGAACAATATTAAGTCTTCAGATCTTTGAACATAGGATGCCATCAGTAACCTCTGGAGTGGTGTCTCTCAGCTCTTTGCAATTTGCTGAGAGCTTCTTAGGCTTCTGACAAACGGAGACAAACTGTCTTGTGTTTGATTCCTAGTGTCTGAGAGCTACGTTGGGAACAGGTCAAGGCTTGTGTAATAGACTTTATTTTCTGTCACTAGGAGCTACCCACTGAAACACAGACTCCATAGTCCTCCAGTTCCTCCTTGACTTGCAAAGACTGAGATAACTGTGACTCTACAGTATGAAATTCCACTTTTCCGTGTTTCTACTTGGTTCTCAGTTACTACATGTTACAACTATTAATACGTAGGAATTAAACCAGATTTTGTGACTTTGCAAGGGTTCCTGAAGCTTTCAAATGGAGTGACCACTACTAAGTTCTCAATGACCACAGTGAAGCAAATAGTGTTTTAACCCCCCTGGCGTATTCAGGGCTTTTCTAATAGAGAAGTCACATCATTTGTTTTGGGCCATACGCCACCAAGGCTACTTTTGTCTTATGAATGTAGAGGAAATGTGACATGTTCCTGGACCCACCAGTCATTGATCAAGTATCCACCTGCTTGGATGGTTTAGAACCAGCTTGTGAAAAGCATGCTCTTGTATACATGAGAAAACCAGGAGATATGATTTGGCCTGAAGCCAGCCAGAAAATGTGCTAGTTGCATTCCATAGTCTGGGTCATGGGGTAAGACAAATGATCCCATCTGGCCTTAGACCTGTGGAGCTCCTGCGGGAGTGCAGTGGCTTTGTCACACGGCATAATCTTGTAATCCTCTGTCCATCTGTGACTGGTCTGCTTCTCCAAAGGGGAGGAAGTTTTGCTGCCTCATTGTTCTATCACTTGGTGCTCACCGTCTCTTTGCTTCATGGCTCCAGTGTCTTACTTCTCTGGGTCTTCTGTGTGGACTCTTGGTATGTTAAGTATCTAAGGCTGCCGGGAGACATTGTTTAGAGAGGTCATCCCCCACACTCACAGAACACACTTGTATAAGCAAATGTGTATACAGGAAAAGAAAATCCCTGAAGTTTTGAAAAACACCCTACAATTGGATCAAGAATTGCCTTGTTTTTCTAAAAGAAAAGTAGACTCTGTATTATTTCATTGTCAACATTGGGTAGACTTATCATTTTTCACCACAAACTTACTTTGAATGGGTACCTCATACGGACATTTTGAAATAAAAAACTTTGCTTTTCATTTAGATATCAGGTTTGGGGCAAAATAAATAACCTTAATTCAGGGAAGCAAGTGATTCTGTCTCCTTTCTCCTTGCTGTGGAGTTTGCTCTCAGTGATATGTAGAGAATTGCCAGAGAGGGTAGCAAATATGTGGCATAAAAGCAAGGCCTTTGCGAAAGAATCAGTGACATCTAACTTGGGAACCTGGACTCTTCCCTTGAGCAAATTATCGAGATTTGATCTGTAGAGACACCAACAGTGCTCGGCCGCTGAGGACACTGAGGAGAGACGGATCTGGCCTCGGAGTGTGGAGATTAAAGAAAAAGGGTCAGGAGAGCTCTATCCCTCCTTACGAAGAAATGGACGTACCTACACTCAGGAAGTCAGGCTCTAACGTGATAGACAGAGGAAGTCAGCTTGCTGTCTCACCAAGGTGCTCATTCACCACCCTTGTAACTTCATTCTCTTTTCTGATGTTTGACGGTCTTTTTTTTTTTCTTAAAGGAAATGAGACTCTTATTTATTTGTACTATAATTGATTGTCTCATTTCACCTAGTCATAAAATAAGTCTTCAATATGTACTGCCATAAATACTAACCAAAAATTGCATCTGACATCCCAGATACTATTTCCAAAAGAAATGTACCATTTTTCAAAAGAAGAGACATACACTTTTATTATATGCTGTTAATTAAAACTTTAATTTATTGATGTGTTTAGCCAATAGGTTACTTTATCAAACAGAGGCAGATTGCAGTAAAAAAAAAAAAAGAGAGAGAGAAAGAGAAGAATGCCTGGGCTTTGTCTCCCACACCTCTGTTACACACACACACACACACACACACACACACACACATATATAAGTGAGACGACTTTTCAAAATCATTATCCTGAAATTCCAGAAATATAATTAGGTCAATGTGTATGTGTATTTCCAGAGTAGTGGAGTGATATGCTTTGTAAAGTACTTCCCCAAAACACTAGAAACATGCCACTGTTTTTTTCTCCTTCCTTTCCTCTCTGACTTCAGTCAGCCAGATCACCTCTTTGCTGAGTGTTACAGCTAATCAAGATTTCTTTCCAGCTGTCTGGGAGGATAAGTAGCCTCCAGCCTGGTTCCCAACCCTGGCTAAGATCATTGTCACCTGGGAGCTCCTTTAACTTGTATATTCTTGGTCCCACTTCAGACCTACTGAATGACAATCTAGAGGGTGCCTGAGAAGGATGGAGCCATTGCCAGCCCATAACGTACCTTTTGTATAAATTTAGAAAAGGTTTGAAATGCCTCTGAGTGTGCTTCTTGGTAGTAGAAAGTAACAAGGTAGATTTATGCTCTGACTTAGCCCTTTAGCCAAAGGCTTTTGTGCAGTGTGCAACCGGCCCAGCCTTACTTGGTGGCTTTGTCTGTTACTTGAAAAGTAACCCCAGTAACTGTAGTGGCGATTACCCATCTGTGGGCTGGCCTCTGCTCTACCTTGCTATTCTAATGATTGAAGAAGTTGAAGTCCAGGGGAGCATTTCTGCTGCAGAAACCCTCATAGCCAGTGGCAGAAGACTAGAGGAAGCTTAGAGATTCCTTTCTAAGTGGCTCTACACACACCAACTTTGACCAGTTGAGTAAGGGAGCTGCAACTCCGGGTACTGATCTGTGACGCCTGAATTGTCATAGTAAGCAAATGAATGACTCACTATTTGGCCCTTCAAGGTATTGGGAGTGGACAGGGGAGTGGGAAAATGTAGCACATGCTTTGTTACATGTCTGTTTGTTACCTGGGCTTGGGAGAGGCAGTAACTTAAAAGCAGAACATGGGGTCCCTAAAGTGAGGGTGAAGGGAGGGACTCACCTTCCTAAACGAAAGGCTGCAGAAAAAGCCAGGCTTCCAGCTTTACCAATCTGCCCAGCATCCTGTCCTGTTTGCTTTTATCTGGGTCCAGACTAAGGCAGACCATGATTTCTGGTGTTGCCACTGCAAATGCAAACATCTCTGATTTACATTACTTATTTATCAAGATTGTTTTCAACGTGGTGACCAATAGCAGATCCTTTTTAATGGACCTTTACCATTTATGTTAATAGTATGCAAAGAGAAAACTTTGATTTAACAACCATTTGCTGAGTGTCTCCACCTTGTATGCAACTGCAGCGTTTGGTGCTGGGAGCAGGAAGATGAGGTGGTACCAGCTCCTGGGGGCAGGAAGGTGCTGACAGCTCCCAGGGAAGGCAGTGGGCGGGCAGAGGTGGATACGCTGGGGAGTTGCTTGTCTACACTACTGTATGCCTTGGGTGTCCAGAGGATTAGAAAAGCAGAGACAGTGTTATGACCAAGTATTCAGTTGCAGAGTGTCTTTGGTTCCTCTCTCCTATAATCACCAAATCCAGTGATTATTAACAAATCACACTCTTCAGTGTAATAGATACTTAGTAGTTGGTTGCTTGGGAACAGGACATCGAATTGAAATCATTTCCTTCATTCATTGATGCCCAAATATTGCAATACTGGCATAAGGAATATAAACAATTAAGCAAGACCAGGAGTTTGGGTTAGATCTCTGAGAGGGAGAAATAATAACACCCCAAATGATTTATTTACTGCATTCACATAATCACAAACGCCTAGTGAATGCTGATTTCACGTGAAGGCCACAGGCATAATGCATCATGCATTAAATGCATGAGCATTTCTTTAGAGCTGCTTAGCTGAAGTTTATCACGATCACTCAGCCATTGCCTAGCAACTCTTGAGGGCTATCAAAGAGCTCTTTGTCCTTGGTCCTGGCAAAAGCAGTCCCTCACAGATCTCCTTATCAGCGTTAGAACATTTATCAGGAAAAAATACTTCCATTGAACCAGAGAATCCTACAAATTTAAAGATATCCCCTTTGTATTTTGTCCCTTCTTCCAAATAGTGTAGGAAATTGTTTCCCAAAGTAACTCATATTAAAGCCTCTATCTGTACTTTGATAAACATTCCAAAGGAATTTCCTCAAGATATCCTTTAGATCTCCAGTTGCTTTATAATCTGGACTAACATTTAAAATCACAGACCTGAGCTAATAAAAGTCTGTCTTGCCCCAAATAAGTAAGGCAGACATTTCCACTCCCTTAGTTAGCAAGGGTCCTCATTTTAGGTATACAGAATATTAACATGTTGGGCTTCCTGGTTTGAATGTTCTTCTCATATCTTCTTCAGAGAAACAAAGAATGGTATGGTTGCTCCATCCAATTAGAAAATGGTCCTGAATATTATGTTGGAAAGAGGAACTGTGCTTATTGACTCATTCAAGAAACATTTATTTAGCATCCTTCATGTACTGGGCTCTGCAGTGACAATCATAGGCACCAACTCTCATGGGACTGTAAGAATTCTTATATTACCCTGGATGGAGTATGGACCAGAGAGTGGTTTTTCATCTGCATTCTCTTCTGTACTTCTCTGGAATTCATCTCCCTCAGGTGCCATTGATTTAGTTCAAGACCTTGCCATTTTTTCCACTGTTAACCCAGGAGGAAAGCTCATACTCCATAGAATGGCATCCTTGGCGCTTCCTTTTGTGACCACTGCCTGGCTGCCCCACTGTCTTTCCTGCTTTTTCCAGTGCCAATTTCAGCCGTCCCCAACACTGTTGACTTCTGAAGGATAGACACATACTTCTTAGGGCCTGAGCCTTGCACCACCATACTATTAGCCTGGGACCCTTCTCCACCTTCACAAGCTACTTCCTTCCCTGATCATGATCTCCAGACAGGATTGGATATGTCTTTCTGGGGCCATTGTCACTCTAGAGTTGGAGGTCTTTCTCCGAGAACCTGTCATTAGCAAGCCAGCAGTGTCTAGACCCCTTGAATATTTATTGAGCTGAATTATCTTTTCTGTCTTTGACAAATAAGAAACAAAAAGGTGTCTTATAGGACTCCAGCAAGGTTGGCAAAGAGTAAGATGAGATCAGTGGAAATAAGTAAGGCATAAAACACACACTCACACACAAAACCCAGCCGCCTACCTTACCCCATAAAATAGTTAAAGCAAACTTACAGTTCCCTATCCTGGAGAAAGTTTCACTGTAGGGTTAGCCTTATATGGAGGGCACATCAGTGTCCATACACTAACTGTGACCTAGAAAAGCACTTATCCCAGGGCTACTTCCTGAATTTCAGTCAGCCTTATAGATTTAAATTTCACAGTGATTTATTTCTTAGGCTTCTAACAGGTATGCTTTCTAAAATATTAATTTTCTAGAGGTGATAACCCCTCAGTAATAATAAATTTATCTTATCCCTTTCTGACTATAAGATGAAGCAAAAGATAACAGAAGGGCACAGAGGTCTGAAAGGGATGAATAGCAACAGGAGAAAAAGGTGAAGCAAGAAGGAAAAAGACAGCTTCCTGCCTTTTTCCTGGAATTGCCACCTGACTGAGACATGCTTTATATTTGTGTCCAAATAGACTTGGCATTAATATCTGCAAAATGATGACTGACTGTTACTAGTGATAGAGAAAAAGAAAAGGAATTGAATTTTCAGGGTGAGTTGGTAATAGAATTGTTAAAATTTACTTGCCAAAAAAAGACTTCTTTGTAGCCCTAAAATAAATTATTTAAACGTAAGCTTGATTCTGTTGAAATATACTCATATGATTAGAGAAAGAAGTCTTGATAGGTGATCTCTAGAATTACCTGATTCTCCAGAAATGAAATGATGGGTAAATTACGTGAAAAAAAAGCTTATCTTTGCTATGGATCTCCTTGCTATATCAGGGACCTTGTTACATCTATGAAAATTACCTTGATAAAGTTCATTTTAACTGATTGTTATGCTAACCAGCTGGACAAACTTATTACTGAGGAGGAAATAGGTATAAACAAAGGATCCCTTTATTCTGATTTGTCAATCTGCCCTAGAGTTATTTTTCTTAACGTGCTCTAATTGAGAATGTGCTAATTAATATGTAAATCATGATAATCTGTAATGTGGAAAAGCAGCATATACTTTTTGATCTAGAGTGTATTCCATTTCATTTTAACTGCAATTTATTAAGTGTCATGTAAAAATCTGTTAAGTAGCTGATAAATTAGACCATGTAAATGGCTGTATCTCTACCTCCCCCAAACTCCTACCCCAGAAAAACAGTGTCAAAACTCAGGATTAATTTTCAGGGTGATTGTCAGATTATCCAAATATTCACTGAGTTTCCACTTCTCTAAAATCCTAAGTGGAATTTGCCCAGGTAGCTCCAGACCAAAATGGCCAGGGTTGTCTGGGTCTTTATGAAGCTAGTGTCTCATTTTACCTGCTGTAACACAGGAGTCCTGGCTCATGATCAGAACCTGAACTTGAATTAGAGAATGAAACAGGTTACCTTTGTGGGTACTTCTTTCAAGTTTGCAAAACCAACTTTAGATGTACAGCCTCTTTCTAAGTGGTTTGGTCCTCAGTCCATTTGCTGCTTCTGCCTAGTAATTGTGTCAGAACACTAGCTTAGACTTTGGGACTGTTTTAGCGTGCTTAGAGAGTAGAGCATTTGCAATCCCATCTCAGTTTGCAAGAAAGATCAAATATTTGTGAGCTCAAGGGGAAAAAAATCATAGTAGACCAGAATTCTGCATTTTATTCTATGGGGAACACTTAAACCCCAGTTGGCTTCTAACAGGCCTGCTCGCCTTTCTTCAGCCAGCAGTCCAGGCTGAAATAACAGTCTGTTGTCAATTCCAGCGAGACACAATGAGGCCTGTGCTTTTTCATGCCTGCTTAACAGCCTTTACCACGCGGAAGACTTTCAGATGGAGAAAACCAGGAAGAGTGAAAAGTGGAGTTATTTCAGTAGAAATGACTGGCCACCAATTAACAGTGTTCACGTTAGGGTTTGGAACTGCTTCTGTGTTAAGGTTCAGGCCATGGTAACTTTTCTCCTAATCAATTTAAGAGCAAAAACTGTAATTCAAAACATGGACTTGTCAGCCTCCTCAGTGCAAGCAGAATTCGCATTCTGGAATCGTCGGAGTGGGAGTGGGCTGGTTCTTACCGTGTTTTCACTTGGTCGGAGGCCAGCAGTCGCTGGTTCACTCCTAATTATAACTCATTCTTATTGCCTCTCAATAAAGAGAGCATTTCTTTGAGTTGTGAAGTACTGTGACTTACAAGAAAGAGGCCCCTATGGTATTTTGAATACGAATTTACAAAGGAGACTTCCATTTATCTGAAATAAAACCTGGTTTTATTTTTTGCAACTTTGGATTTTCTGTATGTTTCTTTTAGGCATTTGTTCACTGGTGACTGACTCTAAAGTTTCTCTGTTTCCAGACTAAGATTTAAATACCTGCATATGGGTTCTCAATAATCAATCACTTAGACAACAGCTATGAGTAACATCATTTGTGATATCCTGCCTGTGCTGGATTAAATGTTTAAAGAGGAATTTGGTGGCACAGATTAGTATATCTTTCTGTCTTGCATAATGTATTTTCAAAATATTTTAAGATTATGTTTGTTTGCTCCAGGGGAAGATTTTCTTTATGTAAAATTATTTAACCACCTTTTTCTTACTTTATCTTTCCATGCTTTGCCTACTTTTCTATAAAAAATAAAGAATGGGGAAGGAAGGAAGGCCCTGACGGCTAAATCATATAGTATTTTTGATAAATTTTGCCTTCAATTGACAGAGCCCTTGGGCTTCTTCTCTGCTTTCTCCTTCCAAGGAAGAAAAATCAGTATAACAAAGATGTTGTATTCCTTCTCCTTCATGATGCTATAGAGAATAGTCCTGGGGTTATTTTAATGTTATGATGATATGATATATGATACAATATATGATGATGAACTGCTGTGTATAAGTGGATTTTAAGTTTTAGATCATCCCTGCTCACTGCTACCCATGATAACTCAGGTGTGATATGGTGACCTTGGTCCTGGTCTCTGACTTAGCATCCGAGGCGTCCACCCTCACAGCGTCTCACCCAGCCTTGCCTGTGTTCCTCGTTTCAGGTGTCCACTGTGACAGCGTGTGTGCTGAGGGGCGCTGGGGCCCCAACTGCTCCCTGACCTGCTACTGTAAAAATGGGGCTTCCTGCTCCCCCGATGACGGCATCTGTGAGTGTGCACCAGGGTTCCGAGGCACCAGTTGTCAGAGAAGTAAGTGTCTCGTTAGCCCGCACCTCCCGTCTTCCCTTCTCAGATCACCGTGTACACAATTTTGATCTCTCAGTTCATAGAGATGATCTGTTGCAGTCGAGGGCAGAGGAGTGGCATAGGTCATCCTGTCCTTTACAGAGCTGTCCTTGCTCCATAGCCCTGCCCCAAAGGCTTCATTTTTTCCATCCTTCAGGACTAACCTAACAGATGGGGCTCTAGCCATTTCTTCTCAGTAATGATTTCATTGCCTCATTGGCACCATCGTCAGTTTCCTGATCCTGCCTTAAACCTTGCAAATGGTGTTCCAGAAATCCATTGACCTGTAACTATTTTATTCAGCCGTTTTGGCATTGGCCTTACCTCAATTACCAGAAGTCAACATCAGCCAAACCTACTGGCAAATTATACATCCTGCTAGTAATCTGAAAGCCAGTGCTCTGGGGGAAAAGGATTGCAGAATTAAAAATGGGGACTGATGACATGGGTTAATAGAATTTTTGAGTTAGAGAGTATGAATCCATAAGATTTCCCTAGTCTTTTAGTAAATGTAATAAAAAATGAATATATGACTAATTATAAGATACATTATTCTATTTTTTAATGATTAGTTTTTGTACTAAGAGTTCTATGCTGTCTTTCTATACTTAAATACAAATAATGTCTTGTGAAGAACCTAATTATGAAGCATTTTGCTTTTTCACTTTTCAATCACAATCATTAACCTGAACCATTTTGAGGAGGGACAATCTTTTGATTCTGACTGTAGATCTATTTATTGCCAGTAATGACTCTTAAAGAATAAAGGATTAACATGTGAGTATTTATTTGGTCCTTGTTGGTATTTAGAATTTTCTTTCTCTCATTTATTTGCTCAATGAAAATTCTCCAGGCCCTTGCTCTATGCCAAGCTTCAAGCTAATTGGGGCCATAAATGGGAAAATAAAGAGAACTAAGACATTTGCTTGCCCTCAAGCAATTCAGAGTTTCCTAGCTTCTTTTCATTATTAAAAACTGCCCTTATTCCTTTTGTCGTTGATTTATGCTTGGAAAATTCTCAATATCACTAAAAATAAATTTTTTTTATCCCAAACTTGAACCAGATCCTTATGTGGAATACAGGAGAAACATGTCTCAGGGAAGATAACTATTTCCTTTCTGTTTTCAGTCTGCTCCCCTGGTTTTTATGGGCATCGCTGCAGCCAGACGTGCCCGCAGTGTGTGCACAGCAGTGGGCCCTGCCACCACATCACAGGCCTGTGTGACTGCTTGCCTGGCTTCACAGGCGCCCTCTGCAATGAAGGTAGGGTGCGCAGACTTTGGCAGAAATATGTGGTGGTGAGCACACCCCATACAGTCTGTCCTCAGGCTTCCCAAAGGACGCATTTGCAGCTAGCGGCGGCTCCTGGTATGCTGTGTCTGCAGCTTCTGTAAATATGGCTTTGAGCTTTGGGAAAGCTGGCTTGCCAGTCCAGCACAATCTCTTTATTCTTTGAGCTGTGCTACTCTTCAGTTTTAATTGGAAACAGCCTTCCATGAAAAATCAATATGAGGGAGGATTTTGATTCCCTGAGCGAGAAGCCAACAGAGATTTCTAAAAGTGTGGTGATGTCTCCTGGTTTGTGATGCCTTCATGAGGGTCTTTGGCTTCAGATGTTTGCAAAAATGAGCCCATTTAGGATGAGGGATGCTCTGGAGTGGAAGCACCTTCCCAGAGGGACAGCTGGATTGATGACCTTTAAAGTCGTTTCCTATCCTAAGAGTCTAGGCTTCTGTGAGATGAGATGTCATTATGAGTTTCTGACCTATAATTTATTCACAGTGTGTCCCAGTGGCAGATTTGGGAAAAACTGTGCAGGAATTTGTACCTGTACCAACAATGGAACCTGTAACCCCATTGATCGATCTTGTCAGTGCTACCCAGGGTGGATCGGCAGTGACTGCTCTCAACGTAAGTCTTGTTTGGGAACAACCGGTCGGCCATGTATTTCCATTTGTTTTCAGTTTCTTTAGGATCAAAATATGAGTATTTAAATAATCAAGAAATAATATATGAATAGTTAGAAGATTTTTTTAAAATTTTAAGTAGCTTTTCCCCCCTCATTAAGAGTTCTCTGCAATGATCCTGTGTTTAAATCTTTTTTTGCATTATTTTATTTTATTACTATTTTTTATAAATTTATTTATTTTAATTGGGGGTTGCTTACAGTATTTAAATCTAACTCATGCCTTGGAAAGAACCTAAACAGCTAGCACTTTGCTTATTCACTGAAATGATTTTCCTTTGCAAAATGAGGGTCTTGTACTCAGAAGCCATTCAAAGCTTCATTCCAGACTTCAAGTGTCATATTGTTTTCCCTTTGCTCTTGGGCAAAAACGGTACACACAATTATGGGAGAAATTTTTTTCTTTTTTTAAATTAATTCACATTTATGTATTATCTTTTGGGGGCCATGTTCCCTACTGGATAACCGTATAGAAATTGTAAGTGTTCCTTCTTTTAAGTAGTTATGTTCTTGAAGCATTGGTATGAATATAAAGCAAATCATTTTACCCCCATAATCTTATGTTACTTTATCTGAGGTTCTCATTGCTCTTTGATAGGCGATGACCCCTGATAATTTAGTTTGATTATGTTCTGCTTCGTCCAGTTAAGAGTGTTTATAGTAAATCTGTTCTCACATGAAAATAGGAGCCTTCGTGTTTAAAACAAGCCTCTCGGGACAAGTCTAGAGTGGAGTGACAAGTGCAGGTTTAGAGACCACAGACAAGAATTATGTGACCTTGAGTACTTACCTCAAGTCACACCATATTGCCCATCTAATCTCTACTCAAATGTCCTCTCCTCAGAGATACCTTCCATAAAGGAATAGCTCCCATCATTTTGTCCCCATTTCCCTATTTTATTTTTTCTTATAGTCCTTACTGCCCTTATGTTTTAGCTGACTGGCTGGGTGACTAGCTGGCTGGGTGGCTGGCTGATTGGTTTGCCTGCCTCCCCTACAAAAATGTAAGCTTTCAGAGGATGCTGTGGACCCTGCCTTGTTATCTGCCGTCTCCCCTGGACCTAGCACAGCGCTGGGCATATCTAGGTGCTCAGTGTGGGTTTGTTAAATAGCTAACTCTGTAAGCTTGGGATGATGTTTGCTCTGCCCACCTCGGTCTGCAGCATGTGAATGAATATCATATCATAGTGATGGCCACCGTTGGCACCAGCATCGCCATCTGGGTTTGAGCCCTGTGTGGAGCACGGTCGTTCTCAGTCCTGATGCTCACTGCTGACCCGTCCACTGAAGGAGCTGTGGACAGGTGGGATCAGGTGGGTGGGATCCTCTCTGTGGGGTGCTGGCCTAGGGACTCGCACTGAACTCTCCACGCTGTGCTGTGCTTTCAGCTTGTCCCCCTGCGCACTGGGGCCCGAACTGCATCCATACATGCAACTGCCACAACGGGGCCTTCTGCAGCGCCTACGACGGGGAATGCAAATGCACTCCGGGCTGGACAGGGCTCTACTGCACTCAGAGTAAGTGGCACGCCTTCTGAGGCTCACCAAAAGTCGGGGCTGGGGGGAGGCACTCCTGGGGACACGGCCCTACCCTGCACATGGATGAGCTGAGCTCATCAGGGTTCCTGGTATTGGAGGGTTTCTTCACCCAGTGACCTCTAGACGTCTGAATTCCTCTGGGTGATTAAGAGCTGCCACGTTCCAGGCTTGCTGTCCCCGGGTCATATCAGGACGCTGAGGTGGAACAGTGCCGTAAGTGACAGCGTGCAGCTTCTTTCTCTTCTCTCCTTTCACCAGGCCCTAGTTATACGGCTCAGTTGTTCTAGTAGCACAAAGATTGAGATAAGTGACAGTTACTAGAAATGAAGTGAACACAGCAAGCCTCACTGCCTGACCTAATGTGCGCTCTGGGAGAAGACCGATTCAGAGGTTCTAGAATTTTAGGGAGCTTCAGAGTCACCAGGCTGACTGGACTAGTACAACTGCTGACCCTGCTCCCAGAGTGTCTGATTCAGCTGGTCTTGGTGGGACCTGAGAATCCACATTGCTAACGCCCTTCCAGGAGGTGATATCAGTCAGGGATCATGCTTCAAGAACCACGCATTCTTTCTTCCATTTTATATCCCATAATGTCCTCACCACCTCTTCTTCTAGGAGACTTTTAGCATTATAGGGTATAATGTACAAAGGAATTCACAGCTCAGTGCTGTGGGGAAAAAAAAAAAGACTGATCTCTGCCCTTTTGTCTGCAATGCAATAAAGGAGGCAAGACAAGAGAGCACGCATTATGGTGATCATTGACAATAATATATAATTTCAAATCACGAAAATGAGCTAAGGAAGAAAGATGGGTCAGAAGTTAAGCAATTCTTATTTAATACTAATTAGAGAACAAAATTAGAGAATACGTTGAACATGTCTTTGGGAAGTTTCTAGAAGGAGATGTAGACCTTGAGCTGTGATGGTGTCTCAAACATATTCTGCCAAGATTGTATATGTAGGAAGTTTTTCAGCTCTTCAGGGGAAAGTACTTAAAACTTACAGTGTGTAATTCTAAAATTGGGACCTGCTTCAATCAGAGGGCCTTTTAAAGTAAAAGTAGCACAACTCAGTGGGAGGCACGTGGGGTCTGGAGCCAGACCTCCCTGTGTTTGTATCGTGGCCCTGCTATCCTGCCATTTGCTGGCTGTGTCACATGGACGCGATTCCCTTCTATAGAGGGAGACTATCCCTGTGTTTCTGGGCTACTGTAAAGATTTCATGAGAAGATGTAGGAAAATAATCTGGCACAGGGTAGGTGCTAAATGGATATGTAGCAGTGATGTCACTTGCTGGCATCCTTACTCTGCCTCTGTTTCTTGAAACATGAACTTTCTTTAAAACCACTATAAGAAAAAGCACATGTGATGCATGGAAACAGCCTGCACTGAAGCTTTCTTGATGGCGGAGAGCCCTGAGCTCTCCTGCAGGGCCACTCTGGCCCAGGAAAGCCAGGAGGGCTTGTGCATGTCCTCGGCCCAGTGGTCTTTGTCTTGAAAATTGTGCAGCAGTAAGAAGGCTCATTGCCTTTTTTTTTTTTTTTTAACAACGCACCCATGAAGTACAGTTTTGTTTTTTTTTTTTAAGTTCAGAATTCTACTATATATCTTTGCAGAAGAAGATGCTATTATCTAAATTAGTAACAGATACAGAAGACAGGCCTAGTAGCAGACTTGGAGACATTCTGTATTGTAAGTAGAAGCATGTAGGCAATTTTAGCATAAAGTACTCAGTTCAATTCATGGAATTTGAATCCAAGATTCTAATAGTTGAGTGAAAAAAAAACTAAAAGAAATGTTCCCAGACATCCAGGGGTTGATGGGATGCTTTTTTTAAGAAGACACCAAACCTTTTATGTGTTACCTGAAAAGAAATAATACAAATGAACTTACAAAACAGAAAGTGACTCAAAGACTTAGAGAATGAACTTATGGTTGCTGACGGGAAGGGATAGTTAGGGAGTTTGTAATGGACATGTACACACTGCTGTATTTAAAATGGATAACCAACAAGGACCTACTGTATAGCACATGGAAATCTGCCCAAGGTTATGTGGCAGCCTGGATGGGAAGGGAGTTTGAGGGAGAGTGGATATATAGATGTGTATGACTGGTCCCTTTGCTGTTCACCTGAAACTCTCATAAAACTGGAATCGGCTATACCCCAATATAAAGTAAATGGTTTAAAAAAAAAAAAAGAAGAAGAAGAAGATAGCAGCCTGCCTCCTGGGATACAAGTGATGGTTAAACTGCCCCAGGCATGGAACTGTTCTGCCTTCTGCTCAGGAAGCTTCCTCCAAAGAGCTCCAACTTGGGACTTCACAAAAGCTGTTGTAAGAAGCTTTGACTGTATTACTATCTTTATTCTCTCTCTACTGGCTCAGCATCCTTCAGATTCAAACACGTTGGAGGCAGAGCTGAGTTTCTCCTCGATGGCCTCTTGACTCTGCTGTCCTTCCTTCCCGCACAGGATGTCCCCTGGGCTTCTATGGAAAGGACTGTGCGTTGGTATGCCAGTGTCAAAACGGAGCCGACTGCGACCACATCTCCGGGCAGTGTACTTGCCGCACTGGCTTCATGGGGAAGCATTGCGAACAGAGTGAGTGTGAGAGCGTAGCATCTCTGGGTGCTGCTGTTTCCCTAGAGTCGGTGTTCCTACATAGCTGGCGATGTGAAGGAAGGACCCACAGCTCTGAGGGTGTTTGAGCTGATGGTTGGTCACTTCCCAGCACCATTGATTTCCCCTCCCAGAGACCTGGCCACCTTGGGATTCTTGCTGGCTGTCTTTGTCCTCAGAATTCTTCTGAGGAACTGACAGTGATCTGGGTGGAGGGGGTGTGGCTACGAGGATGAAGACAGTATTCAAATTTTCCATCTGTTCATCCTGGCTCTCTCTTCCTCCCCTTCTTGTTTTTGAAACGTGGCTGCTCAGAGCTTTAAAAGAGCCAGTCAAGTGTTCTTCATGGCAGAGGCAGAACCTGATCTCACGATGGAGGAATGTGCATTCAGGGGGGCTGGGCACCCAGGTGTGTGTGTTAGTTATTCAGTCGTGTCCTTTTTGTGACCCCATGGATGTAGCCCACCAGGCTCCTCTGTCCATGGAATTCTTCAGGCAAGAATACTGGAGTGGGTTGCCATGCCTCCTCCAGGGGATCTTCTTGACGCAGGGATCGAACCTGGGTCTCCCGCATTAGCAGGCAGATTCTTTACCATCCAAGCCACCAAAGAAGCCCACAGGAACCCAAGAGGAGTATGCACTCAAAGGGGCTGGGAACCCAGAGCCAGATCCACTATAGGGGCGGGGGTGAGTCTGTGCAAACATGGCTACGCTTTTGACAACTTTCTCTTGATAGTGGTTTTATACTGTTTCCACTAACTACTCCTCATCTTAATCTTAACAACCCTCCAGACAATATATTGCCTTCATTTTTTTGTTCTTGTAAAAAATCCCACTCAAGGAGAGTATGCTCCGTAGGAATCCCCCATCCTCATGTTTCCATTTCTATTCCATCAGCTATGCAGCTGCTCCCAGGGCTGTAAGAACATTAGCCTTAGACTTAATGTTTCAGAGTAGTTTATTATTCCTTTCTCTGTGACTTTCATTCAGCGTTCACACTGAATAAATCAGGCAATGGCACCCCACTCCAGTACTCTTGCCTGGAAAATCCCATAGACGGAGGAGCCTGGTAGGCTGCAGTCCATGGGGTCGATAAGAGTCGGACACGACTGAGCGACTTCACTTTCACTTTTCACTTTCATGTATTGGAGAAGGAAATGGCAACCCACTCCATGTTCTTGCCTGGAGAATCCCAGGGGCGGGGGAGCCTGGTGGGCTGCCACCTATGGGGTCGCACAGAGTTGGACACGACTGAAGTGACTTAGCAGCAGCAGCAGCAGTAGAGCTTATGAGGCTCACTCTCTTATTATAAATGACAGGAAAGGTGCAGCACGCTTCCTGCTTACAGAGGGTGTGCTCTTGAGAAAGACGTACCAGAGATTACATGGCTGTAGGGGCATTGTTGCCTGGAAAGGTCGGCAGGGCTTTGGCAATAAAGCATCATGCTCCCTCCATCAGGCTCCCTCCCCAGATCCTCATATCACCACTGGACAGTCAGGTTGTCTCAATCTTATTTGCTAAACTCTAGAATTGTGCTTGTACTAAGTTGCTTTAGTGGTGTCTGACTCTTTGCAACCCTATGGGCTGTAGCCTGCCAGGCTCCTCTGCCCATGGGATTCTCAAGGCAAGAATACTGTAGTGGGTTGCCGTTTCCTTCTCCAGGGAATCTTCCTGACCTAGGGATCGCGCACGCATCTCTGTCTCTGGCAGTGGCAAGCAGGTTCTTTACCACTGGAGCCACCTAGGAAGCCCAAACCCTAAACTCTAGAATATATTTGCATATCCTTGCATCTAGTAAATACCAAGAGTGATATTCAGGAGTCAGCCTGGACAAAGATAGCCCCATTTTAGTTTTGCACTGCTAGTTCATTTAACCATGAAACAGGTACTTGGTCGCACAGTTGCCTGCACACCACTTTGTGTATGCAATATAATTATGTGTGTACATGTCTACACATGTAATTATGTGTGTACATGTCTAAACATATAAGTAAGTAAGTAAGTGAAAGTCGCTCAGAGGTGTCCAACTCTTTGTGACACCATGGAATTCTCTGGGCCAAAATACTGGAGTGGGTAGCCTTTCCCTTCCCCAGGGGATCTTCCCAACTCAGGGATGGAAACCAGGTGTCCTGCGTTGCAGGTGGATTCTTTACCAGCTGAGCCATGAGGGAAGCCCAAGAATATTGGAGTGGGTAGCCTATCCCTTCTCCAGTGGATCTTCCTGACCCAAGAATTGAACTGGGGTCTTCTGCATTGCAGGTGGATTCTTTACCAACTGAGCTATCAGGGAAGCCCCCCTAAACATGTATGCACGTGTATATATACTTGGAAACCAGAATAGGCTTTAAACTGACTTTCACTTAAATGCTAGACTATTTATAGTCTTATTAAATAAGCACATCTTAAAGTACTTCCATGATTACTCTGAACATCAAATTAAAACGTCCCGATTTTTGGAGACTTCTCCTAATGCTCCTATGTAAACAGAAACCCTGTGTCTGACAGAGAACTCTGATAATAATTGTGCATCGCCCCCTGCTGCTCATTTTACAAAAAACATCTTTATTTTGTCATGAGGATTTTTACATTTAACATGCCTAGCCTATTCTTTGAAATTCATGCCTAACTCTTACACAACTATATCATAAAAATCCCATTATTTTAGTGTCTCAGACTTCAACCTGCAAATCCAAATTTTGAGGCTTTCTGTGGTAAATAAGAGCTTCCCTGGTGGCTCAGACGGTAAAGAATCCACCGGTAATGTGGGAGAACTCAGTGGGATCCCTAGGTTGGAAAGAATCCCTTGGAGAAGGGTTTGGTAACCCACTCCAGTATTCTTGCCTGGAGAATCTCCATGGACAGAGGAGCCCATGGGGTACCAAAAAGTCAGACATGGCTGAGCGACCAAGCACACACATGGTAAATGAAGTTCTTACCTAGAAAATTAACCAACTTGCCCTCTCCCTCTTTCCCAGTTCCCAGCTGAACTGAAGGCAGAATATGCCTTTAGGCAGATCTTAAAGCTTACAGTAAAATATGCATCTTCCCAAGGAAGCATCTCCGGTTTGTATTTTTCAGTGTAGTCCCCTTTTATCCCATAGTTTTGCCTGGTGGCATCATCTCAGGTTGCCCTTAATGATGATCTTCATCAGGTCTATTGGGATTCCTCGTACTCTCTACAAACCTCCATCAAGGAGGGCATGTAGACTCGGAAAGAGCCAAGAGCTGTGATGAGAGTCTCAGTCTCCAGTCCGTTGCCGCCTGGCCTCTAGAGTCCCAGCGTGACTCAGAGGATGCCAGCCAGCTGGAGGCCACCCTGGATGGTTCAGGTCTCCCTGGACAGGGATCCCCTGAAAGGGCTGGCCTCCAGGCACACCAGATCATACAGTGAGACCCTTACCCCAGGTTCCCAAGGCTGGAGAGCTACATTGGACTCTCATCTCCTTCTCAGAGTGCCCTGCAGGAACGTATGGCTATGGCTGTCGCCAGATATGTGACTGTCTGAACAACTCTACCTGTGACCACATCACCGGAACCTGTTACTGCAGCCCAGGATGGAAGGGGGCACGATGTGATCAAGGTAAGGATGCACAGATGATTACTCAGGTGGAGACACTGCAGCTCAAAGAAGCTGAGTGATTCGCCCGAGGTTACCTATGTTAATATCTGTAGTAGAATATATTAGGATTTCCAAAGCTCATGACTTTTCCACTGTGCCTTCAATTTTTTCAGCTTTATTGAGATATAATTAGCTGTAAAAAAGCAACACACATATATATAATTATACTTTGTACACACACACACACACACACACACACAAATTGGGTTGGCCAAAAAGTTCATAACGGTATACAGAGAAACCTGAATGAACTTTTTGGCCAGCGCAATACAACACATATGTTAAAAAACAAAGAATACCACTTGATGAAATCTGACATATCTA
Source organism: Bos indicus x Bos taurus (assembly GCF_003369695.1). NCBI lineage: Eukaryota > Metazoa > Chordata > Mammalia > Artiodactyla > Bovidae > Bos > Bos indicus x Bos taurus. The sequence continues at coordinate 84,056,928 of NC_040082.1, forward strand.
GACATCCATGAAACTATCACCACAATAAAAATAATGAATATATCGCCACCCCCCAAAATTTCCTCATGCTGTTCCCGACCACCGCTGTCCTCTAGGTCTCAGGTGAAAAGTGATCTACTTTCTGTCGCTAGAGATTAGTTTGCATTTCTTAGAATTTTGTATATGTAGAACCATACTCTCCTCTTTTTCATCTGATTTTGTTTGCTTAGCATAATTATTTTGAGATTGAACCATGTTGTTGGGTATCTCCATACTTCAATTCCTTCTGTTGCTGAATAATATTCTATTACGTGGTTATACCATAATTTGTTTACCCATCCGTTCACCTGTTAATGGACATTTGGACTGCTTCCAGTTTGGGCTACTGCAGATAAAACTATTGTGAACAATAGTGTTTCAAGTCTCTGTGGCATCATAGGGTTTCTTTTCTCTTGGGCAAGTTCATAGGAGTAGAAGGATTGGGTTGTATGGTGGTTGCATGTCTAGCTTTTTAAGAACCTTGTGCCCGTGGTTCTTAACTAGGATGCGTGGTACAGTCATCTGGAAATGACAGTCATCAGTAATCAGTCCTACTTGGGCAATTCTGATTCTGGGATAGATGGCGCCCTTGAGAAAGATGGTTCTGAAGCATGAGAGCTCCTAGTGCAGGTGGTCTTAAATATACGGGTGATAAAGGCTTTTAAAAATTCATATAGAAATTTCATAAAATTCTTGTAAGTGGAGTTATCTTAAACTGTACACTATGTGGGTATTTGTATTTAACTTTCTTTCATAAAATAACTTTGACATGTTCATGATTTGTACTTGGCCATCATAAAAATCTGACATCATATTCCACAGTCACATCATTGTTACAATGCATTGTGCATTGTGATCACACTACATTGGCCTTGGTTCCTTTCGAGGCAGGTTGTCTTATAAGAAGTTCCAGCATTTAGAATCATATAGTCATAGGGACACTTGAGCTGGAAGAACCTTCATGAAGGCCAGTTTCCTCTTTTACAGATGATGAAACTGCAGCCTAGGAGCTTAAGGGAAAGTTCAAAATGTATGAATCAGTTTTTTTTAGATGCCAGGTTTCTTGACTCTCAACTCATATCACTTGTGTCTTCACTTGATGGAACTTGAGGGAGAACCATGTAAAGCGAAATTTTGAATTTTAATAAGTAAGGTTTTAGGTGAGGTGATGTTACCTGGTATTGGGACAGATCTTTCTGTCATAGAAAATTCTGCATAGAATATATTTTCTGATCTTAGGACCTTTCTGAAATTAGGACCAGACAGATCCTGATCTTGGACTAGATTTATAATGGCTGCTGCTGCTGCTACTAAGTCAGTTCAGTCGTGGCTGACTCTGTACGACCCCATAGACAGCAGCCCACCAGGCTCCCCCGTCCCTGGGATTCTCCAGGCAGGAACATGGAGTGGGTTGCCATTTCCTTCTTCAATGCATGAAAGTGAAAAGTGAAAGTGAAGTCGCTCAGTCGTGTCCAACTCTTCGCGACCCCATGGACTGCAGCCTACCAGGCTCCTCCGTCCATGGGATTTTCCAGGCAAGAGTATTGGAGTGGGTTGCCATTGCCTTCTCTGAGATTTATAATAGACTTATTCTTAATTGGAAGGAAAATTACTTTCCTCTTAGAAATGCTAAAGAGAGACATACTATTAAGTTAGGGACTTGAGTTAGCCATTCATAAACTTAATGCTGGATAATAAACAAAAAACAATAAAAATTAGATAAATTGTTATCTCCATCTCATTTCTGGTCTAAGCATTTAATCAGAAATCGGGGAGATGCTCCCAAACCCTACTGTTGAATCTTTGGGTTCTCTTTTTTTTTTTTTGAGCCTTAGAGAATCCTTCTTCTGGACACAGACAAACCAACAACGTCCGGTTTGTGTCCGAAAATGAAGAATGTTTGTTCTTCCTTCCTGCTCTGTTTTCAGAAGTTTCCAAATGAAAATTTCATGTACTGAAAATACCCAGGCTTTATTAGCACTGTGGGAGATTTTTGTAAATAGAGATCAAATATCTGTCCGGCACATTGTCGTCCTTGCTCACATCTCTTTTCTTCCGTTTCTAGCTGGTGTTATCATCGTGGGGAATCTGAACAGCCTCAGCAGGACCAGTACGGCTCTCCCCGCTGACTCCTACCAGATCGGGGCCATCGCGGGCATCATCATTCTCGTCCTAGTTGTTCTGTTCCTCCTGGCGCTGTTCATTATTTATAGACACAAGCAGAAGGGGAAGGAGTCGAGCATGCCAGCGGTTACCTACACCCCTGCCATGAGGGTCATGAATGCAGACTATGCCATTTCAGGTGAGACTGGACTCGCTAGAGGCATTTCACTCATGAAAAGCGAGACTTCATCCTGGTTCTTTGAAACCGAGTGTTAGGCTGTGCTGCCCGTTGGTACTGTCCATTAGCCTTGAGCAGCTTTTATGTTTGGAGACGACGCATTGTTAGAGATGTGTTTTATGTGTCAACAGTGGTAAAATCATCACTGTTTTCTCTTATGAGAGATTTAAAATTGGGTTCATTATATGGTTGCTTTAAATGTGGGGAATGTCAACCTAGAAGGAGCTTTGCTGGACGCCTGATCCCAAGCTGTTGCCATATGTGGGGGACAGGGACGGGAGAGGACGAGGTGCCATAACTTCACCAAGGTCATGGAGCAGATCAGGGAAAAAAAAACAGGTCTTCTGTCTTTGGCCTTGGGTTCTTCCCAGGTACCCTCTAGCCTGTCCTGGAGCCCATGTACATTATTAGTCACACAGCAACCAAGTCACATAAACAGTTCAGGGGGATTAGCAAGAACCAAGGCTGTTTTTTTAATAAAACCCCTGAATCTTCCTTTTTGTCACAAGACCCCATAAAAGTAAATTTTTAAGTAATGCATTCAGTCTTCAGAAGATTCATATAAGTGAAGAATTTGCAAACTTAAGGTATTTGTTAATTTGGGGGCAATCAGTGAAGGGTTTCAGGTTTATAAATAAAGTGATTCTGGGGGAATTCATAAAGTAGCTGATTTACTTAGTGGTGTGTTTCTAGTGCAGAGTATTGTCTGGACTTCCCTGGTATTCCAGTGGCTAAGACTCCATGCTCCCAATGCAGGGGGTCTGCCTTCAATCCCTGATCAGGGAACTAGATCCTACATGCCTCAACTAAAACCCAGCACAGTTAGATAGATAGAAATATGGATGGATGGATGGATGGATTGATAGGTAGGTAGGTAGATAGATTGATTTACAAGTAGATAGAGAAATAGAAAGAATATTGTGTCAAGAGCTCAAGTGTTTAAACACAGAGAAAAGTTACAGTGGAAGAAGCTTCAAAGCAATGCCTTCCCAGCTTGTACAAGCCCCAGAGCAGAGAGCAGTTGTTGGTGGATGCTTTCAGACTTTTCCAGGAGGTGGGCAGAAAGGCAGGCGCCTGCTGCTTCCACAGGCTTCTCTGAGCATGCCGGGCAGGAGGGGATTCTGCCCGCTTGTGATCTGGAATCAGTCCAAACATTTGTTCTTGTTGCTTCACTTCCCTCTTTCCCACACACGTTTAAGGAGCCTGCCATCTTAACCATTTCCTTCTTTGTTGTCAGAAACCCTTCCTCATGGCAACGGTGGAAATGCTAACAGCCATTACTTCACCAATCCCAGTTACCACACGCTCACTCAGTGTGCCACATCCCCTCACGTCAACAACAGGGACAGGATTGCCAAGGTGAGGGGAGATGGTCCAGGTCACTGGGCGGGGTAGGGGGGGAGAGGGGGAGAGGGATGGTGGGGGGGGGGGGGGGGTGGCAAGAGCAAGGAAGCAAGGAACAGGCATGCCTGAGGGCTGCAGTTGGCCAGCTGCCATTCCACATACGTACATCAATTACCTCATTTATTCCTCCAAACAATCCCGTGGGTGTGTATTAGTATCTCAAGTTTACTGACAAAAAACCCTAAGGAACAGGGAACTTAAGTCACTTCCAAACATAGCTTGTGAGAGAGGCTGCAGCGAGGTGAGTCAATCTCTCTGTCTCTGCAACTTGTACTGTTTCCATTGCACTTCTTTTGGAAAATGTTTCTAATATTGCATGTGGTTTTAAAATAATGTCTCATAGCAGACCTATAGCAGACTCTGGTCTGGGTAAAATTGGCAGGTTTGTCTTTTGTGATCCCCTTCTGGTACCCTTTCCTGGCCACCTGTACTTGGGTAATGACAACAATAATATGCATTTATTTATTTTGATTGAACCATACGAAATTGCAGTTTTGTGGGTAAAAAGTTACCAAACAAAACAACCTAATACTATGTGCCAGGCATTTCTAATCATTTTACAAATATAAATTTGTTTAATCTTTATGCCAATCCTATAACTTGAGTGATTATCCCATTTTACAGAGGCCCAGAAAGATTGGAGGCCCAGGGCTGTCTAGAAGCTGGAGCAGCTCCTCTGGACCCATCCAGCTCACCACCAGGCCTCTTCCAGAGTGCTCCAAAATCCCAAACATTTCTCTCTTCCAACTGTGCTCGAGTTATATTTTCAATCTCCATTGTCTAATTCCAGCTCTCTATTAGAAGAAAACCAAGCTAATTAAATTATTCAGTTGCAGTTAAATTAATGCAGCTAGATTTTAATTATAGTACCTCATAGTTAAATAGCATTTCATATTCTCCAGAGACTTTGGTATTTATCATACGATTTGTTCTCATTCCCATTCAGGGAGGGACCAAAGTTGATCATATTACCTTCATGCTTATAGCTAAGAAAACTGCTAAGAATGACTCCTACATGATTATACAGTGTTTGATGGGAAGGCTCAGGAATTGGGTTTTTTTTTTTTTTTCAGTTCAAAGTTCCATGTATGTAAATCCAAGTGAGGCCTAATTGGCACAGAGCACCAACTTAAAATGAAGAAGTAAGGTGATGGAGGGAATGGTTGGGGCTGAGGGGCACCTACTCCTGCTGCCTCTAAGTCCCACCAGGTCAGAAGCTTCACCTCTGTCCCTTGGTGCCTCCTCATGTAAGGACCAGTCCTTGATATGCTCCATGGACCTGCTTTCCTTAGATGGGTAACACTGCACTGCGCCATATTGTATTTTCTTTTTTAAATCTATTTGTTGTTTATATTTTTAACAGTCAAAAAATAATCAACTGTTTGTGAATCTGAAAAATGTGAATCCCGGGAAGAGAGGCCCTGTGGTAGATTATACAGGCACGCTGCCTGCAGACTGGAAACACGGCGGCTACCTCAACGAGCTTGGCAAGTTCCCCATCCCCCAACCTCCACCAGCATCTTTATCTTTTAGTCACTTCAAACACTCAGAGATTCACGACAGTGCCAAAGCAACTATTGAAAATATGCACAGGAAAAGAAAGACATAGCATTACACCTAATCCCTGTGTGGGGCTTTTACCGTCCCAAGTGCTTTATTTACTCAGCATGTATTGAGTTCTTACTGTGAACAAGGAATCAATAAAGAGGCAAGGATCACTGCCTGTTTGTGGCTTACACTCCACCTTTCCATGTATCAACTCAATTCTCACAAGTACTGCTGTAGGTACCATTATTAGCATCATCATCTCCCTGCTCCCGTTGTGACACTGCGTCATAACGAAGTTAAGTCAGTTGTGGAAGTCCTCAAAGCCTGTGACATGGTAGAGCTGGGATTTGAACCCCGTCAGCTTGGTTCCAGCATGTGTGCTTCTCTTGGCTCTCTGCTACACAGGTTCGATCCCTGGGTTGGGAAGATCCCCTGGAGGAGAGCATGGCAGCCCACTCCAGTATTCTTGCTGGAAAATCCATGGACAGAGGAGCCTGCTGGGCTACAGTCCATAGGGTTGCAAAGAGTCAGACACAACTGAAGCAACTTAGCACACATGCACAAGCTGAGGTACCCTTACTTGAGGCCCTTTCCTCTTTTAGGTGGGAAAATGGAGATATCTTTGGGAATATAGTGAGTCAGAGGTTCTCAAACATCTGGGAATCAGAACACTTTCATGTAGTACCCGTGGCTGATTCATGATGTATGGTAAAAACCACCACAATGTTGTTAAGTAATTAGCTTCCAATTAAAATAAGTTAATTTTTTAAAAAAGTAATCAAGGATCCCCAAGAGGCCCTACTAACATGGGTTATATTTATTGATATTTGCCATAGTAGAAATAAAATCTGAGGGCTATTTATTAATTTATTGATGATAACAAGTCTTATTTCCTGATAATATAAAATGCATTTTTGTGAAAAATGACTTCTTTTTTTCAAAATGAAACAACAAAAAAATTACTGAGAAGGATGGCCACTGTTTAACACTTTTATGACATCTGGCTTAATAGAGGTCAGCTGAATTTTCATAGCTGCTCTGCGTCCAGTCAAGAGTGATGTCACACTTGGTGTGGCTCCTGGAAAACTCCACCGTCCACCTGAGAGGATAAGAGTGGAAAGGACAAACAGTGCTGTACTAGGACAAGAATTGTTTTAACCTCAGGGCCCTCCTGCAGAGGGCGTGGGGGGACTCCACTTAAATAACTGCTGTGACTCCACATTGAGAGTGTGGTATATTCTTATTCTCAGGGAGGAGCTCCACGTAGTAACTAACATGAGTGCAGTGTCTTATGGGCACTTTCCCATGTATTGAAAGCAAACCCTTTCATAGGTATTTATTTAATGATAAGGTTGGAAGGAAGTCTCATTAATTTGGAATTTCAGGTAAGAAACAAATAATTTTGGGGTAAGTATATCCCAAGTATCGCACAAGGCACACTTATTCAAAAAATGATTTGTTGTTTCTCTAAAATTCAAATTTCACTGAACTTGCTATGTTTTTGTTTGCTAAATCTGGCACCCCTCACTGTGTGGGCCCTTCCACATATCTTGTTTTATAAAGGAAGAAACAGGTTAACTCTTGTCTTAAGATTTCATGGAAGGAAGATGGTAAAACCGGGTCTCATAGTTGATCTTCTGCCCACTCCCTCTCTGATCCTTCTGTGAACACCTTAGATGTCAATTCATCTAAGCCACTTGCAGGAGCCATGGGTGGGCTCTGGAATCCCCTATTACTATGGAAATAGAAAATAAGTTCAAATGCTTAGCTTTTATCTGAATTCTTCACTAACATTATCAATAGGATGAGTATTTCCACACACTTACAGTAAAATTATTTATATACCAGATTTACATTATAGTTATTGGTGAAATCATTTAAGTTTAGGGAGGTTAATAATCTAGCTCAAAGAAGTCCATGAATTGTGTGGTCGTGTGTGTTAGTCGCTCAGTCGTGTCCAACTCTTTTCGACTTCATGGACTGTAGCCCACCAGGCTCCTTTGTCCGTGGGATTCTCCAGGCAAGACTACTGGAGTGGGTTGCCATTTCCTTCTCCAAAAAGGCTGATGAAAATGTGTAAAACCAAGATGATAACTTAGTTCTTAGTAAAATACCACCCAGCACTAATGAGGGAAAAGTTCTCTCATTCCATCTCCACTTAATGCAGTTTGTCCTGATTCCAGGATACACAGTTACTGTAATGGTCACATATAAATTTCTCTGCTTTCTGTCTCAGTGAGACCCAAGGGACTGATTATTAGGAACATAAAATCTTCATTGGAAATTCTGGATCTCCTTGGTTTGTTCCCATCCAAAAGTAATTCTGCATTTAATATCCCTGTGAAGTTGTGGCATAGAAAAATTCTTCTCTTACAAAGAACAGAATATGGCTCATTACGGATAATGAAGTGTGCAGTGTTTTAAATGATGGAAAAGTTGTGATGCTGTCTGAAAGAGCCCAGAATTTGACGCAAAAGCCCTGAAATCAATTCCTAGTTCTGTGGTATGACACTTGCAGTCACCCTCTCAAGGCTGATTTGTTCATTTGTAAAATAGAGATCCAGTCCCATCACTTCATGGCAAATGGAAGGGGAGAAAATGGAAACAGTGACAGATTTTATTTTCTTGGGCTCCCAAATCACTGCAAATTGTCTCTGCAGTCATGAACTTAAAAAACCCTTGCTCCTTAGAAGAAAATGTATGGCAAACCTAGACAGAGTATTAAAAAGCAGAGACATCCCTTTACTGATTAAGGTCTGTATAGTTAAAGCTATGGTTTTTGTAGTAGTCATGTACAGATGTGAGAGTTGGACCATAAAGAAGGCTGAGTGCTGAAGAACTGATGCTTTTGAACTGTGGTGCTGGAAAAGACTCTTGAGAGTCCCTTGGGCCACAAGGAGATCATACCAGTCAATCCTAAAGGAAATCAACCCTGAATATTCATTGGAAGGACTGTTGCTGAAGCTAAAGCTCTAATACTTTGGCCACCTGATGCAAAGAGCTGATTCACTGGAAAAGACCCTGATATTGGGAAAAATTGAAGGCAGAAGGAAAAGGGGACAGCAGAGGTTAAGATGATTGGATAGCTTCACTGACTCAATGGACATGAATTTAAGCAAACTCCAGGAGATGTTGGAGGACAGAGTAGGCTGGCGTGCTGCAGTCCATGGAGTTGCAAAGAGTCAGACACAACTGAACAACAAAAACACAAAAAAATAGAGATAAGGATCATGTTCTGGCTTATTATATTAATTTGATTAATTTGAGCATTTGAAAAAAGTAGATTAATTTGAGCATTTGAAAAAAGTAGATTAATTTGAGCATTTGAAAACACCTGTCCAGACACTGAGACAGATGGGAGTTTATGAGAAAGCCCACTTGCTCCCTTGTTAAAACTGCGCCCTGATCAACCAGGGCAGAGGGGAGGGAATCTGCCAAGCATGGCTAATCTCGTAGCCCCACTCTTATTCCCTAAGTTGTTATCCACCCCATGTTGCTTTCATCCCTTGGGGAAGGCTAGATCTTGCATAGCTAAGATCAAGATGGACATTTAAAAAGACTTTGCCACAGCTTGGAGGTGGCCAAGAGAATTAGGCAAAGGGTAGTGTAGACTTCTGGAGAAGGCAATGGCACCCCACTCCAGTACTCTTGCCTGGAAAACCCCATGGATGGAGGGGCCTGGTGGGCTGCAGTCCATGGGGTCGCTAGGAGTTGGACACAACTGAGTGACTTCACTTTCACTTTTCACTTTCATGCATTGGAGAAGGAAATGGCAACCCACTCCAGTGTTCTTGCCTGGAGAATCCCAGGGACGGGGGAGCCTTTTATCCTGTCTTCCTGAACAACTTGGTGCCTTTCCCACCATCTGGGAGCCTGCCTGGCTATTCTTCACATACCAGACTCAAGAGAGCATGCCTGAGAGGGAAACATCCCTGTTTCCTGTCCTCTAACAGTTGACAGTAGACACACACTCTCTCCTTCAGGGATCCTCCCTCTTTCTCCACAAATGTGTACCCCCAGGGAATATCACCTTCTGAACTTGAGTTTAATATCACTCTAAGAAAATTATACACAGACCTGCCATGCAGGGAAATAATTTCCTTACCCTTCTCATGCTATGCTATGCTATGCTAAGTCGCTTCAGTCATGTCCGACTCTGTGCGACCCCATAGACACAGCCCACCAGGCCCCGCTGTCCCTGGGATTCTCCAGGCAAGAATACTGGACTGGGTTGCCATTTCCTTCTCCAATGCATGAAAGAGAAAAGTGAAAGTGAAGTTGCTCAGTCGTGTCTGACTCTTAGTGACCCCACGGACTGCAGTCTACCAGGCTCCTCTGTCCATGGATTTTCCAGGCAAGAGTACTGGAGTCGGGTGCCATTGCCTTCTCTGACCCTTCTCATAGTTATTTGAATATTCATCACAAGTTACTACTTTACTTTCTGTTTTTAGCCTAAATCCATAACATTCTATTAAAGAATAATTGCAGATACCTTGGATTGCCTACAGATAGACTGCATCTGAGGGTGTTGTGACACACAAAGTGTTACAGTAATTGATTGGTGCAGCCACTGTGGAAAGCAGTATGGAAGTTCCTTAAAAAACTAAAAATAGAGCTACCATATGGTCTAACAGGGCTTCCCCAGTGGCTCAGTGGTAAAGAACCTGCCCACCAATACAGGAGATGTGGGTTAAATCCCTTGGTTGGGAAGAATGCCCTGGAAAAGGGCATGGCAACCCACTCCAGTATTCTTACCTGTGAAATCCCAAGGACAGAGGAGTCTGATGGGATACAATCCATGGGGTCACAGAGAGTCAGACACGACTGAAGTAACTGCACATATGCATGCACATATGATCTAACAATCCCACTCTTGGATATATATCCAGATAAAATTATAATTCAACAAGATACATGCACCCCATGTTCATAGAAGCACTATTCAAATAGTTAAGACATGGAAGAGACTTAAATGTCCATCGACAGATGAATGGATAAAGATGTGGTATGTGTGTATATACTACATATGGAATACCACTCAACCAGCAAAAGGATGAAATAATGCATTTTCAGCCACATGGGTGGACCTAGAAATTATCATACCATATGAAGTAAATCAATCAGAGAAAGACAAATACCATGTGATGTCACTTATATGTGGAATCTTTAAAAATGATACACGTGAACTTATTTACAAAACAGAAATATACCACAGACATAGAAAACAAATTTATGGTTGCCAAAGGGGGAAGAGGGTGGGGCGGGAAATAAATCAGGAGTCTGGGATTAGCAGATATAAACTACTATGTAGACTACAACGCCCTACTCTATAGGGAAAGTGCAAGTGTTAATCACGTAGTTGTGTCTGATTCTTTGTGACTCCAAGGACTGTAGCCCACCAGGCTCCCTCTCCATGGAATTCTCCAGGCAGGAATACTGGAATAGATAGATATCCATTCCCTTTTCCAGGGAATCTTCCCAACCCAGGGATCGAAACTGGGTCTTCTGCATTGCAGGCAGATTCTTGAGGAAACTATATTTAATATCTTAACCTATAATGAAAAAATATTTGTATAACTGAACCACTTTGCTCTACCACAAAAACTGACACATTGTAAATCAGGTATATGTCAGCAAAATCAATTTTTTAAAAAGGTATTACGGTAACTGAAATACTGTTCATCTATATGACACCTCAGCGTTTACAATGCCTTTCCTTATGGTCGATTCACTTTATGTTCACAACAACCCTGTGAGGTTTAGAAGGTGAGTTGTGTTTTCCCTGTTTTAGAGATATGAAAATTGAGGCTCAGCAAGTTGAACGTCTTGCGTAAAGTCATGCAGCTAACAAGTGATGAAGTCCCAGTCCGTTGTCTCAGGTCTGCCTGGCTGTGTCCTTTCCACTGAGCAACCTTGAATCAAGGCAACCTTCTTGGTTCGTTGGTTCCTCGGTGTCTACCCCATGGTGACCAGCCTTTCCCAAAGCCACGAAACAGGCAGGAGAATGCTCAGGATGATACATAACATTTGGTTAACTCTGAAGTACTGACACATCTGGCCCAAGTGATCCAGTGTCAAGGTTTGGAAAATAGAAACCTTGTTTATTTCCTGCAGTAGGGAGACTGTGGGTGCCCAAACCATCATACTCCAGTGACCTGAGAATATTAGATGGGTTTTCCCTTCCTTTCTTTTTTTTTTTTTTCTCTTCCTTTCAGTTCTCACTGGATTTTTTTTTTTCTTCCTTTGTCACAGGTGCTTTTGGACTTGACAGAAGTTATATGGGAAAATCCTTGAAAGGTATTGCCAGAATTTGTAGAAGAAATACATTTATCAGAATCACAATTTAAAATATTTTTTAATATCAGAGACAAAAATAATTTGTTAAACCAGCAAAATTGGCACTCCAGAGAAAAGGTAGCATTGTTACTGTGGTGTGTGCCTGCTAAGTTGCTTCCGTCGTGTCTGACTCTTTTGTGACCCCATGGACGATAGCTTGCCAGGCTCCTCTGTCCATGATATTCTCCAGGCAAGGGCACTGGAGTGGGTTACCATTCCCTTCTCCAGGGTATCTTCCTGACCCAGGGATCGAACCTGCGTCTCTTATGTCTTCTGCATTAGCAGGTGGATTCTTTACCACTAGTGCCACCTGGGAAGGCAGTTAGTGTGGTAAATTACTCCAACAAACCCACAGCCAGGTTTGACTGCCAGCAAGAGTGTGAACGTAAGTGGATCCTGTTAGACCAGAAGTTTTAGAGCACCAATATCTCAGTTTGCTGGGAAAACACACATAATTCGCCTCAAAGAAATATGGCTTATGGAGAGAGAGAAATATGAAGAAAGAAAAAGCAGGGAAAAGAAGAGGTCAGCCTGGTTACATGTTCACTGAAGCCAGCTTTTTGAGAAGAGTTTGAATAATAACTTCATATGCCCAGACCTGAGGTTTTACGAGGAAGCCGTACAGCACAGGTGCCTTCCTCACCATCAAAATAGAACCTCCTTGTGCTCCTGGAGCCAGCAACATGTGGGGTCTTGATCGAAGCCTTTGAGGATTCAGAGACTATTAGTAAAATAGAGTGGAGTTAATTTTATTTGAGTGTGATAATAAAAGGGGCTTTCCTGGTGACTCAACTGGTAAAGAATCCAGCTGCAATGTGAGAGACCTGGGTTTGCTCCTTGGGTTGGGAAGATTCCCTGGAGAAGGAAATGGTTACCCACTTCAGTATTCTGGCCTGGAGAATTCCATGGACTGTATAATCCATGGGGTCGCAAAGAGTCGGAAAATGAAATCAAATCCATGATGTTTACACTGATCCTCACCTTAGGAGCCACGATTACTTTATGGATGGGTAATTTTATAGCTGATTTTCTCCAAATAAGTGGAGAATGAATAGTATTCTTTTCCTTGTTAAAAATGATAGAAAACTAGATGCAAAGGAAAAGAAATAATTTGCCCAAGTCAATTAATCGCCAAGAAAATAAATGTTGTTGCCCATGAAATAGCATTTGCTTTTCACCCCTCTGTCTCTCTTCACAGACCTGGGGAAGCATTCTGAATATAATTCAAGTAACTGCTCCCTAAGCAGTTCTGAAAACCCATACGCCACTATTAAAGACCCGCCTGTCCTTATTCCCAAACACTCAGAGTGTGGTTATGTGGAGATGAAGTCACCAGCGCGGAGAGATTCCCCATATGCAGAGATCAATAACTCAGCCTCTGCCAACAAGAATGTCTATGAAGTTGGTAAGTTTTCTTAACCAAAGAAAGAATCTAGTGAATGAGACTATTCTTTTGAAACAATTTTAAAGTCCTTGAGAATACAGTAGTTGCAGTTCATATACATTTTATTGTAAATAATAATCTGTATTTTAAACTCAGCCTGTGTTTGTGGTGATCATATTAGTTGGTGTCAAATGAACTTTCCAGGAAAAATACTATTTCAAAAAGTCAAAGTAGGTTTTTTCTTACCTCCCTAGTTATCCATCTTTTGTTTTGTAACCATAGTGAATATTTTAGCACGCATGTGGAACAGCATATGTATCATATTAGCTAACATGTTGAGTTAGCCAAAACAAATGGTTCAAGTGGATTAAACAGATGGTTCCATTTCCTGGTTGCATCCATTATACCAATATAATGCTTTTAGCAGAATTTTAACATTTTACTTTTATATTTGTCTAATAGATCAGTAATATTCCCAGCTGTGAATCTGATACAAATTAATAAGAATTCAATTAATATTAGAGTTATTTTGATTGCCCCTTGCACATCCATTTGAGGAAGCTAAAACATACCAGAGCAATCCTGGGCTAGATAGTAGAGCTTTATATTGTCATTTTTCTTTCTCCATATCTTTCCCAGTATTTATGATTTGAACCTAAAAAAATTCTCTATTCTAGTTGATCCTTGAACAACATAGGTTGGAACTGCACAAATCCACTTACACACGGACTTTTTCCACTTAGTAAATGCTACACTGCTACACACTCTTCTGTTGGTTCAATCCAAGGATGTGAGATGGTAAATAGTGGGGCCAATTTTAAAACTGACTATGGATTTTAAATTGTGGTGGGTTGGGGTTATGTGTGGAGCACCCCTAACCCTGAGTTGTTCAAGGGTCAACTGTAGTGACTTATTTAACTCTAGTCACTAGTCATTCATTTTATGCCATAGATGTGACCGAAAGATATGTAACTCTTTTTAAAGTATTAAGACAGCTTTGTAAAATGGAAACCAGGATGAACTAAATTTAGTTTTGGAAGTGAGCAGCAGTTCCCTTTTGAATTGTCCCCTAAGCCTACCACTGTGAGATGGGAACACAGCTGAAAACCTGAGTCCGGAATCCTAAAGCTATGAACTTGTTACATGTTTCCATGAATCAAGTGATCGCCAGAGGACCTTGTTGTTGTTACCTGTACAGGAAGGGGCTTGGACTAGATTATCTCCCAGGTTTTACAGACAGTGATTCATGTCCAGGGTTTCTTTATATTCCCTTGATGTCTTCATCCCAACCACACAGTCACCCTTTGTTCTGAACATCATTTGTAAGTGTCAGTGGGTTACCAACCACAGAGTAGTCACCTCTATGGGATTATACAAGGATTGTTTGTTTTTAAAAATACTTTCTTATATTTTTACGAATGTTCCTCTGGCGTGTTTGATACTTGCATGAAATGCCATATTGTATATTTTTAAAACGTCCTTGTTTATCAATTAATGTGTCCCTGGTTGTCACAGAACCTACAGTGAGTGTTGTCCAAGGAATATTCAGCAATAATGGGCATCGCACCCAGGATCCATATGACCTCCCAAAGAACAGTCACATCCCTTGCCATTATGACCTGTTGCCAGTCCGAGACAGTTCATCCTCCCCCAAGCAAGAGGATGGCGGCAGCAGCAGCAGCAGCAGCAGCAGTGAATGACACCAAAGACCACTGGGTAGCCACTGGACCCCTTTCCAGAACTGCAGTTCGGTTCTTCTCCATCCTCAAGTTTGCCACCCTATGTGAATGTTAATCTACTTCATAGGCAATTGTTGGACATGAACCCGAAAGCTCAAAGCTGAGGCTAACTGACCATAGGTCCTCCTTATACAGGTGGCTCAGAAGGAGGTATCAATGTGATTTCCCATTTTTGTTAGTATTAGAACTGCACCCATGAAGCATGACTTACTGTAAAATCTTGGCTAAAAGCATGACCGTGCAGGACTCGTTCAGAGACACGGGTTGCAGCGGATGTTGGTATTGTTGCTTGAAAAATTAAAATTTAAATATTTTCTTTCTCATTTGCATCATAGAACTGTACCTAGGATTGTGCATTTTACCATGAAATTTACTTCATTAAAGTGTCACATGCTCAACACATAGAAGAAAAGGGCCATCTCATTGAGTCCTTATTGTTTACCTTTTTTCAGCGGGACTCATTATTGTAAGGATAATAGGACCCCAGCAGGAAACATTCTGTCAAGTACTGCACTGACTCCTCATAAACTCTAGAGGTGCAGAGCAAATTTACATATGAACACTTTAGACTTTTTTTTGTAGGATGAGGAAATGTACATTTAGAATTACTTTAGAAGTAATAGAATTACTGCAGCAATGAATACACAGATGTGACAGACAGAGATGCTTCTCTGTTTTTCGGCCCATTTTAGATCCACGACATTATTCTGATCACTGTCCCAATCATACACATTCACCACTTGAGATCCATAACATATCAATAATTATTTCATACATACAGAAATGAAATAATTTTATTTTTGACAGCTTGGATTGAATGAGTGTCTAATGATTGGAAAAGGTTGTAAATGTTAGGTGTAAGATGATGCTTAAGTTTTGTAAGCCATTAGTAATACATGCTGTAATACAGAATTAGCAGAAAGTTTTGATTAATTTTTCCCTAGAAGTGACCGAAATATTTTTGTGCATATTTGAGAAAAGGGCACTTTGCTTTTATTAATTGTTGATTTAGAGAAACTATGCTTAAGCTGGTCTTTTGCATTGCTAATATGACATGTACCCCATTTTTCATTAATTTGTATTTCCGTTTTTAAGTTGTATATTCTATGTTTTGTAGTGTTTGGATTGTTAATGAAAAAAAATATTATATGTTTATTGTTTCTTGTGTTATGGCCGCTTTTCTTTTTGCTTCAGAAAAATGCATTGGTCTTGTTTCTTTTGGAGGGAAGAGAAGAAGATATATAAATCGAATCCATTAAAATGGGGCATTACTAAAATAGTGTAGTAACAAGTAAATGGTTTATAATGGAAATGGAGAAGCATTTAAATATTCCAAAATGGAGTTCCTCTTGATCTGTGGGTCCTGAGTTTTGGTTAAACCAAAGGGAAGAGGAACGGGGAGTCATTGTCCCTGAGCGAGTACCACAGACTGATCTTACTGAAGACCTTCATTAGGGTGATCATATAATCAATTATCCAAACTGGGACACTTGTGAAAGTAAATGAAGGCATTATGAATAATTATCCTGCAGTGGGCTTAAATGTGCACTTTAACAGGCAAACCAGAAGATATACTCATCTTGTGTATTCTGAATGTAGTTAACATTTTTCACTCCAAGGGAGTTACCTCAGGAGAATGCCAACTCCATGCAAGGAAACCAGTTTCTCTTTGACCTACCTGGGCAACCTGAAGAGCTGAAAGCTGAATGAGGAAGCAGTTTTGTAAGAGAAAACAGTGGCCATCCATCTTTTAAAGACATGAAAACCTATGTGGTGTCCTGTGCCAGTGAGTCAACTCACAAATACGTATTGTACTTCCATTCTGCCAATAGTATACAGAAGGCACTGTCCTTGCCAGTCACCCAGTGGGGTATCCTGTGCTTTCATATCACACACCTGCACCTCTGATGTTGGTTTGATCAGGTGGATGAGAGAACAAATATACTTCTTTGATGGCTGTTTCTTTCAGGGAACTCCAAAGTTAATTCAAGGAAATGGGAAATGCCCGGAACACACCTTAGAAACAATTGATTTATT
This sequence comes from Bos indicus x Bos taurus, assembly GCF_003369695.1. NCBI lineage: Eukaryota > Metazoa > Chordata > Mammalia > Artiodactyla > Bovidae > Bos > Bos indicus x Bos taurus. The sequence continues at coordinate 84,073,735 of NC_040082.1, forward strand.
TCAACAGTGTCCTGCTGGTTGGCCCTTGATTCTAGGGAATAGAGATCTAATTGAGACAATTGGGTTCATAACCATGTAAGAGTCCTTTTTGGTTAGAAAAAAGAAGACAGCTTTCCACTTCTAAGATTCATCTCTTCAGAGCTCCATGGTAAGTTGAAATTTCCCATTACTCCCTGGCTGCTGCTGCTGCTGCTGCTAAGTCACTTCAGTTGCATCCGACTCTGTGCGACCCCATAGACGGAAGCCCACCAGGCTCCCCCGTCCCTGGGATTCTTCAGGCAAGAACACTGGAGTGGGTTGCCATTGCCTTCTCCAATGCATAAAAGTGAAAAGTGAATGTGAAGTCGCTCAGTCGTGTCCAACCCCTAGCGACCCCATGGACTACAGCCCACCAGGCTCCTCCATCCATGGGACTTTCCAGGCAAGAGTACTGGAGTGGGGTGCCATTGCCTTCTCCAAGATAAGTTAAAAAAAAAAGACATCTTTTTTTTTTTCCTAATTCCCCTATTTTTAAAAAATGAAGGCTTCATGTCCCAAGGCAACAGCAATGTAAATAGAAAACCTAGGAAACAGAGGTGGGTCCAGAGGGGCACTGATATCCCTCCCTGTGCGATCTTTCTGACAGATCGCCTCCTCAGGATGGCTGGTGTCCTAAAACGACATTTGGACCGGAGGCAACTCTTACACATAGCATTGTGGATATTGTAAAACTACACACTATATTTAAAGAGATCTAGTTGAAAAGTAAAAAATTTCTAGATACTTTGATAAAGACTTGGGTAAAGATACTTTAGAAAAACAATTTTGGCAGAAGGAGAATTGGAGACAAAAGAATCTGACAGTTTTTCCCTTGAAATTACAGTGTTTTGGGCTTTTTCAGATATATCAAATTCGATTTAATGGTAATGTTCTGCTTTGTACACAGTGAATCTGTTTTCATAACGTTTGAAAGTAAAGTCACTCAGTTGTGTTCGACTCTTTGCAACCCCATGGACTGTGTAGCCTGTTAGGCTCCTCTGTCCATGGGATTTTCCAGGCAAGAATACTGGATTGGATTGCCATTTCCTTCTCCAGGGGATCTTTCCAACCCAGGGATCTAACCCAGATCTCCTGCATTACAAGCAGACTCTTTACCATCTGAGCCACCAGGGAACCCATTTTAATTTAGAACCTTAAAAATAATCTCTACTCAATATCCTATAGTGGTCAAAGCAGTGAATGAGCTTGGTGACATGTAGCAAAAACCATTCATGTAGGGATGTCAGCCAAACTATTATACTTTCTCTAGAGGTTGATGTGTCAGAAAATTTATAACCTATTTGTATTTCTATATAAATACATGAAAACTGGCCCAAATTATAGTTTGTATGCTTGCTTTAATACAGAGAAAATTATTTGTAGTTCAGTTCAGTTCAGTCGCTCAATCATGTCCAACTCTTTGAGACCCCATGAATTGCAGCACGCCAGGCCTCCCTGTCCATCACCAACTCCCGGAGTTCACCCAAACTCACATCCATCGAGTCGGTGATGCCATCCAGCCATCTCATCCTCTGTCGTCTCCTTCTCATCCTGCCCCCAATCCCTCCCAGCATCAGAGTCTTTTCCAATGAGTCAACTCTTCGCATGAGGTGGCTAAAGTACTGGAGTTTCAGCTTTAGCATCATTCCTTCCAAAGAACACCCAGGACTGATCTCCTTTAGAATGGACTGGTTGGATCTCCTTGCAGTCCAAGGGACTCTCAAGTCTTCTCCAACACTGCAGTTCAAAAGCATCAATTCTTTGGCGCTCAGCTTTCTTCACAGTCCAACTCTCACATCCATACATGACCACTGAAAAAACCATAGCCTTGACTAAACGGACCTTTGTTGGCAAGTAATGTCTCTGCTTTTGAATATGCTATCCAGGTTGGTCATAACTTTCCTTCCAAGGAGTAAGCATCTTTTAATTTCATGGCTGCAGTCACCATCTGCAGTGATTTTGGAGCCTCCAAAATGAAGTCTGACACTGTTTCCACTGTTTCCCCATCTATTTCCCATGAAGTGATGGGACCAGATGCCATGATCTTTGTTTTCTGAAGTTAATTATATGATGAAGAATATTTCATAATTATTTACAATGTTTGATTTGAATTTCTCTCCTATGCTAGGGAGCTTATGTGTTTTTATTATCTCTGTGGAAAATTATTCACCAAATTCAGGAAAACCAATGTGGAATTTTATAATAGGACAGTTATCACTTCCAAACAAATCCATTAGCACAATGACTACATGTTGTGAGAAATGCAAACAACTTCATGAAAATGTAACCATTTTGACCTCAAAGAATCACAATAATAGTTATCAATTATTGGGATTTTAAACTATAAATATTATAAGAGTTGCAAAGAGTATTATGATACCATTTAGGGTTCATGTCAATGTTAGTTCGTTTATCACTTAAAATGAGATGTAATCATTTAAAAAATTGAGTTTTAAGGTTATGTCCTTTAAATAATAGATTTTCTGTCTTTAAGTAACATGTCCTAATTATTCATATTAAGTATTTAAGAGTGAATCACATGGTTTAGATGGGTGTTTGTCTAGTAACTAAAGATGTACGACCAGTTGCTGCTTTAGGGTCCCCTTAATACTGATGCCTAACACTAGTCTGTCTATTCTAGTTCAGTATTTAGTCTAGGCTTCCTTTTGATATGAACAAATCACAATATATATTTTTAAAAGGAAGATAATTAAAACATATTAGGACGTATGTGCTTGTAGCAAACAAAAAATTCTTTCAGTGTTAAAATATCTCTTTTCCCAAAGATGATTAAATTTTCATCAGTATTAGCTAACATTCTTATATATATGACCAAATGAGTTTGTAGATTAATGTAATAAACTTTCTAATAAAAACTAAAGTAGTGTTTATTGCTATGTTTGATTCTATTGTTAATTAAAGAGGAGAAAAATTATGCTACTGGAAAAAAAATTAATATTTTTTCATATGTGATCCCTTAGCACTATATATACATTTTTAAAAAAACAACTATATTTTATTATATTTAATTGCTTATATACCTGCTTTTTCTCCAGATCACTTGTTCTTTAAAGACAGAAGCAACATTTTTGTTCATATTTGGATCCCTGGAACCCAGGTTAGTGCCTGAGATTCAGGTCTCTATAAAAAACTTCAGGTTATCTTATATGGATTTGCTTTTTAAATCTCAGTAACCTGTTAATGCTCCATTTTAAAATTTAAAATTTTTTGGAGGTCTCACTTTATAGCTGGAGAAGGAAATGGCAACCCACTCTAGTATTCTTGCCTGGAGAATCCTGTGGACAGAGGAGCCTGGTGGGCTGCCATCTATGGGGTCGCACAGAGTCAGACACGACTGAAGCAACTTAGCAGCAGCAGCATCACTTTATAGCCCTGTGTTCTAGGGCTCAGATATGAATAAAGCATTGCTGCTTCTCTCAATCACTACTGAGGGCTTGAGTGCCAAGACCAGTTGGGGCTGCAGAGATGTAGAAGATGTGAGCTCAAGTAGCTCATTATTTCATGAAAGGAATAAAGCATCTACTTTAGCTGCATGACTTTGGTAAGTTACTTAACTTCTCAGGACCTTGGTTTCTATATTATATGTTGGAAATAATAGTACAAAGGGTTTTGTGAGAATTTAATAACTTTAATTATATCTACAAACACTTACTTCTCCAGGGGATCTTCCCAACCCAGGGATCAAACCTGAATCTCTTGTATTGACAGGCAGATTCTTTATCGCTGAACTACCAGGGAAGCGGGGCATATAATTATAGGACCAGAGTGAGTTTCCTAGAACTGGAGATAAGGATTTCTCAATTTGGAAATTTAATCAGTTCAGTTCAGTTGCTCAGTCATATCTGACTCTTTGCAACCCCATGGACTGCAGCATGCCAGGCTTCCCTGTACATCACCAACTCCAAAATCTTGCTCAAACTTATGTCCATTGAGTCAGTGATGCCATCCAACCATCTCATCCTCTGTCGTCCCCTTCTCTTCCCGCCTTCAGTCTTTCCCAGCATCATGGTCTTTTTCCAGTGAGTCAGTTCTTTGCATCAGGTGGCCAAAGTATTGGAGTTTCAACTTCAGCATCAGTCTTTCCAATGAATATTCAGGATTGATTTCCTTTAGGATGGACTGGTTCGATCACCTTGCAATCCAAGGGACTCCCAATAGTCTTCTCCAACACCAGAGTTCAAAACCGTCAATTCTTCAGTGCTCAGCTTTCTTTATAGTCCATCTCTCACATCCATACATGACTACTGGAAAAGCCATAGCTTTGACTAGACAGACCTTTGTTGGCAAAGTAATGTCTCTGCTTTTTAATATGCTGTCTATGTTGGTCATAACTTTTCTCCAAGGAGCAAGCATCTATTAATTTCATGGCTGCAGTCACCACCTGCAGTGATTTTGGAGCCCCTCAAAATAAAGTGTGTCACTATTTCCATTGTTTCCCCATCAATTTGCCATGAATGATGGGAACAGATGCCATGATCTTATTTTGAATGTTGAGTTTTAAGCCAACTTTTTCACTCTCCTCTTTCATTTTCATCAAGAGGTGCTTTAGTTACTGTTCACTTTCTGCCATAAGGGTGGTGTCATCTGCGTATCTGAGATTATTGATATTTCTCCCAGCAATCTTGATTTCAGCTTGTGCTTCTTCCAGCCTAGTGTTTCTCATGATGTACTCTGCATAGAAGTTAAATAAGCAGGGTGACAATATACAGCCTTGACATACTCCTTTCCCTGTTTGGAACCAGTCTGTTGTTCCATGTCCAGTTCTAACTGTTGCTTCCTGACCTGCATACAGATTTCTCAGGAGGCAGGTCAGGTGGTCTGGTATTCCCATCTCTTTCAGAATTTTCCACAGTTTATTGTGATCCACACAGTCAAGGGCTTTGGCATAGTCAGTAAAGCAGAAATAGATGTTTTTCTGGAACTCTCTTGCTTTTTCCATGATCCAGCGGATGTTGACAATTTGATCTCTGGTTCCTCTGCCTTTTCCAAAACCAGCTTGAACATCTGGGAGTTCACCATTTATGTACTGTTGAAGCCTGGCTTGGAGAATTTTGAGCATTACTTTGCTACCGTGAGAGATGAGTACAGTTGTGTGGTAGTTTGAGCATTCTTTGGTGTTGCCCTTCTTTGGGATTGGAATGAAAAACTGACCTTTTCCAGTCCTGTGGCCACTGCTGAGTTTTCTAAATTTGCTGGCATATTGAGTGCAGCTCTTTAACAGCATCATCTTTTAGGAATTGAAATAGCTCAACTAGAATTCCATCACCTCCACTAGCTTTGTTCATAGTGATGCTTCCTAGGGCCCACTTGAAAATTTAATATAAGAATGTAAAAACAAAAAATATGGTAACTACTGAGAAATGCAATCAAGAGAAAATTTCTAAAATGGTAAGTATGAGTAAGAGAATCAGGAAAGACTCATCCAAGAGACCCAATAGTGAGAAGGGAAAACAATTGAAGTAGTAACCAAAGAAATATAGAACAAAAATTCCATAATCTATACTCTTGTGTACTGTGAATCTTTCAGGTTTTTAGATCTTTATTTCAGTTATGAAAGGATCTACTGGACAAATGAAAGATAATTAATGAAAAAAACATGGAAACAGATAACTCCTGATGAGTTTTCTGAACTCTAAGACTAGAAAAAATTAAAATGGTACAAGTAGAATTAACAGAGTGCTTACAAAGTTAAGATATAATGAATAGAGAGAGTGTAGGGTGGAAGCAAGAAAGGGGAGGATACCAAGGTGGGAAAGGGTATAAGACTGCCTGACGTGTTCTCCTGCCTACTATGCTTCTGCAGCAGCAGCTCCTCTCTTCCTAGGACAGCACGGCTACTTGACAGGAGATTGCCAAATAGCCCCCATTTCATTCTACTTGAAATCTCTGATCCAGTTGGCATAGATCAGGAAGAGACTGTGGCAACAGGAAGAGAAAAAGGACTCTATGTGCCAGACTGGCACAGGAGAAGCTAGAAATACCAAACCACCAGCCAGTCATCCTTTGGTGGTAATGGTTTAGTCACTAAGTCATGTCTGACTCTTGCAACCCCATGGACTGTAGCCCACCACGCTCCTCTGTCTGTGGGATTCTCCAGGCAAGAATACTGGAGTCGTTTGCCATTTCCTTCTCCAGGTTATCTTCCTAAACCAGGGATCGAACCCCAGTCTCCTGCATTGCAGGCAGATTCTTCACTGACTGAACTATCAGGGAAGCCCAATCATCCCTTACTGAATTGCTTTTAAAGAATCAGTGAATGTGTACATGGCTGTCGGCTTATGGTGGGTTGTGCTTCCTCCTATACTGATGGCCTGGACTTGTTTACTGATGATAAAGTGATAGAAAAATCCACATATGCCTTGAAGAAGCCAACCTGCCACAGTGTATTTGATGATTGGCATATGATTGAGAAGTTTACGGAGCAAGTGATCTTTCAATATGTAAGAGCAGAACTTGAAGTCCATTAATTTCTTAAAAACCTCCACTAAATACTTCACAGAGAAAATACTGCTAGACTGATGCTTGAGCCTTTCCCTTTTCTAGGCTCCTACCTAACCATACAGGTTAGTTCTGCCTGTAAACAGGCTAGTTTAGCTGCATCTTGTATATTAGGACAATCAAGAGAAGATAGGAACACTAACTTCTCTGAAGGTCCAGCCATGATCGGAGACTTGAGACATTGCATCCCAAGGGTTTAGAATAGAATGTTAGATGCCATATTGACATCAAGGTGAAGAATTGAGTGCTTGTGGATGAAAGCCAAAGTTCATTTACATAGAAGTCATTTTATATCCCATGCAGATTTGGAGGTTCATGCTAGCATTCATGCTTGAGTTCTACCAAGCATGCCACACCACAAAGATTTATGAAGAAAGTGGTGCTAGTATGTGTCATCACTTTCCAATATTCGGAATCATGTTTTAAGATTGATTTTATGGTTAAAGAAGAAGAGACTTTTTTATAACCTATTTCTTATAGATGACCTGGCTTGATAATAATATAGTATTTTATATTATATAATAGTCAATAACCTCAGATACGCAGATGACACCACCTTTATGGCAGAAAATGAAGAGGAACTAAAAAGCCTCTTGATGAAAGTGAAAGAGGAGAGTGAAAAAGTTGGCTTAAAGTTCAACATTCAGAAAACGAAGATCATGGCATCTGGTCCCATCGCTTCATGGGAAATAGATGGGGAAACAGTGGAAACAGTGTCAGACTTTATTTTTTTGGGCTCCAAAATCACTGCAGATGGTGATTACAGCCATGAAATTAAAAGATGCTTACTCCCTGGAAGGAATGTTATGACTAACCTAGATAGCATATTCAAAAGCAGAGACATTACTTTGCCAACAAAGGTCTGTCTAGTCAAGGCTATGGTTTTTTCAGTGGTCATGTATGGATGTCAGAGTTGGACTGTGAAGAAAGCTGAGTGCTGAAGAATTGATGCTTTTGAACTGTGGTGTTGGAGAAGACTCTTGAGAGCCCCTTGGACTGTGAAGAGATCCAACTAGTCCATTCTGAAGGAGATCAGCCCTGGGTGTTCTTTGGAAGGAATGATGCTAAAGCTGAAACTCCAGTACTTTGGCTACCTCATGCGAAGAGTTGACTCATTGGAAAAGACTCTGATGCTGGGAGGGATTGGGGGCAGGAGGAGAAGGGGATGACAGAGGATGAGATGGCTGGATGGCATCACCGACTTGATGGACGTGAGTCTGAGTGAACTCCAGGAGTTGGTGATGGACAGGGAGGCCTGGCGTGCTGCGATTCATGGGGTCGCAAAGAGTCAGACACGACTGAGCGACTGAACTGAATGGAATAATATAGTCAATATATCCACATGCAACTGTAGAGGAAAGTTACAATGATTACGTAATGAATGAATGAATAATGGCTTCTGCTTACTTTGGCAATGCCAGGTTTAACTTTGTTATTCCTCAGCATTTTTTTCAGATGATTTGGAAATATTGCTCCTTCTGTCCCATTCTATAATTGGCAATAATTCATGATGAGAGCTAAAGGTTCAGGAAGCTAGTAACATAAAGGGCTATAGGATAACTACAACCTGTCTAGCAAAATATTTTACAATTTTATTTCAAAGCTTAAGTCAGGTCTTTGATATTTTACCCACAAAGCTGAGAGCCCCAGTTCCAGAGGTTTTGGATGTCAAGAGCAGTTCCATTGAATTTTCTGGCAGGTATTGGTAGGGAGTTTATTTTAGTGGGAAATGTTACACTCAACTTCTCCCAATCTTTACATCCACGAACCTTCTATTACAGCTCAGTTGTGCCATATGCTGGTCTTCATTCCATGCCCAGACCCTCCCTCATCTTCTTCTTCCTGGCACTTCTCCCCATCTCTCCCTCTGTCCCCATGTCTGCCTGTACAACATTTGCTCCGAGGCCTTGCTTTCCATGGGCTGCTCTCAGGTGATGATTGAGTGCAGGAAGGAAACCAAGGAAAGCCCTTAACTTTGAAATGAGGAACTCCTTTGATGGGTGACTTTGGCTCAAAGACTCCCCACTGGCCTGACCTGACCTTTCTTGAAACTGTGCTGGTACTCCAGGATCTTCCTTCTGTCTCTGCTTCACAGGACTGGGCTTGCATCAGCCTAAGGAGAGTATAGACCCAAGCATTCTGAGGTAAAAATACATGTTGTGAAATCGGCCCTGTGCAAACACATCTGACTGCTCTGCTTTATGATGGCAGTCAGTTCTGTTACTTAAATTCAATGGCTCTTTCTTTCCTTGGTCTCAGCCTAGTGACCCCAGTGGTAACGCTGGTAAATGTTTAACAGTCAGCTCTCTGAAAAGAATGAAAAAGCAGGGATTTGTAGCATTCTCCCAATTTCATTTTCCTAATGAAAATACATTGGTTTAAAATTAAAATAATTCTAAGCTTAAAAAGATTCACTTTAATAGTTCTACTCACTAAGTAGCTGGGCATTGCTAAGTATCAATTGCTGTCCTTTATGTTTGAATTGTGGCCATATGTTTATTAAATTTAAAATTTTTACGAATATTTCATTTGTGCTGTAGGTAGATTTTCTTTTCTGGTAAAAAACAAACTAGAGTGGAGTCACTTGACCAAGGTAATTTTAAATCATCAGAATGAAAGGCAGGATTTTTCTTACCTGCCTGAGATGTTGAAAGAGAATCTGGAGGGGCTAAACTGAAATGTTGATCTCCAGAAAGAAGGTATTATTTTAAAAGGATACAAAGAGGGGAGAAAGCTGGGGAAACATGCCGAGGCTGAAAATACTGCTATTTTCCCTCACAGTGAAAAGTATAAGGTGATTACCAATGGATACCCTTAAACCTAGAATGGGGAACCATGGGGCCATATTAATCACTAGAAAATGTCTTTTGGATATGAAAAGAGCACTGTTTCATTTAGTAGGGTAACCAGTTCTTCTATGAGCTGAGCACCTGGTATAAATAAAATAGGGTTTCATAAGGTAATTTTGATTGAACAAACACATGTAAGAACACGATGTGCTTCATTAATGCTTTCAAGTGTGCGTGCTCATGCACGCAGTCATGTCCGACTCTTAACTTCATGGACTATAGCCTGCCAAGTTTCTCTGTCCATGGGGATTCCCAGGCAAGAATACTGGAGTAGGTTGCCGTGTCTTCCTCCAGAGACTCTTCCTGACCTAGGGATCGAACCCAAGTCTCCTACTTGGCTGTGTTTTAAAATGTTATGCTTAGTAAAAATTTCTTCTTTGGCAGTTACTGGTTAAAGGCAGACTAATTTAAGTCAAGACACCATCTCTAAAAAAAATTTGTCACAGCCCAAGGTGATTATTTCAAGGAAAATTTTGCTTAGTGTTTACATCCTGAATTAGTCATTAAAACAAAAACTTAGACTCATTGCTTTTTAGTCAGAGCTCTTATATTGTAAGAAATTGGTTTAGAAGCTAAGAGAAAATCAGTTCTCCCAGGAAAACCTCAGAGGAATTTTGGAAAACCAGCAACTTCTCTGAGAGGCAGGAAGTGCTGTGAGCCAATGACAGAGATGCCTGGTGACCTCAGCTCTTAAGGGTGTGATCAGCCAGTACCCAAATCCTCTAGTCCCAGTGGATTTCTTCTTGACATTTTTACTCACAGCTATTCTCAGCATCTTGTTACCTAAAGCACATCGAACTGGAGCCTGTTGCTTGTGTGTAATTATTACATTGTTGACTAGAGTAGATGGCCTGCAGCCTTTCTTAATAGAATTGGAAGATGTTCCTTGATTTCCCTCTGCTAGTCTACAGAGGATCGTCTCAACCTTCTGTGAACTCCTTCCCCACGTCCATCCCACTACATACAGACCACACCATCTCTTCCAAGTGACATTGCTTCATATTGCAAAGAGAATATTGGTAGTATGTTTTAGCGATTCTGACCTCAATTCCACGGTTAATTACAGTTGCAGTAAGTCTCCATATTTATTTTACATAGACCTTACTATCTTCATTGCCTGCTTTTGCAGTGCTTTATTAGTGGTTTTAATGTGACTACTTTAAATTCTTTGTCCGAATGAGAACATACTCTAAGTCAATATTATTTGAGAATGATAGGGAAAAAAACAAGAAATATGGAGTGGCAGGATTGGTGATTTTCAGTTTAGACACCTGTGATCTTGATCATGAAAGTTCATTTCACTTGACTCTAGTCTATTCACCTGAAAAGATACTATTCTTTTAGAATTGAAAAGAATTCTCCATAGAATTATTCTTCATGCAATTGGCATAAGATGTAAAGTATATATTTGAAATCTCCAGGTGAATGTGCCACTTACTGGAAAATAATATAAAATAACTTTTAGATGTTTAAATATTTTGTTGAAGCTCAAATTTACCAAAGTTATCATTGTAGGAAGAAGGGATATAAATGTAATTTTCTAGAATTAGTAGAATGGCATAAGATACACTTCTGGGGTGATTAGTCATTTAGTAGATTCTTAATCATGGGTGGACACTAAGATAGGAAAAGATAAACTAGTAGTTCCAAATCCTGATTAAACCTGTTCAGCTCTAAGATGAACCTTCTGGGTAGCTCTGTTTAAATTACTTACACCATAGGAGTAACATCTGGTGTTTCCAGCGACTGATGACATCAGAGAAATAAGAATGGGGAAAAAATGTCCATGAGATAATTTGTGGAAAAGCCCTAACCTTTGTGGAATGATGCTGCTGTGAAAACAGCAAATATTATTTTAATACAGGGATAATCTCATGTTAGAAAACTATTTTTAAATATATTAATGAACTTCATTTTTTAGAACAATCTTAGGTTTACATCAATTTTGAGCATAAAAGTACGTAGATCAGATCAGATCAGATCAGTCGCTCAGTCGTGTCCAACTCTTTGTGACCCCATGAATCGCAGCACGCCAGGCCTCCCTGTCCCTCACCAACTCCCAGAGTTCACTCAGACTCACATCCATCGAGTCAGTGATGCCATCTAGCCATCTCGTCCTCTGACGTCCCCTTCTCCTCCTGCCCCCAATCCCTCCCAGCATCAGAGTCTTTTCCAATGAGTCAACTCTTCGCATGAGGTGCCCAAAGTACTGGAGTTTCAGCTTCAGCATCATTCCTTCCAAAGAACACTCAGGGCTGATCTCCTTCAGAATGGACTGGTTGGATCTCCTTGCAGTCCAGGGGACTCTCAAGAGTCTTCTCCAACACCACAGTTCAAAAGCATCAATTCTTTGGCGCTCAGCCTTCTTCACAGTCCAACTCTCACATCCATACATGACCACAGGAAAAACCATAGCCTTGACTAGACGAACCTTTGTTGGCAAAGTAATGTCTCTGCTTTTGAATATGCTATCCAGGTTGGTCATAACTTTCCTTCCAAGGAGTAAGCGTCTTTTCATTTCATGGCTGCAGTAACCATCTGCAGTGATTTTGGAGCCCACAAAAATAAAGTCTGACACTGTTTCCACTGTTTCCCCATCTATTTCCCATGAAGTGGTGGGACCGGATGCTATGATCTTCGTTTTCTGAATGTTGAGCTTAAGCCAACTTTTTCACTCTCCACTTTCACTTTCATCAAGAGGCTTTTGAGTTCCTCTTCACTTTCTGCCATAAGGGTGGTGTCATCTGCATATCTGAGGTTATTGATATTTCTCCCGGCAATCTTGATTCCAGCTTGTGTTTCTTCCAGTCCAGCGTTTCTCATGATGTACTCTGCATATAAGTTAAATAAACAGGGTGACAATATACGGCCTTGACGAACTCCTTTTCCTATTTGGAACCATTCTGTTGTTCCCCAAAAAATGTTCCTGTTGTACCACTTCCCTGATATCAATATCCTCACCAAAGTGTTACATTTATTACTACCAATGAACCTACATTGGCACATCATTATGATTCAAAGTCTGTAGTTTATATTAAGGTTCATTCTTGCTGTTGTGCATTTTATGGATTTTGACTAATGTACATACAGGTATAGTGACATTTACCCGTCATTGTAGTATTGTACAGAGTGGCTTCACAGCCCTAAAAATCTTCTGTGTCCTACGTATTCATTCCTCTCTCCCCACTGCTGCCGCTGGGAGAAAAGTGGAGAGCTGCTGCTGCTGCTGCTAAGTCACTTCAGTCGTGTCCGACTCTGTGCGACCCCATAGACGGCAGCCCACCAGGCTCCCCTGTCCCTGGGATTCTCCAGGTATGAACACTGGAGTGGGTTGCCATTTCCTTCCTCAATGCATGAAAGTGAAGCCGCTCAGTCATGTCTGACTCTTCGTGACCCCATGGGCTGCAGTCTACCAGGCTCCTCCGTTCATGGGATTTTCCAGGCAAGAGTACTGGAGTAGGGTGCCATTGCCTTCTCCGTCTCTCCCCACTAACCCCTTACTCTCTCTATTGTTTTGCACTTTCTGGAATGTCATATAGCTGGAATCATATGTATGTAGCTTTTTCAGATTGGCTTTTTTAAGTTTGTAATATGCATGGAAAACCTTCCTCCATATCTTTTCATAGCTTGATAACTCGTTTCTCTTTGGTGTTAAACAATACTCCACTATGTGGATGAACCCATTCACCTACTAAAGGACATCTTGATTGCTTCCAAGTTTTGACAGTTATAAATAAAGCTGCAATAAGTATCTATGTGCAGGTTTTTGTGTGGGCATAAGTTTACAGTTCATTTAGATGAAAGTCAAGGAGTGTAATCATTGGATTGTGTAGCAAGGAAATGTTCAGTGTTGTAAAAAACTGTCAAACTGTCTTTCAAAGTGGCTGGTCATTTTGCATTGTCACTTACAATGAATGGGTTCCCCTGGTAACTCAGTGGTAAAGAATCCACTTGCCAGTGCAGGAGATTTGGGTTGGATCTCTGAGTTGGGAAGATCTCCTGGAGAAGGAAACGGCAACCCACTCGAGTATTCTTGCCTGGGAAATCCCATGGACAGAGGAGCCTGGCAGGCTACAGTCCACGGGATCTCAGAGAATTGGACACAACAATGACGGAACAACAACAACACATAGTTGATTTAGTGACTTATCTTCTCATGCTTTTGATATTGTCTTTTGCAGAGCAGAAGTTTTCATTTTAATGAAGCCCAGCTTATCAATTCTTTCTTGTATGGATCATATCTTGATGATGAATCTAAAAAGACATCATCGTATCCAAGATCATCTAGGTTTTTTCCTATGTTATTTTATAGGAAGTTTACAGTTTTGCATCTTATATTTAGGTCTTTGATCCATTTTGAGCTAACTTTTGTGAAGGGTGTAGTCTTCGTCTAGATTCATTGTTTGCTAGTGGATGTCCGGTTGTTCTAGCACCGTTTGTTGAAAAAACAGTCCTTGCTCCATTATATTGCCTTCGTTTCTTTATCAAAGATCGGTTGACTATATTTACGTGGCTCATGGCTGTGCTGTCTCTTCTGTTCCCGTCGGTCTATTCTTTCACCAATCTTCTCCACTTCATCTGTAGGTTAGTGTCTGACATTAATTTGGGGGAAATTCTTGCTTATTGCTTAAATACTGTCTGTTTATTTTCCTTTTGCTGTTCCCATTATGCATAGCTGTCCCACAGTTCTTAAATATTCTGTTCTGTTTTTTCTTTCTCTTTGCTTTCAAGTTTTAGAAGTTCTGTTATGTTCTCAAGTTCACAGGTTCTTTCCTCAACTGTGTTCAGTCTACTGTGAACCCATCAAATGCATTTATTTCTGTTACAGTATTCTTGATCTCTAGCATTTCTTTGTTATTCTTTCTTAGAATTTCCATTTATCTGCTTATATTATGCACCTGTTCTTGCATGTTGTATATTTTGCCATTAAATACCTTAATCATAGCTTTCTAAAATTCCTGGTCTGGTAATTCCAACCTTGGTGCCATGTCTGACTCTGGTTCTGATGCTTGTTCATCTCTTCAAACTTTGCTTTTGCCTTTTACTATGCCTCATAATTTTTTGTTAAAAGATGTACATGAGGTATTAGGTAAAGGGAACTGAGATAAATAGGTCTTCAGTAATGCAGTGATGAAGTATGGAGGGAAGGAGAGCATTCTCTTTTTTAACTTTTTATTTTATATTGGAGTTTATCCAATTAACAGTGTTGTGATAGTTTCGGGTGGACAGCAAATGAACTCAGCCATACGTATACATGTATCCATTCTCTCCCAAACAGGGGAAGCGTTCTTTAATTCTGTGATGGGTCTCAGCCTTGCTTTCTGAGCCTTGCTTCTGGGCTGTGAACTTCACAGGTGCTCTCAATTTTTAGGTGGGACAAGTTGATGAGAAAAGGCTGAAATTTCCCTCCTGCCAGGTCAGTTGCACATGTGCTTAATTGGTTAGTCATGTCGGACTCCCTGCGAGGCTCTTCTGTCCATGGAATTTTCCAGGCCAGAATACTGGAGTGGGTTGCCATTTCCTCCTCCAGGGGATCTTCCCAACCCAGGGATGAACCACGTCTCTTGGGTCTCCTGCATTGGCAGGTGGATTCTTTACCACTGTGCCAGCTGGGGAAATCCCCAAGTCAGATAGGCTGTGATAAAAGCCCAGCAGGTTAGGCTGTGCTTAATTAGTTTCTCCTGAGTTAAGCTTGTTACGGGCGTGCTCTGGTGTGTTGCAAAATGATACCCCTACCCCGCACCCCAGTAGAATCTGGAGAGGATTTTCCTCTGATATTCACTGTGAGAACCTAGTCTGAGCTCCTGGAGCTCATGAAAGCACGGAGGTCCCCCATGACTGGGCCCCTCTAGAGTTTTTAATTCTCAGATTTGTCCACACTGAGCCTCCAGCAGTTCACTAACTGCAGTTCAGGTTTTTCTGCCTCAGCACTGCTTCCTGCAGCCGTTTCTGCTCTGGTGAGTCATGACTCTACTCTCTCTATCCATCTGTCTGTCTCTTCAATTTTGAGAGCAGTGGTCTGCCCTGTGACCTCCCTTTTCTGATGGATTTAAGAACAATTGCTGATTCTTTAGTCTGTTTGACTTTTTACTGGTTATTAAAATGAAGTGGCGACTTCTAAGCTCCTTACATGCAGGACTGGAAGCTGGAAGTCTAAAATACCGTTTTTATATCAAGTAAATTTTGACTTTTTAAAATTATGACTGTGAAATTGTGTTGCAAACAAATGCTGAATTTTTCTTTCCTCTTGAATGTGCCAAAGATCCTTATTCCTCAGTTCAATACCACACTAAGAAGGGCCTACTTTGTTTTACTGGAAATTCTCAATTATTAACATTTCAGCTGTTTTCTTTTGATAATGGGGAAAATGTGCATTTTGAAAGTTTCATTTTAGTATTTCATGTAATGGTTTCCATGTGTATGGTGCAGAGTGAAATGTTGTACATTTAGAGAATTATTTTTACCCTTTGGAAGCTTCCAGTCTAAATTGAATTTTCTTCCTTGTGTGTAGCAACCATTCTTCCTGGTGTTTGATGGCAAAGCCAGGAGGAAAACTTTTAATGTGTTTCCTCAGTAACTTGTACTTCATGAATCCATGAAAAGTTCTAAAATATTAAAATGCAACTATGCATCCCAAGAATAAGATTCACAATATTTATTTAAAAGCAGCCACTAAAATCATTGTAATCAGACATATCTTTCACTTCTTGAGTCAGTTATTATCTAAGTTATTACTCAGGTAATAAGTTATTACTTATTCATTTGAATGAGTCTAAAATTCATTCAAACTTTCCAATTCTACACTTTTTCCCTCCGGATTTTCTTATCCAAATATGTATGGAATAATGGCTGAAACCTTTCCTGTCAAAACCCTGCTGGGCAATAAATCACTTTCTATTTTAAGTAACAAGTGATTTCATTTATATCTGATCAAGACATTCAAACAGTTGCATAAATTAGTAAGACAAATCCAAGAGAAATAGGGCTTGGATACCTCTGTTAACCTTTTATTTCTCTGCAATTATTTTCAGTTACCTTGTGCAGTGATCTTACGACTTTTCAATACTTGCTGCCATCTCTGCTATCAGCAGGGTTTTGCCTAGATTCAGCATCATATGTAATCTATTCTAAGTTTGTTTGTTTGTTTGTTAAGTATTTCCATGGCCTGAAAAAAAATGAAGTATGGTCATTTATCACTTTTGAAAGCTAAAGATTTTTTTCACCGTTTTTCAGCACATCAATGAGATGGGGCTGGGCTTTTTTTTTTTTTAAACCACTAGTCCACAGCTTTGAGCTCTCATTGGAGTGTAAAGTCTGACCACATCCACACAGATTCAATGCCCTAGGTCTTGACTGTTTTTCTTAGCATTGTAAAGTTTCTGTGAGGCAGCTAATATGAAATACAGGAAGTCCAAGCTCAGGATAACTTGGCAGTTTCCACTGAAGGGCTTTGAATTCTCATGGACCAAAGTTCAGTCAGAAATCAAATGAGTTATCCAAGAAGTGAAATTGTGCCTCAATACAAACTCAGGGAGGAAGAGAAATCTTTCCAAATATTGAACAAAGAACCTTAGTTCCATTCATAAGTTTGTGTCTAATCAGAGGAGAAACTCAGCCTGAATTAATAAACCAATGTGTACAGGTATCTTGTGAATATCCGGTGTGTCCTCTCTAACCCAGCAAACATTCCTATGTGTGGTTGTCCAGGCCAGGGGAGATGGAGAGAGGTAAAAGGCAGTTTGTCTTGAGTTCAGCTTCAGTCACTTCTGGCTTAGCTATGAGCATGTATGTCTGAACTGGGATGCGTTATGAAGATATGCTTGGATATAGAGAGTTTCTTAGACATATGGCCTGGCAATAGTTGTGAATTTTTAGTAAAGGGCAATTAATTTGGCAGGTTCTAGTGCACTTTTAAAAATTTCTACTTTTTCAGTTTCCTCTTTCTTTCACAATTTTTAAATTTAATTTTTATTTTATATTGGGATACAGCTGATTTACAATGTTGTGTTTCAAGTATATAGCTGTGATTCCGTTGATTATATGCATATATCCATTCTTCTTCAGATTTCTTTTTCATATAGGTTAAAACAGAATATTGAGTAGTTTCCTGTGCTATTCAGTAGGTCATTGTTGGTTAACTATTTTTTTTAATTTTATTTTATTTTTAAACTTTACATATTTGTATTAGTTTTGCCATATATCAAAATGAATCCACCACAGGTATACCCGTGTTCCCCATCCTGAACCCTCCTCCCTCCCCATACCATCCCTCTGGGTCGTCCCAGTGCACTAGCCCCAAGCATCCATATACAGTAGTGTACATATGTTAATTTCAAACTCCTAATTTATCTCTCCCTACCATGTTTCCCCTTTGGTAACCATAAATTTGTTTTTGAGGTCTGTGAATCTGTTTGTTTTGTAAATAAGTTTATTTGCATCTTTTTTGAGATCCCTCATATATGTGATATCATGTGATATTTGTCTGACTTAATTCACTTAGTACGATGATCTCTAGGTCCAACCATTTTGCTGCAAATGGCATTGTTTCATTCTTTCTTGTGGTTGAGTAATATTCCATTGTATATATATACCACAACATCTTTATCCATTCGTCTATCAGTGGACATTTAGGTTGCTTCCATGTATTCACTATTATAAATAGTTCTGCAATGAACATTGAGTTACATGTATCATTTTGAAGTATGGTGTTCTCTGGATATTTGTCTTGGAGGGGACTTCTGGATCATATGGGAGCTCTACTCTTAGTTTTATAAGGAACTTCTATACTGTTCTCCATGTTGGTTGTACCAATTTACGTTCCCATCCACAGTGTAGGAGGGTTCCCCCCACCCCAGCATTTATTATTTGTAGAATTTTTGATGATAGCCATTCTGACTGGTGTGAGGTTATAACTCACTGTGGTTTTGATTTGAATGTCTCTAATAATTATGGAGAAGGGGACAACAGAGGATGAGATGGCTGGATGGCATCACTGACTCGATGGACGTGAGTCTGAGTGAACTCCGGGAGTTGGTGATGGACAGGAAGGCCTGGCGTGCTGCGATTCATGGGGTCGCAAAGAGTCGGACACGACTGAGCGACTGAACTGAACTGAATAATTACTGATGTTGACCACATTTTCATGTGCTTTTATTGATTGGGTGGTTTGTCTTTTTGTTATAGAGCTTCATGTGAGCTCACATGTATGTTATGTATTTTATGGAGATTAATCACTTGTTGGTTGTATCATTTGCAAATATTTTTTCTCATATGATTTCCCTTGCTGTGTTGTACAAAAACTTTTAAATTTAATGAGCCCCCGTTTGTTGATTTTTGTTTTTATTTTCATTACTGTAGGAGGTGGATCCAAAACGATATTGCTGTGATTCATGTCAGAGAGTGTTCTTTCTATGTTTTCCTCTAAGAGTTTTATAGTATCTTGCCTTACATTTAGGTCTTTAATCCATTTTGAGTTTATTTTTGTGTATGGTGTTAGCGAGTATTCTAATTTCATTCTTTTACATGTAGCTGTACAGATTTCCTAGCACCACTTGTTGAAGAGACTGTCTTTTATTCAGGTATATTCATTCCTCCTTTATTGTGGACTAATTGACCATAGGTGTGTGGGTTTATTTCTAGACTTTCTGTCCTGTTTCATTTATCAATATGTCTGTTTTTGTGCCAGTACCATATAGTTTTGATGACTAATGCTTTGTAGTATATTCTCAAGTGAGGAAACCTGATTCTTCCAGTGGTTTTTTTCCCCTCAGGATTCCTTTGGCTCTTCAGGGTCTTTTGTATTTGCATACAGACTAAAACATTTTTTCCTAGTTTTGTGAAAAGTGCCATTATTCTTTTGATAGGGATTGCACTGGATCTGTAGATCGCTTTGGGAATTGCTTTGGGTAATATAGTCATTTTCACAATATTAAATTTTCCAATCCAAGAATGTGGTGTATCATTCTATCTGTGTCATCTTCAATTTCTTTCATCAGTGTTGTGTAGTTTTCAGAGTACAGGTCTTTTGGCTCCTTACTGCTGCTGCTGCTAAGTTGCTTCAGTTGTGTCTGACTCTGTGTGACCCCATAGACGGTGGCCCACCAGGCTCCCCCATCCCTGGGATTCTCCAGGCAAGAACACTGGAGTGGGTTGCCATTTCCTTCTCCAATGCATGAAAGTGAAAAGGGAAAGTGAAAAGTGAAAGTGAAGTCACTCAGTCGTGTCCGACTCTTCACGACCCCATGGTCTGCAGCCCACCAGGCTCCTCTGTCCATGGGATTCTCCAGGCATGAGTACTGGAGTGGGTGCCATTGCCTTAGGTAGGTTTATTTCCAGGTACTTTGGTCTTTTTGATGCAAAGGTAAATGGGATTTTTTTTCTTAACTTCTCTTTATGATCTTTCATTATTAGTGCATAGATGTGCAAGAGACTTCTGTGTATTAACTTTGTATCCTGCAACTTTATTGAATTCATCGATGAGCTCTAGTAGATCTCTGATAGCATCTTTAGGGTTTTCTATCTATAATATCATGTCACCTACAATGCTGGTTTGAATTCTTTTCCAATTTGAATTCCTGCTATTTCTTTCTCTCCTCTGATTGCCATGGTGAGGACTTTCAAATCTATTATTGAATAAATGTGGTGAGAGTGGACATCTTTGTCTTGTTCTTGATCTTAGAGGAAATGTTCTCAGCTTTTCACCATTGAGAATGATGTTGTTCAGTCTCTGAGTCTGAACAACCCAGTGGATTGTTGCATACGAGGTTCCTCTGTCTGGCACTATGTGGAAGCCACACATGTCCATTGAGTTGGTGATGCTGTTTAACCATCTCATCCTCTGCTGCCCACTTCTTTGGCTTCAATCTTTAACAGAATCAGAGTGTTTTCCAATGAGTTGGCTCTTTGCATCAGGCAGCCAAAGTACTGAAGCTTCAGCTTCAGCATCAGTCCTTCTGATGAATATTCAGAGTTGATTTCCTTTAGGATTGACTGGTTTGATCTTGCCATCCAAGGGACTCTCAAAAGTCTTCTCTAGCACCATAATTTGAAAGCATTAATTCTTTGGTGCTCAGCCTTCTTTATGGTCCAACTCTCACATCTGTACATGACTGCTGGAAAAACCATAGCTTTGACTATTACAGACTTTGGTCAGCAAAGTGGTGTCTCTGCTTTTTAATACACTGTCTAGGTTTGTCATAGCTTTTCTTCCAGGGAGCAAGCATGTTTTAATTTCATGGCTGTAGTCACTGTCCACAGTGATTTTGGAGTCCAAGAATATAAAATCTGTCACTGCGTCCACATTTTCCCCTTCTACTTGCCATAAAGTGACTGAATGCCATGATCATAGTTTTTTATAGTGATGTTAGCTATGGATTTCTCATGTATGGCCTATATTACGTTGTTTTTATCATAAACGGGTACTGAATTTTGTCAAAAGCTTTTCTTGCATGTATTGAGATGATCGTATGATTTTTGTTCTTCAGCTTGTTAATGTGGTGTATCATACGGATTTGTAGACACTGAAAAATCTTTGCATCCCTAGGATAAATTTCACTTTATCATAGTGTATGATCCTTTTAATATGTTGTTGGATTCAGTTTGCTAGTATTTAACACATTTTAAAAGCAAAGATTCAAGTTTAGATTTTGTCACAACTGTCTCCTTTTTATGTTCCCACTGGGAATATAAAAGGTAATATTCATCTCTAAACCTAATAATCTCTATTCATCCTGAGAGAAATAACTCAGTAGACCTGATGGGAGATTCTCTAAAAGGGCCTCAGAGATCCTCACTTTATGGACTCAACAAAGAATTTAATTTGGCTCTCAAGAAGGTGGCCATAGGGTCAGAAATGAAAAGGGAACCTTAAGTCATTTAAAGAGAGGTTACAACTCAGGAGTTAACACAACACTGATTCTGTGTTCCCATGACATTTACAACTGAGGATGTCTGACAGGAGTTGTAAATTAGAGTATATACTCTCAAATCAATTGTTGTAAGAAGGTAAATATATATTCAAGGTGAAAAACTGGTAAAAATATCAGAAAATTACCTGGGCTTATGGTATGTTTTAAAGATAAGTTTATTTTTTCAATGACTTTATAATTATTTTTATTTAAAATTTGGTACTGGCTCTTTGTGAATTATTTCAATCCAGAAATAGGTTTTGTAACATGTCATCAGGTTATAAACATTTGTATATGCACAGAAAAGTTCTGGAAGGACATGCATACAAAAACCAGTTGTGGTTGTTTCTGGAGAAAAGAAGCAAGAAGGGAAATGGCTTTTCATTATATAAACTCTGTGGTGATTTTTGTTCAGTTCAGTTCAGTTGCTCAGTTGTGTCCGACTCATTGAGACCCCATGAATTGCAGCATGCCAGGCCTCCCTGTCCATCACCAACTCCCGGAGTTCACTCGGACTCACGTCCATCGAGTCAGTGATGCCATCCAGCCATCTCATCCTCTGTCGTCCCCTTCTCCTCCTGCCCCCAATCCATCACAGCATCAGAGTCTTTTCCAATGAGTCAACTCTTCGCATGAGGTGGCCAAAGTATTGGAGTCTCAGCTTCAGCATCAGTCCTTCCAATGAACATCCAGGACTGATCTCCTTTAGGATGGACTGGTTGGATCTCCTTGCAGTCCAAGGGACTATCAAGAGTCTTCTCCAACACCACAGTTCAAAAGCACCAATTCTTTGGCGCTCAGCTTTCTTCACAGTCCAACTCTCACATCCATACATGACCACTGGAAAAACCATAGCCTTGACTAGACGGACCTTTGTTGGCAAGGTCATATCTCTGATTTTCAATATGCTATCCAGGTTGGTCATAACGTTCTTCCAAAGAGTAAGCGTCTTTTAATTTCATGGCTGCAGTCACCATCTGCAGTGATTTTGGAGCCCGCAAAAATGAAGTCTGACACTGTTTCCACTGTTTCCCCATCTATTTCCCATGAAGTGATGGGACCTTATGCCGTGATCTTCGCTGAATGTTGAGCTTTAAGCCAACCTTTTCACTCTCCTCTTTCTTTCTTTCTTTTTTTTTTATCTCCAGGCTTTTCTTTAATTTTATTTTATTTTTAAACTTTACATAATTGTATTAGTTTTTTTTTTTTTTAGTTTTGCCAAATATCAAAATGAATCCTTAAGAGGCTTTCTAGCTCCTTTTCACTTTCTGCCATAAGGGTGGTGTCATCTGCATATCTGAGGTTATTGATATTTCTCCCAGCAAACTTGATTCCAGCTTGTGTTTCTTCCAGTCCAGCATTTCTCATAATGTACTCTGCATGTAAGTTAAATAAGCAGGGTGACAATATACAGCCTTGACATACTCTTTTTCCTATTTGGAACCAGTCTGTTGTTCCATGTCCAGCTGTAACCATTGCTTCCTGATATGCATATAGGTTTCTCAAGAGGCAGGTCAGGTGTTTTGGTATTCCCATCCCTTTCAGAATTTTCCACAGTTTATTGTGATCCACACAGTCAAAGGCTTTGGCATAGTCAATAAAGCAGAAATAGAGGTTTTTCTGGAACTCTTTTGCTTTTTCCATGATCCAGTGGATGTTGGCAATTTGATCTCTGGTTCCTCTGCCTTTTCTAAAACCAGCTTGAACACCTGGAAGTTCACGGTTCACGTACTGCTGAAGCCTGGCTTAGAGAATTTTGAGCATTACTTTACTAGCATGTAAGATGAGTGCAATTGTGCAGTAGTTTGAGCATTCTTTGGCATTGCCTTTCTTTGGGATTGGAATGAAAACTGCCCTTTTCCAGTCCTGTGTCCACTGCTGAGTTTTCCAAATTTGGTGACATACTGAGTGCAGCACTTTCACAGCATCATCTTTCAGGATTTGAAAGAGCTCAACTGGAATTCCATCACCTCCACTAGCTTTGTTTGTAGTGTTGCTTTCTAAGGTCCACTTGATGGCGATTTTTATTAAGCATGTCTAAATATGGAGAAGGCAATGGCACCCCACTCCAGTACTCTTGCCTGGAAAATCCCATGGACGGAGGAGCCTCATAGGCTCCAGTCTATGGGGTCGCTAAGAGTTGGGCACGACTGAGCAACTTCACTTTCACTTTTCACTTTCATGCATTGGAGAAGGAAATGGCAACCCACTCCAGTATTCTTGCCTGGAGAATCCCAGGGACAGAGGAGCCTAGTGGGCTGCTGTCTATGAGATCGCACAGAGTCAGACACGACTGAAGCAACTTAGCAGCAGCAGGAGCATGTCTAAATATAAGGTTCACAAATTCTCAAAAAGTACAAAACAATGAATGAGAGAAATGTCATGTGTGTGCATGAGGAGCTTATAGACTAATAATTTACTTCAAAATTAGAATTTGTCGTGAGAAATGATAAACCATATTTGTGCTGATGTGGCAAAAAAGAAGTGTCTAATTGCAATAGCTATTTTTTTTTAAAGTATAGTGGATCTACAGTATTATTAGTTTCAGATATAAGACATAGGCATTTGATAGTTTTATAGGTTATACTTCAAAGTTTTTCCCCAGAAAAGGAAAAGGCTACCTACTCCAGTATTCTTTTTTTTTTTTTTTTACTCCAGTATTCTTGCCTGGACAATTCTGTGGACAAAGGAGCCAGGCAGGCTACAGTCCATGGGGTCGCAAAGAGTAAGACATGATTGAGTGACTAGCACATTTCCAAAGTTATTATAAGATATATAAAAGACTATATCCCCTGTGCTATACATTACATCTTTGTAACTTATTTATTTTTAATTGGAGGATAATTTGTAACTTATTTTGTACCTAGTAGCTTGTTCCTCTTAATTACCTTCTCCTATTTTGTCTCTCCCCCAACCTCTCCCTTTCCAGTAACCACTAGTTCATTTTTGGTATCTGCAAGGCAACAGATATTTTCTTACAAAAGCAGGAGAAGGTATTGCATGATGGGGCCCCTTTTCTTTTCTCCCTATGCAGCATCCAACTTTAAAAAAAAAAAAAATCCTAATTTACCAATTACCAGAAACATGGAATTCTATTGTGCCTGAAACAGATTCTCATGAACAAAGGAAGTAAAAGCAAACAAAAACCAAAGAGTAATTGTTTCTAAACAGAATATACCATTCTCACTGTGGGAAGAATCATTCTTTAATATAGTCTTCTCTGATTATTTTTCCCCTTTCTTTCCTTTTATTTCCAGCCATCTCTCAGGCAGGGTTGAGAATCACATTGATGGTTTGCTGCTGTCAATTGTAAAGTAAAATATGGCCGTGGATTTGTTCATGAACTGCTGATATTGTAAGTGAATTCTCCCATCCTGGATGATGGCCTGACCCAGCGGCTCTGATTCTGTGGCCCTGGCTTTGCCAGCGTGTGGCACAATGGTGACCGTGCCGTGGCAGTCAAGCTGAAGGCCATTTGCACAGTGGGATGTGCCTCCTAGCTTTGTGCACTTGCGGGGATTTTGATGATGTGATCCATTGTCAGAAACAAGGGGCCACTTCATCTTGACATGGACAAAAGGGGTAAATTACTGAAAAGCTTGAAGGAGTTAAGTTTCTCACAATAAGCCAACAGTCTGGGAAGCATTGGCAGCAATATAATCCTTTAGAAACACATTGATCTTCGAGTTTCTGTTCATTGTCTACTAGAGTTCAGAATTCCATGCTTCTGAACTTTTTTTGCTTGGCAGGAAAAAAAAAAAAAAAAGGAATGTTTTAAATGTATGAAACATAATAGCTTATTGTAACAGCAAAAGTATTGTGTTTGTAGGCCCCCCTTTGGCAGATTTTTCTTGAACAGTTCAGAAATCTCATGTTAACTTTTAATGCCTTTAATTGTAAAACGCACTTTAACCCTGAAGTCGCCGCATCTCTGTACTGTCACAAAAAGAAACTGGTTAGTTTTGTTTTCCTGCATGTCTCATTGCTCCTTTTCTTTCTCAGTAGTCTAAGAAATACTTGGGAAAAAAAAATATTTTTTATATTGAGAGTTTATCTCAACAGTTACCAAGACAAGTAATTCCAGTAATTAATATAGTCAACATGAATAGGAAAAAAATCTAAGTGAGTCCCCTTGCGGCCCCTTTAAGCTTTCTAGTTAGTGAAAGTAGAAAATACCTACAGCAGATGATTCAGGCAATGGTTTCCATTATGTAACAGCCAGCTTGCAACAAAAGCCAAAGGAAGAAGGGAAATAGAGTAAATAGGGATTTACAAAGCTTCTGAATAGAGGTGAGAATAAAACATTACATTCTGTACTTCCAAAATGATTTTTCCCTTGAAGTTTCTAAAACTGACAAGCACAATTTAGAATTACTTGACCTTTTATACTTCTATTTCTAGTAGAAGAAAACTTTCATTTCTGCATATAACTAAAGTTCTTTCCATATTCCACAACAGATAGTGTTTAGATGGTGTAAAAAAAAAAAAGCCAAGTTATTGAAACATAATTTTATCATCATTTCTATTACCTAAAAGCACAGGCTATAACAGTACAAAGAATATCATCTAACTTGTGGTAAATAAAGATTAATTTTAACTTGGTTCACATTAAGTATTTTGCTGAATACAATAGAACACATTCTTAAATTTTAACCCCTCTCCCTATAAAAATGATTTTACATTGATGTTGAACACCTGTTTCATTTGAGTGAGTTTACTGATGTTATGTATTATGTACTGTATGAATTCTCCACAACCAATTAATGATCCAGATTGACTTCCCTGCCAAGCTATGAGCTGATTAGTTCTTCGATGGACTGTTACAATCATAAAGTGAAAATTCATTTAATATTGACTTCACTAAGGCACACAGAAGACAAATTGGCCCCTAACAATAACATTATGGTCTTCAAAGCCAAATGGAAATGAATTTCAGATCTTGGACACCACTGCTTCTTCCCTTCTATCACAGGAGTAAAAAAGTAAAAAGTAAATGTCGCTCAGATCAGATCAGATCAGTCGCTCAGTCGTGTCTGACTCTTTGCGACCCCATGAATCGCTGCACGCCAGGCCTCCCTGTCCATCACCAACTCCCGGAGTTCACTGAGACTCACGTCCATCGAGTCAGTGATGCCATCCAGACATCTCATCCTCTGTCGTGTCCAACTCTTTGCGACCCCATGGACTGTAGCCTACCAGGTTCCTCCGTCCATGGGATTTTCCAGGCAAGAATACTGGAGTGGGTTGCCATTTCCTTCTTCAGGAGATCTTCCCAACCCAGGGATCAAACCCAGGTCTCCCGCATTGTAGGCAGACACTTTACCGTCTGAGCCACCGGGGAAGTGCTAAATGTACTTTTCTTAAATGCATCAAAGATAATTTGATAGTTTGCATCAAGATTTTTGCCAAGTGTGTTTGGTCTCTGTTCCTACCCAACCATTAATCTATTAATCAATGCTCTTGATAAACATTTAGCTCAAGATCAGTTTCCTGTCTTCTTATAAGAACCCTCTTCAGCTTCAATTCCCAGTTCTTAACCCAGTGCCTGACCATTAGTAGTTGATCTTGTAGCTACTAGAATACATGCCAGATGTTGTTCCAAATTCCATGTGTATTAACTTACTTAATAGTCATAATAAGGAGTGAACTTGTTATTATCCCCATTTTACAGATTACAAAACAGAGAGTTTCAATAACTTTCCAAGTTCATTTAACCAGAAAGTGGAGGAGCCAGCCTTTAAACTCAAGCAGTCTGGCTCCAGATCTTGCATTCCTAACCACTAAGCCATGCATTCCCAAGCAATGTTGATTTCACAGAACTGATTTGACTGGATACTTCCAGATACCCTGAGCAAAGTGCCTTGAAAGGGGGATGAGGAAACTTATTTGTCCAATGAAATCTGACTGACTTAGCAGAGGTGGAAGCTAAATTATGTTTTCCTCACATTCTGATTTATCTTATGCTACTTTAAATTAAATACCAAGGCAATATTTCTTTGTAATGTGTCTGACATACTCCCAGTTTATAGGTTCTCCTAGAATGTCACATGCAATTTAGGTTCGCTGTTTTCATCATTAAGTTTATTTCTCTTTAAATGAAAGATCCATTTAAATTAGCATGCAAGTTAATTAAGAATGAGTGTGTAATTCATTTTATGGATAAGTAAAGTGAAAAGGTGTTAAGACACTTCAGTGCATAACATTTGATGCAATTTTTTTTTTACTACACTCTATGTTTATAGATAATGCTGTCTTGAGTGCCTGGCTATTTTTCCCAAAATGTGAGGTAACGCAGTAACTATTATGAAAGGGGACTATGCTGTGCTTTAGGCAGATAATAAATAATGTAGTTTTACTGTTCAAAGGTGGGAATGATTATCTCTGGCTAAAGGAGTAGGATGTAGGAAGAAAGACCCAGAAGAACATCTCCCAGAATGGGTCTTGAATAAGTAGAACATGGTCTTATAAAAAAGATGCAGAAGTCCATTCCAGGTAGAAGGAATATTCAAAGGAGGACAACTCTGGTTCCTAAACTGTGGTAGACTCAGCTAACATGGGCTCTTTCCTGATACAAGCACTTGAAGATTCTGGGGGGAAAATAGGAAAAATAATGTAAATACTACGGTTGAGACTGTAAGATAAAAAAAGTGGGAGGGGACAATCCTTTTGGTATCAAAGAGAGTTCCTGAAACACAGAGCAGTAGAAGTAGAGACTATTGCCACGGTGGTCAGGAGGTAGGATCTCAGACCCACAGTTAGGTCTATAGGCCTAGAAGCTGAAGACTTAATGTCTGCCTAGAAATAAGAGTCTTGCCCTCCATATATGAGCTAAAAAACATGCATGAAGTTAGGAAATGCTGCTCACTCTATGACAAGAAGCTAGAAAAGTGACATCTACAGGACCAATGATGGGGAAGAATGTCCAGAGCAATGTGTAGGGAAAAAATCTCCATAAAAAAATGTATATAGTTCATCTAAGATGAAAATTTGACATAAAAATTATTCAGTGGCTTGTGGTATCCCTAGATACCAGATATTGTAAAAATCAATACCATCCCAGAATGTCACTTGCACAACTCAAGCCACATAGGATTAAAGATAAACAATTAAAAAGATACAATTCCTACTGAAGATGGACTTACAACAAACATTACCAAACAAATAAGGAAATATATCATACTTGAAAATTAGCAAATACAGTAAGCAGAAGAGTAACATCTTCAAGAATTTGAGATAATAAATCCATCTGAAAAGGGAAAAAATACTTACGTATATTTATAGAGGGATAAACAAAGGAATGAAATCCACAAGGAGAACCAACACATAAAGACAAAAGAACAAGTGGATTACAGAAAGAATAAAATGAAATTTCTAGAAACACACAGTCATTTAAAGTGTCAGGGTTAAACAACAGATTACACAGTCAAGCAGGAATCTGTAACAGCCATGAAACTGAGCGGGGCGGCTCTCCAGTAGGGAATGTAATTGATGAATGGCCCAGGTGCTTTGCTCTGAATCTGTCCCCACATTCAGGCAGAGGCAATTCTTCCAACAGTCTGATCCAAATCGATGACTAAGTGCTCTAGGGATACTAAGGCAGACTGAGTCCTCAGAGACTTAAGAGTCTTCTAATGAGTGACTGTGCCCTGAGGTTTCCCAATGGCCTGGCAGAAACTTTCTTAGGGAGTTTGAGACACCATGTATCCAACACCCCTTCCTTCCCCTTCTCCTCTGAGGAGTCAGACTTGCATCCCCAGTCTGATAGCTCCCTACTTCCTCCAGTTCCCTCCTTTTCTGCTTCACCACCATTTCCTTCTATTAATCTCTTGCTGTCTAAACCCATCTTGATGGGGACCAAACAAATGCAGAAACAAGATCTGAAATAGAGGTTCAGAAAAATTATCAAGAATGCAAGACTGTAATAGTTTATATCATCCAAAAGCAACGGCAAAATTAAAACATTTTTGTTTTTTAAAAAGACAAGTAAGGCATTTTACTCACAGATCCTGTTTGCTGATATAATTCAGAAATAAGAACATTGAACCCAAAATGAAGGAACTGATCCTAGAAAATAATGATTAATACATGGATATTTTTAAAATGAGAATTAAATATAAACAACAGCAAATGACATAGTTAATGAGAGTTTTTTAAACAACCTTAGGTTATTCAGTTCAGTTCAGTTCAGTTCAGTCGCTCAGTCGTGTCCAACTCTGTGGTCCCATGAATTGCAGCATGCCAGGCCTCCCTGTCCATCACCAACTCCCAGAGTTCACCCAAATTCATGTCCATCGAGTTGGTGATGTCATCCAGCCATCTCATCCCCTTGTCCCCTTTTCCTCCTGCCCCCTATCCCTCCCAGCATCAGAGTCTTTTCCAATGAGTCAACTCTTCGCATGAGGTGGCCAAAGTACTGGAGTTTCAGCTTCACCATCATTCCTTCCAAAGAAATCCCAGGGCTGATCTCCTTTAGAATGGACTGGTTGGATCTCCAGGCAGTCCATGGGACTCTCAAGAGTCTTCTCCAACACCACACTTCAAAAGCATCAATTCTTTGGTGCTCAGCTTTCTTCACAGTTCAACTCTCACATCCATACATGACTACTGGAAAAACCATAGCCTTGACTAGACGGACCTTTGTTGGAAAAGTAATGTCTCTGCTTTTGAATATGCTATCTAGGTTGGTCATAACTTTCCTTCCAAGGAGTAAGCGTCTTTTAATTTCATGGCTGCAGTAACCATCTGCAGTGATTTTGGAGCCCCAAAAAGTAAAGTTTGACACTATTTGCACTCTTACCCATCTATTTCCCATGAAGTGATGGGACCGGATGCCATGATCTTCGTTTTCTGAATGTTGAGCTTTAAGCCAACCTTTTCACTCTCCACTTTCACTTTCATCAAGAGGCTTTTGAGTTCCTCTTCACTTTCTGCCATAAGGGTGGTGTCATCTGCATATCTGAGGTTATTGATATTTCTCCCAGCAATCTTGATTCCAGCTTGTGTTTCTTCCAGTCCAGTGTTTTTCATGATGTACTCTGCATATAAGTTAAAGAAGCAGGGTGACAATATACAGCCTTGACATACTCCTTTTCCTATTTGGAACCAGTCTGTTGTTCCATGTCCAGTTCTAACTGTTGCTTCCTGACCTGCATACAGATTTCTCAAGAGGTAGGTCAGGTGGTCTGGTATTCCTATCTCTTTCAGAATTTTCCACAGTTTATTGTGATCCACACAGTCAAAGGCTTTGGCATAGTCAATAAAGCAGAAATAGATGCTTTTCTGGAACTCTCTTGCTTTTTCCATGATCCAGCGGATGTTGGCAATTTGATCTCTGGTTCCTCGGCCTTTTCTAAACCCAGCTTGAACATCAGGAAGTTCACGGTTCACATACTGCTGAAGACTGGCTTGGAGAATTTTGAGCATTACTTTACTAGCGTGTGAGATGACTGCAATTGTGTGGTAGTTTGAGCATTCTTTGGCATTGCCTTTCTTTGGGATTGGAATGAAAACTGACCTTTTCCAGTCCTGTGACCACTGCTGAGTTTTCCAAATTTGCTGGCAGATTGCAGAGTAGAATGAAAAGAAACAAAAAGTCTGTTAAGAAAATACATCACTGTGAAACATTAGTACCCTAATACATGGATGATTAAGAGAAAAAGTTGAAAGTTTCCAGGAGAAATCACAGAACCAGATGCAGAATGACATTGTACTTCTCAGCAGAAATATTGGAAAGTGTAAGGAATGGGAAAATGCTTTTGAGATTCTTAAGGATAATGATTGTTGGTTTAGATTTCATACCCCCATATTCAGTCAAATAATCAAGTGTGAGAGTACGATAAGTCATCTTTAGACATGCAAATTCGGAGAAAAAGCTGCATCCCACGCACCCTTTTGTAAAGTAATCTTTATAAGTAATTTTCAGAACCTCAAGACAGGCTGGGAAAATAAGAAACAAGAATCATGGAGTATGTGGGTAGCAGAGCTAATATAGTAATAGCAGGGTGATGGTAAAGAGGAAATCCCAGGAAAGTAGTCATACTGGTTAAGTCAGTAGATCATGTCTAGAGTAAGTATTTTTTAAAATAGCATAAAATACTATTTTATAAAATGAATATAATTATTCAAAGAAAGAGCTGAAAGTGTTCAAAGAGGTTGCTTCCGGGGAGTGGGATTTAATAATAGGGAGGCTAGCCAGTTTCTTTTCATCCTAATCCTAAGCACTAAAGCTTTGACTTTGTAACATTTTTGTGTTAGTTTAAGGAAATTAATCTTTTGGATGAAGAGAATCTACAAAGTATAAAAAGAAAGTCAGTGTGGGAAGCAGTCAAGGAAGTGGAGAAAAGGAAATGGGGAATATTTTTGCACAGATGTATATATTATTTGTTGCTCAGTTGCTAAGTCGTGTGTAACTCTCCGACCCCATGGACTGCAGTATGCCAGGCTTCCCTGTACTTGATTGTCTCCTGAAGATTGCTCAAACTCATGTCCATTGAGTCAGTGATGCTATCCAACCATCTCATCCTCTGTCACCCCATTTCCCAACTGCCTTCCATCTTTCCCAGCACCAGGGTCTTTTGCAATGTCAACTCTTTGCATCAGGTAGTCAAAGCATTGGAGCTTCAGCATCAGTCCTTCCATTGAATATTCAGAGTTGATTTCCTTTAGGATTGACTGGTTTGATCTCCTTGAAGTCCAAGGGACTCTCAAGAGTCTTCTCCAGCACCACAATTCGAAAGAATCAATTCTTTGGAGCTTAACCTTGTTTATGGTCCAACTCTCACATTCATACATGACTACTGGAAAAATCATAGCTTTGATTACACAGACTTTTGTTGGCAAAGTGATAGCTCTGCTCTTTAATATGCTGTCCAGCAGCAGCAGGTTTATCGTAGCTTTCCTTCCAAGGAGCAAGTATCTTTTAATTTCATGGCTGGAGTCACTATCCACAGTGATTTTGGAGCCCAAGAAAATGAAATCTGTCAGTTTCCATTTTTTTCCCCCGTCTATTTGCATGAAGTGACAGGACTGGATGCGATGATCTTAGTTTTTTGAATGTTGAGTTTTAAGCTGGCTTTTTCACTCTTCTCTTTCATCTTCATCAAGCTCTTAAGTTCCTCTTTGCTTTCTGCCATTAGAGTGGTATCATCCGCATATCTGGGGTGGTTGATATTTCTCTGGGAAATCTTGATTCCAGCTTGTGATTCATCCAGCCTGGCATTTTGCATGATGTAATTTGCATATAAGTTAAATAAGCAGGGTGACAGTATACAGGTTTGACGTACTCCTTTCCCAATTTTGAACCAGTCCTTTGTTCCATGTCCAGTTCTAACTGTCGCTTCTTGTCCTGTATACAGGTTTCTCAAGAGACAGATAAGGTGGTCTGGTATTCCCATCTCTTTACGAATTCTCCACAGATGTTGTGATCCACAGTCAAAGGCTTTAACATAGTCAGTAAAACAGAAGTAGATGTTTTTCTGGGATTTCCTTGGTTTTTCTATGATCCAGTGGATTTTGACAATTTGATCTTTGGTTCCTCTGCCTTTTCTAAATGAAACTTGTGCATTGGAAGTTCTGGGTTCGCATCCTTCTGAAACCTAGCTTGAAGGATTTTCAGCATTACCATGTTAGCATGTGAAATGAGTGCAATTGTATGGTGAAGTGTTAGTTGCTCAGTCATGTCTGACTCTCTGCAACCTCAGTGACTGTAGCCTACCAGGCTCCTCTGTCCATGGAATTCTCCAGGCAAGAATACTGAAGTGGGTAGCCATTCCTTTTTCCAGGGGATCTTCCTGACCCAGGGATTTAACCCAGGTCTCCTACATTGCAAGCAGATTTCTTTACTGTCTGAGTCACCAGGAAATGGTAGTTTGAGCTCTCTTTGGCATTGCTCTTCTTTGGGACTGGAATGAAAACTGACCTTTTCCAGTCCTGTTGGCCACTGCTGAGCTTTCCAAATTTTGCTGGCATATTGAGTGCAGCAGTTTAACAGCATCATCTTTTAGGATTTGAAATAACTCAGCTGGAATTCCATCACCTGCACTAGTTTTCTTCATAGTGATGCTTCCTAAGGCCCACTTGACTCACACTCCAGGATGTCTGATTCTAGGTGAGTGATCACACCCTCATGGTTATCTGGATCATTAAGACCTTTTTTGTATAGTTCTTCTGTGTACTCTTGCCACCTCTTCTTAATATTTTCTGCTTCTGTTAGGTCCTTGCCGTTTCTTTCCTTTATTGAGCCCATCTTTGCATGAAATGTTCCCTTGGTATCTGTAATTTTCTTGAAGAGATCTCTAGTCGCTCCCATTCTATTATTTTCCTCTATTTCTTTGCATTGCTCACTTAAGAAGGCTTTCTTTTCTCTCCTTTCTGTTTATTCTCTGGAACCCAACTCTTCGGTTAGGTATCTCTTTTCCTGTCTCCCTTGTCTTTTGCTTCTCTTCTCTTCTCAGCTATTTGTAAGACGGCCTCAGAAAACCACTTTGCCTTCTTGCATTTCTTTTTCTTGGGATGATTTTGTACAGTGTTATGAACCTCTATCCATAGTTCCTCAGGCACTCTGTCCATCAGATCTAATCCCTTGAGTCTATTCCTCACTTCCACTATATAATCATAAGGGAATTGATTTAGGTCATACCTGAATGGCCTAGTGGCTTTCCCTACTTTCTTCAGTTTAAGCCTGAATTTTACAATAATGTGGCCATCATCTGAGCCACAGTCAGCTCCAGGTCTTGTTTTTGCTGACGGTATAGAGCTTCTCCGCCTTTGGCTGCAAAGAACACAGTCAATCCATGTGATCATTTTGGTTAGCTTTCTGTGGCATATGCATTCTTTTCAGATTCTTTTCCCACATAGGTTATTACGGAGTACTGAGCAGAGTTCCCTGTGTGACACAGTAGCTCCTTGTCAGTTGTCTGTATATGGTAGTGTGTATATGTCAATCCCAGTCTCCCAGTTTATCTCCCCCCAACCCATGCTTTTCCCCTTTGGTAACCGTAAGTTTGTTTTCTATGTCTAGGAGTCTATTTCTGCTTTGTAAATAAGATCATTTGTATCTTTTTTTTAGATTTCACATATAAGTGACATCATATGATACTTATCTTTCTCTGTCTCTTTCACTCAGTTTGATAAGCTCTAGGTGCATCCATGCCCAAGGGAAGAGAAATCCAAGTAAGACGGTAGGTATTGCAAGAAGGCATCAGAGGGCAGACACACTGAAACCATACTCACGGAAAACTAGTCAATCTATTTACACTAGGACCACAGCCTTGTCTAACTCAATGAAACTAAGCCATGCCCGTGGGGCAACCCAAGACAGGCGGGTCATGGTGGAGAGATTTGACAGAATGTGGTCCACTGGAGAAGGGAATGGCAAACCACTTCAGTATTCTTGCCTTGAGAACCCCATGAACAGTATGAAAAGGCAAAATGATAGGATACTGAAAGAGAAACTCCCCGGGTCAGTAGGTGCCTAATATGCTATTGGAGATCAGTGGAGAAATAACTCCAGAAAGAATGAAGGGATGGAGCCAAAGCAAAAACAATACTCAGCTGTGGATGTGACTGGTGATAGAAGCAAGATCCGATGCTGTAAAGAGCGATATTGCATACGAACCTGGAACGTCAGGTCCATGAATCAAGGCAAATTGGAAGTGGTCAAACAAGAGATGGCAAGAGTGAATGTCGACATTCTAGGAATCAGCAAACTGAAATGGACTGGAATGGGTGAATTTAACTCAGATGACCATTATATCTACTACTGCTGGCAGGAATCCCTCAGAAGAAATGGAGTGGCCATCATAGTCAACAAAAGAGTCCGAAATGCAGTACTTGGATGCAATCTCAAAAATGACAGAATGATCTCTGTTCGTTTCCAAGGCAAACCATTCAATATCACAGTAATCCAAGTCTATGCCCCAACCAGTAACGCTGAAGAAGCTGAAGTTCAACGGTTCTATGAAGACCTACAAGACCTTTTAGAACTAACACCCAAAAAAGATGTCCTTTTCATTATAGGGGACTGGAATGCAAAAGTAGGAAGTCAAGAAACACCTGGAGTAACAGGCAAATTTGGCCTTGGAATACGGAATGAAGCAGGGCAAAGACTAATAGAGTTTTGCCAAGAAAATGCACTGGTCATAGCAAACACCCTCTTCCAACAACACAAGAGAAGACTCTATACATGGACATCACCAGATGGTCAACACCGAAATCAGATTGATTATATTCTTTGCAGCCAAAGATGGAGAAGCTCTATACAGTCAGCAAAAACAAGACCGGGAGCTGACTGTGGCTCAGACCATGAACTCCTTATTGCCAAATTCAGACTGAAATTGAAGAAAGTAGGGAAAACCACTAGACCATTCAGGTATGACCTAAATCAAATCCCTTATGATTATACAGTAGAAGTGAGAAATAGATTTAAGGGCCTAGATCTGATAGATAGAGTGCCTGATGAACTATGGAATGAGGTTCGTGACATTGTACAGGAGACAGGGATCAAGACCATTCCCATTGAAAAGAAATGCAAAAAAGCAAAATGGCTGTCTGAGGAGGCCTTACAAATAGCTGTGAAAAGGAGAGACGCAAAAAGCAAAGGAGAAAAGGAAAGATATAAACATCTGAATGCAGAGTTCCAAAGAATAGCAAGAAGAGATAAGAAAGCCTTCTTCAGTGATCAATGCAAAGAAATAGAGGAAAACAACAGAATGGGAAAGACTGGGGATCTCTTTGAGAAAATCAGAGATTCCAAAGGAACATTTCATGCAAAGATGGGCTCGATAAAGGACAGAAATGGTATGGACCTAACAGAAGCATAAGATATTAAGAAGAGATGGCAAGAATACACAGAAGAACTGTACAAAAAAGATCTTCATGACCCAGATAATCATGATGGTGTGATCACTGACCTAGAGCCAGACATCCTGGAATGTGAAGTCAAGTGGGCCTTAGAAAGCATCACTACGAACAAAGCTAGTGGAGGTGATGGAATTCCAGTTGAGCTATTCCAAATCCTGAAAGATGATGCTGTGAAAGTGCTGCATTCAATATGCCAGCAAATTTGGAAAACTCAGCCGTGGCCACAGGACTGGAAAAGGTCAGTTTTCATTCCAATCCCAAAGAAAGGCAATGCCAAAGAATGCTCAAACTACCACACAATTGCACTCATCTCACACGCTAGTAAAGTAATGCTCAAAATTCTCCAAGCCAGGCTTCAGCAATATGTGAACCGTGAACTTTCTGATGTTCAAGCTGGTTTTAGGAAAGGCAGAGGAACCAGAGATCAAATTGCCGACATCCGCTGGATCATCAAAAAAGCAAGAGAGTTCCAGAAAAGCATCTATTTCTGCTTTATTGACTATGCCAAAGCCTTTGACTGTGTGGATCACAATAAACTGTGGAAAATTCTGAAAGAGATGGGAATACCAGACCACCTGATCTGCCTCTTGAGAAATTTGTATGCAGGTCAGGAAGCAACAGTTAGAACTGGACATGGAACAACAGACTGGTTCCAAATAGGAAAAGGAGTTCGTCAAGGCTGTATATTGTCACCCTGCTTATTTAACTTATATGCCGAGTACATCATGAGAAACGCTGGACTGGAAGAAACACAAGCTGGAATCAAGATTGCTGGGAGAAATATCAATAACCTCAGATATGCAGATGACACCACCCTTATGGCAGAAAGTGAAGAGGAACTCAAAAGCCTCTTGATGAAAGTGAAAGTGGAGAGTGAAAAAGTTGGCTTAAACTCAACATTCAGAAAACAAAGATCATGGCATCCGGTCCCACCACTTCATGGGAAATAGATGGGGAAACAGTGGAAACAGTGTCAGACTTTATTTTTCTGGGCTCCAAAATCACTGCAGATGGTGACTGCAGCCATGAAATTAAAAGACGCTTACTCCTTGGAAGGAAAGTTATGACTAACCTAGATAGCATATTCAAAAGCAGAGACATTACATTGCCAACAAAAGTTCGTCTAGTCAAGGCTATGGTTTTTCCAGTGGTCATGTATGGATGTGAGAGTTGGACTGTGAAGAAGGCTGAGCACTGAAGAATTGATGCTTTTGAAGTGTGGTGTTGGAGAAGACTCTTGAGAGTCCCTTGGACTGCAAGGAGATCCAACCAGTCCATTCTGAAGGAGATCAGCCCTGGGATTTCTTTGGAAGATATGATACTGAAGCTGAAACTCCAGTATTTTGGCCACCTCATGCGAAGAGTTGACTCATTGGAAAAGACTCTGATGCTGGGAGGGATTGGGGGCAGGAGGAGAAGGGGACGACAGAGGATGAGATGGCTGGATGGCATCACTGACTCAATGGACGTGAGTCTGAGTGAACTCCGGGAGTTGGTGATGGAGAGGGAGGCCTGGCGTGCTGCGATTCATGGGGTTGCAAAGAGTCGGACACGACTGAGCGATTGATGTGATCTGATCTGAGGTGCATCCATGTTTTGGCGAATGGCATTATTTAATTTATTTTTATGGTTGAGTAATATCCCATTGTTATAATGTACCACATCTTCATCATTCATCAGCTGATGGACAAAGAAATGTTGTCATTTTGATTATTTTATAAGAATGGAGGAAAAATGAATCACAGCAACACCACAA
The DNA here is from genome assembly GCF_003369695.1 of Bos indicus x Bos taurus. Lineage (NCBI taxonomy): Eukaryota > Metazoa > Chordata > Mammalia > Artiodactyla > Bovidae > Bos > Bos indicus x Bos taurus. Next base: position 84,111,642 of record NC_040082.1, read on the forward strand.
ATATAAAAGCACAAACTAAGATCTTAAAAATCTAAACTATAAATTAAAAAATAATGTAACGGATGATACTAGTCAGATAAAAGCCAGAGTCTCATATAAAATAATAAATCTATCTCTGTTTTGTTTAAAGAGACATACTTAAAGCATGACAGTGTAGGAAGATAGAAATTTCAAAAATGGAAAAAATGTATCAAACAACACTAATCAAAAGAAAGCTGTCATCTTTATATTAGTGTCAAAATAGGCTGTAAGGCAAAAGTTTATTGGGGACAAATAATTCCTACACGTGGATAAAATAATTTACTTGGAAGCCATGATTTTGAATCCATGTGAGCCTGAAAATGTGGCTTCAATCTATATAAAGAAACACTGAGAAAATTTCAAGGAAAAGTGGAAAATGGGAAAAGTGTAGCATTTTAAAAAAATGTAATGATCTTGGGCTAAAGTTGTATAAGTGTGTGTGTGTGTGTAGATATATAATAGTAATACAGGTATAGACATGGATAAAGATGTATCTTTATGTATGATTTATTAAACTATCAAATTAATTTTTATAAAATTCAAGAAAAAAAAGCAAATCTTTCAGCTTCTAAGGACTTTGCTCCTAAATGTAATCTCAACAAGTCCAGCTCTTCCTGTTGTTTTCGGGAAATGAGAGTCTAGTCTGGTCCAGTATAAACAACTCTACATTCACAGGAGTTTAGACACTCTCCCTCCCCAGCTCAATTGTCATAGGTGTGAAAGCCCACCAGGGGAAACTTGATGTGGTTTGCTTCTTTCCTTTTCCTTGGAAATCTTCCTTCTTTACTTCCTAGATGTGTTGTTGGCCAATGAGGAAAGGAGGTAGGGCATAAAAGGGGATTAAGGAAAAGGGAACAATTTTTGAAAGCTTACAGGGTTACAATCTGGCATGAAGCTTTGCTTTGTGGTCATACGCAAATTCTGACTCTTTCTTTTAAGAGATACTTTCATGAAAATTTATTTAGAGACTTCTTGGCAATTTATAAATCCCTGGATTGGCTAACTTCTAACAGTCCACCCTTCTGTTTTAGTCACCTTGTCTCTTCTCAATCATGCTCTTGGGAGTTTCTCCCTCCCAAGCAGCCATAAAATCTTGAGAGAACTATGCATCTATTCTTGCTAACACATTCTGAAAGTACAGGCCAAATCCAGGCAGACCTCCAGCCAGGCTCTCATCTTAACTCATGAGTCAGGTACCAATTAGTATCCCCCGAGTCTAGGAAACACCTGTCTAGCTCTCTAATTGGTTCTTTTGAAATGGGCTCCTTGATTAAAATGAGAGGAGCATTAACACGACATATGGATGGAGCAAAGAAACACCATGGCTCTGCGGCATTTCTTCCCCAGCCTCTTCATCAATACATAACTAATTCCCTAGACCAGTCTCATGCACCGTTGAAGTGAGTGATGATCTAATGGTTGTAAAACCCACCCATGTTTTCTTAGAATGCCTAGCAAAGATGTCCATCGACAACTATGCAACTTCTGGAAAACACTAAGCCAACAATAAATGTCAGTATCTTATTCGGAGAAGGCAATGGCAAGCCACTCCAGTATCTTGCCTAGAAAATCCCACGGATGGTGGAGCCTGGTGGGCTGCATTCCATGGGGTCGCTATGAGTCGGTCACAACTGAGTGACTTCACTTTCACTTTTCACTTTCATGCAATGGAGAAGGAAATGGCAACCCACTCCAGTGTTCTTGCCTGGAGAATCCCAGGGATGGCAGAGCCTGGTGGGCTGCTGTCTATGGGGTCGCACAGAGTTGGACACGACTGAAGTGACTTAGCAGCAGCAGCAGTATCTTATTACACACATCACCTTGCACGCATAATTTAAAGCCTAAAAAACCAGTGCAAGTCTCAACACATCTCAAAGAACTGACATTATACAGACCGTGTTTCTTTATCTCAGTGCAATGAAAACAGATATAACTTAACGAACGAAAAGATGACATTTTCATAGCCTGGTAAATTTAAACACAATTCTAAATGAGTTATGGGTCAAATAATTATTATAAGGTTAGAAAGCGACTAGAATGGAATTACAAAGATAGTCTCTATGTATCAAAACTTGGGCACCTAAAATCTAACTTAAAGTAAATTTTAAATATATATATATATATATATATAGTAGGAAAAAAATTTACCTATAGAGAGTAAGGATTTTAACCTTGATTAGATGTCAATAGGGTGTTGATCACAGAGTTTACTGTATTAGATTATACTCTTTGTGACTTTTTAAAAAAAACAATTTTTTTTACTTTATTTTTGAGAATATCTCCAGGAGTTTATTTTTTTGAAAATATCTAGGAAAACTCAGGGTCTTAATGACAATGGTAGTTTTAAGTGCCTTGCTGAGAAAAAAAAAAAATTTTAAGCTTTGAGCTCCCTCTACAGGCCCAAAGAAAAACTTCCCAGATACAGTAAGAAACTATAATAAGATAATAAACCCCATATAAAGGTGTTTTAAAATTCTCAGAACTCTTCACATTGCTGCTTCTCTTTAAGGCGAACATCCGTGATGGTGAAGCATTGATGTGTACCCAAATGCTGCTGGAAGAACGTATTCACTTCATCTACATTAGTTATGAGAGATACATTAGCCCGCTCTCTAGTGGACGTTTGCAAAAATGACACAAAGACGTCTTGCAAGATTAAATTATTAAATTGTATGCTTGAGAGAGCCCTGGTTGAGGCTCTCAATATTATTTAATCCAATCAGTCATTTTGTGCTTGAGGAAATGTAACAAACTTACTTATGACAATAATAGAATGTCTTCACAATGTGTATGTTTTTTCGTTTGTATTTTCTTGGTAATTTTTTGTTTGTTTAATTTCATTTGAGTACAGTTGGTGGCTCAGAGAGTAAAGATTCCGCCTGCATTGCGGGAGATCTGGGTTCAATCTCTGGGTTGTGAAGATCCCCTGGAGAAGGGCATGGCAACCCATGCCAATATTCTTGCCTGGAGAATCCGCATGGACAGAAGGGCCTGGCGGGCCACAGTCAGTAAGGATGCAGAGTCGGACACAACTGAGCGACTAAGTACAGCACAGCACACAGTTGATTTACAATGTTGTCTTAGTTTCAGATGTACAGAAAAGTGATTCAGTTATAAGTATGTACATGCGTGTGTGCTAAATAGCTTCAGTTGTGTCCCACTCTGAGAACCTATGGACTGTAACCCACCAGACTCCTCTGTCCATGGTATTCTCCAGGCAAGAATACTGGAGTGGATTGCTGTGCCCTCTTCCAGGGTACCTTCCCAAAACAGGGATGGAACTCATACCCCTAACATCTGCTTGTATTGGCAGGTGGGGTCTTTACCACCAGCGCCACCTGCAAAGCCCAATACATATACCTATATTCTTTTTCAGACTGTTTTCTCACATACATTATTAGAATATTGAGCACAGTTCCCTGTGCTATGAGTAGGTCCTTGTTGGTTGTCTATTTTATATTTATTAGGGTCTGTATTTCCCAGGTGGCTCAGTGGTTTGAAAAAAAAATCTGCCTGCAATGCAGGCGACATGGCTTTGATTCCTGGGTTGGGAAGATCCCCTGGAAAAGGAAATGGCAAATGGCACCCCACTCCAGTATTCTTGCCTGGGAAATCCCATGGACAGAGGAGCCTGGTGGGTTACAGTCCATGGGGATACAAAAGAGCTGGACATGACTTAGTGACTAAACAAAAACAAAGCATATGTAGATTAATCCTGAGCTACTGATTTATCCCTCTCCCCTACATTTCCCCTTTGGTAACCACAAGTTTGTTTTTGAAGACTGGGAGTCTGTTTCTGTTTTGTAAATAACTTCATTTGTATCATTTTTTTAGATTCTACATATAAGTAATATCATATGACATTTGTCTTCCTCTGACTTACTTCACTTAGTGTGCTAATCTCTAGGTCCACCCATGTTTCTGCAAATGTCATTATTTCACTCTTTCTTATGGCTGAGTAGTATTCCACTCCATTCCACATATTCTTTATCCATCATCTTGTCAGTGAATAGTAGGTTGCTTCTGTGCTGTGCTAAGTCTCTTCAGTCATGTCTGACTCCGTGACCCTATGGACTGTAGCCCGCCAGCCTCTATCCATGGGATTCTCCAGGCAAGAATACTAGAGTGGGTTGCCATGCCCTCTTCCAGGGGATTTTCCAGACCTAGGGATCAAACCCTCGTCTCTCAAGTCTCCTGCATTGACAGGAGAGTTCTTTACCATTAGCGCCACCTGGGAAGCCCAAGTTGCTTCTGTGTACTGGTTATTGTAAATAGTGCTGCAATGAACACTGGGGTACATATATCTTTTCGAAGTACGGTTTTCTCTGGTTATATGCTCCAGCGTGGGATTTCTGGATCATACGGGAGGTCTATTTTTAGTTTTTAAGGAACTTCCATACTATTCTCCATGGTGGTTGTACCAATTTCCATTCTCACCAACAGTATAGGAAGGTTCTCTTTTTCTCCACATCCTCATCAGTTGCTTGTAAACTTTTTGATGATGGCCATTCTGACTGATGTGAGGTTATACTTCATTGTGGTTTTGATTTGCATGTCTCTCATAATTGATGTTGAACATCTTTTCGTGTGCTTTTAGTCATCTGTATGTCTCTTTGGAGAAATGAGTATTTAGATCTTCTATTCACTTTTGATTGGGTTGATTTTATATATATATATATATACATATATATATATATATACACATACATACAGAGAGAGCTACATAAGCTGTATGTTTTGGAGATGAATTCCCCTGTAGGTTGCTTTGTGAATGTTTTCTCCCATTCCATGACTTCTCTTTTTGTTTTGGGGGTTTTTTATCCTCAACTTATTTATTTTTAATTGAAGAATAATTACAATATTATGTTGGTTTCTGTCACACATCAACATGGATCAGCCACAGATATACATATGTCCCCTCCCTCTTGGATCTCCCACCCCATCCATCACAGAGCCCTGGTTTGAGTTCCCTGAGTCATGTAGCAAATTCCCACAGGCTATCTATTTTATATAGTGTATATAGCTCCATGCTACTGTCCATCGTCTTTTTGTTTTGTTTATGGTTCCTTTGTTTTGCAAAAATTTTAAGTTTAACCAGGTCTGATTTGTTTATTTTTGTTCTTATCACTCTAAAAGGTAAATCCAAAAAGATATTGCTGTGATTCATGTCAAAGACTGTTCTGCCAATGTTTTCCTTTAAGAGTTTTATAGTGTCTGGCCTTACATTTAGGTCTATAATCCATTTTAAGTTAATTTTCGTGTCTGGCATTAGAGAATGTTCTAATTTTTTTTTTTTACATGTAGTTGTCTAGTTTTTCCAGCACCACTTATCGAAGAGACTGTTGTTTTCTCCATTGTATAGTTATGTGTCCTTTGTCATAGATTAATTCACCATAGGTACGTGGGTTTATTTCTGGGCTTTCTACCCTGTTCCATTGATCAGTATTTCTGTTTTTCTACCAGTATCATGCTGTTTTGCTTACTGTAGCTTTTTAGTATAGTCTGAAGTCAGGGAGGCTCATTCCTCCAGCTCCGCTTTATTTAATCAGGATTGTCTTGGCTATTCATGGTCTTTTGTGTTTCCATACAAATTGTAAAATATTTTGTTCTAACTCTGAAAAATGTCATTGGTAATTTGATGAGGAATGCATTGAATCTGTAGATCACTTTGGGTAATATAGCTATTTTCACCATATTGATTTTCTCAACCCAAGAACATGGTATATCTCTGCATCTGTTTGTGTCATCTTTTATTTCTTTTAACAGCATTTTAGTTTTCTGAGTACAGGTCTTTTGCCTCCTTAGGTAGGTTTTTTCCTAGATATTTTACTCTTTTTGATGTGAGGGTAAATTGGATTGTTTCTTTGACTTCTGTTTCTGATTTTTCATTGTTAGTGTATAGAATGCAAGGGATTTCTGTCTGTTTTCTATCCTGTAACTTAATCAAATTCATTGAACTCTAGGAAGACCCCCTGGAGAAGGAAATGGCAACCCACTCCAGTATTCTTGCCTGGAAAATCCCGTGGACAGAGGAGCTTGGTTGGCTACTGTCCATGGGGTCGCTAAGAGTCAGACATGACTGAGCGACTTCACTATCTATCTAGTAGTTTTCTGGTAGTATCTTTAGGATTTTCTATGTATAGTATTATGTCATCTGCAAGCAGTGACAATTTTACTTCTTTACTAACTTGGACTCATTTTGCTTCTTTTTCTTCTGATTACTGTGGCTAGGACTTCTAAAACTATGTTGAATGTAAGTGATGAGAATGAACATCTGTGTTTTGTTCCGGATCTTAGAGGGAACGCTTTCAACTTTTCACTGTTGAGGATGATGTTAGTTGAAGGTTTGTCATATGTGGCCTTAATTATTTTGATGTCTGTTCTCTCTATGCTCCCTTTATGTAGAGCTTTATTTTTTATCATAAACAGGCATTGAATTTTGTCAAAAGCTTTTTCTGCATCTATTGAAAGGATCATATGGCTTTTATTCTTCAGTTTCTTGATGTGATATATCACACTGATTGATTTGTTGATACTGAAGGATCCTTGCATCCCTGAGAAAAATCCCACCTGATCATGGGACACAGTTTGTTTAATGTATTGTTGAATTTGTTTTTCTAGTATTTTGTTGAGGACATTTGCATTTATGTTCATCAGTGATATTGGCCTGTGATTTCCTTATTTTGTAGTATCTTTGTTCTGGTATTGGGGTGATGCTGGCCTCACAGAATGAATTGGGGAGTATTGCGTCTCTGCAATTTTTTGGAAATAGTTTCAGAAGGATGGATGTTAACTCTTCTCTAAATTTTTGATAAAATTTGCCTGTGAAACCATCTGGTCTAGACTTATTTTTTTGGTTTTAAAATCACTTGTTTCCATTTCAGTATTTGTAATTGGTCTCTTCATATTTTCTAGATTTCCCTGGTTCAGTCTTGGAAGGTTGTACCTTTCTTGGAGTTTGTCCATTTCTTCCAGGATGTTCTTTTTATTGATATATAGTTGCTTTTAGTGGTCTTTTATCGCCCTTTGTATTTCTGTGGTGTCCACTGTAACTTTTTTTATTTCTAATTTTATTGATTTGTGCCCTCTTTTTTCTTGATGAATGTGGCTAAAGGTTTACCAATTTTGTTTATCTTTTTCAAAGAGCCAGATTTTAGTTTCATTGGTCTTTTCTATTTGCTTTCTTCATCTCTATTTCATTTATTTCTACATTGATCTTTATGGTTTCTTTCCTTCTGCTAACTGGTTTTTGTTGATTCTTCTTTCTCTAGTTGCTTTAGGTGTAAGGTTAGGTTGCTTATTTGAGATGTTTCTTGTTTCCTGAGGTAAGATTGTATTGCCAAAAACCTCCCTCTAAGAACTATTTTTCCTGCATCCCATACATTTTGTATCTTTATGTTTTCATTGTCATTTATTTCTAGGTAATTTTTAATTTCTTCTTTGATTTCTTCAGTGATCCATTGGTTGTTTAGTAAGATGTTGTTTATCCTCCATGTGTTTGTGGGTTTTACTCTATTTTTTCCTGTAATTTATTTCTAATTTTATAGCCTGTGGTTAGAAAAGATGCTTGATATGATTTCAATTTGCTTAAATGTATTGAGCCTTGATTTGTGGCCCTAGATGTGCTCTATCCTGGAGAATGTTCCATGTGCACTTGAGAAGAAAGTGTATTCTGCTTTGGAATGGAATGTTCTAGAAATATCAATTAAGTTCATTAGGTCTAATATGTCATTTAAGGCCTGTGTTGACTTAATGATTTTCTGTCTTGATGACCTGTCCATTGATGTAACTGGTGTTAAAGTAGTTGTGTTACTGTTGATTTCTCCTTTTATGGCTGTTAGCCTTTACCTTATATGTTGAGGTGCTCCTATACTGAGTGCATATATATTTATAATTGTTATATATTTTTCTTGGATTGATCCTTTTGGTTATTATGTGGTGTCCTTCTTTGTCTCTTATAACAGTCTTTATTTTAAAGTATTTTATCTGATATGAGTATTGCTACTCTAGCTTTGATTTTCATTTGCGTGGAATACCTTTTTCCATCCTCTCACTTTCAATCTATATGTATCCTGAAATCTAAAATGTGTCTCTCACAGATAGCATTTATATAGGTCTTGGAAGGAAATGGCAATCCACTCCAGCACTCTTGCCTGGAAAATCCCATGGTCGGAGGAGCCTGATAGGCTCCAGTCCATGGGGTTGCAAAGAATCGGACACGACTGAGCGACTTCACTTTCACTTTCACTTGTTTTTGTATCCATTGAGCCAATCTATCTCTTTTGGTTGGAGCATTTAATCCACTTACATTTAAAGTAATTACTGATATGTATATTCTTATTGCCATTGTTGTTTCAGATTTGTTTTTGAAGGTCTTTTTCTTCCCTTCCTCTTTTGTTCTCTCTTGTGATTTGATGTCTAACTTTACTGTTGTGTTTGGATTGCTTTTTCTTTTTTGTGTGTATATCTGTTGTAGAATTTTGATCTGTAGTTCCCATAAGTTTTTGATACAGCAGTCTGTATATGTACAAAATTGTTTTAAGTTGCTGGTCTCTTAATTTCAAATGCATTTCCAATATCCTGCATATGTATGCTCCTCTTCTCACAATTGCTGAGGGAGAGGTATTTGTTTTTATTTTTTATTTTATTTTATTTTTTTATGGTTTATTTTTTATTTATTTTTTTGATCTAATTTTTAAAAAATTTTTTTTTCTAATTTTATTTTATTTTTAAACTTTACATAATTGTATTAGTTTTGCCAAATATCAAATGGAGGATAATTGCTTTATAATATTGTATTGGCTTCTGCCACATGACAACATGAATCAACCACAAATAGACATATGTCCCCTCCCTCTTGACCATCCCCAGCCACTCTCCACCCTATCCTACCCCTCTAGGTTGTCACAGAGCAGTAGGTTGAGCTCCAGTACGGAGATTCCTAAAAAACTAGGAATAAAACTACGATATGACCAAGCAATCCCACTACTGGCATATACCCTGAGAAAACCATAATTGAAAATACACATGTACCCCCAGTTTTAATAGCACTGTTTACAACAGCTAGGACATGGAAACAATCTAGATGTCCTTTGGCGGATGAATAACTAAAGAAGTTGTGGTACAAATATACAGTGGCATATTACTCAGCCATAAAAAGAATCATTGGTTTTGACATCATATTTGTATGAGGCTGATTTCATACCTTTACTTCATGTTTACCTTTGCTGGTGAGCTTTCCCATTTATAATTTTCTTGAGTGTAGCTGTGGTTGGACTTGAATGTTTTCTTTCCCATGTTATGGAAGTTTTTGGCTATAATATTTTCAAATATGTTCTCAGACCCTTTCTCTCTTCTCCTTCTGGGACCCCTGTAATACAAATGTTGGTGTAAATATAACTAGTATTTCTGATCAGATTGTGAAGTAGAGTGCTCATGTGATCATGTTAGCTCACAAAAGCTTTACTGGTAGCTGGAATCAGGACAGAAAAATAAGAACTGCATATACTCAGGGCAGCTAACAGCATGTGTACAAAAGAGATGGTGTGAAATATTTAAAGCATTGAAAGAAAAAACTACCAATTAGAATTCTGTACCCTGCAAAATTATTCTTCAAAAGTGAAAGAGAAATAAAAACTTTCTCAGCAAATAGAAATTGAAGGAATTTCCTGTCAGTAGGCTGCCTAGCAAGAAAGGTTAAAAGATATTCTTTTTCTTAAACAGAATAATATATATTAGAAACACTGATCTACATAAAGAGAGGAAGAGCATTAGAGAAAGTAAAGTGATATAATGTTATCTAAAAGTAGGTTTAGATTAGTTGTAAATTGCTAACTCTAGTGTTGTTCAGTCACTAAGTCGTGTCCAATTCTTTGAGACCTCATGCCAGGCTTCCTTGACCTTCACTATTTCCCTGAGTTTGCTCAAACTCAGGTCCACTGAGTCAGTGATGTCATCCTCTGTCGCCCCCTTCTCTTCTTGCCCTAAGACTTTCCCAGCTTCAGGGTCTTTTCCAGTGAGTTGGCTCTTCACATTAGGTGGCCAAAGTATTGGCGCTTCAGCATCAGCCTTTCCAATGAATATTCAGGGTTATGTCCTTTAGAATTGTTTGATCTTCTTGCTGTTTAAGGGATTCTCAAAACTCTTCTCCAGCACCACAGTTTTAAAGCACCAGTTCTTCAGTGCTCAGTCTTTTTTATGGTCCAGCTCTCACATCTGTACATAACTGCTGGTAAAAACCATAGTTTTGACAATATAGGCCTTTGTCAGCAAAATGATGTCTCTGCTCTTTAATATGCTGTCTAGGTTTGTCATAGCTTTCCTTCCAAGAAGCTAGCCTCTTTTAAATTCATGGCTGCAGTCACCGTCTGCAGTGATTTTGGAGCCCAAGAAAATGAAATCTGTCAGTTTCCACTTTTTCTCATCTATTTGCCATGAAGTGATGGGACCACGTGCCATGATCTTCATTTTTGAATGTTGTATTTTAAGCCAGCTTTTTCACTTTCCTCTTTCACATTCATCAAGAGGCTCTTTAGTTCTTCTTCACTTTCTGCCATTAAACTGGTATCATCTGCATATCAGAGGTTGTTGATATTTCTCCTTGAAATCTTAATTCCAGCCTGTGCTTCATCCAGTTCAGCATTTTGAATGATGTAATCTGCATATAAGTTAAATAAGCAAGGTGACAATATATAGCCTGATGTACTCTTTCCCCAGTTTTGACCAGTCCATTGTTCAATGTTCAGTCCTAACTGTTGCCTCTTGTCCTGCATACAGGTTTCTCAGGAGACAGGTAAGATGGTCTGGATTCCCATGTCCTTAAGAAATTTTCCACAGTTTGTTGTGATCCACCCAGTCAAAGGCTTTACCACAGTCAATGAAGCAGAAGTTGATGTTTTCTGGAATTCCCTTGCTTTTGCTATGATCCAGTAGATGTTGGCAATTTGATCTCTGGTTCCTCTGCCTTTGCTAAATCCAGCTTATACATCTGGAAGTTCTTGGTTTATGTACTGCTGAAGCGGTTGGATTGAAGGATTTTGAGTATAACCTTGCTAGCCTGTGAAATAAGTGCAATTGTATGGTAATTTGAACATTCTTTGGCACTGATTGCCTCTCTTTGGGATTGGAATGAAAATTGACTTTTCCCAGTCCTCTAGCCAGTGCTGAGTTTTCCAAATTTGCTGGCATACTGAGTGTAGCACTTTAACAGCACCAGCTTTTAGAATTTGAAATAGTTCAGCTGGAATTCCATCACCTCCACTGGCTTTGTTCATAATCTTCCTAAGGCCCACTTGACTCACACTCCAGGATGTCTGGATCTAGATGAGTGATCACACCATCATGGTTATCTGGGTCATTGAGTTTTTTGGTGTGCAATTCTTCTGTGTATTCTTGCCACCTGTTCTTAATCTCTTGTACTTCTGTTAGGTACATATACTATTTCCGTCCTTTATTGTGCCCATCTTTGCTTGAAAAGTTCCCTTGGTATCTCTAATATTCTTGAAGATATCTCTAGTCTTTCCCATTCTATTGTTTTCCTCTATTCCTTTGCATTGTTCACTTGAGAAAGCTTTCTTATCTCTCCTTGCTGTTCTCTGGAACTCTGCATTCAGTTGGGTATATCTCTCCCTTTCTCTCTTGCCTTTCACTTCTCTTTCTTCAGCTATTTGTAAGGTGTCCTCAGACAACCACTTTGCCTTCTTACATTTCTTTTCCTTGGGATGGTTTTGGTCACTGCCTCCTGTACAATGTTATGAACCTCTGTCCATTGTTTCTCAGGCACTCTGTTTACTAGATTTAGTTCCCTGAATCTATTTGTCAGCTCCACTGTATAAGGCATTTGATTTATACCTGAATGGCCTGATGGTTTTAGACCTAATGGCCGAATACCCTTCTTTGAGTCTAGATTTTGCAATAAGGAACTGATGATCTGAGCCACAGTCAGCTCCAGGGTTTGTTTGTTTGTTTTTTTTCTTTTTGCTCATTGAATAGAGTTTATCCATCTTTGACTGTAAAGAATGTAATCAGTTGATCTTGGTATTGACCATCTGGTGATATCCATGTGTAGAGTCAGCTCTTGTGTTGTTGGTAACCATTACCAAAAAATTAAGTCATTGTTTATATATTGATAAAAGAGAAAAAATAGAATCATATAAAAAGGTCAATTAAAATCACAGAAGCCAGAAAAAAAGGTAGCAGACAAAAAATTAAAATGTAAAAAAAATAAGCCAAGTAATAGAAAATTATATCAGAGTGGGTAAAAAGCAAGACCCAACTATATGTTGATTATGGACACTTTAAGTATAGGAGATTTTAATTCCAATATCTCAGTTCATAACATAGCAAATTAATAATTTTGTCAATGGAATATATAGATAATATAAGCAATAGGTAGGTAAAAGTGTTTTGCATGGAATTAAATTCCATTACTTCATATTCTCTTTACATATCCATTAAAAATTGGAGCTAACTGGATAAGTTTTAGGACACAAAATCTTATCAATTAAAAAATTATATGAATAAGAAGTGTAAATATTATAAATAATTGGTTAACAAAAGCAAATGAATTCATTGGCTATTGGATGCAAATCAATTCAGTAAGATGACTGGTAAAAAAATTAAAATGATGAAATAAGTAGCCTTCCTATATAAAAGCAATAATTCATTTGAAAATTCAATAGAAGAAAAGACCCTATTGACAATGGCAGGAAAAATATAAAATACTTAGGAAAAACTTATGAAGAAATATTTAAGTTCTAATTTTTTATCAGAGCACATAAAAACTGTTTTGACAAGAAGACAGCATTATAAAGATGTCAGTTGTCTTTAATGCAATCTACTTGATAGGATCTCAGTTAAAATTTATCATCTGAGTTTTGTTGTCGTATAGAAGAACTCATCATAAAGATCTAGTAATTTGATATGAGAAAGATAAAAAATTTCTGCACAGCCAAACACACACACACACACACACACACACACACACACACACAAAGTCAAAACCCAAATTACGAAGAAGACAAAATATTTGCAATATGTATTATATATAAATGCCTAATTTCTTTACTGTATGAAGACTGCCTATAAACTAATTATAAAGTCAATAATATAATGTAAACCAGAGATTACATCAAAAGAAATACAAACAAAAATGCTTCATCTCACTCTTCATAAGATAAATGCAAAGGAATATTTTTTCCACCTGTAAATCAGCAAAGATTCAAATATTTGATAACAAACCTTAGTTGAAGAAGAAGTAGAGAAGCAGGCCTCATACCTTACTGATGAGGGTATAAATCAAAACATCCCCAATGAAGAGCAATTTGACAATATTTATCAAAATTCCAAAAACATATCCTTTGATTAAGTAACTCTACTTTTGGGAATGGCACCCCACTCCCGTACTCTTGCCTGGAAAATCCCATGGACGGTGAAACCTGGTAGGCTGCTGTCCATGAGGTCTCTAAGAGTCGGACACGACTGAGCGACTTCACTTTCACTTTTCACTTTCATGCATTGGAGAAGGAAATGGCAACCCACTCCAGTGTTCTTGCCTGGAGAATCCCAGGGACGGGGGAGCCTGGTGGGCTGCCGTCTGTGGGGTCGCACAGAGTCGGACACAACTGAAGCGACTTAGCAGCAGTAGCAGTAGCATGCTTATGATGTGTAAAATGGCATGTATCCAAGTAGAATCAATATAGCATTGCTGATATTAGTAGAAGATTGAAATGAGCTAAATGTTTAGGAATTGGCACAAGTTAAAGAAATTATTGGCAATCTAATCCATTCAATGGAAGTATCAATATATATAGCTCTTTATAAATGAAGTAGCAGAAATGAATGATGTGGAAATAGCTCCAAGGTGTGTATGCATATGTGTGTGTGCATGCATGTGTTACTGACCAGGGTTCTTGGCCTCCTTAATTAATAGAATTGATCAGAGGCCAGAGGAGACATTCTGGCAAGGTTTTTTTGGAGTACCTACAGCTGTTGGGAGGCAGGGGTTAAAAACAAGTAACAGGGTTCCCTCTTGGTCACTCACTCACTGAGGGGGTGGTAAGCTGGTTCCTTATATGGAATGAGGGTTGGGGTGTTTTCAAGTGTTGGGTCAGAGGGGTGGGTTAGGTGACTTGCCCACCCCTTTGTGGTGGTGTGTGCAGGGGGCATGCCTAGTACCCTGCTTTGCTCCTGACCCAACTTTTGTTCCTGGCTCTTCAGAAGTAGCAGTTAGGTTTTTTGGTCTTTTATCTTTTTTATCTTGTCCATAATTTTCCCTAACTTTTAAGGCATGCAGTTATTTTTAGTCCCTTATAGTTTTTTTTGTATTTTGTTGTTCATGGAGATGTTTGTCCAGGTGCAAGCTTTGCAGCATTGCAGCAAAGGGTCCCAGGTTCCAGCCTGTCTCATTCCCCACTGAGAGATGCTACACCGTTATTCTTAAAGGGTAAGGGGCTTAAGGTCTCTTCTGAAACTTCTTTCTGTTGGACAGGGGCTGCAGATCTTAACCTACCCTAGAGGTATAGAAGTTCCCTGCTGATTATTCCAAAGAACTCTAGGGACCTAGGCCACCCCTGAAATGGGTTTAATAGCTTGAGCCATCGTGAGTGAGCCTTACTTCAAACTGTTAGAGCCTAGAAGACACAAACCTAACCAGAAGTTGAAACAAACAAGGGAAGAACAATAATACCCATTAAAGAGCCTAGAAAGGGAAGGAAGCAGATTAACTTTGGGAAAGTGGAGTCACTCAGTTGTGTCCGACTCTTTGCAACCCCATGGACTGTAGCCTACAACGCTCCTCCGTCCGTGAGATTTTCCAGGCAAGAGTACTGGAGTGGGTTGCCATTTCCTTCTCCAGAGGATCTTCCCAACCCAGGGATCAAACCTGGGTCTCCTGCATCGTAGGCAGATGCTTTACCACCTGAGCCACCAGGGAAGTCCGTCTTGGTGCACCAGTGGAGGCAATATTGCCTCTGCCAAAATTGTGAAGCCACTCTGTGCAGGCGTTTATTTCCTTAATATTAACTTGTGCCTGTCCTGTTGCATTGATCCAGGGGCACAAACTACCTTTTGATGGTGCCTGTCTTTTGGATAGGTATCTCAGGTTTTCCACTGGCTCACAGATGTATATTTTCCTCTGTTGTGACCTGTGGGGTTTCTGGAGGTAAAAGCTTTAGTCTGGACAAACGTACCCAAGTAGGTATCCTTGCGGTTTGACAGCAGCGAATGTGGTCAGAATTACTTTATAAGGACTCTTCCATCTTGGCAATGGTTGGTCTTCAGGGGAGCCTCTTTCCAGGTTTTAAGAAGAACTTGGTCCCCAGGGTTTATTTGTGAACTGTTCCTTCCTCTGTATTTTTAATGGGAGCTGGCAGTGCTTTGTGGGCATAGTCCTAGATTGCCTTCTGAACTTGTCCTAGATTAATAATAAACCTCAGGGTCTGGTTCGCTTCCTTCTTTAGTGCAATGTCAGTAGTAAAAAGGCCTCTCATAGGTCATTTTAAATGAGCTGAGCCTCAGACCATTCCTTGGGGCTACACAGACCCTGAGGAGCGCAAAAGAAAACAAGTTGGTCCCAGGTTCGACAGGTTCTTGGCAGAGTTTTGCTAAGGTTTCCTTTAAAGTATGGTTTATTTTTTTACCTGTCATGGTCGGGAGAGGGAGGAGGATGCCAAGAGGTATGTAGCCTGTAGTCTATCCCTAGCGTCATTGTGAGCCCCGGTGTGATTTTTGGCTATAGGACCCGTTATCACTCTGGAGGGACTTTGGAAGTCCAAACTGAGCAATTATTTTCTTTAAAAGGGGCTTAACCGACTTCCATGGCCTTTTCAGATTGGATGTAGAAGGCTACAACCCGTTCTGTGAAAGTATCAATAAACACCAGAAGGTGTTTATACTCTGATCATGAGGGCATTTGGGTAAAATCTAACTGCCAGTCTTCCTTGAGATATGTCCCTCGGTATTGAAGTGGCCTCAGTAACAATGGAGAGATCGGATTGGCTTGTGAATTATTATGGGTTCATAAATCACAGGCGAGTGTCACTTATTTTATTGTTCTTTTAAGCCCCTTCCCTGAAAAAAGCCTTTTGCACTGAGTCCCATAGTGCATCCCTCCCATTAAGGGGTGGTATCATGTAAGCTCTTAGTTTCCATTGTTGGGACTCAGGAATTAGAAACTTCCCTTCCTTTTTATATCAACATGTGCTTCCCTTCTCATAGCCCCATTTCTCAACATGTTCTTGTTCCTGTGGGGAGTACTGGGGAGGCTGGGGGAGCCAACCACCAGCACCATAACTTGTTCAGGTTCCTGCAGAGGAGCTGCCTGTTTTGTAATCTAATCAGTTTCGCTATTTCCTTGGCTCACAGAACCTCCATCTCTCTGATAGCCCCTCCAGTGGGCTACTGCTGCCTGGGTCAGGAGCTGCTCTCCTTCTAAAAGATCGAGAATCCCATCTTTATGTTTTTGGGGGGAATTGGCATCTGGTCCCATCACTTCATGGGAAATAGATGGGGAAACAGTGGAAACAGTGTCAGACTTTATTTTTTGAGGGCTCCAAAATCACTGCAGATGGTGACTGCAGCCATGAAATTAAAAGACGCTTACTCCTTGGAAGGAAAGTTATGACCAACCTAGATAGCATATGCAAAAGCAGAGACATTACTTTGCCAACAAAGGTCTGTCTAGTCAAGGCTATGGTTTTTCCAGTGGTCATGTATGGATGTGAGAGTTGGACTGTGAAGAAAGCTGAGCACTGAAGAATTGATGCTTTTGAACTGTGGTGTTGGAGAAGACTCTTGAGAGCCCCTTGGACTGCAAGGACATCCAACCAGTCCATTCTGAAGGAGATCAGCCCTGGGATTTCTTTGGAAGGAATGATGGTGAAGCTGAAACTCCAGTACTTTGGCCACCTCATGCGAAGAGTTGACTCATTGGAAAAGACTCTGATGCTGGGAGGGATTGGGGGCAGGATGAGAAGGAGACGACAGAGGATGAGATGGCTGGATGGCATCACCAACTCGATGGACATGAGTCTGAGTGAACTCTGGGAGTTGGTGATAGACAGGGAGGCCTGGTGTGCTGCGATTCATGGGGTCACAAAGAGTCGGACACAACTGAGCAACTGAACTGAACATGCCTCCTCCTTTGCAAATGGCAGCATGAACATGTAGCATATGGAACCCATACTTAGAGTCAGTAAAAATTTAATTTCTTATCCCTCCCTGCTTGCAACGCTCTCATTAATGCAATTAGTTTGGTCTTTGATGTCTGGGGTGGCAGGGCCCTGGCTTCTGTGAGTTCATCTAGACGAACTAAGGCATACATACCCCGCCATTTGGGTTACCATTTCTATAAAACTGGTCCCATCAGGAAATCATTCGACCTCAGGACTATGAAGAGGTTCATCTAGAAGATCAGGTCAGCTGGAATAAGTTTGTTCTGTGGTGTGTATATACTGTTGTGCTGTCTCCACTCTCAACCACTGGAAGCAGAATTGAGTTGGTATACCTTTAAGGTCATTTGGGGGTGTCCATTAGGAGGGCCTGATATCTTGTTAACCTTTCTTCAGCCAGTCAATGATGTCCTTTGACTTCAGCACAGATTGTACCACTGAAGAGTTAACCCATCTAAGTGTTGTCTTAGGGTGAGCTTGGAAGCCTCATTAACCTATAGGGATAGGGTTGTTCCTGTACAATGTTATGAACCTCTACCCATAGTTCTTCAGGCACTCTATTGGATCTAATCCCTTGAATCTATTTGTCACTTCCACTGTATAATCATAAGGGATTTGATTTAGGTCATACCTAAATGGTCTAGGGGTTTTCCCTACTTTCTTCAATTTAAGTCTGAATTTGGCAATAAGGAGTTCATGATCTCAGCCACAGTCAGCTCCCAGTCTTGTTTTTGCTGACTGTATAGAGCTTCTCCATCTTTGGCTGCAAGGAACATAATCAATCTGATTTTGGTGTTGACCATCTGGTGATGTCCATGTGTAGAATCTTCTCTTGTGTTGGAAGAGGGTGTTTGCTATGACCAGTGTGTTCTCTTGGCAAAACTCTATTAGCCTTTGCCCTGCTTTGTTTTGTACTCCAAGGCCAAATTTACCTGTTACTCCAGGTATCTCTTGACTTCCTACTTTTGCATTCCAGTCCCCTATAATGAAAAGGACACCTTTTTTGGGTGCTAGTTCTAGAAGGTCTTGTAGGTCTTCATCAGTTCAGTTCAGTAGCTCAGTCATGTTTAATTCTTTGCAACCCCATAGACTGCAGCACGCCAAGCCTCTCGGTCCATCACCAACTCCCAGACTTTACTCAAATTCATGTCCATTGAGTCGGTGATACCATCCAACCATCTTATCCTCTGTTGTCCCCTTCTCCCGCCTTCCATCTTTCTCAGCATCAGGGTCTTTTCCAATGAGTCAGTTCTTCACATCAGGAGGCCAAAGAATTGGAGTTTCAGCTTCAGCATCAGTTCTTCCAATGAATGCAGGGTTGATGTCCTTTAGAATGGACTGGTTGGATCTCCATGCAGTCCAAGGGACTCTGAAGAGTCTTCTCCAACACTACAGTCCAAAAGCATCACTTCTTTAGTGCTCAGCTTTCTTTTTAGTCCAACTCTCACATCCACACATGACTACTAGAAAAACCATAACTTTGACTTGATGGACCTTTGTTGGCAAAATAATGTCTCTGCTTTTTAATATGCTGTCTAGGTTAGTCATAACTTTTCTTCTGAGGAGCAAGCGTCTTTTAATTTCATGGCTGCAATCACCATCTGCAGTGATTTTGGAGCCCCCTCAAAAAAATTCGGTCACTGTTTCCATTGTTTCCCCATCTATTTTCATTGAAGTGATGGGACCAGATGCCATGATCTTAGTTTTCTGAATGTTGAGTTTTAAGCCAAAATTTTCCCTCTCCTCTTTCACTTTCATCAAGAGGCTCTTTAGTTCTTTTTCATTTTCTGCCATAAAGGTGGTGTCATCTGTATTTCTGAAGTTATTGATATTTCTCCTGGCAATCTTGATTCCTTTTGTGCTTCATCTAGTCTGGCATTGCTCATGATGTACTCTGCATATAAGTTAAATAAGCAGGGTGACAATATACAGCCTTGACGTACTCCTTTCCCAATTAGGAACCAGTCTGTTGTTCCATGTCCAGTTCTAACTATTGCTTCCTGAACTGCATACAGGTTTTTGAAGGGGCAGGTCAGGTGGTCAGGTAGGTCTTCATAGAACTGTTCAACTTCAGCTTCTTCAGCATTACTGGTTGGGGCATAGACTTGGATTATTTTGATATTGAGTGGTTTGCCTTAGAAATGAACAGAGATCATTCTGTTGTTTTTGAGATTGCATCCAAGTGTCGAGGGAGTGTGTAATTTCCTCAGTTCTGTCTCACCATAGCAAAAATTTGAAGCGTCAGATGGACCAGGGTTATAGCTCAGTTTTATTGGCAAGCAAAGGAAAATACATACTTGAGGCATGACGGTGGGCCGACCCAAAAGGCAGGAGGAGAAGAGAAGTCCCCAGGCCCAATTTTGGCTCCTCTTTTTATATGTCTTTTCTCCTCTCCCTGAGCCTGCCCTATGTAAATCGGGCTAGCCAGAAGGACTGTTTGTTTTACCTGAGGTTCTCACTCCAGTCCTCAGACCTTCCTTTGTTCTATTTCCTTGGGCTTTTCCCTTTGTCTTTTAGCCACTGCCATTTTGGACTCCTTTTTCCTAATCTAACTACCTAACACAAGTACTGCATTTCGGACTCTTTTGTTGACTATGAGGGCTACTCCATTTCTTCTAAGGGATTCTTGCCCACAGTAGTAGATACAATGGTCATCTAAATTAAATTCATCCATTCTAGTCCATTTTAGTTCACTGACTCCTAAAATGTCGATGTTCACTCTTGCCATCTCGTGTTTGACCACAATTTACTTTGATTCATGGACCTAACATTCCAGATTCCTATGCAATATTGTTTCTTATAGCGTTGGACTTTACTTCTGAGAGGGTAACAGGCAGGAAGGACAGGGGTCTCCAAATGGAGGAAATAGGCTGCAAGTGTCAGACATTTTTTCTCTCTCTCTTAAGCGGCAGGAGGAAACAAACTACAAGCGTTAGATATTTTCCCCTTCTCTATACAAATATAAAAAGAGGTTTCTTTTAAAATTCTGTGTTGCCATGATGACATCTAGTTCCACCTGAACTTAACTTTTCTCAAACCTTGAGCTAACCAATGCATTTTTCTTATGGAAATGGTCATCTTAAGCTATGTTAATGAAGTATGTGTTTACCTTAGATTCTGTCTTCAAGTGGGTTCCACCTAAGACTCAGAATCCACTTAACAAACCAGTATGTTTTACTCATGCAAATGTTCTCTTAAGCGATGTGAATGAGTCTGTATTTGCTTGGAAACCTACCTTTCTTCAAGATTCATGTCAATCATTTTATGGCCCTGGACAACTCACCTTGGGTCAATGTTATCTCAAAGTGCATGTTATGGGTGAGGGGCCTGATGCCAGTCTCTGAGTTTTGAGACATTTCCTTTCTCCAATTAGCAGACTGCTAGTAGCTATATAACATCTGGCAATGGCACCCCACTCCAGTACTCTTGCCTGGAAAGTCCCATGGACGGAGGAGCCTGGTAGGCTGCAGTCCATAGGGTCGCTGAGGGTCAGACATGACTGAGCGACTTCACTTTCATGCATTGGAGAAGGAAATGGCAACCCACTCCAGTGTTCTTGCCTGGAGAATCCCAGGGACGGGGGAGCCTGGTGGGCTGCCGTCTATGGGGTCACACAGAGTCGGACACGACTGAAGTGACTTAGCAGTAGCAGTAGCAAAGACTAGCAGGGGGACACTGTTTCTGATGCCCCCTTCTGATGTCTATGTCAGAAGCTTTCTCTATCTCTATTATAGTTTAATAAAACTTTATTACACAAAAGCTCTGAGCAATCAAGCCTCATCACTGGTCCCAAATTGAATTCCTCTCTTTCAGAGGCCAAGAATCCCGGTGTCTTTCACAGCTCAGCAACAACATTTTACTTCAATTACCAGTCACATCCACAACTGGGTGTTGTTTTTGCTTTAGCTCTGTCTCTTCATTCTTTCTGGAGTTATTTCTCCACTGTTCTCCAGTAGCATACTGGGCACCTACTAACCTAGGGAGTTCATCTTTCAGTGTCCTGTGTTTTTGCCTTTTTATACTGCTCATGGCGTTCTCAAGGCAAGAATACTGAAGTGGTTTGCCATTCCCTTCTCCAGTGGACCACGTTTTGTCAGAACTCTCCACCATGACCTGTTCATCTTGGGTGGCCCTACACGGCATGGCTCATAGTTTCATTGAATTAGACAAGGTTGTGGTCCATGTGATCAGTTTGATTAGTTTTCTATAATTGTGGTTTTCATTCTGTCTTCCCTCTGATGGATAAGGAAAGAGGCTTATGGAGGCTTCTGATGGGAGAGACTAACTGTGGGGGAAACTGGGTCTTGTTCTGATGGGCAGGGCTATGCTCAGTAAATCTTTAACCCAATTTTCTGTTGTGGGGCAGGGCTGTGTTCCCTCCCTGTTGTTTAACTTGAGGCCAAACTATGGTGGAGGTAATGAAGATAATGGTGACCTCCTTCAAAAGGTCCATGCATGCACTGCCACACACAGTGCCCCCGACCCTGCAGCAGGCCACCGCTGACCCGTGCCTCTGCCAGTCACATCACCAGTCACATCCATAACTGGGTGTTGTTTTTCTTTTGGCTCCGTCTCTTCATTCTTTCTGGAGCGTATTTCTCCACTGTTCTCCAGTAGCATATTGGGCACCTACCAACCTGGGGTGCCTACATTGGAAACTCCTGGACACTCATGGGCAAGTCTGGGTCAGTCTCTTGTGGGGTCACTACTCCTTTTTCCTGGGTCCTGGTGTGCACAAGGTTTTGTTTGTGCCCTCCAAGAGTCTGTTTCCCCAGTCCTGTGTGCATTCTGGCGGCTCTATGGTGGGGTTAATGGTGACCTCCTCCAAAAGGGCTTATGCCATGCTCAGGTCTGTTGCACCCAGAGCCCCTGACCCTGCAACAGGCTACGCTGACCCATACCTCCACAGGTAATGCTCAAACTCAGTCTCTGTGGGGTCGCCTGGTGTGCAAAAAGTTTTGTTTGAGCCCTCTGAGTGTCTCTGGTGGGTATGGGATTTGATTCTAAATGTGATTTTGTGCCTCCTACTGTCTTGCTGGGGCTTCTCCTTTGCCCTCAGACATGGGATATCTCTTTTCGGTGGAATCCAACATTCTCCTGTCTACAGCTGTTAGGCAGTGAGTTGTAATTTTGGAATTCTCACAGGAGAAGATGAGTGCATGTCCTTCTACTCTGCCATCTTGTTTAGTCCCAGAGGTTCATGACATTGTGCAGGAGGCAGTGATCAAAACCATCCCCAAGAAAAAGGCAAAAAAGCAAAATGGTTGACTGAGGAGGTCTTACAAATAGCTGAGAAAAGAGGAGAAGCTAAAGGCAAAGGAGAAAAGAGAAAATAACCCATTTGATTGCAGAGTTCCAAAGAATAGCAAGGAGAGATAAGAAAGCCTTTCTCAGTGATCAGTGCAAAGAAATAGAGGAAAACAAAAGAACTGGAAAGACCACAAATCTCTTCAAGAAAATTAGAGATACCAGGGAACTTTTCATGCAAAGATGGGCACAATAAAGGACAGAAATGGTATATGGACCTAACAGAAACAGAAGATATTAAGAAAAGGTGGCAAGAATACATAGAAGAACTATACAGAAAAGATCTTCATGACCCAGATAACCATGATTGTGTGATCTCTCACCTAGAGCCAGACATCCTAGAATGGGAAGTAGAGTGGGTCTTAGGAAGCATTACTGTGAACAAAGCTAGTGGAAGTGATGGAATTCCAGTTGAGCTGTTTCAAATCCTAAAAGATGATGCTGTGAAAGTGCTGCACTCCATACACCAGAAAACTTGGAAAACTCAGCAGTGGCCACAGGACTGGAAAAGGTCAGTTTTCATTCCAATCCCAAATAAGGGCAATGCCAAGAACTGTTCAAACTACCACACAATTGCACTCATCTCATATGCTAGCAAGGTAATGCTCAAAATTCTCCAGGCTAGGCTTAAACAATACATGAACTATGAAATTCCAGATGTTCAAGCTGGATTTAGAAAAGGCAGAGGAACCAAAGATCAAATTGCCAACATCCGCTGGATCATCGAAAAAACAAGAGAGTTCCAGAAAAACATCTACTTCTTCTTTATTGACTAAGCCAAAGCCTTTGACTGTGTGGATGACAACAAACTGTGGAAAATTCTTCAAGAGATGGGAATACCAGACCACCTGGCCTGCCTCCTGAGAAATCTGTATGCAGGTCAAGAAGCAACAGTTAGAACTGGACATAGAACAACAGATTGGTTCCAGATCAGGAAAGGAATATGTCAAGGCTATATATTGTCACCCTGCTTATTTAACTTATATGCAGAGTACATCATGAGAAATGCCAGGCTGGATAAAGCACAAGCTGGAATCAGGATTGCCAGGAGAAATATCAATAACCTCATATATGCAGATGACACCATACTTATGGCAGAAAGCAAAGAAGAACTAAAGAGCCTGTTAATGAAAGTGAAAGAGGAGAGTGAAAAAGTTGGCTTAAAGCTCAACATTCAGAAAACGAAGATCATGGCATCCGGTCCCACCACTTCATGGGAAATAGATGGGGAAACAGTGGAAACAGTGTCAGACTTTATTTTTCTGGGCTCCAAAATCACTGCAGATGGTGACTGCAGCCATGAAATTAAAGATGATTGCCCCTTGGAAGAAAAGCTATGACCAACCTAGACATTAGAGACATTACTTTGCCAAAATATGTCCATCTAGTCAAAGGTATGGTTTTTCCAGTAGTCATGTATGAATGTGAGAATTAGACTATAAAGAAAGCTGAGTGCTGAAGAACTGATGGTTTTGAACTGTGGTGTTGGGGGAGACTCTTAAGAGCCCCTTGGACTGCAAGGAGATCCAACAAGTCCACCCTAAAGGAAACCAGTCCTGAATATTCACTGGAAGAACTGATGCTGAAGCTGAAATCCAATACTTTGGCCACCTGATGTGAATAACTAACTCATTGGAAAAGACCTTGCTGCTGAGAAAGATTGAAGGCAGGAAGAGAAGGGGACAACAGAGGACGTGATGGTTGGATGGCCTCACCGACTCAATGGACATGAGTTTGAGTAAGCTCTGGGAGTTGGTGATGGACAGGGAAGCCTGGCATGCTGCAATCCATGGGGTCGCAAAGAGTCGAACACAACTGAGGGACTGACCTGAACTGAACTGATGATTGCTCCTCCCTACAGGCAGCTTGCCCATCCCAGGGCCACTGAATCCAGTTGTTTTGGAAAGCAAATTACTGGTTTCTGATTTGTCCCATTTTTGGGGACTCTTAGTGTTATTCTTGACCTCTTGTGAATGTATAGAGTGAAAGGCTGTCCAAATTTGAAAGCCCCAATGCTGGTGCTCTACTCAGCTCAGTATTTAGAGTCTCAAAGGCCCGCTGGTGTTCCATTTTCCATTGAAGGGGTTCCCTTTCTTCTCACTTTAGAGCCTCATGTAAGGGTTTGGGACTTCCCAGGTGGTTCGGTGGTAAGAAATCCACCTGCCAATGCAGGGGACACAGGAGACACAGGTTTGATCCCTGGGTTGGGAAGATCCCCTGTAGGAGGATTTGCCTTCCCAGTAGTTTTGCCTGGAAAATCCCATGGACAGAGGAGCCTGGCAGGCTATAGTCCATAGGATCACAAAGAGCCGAACTCTACTGAGCAACTGAGCGTGCATGTACGGGGGTTTTGCTTATAAGGTCATAATTTGGAATTTCTCAGATACGAGAGAGCCCAGTCAACCCGAGAAAAACTCGGAGTTGCCTCTTTGTGGTTGGAGATGGTTGCACTAATGGCTGTATTTCCATCTGTGGTCAGGGCTTGTGCCCCTGGGGTCAGAACAAATCCTAAATATTGAATCCATTGCTGTGAGATTTGAGCCTTGGTTGGAGACACTTTATATCCCCTTTCTGCAAGAAAATTTAGGACCCTAACAGTACTTTTATTCGAATCTTGTTTGGCCTCACTACTTATCAATAAATCATCAACATATAGCAGCAGAGTTCCCTTCTCAAGACTCTGTTCCCTCAGTTCCAAATAGCTGGGGCCTGTCCCCAAAACCCAGTGGAAACACTATCCAGGTATACTTGGTAGCCTCCTGGGTGTCAGAGCCCCTCCATTCAAAGGCAAAAAGATATATTGAGGGTCTGGATATAGGGGAATATAGGGAAAAAAAAAAAGACATCTTTGAGGTTCAAACAGAAATGCTGAGAACTCCCAGGTACTTGGGTGTGGGTTTGGGTAAATAGTGA
The DNA here is from genome assembly GCF_003369695.1 of Bos indicus x Bos taurus. Classification (NCBI taxonomy): domain Eukaryota; kingdom Metazoa; phylum Chordata; class Mammalia; order Artiodactyla; family Bovidae; genus Bos; species Bos indicus x Bos taurus. The sequence continues at coordinate 84,137,051 of NC_040082.1, forward strand.
TGCCTGCCTCATTCACTGTTCATAAACCAACACTCCCTATTACGCTCCTGAATGGGAAGGATCTGGGTGTTGCAAGAGATTGGCAGGGCCTAATGAGTCTGTGTTTTAGAATTCGGTGAGCACTAGTTGGATTTCCCTCAGGGCCTCAGGCTTTAAAGGATATTGTCTTTTCCAGGGGTATTTCCCTGAGATTTTAACCTTATTTTTATTGGGGGAACACATTTTGCCCTTCCTGGCACTGATGTATCCCAAACTGTAGGATCTACTCATTTCCTCATTTCTTGGGGGATGTCTTGTGGAATATTTTGATGACCAGCAGGTGGGTATTTGGGGCTACTAATTGATGCGTTCTCTGAATTCTCTATCTCCTTGGACTTCACCCTGTTCTAAAACTATGTAAAGTGCAAGTGTTAGTCACTCAGTCATGTCCACCTCTTTGCGACTCCATGTTCTGTAACCTGCCAGGCTCCTCTGTCCATGTGATTCTCCAGGCAGGAATACTGGAGTGGATTGTCATTTCCTTTTCCAGGGGATCTTCCAGACCCAGCGATCAAACTCGGGTCACCTGCATTGCAGGCAGATTCTTTGCTGTCTGAGTCACCTGGGAATCCCTAGCTCCTCATTATTTAGCAAATCTCTTCCAAGGAGGAATACAGGGCATTCTGGCATATACAAAAAGGAGTGAGTAATAATAGTGGACCCGACAGCACAGGCACTGGGAGACGGCCCTACCTTTGGCTGTCCACTGGCTCCTGTCACAGTACAATCACGGTTGGAGAGGGGGTCGGCTGGCCAAGTCAGAACAGAGCAGGCAGCTCCAGTATCTACAAGAAACTCAGTTCTCTTATGGCCACACAGAGGGTGACCTGAGGCTCTGCAGGAGTAACAAGGATGGATTGTGTGGGATCTGGAACCAGGCAGGCACTTGGGCCCCATCAGTGAGTGTGCGGGACTCTCTCATCTAAGAGACTTGCAAGGAACTGGGGCGGTCAGTGTTGCCCCTCAGGTATCCTATAGGAGGGTGCTCAGGACAGACCCTTTCTCATGCTCTTCCTTCCGGCAAAAGGCACGTTGGTTCGGGCCCAGGTGGCTTCTAGTGGTCTGTCTCTCAAGATGGTGGGTGGATCAAAGCAGCCAAAAGCTGTGTTTTCTTTCTTAACCTCTGAACCTAATTTACTTTCTCCATGAAGTCTCAGTTGTTACAGATCTTAAAGGCCTCCTCTACCAAGGTGACAATGGGACTTGTGGCCCAGCCTCAAACTTCTGCAATTTTCTCAGAGTATTAGGAGTAGCCTGGGTAATAAAACACATGAGCTGTAGAGTCCTCCCCTCTGTGGACTCAGGGTCTGTATTGGTGTGCTTGCTGAAGGCCTCTGTCTGCTGGTTCAGTAAGACTGTGGGTTTTCATCTTTACTGTGTTATCTCTTGGACCTTGTCATAATTTACAGGATTCACCATATACCTTTCAGTCCATCTGACAGACGAGTAATATAACACCTCATCCCAGCCTGGCCTACACAACCTTCATAGTCCTCATATGGGTCATGTTCTGGGATTGTATCCCCACCTGCCTAACAAATTTGATGTGGATTGGGGCCACTAGGCTATGTACGTGTTTCCTGGTCTTTCTAGGTATTCACTCCTTTTCATCTGGGGTACAGCAGTGGGTCAGAATAACCATGATATCCTGTCACGTGAGAGAGAATGTCAACCCCAGCATGATAAATCCATCCCTAAACTTGTCAGGGTTCTCTGAGAACCTGCCAAACCTCTCCTTACAGATTCCTAAGTCCCCCACTGAGAAGGGGACATGCACTCCAGTAATTGCTCTGTTCCCATCAGCTACTTCACGAAGGGCATAAAGGCCTGTGGGACAGAGGTGAGGGTGAACTTTGAACCTGATCCTGGATGACAGGAAGTTCCTCTACACGTTACCCCAGAGGGATTAGTCTCTCCTTCCTGGTGTGATGGAGGAGATAAAGGGATATAAAGAAGCAAAGTTGGGATTGGTCAGAAGAACCCTGAGAAGTAGGTGGCTCCAGGGATGCAGATGGGGCTTGGTTTCGTCCCTGAGAGCTGGGGAAGGTTGAAAGGGGATCATCTAAGATGTTACAAGTGTTCTCTGATTTCCCAGGCTTTTGATTATAGGAGTCACATAGAGTGAGGTTTTGGTACAGGACCATGAATACTTGAATGTAGAGAACCTCAGTTCATTTTTCCCGTCTTGTGACAGCAAAGATCCAATTGCAAAATGGTAAGTATCATATACTTAGCATGTTTCAGGTGACGGGGTCATTTCTTATTTACCAGGATTGCTCTTACCACAGATTTTCTCTTAGATAAGCTAGAGGGAAGGCAGCTTAATTAACAAAACATTGTCAAAGGACCACAGTATTGATTGTATAATAAAATCAGATCAACATCACCAAATAGGGACTTATAAATTATGAATCAAGTGGTTGTAAATGGGCACTTTCAAATTGTCTTTTGAGTAGGTTACATATTTCTCAGATATTTTTGTTTTCAGTTTTACCTGGGGCATTCAAAATTAGTGGGTTTCAGTGAGGTTTGCCATACGGTTTAAGGTTTAATGGTTTCTTTTAAGTCACAATAGGAAGGTCACGTCGAGCAAATCATTTTTTTAGTATCTGCTAACACGTGGATGAGATGGCTGGATGGCATCACCAACTCGATGGATATGAGTTTGAGTGAACTCCGGGAGTTGGTGATGGACAGGGAGGCCTGGTGTGCTGCAGTTCATGGGGTCACAAAGAGTCGGACACGACTGAGCGACTGAACTGAACTGAACATGTTTTCTGTGGTCTTTGTCCTGGGAGTCTGATAGAAAGTAAGAAACAAAGCAAAGCAGATAGTTATAAGGGCCTTGTAGAAATGATACAGATAAAATTCAATAAAGGTTCAGAGAAAAGAAATTTTTTGAGGGTTCAAGGAGGACTTCATGGACTATAAATCTGATGGACCTATAATCTCCCCAGGCTGTAGACCTAATAATGGAAAGGATTTGTTATTGCCATTTTTATATTAAACAAGGTGAAGTGGTCATTTGTTTGAATGTTGGTGTTTTGGATCATAAAAAGTAGGTTTCTATCAATTCTCCTTCCTAATCAGAAAAGAGGGCTTCCTTGATGGCTCAGTGGTACAGAATCCACCTGCCAATCCAGGAGATGAGAGTTCAATCCCTGGGTCTGGAAGATCCCTGGAGAAGGAAATGGCAACCCATTCCAGTATTCTTGCCTGGAGAATCCTGTGGACAGAGGAGCCTGGGTGGGCTTACAATCCATGGGCTCCCAAAGAGTTGGACACAACCCTAACTTATGCCAGGGCCAGGCAATGTTAGAGTAGTTTTTCTCTTCTCAGCCTATTTTGAAAACTTTCCAGTGTTTAAGGATACACTGCAGAAATGTTTCTTCTGGCTTAGAAGAGGATCCTCGCATGTTGAGTAACCTGCAACCAATAAAAAGCCCTTCTAGAAGTGAAGTCTGGAAACATTTACCAGGAGGATTTTGTCCTATAATAAGTTTCCCTACACTGAAGATGTTTCTTGAGATTGAGCATCTGTGAAGTCTAGGATGTTGGCTGCTTGGAAGTGGCCAGTCCAATATGAAATCTGTCACAATGTCTGGGCTGTCAAAGTCTGAAGCAAAGAGGGTCCTGCTGCTGCTGCTGGTGCTGCTAAGTTGCTTCAGTTATGTCCGACTCTGTGCAACCCCATAGACAGCAGCCCACCAGGCTCCCCCGTCCCTGGGATTCTCCAGGCAAGAACACTGGAGTGGGTTGCCATTTCCTTCTCCAATGCATGAAAATGAAAAGTGAAGGTGAAGTCATTCAGTCGTGTCCAACTCTCAGCGACCCCATGGACTGTAGCCCACCAGGCTCCTCCCTCCCTGGGATTCTCCAGGCAAGAGTACTGGAGTCAGATCCTAGAGGTATAGAAAGGAACTCCTGGAAGAACCGCAGATGGCACAGTGGAAAAATGCCACAGGGAATATTGCCTCAGGGGATTTTTTTTTCTTTTCACATAGAGTAAGCTGTGAGAGTAGGAAGTAGAAGAACCCCAAATCCTCCCCCCTATCTGTTTGGCAGCCAGGATAAAACTGGGGAAACCCTGATGATTCCATCTGGCACAGGCAACAGTGAGTTTGAACAATGTTTACCGTGTAATTTAACATCCCAAATGAACCCAGTTAGTTTAGGATCTCTCTTTGGGATGCTCCAGGGGCCCCATGTGGCAACCATGAAGTGTTTTTGACATTAGCATTCCCTGATTCAGTTCAGTTCAGTCGCTCAGTCGTGTCTGACTCTTTGGGACCCCATGAATCACAGCATGCCAGGCCTCCCTGTCCATCACCACCTCCAGGAGTTCACTCAAACTCACATCCATCGAGTTGGTGATACCATCCAGCCATCTCATCCTCTGTCTTCCCCTTCTCCTCCTTCCCCCTATCCCTCCCAGCATCAGAGTCTTTTCCAATGAGTCAACCCTTTGCATGAGGTAGCCAAAGTACTGGAGTTTCTGCTTTACCATCATTCCTTCCAAAGAAATCCCAGGGCTGATCTCCTTCAGAATGGACTGGTTGGATCTCCTTGCAGTCCAAGGGACTCTCAAGAGTCTTCTCCAACACCACACTTCAAAAGCATCAATTCTTCGGTGCTCAGCTTTCTTCACAGTCCAACTCTCACATCCATACATGACCACAGGAAAAACGATAGCCTTGACTAGACGGACCTTTGTTGGCAAAGTAATGTCTCTGCTTTTTAATATGCTATCTAGGTTGGTCATAACTTTCCTTCCAAGAAGTAAGCGTCTTTTAATTTCACGGCTGCAGTCACCATCTGCAGTGATTTTGGAGCTCAAAAAGATAAAGTGTGACTGTTTCCACTGTTTCCCCATCTATTTCCTATGAAGTGATGGGACCAGATGCCATGATCTTCGTTCTCTGAATGTTGGGATTTAAGCCAACTTTTTCACTCTCTTCTTTCACTTTCATCAAGAGGCTTTTTAGTTCCTCTTTGGAATATCCTATAATCTCCAGAAACATGTGTCTTCCCAAAGCACAGTTCCTTTCCTTAATATGGTGCAGGATGTTTCTAATAAACCCAAACATCTTTAGTTTGCCTCTTACGAGAAAACAAATGTAGGTAAATGTAGACCTGTTTAGCAATTAATGTTCCAGTATTTCATTTGACTTAAAATGACCTGAGAAGTCAGTGAATTTCTATCATTTAACTTAACTTAGTTTTAAGTTACCAAAATCTGGAGGGACTTTTAAGTAAATATCATAGGACAAGAGCTTTGCAGTAAATTCTATAGAAGTACTGAAAAGCTCTTATCCTACTTACAAGTGTAATCATACAGGGAAGTTTTCCTTCCTGACAAAGTTGATAACAGAAACAATATGTACTTAGTGATTTTCAGTAACCTAAGGTACAAGAAAAATATTATACTTAATGCTAATAACTCTAAAGACAGATCTGTATTAAATCCACAAGCTTAAGCTAGACAAGTTAATTTTTGACAAAGCCAGATATCTCATAGTTTTCCCACTTGAATGTAAAAGGCCTCCTTTTTTCTCCCTCAGTCTGGGGGACTCCAGGTGGACCGGGTGGTTTCTGAGAGTCCAGGCACAATAGTTACGTTGCAAAGGCAGAGGAGAAAGATGCAAGCTCCTCTCTTTTATTGTTTTGCTCTTTAAAATCCTACTAAGTAACCCAAGGCTGGAGTTTCAGGCAATGTAGGCTGTCTTTGCATTTCAAGACTTAAATGCTCCGCTGTGCCCACACTGTGGACAGAGACTTGCAGGAGCAGCTGGACAGACAGAAGTACATAAAACAAAGATCCTTTTAAAAACATGTACCAATAACAGAAGGTGGACATCCCTGGCGGCTCAGATGGTAAAGAACCCGCCTGCCAATGCAGTAGATGTGGGTTCTATCCCTGGGTCTGGAAGTTCCCCTAGAGTAGGAAATGGCAGCCAACTCCAGTATTCTTGCCTGGAGAATCCCAGGGACAGAGGCACCTGGCGAGCTGCAATCCATGGGGTTGAAAAGAGTTAGATACAACTTAGCTTCTAAACAACAACCACCGCCAATGACAGAAACTTAAAGACACAAACAAGGAGTCTTCATGATGAAGGGGATGGGAGTGTAGGGGTGAGCACCAAGGGAGAGATAAAGGGAGGAAGGACAGAAAAGATTGAAAAAGAGAAAGAGGCAGGAAGAGAGAGATTGCCATTTCAATCCACACCCCTGTGGGTGTCTATTCAGGCACTCACCTGTGCACTTCTAGAAAGGGCGAGTGAAGGAGGGAGCACCCTGTCCACTGTCCCCCAGGGTGACCAAGCTCAGGAACCAGCCAGTTGTACGTCATCTGTGGGACTCTCACCTATGCATACACCAGTCAATAGAAATCTGCTGCCTCAGCTTGCTCCCAGGGGGGCTTCTCTTGGCGGCAGAAAAGTACAGATGAGAGAACTGGGGTGATAAGACTTCCAGCCACTGCATGACACGAGGTTTGAACCGCTATCATTCTTGTAAACCTCCCATTTGGGAGAGACCAAGGTCTCCCCGGTGTGAGGGGAACCGCTCCCTGGCTACTTGTCACCCATCAGGGTGAGCCAGTCCCGGCCAGAGTGAGCAGGTCTCACAAGCTGAGAGGAGTGATTCTGAGGCTGTCTGACGTCCACTGTCTCGGATGGGTAGGACACAAGCTGGAGAGGACAGAGAGAGGAGAAGTAGAGAGATTTCAGGGGAGAGAAGGGGAAAATGGTGAGGGAGAAAAGACAAAGAGAAGGGGGAAAACCTTGCCCGAATGAGGGTAAGAGGCCAGGAGGGCAGACTTACCAAATGTAGTAACACTGAGACAAGAGTCAGGTGACAGCTTGTCACCCATGGGGAAGCTGCTTTCAAGTAGGCCCGAAGGTGCCTGGATCTTCTCCTGGGAAGGGGACAATCGTCCCTTTATGGTTACCACAAAGGATGTTACTGACCAGGGTTCTTGGCCTCCTTAATCAATAGAAATTGATAAGAGGACAGACATGAAATTCAGGCAAGGCTTTATTGGGGCCCTGCTGCAGCAAGGGAGCAAACACCAGTTTCCCTTGCTCCCTGAGGGGGCACAAGCTGGTCCCTTATATAGGATGAGGGTTAGGGTGTTCAGGGGTTGGGCCAGAGGACTGCCTTAGGTGGTTTGCCCACCCTTGTGTGGTGTTGTGTGCAGGGGCGGTGGGGGGCCATAAGCTGTACCCTGCTTTTGTTCTTGGTTCTTCAGACATGGCAAATGGGCTGTTGGGTCTTCTCTGTATCTTGTCGATAATTTTCCCCAGCTGTGTGTGTTCACAGTTATTTTTAGCCCCTTATAGTTTCTTTGTATTTTGTTGCGTTAGTATACAATATTTTCCTTTCTGACTTATTTCACTGTCTAAAATAGGCTTTAGGTTCATCCACCTTATTAGAACTGAGTCAAATGTGTTCCTTTTTATGGACCTTGACAGTTTGGAGGAATACTGGTCAGATATGTTGTAGAATATATATTCTCATGGTTCCTCAGGATTATGGGTCTTTGGGAGGAAGACTACAGAAGAAAGTGCCATTTCATCACATCGTATAGAGGGTAGACTCTATCAGCATGGCTTACCACTGTTGATGCCGAGTTTGAGCCAAGGTGTTTTTACGAGAGCAAATGGAAAAGCAGAATTGCCATTCACTGACCAGGAAGAGTATAAGCGGAGTGATTTTGGAAACATTAAGAGTTTTAATTAGCCTTCTGGTTAAATACCAAAAAACTAAAGCTACTGAATAGGTTAGAGTTTAGGAGAGAAGTTAATGGTTGAACATATGAATGGTGGAATCTCTGGAATATAGATGCTATTTAAAGCCATGGACTAGATCACTAAGAACTTGAAAAAACGGGTGCAGGGTTTTTTTTTTTTTAAGATTTCATCAGGAAGTTTTACTGCAAATGAGAACAGTTTTGGTTTTTACTTTTCTTGTTAAAACTTTTAATCTTTTTCCATTATTTCTGACTTTAAGTGAAATCTTCTAATAGCTCTGCATTAAGTACGATATTTTCTACGCTATTTTGCATATGCTCTTTATCAGGTGAAAGATGCCTTCTAATTCTAGTTAACCAAGAACTATTGTGAATAGGAGTTGAACTTTCTCAAATGCTTTTTTCTGTATCTGTTGGTATTATAGACTTCCTGGTGGCTCAGATGGTAAAGAATCTGCCTGCAATGTGGGAGACCTGCGTTTGATCCCTGGGTTGGGAAGATCCCCTAGAGGAGCGAATGGCAACCCACTCCAGTATTCCTATCTGGAGAATCCCCGTGGACAGTAGGGCTTAGAGTCCATGGTGTAACAAAGAGTTGGACATGACTAAGCACATGGCACGTTGGTATTATTAGATTGACTTTCTCACATTTAAAATTTATTAAATCATCAGTACATTCTTCTGAAATGGAACTATTCGTTCCATTTCGAGAGAACCTAGTTAATCACCATGTATATCACCATCTTGCCATCATCATTCTTGTATCCTCTGCAATTCCATTTTGTAACATTTTATCTAGTACTTTTCATCTATATTCATGAATACAATGCCTTATTTTCTCATCTTATGTTGTTAGGAAAGTAAAAGTGTTAGTCATCAGTCGTGTCTGACTCTTTGTGACTGCATCAGACCAGATCAGATCAGTCGCTCAGTCGTGTCTGACTCTTTGCGACCCCATGAATCGCAGCATGCCAGGCCTCCCTGTCCATCACCAACTCCCGGAGTTCTCTCAAACTCACATCCATCGAGTCAGTGATACCATCCAGCCATCTCATCCTCTGTCGTCCCATTCTCCTCCTGCCCCCAATCCCTCCCAGCATCAGAGTCTTTTCCAATGAGTCAACCCTACGCATGAGGTGGCCAAAGTACTGGAGTTTCAGCTTCACCATCATTCCTTCCAAAGAAATCCCAGGGCTGATCTCCTTCAGAATGGACTGGTTGGATCTCCTTGCAGTCCAAGGGACTCTCAAGAGTCTTCTCCAACACCACACTTCAAAAGCATCAATTCTTTGGTGCTCAGCTTTCTTCACAGTCCAACTCTCACATCCATACATGACCACAGGAAAAACCATAGCCTTGACTAGACGGACCTTTGTTGGCAAAGTAATGCCTCTGCTTTTGAACAAGCTATCTAGGTTGGTCATAACTTTCCTTCCAAGGAGTAAGCGTCTTTTAATTTCATGGCTGCAGTCACCATCTTCAGTGATTTTGGAGCCCAGAAAAATAAAGTCTGACACTGTTTCCACTGTTTCCCCATCTATTTCCCATGAAGTGGTGGGACCGGATGCCATGATCTTCATTTTCTGAATGTTGAGCTTTAAGCCAACTTTTTCACTCTCCACTTTCACTTTCATCAAGAGGCTTTTGAGTTCCTCTTCACTTTCTGCCATAAGGGTGGTGTCATCTGTGACTGCATAGACTATAGCCTTCCATGCTCCTCTGTCCATGGAATTCTCCAGGCAAGAATACTGGAGTGAGGAGCCATTTCTTTCTCCAGGTGTCTCTGATGATAAAGAATCTGCCTATGATGCGGGAGATCCACGTTCAATACCTGGGTTCAGAAGATCCCCTAGGAAAGGGAATAGCTACCAACTGCAGTATTCTTTGGAGAAGGCAGTGGCACCACACTCCAGTACTTTTGCCTAGAAAATCCCATGGACGGAGGAGCCTGCTAGGCTGCAGTCCATGGGGTCGCTAAGAGTCGGACACGACTGAGCGACTTCACTTTCACTTTTCACTTCCATGCATTGGAGAAGGAAATGGCAACCCACTCCAGTGTTCTTGCCTGGAGAATCCCAGGGACGGTGGAGCCTGGTGGGCTGCCATCTATGGGGTCGCACAGAGTCGGACACGACTGAAGTGACTTAGCAGCAGCAGCAGCAGCAGCAGCAGTATTCTTGCCTGGAGAATCCTATGGAAAGAAGAGCCTGGTGGGCTACAGTCTGACAGGACTGTGTGACTAATGTTGTTCGGAAGTCATAATTAACATCTGTCTCAGAAATCACTTAACAATCCTTCACTTGTCAGGGAAGGAAATTGAAGCTCAGAGAAGGTAACTCCAGAGTTGCATTGTTAATTAGTGGCAGTATTAGATTTCTAGTCAGATATGCTTTCCACCTTACTCTGATGACCTGCTCAGCGACAGTTCTAAAAGAATGCCAGTGGGAAGACACCAAATGGCTATGTACATGCTTTTGGGTTGGTATGTGATATGTGAACTAGGGGGCTTTCCCAGTGGCTCATCAGTAAAGAATCTGCCTGCAATGCAGGAGACATGGGTTCAGTCCCTGGGTTAGGAAGATCCCCTGGAGGAGGGCTTAGCAACCTGCTCCAGATTTCTTGCCTGGCAAATCCTACAGACAGAGGAGCCTGGCAGGTTATGATCCACTGGGTCGAAAAGAGTCAGACACAACTGTAACAACTGAGCATGCACACGTGTCACCTAGAGTCATTTATCTGCTAGGCTGTCTTTCCAAAATTTCATTTCTAAGCCTTTAAGAAAATGCTGAATTGCCAAAAGAATAAATACAAGTTTTGAGCTGTAATTATTGCTTGAAAATGAATGTGCTTATTAAAAACAACTGTGTTGTTTTTCCTCTTTCTTTTTTCTAAACTATGATGTAAAACCTAGAGGGGAGAAGTGGAGTGTTCTTAAATTCAAAGGTTTGAGAAGCACTACTACAGGTATAAATATTTAGGAGTTATTAGGCATTGGAAACAACTAGTTAAAATTATGCAAACTTAACTTTGTAAAAATACAAGAGTCTAAAAAGATTTAGAATCTTTTGTAGTATTATTACATATTATCAGTGTGGTTTTTGTATTCTTTTTTTTTTTTTTTTTTACCAGAAAACTCATTTTACTTGCTTGGTTTCTTGTTTAAAGTAAAATTTCAGATTTTCCAAAGGAAGCATATTTGTTCTGCCTCCTACCTGATTATTTTTAGCAAAATCTCATTTAGGGGAGAAAAGGAGATGATTGTAAGTGTTTTATGCAGTGTATGTTCTATGCATAGATCTTTATAGAAAATTCAAATCCATTCAAAAAAAAGTTTATAGAGTACTCACTCTGTGTAAGCATTTGAATATACTGGGATTCTAAAGACAAAGTTATTGCCATCAAGGAACTTATAAATGAACAGTGAATATAGACACAACCAACAAAAATGCAATGCACAAAGATTTATAATGGAAGAAAACTTTGAGCTGGTTCTTGAAAAATGAGGAGTGGCTCAGACAGTAAAAAGAGTCTACTTGCAATGTGGGAGACCTAGTTTCAATCCCTGGGTCAGGAGGATCCCCTGGAGAAGGGCATGGCAGCCCACTCCAGTATTCTTGCCTGCAGAATCCCATGGACAGCAGAGCCTGGCAGTCGTCTGGGGTGGCGAAGAGTTGGACACAACTGAGTGACTAAGCATATCACAACACAAAAAGGGAAAAAGGCATGTCAGGAAGAGGGAGTGAACAGAGCAAAGGGTTGTGAGGTGGCGGATCCTTGAGGCTGGTGCCTGGGGATGGAGGAAGATGCAGAAAGAGAAGAGTCTAGAAAATAAAAATGAGTTTCACTGTTGATGTTTCACTACTCTCTTAATTCATCCCACCATCTCCTTCCCCCACTGTGCCCACAAGTCTGTTCTCTATGTCTGCATCTCCCTTGCTGCCCTGCAAAAAGGTTCATCAGTATCATCTTTTTAGATTCCCTTTATACATTAATATATGATATTTGTTTTTCTCTTTCTGACTTCACTCTGTATAACAGGTTCTAGGTTCATCCTCCTCATTAGAACTGACTCAAATATTATGGCTGAGTAATATTCCATTGTATATATGTACCACAGCTTCTTTATCCATTTGAAAGGCTGCTGCTGCAAGCCACGTGTTACATCGGGATACGTGACCTCTGGAGGAGAGGATTTCAATCCAGGGTCAGAGATGAGGCTTGACTACTTGCAGCTTTTTGTGTAGCAAAGTTTTATTAAAGTGTAATAGAGATAGGGAAAGCTTCTGACATAGACATCAGAAGGGGAAAGAAAGAGCGCACCCTTGCTAGTTTTTAGCAAGGCATTTTATGTCTGTTGGAGAGCTTCTAATCAGATAAAAGAAACACCTCGGGGTTGAGGGAGTTTCACCAGGCCCCTCTCGCACCACATGTGTTTTTGAGATAGGATGGCATGATGTGTGTCATCCCCAGCCATAAAGCAATTGACAGGAAAACTGGTGTGTTGAGCCATTATCAGTCCAAGGTTTGAGAAAAGAAAAAAAGAGGTTAGTCTTAGGAAGAAGTAGTTTCATCAACAGAGAAGGGAAAAAAATATGCATGCCACTTGCAGCTTATTTCCTCCTGCTGCTTTGGGACCTCTGGCCTTCTTACCCGTTATCCTCTCACATTCATATGTTGATGGACATCTAGGTTACTTCCATCCTAGCGATTGTAAATAGTGCTGCAATGAACATTTGGGTACATGTGTCTCTTTCAATTTCGGTTTCCTCAGGGCATATGCCTAGTAATGGGATGGCTGAGTCATATGGTAGTTTTAGTCCTAGTTTTTATTTTTTAAGGAATCTCCATACTGTCTTCAGTAATGGCAGTATCAATTTACATTTCTACCAACAGTGCAAGAAGGTTCCCCTTTTTCCACACCCTCTCCAGTGTGTATTGTTTGTGGATTGTTTAGTGATGGCCATTCTGACTAGTGTGAGGTGCTATCTCACTGTGGTTTTGATTTGCTTTTCTCTAATAATGAGTGACGTTGAGCATCTTTTCATGTGTTTATTAGCCATTGTATGTCTTCTTTGGAGAAGTGTCTGTTTAGGTCTTTTAGCAGGTGGCTTCTTAACCACTGGACCATCAGGAAAGGCCTGATAAGTTGAGTTTTTAATATTTTACCATGCAAGCAATAAGGAGACAGAGTGTTTTTATAAATGCATATTTTTTTTAAAGATTCATTTATTTTCTCTTTTGGCTGTGGTAGATCTTCATAGCCACACGCAAGCCTTCTCTAGTGGCGAGTAGGGATTACTTTTTGAGGCAGCATGCAGGTTTATAATCGCAGTGGATTCTCTTGTTACGGATCACAGGCTCAGTAGTTGCAACTTGCACACTCTAGATCACTGATTCAGTAATTGTGGCTCACGGCCTTAGTTGCTCTGCGGCATGTGGGATCTTCCCAGACCAGGGATTGAACCAGTGTCCCCTGCATTGCAAGGTGGATTCTTAACCACTAGACCACCAGGGAAGTTCCTATAAATGCTTATTTTAGGAAGGTAAGTTAGCTCGTTGAAGCAAACTGCAGTGGTGATGATTGTGGTTGTGCAGGCAAGGGGCAGTTACTGACATTTCCACACTGTAACTCACATGTGCAGAGAGTACCTCTTTACTAGCTCTGTAACTAGCATAAACACAAAATTTATTGTGTAAAGTGGAACACTTTTGAGAATAAAAAGCGGTTGCTTTTACTAGTTACGCTGGGAATACAGTCGTAAATTGGGAGTGTCCTTGGCAAATTGAGAGGTTGAGTTACTTTGTAACTAGACGAAGTTGTCTTTCCTGAAAACAAACAAGCACATCAAACTTTTATTTGGAAATTACAACTCAGACTCACCTAAATAAAAATCTTTTCAGTTTAAAATAGTCATTGTTGGGTGAATATTTAGACAATTTAAAAGTCAAACAGTAACACTTACACAGAGATTACTGTGAGTCTGGCACTGTTCTAAGCACTTGCCACATATTTAGTTATTCAATCCACAAGTAAAAGACCGAGGAAAGTATTAATACAAGTTCTCAGTTTATAGGTGAAAAAAATCCAGACACGGTGATTTTAGGTGAATATGCCCAAGGCCAGCTGTTGACTTAGCAGGTATTGGCGGCAGCATTCAAGCCCAGGGCATCTGGTACCAACATCTGTGTCCCAATCTTCCTCACACTGCCTCTCAGACTCTTGGTCATGGCTTGCTTGCCTCCAAAATTTGAATTCTGGATAAACAAAGAGTAATTTTTTGGTATAGGGTATGGCACCCCTGGTGGCTGAGATGGTAAAGATTTCTGCCTGCAATGCAGGAGACCCAAGTTCGATCCCTGGGTTGGGAAATTCCCCTGGAGAAGGGAATGGCACCTCAATCCAGTATTCTTGCCTGGAGAGTTCCATGGACAGAGGACCCTGGTAAGCTATAGTCCATGGGGTCGCAAAGAATTGGACATGACTGAGTGACTAACACACATGTTACATGCAGTGTTTGGGACAACCTTCTTCATTCCTAGTTGCCAAAGGCACTTCATATCCTCTTTTATAGGAGTTGGGTGTGGGCATGAGACCTTGAGCTCTATGCCTGGGCCAGTACCCTAGAAACATCCACTGACATGTCTTTCATGGCTATACAACTCACAGACTGCTCTCTCAGTAGAGCCCATGTTGTCTCAAACAGATTCAACTCTGTCTCTAGTCCCAATTGTGCAGTAGATGCTCAGAACCTCAGCCTGGTCTCCTCTCCACCTGAAGAAACACACATCCATATATTCACATGAACAGTACAAACTTTATGGACTGTTTTAAGACTATATATAGATCTGTTAGCTCTGAACTGAGCTAGGAAAAAGCCTCAACTCAAATGGGAAATAGTTTGGTTTGCTTTTGTTTTTGAGCCAGAAAAACAAAATTCTACTATAGCACTGTATATCTCATAGTAGCTCAGAAATGAACTCTATTATGTATTAGAGACTTTCTCTAAGAAGAAATTTGATGAATTATGCTAGTAGCCCAGGTGGCACTTTCGGTAAAGAATCCACCTGCCAGTACAGAAGACGCAGGAGACATGCGTTGAATCCCTGGGTTGGGAAGATCCCCTAGAGGAGGAAATGGCAACCCAATCCAGTATTCTTGCCTGGAAAATTCCAGGAAAAGAGGAGCCTGGCAGACTACAGTCTATGGGGCTGCAATGAGTCGGACATGACTGAGCACAAGACAAGACTACTAGCTAAAGCCAAAAGACCCAAGTAGTTTGTTGTCATTAAGCAATATTTTTCCCTGGACTACCCTCACTGCCCTTTGTCTAAGAACATACCTTCTAACCCATCACCTCAAAATTAGGCAAGGATTTGGGGGTAGAGATAAAGAATTCTGGGTTCTAGTTCCAGGTCTACACACAATTCTCAGAGCCTTAGTTTTCTTATTTCTAATATTGGAATAATAGTAATAATATGTGACATACAAGTTCTTTTGAAATTCAAGTGAAACGTGATGAGTAAAACAAATGCAATTCAAGGTTAATGTCAAAACTCATTTTATAATCCTGTTTATTTGGTTAACTCCTGTCTCTCATGACCCATATAGTGGGTAGAACAGTGCCCTTCACAAAAAAGATATGTCCACAGGGAACTTGTGAATAGGTGCTTATTTAGAAATAGGGTCTAGATCCTCAAGGAGCTTTAGATGAGATCATTGTGGATTTAGGGTGGGTCCTACATGCCAAGTGGGCCTTACAAAGCATCACTACGAACAAAGCTAGTGGAGGTGATGGAATTCCAGTGGAGCTCTTTCAAATCCTGAAAGATGATGCTGTGAAAGTGCTGCACTCAGTATGCCAGCAAATTTGGAAAACTCAGCAGTGGCCACAGGACTGGAAAAGGTCAGTTTTCATTCCAATCCCAAAGAAAGGCAATGCCAAAGAATGCTCAAACTACCGCACAATTGCACTCATCTCACACGCTAGTAAAGTAATGCTCAAAATTCTCCAAGCCAGACTTCAGCAATATGTGAACCGTGAACTTCCAGGTGTTCAAGCTGGTTTTAGAAAAGGCAGAGGAACCAGAGATCAAATTGCCAACATCTGCTGGATCATGGAAAAAGCAAGAGAGTTCCAGAAAAACATCTATTTCTGCTTTATTGACTATGCCAAAGGCTTTGACTGTGTGGATCACAATAAACTGTGGAAAATTCTGAAAGAGATGGGAATACCAGACCACCTGACCTGCCTCTTGAGAAACCTGTATGCAGGTCAGGAAGCAACAGTTAGAACTGGACATGGAACAATAGACTGGTTCCAAATAGGAAAAGGAGTATGTCAAGGCTGTATATTGTCACCCTGCTTATTTAACTTATATGCAGAGTACATCATGAGAAACGCTGGGCTGGAAGAAGAACAAGCTGGAATCAAGATTGTGGGAGAAATATCAATAACCTCAGATATGCAGATGACACCACCCTTATGGCAGAAAGTGAAGAGGAACTCAAAAGCCTCTTGATGAAAGCGAAAGTGGAGAGTGAAAAAATTGGCTTAAAGCTCAACATTCGGAAAACGAAGATCATGGCATCCGGTCCCACCACTTCATGGGAAATAGATGGGGAAACAGTGGAAACAGTGTCAGACTTTATTTTTCTGGGCTCCAAAATCACTGCAGATGGTGACTGCAGCCATGAAATTAAAAGAGACTTACTCCTTGGAAGGAAAGTTATGACCAACCTAGATAGCATGTTCAAAAGCACAGACATTACTTTGCCAACAAAGGTCTGTCTAGTCAAGGCTATGGTTTTTCCAGTGGTCATGTATGGATGTGAGAATTGGACTGTGAAGAAGGCTGAGCGCCAAAGAATTGATGCTTTTGAAGTGTGGTGTTGGAGAAGACTCTTGAGAGTCCCTTGGACTGCAAGGAGATCCAACCAGTCCATTCTGAAAGAGATCAGCCCTGAGATTTCTTTGGAAGGACTGATGCTAAAGTTGAAACTCCAGTACTTTAGCCACCTCATGCAAAGAGTTGACTCATTGGAAAAGACTCTGATGCTGGGAGGGATTGGGAGCAGGAGGAGAATGGGACGACAGAGGATGAGATGGCTGGATGGCATCACTGACTTGATGGATGTGAGTCTGAGTGAACTCCAGGAGTTGGTAATGGACAGGGAGGCCTGGCATGCTGCGATTCATGGGGTCTCAAAGAGTCAGACACAACTGAGTGACTGAACTGAACTGAACTGAACTACATGCTCAGCTGGTAGAGAATCCACCTTCAATGCAGGAGACCTGGGTTTGATCCCTGGGTTGGGAAGATCCCCTGGAGAAGGGAACAACTACCCACTCCAGTATTCTGGCCTGGAGAATTCCATGGACTGTATAGTCCATGGGGTCATAAAGAGTCGGACATGACTGAGTGACTTTTACTACATGCAATGACGGGCCTGTTTATAAGAGAAAGGCAGACAGGAGAGAAGGCCATGTGGATACAAAGTCAGAGACTGGAGTCAGGCTGGCATGATCCAAAGAATAGCTGGCACCCCTCAAGCTTGATGAGATATGGAAGAGCTCTCAGAGAGGCCCTGCCTCTCTTCCAGTTCTCTAGAACTGTGAGAGAATAAATTTCTGTTGCTTTTAGCCAACCAGTCATGGTAATTTGCTTTGGAGGTCTTAGAACACTAATACAGTCACATCCAATCCATCAGGAAATCATGACATCTTAACCTTCAAAAGGTGTCCACACCATGTACTCCCTCCCCTGCCTGCCCCATTAGCTATACTAAGGCATGTGTGTGTGCTCAGTCATGTCTGACGCTTTGAGACCCCACAGACTGTAGGCTGCCAGGTTACTCGGTACTCTAAGGCAGCATCACTTCATTGTGATCATTCTGCTTTTGTCTTTGCACCACCACCCCCTTCACAATTCTCAAACAGCAAACAGAATATGACTTAAAATGGAAGTCAAATCTTATCTGTCCTCTGCTCAAAACCTTCCACTTGCTTCTCATTTCTCTCCAGATATAACCCAAAGGCCTTAAGATGGCCTCCAAGGCTGGCTACCATCTGGCCCTGCTATCTCTCTGACCTCATTTCTAACCACCGTCTTAGTCCCAATTTCCTTCTTGTTCTACAGACATGCCAGGCACCCTCCCTCAAAGCCTTTGGGTGTTCTTCCCTCTGTTCAAAGAATCACAGAGCTGCTTCCCTGTGATCTCAACTAAAATCCTACCTACTCAGAGACACCTTACACTTCTGGCCCATCCAAGGTGGCCTCCCCCAGTTATTATGAAGATCACATTACCCCATTGACTTTCCTCAAAGTGCCCATCACAAACAGTACTCACTTTATTTTTCTGCTCATAGCCTGCCTCTCCCTTGAGAAGATCTGCCTCTCCCTCAGTGTAAGGATCTTGTCTGTCTTGTTCATTGCTACTTTCTAGTACTGATGCTCAGGACATTGCAGACACTAATAAATATTTGTTGATTGAATGGAAAAACCAACAGTTCTTACAGTTATTAAGGGTGTTGACCAAAAAGGATGGGAGATGGTAACTCTTTTCAGCACCACCCCAAACAGCACTCTATGGAGAGTAACCCAGACAGCCACCTACACACATTCTCCGGGGACAAGATAAGAGTCACCACCTCAGGGACCAATCCATTGAAGCTGCAAATCATTTTGTCTGAAGTTAGGGCACAGTTAAACAGTATTAACTCTTTAGTGAGGTATTTTAAAATGCTTTTAGCTGTCAAGTCTGAGAAATATATTAATGCTAATTCTATAGATGAGTTCCTGAAATAATTTGAAAATAAGGTAAACAACAGTTGTTTATGTATTTAACACTCAGCAGCTTAAAAAGTGCTTTTGTGTGTCTTATTTTGATTCTCTTACCTGCTTGATTAGAGATGGCAAGTATTCTTATCTTACAGATAGAAATAGGGAGACTCAAAGAGAATGAGCGATCTGTATAAGGTAACATGACTGCACAAGCAACACTAGGGCAGTCGGGACTCAAACCAGGATTTCTGATCGCAAATTCTTTATATTCCACCATTGTACTGTATTGATTGATTGATTTAGGGTACATTATTGAGCACCGACCTTCAGAACCTGTTTTAAGTGCAGCACATAAGGTTAAGAAAGTGGATAATTTTCGATTTTCCATAAAAAATATGTGTAATACATGAACTTGGGGAAAATCAGTATAGTATCTGCCACCCTGCTCTCTCTCTTTCCGGAAGCAACCGCTCTTATCTAGAAATCTTTGAAAATACAAAGGATAAGTCTGTTTTGGGAGCGAAGTTGCCTGGAGGCGGCATGCCCTTGGGTTGGGGGGAGGTAATCGCCTTCCCTGGGGGCGGCCATGGAGTAAGTGAGTAAGTAAGAGTAAGTGAGCTACACCCAATAACAAGGGTTCCATTCTCGCATGCTGAGGTTGAGTAGTGGAAAGGAGGGCAGTCGTGTTTCTGGAGTGGGCAGCGCCCGCCCTGGTTGCACGATCTTTGGACCCAGGTGCTCCAGCAGGTTTAACTGGCGGCGGCATCTGGGCAGGGCTCTGGGGGCGGGGCGTGGGGCGGGACTCAGCACGGGGCGGGGCGGCGCGCCGGGGACGTGGCAGCCTCAGGGACAGGCGCCTCCGGTGGCCATCTTGGAGGCGGGCGCGCGCGCTTCAGGGTCTTACCTGCGTCTTGCTCGTCTTCTCACAGCAGTAGTCTTACACCCAGCCTGTCTAGCCTCCACTTTTCATTGCCACGCAGACACTATCTCGAGCCTGCAGGTAAGCGTTACTCCGGCAGCAATGCGGGTGCATGTGGGCGGCGGGATGGGGCTCAGGCGCCCAAACCAGCGCCCAAGGGCGCCTTGCCTGCGAGGTGGGCGGGCCGGCGGGGCCGGGAGGCGAGGGTCGCTCAGAGCTCCTCACTGGTACAGTCCAGGCTCCCGCTGTTGGAGTGTCCAGAGTTCAGCCCAGGTACCGGTAGGCTTCATGAAGCAAGCATTCCCGCTGTGGATTTTGCGGAGAGTGCGGCCCGGGGGTCTTGGCCGGTTCTAGGGTCCACTCCCCGGACCCACACCGGCGCCCCCTGGCTATTTGGCTCCACCTTCCACCGCGCTGGCCAAAGGGGAGAGACCGGAGGCAGGCGACCTTGGCCCGGCCCAGCCCGCCTGGAGACGTGGCAGAGCTTGGGGGGAGGCCGCTCCCTCCTAGGAGACTCCCGGGTCAACAAATGGGGGTGGGCACTAAAAAGTCGCTTCTTTAACAGTGGGTTCCCCCATAGATGCCTAGCGCCGCGCAGGAGGGCTTTTGCACTCTGCTGTCTCTTTGTTCATTTCTGGGGCCTGCTTCGAGCAAATTTGAGGGATAGCATGTGTCCTGGATTGGCAGAATTTGTCCAGTTTAAGAGTGTCGTTGGAAGTAGTTCTTAAGAGACAGCATGTATCTTTCTTCGAACATGACACATTTTGACATTCCAGTCTTTTTCCTTTACAGCCCCTATTTGGTCAGTGAACATTTATAGAAGTTATTTTTGGGATCAGAACTGGGAATGCAGAGACAAAACTCAGACCTTCCTGCAGAAGTGCTCACTAAAGGGTAGTAGAGAGCATCTTTTGAACCGGTAGCACATCAACAGTAGTAATCGTTTTTAATAAGATTTTATGTTTATCAGAGGTTATGTTTATCAGAGGTTCAGTAGTCCATCTCTTGCATCTTTATAAGTAGCCACCTTTAAGAGAAAATCCAGGGCACAAGAAAATTGGAAGAGCAGAGTGCATCCAGAAACGGACCCAGTTTTCCAACCCATTTCCATCACTTTTCCTTTAATGCTGATACATTAATATACTTTTTGTGTTGAGACTAAGCATTAGAACCTCTCCCAACTCTGACATTTCCCTGTTACTTTTATCACAGTAACTTTTCTTTTGTAGATGGTATTATAGTCCCTGGTGGCTCCATGGTTAAGAATCCTCATACAGAAGACTTGGGTTTGATCCCTGGGTGGGCAAGATCCCCTGGAGGAGGAAATGGCTAGCCTGCAGAATTCTGGCCTGCAGAATTCCGTGGACAGAGGAGCCTGATAGGCTACAGTCCAAGGGTCACAAAGAGTCAGACACTATTGAGCACATTGTTTATGAATCCAGGATTTACCCAATATTGTTGTTAAGCTAGTTCTCAAACAGTCTAGCTTTTAAAGACAGAAAGAAATTGACCAATATTCCATTTTATGGGTTGTATTCATTGTACAAGTTCGTTTGCAAGTGCATTCAGTAATGTTTATCTTTAAATTTGACTCCCACAAATCACTTTGAGGATTGGTAGCATTTGTAGTAGGAAGATGAATAACCAGTGGAAAAATGAGATGAAAAGAGATAGCTTTGTTAGGGAGTGATAAAGTCCCCAGAAGATGGTTCTGTCCCATATTATCTACCTTTGATCTGTTGTTAAGTCACTGAGTCATGTCTAATTCTTTTCAACCCCATGGACTGCAGCATGCCAGGCTTCCCTGTCCTTCACTGTCTCCCAGAGCTTGCTCAAACCTATGTCCATTGAATCAGTAATGCCATCCATCCATCTCATCCTCTGTGCTCACCCCTTTCTCCTCCTGCCTTCAATCTTTCCTAGCCTCAGGGTCTTTTCCAGTGAGCCATCTGTTTGCATCAGGTGGCCAAAGTATTGGAGCTTTAGCTTCAGCATCAGTCTTTCCAATGGATATTCAGGGTTGACTTCCTTTAGGATTGACTGTTTGGATCTCCTTGCTGTCCAAGGGACTCTCAAGAGTCTTCTCTGGTACCATGATTCAAAAGCATCAATTCCTCGGCATTCAGCCTTCTTTATGGTCCATCTCTCACATCCGTACATGACTACTGGAAAAATCATAGCTTTGACTATCGGACTTTTGTTGGCAAAGTGATGTCTCTGTTTTTTAATACACTGTCTAGGTTTATCATAGCTTTTCTTCCAAGGAGCAAATGTCTTTTAATTTCATGGCTGCAGTCACTGTTCCACAGTGATTTTGGAGTTGAAGAAAATAAAATTTGCCACTGTTTTCACTTTTCCCCCATCTATTTGCCATGAAGTGATGGGACCAGATGCTATGATCTTAGTTTTTTGAATGTTGAGTTTTAAGCCAGCGTTTTCACTCTCCTCTTTCACCCTCATCGAGAGTCTCTTTAGTTCCTTTTCACTTTCTGCCCTTAGGGTAGAAGGGCATCTATACATCTGAGGTTTTTGATATTTTGATATTTCTCTCAGCAATCTCAGTTCCAAATTCTGCTTCATCCAGCCCGGGCCTTTCACATGATGTACTCTGCTTATAAGTTTAATAAACAGGGTGACAATATACAGCCTTGACGTACTCCTTTCCCAATTTTGAACCAGTCCATTGTTCCATATCCTCTTTTAACTGTTGCTTCTTGACCTACGTACAGATTTTTAAGGAGGCAGGTAAGGTGGTCTGGTATTTCTGTCTCTTTAAGAATTTTCCAGTTTACTGTCATCCACACAGTCAAAGGCTTTAACATAGTCAATGAAGCAGAAGTAGATGTTGTTGAATGAAAGGATTTTGCCTGTTGGGATCTCTGCTTCCTACTTCCTGCCCATAGATCTTTCATCTACACTCAACAGCAAAACTTTTAAAAGTGTTGTACGTATTTGCTTTACTTCCTACCTCAGTCCAGTTGAAACCGGTTGCTATCTTCACTCCATTTTGGAAACAGCTCTCACTAAGTTTTAACTCCAGTTTGGGAAATCTGTTCACTTTTTCATATATCATCCTATTTGGCTTCTCTGCAGCATTTGATCAGAGAAGGCAATGGCACCCCACTCCAGTACTCTTGCCTGGAAAATCCCATGGATGGAGGAGCCTGGTAGGCTGCAGTCCATGGGGTCGCGAAGAGTCAGACACGACTGAGCGATTTCACTTTCACTTTTCACTTTCCTGCATTGGAGAAGGACCTGGCAACCCACTCCAGTGTTCTTGCCTGGAGAATCCCAGGGACGGGAGAGCCTGGTGGGCTGCCGTCTGTGGGGTCACACAGAGTTGGACACTACTGAAGCGACTTAGCAGCAGCAGCAGCATTTGATACCATTGCCTTGAAACACTCTTCTCTGGTTTTTGGACACCGCTGCCTTCTGGTGTTTTTCCTGTTTTTGTGGTCTCTGCAGGTGTTTTTTTCCCCCTCCTTGGTTATTTTTTAAGGATTCGTTGAGCTGTCTTCTTTTTTCACTTAGTCTTCTCAGATTATCTCTTTTCAGCACATGACTTTAGAGATTATCAGTGAACTGATGAAGCCCACATTTATGTGGTTTCTGAGCTGCAAAACAAGTCAGCTGTACTTGGTTGTTTCAAGGAGTTTGCACTTGGCATGTCCAATATTAAATACTCTGTAATCCCTTCTTTCCCAAAACATCAGACAGCACTTTGACGTCCTCCAGTGTTCCTTATCTTATTGAATGGCACCACCATCTGTCCAGGTGTGCACGTCACGCCTCTCCCTTTTCTGGACCCCATATCCAGTCTATTGCTGGGTCTTACCACTTAAACATCTCCTGAGTCTATCCACTCTTCTCCATCTCCACTGTCAGAACTTTAGGCTAAACCAAAGTTTTTCAGCCTTGGCATTATTGGTGTTTGGGGCCAGATAATTCTTGTGGGGACTGTCCTGTGCATTGTAGAATTTTTAGCTGTATCCCCAGCTTTTACCTACTGGATGCCCCTAATACTCTCTAATTGTTTTTTTGTTTTTTTTAATATTTATTTGGCTACACTGGGTCTTAGCTGCGGCATGCCAGATCGTTCTTTTCAGTGAATGGGTTTCTCTGGTTGCAACGTGCGGGCTCAGCAGTTGGAGCGTGCACGCTTAGTTGCCCTGCTGCATGTGGTGATCTTAGTTCTCCAACCAGCGTTCGAACCCACGACCCCTGCACTGGAAGGCAAATTCTTAACCATTGAACCACAAAAATGTCTTCAGTTCAGTCGCTCAGACGTGTCCGACTCTTGGCGACCCCATGAATTGTAGCACGCCAGGCCTCCCTGTTCATCACCACCTCCCTGAGTTCACTCAAACTCAGTCCATCGAGTTGGTGATGGCATCTAGCCACCTCATCCTCTGTCGTCCCCTTCTCCTCCTGCCCCCAATCCCTCCCAGCATCAGAGTCTTTTCCAATGAGTCAACTCTTTGCATGAGGTGGCCAAAGTACTGGAGTTTCAGCTTTACCATCATTCCTTCCAAAGAACACCCAGGACTGATCTCCTTTAGAATGGACTGGTTGGATCTCCTTGCAGTCCAAGGGACTCTCAAGAGTCTTCTCCAACACCACACTTCAAAAGCATCAATTCTTCAGCGCTCAGCTTTCTTCAGTCCAACTCTCACATCCATACATGACTACTGGAAAAACCATAGCCTTGACTAGACGAACCTTTGTTGGCAAAGTAATGCCTCTGGTTTTTTAATATGCTATCTAGGTTGGTCATAACTTTCCTTCCAAGGAGTAAGCGTCTTTTAATTTCATGACTGCAGTCATGAAATTACTGCAGTCATCCGCAGTGATTTTGGAGCCCCCAAAAATAAAGTCTGACACTGTTTCCACTGTTTCCCCATTTATTTGCCATGAAGTGATGGGACCAGATGCCATGATCTTCGTTTTCTAATATTGAGCTTTAAGCCAACTTTTTCACTCTCCACTTTCACTTTCATCAAGAGGCTTTTGAGTTCCTCTTCACTTTCTGCCCTAAGGGTGGTGTCATCTGCATCTGAGGTTATTGATATTTCTCCTGGTAATCTTGATTCCACCTTGTGCTTTTTCCAGCTTCAGACACTGCCAAATGACCCCTGAGGGGCAAATCACCCTTCTCCACTCCCTGTTTGAGAATCACTAGTCTAGAATGTTATTTGAAATACTTCTGTATCCTTCTTAAGGGTCTCCCTGTGTCTGTTCTATGTAGATGCCCTATGGCATGGTCTGCATTCTTTGGTCAGAGGAATGTTTTCAAAACACAAATATGAATTGCCTAAAGCAGCCTAAATGTCCTTCAGCAAATAAATGGATAATCAAACAGTGGTACATCTATAAAATGGCATAGTTTTCAGCAATGAAAAAGAACCAACCGCCGATCCATCGAACGGCTTGGATGGATCTTGAGAGCACTCTTTTGCATGAAAAAAGCCAATTTCAGAAGGCTATATGCAGTATGGTTTTATTTTTGTAACATTCATGAAATGAGAAAATAGAGAACAGTTGTTTGTCAGGGTGTATGGCGGATGAGAGGGTGTAACCAAGGAACAGCATGTGGGAGTTTGTTTGGGGAGATGGAACAGTTCTGTGTCCTGATTGTGGTGGTGGCTCCCTGAGTCAGTGCATATGATGAAATGTCATAGAACTGCGTACAGACTCACACATGTAAATAAAAGCAGGTGAAATCCAAAGAAGGTTTATTCTTCAGTTACTTGTATTGTGCCAGAGTTAATTTCCTAGACTTTATGGTTGAACCCTAGTTATGTAGGATGCTGTCACTGGAAGGAGCTGGGTTAGGGCACTGATGAACTCTGCTCTATATTGGCATCTTCCGTGAGCCGGAAATTCCTTCAAAGAAGTTAAAAGACAAATACATCATCCCTAGTTTGAATGCCCCCACAGTGACTTTCTCTTAGAAGATTCCACTCTTTAACATGGCTTGTAAATCTCAGTACAG
The DNA here is from genome assembly GCF_003369695.1 of Bos indicus x Bos taurus. Classification (NCBI taxonomy): domain Eukaryota; kingdom Metazoa; phylum Chordata; class Mammalia; order Artiodactyla; family Bovidae; genus Bos; species Bos indicus x Bos taurus. The sequence continues at coordinate 84,162,533 of NC_040082.1, forward strand.
TCTGGGCTCCCATCAGGTCTGTGATCCTCATTCCTGTTCCTTTCTGACTCTATATAGTCACTTTTCCTGGCATGTACCCTCCTTGTCTTCTTTCCCTTTCCTAATTAAATCCTGATCATCCCTTTCTGACCCCCAAGTCAAAATCATTTTCTAGCAAACAGAATTGTTCTTGCCCTCAGAGCACATCATTCAGGCTGCAGTTCACTGTATGTTGGTATTATTGATTGTCTCCGGGGCTGGACTGTAAGTATCCTGTTTGCTTTTGCTTACCCTCTTATTTCCAGAGGCACCAGTGTAGTGCTTGGCAAGTGGTTGACCTTCGCTGAATATTGGTAAAATGAATAAAAACTTCAAAAATGTATTTGATGTATTTAGAAGTTCTGATTTTATACTTGAAGCAGGCTTGAAAGTTTGTAATTTTTAAGGAAATTTTCTAACATTTTGTAATCCATTTTTGTCTGTTAGGAAAAATGCTCGTGGCACTTTTGCTAAAACCTGACTTTTCTAAAAGCTGAGACCTAATCATTTAGCCATTATGTTGTTTAGTTGCTGTCATGTCTGACTTGCAACCCGGTAGACTAGCCTGCCAGGCTCTCCTGTCCATGGGATTTCCTAGACAAGAATATTGGAGTGGGTTGCCTATTCCTTCTCTAGGAGATCTTCCTGACCCAGAGATCAAACCTGTTTCTCTTGGCTTGGCAGGTGGGTTGACCATTATGGGGGTACTTTTTAGAATGTAAACAAAGAAAAACTGGGACTAGGGAAGAATACTGGAGTGGGTTGCCTATTCCTTCTCTAGGGGATCTTCCCAACCCAGGGATCGAACCCACATCTTCTGCATCGGCATGTAGATTCTTTTCTCTGAGCCACCTGGGAAATGGAGTAGCCTGTTAACAGGAGTAGCCCATGTACACTGCTTAGTGAGGAGGGAGGAAGTGTTTCAAAAATACTTTACATATTTTTGAAGTAATAGTGACTGGAATCTAGATATAAATCTAACATGCATTCCTGTGGCAGAAATTAAATTAGTAATTTACTATTTGAAATATATTGGGTAATTACATAGCTAACATAAAATTATTTCTCAATTATGAAGTAGGTGTATGAAAATGTCTCAGATTGTTTGTGCATTAAATAGTCTCACAGACTACTTTTTTAGAAATTTTGACAAATCCTTCACCTGGAAATAAGTGGCATTGTATACAGTAAAAACAGACATCTCTCTGTTGGTTATTTATTTACATTTGAGCTATGTAATTTTTATTTTATTGGCATGTAGTTGCTTTACAATGTTGTGTTAGTTTCTGCTGTACAACAAAGTGGATCAGCTCTATGAATACATATATCCCCTCCCCCTTAAACCTCCTTCCCACCCCAGGCCCTCCCCTGTAGGTCATCACAGGGCCCTGAGCTGAGTTCCCTGTGTTACACTCTCCCCTCCCTATCTGTCCTACATGTGGAAGTGTGTATAGTCAGTCCTGCTCTGCAGCTTATCTCCCCCTTGCCCTCTTCCCACCCCACCACCATGCCCACATGTCTCTTCTCTGTGTCTGCATCCCTGTTCCTACCCTGCAAACAGACTCGCCTGTACCATCTTTCTAGATTTCATACATATGTGTTAATTCAGGATATTTTTCTCTTTCTAACTGACTTTACTCTGTATGACAGACTTGGGTCTATCCCCGACCCAGTTTTGTTCCTTTTTTTTTGTGTGTGTGTAATAAAGTTTTATTAAAGTATAAAGGAGATAGAGAAAGCTTCTGACATAGGCATCAGAAGGGCTAGAAAGAGTACCCCGTTTTGTTCCTTTTTATGACTGAGTAATATTCCATTGTGTGTATGTACCCCTACATCTTCTTTATCTATTCATCTGTTGATGGCTATCTCGGTTGCTTCCATGTCCTGGCTGTTGTAAATGGTGCTGCAGTGAGCATTGGGGTGCGTGTGTATTTTGAATTACGGTTTTCTCAAGAGTATGTGCCCAAATGGTGGGATTGCTGGATCATATGTTAGTTCTAGTTTTAGTTTTCTAAGGACCCTCTATACGGTTCTGCTAGAAGCTCTGTCAATTTACAGTCTCATAGTGTACGAAGGTTCCCTTTTCTTCACACCCTCTCCAGCATTTATTGTTTGTAGATTTTTTGATGATGGCCGTTCTGACCAGTTGTGAGGTAATATCTCATTGTATTGATTTGCATTTCTCTAGTAATAAATGATGTTGAGCACTTTTTTATGTGTTTATTAGACATTTGTGTGTCTTCTTTGAAGAAGTGACTATTTAGGTATTCCATCCATTTTTTGATTGGGCTGTTAATTTTTTTGATATTGATCTACATGATTTGCTTGTATATTTTGGAGATTAATCCCTTGTCCGTTGTTTCATTTGCAAGTACTTTCTCCCATTCTAAGGAATGTCTTCTCATCTTGTTTATGGTTTCCTGCTTTGTAAAAGCTTTCTAAGTTTTATTAAGACCCATTTGTTTATTTTTGGTTTTATTTTTTTTTAGGAGGTGGGTCAGAAAGGATCCAGCTGCATTTTATGTCAGAATGTTTCCTCTTAAGAATTTTATAGTGTCTAGACTTGGATTTAGATTTTTAATCTATTTTGAGTTTATTTTTTGATGGTGTTAGGAAATGTTCTAACTTCATTCTTTTACATGTAGCTGTCCAGTTTTCCCAGCACCCTTACTGAAGGGGCTGTTTTTCTCCATTGTATCGTCCTGCCTCCTTTGTCGAAGATTAGGTGCCCATTGGTGCTTCAGGTTATCTGTAGACATTGAACTGTATTTCTGTTTTTGTGCCAGTACTGTATTGTCTTGATTAGTGCAGCTTTGGAGTACAGTCTGAAGTCAGGGAGCCTGATTACTCTAGCTCACTCTTTCTCAAGATTGCTTTGGCTGTTCGGGGTCTTTTGTGTTTTCATACAAATTGTAAAAATTTTTTGTTCTAGTTCTGTGAAAAATGGCATTGGTAGTTTAAGAGGGATTGCACTGAATCTGTAGATTGCTTTGGATAATGTGATCATTTTCACAATATTGATTATTCAGACGAAGAACTTAGTATAGCTCTGCGTCTGTTTGCGTTGTCTTTGATTTCTTTCATCAGGGTCTTATAGTTTTCTGCATACAGGTCTTCTGTCTCTGCAGGTAGGTTTATTCCTAGGTGTTTTATTCTTTTTGTTACAATGGTAAATGGGATTGTTTTCTTAATTTCTCTTTCTGATCTTCCATTGTTAGTGAGTGGAAATGCAGGAGATTTCTGTGTATTGATTTTGTACCCTGCAACTTCATTGGTTAGCTCTGGTAGTTTTCTGGTGGCATCTTTAGGATTTTCCATGTACACTACCATGTCATCCACAGTGAGTTTTATTTCTTCTTTTCCAATTTGTATTCCTTTTATTTCTTTCTCTTCTCTGATTTCTGTGGCTAGGACATCTAGAACGAACTATGTTGAATAATATTGGCCAGAGTGGGCACCCTTGTCTTGTTTAGAGAAAATGCTTTCAGTTTTTCACTGTTGAGAATAATGTTTGCTGTGGATTTGTCATATATGGCATTTACTGTGTTAAGGTAGGTTTGCTCTGTGCCTGTTTTCTGAAGCGTTTTTGTAATAAATGGGTATTGAAATTTGTTGGAAGCTTTTTCTGCATCTATTGAGATTTTCCTATGATTTAGCCCTTCCATTTGTTAATATTGTGTGTCACATTGATTGATTTGCATATATTGAAGAATTCTTCCATCCCTGGGATTAAACCCCACTTGATCATGGTGTGTGATCCTTTTAATGTGTGGTTGGATTCTGTTTGCTAGTATTCTGTTGAGGATTTTCGTGTCCATGTTCATCAGTGATGTTGGCCCGTAATTTTCCTTTTTGTGTGATGTCTTGGTTTTGGTATCAGTGATGGTGGCCTCATAGAATGAGTTTGGGGGTGTTCCTCCCTCTACAATTTTTTTTTTTTTTTTGAAGAGTTTGAGAAGGATAGGTGTTAGCTCTTCTCTAAATGCTTTATTTGCTAACTATACAAGCTAAAGCTGAAACTCCAGTACTTTGGCCACCTCATGCGAAGAGTTGACTCATTGGAAAGGACTCTGATGCTGGGAGGGATTGGGGGCAGGAGGAGAAGGGGATGACAGAGGATGAGATGGCTGGATGGCATCACCGACTCGATGGACGTGAGTCTGAGTGAACTCCGTGAGTTGGTGATGGACAGGGAGGCCTGGTGTGCTGCGATTCATGGGGTCGCAAAGAGTTGGACACGACTGAGCGACTGAACTGAACTGATACAAGGTTTAAAAGTATACTTTTTATTACTGTGTAATCTTTATTACATTTTAATATTTTTACAGTTGTACTGAAATTGAAAAATGATGGAAGAAAGTGGAATAGAGACAACACCACCTGGGACCCCCCCACCGAATTCTGGGGGCCTGGCTTCTGCTGCGCTCTCCTCCTCCCCGGCTCCTTTAGGTATGTGCAGTTGTCTAGCATCAGTGGGTTTTGAGGAGAGTCAGGATACTGTCGTCTTTTCTCAGAGTCATTTAACAAAAGCCTAGAGACATACCTCAGAGATACTGTGAGTTCAGTTCCAGAACACTGCAGTAAAGCAAGTCACATGATTTTTTTTATTTCCTAGTGCATATAGAAATTACGATTGCACTATACTGTAGTCTATTAAGTGTGTAGTAGATTATGCCTATGTCTAAAAAGAAAACAATGTACCGACTTCAAAATGTACCCACTTCAATTACATACTTTGCTAAAGCATTGCTTTAAAATGCTGGCTATCATCTGGGCATTCAGCAAGTTGTAATCTTTTTGCAGTGCCAAAGATCAGTGATCATGCATCACCATAACAAATACAATAATAATGTGAAATGTGAAATATTTTGAGTGGTACCAGAATGTCACACAGAGACACAAAGAACAAATGCTGCCGGGTAAAACAGCACCGATAGACTTGTTTGACGTAAGGTTTGCTGCAAACCTTCAATTTGTAAAATGAAGCAAAATAACGTGAGGTGTGCCTATATATTAAAACTTTTGTAATCTTTGCCAGGATGAAGGTAAATAGCCTTTTTTATTTAAGCCCAAAGGCAGAAAACATCTTTGTTTTGCTTTAATTTTTATTTTTTGTTTTCATATTAACTAGAAATCATCTTTGTTATGACAGAAATATCCTAAAAAGCGCATTAGCTTTGTCTAATGTTCTGTGACTTCGTGGAGATTAACCTTCTGACCAAAGTTTTTGAGCCCTAAATTGTGAGGTTTTATGCTTGTATTAGCAGAAATGAAAAGCAGGTCTGTTTTATTAAAAGCACAACAAAACAAACAGAAACACAAAGATGTGCAATACCATAACTTAATTTTATATACCTGCTGCTTTTACTGATGGGAATTGAAAGTCATTTGCACTCAGTCATACTCATGTATTGTTAATTATGTATTTAAAGATAACTCTTGGGAATAGGGTCTGTTAAATTTAAAAATTTCCCAAGATGGTAATAAGATACTTTGAAAACTAAGTGAAAGCATGTCACTGACGTGTGATTTTCCCTCCCCTCTTTCCTAGCCGCAGCCAGCACCTTCTCTTCTCCAAGCGCGTCCTCTGTGCAGAGCCTGCCGCCTCAGGTGTACTCCACCCCGCAGCCGTCCCTGCCTCCTGTGCAGCCTGCGGCACCCTTGCCCTTTGTGCCATCTTCACCAGTTCCTTCCGTTCCTCCGCTCGTTACCTCTCTGCCACCTCCTGCTTCTCCACCTACGGCTGCTGCCTTCAGTCATCCTCCTCTATCCCACTTCCCGCCTTCCACCTCTGCCCCAAACACTCTCTTATCTGCACCCCCTTCGGGTCCTCCCACTTCGGGATTCTCTGTTGGCTCAACTTACGACATTACGAGGGGACATGCAGGAAGAGCTCCACAGACACCCCTGATGCCATCGTTTTCTGCACCTCCAGTGACAGGTATTCTCTCATTGACACTTTGAAACAGGTGGCTGGCTATAGGGAATGTATTATCTGTTTTTTTGTTTTTTTTTTTTTAAACAGCTTTATCGAGGTGTAATTCCCATACAATTCACTTTTACGTGTACAGTTTAATAGTTGTTACTATATTTACCAAGTTGTGCAGCCATCACCACAGTCAATTTTAGAACCTTTTAATCACCCCCAAAGAAACTGCACACCTGTTAGCAGTCACTCCATACATCTCCCAATCCTCATGGTTCTCAGAACCACTAATCTACTTTCTGTTTCTGTAGATTTGCTTGTTTTGGACATTTCACATAAATGGACTTGTATTAATATGTAGTCTTTTGTGACAGGCCACCTTCACTTAGTGTGATGTTTTCAAGATTCATCCATGTTGTAACAGGTGTCAGAGCATTCTTCATTTCTAGGACTGGATTATATTCCATTGTATGGATATACCATGTTTTTATTTATTCATCAGTTGGTAAACTGTTGGGTTGTTTCCACTTTGTGGCTATGGTGAGTACTGATTTTATGAACCTTGGTGTGCAAGTTTTACATGGAAATGTTTTCATTTCTCTTGAGTATGTACCTAGGTTCAGAATTGCTGAGTTTTTTTTTTTCCTGAAGGGCTTCATTTTTTTTTCTAAATAAATTGAAGTAAAGTTGCTTTTAACATTGTGTTAGTTTCAGGTATACAGCATAGTTACTCAGTTATACATATATCTATATCTATTCTTTTTCAGATTCTTTTCCATTATAGGTTATTACAAGATATTGAGTAGAGTTCCCTGTGCTATACAGTAGGTTCTTGTTATTTATCTGTTATATATATATATAGTAATGTTTTTCTGTTAATCCCGAACTCCTAATTTATCCCCTCCTCTTCGCCTTTGATAACCATCAATTTTTTAATTTTTAGTATGTCTGTGAGTTTGTGTTGTGAATAAGTTCATTTGCGTCATGTTTTTAAATTCCACATATAAGTAATAACGTGATATTTGTCTTTGTCTAATTTACTTCACTTAGTATGATAATTTCTAGGTTCATCCATGTTGCTGCAAATGGCATTATTTCATTCTTTCTTTATGGCTAAGTAATATCCCATTGTGTATACATATACCACATCTATTGAATCATCTGTTGATGGACATTTAGGTTGCTTCCGTGTCTTGGCTCATGTAAATAGTGCTGCTGTTGGGATGCATGTCAGAATTGCTGACTTTAGTACAACTGTCAGACTATTGTCTAAAGCAGCTGCACCATTCATTTTACTTTCTTAGCAGCAGTAAAGGAGGGTTCTTGTTACTCTGCATGAATGTTTTATTCCCTTTGATTTTCAGAGCTTTCTATTTTCATTTAAAGTATTAAAATAAAATTGATGTTACTTAATATATGATTTTTATATGATATAAAACTTAGAACGTGGTCAGTATGTGAAAGCAAAAGTCGCTCAGTTGTGTCTGACTCTGTGACCCTATGGACTGTACAGTCCATGGAATTCTCCAGGCCAGAATGCTGAAGTGGGTAGTGTTTCCCGTCTCCAGGGGAATCTTCCCAACGCAGGGATCCAGTCCAGGTCTGCGTTGCAGGCAGATTCTTTACCAGCTGAGCCATGAAGGAAGGGAAATGTAAGACAAAATTACAAAATTTTGTCCTAACATTTTGTGCGGTTATAGAGAAACACCAAGGTGAAGTCTGAGTTTAGCTTTACTTAAAAATTATCAGAACTGAACAATCCAGGGAGTAGTTTTATTTAGCCATGTAAAAGTTCAAAATCAAGTAAGTGTATGTACCGTAAGTTGGTGGTGTCGGACTATTTTATTTTCTAGGTCAAGAACACCTAGAAATGGCTGTTCTTTGGCTTCCCTGGGATGGTTGTTGGAAATCAGTATTAAAACTTCATCCTGTCATATTCTTCCTATTGTTTCTCTAATTTTAGGAAAAGAAACAACTTTGTTGTGATTTTTTTTTTTAATCCAGTTTGGATTATCTACTTTAACAAAAATTTTTGCAGAGTGCAGGTATGACACCCATGTGTATGTATATGTGGATTTTCTTTTTTAGTTAAAATATTGTATATGGATATGTTTACTAATTTTTATTTTCATTTTGTGTAATGAGCTTGAGTGCTTACATCAGCTATTTTTATGCCTTACGGCGAATCAGGCTGTAGCTGTTTGCGTCCATGTGCTACATTGGGCAAACATGAAGTACTTTTGGGTATATTTTTTTGTCCATTTTCAGGGCACTAGATAATAAGCCTAAGAAGAAGGAAAGAAATTTCTTTTTTGGAGTTTGTATAATTTAGGTGATTCTTTGAATTCATATCTCAGTGTTGAAATGCCTGAGTGTATAGTAACATGATTAAAGCTGTTTTGAACTACTCATTTCATATGTTGTAGCATCTTTTTTATAGGAGATATTTTATGGAATAAATTACATATGTTAACATTTTTGCCATTAACTAGGTATTTTGCCAACTCCTATTACTCAGCAAGCCGGTTTGACATCTGTGGCACAGGGAACTGGAACCACATCAGCCATCACTTTCCCAGAGGAGCAGGAAGACCCTAGAATTGGTAGAGGTCAGGATGAAGCTTCAGCTGGTGGACTCTGGGGTTTTATTAAGGTAAGGGGTATTTACTTTAAAAACCGTGTGTAAGTTTTTAATTATAAAACTTAAGAGAATTTCGAAAATAAAAAAGAATAGTATAAGGAAAAATCATTGTAAAATATCTTTTTAGTCTTATTACACTTTTTCTAGGCTTCCCTCATAGCTCAGTGGGTAAAGAATCCGCCTGCCATGCAGGAGACCCCGGTTTGATTCCTTGGTCCAGAAGGTCTACTAGAGGAGGGATAGGCTACCCACTCCAGTATTCTTGGGCTTCCCTTGTGGCTCAGCTGGTAAAGATTCCACCTGCCATGCGGGAGACCTGGGTTCGATCCCTGGGTTGGGAAGGATCCCCTGGAGAAGGGAAAGGCTACCCACTCCAGTATTCTGGCCTGGAGAATTCCATGGACTGTATAGTCTATGGGGTTGCAAAGAGTCGAACATGACTGAGCGCTTTTCACTTTCACTATGCTTTTTCTATAGTTCCTCTTAGTCTTCTGGATGTGCCTATCTAGGTAGATATATCTCTAGTGGAGTAGGGACATGTGGACACAATTTTGTGTCTTTCGTTTATCTTTATTTAGTGATCATGAACATCTTCCAGCCATAAAATATTCTTCAGTCTACTTTGCCCAACATGTTATTCATTGCATTTATTTCCCATGTGTTATTTCACTAACCTGTTATTGGCATTTTCTGGTTGTAATTCTTATTAATAAAATTATGATGAGCCTCTTGTATGTAAATCTTTGCGTACCTCTGCTTTATCAGAGTTAATTCCTAATAAATGTCAGTGTGAACATTTTAAAAACTACAGATATATATTGCTCTCCAGGTAAATTATAACAGAACACCCTGCTGTAAGATCTTCCACTTGCGAGAAGTGATTATTAATTGAAATATAGTATTTTCTAATTTGATAGGCAAATAATACCTTGTGTAAATTTACATTACTTTGTTACTGAATTTGAGTTTTTTTTTAACTGTGATTTTTGACCATTTGTATTTTTCTTTTGTGAAGTCTGTATTCATATTCTTTGCCCAGTTTTGAATTGGGATTACTTTCTTTAGTGACTTCATAAGAACTCTTAATATTTTATTTTATGCTGTCATACATTGCCATATTCTCCATTTTTATCATACATTTCAACTTTATTATGCTTTATTGACACAAAATCTTCTAAATTTTTGGGAGTCATTTATATGAGTTTTTTTAAATGATAAAAATGACCTTTACCTACTACATTTTGATAATTGTTTTCTTATGATTTCTTTTAATTTTCTTATGGCAGTATTTTTTTTACCATACCATTTGATATAGCTGATACATTAATATATTATGGAGGTGGAAATCAAACTTACTTTTTCCCAACCACTTAATCGAGTATTCTAAAATCATATCCCAGTGATTTGATATGTCACCTTCATCTTAGTTACTAAATTCTGTGTGATAATGTCAGTTAGTGGGCTCTGTATTTTATTCCACTGCTCTGCCTGTCCTTGGCAGCAGTACCACACTATTTTAATAATTGTAACTGTTTGTTATACTAATATTTATTGAAAGCCTACTCTGTGCTGAGGTGGGGATTGGAGTATCTGTTGAGTCAGAAAGGTGGGTTCGCAGTCTTTGCATTCTTAAAGACAGATCAGCACTTGATTGTATAAGTTTTCTGTTTTTCTCTTCAAAATTTTTCTGTACTGGTATTGTCCATTTATTTTTCTTAACCACTTTCTTAAATGATTCCAAAGTCACTTTGTCAATCAAGTTCCCTTCAGTAGTCTGAGGGTTTGGTTGCAGTTTGATTATACGTTAAACATATTTTTTGATTGTTAGGTAGTTAAGCTGATTTACAGCATTTGAGCTTTATGTATTAGAAAGATGGCATTTTTTCTAAGCTTGCTTCTTTCTATCACTTTGTGCTTTTTAAACGTTTTCTTTGTGTAGGAACTATCACTTCTTTTTCTTATTAAGAGCCTATGTTCGCATGTCAATTACCAGTTGTAATAGTTCAGCTGTACAGATTTTGTAAATAACTCTTCTAATGTTCAGCATAAAAGATGAGTTGACAGTCTTAAATATCAATGTTATGAAGACATTTTTGTTTTGAATCACCTTAGTTTAATGGTAGTTGAGACAGGTGGAATCATGGCCTGTTAACCAGATGCCATCTCAGGAGGCATTGCTCCCTCTAAGTCTATTTGACTGTGGGAGAAGCATAGATGAAAGGAACTCCTCAGATCTGGTTCTTTCTATCTACTAGTGTGGTTTTAAGAATTCAGAGGACTAGGTCTGACTTTTTTAAAAGTGAGAGTTTGGGAACAAGACAAATAGGAAGTAGGAAAAAAGAAAACTTTCATAGAATATAAAATATTATATATTAAAGTAATAAGTAATTTTTCTGGGAAGTAAAGATAAATTGTTTTTACTATTAGGGAACAAAATATGAGTCTTTGGAGAAACACTTGATTACAGTCTTTATTTGGGACCCTAATGGACAAGTTTTGCCTAGTCTTTTATATAGATAACTAATAATGAAATGAAGTAAAAATATATGTTTACATAGAAATGAAATTAACATATATGCATACACATATGCTTATATACAATAAACATACTTTCAAGGTCAGTGCTGCTTGAAATGGGGTCTGTTGGTTGCTGTCAATCCACAATGAGATAAAGAGAAGTTGAGAGGAAGTGTTTTGAAATTTCATAGCAATTTGACGTTGGCATAGCCTTATTTTTTTTTACACTTTAGAGAAGCATAGGTCTGCAGTGCATTGGAAAATTAAAGTTTGTTTCACCATCACAGTGATTTTTGCTTAGAATGTGTATTCACATGTGAATTTGTTCTGTGCAGGGTGTGGCTGGGAACCCTATGGTGAAATCCGTGCTCGATAAAACAAAACATTCGGTAGAAAGCATGATTACAACGCTGGACCCTGGCATGGCTCCGTATATCAGTATGTACTTAAACTAGAGCAGCATCTGCCATGTAAAGTATGTGCTCATGTCAGCCACTGATTGTAATCCTATAGGTCTTATAATCAGTGGCAATCCTATGTTCTTATGTTGATTGTTAGTCTTGGTGCTTTTAATTCGTGTTTTCCTTAGTCATGAAAATTTTTGAAAACTTCACAGCACGAACTTTGCAGGAGTAAAAATTTGAATTATTAGTATACTTGCTGATTTTAATTATAAATATGGTTAGTGTTGCTTTATATGAATTTTACTATCACTATGGACATTTGAAGTGTTGCTTTGTTCATATTTGGCTTTTGACATTTCTTCAGTTATCTACTTTAATTACATGTGGTTATGTGTAACTCAGGAATAAACTTTTTAGAGGCTGTTAATCTGTTTACTAATAATATCTCATTACTGAGGTTTGCTAGGGAAGCTATTTTAATTTTAACCACCTTGGAACCCTCATTACCAAGAATTTTCCAGATGGTTAATGTACATATCCAATAAGTGAAATAACATAATCTCTCAGCAGGATTTATGACCAATTATTAGTAAATCTATTGAAGATAATAATTTAGTGGCCAAAGCTGTGCACCAGGTACTTGAACAGAGATTTTTCAATAGCAATAAAAAGTTAATAACTCTCAAGTCTTGAGTCTCTTGACAATTGACTGTCTAGTAAATGTCAAAAGATAAGACCTACTAATGGTAAGTACCATTTATTAAATATGATATGCCAGATACTAATTCTCATAAGAGGTCTGAAAGCTAGGTGTTATTTTCCTCAAGTTTTAGATGAGGAACTTGTGTTCAGAGGAATTTATTATTATTCTCTGTCGTACAACTTGGTGGAGCTAACAGCCACTTTGCTTCCCTTTAAGTAGAAAATTGAATCAAAGAATTCAGCTGAATTGGTCTTTGTGTTTCTAATTGTCATGATTTAGAATTGGACCCTACCATATATATTGATTTTATATATTCATAGTAATCAAGTTTGATATAATTTGTAGTATATATATTCTTTTCACAGGATCTTATTTTTAATGAGAAAAAAAAAGAATTAGCATTTTTGGAGCTCTTGTTGTTTTAATGGGTATTGTGTTAGACCCATTACCTATTTGAAGCATTTACCTTATTAATCCTTAGAGCAAGCTCTGTGAGGTGGCAGGAATTTTTCTATGAGGAAACAAGCTCTGTGACTTCCCCAAGGTAACAGAGCTAGTAAATGATAAAATCGGGACTCAAACCCAAGAGGTTCCTCAGGTCTAGTACTCTGCATGACATCTAGAAAAAGGAAAAAAAAAAAAAAAAAGGAGAGAAAGATACAAAATGAAATTTCTATTATTAGCAGATAAAAAGCAGTAAGACTTGAGTGTGAAAAAGCTATTGACAGCAAAAACTAGACCATTTGGATCTAATAAAACTCTAGCGGAACTTAACCATCTTTTTATACAAATATTGTAGAAATCACTATAACAATTTCAAATGTATCAAGAAAACATAAGGAACTATTAGAAATCGATTTTAACACAGTTTAGGTTTCTACATTTTTTTTTAATGAGCTGTCTTTATAATCATTAAAAATGACATGAGTCATCACAAACTGAACAGCTCTTTGAGCTGAAGCCTAATGGAACAGTACTTTGCTTGGGTCAGGAGCTATATCCCACATGGAGGGGAAAAAAAGACATATTCTTTTTATTTCCTATGTAACCCATTGCTTTTAGGTTTTGATGACTTAAGAAATTCCAATAAAGATGGGATCTGTGGAACATTATTCCAATCAGGAAAAAGTCCATAATAAAAAGCTCAGATATTTGGAAAATACTTTCAACTGCTCCAAAAGACACTTACTAAGGAACAGCATAGTGTTGTTTCAAGAGCAAAATGTTTCACAGCTTTTTTGAGAAATCTCAGAACAAGATGTGAGATGGCAGGGTGAAGTGTGTGTGCTTACCTCACATGGTAGAGTCAAAATGTACAGGCCTAGGGTAGAGTCCTGATATCATTGCTAAGTAGCTGTGTTACCTTGGGCAAGACCTTGTTGGCCTCAGTTTCTCAGCCAATTAAAAGGTTAATCTATATCTTATGTCATTTTGCCAGGTTGGTACTAATTATGTCATAAAATGTTAGTGCATGTAGTAATTATGAGAATTTCATTAATTTGAATTTTTCTTCTGGTCTTTTTAGAATCTGGAGGTGAACTGGATATTGTAGTGACCTCGAATAAAGAAGTAAAAGTTGCTGCCGTCCGAGACGCCTTCCAGGAAGTCTTCGGCCTCGCTGTGGTTCTAGGGGAAGCCGGGCAGTCCAACATTGCCCCACAGCCAGTGGGCTACGCAGCGGGATTAAAAGTGAGTAATAGAGCATCTGTTTAGGATATGGAAACTGCTGGCTTATCTTTTCATAATTCTGACGATAATTCTATGATCTCTGGAGTTGTTGGGTTTTTACATACTGAAATACTGATTTGGTTTTTAATTGGACAGCTCTCTAGTGTTATAACGATAGTAGAATTTTAAAGAAACCTAAAAATATGTTTTGATTATTGGGAGCAGGGTTTTAAATTTACCTGCCGACTCCCCCTTTTCTCTTGTACTTGGTAAGGGGAACTCAGCCACTCACCGAAAAATCTTTCTTAGCTTGCTTACTTTGAGTCTTCTCTTTCTTTGTCCTTTTAACTGATATACCTTAGAGACCCAACTACCTGGCAAGTTATAGGCACAATGCCTGTGTATAACCAGAGTTTGCCAGGGTCTCACCAGCATGTAGAAACCTATTAAATCTTATAATGCACTCACCAAAAGTAAGACACTGCTGTACTTTTTGGTAAAGGAAGATGACCTTGTGATTGCGTCTGCAGGTGTCTATAATCCTTACATAATAGTGGCAGATGACAGAATGGCTTATTTTGAAGACAGATTTCATACACTTGCGTACTCACACCTCCACTTGAATCGCACATACTTGGTGTTCTGGCCTATAATCATTAAAAACAAACAAACAAAAAACTGTCGGTTATCCAAACCAATCCTATTACCATACTAGACATAGTCCCCCCTAGCCTTCTATGTGCTAAGTTCCGAGAGTTCTGCCCTCCCTCTCATACATGTTTTATCATCACCATCAGTATACAGACATGCAAGAACAAGTGAACAATTCATCAGCGTACAAACACTGCTCCCACCTTAAAAAGAAAAACCAAAGAAAACCTTAGTTTTTTTACCCCTGTTTCCCCATCACCTCCTACCTTAGCTTTTTGCTTCATTTTGCAGCAAAACTTCCAGAGTTACCAACACTTTTATCTCTAGTTCTTTGCTTCATATTGTCTTAACAGTCCCTTCAGTCAGGGTGTCACCTCCCACCACTCCACTGAGGATGTGCTCTCAAGGTCACCAGTGTAGTTCCATCTTCTTTGCTCTAGCATGGGCTTTAAGACTCCTCCATAATGTCTTTATGCTCACGGATGCCACGCTTGGTTTCCTCCCTGCCTCTCTAGTTCCTTTCTGCTTTCTTTGTCGGTGCCTCCTTTTCTCCGCAGCCTCTTGATGATCTCTGTCCCCTCTTCTGTGTTCACTGTCCTGATGATCTCATCCAGTCCCATGGCTTTGAATAGCCGCTGTGTGCTGACAGATTTGAGTTTATGTCTCCAGCATAGACCTCTCATGTAAACTAGGTTTATATAAAAGTTGCCTTTTTGACACCTTCACCTGAATGTCTCAATACATCTAGTCCTCAACTACTTTTCTTTCCTTCTGATCTGTTTCCCCAAGATTTCTCCATCTCAGTTGATGACATCTGTGTCCTTCCATTTTCTCAGGTGAGAAACCTGGAGTCATCCTTGACTTCTCTCCTTACCCATGTCCAACTCATCAAGAAATCTTGTTCACTATACGTTCAAAATACATCCAGCATCTGACTGCTTGTCAGTGTCTTCATTGCCCCCACCCTGGGTAAAGCCATCACAAGGTCTTGCTGAAATCTTGCATTCACCTTCTAACAGGTCGTCAGTTTCTACCCTTGTAGCCCTGTAGGTTATCTTCAACAGAGGAGCCAGGATAATTCTTTCAGCACACTAGGTCAACTTTTCAGAACTTTGTTTCCCTTAGTATAAAAATACAAATTTCTTACCGTGCTTTCCACAGCACCGTATGACCTGGCTGAACTGGCCTGTTTTTTTTTTTTTTTCCTGATTGAAGTATAGTTGATTTTCATTGTTCCTGGTGTATAGCAAAATAATTCATTTATACCATATATATGTGTGTGTGTATTCTCTTTTAGATTCTTTTCCATTATAGGTTATTAGAAGATATTGAGTATAGTTCCCTGTGCTATACAGTAGGTTCTTACTGTTTATTTGTTTTATATATATATATAGTGTGTATCTGCTAATCCCAAAATGAAAGTGAAAGTGAAGTCAGTTGTGTCTAACTCTTTGTGACCCCATGGACTGTAGCCTACCAGGCTCCTCAGTCCATGGGATTTTCCAGGCAAGAGTACTGGAGTGGGCTGCCATTTCTTTCTCCAAGGGATCTTCCCAATCCAGGGATCGAACCTGGGTCTCCTGCATTGCATACAGACACTTCACCATCTGAGCCACCAGGGAAGCCTAATCCCAAACTCCTTATTTATTCTGCATCCCCTTTCTTCTTTGGTAACCATAAGTTTGTTTTCTATATCTGTGAATCTGTTTCTGTTTTGTAAATAAGTTCATTTGTACTTTTTTTTTTTAATTTCACATAAGCAATATCATGTTTGTCTTTCTCTGATTTACTTCACTTAGTGTCATAATCTTTTAGGTCTGTCATTTTGCTGCAAATGGCAAGGCCACATCTTATTTATCCATTCATCTATTGATGAACATTGGGGTGTATGTATCTTTTCAAGATAGAGTGTTTTTGTCTTTTCCAGATATATGCCCAGGAGTGGGGTTGCTGAATCATATGGTAATGCTGTTCGTAGTTTTTTAGGAAACCTCCATACTATTCTCCACAGTGGCAACACCAGTGGCCTTCTGTTGTTCCTCTGTCTTCGTCTCTAGTCTTCCCCCTTGCTCCCTCCATGCCAGCTGTATTGGCCTCCTTGCAGGTCTTATCCTTGTCTAACAGGCTGCTCTCTTGCAGCCTTTCCACTAGCTCTCTGTGAGACACTTTTCTCACATACCTACTTGGTTGACTCCCTGACCTCCTTCTAGTCCTCAAGTCTTCCCTGTGCAGCGAGGCCTGTCCTGACTGCCTGGTTTAGTACTGCAGGCTGCTGCCACTGATCCTGCACTCCTGATCCCTCTAACCCTCCTTTTTGTTTTTCCTCCTATAGCATTCAGCATTTTCTGATCTACTATATAATTTATATTATTTTTATTTTTAATGCTTTTTTCCCACTAGAATTTAAGTTCTACAGGAGCATAGATCTTTGTTTTATTTACAGATATGAACTCTTAGAATACTGCCTTGTTTTGTTTTTTTTTTAAATGAATATCTAGCAGCCTTATTGAGGTAATTTGGTATCAAGCCACAAACAGTACAATTGAAAGTGCTAGGGTAAACTTTTAAAAGTAATTTTCTCAACTAAACAGTCTAATGCAAAAGACGTTTTCACTCTGGGAGCTGTTTCAAACTTTGGGGTAAACAAACCTTACCAGAACAGATACTTCCCTTAAGAGAGCTCTAGCTGCCCGTCTGCTGCCATGCTGTGATAGTGCCTCTGCCGTCAGACAGCACACTGTCTTCACACTTGTCTCTGTGCGCTTCTGGTGAGACACAAAGACTCTGCAAGGTCGAGGTAGACCCAGAGAGTTTTTAGGAACTCAGCTTCTCCTTCCTCAGTTTCCACATGTGTTCTTTCCTGAAATGTTCTGACTGAAGACGTACTTGTAATGGAATCTCCTTTCTCATCTCCTCTTTATAAGCTCTGCCCTCTCCCAGTAGAAAATAAAGACATATCTCATGTCCCCAGATTACCTCAGAACATTAAATCCTCCCGAGTGTCATCCAAAGGGACAATTCCAGATAACGTTTTGGATGTTATGGACGCAAATGACACAGTGACTCAGTAAAATCTTCTGGCAAGTCATGTGGTTTCTGATTGTTCTGGAAAAAAACAGAAAAAGGACCAGATAAAGTTGTCAGCTGATAAGTCGTTAATACTTTCTGATGATAGATCACTACATGATTTTTGGAATGTAACTCAGAATTTCATGGTTTTTAAGGCTTGAGTCTTCAATATTTTGTTGTGCTAAATATCATTACATCAAAGATATTTCAGATAACTAGATACTGAACTTGAAAGGCTGATGGAGATTTTTTTCTGTAAAAACCTAATTTTATGAACATAGTTTAGTTTATGTTGTGATTTTGCTATTATTTGACAGATTTGTTTTAGTATTGGTTTTTGCCCTTCAAATTTAGACATCGTTTCCTTTTCCACAGTCTTTAATACAAGCTTCAAATTCATTGAAACTGATATAAATATCAAACTAATTTGTAATTTTATCAGTTGTTTATTTTGGGTACACTAGAGGGAGCTAATGAGAAGAAAATAAAGCAGAGTATTAAAATTTCAAACCAGATTTTTTTCTATCCATCTGCTTTTATTTGAAGTGAATGGTTTTTTGAACTAAACCTAAGTTTTCCTTTATGCATATGAAATTGTTTCAGTTCAGTTCAGTTGCTCAGTTGTGTCTGACTGTGACCCCATGGACTGCAGCATGCCAGGCCTGCCCGTCCATCACCACCTCCCAGAGCCTGCTCACACTCATGTCCATTGAGTAGATGATGCCATCCAACCATCTCATCCTCTGTCATCCCCTTCTCCTCCTGCCTTCAATCCTTGCCATCATCAGGGTCTTTTCAAATGAGTCAGTTTGCATCAGGTGGCCAAAATATTGGCATTTCAGCTTCAGCATCAGTCCTTTCAATGAATATTCAGGACTGATTTCCTTTAGGATGGTCCGGTTAGATCTCCTTGCAGTCCAAGGGACTCTCAAGAGTCTTCTCCAACACCACAGTTCAAAAGCATCAATTCTTCGGCACTCAGCTTTTTATAGTCCAACTCTCATATCCATAGATGACTATTGGATAAACCATAGCTTTGACTAGGCAGACCTTTGTTGGCAAAGTAATGTCTCTGCTTTTTAATATGTTGTCTAGGTTGGTCATAACATTTCTTCCAAGGAGCAAGCATCTTTACATTTCATGGCTGGAGTCACCATCTGCAGTGATTTTGGAGCCCAAAAAATAAAGTCTGTCACTGTTTCCATTGTTTCCCCATCTATTTGCCATAAAGTGATGGGACCAGGTGCCGTGATCTTAGTTTTCTGAATGCTGAGTTTTTAGCCAACTTTTTCACTCTCCTCTTTCACTTTCATCAAGAGGCTCTTTAGTTCTTCGCTTTCTGCCATAAGGGTGGTGTCATCTGTATATCTGAGGTTATTGATATTTCTCCCAGCAATCTTGATTCTAGCTTGTGCTTCATCCAGCCTGGAATTTCACGTGATGTACTCTGCATATAAGTTAAATAAGCAGGGTGACAATACACAGCCTGCCAGTTCTAACTGTTGCTTCCTGACCTGTGTACAGATTTCTCAGGAGGCAGATCAGGTGGTCTGGTATTCCCATATCTTGAAGAATTTTCCACAGTTTATTGTGATCCACACAGTCAAAGGCTGTGGCATAGTCAGTAAAGCAGAAGTAGATGTTGTTCTGGAACTCTCTTGATTTTTTGATGTAAGGAAATTAATCAGCCATAATTAAAGTTAGGAAGCTCCCAAGACTTCTCTAATGCTAAGTATTACTTTTACTGAAAAACCAAGTATATTTATGACCACTGTCTTATAGGTTATATTCAACAGACATGTTGTTACTATCCATTAGAAATTATGAAGAAGTGTGGAATCCAAGTTGCTTAGTTTAAGCTCTCAGAGCACAGTGTAACCTCTAGAGGCCTTTCTTCATCTTATTTCAGTTCTGAGATAATTACTTCAAATTAACCAAGCCTTTAAACTACCTAGTTTTTTATTCTCCTTCACTGCTAAGTTCCCTGGTAGCTCAGACAGTAAAGCATCTGCCTACAATGTGGGAGACCAAGTTCGATCCCTGGGTCAGGAAGATCCTCTGGAGAAGGAGATGGCAACCCACTCTAGTACTCTTGCCTGGAAAATCCCATGGATGGAGGAGCCTGGTAGGCTATAGTCCATGGGCTCACAAAGAGTCAGACATGAGTGAGTGACTTCACTTTCACTGCTGAAAAATAAAATTAAAATTCCCTTTTCAAAACATGGGACTAATATTAAAGTGTCTCTACTTGTGACTCTAAAAGATGTGCATTTAAGTAAATGCTGTGGTCAGAGGAGGAGAGAGGCTGATTTACCTGCTCTGCATATTCTGGATTCCATGAATAAAAACAAGAAGTAAACTTGTCTTCCCAACTCACCATCCTATCTTTCATAGGTGCTAATTCAGTTCAGGTAAATATTTTGTGAACCTTATGCAGTATAAGCCCTGTGCTATAGGGTAGTTAAAAATGAACTGACTGAGTTTCTGTTTCCTTGGGAGCATGAAATCTAGGACTATTTTTTAATGGTACATAGTTGAGATACCATCTTTAAAAAGTTGCGAATGAATCTCTATAAACAGCCCACTAATCCCTGTATAGCTTTTACTGAATTAACATTTATTTAAACATTTTTAGAATAAAAATTAGCCATAACTACCTTTTGGGAGGAGTGAATTAGGCAGATGTACTTTATCCTATACAAAGAATTAAGTTCATCTTAGCTGTTGTATTTTCTTCCAAATTCAGAAGTGATCTCCACGTTCAATTTGGTGATGCCTAACGTTAGTGCTGTAGGCCTTTAGAAGCCCTTGATGTTTCTCTTGTTCACTTTTTCATGTTGTAAGTTCTTACTGAGTACCTGTTAAGTTAGATGTTGTGCTAGGTAGCCGAGATTCAAGAGTAAGGAGAAATACAGCTTGATTCCATTGTAGTTTAAATCACATCTTCTTTCATCTTTCATGTTTAGTAACTAATGACAAGTTGGTTTACATGTTCTCACTTCTTTTTTTTTATTTGTCTCTGAAATAAATTCTATTGTTTCTAAAAGTGCCCTGGCTTTCTTAATTTTTGTTTTTGAAGAATTGACCTCATAATCTCATTCACTGCTTAGTGCTGCTGTTCATGATAAAAATAGGTGTATTATCCATGACTAGTTTTACTCAGAAGTGTTTTATGTAGCTTTTTGAACTCATTCTCATATCAATTATGAGTACTTGTATGAAGCGATTAAAATGAAAGTAGTAAATGGCAGCCTTGTCCTTGCTAATCCAGCTTTTAGTTTCCTACTACAGATATATATTTCATTCATGATTTTTGAGTTATCTGTATAGTATTCTCAGCCCCTCAGTTTTATTTCATAAATGGCAATTATTTTCTTGATTAAGCTTTGGTGTAATGAATACACTGCAGTTAAAAAAACTGTCATTTTGGTGCATATTTTAAAAGTGAAGTCGCTTATTTGTGTCCAACTCTTTGCAACCCCATGGACTGTAGCCTACCACGCTCCTCCATCCATGGCCATATATATAAAAGGACTCAGAAGAGAAAAAAACATATTTACTATTGATAAGATTGCTTACCTAGAAAAATTTGAGAGAATCAACCAAAGAACTACTAGGATTGAAACATTTAAGATGGCCTCTTGCCAGAAGCCATTAAAAAACATTAAAAAACACCTAGTTTTCTTATATTAGTAATAACCAATTAGACCATGGAATATAAAATTATTCATTCCACAATAGCAACCAAAATAATAATGCATATAGGAATAACTTGGAGGATGTGTTGCAGACTATCAGTACTAAGGGGAATATGAGTGAGCCTCTTCACTATTTACTCTCTGTTGTTCTATATGTTTTCATGTTTGTAATGAGTATATATGTATTTGGGTATAAATGTGTACACATATTACTTATATAATCAATTAGCATATTTAATACTGATTAACTTGAAATAGTTTCTAATATACGCTGTTTCTATTCAGGGTGCCCAGGAACGGATAGATAGTTTGCGTCGAACTGGAGTGATTCATGAAAAACAGACTGCTGTGTCAGTAGAAAACTTCATAGCAGAATTGCTTCCTGACAAGTAAGAGGCTTTTTTTTTTTTTTTTTAAAGCATAGTTATAATTGTTTTTTTCTTTCTTTTTTTTTTTTTAAATTTTATTTTATTTTTAAACTTTACAATATTGTATTAGTTTTGCCAAATATCGAAATGAATCCGCCACAGGTATACCCGCGTTCCCCATCCTGAACCCTCCACCCTCCTCCCTCCCCTCCCCTCCCTCTGGGTCGTCCCAGTGCACCAGCCTCAAGCATCCAGTACTGTGCATCGAACCTGGACTGGCGACTCGTTTCATACATGATATTATACATGTTTCAATGCTATTTTCCCAAATCTCCCCACCCTCTCCCTCTTCCACAGAGTCCATAAGACTGATCTATACATCGGTGTCTCTTTTGCTGTCTCGTACACAGGGTTATTGTTTCCATCTTTCTAAATTCCATATATATGCGTTAGTATACTGTATTGGTGTTTTTCTTTCTGGCTTACTTCACTCTGTATAATAGGCTCCAGTTTCATCCACCTCATTAGAACTGATTCAAATGTATTCTTTTTAATGGCTGAGTAATACTCCATTGTGTATATGTACCACAGCTTTCTTATCCATTCATCTGTTGATGGGCATCTAGGTTGCTTCCATGTCCTGGCTAGTATAAACAGTGCTGCGATGAACATTGGGGTACACGTGTCTCTTTCCCTTCTGGTTTCCTCAGTGTGTATGCCCAGCAGTGGGATTGCTAGATCATAAGGCAGTTCTATTTCCAGTTTTTTAAGGAATCTCCACAGTGTTCTCCATAGTGGCTGTATTAGTTTGCATTCCTACCAACAGTGCAAGAGAGTTCCCTTCTCTCCACACCCTCTCCAGCATTTATTGCTTGTAGACTTATGGATTGCAGCCATTCTGACTGGCGTGAAATGGTACCTCATAGTGGTTTTGATTTGCATTTCTCTGATAATGAGTGATGTTGAGCATCTTTTCATGTGTTTTTTTAGCCATCTGTATGTCTTCTTTGGAGAAATGTCTATTTAGTTCTTTGGCCCATTTTTTGATTGGGTCATTTATTTTTCTGGAGTTGAGCTGTAGGAGTTGCTTGTATATTTTTGAGATTAGTTGTTTGTCGGTTGCTTCATTTGCTATTATTTTCTCCCATTCTGAAGGCTGCCTTTTCACCTTGCTAATAGTTTCCTTTGTTGTGCAGAAGCTTTTAAGTTTAATTAGGTCCCATTTGTTTATTTTTGCTTTTATTTCCAGTATTCTGGGAGGTGGGTCATAGAGGATCCTGCTGTGATGTATGTCGGAGAGTGTTTTGCCTATGTTCTCCTCTAGGAGTTTTATAGTTTCTGGTCTTACATTGAGATCTTTAATCCATTTTGAGTTTATTTTTGTGTATGGTGTTAGAAAGTGTTCTAGTTTCATTCTTTTACAAGTGGTTGACCAGTTTTCCCAGCACCACTTGTTAAAGAGGTTGTCTTTAATCCGTTGTATATTCTTGCCTCCTTTGTCAAAGATAAGGTGTCCATATGTGCATGGATTTATCTCTGGGCTTTCTATTTTGTTCCATTGATCAATATTTCTGTCTTTGTTCCAGTACCATACTGTCTTGATAACTGTGGCTTTGTAATAGAGCCTGAAGTCAGGCAGGTTGATTCCTCCAGTTCCATTCTTCTTTCTCAAGATAGCTTTGGCTATTCGAGGTTTTTTGTATTTCCATACAAATTGTGAAATTATTTGTTCTAGCTCTGTGAAGAATACCGTTGGTAGCTTGATAGGGATTGCATTGAATCTATAAATTGCTTTGGGTAGTATACTCATTTTCACTATATTGATTCTTCCAATCCATGAACATGGTATATTTCTCCATCTATTAGTGTCCTCTTTGATTTCTTTCACCAGTGTTTTATAGTTTTCTATATATAGATCTTTGGTTTCTTTAGGTAGATATATTCCTAAGTATTTTATTCTTTCCGTTGCAATGGTGAATGGAATTGTTTCCTTAATTTCTCTTTCAGTTTTCTCATTATTAGTGTATAGGAATGCAAGGGATTTCTGTGTGTTGATTTTATATCCTGCAACTTTACTATAGTCATTGATTAGTTCTAGTAATTTTCTGGTGGAGTCTTTAGGGTTTTCTATGTAAAGGATCATGTCATCTGCAAACAGTGAGAGTTTTACTTCTTCTTTTCCAATTTGGATTCCTTTTATTTCTTTTTCTGCTCTGATTGCTGTGGCCAACACTTCCAAAACTATGTTGAATAGTAATGGTGAAAGTGGGCACCCTTGTCTTGTTCCTGACTTTAGAGGAAATGCTTTCAATTTTTCACCATTGAGGATAATGTTTGCTGTGGGTTTGTCATATATAGCTTTTATTATGTTGAGGTATGTTCCTTCTATTCCTTGTTTTTTTCTTATAAAGAGAACTTTCATGACAAGATCTTTTCATCTTTTAGCAGCTTTCAAATATGCAAAATTCATGATTAATCCCACGCTGTACATTACATCTTCATGACTTATTTTATACCTGGAACTTTGTACCTTTTAATCCCCTTCATCCATTTTACCCTGTCTCCCACTCCTGCCTCTGCATCCACCAGTCTGTCCTTTGTATCTGTGAATTTACTTCCCCACCTCCACAGGTAAGGGAGAGCCTATGGTATTTATCTTTCTCTGACTTACTTTAATTACCTTAATTCCATCCATATTATTGCAAATGGCAGGGTTTTCCTTCCTTTTTAATGGAATAAGATACTATTTTATATCCACATGCATATAAATATATATACCACACCACATGTATATATATATATGTGTGTGTGTTTGAATGTGTATACATAAATCACATTTTGTTTTTCATGGACACACACTTAGGTTGCTGCCATGCCTCGGTGGTTGGAAATAATGCTGCCATGCTTCGGTCTTAGTAGATTGTGTGTGTTTTTAGGAATTTATGCATTTCTTCTAGGTTGTCCAGTTTGTTGGACAACAGACTGTTGTTTGTTTATAATGGGTTCAGTGAGTGGCTTATTATATTTCCCTTAGGAGCAAAAATAGAATTGCTCACACTGAATATCTAGTAAAAAATGTATCTTACTTTAGAACCAGACAGAAAATATGTTATGGCCTAGCTATATCATCTCATTAGTTATGTGACCTGTGTAGCCTAGCTCACATTTCTACTCTTATTTTCTCCTTTTTAATTATAAAATTTACATTGTGTTGCCTGAATTCTAAGACTGTGTTAATTATCAATTAAATAAGATAGAATGGTGTAGCTTTGACTTGGATGCTGACTTCCATAACAAACACAAACAGCTATCATCTTGCATAGCTGTTCAGAGTAATGGGAGGTCTGGCAGGATGGCCTGGAGGCAGTCACCAGGTTTGAGTTCTGTTGAGCACTGCCTCTCATCTATGTAGGTTGGGAAAAAACCTCTAACAGCATAATTTGTCATTGTTTTTGAGGGCATTAAACTTTTAATGGATGGATTTTTTGATCAGAGAATTTTTTTAATTTGCAGAATTGTCTTATATTAAAATAACTTCCAACTGTTGAGAGCTACCTTCTTCCTATTTACCGTGTGATTTTGTTGCTTTTGGGCTTCCCTTGTGGCTCAGCTAGTAAAGAATCAGCCTGAAATGTGGAAGACCTGGGTTGTATCCCTGAGTTGGGAAGATCCCCTGGAGAAGGGAACGGCTACCCCCTCCAGTATTCTGGCTTGGTGCAGTCCACGGGGTCGCAAAGAGTTGGACATGACTGAGCGACTTTGACTCATGTAATTTTTGTTTTAGTATTGAGTAGCACTGTGCTTAGTACTTTGTAGCTATAGTGTACAAAATGTACTCCAACTTTGAGGGTCTGTTATAGACCAGGTGGGAGAGAAAATGTATACACAGATAAACAGTTTTAAGTGACTGTAAGTGTGTAAATCTTTACTTATAGGAAATGTTACATACATGTTCACTGGAAATAATTTGATGTGGAATAGTGTCAGATAAGGAGAAGGCAATGGCACCCCACTCCAGTACTCTTGCCTGGAAAATCCCATCAATGGGGGAGCCTGATGTGCTGCAGTCCATGGGATCACGAAGAGTTGGACATGACTGAGCAACTTCCCTTTCACTTTTCACTTTCATACATTGGAGAAGGAAATGGCAACCCACTCCAGTGTTCTTGCCTGGAGAATCCCAGGGACGGGGGAGCCTGGTGGGCTGCCGTCTATGGGGTCGCACAGAGTCGGACACGACTGAAGCGACTTAGCGGTAGCAGCAGCAGTGTCAGATAAGAGTCATGAATGGTTGGTACTTGAACTGAAGTTTGAAGAGTAGTTAAAATTTGGATAAGTGAAAAAGAATAGGTAGGACATGCTATGTGGAGGAAGAGTTGTGAAGATGATTAAGACACATTTAGGTGTCAGAGATTATATCAGCTTGGCTGAACATTGTTGGATAGAAAGTCAGGTGTAGTCTGGGGACAGACTGAGGAGCTTTGAATATTCGGTTGGGAAGTTTGAACTTTCTGTATAAGCACGAAGCAACAATCCACTGATCATTATTATTTCATTTTTTCCCCTCGATTAACCTTTTAATATTGATGTAAGGGTTACCTTAGAGATTCCATCATGCCTTTTCCATGTATTACATTATAGTACAAATTATGACTGTTGATAATACAATTTACCCCCTACATCTTGTGCAGTATTGTAAGTTATCTTAATTGTGCATATATTTTAAACTCAAGATATTGTTAGTATTCTGTGCATTCTGCTCACTTACATTGATTCTTTGAAGACCGTCCTTCATTTTTGGTTTTAAGTCTGGGATCATTCTCACTCTGCCTAAAAACATTCTTTGTACTGCATTAGACTTCAGCCACGAGTTCTCTTAGCTTTGGTCTGAAAATGCCTTCGCGTACCTTTGTTTCTGTAGGGTGTTTTCTCTGGAGAAGATCAGCAGATTTCTTATGTAATACGTTAAAGATGCCATTGCACTGTTTTCTGGCTCCCATCATTTCCGCTGCATCAGCTGTCCAGCTTGCTGTCTCTGTGAAGAGAATGTGATGTTCTGCTGCTTTTACGGTTTTGTTCGTCACTATGGTTTGCAGTTTTACTATAGTTCGTATAGGTGTGCTGTGTTGCTTATGTGTTAAACTTCTCTGGATTCACCAAGCTTGATTCTTTCTGTCTTTCACTAGATTTATGTCTTTTGTCCGTTCTGGAAAGTTCTTAGCCACTTTACCTTCAGAATTGGCTTCTGGCCCTTTTCTCTGTCTAGGACTCCAGTGACACATTGTTCACCTTCTGGCTATACCCTGCATGTCTCAGGTGGTCAGGCCCCACTTCCCTCTACTTGCTCCCTCTAGTTTTCCTCTGTATTCTTTAGTTTGAGTATCTTCTATTTACCTGTCTGCTGCTGTGTAGCCCATACACTGTTTTTGTTTTTTGTTTTTTTTAAATAGATTCAATTTATCTATTAAATATCTATATCTTTTCTTCTACCTTTACCTCTGTTTTCTTTAGTATGAGTCATTAAAGATCCTTGTCTACTGAATCCAGTGTATGGGCCTCATTTAGCCTCCTTTTGATTTAACGATAAGGCGCTGTCTTTGTCGATGCCTCACTTCACAGTCTTTTAAAGCCAGGTATTGTTTATAAAAGAAACTTGAGAGTCTTCAGGTAATCCTGAGAAGGTTCACTGTTTGCTGCAGTGAACAGTAGTGAGGTGTGTGAAAGGGGTGGTTTGGTGCACTGCAGTCACGACTGACCTGAGCCCAGACTGGGTAGTGCTCAGCACCAGCTGAAGGTCTTAAAGGGTACCTTTATAAAGTTGTCTCTGTCGAGAACGTTACTCTATTTTATCTTCCTTGCTCCTACAGCCCTTGGATACCTTGGGTTATAATTTATAATCTCATCCAGCTTTTCATTGGTCCACCATCAACTGCACCATCATACCTAGACATGGTATTTTTTCCTGCCAAACAATGCTTTTTTGAGCAGAAGAGTAGCAAATAAGTAGTATTAGGAAGTCTGTTGATGGTTTCCAGTATGGTCAAGAATGAGAGAGGATGGAAAGGTTGTGATATTAAGATACAGAAGGGGGATAGAGGAAGAACATGAGAGCAAACAGCAAACCTACAACCCAAAACACTTGATAGTCTGCTTTGGCTACTAACCTTTGTGATGTTCCCATAGGAAATAAATGCACAGAAGATAGAGAAATGCATGCTTATAACTAAGGCAAGAAAAGACCAATGTTGTGTGGCCCCTACAGAGCAGAGCCAGTAAGGACCTAGCTATCTGTGGTGACCTTTGCATCAGTTCATGCTCCATGAGGAAAATTAGCATCTTGTGTACCAAAATGGAAAAATACCTATGTAAGCGTGAACTGTCCTTATTCTGAAATTAACCTATCAAGTTTAAAAGTGTTGGGTTATGTGTAAAATGGATTAAAATGTCCTTTTGGGAAGTAATCGGTGATGGTAGATAGTCTTTCTTCGGTAAAATACAAACTGGCATACCTGTATCAGCTCCTCAGGTTCTATTTCGATTTTTTCCTGCTACATAAAATCCAAAGTCTTGGAACGACCATTCTTCTTAAGTCCAGGTGACTTCCTTATGGGATTTGGCCAAGTCTGCCTTATTTCACCAGCCACAAGGAGAGGGTGAGGAGGAGGAGAGAGTTCCTTGGTGACTGTCCTTGAGCATGAGCAGTGGCGACTGCCACTCTTTCTCCCCTGGGTGGAGAGTGGAGGTTGGGTAGAAGGACAGGAGGGTGGAGGCAGAAGGCAGAGTTACAAGGGCCAGCAGCACCCGTGAGAGGTACTGAAGAGGTCTCCGTGATCCTGACAGTGATGGCACTTTGGATTTGAGCTGGAGGAGAATGGGATGCTCAGGCTGACACATGGGGGCATGAGAGCAGTGTGGACCCCGGGGAGTTCCGGTGTGTGCTCACCCGCATTGTGCGAAGACTGTTGTACCTTCTGGGACGCCGCTTTCCAGGAAGTCCGTGCCGTGCCTGGGAGCTGAGTCACTGCAGTCCTCTGCTGTCTGCACAATACACAATTGTGTAAAATAAAATACTGAGTCATATCCCAAATAAAATAATGATTCATATACCAAATGAAATACTTAAATAATGATTCATATAAGATCACTTATTTAAGGCTCTCAATTTGAAGCAAAGTTTTGGAATGTGAATACTGTAGACATAATGAACTGCCATTTTACCATTCAAGCAAAGTTGTTATTCTGTTTACTGTTCTGTTGTTTCTTTGAATATGTTAAAAAAAGTTTCCTAATCTGTATTATATTTCATAGCACTTTAATCTGCATATTTTTAAATTTTCTTGCTCTGTATCTTCTCATTTAAAACCATGATTTCCTGCTTCTGATTAATTAAAATGCTGATGATGTACTGATAACCTCACCTAAGTCAGTTTTAAAATTTATCACTTCTTAATGTGTATCTTAAAATGGAAGAAATTTTTCTTGATTTCATGAAGCTGTCCTCAAAGTCTGATTCACTGTGAACAATTCAGAAATTGTGATTAGAAACATTTATCAGGAATGAGGAGAGGATTTTTTTTTTTCCTGAATGAGCTTATTTTTAGGTCAGCTAGTAATTTTGCAACTTGGCTATATACTAATCATAGAGTTGGTAGTATAAAATTTCCCATATGTTAGCAAATGATGTTTTTAATTATGATAAGCTATTTGAATTTTCAGATGAATAAATATATCTGTTGCATATTTGAATACCTCTAATTGCCGTTCTTCTCCCCAAATCTTAGCAAGAAAAGGAATTTTCCGTGATGCGTGGTTTTCAATTATTTTTGTTGTTCTTCCCCATTTTTTCCCCTGTTGAAATTAAGCCAACAGGGCAGTTATATATGTTTTTTTATGATTTATCTTTTAATCAGTCTGCTAGCGTTTTATCCGAAGGACAGTACTTTATCAATTCATAGAACTTACTTAGCACGTACACAGCTTGAACCTCGCACGTTCTGTTGCAGATGGTTTGACATTGGCTGTCTGGTAGTTGAAGACCCCGTGCATGGCATTCACCTGGAAGCGTTTACACAAGCCACACCAGTGCCCTTGGAGTTTGTACAACAGGTTAGTTTTATCCTTTTTCATTATGCTCCAGAAAGGCTTCAAATATTGTTCTCAAACTAAGATTTTTATTGAAAATATGGTATAGTCTTGATTTTTCTTCCCTCTTTTTCCTTTTAATTTTTTCTCTTTTTCAATTTTCTGTCCCTTCCACGTTGTTTCAGTACCTCCCTACTTTTATTTTCCAGCGGTCTTTGCAAAGGTAAATCTATTACATGGTTAGTTGCTCTTTTCTTCATTGTTTTGCTTGTTTGTTTTTATGATTGTGTTCATTACCTTTGGATTAGAAAAAATTTTACCTATTCTGATTTTATGTTAACCTTTCATATATTGTCTCATTTATCTCACATTTTCATTTTTCCTGGTTACTCTAGTTCCTTTTTCTTTGTCCTCATCTTCCTCTTTAATTTGTTCATCGTTAAAAACGTGGGGAAAAAAAAAAAACATGTGGAAACATATTTAGAAGCAAGTTTACAAACCTTGGATGAAAGGCAAATGTCTTTTCACTTTGCTGAAAAATGTTTACTTATCCACATAGTTTCCAGAAGAATGTAAGCATTAATCTATAATGAGTTTCATTCCTTCTACATTTTTGTTACTTTTAATCCTTTCTTGAACAAAATGGAATATAAGAGTTTATTTACATTGGACTCTTTATACTCATAAATATCATTTCAAAACTCTCAAAAGTTATTTGGGACCTTAGGGTTTTGAGAATTCTCTTGGGATTCTCCCCCAAGAGAAAGTATGTATGATGTATGCACTCACATATAAATTTGGCTTATGTGTTTATGAAGCCTCTTAAAGCAACCTGTGACCTTCTTAGGGGTTTACATTTTAGATGGAGAATAAGAATTGATGCTTAAAGTTTTGATTCCACAATACCATACCACTGATATCATAATTTTTACCACAGTTTCTTTTCAGAAGTTGAAGAAAGCATTTTTATATACACAGTAATGTTAAATTCACTCCAGTATGAGGGTGGTTAAAAGATTGTAAACAAATGCTATGCCTACTGCTATACCACTAATTTAGAAAAATTACATGCTGTTGTTAATTTTCTAGGAAAATATTCTTGAATTAACAATGGCAGTTTATAACCATTAGGTTGAACCATACAGAATTGCCTTTTGAAGTTAAAAAAACAGCCACATTTTGGCAGTTTGATGTGATTTAACTATCTTAGTAAAGCCTTTTAATGCAAGAATTTCACCTAGCTCCCCCAAAATTGAGTTCTAACATTAGCCTAGCAGGCTACGGTTTATGGCATGTCACAGAGTCAGACACGACTGAAGCAACTTAGCGCACACACACGCACAGTGGTGTTATAACGAGGTGTAAAGGATATTCAGAGAATAGATGACTGATGGGTCTAATGCATAGACATAGAAGTTTTCCATTTTATTCTGTGAGTCTGGCTTGTTACCTAACCTAAAACAGTAATACAGTATCACTTAAGAACTAATTGGTAAATTAATAAAATTTAGAAATAGAACAGTAAAAAGGGTTCTGAAACCAATTCCTCTGTGTGTGTGAGGAGATGAGGTAGTTCTTCCCACACCTCCAATCTGTTATCCAATACCTGCTGGATATCCTATAATTCAACCCAGTTCTGACACTTTCTACCTATAAAGAGTGTTGGATCCCACAGATTAAGGGGTCAGTATAAGTCCAGATTGCTACATGAACTTCTGACTGAGGAAGGAAGGAAATCAGATTCTCATAAGTGGTATCATATGATCTCACTTACATGTTAAAAAAAAGAAAGAAAAAGATATAAATGAACTTATTTAGAAAACAGAAATAGACTCACTATTAAAAATAAACTTATGGTTGCCAAAGGGGAAGGAGTTGGGGGGAGGGATAGATGAGTTTGGGGTGAATAGCTGTACACGACTATGTATAAAATAGATAACAACATAGACTGTATAGTACAGGAAACCACTCAGTATCTTGTAGTAACCTATAGTGAAAACGAATCTGGAAAATAACAGATATATACATACATACGTATAATTGGACTACTTCGCTATATACCTGCAACTAATACAGCATTGCAAATCAACGCCTCAATTAGAAAGCAAGCAGGAGTGCTTTCAGAAGTAAGGTATGGCTTCACCCTTTCAGGCATGTGGTATAATGGAGCAACAGACAGTATCATGTTTTGCTCTGAGTCTTTTTTTTTTTCCCCTTTTTTCCTTCATTCATACTCAAATTTTTCTACCTTTCGAAGTGACTTAGGTTCAGCCCCTGTGCCAGTCTAGATTACAGACAGCAGTACTTAGTCTGGCAAGTGCCTCCCCCTCATCCACTTCTCAAACAAGGTAAGGTTACAAGGGTGCAGAGTGGGTGGCTGTCTTTACCACCAGGCCATATACCGGCAATCACTGTGAGCCCCAGTTTTGCTCCATGGAGTGAAGGTCATCTCAGGCCCTTAGGAATTGTAACAAAGATTAAGACACATATTTACAGTTTCTGGCTTAGAAATCATCTCTGTTTCTTGCACTTGCCACTTCGGTCATCTGACTGCTACCTCAGAGGGAGAAAAAGGTTGAGGTGATCTGAGAAAGAAAAAAAAGCTCTTATCCCAGTGTCCTCTGTCCTTGGTGAGAACTGCCTAATCACACTAGCACCCTCCGCCACTTCCTCCCTCCCAGAACAACGCTGGACTCTACCCTGTGCAGACCCTCCTCTAGCTCTTCTTGTCCTGCAGGCCAGCCTCTCACACCTTTCTCTCCCCATTTAGACAACCACGGTTTTGGTTAACTGTTCAATTCTCTATCAGACTCTCTCTGAGGGGCTGCCTAAGTATGTTCCTTACTCTGAAGAAATGGAGCTCAGCCATCCAAATTGGTGCCCTGTCTTCTGTTCCAGTTCTCTTACAACACTCTGAGCACTTGCCTCTACCACTGGGTAAGAAAAGCCTGGCCCCGAGTCAGCAAAGTCACCCAGGGCTACCCGATAGCTTGCCAGATATGTTCAGGGCCGTCACAACTGGGAATCTGCCACACAGCCATCTGCAGTCTCTGTCTTTTTTTTGCTGGCAGACAGAACAGTTCTTACTGGCATTTTGTGCATCAGAGTGTACAAGAAGAGTGTGTCTAGGGTAAGCCAGTCTCACATTGCTGCACTAACCCCATATCCACTTAGCTTCTTAGATGCGGGTGGCTGTCTCAGGAGAGCACAGGGGGATATCTGCCTGTGATTCCATTCACCTTCCAAGCCTGGAAAGGAGTTCTGATGGGCATCAACGTGTCCTACTTTAATGCATCCCTCTAATTCCCACAGGGCTGTGTGTCCCATATGGACATCCCTTTTATAGGCCAGGTTGCCACTGCCCTCCTGCCTAACCATATGGCCAGGCCATTGGCCACTGCCCATGAGTCAGTAAAAGTCCAAGATACAGGATGTTTATCACCATTCAGTCCTTTCATCAGTGCTGGGAAAACAGCATGCATTTCAACCTTAATGAGCCAACTGATTTATTTTTAACTTCCTCAGTCAGAGTGGTGGACTTCCAAATAGTATGTTATCTATTCACCCTGGAACTACTACCCATAATCCCAGTAGCTCTTGGTTGTTCACTTTAGAGCTGTTCATTGCATGCTGTCTACCTGGGCAGTTTGTTCCAGCAGGTCCTCTGTTGATTCCAAAGTAAGTCTGTCCTAGAGGAAGAGCGACACGGGAACTGTGAGTGTTTCCTCCTAAGATTCCCCAGAGAGCATGATTCTTTATAAACCATTTCCATGTTATTACGGAACACTTCTAGGCACTGCCTTCCCTATTTGGGTGTTTCTCCATCATCCCAGATGTTATGGGTGTTTCAGATTTCAAGATCATTTTATGTCCTTTAGTTATATGAGTAGCTTTAATTAATAATGTCCTAGACTAAACACCCTTCAAGTAGAAACTGTCTCATTTGAAGTCCAAGACGTCTTTGCTGGGAGGCACTCAGATGTTTGCCATAAGCCTCGGTCTGCCCTTCACACAGGGCTATGGCACAGAGAATTTTGTCCCTACCAGCACTGCAGCTTCTATTCTATGCTGCGGGCTCAGACAATATCACTGGTTCCGAATAGCATGTTCAGTTAAAAATGCTGGAAGCGTGGCTTTCCATCCCTTCTGTTTTACAACCATAGCTAGAGAGGAACCATTCTCCAGTGAGACAGAGTCTCCATCCTCAAAGTACAATCAGGTTAAAAAGAGACAAAATACAGTCACTTATCAAAACCTGCTCAAACACCAGTTCTACAAACTTGTACATATTGTGATTCCATCATCACTTACGTTCCTCACTGTACTGCCCACTGAGACTTCATCAACAGGTTTGGTTTTGTAATACTAGATAGGGGACATGTTCCCCAGCCAGACATGATATCTGTCCAGCTGTGTAAAAGAGACACAACTTTGTTATACCGGCTTAAATATTCAACTTAATAATCCCGTCAACAATTACATTTTTATTTTCAGTCTAGTTGTAGCACATTTCAGACCTTCACCAGTGGACTTTGGTAACACAGCTCAAGGGACTCCCGTGTCAAGTCCTGAAAACTTCTGTTCTCCACTCTTGTACATACTGATTTCCTACTTAGTTATCCTGCACGATTTAGCTCATTACGAAAGTGAAAGTGTTAGTCACTCAATTGTGTCTGACTCTTTGCAACCCCAGTGACTATGGCCCACCAGGCTCCTCTGTCCATGAAATTCTCCAGGCAAGAATACTGGAGTGGTGCCATTCCTGACCCAGGGATTATCGAACCCGGGTCTCCTGCATTGTAAGCAGATTCTTTACCATCTTTGCCACCAGGGATGTGCCACCATGACCTGAGTAACAGGTATATTGAGCAGGTGAATAGCTCGGTCATCACAGAGCTGGTCGCACATGGCCTGCATAGGAGGTACACTGGCTGCTTCATTGGGTGTTCTGCTTGACTTTTATAATGGCGTGATGGACAGACCCCTCCCAGGGTAAATAAACCTTACAGTGCTTTTATCTAGTTGACCCGACTGGCTTTTCCTTCAGAAGTAGTCTCCTGTGTGTCTGGATCATACATAATTGTCTCTAATGGTTCCACAACAAACTGTGGGTCCTGCATCAATGCAAACATGCTATTCTGTTCTGCAGCATTAAAAACCAGACTAGCTCCTAAATTAGTTATTTTCATGATCTATTTTAGCAAAGGTTAACTTACTGAATCCACAAAATGAGCTGGCTCCTCCACACTGTACCCCTGATTTCACGAGTTTCCTGATTTTGACCCGCCTCCATAGTGACTATCTTTTTAGTGACCAGAGGTCTTAGAGATCTTTCTGGTGTCCCCGTGCAACTTTTCCCTGGGGAGGAGATGACTTTTAGACAAGTGACCAAAGCTCAGACTAATCCAAATCTGAGCCTGGTCTGTTTTCCAAGGCCCAAACCAGCATTTTTTTCTTTTAGTTTAGGTGTTGTACATAATAGAAACCAAGGATTGAATAAGTTACCTTTTTTAAAAAAATTAGTTCTCATTTCTTTATGCATTCAGTGAGCCAGCTCCCCAGGAGTTGGATGCATCTCTACACTCCATTATCAACTTTTTTACCTTGAATAATTGACTGCTGCACAGCTGCTGCTCCATACCACCCAGAAATCATGTTCCTCATCCCCCGCTCTTGCATCCTTCCTTCTCAAACCACACAGTTCTGTGAGCTAGGATCATGCTTGAAAATATTACTTCTGATACCGGTTATGTAGGTTTTAAATCCAGTTCTAATATTTGGGAGGGTTTTTTCCCCCACACTACCAAGCCATTTTAGGACATAGCTATCTGTACTATAATTCAGTATTGACACTGTCTACCAAGAGATAGCGCCAGAAGCTGAGGGTTCTGTCTCACAAGACTGTCCCAGTTCCCAGATGCCAATAGCAAGCCTCGGCTATCACCTGGAATTCTCACTGGCATACTATATATAGACTGGGGGTTGCAGTGACCTCCTCCTCAGGAAGTCCATTACTCACTAAATCACCAATTTCTTAAAAAGAATATAACTCAGGAACAGCCAGATGGAAGAAATGGATAGGACAAGGTATGGGGTAAAGACATATAGTTCCTCTGCCATCTCTGAGCCCCATTCTTTTCAAATCTTCACATGTTCACCAACCTGGAATCAGCAAATCCTCTGCTTTTGAGTTTTTATGGAGGCTTTATTACACAGTATGACTGATTGAACGTCAAGCCTCTGTCCCCTCCCCAGAGGTTGGGTGGGATGTGGGTGGTGAACAGGAACGAAAATTCCAACTCTTGTCACAGGGTTGATTCCCTTGGCTACAAACTTCTGTCCTTAAGTTACCTGAGAGCTTTTCAAATATCCCCTCAACACAACAAAAGATATGGCCTTGTATGGCCTTATTGCTTAGAAAGTCCAAGGCAGCTTGTTGTCAGAAACTGGGGACAAAGACCAAATATGCATTTCTTAAATTATAAGTCACAGAATCCCAAACATTATATTCTGACAAGGATTTGTTCCAAATTGGCCAATTGGTTCAAACACCAGTGAATCGATTTACAGAGGTGAATATATGAACAGATTAAGGGAGAAAAAGGATTTCATTAGTTGGAATTTGCTGGAAGTAACAACCATGCTTGGAAATCAAAAGAAAGCTGGAGTAGCAGTACTCCTATCAGATACAATAGACTTTAAAATAAAAACTGTTACAAGAGACAAGGAAGGAGGCTATATGATGGTCAAGGGATCAGTCCAAGAAAAAGATGTAAGAGTTGTAAACATATATACACATAGCATAGGAGCACCTCAACATATAATATAAATGTTAACAGCCATAGAAAGAGAAATTGAAAAAAATAATAGTGGGGATTTTTAACAACCCACTTAACACTACTGGTCAGATTATCCAGACAGAAAATTAATAAACACATGCCTTAATTGACCCATTAGACCAGATAAACTTAATTGATATTTATAGGACATTCCATCTGAAAGTAGCAGAATATACTTTCCTCTCAAAATGCAAACGGGACATTTTTCCAGGATAGATCACATCTTGGGTCACAAATCAAGCATCTGTAAATTTAAGGAAATTGAAACCATAGCAAGCATCTTTTCCAATCACAACACTATGAGGTTAGCAATTACAGGGGGAAAAAACTATAAAAAAGCACAAACACAGGAGGCTTAACAGTGTTACTAAATAACCAGTGTATCACTGAGGAAATCAAAAAGTACTAGAGAGATGACAGCAAAACCACAACAATCCAAAGCCTGTGGGATTCAGCAAAAACAGTTCTAAGAAGCTTATAGGAATATAGTCTTACCTCAAGAAATAAGAAAAACCTCAAATAAATAACCTAACCTTACACCTAAAGGGACTAGATAAAGAAGGAGAAACAAAACACAAAGTTAGCAGACAAAAGAAATCATAAAGATCAGAGCAGAAATAAATGAAATAGAGACAAAGCCATAGGAAAGATCAATGAAACTAAAAGCCAGTTCTTTGAAAAGATAAACAAAATTGACAAAGCTTTAGCCATCAAGAAAAAGGACTTAAATCCATAAAATTATAAATGAAAAAGGGGAAGTTTACAACTGACACAGCAGAAATAAAAAGATCATAAGAGACTGCTATAAGCCACTGTATGCCAATAAAATGGATAACCTAGAAGAAGCAGACAAATTCTTAGAAAGGTACAACCTTTATAGACTGAACCAGAAAGAAGTAGAAGATACTAACAGTTCAGTCACAAGTACTAAAATTGAAACTATGATTTTAAATCTTCCAATAATAATAAAAAACAAAACAAAACAACTCCAGAACCAGATGGCTTCACAGGCAAATTCTATCAAACATTTAGAGAAGAGTTATCACTCATCTTTCTTAAAATCTTCCAAAAAATCCCAGGGGAAGGAACACTCAGGCATGTTCTGCGAGCCCATTACCCTGATACCAAAACCAGACAAAAATATCACAAAAAAAGAAACTTACAAACCAGTATCACTGATGAACATACACACAAAACTCCTTGACAAAATACTAGCAAACTGAATCCAGCAATACCTTAACAGGATCATAGACCATGATCCAGTGGGATTTATCCCAGGGATGCAAGAATTCTTCAATATCTGCAAATTAACCAATGTGATACACTATATTAACAAATTGAAGGATAAAAACCAGACGATCGTGTCAGTAGATGCAGAAAAAGCTTTTGACAAAGTTCAACACCCATTTATGATAGAAACTCTCCAGAAAGTGAGCACAGAGAGCACCTACCCCAACATAATGAAGGCCATATACGATAAGCCCACAGCAGTCATTCTCAGTGGTGAAAAATGGAAAGCATTTCCTCTAAAGTCAGGAACGAGACAAGTATGTCCACTCAGCACTTTTAGTCAACCACATTTTGGAATTCCTAGCCACCGAAACCAGAGAAGATAGGAGAAAGAAAAGAAATCCAAATTGGAAAAGAGTAAAACTGTCACAGTTTGCAGATGACATGATATTATATATAGAATATCCTAAATATGCTATCAGAAAACTACTAGAGCTTATCCGTGAATTCAGTCAAAATATAGGATACAAAATTAATACATAGAAATCTGTTGCATTCCTATACATTAGCAATGAAATATCAGAGAAATCAAGGAAACAATCCCAGTTACCATCAAATCAAAAAGAATACCTAGGAATAAACCTGCCTAAGGAGACAGAAGACTTACACTCTGTTCTTCAATCAATCTTAACAGTTCTCAAAGACGACACAAACAGATGCAGAGATACACCATGTTCTTAGATGGGAAGAATCAATGTTGTGAAGATGGCTGTAGTACCCAAAATAATCTACAGATTCAGTGCAATACATACCAGATTATCAATGGCATTTATTCACAGAATTAGAACAAAGAATTCTACAATTTGTGTGGAAACACAAAAGACCACAAATAGCCAAAGCAATCTTGAGAAAATAAAATAAACGGGAGGAATTGGGCTCCCTGACTTCATAGTAATCAAAACAGTATGGTATTGGCACAAAAACAGACACATAGGTCAGTGGAACAGGATAGATGGTCCAGAGATACACACACACACCTATGGTTACCTAAGCTATGACAAAGGGGGCAAGAATATACAATGGAGAAAAGACAGTCTCTTCAGAAAGTGGTGGTGGGAAAACTGGACAATGGCATGTGAAAGAATGAAGTTAGAATACGCCCTAACACTATATACAAAAGTCAGCTCAAAATGGATTAAAGACCTAAATGTGAGACTGGACACTATAAAACTTTTAGAGGAAAACATAGGCAGAAGAGTCTTTGACATAAATTGCAGCAGTATCTTTTTGGATCCACCTTCTAGAGTAATGAAAACAAAAATGAACATAAATGGGACCTAATGAAACTTAAAAGCTTTTGCACTGCAAAGGAAATCATAAATAGGATGAAAAAACAATCCTCAGAATAGGAGAAAATATTTACAAATGACAAACTGACAAGGGATTAATCTCTAAAATAAACAAACAGCTCTTGAAGCTCAGTATCAAAACGACCCAATCAAAAAGGGACAGACGACCTAAATAGACATTTCTCCAAAGAAGACGTACAGATGGTCAACAGGCACCACAACTATTGAGCCTGTGCTCTAGAGCCCGGGAACTGCAAATGTGCCGCAGCTACTGAAGCCTGCGCACCCCAGAGCCCGTGTTCCCCAACAAGAGAAGTCACTGCAGAGAGAAGCCTGCACATGCAACCACAGAAAAGCCTCCGCACCAGTGAAGACCCAGCACAGTGCAAAAGAAATATCTTTTAAAAGTTTAAAAAAGATTTAGATTGTATGTTAACCACGAGTTTAGTGTGTCAGTGTGGACATTTTAAATCAAGTACATGCGTGCAACTTTTTTTTTTTTTTTGCCACCTTATAATTTCATACATTTGGCAGCATAGCTGTGTTTCTCATGGTTTGTCATAATCTCTACTAAAAGTAACTTGAGGGACTTTGAAATGTCACTTATACCTAGTTCCAGTGATTTTATTTTTAATGTATTAAAAAATACTCTCAATTTCTTTTTTCCTGAGGCTCAAAGTCTGACTCCCCAGGACTACAATCTGAGGTGGTCTGGCCTTTTGGTGACAGTGGGTGAAGTCCTGGAGAAGAGTTTACTCAATGTCAGCCGGACTGATTGGCATATGGCTTTCACTGGCATGTCTCGTCGGCAGATGATCTACAGTGCGGCCAAAGCGATAGCAGGCATGTATAAACAGCGCCTGCCCCCCAGGACCGTGTGAGAAGCCTGGCCCCAGGCTACTGACACTTGCTCACTTGGAGCTACTGGTAGAGAAGAGACAGACCCTTAAGCTGGACAACTTTAGTCAGTCCAACTGTTCTGATCATTTCCTGTAGGCTGCAGTTTTTCTTTTCTAGAAAGGTGTGGTATCATTCCAGTAGATGAAAAGAAACAGGTCCTTTTTATGATTATATAATTTTACGTACCATAGTTCTCAAAAAATGCATAAATATTTTTATAGGACAGTTTGATATATCAGATTTATAAGGTGCAAATTCATGTGCTGAGGTATTTAACTTAATGATATGTACTTGATTATTATTTTGTTTTTTAAGAAATAGTTGACTAAAGAACATGTTTACTGAATATTGTTTAAAGGCATTGTTTCTTTTAATTCATGATTAATATCTTCCCTGCCAGTCTTTGAAGCTTTTCGTGTGTGCATGTGACCATATCTGAGGCTAGGCTGTGGGCTCACCAACAGACTGTAAGACACCTACTTGTAGGGAGATGGTGCACTTTTCTATGCATATTTTTAACATTGGCCAGAATAGCAGAATTGATCATTTTCCTTTTGGTTATCATATTATACACGTATGGTCTGAAAAATCCTTTTTTTTTTTTTCCAAGTAAGTTTCAGCATTTCACATTCATACTGTATGGTAAACATTGGGATGATATATTTTATTTTTCATTGCTCTGTGACAACTAAGTGGCAAATGATTCCAGTCTATTTAAATTAGAAGCATTAGGTATTTTTGAAATAATACCATTCAGCACTTCTAAGTAAACTCTTGACAGCAGCCATTATTTCTGCTTTAACTTATTTCTCCAGCTGTAATGGATAAATTTTTGAGAGGAAATTGTTGTTTATGAGATTATATGACTTACTTTAAGGATACTTCTTATTTAGTTTGCCTTAAACACTGCTTTTCTAACTTTGTGCCCTTCTGCCTTTACTTTTTATGCAAGTTTTCAAAGAAACAATTTTATAGTGAACCTGGTTTATTCAGCGCATTATGTTTGTATTTAACGAAAGCTTCTTTTTCCCCCCAAATAATATATTTTACCAATTTTGGATTTATACAAATCAAAAATAAATACTTTGTCATATACTTTTGAACTCTATATATGAAAGTTTAAATAACTTTTGAAGATTGTTTCTTATATAAATGTAATTTAATTTTTATTTACTCTTCTATATAATTCTTTAGAGGTAAAAAAAAAAATAGCACAATCTTATAAAATCTTTTAAGGTGTTGAAGCTATTATCCTGTACTGTCGTTATGTGTCCTGTTTGCTTTGTTTTAATATCATTTCAAGTACTTATTTGACTTCTATTGTTTTAACCTGAGGGTGATAAGATTATATATTAATTTTCTACCTATGTTATGTGTTAATTCCCATACCCTGTATAATGACCGTTGAGTGCAATTCAGATATCTGTGTCATTAAAAATAATGAGAGAGAGAAGACAGATGTGGTCAGTTGCTATAGCATAATACTTACTTTCCCTTTTTACTGGTATTTATGGAACACTTCATCTGTGTTTTCTCCATCTTCCATGATTAAGGGAAGCCTTTTCTCTAACATTTCTTTTATTTTAAAAAGCTGCCCATTATCATGGTGTGAGACTAACAACACATCACTGTTAGGCGTGCAGGAACATATGCCCATACTTCATATTTCTGCTTTTCTCCCTTCTATTATAGGGAGATTTTACAGATCCTAAAAATAATCCAAGTTTTCTTTTGATTTTACCAAATCTCAGATATCTTAATTGATGTTTTTGGGGGATTGTTTTCATAAAATAACTTAACATTGACATCCCATTAGAGGACAGTCTTCAGGTCATCAGATAGCAATGAGAGTTATCCTATGATTTGGGTGCAGCTGATTTTCCTGTAGATGGTAATTTGCACCTTCTGCTCTTTGTGAGTGGGTAAGGACTAGGGAAGGGCAGATGGAAAAGATGAATACATGATCTCATTCTGGCCTCTTATTCCTTTTTTGGCCCAGAGTTACCTTTGAAAGGTTGATGCTCATGACTGATTCCACATAGTCAACATTCCCAGCTTCTTGTTTATTTTTTCATGCTTGGGTTTCCTTGTCATATCATACAAGGTACAAGAAAAGTAATCTCTCACACACCACCGCATCCTGGGCCAGGCAGTCTTTTACTGTTGGTATTGTGGCATGAGATATGCTGCTCATCAGCTTAAGGCCCCAGCTCCCTTCACCAGTCATCCAGCCGTCCTGTTCTATTCCTGCTTGCTTCCTTATAACTCCCCCACTAGCATTTTTTAGGGTGAGTTGAGCTGAGACTATTTCTTTTTATTTTACCCTCAAGCATCTTGGGACTACTTATCTTTAACACAGTTCTTTGCCACTACTGTTTTGGTCATGTTTGTGTGTGTGTGTATATGTGTTTTTTTTTTTTTTTTTTTTTTTCTTTTGAAGTGCTCCCAGAACTACTTACTGAATTTGAAAGTTTGTATACTTTTTAGTTAAGAAGTGTGAAAGAGAATAGGAAAAAATATGCAGGAAGAGTAATTTTACATCAACCTCAATTGACAGAAGGTTACTCAGATTACTCACATTAATAGCATCTTGTTACTAAGTATATCGGGTAACCTAGAGCTGGGCCCCAGATTCTGGGTAGAAAAGATTGAGCCCGTATCAGTAGTTTTCTCCTCTGAGTCTCTTTTTATTACTTCCCCTTTCTTTGTGCTTTCTCTCAAAGATTAATGAGATAGAAAATTGAGATGAATGGATATAGACAAAATGGTAGTATGATAGTAAATATAAGTAGATAACAGATGAAAGTGTATTATATACATTAATTCAAAATCATGCAAATTACTAATACACTCAGGGCCAGCTAAATTAGTTTAAGATGCTGTTGAAATTTACTTTGTTCCTTGGCTAGAAAAATTTTTAAACAGGAATTTGTGTTCTGTGAAGCCAAACTGGTAACATTC
Organism: Bos indicus x Bos taurus; assembly: GCF_003369695.1. NCBI lineage: Eukaryota > Metazoa > Chordata > Mammalia > Artiodactyla > Bovidae > Bos > Bos indicus x Bos taurus. The sequence goes on from NC_040082.1 coordinate 84,205,557, forward strand.
TATGTTCTAAAAGATGTTGGGTTATACATAAATTAAGAAACTTGGATTTTTACTCCCAGAATACGGAGAATAAGCTCTGGGAGTTGGTGATGGGCAGGGAAGCCTGGCATGCTGCAGTCAATGGGGTCGCAAAGAGTCGGACACGACTGAGCAACTGAACTGAACTGATGCAGGATGATGTATTGGATAAAGCCAATTTTGTACATATGTAAATATGTCATAAATAAATAATACCTCAATTTATATCCCAAGTGATTTTTCAAATGTTAATCATATTCATATTATATTAGAAGGACCCATTTTCCTTTTTGTCTCAACTTGCTACTGGCTGCCAAGAATTATGGAATAGCAACTTTGCTCATCTTTCAAGTGAAACGGTAACATTCAAATACAGTTGACCCTTGAACAATGAAGGCTTTGGGGAGCTGACCCCTGAACATACAAGTCCATATCAAGTCCACATACAACTTTATAGTTAGTTCTCCATAGCCATAATTCCACATCAGAGATCAACCAACCACTGATTGTGTAGTACTGTTCTGCATATTTATTGAAAAAACTGTGTATAAGTGGACCTGCACAGTACATACCCAGTTGTGCCAGAGTTTCTAACTTCAAGGTTAAAGAAATCAGGATATTTGGGGGAAAAGGATACATTGGAGGTAGAAGGCAAGAAGTTAAGGCTGTTTTCATGAGGAACCCTCTCTGGTCATGAGTTTAATTTACCCTTGACCTCCAAGTGTATCCTCTTTTAAAAAAGAAAAAACAGTTTATTTCTTACTCTGTTTTCTATTCTGAGTCTGTGATCCCAAGATAAGAGATTTTTCTTTTGTTTTGGTGGGGAGGGGGTACATGCCAAAAAACGATAGGATATTGATTTGAGGGCTTTGTTTATTTGCCAAAAAGCAAACTCCGGGGCTTTCCTGGTAGCTCAGCTGGTAATCCTGCAGTGCAAGGAGACCCCAGTTCAACTCCTGAGTCAGGAAGATCCCCTGGAGAAGGGAACAGCTACCCACTCCAATATACTTGGGCTTCCCCGGTGGCTCAGCTGATGAAGAATCCATCTGCAATGTGAGAGACTTGGGTTCAATCCCTGAGGTGGGAAGATCCCCTGGAGAAGCGAACAGCTACACACTCCAGTATTCTGGCCTGGAGAATTCCATGGACTGTATAGTCCACGGGGTTGCAAACAGTCAGACACAACTGAGCGATTTTCACTTTCAAACTCAAGTGCAGCCTGGTATGTTGCAGTCCATGGGGTGGCAGAGTTCCAGCACACTTAGGGACTGAATAACAATAAAGTATTGTTTTCAGTAGACAAGAAAAAAGCAGTTTAGAGCCCAGGAAAAGCCCTGTTAAATTCATACTTTGTTTCAGAATGAACTGGAAGAGGGGGAAAAAATATTCAGCAACAGAAACAAAATTGGCAAAGTCATTATTAAGGAAATTTAATAATTTAAGGATGAAGGAAATCTTTGGAATAATCCATAAAGTGAACTCATTTTAAGGATTTAAAGCAGTCAGAAAGAAAAGAGGAGCTAACATTTATGAGATAAGTACCTACAGTTAGACAATGGAGTAGACACTTAACTTTTATAGATGACATAACCGAATCATACTAAGCTGCTTTTCCAATATCATCACAACAAACAAGTTACAGAGATAGAAGTCAAATGGAATGTGTGACTTGCTAAACCATTTTCTTCCAAGACAGCCTGAATATTTGCTTCAGGAAATTAAAGGGTAAATCACTTATAATTATTTGTTGAATCTAACTGAATTCAAATAGTGGCATGAGGACTTTGCCCTAGTGTACTTTTAATTTTACAATATTATGTTTAAGGAAAACTATGCTTTTATTTTTAATTTGAGAGGGCTATTTTGGGCTTTGCTGCTGGTATGAAAATATATTTCTGATAGCTGATTATTCTAACTCCCCAAATTAGGAAACCATAAACTAGGTTTACCTTTGAGTATCATTTTTAGGATAAATGCCAGAAATGTCATTATTGTTAAACTAGTTTTCAAGCAAGATAATGACCACATATATTATTAAACATCATAAAAAGACTTAACGGCTGCTTTAGAAATATCTTTTTGAGAGTCACTGCTGTAATACAAATCCTGACTCATTCTGCATATACTAAGATATTTCAGAGAGCCACGTCACCAAGATGGCAACACAGGTTGTTCTTGACTTTGCCTCCTCTCACAAGAAGACCAGCTAAGAATTATTCATGGACAAGCTACCATTAAGAGAATCCCAAGTCGTGGAGATGAGGCTTGAGCATTTCCCAGTGCCACAGAGACCAAAACACCACGTTAGATGATAAAAAGGAATGGTACACACCAGCTGCTCTGCTCCTCTCCTAGGCTGGAACAGCACCGTGCTGTGAGCCGATGGTAGGAAAAAAGCCTAGGAGTGACACCCGGGATCATGGGTGGTTCTGCGGAAGCTGCTGCTCTGGTTTCCACTGGAGGGTGCAGGAGAATCTTAAGGGCATGGCCACTGGGAATCTGATTGTGATGGAGACGGGAGAAGCAATAACCAGATCTCAGATCTTGGGAGTTCATACGTATAGTACTCAAGTGCCAAGAGCAGCTTTGCTTATCTACAGAACCAAGTCAGTGGAGCAACCTGATGAAGGAGCTTGGCAGGTGCAGGTCTATCTGATTCAGGTCCTCACATGAAAAGCCTAAATAGTCGTGGAACCTGCTCTGCCCCAGTCCAGACAAAGGGGTTTAGCCACAGGCCAGCAGACAAGGCCTTCCTGACCAGAAAGGCTGGCATGAATGCCTAGAAGCTGCACAGCCCAGCAATACTTGAGCAGAGGATTGGCAGGCAGAGCTTAGAGTGTAGAGCAAGCCAAGTGGTTCTCTTCAGCCAGAGAACTTGGGACACAGGATGACCTGAGTCATGACCACAAACCAAAAGCCTTACTGGCCTTGAGGTTTGGTCTCCCACTGTGTCCTGACAGGGAAACAAATTTGAAGCACCACCAATTCCTAGATACACCCATCAGCCTACTCAAAGGGAACCTAACTAGGAAGCTTTGTAGTCCATCCAGCAGCCATGCTTACAGTGGAACTTGACACAGAACACAGCCCATGGTTTTCCCCATCTGCAAGCAAAGCCACTGGCCCCACCTGACCAGGGAATTCATTTAGTCTTGCTTGATTTGGGTCTCCAGAAAACAACCTGGGCTCTGTCCTGCTGTCCTGCCATAGCAAGGAAGCTAACTCATTGCTGCACCTTTGCTGAGTATATATCCAACCCTGACTGCCTAGTAAGCCTGACCAGAGAATCCAGATAGCTGCAGAGCCCATCCTATAGCCTAACTTGGGCAGTTTTATCCAACTGTTTTCAGCCAGTGGCACTCTCATTCTGAACCTCAGAGCTTGGCAGTGACTTCACCCCAAAATATACCTTGATAGCAAGCACCACCTGCCCAAGGATGTTACCAGCAGACATGTCCAGACACTCAAACGGAGCTGACCAGTGATTAACTTTCTCTGCCAATGTGGACCTGTAAATTCTGGAAAAGAAGACGGCTTACTCAAACGCACAGATTCCAGTGTAAGGAATCAAGGATCACATAAATGGAGGTAAACATAACACCACCAAAGGAAACATACATATCTAAACGTTAACCATAAAGAAATGGAGATTATGAATAGTCAGACAAATAATTACGAATAACCCTCAAAGAAGTTCAGTGAACTGTAGAAACACATTGACAACTAAACCAAGTTAGGAAAACAAAGCTTGAACAAATGAGAAGTTCAAAAAATGGAAATCACTAAAATAAATAATCCAGAAATCTTAGAACAGAAAAGCACAATAACTAAACTGAAGATTTAAATTCAGAAGCTCACATGCAGACTTGGCTGTGCAGAATAATCAATGATCTAGAAGACAGGACACTGAAATTATTGAGTCAGAGAGAGGAAATGGAATGAAAAAACCTTCAGGAATTATGGAATTATGGGATGCCATCAAAAGAAACAATATCTGCATTATGACAATTTCAGAAGGAAAAGAAAAAGGACAGGAATTACATTTAAAGTTGCAATGGTTGAAAACTTCCCAAACCTGGGGAGAGAAATGGACATCCAAATCCATGAGCCACAAAGGACCCCAAAGAGGTTGAACCTGAATAGGGCTCGACAGTGACACATTATCATTAAATTGTTAGAAGTTGAAGGAAATTTTGAGAACAGTAAGAGAGAGAGGGAAGGGAATCCCCATACAAGGGAATCCTCATAAGGTTACAGGCAGATTTCTCAACAGAAAAATTTCAGGTCAAGACAGAATGGGATGTTATGTTCAAAATACTGAAATAAAAAACCTGGTCAACCCAGAATTCTTTATCTGATAAAACTGTTTTTCAGAAATGAAGAAGATAAAAGACTTTCCCAAATAAACATAAGTGGAGGGAATTCATCACCACTAGACCTGCTTACAAGAAATGGGTTCTCTGAATGGAAGTATAGACGCCAATTAACATGTTAATATAAGAAGGTAGTGTAAAACTAACTGATAAGTATATTGTCAAAGTTAGATTTTGTAATATGGAAAAGGTGGTGCTTAATGCACTTAAATTCTAGTATAAAAGTTTAAAAAATAGTGAAAGTATCCATAACTCAAATAATTACTATAATTTGTTATTTATATGAAAAAATATTAATGGCTATTAATAACATAATAAAATATTAATAAAATAACACTAATAATGGTGTTATTGGTAACATCAGTATTCTAAAGTGTGCAGGGAAGGAGAAGGTGTCAAGTTTAGAAAGGCTATTGAAGTTATCAGTTTCAAATAAGGTGTTATAATTTTAAAATATTTTATGTAAGTCTCATTGTAACCAAAAGGGAGAAACCCTACAGTAATTACGCAAAACAACATGATTAAGAGATCAAGCATATGGATACCAAAAGAAACCAAACGAAGTCAGCAGGATAAGAAACCAGGAATGATTCTACACCGCAGCCATAAAAAATTAAGGAAATGACAATAAGTAAGTCCTTACCTTTCAACAATGACTTCAGACATACATGGATTAAATTCTCTGATCAAAAGGCATTAAATGAGTGCATTAAAAAATAAGATAAAAAAAAAAATAAGATCCAATGATTTGCTGCCTATAAGAGATTTTTTTTAAAGATAGAGACTGCTAACAGAGTTAAAAGAAGAAACAGCAACGTAATAATGGAAATACATCCTATTCTCATGGGTTGGAAGGATTAGTGTTCTTACAAAATGGCCCTAGTCCCCAAAGCAATGTACAGATTTAATGTGATTTCAATTATATTACCCATAGCACTTATTCATAGAACTAAAACAAATAGCCCCCCCCCCCAATTTATATAGAACCATGAAAGACTCAGAAATGCCAAAGCAATACAGAAGGAAAAAGTCAAAGCGGAAGGCAAAAGGCTCCTAGACTTCAGACAATACTGCAAAGTCAAACTAGCATGGTGTTGGCACAAAAACAGGCATGTGGATTAATGGAACAGAATAGAGAGCCCTGAAATAAACCCAAACACCTAGAATCTATCTTGACCAATGAAACAAGAATAGACAATGTGAAAAAGACAATCTCTCCAACAAATGGTGCTGGAAAAGCTGGAGAGCCCCATGAAAATCAATGAAGACAGAACACACTCTAAGACCATACACAAAGGTTAAATCAAAGTCATTTAGATTCAAATATAAGATGAAACCATAATCTCTAGGGAAAAAAAATAGGTAAAACACTCTCGGACATAGATTGTAACAATTTATGTCAATTGTAACAATTGACATGGTAACAACTGTAAATTCTTAGGTCAGTCTCCCAAAAGTGAAAGTGAAGTCGTTCAGTCATGTCCGACTCTTTGCGACCCCACGGACTGTAGCCTACCGGGCTCCTCTGTCCGTGGGATTCTCCAGGCAAGAGTACTGAATGGGTTGCCGTTTACTTCTCCAGGAGATCTTCCCAACCCAGGGATTGAACCTGGGTCTCCCGCATTGCAGGCAAACGCTTTACCATCTGAGCCACCAGGGAAGACTCCAGTCTCCCAAGGGAGTAGAAAAAAAACAAAAATTAAAAAATGGAAGCTAGTCAAACTTACAAGCTTCTGTATAGCAAAGGAAACCATAAACAAAACAGGCAAAAGACCTAAGTAGACATTTTTTCAAATAAGACATACACATGGCCATCAGACAGCAGTATTGAGTTTCCTCCCAAAATTAAAAATTGAGTTACTTAATGATCTACCAGTTCCACTCTGGGTATTTATCCAAGTGAAAAAGAAAGAAAACACTAACTCAAAAAGTTATCTGTACCCTCATATTCCTTGCAACATTATTTATTGCAATTGGAATAATTTGCAATTATTTATTGGAACTACCTAAGTATCCCTAATGCATGAGTGAATATAGAAGATGTGATGCATATATGAAATGGAATATTATTCCACTTAAAAAGAAGGAAAATCTTGCCATTTACAGCAACGTGGATGGACCTTGAGGGCATCAGGCTAAATAATACAGGCCACAGAAAGACAAATACTAAACGATGTCCCCTGTGTGTGGAACCACAAAACCACCACCACAATAACAGCAACCACAAACTCCTCATAGAAAAAGAGATCAGATTTGTGGTTACCAAAGACAGGGGGTTGGGGGAAGGGACAACTGAACCAAGATGATCAAAAGGGACAAACTTCTAGTTATAAATATGTACTAGGGATATTGTACAAGAGAGTGACTGTACTTAATCCTGCAGTATGATATATATAAAAGTTGTAAAGAAAGTACATCCTAAAGAGCTATCATTTTTTAAAAGTTTTTTTTTTTCTTTTTGACTTCCTCTTTTTAATGTTTCCTTGATGAGATGAGGGATGCTTAGTAAACTTACTACAGTGTTCATTTCACAATAAGTCAAACCATTGTAATGGTTTATATCTTAGATGTATACAGTGGTGTATGCCAATTATACCTCAATAAAACCGGAAAAAAAATTAACAAGTGTTGGCAAGGATGTGGAGAGAAGGGAACACTTGTGCACTGTTGATGGGAAGGCAAATTGCTATTAAACAGTATGGAGGTTCCCCCCAAAGTTAAAAATAGAACTATTGCATAGATCCCTCAGTTCTACTTCTGGACATTTATCCAAAGTAAATAACAACAATAACTTGAAAAGCCATCTGCACCCTCATGTTCATTGCAGCCTGGCTCAGAGTACCCAAGACATGGGAGCAACCTGCATGTCCATTTGATTTGACAGATGAATGGATAAAGAAGTTGTAGTACTGGGTTTCCCTGGTGGCTCAGTGGTAAAGAATCCATCTGCCAATGCAGGAGACACAGGTTCAATCCCTGATCTGGGGAAATTCCACATGCCTTGGAACCACTAGGCAGATGCACCATAACTACGGAACCTGTGCTCTAGAGCCTGGGAATTGCAACTACCGAGCCCACATATCACAACTACCGAAGGCCATGTGCCCTAGAGCTCTGGCTCCACAACAAGACTAGCCACCAAAATGAGAAGCCTGCACACTTCACCTAAAGAGTAGCTGCTGCTCACCACAGCTAGAGAAAAGCTCACGCAGCAATGAAGACCCAGCACAGCCAAAAAAAAATTTTTTTTAATGAAACTGGCACATATATACAATGGAATACTCTGCAGCAATATAAAAGCACGAAATAGTAACATTTGCAGCAACAAGGATGGACTTCGTGACGATCATACTAAGTGAAGTAAGTCAAAGAGAGACAAGTACCATGTGACATCACTTATGTGGATTCTAAATGATGCCACAAATGAGCCTATCTGCAAAACAGAAACAAACTCACAGACATAGAGAACAGACTTGTGATGAACCAAGTAGGGGGAGGAAAGGGGGAATGGGAATTTGAGGTTGGCAGGTGCAATCTATTGTACATAGAATGGATAAACAACAAGGTCCTCCTGTACGGAACAGGGAACTACATTCAATATCCTGTGGTAAACCATAATGGAAAAATATGTAAAAAGAATGCATACATATGCATCACTGAATCACTGTGCTGTGCAGCAGAGACTAACACACATTATAAACTAACTATATGCCAATTAAAAATAATATAACTGGAACATTAATCCTCCATTCTCAACAATATTTTGGTCATCCAGAAAGAGAATTCATAAGCAAAAAGAGGATCTGAACAACACTAGAGACCAAAGAAATCTAAGAGACACGTATAGAACATTCTATCTGACAGCATCAATTTACATATTCTTCTCAAGTGCCCATGAACCATTTTTTAGGCTAGATCATGTGTTAGGCCACAAAACAAGCCTTAGCAAACTCAAGAAGGGTGAAGTATCCTCTCTGACCACCATGGCATGAAACTAGAGATCAATAGCTGGAGAAAGATGGGAAAATTCATAAATGCATGGATATGAAGACTTCTGAACAACCAATGTATCAAAGAAGAAGTTAAAGGAGATATAAAGAAATTTCTAGGGACAAATGGAAATAGAAGCACAACATACCAAAACTGAGATAAAGCAAAAGCAGTTCTAATTGAGAAGTCCATAGTGATATATGCCTACTTTAAGCACAAGTTATATTAAAAAAAAAAAAAAAAAAAAAAAACTAACCTAACTTAATGCATTAAGGAAGTATAAAAAGTAGTACAAACTGAATCTAAAATTGGTACAAGGTAGGAAATAAGATTAGGGCAGAAATAAGTGAAATAGAGAATAAGAGAATAAGAAAACAATAGAAAAGATAAATCTAAGGGCTGGATCATTGAAAAGATAAAATTAATAAGCCATTAGCTAGACTAAACAAGAAAAAAAAGAGGATCCAAATCAATGAAATTATAAGTGAGAAATGAGACATCATAACTGATACCACAAAAATACAAAGGATTGTAACAGCCACTACATGCCAACAAGCTGGCAGTCTTAAAGAGGAGAAGTTCATAGAAACATACAAACACGATGGAATCAGAAAGAACAGAACATTGGTAAAGACCTATAAGGAGGCTGAATTAAGCACCTGAAAACCTCCCAATGAATAAAAGCCCAGGACCAGATGTCTTCATGGGTGAATGTTAGCTAACATTTAAAGAAGACTCAATCCCAAGTCTCAAATAGTTTCAGAAATTCTTAGAAGGAACACTACCAGACTCATGTTGTGAGACTCTATTACCCTGACACCAAAGCAAGAAAAGGATGCTACCAGAAACGTACAGGCTAATATCCCTGATGAATATAGATGCAAAGATGCTGACTTAAATACTAGCAAACTGAATTTGGCAGCACATTAAAAGGATCATTCACCTTGATCCATTGTGATTTATCCCTGGGATGCAAGGATGGTTCAGCATACACAAAAATCAACATGATATATGTCATTGATAGAATGGAAGGGGTGGAGGAACGTATGAACATCTAAAAAACTGGTGAAATTCAACATCTGCTCAAGGTAAAGACTCTGAACAAATTAAATAGAGAAGGAACAGACCTCAACATAAAGGTCATAACAAGTCCACATGTAACATGATACTCAGTGGTGAAAGATTGAAAGCTTTCCTTTAAAATCAGGAGCAAGAAAAGGATGCTCCCTCAGCATTTGTATTTATCATAGTATTGGAAGTCCTACCAAATAATACAGGCTACAGGAAGAATAAAAGTCCTCAGAACTGAAAAAGAAGGACAACTGTCTCTATTTGCAGATGACATTATTTTATATATGGAAAATCCAAAAAAAAATCTTGATCTAATCATCCACATGAGTAAAGTTGCAGGACAAAAAATTAACATACAAAACTCAGTAATGCACCCACATATTAATGATGGCTATCTGAAAAAGAAGAAAATGATTCCATTTATAGCCACACTACCATGTTCATATTCCCTCTGGTGGCTTAGAGGGTAAAGCGTCTGCCTGCAGTGCGGGAGACCCAGGTTCGATCCCTGGGTCAGGAAGATCCCCTGGAGAAGGACATGGCAACCCACTCCAGTACACTTGCCTGGAAGATCCCATGGATGGAGGAGCCTGGTAGGCTGCAGTGCATGGGGTTGCAAAGAGTCGGACACGACTGAGCGACTTCACTCACTCACCATGTTCATAGCAGTATTATTTATAATAGCCAAAACATGGAAGTATCTAAGCATCCACTGCTGGATGAATGGATAAAGACGATGTGATGCATATATGCAATGGAATATTATTCCATTTAAAAAGAAGGAAAATCTTGCCATTTACAACATCATGGATGGACCTTGAAGGCATTAAGCTAAATAATAAAAGTCAACAAATACCATATGATGTCACATATATGGAGCCACAAAACCACCATCACCACCACCACAATAGTAACTGCCAAACTCCTCACAGAAATAGAGATAAGATTTGTGGTTACCAAAGACAGGGCATTGGGGAAAGGAGGAATTCAATCAAGTGTCAAAAGGGACAAACTTCTACTTACAAGATATATGTACTAGGGATAAAATGCACAGGAGGGTGACTATAACTAACACTGATGTATGATATACATAAAAGTTAAGAAAGGATATCCTAAAGACTTATAGTAAAAAAAAGAAAAGGAGCTTTCCTTTTTTCTCTCTGGCTTCCTCTTTTTATTGTTTTCTTAGTGATATGAGGAGTGCTAACTAAACGTAGTGTTCATTTCACAACACAGATAAGTCAAACCATTGTAATGGTTTATACCTTAAATGTGTACAGTGTTTTATGTTAATTATACCTCAAGACAACTGGAAAATAATTATCAAGGGTTGGCAAGGACATAGAGAGAAGGGAACACTTGTCTCCTGTTGATAGGAAGGCAAATTTCTGTAGCCATTGTGGCAAACAGTATGGAGGTTCCCCCCAAAATTTAAAATTGAACTATTTCATGGATCCCTCAGTTCAACTTCTGGGCATTTATCCAAAGGAAACAAAAACAGTAACTTAAAAAGTTATCTGCACCCTCATATTCTTTGCCTAATTATTTAAAATTGCCAAGACACGGAAGTAACCTAAGGGTCCACTGATTAAGAAGAAGTGGTATATATACATAATGGAGTATTATTCAGTCATAAAAATGAAATATTTTCACTTACAACAACATGAATGGACCCTTGAGGGTATTATGCTAAGTGGAAGACAAATACAGAGAAAGACAAATATATTGTGATCTTCATTTACATATAGGATCTGATTTTTAAAAAGTGCTAAGAAAATCAAACTTGTAGAGAACCTATTAGTGGTTTCCATTGTTGGGATGGTAAGCAGATAATAATGGGTAATGTTAAAAAATTAAAACTTACAGTTATTAAATATGCAAGTAATGGGGACCTTTATTATGTAAGTAATACGTAGCGTGACGACTATGTTCTTAGTCATATGACTTAGTTCTTAACACTATATTGTATATGTTAAAATTACTCAGAGAACAGATTTTTTTGTTCTCTAAGAAAAAATTTAACTGTGTGGTGATGGATATTAACTAGACTTATTGTGGTAATCATTTCACAGTATACACAAGTTCTACATCATTATGTTGTACACTTGAAACAATGCAATGTTTATTATAGTGTCAATTATATATATATATGTCAATTTTATCCTAATTTAAAAAATGGTAGAGGAGAAGGCAATGGCACCCCACTCCAGCACTCTTGCCTGGAACATCCCATGGACAGAGGAGCCTGGTGGGCTGCAGTCCATGGGGTCGCTAAGAGTCGGACACGATTGAGCGACTTCACTTTCACTTTTCACTTTCATGCATTGGAGAAGGAAATGGCAACCCACTCCGGCACTCTTGCCTGGAGAATCCCATGGACGGAGGAGCCTGGTGGGCTGCCATCTATGGGGTCGCACAGAGTAGGACATGACTGAAGCGACTTAGCAGCAGCAGCAGCAGAGATAGCTTTATGGACAGGGAGAGGACTAATGAAGAGTTGAGGAGGCTGAGTTCTGGATAAAGAACAAAACTCAGAATGGTCAGGGAGAACGATACAATGAGCTCTTCCAAGGCAGAGCAGGGGGCTCATTCAAGCCAAAGAGAAAAACATTTGCTGAACTGGAAACCAGTATAGTACACTCCAGAGATTCCTGTTCTCATCTGTATTTGTGATTTTGCATTTGGTTGCTATAGGTAAGTTGGACAAACCGATATGACTTCTAGTTTACATAGACAATATCTACCCAGTTACCATTTTGTTTAAGCTAATTGCTACTGGAATGTGGATTGTAGCAGAATAGACTAAACTTGTTATTTGCTTTGTTATCTTTAGAAATTTTATGGGCTGAATTGTGCCCTTCCAAAATTCTTAGGTTGAATTCCTAAACTCGGTATTTTAGAAGCGGAAGAACTTGGAAATAAGGTCTTTAAAGGTAACTAAGGTAAAACTGGACCTTTAGGGTGGATCCGAAGCCAGTATGACTGGTGACCTTAAAAGAAGGGACTAGGATACAGGTCAGTGGAGGAAAGACCATGTGAAGACTCAGCGTGAAGAAAGCCATTTCCAAGCCGAGGAGAGAGGCTTCAGAAGACAGCATACCCTTGCTGGCCCTTTGAACTTCTAGCCCAAAGAACTGTGAGACATAAATCACCACTATATTGAAAAGCACTTAAAAAACTGTCTCAGGCAAAGTCAAATGCCAGTAGGGCTCAGGGAGGCAACAGAGGTAAGAAACGTGAAGGGGCTGCCCTGGCAAACGCATAACCCACCCATCAGGGATAGGAGTTCTCAGCTTCAGATAATTGCTGCCCTGGGGGACTATGGGCCTTGGTGTGGCAAGATTTGACTTTTTCCCTCCAAAAGTATCCAGATGTCAGGACTTTTATACAAATTTGCCCAGTTCTTAAAACCCTGACCAAAGAATTTATGACAAAGGATTGAGATCCAGGCTCTGGGCTCCCAGTTGTGACCTGTTGGAATCTAACTGTACAAATCTACGTGTCAATTCCCCTGAGAAGTTTTAAATGGGGAGAGTTCTGTGACTGGTGTGTGGTGGGGCCCCAAAGTGTGGGTTTGTACCAACTGATCTCAAGAGCTGGGTTTTGCTAGAGCAGCGCGGGATGCTACATGTATATTATGGATATTGAGATCAGAGTTGCATTCAGTTCTCTCTCACGTAGATCACCTATCCTCTTTCACTGGGCTGTTTCCTCCACGCTTTCCTCTAAATAGTGTCAAGATGAGATTCTTTCTTTCCCACCTTTGCAGAGTTGCCATATCCAGGATAAATCCCAACACTTTGTGAAAAATTAGGACCTAATGCATTAGCCTAAAACTCCTCCTCCAACTTTTTATTTTCACTTATTTATTTAACATGGAAACAACAGAGAGAAAAAAATCAAGTGTGTCTAACAAACATACCTAATTAGATTCTGGGTCTCTTCTGTAACATAAAAAAACTGAAATACTTTTGAAGCTGAAGCACCAATTAGCAGGGCTTGTCATGGAGAGAACACTTATAAAGCAAAACTCAGTACCACACTTTGAGGTTTGCGTAATGGCTTTTTGGCAGGCCCGGTGTTTTTCCCCTGTTTCTTTGCCTCTGTCTAATGCTTTAAAAGGGTGTCGTCAAGTGTTCTTGTCAGCAGGAACCTGGCATTAGTACCTGGCATTAATGTCTCCTTCCTGCACCCCCCTATTCCTTGCTTCAGCCTCCTGACAGTGAGACAGCCAGCCACCCAGGCAAGGTTTTAGGACTCTGATGCTATGAAAAAGAGGGCAGTAAATTAGGGACCTGGAGTCTGTCTCTTTCAGAACACCCCACTTCGGGTATGTGAAATGTGTGTTGCCAGCGGGAGTTTCTGAGACAAGATGATGAAGTAGAGGTTTGCTTATATGATTTTGTTTTTTCAGCTGACTTGGCCCTACTGGATATATAGGAGGTGAGAGAGAGAAAAAACAATTAAACTGCCTAGTAGTAAAAACATACCTTCCCCTGCTTCTTAGTGTGAAACTAAGGAATGGTAGATAAATATTTCCATGAAGTAATAATGTCCCCTTGAACAAGCTTCCATTAGTATATATACAAAAAAAAAAAAGACAGTCTATGCCAAATTCAAGTTCGAGTGAAAATGTGCATGGACTCACAGTGGAAAGAACAGAAATGTTCAGTATGAAATCAGAGAGACAATTAAGTAGATTTTCGGAGTTTTGGCTGTTGTTGCAGGAAGAACAAATCCACATAATCATATACACACGTATATTATGTAACAGATTAAGTTTCGTCCAATGAGTGCCTATTTCCAGGTCTCCTATGTGCACATGCATTAGCAGTGAATGCTAATTTAGCATTCACTTTGCATGGAAGGCACTTTTATCTCCATCCTGTAAGTGAGGTTCATTACTTGCCTAAGGCCACACAGCTAGTAAGAGGTGGCAGGAAGACTTGAACCCTGTCCTGTCAGGGCTGAAGTTCATGTTCTTTCCATTGTAACCAGTGAGATAGATAAAATGAAGCTGACTTTCAAAGTTGTATAAAGTTGGATCTGTCTCGTGTGCATGCTGCTGTATGCCAGGCAACTCTGGGGGCATATGAAATAAATACTCCTGATTATGCTAAGTGATAAGTCAGAGAAAAAAAGAAAAGAATTCATAGATACAGAAAACAGATTGGTAGGTGGGGAAGTGGATGAAATGGGTCAAGGTTATAAAAATGTACAAACTTCCTGCTATAAAATGAGCCTTGAGAATATAATGTACAGCAGATTGCTGTAGTTCTTAACTGTATACTGTATACTTAACTGTAACATACTGGGTTGGCAAAAAAATTTGTTTGGGTTTTTCCATAAGGTGTTAAGGAAAAACCTGAACAAAACTCTTGGCCAACCCAATACATATATTACATAACCTTGTGCTTGTATATGTGAAAATTGTTTACAGAGATTTAACTAGACTTATTTTGATTACTTTGCAAGATATACAAATACCCAGTCATTATGTTATGTATTGGAAACTAGTGCTATATGTCAATTACATCCCAATAAAAATATAAACATGCGTTTAGGTTATCACTGTAGTTTTAGCAAATTTTTGTGTACTGTATAGTATAAAAGAAAATAAAATATTTTAAAAAATGAAATAAAAGAATACCTCGAGTTTTGTTCTGGGGGAGGTCAAAGTAGAGACAAAGGCATGAACAAGTGATACCAAGACTCCAGGAGCAGCACTTCTGTCAAAGCAGATGTGGGGAGGCTTCCTAGGGGAGATGACACCTACAGGTCAGGACGGACGGCCGGGGAGTAGAGTGTTCTCCATAGAAGGCAAAGCAAGAACATGAGCATGTGGTGTGTTGAGTGAAGGACAGCATGTCCCATGGCAGGGGAAGTGGAAGAAGGGGCTGGAGAAGTGGGCTGTGGTCGTTTTATGTTATTGTATTTTCCCATAAGATCACCAGATAATAAATATATATGTATATAACACATACATATATATATATATATGTATATTTTTACAGAAACAGCGAGTAGCAGTGTAAAATATGTATCATTTAGCAAGGGAGAGAGAAGCCAACTTGGAATATATAAAAACAGTTTCAGTGGGAACAGATCAGGACCTGGATTAAGGCAGTGGTGTCCAGGACAGATGAAAGCAAGATGTCTCACAGCTGAGTGGTAACGCCAGCTCAGAAAAAGTGTCGTCTGCCTCCAGATAATGCCAGTACCATCCCTGAAGACGGTTTTCCAGGCCAAGAATCTGTTGTGACGGCAAGAGGGGCTTCTGACAGCAGATACATATGTAGGATGCATCTGTGGGCCTCACTGGCTCTAAAGGATTTCAGCTCACGAGAGGTCCACGTTGTGTTCTGGGTACGGACTGTGGGATATTTGTGTCCTGCCCTCATTATTCCAGTTTCAGAGCCAAGAGGAATTGTGTAATTTTTGGAGTGTACCAGAATTATCTGAGGCAGTCTGGAAAAAGTCAGGTCCCATATTAGGGAAGTTCTCAGAGATACCTGACTAACAAATGTCCTCACCTGTGGAAGAAACGTGTTATCTCCAGGCATGTAAGTAAGACCCCTATTTTGTGAACCACAGATGGCTGCTGGGACTTGCCTCCCAAGCACCTTGCTTCCTAGCTTCTCCTTTCTCTCTTCCCTGTAAATCTGGCTAAGGATACCTTACCAAGAGTGGAATTCTTTGACTTTCAAATGAGACAACACACAGCCAGAGGCTGCTCCCCCGTCACTAGAGGGCACCAGTTGAATGTAAAATGTCTAGACATGACCACCCATAAACTTCAAATATAGCAAAATCTCACCGATATGGATTGCAATAAGGTAACGTCCCCACTGCTTCATCCTTATTAACTCCATTTCTGCTACTGAGTAAAACAGACATGCTAACTTTGATTCTGTAGACACGAAGAACATGTTTTTCACAAAATTACATGACTGCATCATCTTTGCTGCCACTTTTCTGGCTCTTACCATGTGTTGGTTTGTGTGTAAAACCTGATATGAACTTTGCACATGATTGAATTTTCAATTCTGCAAAGGAGTGAAAATGGTTGGTATGGGTGCAATGTCCACCCCAGACAGCATAACTGCAAGATAAAATTATACCCTGAAGCATATAGTTTTTCCACAAGAATTAAGACAAACTGCACAGACGCTGTAACCCTGCATGGGACTGCACAGAAACAGAACCACAAAGAAGGTGCCAACTGTCCAGTTTTCCACTGCTTTGCTCAGGAGCCCGACCCCCTGTGCCAAGACCTTGCTGATGTTTGTACAAGCAAAACTGGACTGATCCTCCCTTACCTGCTTGTGTTTCCTGAGCCATAATCTTGTGCTTCAAACAAAAAAAAAGGTGGGGAAAGTGAGTATTCACCACGGAGCTATTTGATTCTGTGGAGTGCTGACAGATACTCTGTCCTGAGTAGAATTACAGGGACTCTGCCTACCCCAGGCAGACCCAGTATCAGGTCAGCTATAATTGGCACCTGGTGAGAGGTCACGAAACTCAGGCTGTGGGAGCGAGTGCATTAGGGGCCCTGTGACAGCAGTTGCCATGCGTTTTCTGAGTGCTGTCAGGCAGGACCTTCAATCACAGCATGCTTTGTGCTGTGCGTTCTAAAAATGGAAATTAAACCACCAGATCCTCACCAGACTGTGAGGCTTGATGGATGAGCTTAATGAACCCAGGATAAAGGAATTAGACCAAGTAGAATGTAGAAAAAAGGTTAAGAACTGAGCGGCTTCCATGCCCTTGGGGAATCTACATATCCTCCAGGACTGAGGCAAGTGGGTTGTGGGGGGTCACCCTGTGTGAAGGCAGGGCTGGCTGGAGGTCAAGTTCAGTCATATACCGAGAAGCCACTGAGTACCTAGCTCCTGGCTAGGCTTTATACCAGTTCAGCCTTAATGACATTTGTTTCAGCCTTATAGAAGAAGAAATGGGCTTACACTTATTTTAAAAACTCACCCAAGATGACAGTGCTCATTATAAGATGTCACAGGAGAATAAATAACAACCACCATTGACCACATACATACCCTGTACCAGTGGCATTCTCTGCTCTGACCCTTATGACACTTCAATAAAGGTATCACAACCATTTTGTAGATGAGAAACCCAAGGCTGCAAGAGCTTAAATCACTTATCTGTGTGTATCTCCACCTTCACCTCCTCCCGACTCTCTCAGCCCTGTCATCACCCTTCAGGTATCCTCAGCTACACCCTGTGTGCAGATTTACTGCTTCGTTCTAGAATTAAAAAAAAAAAAAAAAGTCCTGATCAGTGAATCTATATGCATGCCCTGGAAATATAATTAAAATCAGGTCACCAAGACCAGCATCTCCCAGGCATCTGGCCCTGTGCTTCTGGCCATTCCAAGGGTTCCATGGCCAACATACCTAGGACACTGGACATGCTTTACCTTCTTTCTCAGAGGCTCCTAAACTTACCTACCACATGAGATCTGGGAAAACGGAAGAAACGTTCTTAATGGAGGATAAGAAAGTTCTTTTCGTTTGCACAAAGCCCCTGTGCTTCAACCACATGACCCTGAACCTCAGACTCCTCCCTGTGGAATGAACTAATACACAGAAGAGCACAGAAAGCAAGTTCTGTATAAGCAGGGCGATTATTGCTACCATCATCTCCACCGGAAACAAGGCTCCTGGAGCACATGGCGGTCTCATCAAAGGTGTGGGCCTGTCCTCCAGAGCCCCCTTGACACAAGCGAAAAGGTGCTTGGGGAAAGGTTGGGATTTTCAATCAGACGGTCACGGCTGGTACTCTGCTCAGCCTCTCTGTGTCTGTGTCATAAGATCAGGAATAAATAGTCTCTTCCTGCTACTTTTCGTGGAGATTAAGGCAGCAAAGGAGCTCAACAGGTGTGGGTTGTTATCATTAGAAGGACAAGGGACCACACCTGTCAAACTCGAGGCTCTGATGCAACCCAGGAGAAACTGAACTTCTCCAGGTACAGCTTAGACGCCACTGTGGGAAACGGGAAAAGGTCTTCATTTTAACATTTATTTGGCCCAAAGCATATTTGAAGGTTAATCTCATTCCTTCTAGGGAGAAAGTTCACGGAATGGAAAAACGTTTGGAGAAGAGTGAACACTCTCCCCTTTGCCGGAAGAGAGTCTGAGAAGCGGTCTCAGACCTCATCTGCAGGGAGGCAGCTCAGGAAGGTGCGCAGTGGCACAGCCGAGTGCAGGCAGGGGAGGCAAGGTGAACGCGGGTGCCTACAAGGGACACTGTCTCTTCATCTCCCATGATTCTACATAATCCTTTAAATAAACACAACATGTTTCCATGTGAGTAACTGTCTCATTCCATAGATGTCTAATCTGAAGGAATAGTAGGTATTTTTCTGGAAAATTACAGAGGATCAGAGATCCTTCCTCCCACGCTTGGCTCCGCCCCGTGTAAGATGGAGCACGTGGGTTTGTCGGCGCCGAGCCAGGGGAAGCTGACAGAGGGTGAGGCAAGGTACTGGCAGAGGAAGGGAAGGCTGGGGAAAGTCAGAGAATGTTATTCGGAAGGACAGACAGGCTTCTTTTGTCAAGGCTGCTTACTCCACACGTTCTTCCCAGAGGCTGATTAAGTCCTACAGGGAGAGAGAACCCACAGCCAAGAAAACTTAGCATACACATTACAGAATAAAGCGAAGGAACACGTGTTTGTGTGTATCTGTGTATATTTGTGTCTGTGTGTCTTTACATCAAAAACAGAAAAGGTACCCTCTGCAAATCACAGGGGAGAGCAGCAATTTCGAAGATTAGACATAAGCCATTGATGAAATTTTGACATCTTAAAATGGTGCACTTAATAAATTGCTTTTACTAAAAAAAAAAAAAAAAAAGTCCACTGAAGTGAACTCACAGGAAGCAAGACAGGTTTTTTTCAGTTTAAGCCAAGGGATTGCATTGTTATGTTTGTTGAATATACATGGAAACACTTGTATCAAAGAAGTGCTCAATAAATATTACTATCTTTCTCCTTCCTGTTTTTTTTTCTTTTTATCAAAAAGGGAAGATAAAAACAAAAGCACGTAGGAAAGAGGAAAAAAATAGGGAGAGAGAGGAAAGAAAGAAGGAAGGAAGTTCAAGCAAGAAAGGAAGAAAAACTTCCCTGAAGATTCTACCTGCCAAGACATGGAAGAAATTGGTGTCTTTAAATAGTGATGATATTTGTGGACATTTCAGGAAGTTTCCTACAGTGCATCCTGTGAGTAAATAGTATAGGGTGCTCTTTAAAAATTAGACTTTACAGCCAGTTCACTATATAACACCAACGGCGCTTCTTAAAGAGACACGACCACCAGCCATCAGACGGTTCCTCCTATGCTTGTGTCTCTGAGTGTTTCTCTTACAGGAGAAAAAAAAGTTGTGTTTTTTTTTTTCTTAGAAGCAGTTGTGAACTGTACCTTTAAAATCTAACCTTTGAAATCTGGCTGTGATCATTGTGTTGACCTTAGCTGGACTGTATTATTATTCTCTTGAAGTCGAAAGGCGTGAATAGATCTCTTTGTGTGCTCAGCCCGCCTCCAAGCCAGGCCAGCCTAGGTTTTGTTTTGGCATAGTCACGAGTACGACACAGACCAGTAGGTTTTGATTTACAGATATACATAAGTAGATGTGATTTCCTTTCCAGGAAAAGGGCACGATGGCTAACATGCTTTAATTTATACACACGAGGCTCTTTTAAAAGGCTGACCTGCAGCTGGGGCTTGGTGAAACTGGGTCCTTCAGCAAGAAGCATTGCTTCCGAATGCTCCCTGGTAGACTGTCAGTCTGGAAAGACATGGAGGCAAGGAGGTGGGAGGGGAAGACTGACTGAGGAAGAATTTGGGGGGCAGGCACCTAAACAGCTCACTGTAAGCATTTCCTAAATTTCACATGCATCCAAATTTTCCTTCTCCGAATCTGGTTTCCTTTTAGTTATTTCCTGTTTGTTAGGCACGGGTGGTCCTTTCACCAGGAAATACCGACAGCTATGTTTTTTCTGATGTGTAGTTTTTTGTTGTTGAAGATTTCTATTAAGATGAGGTTGACTTGGTCCCGTCAGCTTGGTGTCAATTTTCTAGTTGTCTACATGGTTCCTTCAGGTGTCATAAGTGAAAGCTCTGACTTAACCATCCCCAAAGCTCAACAACATTTCCAGGGGCCCCAGAACAATGAGTCTTTTGGATCAATGAACGTTGGCAAGTTTAAGCAGGGAGGAAAATAGGGTCCTTTTGAGCATCAGGACTCTCCTGTGCGAGGTGGCCACTCGGCCGGTTTGACCACAATGCTGGGAAGGCCCAGGGAGGCTGTCTCCAAGTTGGCTAGACAAGCTGCACAGACAACAGTTTTTGCTCGCCCACAGGTTGCACCCCTAAGACTGGGGAAACGTCTGCATTTTTTAGTGGGGACCTTAAAGAAAGGCGTCTCAGCGTTTCTAGCCCCATTCTGCACATTCGTCCTTTCTTTGTTCCCTGACAACCCGGAGAGACAAAGGCTCCTCTGTCCTTTGTTTGGTTGGCCTGCCCTCTGTGGAGC
This sequence comes from Bos indicus x Bos taurus, assembly GCF_003369695.1. NCBI lineage: Eukaryota > Metazoa > Chordata > Mammalia > Artiodactyla > Bovidae > Bos > Bos indicus x Bos taurus. Next base: position 84,226,561 of record NC_040082.1, read on the forward strand.
TCTCTGCTCCCTCTGCTATTCGAACTCCATTAGGACTCTTCCTGTGACGGGAAGGTGATAAAAGAAACACACTTCAGATAGTAAAAACAAGTGTCCAGGAAGGATCTTGTCATTAGGTTGAGACAAATGAAAAAGCCAGGCCTCTGGTCTCTCCACCTGGATGTGGAGCAGCTGAGGAGGAAATGTCACTGAGCTCCAAGCAGCCGTCAGCAGGGTGGGTGCAGGGGGTGGGCTCCGCCCCTGTGCACGACGGAGCCGGGACCTGGGGGCCGGGGCACCTCCCAGCAGCGGCTCTGTCCACAGTTTGGACAGTTCTTCCTTCCTTTCATCTCATGTCAGTTTTTCCCCCTCCCTCCTTTTTTATACTCTCACCGACCCCCTTTCCTTTCTTTACCTGTCAATGTTCACCCTCTGTTCAAATCTCAACTCCAGTTATCTTTCATCCACTTAGCAGATCCCTCCTATGGCGTCACCCCTTCTCTATGGCATATAATACGTGTGTGTGTGTTGCTCAGTTGTGTCCTCTTTGCAACCCCATGAACTGTAAACCGCCAGGCTCCTCTGTCCATGGAATTCCCCAGGCAAGAATACTGGAGTGGGCAGCCATTTCCTTCTCTAGGGCATCTTCCGGGAGAAGGCAATGGCACCCCACTCCAGTACTGTTGCCCGGAAAATCCCATGGATGGAGGAGTCTGGTAGGCTGCAGTCCATAGGGTCGCACAGAGTCGGACACGACTGAAGCAACTTAGTAATAGTGGGGCATCTTCCTGACCCAGAAATTGAACCTGGGTCTCTGGCATTGCAGGCAGATTCTTCACTGTCTGAGCCACCATAATACTAGTAATGGCTATCAGTTATTGAGGGTTTATCATGTGCTTTTTATCTTGCTATAGGTGTTCCATCCACCTCTGAGGTGCTGTGTTCATCAGGATAGGCTGGTGGTTGCAATAAGCTGTCCCAGCACTGTGGTAGGAGTTTGTTTCTTGCTTTCATTCAAGTCTGGAGCATGTGTTCTCACTGGCAGCATGTCCTGGGGCTCACCTTTAAGCCTCAAGCACTGGCTTCTCCACCCTTTTCATGATGTACCTTCCCTATCCTGGAGTTTTAGAGTGTAAGTCAGAGAGGATGTGGACGGTCATGAGAATGTTTTAGGGAGGCCACTGAGTGGTATCTGATCACTCCCCAACCCCGTTATCATCCACAAGTCTGATGTATGGCCCCTCCTAACTGCAGGGGAACCAAGAAATCAGGGTGAAGATGAAACTGCATGATGGATGCATCATGGTCTCTTCCACAAGTGGGTGCTGTCAACCCCTCCACATAAGGAAGATGGGGCTCAAAGATTCAGCATCAACAGCTAATAACAGGGAACCCCAACTCCAACCTTGCAAATCTGACTCCAGAACTACACTCTTCATCTTGTGTGCTGCTTTCTGTGATTCTCTTCGGATAAAACACGAGTCCCTCTTTCATGCTAACACTTTACCTTTTACAAATCTTTACTTTCCCACTTATCCTAGGGCTGCACCGACTGTACCAGACTGTGAATGCCCCAAGGAAAAGGAATGCTCTTTCTCATCACAGTATCATCAACAGATGATGCACTATGCCTGGGGAACAGTGGGGCTCAATAAAAGCTTCATAAATGAAGAATAGCTGCGGTTTGTGTGTGGCATCATATAAGGGGCCCTGGGGGACGGGATTACTTCACTCTACAGCTTTTCTAGATGACTGTCAAGGAGTTTGGGTCAATGCAACAACCGCCCCCACTTAGCTATTCTGAACCCAGCCATAAGACTGATCCTTTACAAACATAAGTCATAGGTATCTTTCTTCTCCCAAAATGTCTCCATGACAAAACTGTATCCCGATTTTTTGTTTCTTAATACCATACTCTAACGAAAGAAACCAGGACTACCCAGAGAAATAGCTGATTTCAGGGTGGAGACAGGAAAAATACAAGATGAGCCTGGAGCATCTTAGAGTAAGTGTCAGGAGATGAGGATACGCGAAACACAAAACAAAGTAAAAACAGGGCACGTCGAATGGACATAGAAGCCGATGTGACAGAAGTCCCAATGTCCGAAGCCAGAACTATGGGAGGAACACAATAAATAATGATAGTAATGGATTATAATCCAAAGCATAAAATGATTGTCCATGAGTCTATACTCATATAAATAAATGAATAACCAAATGGAAAAGGCACAGAAGAATTCTTTATAGAAGAATTCCAAATATTAAACACAGAAGGAATTAAGGAAATAGGAAATTACCATTAAAGCATCACCTGTTACAGTCAAGATTTACTGATGGATGCTATTATTAGTAGGTGAAACTTTGAGAGAAGCAGGATATTTTCATTCTTTGAAGTACCTCCTCCAAAATATTAACTGTAGGCATACCAGGAAGTTGTCTGGATTTGGTTACAGACTGCTGCAAAATAAAGCGAGTATTACCAAAAAATCAAGGCACATAAATTTTTTGGTTAACACATACATACAAAATTCAGTTAGGACTTCCCTGGTGGCACAGTGGATAAGAATCCACCTGCCAATGGGTCATGGGTTCAGTCCCTTGTCTTGGAAGACCCCAGGTGCCATGGACAACTAAGCCGATGCATCACAACTACTGAGCCCACACTGTAGAGGCGGAGACCTGCAGCTGCCAAGCCTGTGTGTTTCAACTACTGAAGCCTGGGCACCTAGAGACCCTGCTCTGCAACAAGAGAAGCCACCGCAATGAGGAGCCTGGAGCACTGCAATGAAGAGTAGCCCCTGCTTGCTGCAACTAGAGAAAGCCTGTGCAAAAGCAACGAAGACCCAGCACAGTCAAAAAGTAAAATAACCATATAAGAAATAAAAATTAGTTTACATTATGCTGTAGTCTACTAAGTGTGCATTAACATTATGTCTAAAAAATGTATATACCTTAATTTTAAATGCTTTACTGATTAAAAAAAATGGTAACCATCATCCGAGCCTTCAGCTCATCATAATCTTTTATGCTGGTGGGGGGTCTTGCCTCAGTTTTGATGGCTGCTGACTGATCAGGGCGGTGGTTGCTGAAGGCTGGGGAGGGGGACCTGCAGCAATTTCTTAAAACAGGACAATTTCTTGCTATATTGATGGTCTCTTCCTTTCACTTGAACATTTAGAGGTCATCGTATGGTTATTAATTGGCCTACTTTTAATATTTTTGTGTCTCAGGGCATAGGAAGGACCATGGAGAGGAAGAGAGATGGAGTATGGCTGGTCAAGGGAGCAGTCAGAAAGACACACAGTTATTTATCAACTAATTTTGTTGTTTTCTATGGGTCTGGTTTCTGGGGCCCCAAAACAATTACAGTAGTAACATCAAAGGTCACTAATCATAGATCACCATAATATTAGTAATAATAAACATGGTTGATATATTGTCAAAACTATCAAAATGCAACAGAGATACAAGTGAGCCAATGTCGTTGGAAAAATGGCACCCACAGATTTTGCCCAATTCAGGATTGCACAAATCTTTGATTTGTAGAAAAACGCAGTATCTGTGAAGCACAATAAAATGAGGGTGCCTGTAATTATTGTGCTGGTTTTAACATACTTCCCACAAATTCTTTGTTACTGTTCATTCCAGAATGTGGAATTGTGGACTGGACTTTCGACTCATTTCTAATGAACGTATGGAAAGGGGAAAATAGTAACTTTGCAGCACAGAAACTTGGCAGGTATCACTTGCATCAAAATTAACAATACCATCGTAAACCATGGTAGCATCATGTTCCTCACAATATGTGATGAGAAAGACACTTCATTTCTGTTGGCTTCTTCCTTCAAACCCATAGCCCTAGTCATTAGAAAACATCAGACAAACCAAAATTAAGGGACACTTTACAAATATCTGACCAGTACTCATCAAAAGGGTCAAAGTCATAAAAAACAAGAAGGGGAAGCTGTCACAGTTTGGAGGAGAGCTCAGCACGGTATCCTGGACTGGATCCTGAGACAGGAAAGGGACATTAATAGAGAAACAGGTTAAGTCTGAAATGTAGTTCAGAGTTTCAGACTAATGTTGATTATTTAGTTTTGATAAATATGCCCTGGTTATACAAGATGTTTACATGAAGGGAGACTGAGTGGAAAGTAATTGAGAACTTTCTGGGTTTATCATGGAAATTCTTCTATAAACTGAAAAATGATAGAAACCACTGAAGAAAAAAAGCCTCTCCTTTCACACTGAGTCAAATCTGAAGTCCCTTCAGTTGCCTACAAAGTCAGACATGATGCTCACGATCCCCTCTCTGTCTTGCCTCCTCATTCTGTCCCCACCTCAGGCAGTTTCAGCTACAGGGGGACTGTCCCTCTTATTCCCCAGACACCTCCAGTCTGCTCCCACCTTGGGGCCTTGACACGTATTGTTCCTGTTGGTGGGAAAGCTTCCCCCCAGATATTTTCATGCCTAGCTCCCTTATCTCTTGGAGAACTTTACTCAGATGTCTCCTAATCAAGAGACTTTCTCTGACCCATCTGTGTAAAAGGACACACACGTCTGGCATAACCCACCCCCTCCCTTGCTTTACTTTTCTTTGTTGCTCTCAGCATCATCTCTCATTCAATAGATTTTGTCTGTTTTTCCTCATTTTTCCTTGTGGCAGGCAGAACAATGCCCCCCCACCCAAAGATGTTCATGTTCTAATCCCTGGAACGTATGACTATACTGTGCTTAGTCGCTCAGTTGTGTCCAACTCTTTGCAACCCCATGGACTGTAGCCCACCAGGCTCCTCTGTCTGTGAGATTTCCCAGGTAAGAATACTGGAGTGGGTAGCCGTTCCCTTCTCCAGTCCCCCAACCCAGGGACTGAACTTGGGTCTCCTGCTTTGCAGGCAGATTCTTTACCGGTTGAGCCATCAGCGTTGCCATATGTCAAAGGGAAAAATTAAGACTGCAGATGGAACTAAGTTTGTTAATCATCTGACCTTGAAATGGGACGTTTCGCTGGATTGTCTACATGGCCCAATATAATCACAAGGGTCTTTAAATGTGGAAGAGGGAGACAGAAAATAAATTGGAGGGATTCACCATGAGAATGACTCAGTTCTTCACCAGTGGTTTTAGACAATTAAGGCACCTGTGAGCCAAGCTATGGGCAGGCTCTAGCTGCTGAAAAAGAGCTAAAAGCTCTTTTCCTGGAGCCTTTAGAAAATTGTAGCCGTGCTGATATTTTGTTTTTAACCCATTTTGACCCTTGTCAGACTTCTGCTTTAAAGAACTATAAGAGGAGTACTATGAAACTCCTAGAGGAAAATATAGCTAAGACACTCTTTGACGTGAATCACAACAATATCTTTTTGGATCTGTCTCCTACAGTAATGAAAATAAAAACAAAAATAAACACTTGGGACCTAAATAAAAGCTTTTGCACAGCAAAGGAAACCATAAACAAAATTCAAAGACAGTCTATGGAATGGGAGAAAAGTGGAGAGCTGCTGCTGTTGCTGCTGCTGCTAAGTTGCATCAGTCGTGTCTGACTCTACGACCCCATAGATGGCAGCCCACCAGGCTCCCCCACCCCTGGGATTCTCCAGGCAAGAACACTGGAGTGGGTTGCCATTTCCTTCTCCAATGCGTGAAAGTAAAAAGTGAAAGCGAAGTCCCTCAGTCATGTCTGAATCTTAGCGGCCCCATGGACTGTCGCCTACCAGGCTCCTCCATCCATGGGATTTCCCAGGCAAGAGTACTGGAGTGGGGTGCCATTGCCTTCTCTGTAAAGAGCTACATATAGAAAAATAAAAAATTAGAACATCCTATAACAACATACAAAAAAATAAACTCAAAATGGATTAAAGACCTAAATGGAAGGTCAGATACTATAAAACTGAGAGGAAAACATACGCAGAAAAAAAAAAGAAAAAAAAAAAGAAAACATACGCAGAACACTGACATAAATTGCAGCAATTTTTTTTTTGGATTCATCTCCTGAAATAATGAAAATAAAAACAAAATAAAATGATGAAATCTAGTTAAATTTAAAAGCTTTTGCATAGCAAAGGAAACCATAAACAAAGCGAAAAGACAGCCCACATAATGGGAGAAAATATTTTCAAATGAAGATACTGACAAGGAGTTAATCTCCAAATATATAAACAGCTCATGAAGCTCAATATAAGAAAAACAAACAACCCAATCAAAAAAGGCAGAACATGTAAAGAGATGTTTCTCCATAGAAGACAGATGGCCAATAGGCATATGAAAAGATGTTCAACATCACTGATTATCAGAGAAATGCAAATCAAACCTACCACAAGGTATCACCTCACATCAGTCAGAATGGTCATCATCAAAAAGTCTACAAATAATAAATGCTGAAGAGAGCATTGAGAAAAGAGAACTTTGCTACACTGTTGGTGGAAATGCCAGTAGATATGGCCACTATAGAGAACAGTATGGCGGTCCCTTAAGAAACTAAAAAATGGAGCCAGCATTTGATCCTGTAATCCCATTCTTGGGCATACGTCCAGAGCAAACCATAATTTGAAAACATCTGTGCAGCCCAATACTCATTGCAGCACTATTTTGCAATAGCTAAAACCACTAACTAGGTCAAACCATTCAGGTATGACCTAACTCAAATCCTTTACAATCATACAGTGGAAGTGACAAATAGATTCAAGGGATTAGACATGATAGAGTGCTTGAAAAACTATGGACGGAGGTTCATGACATTGTACAGGAGGGTTCAAGGTCATCCCCAAAAAAAGAAATGCAAAAAGGCAAAATGGTTGTCTGAGGAGGGCTCACAAATAGCTATGAAGAGAAGCGAAAGGCATATGAGAAAAGGAAAGATATACCATTTGAATGCAGAGATCCAAAGAATAGCAAGGAGAGATAAGAAAGCCTTCCTCAGTGATCAATGCAAAGAAATAGAGGAAAACAATAGAGTGGAAAAGACTAGAGAACTCTTCAAGAAAATTAGAGATACCAAGGGAACTTTTCATGCAAAGATGGGCTCAATAAAGGACAGAAATGGTATGGACCTAATAAGCAGAAGAGATTAAGAAGAGGTGGCAAGAATACACAGAAGAACTATACAAAAAAGATCTTCATGGCCCAGATAATCATGATGGTGTGATCACTCACCTAGAGCCAGATGGAATGTGAAGTCAAGAGCGCCTTAGGAAGCATCACTATGAACAAAGCTAGTGGAGGTGATGAAATTCCAGTTGAGCTATTTCAAATCCTAAAAGATGATACTGTGAGAGTGCTGCACTCAATATGCCAGCAAGTTTGGAAAACTCAGCAGTGGCCACAGGACTGGCCAAGGTCAGTTTTCATTCCAATCCCAAAGAAAGGCAATGCCAAAGAATGCTCAAACTATCGCACAATTGCACTCATCTCACATGCTAGCAAAATAACACTCAAAATTCTCCAAGCCAGGCTTCAATGTTATGTGAACTGTGAACTTCCAGATAGTCAAGCTGGATTTAGAAAAGACAGAGGAACCAGAGGTCAAATTGCCAACATCCGTTAGATCATGGAAAAAGCAAGAGAGTTCCAGAAAAACATCTACTTCTTCTTTATTGACTATGCCAAAGCCTTTGATTGTGTGGATCACAACAAACTGTAGAAAATTCTTCAAGAGATGGGAATACCAGACCACCTGACCTGCCTCCTGAGAAATCTGTGTGTAGGTCAAGAAGCAACAGTAAGAACTGGACACAGAACAACAGACTGGTTCCAAATCGGGAAAGCAGTATGTCAAGGCTGTATATTGTCACCCTGCTTATTTAACTTATATGCAGAGTACATCATGTGAAATTCCAGGCTGGATGAAGCACAAGCTAGAATCAAGATTGCCGGGAGAAATATCAATAACCTCAGATATGCAGATGACACCACCCTTATGGCAGAAAGCAAAGAACTAAAGGGCCTCTTAAAAGTGAAAAAGGAGAGTGAAAAAGCTGACTTAAAACTCAACATTCAGAAAACTAAGATCATGGCATCTGGTCCCATCACCTCATGGCAAATAGATGGGGAAACAGTGGCAGACCTTATTTTGGGGGGCTCCAAAATCACTGCATATGGTGACTGCAGCCATGAAATTAAAAGACGCTTGCTCCTTGGAAGAAAAGTCATGACCAACCTAGATAGCATATTAAAAAGCAGAGATATTACTTTGCCAACACAGGTCCGTATAGTCAAAGCTATAGTTTTTCCAGTACTCATGTATGGATGTGAGAGTTGGACTATAAAGCAAGCTGAGTGCTGAAGAACGGATGCTTTTGAACTGTGGTGTTGGAGAAGACTCTTGAGAGTCCCTTGGACAGCAAGGAGATCCAACCAGTCCATCCTAAAGGAAATCAGTCCTGAATATTCATTGGAAAGACTGATGCTGAAGCTGAAACTCCAATACTTTGGCCACTTGATGTGAAGAACTGATTTGAGAAGATCCTGATCCTGGGAAAGATTGAAGGCAGGAAGAGAAGGGGACGACAGAGGAGGAGATGGTTGGATGGCATCACCGACTCAATGGACGAAACTCTGGGAGTTGGTGATGGACAGGGAGGCCTGGCGTGCTGCAGTCCATGGGGTTGCAAAGAGTCGGATACGACTGATCAACTGAACTGACTAAAAACATGGAAGTAAATTAAACGTCCATTGACAGTGGAATGGATAAAGATGTGGTACATATATACAGTGGAATGTTACTCATCCTTAAAAAAGAATGAAATAATGCCATTTGCAGCAATTATGGATGAAACATTAGAGATTATTATACTATATGAAGTAAGTCAGAGAAAGACATATAAAATGATATTGCTTATATGTGAAAAAATTTTTTAATGACATAAATTGACTTATTTCCAATACAAAAAGAAACTCACGGACACAGAAAACAAAGTTACGGTTACTAAAGTGGAAACAAGGTGGGGAGAAGGACAAAGTATGTTGGGATTAACATTTACACACTCTTATGTATCTTCCCGGGGGGCGCTAGTGGTAAAGAACCCACCTGCCAATGCAGGAGACATAAGAGACATGGGTTTGATCCCTGGGTGGGGAAGATATGCTGGAGGAAGTCACGGCAACCCACTCCAGTATTCTTGCCTGGAGAACCCCATGGACAGAGGAGCCTGGTGGGCTACAGTTCATAAGGTCACAAAGAATCGGACATGACAAGTGATTTAGCATGGTGGGGTGCTATTATGCATTAAATAGATAACCAATGAGGACCTACTCTATAGCACAGGGAATTGTACTCAATATCTTGTAATAGCTTATAAGGGAAAAAAATCTGAAAAACAATATATGTATATATTCACTGTATTGGTACACCTGAAACTTAAATGATATTGTAAATCAACTATATTTCAGTAAAAAAAAATAAATATAATTAAAGAACTATAGGATTAAAAAACATGTTGTTTCAGGCTAATACGTTTATGGTAACTTGTTACAGCAGTATAGAAGACTGGCTTATATGCACGAAATCAATGACCCATTCCTAAAGTCCATGCAGAATCCTGGGTCTGACGGGTGCTGTCATTTGTCCAGAGTGGGGACTGCTGTCCAAGGTAAGGACACAATCTTGCCTCTGACTGTTTTATCACAAAATCTCCAGAGGTGATCAGAAAGACAGTCAAGTCCTGGGAGCACAGGGGCTGTGTCTGAGGGCACATGCAGGGTGTCTGAGTGAGGAGGGACAGTGCTGTTGTGCTGAGTTTCTGTCATTCACTCAGTGACATCACAGGCATGGTCCCTATCTTTGGGGTAAATGTTGTAAGGTCTTTCCCATGTCTTGTGTTCAAGACCTCAGCTCTCTAGGTGGACTTGGACAACATTCCTAGGCACTTTGCTTGAGTGCCTGGCACCACCCTGTCTGCTATAGACAAGAGAGAGAACTGTCATTACAGCACCCTACAGCGTTAGGTTTAGGGCTGACTCTGAGGCATTAAAGAAATCTTATGAGAAGCTGATTTACGAAGGCAGTACAAGCACCTCTCTTATTTATACTTAGAGTCCTTTTCGACTACAGTTGGAATTTTGAGGGGTTATAGATTGATGGGTGAATTTGCTTGTTTTTATTGTGTAGAATAACAGAAGAGCCAGAAGCAATATAACCAAAATACAAGAGAGCTTTATAAATAAAATAGGAATAATAGATACTTGAAAGATAATGTCTCCAAGCACTTTAGAAATGATGAAAGTGCCCTAGAAATGTTTAGATGAATGGCTGTATATTCCTTTTGGAATGGATTTTGGTTGTTAAATTTCCTTTTCTGAGTAAGTCAGCAAAAGTTTTTACCAGATATAAGACACAAATTGAACACCAGGCACATCCACCATAAAGTGTTCATTGATTTATTTAATATAGCTGTAATCATGGTGGAGCGCTAGAAGACTTTGGTTGGCATGTGACAAGAAAACCTGATTCAACTTGGCTTAAACAGCAACGGGGATTTACTGGCTTATGTAACCAGAACGTCCTACAGTAAGGCAGGCTGCAGCAAAGTTGATCCAGACGCTTACAGTGTCACCAGACTGTGCTCTTTTTCCTTGCACTTCTTTCAGTGCTGCTTTCCAAAGTGTGTTGGCTTTCTCTTGGACTGGCTTCTCTCACCTCTACTGGTTCCCAGAAGGGTCACCTTTCCTACTCATATTTGGTGGACAGAGCCATCCTGGAAACATCCCATCCCTGGGAAATTCAGGGTTGATAACAGCAGAGCAGAGGTCCCCAGACAAGGGCTGCAGGCAAAATCTAGCCAGCTTCCTGACGTTACACATCAGGTCTTATTAGACTACAGTCATGCCCTTTGGCTTACACATTGCCCGTGGCCGCTCTCACACTGCAAGGGCAGGGTTGAGTGATTAGCACAGAAAATTATCACACACAGCCTGAAATATTTACAGTCAGGCCCTGGACAGAAGTTTGCTGACCTCTGAAACACAGTCATAGGGAATAACTCTGAGATAACTCTCAGCCCAGATGCTGTTTTCTTCTCCCAACAGCAGTTAATTAGTTCAATTTCTCTTCTTTTTCCCACCAAAGAACAAATGGAAGACTTTTCTCAGGCAAATACAGCTAGTGGTTTTCAAGTCATGAGTCAGATTCCAGACGTTTTCAGATTTACATGGATCCTCATAATAGCAATAGCTATAGTTAGAGAAATGGATTCCTTGAGGACCATACTATAAATCAATATTAATACCAAGAGCACTACTAGAGGCCAGATTCTGTATAACACTCTCCCTATAGTAACCTCTCACAAAATCTTGAGAAGTGTATCCCATAATCATGCCTACTTTATAGATGAAGCATTGAGAGATTAAGAAATGTCCCTGGTTTACACAGCTGGTAAGTGGTCCAGAGTTCATGGTGCTGATCAGTCCTCGTGGCTGCCTCTCTGAACTGGAATCCCAACTGAGCAAATGCAGACAGGGACTAAGAATTATCTGTGATTTGTGATGTGGCTCAACCCAACAGAAAAGAACAGGGCACTCCACATGACCAGACAAGGAAACAAAACACAAAGGAAGTCAGAGACAGCAGATAAAACTTTCCTTTTGCCACCCTTGCTAAACGTTCAAGCAAGAGCCTGGTGAGGAGGGCTTTCGAAGGGAACAACAAAGTTCCCTTAGTCCAAAAGGGCTAATTTCTAAATTACCAAAGTTAAAACCTGAACCACATCAGTCTCAGACAGAATGAGTTTCTTGGAATATGCTCCTTAGAAATTGCTCCATTGAAAAATGGTCCTGGGGTCAACTCATGTGTGGAATACAGCATCCACTAACCCACTCGAGGAGATTCCCAGTGCAAACATCAGGAGGCTTCAGAAATGCTAAATAGAGTAGGGAAACCTGTTTGCTTAACCCAGTATTTAGTCAATTTATCTGACCACCAAACATTCTTTGGGTTATGTATAAGGTCTAAAGATATCCCAAAGAATAAACCATTTTTTTAATTGAAGTATATTTGATTTACAATATTGTGATCGTTTCAGGTATACAGCACAGGAATTCAGTTACACACATATATGTACACATCTATATTTTTCTATTCTTTCCATTTATAGTTTGTTACAAGATATATATTTATAGTTTGTTACAGTATGAAAAGGCAAAAAGATGATACTGAAAGATGAACCACCCAGGTTGGTAGATGTCCAATATACTACTGGGGAAGAGCAGAGAAATAGATATATAAAGAATGAAGAGTCTGAGCCAAAGCAGAAATGATGCCCAGTTGCAATTGTTTCTGATGGTGAAAATAAAGTCCCGTGCTATAAAGAACAATACTGCATAGGAACCAGAAAAGTTAAGTGCATGAATCAAGGTAAATTGCATGTGGTCAAACGGGATATGGCAAGAGTGAACATTGACATTTTAGGAATCAGCAAACTAAAATGGAAGGGAATGGGTGAATTTAATTCAGGTGACCATTATATCTACTATGTGGGCAAGAATACCTTAGAAGAAATGGAGTTGGCCTTATAGTCAACAAAAAAGTCTGAAATGCAGTACTTGGGTGCAATCTCAAAAATGACAGAATGATCTCAGTTCGTTTCCAAGGCAAACCATTCAGCATCACAGTAATCCAAGTCTATGCCCCAACTACTAATGCTGAAGAAACTGAAGTTGAAAAGTTCTATGAAGACCTACAAGACCTCCAAGAACACCAAAAAAAGATGTCCTTTTCATCAATAGGGGACTGGAAGGCAAAAGTGGGAAGTCAAGAGATACTTGGATTAACAGGTATGTTTGGCCTTGGAGTAACAAAATGAAGCAGGGCAAAGGCTAATACAGTTTTGCCAAGAGAATGCTCTTGTCATAGCAAACACTCTCTTCCAACAACTCAAGAGATGTCTCTACATATGAACATCACCAGATGGTCAGTACCAAAATCAGATTGATTACATTCTTTACAATGGAAGATGGAGAAGTTCTATACAGTCAGCAAAAACAAGACCTGGAGCTGACTGTGGTTTAGATCCTTACTCCTTATTGCAAAATTCAGTCTCTAATGAAGAAAGTAGGGAAAACCACTAGGCCATTCAGCTATGACCTAAATCAAATCACTTATGATTATACAGTGGAGGTGATGCATAGATTCAAGGGACTAGATCTGGTAGACAGAGTGCCTGAAGAAGTATGGATAGAGGTTCATAACATTGTACAGGAGGTGGTAACCAAAATTGTCCCCGATAAAAAGAAATGCAAGAAGACAAAGTGGTTGTCTGAGAAGGCCTTATGAATAGCTGAGAAAAGAAGGGAAGCGAAACACAAAGCAGAAAGGAAAGATACCCAACTGAATGCAGAGTTCCAGAGAATAGCAAGGAGAGATAAGAAAGCCTTCTTAAGTGAACAATGCAAACACACAGAGGAAAACAATAAAATGGGAAAGAATAGCAATCTCTTCAAGAAAACTGGAACTACAAAGGGAACATTTCATGCAAAGATGAGCACAATAAAGGACAGAAACAGCAAGAACCTAACAGAAGAAATTAAGAAAAGATGGCAAGAATACATAGAAGAACTGTACAAAAAGCTCTTAATGACCCAGATAACCATGATGGTGTGATCACTCACCTAGAGCCAGACATTCTGGAATGTGAAGTCAAGTGGGCCTTAGGAAGCATCACTACAAAGAAAACTAGTTGAGGTGACAGAATTCCAGCTAAGCTATTTCAAATCCTAAAAGATGATGCGGCTAAAGTGCTGCACTCAGTACACCAGGAAATTTGGAAATCTCAGCAGTGGCCACAGGAGTGGACAAGGACAGTTTTCACTCCAATCCCAAGGGAAGGTATTGCTGGAAGAAATATCAACAGCCTCAGATATGCAGACGATACCACTTTAATGGCAGAAAGTGAAGAAGAACTAAAGTGCCTCTTGATGAAGGTGAAAGAGGAGAGTGAAAAAGTAGGTTTAGAACTTAACATTCAAAAAATGAAGATCCTGGCATCAAGTCCAATAACTTCATGGCAAATAGATGGGGAAAATGTGAAAACAGTGTTAGATTTCATTTTCTTAAGCTCCAAAATTAACTTGGATGGGTACTGCAGCCACGAAATTAAAAGACCCTTGCTCCTTGGCAGAATAGCTATGACAAACCTAGACAGGATATTAAAAAGCAGAGGGATCACTTTGAATACAAGGTCTGTATAATCAAAGCTATGGTTTTCCCAGTAGTCTTGTATGGTTGTGAGAGTTGGACAACAAAGAATGCTGAGCACTGAAGAATTGGTACTTTCGAACTGTAGTGCTGGAGAAGACTCCATAGTCCCTTGGACAGTAAGGAGATCAAACCAGTCAATGCTAAAGGAAATCAACCCTGAATATTCATTGGAAGGACTGGTCCTGAAGCTGAAGCTCCAGTACTTTGGCCAACTGATGTGAAGAGCTGACTACTTGGAAAAGACCCTGATGCTGGGAAAGATTGAGGGCAAGAGCAGAAGGGGTGACAGGATAAGATGGTTGGGTGGCATCACTAAGTCAAGGGACACGAGTTTGAACAAGCTCAGGGAGATAATGAAGGACAGAGAAGCCTGGCGTGCTGCAGTTCATGGGGTCGCAAAGAGCTGAGTATGAATTAGCGACTAGACAACAACAAGATACTGAATACAGGATAAACAGACTCATGGACATAGAAAACAATCTTATGGCTACCAAAGTGGGAGAGGGGACAGGGATAAATTGGGGATATAGGACTAACAGATACACACTACCAAAAAAACTTTTGATCCATTTTGTTATATAATTTAAAAGCATCATTTCAACACTTAATCATATGAATTATTCCATATCCCATAATGTGAAACCACTGCTTCTCAAGTTAACTTTTTTTGGTTGTCTTTTTTATAATCTTATTAAAAGAGCCCTTCCGTGGCAATTAAAACAGAAATCTGAAGCAGATGGGTTTCTGGGGGGCAGATGGACTGACCCAGCCAACTGGGTGAGCTTCCTTGCCAAAATGTGCTGTGTAAGACCCACTCATGGGAGGATCTGTGATATTAGGTTCACCGATTACAATGGCGGCATCATAAATAGCACTGCTATAATGTACTCAGGGCTTTCCTGGTGGCTCATATGGTAAAGTGGAGAAGGCAATGGCACCCCACTCCAGTACTCTTGCCTGGAAATCCCATGGATGGAGGAGCCTAGTAGGCTGCAGTCCATGGGGTCGCTGAGAGTCAGACACGACTGAGCAACTTCACTTTCATGTTTCACTTTCATGCATTGGAGAAGAAAATGGCAACCCACTCCAGTGTTCTTGCCTGGAGAATCCCAGGGATGGGGGAGCCTGGTGGGCTGCCGTCTATGGGGTCGCACAGAGTCGGACACGACTGAAGTGACTTAGCAGCATATGGTAAAGAATCTGCCTGCAATGCAGAAGACCTGGGTTTGATCTCTGGGTGGGGAAGACCCCCTGGAGATGGGAATGGCAACTCATTCCAGTATTCTTGCCTGGAGAATTCCATGGATAGAGGAGCCTGGTGGGCTACAGTCCATGGGGTCACAAAGAGTCAGACATGACTGAGTGACTAACACTTTCACAATGTACTTAAATGTGAAAGAGCTAAAGTGTGCAGGATAACTAATAGGAAATCAGAATACAGGAAGAAAAATAAACCCTGCAGATACTGCAAGTAATAAATTCAAAGGAATTTAAAGATTGAAGCTATTGGCATGGCAGGAACTATTGCCAGCAGTGAAGGGTACATGAAAGACGGGAACATCTGAGCTGGAGCTTAAAGGGTCTAGTGAGTATGGGTGGGGAGGGGAGGGAGGAGAAGTCGGGGTGGCGCTCAGCCCAGCAGGAGCAGAGGTAGCCTGGATGGACACAGGACTGGAGGCTTGAAGTGGGTAGAGGTGATGGATATTGTTGGTGAGATATGAGAGGTGAAGTGGCCTGTGCGCAGAAGAGCCTAAAATCCTGAGAGGATTGTGGCTTTAATTCAGCTGATGACATTGTAGGTTTCTGAACATAATCAAAGCGTGTGTTGTTTAACAGAGCTCTTGCAGGCTGCAGCATAAAAATGAACTGGGAGGGAGGAAGCTGAAAGAGGAAGTAGCGTTCCCTTATGACAGAGGAGAACAAGACCATTGAAGGACGGTTTAACCTAGTGCTGTGCTTCCAAGAAGGGCAAATTTCTAAATTACCAAAGTTAAAGTCATTGATTTTATTTTTCATATATTTGTGCAGAGGCATTAATTCTATAAGCAACTGTAATGGACCCAATCCATTGTTTAATCACTGTCATAATTCAGAAATGACTTGCTTGCTTTCTTTGAAAATAACCTGTGTATGTCAAGGGCCTATAACCACATATATTGTTTATTGCAACATCAGAAACAACTGTACGTTTTGGGAGTATTTCCTCCTGGGAGCAGTATGGTGGGGGCTGTGTGAGGTGGTGGCAGGGCTCAGTGGTCACTGCAGGGAGTCCTGAGGGGGTGAGCAGGGGAGGGGCACAAGGAGAGGTCATGTGCGCTCATCCTAAGCCCCTGTGGGTTAGGGTTAAGTGCTCTCGACAGACTTGAGCCATTTCAGTGACTTGTCATTCTCAAGGAGAGAGTCTCAAATGCCACCATCTCATCTTATAACCCTTTCTCATGGCACCCAAATCGTGGCCATCAAGTCCTGCTCTAAGATCCAAGTCAGTAACATATATTAAAGAAATTTCTGCTTTCCCCAGATGTGAAATATAACATGAGTCCTTAGTGAAGTCATTTGAGGGGGGGGGTTGCATCATGTAACATGGAAATGATCTGCCTTAAAACCTCTTTGCCTGTTCAGCTCCATGAAGCCCCACGGTGCCTAGTAGCGGCTCCTCCAAATCTCTTCCAACCCTGTCTCTAAGTCTTCAGGACCCTCTGGCCTTTTTACATTGCTTTTGCTTCTCCTTCTCTCCCTATTGCTTCTGAAAGTTTTCCTTTGCAGAGAACTCAAGCTTTTTATTTATTTATTTTCTTTCTTTTGTCTGCTGCTGCTGCTGCTAAGTCATTTCAGTCGTTTCCAACTCTGTGCGACCCCATAGACGGCAGCCCATCAGGCTCCCCTGTCCCTGGGATTCTCCAGGCAAGAACACTGGAGTGGGTTGCCATTTCCTTCTCCAATGCATTAAAGTGAAAAGTCAAAGTGAAGTCGCTCAGTCGTGTCTGACTCTTTGCAACCCCATGGACTGCAGCCTACCAGGCTCCTCCATCCATGGGATTTTCCAGGCAAGAGTACTGGAGTGGGGTGCCATTGCCTTCTCCGTTCTTTTGTCTGCTGCTGCTGCTGCTAAGTCGCTTCAGTCGTGTCCGACTCTGTGCGACCCCATGGATTGCAGCCCACCAGGCTCCCCCGTCCCTGGGATTCTCCAGGCAAGAACACTGGAGTGGGTTGCCATTTCCTTCTCCAATGAATCAAAGTGAAAAGTGAAAGTGAAGTTGCTCAGTCGTGTCCGACTTAGCAGACTGCAGCCTGGACTGCAGCCTACCAGGCTCCTCCGTCCATGGGGTTTTCCAGGCAAGAGTACTGGAGTGGGGGTTCTTTTGTCTAAATGTACATAAATCAGTGTAAGGCCTCTAAGTATTTTTCTTCACTTTACTCCTTCCATGAAACAAAGGCCAGGAAACTGAGCAACTCAGCTGAAGAATCTTTCTTAGAAAGCTGAGGAGAAGATGGTGAAAACTGCGTTTGCCTAATAGTGTACCTGCCTCACAGATGGGGGGTGACCCATATTACTAAGAGGCTGGAACTTTTTAATCCAGATTATCTGCAGATTAACTCAAGCAAAGATGATCTCTGGAAAGTAGAAAGCTGATTACAGCTAGCAAATCAATGGGCTCTAAACCCTAGTGGGTGCCTAAAAAAACTCTGACTTCAAATGAACTGGCTCCTTTCCTGAAGTTTTCTGCCGCTTGGAAGCAAGTGTTTGGATGTCCTGATTTACAGGATGTAAAGACTCATGCCCCAGGCCAGAGCCCTGAATGCTGAGCAAGGCCACCTTGCTTCCCGTGGTTGTAGTTTAACGCCAACCATTTCAGAAATTTCTGCGTGTTATTTGAGGACTGAACGGTGACTTGCTCTCAGCCTCCTGCTCTCTAGTGTCTGTCATCATCAAACCCCAAACATTACTATATCCAGCATCCACATCAGGTCCCCACGTTATGACAATGAGAGGTGGCTGGGTGAGATCTCACTTCTGAAAATAACTGGGGCTTTCCTCAGTGTTTCTAGGCATCCATAAGGAAACCTTTCTCTCCTGCTCTTCCTTGGGCCTGTGGGTCTGTTTTCTTTTACACTGTCCTTGTCCCTCTGTCTCACAGTTGTACATACTCCTGGCTACATGTCTGGGTGTCTGTATTATACAGCTTTGTCCCAGTTTGTCTTTGTGGTTTCTTCAGGAATTCCTTGAGCACAGAAAATAACTCTTCCCTTTAGCCATAAAGAGATGGGTAGTAAGGCTGGCAATGGACATCTATAAAAAGGATTTCAGCAGTTCACGCTAACATGTTTAAGGATCAAGACACTACTAAGAGAAGGGGTTAACTGTATATTAAAATTATTCCCAGATGCCAGAGAGATTAGATGGAGGACACATATTTTAACTGAAAATCAGTAATGATGACCAGTAAGGATTTGTCTCCTTATTTTTTACCAATAATTTGCATTTATGAAAAGGGAAAATTATATAAGGATGTCAGTATTTTGAAGAATAGTGTGCTTTAATAGCCAGAAGGAACTTTAAAAATTACCTTGAGCAGCTCCCCAGCCCTGAGGATAAAGACTGCAGCTCACAGCAATGGAGTAACTTGCCCAAGGTTCTTCTGACCAGTGGTCAGAGCTTCTGTGTCAGGGATCTAACATGTGCCAGATGTTATTCTAGGTCCCAGGTATGTCACAAATGAGGTCAAGGTTGCTGGGTTTTTTTGGTTTAAACATCAGAGGAGGCAGATAATAACAAATGAACAAGACATTTTAAACAGTGAAGACTCCTTTGATGTTATCAAGGGAAGGTCATGATAGAGAGATGGAAAGAGGTTCTGAAGACAGGACCTTGGTGCTGGGGCCTCGGTCATGAGACGTGCTAGTCTGGTAGAGGGGTGAAAGTCTGAATGTGTGGGGCGCCAGAGCACTCTCATGCCTCCAGATAAAGCACCCTTTTCAGTGCAACCAAGGATGGAAGGTTGTTATCTCCTTAGGATGGCCCCTGAAAGGTAAGTAAAACCCATATTAAGGATATTCTATACATAAGAATCATACAAATAAGCACCTACCATAAATAGCAACAGTCCTAGAGACTTAAAATCTTTTATTTACACAGCATCCATTCCCTGCCTTTGAGCATCTTAAAGCCTGGTGAACTGCTTCTCATTGCAAAAAAAAAAAAAAAAAAAAACCAACTTCCTGGGCTTTGACAGTTACTCTGAAATCTATCCAGGATGCAGAAATGGAGGCAGCTAATGTGACTTAGGCAGGTTCTGATCAAGATCCTGTCCTCTTCTAAAAAAGAGTCATTGTACCCAGGACTTTGGCTTCATGTTTTATCTACCATACATATTGAGGTTTAATTATATAATTACACTTACACAGTACAACTATGTGTGTATATATATATATATGTATACACACACACACACAGCACATAATATTGATTCTAAGACTGATACTAATCACTGGAAATAAATGAGAAGAATCAGTGAAATGTCAGTGAGCAACTGCCAACACTGCAAAGCATTTTTTTTCTTTTTAAAAATAAAAATTTGGCTAAATACATTGGGATTGAACATGAAGAAGTCAAGCTTCAATTTGATCATTATTCTTCAGCCTGTGATCATCTAAGGAGCCACTAAGATATGAATTAATACATATTTAGTGCTGATAATAAAAAATACATTTTGTTTAAAGTATTATCTCCATGCCTATTTTCAGAGAAAATTTCTCCTAGATTATGTGGGCTTCACATTACAATTGAAGAGGGGAAAACAGATGCCTTCGATACTCATGTTTAAATTTTGGAGACAGGGGAAAGGATGGGAGAAGGGATAGGTAGGGAGTTTGTGAACATGTACACACTTCTATATTTAAAATGGATAACCAACAAGAATCTAATTTATAGAACATGCAACTCTGCTCAAGGTTATGTGGCAGCCTGGATGGGAGGGGAGTTTGGGGAGAATGGATACATGTATATGTATGGCTGAGTCCCTTCCCTGTTCACTTGAAACTGTCACAACATTGTTTGTTAATCCACTATATTCCAAAATGAAATAAAAAGTTTTAGAAAAGTTTGAAGAAAAGGGCTAGTTTAAGACAGGGTATTTTTTTTTCTTTGTTTTTAAAAACAGGTTTAACAGAGATGTTGTGATTGTTTAAGACATTTCCAAAGGATCTTTACAATGGTTATGAAATTGTTTTCCATCTCACTGCAATAACATTCCATAAATTGTCGAGGGGGATGGGGTGACCGTAAAGAATCTAGAAGAGTTTCGTAGCCTTGAAAATGCGAAAAATCCACATGGCCTGATCTTTCTCCAGGAAGTGGGGGTTTGTATCCAGTCACGATGCGCAAGCCAGAGTTGGGTGAGCTGCTTGCTACTCCAGAACTTGGCAATACAAGGCGATCTGATTGTCACAAAGCGTAGAATTTCTCAGAAAGTGTGAGCGGTGGAAGGGTGAGAGTGTGAATGTACCCTTCCTGGAGTAAAGCAGGACCTCCAAGGCTTCTCTGCGCTTTCCACTGAGCTTACTATCCAAGAATAAAGCATGAGGTGCCAAGGATGTGAATTCCCACATGCGGGCGTGTTAAGGAGAAGGCAGAAGCTCTGTGAAACTGATCAAGGCTTCACAGATGTTCTCTTTGGATCCAGTTTGCAGTGCTATGGGAGTCTCTACTGTATTTCTTTCTCAATCCAAGTCTGGCTATGGAGAGGGGAAGAATGTCACCCTTAGGCCAAAGGAGAGGAGCTTCAGAGGGCCACTCAGACAGTGGACTTCGTGTCGGGCACACTCCATCCCCAGGTTTGACCCGGTGCCCTGGAGTTGGCAGAGAAAAGATGAGTGCACCTCCTCGGGAGTGAATTAGACTGCGGAGTGAGAGTGACTGCTCTCCATGGATCGGGTGTGGGTTTCATAGGGAGAGCCAGCTTGGCCATGAGGACAGTCTGGAGTGGCACAAGGACACCTCTGAGGCACACGCTTCTGAAGCCCGAAGGCAGAGGGGTGTAAGCGGATGGCTCGAACAGAGGCATGGTCTGTTCAAAGGCACTGGGGCATGGGGCACAGCTGGGTTTTCTGAGGAAGTTTTCCAGGTGTCCCACACAAATAAAAGTCAACCTCAGATATCGCCCAAGGCCAAAGGGCACTGACACCAATTTACTCTGTACTTTTTCTCTCTAAACCCTACTCCGGGGCCTAGTCACAGGGCAGGTCAGAACAGGAACTGGTGGTGGGAGGACAGCTGACCTGGTAGAACTCTGGTGGTGAGATCGGGGAAGCAGACCTGGATGGAGTGATGGGGAGACAACAGTTTTAATTTTAAATGAGTTAGGAGTTTTGTTACTGTATCAGAACAGATAGAACTCTGTGTCAACCAGACCAGACTCGATAATGTTTGAAGGTGACCAGAGAACTTTTCTCATCTAAGCATCCTTAGAAACCAGAGACATCCCTAAGATTTCATATCAGGTTCAGGAGAGCATGGCTGAGGGAGTTTACCAGGCAGAGAAAAATAAAATGAATTCGGCTTTTGGATCAATTAGTAAGCTGGTTTCCTGACTGGAATACACACTGAGATTATGTGGCTTTTGGTTTCCAAGGAAAAGGTCAAATGCTGATGACCAGTGATGGTATTTGCTCTACTTGCATTCTCTCTGAGACAGTGTCTGTAAAGCGCTTAGCACAGCACAAGCCCTCCATAAACAATAGCATTATTATGCTAGTTATCTTTATTATTGCAGGCATCTGATTTAAGACATCTCCAATGAGACTCTCAGCACTTCTCAACCAGCAGGTTAACAAGCAGGGAATAGTTCCAGACCTCAGTAGAGGGAGCTCTGAACCCATCCCTTCACAGGCCAAGGGATGGTGGTCCCTTCCCCTGGAAAAACAATTTAAGTGATGTATTTTGGGGAAGTACCATGGCTGAGCAATCAGGTCATCCTGACTTGGAATCTTGGCTCCACACTCAGTAGTGGGACAAATGATTAACTTCTCTGTACTTCAACTTTCTCATGTTTAAAAAAATCCCAAAATAACATGTACCTACTGTGGGGGGATTAATATCTACTTAATTGGACTGATGTGCATAGTGGGAAGTCCATTTGTTTGCTTTCTTCTTCCAGTTCACCTAGCCATGGTCCTCTTTTTAAATGCTTGAAACTCCTCTATAAAAGCCCCTTTTTCTTAAACTTTACTGCTCTGTGCCCTGTTTCCTCCACTTACTTGGGAAAGTGGCTTAATAAATAGATCTCTACTAAGGCAGAAATGAATGATCATTGCTTAGACTGGAGATGACCTTTTAAAAGAGAAATCTGGAAGACAGAGAGGAGAGAAAAAATCTGAGATCCTGAAATTTCATGCTTGTGCCAAGCTGATGGGGAAGATTGAGGGATGGAAGGAGCATATGAAGCACCCCCAGCAGGCTGGGGGTGTCCCCTCATGACAGAACTATTTTTCTCCCAGGTGAGTATCCAACTCTTACAGCCAGTGACTGGCTACCTGCTCTGTATGCCTCTGCACCCAGCTCTAAACTCGGACTGAGCTTTGCAACAGAATCACACTGGGTCTTTGTAAATCAGAGAGGAAGGTATGCTAGTCGAGAGAGAGGTGGCTTCTCAAACCCCAAACCAGACAGATTTCAGTTTCACTCACCAAACATACCCCCAATGAGAAGATGGCACTGAAATAGAAGGGTGGATGAAAAAAAAGAAGATGAAAACTTTGCAAAGAGGAGCAGAAGACGAAGAGATGAAAAGTCCCCCATTTTAAATGCTCACGGTTGTCCTTGAACTCTTTATCTGCCTTCCTCGTGAGTTAATACTTATTTCTGTTGGATCAGCACACAAGCTAAAATCTGCCAGGTACCCAGCCAGTGACAGGAGGTCACAGCCTAATGCCTCTCCACGCCGTTTAATCTGGAGCTGGCATTTGGCAGTGTTTGTGGGGACTTAACTTTAATTAATTGACTCCTTAGGAATCGAGCTGACACAGTTTCCCTTTCATGGATTTTATAAAGTTGAAAATTTTTTCCTCAGAGGAGCTCACAGTGCTCTAAACCCCTGGGTCTGCAGAGGAAACCATCACAAGTCTTCTCTCAGAGGGTCACTCTCTTCACACAACAAACACAAGGTTATTCATCCTCATGAGAAACGGAAGGTTTTAAAGGATAATCAGAGGGATAATTCAGTGAAGAGACTGAAGAGAAATAAAAATACTCTAACTGAGCTGTGGCCCCTGAACATTCTCCTCCTCTCCTTTAGGAAACTTTCTGGTGACTTCCTTCCGCATCACATTGAACTCTGTTGCATGATTTAGTTCTGCTGAAGAAACCTCAGCACCCTCCCGCTCCCTGCCCCATCTCAACCTCTCCCCAGAGGTTCTGAGCCCACATAAGTCGGCAGTCATCCCTAGTCTGAAAGTACATGTGACCTCACGCTGGAGGCAGGAGTTGCAGCAGCTGGCTGAGTTGCAGTCTCCTTGGGGTCCAAGAGTGTGTGAACATGTCTGCAGAGCAGAGGATGGACTGCCAGGCTCTGCTTTCCTGTCTAACCAGGGCCCCAGGGTGAGAAGGTGCCTTGGAAGCAGAGTGAGTCATGCTTCAGGCATTGCACAGAGCTCTGGGGAGGCACGGGGGGAATCTGTAATTGCCCCCAAGGGTGTTGACATATGTCTCAGGGAGGGGGCTGAAATGAGGTGAGGTGAAAGCTGAAGACCTAGAGACAAGGAGCTGGTAGCAGAGTCGACACTGATGGAAGACTTAGCGGGCACAGTGCCTGCCTGGATGTGGCTTTGCTGGCAACCACCTTGCTGGATGTTAGTGCCTTGGCCAGGTGGGAGCTGCAGTGGTAGCACTCTGGTGCATGTCTGCAGTGCCATGCCTCTCGTGGGCATGGTCAACAGTAATGGACATCGGGCTGCAGTGGGAAGTCAGCCAGGACAAGAGGTGGCTCCCGAGTGAACAGCAATAATACCTGTGAATACTGTGAGAAGTGAAAACTACAAATTCTGAAAGAACTGCCTCAGGAAGCAGGTGCAAGACCACTCTGAGAATTCTCAGAAGTATCAAGCTGTAGTCTGGGAGTTCCCCAGGCCTCACAGAGCTGAATCAGAGAAATGCTATGTAATGGCATTGTCTTAAGACTCTTGCTATTCTAGGCTGCTGTGTTATAGGAAATCAAGCCTTTGTGTATTAGGTTAGTGGCTCTACATTGTGATTGTTGATGGTGGGCCACGGGGATGAGACAGCTGGAATGCTGAGTGAGAAGTCTGCTAGGTAAGGAAGTGGCTGGGCCCTGGAACTGGAAGGCAGAGAGACCCAGTGTGGTCCTTGACTTTCCCTTCTCTTTGAGGTGGTGGCTAGGCTGTATCAGCAGCACCACTGTTTCTGTGGAGCCAGGCCTATCCCCACGCTTCTAGTAAAACAGCACTGGGGACTCATTTTCTGGAGTAGACTAATTGAGCCATGGTAGCAAGTGGTGTTTGCATAGGGGGATACCAGAGCATGTGTTAGACTATCGTATACCTCTAGCCCAGCTACTTTAGCATCATGGCATGGTGGCCTTGGGATGGTGACTAGGTTTTTGTGTAGGGCAGGGACCTGTGTCTCCAGAGAGTTATAGGGCTGAGAGCAATCTTAGCTGAACAAGACACCAGTGCTTCTGTCCTCTGAATGAGGAGAAATTCTGATCAGGTCAGCTTTGGCAGATGTGCTGTGGTCTCTTCAGTAGGCAAAGACTCCACTGGCACAGTGGAAATAACAACCTCTGCAGCTGAATCCCCGACTATTTGACCGACTGCTATAGACTGAATGTTTGTATCCCCTCAAATCCATATGTTGAAACTCTAAAACCCAAGGCAATGGCATTTGGAGGTGGGGTCTTTGGAAGATGATTAGATGATGAGAATGGAGCCCTCATGAATGGGATTAGTGCTCTTATAAAAAAGGCTCCAGAGAGCTCCTTCAACCCTTCCACCATATAAAAACAAGAGAAAAGGCCCTCTATGAACAAGAAAGCTATGAAAAATCTATACTTCATACTAAAAAGCGGAGACATTACTTTGCCAACAAAAGTCCACCTAGTCAAAGCTATGGTTTCTCCAATAGTCATATATGGATGTGAGAACTGGACCACAAAGAAAGCTGAGTGCCGAAGAATTGATGATTTCAAACTGTGGTATTGGAGAAGATTCTTGAGAGTCCCTTGAATTGCAAGGAGAACAAACCAGTCAATCCTAAAGGAAATCAGCCCTGAATATTCATTGGAAGGACTGATGCTAAAGCTCAAACTCCAATACTTTGACCTCCTGATGCAAAGAACTGACTCATTGGAAAAGACCCTGAGGCTGGGAAAGATTGAAGGCAGGAGGAGAAGATGATAGAGGATGAGATGGTTGGATGGCATCACCGACTCAATGGACATGAGTTTGAGCAAGCTCCTGGAGTTGGTGATGGACAGGGAAGCCTGCTGCAGTCCACAGGGTTGCAAGGAGTCGGATACGTCTGAGTGGTTGAACTGACTGACTGATGAACAAGGAGGCAGGCCTTCACCATTCCCCAAATATGCCAGAACCTTCATCCTGGGCTTTCCAGCCTCCTGAACCACGAGAAACAAATGTTTGTCGTTTAAGCCACACAGTCTTTGGAATTTTTGTTACAGTAGCCTGAAAGAACTAAGATTCTGACCAAGGAGAGTATTTCATTTACTCATCTGAAAGGGTTGCTCATTTAAATGGACTGAATTTAACCGAATTGAATGGACTGAATTTAATTCACTGGACTGAATAAATACCTCTTGAGTCTTGGAACTTCTTTCAGGAAAAAAGATCTCCAAGATGGAACTCTCTTCCATGGGTAGATTGAGGGATGAAAGTAACTGAATTAGAATTTTAAAAAGAATGATACCTTACTAGATTACACTGGTCAAAATGACCAATAAAAAGTTTACAAATAACAAATGCCAGAGAGGGTGTGAAGGAAAGGGAACCCTCCTACACTGTTGGTGGGATTGTCAATTGGTACAGCCACTGTGGAAAACAGTATGAAGGTTCCTCAGATAACTAAAATACAATTACCATATGATCCAGCAATCCCACTCTTGGGCATATATTCAGACAAAATTATAACTAAAAAAGATACATGCAGGCAGCCATATGTTCATAATAGTATTATTCACAATAGCCAAGACATGGAAGCAGCCCAAATGTCCATCAACAGATAAATTGGTAAAGAAGATGTGTTTCAAATATACCATGGAAGACTACTCAGCCATAAAAAAGAGTGAAATAATGCCATTTTCAACAACATGGATGCACCTAGAGATTATCATACTAAGTGAAGTAAGTCAGAAAGAGAAAGATAAATACCGTATAATATCATTTATATGTGGAATCTAAAATATGGCACAAATAAATCTATCTACAAAACAGAAAGAGACTCATGGAGATCAGACTTATGGTTGTCAAGGTGGGGGGTTTGGTGCTGGGAGAGGAGGGATGGAGTGGGAGTTTGGGATTGGTAGATATAAACTATCACATTTGGAATGGCTACACCACAAGATCCCACTGTATATCACAAGGAACTATTATCCAATCCCCTGGGATAAACCATAATGGAAAATAATATTTTAAAAAACAATGTCTATATGTGAACAACTGAGTCACTTTGCTGTACAGCAGAGACTAGCACACTCTTGTAAATCAACTATATTTCAATTAGAAAGAAAGAATGGTACCTTATTTTGTTTCCCAAGCTGGTAAATAGTACAGAATGATCCCATACATCACTGCAGATTATTGGGAAGCTAATAAATGTATGTGTCCACTCAACTGCTGATTGCCTTCAGTGCTGATGCAATGGCCTCAGGAGAACTTTGAAGAATTTGAGAAATCCGTAGTTCCTGCTGGGAGCTGTGCTCATGTAAAGATACAGAAGAGCCTGCAAACACAAGATAGACAAGTGAGAAAACAAGTTTGAAGCTCGTCTTCATGAATTAATTATAAAATGCCTGAAGTAGAAGATCAGATCTGGTTTGAAAAATAAAAATGTCCTGCAGTTTAAATCACTGAGCTGTCCCCATCAGCTTCTAGAAATGATCTCTGAACTCAGTCTTTCTTTTCACAGTCCTTGTGAAATAATGAATCACTTCTCAAAGATGACGGCTGGATAAAATAAGAGATGAAACAACAAATAAGAAGATAAAAACATTTTCTTCCAGGAAAAATGAAACCAGGCACCTTCAAATCTCATAGACTTCGCTGTAAAAAGTTTTCCTTCTTAAATCGTTATAGCACATATTTGCTTAAGTTTTGCTACATGTCCAGGACCAAGATTTAAGAATGAGTTGTGGTCTTATTTCAAACTTTTCTCAGCTAATGCAATGATCCATAACACAATGGCTTTATTTTTTCACATACTCTCTTCTGAAACATCACGTAGTCAAAATTTTCAGAGGCCAAATTGATTTTGGTCAGGCAAATTAGATTATGTCCAGCAAGTGTCAGAATGAGTAAAGGATGCCTTGAAGACCGTCAGGGGAAACCATCTCAGTCTACAGGTAATAGTCAATGGATTAGAAACTTTGTTCAGGTCATTGTGAGGGTCATTGTATCTCTAATTACTATTGCTGTCTCCTGGGAAAACCAGGGAATTTTATATCTCAGGGCCTGACTTCGCCTTCTTTTCCAATGCTAATTATCCTTTGAGCCCTGTTCAGGTTATCTGAAAACTGTCCTTGAAATGGAGATTTGTGTGCAATAGGTTATTGAGAATAATACCTGTAAAGGAGCAAGGGAAGCAAGACTGATCAGAGGAAGAAGTTGAGCTGCTACTGTTGCAACCAAGCCTATCCTACAGGACCTCTGGAGCTGTGATCATTCTTCTGTGTTGCCTAAATTTAGGCAAGAAGGCAAGGTATCAGTATTTTGCATCAATCACTATTAGATATGGGCCATCCTCAGGGAGAGGTGTACCTCAGGAGAGGCAGTTTCCTTTGCTAAGGGCAATGCCTGGAAAGGGAGCCAGCTATGAGCCCTCAGGGGCCAACATTCCTCTCATGGAATGGAGAGAGATGGAGGGCTAATCTGGGTGAGACATTCAGATCCACCACAAGGTTCCTTGTTGAAGAGGTCCCTTAATTAGAGAAGTTTTTTCCTGTGGTCTAATACTTTGTATGGAACACATTACCCCCCAAACTTCCTGGCTTAAAACAACAAACATAATTTATTATTGCTCCTGATATCTGTGGGTCAGAAATTCCCAAGTGGCTGGGCTGGGGTGTGTGTTCTGCCTGAGGTGTCTTGTGTGAATGTAGTCAGATGGTGGCTGAAGCAGCTGAGAGCTGGCCAGGCACCTTTCTCTCTTCCTGCAGTCTTGGGGCCTCTCCTGGTGGTCTCTTTGGCTGGCCTAGTTTGGCCTTCCTCACAGCATGGCCACCTGGTACTTCTCATTGACTTGGAGCTTAGGGCTCCACAAGGGAAGTCACAAGAGAATCTGGAAGACACTTCATGGTATCTTCTAACTTAGCCTCAGAAACCACTTGGTTTGTCAGGAGCCCACCTGGTCTCAAGGGGAAGAGACAGGGATCCCACCACTTGATAAGGAAAGACAAGGTCTATAAGAACACGTAGGATGGGACAAGTTTTGAGAGTACAAAAGGTGATGAAGCCATTACTTTCTGACGGTAATAAACCCAACGAAAAAAGTTTAAAAATAATCGTATAGGGACTTCCCTGGTGGTCCAGCGGTTAAGAGTCTGCCTGCCAATGCAAGGGATGTAGGGTTCGATTCCTGGTCCAAGAACTAAGATCCCCCATGCTGCAGAGCAACACAGCTCATGCACTACCACTGCTGAAGCCCGTGTGGCCCAGAGCCCGTGCTCCACAACACGAGCGCCCGCCACCACAAGAAGTCTGCACGTGGCAACCAGAGAGCAGCCCCTGCTCATCGCAACTAGAGAACGCCTGCCTGCAGCAACAAAGACCCAGTGCAGTCAAGAAATAGATAAATAGAAATAATGGCAGAATTCAGATCCTTTGATTTTTCAGAATTATATATATATGTATATAAATTCAATGATTCAAGTATTATGAATCTGCATTAGCAATAAAACACTTGAAGTGTGTAAGTTCAGCCCCAAATAGTCCATTAACTGTAGGAACCAGATGTACAGAGATATCAAATCCAGCACTACTGTTTTCTGTTAAGTGCTATGTATGAGGATATAGCAGACACTAGCTGGGCTTCCCTGGGAGCTCAATGGTAAAGAATCCACTTGCCAATGCAGGAGACATGGGTTCGATCCCTGGTCCGGGAAGATCCCACATGCTGTGGAACAACTAGGACCGTGTGGCACAGCTACTGAGCCTGTGCTCTAGAGCCCGGGAACGACAACTACTGAGCCCACACGATGCAACTCCTGAAACCCGAGCACCCTTGAGCCTGTGCTCTGTAACAAGAGAGGCCACAGCAATAAGAAACCTGAGCACAGTAACTAGAGAGCAACCCCTGGTCTCTGCAACTAGAGAAAAGCCTGCAAAGCAACAAAGACTCAGCAAAAAATAAATCAGTAAAGAAAATTATAAAAAAGAAGACACTAACTAAAAAACTTATTCCTGCATCACAAAAGCCAATTAAATGAATAACTTCCACATTCGTTTTCATTCATTATCAACCTAAATTTTTCATTTTGTAATGCATAGACCTCAGTAGTCATTTCCTTTTTTTGTGGCAAAGTAGGTGGCTCAGACGGTAAAGAATCCGCCTGCAATGTGGGACACCTGCGTTCGATCCCTGGATTGGGAAGATCCCCTGGAGAAGGGAACGTCTACCCACTCCAGTATCCTTGCCTGGAGAGTTCCAAGGACAGAGGAGTATGGCAAGCTATAGTCCAGAGGGTCGCAAAGAATTGGACACAACCGAGCAACTTCGCTTAGGATATTATAAGAGCAGCACTCATGTTTTCAACACACTGAACCTCAAATTTTAGACCACAGACATACTATGGGCTTCCCTGTTCTTACTTGCCCAAAGAAATGTGGTCTGCATAAGGGAGATTTGGACCTCAAATTCAGTTCCAAAAGCAACATAAACTTTGATATCAGGAAAATTCTGTTGGTTCTAACTAGGATGGACTTTTGGATTAGTTTTGTTCAGTGTTAATATGTTTGTTGCTCTGATGTTTATTTGATGCTTTCCCAGGAGGAAAACACAAACACTTCCCTGTGATGTAATGTGAGAACCTATCATCATGTCTCAGAGTTTTGCTCTTTGGTGATGGGATTCAGACACTTCTCCCGTCTCCGTCATTTCATCTGACCTCTCTCAGTGCCATTCTAAGTAACTGGCAGCCACTCAGTCAGCATTTGTCACGGGGGAACAAAAAATGTGTTTTAGGTTCAGAATCCACCAAATCATGCTTTTCACAAAAACGTCTCAATTGTTTTATTATAATATCCATTGGTCTGGATAGGAAAGGCTGTTTAGTTGACAACATGTTGCTATCAAGTGTACAATGTACAATTTAGATGATAATAAATGAGGTTCCAAATCCTTTTATGATGCAGAGCACTTTGTAGCAGCGCTTGGCAGTATAATCAATGTTGTTTTCACGACTTATAGAAAAAGGCATCTGATGAAAAACTGCTGTTGCAAAATGCCATTGTATTTTAGTGCTTCTACCAAAAATGAACATATCTAAAAATAACTTCTAAAAGAAATGATTAAAACCCCAAAGATATAAGTTTATCTTAAAGTAGTTAAATAATAGCTATCTGTACATTTCAAACTATATCCTAAAGTTGGAAATATTAAAAGCAAAGAATTTTTATTGTTTGACAAATATTACATATTTTCCTCTCTAGAGAAGCTTTTCAACTTTTTCTCTCTTTGAGGCTAGAGGAGCTGGTTGGGAGATAGGTTTGCATATTTGTTTGAAACCCTTCAGAACTATCCTCAGTTCAGTTTCCATCTGCCCTGAGTCAGGAGCTCTGACTAGATCTGGGTCTGGGTCTCAATTAGAGTTGCACTGGGTCTCAAAATGCAAAACCACAATGAAGGGTAAGGCTAGGGAACATTTAAAATTGCTGAATATTATCAAAGATGCAAAGAAATGCTTTGGATGCTCCTCCTGCTACCTTTAAAACCAGCTGAGGGGAGAGGGTAAAAAAAAAATGGAAAAAGACAAAACCAAAGGATGGGGAAGAAAGAGGAAAGTGTTCCCTGCTGGTGAAGGGGCAGGAGAGCACCAACTGGGAAATGGCTTAATTTTGAGCCAGTGTGTGTGTGTTTTATGTGTGTGTCTGTATTTAAGCTTGGTCATTATTACTTAGGAGAGTATTATAAGGTAGGTTGGTATAATGCACCTATGCATTTTTATTTTTAATGTCTGCTGAGTCGCTTCAGTTGTGTCTGACTCTTTGTGACCCAATGAACTGTAGCCCGCCAGGTTCCTGTGTCCACGGGATTCTCCAGGCAACAATTCTGGAGCGGGTTGCTGTGCCCTTCTCTAGGGGATCTTCCCGACCCAAGGATTGAGCCCGAGTCTCTTACATCTCCTGAATTAGCAGGCAGGTTCTTTACCACTAGCGTCACCTGGGAAGCCCCTTTTATTTTTAATATTGAAGGGAAAAAAGCTCTCAAGGAGCTTGGGTCATAAGCAGGGGCAATGGCTGCCAGTTCAGAGAACCCAGATCACTGTCTTCTCAGGCACCTCTTCTGGTTAGCAATGATGAGGGGCAGGAGTTTCATTTTTTTTTTCTTTTTTCCCTTTAAGGGAGAAACACTAAGGGATTCTGGGGAAGTGACCTTGAATGTTCTCTCAAAGAAAGAACGCAGGCAGTTCTACTCTATGTATTTCAACCTCTGTCCTTTGTTCTCCTCAAACTCTCTGAAATTTGTCACTTTTGTCATTTTCCTTTTCAGAAAGTGACAGTTCCCTGGAGATTTTTCACTCCACATCATCTCCTGACCTTTCTCTAAGAGGTGGTTTCTCATTTCAGTGCCAGCTTGCTGCATGGCCCTTTTTTATTTGCAAGTTTTTTTGGGTGAATTCTTTCTTGTGTGAACTTTCTGTACTTCAGGCTGTATTTTACACTGGGGCCAACTCTCACTTGTTAAAGAAAACCTTATAGCCAGGATAAATTAAAATTATAATCTCCCCGGTTTCCCTGCAAGCTCTTGTATTCTATCATTTCAGACTTCCATATTTCAAATCTTATGCAAATGTGACTTCTGAGGATTTCTTCTTAAGTTTTGTAGGCAATTTCACTGAATCTGAAGAAATATTTGCTCCACTGAGATTATTGCAGAAATATCAAATGGAGGATTTGATATTTCCCTTTCTCCTTAATATGGTTTTTTTTGTGATGTGAAAGTTCAATATTCATAGATGATCAAAACCAGTAGCATTGATATTTTACTCGTCCTAGTTTGAAGCACCACTGATACAAGTGGATAAGACATTAAGAAGAAATATTTATTTAATGATACCTTCTGAAATAAGAAGGAAGAAATAATTTGGAGAAAAATGTTGTCTTTGACAGCATGGAATTATTCCTGAAGTTTTAATAATGGAGAACATATTTTTACCAAGCGTTGACTTAAAATAGCTCAACTACTTCATTTGTTGAAATGTCGTCTATTTGGACTTCAGCTGAATCACCTGATTCCATCCAAAGTAAACAGTAAAATAAACATCCAATATGGAAAAAGAACCTGGTAATATTATACAAATACAAGAAAAAGAAGGGAAATGAATCTATCCCTCTTTCTTGTTTTAGAAACTTCTGTACAAACCAAGGTAAGCAAAGATGAGTCAGAGAAATCCTAGAAGTTAATACAGCATTCATGGAAGACAGATTTATTTATAAAACTGCAGTAGTTTAAATATGTTCTAGTAAGTGTTAAATCTTTACTTATCCAGTCTGTTATATATTCTTACCTCTCAAAAATTGTACTGTTTCTGAGAAGTTACATAAAAAAATTTTCCATCATGGAATTTTTCAAATTATTTAGGTGAGTAAGCAAATTTGTCATCCTCCAGCACCTAATATTAAGTGAGTAGCAACTGATGAAAAAGTGCTTAGGCCTCTTTGGGCTGGGATGTCGGGGAGGACTCGATATCTGTTTTAAGAAGAAACACACTTGCTCCAAAGTAAAGGTGATACAAGGGGCTCCCTTCTTTTTTTCTTCTTTTGAGTTTACTAAATGTGCTAGTTTCCTGCTACTGCTGTAAGAAATGCCATAAACCTAGTGACAGAAACAACATCGATTTATTCTCTTACTCTTAGTAGGTCAGAAGTCAAAAGTCGGTCCCGCTGGGCTAAGCGCAAGGCATGGTCCAGGCTGTTCCCTTGTAGAGGGTTTAAGGGGAGAAGTCATCTTCTTGCCTCTCTCAGCTTTTAACGGCTGCCATCATTCTTTGGTCACAGCCCCTTCCTCTATCTTCAGAGCCAGCAGTGTTAAGATCTATCTTCTCTGACTCCTGCTTGGGTCCTTACACTTTCTGCCTCTGATCTGAACACTTCTTGCATCTCTCTTGTAAGGACCCTTGTGATTATCTGGGTAGTTGGGCTCCCCTGGAAGCTCAGTGGTAAAGAATCTGCCTGCAATGCAGGAGATGTGGGTGTGATCCATGGGTCAGGAAGATTTCCTGGAGAAGGGAATGGCTACCCACTTTGCTAGTCTTGTTGGGAAATCCCATGCACAGAGGGATCTGGCAGGTTACAGTCTGTGGGGTCACAAAAGAGTTGGACATGATTCAGCAATTAAACACCACCACCACCACCACCCAGATAATCAGCATAATCTCCCCATCTCAAGGTCTTTAACTTAATCACCTGAAAAGGCCATGTGCTATGTTCCATATTCACAGGTTCCGGAGATTAGGACGTGAAGAACATCTTTGGGGACCCATTAGTCCGCACAGCCTAGTAAACAAAGGCTCTACAGCCCTCAGCATTTTTCTAACTGAGCCGTCTTTTAAACGTTAGAACACCAGGATGCCTTAGAGTCAGCAGTCCCTATTCTTATATCTGAGGAGGAAGTTATGAAAGGGTAGTGCAAAAGTTTAAATGGAAGCCCTGTTACAATTCTAATATTTACACCATCTTGTCTCACAGAGATCTCTCTGTTAAAGATTTATTTACAGATTTTGGGCTTAGGAACTTAACTTTTAAACTTATAACCCCTGTTTGCAAGAGAGAATGAGAATAGGAATATGTAGATTCTGTGGAATAAATTTTAGGAGGGCTTTGCTTTTTTGGACTTCCTCCCAGTAAAAACAACATTTTCCATTTACAGTTGGTGCCATTTTGAAAATGATTTGTCAAGGTTTCTTGAGGCTGGTCAATGAGTTTCAAATATTCTTATCAATGGACTAGGTTAATTTTTACACTAAGACTTTTCCCAAAAGCATTAAATCAATATGCAGATATTCCTGTCAACTATTCTGTTCTTACTTAGGTACCACATTTTATGCTGATTCTCTAT
The DNA here is from genome assembly GCF_003369695.1 of Bos indicus x Bos taurus. NCBI lineage: Eukaryota > Metazoa > Chordata > Mammalia > Artiodactyla > Bovidae > Bos > Bos indicus x Bos taurus. The sequence goes on from NC_040082.1 coordinate 84,261,243, forward strand.
TCCAAAATAGGGGGACATTCAATAAAAAGGTACCTTGGAGTGAGACAGGGACAAATGAGCTCCAGAAATACTGACAGATGGGAATAACAGACTGGTTGGCAGAGGGCAAAATGAGCTGTGGATGGTCGCAGTCAGAGTACTGAATCCTATATTCACCCTCAGTACACATGGTGGTTTCAGAAGTCTGAGGGGCATTTCAGTAGGTTTCAAGAAATACCCTCAGCTATCTCTGTCCCAGAATATCCCACGGGAAAATCTTTATGTGCAACTTCCTAGGGGTTTTTTTTTTTTTTCATTTCTTCACTGGGTTACTATTGATTTTTTTAATTTATTTTTAATTGGAAGATAATTGCTTTACAATATTGTATTGGTTTGTGCCATACACCAACATGAATCAGCCATGGATATACATATATCCCCTCTCTCTTGAACCTCCCTCCCAACTCCCACCTCCTACCCCATCCCTCCCTTCTAGGTTGTCACAGAGGACAGCTTCCTCGGTTGCTGGAGCAGCCCCCACGTGGAATCGTATCCTACCGCTGTGGACCTCCTCAGTCTGACTTTCTGTGCAATGACAACATGGGCAGCCACTGAAAAGTACCAGAGCAAGGGGAGAGACCGGAGCAGCATCCATCATGTGCCCATCTTTGACACGACCCATTAAAATGTCAAAGATGCCATTCTTCCCTTCACACTGAGGGTTCATCACGGGTTTTTGTCATAATGAAATAAGTCGTGTAATAAGGCTTCTTTTAAGATTTTCTAGATCCCAATAAATCTGTCTGCATTTCATTTTAATAAAAATTTTTTAAATTAGTCAGAAAAATGCCAACAACGCCCAGTCATCATAAATCCTAGTTTAAATGTTATTTAAGGTGACTAAGATTTTTTTTTTTCACTCTTTAGCTTATAACTCAGGGATTTGATTTTCAATAAGTCAGAAACCTATTTTTCTATACTAAAATATCTGTTTTTCTTGAGAAACATTAATATTTTTCCTTGTCTATGTATAAATTAGTTCACATAGGCAGTGGTGTTTCTTTTACAGTTAATCTATGAATTGGATTTTATGTTACCCTAAGTGTCTATTAATCGCTTATTAAAGTACAAATATTAAATCTATGGCCTTCACTTTTTTTTTTTTTTTACTGTGATCCACAATAAGAAATGCATTTGATGGTGTAGCCTAACATAGATACACATTTACTTTTTTTTTTTTTTTCTGGCTGCCCCGTGTAGCATGTGGGATCTTAGTTCCCCAACCAGGGATCTACCAATGCTCCCTGCAATGGAGTGTGTGTGGAGTCTTAACCACTGGATTGCCAGGGCAGTTCAACATTTACTTATTTTCCAAACAAAAGTTTTATGAGAAATAATTTCCCTTCTTTTAGAAGCAAGCTGCTATTTTCTGTTTTATTCTGTTTCATTAAAAAAAAAAAAAAACTACTTGTTATGACCCACTAAATTGAACAATATGAGAAACTGTCTTACTAAATAAAACAAAAACTCATTTTGAGTTAAAAGGGAAAACAAGATCATGGGCAATCCAAATTAATTGTCTGACATTTTCCATTATAAAAAGATTAAAACATTAAATCCTTGAATCATGAAGATTTGTGAGGATTATGGTTCATTTTTGTTAGATATATAATGACTTTTGGAACACTGGTATTGAGTATCCCAGACTATCAAGAAAAATAAGATTTAAAAAAAGCTGTGGGAATGGTTCAGCCCTACATGGTCCATACAATCCACTTATACACCCATGGTCACATTTAGCACATAGAGAATCTTGTCAAGGCTGTCCACACGAGCTAAATGCATACATCCAAGGGAGTCAAATGTTAGCCCTTTTCTTGATCACTTGTAACCCTCTTCCTCACAAAAAAAAAAAAAAAAAACAAAGGAGTTACAAGGGTTGAGTGTTTTAATTTTGGAATAACATCAAGATTATCTGCATCTGGCAGAAGTGTCAAGATGCTCTAAAGGTGTTCTGTTGGATCAGAGGAGAAGGAATTACTGGGAAAAGTAAAGTTTTGCCCAATGGAGGATGAAGTTTCCTTTTTCAGATGAGCTGAGCTGTCCTCTAGAAAAGGGCCAAATGACCATGTTGAGAAGTTGAAGCTCAGAAAAGATCAAGATACATTTCTGCACCAGAATTCAAAGGTGAAACAAGATTAAGCTGTAAAGTAGGAATGATAAACCAAACTCTTGTTTTTCTACTGGTTATCACTTCAAGGTTGTGAACGTATATAAGTGTTTCCAGTTTTTCCTCAGACCCTGTGGTGCCTCTGTTTGGGAAGAGATCTAGGCACATCATCATTATCCTGCCCATTGCCTGGCCCAGCTGCTTCTGGGCAGAGAGAGGCCGGAACCCTCCTTGGTGGCTGGTGGGCCACCGGTATCTCTTAACCGTGTATGAAGCACTTCTGCTGGAGAGACACGTTTTTCTTACTTTACTCCTCTAACACATTTTTTTTTTTACTGAATATAAATAACTTCAATTCATCTTCACTTTATATTGCCTAAGTTTCTGATTCCACATGCATTTTGCATCAACTGAAGAGTTTGTTGAGTGGGTGACCTTCACATCCTTTTACAAGGAGAAAATACAAAATGAGAGCTGGGATTACCGTTTTAAATGGAAGAGCTATAGTTGGAAGAAAAATATCTCCTCAAGGTCCTTGAAACAGAGTTGATTAGTCACAAAGAGGCAGAGGCAAAATACCTCTCCTCTCTTTGCACTGTTTTTGCAGCATTTCTTGATTAGTCTTTAGGTTCTAGGTTTTAAAAGGAAACCCCTATATGCCAAGAAGGATGAATAAGAAATGGGAAATAACATTCTCTCAGTCTCAGGGGCTTTGCATCTGTACTCACTTCAACTGGCCCAATAATACCATTTTTTCCCTTCATCAAATTGTCATGGAGCACTTCCTATGTGCCATGTTCTTACACACACACACACAAAATATATGTTTTATATAGGCATATATGTATCATCTAGTAAGTGCTAGAGAAAGCAAACATATATCAAAGTAAGAGGAAAAAGGAGTGTGGAAAGCAGGCATGAGCTCTCAATTATAATGACCTCGGAGCAGAATCCTAAAGTCAGGGAGAGAAAAGAGCCATATATGCATGTGCAAAGCCCTGAAGTGGGAACTGCTTGACAAGTCTAAGGGACAGCATGAGGGTCCACGTGTCTCTGTTGAGTGCGTAGTGCAATAGGGGGAGGGGCAGTGGCTCGGGAGGTGGTGCATGAGACATACTTACACTAACAACGATTTGCTGCTTATCTAAAATGCAAAATTAACTGACTGTCCTGTGTATTCTTCTTGATCTATCTGGTAACTTGTTTTCTTCTTCCCTCCCTCCTTCCCTCTTCCTTTCCTTTTGTGCAGTTGTGGTATTCAAGTGCCATTCAGTTAGATTCATTTTTTCAGTTTGCAATCAGTTTCAATTTTACTTTTCCATCCTTATTAATTTTATTTTCAAATATGTAGAATACTAACACTTTCAAAACTCAAAACTGTCCAAAATTACATCCTCAGAAAACCATCACTCCCTCCTCCGTCCCTTCCGCCACTGCTATCTGTTGGCCACCAGCTTTGCCACTGCCAGGGTTTATCATCCCTATATGTTTTGCAGTGATAAGAAAACAGATGCATAGTTTCTAATTTTCATGCAAAATCTGGCATTCTAAATATGCTCTTTCATACTTGGCTTTTTTCCTCTTAATAAGATCTTCAGGAAATCCCTCTGTATCAGTTTCATAGAAATCTTTTTTTATTCTTTCTGAATAGTTGTATAGTATTTTACTGTGTGTAGTACAATATTTTATCCAACTAATCCTCTGTGCTTGAACATTTAGGAAGTTTCCAATGTTTTACACTTTCAAGCAATGCTGCAAATGAACAACCTTATGCATATGTATTTTTGTATTGATGCGTGTGTATTTTCAGGATAAATTTATACATGTGGGACTGCTGGATTAACAGTAAACCCACATGTAATTTTGTTAGTTAATGCCAAGTGGCCTCCATAGGGATGATACCATTCTACATTTTAACCAGCTGTACATGAGATTGCCTGTTTCTCCACAGCCTCACCAAGAGGTTGTACAGTCATGCTTTTGAATTTTTGCCCATTTGATGAGCTGTTGTTCACTTGTGTCTGACTCTTTGTGACCCCATGAACTGAAACACTAAGAAATGGTATCTCAGTGTGCTTTTAATATGCAGTCCACTTATTATGAAATGGAATATCTTTTTATAGTTTTAGATTCTTTTTGTGAATCATCTGTTCACATCTCTTGCCTATTTTTCTATAGGGTTTTTTCTCTCAAAAAGAACTCATTGTCTCTCAGGGATATTAACTCTTCAGTGATAATATGCTGCAAATATCGTCTCATAGTTTGTCATGTATCTTTTGATTTTGTTCACAATCTTTTAAAGCTGATCAATTTCTGTATTTAATATTAAATTCTATTGATCTGTCTCTCAATTCATGGACTAGGATATGCTTTGAAGGTAGTGCTGACAAGTATACCTGTGGCGGATTCATGTTGATATATGGCAAAACCAATACAATATTATAAAGTTAAAAAATAAAATAAAATAAAAAATTAAAAAAAATTTTAATATAAAAAAATAAAATAAAATGTAAAAAAAAACAAAACAAAACATGATTCGTTTGATGTGGGCCATCAGAAAAAGAGGAATCAGGCATTAACTCCAAGATTTTGACCTGAGCCACTAGAATGTTAGGGATTCCACTTACCGAGGGGCATTCAGTTTTTGTGGGGAATACCAAGAGTCCTGTTTCGCATACATTAAGTCTGGGATACCCACTAGATCTTCTAGTAGAGATCTCAGGTATAGATGGTTACGAATGTGGATTTGGAGAAAATGCAAGAGATAGACATTTAGAGTCAGCCATGTAGAGACAGAATGTAAAACCATAAAGCTGATGTTTTAATACAAATGTTATGTCTGTTCTGAGAATATTTTCAGGGTTTAATTCACTTGTCCAGAGCTGGGCCATGAATCTAGGTTGTCCTCTGGATTTGTTTTCTAAACCTGTCATAACAAATACCACAGACTGGATGGCTTAAACAACAGAAATTTACTCTCTCCTAATTCTGGAGGCTGGGATTTCAAGATCAGGGTGTTGGCAGGGTTGATATTTCCTGAGGTTCCTCTCCTTGACTTGCAGACAACTGTCTTCTCCTCTCTATGTCTTCTCTCCGTAATGTGTGTGTCCTAACCTTTAAAAGGACTCTAGTCATATGGATTAGGGTCCACCCTAATGACCTCATTTTCATGTGATTACCTCTTGAAAGATTTTATTTCCAAATATAGTCATATTCTAAGGTACTATAGATCAGGCTTGCACATAAGAATTTTGAAGGAATGTAATTCATCCCACAATGCTTCTCTTTCTATGATACAACTAAAGAGTTGGACATGACTTAGTGTCTGAACAACAATAACAACAAATGTGCCTGAGAAGAAACATGGATTTAGAGTCTGAAAATATATTGTTTCACAAAGAAATTAAAATGATGATTACTTCAATGCTTGGGAGTTAGTATTTCTCCTCTGTTTGAAGGATATTTATGTGGAGGATATAAACATGAATGATATTTAATATGAGCCCACTGTCCTCAGATCTGCTCCCAGGGAAAGGGCCTTGTTTTCTCTGGGAAACATGGGATATGGAAAAGCCCCGGACACAGAAATTCCATCACTAAATTTGGGTCTTGTCTGTGCTGGAGGGAAGTTGAGTGAACACATTTTAGAATTTCTGTCTATATTTATCTTAGAGAAATCATTCTTTGACCACTAATAAATGTGCATTAATATAAATCAGAAATATCTCTCAGGTTAAAAAAAAAAAAAACCCAAGTTCTATCAATAATATACTTTTAGCTACAAGTAACTTCAAGGAAATTTCTCCTTTTAGATAGAATCCTAAGTTATTCAGGAAAATTACGAGTCAAGGCATAAATTACTATAATTAAATTACTAAATATTTATATATTTGTAAACACATTACAAAGAGAAGACTAAAACTCTCTGCTGCTGCTGCTGCTGCTGCTAAGTCGCTTCAGTCATGTCTGACTCTGTGTGACCCCATAGACGGCAGCCTACCAGGCTGCCCCGTCCCTGGAATTCTCCAGGCACGAGTACTAGAGTGGGGTGAAAACTCTCTGGGCTTCTGGAAATTATTCTGTAAGTTCTCCCAGTCACCTTTACTTGCAAAGGTCCTGAAAGTTCTTTCCTACACTATTTTGTAATCTGTTTTTTAATGCTTTTGCTACTTGGTTATTATTCACTAGACTACAATATCTTGGTATAGGAAAACATCTTTAATAACAATTACTAGCTAAAATTCATTGAGATTCTGTGAGAGACCAGTTACTTTGAGTTTGCCTTCCAAGAATTTATAGTCATTTCCTAGAACTTTGTCACTGACATCTGTGTTCATTTTTTTGGAATTAGAATAGGTTATGTAACATTTCTACTTCTCAGAATAAATTATATGAACTGAATAGAACCTGCTTCAAGACATTAAACTGCAATAAAGTTTGAACAACTTAAACTTTGGCTATGATAGTCTAACAGGATTTTTTTTTTTTAAGTATAAGATTGAAGGGTGTGTCAGAAAGAACATTTCCATTACCTAGCTTGCTTAGGAAGGTGACATGGGCAGCCTAAAGGGTGATGTCAGTTGTGGATAATGAATGGAAGAAAGCGTAGACACTGCAAGATGAAATAAACAAAATTCACACAAAAATGTGAATGTTGATTTCACCAGTACACCAGTTAATTAAGGTTAACTCATCCTTCACTCACCAAGGCTTCTCTTATGGCTCAGATGGTAAAGAATCTGCCAGCAGTGCAGGAGACCCTGGTTCGATGCCTTGGTTGGGAAGATCCCCTGGAGAAGGAAATGGCTACCCACTCCAATACTCTTGCCTGGGAAATCCCATGGACAAAAGAGCCAGTGGGCTACAGTCCATGGGGTCGCAGAGTCAGACACAACTGAGCAACTTTCACTTTACTTCATATCTGTAAAAATTGGAAAAACTACCCCAGTGAGAACAAAATGTGGAAAAGAAATAACTTCTAAATACAGTCTCATATCCTACCCCATCTTCCTAGGATGGACCCTCATCTTCAAAAGCCTATGACTTTCTGTTGCACCTTGGGCTCAGGCCTTGCACACAAACATTACCTCCAAACTGGGGGTAATGTTATTAAACTGGGTTATTCAGGCAGTCACAGAGGTTCACAGAGGTACATAGTAAAGACCGAACACTTACAATACTAACACAATACTTCATCCCTGTTTTGGCATTTCTCCTCTTTTTCAGTAAACAAAAATAGCCTGGGCCACTCTAGAGCTGTGAGAATACTAGCAGATATGGATGACTTAAAAACATCGCCAGCAAAACATCCTCACTGGTTGTGGACTCTCTGTGCTCTCATGAGCTGCGTTCCCTAAATGATGTGGTTTGGAGCATAAATGATTCCCCAGGCCTGAGTCCCTCTCTCCTGTGGGCCTGACTCTGCTTCCTGTCCTCCGCAATTGTATTTTGAGGGAAAGTCACACAGGACTTTGGTCTCTGGATAGTATTAGTTCCCTTATGACTGCTCCCGTCCAGTGAGGGTTATAATCTGGCATACTTTGAAAACATACCAAACTCATCCCAACCCAGCCAAATAAAAAGTCTAAACAGGTTAAATACAGCTTTCCCTGACCTTGCCATGATTAGCTCTCCCTAAGGTATTTATTTTTAAGAGCGACACTATCTGCTCGTTATCTGCTTTAGAGAGTATAAAATGACAGCAGGAGTGAGTGGCTGAGCCATTTAAATGCTATCCGGTGGGCTTATTATACACCTGGATCACACACAGAGAGAAACAATGAGATCTCTCCTTGTGGCCTAATTCACAGTTTGGGTTAACTTTACTTTTATTATGTTCCTGATAAAATCCACTGGAGTGAGCAAAACCACAACCAAAGTGCACTCAGGAATAAGCTTTTCTAATGCTTTCTCTATAAATTCACATACATAGAAAATGGGTGAATAGAGTTTCCGTTGTGGAAATAAATGAAGACCACCCAAATGAGATCAAACAAAGTCTATTGCTTCAGGGCTTACTATAACAAGGGAGTTAGCCACCATCACTTGCGTTTGGCAGATACTCAAAGTCAAGCAAAGGCAAGCGAAGACTTTACAGTGGAAAAAGGGAGGGCTGCAGGTACGCCCTGACTGGAGGCTTTTGGCATGAGGAGGCTGTAGGCAGACTAACTAGAAGCAGGACACCCAATATGATTGGTTAGGGGTGAATATCTGGCTTTCTCCAGCTGGTCTGAAGATGGAAATGGGGGTAAATTAGGGAAGATGTCAATTAACAATCAAGTCTTGGTTATTTGGGGCCAGTTGCCACAAAGGTAATTTAATTTGGGGGCTGACTGCTGCAGGTTGTGAGTTAGAGTTCTATTTTTATTGATATTTACAACCTGGCTGTTTAGTCTGTACAGAGTCTCTCACCATAGGTGATTATATATTCATAGGGACTTTTTCCGTAATCTGAAATGGATCCTATTTTCTATTGTATACCACAAACAATAGTTTCCCTCAGAACACTGATTTTCATGTTGGAGTTTTACCTTTATATATAATCAAAGTTTTTTCTTTATGACTTTGGGAATTTGTAGCTTTACTATGGCAACCCACTCCAGTACTCTTGCCTGGAAAATCCCATGGGCGGAGGAGCCTGGTGGGCTGCAGTCCATGGGGTCGCTAAGAGTCAGGCACGACTGAGCAACTTCACTTTCACTTTTCACTTTCATGCATTGGAGAAGGAAATGGCAACCCACTCCAGTGTTCTTGCCTGGAGAATCCCAGGGACAGAGGAGCCTAGTGGGCTGCCGTCTATGGGGTCGCACAGAGTCAGACATGACTGAAGCAACTTAGCAGCAGCAGCAGCTTTACTAAGAAGGTCAGTTCCTTATAAAATCACAACATATGCCTCCTAAATTTCCTCTTAATATTATTATAGTTTAAAAATAACTTTGAAATCTAGATAAATTTTATTTTTACATTGAGTGTAAAGAGGAATTACAATCCAGGGAAAATTATGAGCCAAAAATATACACACACCCCAGCATTCATTGCAGCACTATTTACAATAGCTAAGACATGGAAGCAACATAAATGTCCATGGACAGATGAATGGATAAAGAAGATGTGGTACCTATATACAAAGGAATATTACTCAGTCATAAAAAGAATGAAATAATGCCATTTGCAGCAACATGGATGGAATTGGAGATGATCATACTAAGTGAAGTAAGTCAGACAAAGACAAATATCATACAATATCACTTATATGTGGAATGTAAAAAAATGATACAAATGAGCTTATTTATAAAATAAAAATAGAGTTACAGACATAGAATACAAACTTATGGTTGCTGCTGCTGCTGCTGCTGCTGCTAAGTCGCTTCAGTTGTGTCCGACTCGGTGCGACCCCATAGACGGCAGCCCACCAGGCTCCCCCGTCCTTGGGATTCTCCAGGCAAGAACACTGGAGTGGGTTGCCGTTTCCTTCTCCAATTATTCTCTTCACTTGGTTTTAATTTATTTCTTTAAACTTAGATCACTGAAAAAATTACTTTCTAAATTTCAATTTTCATGGGCTTTTTTCCCCTGTGACTATTTAATACAGTTATTGTGTCATAATACAATTTGTAATACATAATACAATTTTGATTTGTATGATTTCTGTTTTTTTATTATTGAGGCTTATTTTGGTCTAAACCACATCAATTTTTATGAAGTTCTTATTGATTATTAAAAAATAAAGTACATTATTAATTTATTGGATAAAACATACATACATGTTCAATCTATGATAAACCTTGATTCATAGACCTAACATTTCAGGATGCTATGCAATATTGTTCTTTACAGCATCAGACTTTACTTCCATCACAAGTCACATCCACAACTGGGTGTTGTTTTTGCTTTGGCTCCACCTCTTCATTCTTTCTGGAGTTATGTCTCCACTCTTCTCCAGTAGCATATTGGGCACCTACTGAACTAGGGAGTTCATCTTTCAGTGTCCCGTCTTTTTGCCTTTTCATACTGTTCATGGGGTTCTCAAGGCAAGAATATTGAAATGTTCTGGCATTCCCTCCTCCAGTGGACCATGTTTTGTCAGAACTCTCCACTGTGACCCATCCATCTTGGGTGGTCCTACATGGCCTGATTGATAGTTTCATTGAGTTAGACAAGGCTGTGATCCATGTGATCAGTTTGGTTAGTTTTCTGTAATTGTGATTTTCATTCTGTCTGCCCTCTGATGGGTAAGGATAAGAGGCTTGTGGAAGTTTTCTGATGGAAGAGACTGTGGGGGAATCTGGGTCCTGTTCGGATGGGTGGGGCCATGCTCAGTACATCTTTAATTCAATTTTCTATTGATGGGTGGGGCTGTGTTGCCTCTCTGTTGTTTGCCTGAGGCCAAACTATGGTAGGGGTAATGGTGGTAATGCCAGCCTCCTTCAAAAGGACTTTTGACCACACTGTTGTATTCAGTTCCCTAACCCTGCAGCAGACCACTGCTGACCCACGCCTCTGCCGGAGACTCCTGAACTCTCACAGGCAAGTCTGGCTTGTGGGGACACTGCTCCTTTCTCTGGGTCCTGGTGTGCATAGGTTTTGTTTGTGTCCTCCAAGAGTCTCTTTCCCTACTCCTGGGGAAGTTCTGTAATCAAATCCCACTGGCCTCCAAAGTCAAATTCCCTGGGAGTTCTCAATCCCTTTGTTAGATCCACAAGTTGGGAAATCTGTTGTAAGTCCTAGAACTTTCTTAACAATGCAAGAATTTCTTTGGTATTATTGTTCTGCAGTTTGTGGGTCGTCTGCTCCGTGGCTCTGCTGCTGCTGCTGCTGTGTCGCTTCAGTCGTGTCCGACTCTGTGCGACCCCATAGACGGCAGCCCACCAGGCCTCCCATCCCCGGGATTCTCCAGGCAAGAACACTGGAGTGGGTTGCCATTTCCTTCTCCAATACATGAAAGTGAAAAGTGAAAGTGAAGTCGCTCAGCCGTGTCCGACTCTAGCGACCCCACGGACTGCAGCCTACCAGGCTCCTCCGTCCATGGGATTTTCTAGGCAAAAGTACTGGAGTGGGGTGCCATTGCCTTCTCCGGCTCCTTGGCTCTATGTTGTGGCTAATGGCAACCTCCTCCCAAGAGGGCTTATGCCACCTGCTGAGTGTCCCAGGTCTGCTACAGCTAGAGCCCCTGTCCGTGTGGCAGGCCAGGAGATGGCAAGAGTGAACACTGACATTTTAGGAATCAGTGAACTAAAATGGACCAGAATGGGCATATTTAATTCAGATGACCAGTAAATCTACTACCATGGACAAGAATGCCTTAGAAGAAATGGAGTAGCCCTCACAGTCAACAAAAGAGTCCAAAATGCAGGACTTGGGTGCAATCTGAAAAATGACAGAATGATCTTTGTTTGTTTGCAAAACAAGCCATTCAGTATCACAGTAATCCAAGTCTATGCCCCAACCATTAATGCTGAAGAAGCTGAAGTTGAACAGTTCTATGAAGACCACAAGACCTTATAGAACTAACATCAAAAAAAAAAAAAAAGTCCTTTAATTTCCTTCTCCAGGGGATCTTCCCCACCCAGGGATTCAACCCAGGTCTACCCACAATGCAGGCAGATACTTTAACCTCTGAGCCACCAGGGAAGCCCCTTTCATCATAGGGGACTGGAAGGCAAAAGTAGGAAGTCAAGGGATATCTGGAGTAACAGGCAAATTTGGCCTTGGAGTTAAAAATGAAGCAGGGCAAATGCTAACAGAGTTTTGCCAAGAGAATGCACTGGCTATAGCAAACACTCTCTTCCAACAACACAAGAAATGACTCTACACATAGACATCACCAGATGGTCAATACCAAAATCAGATTGATTACATTCTTTGCAACCAAAGTTGGAAAAGCTCTATACAGTCAGCAAAAACAAGACTGGGAGTTGACTATGGCTGAGATCATGAACTCCTTATTGCCAAATTCAGACTTAAATTGAAGAAAGGGGGGGAAACCACTAGACCATTCAGGTATGACCTAAGTCAAATCCCTTAGGTTTGATTGATGATTATACAGTGGAAGTGAGAAATAGATTTAAGGGACTAAACCTGATAGACAGAGTGCCTGAAGAACTATGGATGGAAGTTTATGACATTGTACAGGAGGCAATGACCAAGACCATCCCCAAGAAAAAGAAATGCAAAAAGGCAAAATGATTGAAGAGGCCTTACAAATAGCTGAGAAAAGAGAAGTGAAAGGCAAAGAAGAAAAGGAAAGATATACCCATCTGAATGCAGAGTTCCAAAGAATGGCAAGCAGAGATAAGAAAGCCTTCCTCAGTGATCAATGCAAAGAAATAGAGGAGAACAATAGAATGGGAAAGACTAGAGATCTCTTCAAGAACATTAGAGACACCTAGGATACATTTCATGCAAAGATGGGCACAATAAAGGACAGAAACGGTATGGACCTAACAGAAGCAGAAGATATTAAAAAGAGGTGGCAAGAATACATGCGAAAACTAACCAAAAAAGATCTTAATAATCCTGATAAACATGATGGTGTGATCATTCACCTAGAGCCAGACATCCTGGAGTGTAAAGTCAAGCAGACCTTAGGAAGCGTCTCTATGGACAAGGCTAGTAGAGATGATGGAATTCCAGATGAGCTATTTTAAATCCTAAAAGATGCTGCTGTTAAAGTGTTTCACTCAATATGCCAGAAAATTTGGAAAACTCAGTAGTGTCCACAGGCCTGGAAAAGGTCAATTTTCATTACAATCCCAAAGAAAGGCAATGGCAAAGAATGTTTGAACTATCACACAATTGCACTCATCTCACACACTGGAAAGTAATGCTCAAAATTCTCCAAGCGAGCTTTCAACAGTAAGTGAAGCAAAAATTTCTAAATGTTCAAGCTGGATTTAGAAAAGGCAGAGGAATCAGTGATCAAATTGGCAGCATATGCTGCATTATAGAAAAACCAAGAGAGTTCCATAAAAACATCTACTTCTGCTTTATTGACTATGCCAAAGCCTTTGACTGTGTGGATCACAATAAACTGTGGGAAATTCTTCAAGAGATGGGAATACCAGACCACCTAACCTGCCTCTTGAGAAACCTGTATGCAGGTCAGGAAGCAACAGTTAGAACTGGACATGGAACAATGGACTGGTTTCAAATTGGGAATGGAATACATCTAAGCTATATATTGTCACCCTGCTTATTTAACTGATATGTAGAATACATCATGCGAATACCTGGGCTGGATGAAGCACAAGCTGGAATCAAGATTGCTAGGAGAAATATTAATAACCTTAGATATGCAGATGACACCACCCTTATGGCAGGAAGCAAAGAGGATCTAAAGAGCCTCTTGATGAAAGTGAAAGAGGAGAGTGAAAAAGTTGGCTTAAAATTCAACATTCAAATGACAAAGATCATGGCATCCAGTCCCATCACTTCATGGCAAATGGATGGGGAAACAATGGAAACAGTGAGAAACTTTATTTTCTTGGGCTCCAAAATCATTGCAGATGGTAACTACAGCCATGAAATTAAAAGATGCTTGCTCCTTGGAAGAAAAACTGTGACAACAGCATACTAAAAATTAGAGACATTACTTTGCCAACAAAAGTCCATCTAGTCAAAGCTATGGTTTTTCCAGTGGTCATGTATGGATGTGAGAGTTGGACTATAAAAAGCTGAGCACCAAAGAATTGATGCTTTTGAACTGTGGTGTTGGAGAAGACTCTTCAGAGTCCCTTGGACTGCAAGAGATCCAACCAGTCCATCCTAAAGGAAATCAGTCCTGAATATTCATTGGAAGGTCTGATGCTGAAGGTAAGATCCAGTTCTTTGGCCACCTGATGCAAAGAACTGACTCATTGGAAAAGACCCTGATGCCGTGAAAGATTGAAGACAGGAGAATAAGGGGATGAGAGAGGATGAGATGGTTGGATGGCATCACTGACTCAATGGACATGAGTTTGAACAAGGTCTGGGAGTTGGTGAATGACAGGGAAGCCTGGCTTTCTGTAGTCCATGCGGTCACAAAGAGTTAGACACAACTGAGTATTTTAACTGAACTGATGATAAACCTCAAAACCTTTGTACCCTTATTGTCTTAAATATAAATAAGAAAGTTATGTTAAATCTCTGTCTGATATTAGATTGTCAGTTTTCTCTTTGAACATCTAACAGCTTTTGGTTCATATTAAAGCAATGTGATTGTGGAAATTTTCATGACTACTATAACGTCTTGGTGGATGTCACATCTACCTTGAATGCCTCTTTCCCACTGTTGTTGTTGTTTTGGTCGCTAAGTTGTGCCCAACTCTTTTGTAACTCCATGGCTCCTCTTTCCATAGTGTTTCTCAGGCAGGAATATTGGAGTCGGTTGCCATTTCCTTCTCCAGGGGATCTTTCAGACCCAAGGATCGAACTGGGGTCTCCTGTTTCATGGGCAGATTCCCCACTGAGCCAGTTGGGTAGTCCCTCTTTCCCAATATTGGATGGGAAATTCATAATTGGGAGGTAATAGGAAATTAAAGAAGAATGTGACTAGACTTAAAAAAAAGAAAACTTGGACAGAACTTGGACTGCTAGTCTCCTGAAAACAAAACATCTCAGTGATAAAGTCCTTCTGTTTCTGAGAAGCAAAAAGCCTCTCCATAAGACTATTCTTGATCAATACAGTTGCAATGCTGCCCAAGAGTCTTCCCTCACTTGGTGTTTTTGCTTCCACATAGTCCATTGCCCATTTATTTACTTATTTTTAGACACTCAGGATCCATCCTTAGGAAGCCATGAAGATTGCTAGGCTTTGGTGTCTTGGCAATATTCTTCCTTTTAGGCTCTTACTGTTATGTATTGATTGTATAGGTCAGGCTTTCCAGTTCTAAGTACTTCATTCTATGTTCTTCATATTATCTTTAGATGAAAATGTTGAGGAAAGAAAAAAAAAAAGTGGCTGCCAAATAGCAATTAGATTGCTCTCTGAGTTGAGATTTCATGCATTCAGTGAAATGGTTTCTGATTTCCACCGGCCTACAAATCTGTTTTGTACCTATCAAGTCTGGAAACCCCTCTTAATTCCAAAATGATGTGATTTCTAGGTAAAAGCAAGAGGTATGACTATACCAGGGGCTGGGAGTACCATAATCACCTGTGCAATATTATAGGACAGTCTAGTTATCACTGATTTTTTTTTTCTTTTCAAAAGAGGAAGTCAATCTGTAATTAAATTTCTATAATGTTAGCTGGCTTCCTGTGTAAACTAACAGATTCTGAAAACCCATTTATTTGTCAGGCTGTGTGTCCTGGTTTTTTATGCAAAAAATGTGGTAGTGTAAACTACTGTGAACAGTAGAGAACACGAAGAACCTGTAGTTCAGTTCAGTCGCTCAGTTGTGTCCGACTCTTTGCGACCCCATGAACTGCAGCACGCCAGGCCTCCCTGTCCATCACCAACTCCCGGAGTCCACCCAAACCCATGTCCATTGAGTCGGTGATGCCATCCAACCATCTTATCCTCTGTCATCCCCTTCTCCTCCTGCCCTCAATCTTTCCCAGCATCAGCGTCTTTTCCAATGAGTCAGCTCTTAGCATCAGGTTGCCAAAATATTGGAGTTTCAGCTTCAACATCAGTCCTTCCAATGAACACCCAGGACTGATCTGCTTTAGGATGGACTGGTTGGATCTCCTTGCAGTTCAAGGGAATCTTAAGAGTCTTCTCCAACACCACAGTTCAAAAGCATCAATTCTTCGATGCTCAGCTTTCTTTATAGTCCAACTCTCACATTCATACATGACCACTGGAAAAACCATAGCCTTGACTAGATGGACCTTTGTTGACAAATTAATGTCTCTGCTTTGTAATATGCTGTCTTGGTTGGTCATAACTTCCTTTCCAAGGAGTAAGCATCTTTTAATTTCATGGCTGCAATCACCATCTGCAGTGATTTTGGAGCCCAGAAAAATATAGTCAGCCACTGTTTCCATTGTTTCCCCATCTATTTGCCATGAAGTGATGGGACCGGATGCCATGATCTTAGTTTTCTGAATGTTGAGCTTTAAGCCACCTTTTTCACTCTCCACTTTCACTTTCATCAAGAGGCTCTTTAGTTCTTCTTTGCTTAGAGATGGAAATACCAGACCACCTGACCTGCCTCTTGAGAAATCTGTATGCAGGTCAGGAAGCAACAGTTAGAACTGGACATGGAACAACAACTGGTTCCAAATAGGAAAAGGAGTACGTCAAGGCTGTATATTGTCACCCTGCTTATTTAACTTGTATGCAGAGTACATCATGAGAAACGCTGGGCTGGAGGAAGCACAAGCTGGAATCAAGCTTGCCGGGAGAAATATCAATAACCTCAGATATGCAAATGACACCACTCTTATGGCAGAAAGCAAAGAAGAACTAAAGGACTGGAAAAAGTCAGTTTTCATTCCAATCCCAAAGAAAGGCAATGCCAAAGAATGTTCAAACTACTGCACAATTGCACTCATCTCACACAATAGTAAAGTGATGCTTAAAATTCTCCAAGCCAGGCTTCAGCAATACATGAACCATGAACTTCAGATGTTCAAGCTGCTTTTAGAAGAGGCAGAGGAACCAGAGATCAAATTGCCAACATCCACTGGATCATCGAAAAAGCAAGAGAGTTCCAGAAAAACATCTATTTCTGCTTTATTGACTATGCCAAAGCCTTTGACTTGTGGATCACAATAAACTGTGGAAAATTCTGAAAGAGATGGGAATACCAGAATATTTCTTCAAGGATTAACAAACATCTTGAGAAGAAAACACCCCCCAAAAAAGACCATTAGAAAATGGTAGAATACACTCAACTGCTAATTTAAACAGCATTGTCTATGAACTTTCTGGAAGTTCAGAGAAAATTTTTTAAATTTAGATATACCTTGATTACTCAGTATAAAATTTTTTGTTTTAGACAAGATGCCTCTCCCCATCTCCATAACTGAAAGCAGACCAGGTAATTAAAGGAGTCTGGGAGCGAGTAACATCCTTTCCCTCAGCTTGGAATTTCAACCTTTCCCAGCTAAGTGTAAGAAAAAAGCCAAGCCTAGATTTACTGAGTGCCAGCCACTTGCCAAGTGCTTTAATGAAAATCTCCATTTTTACAGACAACAAAACTGCAACCGGATTGTTTCATGCCCGAGGTTATTGAGCTAGGAGGCAGCAGGGCCAGTGTTTTATACTGAGTCAGAGCTCCCGATCCTTCAAAATTGAAATCATGCCTTTGATGAAACCACACACATGTTAATGAATGCATCCCATTCATTATTTATTCAGCCAGTTTTTTCATATAAATGGTTAGAAAGCAGACATTTTATCTTTTTTTGCAAACAGCATGTTATCTTCCTGAGCAATGTGCTCAGGTAAATCTTCTTGAGATCATTTCATAAACATTAGAACCAGGGGAGGAAAAGGATCCTCAAAATCCCCTAGCAGGGTTGCCAGATTCAGTAGATAAAATACAGGATATTCAGTAAAACATTAGGGATATCCTTGTGCTGAAAACATCATTAAATTATTTACTTGAAATCTGTGTTGAACTGAATATCCTGCTTTTTATCTGGCAGCCTCATTCTGAAGCCCCCATTCACAATTTCATCCTTCTTCTCAAAATGGCAGATTTTTCCTTGTTAGATATTTACTCTTATTTTCTCTCCTATAAGCCCTATATAAGAGAAAAGCAGATGGGAAGAGTGGCCATTAGGTGCTTATCAAAAGGAGAATTTTGTTTCAATAATTGAGTCATCAGCTCTCTGTGCATGGTGTAGAAACTGTAAATTTCATCCCTAATTCCGAAAATTTCTGACTAGTGGCAAAATCTTTTAAATGACTTTATTAAATGAAAACTGTTCTGTTTTACTGGTTAAGGGTCTCAGAATATTGGAAGGTAGAAGGGAGACCTATGCCACCTATGCGTGCGTGCGTGCTAAGTCGCTTCAGTCGTGTCCAACTCTTTGTTACTCTATGGAGCATAGCCCACCAGGTTCCTCTGTCCTTGGGATTCTCCAGGCAAGAATACTAGAGTGGGTTGCCATGCCCTCCTCCAGGGGATCTGCCTGACCTAGGGATCAAACCCCCATCTCTTATGTCTCCTGCATTGGCAGGTGGGTTCTTTACCCCTAGTGCTACCTGGAAAGCCTTATACCACCTACACCATGCATTAAACTTGAAATTTTATGTATATTAAGCTCCAACTTAGAGTTGTTTTTTTTTTTAAATACATTTCAAGAGACAATTTTCCTAATTTCCACATATTGCAGAGTCATGTTGGTGACCACAGTCTCTGATGGATGGTTGGTTAATTAAATGATACAAAATCAATCTGGAAAACTTCCCAAGAATCTGTGGTCAGTTGGCGGTAAATACACATGGGAATCTTAGACAAATTCACTGTCAAGACTGCCACGATGAAGGTATTAAAATTCATCCATGGTTCTCAAATACAAGGAAAACAGCTGAATGTGGGTGAACGTACAGTCTCTGGAACGATGACCTTCTTATTTTCAAAGGATAAAAACTTCATCAAAAACTTGAAAATAGTTTCTGAACATGACGGAAAACAGAGCATGGAGAACATGAAACAAGACAGTAATCGAAGAAAAAACTCCAGTTTTGGTCAATGTCTACACAGGGGAATTTTTAAAATGCACATGTCACCCCCGGAAGACAAGTTTTATTGTACTCATGACATGTTCCTGCACAATGTTTTAGATATTTCTCTATTAGTTATCCCTGAGGGATGTGTAGGAATGTAAAGTTGATAGAGATTGCAAGGTGACCTGCTCCGGCTCCTCCCAGGGTAGCAGGGAAAAGGCAGTTTTAATCACGGCTTAATGGAGAGGTGAAGGTGGGAGTGGGAGATGGAAGCACAAATACTTATTTATAAAAGTTTTAAAAGTAATTGCTAAAAAGTTCCACTGAGAGAGATTAAATGATTTTCAAAATCAGCCACTCAAGTATCTCATTTACCAGATATTTTTTCTTAGGACTTCATTAAGATCTCTTTGATTACATTGTGAAAACAATGAATACATCATTCTTTTAACCTAAATTATAAGATAGTTTCTCCAGAGAGAGGTGCTTCCCTCCAGCTTCAGATAAGGGAAGGTGGTAGGGATAGATCCCCCCAGTCGTGGTGGGATCCCAGTGCTCTGAACATCTGCAGTCACTTTGAAACATAATTCAGCGTTTTTTTTTAAACACTCCAAAGAACAAATCCAATTCTGCAGTACATGACAAGTATTTCAGGTGTTAACAGGATTTAGTAGGAATGTAAGAAAGCAAATTGACCTTGTCCCCCACCCCTGCCACCCCGCTCCCAAAAAAAAACAAACAAAAAGAAAAATCCAAACAATAGAAGTTCATGTTAGGTATTTTACCATTTCACCATAGTTTCTCTCCAGCTGCCTCAAATTTCTGCTTTCTTTCCCCTTCCGCCTCTCAAATGTTCCACTTTTTGGAGGAATACTTCTCTCACCCTCAGCTAGTATATCCCACTCAGCAAAAGAGCAGCCCTATGGACAGAAGGGGCTTCCCTTGTGGCTCAGCTGGTAAAGAATCCGCCCGTGATGCGGGAGACCTGGGTTCGATCCCTGGGTTGGGAAGATACTCCGGAGAAAAGAAAGGCTACCGACTCTAGTATTTTGGCCTGGAGAATTCCATGGACTGTATAGTCCATGGGGTTGCAAACAGTCAGACACAACTGAATGACTTTCACTGTCTATGGACAGAAGGATCCTGGAAACTGCTCTCCTACTGACAATCATTATCACCCCAAAACCCTTGGGATCTCATGTCCTATACCCAGTCACTTTTCAAGTATTCTTTAAGCAAGTTTTTTCCTTTGTGATAATGTACCTCAAGATGGCCCCCAATGATTCTTGCCTCCTGGAATTCACTCTTCTTATGTAATCTCCACCTACAATGAATCGTGGCTAAATTACCATGGCCCGTATGACCAAGAGAATCTGGTAGAAGTAACTGTGTATGACATCTGAAGACAGGTCTTAAAGTCATTGTAGATTTCACCTTGGTCTCTGGATAATTCACTCTGGAGGAAGCCATGCCTCTAGGACACTCAAGCAGCTCTGTGACTTGGCCCATGTAGAGAGAAACTGAGGTCCTGCCAACACCAGCATCATCCACACTGTCAATCATGCTAGAGAACTTTCTTGAAACTGATGACAAATGTCTTGACTGACATTGAACTAAAACTCAGAGATCCAAACTCAGAACCACCCAAACTACCACTGAATTCTCAATTCACAAAAACTATCAGAGAAAATGCTTATTACTATTCTAAGTGACTAAGTTTTATAATTTGCCTTTTGAGACTGTAAAATAATAAGAAATACATATTGGTCTCAGCCCTAGTTCGTGCTAATATTTGCTGTTTGATCTAGTTCCTGACACAGAGTTCCTAAAATATTTGTAATTTCCTAAGTGACAGATCTTATGATCTAATGAGATGACTCTTGGTGGGCTCCTGGGTGGGGACTGGTCACCAGAAAGACCAAGCCACGATTAGAAGCTTAGAACTTTCAGCCCCAGTTCCGATTCTTCAGAGAGGAGACAGAGGCTAAAAACTTAGTCACCGATCAATCATACCTATGTGATGAAGTCTCCATAAAAATCCCTAAAATATGGGCTTTGGAGAGCTTCCGGGTTGGTGATCACATCCATGTACCAGGATTATGGTACACTTGACTCCACAGAGGATAGGAGCCTCTGTGCTCAGGATCTTTCCAGACATCATCCTAAGTACCTCTTCATCTGACTGTTCATTTGTATACTTTTAAACGTCCTTTGTAATAAATTGGCAATATTAAATAAGCCATTTTCCTGGGTTCTGTGAGTCACTCTGTTATTGAGCCCGAGGATGGGGTCATGGGAACCCTGATTTGTAGCTGAGTCAGACAGGAATTGTGAATATCCTGGGATACCCACTACTTGTGACTGGTGTATGAAGTAGTCCTGTGAGACTGAGCCCTTAACCTACAGGGATTGCATTAAGCTAAGCAGTTAGTGTCAGAATTGCTTCATGTGGATAACCCAAATGTTTACGGTCAGAGTGTTTCCTATTCAACAACAATGAATAAGCAATGCATTCTTAATGCAGACAGTGATTCTAATTCTAACTCAGTTTTGAGGTATTAAGAATGCCTCGGGATTCACAGTATTGGATGACTTCTCTATTTCTTATCTTCCATCATGTTTTCTTAATAAATCAATATGGAGAAATACAGAAACTGTTACCCTGAGTTTCTAATGGATTAATTATTTAAAGTATATTCTATTCAGACCTAAAGACGTTAAAGCATTATAGCAGTAGCTCATCTGAAGCCAAGAAAACTAGATTCTCCTTTTTTCCAGCTCATGGTCTTTGGCGCGTTATTAATCTAAGACACAGCTTTTCCACCTGTAAAATATGCAGAGTAATCACAAGTATCTCACAGAGATCTGAAAGAATGAAATATAATAGTACATGTTCTCTGTACCCTGCATGGCTTGTAGTGAATGCACAAGAAATGTTGGCTATTATGGAGCTGCTGTCCATATTAAAAGTATGTCTGTTCTGAATACATTTAAAATGGAAATTTGGCAGATAAAGGATAGAAGCTCGAACCCAAATCTTGCCAGCATCTTATTTTTTGTTAACAGTATTAACCAGATCTGAATGACTTCCTGTTTATCTAGACTAGTTCACAGACAACACACTGACGCTGTGAGCTTGGATGTTGTGGAGTGCTAATCATTTCTAACAATGTCAACTCGGGGAAAGCACCAGCTGGAGGAAATTTAATCAGGGATATCTTCCACATTTTATGTTACAGTCTACCTACACTTAACTAGTTTGCATAGAGAAATCTTACAGTTATAGAATATTCATGAAATATTCTTAAACCTCTCATGCTTCATGTCCTGGGTTTATCTATTCCTCCATCACACACACATACACACACACTTAATCTACTCAGAAATCATTTATTGGTTGATTTATTGGTAATTGTGACGCTCCCTTAGCTAGAAGATGACACTGATCATGAGATTACTCTGTAAATGGGGAAGAGAAACAGATGGTTTTCTCAAAAAGAGTTCAAGTAGCAGAAAAAAAGGGAAATTTAAAACTCTAATAGAAAACGCCAACTAGAAAAGTCATAAATAATGAAAATATGAAAAACACGGGAAGCCATAAGGAAAGTGAGTATTTGCTTGGTATGAAAAATTAGTACAGAATTGACTCAAGGGCAAACACTATATAAGAATTTCTTATGCCTGTCACTAGAACTTACATTTCATCATCTCCCTTAGCCAATGATTAACAGCACTAAAATGAACTGAAAGTTTAGCTTGCAAATACCTTTAAACATTTACCATAAACCTCATAACCTTACTGTTTATAAACATTGGCTTAATTTAGGTTTGCTGGCTCTTTATCTTCAGCATTGGAGATTGGGGGAAAAAGACTATGTATTGAGAAATCAGTTGATTAACTGGGTCCCCAGGTAAATAGGGGAGATTACTGCTTAGAAGACCCTGGGCTATCACTGAGACAAAGTTTTCCCATATGTATACAGAAATCATATTATTTGTTCTTCCATCATATCTGAGCAATGAGTCAGTCAGTGACTAGATCTGGTCCATGAGATGTAAATACACTCCTCATATTTATTACTTTAAGACAGCAAATTTCAGATGAATTCCACAACAAAATGGGGAGGCCAAAGAGGGAGCAGTGATCAGAGTTTAGACCATGAGTCCTCATCCTGAAAACAACAACTTAGGTGAATTGACACATATTGAATGCTAAGTGCTTAAGTGCACCACTGGGCTTCCATCACTCAGATAAGACTCAGGAAGTTCTCCTTTGGAAAGTCTGAATAGACTAGGAGACCTAAAGTCACTGACATCATAGTTTTTTGATAAATGGCCCACCCAGATAACATGATAATGAAGTTCAAAGTCAACAAGTCTCACACACATGCTCAGAGCTTCCAACTAGAGAAGTCTTCCAAGATGGAAGATAAAAACCAAAACAAATAGGGAAAACACAATAAGGCAGGAAAAGAAACCAATGAGGAATAAGATATCTTCCAAAGCCTATTCTATATATTCCAGGGAATTAAGAGACGTTAGTGCATCCCTGAATTGAAAACAAGATACTAGGTAAAAAGCATTCAGTAAACCAAAAAAAATCTTTGGAAACTGAAAAAAGATGATGGCAAAAATTATAAACTCAGTGGAAGAGTTGAAAATACAGCTGGAGAAATAGATCAGAAAGTAGAAAAAAAAAGATAAAAGTGAGGGGAGATAAGAAATTTAGAAAACAGTCTACAAAATATAATACACAACAATAGATATTCAAAAAGAGCAGGGACAGAGGAAATTGAAGGTAGGAAATCACTGAGAAAATAATTGAAGACATTTCCCTACGACCGAAGGTCATGAATTTTCAGATTAAAAGAGTTCATGGGAGGCTTAAACAATGAATGAGAATAAGCTTATGTAAAGTACATCAATGTGAAATTTCAGAACTGGGCACAGAATAGATTCTCAAAGATTCCAGATGGAAAAGCAAGTCATACACAAAGTGTTAAAAATCACATTAACTCTGTAAGCTAGAAAAATCAAGAAATTCTTTAAAATTCACAAACAGTACTATTTCCTATGTAGAATTTAATACACAGCCAAAATATCAATCAAATGAGAGGAGAAAATGCAGATATTGTCAAACATATGACCCATTCCCCACCCCGCCCCCAACCCGCCCCCCGCCTGCCAGAAAACCATTGGAAGATGTGGTCCACTGAACTGAGGAAGCAAATCAAGAAGGAGGAAAACATGGGATACAGGAAACATGGAATTCAACACTGAAGAGAGGCAAAGGAGTCCCTGGAAAAATAGTGAGGAGGGATTCCAAGAATGCAAGGTCAAAGTCTCTACTGCCAGCTTTCAACCCTGAGAGGAAGAGACAGATATAATGGAAGTCAATGAAACCACTGTATTTATTGATGAGATCCATGATGCGATAATTAAAAATTATGACTTCCACTAAAAATTGCTGTCTCTATTTTAATCAAAATCTTGGTAAGAGCCTGCAGTTCCCATAAATGAATGAAGAAGAAAACACATGAAAACTCCCTGAACATGACTGAATCTGCTTTATATCCCATTATTTAGACTCTATTCTATTCTTCTATCAATAAGGATTGAGTATCCTTCTGGTAATATGTTGTTTGTCCCTTTTTAAGAAGTCACACTAATTTTGCATCATAGAAGTAGGGAGTGTATCAGAAGCACTCTCAGCAGGAAATCTGAGGGCTGGGAAACTCTACCCTTTTGCAGTAGTGGGTAAGAACAGGGTCCTTACAGGACAAGGCGTATAACTCAGTTTTCCTTTAAGGAATCCCCTGTGGTTTATATGGAGAACTAAACTGAAGTGCATAGAGTCTTTGTTTTTACATGGTGGCCACTGAGGCTTTCTATATAAATTTGTGCTTTTTCAGTTCAATCCTGGAGATTGTGTGATTGAGTAATTCATCACATAGTTTATTCCAAAAATATGCCCCTACATTTATTAATCCTAAGACCTAGGTTTTCAGTGATTTTATTTAAAACATGCAGTTATTGAATTGTTTTGGTATATCTTGTTGTAAATTAATGTTACTCAATTTAACTATAGTTGGTTGTTTATAATATGTATTTAGAATGATAGGAGAATTGAAAAATATCCTTCACAAAATTTTTTAGATGAAATACTGCTTTTTCTTTCTGCCTCAGCACATCAGGAAGACATGTGATGGTCCCATTAGAAACAACAGCTCCCTGTAAGTAGAACCTGCCTCTATATCTACCCTGTGGATATATTCTTTTCTCAGTTGACTTTGATCCATGTTCTCTTTCAGACAACTTGAACATTGCTGTCAAAGTTAATCTATTCAATTTATTAAAGTCTTCCCTCCTTATATTTGTATTGGGATTTGACAGATGAAATAGTGATAACTAGTGGGAATTACCGAAATGAAAATGTTTACTTCTGTTTATAGAAGTTACTAATGAAGTTCAAGGTACATTTTTGTTTTATTAGAGGAAAAATCCTTTTAAGTAAATTTTCACATGATTGGGAAAGATCAGAAATATTTCAGTTTCATTTTACCTGAATTAATTGCTTAGAGAACTTGTATTTTCCCCCATAACAAAGTAATTCTTGTGTTTGTGTTTAATGTCTCAAACCCTAACATCAGATTTAAAAGATGTATTTCTTAGCTGATATCTTCTGTGGTTTATCCTCAAGAAAATATTATTTGTCTTGAGTGATTCTGCATAGTCTCTTTGATTTGTCTTGAAAACGTGTTCTCTAATCCTTTTTATTTGCTTGAAAATAAATAATGAAGAAAAGACCACTATGATGCTATCAGACAGTAACTTTCACAAGCATACGAATTAAAATAGATATTGAACTTTGGTTTTAAAGACACAAGAGTTTTTTTTAATACAGTCTTTGCATTCATCCAGCAAAACACCTACCTTATGTACAATTCAGTATTTTGAGTATCATTTGGTATTTCCAGAGTTTCTGAATATTACCTTTGAATCTTATGTTGTAAATTAAATTTAAAAAATCACACAGTTGGTTATATAACTTCTAATCATAGCCCTGAGATATGCAAAATAAATGCAACTTATCTTTTAATTCTCAACTCAGAATAGAATGGCTTCTGTTTCTCATTCTGCCTAATACAAAAACTTTATCTAGTTACTTCTAAGTAATCTGTGTTACTCACAGATTTGTTCTCAGTCTCTTGGGTAAATATTCAGTCAGACCCAGGGTTTCCACCTTCTCTCCAGGGTCAAACAGTGTTCAGTGGTGGGATTGAGAGGGGCAAGTATTTTTCCTCCCAGTGGGAAAGACACCTGAGCATCTCACTAATTTGAGTACATGTCCTTGTGTGTGTGTGTCCTTGTGTGTGTGTGTCCTTGTGTGTACACTCAGGCAGCAAGATATCCCTGCTGAGTGCATGACTTTGTTGTTAGCACCACTTTGGATTGGGTTGTAAAGGGTAGTTTTATGAAATGTTATATTTTGGAATACAAATTGTAAATCTAATTTAAAAATCCCAGAGCATGGAAGGTAGTTGAGGAGATTTCAATTTTCTTGTTGCCCCTTAATTGGGAAGTTCCAGGTTCATCATGGAGGAGGAAGCTGAATGACCCCACCAATTTTAAGATGACTTGACTGATCAAGATACATATTGATGTGTATCTATACATAGATTCAGAGAAGGCAATGGCACCCCACTCCAGTACTCCTGCCTGGAAAATCCCATGGATGGAGGAGCCTGGAAGGCTGCAGTCCATGGGGTCGCCGAGGGTCGGACACAACTGAGCGACTTCACTTTTATTTTTCATTTTCATGCATTGGAGAAGGCAATGGCAACCCACTCCAGTGTTCTTGCTTGGAGAATCCCAGGGACTGGGGGAGCCTGGTGGGCTGCCGTCTATGGAGTCGCACAGAGTCGGACACGACTGAAGTGACTTAGCATAGCATAGCATACATAGATTTACATATTTGTGATTATATATTGTATTCACACTGTATTTCTATCATTTGAACTGATGGCCTTTTTATTTGTATCCCTGTATTATATGCTTGAAAATTTTCAGATTATGTGTGTATATGTCATATACTCACATGCAGCAATTAATGCTCTCCATTCTAACATTTTCACTATTATTCAAGATATTTAGGTCAAATACATTCTTGGAATACAACTGGTCTGAAGGAAACTTTTGTGAGACTCCTGTGAGTAATCTTTTCACTTCCCCATTACAATGCTGTGAAGTCCATAAATGAAGTGTTATACAATTCCCACTTGTCATCACACCTGAACAGTCGCGCCCACTCGTGTAGAAGTCTTTCTGATAGGAGCTGTGATGCCTGTGACATTCCCTCCCTGGCCTCTGCTGCCCTTTTCAGCATCACCGCTCCTCAGGCCCTCTGAGTCCTCTGAGGATCTATGGTGTGGCTCAAACAAGAGTGCATTGTGGTCTTCCCTACTTTCATGTGTGTGCCAGTGGACCTACAGAAAAGAGAGTGAGACTCGGAATAACACAACCACACAGCAAGTGCGCAGCCAGTCAGCCACAGTGGCAGATTCCCTGAGGAGCTGTAGCCTCATCTTCCAAACTACACTGCGAATGTCAGTGGCAAGAGGTGACCTACTCTGTCCCACACCCCAGCATCTCAGGCCTTGAGGGTTGCTCATCAGATTTTACCCAAGAGAGCAAAAGGGAACATTATTAACACTGTCGTGCCTTGATGGACCTTTTAAGGATCAAAATCATGGAGAGAGGTGGGACTTCAGGGCCTTGGGGGGTGACAGAAAATTTCCCTTTGCCATCCTGTTGGAATTGAGGGCCTTGAGATATAATAATCTTTCTCAAAATGTCCATTTTGCCTTCCTGACCTAAAAATATAAATCATTAGTGTTCTATGCAAAAGGGACCTATTCTATTCCCCATAATCAGAAATATAAAGGTTTATTTGTCAATTACTAATTGCATGTAGATTAGAGTTTAATTGTATACTGAGTCACCCCAATATTTTGGCCACCTGATGCGAAGAACTGATTCATTGGAAAAGACCCTGATGCTGGGAAAGATTGAAGGCAGGAAGAGAAGGGGATGACAAAGGATGAGATGGTTGGATGGCATCACCGACGCAGTGGACATGGGTTTGAAAAGGCTGTGGGAGTTGGTGAAGGACAGGGAAGCTTGGTGTGCTGCAGTCCATGGGGTTGCAAAGAGTCAGACACAACTGAGCGACTGAACTGAACTGAACTGAACTGAGTCACTCCCACCTGGTTAGTACAGGTAGAGTGGTAGTTAGAGTGAGCTGCTAGAGTGCCACAGTTAGAGTGGTTGCACCCGTGAGCTGGCAGGGCTTCTGTAAGCATTACTTGATATACTATCTGTGAATGAGTCTGGGTCCCTTGACCCCAGGGAAATGTGAGATAAGCCTGGATGAAGGCTGCTTCTATCCTGTTGTTACCCACGTCTCAGGGACCTTAAAGGGGTCTAGGTACACTCAGTGGCTCAGTCATGTCTGAATCTTTGTGGCCCCATGGACTGTAGCCCACCAGGCTCCTCTGTCCATGAGATTTCCCAGGTGAGAATACTGGACTGGGTTGCCGTTTCCTACTCCGGGAGATCTTCTCGACCCAGGGATCAAGGCTGCATCTCTTGCATCTCTTGCATTGGCAGGTGAATTGGAGCCACAGTCAATTGTTAGCTCTGGTCTCTGGCCCTCGTACCAGGCCTATGGCCCCCCACATTCTGGTAAAGGATTCATAAATGACAGCAACACTGTGAAAGTGCATGCTGTTTTTTCTTTTAGATTTCCATGAGCCTCTCTGTTGATGTCCCATGCCTCTATGAACAGTAAACAAGCCTGAAAAGATACAAGTATCTTTAGAATTAGGAACAAAGACAGTGTTTCCTAGCAGATTGCAATATTGTATTGCCATGCACAAGGCTCAAATTTTCTTTTCTGCTCTGCGAGGCATTTTGCATCCTTACATAGTGAGAGAGAGAAGAGTGAGGGGAAGACTTGTATGCTCTTTCAATTTTAGTTTCTTCAGCTATAAAGTGATTACTAAAATAAGTGCCTTTTAAATGAATCTGTGAGAATAAGTGAGATATTGTAAGCAATAAATGGTGAATTCCAACAAAAATATTCTCTAGTCATAGAAGTTAGTGAATATAATTAAAAATGTGAGGAGCCACCCCCTGTAAATATCTGATAAATATTTATGAAATGTAGTTATAGCAATGATGCTTCTTTTTTTAGAAACATTTCTAAATTCTTCCTGAAAACTGAGATCTATATGAATATGTGTTTATGTTATGACCTTTTCCAAAAAAGAAATTATTACTTGCATCTGGGGAAAATCTAAACACAAAACTTAGTATTTGTTTATAGGTCTTTCCTCATTGTTAACCATATGTTTATTTAACAAAAAAAAAGTATTTTGTCTTCATTAAAATTTGGGGGGCTCATAGTAATTGAATAGCAGTGACTCAAGTTCAATTAATATTTTAATATTTATATTTGTGATAAAGGCAAATGGTTTTGTTTAGCCTGATACTTGTTTGCCCTTTTATTTACAGAAATATATATGTTGAACCTTGACTTACGATTTTTCTAACTGCTTGCTTCTCTATGGTAATTGTCTACTGTTTAGTCTTTAGCTGCAGTACAACTTAAGCAATATTTGCTTATGCGTATATTAGAGACCACATGCAGAAACATGTTAACCAAGCCTGGCTGAAATATGAGCTGGTTGGTGGTTTACTTGCTAAGTTGCATCCAACTATTTGCAACCCCATGGACAGTAGTCCACAGGCTTCTCTGTCCATGGAATTTCCCAGGCAAGAATACTGGAGTAGGTTGCCATTTCTTTCTCCAGGGGATCTTCCGGAGCCAGAGATTGAATCTGTGTCCCCTGCACGGTAGGTAAATTCTTTATCCACTGAACCACTAGGGAAGCCCAAAATATGAGCTACTTGAAATGAAAATACATTTTCCTTTCTCATTGCAATTAATGACCTAACTAAGGTTGAGTCACTTAAAGAAGTAATTTTTTTAAACTAAGTTTTGATGTTAGAGATATAAATGGTAAATCAACTATACTTCAATTATAAACAAAGAAGTTTAAGTGGGTTGAAATTCATGAATTGACTTATCATGCACATAAGTCCATGTATAGCTTAAGCTGTCTCGTAGGATGTAAATTAGGCACAAGGATAATATCTGATGTTAGAGGACCATAAATCCTAGGACAGGAAATCTAACATGTATGGAGGGTGCTTGGGTTTTCATCCACCTTAAATGCCCTAAGAATTGTTCTGATAAATGTTGAGGACAGCCAAATGACATCCAAGTTTATTACAATTTGTTAATTCTAAGATTTTTCCAACTGGAATGAAAGTATTCTACAGTGCTTTCATGTTACCCGAGTTTTAGAGGCTCTGAGACTTGCAGATAGGCACTCATTTGTATTAATAACTTATAGATGCAGGAATGTGATTTTTAAAATGTTTATAGATTTGAAAGTAAAATGATTTTGTCTTATGCCTTGCATTAGCTCTCTCAGAGATCTTGCTATTTATTTGGAAAGAATATGTTCATGGTGATCAGGACAGAAACTAGCAGGAAATTTTCTGAACTGGCACTGAGCCCATTTCTTCCCTGGGCACTAGATAAACTCACAGCACAAGTCATCAGCAGAGTTCAGTGTGTTAAAGATGTCCAACTGAAACCCAGAAGCCCCATGCAACTCTGAAGCAATCTCTTCATTTCAAGGTTTTCTCTTAGGTTCAGAAGGATATAGCCTTATTTGAATTACACTGAAAGTGCTCTTCAACCCTAAGGCTATCACCAGAACACATTAACAAGCTGGAGATTTCTATTTGTATTTGTTTTTTCTCTTGTCTGTGATGAAGAATGATAATGGGGTGAAGCCATTACTTCCATTAACAATCATGGCTGATATCCCACCATTTCAATTCTAATAATCATGGTGAAGATCCAGCAGCCTCTTGAAGCAGTGCTGAGCAGGTTCAACTGTGACCCAAATTTTCAAAGTAAAACATAAAGGCAATGTTTTCAAATAACTTATCAAGAAATGTTTTCCCAAATAGCACAGTCCAATTTCAGCAACTCTTTTTTTTTTAATTTTATTTTATTTTTAAACTTTACATAATTGTATTAGTTTTGCCAAATATCAAAATGAATCCGCCACAGGTATACATGTGTTCCCCATCCTGACCCCTCCTCCCTCCTCCCTCCCCAAACCATCCCTCTGGGTCATCCCAGTGCACCAGCCCCAAGCATCCAGTATCGTGCATCGAACCTGGACTGGCATCTTGTTTCATACATGATATTTTACATGTTTCAATGCCATTCTCCCAAATCTTCCCACCCTCTCCCTCTCCCATAGAGTCCATAAGACTGTTCTATACATCAGTGTCTCTTTTGCTGTCTCGTACACAGGGTTATTGTTACCATCTTTCTAAATTCCATATATATGCGTTAGTATACTGT
Source organism: Bos indicus x Bos taurus (assembly GCF_003369695.1). Classification (NCBI taxonomy): domain Eukaryota; kingdom Metazoa; phylum Chordata; class Mammalia; order Artiodactyla; family Bovidae; genus Bos; species Bos indicus x Bos taurus. Next base: position 84,292,509 of record NC_040082.1, read on the forward strand.
ATTGGTGTTTTTCCTTCTGGCTTACTTCACTCTGTATAATAGGCTCCAGTTTCATCCACCTCATTAGAACTGATTCAAATGTTTTCTTTTTAATGGCTGAGTAATACTCCATTGTGTATATGTACCACTGCTTTCTTATCCATTCATCTGCTGATGGACATCTAGGTTGCTTCCATGTCCTGGCTATTAGAAACAGTGCTGCGATGAACATTGGGGTACACGTGTCTCTTTCCCTTCTGGTTTCCTCAGTGTGTATGCCCAGCGGTGGGATTGCTGGATCATAAGGCAGTTCTATTTCCAGTTTTTTAAGGAATCTCCACACTGTTCTCCATAGTGGCTGTACTAGTTTGCATTCCCACCAACAGTGTAAGAGGGTTCCCTTTTCTCCACACCCTCTCCAGCATTTATTGCTTGTAGACTTTTGGATCGCAGCCATTCTGACTGGCGTGAAATGGTTCCTCATAGTGGTTTTGATTTGCATTTCTCTGATAATGAGTGATGTTGATCAGCAACTCTTGAGATGTGACATTTCAGTTATTTATTTCCTTGTTCTTCCTTCCTTTCTCTTTCCTTATACTGGTTTGAAAATTTTTGTGATCCTTAGCATTTATATTCATTGCTGATTATCTGATTATCACTGTAATTCATTTGGATGAGAATAATATGGGTGTTACTCTCAAAGGTCTCATATAGATGAATTAAAACAAGGGTAGGGGACCAATAGCCTGTGAGTCATACTTGGCCCACCAGCTGTTTTTGTATGGCCTAATAGCTGCTGCTGCTAAATCACTTCAGTCGTGTCTGACTCTGTGCGACCCCATAGATGGCAGCCCACCAGGCTCCCCCGTCCCTGGGATTCTCCAGGCAAGAACACTGGAGTGGGTTGCCATTTCCTTCTCTAATACATGAAAGTGAAAAGTGAAAGTGAAGTCACTCAGTCGTGTCCAACTCTTCACAACCCCATGGACTGCAGCCTACCAGGCTCCTCCGTCCATGGGATTTTCCAGGCAAGAGTACAGGAGTGGAGTGCCATTGCCTTCTCAGGGCCTAATATCTATACAATAGCTAACTGTCATAAAGGAAATCAGTCCTGAATATTCATTGGAAGGACAGATGCTGAAGCTGAAACTCCAATATTTTGGCTAACTGATGTGAAGAACTGACTCACTGGAAAAGACCCTGATGCTGGGGAAGATTGAAGGCAGGAAGAGAAGGGGACGACAGAGGATGAGATGGTTGGATGGCATCACCGACGTGATGGACATGAGTTTGAGTAAACTCTGGGAGTTGGTGATGGACAGGGAGGCCTGGCATGCTGTAGTCCATGGGGTCGCAAAGAGTTGGACACGACTGAGTGACTGAACTGAATAGCTATGAAGGAAAGATATATACAACTGAATGTAGAGTTCCAGAGAATAGCAAGGAGAGATAAGAAGGTCTTGTTAAATGAACAGTGCAAAGACATAGAGGAAAATAATAGAATGGGAAAGACCAGAGATCTCTTCAAGAAAAATTGAGACATCAAGTAAACATTCCATGCAAGGATGGGCACAATAAAAGACAGAAATGGTAAGACTCTACAGAAGCAGAAAAGATGAAGAAGAGGTGGCAAGAATATACAGAAGAACCATATAAAAAATGGTCTTTAAAAATTTTTTTTATAAAAAGGTCCTAATGACCCCGATAACCATGATGGTGTGGTCATTCACCTAGAGCCAGACATTCTGGAGTATGAAGTCAAGTGGGCCTTAGGAAGCATTACTATGAACAAAGCTAGTGGAGGTGACAGAATTGCAGCTGAGCTATTTAAAATCCTAAAAGGTGCTGCTGTTAAAGTGCTGCACTCAATCTGTCAGCAAATTTGGAAAACTCAGTAGTGGGCACAGGACTGGAAAAGGTCAGTTTTCATTCCATTACCAAAGAATGTTTAAACTACCCTAAGGCTGCACTCATTTCACATGCTAGCAAGATTATGCTCAAAATCTTTCAAGCTAGGCTTCAGTAGTACATGAACTGAGAACTTCAAATGACAAGCTGGGTTTCAAAGAGGCAGAGGAACCAGCCATCAAACTGGCAACACCTTACTTGTCTTCTGAGAAATTTGTATGCAGGTCAAGAAGCAATAGTTAGAACTGGACATGGAACAATGGACTGGTTCAAAATTGGGAAAGGAGTTTGTCAAGGATGTATATTGTCACCCTGTCTATTTAACTTATATGCAGAGTACATCATGTGAAATTCCAAGCTAAAGGAATCATGAGCTGGAATCAAGATTGCCAGGAGAAATATCAACAACCGCAGACATACAGATAATACCACTTTAATGACAGAAAGTGAAGAGGAACTAAAGAGCCTCTTGATGAGGGTGAAAGAAGAGAGTGAAAAAGCTGGCTTGAAACTCAACATTCAAAAAACTAAGATCATGGCATCCAGTCCTATCACTTCGTGGCTAATAGATGGGGGAAAATTGGAAGCAATGATAGATTTTATTTGGGGGGCTCCAAAATCACTGCAGACAGTAACTGCAGCCATGAAATGAGAACACGCTTGCACCTTGGAAGGAAAGCTATGACAAACCAAGACAGCATATTGAAAAGCAGAGACATCACTTTGCTGACAAAGGTCCATTAAGTGAAGCTATTGTTTTTCCAATAGTCATGTATGGATGTGACATTTGGACCTTAAAGAAGGCTAAGCACTGAAGAATTGATGCTTTTGAATTGTGGTGTTGGAGAATACTCTTCAGAGTTACTTGGACAACAAGATCAAATCAGTCAATCCTAAAGGAAATCAACCTTGAATATTCATTGGAAGGACTAATGCTGAAGCTTAAGCTCCAGTACTTTGGCAACCTGATGAGAAGAGCTGACTCACTGGAAAAGACCCTGATGTTGGGAAAGATTGAGGGCAGGAGGAGAAGGGAATGACAGAAGATGAGATGGTTGGGTGGGTGGCATCACTGGCTCAGTGGACATGAATTTGAGCAAACTCAGAGAGATAGTAGAGGAGAGAGGAGGCTGGCATGCTACAGTCCATGGGGTCGCAAAGAGCTGGACACGACTTAATGACTGGACAACAACAAACAAAGAGCTATGTATGGTTTCATATTTTTAAGTAGTTAGAGGAAAAATCAAATAAAAATTATTTGGGGACACATGAAAATTACGTGAAATTCAAATTCAGTGTCTATAAGTAAGGTTTTATTGGAACACAGGCATGCTCATTTGTTTATGCATTATCTCTGGCTGCTTTCATGTTACAACAGCATTGAGTAGTATGTATCAATACTACCTGGCCTGCAAACCTGAAAATATTTTCAATCTGGCCTTTTACAGAAAGTTTGCTGACTCCAGAATTCGAACATGAAGTAGGAAATTCTAAAATGTAAACATGAAGAAAGTGCTGCCCTGAGGGGCGAATGAGTAACTGCCAGGAACAGTTACATTTCCCACAATCAATTTTTCCTGTTCAGTATTTTGAAGACATCTCCTACTTGTGGAGTTTTTCCCATCAATATTATTTAGCCATCATAACTAATACAAGCTAAGGTGATTCCACACGACAGTGAGTCAGAAGGAATAACTCTTTCCACTGTGATGAGGCTTAATGAGAAAACTGAATCCATAGGAAAGGAAAACAGTGCTTACACCTAAAATATTCTCATAAATATTAATAAATAAATGTGCATTGTGAAGAGAACTGGAGAATAATTTTCCATTCTCTCTGGTATTGCCTTGGCTGGTCTATGGCTGAAAAAGAATCCAGGCCTAGAGTTTCATGTATGAAAGAATGATGGGCATAGAAGAAATGCTCCCTCAAGATTCTCCCACATAGCTGATCTCTAAATTCTCAATCTCTTCCCCCCTGCCTAGTTAGCCATTTTGGGTTCAAAATGGGTTAATGCCTTACCTTTGAAGTTTAGGAGACTTACAATTCTCAATCCTATTTCATGTTTTCATTTGTTGGGTCCTGATCATTATTTGACTGGGTACATGGTTTTGAAGGGCATTTTCAATATTCCATTCCTCTGAAAATTTCTGAGTATCATGTCTATTAATTAATGTCTTAAAGAGAGGGAAAACAGGAGGAAGAGGGAAGAAAGAACTAATTTTCAAGAATGATCCTTACAAATCTATAGTCATCAAAGCAGCATGATACTGGCACAAAAAAAGACACATAGTTCAATGGGAATAGAATAGTGAGCCCAGACATAAACCCATCCACCTGTGGTCAATTAATCTGGAACAAAGGGGGCAAGAATATACAATGGAGACAAGACAAGTCTCTTCAATAAGTGGTGTTAGTAAAACTGTACAGCTACAAGTAAAAGAATGAAATTAGAACATTCTTTAATATCATATACAAAAAAAAAAAAACACCTCAAAATGGATTAAAGATCTAAATGTAAGACCTGAAACCATGAAACTCCTAGAAGAGAACATAGGCAGAGCACTCTTTGACATAAATTGTAGCAATGTGCTTTTTTGGATCTGTCTCCTAAGGCAAAAGAAATAAAGGCAAAAATAAACAAAATGGGACATAATTAAATTTAAAAGCTTTTGCAGGGCAGAGGAACCCATTAACAAAACAAATAGTAAGCTATGGGAATAGGAGAAAATATTAGCAAATGATATGACTGATAAGTGGTTATTATTCACATTATATAAATAGCTCATATGACTTAATATCAGAAGAACCAACAATCTAATGAAAAAACTTGGCAGAAGATCTAAATAGGCATTTTCCAAAGAAGACATACAGATGGCCAACAGGCACATGAGCATCATTAAATATTAGAGAAATGCAAATCAAAACCACAATGATATATAAATTCACACCTGTCAGAATGGCTAACATCAAAAAGTCTATAAGTAACAAATGTTGGAGAGGACGTGGAGAAAAGGTAACTCATGTACACAGCTGGTGGGAATGTAAATTGGTGCAGCCACTATGGAAAACAGTATGGAAGTTTTTCAAAACAAACTAAAAAGAGAACTACCACCTGATCTAGAAATTCCCCTCCTGGGTATATATTTGGAAAAAGCAAAAACATTAATTCTAAAAGATACATGAACCCCAATGTTCAAGGCAGCACTATTTACAACAGTCAAGATAAGAAAGCAACCCAAATGTCCTTCAACAGATGCATGGATAAAGGAGACATGACATTCCATATGCACAATGGAATGTTGTGAAGTGAAAGTTGTTCAGTCGTGTCTGACTCTTTGAGACTCCATGGACTGTACAGTCCATGGAATTCTCCAGGCCAAAACACTGCAGTGGGTAGCCTTTCCCTTCTCCAGGGGATCTTCCCAATCCAGGGATTGAACCCAGGTCTCCTGCATTGCAGGCAGATTCTTTACCATCTGAGCCACAAGGGAAGCCCAAGAACACTCGAGTGGGTAGCCTATCCCTTCTCCTCCGAATCTTCCCAACCCAGGAATTGAACCAGGGTCTCCTGCACTGCAGGTGAATTCTTTACCAACTGAGCTATCAGGGAAGCCCTACAATGGAATGTTATTTACCCATAAAACAAATGAAATTCCGCCATTTGCAGCAGCATGAATGTTAGGCCTAGAGAATATTATGCTTAGTGAAATAAGTCAGAGAGAGAAAAACAAATACTGTTTGATATCATTTATATGTGAAATCTAGAAAAGAAAATGAATGTATATAGCAAAAGAAAAACAGACCCACAGATGTAGAAGACAAGCTAGCAGTTACTAGTAGTGAGAGGGAAGTGGGGAGGGGCAAAAAAGGAGTGAAGGATGAGATAGAAATTACCATGCATAAAATAGATAACAGCATGGATATCTTGTACAGCACAAGAAATTATAAGCATTATTTTGTAATAACTTCTAACAGAGCATGATCTACAAAATACAGAATCACTATGATGTGCACTGAAACTAATATATGTTATAAATCAACCACTCTTCAATAAAAACAAAAAACCAAACCCACCAAAAAAGAATGATGATCTTGATTCATTATTATCTCCTTACACAGTAAGTCTTTTAAAAGGCACGTTCAGCTGTTAAATTGCTCCCTGGAATCAATTAAAGAGCAAAAACACACTCATGGACAGCGAATGGAGAGGGCTAGCACACATCTCCCAATTTGACATCCAAGGGAACTGAGTCTTGAAAAGGTTAGTGAATTACCCTAGTTTATAGAGTTTGAGAAGTGGGGGAACTGAAATATGTACCATTGAGTAGAAACGTTGTACTCCTGCTTTATCACAGCTATGCCCCTGTTATGGAATACAGGGAAAGCTACAGGGCTAGATATAGCTGTCTTTGTCGGACATAGTTTAAATATATTAACTTAGCACATTATATATCTGAAAGAAAATCCTGAGACCCATCATATGATCTGTATCACCCAACCCAGGGCTCCTCAGAAGTCCTTGAAGCCCTATACCTGACAACATCGGCTCTTAAGCTAATATCATCTTGAGAGTCCCATATTTACATCAAGGCCTGAATGATAGCTTTCCTTTAAAAGCAATATAGATGCAGATGGCTCACAGAAGAACGAAGACATAGCCTTGCCAGGTGGGGCCCTCCAGATAACTCAGGGCTGACGTGACCAGATGTGTGGTATAGGGAAGAAGTGCTGGCAGGGGAAACCAGTCTTAAAACAGGAGTGGAAAAATCACCTCACTCAAATGGAATTCTGTAATGTTTACCATCAGGTGGGAAGGGATCACAGCAGTCCTGGTGTTTATGAAGGGCTGACTTTATCCATACAGGACTTTCTGGAGGATAAAAAGCTACTCATGGAGGTTAAAGTATAATGAAGGATATGGGACATCCATGATGTGACAGTTTGCTCATTAAATAAAATTGTGTCCCTTGTAAAGAATCTGAACTTGGGCAGTTCCTCTGATTTATAGATGGCAATAGTTATATACTGACTTATCCCTTATTGCATAATAGTAGCTGTTAGCTCAGGAATTAAATGACGTATTTTCCAGCCATATAAAGAAAGAGTGTATAGGTTAATCAAGTGGTCTCTTGAGGCCAACTGCCTCCACTTAAATTCCTCATTCATCACTTTTCTACCTGTGTGATATTGGGCAAGTCAAGAAAACAGTTTGTGTCTCAGTTGCAAAATTAGGATAACAATATCTAATTTCTGAGGATTAAATAAACCATCACATGTAAAGCACGTTTAAGGTGTTTGATACATAGTGAAAATTTAATAAAAATAACTGTAACATACATGTTAATGTTCCAGAATAGAATTCAATATATCTTTAGGGTTTCAATTCCAATTGAAGGATAGGTAGTAGATTTTAAAATCATAAAACCATTTGAATTTGTTGGATTTATGCTGCAGTGAAAATTATAATATACTTTTATCATGGGAAGATGTGTCATTATCATTGGTACAATCAGAAGAGAAAAAAGTAAAATTTGTGATTATATACTAACTTGTACTTATATAAAAGCATATACTTTTATGTCCCAGAAACTATTCTAAGCTCTTTTATATAAATTTAATTTGCTTAATCCTTACAACAATGCTAGGAGATTGGTAAGTACTATGATTAGCCCCACGTTACATACATGGAATATAGGCAGAGAGAAACTAAGAAAAAAGAAAAACAAGGCCACCATTTAAATTGCTTTTTTGTCTTATGTTGATGGTAACTATGAACTCTTAACCTTTCATTAGCTGTCATTCTTTTCTATGTTTATAATCTGTTCATTTAATTTTTAAAGTGAAGTTTAATTTATGAATTATTTATATAAGATTTTGCTGATCCCATGGAGGAGAGTCATTTGAGTACAAGGCCAAGCTGACCGAGGAACTGAACTACAGTGGACGGGAAGTTTCTGAGGATCATTTACAGATGGGTCAGAGAACTGGAGAAGCCAACACAAATGACAATTGCTAACAACAGAAATAATTTTGAAATAACATTCTGGTTTAATATGACCAGATTCCAAAATGGTAAGGATGCTTGAATATAGGTACTTGGTTGATTGTTTTATGAAGAAATCCTAATGGCAAAATCTCATCTAGCAAATCATTCCAAGAAGCTTTCTGTTGGAAGTACCAATAAAAGGGTCATGATTTCTGACTATTCTCTGAAATGACTCTTTAGTTAGGTCTTTTTAGAATATGCTTCTGCTTGAAATCCATTGAATTTATTTCCTTATTATAAACAGTAACCTTTGAAAGGAACATAGCCAGTGCTATTATCAGCCACTCAGTTGAACTGAACCAATTACTCAAATCATGATGGATTTGAATTAGTTTTCTTTGTGTTTATGAAAATGTGCTTGTGGAACTGAATTTTTCTTTTCCATTATTCATCTGTAAGAATAAAGAGCAAGCATTTCAGAGTAACAGCATAATTCCCTATGATGGGGGGTTTACAGGCAACGTTGAACTATTTGATACTCTAACAGATTGTGGAAAATGCTTCTAGATATCTGATATTTTCAATTTTAAAGGTAGGATTGTGTATTGAAGTTGCTACTGTGCTTCATCTACAATAGACCTGCTTCTCTCTTCTGCCCCAGAGAATGGCCAGCATATATGTTAGAGCTGGATAGAAGTTCCTGAAAAAGGAAGAGGAGCTTCCCACATCTCACCACACTTCAGAGCCTTAATTTCTTAGCTTTCAACAGCTGACTTCTGACTCTGCAGGTGAAGACTCAAAGCGAATACTAATGTAGAGTTCCTCCATTCCTTCTGTCTATGAATGAAGCAGTCTATAAGGCAATATTGCAAGCTACTTTTCTGAAAGTCATGTGAGAAAATGCAAGAAATCTCTCCCATCCTCCGGATGAAAATTTCCTCCTGAAGCACTGGTGGCCCATTCTACCCTGCAGAGGTAGAAGGGCTTGTACTACTTCCAGTTATCCTGATGGAGGCGATAAGTGTTCTGGTAAGCTCTTCCAATTGATGCTTTTGAACTGTGGTGTTGGAGAAGACTCTTGAGAGTCCCTTGGACTGCAAGGAGATCCAACCAGTCCATCCTAAAGGAGATCAGCCCTGGGTGTTCATTGGAAGGACTGATGCTAAAGCTGAAACTCCAGTACTTTGGCCACCTCATGTGAAGAGTTGACTCATTGGAAAACACCCTGATGCTGGGAGGGATTGGGAGCAGGAGGAGAAGGGGACGACAGAGGATGAGATGGTTGGATGGCATCACTGACTCAATGGACATGAGTCTGAGCAACCTCCAGGAGTTGGTGATGGACAGGGAAGCCTGGTGTGCTATGGTCCATGGCGTTGCAAAGAGCTGGACACGACTGAGTGACTGAACTGAAGCTCTTCCAAGCGTGGGAAAACAGTGGTGACTTTTTTCTTCTGGGCATGTGATAGATGGAGAATCTAGAATTTTAGGTCTAGTTATAACCTTCTTAATAGCTGGGGAGTGTGGGACGCCAGAGTTGAAGATGACTTGGTCCCACAGCCATTGTAAGAGTACAAATCTGTCTACACTACTTTGCCTCCCCCATGTCACAATCCAAAGAGCCCAGGAGTGTTAGGTAACTTTTCATCCTCTTTTCTCAGTAGATTACAGTGTTCTGAATGTGTTATCATGTCCAAAATGATATAAAATTCCCTCAAACTACAGTTTGTTTGCATTCAAATTATAATATATAGCCTGAGACTCAAAACCATTTTCCCTAAAATAAAGGAACTCAATATTCTTAGAGTAGCAGAACATTGATTGCCATATTTATTGATACTTCCTACAGTAAAACACCCTAGAGATGGAGTGTGGAGCTCACTTTTGGTTCCAAGCCACTAACTAGAGGACATTGTTGAGAAATAATTTTATAATATAAAACATGAACATAAAAATATTGATGAATATTTCTGCTTTAAATCAAGTCATAATAATTTACATGCAATTACGTGCAATTATAAGTTAGATAATCTATCCCCCCAGATCCAGTGCTATGCCCAGTTTGGAGCCACCTGTAATGTAGAACTTAACTCAAGAGCAAATTTAACAGTCAAAATATAAGAGGTGAGGCGGGCAGCAAAAGACTAAGCGATCTCAGCTGCCCCCTAGTTGGGTTAGCGGTCTTGCTATATTCATGGTGGCTACTTTAAGATCTGTGTTAACCTCAGAACTCAAAATCCATGCAGGAAGCTAAATGGGTCCATCCCCATTAAGAACATGGACTTCAGGTATGAGGGTGGGTTTTTTCCCTTTTTCTTTTCTTTTTGCTCTGAGGAGCTTTTTGCCTCTGCACTCACAAAGGCCTCAGGCTTATGTTCTCCTCAGAGGGCTGCAAAGAAGCAAAATCCATTAGATAATGTTTATGCCTTGAGGAGTTCTATCCTAAATGATCACTTCTACCTTATTTGAAATGATGCCATGCTTTTAAAATTCTGATTCTACATGGAACTGGGAGAGGGGTTGGCCAAGGTCAGGGTGGTTATAAGAAAGATTTTAGTGATTCTGTACAGTTGGAAAAAACCAGTACAACAACAAAAGATGACACAGGAGAATAAGTAAGACAAATATGAATAATCTCTAATTAGCAAAAAAAATTATTTTTGAAACATTGCAAGTAGGTCAGAATGATGAAAAGGGGCACCTACATTCCCCTAAGGATATCAAACCCAAGAAATAGTTGGCTGCCTTATTGTGGAGATCTGGCTCCCTCCCACCCATTCACCCCTCAGATTCATCCAGGCCATGCTGTTTGTCAATTTGCTGGAACAAGACATTCCTGCAGACCAGAGGGGCAATGCTTAAAATTCAGATTGGATGCAATCTCATGTAGTGTCTACATCTACCTTCCCTGCCCACTAAGAAATGAATATCACTGTTTTCCCAAAGGCCTCTATCAAACTCAGATATTTTTAGACATTACCATGTCTATTTATCTTAGGCCCCGCAGAAAAGTGAGAGACGGGCAAAAATATTTTAAATGTGATCGTTGTGTTCCGGAGAAAACCACTTCACCTCTCCAAACCATGCCTACATCAGTTCAGTTCAGTCACTCGGTTGTGTCTGACTCTGCAACCCCATGGACTGCAGGACACCAGGCTTCCCTGTCCATCCCCAACACCCAGAGCTTGCTCAAACTCATGTCCATTGAGTCGGTGATGCCATCCAGCCATCTCATTCTCTGTTGTCCCCTTCTCCTCCTGCCTTCAATCTTTCCCAGCATCAGGGGCTTTTCCAATGTCTGCTGCTGCTGCTGCTAAGTCGCTTCAGTCGTGTCCGACTCTGTGCGACCCCAGAGACGGCAGCCTACCAGGCTTCCCCGTCCCTGGGATTCTCCAGGCAAGAACACTGGAGTGAGTTGCCATTTCCTTCTCCAATGCATGAAAGTGAAAAGTGAAAGTGAAGTCGCTCGGTCGTGTCTGACTCTAGCGACCCCATGGACTACAGCCCACCAGGCTCCTCCATCCAAGGGATTTTTCAGGCAAAAGTACTGGAGTGGGGTGCCATTGCCTTCTCCGATGTCTACATAGATATAAAATACTAATATTTTGTATCCTGGGATAGTATGTTCCTGTGAGGAACCGGGTATCATGTATGATCCATTAGGCTGGAGCCAGGGTATGGGAGTGGACCGAGAAATGTCAGGCTGTGGAAACACATTGTGCAAGAGCCAAAATGTTCTGGGATTGTATCAGAAAGACAACATGCTCAAAAGACTGCCTTATGGCATCCAGCTAGAAAGGAAATAAGATGTAACCCAGAAGAGGACCCAATAGATCAGAGGCTAAAGAAAGCAAATGAACCTAGACATCAGAATCCAAGGGGAGACTTAGAAGGAAAGGGGAAGCAAGGAGGGGTAAGCAGGAGATCTGACCTGTATGAAGTGGAGCTGGGTGGGAGATAGTTTGAAGATTAAAGCTCAAGGATCCTGAGATGCCAAAGAAAGGTTATTGTGGGAACATAATCTATGGGCAGGGGAGGGAGGGTGTGCTTCCCTGGTGGCTTAGGAGATAAAGAATCTGCCTGCAATGCAGAAAACCCTGCATTCAATCCCCGGGGTGGGAAGATCCCCTGGAGAAGGAAATACCAACCCACTCCAGTATTCTTGCCTGGAGAATTCCATGGACAGAGGAGCCTGGTGGGCAACAGTCCATGGGGGTCACAAAGAGTCAGACACAGCTGAGTGACTTAGGTAGATGGGTAATCTATGGGAAGTCACTCTGTAAAGGGTAAAACTCTAGTTAACCGTAATGGTAGACTGTGTCACTCGGTGTTCTGTGTTCCTATCTAGGGAAGGATTATACTACTCAGCCTATTGAATTCAGATGTGGCCATGATGTTTGCTTTGCCCAGTGAAATTGAAGCCACTTGGCAGAGGTCTTAAGAACTAGCACACACACGCCATGCTCTCTCTCCTCTCTACCTTGATATCTGGTAGATGCCAGACCCTCTGTCTGAATCTTGGGATGAGGGTAATAATGACATCGGAGCAGAGTCCCCACATGACCCTTAATGAATGTGTAGCGAGAAAAAAAGTTTTTCTTATTTTTTCCACTGAAGTTTCTTTTTTTCAAAATCACAGATTATCTAGCTGCTCTTGACTGATATGAATGAAGATTACTGGTTGGAAGGCGGTAATTAATGGTTATGCCTGGTTGGACTTATTTTAATATGACAGGCAAAGTACGACAATGATGTTGCAAGAGAAAATGACTAGGAAAAATACCACTACGATGTTTATTTAGGACGATCTGTAACAAAGAGTGAAGCCTGTGGATAAATTATTACCTCTGCTAATATTATAGCCAGTCAAGTGAAAAATACATTAATAAGAGACTCAGCTTTCTTTATTCTCAAGTACCTTACAGTCTAATCAGAAAGCCTTAATAAATTCATACTCACACATACACACGTACCTTTTGATAGATAAAAACATGTAAAAGGGCTCAAGTCTTGCCACTGTAAGAGTCAAAAGTCAAAGGAGACAAAAGGTACAAGCTTGCTGAATTATATTATTGTAATTGTGTTGTTATTCTAATTATCGTCATCATTATTTTACTGTTGCTTTTGTGGTGTTAGATATTAAGATGATAAAATGAGTAGTTGTTGACAGGAGTTGAAAATATAAATTCCATTATTCTTATTTGGCCTATTTAGTATTCTGAACCGGGTAGCCTTTGAATGGACAATACGTGAGGGAAGAAAGGTAATTTATTATTTTCAATAAATAGCTTAGGAATAGGAAACATGGTGGTTTTTAGTGATGCGACTACAGAAAGAGAAAGGACTGGAAAAAAAAAAAGATGCAAGTGACTATAATCAGGTAGCCACACAAAACATGCACTCTATCCCTAGAGGGGAATGAAGACAGAGGAGACTCAGGAGCCAGCGAGGGCTCATCTTGGATCATAGAGGCTAATCCTTAAAGGCTGGACCAGGGAAGAGGTCTCTGTTAATGACGAATGTCCCATTCTGCCCCCCTGACTTGGCCTACAGATGTGGGCATGTGCAGGGAACCATGAAGAGATTTTTCTTCATCCTTTTTGCATTTGCAAACACAGCTTTTCTTGGCTTACACATTGGTAATCCATAGTCCACTGAATATTGTATTGGCATTTGACCCAAGCCCCTAACCATATTCATGATATGCAATACTGATTATGGGGCTATTGGGAACACGAAATGTTCATTTTTCTCAATTGACCCCATATCTACTTTTGAATTAAGAAAAATGTTGAGAACAAAACCAGGCCTCTTCCTGAAACTAATGCTGACGGGCATTCTCATGAGGACAAAAGCAAATGGAAGTGAGACCAGGCTGATATCGGCTCTGTCTCGCGTCATTTTAAAGTGTTGTTCTTGAGCATTTCAAACGAAGAGCCAACTTTTTCACAAGCTCTCTGAAAACTGTTACTGAATTGTATTCAGTCCCTATTAAATTACTAAGCGGTATTTTCACTTCTGTGGTAGTAACATAGACTGAATAAACTTAAGTATATTCTACTGCTTTTGTTTATGTACAATTGCTGCAAAATAAAGTTTATAAAATACCTAGTGTGTGCTGCAATTCATGGGGTCGCAAAGAGTCGGACACGACTGGGCGACTGATCTGATCTGATGTTATCTAGTATTTCAGCCAAACAAGCATTTGAAAATGATTGTATCCTTCAAAACTTGAGAACAAGTACATCAAGCCTTTCCTAGCAATGGGAAAATTCACCGAATACATAATAAAATTTTTTATTTGTCTGCTACCACTAATAACATATAACCTATTGTACTTCATAGCTTTCTTCAAACATCCTAAAGTTTAAAGGGAAATAAGTGTATACACAAAAATAAATGGATAAATAATTAAACAGAAGTTAGAAGCATAAGTGAATAGATAACACACATAAAATAGAGGTTGTAAGAGTGATATGGGAAAAACAGGGCAATTGTTTAGATTTTAGGGCACTGCATGTGATTACAAGAAATCAGATTTTAAGTGTACACAAGATGTTTGAGGAAGACAGAGAAGGATCTGTTTACTTGCATGCAGAATGGACCACAGCCCTTGAGGGGTGATTCTGGGCATGTGAGGAAGCCTCTGTTCTCAAAGAATTATCCAGCCATTCACTGATGGTCCTCAGGATGATCCTGTAAAGAGACTCAATGGGTTTCAGGTAGGGTTTTTATTTACTTCTTAATATTTGGCTCATACTACACCGACTGACTTTGCAAAGTGAAATTGCAAATAGTCAAATTACTCAGAAAGAAAGGCTTATACTGAAAAGTAGCTACTCTGTGCAGTATTCATCTCTCATGGCTAATCTCAGTTCAGTTCAGTTCAGTTGCTCTGTCGTGTCCGACTCTTTGCGACCCCATGAATCGCAGCACGCCAGGACTCCCTGTCCATCACCAACTCCCGGAGTTCACTGAGACTCAAGTCCATTGAGTCGGTGATGCCATCCAGCCATCTCATCCTGTCGTCCCCTTTTCCTCCTGCCCCCAATCCCCCCCAGCCTCAGGGTCTTTTCCAATGAGTCAACTCTTCGCATAAGGTGGCCAAAGTACTGGAGTTTCAGCTTTAGCATCATTCCTTCCAAAGAACACCCAGGACTGATCTCCTTTAGGATGGACTGGTTGGATCTCCTTGCAGTCCAAGGGACTCTCAGGAGTCTTCTCCAAAACCACAGTTCAAAAGCATCAATTCTTCGGTGTTCCACAGGGAGAATGAAATTTTAACAGTTCCTCCTTTTAGTTCTCTTGATATTTTTTTATTAACAAATTGACCTCACTCTTCCCTATTTGGTCAGCATTGACATCTGTGCTGTTCCTTCCGTCAAAGGGATGACTTCACTCAGTCCCCACCACCACCCATCTTGATAGTTGTATCAGGATTCTGGCCTACCAGTTAGTTACCTCTACAATCTTGGAAGGCAGTGGGGTCACTCATCTGTCCCCAGGCCTTCCACTTCTTATTTTTAGCCCCTTTTTACTTTTTGACCCTAGTCTTCCCTGGCACACAGTCACCCCTTACAAAGCTGCAGCCTCCTGTGTATGTTTCCAAAGCTCAGCATCACTAGTCAGCGCTCCTCCATCCACACTCCTCTCTCAGAAATACTTTCTCTCTGCCTCTTGTTCCACTATGTTGTCTTTATCACCATGGGCTTCTATTCCTGCCACTGTTTACTACCACTTTAGCAAGAGGTAAGAAGGGGAGGAGTGGGGGAAGAAAAAAAAAAAAAAAGAGGAGATGCATGTGTTCTGAATGGGCATTTCAGTCAGAGTTTTTCAAAGCAGGCTGTATGCATTTTTCTAATGATTGGTTCAGGCATTCAATCCATTTTTTCAAAGAGGTACATGATACCCTAAATTTTAAGCTTAAGGTTCTTTCCTCATAGGGTTAAAATGCCTAATATGGCCAAATATTCACTGAGAGGAAAAAAATTTAACTATATTACTTTCTAAGTGTAGACTTCAGACACCCTACCTCATTAATCATATTGGTTTCTTATTTGAAATATAGATTCTTGGCCTGATTTAATTAAATAATCTGGGCCAGGGCCCACCCCTTAAATCTGCAAGTTTAACAAGCTTGTGATAAAATGTAATATTAATGCTATTTTATTTATAAATTAAATAGATATAATTTAATATTAATAACAGAAACACAGGTGATTTATAACATTTAAGTACTTGCTATACATAAACATGGGAGAAGGAAACAGCAACCCACTCCAGTATTCTTGCCTAGAGAATTCCATGGACAGAGGAGCCTAGTGGGCTGCTGTCCATGGAGTTGCACAGAGTCGGACACAATTGAAGTGACTTGGTATGCATGCATGCATTGGAGAAGGAAATGGCAACCCACTCCAGTGTTCTTGCCTGGAGAATCCCAGGGATGGGGGAGCCTGGTGGGCTGCTGTCTATGGGGTCGCACAGAGTCGGACACGACTGAAGCGACTTAGCAGCAGCAGCAGCATACATAAACATTTCATATATATTATTTAAAGGAAAAATTATAGATGGCAGGCCTTTTACAAACTTTGGGTGTAGACTCAAAAGAGAAATATATACCCTTAATATTTGCCTTTTAAAATAATATGCTGTATGACTAGAACTTCTGACTAATCTCATTGACATGATTGTAAACTTAAACATTTTTTCAATCAGCAACTAATTATGTTACTCATAAAATGCAGTGTTGAATCAGCTGAAGTTTGTATTCAGTGATCACACATCATAAATGCTGTTTATTACTATTTCCTCAGCCTTCTTTCAGTAATTTCTACAACTTTAAATATCAGGAACTGAGATTGGTTTTTCACTATATTTTTAACAAGGATTTTTTAACTGCTTCATATGATTTTTCCCTCCTCTGAGTGTTTTCAAATTGATTTTTCAGTGGCAAGATTTTTAGCTCCAGACACTTGTCAGGTATTAAAGTCAGGCTAAAAGGTCAGTAATTCTCAGATACATTCTATTTCATTTTATAAATCATCTTAATGTTCTAAGCTGCTTAATCCTCAAGTTTTCCATGTATCTTCTCTTCTACAGTGCAGCTGTGGAACAGAAAGAAAGAACCCTGCCAAAATGACAGCATAAAAATTTAGAGGGATGGTTTGTATAAAACCCTAATTAGTACTTTATATGACATTTTAAAGGCATTAAGTATTTCAAAGTCATTAAGCAAATGGTTATTATTGTACAAGTCATTTTAAAAGAATAAATTTACCCACCAGGATGTTAACTGCTCAGTATGAATTTCCTTTGAGCAGTGAATAAGCCATAGTGATGCTCTTATATTTTCATGCTGTAATTAGAATAACTAAAATTTTGCAAATATTATCTCTAAATAGAATTAATATGATACGTTTTGTGAAGTTGTTCCTTTTTAGGATGAGACATCAGCTTTTTTATGAGCATGATACATTTCATTTCTATATCCTTTACTGTTTTTGATTTAGGAAGAAATAAACTTGATAATTTTTAGGGCAATCTGTAATCCTGACAAGTATGAAATTCTATTAGTGTTTTCTTTCTTTCAAATATAATTCCACTGAGTTGCACATTGTTTGTCTCTCATTTTCATTTTTATATTTCTCTGTGCTCCAGCTTCATCGACTACTAATTGAGCATTCACCAGACAACAGATGTGATGGTACAGAAATGCATTCAAGAAAAGATTAAACCAGGAGGCTGCCAATTTGCAGTTGGACTTTAACCTGCTTGCTTTTTAATAATGCTTGAGTATAGATCCTTATTTATAGGCTTGGTATAAATATTATTAAATCTTTCCAACTATTCCCTTGAGCTTTGAATGTTCACTGACCTGTGAAGATAGCCAAGTGGATAAATAAGCTTATACTTAGACCTAGCAAATCAGAGGGCTATTAGAGCTTATCTTGACTTTTTTTTTACTTTATGTTACATGATGCATTGATTTTTTTAAACTAAGAAGCCATTTTAAAAAGACACACTTAAACTGACTTCCAATTCTCTTTTAATGAATTGAAAGTGGTAGAGTCATTAGTGCATATCCCAGCCTGTTTTCACATCCTCAATTTCACATTTGCTGGTAGTCACATAAGTTACACTTGGCTTTAGCCTTGGAAGGCTAAAGAGAACCTCTGAAGGCAGAAGTTAACAAAGGAGAGGGGCTCTAAAAGCTGTCATGTCCATTCCTGCCACCCCATCCATCTTACTCCATGTATTCTTTTCCCCATTCCTTCCTTGAAAAGAGTGATCAGCTATGTCCAATGTCGTCACAAAGAATAAGAGAGATTAATGGTAAAGAGTTTTGTTTTTCTTTTTTGGTTCAGGCAATTAAAAACTGCAAATGACCTTGTGAAATCAGGTCCTGTAAGAACATGATTCAGATGCCTGCTGGGTGAGTAGCGAAGGGAAGGGGAGGAAGTGGGGAATAGTGGAGGTGGGCTTATCTGTCAAGAAGCTTAGCAAGCATGGCTGGAAGGTAAGCTCCTAGGGTTCTTACTAGGAAGCCGCCTAGACTTGTGCAGTACACAACCTGAACGAACTTAAGCAGGGACGTAACACCTGTAGTTTTTATTCTGAGCACGCTTTTATTCTGAGCACGCTTAACACAGAACATATCTGATTCGCAATGAATGAACTTAATGGTTCTTGAATAGCATCAAAGAAAATTTTACCTAAAAGAAGGAGGAAAGGATTTTTTTAACCACTAATCTAGTAATGAAAATGAAAAGAAAATCATGTTTCTATTTTGAAAAGTATACCAAGAATCAATTCAATTTGATTTTGAGAATTAGGTAGAGTCAGAAAGAAACAATGATAATTAATAATAGTACAGCCTTGTGTTGACATAAAGCTCATGAACTTTTCCTCATATTCATTGTCTACTTCTTTATGGAAAAGTGCAGTAAGAGAAATTTAGGAAAGAACTGTAACCTAAAGAATATTAAAAGTGAGATGAAATTAGAAGGTAGGAAAAGTTCTTAAAATAGATTTCTAACAATACTAACTCAGAGTATCATGTGATAAAAAGACTGAACTGACATTCAGGAATAACCCTGGGGTCAGAGAAGCATAGTATATATAACCTATGAAGTCATCCTATTTCACCAAGTTTCATGTTAGTCTGAAACATGAAACATCTCTGTGCAGCCTTATATGTTCCTGTTTAAAGCTGGACTAGAAAGCAGAAATTTGGGGAGCAATTCAAACAACTATAACGATTATCAAAAACAAAAGGACTGGAACCTACTATGAAATGTTCAAAGAAAAACTTTTTGTAAGTCCTTCTTCACTGTTTCAGCTCATGACGACTATCATAATGTAACTGCAGGGGAGAAGGGCTGATACTGATCATTCCAATGATAATTATCTTATAAAAGAAATATCCAAACTTGGCCTGAAGATCTTTGTACCAGCAGATCTTCATCAAATGTTCTTTGGCTTACCTAGTTCACTTCCTTTGTGGAAGAGCATTCTAACAGAAGCTTGCGGTGGTTAATGACCACAAAGGGGATAGAAGAGAAAATGCGCTGACTCACTGAGATGAAGTAAGCAATGGAGGAGTTAGTTTAAACAGAGGTTGTCAGAGGGGGTTTTGGAATCTACTTCTCTGGAGAGTTTTAAAAATAGGCCAGGCACTCATCTCCCTGGGATGGGCTCAGGCTGCATAGTAGCTAGAGGACAACCACAGCCCTCTCGGGTTCCCTGCCACCTCTACTGTCTATAGATGACAACAATATCTGAGGGGCCCCTGGGCAGGGAACTGGTGGTAACCTGGCTCGTTTCTAACTAGAGTCCTTTTTTACCCCATGGAATGATAAGTATATATGTGAGGGTGGGGTCAGATTGTTCCCTGAACCATACTCTGTTAGCATTACTGAGCAGGGTGCTCCATCCACCAGCACCGTCGGCTGAAAAGCATGGATACCAGTTAGTATTGAATGACAGTGCTCTGTTGGATTTCATTTGTTCCATTGTTTTGTGTGTCTGTGTGTCTTTGTGTATGTGTGAGAGAGAGAGAGAAAATATAGTTAAGTTACACTAATTGGAAAGGAAATTCGGTTAAAGAGTCTGGAAAACATCTGGGGAAAATACCTTCATGTCCTTGTGAAGCATTTGATTCTGATGTTAGACTCTAATCCTTAGCATTTGAATTTCTTGGATCGGAGGCTTATCCAGGATTGTTGTCTCTTGCTAGCAGGTGGGGGGTTTCCTCTTAGAGAATGAGCTCCATTCTAGTCCCCTAGAGCTACTGGGTCATGGCCAGCTTCTCAGGAGAGCTGAAGAGACAGCAGAGCTGACAGGCACAGGGAGACTTAGCTTTGAATATCTTGCACCCCATTATTTGGTGGGTGGGGGTGTTGCTAATTGTTCTTCCATTTCAACAAAGAAAGTGGTGATTTGCCAAAAATCAAGGATATTCCATCTTAAGGATTAGGCTGAATGCTTTCAAGAGAAGCACTTTTTTTTTTTTTTTTAGGATGAATTTTATCCTATAATATTTTTCCAATTTATTTAGGTACTTTGTCCAAGGAAAATAGTATAAGTGTTATGCTGTGTAACCAGAATCTTTAGAATTAGTACAACTTTTTCTCAGTGAAGGTCTATCTTTATTCACCAAGTGGGCTCAGATGGTCTGTGTCGGGTGGAGTGCCTGCCAAGGTCACAATCATGCAGGCTGCCCAGAGGAGAGTGGACCTGGCAACCCACCACGTAGTAAATTTACAAACAGGTGGTGAAATTAGGATTTTCTTTTTTACTTGTTCTTTCCTCCATGCTTCCCATAATCATTGCTTTTCTGGAAGGTCAACTTTGTTTTTTTTGTTTTTTTGTTTTTTTTTTAGAAAAAGGAGTCTTTCCTTCATCTCCTAAATGCTAAGTTGATGCCCTTCCCTAGAAGTCTTTCCATTAATTAAGTTGGCCTGAAGGTCATAAACCATGATCGATATGGAGGCTGGTTGCTGCAAGGTGCTAACTGACATCCCCAAAGAGGAATAGTGTCAACAATCAATAGAGAAGAGCAAGACACTGGTAGATTTATGGCTTTGATTTTTGAAAAGGTATGGGAATGCCCTGTGATGTTTTCCCCCGTACTCCTTTTGAATGTTAATGCTTTCTTGAAGATGATTTCAGACACACTGCTAGGATACTGCCTCTACTCACTGAAGCAGAATTCTCTGAAGAGTTGCTGAGGCAGAACCGAAATCATGGCTCGCCTCAGAGAAGCAGCTGTATTGGCCGCTAATGATGCCTCACACAGAAAGACGATGCTCCTTTAACTCGGGGTTTTAATGGGAAGTTTCTAAGCCTGAAACAACAGCTTTAGCTCTGGGGTGTGCCATCAGCTGCTTGCAGCTACCACTGCCTACTGCTTTCTCACAGCCTGGTCGGGAAGAATGGAAGCTAAGGAGGCTTGTAACTACCTGTAACTGTTCCACCAGGAAATGGATCAAGTGTTTGTTCAGCCAGATCCAGGTATTTGACCAAAATCTGTGTCTATGGTGGGCTAATTAGATGCTGTCCTCTAACTTTAAATATATGCATGAGCCATGATCGCATGGATGCCTTTTGGATCCAAGTTCTGAATTTAGATCTAGCTGTCAGATAAAGTCTAATTAAATAGTTGCTAGGTAAAGTTAATGCATGGGGGTGAAATGTAATGATGCCTGTATTTTTAAAGCATGCTTAAGTTTATAATGCTACAGACACTGGATAAGAGAATAGTAAAACAGGCTTTTTTCTTTGCTAAGCTGCAGTAAATTATTCTTGAAAGCTCTCTGCCCATTACATTTTTTTTTCCTATTCACCTAAAACATCCCACCTTCCAAAATGTAACAGGGATGTTCTAATTTGGTTACAAAGGATCATGACCCACACAATTCATAGTGATAGTGCTGACTATCCCTGTTGTCCCTGGGCAGTGTGTAGCCCTAGCCTTTTGAGGTATCAGCAAGCACTCTCTTTCACTAGGAAACACACAAGGAAAGAGAAGGAAAACTGAGTTGAACAGTAAGGTTACTGTTTGGACTTTAAAGTTCCAGTTCGCTTGTGGTACCTTTTGACACCCCCCTTTACTGACTGGGCACTCGCAGGCTATTTTTCTGATGTTCTCAGCAAGGCTGCAGTCTTGCCCTGCAGTCCCTTTAAAACTCGTAAAGCAGATGTTAGGAGGAAGATGAAAATAGGGAGGAAGTAAAGCTGCAGTCAGGGCTCAGGCTGAAGATAAAGGTCCCCTGCTGACCAGCATGGTGAACTGGCTACAGCAGGGTTCACTCCCCAAACCAAGCAGCAGATGTGTCTGCAAGCTGACTTTGCAGAGATGAGCAGAGGAAGCCGACCTCCTGTGCAGCAGCGAGGTCTAGCAACAGTTCTGAAACTGCCTGTTGACATTTGTAGCTGACCACACTCGCTTGTCTTTAAAATTGGTGTCTATGGGCTTTCTACTAGCCTTGCGTCTAATTTTCAAGTGTATAAATTAATATTTACTCCTAACCATCCTGTGAATTTGGAATCATCAGGGCTATTGTATCAGAATAGGAGTGGTGTTGAAAAAGAGGAACATGGGGGTTGCCATGTATTGATGTGAGCCAGAAAAATGGGGAGAGGGTGGTTAAAATGCCTGAAGTACTTAGAGTCCGGAAATCTCTACCTCAAGGTCTTGGCTGGCCACCAAAAGGGCCATGTATTCTGTGAATTTATAGGAAACATTTTGCATCTTTGCATGTATATCCTGGAATGCAAGTTGCTCTTCACTGGATTCATACACAGAATTTCTACGAGAAATGAGGTGACTTTGGTGGTGGGCTCACAGTTGTGGGGGGAGATGTGTAATAGGGTCGACTGGGATGTTTACACGTCGGGGGTGGGTGGGTGGGATGGACGATATACCTCCAGACACTCCAGCTATACAGACAGCAATGCAGTTGAGGCTTCCTTTAGCTCAAAAAAGTAGAGAGTGATTTTATTCTGCCTCAGTTTCAGGATATATTTCTTCCATTTTTACAAGACATGTTCACATTTCAACAGCCAAGCGTCAGAACTACTACAGGATAACGCAGCACTTTGACAAAGTTTGTCCCTGTCAGTTGTTGCAAATTCAGTCCTGCCTACCTAGCCAACTCCCTCCCTATTTCACAGTCTACGGATTGGTCTCACTAGGCTGCTAGATAAATATAAACAAGGTACACAGGATGTCTTTGTGGGACAAGGTGTCCCGTCCATCACATGTGAGTGTAAGCTGGACAAGCCTGTGAGTGTTCTTGCTCGATGGATGAACTGTCTTTACATCTGCTTTTGAAAATACATCAAGTCACATAACTAGGTTTGTGGCCTACAAGGTTTAAAAATTAGGTACAGCAGTTATATGGTTTCAGAGTACTTAAAATACAGACTGCGTTGTTTCACAGCACCCTGCAGGGCATTAGCAGTTGAAGGATGATGACGTTCTACTCATTCCCCTTTGAAGGGGGCTACTCTTGAGCTTTTTGATTTGGGGCGGTTTATTTAACAATCTCCATTCCTGCGTGGGAAATGAGCAATAAATCTCATTTTGCACAACAATGAGATAAAGAGAAAACACTCATTCCTCATCACCTAGTTTTTGAACAGCTCACCATGTGCCAGGTAGGACTATACACACACAACATCTACTGCAGCTGTTATTGCAACCCATCGCGAGAGGGATGACCACAAAAGTGAGATGGTGAAATCGAATGCCTGTGTGTGGTTTCCCAGAACAAGGGGCCAAATGCAATGAATGAATTCTGCTGCTGTCACTTGGAAAATAAGAAATATATCATTACTTTAAGATAGTTCTCTCCAGACAAAATATTTTTTCTTACTGTGAAATTTTATAATGAGATGAACAGTCCAAAGGCTCCAAGCTTGAGAAGGATATGTGTTGGCATTGATAGTTCCCATGTAAGACAATACGATTCAGGATATTTTAAATGGCTACCCTTCCCCATCAAAAAGCAATCTAGGTAAGAAAGGATTGACCCCTTAAACAGAAAGGAGAGTGCTTAATTCCAGCGGATTTCTATATTTCAGACCCTACCCATCAGCAGTGAGGCCAAAGAAAATTTTAAAAAACCAAACAACTGCTTCTTAAATCATGAGCTCTGTGACTATTAAAATGTCATTGTGACTCAGATTATTTGTGATTCTTTGAAACAAGATCTATTTCAACCACAATGGCCTGACATCCCAGTTAGGGTGGATGACATATTCTTTTTTTCACCCCTTCTCTGTACCACCCAGCACCTCCAAGCTTGAATTCAGTTCCCTGAACTCTAAGGGGCCAGAGGTTTGTCTCAACCTCTATTTAGAGAGGCAATGATCCCAGAGCAGCAAGGAATTCCTCAAGGAGCCTGTTGTTTAAAAAGGGGATGGTGAGGAGCACAGTGGAGATATATCCTGTAATAGGTGCTGCTGCAGAGTGCAGGTGAAATGTTCCCAGGGACAATGCGCAGGAAGCGTCGGTGCCTCGGGTGAAGGGAGGACCGAGGACCTGCTGGGGAGGAGGACTTTGGCGTGGACCGGAGGGAGGGAGAGAAAGCCGCAGGTGGGAAGAGGGTGAGGAGGAGAGCATCTGGCGGACAGCATCATGACTCAAAGCTCAGAGGTGGGAAACCCGGAGGTGTTCAAAGGCTACCAGGTGTGAGGTGGAGCTGCTGAACGGCCAGAGTTGGGACCCTCTCCCTAGGTGACTGCAGATCAATTACATGTAAGTTTGTTCTTGTCCACTGGTCATTTTGCTCAAAACCAAATGTGATTTGATCTTTGTTCCTTTCTGAACTTACTTTGGAAATACAGTAATACCTTAGAAAAATTCCACTGACAGATTGCCATCTAATCTGTGGTCCAGAAAACAGGTGTATTAGGTCCACAAGAGGGTTAAGGGGTTGGTGAGGGTCTTGGATATTGGAGTACAAGGGTGGTCTGAGGGGAGGAATGGTAAATTTCAGCTTAGAAAGATGAATCATGACTCAGTATAGAGGAAGTATGGGGTAAGAAAGAGAGGGTTTCTCTGCGAACGGACTAAAGTGCGTGGCCGACAGTGAGAATGACTGTGGCTGAGATGGACTCCTCACACGGGGCTTTGTGACTAATTCAGGGTGTTTGCACTTTGTGAACTTAGAGTCCAAGGAGCTTAGTTTGAGAAAAGGGATGTATTACATGACTTTTGAAAATGGCAGCTTTCAATTAAGCTTTCCTTGGTCCACGTTAAAATTAGACTTTATTTCCTGAGCACATACAAAGGGACCAAGCAAAGGGAAGACAGGTGTGCTATGTGATAGGGAAAGCCAGTCAGGATTAAAATACTGCTGTGAGTGACTCTGGTCCTTCTTAAAATAACTGCCTTTTGTTGTTATTAATGCTGATAATGGTTGCGTCAAAATCTTTCAAAATAATTTACTTGCCCACATTCCACTATTCATCTGAAAGGAACATTTCATTGTTTAGGTAAAAGCAATTGTGACCGTTCCCTAAGAATCATTTCTACCAAAAAAAGGAACACTTTACTCTCAGGCACTTACAAAATTTGGATGTCTTTGAATATTCTTGTACTGTGGTGGCCAAGTGATTACATTTATTTCTATTTCTGCATCTTACACTGATGCTTCCTTTAGCTTAAACATGCTGTTGAGCTTTCCAAATTTGTAAATTATTGATTAGTTGATTGCAGGTTTAAAATCAAGCAGGCTCTTCTAGGGATTTCAAGCAGTTCCAGGCAAAACTGGGAAATAGTTGGCATTTCTTTATGAATCTCTGGATCTCCATCTCCCTTCATAACCATCTCCTCTTCTCATCTCTACCCGCTCTCCCTCATCCTTCCTTCCCCAGGACTCTCCCTTTGGACTATTGACTCATAGCCCCCATGTCTGGTTCCCGCAAGTCCCTCTAGCAGCCTCTTGCTCCCAGCCAGATCTTCCTTCAATTTCCTTTCTATCTACCTCTTTTCTCCCTCCTCCAAACAGGAACAGTATTCAAAGACAAATCCCTGCTAATGTGTTAATGTTTCATTTTCTCTGGTAAAATACTGCACTTTAATAGAGACCTGTGATAATTTGACCAAATGAAGTTATTTTAATAGGAACTTGAGCATCATAGTATGCTGGGAGGGGAGAGGCTTACAATCTGTAAAGATCTGTAGAGTTCTCAAAATGCTTTCATCTCTCTTGTTTCCTCAGTTTGGTATATCTAAAAGGGGTTGGTGGGGAAAGGCTCAGAGAACAAGAATATATATATTTATATTTTAGCAGGCTTCTCAAAACACCTGATCAGGTTGCAAAGAGGGTTAACTATATCCTTAAATCTGCCTTTTAATCAGCATAGCATGGTAAAATTGCAAATTAAAACTGAGTGTTATGACATTCTAATAGTTGGCTTCCCTATGAAGAAGTGAGGCCCCAGACTCATGTATAGAGAGATGTCACTGATAATCTGAATTGAGATGACTAGGTTGTTTACTGGGACTTCTTGGAATGGTTGCCCATCACTGCATCCCCCAAATGAATGGTGTACCAGTTCTAGAACCTGAGTTATGGAATAAGCCTAGGAATTATAGGATGCTTAGCTAAGACAAAAGGACTTGATATCTTGCCTTGTACAAAGGACAAGGCTGGAGCAGACTGGTCCAGGGTGTCATGATGGTGCTTGTCATGATAGTAAAGTGAAGACCAGGGGTGGGAAGGGAGGGACCGAAAAGGTATTGCTATATTAGTCAGACAGCTCATGGCTAGGGTGTCATTAACACAGTCTCAAAAGGTTCTTTCTCCACTGTTGTCATTGAACTTCACAGATCTAGCAAACTTTGTGTTGTAAATTTACAGTTAATGGTCCTCTTTTTTCTTCTATTTCCCTTTTGGATTATGTAATGTTTTCATTAAAAAAATTTCCTAAAAATGCAGTCCTGTCTCGGTTGTGTTAAACAACAAAGAAAATGGCTCTGGTTTCACTTGGGCCAGACGGAAAATGGACATAGTAAAATGGATTGTACTAAGCCAGTGGGAAGGCCAGGGATCAGCAGGACATGGAATGACAAGAGGCCACATACTGTGTCTCAGTGGTAAAGAATTCTCCTGCCAACGCAGCAGATGCAAGAGATGAGGGTTCGGTCCCTGGATTGGGAAGATACTCTGGAGGAGGAAATGGTAACCCATTCTAGTATTCTTGCCTGAAAAATCCCATGAACAGAGGAGCCTGGCAAGCTACGGTCCACGGGGTTGCAAGAGTCAGACACAACTAAGCACAGCACAGCTTAAGCATCTATTCCTCTATCACCACGAGGCTTTCTTTTGACCCAGGTTTTGGGGAATTTTTTGTTTGGTATGATTAAGTCCAGTTTGGGTATTTGGTGTGGGTATGGATGTCCTTAGAAGCACCAGGGGGAGCTGCCTTGGCTGCCTTTCCTGTCCCCTCTTCAGTTCCTATTAACACTCAAGACTGGTAGAGTGCTTAAAAACAAGCAAACCAAGCCCAATCCATGAATATCCTCTATACACCTAAGGAGATGTTTTTAAAAAACAAATTTTACTCCAATCGTATTTTAAAATAAAACTGACTCTACTGTAACTATTCCAACCTTTAAAAAATTCAGAGTCAAGGAGCTGCAAAATATTATTTCCCCTAAACTGGTAACTCCTTCCTCCCAGATACCAGTTGTAATTCCTTTTATAAACTATTTTTAAACTCTGATTTTATAAACTTTGAAGTGTCAACATATATGCAAACTGTTGTTATGCTCACTAATTCTATACCTCAAGACAATGATTATAAGTTAACTGAAGAAATACTATGTTAATCCTTTAGGCCATAATTCTATTTTTATTTGGTTGCTCATTTTCACTGAGCATAATTTCTTTTGAATTCATGGTAATTTCCATAGATGACTATGTAATTTTTTTAAAGACAGATTCATAAATATGTCCTATGATTTACCTATAATGTCTGATGTAAGTACTTTTCTTTATCAAATTTGATTTAAATAGGTTTAGTTCAATATATGAAGCTTTCACTGGCCTCGATGTCTACTTCAATATGCCTTTAAAGACAAACAGTAATATCCATACACTTTAGTTTTTCTACTAGCAAAATAGAAATAGTGATAACATTTCTTTCTTTCTCTTCCTCTGACCAAATGGTCTTAAACAAACAGTAGGAAGCTGCTGTAAGGCTTTTTAAAAAATGCAATCAATTTCTTTTCCCTAGCTCAGTTCTCTAGGTCCTTTCCAGGATCAAGTATTGAACCAGGTTTTTGTTTTCTGATGAAAAGAGAGAAAAGCAGCAGGAGTCTGATGGTTTGGAAGTCTGAGACCCCTCCCTTCTCCCTTGGCCTGGGCGCTGCGAGAGAGAGCAGAGGAGGAGCATGGTAGCTTCTTTAGTCCTGTCTTCAGTGAAGCAACACTTTGTTTCCTTTGCTTTTCATCTTTGTATGCTTTTCAAAGGTTTTCCCTGACATTCATCTTCATGATAGCACTGTGAGACAGCACACAGCCATTTCTACTTCTCATCTTTCCAACTTAGTGACCTCTTCAAGGTCCCACACACAGTAATACGGAGGCTAGAGACTGGGGACCCAAACCCAATGCTTCTTGAGAGAGTTTCTATATTAAGCACCTTTTTCAGCCTGGCTCAGACAATAAAGAATCTGCCTGCAATGCAGGACACTCAGGTTTGATCCCTGGGTCGGGAAGATCCTCTGGAGAAGGGGATGGACACCTACTCCAGTACTCTTGCCTGGAGAATCCCATGGACAGAGGATCCTGGTGGGCTGCAGTCCATGGGGTCGCAAAAAGTCGGACACGATTGGGCAACTTCATTTTCACTTTTCACTTTTATGCTTTGGAGAAGGAAATGGCAACCCACTCCAGTGTTTTTGCCTGGAGAATCCCAGGGATGGCGGAGCCTGGTGGGCTGCCGTCTATGGGGTCGCACAGAGTCGGACATGACTGAAGCGACTTAGCAGCAGCAGAGTGACTAACACTTTTCCAGCCTCAGTTTCTTCATACTACAGAGATCCCTGCTCTCATGGAGCCTGTGATAGAGTGGCTATCTTCTGTTGTATTTAGCTACAGTCCTGGCACACAGCTGGTATCCAGTCAATGGTCTCATTATAAGAATGATGTGA
Source organism: Bos indicus x Bos taurus (assembly GCF_003369695.1). Taxonomy (NCBI): domain Eukaryota; kingdom Metazoa; phylum Chordata; class Mammalia; order Artiodactyla; family Bovidae; genus Bos; species Bos indicus x Bos taurus. The sequence continues at coordinate 84,321,554 of NC_040082.1, forward strand.
GAGTATTATTACTGGAGGGAATCTGGAAGAGACTTGGCAGGGAAGCTAGGTTTGGATGTCAAGTTGGCAACACACCTGAGGTCAACATTGTCTTGGACATTTCTCATCTTCTGTACTCTGGTTGCCATCCCTGCCCATCCCTCCTGGTTCCACGTGGCTACCCTGAGAACAGTCTGGTAGTTTCATGCAAGAGTAACATTTTCTTCCCCATAGTTATATGGAATTAAGAATCCCAGTTGAAAAAGCTTAGCAATTGCTTCTTCTCTCTGAAAAATAGGATGGTAAGCCCAGAAATACAGTTGCCCTTTGATGTTTACTCCCTCTCTTCCCTTCCTTTCTCTCTGAAGCGTCTCCAGGGTGCAGCCACCATGATCTCGGCAGGCTGATGATGGAAGAGAAAGAAGCCGGGAGACCCTGTGCTCCAGCATCCCTGGACGATGGATGGAGGACAGCCAGTCCCTTCTCCTCTGTTGCCCCTTGGGAACGTGTCATCAGATTCTAGCATGTCTCTGGAGCAGAAAACCACATTTGTTTTTGTGATTTTGTTGTTTATTTTCTTGGGCATCCTTATCGTCAGGTGCTTCCGGATTCTTTTGGACCCGTATCGGAGCATGCCAACCTCGACCTGGGCTGACGGACTTGAAGGCCTGGAGAAAGGGCAGTTTGACCATGCCCTTGCTTAGCAGGACAGCAGCAGGAGTCCATCCTGAGGAAGAGAAGTGCTTCGTGTCTCAGTGAGAGGTTTTCTTTAGTCACCGTTCGCAGCAACTCAAAGTCTTCACCCTATCTGGTTCTAGAACCACAATCCATTTATTCAGTAAACATTTGAGGACATTGGAAATGGAGGTTTCTATTACCAACCCCAAATAGGAAAGTTTCAGTTTCGACATTTACTCAATGAATGAATATTGTTGAATGTGTGTGATGATGAAGCCAAGAATACCAATAGTGACTTTGCCTAAAATGAAGCCCTACTGGACCTGGGGGACCTGACTAGGTCACCAGGAAAAAAGACCTGGTTTGAATCTGAAGGCAGGGCCAGAACAGACTTCCTTGCTCTAATTTTGTCCCCCAGCTTGTTTTCTTTTCATGGGAATCTGGGTCCTGGGCAGAGAATGAGGAGGATGCTGCTGAGTGGACAGACCCAAAGCAGGTACTTGCTGTCTCCTAAAGCTAAGAGCAATGGGAGGCAATTGGGAATGCTTAGAAGAAGTGATTGATCTCTGGGAAATACGAGTGAGGATGATGTTATTTTACTTTTCAAATAAAATGAATTCAAAGGTTTGCAAACTATTTACCAGGCCAAGTGCATTCTATGTATTCATATTAATAACATGAGTAGAGGTAGTGATACATAATCTGAATTTACTTTCTTTGCACAATTGATTGAAATAATAGGTAGCTATTTCAAGTTATGCTTTTTTTTTTTTTCAATAACAAGTTAACTGTTTGGAGGAGAAGACTTTTATAGTCTTAAGAAGAATGTATGCTTATGACTGATATAGAAACCAAATAAAACTTTTCAAGAAACAGAAGTGTCTCCTCTCTCTTATTTTAGCGCTCTGGAGGCAGTGTGTTATATCGAATGCTGAGGACTAATTGTTCTGAGAAAGAGAAAAAGACCAAAGACCATAAAAGGTCATCTGATTCATCCCTCTCCCATTTCAGGAAGGGCTTCCACAGATTGACACATGGGGCCTATTCTAAGCACTGTTTAAATCTCCCAAAAAGAGAGATATGAAAACCTCTTATTCCAACTCTGTACGGATAGGAAAAACTTTCATCTAAACTAAACTCCTTAAGGCTGCATTTAAAGTCTGTGTCTTCTAATTTTCTCCTCAATTAGCCTTCATTAAGAAAAAAAAAGTTTAAAAAAGGAACTATGCCTAAAAAGGCAGCCCTTAGTAAAACTTCTCCCTTGTCTTATTCTTTCTTTTGTAACATTTTGGAGATTCTTCTGCTCAGCTTTCCCTTGTCCCCCATATTCCCTCTTGATTTATTTTCATTTAAAAAATAATAGCTCTATTAAAATGTAATTTACATACCATAAAATTTAACCTTCTAAAGTAAACAATTCACTGGTCTTTAATATATTCACAGAATTATGTGACCATCATCACTATCTAATTCCAGAATTCTATACCCACCACCAGTCATGTCCCATCCGTCTTTCTTCTCAGATCCAGTAATTTCTAATCCAGCTTCTGTCTCTAAGGATTTGCCAATTCTGGACATTTCATACTAATGGAGTCAAAGAATACATGGCCTTTTGTGTCTGGCGTCTTTCACATAGCATGTTTTTGAGACAGATTCATCTGTGTTGTAGCATGATCTGTATTTTACATCTTTGTATGGCCAAATAGGACTTCCCTGGTGGCTCACATGACTGAGCGACTTCACTTCACTTCATGGCCAATGATATCCTGTTGTTTGGCTAGACTGTGTTGTGTTAGTCACTCAGTCATGTCCGACTCTTTGCAACCCCATGGACTGTGGCCCACCAGACCCCTCTATCCATTGAATTCTCCAGGCAAGAATACTGGAGTGGGTTGCTATTCCCTTCTCCAGGGGATCTTCGCCTGGGTCTATCTTCTAATGGATCGAACCCAGGTCTCCCACACTGAAGGCAGATTCTTTACTATCAGAGCCATTATTCATCTAGCATGGTTATTCATTGGCCAGTCTAAAAGAAATGCTGCTATGAACACATTTGTACAAGATTTTGTGTGGATATGTGTTTTCAATTCCCTTGAGTAAATTCCTATGAGTGGATTTGCTAGCCCATATGCTAATTCTATGTTTAACTTTTTGAAGAACTGTGAGACTGTTTCCCAAAGCAGCTGTATTACTTTGCATTTCCACTAGCAAAGTATGTAAGTTTTGATTCTTAACTCTTCCCAACTACTCAGCTTTCTTTAGCTATAGAATTCATAACTATGTTCACTTATAAGAATGAGCCAAATTAAAAAGATAACCACCTCTTGGTTTCATCATGCTACAAGTTAATTGATGCCTTCAGAGATCCTACATTTCTAGTTCCCAAAACATGACACAGATGCTGATCTGTGGTCATCCTGTGGTCTATTAAGTCACCTAAGTATCTTTTTTTCTGTCTTACTATTGCATCTTTCTTTAACCTACCAATTGTAAAGTTTCTTTTTTCTTCAAATGTACCATGTCATGTATATCCTTATTTAATTTTTCTCCTTTTTTATTGGGAGTCTGTTCAAACCCCTTCAAGTACTTATTGAGCTCCTGCTTTGAGCCTGGCATTTCTAGCACTGGAAAGATAGGAAAAACATGAAACTAGTTCTTGCTCTTGAGTAACTGTCGACATCACGGAAGAGCTGAGAAATGAAAGAAGGCACGTGTCCGCGCCATTGTTCAAACAACTGTGGGAACCTATGGTTCTGACACCATCAGAGTCCTCTGAGAGCTTAACAAATATATATGCACCCCCACTAATTTTTATTATAAAAGGTGTATAAGACCATGGTAAAAATGTAGAAACAATATGGAAAGATATAAAATAAACAGCCAAAGTTAAAATTCTGACTCCTTAGTTCATTCCAGCTCCTTAGTTCCTCTGGGGGAGCTTGTTGAAAATGTAGATTCCTACAGCCTTCCCTCCCTACAGAGTAATTCTGTAGAGGTGGGTCAGCAAACAGATGCTCCAGGAGATAGAATATGGGAGAGATGGATGAGGGCCAAGATAGTCAAGGAACCGTCCCAAGAAACAGTGAGTCAGGTGAGGACAGTATGTGTTTAAGTGCGTGGTATAAAACTATGCAATCTAAGTTGCTATTCTGAAAGGAATTATGTCTTGACCTAAGATGATAGGCGTGTTTTAGATATGTTCATTGGAAGAGAAGAGGGAAAGTTGTAGAAGAGGAAAGTGGGTGAGGATGTGGGGCTTAGAGGAAGGAGAGCAGCCTGTCTGGACAATATAGTTGGAGGGAGAGTTGGAACTCTTATGGGAAGGATAAGGGTGGAGCTGAACATCCGGAAGTCGGAAAAGGCAAAATGAAGGGTGAGAGTCACTGCAGATTCTTGAGAAAGAAAATGACATGGGGAGTGGTGGTCAAGGCCAGTATCTGCACCGTCCCTTGGGGCCACGCTAGGCTCTGCTACTAAAACAGGACAGACGTAAATAGCCATCTGCCCTCCACGAGGCCTTGGAACACAGGATTGCCAGTAAGTGCCACAGGGCCTCCCAGAGCCTGCTCTTCTTTCTCTCCTCACTTTATCCCCACTCTATTTTTGTTTTTCCTTCTCAGATTACTGCTCTTTCTTCAACCACCCCCTCACTGGTTGGGCAAGTTTGATCCCACCCTGAATATGGGTCTCCCACGCTCCACCCTCCCTTGTCCAGAGCCAGAGACCAGAACAAGTGATAAAACACTTTGGGGTGTTCAGAGTAAATTGATCCCTCCAGTGAGAAGTGCTGACCCTCTGTTTTAATTACTCAGGACTCCTTGGGGTGAACAGCCTATTCTTGAAAGGTCACAAAAGCCCTCTCTCTCCTGGCTCTCTGGCTACAGGAGTTATAGTGCAGCATTTTGCCTACCTTACAAGATATTTATAATGAGTGCAGCTGCCCTCTATCATGGATATCTGTATCCCAGGATGACAAAAAGTACTTTCCCAAGGTCACACTAGAATAGAGCTGACTTCTGATTCAGAAAAATGTGGCAGACTCATTCTCAGTCTGAGCTCTGTTTGTTCTCCCAAGAGACTCCAAGTTCTAGATCAACACTGCTTCTTCCAAAAGACCTCTTTTTTTTTTTAAAACATCTTAAACCCTGTAAAGTAAGACTAATATAGGGTTTGAAGGAGATTAATTTGACTCCTGCTGTTAAAACTAATGAACATTCCAAGTAAGATTGTTCTTTTACTATTTTTTAGGGTTAAAGCTGAAACAAAATAAAGCAACAGTTTTAGGAGGCAGAAATTAAGGTGGATGTTTGCAGGGGAAAAAAGTACCCATTCAAGTTCCGTTGTTTTATTGAAACACTGAAACTTTTATATTACATTGATAAATTTGGTGTGATGACAAACTTTACTTGATGACAAATTTTACCTGACTAAATCATTGAAAGAAATCTCTTAGTTTCAAGAAGATGTCAACTTTCAGAACTGATGTATAAACCATATGGAAACAATTATTTTTGAAAAAAATATTTTAAGCTGCAAAGCATTGAATAAATTCTGAGATGTGATTTGTGAGATCTGAGATGTATGTCTTCTGAGACAAAGTATACAAAGAGGGGTGCCTCAATTATTGATTCATCACAAAGTTGTAGAGAGCTGTGATCTCCAGAAAATGTATTCAGTTCTCTATATGTGCATATTCAGGGTGGGATCAAACTGGCCCAGGCCAAAAGAGTTATTTGCTTGTTTTGAGATGCAAAAGAAGGACAACCATTTAAGCTTTGTCTCTCCTGTTACTTAAAAGAATAAATGATTTCCAGAGAGGTGTCTACCTCTTTGGAAGCAAGTCCTCCCTACCCTTACAGCTTGCTCTGGCCTGATGAGTCAGCACCCAACACTTCAGCCAGTCTGGGACTCTTATCAAGGTCAACTTTTTAGAATAGGATTCCCTGCTGAATTTAGAATACAGTTGAAGTTTTGCTTCCAGTTTCCTGCCATAAAATACACTCACATCTTGTCACAAAGCACCACAAGATATTCCTATATAATTCCATCCTATAGACCTCCCCAATATCCTGATTGATGTGTCTATGCTTAAGCCTAAGAGAGATTCCCTTAAACCATTTTTCAAAGGGGATTTCCATTTTCTTTTCCCTTCTAAGCTTCCCATTATTTTCTTTTAAGCCCTATTATATTCTTAGAGCTCCGAATATTAGGCAGCTTTTGAGAAGGCAGCTCTTCCTGGATTCTCTGGAGTTTGCAAAGCTGGAAAGAAACACTGCTATCATCTATTTCAACCCCCTCACTTTTCATGGCAAGAAATAGGAAGACAAAGAGGTCGAATGGCACGCCCATACCACATCTCCACCCACGAGTTATAGTTGTGTCGTCTTACATATGTGGTGTGTGTGCACATGAATTCAAACAGAATGAACAGTTAATAAATCTGCAAAGTGAAAAATGTCCTTTTGCTAACTGTCATGAGAGTTACTCTTAAATAATCTCCTTTTTCGGTGGTGGGGGAGCAGTGGTGGGGGGGAAGACGTGTTGTATTTCTTAAAAACAACCCTATGGACAGTATCTTTTCCTTAGGGATATTCCCAAGCTTCAGTTTAGGTGTCTGGACAAGAGCTATTTCCAGGTAAATTATAAAGGATCCCTTAGCAAAGATTCTGGTTCTCTAAATACAGGATAATCAATCTAGGATAAGGCTTCAGAATTTATTTCCAAATAGATCTTTGAGCTGTTTTTCTTAGCTAAAGAGGCCCGCCAAGGGAGATTACAACATAAAGTTCATAAAGATTTTGGATACAGCCCTATCTCTGGTTTATCAAAGAGATGTCTGGATCCTCTTAGGACAGAACTAGAGCTTCAGAAGTTATACAACAAAGTATTTCAAGTTTGAAAGTACCCTTTATCCTTTTCTGTCATGCATTTTTTCCTAGTTACCTCACTTATTTCTTATCCTCTCTTTTCTGATAAGTGGAGTGCTGGAAGAAGCTGAAAACAACATTAAATTCAGTACTGCTCTGGTGGATAAATATTTCTTCAACAGTCACAACAAATGACTGCCTGAGTTCTGCCTGAACATGTCTAACTTCTCAAGGAGTCCATTCCATCTTGAGCTCGTTCTGTTTTACAGGAAATAATTTTAACCTACTGCAAACTTGTATTTTGGCCATTTTTGCCAAGTGGACACCATTGTTTTCTTCTGAAGTGGCAGATTTCTGATATTCTTTAATAGGACCACCCTTGAGATGTAGCTGTTGTTGAAAGACAGGTCTTCATGGATCCCTCCTCCTTTTTGCATGTCCTTCTAGCTGAGGCACTGACAGAGTTTAATTCCTTTGAAAGCTCTTTGTTTAGAGATAGCATCTCTCTTTGCCCTAGGTAGATGGTTGGGCAGATTTGCTCGTTGTTGTTCTGTTGCCCAGTCGTGTCCGACTGTGTGACCCCATGGACTGCAGCACATCAGGCCTCTTAGTCCCTCGCCATGTCCCGAAATTTGCCCAAGTTCATGTCCACTGCAGGTAGCCTATTATAAAAGATTGGGATTTCCTGAGCTTGGGATTCCTCTCTTGTAATGCCACCTATCGTGTGGCATCATCTCCTCTGATTTCATTGCCCTGTGCAAACTGGGATACGGAGCTGACACAGGGAAATGCTGATACTCTGGGTCCTCTGATTGTTGTGAATAATGAACTTTTCTCTGGCTGTCAGTCTTGTGCTTTCTACCAGCATCCATGAAACTGTCAGGCTAACAGATCAGCTTGCAAGTATGGTCAAATCTCAGCTCCTTCAGATTTCTTGACAGTTATCATTATTCCCCCAGGATAAAAATACTCCAGTTCCTTCCACCACCCTTTATAGTGTCATATGTTTTGAATCATCTCTTGTTCTTATCAAACATTCTGGACGCTCTTCAGTTTAGCTACGTCCCTTTTGCAGAGAAAGGAAAATAATAACCTCTATGTGGCTGACTAAAACGAGTGGAACCAAATTCTGATTTATTTTGTTCTGAGAAGCACATGTTACAAGATGCAGCCCAAGAGGAAATGATCTTTTTTTTGCAGCCACATTACTGTTCATAGTAAGCCATTCAAAAGCCATCACAGGCAGCTGAAACTCTCAGGTATTTTTATGTATGCCAAGGTAGAAATTTACCTATGCTATGTGATGCCAAATGTTATGTCAAACATAAAATCCCATCTTCTTCTGGTACAGTTTTACAATTTTGCACCCCAGTCTAAGAATTTAAAATTTCTCTTTTTTATTTCATTGTATTCCATTTAGTTCGTCAGTCTAGGCTTTTTATAATCTGATTTCTTCATTTTCATATTCATTGTGCTCACCATCTTTGTGTCATCTGTACATTGGCTCAGCAAGCCTTCCATATTTTTTTTTCACATTAATGGCAAAACTTCAAACATATCAGAGCCAAGTAGAGAGCCCTGGGTCATGCCACAGAGATCTCAATGCATTTAAGGAGTCTGTTGGCAGACGTGATTGTAAGCAAATGTTCCCCACAGGAAACTCCATGGAGATAGACACTCCATGGAGACGTTTAACCAAGAGGAAACCTAGGAAGCATGATGAGTCATGCAGTCTGCAGCAAAGTTCCAGAAGACAGGGAAACCACCAAAGTGATAGTCACACAACTTTCCAAACTCAGCTGAAATGTTATGGATCCAAATTGGCAAATGGAAGTCACACAAACAGCAAAAAGAGCCTCTATCCACTTTTGCTAGAGCTTCAAACTCATAGGCAGTGAAAAGACTGTTAGCTCTACTTAGCTCTCTGCCCAGCATTGTTAACTCCGGTTACACATGAAAACAATTTCGCACTATCTGCCGGAGACAACTCCTCCTAGTGGCAGAGACCATTAAGCCGTATACTAATCCACTTGAGGCAGTTCAGTTCAGCTCAGTCGCTCAGTCATGTCCGACTCTTTACGACCCCATGAACTGCAGCATGCCAGGCCTCCCTGCCCATTACCATCTCCCAGAGTTCACTCAAACTCACGTCCATCGAGTCGGTGATGCCATCCAGCCATCTCATCCTCTGTCGTCCCCTTCTCCTCCTGCCCCCAATCCCTCCCAGTATCAGAGTCTTTTCCAATGAGTCAACTCTTTGCATGAGGTGGCCAAAGTACTGGAGTTTCAGCTTTAGCATCATTCTTTGCAAAGAACACTCAGGGCTGATCTCCTTCAGAATGGACTGGTTGGATCTCCTTGCAGTCCAAGGGACTCTCAAGAGTCTTCTCCAACACCATAGTTCAAAAGCATCAATTCTTCGGTGCTCAGCTGTCTTCACAGTCCAACTCTCACATCCATACATGCCCACTGGAAAAACCATAGTCTTGACTAGACGGACCTTTGTAGGCAATGTAATGCCTCTGCTTTTCAATATGCTATGTAGGTAGATATTAGATAATAGTATGGGTCAGTGAAGGAGCACACACTGGGCACTCAGGCAGCTTGAATCTTTACTGGTGTTTCCAGAAACCAGCTGACAGGTTTTGTATAAGTCCCTTAATTCCTCAGGACCTCATTTTCTTTTCTTGTAAACTGAGATATATGGACTAGTTAATCTCCAAGTACCCCCTTTTCACTTCCTACAAAAGCACTTATAGCTAGAAACTTGGGAACCATTTACTGAACACCAACATGAAAGAGATCTGAAAAACTTAGACAGGGTGTGTCTCAGATCACATGGCCAGTGTGAGGTTACATGAGAATTTGAATGTAGGTGGCACAGTGGGTAAAGAATCTGCCTACAATGCAGGAGAGAGCGGTTCGATCCCTGGACTGGGAAGATCCCCTGGAGGAGGGCGTGAAAATCCACTCCAGTACTCTTGCCTGGAGAATCCCATGAAGAGAAGAGCCTGGCAAGCTACAGTCCATAGGCTCACAAACCATCAACCCTATGGTTGCCATGTCAGCACAGCATGCACCATCTACCAAATAGCATTAGGAACGGAACCAACAGCAAAAACTCTGAAAAGAAGAAAAACTCTAGAGATAGAAATAGTTTTCTAGAAATACTAAATTGAATCAACATTCTGCTGACACTTTTGTTGTTGTTAAGAAACTACCTGGAAAAGAGATTTTATGGGCTAACAAGTAAGCCTTTCACAGGGCTGTGAGGTTGACTTAACATACTTAGTTTTGTTATGGATATTCAGCTTGTTTACATTCAGCCTCCAATCCTCATTCATTTTGTGACATGGGGAAATGACTTAACTTTTATACCTCATTTCTCAACTGTAAAATGGGCATGCTATTAACAGCATTTTCCCCACATGGCTTTTTTCAAGAACTAAATGAGACTAGTATCTGACCAACAAGCTTTTGACAAACACTGACTTGATAACTGTTACAATGAAGGAGGGATATTTTACATATACACCTCACCGAGACACCAAATTATTTAAATATGTACCCCAAACACAAGACTCTACCTTTAAAAATTAGGCTATTAAGCGCAAATTTTGTAAAATTGTACTTTGGGATTAGTTCGTGTTTCTAAATTCAGGATATAAAGAAGAAAATATCCAGTTTTAAAGTAATGATTGATTTGAGCTCAGTACTTAAAAACTTTATCTTTGGAACGAGTTCAGACCTCTAGGCATTGAGAGACAAGGTTTCTCTTTTTCATTCCCAGAAGTGCTCTTTCATCACACAGATTTTTTTCTTTACATGAGCCAACTTTCAAAATATTTGGAAACAGAAAGGATTCACTCTTAGGTTTCTTATCATTGCTTTGCTGGTGACCTTGATAAAGTCAATTGAGTTCCTTCACATTCTCCATAAGATGGAAGTAATAAATGGGACTATGAAGCAAATAAATCAAATTATCTTTTAAGTGTGCTAAATCTTGCCAAACTATTAAATATTGAAATATGAATATTTGAAAATAATGAATTGTGTGTCCCCCAAAAGAAATAGATTAAGCATAGTTTATTGATAAAACAAGATAAATGGCAAATGTTATAAATGCTACTTCATAGTCCCCAGTTAATGTATTTAATCCTGAAATATTGGAGAATTTATTGTGGATGTTCTCTAGCAGTATAATCCCTGCCCCTTGCCAGTCTGCCACCCCCTCTAGGATAAGTAGAGGCTTTTGCAGCTATTTTTAGTTTTAAATTAGTTTTAAATAGGGAAAACATTAATCTTGTGATTACCCTCCTCAAAGAGTTCCAAGACTGAGCTTTCATGGAGGTCACTCTGTTCCTCTGAGGGGTCTGTAACCGAAGTTTCAAAGAATACCCAGCTAGCTAGTCCAGGATCGAAACTATGTGTTTATTTAAATACCTCACCAAGGAGGGCAAAACATGAGAATGATACGTCCTCAAACTTTTGCAAAGAAATTCTTGGCAATAAATCTCGTTGACTCTTTGGAATTGGATAGGTCTGCTCAGTACATTGGACCGTTTTCCAAAATATCAGGTTATTGGCCACAGCTTTTGGTGGTGAGGTTTCTATGGGGCAAACACCTCTGGGGAGAAATCTGTAATTGGTGCATACTAGAGGATGTCATTGGGGGATTGAATAGAATAGCCCCTGTGGTCAGCTATGATCCTCCCCCAGAGACTTTTCTCAAAATGTAACTTCCCCCTTGTGCCCTGGGAAACCCCTACCTGCTTTCTTGGATTGTTCTACATTGCTGAATCATTCTCTACCTTTGCTTACCTTTCTGGGTGATTTAAATTTAGGGAGTGAAAGTTTCCAAATGCTGTGAGATCACATTTTGCATTAATCAATTAATTCATTCATGCATGTACATTACTGAGTACCCAATGGCTATCAGGCACTGTACTGGGCCCTGATTAGGTTTACAGAGATATATACATATACCTACTCTTGAGGAGTAGACATGTTAGTTGGGAAGCAGAAAAAAGGTTAAACTCCTATCTATTACTTAACTTTTGAAGAAGCTAACATTCTGATAAAATTTTGCCCAAGATGCCCCTTAAGTTTGATGTGTTTCCATTTACCTGCTAGGAACAGTATTATTTCCCATTAGTTTTTAAATGAATATAATTTTAAAATGTTTCAGAGAATTCAATAAAATATGATAAATGAGTCAATGTTATTGAACTATATAAATGTCTTAAATGACATCTTCAGATCCTAGGACTACCCAATGTTTGCTTTTTTGAAATGCCCTTAAGATAGATTTAAAGAAAACACTTGGATTTAGGCCAAATGATGAACCCTAAGTTCTGGGAAACCAATTAAATCAGTTAAATGGTGAACAGAAAGAGTTCTCCAGGTAATTAAGACTTTTTCTCCCCTAAGAACCAGTGCTAAAGTCTGTAAATGAGGAGAGGGTTGATACTCTGATCAGGTGATACAAAAATAGTATCCACAGTGCCTGAAAACTCTGGTTAATCGGATGATAGTGATTATTTGTAATCATCTTTATTACCTGCATATTTCCTAGTCAGCACACTACTTTAGATATAACAAGTACTTAATAATCATTTGTCACATAGAAGCGAATTTAACTGAGGTGAAGTGCCTGAATATCTACTTTTCCCTGTGGCCACTGAATACTGCCTGAGATAAACGTTCATACTCTGACTCTTAATGTCTATACTCTGACTCTTAAGGTCAAAAATATGAAAAGCCAGTTACTGTCTTTTCCTTTTTTTCCCCATTAAAAAAAATTACTAGTAGGTCCTCTGTGAGGGAGTCGTGTGTGTGTGTGTTTATGTAGAAATTTTCCTTAGGGATGACTGTCATTGGGGAATAAGTTTTATTTTCTAACCATCTTGAGCCCCATGTAAAGAACATACATAAAAGTAGAAATATTTTGGTGATTTTGTCTCTTTTAAGCTAAACCCATATTATATGAAATTGCTGCTTTTTAAAAGTTACCCTGTAACCACAGTTTGAAACGGAATTTAGCATGGTAAACATTTACATAAGAAACATACCAGGTTAGAAGAATTGGGTGATGGATTATCATACATTTAAACAGCCACTGGCAAAAACTAACCAACTCTTTTTCAGTTTAACTTGACTGGATCTTTTTGGCTGGCAGCCTTTCTGTACTCAGCTGAACTGGTACTCTTCATATTTTAAAGAGACACATGGGTTTTCAAACTTAATCTTTAAATCCCTAATAGCTTGGTTTCTGCTATAACTCACTAATTCCCTTCTGCTTGTTCTAATGAAAGGAAAGGTTTAACAAGGAGGGATGAAATTATTGTTATTGTTTTTTTAGATCAATAACAAACTTTGAAATGAATGTGGAGCCTTTTGTTAAAGGAGATCAAAGGCATTGCATTATGGCTTATATTTTTTTTACATTTTCATGCATCCATTTTTCTTATTAATAGCCAAGGTTTCAAGTTACTATGTCATTTTCCTTTGTTCAATCATCTATTTGACAAGAATACATCAAGAGTTTCCTACGTGGATGGCATTCTACTGGATATACACTGAATCAGATAGCATCATTGGCTTTGAAATATTTAAAATACAATAAAGAAGCTAAGGGTCACAAACATACATCAGATTTCAGACTGAGTGTGGGCACAGAAGGATGTCTCTGCTGGTTGATCATAATGAAGGAGGTGACATTGACCTTAGGTCTTAAAGAATAGATGGAATTTCTATATGCAAAATCAAGAGAAAGGGGAAGGATGAATGAGGGGGTATAAAAGGTAAAAGATTGGAAAGTGGAGGAGTTGGGTTCTGGAAACATACAGAAATTCCCTTCAGGAGCTCTAGGACATCAGGGTCTTCATTTGTGAAATGAAGAACTATGTCAGGTGATCGCCAACCTTCCTTTCCAGCTCTATCATTCTATGGCCATGCAAAAGCATGGAATTAGCATGAACGGTCTGGAATGATCAGTAATCAAGATGAGCTGGTGTTCAGGGGTTTGTGTTGAAAGAAATAATAGTAGGCTTTGGTCTTCAATATCAAACTGGGGAGACTACCTTCAGTACTATTAGTAATAATAACAAGATCTAATGTTCAGTAGTATTATATTTAACGTGGAAGAACAACAATTTTTAAGTCTGCTCTACCCATTAGTTGACATTCAGAAAACTATCTTGAATGACTTGATATCTGCCTGAGGTTTTTTCACTCATCCTTTGGTACTTCCAGTTATGTCAACTAATTGCTTCAGAAAAGTTTGGTTGTTTCTTCTCTTCTCAGAGACAAATCAGGCCCACTGATAGGTAAAATTCAGGTATTTGGGATCTTAAAGACACAACTAGTGTTGGCATCTCAAAGGAGGAGCCAACCCCCTGCAGTGGCATCAGAAACTCCTCCTTCTATCTTGTTTCTATACAAACTGATGGGTTTGGTTAACAGATTGGTTGCTTTGGGGACTCATGAAAGAAGATATATTATTTTGGCTTGTAAAATACTTGCAAGGGTAACTTTTTCTGAGCCAGGCTTGTTCAAATTAGTTGTTAAACAGCCCCTACAGAAATACCACATGATCCCTCCCCCAACCCCTCCTCAAAAAACAGAGTGAGATTCTTCCAGCTAAACAGAGCTCCATCTTTCTGTGCTATAATTGCTATTCCAAGGCATCACAGCTAACATGCGAAGAAGCAAAAAGCTGGGGTGGGGGGCGGAGGCGCGGGCAGCTATAACAGTTTAGACTTCATGTGATGAACAGAGAGAAGGATTTTTTTTTTTTTTTGAGTAAGGAATGGTTTGATCTGAATCATTCGCTATGAAGAATGATTTGGAGACAGAACACAACATGGATAAGGGACACTGGAGGAGGGAGACTGTGCAGGCAGAGAAACCTGGCTGGATACACTGTAAGAAGCTGGAACTAGATAGTAAGATTAATAGTAAGACCGAAATGGAAGAGATTCAAGAAATGTTGAGGAGGAATACTAGAATGATCTAGAAAAATGCTGTCCAATAGAAATATAAAGTAATTTACATATTTAATTTAAATTTTCTGGTGGCAACATCAAAATAAAAGGAAACAGGAGAAATTAATTCCAATGAGAGTATTTCATTTTGCACAATCTATCCAAAATAGTATCATTTCAACATGTAATCAATGTAAAAAAGTATTAATGAATATTTTACATTTCTGTTTACTGTACTTAGTGTTCAAAATATAATGTGCACTTTGCACTTAAATCTTGTCTCGATTCAAACTAGTCACATGTGGTTCAATTCAGTTCAGTTCAGTCGCTCAGTTGTGTCCGACTATTTGCGACCCCATGAATCGCAGCATGCCAGACCTCCCTATCCATCACCATCTCCCGGAGTTCACTCAAACTCACGTCCATCAAGTCAGTGATGTCATCCAGCCATCTCATCCTCTGTCATCCCCTCTTCCTCCTGCCCCCAATCCCTCCCAGCATCAGTCTTTTCCAACTCTTCGCATGAGGTGGCCAAAGTACTGGAGTTTCAGCTTCACCATCATTCCTTCCAAAGAAATCCTAGGGCTGATCTCCTTCAGAATGGACTGGTTGGATCTCCTTGCAGTCCAAGGGACTCTCAAGAGTCTTCTCCAACACCACAGTTCAAAAGCATCAATTCTTCGGCGCTCAGCCTTCTTCACAGTCCAACTCTCACATCCATACATGCCCAGTGGAAAAACCATAGCCTTGACTAGATGGACCTTTGTTGGCAAAGTAATGTCTCTGCTTTCCAATATGCTATCTAGGTTGGTCATAACTTTTCTTCCAAAAAGTAAGCGTCTTTTAATTTCATGGCTGCAGTCACTATCTGCAGTGATTTTGGAAACCAGAAAAATAAAGTCTGATACTGTTTCCACTGTTTCCCCATCTATTTCCCATGAAGTGATGGGACCAGATGCCATGATCTTCGTTTTCTGAATGTTGAGCTTTAAGCCAACTTTTTCACTCTCCTCTTTTGCTTTCATCAAGAGGCTTTTTAGTTCCTCTTCACTTTCTGCCATAAAGGTGGTGTCATCTGCATTTCTGAGGTTATTGGTATTTCTCCTGGCAATCTTGATTCCAGCTTGTGCTCCTTCCAGCCCAGCGTTTCTCATGATGTACTCTGCGTATAAGTCAAATAAGCAGGGTGACAATATACAGCCTTGATGTACTCCTTTTCCTATTTGGAACCAGTCTGTTGTTCCATGTCCAGTTCTAACTGTTGCTTCCTAACCTGCATATAGGTTTCTCAAGAGGCAGGTCAGGTGGTCTGGTATTCCCGTCTCTTTCAGAATTTTCCACAGTTTATTGTGATCCACACAGTCCAAGGCTTTGGCATAGTCAATAAAGCAGAAATAGATGTTTTTCTGGAACTCTCTTGCTTTTTCGATGATCCAGCAGATGTTGGCAATTTGATCTCTGGTTCCTCTGCCTTTTCTAAAACCAGCTTGAACATCTGGAAGTTCACGGTTCACGTATTGCTGAAGCCTGGCTTGGAGAATTTTCAGCATTACTTTACTAGCATGTGAGATGAGTGCAATTGTGCGGTAGTTTGAGCATTCTTTGGCATTGCCTTTCTTTGGGATTGGAATGAAAACTGACCTTTTCTAGTCCTGTGGCCACTGCTGAGTTTTCCAAATTTGCTGGCATACTGAGTGCAGCACTTTCACAGCATCATCTTTCAGGATTTGAAATAGCTCAACTGGAATTCCATCACCTCCACTAGTTTTGTTCATAGTGATGCTTTCTAAGGCCCACTTGACTTTGCATTCCAGGATGTCTGGCTCTAGGTGAGTGATCATACCATCGTGATTATCTTGGTCGTTAAGATCTTTTTTGTACAGTTCTTCTGTGTATTCTTGCCACCTCTTCTTAATATCTTCTGCTTCTGTTAGGTCCATACCATTTTTGTCCTTTATCAAGCCCATCTTTGCATGAAATGTTCCCTTGGTATCTCTAATTTTCTTGAAGAGATCTCTAGTCTTTCCCATTCTGTTGTTTTCCGTGGCTACCATACTGTTCAGTGCAGCTCCAAAGGACAAACAAATCATATGTGAATTGGCGCATTGAAGAAGAAAAGAGAGAGAAGCTTGGGATATGACTCTAAAGAAGAAGAAGCATGGTTCTTTTATTAAACCTGGAAATGTTAGAAGATGCATGTGGTTGGAAAAAGAAATGAATGTAGAGGATGAACAAGTAGTGAGCCTATCACTGTGACTTAAAGGTTTCAATAAACAACTATAGGAAAATACGAAGTGGGCAATTGGAAAGGCAGGGTTAAAATTCAGCATGAAAGACAGAACTCAGTTATGAGATACAGACTCAGGAACTGGTTCTAAGAGGGCGACAAATGGGATGGTGATATTCAACATGGTTATCAAGGGCAGGGAGAGAAAAGAGCCTTGAGAAATGCTGCAATTGAAGGGTACAAGACTGAAGGCAATTTGGTACATGAAAAAGGCTCCCAGCCCGAAGCCTGGGAGGAGATCAGGTCTGGGAGAGCCAGAGTGAAGGGCCCATACACTGCTGTCTATTAGGATTCAGAAGACACACTGGCCTGGAGGGAAATGGAAGCACAATGAGAAAGTTGTGGTAAGAAATGTGTGTTTTAAGTTTGAGATTCATTCTTCTCTTCACTGATCTTAGAAAAATGGTCTGAGTTTCCATTGTTTAACTATAATAATAAAATAATAGAAAGTGAAAGTGAAAGCTGCTCAGTTGTGTCTGACTCTTTGTGACCCCATGGACTCTACAGTCCATGAAATTCTCCAGGCCAGAATACTGGAGTGGGTAGCCTTTCCTTTCTCCAGGGGGTCTTCCCAACCCAGTGATCGAACCCAGGTCTCCCGCATTGCAGGTGGATTCTTTATAAGCTAAGCTACTAGGTAAGCCCAAAATAATAGAAGGTAACACATATTACTTGTTTCCTCTTCTGCACCAAACACTGTGCTAAGAGCTTTACAAATATTACCTTATTTAGTTTTCACAAAAGACTTATGATATCAATTTTAGGGATTATGCTGTGACAAGAGTATTATTAGATGATGATATGGCTAAGGGGTCCATTTATTATTTATTCTAGACACCCCTCTTTTTAATGAAGCTTTCAAGAGGCAGACATATGTATATGGGACATGGAAAATAGGAGATTCATAAGTTTATTTCATGTACATACATATACTTTTTATCCTTCCCCCAAGAAACACTGCTTATGTCAGTTTAAAAACATATCTTCTTTGGCTATTTGTCACATTGCCCCCCAGACACCAAGTTATATGAGGGTTGATCCTGAAGTCGACTTTGCTGTACTAATTTGGTCTAAAGTCTCTTTAAAGAATCTGCCTGCCAATTCAGGAGACATAAGAGATGGAAGTTGGATCCCTGGGTTGGGAAGATCCTCTGGAGGAAGAAATGGCACTCTCTTCTAGTACGGTTACTAGGAGAATCCAATGGACAGAGTAGGATAGTAAGCTGCAGTCCATGGGTTCACAAAGAGTTGGATATGACTGAGCGTGCATGCGATCTAAAATATATCTAAGACAGGAGAGAGACATTACATTTTAGACTTCTGGTGCAGGTTAACTTTGATTATTCCTGCCTTGTGTTTGGCATAAACCTGTGATTTAATTTGAGATCCTGCCTTCCCTTATAATCTTAAATAGATTATTGGTCTTCAAAAAACTGGGCCTAAAAATGGCTTTGGTTTTTTTCAAATGAATAATAGCCAACTTTTTGTGCAAGTTGCTAATTTGGAAATATAAGCAATGATTTTTATTCAGCCATAGCAAAGCAGTCAGCATATGTAGTGTCATCTATGTGCCAGGTATTCTACATGATGACTGTGAATAAATTCATGTGATTATCCCAAGACTCTGTGAGTTAGATGCCGTTACTATCTCTATCTTCTAGAGTAAGGCTAGGCAGAGGACATTTATGTTACTTGTTCAAGATCACACAATAAATAAATTGGAGAGCAGGATTCAAAGACAGTGTGGCTTTAACCCCTATTGTATTTCAAATAGAGTAAATGGATATCTAGAATGCATAGAAACATTCTAAAAAGTTTAGGCTGCAATTTAAGAACCAATTACAGTTTCTTAATCAAAATCACAAGCTAATTGGAGATTCTGTCTTTTCATTATATCAATGCTCATTTACTTAGCATCCACGACACAGCATAGCAATGGAAGACATGGTCATGCATAATTATAATAAAGAGTTCTTGCCCTTGAATTAGCTATAATCTAGTTGGGAAGACAAAACTGATGCACAGAACATTCAGAAAGCACTAAAGGGATGTAGTTAAATATTAAGTCGAATGGTGCATAAAATTGTACACTAGATAGGCAAGAAGAGGGGGGATTCAGAGGACTGGTGGGCTAGGGAGGAGTCACAAAGGATCTTAAATGATAGGAAGAAGCTGGATGAGGAGCTAGAAGGCCATAACTGTCAAGAAGATCAAGGTGAAGATAAATGGAAGCTATTTAGCACTTAAGTTATATTCCACAATCTGGATGTACCACAGTTTATTTATCCACTTACCAACTACAGAATATCTTGGTTGTTTCAAGTTTTAGCATCTGCTCAGTTTTTCTGTGTACCTAAAACTGCTCTAAAAAATAAAATCTGTTTTTAAAAAAGATGAGTCGAAGTTCAGGAAGAGGAGTAAACACGGTGCAGTGGTTTCTTCTCTTCGTGTCCCTCTCTCCATCTTCTTCATCTTCTCCTTCTACTCCCTCTGTTACACCTTCACATGCACACATCATGCACCATGCTTGTGGCTCTATGCATGTGTATGTAGGTAAATACACATAGGCTTACTTCCAAATAATATTCGTCTTCCACCAGCCTTAAAATGTTTCTGAGAAACTCAGAAGCGTGATAGGTTGTTGGGAGATGACAATCTGTAATTTTTAAATCTGCCTTTTACACCTAACCTATAAAATCAGAAGGTATGAGAAAGAAATGAGGTATTGGCTGCCCCTGACTAAATCCGACAAAAATATCCTCCTTTCAGAAATCAGGGGCAGGTCAACACCTACATCAGGGAGATATTTTTATTAAAAGAGAACTCTTTATTTGGCAAAATTGATTGTTTTTTGATTGACACCATATTTTACTCTTACCTGTACACATTTCTGGTTTATCATTGCTATGGGCAATAGAGAGAAAATTGCTCTGTAATATTATATCTCTGAGTTCAACAATAAAATCTAAGAAAAATAAAATATTCCTCCAGTACAGTGAGTTAGGTGACATAGCTGAAAAATCAGTTTTATGGGTTGAAGTAAAGTTGTGAATCATGGGTGCTATTACCAAAACAACTAGTTTTATAAGACCAAGGTAAGGAATTCTTATATAAAGTTCACAATATCCTCTGCTACCTTGATTGTATAAAACAAAGGGACCAACATTTCTGTCTTAATTTTGAGACATAGTAAATTGGATTGGACTGGTCACAGGATTTTCACAACTGGTAAAAATATATTACTTTGTTTTTAACTGAAAACTTCTGTAATTCACAGACTAGGACCTAAAAGCTATCTTTTCCAGCATCAACTGAGTATGATATTCTTGTTGTAGTATTGTATTTTTAACAAACTTCACAAGCATTTTCTGGAGCAGTAGCCATATCTGTATTCTGCAGATGTACTCAACTGGGTCGGTGCTATTTAGACACTATCACATCTGTAAGTGCACTGACACAGGATAACCAGGGGCAAAACTGATCCTCTGCTCTTTTCTTTTACAAAACCCATCATGAACTCATAGATGTGATAAAAGGCATCAGCAGTAGCATTATTTCTGATTCCCTCAATAGGAGGTCTATCTGTATGTGAAATTTTGTGCCCGTGTATGTAACCAAGACACTAGCTTCTTGGAGTAATCAGATATATTCTGGAATTCTGGAGTCACTTTTCCTTTAATATTTAAGTAAAAAGTTCATTGATTCCTCTTTTCATATATTGTTGCAAACCTAGAATATTTTTCAGTAACTACCTTGGCTTTGTTGTTGTTGTTGGGATTTTGTTGGTAAGGGATATCGCTTTACATTTTCCCTGATGACTTCTGCTTTCTAGTTCTTGTTCTGTTGAATTCTCAATCTCTTCTCAGCCTTTCACTCACTGTTAGGTCATTTTCTGCACTGCTTTATACCATCTAAATCTCTCTACTAGCATAATTCCTTTGAATACAGGCTATGTGTCTATCAGATTTTCCTGAAGGACTTGGAGTGCTAAAGAAGAGTTATATAAAATATGCAGCATATTTGACTAGCTTTCAGTGTTAGTCTTGTTCTTAAACTCGATCATTCTTTTCAGTTAATTTCCACTGGTTAACTTGACTTTGGCTGCAGTCTTCTGTCATATTGTTGGGTTCCTCTCTCTTCCTTCAACTATTTCTCTCTCTCTTCAGCTTGCTAATCCTTAATCACAAAATTCCTGTTCACTTCTTCTCTAGAATAGTTTATGTATATCATCAAGTCATCGAAGAATATTTCCAAATATGGTTACACTAGCCTCTGCTCTGAAGATCTAATCTTCATCATCAAAACAATCCTGGATATTATTTATGTGGTTAACTTGTACACTTAAAATGTTTTCCTAAAGAGTAATATATGCTGAAAATATTACAGAAGAAATGATGCATCTTGGGGTTGTTTCAAAATAATCTGGGGGAGAGGCACAGGCAGAAGTAGACATGAAACAATGGTGACTACAGGTTATGTCAGCATTGCTGTTTTGTCAATACTGATCATGACTGTTGAACTTGGATGATGGATACATGAGGTCCATTATGCTTTTCACTCTACTTTTGTATATATTTAAAATATCCTATAATAACAAGCTGATGTTTTTCTACCTGATATATATATGTATATGTATATATAAATATATAATATATAATTTATATATTATTTAATATATATAATATGTAATTTATATATTAGTTAATATGTACTATAATCAAGTATAGTATATACTATATGATTAATAATTTTACTGTATATAATTATACATACAATATCTATAATTAGTGTAAACAATCTAAGTGATTAGTAGACTAAAAGCCAAAGGACAAGAGCAAATATTGGATGAAAGACAAAGTTAAAGGCACACTTAGAGATATTTTAAGAAGAAATACAATGATAACAAATATATTAGTTTGTGCTACTAAACAACCAGTGGATCACTGAAGAAATCAAAGAGGAAATCAAAAAATACTTCAAGGCAAATTAAAACAAAAAACATGATAATCCAAAACCTATGGGACACAACAAAAGCAGTTCTAAGAAAGAAGTTTATAGCAATACAATCTTACCTCAAGAAACAAGAAAAATCTCAGTGAACAAACTAATGTTACATATAAAGCAACTAGAGAAAGAAGAACAAGCAAAACCCAAAGTTAGTAGAAGGAAAGAAATCATAAAGATGAGAGAAGAAATAAATGAATAATAGAAAAGGCCAATAAAGCTGAAATTTGGTTTTTGAAAAATTAGGAAAATCGATAAACCTTTACCCAGACTCATTAATAGAAAGTGAAAGTGAAGTCACTCAGTGGTGTCGGACTCTTTGCGACCCCATGGGCTGTAGCCTACCAGGCTCCTCATCCGTGGGATTTTCCAGGCAAGAGTACTGGAGTGGGTTGCCATTTCCTTCTCCAGGAAATCTTCCTGACCCAGGGATCGAACCCAGGTCTCCTGCATTGCAGATAGACACTTTAACATCTGAGCCACCGGGGAAGCACAAAGACTCATTAATAGAGAGCTCAAATAACTAAAATTAGAAATAAAAAAGAAGTTATAATTGACACCACATAAATACAAAGAATCATAAGAGACTATTACAATCAACTCTATGCCAATAAAATGGATCAACTGGAAGAAATGGACAAATTCATAGAAAGGTACAGCCTTCCAAGACTGAACCAGGAAGAAATAGCAAATATGAATGACAATCACAGGTATTGACATTGAAACTGTGATTTTAAAACTCCCAATGGAGTAGCATTGGCATGTAAACACTACCATGTGTAAAACAGATAGCTAGTGGGAAGGTGCTTTATAACACAGGGAGCTCAGCTCAGTGCTCTATGATGACCTAGAGGGATGGGGTGGGGTGGGAGGGAGGATCAAGAGGGAAGGGATATATGTATACATTGACTTTGTTGTACAGAAGAAACTAACACAACACTGTAAAGCAATTATACTCCAATAATGAAGTTAGTAAATAAATAATTCCACCAAGCAAAAGTCCAGACTAGATGGCTCCCCAGGTGAATTTTATGAAATATTTAGAAAAGAGGTAACATCTATCATTCTGAAAATATTTTTTAAAATTACAGAGGAAGGATCATTCCCAAACTCACTCTATGAGGCCACCATCACCCTGATGCCAAAACCAAAGAAAAATATCACAAAAAAAGAAAATTGCAAACCAATATTACTAATGAATATAGATTCAAAAATAGTCAACAAAATACTAGCAAAATAAATTTAACAGTACTTTAAAAAGGGTCATGCACACAATCAAGTGGGATTTATTGAACAGATGGGAGAGTTCTTTGATATTCACAAGTTGATTGGTATGATAGACCACATTAACAAATTAAAGATTTAAACCATGTGACTCTCTTAATAGATGTAGAAAAAGCTTTTGACACAGTTCAGCATCCACTTATGACAAAGTTCTTCAGAAACTGGGCACAGAGAGAACATATCTCAACATAATAAAGGTCTTGTATGACAAGCCCACAGATAATATTCTCAAGGGTGAATAGCTGAAAGCATTTCCTCTAATACCAGCAATGAGAGATGGGTGCCCACTCTGACCACTTCTATTCAACATAATTTTAGAAGTCCTAGAAATTTTAGAAGTCTTGGAAGGTGACCAGAGGGGAAAAAAGAAATAAAAGGAATCCAAAGTGGAAAAGAAGAAGTAGAACTGTTTGCAGATGACATGATACTATACAAAGACAATCCTAAAGGTGCTACCAGAAAACCACTAGAGCTCATCAGTGAATTCAGTAAAGTTACAGGATACAAAATTAACACATCAAAGTCTGTTTCATTTCTACACACTAACAATGAAAAATCAAAAAGAGAAATTAAGGAAACAATGCCATTTACCATCACATGAAAAAGAATAAAATACCCAGAAATAAATCTACCTAGTCGGACACAACTGAAGCAACTTAGCAGCATCAGCAGCAGCAGAAGGAGGCAAAGGATGAGAGGGTTGGATGGCATCACCAACTTGATGGACATGCGTTTGGGTGAACTCCAGGAGTGGGTGATGGACAGGGAGGCCTGGCATGCTGCGGTTCATGGGGTCGCAAAGAGGTGGACACGACTGAGCAACTGAACTGAACTGAAGGAGACAAAAGATCTGTACTTAGAAAACTATAAGATGTTGATGACAGAAATTGAGGATGACACAAACAGATGGAAAGATATACCATGTTCTTGGACTAGAAGAATTAATAGTTTCAAAATGACTGTTGAAAGGCAATCTACAGATTCAATGCAATCCCTATCAAATCACCAACGGCATTTTTCATATAATTAGAACACAAAAACCTTAAAATTTACATGAAAATACAAAAGACCCTAAATAGCCAAAGCAATCTTGAGAAAGAAAAATAAGAGCTGGAATAATCAGGCTCCCTGACTTCAGACTATATTGTAAAGCTACAGTAATCAAAACAGTATGATACTAGCATAAGAACAGAAATATAGGCCAAAAGAAGAGGATAGAAAGCCCAGAAATAAAGCCACACACCTATGGTCAATTAACACATGAAAAAGAAGGCAAGAATATACAACATAGAAAAGACAGTCTCTTTAAGGCTGGGAAAACTAGGCAACTACACATAAAAGAACGAAATCAGAACATAACACGATACACAAAAATAAACTCAAAATGGATTAAAGACCTAAATCTAAGGTCATATAAAACTCAGAGGCATAACACTCCTTGACGTAAAGCACAGCACATCTTTCTTGATTTGTATCCAGAGAGTAATGAAAATAAAAACAAGAATTTTGAAATGAAAATGAGACCTAATTAAACTTAAAAGCTTTTACATAGCAATGGGAACCATATGCGAAAGAAGACAACCCACAAAATAGGAGAAGATATTTGCAAATGACGTGACTTACAAGGGCTTAATCTACAAAACATACAAACAGCTCAAACAGCTGAATAGGAAAAAATTTAAAAATGAGCAGAAGATCTAAATAGATGTTTCTCAGACAGCCACAAAACACGTGAAAAGATGCTCAACATCACTAATTGAGAAGTGCAACTCAGAACTACAGTGAGTATCACCTCACACTGGTCAGGAAGACCATCATCAAAAAGTCTTCAAACAATAAATGCTAGAGAGGGTGTGGAAAAGGGAACCCTTCTATTTTGTTGGTGGAAATGTAAATTGGTGCATCCACTGTGGAGAACAGTATGAAGGTTCCTTAAAAAAATGAAAAATAGGACTACCATATGATCCAGCAATCCCTCGCCTGGGCATATATCTGAAGTAAGCCATAATTGGAAAAGATACATGTACCCCAATGTTCACAGCAACATTATGTACAATAGCCAAGACATGAAGTCAACCTAAATGCCCATTGACAGAGGAATGGATAAAGAAGATGTGGTACATATATACTACGAAATACTATTCAGCCATAAAGAAGGATGAAATAATGCTGTTTGCAACAACATAAATGGACATAGAGATCATCATACTAAGTAAGTCAGATAGAGAAAAACAGATATCATATAATATCACTTATATGTGGAATCTAAAAAAATGATACAAATATACTTATTTACAAAGCGGGAACAGACCCACAGATTTAGAAAACAAACTTATGGTTACCAAAGGGGAAAGGTGGGGAGGAGGGATAGGTTAGGAGGTTGAGATTAAAACATACACACTACTGTATATAACGGAGAAGGCAATGGCACCTTACTCTAGTACTTTTGCCTAGAAAATCCCATGGACGGAGGAGCCTGGTAGGCTGCAGTCCATGGGGTCGCTAGAGTCGGACACAACTGAGTGACTTCACTTTCACTTTTCACTTTCATGCATTGGAGAAGGCAATGGCAACCCACTCCAGTGCTTGCCTGGAGAATCCCAGGGACGGCAGAGCCTGGTGGGCTGCCGTCTATGGGGTCACACAGAGTCGGACACGACTGAAGCGACTTAGCAGCAGCAGCAGCAACTGTATATAAAATAGATAATCAACAAAGACTACAAATAGAGTACAAGAACTCTACTCAATATTCTGTAATAACTTAGATGGGAAAAGAATCTGATAAAAATCTATGTATACCTGAATCACTGAAACTAACACAACATTGTAAATCAATTACATGCCAATATAAAATTTTAAAAAATTAAAAAGGCACACTAGAGAGGTTCCCTGGTGGCTTAATGGTAAAGAATCCACCTGCCAATGCCGAAGACATGGGTTCCGTCCCTGATCCGGGAAGATCCCACATGTGGTGGAACAACTAAGTCTGTGCACTATGACTATTGAGCCTGCGCTCCACAACAGGAGAGCAAGAGAAACCACTGCCACCTCATCAGAGAGTAGCCCTTGCTCTCTACAACTAAAGAGAAGCCTGCACAGCAACGAAGATCCAGCACAGCCAAAAATAATTCAATAAAATGTAAAAGGCACATTAGAACTATTTTAAGAAGAGATGTATTGATAACAACTGTATTAGTTATCTTTCAGTGCATAAGAAATTATGAAAAATTTAGTGGATAACAACAACAAATATTCATTATTCCAAAGTCCTGTGGGTCAGGAACCTGACTGTGGTTTAGATGGATGTCTTTGGATCAAGGTCTCACACGGCTGCAAGTAAGTTGATGATCAGAACTTAAGTCATTCCAAGGCTTGACTAGGTAAGTATCTGTTTCCAAACTCATTTATGCTGCCCTAGGCAGGTCTCAGACCCTCTCTGATCGTTGGCCAGGGACATTAGTTCCTTGCCCATGTATGTCTCTCCATTGGGTAGCTCCACAAAACAACAATGGTTACTTTAGAGAGTGATTGTGTGTGTGTGTGTGTGTGTGTGTGTGTGTGTGTCTGTGCGTGCACACGCGTGCTCAGTCATGACTGACTCTTTGCGACCCCATGGACTGTACTCTGCCAGGCTTCTCTGCCCATGGAATACTCCAGGCAAGAATACTGGAATGGGTTTGCCATTTCCTATTTCAGGGTATCTTCCCAACTCAAGGATCAAACCCGAATCTCTTGCATCTCCTGCATTGGCAGGCAGATTCTTTACCAGTAGCGCCACATGGGAAGCCCAGAGAGTGATTAAGAGACAAATTTAAGCTAGAAGCCACAGTCTTTCATTTCCTAATTTCAAATGACATGCCATTGCTTCTGCTATATTCTGTTTGTTAGAGGCATGTCAGTAAGTCTAGTCCAGAAGGGAGAAGATGACATAATGTTAGAAGACCAGGAGGTGAGGATCTTTGGGGGACATAAAGGAGGTTGTCTACTACACAGTCTTTAGGCCCCAATGATTCACATTCAAAATACACACTCTCCCTTCCTAGGTCCTCAGGGTCCCATTCCTTTACAGCATCAGCTCAAAGTCCAGATTTTTATCATGTAAATTAGGTCCAGGCATGGATGATATTTCTCAGGCATTGTTTCTTAAATATAGCTTTTTGTGCACAGTTTTCCTCAGCATGCAGATCTGTGAAACTAAAGATCAAGGTGATCTGCTCCTCACACACTCAATATATAATGGTGAAATAGGCCTACAAGATAGCCATTATAAACATTCCTAATCAGAAAAAGCAAAAAATGGGGGCCACAAAGGAGAATCTGGTGAATAGGAATTCTGAAATCTAACTGGGAAAATGTTGGAAATCCCTTGATTAGTTCCAGCAATCATTCTTCATGGCTTTTGACAATGCCCTCTGGCCTTCAACTGGTCGGCTTGGTCTGCATAGTAATACCACAGGCTGAGTGGCTTAAACAACTGAAATTTATTTTTTTCACAATTCTGCAGGCCAGAAGTCCTGTGTCAATGGGCCAGCAGTGTTGGTGTCTGGTGAGGCCTCTCCAGACAGCAGATAGCCACCTTCTTGCCATGTCCTCACATGGCCTTTCCTCTGTGCTTGTGTGATGAGAGAGAGAGAGATCTGAGGTATCTTCCCTCAAAAAGATGTTGGTCCTGTCTGATTAGGGCTCTACTCTCAATGGCAACCCACTCCAGCACTCTTGCCTGGAAAATCCCATGGATGGAGGGGCCTGGTGGGCTGCAGTCCATGGGGTCGCTAGGAGTCGGACACGACTGAGCAACTTCACTTTATTTTTTCACTTTCATGCATTGGAGAAGGAAATGGCAACCCACTCCAGTGTTCTTGCCTGGAGAATCCCAGGGACAGGGGAGCCTGGTGGGCTGCCGTCTATGGGGTTGCACAGAGTCGGACACGACTGAAGCGACTTAGCAGCAGTAGCAGCTCATGACCTCCTTTAAGCCTCATGGCCTCCTTGAAGGCCCTAAAGCCTAGTATAGTCTCATTGAGGGTTAGGGTTTCAACATAAAAATTTTGAGAGATTCAATTTAATTCAATTCATAACAGGTTCTTAATTCAGCCTCCTGACTCATCCTTCATATTTCATGAAAGATATCACATTTGCCCATGAGTACTTTTCCCAGCCCACTTTCTGATATCTTGGGGGATCCATTTGCCTCTTTGTACTTTTATACTGTCTCTGTCCTTTTCAAACGCAAGGTGGCATGGTACATCTTTAATCTCAAAGAGCCTTTTTTTATGACTGAATAATTCTCTGAGGCCCTACCTTTCATCTTGCTGAGGTCTTAACAAAAGATTTTGCTGTCATACCCTCAGCTTTATCTCTAGACCAACAGCAAATATTATGTCTTTGGTATTTTTGCCAAAAATGCACAACTGAATTTAATCATGAGGAAACATCAGACAAACTCAAATTCAGAGGCATTCTACAAAATAACTAACCGATATTCTTCAAAAGAGTCAAGGTCATGAAAGATGAAGAAAGCCTAAGGAACCATCTCAGATTAAAGGAGACAAAAGGTATGTGATTAAAAGAGATGAAAGGGTGTGACAGCTAAATACACCATGGGGTCCTAGATTGGATTCCGGTCCAGAAAATGGACATTAGGGGAAACTTGGCAAAATCTGAACAAAATATGTAGATTGCGCAATAGTACAGTAATTTAAGGAAGCTAGATGAAAGTGTACAGGGATAGTACAATATTATTTTAGAAACATTTTTTGTAACTGTGATATTAAAAATAATAAGCTTTGTTAAAGCTTTAAATAATTTACCAAGGAGCAGTTATACAGAAAAGATGCGAATTTTAAGAGATAGACTAGGAAGTAGTAGCAGAGGAATTGTCAGAAAAATGAGCCAACAGGCAAAACACATTACTTAGGCATTTCCAACTATTTCAAGTTTGAGGCCTCCATATTAAACTGATTATGGTCAGGAAAATTTGATCTGTGTTGAACATTGAACATCTATGTTGATTTTGCTCATTTTATTTATGTTTTATAGATAGAAATGTAAAGATACAAAATAGAAATCTTTTCCATTCCATCATTTAATGTCAATTCAATAAATTGCACATTTGTAGATCATTTATCTTCATAGCTATTAAATAACAAACCAATAAGTATATAATAGTACATACTCAAATAAGCAGTGATGGCATAGCAGAAAAAGTCTTATCCCTATAGGTTTGCATGCTGGAATGCTGTTACGTTAGTGGAATGTTAATATCACAGTCTTACAAGAAATAAGACAAAGTAAAACAAAGAATGTCCGTTATTTGGAGCCAGGGCCACAAATCTAAGCTTAGGACTGGTTATTCCAGGGGCACTGGAAATGAAAACTTGTGTACCATGTGGGTGGAGACACTGAGGCATAGTTTCAGTTTGTGCTGACATTCAGGGATATATTCATCTCCAAACTGGCAAGTTTGCAAAACCAAAGGCCTCGCTAGACAGTCCTGATTTAAAACTGAAGCCATATAGTATGGGTTAGAGCAATATAGACTTGTATCCAGCTTAGCCAAGCAGGAAAGAAATGCTATATGATTAAGATAATTCCAAGAGAATAGTCAGTGAAAAAGGGCAGACATGGATAGTGGAGTATAGAGTAGTCATTAGCACAGTTTTTTATCATCATCGTTTCTGTTGCTGCCCTTTCCCAGTGACACGAGGTTTGGAATGATAATCAGTTCTGATCTTTGGTTTCAGCATAGCACAGCCTACCTCACAGGTGTTACTGTGCACATTAATTAAAGAAATGCATATATCAAGAACATGACATAGTAAGCATTTGATCGATGGCAGCCTTCATTTATGTCCTGATGATGTTAAGCCACATCTAAGCAGACTAATGTTTTGGGGAGAAGTGTCCCACAAAGACATTGGATAACAAAGCAGATACAAGGAAAAAAACTGAAAGAACTTTCATGACCATCTGCTCATATTCCATGAGTTAAGGCAAAAGTGATAGCTAAATTAGCCTTGGAAGTTTCAGGGTTCCACTTAGATACTACAGATCTATGACTTAATCCAGAAAGACTATTTCTGGCCTCTCTGCCCATAGGTGGAATTGGTACTACTGTGTTCATTTTATTGCTCAGGAAATGAAGATAATTCAGCTATAGCAGCATTTCTTAAAGAAGCACTAATAATATCTTGGATAAGATAATTCTGTACCCGGTCTGCTGAAGAGTGGGTAGGTGGGGAGAATTCAGTAACTGGAAACTAAGGGATCCTGAAGATGAATATATCAGGCTTGCATTTCATACGCATGAACTGAAGTTCAAAAATATAATGCTACTTTCTACAATTAAAATATATCTTCTGACGTTGAGCCTTCATTTGGGTTCATGCACATGCACATAATTTATTTTAGGTAAACTCAATGAAAATATGGTAGTTTCTCAGGCAATCTTAGTTGATAATGCAGAAACATTCTGGATAGAGCTTCCTTTTTGGCTTTTATCCCTGGATTTGAGTCTAAGAATGAGTGGGCTGATAAATTTTGCTCCAAATCCATGCAATATTGTTGGGAAGGAAGCCATTTGCTTCTTAGTCCTGTTGCGTTCTGACCCTCCACAGATGTCCGTTGAGCTATAACTTGCCTGCTTTGATTTTCAGGCACATCTCATGGCTTACCACCTGCCAAAATGCATAATTTTACAGTCGATGTTTGATTGTTAGACTCTACCCAGGGTTTATCTATTTAAGAGTTTGTGACGCTGTCATGGCCTCTGGTTATCACACTGCATTTTGCTGGCCCAACCTCCAGTATTCTCTTGGTTTCCCTTTCCTTGTCCTAATTTTTCTCCCTATCTTGAGATTCAGGGTTCAGGGATGCCCAGAGGCTCTCACTCCATCCCTAACAGTATTTCTGACTCATCTCTGCTCTGTTATCTGCAAACTCTGTTCTCATTAAGGACATTGGCTTGGTGTCCGTTCTGAAGTTCAGACTGCACTGCTGAAGTATTCTTTTCCACTGTAATGGTACCAGGAACTCCACCAGGCAGTGAGACTCAGAATGCAAGAGATGTGCCCTTTTTGTTATCAGAAATCAAAATTAAAGGGACAGTTCCATTGTTTTTTTCCTTCATCTTCAGGTGTCAGGTGAGAGATGGGGAGGGGCAGGGGCAGGACACAGAAATACACAAAATTCTTCAGTCTTTTTTTTGTTTGTTTGTTTGGTTGGTTGGTTCTTGCTTCTCTTCCAAATTTTCTTTTTTCTAGCACAGCTCAAATGGTTTTTGGTCTTGGGGCAGGGGTAGAAGCATGGGTGAGTTTTACCAAATTGCTTTTACTTTCAAGACTTTTTGGTCATATATTCAGTTCAGTTCAGTTCAGTCGCTCAGTCATGTCCGACTCTGCGACCCCATGAATTGCAGCACCTGAATTCAGTTCAGTCGCTCAGTCATGTCCGACTGTTTGTGACCCCATGAATTGCAGCCAGGACTCCCTGTCCATCACCATCTCCTGGAGTTCACCCAAACCCACGTTCATTGAGTCAGTGATGCCATCCAGCCATCTCATCCTCTGTCGTCTTCTTCTCCTCCTGCCCCCAATCCCTCCCAGCATCAGAGTCTTTTCCAATGAGTCAACTCTTCGCATGAGGTGGCCAAAGTACTGGAGTTTCAGCTTTAGCATTATTCCTTCCAAAGAACACCCAGGACTGATCTCCTTTAGAATGGACTGGTTGGATCTCCTTGCAGTCCAAGGGACTCTCAAGAGTCTTCTCCAACACCATAGTTCAAAAGCATCAATTCTTCAGGGCTCAGCTTTCTTCACAGTCCAACTCTCACATCCATACATGACCACTGGAAAAACCATAGCCTTGACTAGACGGACCTTTGCAGGCAAAGTAATGTCTCTGCTTTTGAATATGCTATCTAGTTTGGTCATAACTTTTCTTCCAAGGAGTAAGCGTTTTTTAATATCATGGCTGCAATCACCATCTGCAGTGATTTTGGAGACCAAAAAAAAAAAAAATAATAAAGTCTGACACTGTTTCCCCATCTATTTCCCATGAAGTGATGGGACCGAAAATCTTAGTTTTCTGAATGTTGAGCTTTAAGCCAACATTTTCACTCTCCTCTTTCACTTTCATCAAGAGGCTTTTGAGTTCCTCTTCACTTTCTGCCATAAGGGTGGTGTCATCTGCATATCTGAGGTTACTGATATTTCTCCCGGCAATCTTGATTTCAGCTTGTACTTCTTCCAGTCCAGTGTTTCTCATGATGTACTCTGCATATAAGTTAAAGAAGCAGGGTGACAATATACAGCCTTGACGTACTCCTTTTCCTATTTGGAACCAATCTGTTGTTCCATGCCCAGTTCTAACTGTTGCTTCCTGACCTGCATATAGGTTTCTCAAGAGGCAGGTCAAGTGGTCTGAGATTCCCATCTCTTTCAGAATTTTCCACAGTTTATTGTGATCCACACAGTCAAAGGCTTTGGCATAGTCAATAAAGCAGAAATACATGTTTTTCTGGAATTCTCTTGCTTTTTCAATGATCCAGTGGATGTTGGCAATTTGATCTCTGGTTCCTCTGCCTTTTCTATACCCACATTAATGCTTTCCAAACTAGAAGCCAAGAATCTAGAGTTTTTGCTCCCCAGCCCTATCAGAGAAGAGATTCTAGGTTAATGACAACCCCATATCTCAAGACTTATCATGGAATGAGCACAGGAGGAAAAGATGAATTGGTATCAAATGATTACCCTGACAAATAAGTATCGTTCAGGTCTAATGTGGCTTCTCATAGAATTCCTTCTATTCACACCTCTGCTAATAGTATCTTGTAGAGCACCCTAAAAAAGCATTCGAGCATCTCATACACTCCTCTGATAGAGAACCATCAATTCTCCTTGGAGGGGTATTCTGACCTCATTTACTCCGCATGCATTCCCCTCTCTGTTATCAGGCTCCCTGTGGTCTCACAGGCTCGTCCAACCTTTCCTTCACTTTCCTGGTTCTTATCCCTCAGAAATAGGGTCAATTTCAACTGTCTCAAGACATCTTTCCCAAGCATATATCTTCTTTGATGAGCTAAAACTTAATTCCTTCTCTTTTCATCTGTTTAGGATTTGTTTCATGATTGTTACATTTTTTCCTTCTACAAGAATATGCCACTTGAGTGTAATGATCATGCCACATACTCTATTTACATGCTATGAATTGTTTATCATGTTATTAGTACATGGTAGTGCTAAATACTGATTCATTGTTCTACACTGGTTTAAAAAGAAACGTGAAAGTTTAAGCAATGTTATAAATTGCTTCCTAAGTTTCAACAACACTTTGGTTTGTGTTTCCTGGACACATAAAAGGTTTCTGAAAAAGCAAAACTGAATAACCCTAATTTCCTAAATTTTTACCAAATGATTTACAATTAAATATTGATCATAGGTATGAAAGGCTTTTAAATTTTCTGAGGAAACAGTCTGGTTTGCTTCTGTGTATTTGTGATTACTTTTTTTCATCATGTTATGCTGTTTTCTGAGGCAGCTGTCCCTGCCATTTTAAAGGTCTCTTTACAAGGCATGGATAGAAAAATATGTTAATAAAGCAAAGAAAGACCAGTACACCATGAATATAAATATTAGAGGAATGATTAGATATATTATTAAAATCAACAATAATAATAATTTCTCAGAATGTCTTGTAGATAAAAATAAATTAACTAAAAATTCCAATGAATAGATCAGAACTATGTTCATTTATAAAGTTAACTAAATAATTGTATATTATTCTATTATTATTCTTTTTCTCTTACTAATAAGATTTGATTTTGTCAGTATTCCATCCATCTATTCATTCATTCAACAAATGATTATTAAGCACTACTCACTAGGTATTGAGGTTACAATAGTCTTTACTATCAAATAACTTAAAATTGTAGTTTCTAATTATATTGACCAATTTAATTTTCTATGTCAGAAAGAACTAGAATTGAAATTAGATTTTTTTCAAGGGGATTTACCTGGTAGTCTAGTGGCTAAAACACTATGTTCCCAATACTGGGGGCCCAGTTCGATTCCTGGTCAGGGAACTAGATCCCACATGCCACCAACAAAGAGCTTGCATGCGTCAACTAAAGGTCCTTTGCACAGCCAAATACAGAAATAACAATTTTTTAAAAAAGAGGGTTTTCCTGGTGCCTCAGTGGTTAAGGATCTGCCTACCAGTGCAGGAGACACATGTTCAATCCCTCGTCTAGGAAGATCTTACATGCAGTAAAGCAATTAAGCCCATGTGCCACAACTACTGAGCCCGAATGCTCTAGAGCCTGTGATTTGCAACAAGGGAAGCCCTGCAATGGGAAGCCTGTGCACCACAACTAGAATAGCCCCAGCTCGCTGCAACTACAGAAAAGCCCGCACAGCAACAAAGACCCAGCACAGCCAAAGACAGAAAGCAAATAAATGACAAGAATTTTTTTCAAGCATCTTATAAACTCCCTAACCAGCATTATTTTTGTAAACACTTTTAGAAACTTTTAAAATAATTCATGAATATGTTTAAAAGTTAAAAGAGCAATAGAATTTTCTAAATACACGCCTATTCTAAATTTTGATTTAAAATAATAGCATTTTCTAAATACACACCTATTCTAAATTTTGATTTAAAATATGTATTTGCTTTTTAACTTCTGGCCAAGAAAACGCTTGTGATTTGTATTGAAAGAGGCAGCACAATGACTTATACTTTTCAAAGGTAACTGCCTTATGGGAGACTCTATGAGAGAAGAGCTTTCTTTGTGGCTCAGATGGTAAAGAATCTGCCCATAATATGGGAGACCCAGGTTCGATCCCTGGGCCGGGAAGATCCCCTGGAGAAGGGAATGGTAACCCACTCCAGTATTCTTGCCTGGAGAATTCCACGGATAGAAGAACCTGACGGGCTACAATCCATAGGGTTGCAAAGGGTCGGACACGACTAAGCAACTAACACATTCTTTAACAGAAGAAATGATGCTCAGAAAGTCAGGCTCACTATTGCCTGAATTAAGAGGTTTGTTTTATATTAGCACTTTGAAGATATACACTAGCAGTGACCAAAGATGGTGGCGTTCACTGGATATTATCTGACTTTGAGTGGGTGGACAGAAAGAAACAAAACTGCTGAGAAGCAGAGGCAAGTAAACATTTGTGCCAGAAATAAACACGCTTACCATCATAACATCACCCCCACTTATCTGCTTTGGTTGATAAATAGCCATTCTATTTACTCTTCCCAGGAATATGACATTTGTAGGATAATATTTTCCTTTAGATAGCTTTCAGTAGGATGTGAAAGAGGGTACAGACAAACATACCAGGTATCTATCTAATAACTCTTTGGATAATTTAATATAGCCCTACCCAGCATTCTTCATGGCCAGAGGCTGTCCCTTGACAAAGCTACAGTATTATCAGCATCTCTGTTCTTGTCACTATGCTGTATTCTGCTAATGTCTGTGGTGCTTTGCTGGCCCGGGAGAGTGTGCTGAATATTAGGAATGACTCAATGCTCCATATTCCTTTTGACAAATGAAATACAGTCCTGGAGGGAAGAACAGACCATTTTCTGTTCCATCTTCTGAGCCAGCATTGAAAGCATGGTGCACAGAATCCCAATTACATTTCTTTTTCCTTTGATAGAAATGGCACATAAATCGCCAATCTCCCTTCTAAAATTCAAAAGTAATCCAACAATTAAAATGTATCTCTGTTTAGAAAATATTAGAGCCTAGTTGCTCAGCTTTTTTTACTTCAAAGCTGAACAATGTAGTTTTCAAACAGCGTTCTCTTTAGAGGAGATTTTTGTAAGCTTGCTTTGATTCTTTGCCTTTGATTCTTTGAATGCTCAGTTGGTTCCTGGTAGGGTTATTTTAGTTTGTTTAGTAAAGCTCACATTAGGATTTTTTCAGTGTAGGTAAAAAGTTCTAGTTAATTAAATCACATCAATCAATTGCATCCATCTCAATTACTTTTTGAGATGCGATATACTAATAACTGTTCCTTTTAAAAATGACATTAAATGGGTCATGAGTGAAGGCTAAACCACTTGAAACATGACTAAGTGAGGAAAATTTACCACTGGAAGGGGTTTAAAGATAGAGGGATTTTTCTTCATAAATACCAGTTAGGTTCTTTGGTGGAGAGTATTAACATATCAAGTTACAGAAGCCTAATTCACATGGGGTGGGGGTGTTCTGAATTTCTCATCCAATTTGAATGGAAACACAGGTAACTTTTATCACCCAGGTCTTCACTTTTGCCAAAAGTGAAAGAAAATCCACTTTCTCACATGGGAGAAAACCACAGTGTAAGTCAGGAAAAAGAAAAAAGTAGCTGAATAATCATTTTCCATTGTGTAAGTTGTTATGAGATTCTCTGTTTTTATAATAGACACCACATAACATAAAATGAATGGAAGAGAAATTGCCAAGGATCTCAGAAAATGTAAAATGAAAAAAGCCACTTAAAAACTTGCCTAATGTATCTCTCAGGACTGAAGGAACTATAACTATTTTAGGTCTGCCCTTCTGATCCCACTTTCCTTCTAGTGAGTCAACAGAATTCAATAATCAAATGCTTCGAAGGATGGCGAAAGGTCTGACATAATTCACAAGGAAATGATTGGAATTACTGCTTGGGGAAGGCAGAAACTTTAGGTGCATCTTTGTTGAGTCTAGATTTGATTCAAAACCAGAGGAAAGTCATACAAGCATCAAGCAAAGAAGACAACTGAATGTTTGTCCTTCCTATAGAGACAGTTCAGTTCAGTTCCTCAGTTGAGTCCGACTCTTTGTGACCCCATGGACTGCAGTCCGCCAGGCCTCCCTGTCCATCACCAACTCCAAAAGCTTGCTCAAACTCATGTCCATTGAGTCGGTGATGCTAGTCAACCATCTCATCCTCTGTCGTGCCCTTCTCCTCCTGCCTTAAATCTTTCCCAGCATCAGGATCTTCTCAAATAAGCAGTTCTTCACATCAGGTGGCCAAAGTATTGGAGTGTCAGCTTCAGCATCAGTCCTTCTGATGAATATTCAGGACTGACTTCTTTTAGGATGGACTGGTTGGATCTCCTTGCAGTCCAAGGGACTCTCAAGAGTCTTCTCCAACACCACAGTTCAAAAGCATCAATTCTTCGGCGCTCAACTTTCTTTATTGTCAAATTCTCACATCCATACATGACTCCTGGAAAAACCATAGCTTTGACTAGACAGACCTTTGTTGGCAGAGTAATGCTCTGCTTTTTAATATATTGTCTAGGTTTGTCATAACTTTTCTTCCAAGGAGCAAGTGTCTTTTAATTTCATGGCTGCAGTCACCATCTGCAGTGATTTCAGAGACCAAAAAAATAAAGTTATCCACTGTTTCCCCATGTATTTGCCATGAAGTGATGGGACCAGATGCCATGATCTTAGTTTTCTGAATGTTGACTTTTAAGCCAAATTTTCCCTCTCCTCTTTCACTGTCATTAAGAGGCTCTTTAGTTCTTCTTCACTTTCTGCCATAAGGGTTGTGTCATCTACATATCTGAGGTTATTGATATTTCTCCTGGCAATCTTGATTTCAACTTGTGTTTTATCCAGCCCAGCTATTTGCATGATGTACTCTGCATATAAGTTAAATAAACAGGGTGACAATATACAGCCTTGACATACTCCTTTCCTGATTTGGAAGCAGTCTATTGTTCCATGTCCAGTTCTAACTGTTGCTTCCTGACCTGCATACAGATTTCTCAGGAGGCAGGTAAGGTGGCCTGGTATTTACATCTCTTTAAGAACTTTCCAGTTTGTTGTGATCCACACAGTCCAAGGCTTTGGCATAGTCAATAAAGCAGAAATAGATGCTTTTCTAGAACTCTCTTGCTTTTTCCATGATCCAAGGGATGTTGGCAATTTGATCTCTGGTTCCTCTGCCTTTTCTTAATCCAGCTTGAACATCTGGAAGTTCAGAGTTCATGTACTATTGAAGCCTGGCTTAGAGAATTTTGAGCATTACTTTGCTAATGTGTGAGATGAATGCAATTGTGTGGTAGTTTGAACATTCTTTGGCATTGCCTTTCTTTGGGATTGGAATGAAAACTGACATTTTTCAGTCCTGTGGCCACTGCTGAGTTTTCCAAATTTGCTGACATATTGAGTGCAGCACTTTCACAATATCACCTTTTAGGATTTGAAATAGCTCAACTGGAATTCCATCACCTCCACTAGATTTGTCCTCAGTGATGTTTCCTAACGCCCACTTGACTTCGCATTCCAGGATGTCTAGCTCAAGCTGAGTGATCACACCACCGTAGTTATATGGGTCATGAAGATCTTTTTTGAATAGTTCTTCTGTGCCACATCTTCTTAATATCTTCTGCTTCTGTTAGGTTCATACCATTTCTTTTATTGTGCCCATCTTTTCATGAAATGTTGGTATCTCTAATTTTCTTGAAGAGATCTCTAGTCTTTCCCATTTTGTCATTTTCCTCTATTTCTTTGCATTGATCACTGAGGAAGGCTTTCTTATCTCTCCTTGCTATTCTTTGGAACTCTTCATTCAAATGGGTATATCTTTCCTTTTCTCCTTTGCCTTTAGTTTCTCTTCTTTTCTCAACTATTTGTAAGGCCTCCTCAGACAACCATTTTTCCATTTTTCCTACAGAGACAATGGTAGTTCTATTAGGCTTCCAGAAGGTCTCAAAGCAAGTTTCTGGATTTTATCTACCATAAATTCCCTTCCTGAGACTCCTTGAGAAACCCACATTCAAGGACAAGGTGCTATGTAAAAAGATTTAATTAGGGACCCAGGAGGTGGCAAAGATTTAGCATTATGCAATCAAATTAAATATTCTTCTGAAGCTTTCTGTTTTCCCAACAACTTAGCAAAGTTACTCAGAATATAATAAATCCAATGGAGAATAAAACCAAGTAATTAATCAATAGTGGCAAACTCTATGACCTTTTCAGACGGTACTTGGTTTTCCATTTTTGCTTGAATCCATTCCAAGAAGAACTAACTTCAGAAATAACGTGGAAAATTATTTGATCCAGTGTCAAAAATTCAGGATTTGGTTAGAAAGGATAAAATCGTGCCTTTATGTCTGAGGATTTAGGGAGTACTATTTCAGTGGGTTCTTTACCTTTAAAAGTGTCCACTGTGGACTAGCTTCCCAGGTGGCTCAGTGATAGGGGAATTTGCCTGCCAAGCAGGAGACATGGGTTCAATCCCTGGTTTGGGAAGATCCCCTGGAGTAGAAAATGGCAACCCACTCCAGTATTCTTGCCTGGGAGACCCCATGGACAGAGTAGCCTGATGGGCTACAGTCCCCGGGGTTGCAAAAGAGTCAGATACGACTTAGTAGCTAAATATTAGACATAGTGGACTAACTGGGAAAGCACTGAGATCTCTGGTTCTAGCTTCATTCATTAATTTGTTTATTCATTCATTTACTCACTTCCATCACTCATTCTTTCCACAAATACATGTTAGAAATTACTATGCACAAGTAGTAAAGTAATGCTCAAAATTCTCCAAGCGAGGCTTCAGCAATACATGAACCGTGAACTTCCTGATGTTCAAGCTGGTTTTAGAAAAGGTAAAGGAACCAGAGATCAAATTGCCAACATCTGCTGGATCATGGAAAAAGCAAGAGAGTTCCAGAAAAACATCTATTTCTGTTTTATTGACTATGCCAAAGCCTTTGACTGTGTGGATCACAATAAACTGTGGAAAATCCTGAAAGAGATGGGAATACCAGACCACCTGATCTGCCTCTTGAGAAATTTGTATGCAGGTCAGGAAGCAACAGTTAGAACTGGACATGGAACAACAGACTGGTTCCAAATAGGAAAAGGAGTTCGTCAAGGCTGTATATTGTCACCCTGTTTATTTAACTTATATGCAGAGTACATCATGAGAAATGCTGGACTGCAAGAAACACAAACTGGAATCAAGATTGCCAGGAGAAATATCAATAGCCTC
The DNA here is from genome assembly GCF_003369695.1 of Bos indicus x Bos taurus. NCBI lineage: Eukaryota > Metazoa > Chordata > Mammalia > Artiodactyla > Bovidae > Bos > Bos indicus x Bos taurus. The sequence goes on from NC_040082.1 coordinate 84,361,629, forward strand.
AGATATGCAGATGACACAACCCTCATGGCAGAAAGTGAAGAGGAACTAAAAAAGCCTCTTGATGAAAGTGAAAGTGGAGAGTGAAAAAGTTGGCTTAAAGCTCAACATTCAGAAAATGAAGATCATGGCATCCGGTCCCACTACTTCATGGGAAATAGATGGGGAAACAGTGGAAACAGTGTCAGATTTTATTTTTCTGGGCTCCAAAATCACTACAGATGGTGACTACAGCCATGAAATTAAAAGACGCTTACTCCTTGGAAGAAAAGTTATGACCAACCTAGATAGCATATTCAAAAGCAGAGATATTACTTTGCCAACAAAGGTTCGTCTAGTCAAGGCTATGGTTTTTCCTGTGGTCATGTATGGATATGAGAGTTGGACTGTGAAGAAGGCTGAGCGCCAAAGAATTGATGCTTTTGAACTGTGGTGTTGGAGAAGACTCTTGAGAGTCCCTTGGACTGCAAGGAGATCCAACCAGTCCATTCTGAAGGAGATCAGCCCTGGGATTTCTTTGGAAGGAATGATGCTAAAGCTGAAACTCCAGTACTTTGACCACCTCATGCGAAGAGTTGACTCATTGGAAAAGACTCTGATGCTGGGAGGGATTGGGGGCAGGAGGAGAAGGGGACGACAGAGGATGAGATGGCTGGATGGCATCACTGACTCAATGGACGTGAGTCTGGGTGAACTCCGGGAGTTGGTGATGGACAGGGAGGCCTTTCGTGCTGCGATTCATGGGGTCGCAAAGAGTCAGACATGACTGAGCGACTGATCTCTAGGCACTATGCTAGGCACTGGTGATACTCTATCAATCAAATTCAGCCTTTGTCCTTCAAAGCAAGAAGAAAACATGTTACCAAATGATGGCTATGCTATAAACTTCTTTAAAGGAACTTGATATTATGATGGGAGACCTCACCTATTCCGGGAACCAATGGAAGGCCTCCTTGAAGAAACAAGGTTTAAGCTGAGATCTGAAGGATGAGTAAGAAGATTTCACTATGTGAAGAAGAGGGAAGAGCATTCCAGGCAGAGGGACTAACATACACAAAAGCCTTGGGGAGGAAAGAGCATGATGCTCTGGGAAAGTTAAAGAAAGCCTAATGTGATTGGAAGCAGCAGCAACCCTAAGAGTTTGATTCTTGGTTTCTAAAGACTATGTTTCAGTAACCAAAACCAGGACTCCCTGGGAAAATGGCCAATTCCAGGACTGGAGAGGGAAAGAACAAGATGAGCCTCAAATACCTTGCTGTCAGAAAGTAACTAAGTGCTCAAAGAATAGAGAGGACTTGTCAAAATAACACTAAAGCAAAGCCAGCTTTAAGAAGGTTAAGTATTGAAATAAATAATGATAGTAGTATATTATAAAACAGTGAATTAAAATAGAAAATTATGAACCCATATCGATATATTTACTATACACAAATAAATTTCAAGTTTGGTAAGAAATGAGATATTTACATAGTCTCAAATTACTTTCCTACAAAATATTTTTTAATTACAAAGGGAAAAAGAATACTTCACAATGGAAGATCTTGGCAGACACCATGATCAAAATTAACTGAAGGTAGCAGGAGAAGGGGACGACAGAGGATGGGATGGTTGGAAGGCATCACTGACCCAATAGACATGAATTTGAGCAAGCTCCAGGACATGGTAAAGGACAGGGAAGCCTAACATGCTGCAGTCCATGGGGTCACAAAGAGTCAGACATGACTGAGCAACTGAACAACAACAACAGTAATCATAAAAATAGAAAAGTGAAAGTGGAAGTCCCTCAGTTGTGTCCAACTCTTTGTGATCCCATGGACTATACAGCCCATGGAATTCTCTAGGTCATAATACTGGATTGGGCAGCCTTTCCCTTCTCCAGGAGATCTTCACAACCAGGGATTGAACCCAGGTCTCCCACATTGTGGGCAGATTCTTTACCAGCTGAGCCACAAGGGAAGCCCATAAAAATAGAAATTGTATGTTATTTGATAGTAATCAATGAGAAGGAAAAAAATATCATTTCTCTGATATGCACAACCATCATGAAGAAAAACCAGACCAATCCAAATTCAATGACATTTTCCAAAATAATTGGCCTGTTATCTTCAAGTTTCAAGAAGAAAAAGGCAAGGAAAGGATGAAAAAATGTTCCAGGTTTAAGGAGACTAAAGAGAAATGACAGCTAAGCACAATATATAACTCTAAATTGGATATTTGACCCTAAAGGATATTATTTCGATACTTCATAAAAGTTAAATAGGATTTGAGAGATGAATTTCATGTGAAGATTTTGATGGTTGTATTGTACGTATGTCGGTGAATGCTCTGCTTTGAAAGAGTTCATGTGATTAGGTTAGACCACCCAGATGACTTCTCTATCTTAAGATCAACCAATTAGTAACCTTAACTGTATCTTCAAAATCCCTTTTGTATAAAACAACACAATCATGGGGTGTAACACCAGGAGCCAAACATTGTGGGGGTCACTTTAGAGTTCTGCCTGTCCCAAGATGGAAGAGAGAAACGTACAATAATTGAGTCTTCTGCCAGACAATATATGTAAAGAACTGAAGGAGGTGAAAATCTGCTTCTCAGATTCATGAATTTGGGGTTGGGAAATTCTGGATTACGATCTTTGAGACATCTTCAGCAGTGAAATTCTTTGATTTGTCTTTATTAGGCAATAAGAGCAGCCACAGTATGTTTCCGATTTACTTAGCTTAAGGTCTGGCATATAGTAGATGCTCAGTAATGTTGGATATGAAGAATAAATGCTGAGTGAAGGATCAGCTATGGCAACCAAAGATTTATTTCCTCATCTAAGTAATCAAAATCTTCGGTGCCAGTCTCTCAGTGAGTTATTTTTCCAGAGTAATCAGGTTAAGGAGAAATCTGATAGTTAATTTCCGGTTCCATTTTGATTGATGATATTTGTGTGTATATAGAATTCCAGAGGTGTTTTTCTTTCAAAAATACAGTTTGCCAAGAAGACTTAGAACATATTCATTTAACAACAGAAGTAGCTAATATATTCAGACTGAACAGATCTTACCATGCTGTGTTGTTACAGTTAACATGTATTATGATGAAAGTTTAAAACTTTATTATATAGGGATAGAGGAGGAAATTATGTTCAAGAATATTTTGGAAATAATTTTACTACTTTTTGTCATTATACAGAGTAAATATGCCCAAAGCAAAAAAAAAAAAAGAAAAATACAGAAGAGTATGAAAAATAAAATAAAGATTACCTGTAATCCCACAGTTCAAAGATAACCACTACTAATATTTTGATGGTATCTTTTCAGATTTTTTTCCTCTGCAACTATGGGTAAAACATACCAGCATATATAATATATATATATACACAGTTCTATATAGATAATTCTATATGGAGTTATTTTTAATAGCTGCAATATGTTTTATCATGTGGTTCTAGTAACATTTTATTTATCCAATCCTTTTTGATGGCTATTTAAACAATCTATAATTTTTCTAGAAGTGTACATACCACCAAAATAAATATCCTGGTGTATAAATCCTTATACTTTGGCTTAATTATTTCTGTATAGTAAGTACCTAGAACTATTATTGATAATTTGATATGCAAATCTTTATATTACCAGACTGCCACCAGAAATGTTTAACCCTATAAACAGATTGTAAAGTACTGGCTTATCCTTACCCAAAATGGGTATTATTAAATATTTAATATTTTCAAATTTGGCATATGAAAAGTAATATATTGTTTTAATTTGCTTTTTTAGTATACTGTTTTACATTTTATTTTTTCTTCTGAGTTTTAAACAGTATTTTAAGATGAGGTTGTTTGAATGGCTCTTAGGTGTTGTTTCTTCTTACTTTTTTGTCCAAAAGTGTATTTCTTACCCCTTATAAATATTGAAATCCTTATTTAAATAAGTTCTAGAAGGCTGTGTTAGTATGACAGGCAGCCTCTAGGATGGCCCCCAATGGTCCCAGCCACCTGGTATTCATAACACCCTGAAATCCCCTCCCCCACTGAGTGTGCACTGTCCTTGTGAGTCCCCCTTTTGTATCTGCAAGAGAATATAGTAAAGGAGATGGGATGTCATTTCCAAGATCAGGTTCTAAAACTCTGTGACTTCTACCTGTGAGCAGATTCTCCTATTGCTGTCTCAACTGCATACTTTGAAGAAATAAAATAAGCTGCCATGCTGGAGAGCCCACCTGACAGGGAACCTTGACGAGGCTCTGGCCAAGATCCAGCAAGGAACTGATTCTCAGTCCATAAGCCCATGAGGAGGTGGATGCTACCAAGAGCCATGCAGACTTGAGTGCATCTATCCCCAGCTGCATCTTCAGATGAGACCCTAGGCCTGCCTGACATCCTGATCACAGCCTTGCTTGAAGCCATTTTATTGTACTATACTGTCTTGCAATGAAATGCCCTCTGTGGCATATTCTATCTCCAAAGTTTACAACAGAGCCTTTCGAATATACAGAATTGTGTCTTTAACATACTATATTTTATAGTACAGAGCAATGTTTATTTTGAGATTCCAGTATAAATGGGTTATCACATACTATATGGCAGTAAGTAGATTTTAGAACAGCCAAAAGGAAATTTGACCTCAGGATTATTTATTTTTGACACAGAAAGTTGACAACAGCTCTAGTATTTGTGCTTGTTATTTTTGTTCAAGATCTTATCGGCTACTTACTCAACATTTTACTCTTCAATTAGCAGTGGCATTCTTAAGAATACTCCTCTGCTTTGACTTCCCAGTAAAGATTGGAAATTCTATGTCAATTTACTTAACATGTACTTGTATTTATATAGATTTGAGCATCTGCTTATATATGTCCAGACTTGTTTAGATTCTGTGAAAGATAAATAAAATAAATATCTTCCTTGTTGACCCTGGGATGCATTTTTCCTTAGAAAATGTTTAGTGTGGAGAGCTCGGTATTGTACAAAGGCACATTCATTCTGCTTATGGAGATCAGAGGATACTTCTGTTGCCTCCTCTAGAATAATGTTTGCCACTTAGCATTTCTGTGTTACTGTGAGGAAAGTGTTCAAAAACTTAAGAGCATTTTGCTAATGTAAGTCATTTGTCTAAGAATGTCTCATTTGGCTCCCTGCTTACGAGGCATGGCCAGAGATCCACAAATTGTCATTTAGGGGAATATGGAAGGCCTCTCTTCCCTTCCTACCTTGCCTCTGCCTCCTTGACTTTGCCTTTATCCCTTTAAATCCCACTTCAGGAGAGTCCTCTGATAGAGATGAGGGTAACATGACTTACTTCTACTCATTTAAATGTTTATTATTATGATAGAGGAAAAATTTAATAATTCCTTATAGAGATTCTATTTACACATTCACTAAGGAAAGATTTTCACAGAATGAGTAATTCAACAGTGCACAAAATATGTCTATGTTCTTATCTATCAAGTCTTTCCTTCTCATACAAAGGAAGGTGACAACATCAGAGTTAGATGTACACTAAATAGGCTGGAGAGAAAGGCCAGAATAGAGGAATGAAGGAGAAGGGGAAGCCTACCACCTCACTTGTAATTTTACCCTGGTCGAGTTATCTTTGAGTGACCACTGCACATTCTGTTTTAAACAAAACTGAGTAGTTTCTTCCCCTTCTGCCCAAAGTCAGAGTTTGTTTTCTTATTATCGGCTTTTACTGTATGAATTTGATCAGTTAAGAGAAGTCAAGAAATCTATGTTAAAAGTTCAGAGTTCCCAACCTTGGCAATTCACAAGAAATAAAATTCATGATGCCTCCCATAAAAGAGTTGACAGGCTGTTTTACTTGCAGACTTCAGTTTACAAGTACAAAGGGAAAGATTGTTGTCAATGGAAAGTTCATATACATCTTAGCAAGAAGATGAGAACTGATCCACTAGAAACAGCTCTAGTACTATTCAGAGAGCACTTAAATAATTAGGTGGTAATTCAACATAGGACTTCCCAGGTGGCTCAGTGGTAAAGAATCTGCCTGCCAAGCAGGAGAGGCAGGTTCAATCCCTAGGTTGGGAAGATTCCCTGGAGAAGGAAATGGCAACCCACTCCAGTATTCTTGCCTGGGAAATCCCATGGACAGAGGAGCCTGGCATGCTATAGTCCATGGGGTTGCAAAAGAGAAAGACACAACTTAGCAACTAAAATGAAATTCAACCTAAGAGAAATACCTTACATCATTTTCTCCAAGGAATGATTAGTATCTCAGGATGACACTTCCTCAGGGTTCCACCTCTACCTTCTGCATTTGGTGACTTTCAGAATGACCAGATAAGCCATACAGTGTGACAGAGAGACAGGACAGGATTTGGAATCAGAACATTTGGAGTCTACTCAGTATTTCTAGCTATGTGAGCAAGTCATCACATTTCTTTAAACCTCAGTTTCCTCATCAGCAACAATTTCATCAAGTTGTTCAGAAGTTCATTGAAATAAAAAGGGTGGGATATGTTGTTATACACATTACACTCATGATTTTTATTGCTATAGGTGTGTATAAATTCCAGAACATTCCAATTGAAGCAACATGACTTATTCAAACACAGATGTTATGACAGTAACATAATTGCCACTCATAAGCAGCATGAAAGATTCAAGTCTTCATTCTGTTCTGTTAGGATCCATCCAAAGATATGCCTGGAACAAAAGATCCCTGGGAAGTTCTCTCAGTAGACATAAAAAGATGTCTTTGAGGTTCATTATGTATATTTTTAAAATGAAAATAATTCAACTAAAATAATTTCTTCTAAAAGTATATATATTTTAAATTCTACCACACACACACAAAGTAAGTCTAGCCAGCCATTTATATAAATTACAATCCTTTCTGATGACAAGAGTTTTAAGAGAAACCAATCCTTAAGTTGCCATGCCTTTTTGCATTCAATAGAAAGTGGAGGCAAAAAAAAAAAACAACTGAAGTTGGAGATTATGCTAACTAATTTTTGTTCTTGAAAAGATGTGAGGCACTGAGATGGCAGGAAGGGAAAACTTTTTCAGTTTCCAGAAGTACCTGTAGTTGTTAGGCCTTTGATTAAATATTCAGCGGATGAATTTGAGTACTCTACTTCATGACTTAAAAATATCCATGGTAACATTTTTGACCAACCTAGACAGCATAGTAAGAAGCAGAGATATTACTTTGCCAATAAAGGTCTGTCTAGTCAAAGCTATGGTTTTTCCAGTAGTCATGTATGGATGTGAGAGTTGGACTATAAAGAAAGCTGAGTGCCAAAGAATTGATGCTTTTGAACTGTGGTGTTGGAGTAGACTCTTGAGAGTTCCTTGGACTGCAAGGAGATCCAAACAGTCCATCCTAAAGAAAATCAGTCCTAACAGTCTTATGGACTCTGTGGGAGAGGGAGAGGGTGGGAAGATTTGGGAGAATGGCATTGAAACATGTAAAATATCATGTAAGAAACAAGTTGCCAGTCCAGGTTCGATGCACGATACTGGATGCTTGGGGCTAGTGCACTGGGACGACCCAGAGGGATGGTATGGGGAGGGAGGAGGGAGGAGGGTTCAGGATGGGGAACACATGTATACCTGTGGCAGATTCATTTTGATATTTGGCAAAACTAATACAATTATGTAAAGTTTAAAAATAAAATAAAATTAAAAAAAAAAAAAAGAAAATGAAAAAAAAAAAAATCTGAATCTCCAGAACCACTGAACACACACTGGACACCACTGTCCATTCCCAATGACTAAAATTTAAGTTAGAACTGTCTAACAGAAAAGGGGATTAAAAAGAATACATCAACTGAATATGGCTCAAGTTGTCAACTACAGCCATTCATTGTTAAACCAGATATAGAAAGCTTGCTGAGATTTCAGATAATTTCATCTCTCTCACTGATCTGAAATAATTATCATAATTATCAACTTTTAAATATTCTGTTTTATTTGCATTATTGTTTTAAACTTTGATAAATCTTTTAAAAACATACTTTCTAGTGAAGACCTAAAATTGTCCAATTTTTTATTAATAGAAACATTGTTCTGTGTAATTGCAGATATTCCTGTGACTTTAAATGACATACATGATGGTGTCTCCCTGTTGTTTTAGTGGAAATTGTGGCCAAAAATTAGTAGAAACTTTCTCCCTCTTGGGTCTATAATTATGTAGTAGGTTCTTTTTATAATCAGGGAGTGAAATGTTCAGAACTTAGAGACAGATATCAGCTTGAGAGATTTTTCAACAAAACCTCCATTTGCCACTAGACAGAATGTAGCAACCAGCTATGACCCACTCGAATTTCTCTGAATTTCAATGATGAAGATTTTCTGCTTCAGGTTTCAAAAGTCTGAGCAGCACTGGAGAACATGCTACCCGATCAATCACCCAGCCCCTAGCTATCTTGCAAGGAGGTGGATAAATGAAGTTCACTAGCAATTAAGCTAATAGACACAAGCTTATAAGTCCTTTCTTCTATGGGTGACCTTCCTTCATTTATATCCAATGACAACAGTGATATCACTTGGGATGTAGAGATGGCTGATTCTCTAATGAGCTATTATAAAGTGGCAATCATGCAACAATGTTCATGACATAATAAAAAATATATAAGGAAACTGAAAAAAAAAAAAAGAAAATCAGTCCTAAATATTCATTGGAAGGACTGATGCTGAAACTGAAACTCCAATACTTTGGCCACCTGATGCAAAGAGCTGACTCATTTGAAAAGACCCTGATGCTGGGAAAGATTGAAGGTGGGAGTAGAAAGGGATGACAGAGGATGAGATGGTTGGATGGCATCTCTGACCTGATGGACATGAGTTTGAACAAGCTCCAGGAGTTGGTAACGAACAGGGAGGCCTGGCATGCTACAGTCCATGGGGTCACAAAGAGGCAGACATGACTGAGCAACTGAACTGAACCAAAATGAACATTTTGAGTGGTGATGGGCTGTAGAAAATACATATAGCACAGTGATGAAAAATATAAATTTTAGTAACAAAAAGACATGTATATGAATTTCAGGCTCTCTAATTCCTAGCCATGAGATCTTGGGTACATTATTTAACTTTTCCAAGTCTTACTTTCTTTATATGGGAAACAGCAATAACAACAATCACCACCACAGTGTTAACATGAATAATGTAAATAGGATATATGTTTAAAGATAAGTTTTAAAAGATATAAAAGGTCTTGAGGACGTACACTGTAACTACTAGTTAGCCTTTAAAATTTCATTTCTGAAGTTGTCAATTAAATGGAGAAACGTTATTTTAAGGAGCGAGTGTCAGCCTAAGATAACCTGTAGTATCATCTCATTTGTGCTTTTGATCTCCTTTGCATCTCCAACTTCAACTAAGGGAGTCTGATTGCTTATTTTTATTTCATAAGCAAAATTCATGAAACCTCAATGTGAGATTTATGTTTGCTTTTTTCAAAAATCGTCATTAGGTAAATCAAGAGACAAGTGAGAGCGGTTCCCGTAGTTGTAACTGAGCAACACCTCCACTGGCAGGAATTTTGTTTGGTTGTTGCTCTGCTGAATCTGCCACGTGTGAAATGACAGGAGGATCATTCATGAAATTCAATCTACCCACAGAAAGCAGCCAAACATGACAGCTTATTTTGGGAACCACTCTATCATGAGGACACATTTGTTCCTGTAGCAGCCTCAGAAAGCCTGCCTTTTATTAAACCGTGTCTTGATTAAAGGAACAGCTGACGTCTACTACCTAGAGAATGGTTTTCTCTTGACAAAGTTGCCTTATCATCAACACATATTTTATTGTTGAATATTTGCTTATTGCCGGTTTCCAGCAGCACAGATTGAAAGATGGCTCCTGGAAGGCTGAGCACAGTCATCTCATTAATTACAAATAGAAAATTCTTAAATAGTGCACATGACATTTTAATCTTATAAAATGTATAAAACAATACACTTCTGAAAAAGCGGACATGGGAGTGGAACTGCTAGTTCTCTACTCTTTTTAAGTTTCAGACTTGTGGTACAGTTCACCAAAATTTATTTAGTAGTTAAAATTTAGAAATCAATTTAGAAGTTACTACGTTTTTACCAGAGTCTTTAGGTGAAAGCAGAGTGACATTTGTTAAGGCACTTAATTGTGCTTTTTATTTCTCTTGAATTATTTTCTTAATTTATATTTTCTACCTGTAATATAATAAATTAACTATAATCTCTACCCAATCTTGGGATTTACAGTTCATGTAACTTCTTTTACTAATGCAACTCCAAATGGCCAAAATAATCCCCTGAATGATGAATAATAAGTGTGATACCTTGAAAGTGGGAAGGTAGCTCCATTTTACCAGTTTCTAGGACTTCACACTCTGTTTCATTTATTTTAGATTCAGTAAGCATCTCACAAACTGGTTCATAAAATAATAATAAAGGCTTATCGGGACAAATAATAATTCACTGGTTGAGGAGTGTCTGGTAGATTGTGAGCATTTTTTCTCCCTGTGTGGTATAGGTTGAGTGTTCTTAAAATTTAGAACGCTGACAAAATTGCTTGGCTTTTTAAGTTACTCTATTTAAACTTTTTTGCCTTATTTTTGAGCTGCCACACATAAACCACTCCAAGATCAAATTTCTTTTCTTCAGATTGCAGTTAATAATTAATTTCTTCCCTAAAATTAAAACAATAAATACAACATTCTCAATGCTTTTTAGTTGTTTCCGAGTAACTGATTTTTGAATAATTTCTGTATGTTTTCTGTGAAACACAAATACTGTCCTGTGCTGAAAAGGGCAAATAGATTCTAAGAGGAATTGTTTCTCTACCACATTGATAGCTTATGATGATGAATGCTTCTAGAATGGCAAAACATCCCCTGCTTTGAATGAGTACAGATGGTGCCAACTGTCTTTCCTATTTGTCATTTACTTTCAACTCACATTCACATTAAGTTCCAAAGTGTTGTTTTCTTGGTGAAGGATAATGATGAAGATGTGACTTCCAGGTTAAAGAGGTGACTTGTCAGTCATATTCAGATTATCATAGTTGGAGCTGAGACCTCTTTCCTGCTACTCAGTGGCCTGATGTTAGTCTTTTTGTAAGGGAAATGTGTGTACTTCTCTCATATTGCTGCTCTCTCCTGTCTTTATCCCAACTCTGAATCCTCTGATCTCTCCTTCAGTGTTCTAGGCACTTCAGGGAGAGTATAGAAGCCTCTCAAATCCTTGTCCACTGTACAAGTAACACACACACACACTTTCAGTGCCTCGAAGTGCCTGGTACAGGCTGAGTATTCAATCAAGTGAACAAATTCAATGAACGGTAGAAAAAGTGAAGGAATAATAGTGAAATGAACTATGAAGGAAGATTGAAGGGAATATGAAGGAAGATTTTATGAATTTTTGACATCATCAAGATGTTTTGTTGCTGTTTCTATGAGAGTAAAGATGCAGTTTTATCATTCTTGGAATAGAGAGATTAAAATGAATGTCTTAAGTTAAATAAACATATCATTAGACAAAATCATTTCAAAATAATTTCTAATCTATAGCTACAAAATGACTGGTAGTTTAATGAATATAGTAGGGTTAGTGAGTACAGTGTATTTTAAATAGAAGTATTGTATTCTGAGGATAAATGATATATAAATTACTATAGGGCTACTGTTTATAGTTTTATCTAAAAGAGTGATTCTCAAATTATATTTGAGATAAAAATATTAAGTGTTCTTATCCTTTAATTTTTTGTTTCCCTTGCTGGTATATGCCTCAATGAGGAAGAAAACACAAAAATAGAGAAGTAATGACCTTAAGGATTATAATAGTAAATTAATCTTACTGAATATTTTCTTGTCTAGATAACATAAAAAATATGTAAATCACTTATATGGCAACCTCCTATATTAATAAGATATCATTGTTATTTCTAATATAAAATAACCAAATAAGAAATGCATATGCAAATTATATAAAGATTATGTGCAAATATATGCCTGCATTGGATGGTTAAAGCCTCCCAAATATATTTCATCCTTCCTCACTATGTAGTAGCCATGGGATTTGAATGGCATTGATATCCCACCCTTAGTCCTAAAAGGTGGGTTCTCCCAGATCCTTTCCTATTGCCACAATAGTTGGTTTGACAGTGGACATATATTTCAGATTTAAGTTAATCACATTTTCCAAGTCAGTGCAACTCAGCTACTTAGGATCACTCAATTAGAACAAAACAGATGACTTTTGTCTAAGATTAGGGAAAGCAACCCTCTTTCTCTATCTGTAGCCATGAACAGTCACCTGGAATCACATTTGCTACTGGCAGCCATTCTATACCCACGAGGAAAGTAAGTCATCAGAAGAAGCCAATGCTGGTAATAGAAGATGGTAAGATGGAAAGATACTGTGTTCTGATACCATCTCTGGTTAACCTTGAAGTACTTTTAATCTCTGAACCTTCTACTCTCATGAGCCAGCAAACTCCTTTATGAGTTAACTGCTATGAGTTGCCTTTTCTGTAACTTGTAACCAAAAGTATCCTTCACAATACAATATCCATCAAAACATGTTCATTTATTTGGCTGTGAGCTATGAAAAAAATCCTAGCAGAGAAGATGATTTTTCTGAGAAACAACTTCTTAAGATTCCCTACTGTCACCTACTTGGGTTTTACTTATTTGAGTCTAGATTCTTTATTGGAAGTATAAAAAAACCATTAGAGATGAAAATATAATATTTAAATAAATTATATTTAATTTTACAGCTAACCTACAAGAAATTTTAATAGAGATACAATTAGAGACTCTAAATAGATTCAATAGAACCTAGTGTAGCAAAGTATTTGGGAAAACAGGAAAAATATTTTAAAATATATTAACCCCAAAGAGAAATTTCTTGGAACCATTGCTGTTTTTACCTATGTCTAACTCCAATATCTTACACTGTGATAGGAACATACATGATAACAAATGTTTTTAAATAAATGAGTGATTTACTCTCAAGAAATAAATAACTATAAAAGAAGTTTGTCAATCATAGAAGGAACACAAATATGTCCTCAACAAGACAGTATAACAGTTAAAAGAAAGCAAAATCATGAACGAGGACTGGGCTGTAGGTTGAACAATTGGGTTTCCTGAATAACAATCAACAGGAAATAGAAAAATTGAAGTGCATGAATTAGAGTTGGGTTCGAAGCAACAGAAACCAATCTGGGCTAAGAAAAGAAAAATGGAACTAACTGGCAGTCTATTGGGGCTCATGACATCAGCAGAGTTTGCAGTTAGGGTTGGTTAGGAAGGGACAGCAACCAAGGCCATTCCAGAGACTAAGAAGCAGGGCTCGTAATAGGGAAAGTTTAGGTCAGGATGCGGCTATGTAAGGGCGATGACAAAGTGAAGGTTGTTTGTGGCCTGCATGAAAGCCGTTCCAGTGGATACTAAATGAATAGTTGGAGAAGACTGAAGAGAGATGGAAAAATAAGCAACTTTTTGGATGAATTTTTCTGTGAAGGGGAGCACAGAAAGACATGAGGCCGGACAGGTTTTAATGCTGCTACTTAGCGTGTTTCTACGACAATGGGATAGGACTGAACTGGCCGGAACACTTCCTTGCGAACATCCCTAGGCTGCTCTTTCCCACCCTTTGTGTTTCAGTTCTATGCTGTCTCCTGTTCCTAGTTGTACATTCTTGTTTTATTCTTTCTATAGCATGTGTTTCTATCTGAAATTATCTTCTGTAATTTTTTTTATTGACCCTACCAACTAAAGTATGAAATTTATGAGGGTAGCAACTTTGTCTTGCTTTTTATCACTATATCACCAGCATCTAGAAAAGTCCCTGTCATGTAGCAGAGCCTCAATAAGTACTTGTGGGAAAAAAATAAATGAGCGTATGGATAACTAGAACTTCAAATGCTTATTTTATTTTTATATCACTTGTTTGAGATTCTAAGTCCCAGGATCCAGTTGCTGAATAGCCAAGTTCAGATGCTATGCGGTCCTTTGTCTATATAGTATTTGTCCTTTCTTGGGTTATATGGTGAGTGCTGAGTACATGAATTTATTGTCTCTCTAAAACTGAACACAAGGGACAGAGACAATTCTTATAGGGGCATTAAGAGACTATTTGGGATTCCTAATATGACAAATGTTCATGTAATATAGAATTGTGAGGAAGGAAAAAGAATATCGACTTTCTTCCATTAAAAAAGCCAGAGATGAAAAGTTGACATTCCTGCTCATCAGCTAACAGCTTTTAATTTTATACCTGTTTTCGGAGCAAAGACTTTAGGACCAAGGGGTAGGCAAGCCTCTCTGCTCACCCAGATAAACAACCCTCTTCATTAAAGCATGCTGGAAGCCTGGAGATAATTAGACCCACTGTGTCAAGCAATCAGCAACACAGGGAAGGGGTCACAAAAAACAATGACGAGAGAGCTGGCTAATTCTTGAGAGAAACACAAGGAAAGCTGCTGCAATCAATTAAAAGATGTTTGGGTTGTTAACAGTTCATGGACTGAGGACAAGAAGAGGGGTACTTCTTGTGCCCCTTGTCCTCCCCCAGGTCAGACTCACCCCAACTCCCAGCCACGGGCACTGACACGTTAGGTCTATTATGATGAAAACACAGTTAAACTCCCTAGGTCAACTCTGTGAAAAGTGGTCATTAGTCTCCACAGAATTGTGCCTCCATGGGAGGAATATCTATGAGGTACTTCTGCTTGTTTTTATTCATTTATTCTTTCTTTTGGTGCTTGGGATTTGTTAAGCTAGGACACCCTTTGGAACATCCAACACTTTCTTCATTTACTCTTTTTCTAATAGAACATTCATGGCCATTAGAATGACAGCCTTGATAAAATGATCAGTCCCAAGGGTATGGGGACCAGTATTGATTTTATTTATGCCTCACACCATGCTTAGTGCACAATGGGTCTTCAACGTTTGGTGAATTAGTGAATTGAAAGTGAGTGGACAGATAAAAGCCAAAGGGCTCTTTCCCTGCAGCTTTGTCTTCTCTCCTCAGCCATTCTAATTCATTGTAATCTACTATCTGTTCCGTCTTGCTCTCTGCTCACTGTATGTTTCTTCTTCTACCTTCTTTTCTGGTCTTATTTCTTATCTTATTTCTTCTCTGACCTAAGTTTAACAAGAAATCTTGATAAGTATTAGGAAGAGAGCACATAAATTATGTATACTCCTTAGGATTTTTCTTTGTTATATATACATATATGATTTCTGATTCTAAAATAAGATCTACTCCTGACAGACAAGTAAGTTTTCAGATTATGCAAAGTGGTCTTTAAGAGCCCTGATGAGCTTATGATTTTTTTTTAAATTTAAAATGCTGTTAATGGAGGAAGTGCCAATGATTTATATTTATTTCTAGAAATTTTTAAAATACCCCTTTTCCTTTAGTCTAGAGGGAAATTTTGTAGTTTTTCCTCAAGATTTAGTCCATCTTTTAAAAATTAGTTCATTTCAATGACTTTCATTAATAAGTTTTTTTCCTTCAACTTAACCACAAAAGGATAGAATCATTTATTTCATTATTTAGCCTGTTCAGTCAAAAATTCTGTAGACTAATATGTCTTCAATAAACCTGCTAGTTTCTTCACCACTTCCTTCGGAAATCCTTCCCTGTAGCATTCTGATGGAGATCAGCCCTGGGATTTCTTTGGAAGGAATGATGTTAAAGCTGAAACTCAAGTACTTTGGCCACCTCATGCGAAGAGTTGACTCACTGCAAAAGACTCTGATGCTGGGAGGGATTGGGGGCAGGAGGAAAAGGGGATGGCAGAGGATGAGATGGCTGGATGGCATCACTGACTTGATGGACGTGAGTCTGAGTGAACTGCGGGAGTTGATGATGGATAGGGAGGCCTGGCGTGCTGCGATTCATGGGGTCGCAAAGAGTAGGACACGACTGAGCAACTGAACTGAACTGAAAAGTGGAAAGGTCACTTTGTTTTTCAAGGACTTTTTGAAAGTCTGTTTTTGTACCAGCCATATCTCCTCACCTCTTTTTGATCATGAGATGTAAGATAAGATTAATAAGCTTTATAAATAATTAGTGCTTACACTGCCTTTCACCAGCCATGACTGAGATGACCTTCCTTTCAAAAACTGGTATGAACCAACCACGCAGTGAATATCTGCACATTCCTCTAAAAGGCAGTAAAGTGTAATCCACTCTGTGGGTTTTTTAATAAGATGGGCTAGGGAAACAGAACAGAATGTTAAAGCTGGAAGGGTGACAGAAACAACTGAAGTTGAGTCTTTTATATTAAAAAAAAGTCATAAAGAGGTAAGATGATTTTCTGAATTTCACACAGACTGCTAACTAGAGGCAAGGCCAATATCCCAGTTTTTATCTTTCCACATCCACCTAATTAGTGTTGATTTTTCCTCCTAGAACACCAACTGCTCACAGGTTCATAACTTTAGTTGTAGCATTTACTTGTTTTTACCAGGGATCTGGGTGACAAAGTTCTGTTGGAGAAGTAAATGCTTATTATACTCTTTAGTTGATAAGCTACCACTGATTTCACATTACTTTGCCAACAAAGGTCCGTCTCAAAGCTATGGCTTTTCCAGTAGTCATGTATGGATGTGAGAGTTGGACTATAAAGAAAGTTGAGCACTGAAGAATTGATGCTTTTGAACTGTGGTGTTGGAGAAGACTCTTGAGAGTCCCTTGGACTGCAAGGAGATCCGAACAGTCCATCCTAAAGGAGATCAGTCCTGGGTGTTCACTGGAAGGACTGATGCTGAAGCTGAAACTCTTAATACTTTGGCCACCTGATACGAAGAATTGACTCATTTGAAAAGACCCTGATGCTAGGAAAATTGAAGGCAGGAGGAGAAGGGGATGACAGAGGATGAGATGGTTGGATGGCATCTCCAACCTGATGGACATGAATTTGAGCAAGCTCTTGGAGTTGGTGAAAAACAGGGATGCCTAGTATGATGCAGTCCATGGGGTCACAAAGGGTCAGACACGACTGAGTGACTGAACTGAACTGATTTCACTACTCTTGCAGTTACCTGGTCTACATGCTCCATCCCTAGAAATAAACTGTGATTAGAAAAATTTCTCTCCTACCAATCTAATTTATTTTGGATGCACTGTGTGATTAGGTTTGTGTGAGCCCAGAAAATAAGAGTTCAAAGCCCAGGAGTGATTCTGTCTGTGGACTGCAAAGGTCCTATATGTACTTCCTGCCAGGGCAGGAAATGGAGTGAATGCAAGTTGTTCTGGGTCCACAAACGCATCCAGGGAGAGATGTAGCAACTGGCTGGAGAAAGTGGCTGTGTTTTTCCAACAAACAACAAGGAAGAAGGAGCAGTGGCTACAGATGATTTGTGACAGTGAGCAGATCACCAGCTAATCAGCATAATTTATCACTTCTGCAATCCGAAATCAGGATAGAAGCCTTAATTAGGATGTGGCCAGGTGCAGTTTTCTGCCTGGGGCCTATGGGTCCCAGGAAAGGAATATTATCACAGAGGGAGGTGGTCTGTGGCAAAAACTACTGGCAGCCTGTAAACCAATCCACTTCTGTGACTACACACACTCAAACAGTGTGACTGTTTCCTTAGCACTGGCTCTGAATGTAAACATGTCATGGTTTGAGCACAAAAATCATTGCTTGTGGCCCACTTCGAGTGCATTTTCCAGAAATGATGAATACATAGTGATTTTCATCTACACTCCTGCCTGGATCTGATTTGTGAGATGTTTTTAGAGGTTACTGTGGCTTTGTAATTGAAACTTTTTCTCTGGGAAGCTAACGGTCCTTTCCTCAGCCATTGTGGTTGCCTAGTAACGGGGACAGCAGAGTAGTAACAGGGATTCTAAATGTCTAAGGAATGGGGATAGTTGATGTCTGTCTCACGGACAGGGTACCTCAGGGGGCCCGATTTGAGATGGGAGAATGTTACAGCAGGACATCTGTGGCCCCAGGGTGTGAAACCCCAGGGAGAAGCAGGTGAGTTCCTAACTACTCCCATTCCAAAAGAATTCATGCGAATTTATAGATAAAGTAGCCTCACTTGGTGCTTCAAAGAAAACCTTTCCTTCATGTCTGGGGAAAAACATCAGATAGACTTTTTCTCCTTTCCTGGAGAATGATCCCTTTCTTTGAACATGGATGCCTTCTCAGATCACAGGGCAGGGTCTGATATGCAGAAGGTGTTAGGTAAATGTTTGCTGAATGAATAAAATGTTCCTCACTTGTTCTTCCCAAAATCACATACTCACCCCAACCATTATACTGGTGTGAGAAGGGGAAGTTGAGGTAGCCCATTTTTAGAATCACTGGAATGAAATGTCATCTTTGCTGCTCCCTTGCCAAGAGATATACACAAAAGAAGTTAGGTCATTCCAACCATATTCAAACAGAAATCCAAACCAACTCTGGCTATAAATATTGAAGTATGGTTCCCTGCTACAATCGATCTATAGTTAATCATTAGGAAATATGCATGTTGACACCATGTTTCTTTCCCCTTAAAATGTAGATATACCTTCCACTTAGAATTTTCTTTTAAACTTTGTAAGAGAAATGACCAGAACTTTTCTGTAGAAAGAGCTATATCCTAGAAAATGACGTCCTTGTGATATGCACACATGTAACTCTAGTCCTGATTTATTAAGATTTAAAATGTATTTCATTACATGAAATGTGTGCTTACTTGCTCAGTTGTATCCGAGTCTTTGCAATCCCTTGGACTACAGCCCTCCTATGGAAATTTTCAGGCAAGAATACTGGAGTGGGTTGCCATTTCCTTCTTCAACATGAAATGTGTGAGCCTTGCTTTTATTTCCTTTTAACCTATGTCTATGATCCATAAATGAAATGAGAAATTCACAAATTCTCCTGTTTGTGAGAAACATTTCTACATGCAGAGGAGTCCGTGACTCTCAAAAGACTGACAATCTTTTGGGGGAAGGAAATTTTTTGAAGGTAGTTTCTATTAAAGAAAATAAAAATCTAGCAAACACTTGTTTTCATTTCTCTGAACATGGCACATTTAGAGATGACATGTCAATGTGCTGACATTTGGAGAGGTGAATGCAATGTTACCAAATGGAGGAAAAATGGCCTGTGATAAAAACAACAACTTTGAAAGGAACAGCCCAGGGTACCATCAGAAGGGAAGTCAAGTGGAAAGACGGGCTTTGCTCTCACTGTAAATCATCAATGGTATGCCTGTTTTTTTTGGTATATGGAACAGAGTCTTCTGTGCAAGCATGGAGCATGGCTCTGATGAAGGAGACAGTGGATGACCATGAAACTCCACTTCACCTTTCAGTTCAGTTCAGTTCAGTCACTCAGTTGTGTCTGACTCTTTGCGACCCCATGAATCACGGCACGCCAGGCCTCCCTGTCCATCACCAACTCCCGGAGTTCACTCAAACTCATGTGCATCGAGTCGGTGATACCATCCAGCCATCTCATCCTCTGTCGTCCCCTTCTCCTCCTGCCCCCAATCCCTCCCAGCATCAGAGTCTTTTCCAATGAGTCAACTCTTGAGGTGGCCAAAGTATTGGAGTTTCAGCTTTAGCATCAGTCCTTCCAAAAAACACCCAGGACTGATCTCCTTCAGAATGGACTGGCTGGACCTCCTTGCAGTCCAAGGGACTCTCAAGAGTCTTCTCCAACACCACAGTTCAAAAGCATCAATTCTTCGGTGCTCAGCTTTCTTCACAGTCCAACTCTCACATCCATACATGACCATAGGAAAAACCATAGGCTTGACTAGATGGACCTTTTTGGCAAAGTAATGTCTCTGCTTTTCAATATGCTATCTAGTTTGGTCATAACTTTTCTTCCAAGGAGTAAGCGTCTTTTAATTTCCTGGCTGCAATCACCATCTACAGTGATTTTGGAGCCCCCCAAAATAAAGTCTGACACTGTTTCTACTGTTTCCCCATCTATTTCCCATGAAGTGTTGAGACAAGATGCCATGATCTTAGTTTTCTGAATGTTGAGCTTTAAGCCAACTTTTTCACTCTCCTCTTTCACCTTCATCAAGAGACTTTTTAGTTCTTCTTCACTTTCTGCCATAAGGGTGGTGTCATCTGCATATCTGAGGTTATTGATATTTCTTCCCTTTTAGAATGGTGCAATTCAGCTCTTTCACTTCTAAGCAGGAACAAACTGGCCCCATGTATCTGCTTGCCTTAATTTCTCTCCCCTCCTCTTCCCAGGCCCTTGAGACAGACCTACTTCACAGTGTATATAGTTGAAACCAAATGGGAACTTGCACCTGTGTTGTCTAAGCCAGGTATGGTTAGGCGCTGGATGCAATTAACCTAGGGAATGAAACAAAGCTCTTTATCCTCTCCTAGAAGAGACAAGGTGCTCAATAGGTGTATTTCCAAACGAATTTTATTAAAATATTTATCCACTTGGACCAATTGGTGGAAAAAAGGAGGTAAAAACTTGGGAGAACAGATATAGAGACTTTTTTCCACTGAAAGGAATGAAATATTTATGTCCTTATTAAGTACTGGAAAAAGCAACTATAAGGCCTATATGTCATATTATTACTTCCTGCCAAAAGAAATTTGAAGATATTTTTTCAGCTCTTCTATGAACCCTGAAGTAAGAAATCACTGCAATAAAACAAGCTTCATAAATATATTTGTTAATTCTAATTTGTTTTCTCTCCAGGCTAATAGGCTTTCTAAAGCTTTTGTTCCCTTAATTATGGGACAATATGACTTGTCCTGTGTATGCTAAGTTACTATGGTTACCCTGAGGCCATGACTCATGACCTTTAAATATTACTGTCAGGCAGCCAAATCTGCCTTTTAAACCAGTAGTTTTGTTTCAGGCATTACTAAAAGAAATTAGCTTCAAACAGTACTTTTTCTTGTATATCTGTGTCACATCTGAATATGCACATGTATTGGACTCAGTTTTTTTTTTTTTTTTTGGTTTGGCTTCCTTCAGTGATTGAATATTAATTTCTTGATTAAGCACAGTCCTTGTCTTCTGGGAGGTGTCATTGAGAAATGCAAAAATAAAGGTAGACAAATAGCTGTACAACATCATGAAATGAAATAAAAGTTATAAAAGACAGACATCCAAAATCTGCTTGTGGACACAGAGGCAAGAAATGGTTCTGACCAGTAGAACTGAAGAGGCTTGGGGGTGGGGGAGGTGGGCAGGGAGCAGCATTTGACCTGTGGTATGAGGAATGAGAATGACAACATACTCCAGTGTTCTTGCCTGGAGAATCCCATGGACAGAGGAGCCTGGAGGGCTACCGTCTCTGGGGTCGTGAAGAGTCAGACACGACTGAGCAACTAACACTTTTACCTTTCATTGTCATGAAGAATAGGTATGATTTTAACAAACAGAGATGAGAGCATGAGGAAACAATCTAAGAAAAAGATAAACACATGCCCTGGAACTACAGGGTAGTAAAAATCAAGTTTGGCAAAAATATCAGTTTTTGCGAGATAGATTGATAGAAAGTAAAATTAGTTAAAAGGCCAGCTTATTAAGGTCCTTCAAATGGTTTGCTGTTTTGCCCAGCAACTGTGATGATCAAAAGCGTGTTTTCCATTTCATGATAAAGAGGTACTGTCAAGTAGAAAGCTGATTTAGGTATGATGCAAGAAAAACAATTATATCTCTCAGAACCCCAGTGTGTCCTTCACTAAGTGGGAATTTAATTAATTTTGTTCAATAGTCACTGATTACTCTGTGAACATTTTAAATGGTTTGACTTTTTAAAGTAAGAGATATGCACAGAAATATGGGAATAAAATAACACACTCATTAGGGAGATAGTAAGATAGAAAATAATAAAAGTGCCCCAGTATTGTAAAATAAGGCTTGCTGGCTGGTAACAACAGAATGACTTATTAAGATTGGAGGTTTATTAACTCAACGATTCATTTATTCGTTCAAGTTTTTACTGACCATCCTAGCCCTCTTGAAGATGTTAGGGATAGAGTAACAAAACAACAGCACAAAAAATTCCCTATCTTTAAGGAATTTGTATGTTCAGTTGAGAGGAAACACAATGGATATAATAAACATGCAAGTACATAAAGTGTTAGAAGGTGGTAAACTGCAGAGAAAAATCAATCACGGTAATTTGGATGGACAGAGGAGTGAGGAGCTTAATTCTAAATGAAGTGCATGTGGTAGGCTTGCCTGAGAAAGGGATATTTGAGCAAAGAAAAGAAGGAATTAGTAAAAAGCCCGGTGGACAAGTATAGATGAAAACTTCCTGGCATAAGTAATGGACGAACAATAAGAAAGCCAGTGTGACTCAAAAGGGAGGAGCTGAGCAGAGGAATATGTGATGAATTCAGACAGGTAAAGGGGAGGGGGGTATGTTTGGGAGGAGAAGGGAATGGAATGGAATCCTACAGTATGTGGAAAGGTTGAATGGCAAAGACATCTTTAGGAGTTTGTAGGTCATTACATGGCCTTCGGCTTTTATTCTAAGTGAAATGGAATCATTTATCGGAGATTTTTGTTTGTTTTTAGCAGAGGAGTGAAATAATATTTTTACAGTTGATGTGTATTGAAAACTGAAGGTAGGGGGCAAAAGGGAAACCAGAGAGAGCTATTCAGGAGGTTAATGCAACAGTCCAGGTAAGATCTGATGTGGCTTGAGGTTTAAACCAGGTTGTTAGCAATTAAGACGGTGAAAACTGGCCAGGTACCGGATATATTATGACGGTAGATCCCCAAATTTCCTGTTGGGTTGGATTTGGTTTCCATGACAAAAAGAAAAGTCAAGGTTTTGGCCTGAGCAACTGGAAAGATAATGTCATCATCAACTGAGATGGAGAAGACTGCAAGTAGAGCAGATTTGGGAATAGGAATTAGGAGTTAGGTTTTAGAAATGTTGAAAGTGAGATGTCTATTAGACATCCTGGTGGAGATGTCAAGAAAGCAATCGAATGAATGAATCTGGATTTCAAGGGAGATGTCTGCACTGGAAAAATGTATTGGGGAGTGGTCAGCATATTGTGTTAGTTGCTCAGTCATGTCCAACTTTTTGCGACCCCATGGGCTGTAGTTTGCTAGGCTCCTCTGTCCATGGTTTCTCCAGGCAAGAATATTGGAGTGGGTTGCCATTCCCTTCTCCAGGGGATCTTCCTGACCCAGGGGTTGAATCCAGGTCTCCTACATTGCAAGCAGATTCTTTTACTGTCTGAGCCATCAGGGAAGCCCCAGCATATTAATAATATTTAAATCCCCGAAGCTGGGGCAGCTCACCAAGGGAGTGAATGTGAGTAGAGAAGAGAACAGGCCAATGTAGAGAGTTGAGAGAAAGAAGAAACAAACATCAAAGGAGACTGAAAAGGAACAGCAGATGGAATGGGAAGAAAGTCTGGGACCTTAGGATGTCCTGGGAGCCAAGTGAAGAATGCATTTCAAGGAGGGAGTCTTGAATCATGTCAAAAGTTGTTAAGATGAACTGTGACACATGACCACTGGTTATAGTAATGTGGACTCACTAGTGAATTCAGTAAGTGCAATTTCTGTGGAATGATAGTTGTAAGAGTCCGAATGGAGTGTTTTTAACAAAAAATAGGAAGAAAGGAATTAGAGACAGTGACAATATAGTTTTGCTCTAATGGGGATCAGAGTAATCAAGCAGAAACTAAAGGGTTAAGGGGGCTCAAGATGCACTAAATAACAGCATATTTGTAAACTATTGGAAATAATCCAGCAGACAAAGAGAAATTGATTGAGAAGCAGTGTAGGAGACAAAGAATTCTCAAAGTCTGCTGTTTCATAGGTTATGTTTTTCCTCTCTCTTTTTTTTTTTTTAGTTGAAATAAGATATTTTGCAGGTTTTCAGAACAGATTGTACTGTTCAGACTGCTTATTCTCAAGAGGACCTTTAAAGGCTATTTTATCTTCTTCAAGTAAAGTTTACATTCCCTACTTTTGACTTCCTTTAAAAATGTTCAGAAAATGACATTGGGAGGAAATACTTTAAAAGATACATCTTCAATGTTACAGCATAAAGATCTATTAGATGTGGGGTGTGTATGTGTGTGTATGAGTGTGTTCATGTCTGAGAGAAAATTTTGGAATTCTGAACTCTTACTTTATTTCAGCACCACATCTGGAAATTCAGCGTCAAATACACAACAAAGAAACACAATACCGGTAAGAAAAGAGGTTTTCATGAGTTTCTCTTTTAAAAGCATTACAGTTCATGAAACTGTAACTTCTTTAATTAATGTAGAGATTTTTTCTAACAGAGTTTCTCTTTCATATTTTACTAGTACACATTTTTAAAAATAAAACATGTACTTTTTCAAGTAGAATGTGTTAAAGTGGGCAGGGTATCAATGAGAGGATGCTGCTGGGGAGGAGGGAAGTTGGTATGCAGTGGCTGTGATCACGTTTTTCCTTGTGATCTCACACTGCTCTCTGGGGTCCTGCACAAGCATAGACATCCTGGGTTACTTCAAAGTATTTGCTTGTATATGAGGAAACTCTGGAATTTAGACACGAAACAGATTGGGTAACTCATCTTACTTGGTTTGTTTGGGTTTAAATCACAGTCTCTTCCCAATATTCTCAGTTCATTCCCCTTCAAGTCATTCTGGGGCAGCTGGGTCCTTTCTACCTAAGCCTCAACTAGTCCCCCCAGAGGCCTCAGGTGACAATTGGGTAGGTCGGTATTATAGCTGTGATGAGTTCATGGAGACTCATTATACTAGCTTTCTATTTTTATGCAAGTTTGAGGATTTCCCTTAAAAAAGAAAAAGAATGAGCGATCTGTACACCCTTGGCTCAGTTTTAGTAAGGATCCACTAGACTTTACCCACAGACATTTCTGGAACAACATTTCCAGCTCTAATGTAAAGGCAGTGTGGTAGAGGAGAAAGATTGCAGGACCAGGAATTAGGCTGTAATGCCCCAAGTCACTTAAACTCTCCAAGCCTTGTTTTTCATCTGTAGAATGAGGATGATGAGACTTTAATAGTCTATTTGATATAAGATGTTTGGGATATGACAATGGTTGGGAAACTATCTGCAAGTGTACAGTGGTATAGCTGTTAGGAATAGATTCATTTCAAACAGACTACTCTGTGCACTGTGGGACCTTGCCCTTTGGTTTCTCTATTTCTTTCTGGATTCAGCATTCTTTTTCTACTCATGACCGCCCCCACCCCCCCATCATCAGCAGCTAAGAACATTTGATCTAGTGAGGTACATATTCAGAACCTTACTTCCACACAATTACTTTTGTTCAGTGTTAACATCTAAGAATTCATTTATTCTGGGGATTCCCTAGTGGCTCAGATAGAAAAGAGTCTGTCTGCAACTCAGGAGACCCAGGTTCCATGCCTGGGTTGGGAAGATCCCCTGGAGAAGGAAATGGTAGCCCACTCCAGCATTCTTGCCTGGAAAATCCCATGGACCACGGAGCCTGGTAGGATACCGTCCATGGGGTCGCAAAGAGTGGGACACGACTGAGCGACTTCACTTTCACTTTCACTTTTCAGACAGACTGGACGTATGTCTCAAACCCACAGAAATTTTTAGGAGGTGGGTTTTTGATGAAGAAATAGAAGTCAAAGGGAAACTAACTTAGATTAGAATATGATTTTAATGAAGAATTTTTCTACCTCTAGTTATCACTGAATATTCTATTACGATTCTTCAGTGAGTTTTTAACTTATGTAGTAGAGTTATTTACGGTCTTATTGTCCAAAGGAAGAGTGTCCCTCACTGGCACTATATGAAAACATTCTTCCTCTGGTTAGTTGTAACCCTTGAGCTAGTAGTTAAATTGGAGTTTTGGAAACGGGAGCTTCAGCCTACCAATCTCTGTTGGCTGCCTTTTCTCTATCAATGCTAATCAGTTAACACCCTAGAGGTGACCCTCTCACTGGCTGTCTAAGACACTGAAAAGGGCAAGGTGCCAATTACTACATTTAGGATTTCTGCCTAGGGCTCCCAATTAGCTTCCAGGAGTTCAGAATCTATCTTCTTTCAATTTACATTTCACAGAGTTGAGAGCCCTGGGGGCTTGAAGTAACTGCTTCTACTTTAGTTACTGAATTTTTACATTTCTAAAAGAATACATTTAGCTTGAGGTGGCAGTTAGGATTAGAGACTTGAAGGCCATAGGATGGTCACAATTAGTGCTGCCGCCTCAATGCACAACCCCCTTCAAATCTTGGAACTCAAAGGATGATTATTTAACAGACCAGATTCTGCTCTGTACTACAAGGAACCAAATTGTAGGTGGGTCTCAGATGCCTCTTTTGAATAGTTGTGGTTAGCTTTGATAGAGAACACACGGATGAAGGATAAAAACGTCTTTAATTCTGTGAAGGCATCTCAAGCACCAAAGCAGAATGAAACACACTCTCCCTTTGTGGCATGTGGCCTCTGAACAGTACTTTAACATCTTGACTTTCCTGGTAAACTGTGCATTCTTAGAGTCTTTATTCATCTCTGCAGCTAAGTGGCTTCAGTCATATCTGACTCTGTGCGACCCTATGGACCGTAGCCCACCAGGCTCCTCTGTCTGAGGGATTCTCCAGGCAAGAATTCTGGAGTGGGTTGCCACGCCCTCCTTCAGGGTATCTTCCAAACCTAGGGATCGAACCCTTGTCTCTTATGTTTCCTGCGGTTTCTTTACCACTAGCACCACGTAGGAAGACCCATGCATCTCTATGCCCCTAAAAGAAAGTTTGTGTTACCAAAACGGCATTCAATCAATACCACCTGAAACAGAACGACTGGACTGAGTTCCAGGCAAAGCCCTAGGTGACTGACAGATGGCTGTCTCTCTGAACTGTTACAGCAGCAGATGGGGGTGGTTTTTTTTAGAATCATCACGATTGTACTTTTCTTCTCTTCCTCCTCCATGAATATTGTTATTATCACCTTAGAAATTAAGAAATTTAGAGTCAAGGAGATTGAGGGAGAGTCCAGCTGTTAAGTGATCGATGAGTCATATGTTAACTGCAGAGCAAGAACATTATGGTATAATCCAGTGAGAATTTACGTAGATCCACTTTGCAGGTGCCAGGTCACCCCTGTTTATCTGGGCCATATTAGAATGTTATTTGAGCTGTTGCCTTTGCTCCATTTTAACATCCTCTGACAAAGAACAGCTAGTGCTTATAAATCATCTCATTTAAAATTGTTTAGGAGATAAAAGTTCTATTGCAAGGAGGCGTGACCTGAACCAGATACCTGACTCAGGGTTTCTCCCTGTGAACTATTCCTGAAAACTGTGACACATAGAAACGAACAATGTAAAAACATCACATGACTTTTGGTTATGTAGAGTGGCACATCCAAAAATGAGAGTGTGGCTGTGAATTCATTAATGCTAGAATATGTATGAACTTTTTCACTCATTTTACAAAACTAGGTTTATTATAAAACCTCATAAGCCATTTAGGGTTCAAATTGTAATTCAGTGATGACTTCATTAAAGAATTATTAAGAGCCAAAAATATTAAAGCATTGTAAAATTTTTTAATTCATAAGGTCAAGTTCATAGTGCACTATATAGGAAGTCAACTTTATAAAAAAAAAAAAGCTTAAATTAGCTTTTAAAATACTACATTTGACAAACCGGGAAAGATAAGAATGCCTTAAATTGTGTCAAATTGTATAACTTCTATTCTTCTAGTACTAGGTATAACATAGCATTATTTCGCAGGAAGCATATATTTGGTCACATTTCTGATATTTCTAAATTTTAGCATTCTGAAATAGCTTTCAAAAGATTCTTCCCTTTGACAAGCAAACTTTCAAATCACTAATGAATTACAGTTGTTAAATACTGCTTGTATTTTAAATGATCATTTTAAATGATTTAAAGGAGACATTCTTACTTATCTTGAAATGAGATCAATATAGAATTGCATTTCTATGTATATTTAAATATAAAGACTTGTTGCTGTTATAATAGGTTATTTTACCACTCTAATATGTAAGAAATGATATCTCAGAACTGTTTTAGATTTTTGTTTCCTTTCTTTTCCTTTTATTTTTTCTTTCTTCTTTCTTCCTTTCTCTTTTTTCCTTAAGCAAACTTGACAAATATAATGTGTACAAGTTGATGAGTTTTAACGTATGTATACACACGTGAAACCACCATCACAGTCAAGATAATGATCTTTCCATCACTCCCAGAGCTTTCTCGTGCTTCTTTGTGATCCCTCCTACTCATTCCTTCCCACCTTATTTCCAAGGAAGTGCGTTTCATGTCATTATGTATTGTTTTCATTTCCTTGAGCTTTATACAAATAAAGTCATACAATATGCAACTTTTTACTGACTTTTTTCACTCAGCAAAATTGTCTTGAACTTCATCCACATTTTAGTGTGCATTAATAATTAATTTTTATTGCTAAATAGTATTCCACTGCACTGAATGCACCAGTTCGCTCATGCCTTCACCCACTGACTGGCACTTAGATTATTTCCAGCTTTTGACTTTTTACAAATAAAGCTGCTATAAATGTTCATGGACAAATCTTGGTATGGACATATGCTTTCTTTCCTCTTGGGTAAATCCCTAAGAGTGAAATGGTTGAATCACATGGTAATCTGTATTTTTAACTTTCTTAACAACTCTCAAACTATTTTCCAAATTTGTAGTATCATTTAACATTCCCACTAGCAGTGTATGGAAGTTTTAGTTTATTCATATTCTCTCTGATTCTGGTAAGATCAGCCTTTTAAGTTTAGCCATTCTTAATAGGTGAGGTGGTATCTCATTGTTGTTTTAATGTTCGTTTCCTTAATAACTAATGGTGTTTGAGCACCTTTTCATCTATTTGCCATCCTTCTATCTCATTTGGTGACATATCTATTGAAATGTTTTGTTCAACACAAATTTTTAAGTTGTTTGTTTCTTATCATTGGGTTTTGAAAGTTCTTTATATGTTCTAGATACATATAATTTTTCAGATGTGTGTTTTGCAGGTGTTTTCTTCAGTCTATGGTTAGTCTTTTCATTCTCTTAGCAGTGTCTTTAGAAGAGCAGAAGTTATTAATTTTGATGAAGTCTAATCTATCAATTTGTACTGTCATGGATCATGCTTTTGCTATCTGATTTAAGAAATCTTTGCCCAAGGTCACAAATATTTTCTTTTTTCTACCAGAAGGTTTATCGTTTTAGGTTTCACATTTAGATCTATGATTTACTTTGAGCTAATTTTGCCTGAGACGACCAGCAGCTGAGCCTATCACCAGGAATCTTACTTGGAGGAAGGCACTCCATTGCTCCAAAGTCCTCCCCATTCATGGGTCAACCTGCATCCAGTGACTAGTTGATGCAGTGCTGCAAGACCTGGGTCCCTTTTTTTGAGGGCAATCCTGAAGGG
This sequence comes from Bos indicus x Bos taurus, assembly GCF_003369695.1. Taxonomy (NCBI): domain Eukaryota; kingdom Metazoa; phylum Chordata; class Mammalia; order Artiodactyla; family Bovidae; genus Bos; species Bos indicus x Bos taurus. Next base: position 84,390,933 of record NC_040082.1, read on the forward strand.
CCGGGCCAACTCGCTAATGGAATCAGCTCAGGCCGCTGTTGCATTTCTGCTTCTTTTCTTCTGTTATAGGTGTTGCTTTTAAGAGCCATCTCCAATAAGCCCTCTGTAGCCAAATCTCTGAGAGTCTGTAACCCTGGAACTCTAACCCCATAGAATAACACAACCAGAATAAGTCTAACTGAATGAATGAGGTTTTGCGAATGGAAATTCACAAGAAATGCAAAGCAGCCATTGTGCTGTAACTGAGGGCAAGACAAAAGATATGAATAGAAACTGTCTCTGTAACTTTGATAATCCTTCAGACAAATCTTTCTTGATGTGAGAGATTTAATGAAAATCTGCAAACTTTAAGGAAGTAAAACATTTAATAAAGCATGGTAGAGCTTCTCTGGTGGCTTAGTGGTGAAGGATCCACCTGTCAATGCAGGACATATGGGTTTGATTCCTAATCAGGGAAGATCTCACACGCCTCGGAGCAACTAAAGCTGGTGTGCCACAACTACTGAGCCTGTGCTCTAGAGCCCGGGAGCCACAGCTACTGAGCCCATGTGCCCTAGAGTCTGTACTGCACAAGAAAAGTCACTGCAATGAGAAGCCCGTGCACTGCAACTAGAGAGTAGCCGCCCATTGCCGCAACCAGAAAAAAGCCTGCACAGCAGCAAAGACCCAACCACAGCCAAAAGGAAATACACTTTTAAAAGCATGGTAAGTTTCATGGTTTCAAACTAACAGTTGGCTTTTTCCCGCCATAATAGAACATGAATAGTATAGAAATCAAAACTTTATTTCCAGAGACATCTGCTAGTTCATCTAGATAGTATCTAATATTACCAACATTACTATATCTGGATGGGTAATGTTAGCTCCCCAGATGCTGGAACACGAGATGTTAGTCTGAGTTTCTACACACTGTTCAACCTCTCATGCCTCATTTTTATATCGGTATCTTGCAAGAAATGAGGTACTGATCCAGGTCAGGCTTTCCTGCTCCTATCCCACTGTTGTCCCTATATAATCATCTCAAAGTTCAGCTAGTTTAGTAACCTGGATTCTACAGGCAACAACTTCAACAGAGAGTTCAGGTCAAACAGTACATAGAGAGGTGGTAGTGATGGCAACATTGGTGAGAAATATATTTCTTTTTCCTTTGGCTACTATCAAGAAATATCAAAACTTCATTAAAGTTTTGGAAGGAAATTAGCTGCAATTGGCTAATGGCTTATCTTCATATTATATTTATCTGAATGATTCATTTCTTCTTCACAATAGCCGTCCACACTGGGAGGCAGAGGGACACTGTTGATCGTTGTTACTGAGGGGCCTCTGGATGGGAGCCTTGCCTGGGAGCGCCCTCCTGCGATCCAGGCAGGCGGCGTTGGGAGGAGTGTGCAGAGAGTGCTCAGCCTGGAAGTGCAGACACACCGTGTCTCCCCCTTCTTCATTAGCCAGAGAAGTCACATGGCCAGAAACAACTCCAAGGACTGGGCAAGTGAAATCATATCGTGTGCTAGAAGAATTTTCAGAAATATTTTGGTAGACAAAAATTATAGCAATACTGGGGATCTCCCTGGTGGTCCAGTGGTTAAGAATCCGCCTTCCAATGCAGGAGACATGAGTTCAGTCCCCGGTAGGGGAACTAAGGTCTCACATGGTGTGGGGCAACTAAGCCCAGGAGCCACAACTACGGAACCTGCATGCCTAGAGAAGCCCGTGCACCAAAAAGAAGAGCCTGCATGCCATAACTAAGAACTGATGCAGCCAAAAACACACAAAATTACAGCAATATAAAGCTAGACATAAATAAGAAAATAATTAAACCTAAGAAAGGAAATACTATAGTTAGATACAAAATAAAATGTTACCTCCAGAACTTTTCATTTTAATAATAAGTTCTATCCAACTTAAGAGTTAATAGAGAGTTAAAAAAGAGTAGTTTAAAATAAGATTGGCCAAAGAACTAGGACGTTTCCTTTACAAAATGCTCCTTCATAAGCAGTTAGGCAAGATGACCTGTTTTGTTTTTAATTTTTCTAACAGAGTAAATGTATAAGAAACAAAAGGTCCTGTTTTCACATGCAAATTGTTCCTTTTAAAAAATGTCAACAGGCAAAGAAATTTAGCCAACACGTGGCCCTGAAACAGATTGTTTACAGATAGACTGTTTTCCAGAATGTCCCCAAGAAGCATCAGTGGAGCAAAGGACCTCTGTAAACTGAAGTATTTGAGTGTCTGCAAATTTGTTTCATCAGATGCCCATGACATTTTTTTTCTCTATTTGGCTTCTTCAAATGGCAAAAAATTCCAAACAACAGGCATTATTTTGGGAGGAAAAAACTTGGTACTTTGTGCTGACTTTTTTTTTTTTTTTTCCTGTGAAAGTGGAAATGTTAAGAAGTACGTGAATACACACAACAGGAAGTTTTGAAATGTAGAAAGGGGAAAGAAGTTATATATATATATATATATATATATATGACTATATAAAGGTTAAATATATTAGTTGAATTTAAGGGTTACTCTGAATAAATATTCTGGATAAACTCAAGTTTCATGTATGTGTCCTCAATCGTGTCTGACCCTTTGTGACCCCATGGACTGTAGCCCGCCAGGCTCCTCAGTCAATGGAATTTTCCAGGCAAGAATACTGGAGTGGGTTGCAATTTCTTCCTCTAGGGGATCCTCCTCACCCAGGGATAGAACCCATGTCTCTTGTGTCTCCTGCAGGCAAATTCTTTACCATTGTGCCACCTAGAAACCCCAAGTTTCATGTATAATTTGCTCATTTTCTGAAAGCTGAATGTTCAGATCAGAAGAAGACAGGGCAAGGGAAAAATGTGCTTTGGGGACCACGGAATCAATCAGTCTGACTATGAGAGCACACTTCAACTGCTGTCATCTGAAGAAAAATACTTTCCCAAACTTCTAGATTTCCTTGAGAGAGACTATCCCCTGAAGGGTTCAAGTCAGACTTTGGATGCTTGGAGAGAAGTTGGCAGAGAGTAGGGTGACTGGGGATGAGAAGCACAAGGATGCAGGCTCTCAGGGATAAAGTCTGGCCTCTGGCTGCCCTCAGTCTCATCAGGCAGGTTGGATAACATCAGCTTAATTTATTTTGATGGTTTTGTAAACTGAAATTTTCTGCTGGGAATAATAGCTCCAGGTCATCATGTCAATAGCTGAGCTGTTTAATTTAGGTAAGGTATCAGAGTGAATCAGTTATTTCAAAATATGTCTAATAATTTGAATCAAAGTGATGTATTATCTGTACTTAATGAGGTTCAGAGAAATGGAATGTTTCTCCAAGTTTTGATTAGATTTTGCTCCTGCAAAAACTTCACTCTCCCCTCAAACAAAGTTATGCATTAATGCATAAAGATGAAAAGATAATTGAGTCTCCAGAAATTCTATATCTCATAAGAAAGTACACCACTATTTTAACCCATATAAGAAGTATTTATAAATATTCAAAATAAGTATTAGTACATATTTGTAGCATCTATTACAATATAATATCCTTCATATATTAAGGTCTCATATAAATCAATGAGGAAAAGATTAGCCCTTAAATTGAAAATGGACAAAGAACAAAATTTCCAATTTATAAGAAGACATACAAATACCCAATAAGATATCCAAATGGAGACAAAGAAATAAAAACATTTGAATTTAGATATCATGTTTACCTATAAGTTTGACAGACATAGAAAGTATTGAAAATATTATTATTGTCAAGGGTATAAGAAAAGTTTGATTCTCATGTCACGGGTGGGAGGATGTAATCTTAAATACGTGTCAAGAATATAATCTTTAAATTCCAGTAACCACTTTTTCCCTTTATACTATTAGAAAAACAAGGTCACAAAGATGCACATATATGCTTATTACAGGTTTGACGAATAGTGGGGAAAACTGCCTGTGCACATAGTAAAATTTATTGTGAACGTTCAAAGTTATGATAGCTTTTAAAGCTAAAATTTGAGGGAAATGAGATTTTTATTCAAATATAGATACCTATGAAATTCTATTAACTGAAAATGATAAGAATTTAACCACAAGGATGAGATGGCTGGATGGCATCACCGACTCGATGGACGTGAGTTTGAGTGAACTCCGGGAGATGGTGATGGACAGGGAGGCCTGGCGTGCTGCGATTCATGGGGTCGCAAAGAGTTGGACACAACTGAGTGACTGAAGTGAACTGAACCATGTATTATGGTACATTATGAATGTTTTGTATGTTATTCATCTTCAAGTACACACACACACAAGCCTAGAAGATTATACACCAAATGCGAAGTTTAAGTCTGCTCAGGCTGCCATAACAAAATACCACAGACTGGTGGCTTAAAACACAGACACTGATTTCTCACAATCCTAGAGGCTGGAAAGTCAGAGATGAGGGTGCTAGCATGGTTGGGTACTAGCTTGCAAATAGTTGCCTCGTTGCTATATCCTCACATGGGTGAAAGGGGGAAGGAAGGGAGAGAAGGTCATAGAAAGAGAGAGTTCTCTGATTTCGTCTTACAAGGGCACTATGGGATCATCATAAGGACACCACTTTGATGACTTCATTGAAATCTAATGACTTCCCAGAGGCCCCATGTCCTAATTTTGTTACACTGGGTAACAGAGCTTCAACATAACGAATTTGATGGGACCTGGAACACACACCTTCAGTACATAATAACATCTGGCAACCTCTGGGTGGTAAAATGCTGGATGATTTTCACTTTCATTTTTATATCTTTTATATTATCTAAATTTGGGGGACATAGAATATTGAAAATTCATGGCCCAGTGATGTCACTCAATACATGTCTTTTTCCTTTCTCCTTTCTCATCTCTGTAATATTGGAGTCCACTTATCTGAGTATCTGTCCTCCCTTTCTCAACTTTTTTCACATTATGAGCTCCTGGAGGGTAGAAAATTTGATGAATTCAGCTTTATCTCCAGGCTTTAGCTCTGGACCTTACCTATCAACGGCAGTCAGTCAATACATGAATGATTCTCATGTGTTTGTTATTGAATAGCTGGTCACATTTTTCAGTTAGGGAAGAAAATGTTCTTGAATCATATAGTTAATGCAAAAGAAAATTAAATTGTAAGATATTTTAAAATTAGATGCAGTTCAGAAACATTCTTTAGAAAAAAGTAATCCCTGTTTTGCCTGCCTCAAATGCCTAAGGAAAATGCTATAAATTCTAGAACAGTCTGCTTTCCCTAGGGGCCATTTCTACTTGGAATCTTTCTTAAAATAGAAATATCTATGTCCGTGGTGGTAACTATATTCTGAATCTTATTAATTTTTCTCCTTCTGAGTAAAGCTGCATTTGGCCTTTTGCCTTCAAATGTGTTTTACATTCTTTTCTGACAATTATGTTCTGAAAATCTATAAAAATCTCCCATAATAACTTTCTTTGTGACTGCTTAACATGTAATGCTGAGATCTGAATGGTCCAATTTCAGAACTGCTTTGTGGTAAAAACAAACAAGCAAACAGCCTAGTACCCATAAGGTAACTTTCAAATTACTCAAGTTCTTAACATTCAGTATACTAGGAAAATAATCATCATTACTGACCATCTGGATTATATAAACTCATCTAAATTTTTTTCATTTTTAAAATTATTTTCAAATAATTGACAGAAGAATAAAGGCATAGCGGATTCATTTCGATATTTGGCAAAACCAATACAATATTGTAAAGTTTAAAAATAAAATAAAATTCAAAAATAAGTTGGAAAAAAATAAATAAATAAACATAGCAAATATACCTGTTACCAAGTAAAACTTCTGGCACATCATTGTTATAAAATACGGCAGAATAGTGTCACACATTTCCTTAACAAAGTAGGAAAGTCCAAGTTCTGTCGCAAAATTCTGTGTGATATAGCTTGTCCTGTATGAGAGTCTCCTTTTTTGTCTTTAGAGGTGTGTATTTCATTTACTGATTCATGACCGAGGACATTCACCTGTCATGATCTGAAGATGCTTAGTTTGTTTCACTTACATGATTGATTCCACCACTTAGAGCTGCATTGTCTTACAGAAATACATAATTTAAAATCAAATATCTAAGTTAAAATGTTCTAGTAGCCACATTAAAGTTTTTAAATAAAAAGGTAAATAAACTGTAATACTGTATCTTCTCTAGGGCTTCCCCAGTGGCTTAATGGTAAAGAATCTGCCTACAATGCAGGAGATGTGGGAGATGAAGTTTCAATCTCTGGGTCAGGAAGATCCCTGGAGAAGGAAATGGCTTGAAGTGGTTGAAATGAAATGGAAATGGCAACCCACAACCCAGGTCTCCTGCATTGCAGGCAGTCTCCTGTGTTGCAGGCAGATTCTTTACCGGCTGAGCCACCAGGGAGGATGCAGCTACATAATGCCAATGCCACCACAAATACTTAGAGTTCCTGATCCTTATGGTCAAGAGCTCAGGCTCTTTCCTTAGCTCTAAGTTCCCAGGAGCTATACCACAGAAACATAAAATCTAGAGCTTAAAAAGATGATTAAAAAAATAAATAAATAAATAAAGCAACTTCCCTCTATGGGTCAAGCATTATGCTAAGCATTTTTCCACATGACCACATTTAATCACCATGGCAGCCCTCAGTAAGTTAGCATTTCCTCCATTTTTTAGAGAGGAGGAAGTAGAGGTTCAGGATAATTAAATCACTTACTTAAAAGTCAAACAAACAAGTAATCAGTCAGATTCACACTTGAAATGAACAGAACCCATTCCAGTTAGTATTCAGGAGAAAATGGATTTCAGAGGATGCCTAGGAGAGTCAGAGAATCGGTCTCGGAGACTGCACCCAACTTCTTTGTCAGATTCTGGTAGAGAACCTATTACTGCCGCCACTGGGCAAAGGCTTCACAGCCCCTCCTACTTCCTCTAAGATGTTACTTTTTTTTTTTTAAGATTTTTGATGTGCACCATTTTTACTTTTTTATTTTTTTTAATTTTATTTTATTTAACTTTACAATATTGTATTGGTTTTGCCATATATCAAAATGAATCTGCCACAGGTATACATGGGTTCCCCATCCTGAACCCTCCTCCCTCCACCCTCCCCATACCATCCCTCTGGGTCGTCCCAGTGCACCAGCCCCAAGCATCCAGTATTGTGCATCAAACCTGGACTGGCGACTCATTTCATATATGATATTATACATATTTCAATGCCATTCTCCCAAATCATGCCACCCTCTCCCTCTCCCACAGAGTCCAAAAGACTGTTCTATAAATCTGTGTCTCTTTTGCTGTCTCGCATACAGGGTTATCATTACCATCTTTCTAAATTCCATATATATGCGTTAGTATACTGTATTGGTGTTTTTCTTTCTGGCTTACTTCACTCTGTATAATAGGCTCCAGTTTCATCCACCTCATTAGAACTGATTCAGATGCATTCTTTTTAATGGCTGAGTAATACTCCATTGTGTATATGTACCACAGCTTTCTTATCCATTCATCTGCTGATGGACATCTAGGTTGCTTCCATGTCCTGGCTATTATAAACAGTGCTGTGATGAACATTGGGGTACACGTGTCTCTTTCAATTCTGGTTTCCTCAGTGTGTATGCCCAGCAGTGGGATTGCTGGGTCATAAGACAGTTCTATTTCCAGTTTTTTAAGGAATCTCCACACTGTTCTCCATAGTGGCTGTACTAGTTTGCATTCCCACCAATAGAGTAAGAGGGTTCCCTTTTCTCCACACCCTCTCCAGCATTTATTGCTTGTAGACTTTTGGATTGCAGCCATTCTGACTGGCGTGAAATGGTACCTCATAGTGGTTTTGATTTGCATTTCTCTGATAATGAGTGATGTTGAGCATCTTTTCATGTGTTTGTTAGCCATCTGTATGTCTTCTTTGGAGAAAGTCTATTTAGTTCTTTGGCCCATTTTTTGATTGGGTCATTTATTTTTCTGGAATTGAGCTATAGGAGTTGCTTGTATATTTTTGAGATTAGTTATTTGTCAGTTGCTTCATTTGCTATTATTTTCTCCCATTCTGAAGGCTGTCTTTTCACCTTGCTTATAGCTTCCTTTGTTGTGCAGAAGCTTTTAAGTTTAATTAGATCCCATTTGCTTATTTTTGCTTTGATTTCCAATATTCTGGGAGGTGGGTCATAGAGGATCCTGCTGTGATGTATGTCGGAGAGTGTTTTGCCACTCCTCTAGGAGTTTTACAGTTTCTGGTCTTACGTTTAGATCTTTAACCCATTTTGAGTTTATTTTTGTGTATGGTGTTAGAAAGTACTCTAGTTTCATTCTTTTACAAGTGGTTGACCAGTTTTCCCAGCACCGCTTGTTAAAGAGATTGTCTTTAATCCATTGTATATTCTTGCCTCCTTTGTCAAAGATAAGGTGTCCATATGTGTGTGGATTTATCTCTGGGCTTTCTATTTTGTTCCATTGATCTATATTTCTGTCTTTGTGCCAGTACCATACTGTCTTGATGACTGTGGCTTTGTAGTAGAGCCTGAAGTCAGGTAGGTTGATTCCTCCAGTTCCATTCTTCTTTCTCAAGATTGCTTTGGCTATTCGAGGCTTTTTGTATTTCCATACAAATTGTGAAATTATTTATTCTAGCTCTGTGAAGAATACCATTGGTAGCTTGATAGGGATTGCACTGAATCTGTAAATTGCTTTGGGTAGTATACTCATTTTCACTATGTTGATTCTTCCAATCCATGAACACGGTATATTTCTCCATCTATTAGCATCCTCTTTGATTTCTTTCACCAGTGTTTTATAGTTTTCTATATATAGGTCTTTAGTTTCTTTAGGTAGATATATTCCTAAGTATTTTATTCTTTTCGTTGCAATGGTGAATGGAATTGTTTCCTTAATTTCTCTTTCTATTTTTTCATTATTAGTGTATAGGAATGCAAGGGATTTCTTTGTGTTAATTATATATCCTGCCCCACTTCAGTACTCTTGCCTGGAAAATCCCAAGGACAGAGGAGCCTGGAAGGCTGCAGTCCATGGGGTCGCTGAGGGTCGGACACTACTGAGCGACTTCACTTTCACCTTTCTCTTTCATGCATTGGAGAAGGAAATGGCAACCCACTCCAGTGTTCTTGCCTGGAGAATCCCAGGGACGGGGGAGCCTGGTGGGCTGCCGTCTATGGGGTCACACAGAGTCAGACACAACTGAAGTGACTTAGCAGCAGCAGCAACTTTACTGTATTCATTGATTAGTTCTAGTAATTTTCTGGTGGAGTCTTTAGGGTTTTCTATGTAGAGGATCATGTAATCTGCAAACAGTGAGAGTTTTACTTCTTCTTTTCCAATTTAGATTCCTTTTATTTCTTTTTCTGCTCTGATTACTGTGGACAAAACTTCTAAAACTATGTTGAATAATAATGGTGAAAGTGGGCACCCTTGTCTTGTTCCTGACTTTAGAGGAAATGCTTTCAATTTTTCACCATTGAGGGTAATGTTTGCTGTGGGTTTGTCATATATTGAAAGAAAATAACCTACAGCCCAGATTATTATACCCAGCAAGGATCTCATTCAAATATGAAGGAGAAATCAAAAGCTTTACAGACAAGCAAAAGCTGAGAGAATTAAGCACCACCAAACCAGCTCTCCAACAAATACTAAAGGATATTCTCTAGACAGGAAACACAAAAAGGGTGTATAAATTCAAACCCAAAACAATAAAGTAAATGGCAACGGGATCATACTTATCAATAATTACCTTAAACGTAAATGGGTTGAATGCCCCAACCAAAAGACAAAGACAGGCTGAATGGATACAAAAACAAGACCCCTACATATGTTGTCTACAAGAGACCCACCTCAAAACAGGGGACACATACAGACTGAAAGTGAAGGGCTGGAAAAAGATTTTCCGTGCAAATAGGGACCAAAAGAAAGCAGGAGTAGCAATATTCATATCAGATAAAATAGACTTTAAAAAGTCTATTTCATAGACTTTTATAGAAATAACAGTCTATTTCATAGACTTTTATAGAAATAAAAGTCTATTTCACAAAGGCTGTGAAAAGAGACAAAGAAGATCACTACATAATGATCAAAGGATCAATCCAAGAAGAAGATATAACAATTATAAATATATATGCACCCAACATAGGAGCACCGCAATATGTAAGACAAATGCTAACAAGTATGAAAGGAGAAATTAACAATAACACAATAATAGTGGGAGACCTTAATACCCTACTCACACCTATGGATAGATCAACTAAACAGAAAATTAACAAGGAAACACAAACTTTAAACGATACAATAGACCGGTTAGACCTAACTGATATCTATAGGACATTTCACCCCAAAACAATGCATTTCACCTTTTTATCAAACACACATGGAACCTTCTCCAGGATAGATCACATCCTGGGCCATAAATCTAGCCTTGGTAAATTCAGAAAAATTGAAATCATTCCAAGCATCTTTTCTGACCACAATGCAGTAAGATTAGATCTCAATTACAGGAGAAAAACTATTAAAAATTCCAACATATGCAGGCTGAACAACACGCTGCTGAATAACCAACAAATCACAGAAGAAATCAAAAAAGAAATCAAAATTTGCATAGAAACGAATGAAAATGAAAACACAACAACCCAAAACCTGTGGGACACTGTAAAAGCAGTCCTAAGGGGAAAGTTCATAGAAATACAGGCATACCTCAAGAAATAAGAAAAAAGTCAAATAATCTAACTCTACATGTAAAGCAACTAGAAAAGGAAGAAATGAAGAACCCTAGGGTTAGTAGAAGGAAAGAAATCTTAAAAATTAGGGCAGAAATAAATGCAAAAGAAACAAAAGAGACCATAGCAAAAATCAACAAAGCCAAAAGCTGGTTCTTTGAAAGGATAAATAAAATTGACAAACCATTAGCCAGACTCATCGAGAAACAAAGGGAGAAAAATCAAATCAATAAAATTAGAAATGAAAATGGAGAGATCACAACAGACAACACAGAAATACAAAGGATCATAAGAGACTACTATCAGCAATTATATGGCAATAAAATGGACAACATGGAGGAAATGGACAAATTCGTAGAAAAGTACAACTTTCCAAAACTGGACCAGGAAGAAATAGAAAATATTAACAGACCCATCACAAGCACGGAAATTAAAATTGTAATCAAAAATCTTCCAGCAAACAAAAGCCCAGGTCCAGACGGCTTCACAGCTGAATTCTACCAAAAATTTAGAGAAGAGCTAACACCTATCCTGCTCAAACTCTTCCAGAAAATTGCAGAGGAAGGTAAACTTTCAAACTCATTCTATGAGGCCACCATCACCCTAATACCAAAACCTGACAAAGATGCCACCAAAAAAGAAAACTACAGGCCAATATCACTGATGAACATAGATGCAAAAATCCTTAACAAAATTCTAGCAATCAGAATCCAACAACACATTAACAAGATCATACACCATGACTAAGTGGGCTTTATCCCAGGGATGCAAGGATTCTTCAATATCCGCAAATCAATCAATGTAATACACCACATTAACAAATTGAAAAATAAAAGCCATATGATTATCTCAATAGATGCAGAGAAAGCCTTTGACAAAATTCAACATCCATTTATGATAAAAAAAAACTCTCCAGAAAGCAGGAATAGAAGGAACATACCTCAACATAATAAAAGCTATAGATGTGCACCATTTTTAAATATCTTTATTGAATTTGTTACAATATTGTTTCTGTTCTGTTTTGGCTTTTTGGTTGCGAGGCATGTGGGATGTTAGCTCCCCTACCTGGAATCAAATCTGCACTTCCTGAATTGGAAAGTGAAGTTCTTAACCACTGGACTGCTAGGGAAGTCCCTGAGATGGTACTTCTAAGTCTCCTGTCACTGCAGCCTCTGAAAACAGAATGACCCTGCTCACCTAGCCAGATTCCATTCTATTTGGTACCTTTCACATCACTCTCATTTATGCTGAATCCTCAGGCTATGTGTCAGATTTGGGGAACCTAAGTCACATGCCTACAATGGGGCATGGAGGGGCAAAGGAGACTGGAGAGGGAGCTCCTGGCTTACTCTTTGGGGAGATGGGATTCATGACGTGGGAAAAACTCCAAACAGGGAAAGACATGGCCTAACAAATGGCCACTGCAGAGTGCAAGATGAATTAGATGTAATGGTCTCGTCATTTCACAAGCAACTGTGTCCCACTGAGCAAGCTCTGCCATCTTCTCTGCCATGCCTCTTAGTAATATTTTGACTGGGAGACCTTAAAAGAAGTGGAAATTTACAGCAAAAGAGAGCTCTCTCATCTGTCCTCTGCTTACCTTATCACAATGGAATGTACTATGGAAATTGTGGCTACACTTTTATCTGATCCAAAAGGATGCATAACACATTTCTCCTTCAGATCTTGGTAGAGAGGGGAGCCTGAGCAAATGCCAGGCTGGGTTGAAGGAGGGGGAGAGACTGATCATGGAAAAGGTTTCTCATGGAACATCAAGTTCAACTAAGGATTTCCTTGCTAGGTTTTGGAAACAGCATCATTATAGTCTTCAAGTTTTTAATCACTGAAAGTTAACTTTTAAAAATTTTTTGTAAAAGTTTACTTATTTGGAGTCTAAAATTCACTGGTAGACAAAAGATTACCTTCACTTTGAACAATGTTAATCATAAATTATTTGTTGTTGACTATATACAGAATAGCAAAAATTTATTCACAAAACTAAATTTGAAAAACTTCAATTTGAGCAATAAAATTCTATCACACATAAGCTGAGGTGAAAATCCTTCTTAGAGGCATATACATTTACTGAAACACTGGGATACACTGGGAGGATGAAAACATTGTTGGTCAACATACCTAAATATTCAAAATCCAGTTGGAAATGATGTCTGAGAAAATAAATAATCCTGTCACTAAAAACTCAGTTGTACAAAGCATTATCCTTACAAACAAGGGAAGTATTTGCATTATTAAATGTCCCACTAAATCAAAATTTAAGACAAATAATATTCGGTAAATGTTTTAAACTAAAGGAATCAAAATCTTTTCCTTCATGAGAGTACTTTACTATGCTTTTTCCTTTTCTTAAATTTCACAGTTTTTATTATGTGCAATCTTTTTTGCAGTTCTTTTTCACAACAGTATTAATCACAATACTAATTCCTTCATGCCATAACTTATCTGCTCTATACATTTGTTTTATGTTATTTAAAATTTTATCTGTGATAAATATATATATGTAACATAAAATTGACCATTTTAAGCATTATTAATTTACAGTTAAGTAGTGTAAGGCATATTCATGATTTTGTGCAACTGATATGCAGAACTTTTAATTTTGCAAATCCAAAACTCTATACCTATCTATTAAATAGCAATTCCTCATTTCATCCTCTCCTTTATTTAAAAAAAAAATTAAATCATTTTTTCTGAACCTAATCAAACTTAAAAACTTTTTCACAGCAAAGGAAAACACAAACAAAATGAAAACACAGCCCACAGAATGGGAGAAACTATTTATAAATGAAGCAATCAACAAGGGATTAATCTCCAAAATGTACAAACAGCTTATGCAGCTTAATATCAAAGAAACAAACAATTCAATCAAAAAATGGGCAGAAGATCTAAATAGACATGTCTCCAATGAAGACATACAGGTAGCCAAAAAACACATGAAAAGATGCTCAACATCACTAATTACTAGAGAAATGCAAATCAAAACTATAATGAGGTATCACCTCACACCAGTCAGAATGGCCATTATCAAAAACTCAAATTACAAATGCTGGATATAGTGTGGAGAAAAGGGAAATCTCTTTGGTGGGAATGTAATTGATACAGCCACTACAGAGAATAATACAGAGGTTCCTTAAAAAAACTAAAAGAAGAGCTACCATATGATCCAGCCATCCCACTCCGGGCATATATCCAGAGAAAACCATAATTAGAAAAGATAACATATACCCCGATGTTCATTGCAATACTACTTACAATAACCAGGACATGGAAGCAACCTTTCAATTCATCAACAGAGGAATGGATAAAGAAAATGTGCTACATATATACAATGGAATATTCCTCAGCCATAAAAAAGAAAAAAAAATACCCATTTGCAGCAACATGATAGATTTCAAGACTGTCATATTGAGTAAAGAGAGTCAGAGAAAGAAAAATATCATAGGATATCACTTCTACGTGGAATCTGAAAAAGGGTATAAGTGAGCTTATCCGCAAAGCAGAAACAGACTCACAGACTTAGAAAACAAACTTATGGTTACAAGAACCAGGCTTCCCTGGAGTGTATGTTACTTGCTCTACTGTCCAAAGAGAAGAGCCATTCTGATTTTTTTGAGTCTGGGGCATGTCTCTAGGAAGAGCAGATTATTCGCTTGTTTATCTGCATGATTTACAATAGAGGCAACAAATAGAAGGCAAGTTAGGGGTGGGATGAACTGGGAGACTGGTACTGACGTATATACACTACTATATATAAAATAGACAACTAATAAAGATCTACTATACAGCACAGGGAACTCTTCTCAATACTCTGTAATGACGTATATGGGAAAAGAACTTAAAAAAGAGTGGATGTATGTAAAACTGATTCGTTTTACTGTACACCCAAAACTTACACATTATTGTGAATAAACTATACTCTAGTAAAAATTAATTAGTAAAAAGAGATAGCAGCAAATGTTATAAACATTGAAGCAATTTGAAAAATGGGTCAGGGTATCCACAGACAGAGGGGGAAATTATGTTTTAAAGTCTCTGAAAACATTCTACTAATGTTTTGGTAGATGCCTATAGCATGGATAAAACTCAAGACAAATTGTTCATAAAACTATACAATACATAATGTTTTAATACCTACCAACATCGGAAATACATTCAATCCTTCTCATTAGCAAGTGCTAATCAATGAGGAATAATCAAAGGTTACAGTTCTCAAGATATTTCTTATACACCTTGATTATTAACCAAGAATCACCGAAAATACCCAGTGCTGCTTGTTTTTCTTTCAGCAACATCTAACACTAATTCAGAATTACTCTCCCTGCTCCCAGTGATTTCAGTACAAACCCAGTCTAAATTGATTTATTGGGGAAGATCAATCAGCAGATGTTTGGCAAGCAGAAGGTGCAATGTGCACTGGCCCACCTTGATCGTGCAGAAAAGACAAAATAAGACAATGCACACAAAGCTGTTGACTTTAGCCCCCGGGTTTCAAAGATACCATCTCATGTGAAGACATGAACTCATTACTAATGCTTAACAGCTGGTTTCATCTCTGATGTTGAAAAAATGCTTTTTCCCTCTGACAGTAAACGAACTGGAAAGAAAAGCCATTATAAATATAAGATAAATCACATGAAAGCTCTATGAAAAGCTTACTTATTCCAGAGTAAAGAAATTCACATCAATGGCAAAACAACTGAAAACGTTTATCTGCTACGTGTGCTGTCTGTGGCAGACCCTATTAGCTGCCTCCCCAGCCTCTCTCGTCACCTCTTCCTTGCTAATAAAATATGTATTTGGTTGTTTATAATGAACTGGAGTCCAAGAAATAATCATGATTTATACAGAAAAAAAAATCACTTTTAACAGCAAATCACCTTGCTACATCCTTTCTCTTTTTCTATTATGAAAGAAATATATTCTCATTATTAAAATCTTTACTTCACAGTCAACATGACAAATTTACTAGTGTGGCTCAGTTACAAGAACCAGGCTTCCCTGGAGTGTATGTTACTTGCTCTACTGTCCAAAGAGAAGAGCCATTCTGATTTTTTTGAGTCTGGGGCATGTCTCTAGGAAGAGCAGATTATTCACTTGTTTATCTGCATGATTTACAATAGAGGCAACAATAACATATTCATACCCTCATTCATTAACATGTTATTTTATTTTAGGATACAGAGTAAAGGTGCTGGAATACACTATTCCCTCTAAATAAAGAATTTATAATTTGGGTTACACAAATAGCATTGATAAAAACACTTAAGCAACTTGAAAGTAAATGCAAAATTGTGTACTTATCATATGTGTGTGTGTGTGTGTGTGTGTGCGAAAGCATGTACAAAGGCTTTTTTTTTTTTTTTTTTTTTCTGGTAAGGGAATTGATAGATATCATTTGTTAGTCAAAGAGGTCTGTGATACCCAAAGTTTTAAGAAATCCACCCATGAAAATCAAAATGCCAGAGGGCTATTTTAAGTCACAGAACACATTCTGTAATATAATATGAACCCAAATTCAGGTCTCCTGTAACCCAGAACCTGTTTTACTGCTAATTTTAATTTAAATGATAAAAGATACAAACTATTTCCTAGGTCCCTTTTCTCCTCTAATATTATCTGTTCACAGTCTGTGAGAACTTATCAAGCACTATTGTTTGAGATAGACCTGGGGTATTTGAAAATAAGTTAGAACTTCTCTTACCTCCTCCTAACATCTGCTAGAATCCTCATCAAGGAGAAAAGAACAGGCCCCAAAGCACAGAGTAATATATTATGAGTGAGCATAAAAATGTTCAATTAACCAAATTTTTGACATTCATTTTCACATAAAACTAAATCCAGGACTCTTGTATTGGAGAGAAATTCTAAACTGAGTGTCTGGTGAGGGTGTTAATCCTGAATGTCTGGTTACAACCTATTTCCCCATCGCTTAGCACAGTACCTGGCAAATGGTGAGCCCTCAGTAAATCTTTTTTGAACTTAAATGAATTGAATCACTTTCAGTTGAACTAAAATTAGTTGGCCTATTAAGAGTTTTAGGTAAGCCATT
Source organism: Bos indicus x Bos taurus (assembly GCF_003369695.1). Taxonomy (NCBI): domain Eukaryota; kingdom Metazoa; phylum Chordata; class Mammalia; order Artiodactyla; family Bovidae; genus Bos; species Bos indicus x Bos taurus. The sequence continues at coordinate 84,407,690 of NC_040082.1, forward strand.
ATTTAAAGTTATATTTATGAAGCTATCATATGTTATACGGCCATTTCTCTTTAACTTTCGTGCCAACAATCTTTTTAAAAATTAAAACCTGAATCAACGATTCCTTTCAAATACCTTTTTCTTCTGCTCTATCGGTGATGCTATGGAAATGGAAAAGAAGTTAACCTTTCACAGGTTGTAAAGGTCGATCTTGTAAAAGGTCGACCTTTACAAGTGTGGGGTTTTGTCCAGAATAACAGTATCTTGGAACTGTGCTAAAGTGACTTGATATTGAATTCAAGTCCATCTTGGACTTAGTCCAGGGGAATTCAGGGAACATAGTTCTGGAATAGCCACCTGACAAAACATTCAATGTATAATTTATCAGAGGTCACTTAGATAGAAGGTCTCTATGCTTTTAGATTTTATAAACCAGTAAAAATTTCCATCAAAAAATAATTGGTTAGTTCTTGTAGGACTGCCAATTTTTCAATTTTTTTTCAAGACAAAAAAAAAAAAAAACAAAGAGTAAAACACAGTAATTCCCATGTACTATCACTGCCATTTGTTAAAGCTACATCTTAACACAAACATATACAGAACGATCATAATCTCAGAATAAAGGACAGTCCTCTAAATAGAATAAACCTGGCTTCATGAAAAATTCACAAAGTCCTTTTCAAAAGTTTGCTTTCATCCGTTTCTTGCTGACTGGTGAAAATGTTATCACAAATCAACACTGATCTATGGGCTGGCATTTGGGAACCACTAACAGAATTAGACCCTTTCAGCCTGAGATTTCTTTGGTGCTCCCTCCATATCCACTCTCCACCCTTGCCCCACTTGCTGTTTCCAGGGAGTTGGTCCCTCTGGACTTGCTGTTGAGGTCCTCTTGCCCTCTGGCTTCTCATTGGGTTCAGCCCAAGGAACATCTAGACAGAAGTACAGCAGGCGAGAGGAGAGGAGGGTCAGGCTATTTATCCCACTGGTCCACACACCACCACTGCCTAGACACAGGTTGGCAGCAGCTGTATTTCTCTGCCCAAGACCTCAGTGGCCCTGCAAGCTCTCTTTCTAGATCCTGTGACAACACTCCTACATTACCTCTCCCCCTACTCTTCAGGTCAAGGTAAGACAGAGTCTCTTCGCATCTGGGTAAGGGCAGCAGGGGGTGGAGGGGCTGTCTCTCCATCCTTGGTTGACCCTTACCTGTACTCTCACCATTCCTTTCATCAAACTACCCTCCATCTCTTTAACTATGTTTCCTTCTGAAACCTGACCAATGCACTTAAAGACGAAAAAACTAAAGCCTTAAGAATGGGCTTCCCTGGTGAAGACGCAGGAGTTGCATTTTCAATCCCTGAGTCGGGAAGATGCCCTGGAGAAGGAAATGGCAACCCACTCCAGTATTCTTGCCTGGAAATTCCACGGACAGAGGAGCCTGGTGGTCTGCAGTACATGGCATCGCAAAGAGTTGGACATCACTTAGCAACTAAAGAAGTGAAGCCCCAGAGTCATATAGCCTGGGTCACAGTCAGTGAGTCAGGTTAGTTCTACAACTCCAGTGTGGCCTTCCAGATTCCAGGCAGAGTTCTCCTTAGTCAGAGCTCATCCATCATCCTCCCATGACCATCTCCTCTGAGGTCATACAGATAAGCACTTTCTAGAAACTCTTTCCACCAGGCTTGGACAATAGATGTAGTTGGTTCATGTTTCAAATTTAAATATTTTATTTAGTGATTAATGACACAACTTCAACCACAGAGAAATACTGTTTTCACTTCATAGTTGGAATCAGGAAAACTGAATTGTTAAATAGTTGCCTAAATCAGATCAGATCAGATCAGATCAGTCACTCAGTCATGTCCGACTCTTTGCGACCCCATGAATCACAGCATGCCAGGCCTCCCTGTCCATTACCAACTCCCGGAGTTCCCTCAGACTCATGTCCATCGAGTCAGTGATGCCATCCAGCCATCTCATCCTCTGTCGTCCCCTTCTCCTCCTGCCCCCAATCCCTCCCAGCATCAGAGTCTTTTCCAATGAGTCAACTCTTCGCATCAGGTGGCCAAAGTACTGGAGTTTCAGCTTTAGCATCATTCCTTCCAAAGAAATCCCAGGGCTGATCTCCTTCAGAATGGACTGGTTGGGTCTCCTTGCAGTCTAAGGGACTCTCAAGAGTCTTCTCCAACACCACAGTTCAAAAGCATCAATTCTTCGGTGCTCAGTCTTCTTCACAGTTCAACTCTCACATCCATACATGACCACAGGAAAAACCATAGTCTTGACTAGACGAACCTTTGTTGACAAAGTAATGTCTCTGCTTTTGAATATGCTATCTAGGGGTCATAACTTTGCTTTCAAAGAGTAAGCGTCTTTTAATTTCATGGCTGCAGTCTCCATCTGCAGTGATTTTGGAGCCCAGAGAGATAAAGTCTGACACTGTTTCCACTGTTTCCCCATCTATTTCCCATGAAGTGATGGGACCGGATGCCATGATCTTCGTTTTCTGAATGTTGAGCTTTAAGCCAACTTTTTCGCTCTCCACTTTCACCTTCATCAAGAGGAACCTTGAGTTCCTCTTCACTTTCTGCCATAAGGGTGGTGTCATCTGCACATCTGAGGTTATTGATATTTCTCCCGGCAATCTTGATTCCAGCTTGTGTTTCTTCCAGTCCAGCGTTTCTCATGACGTACTCTGCATATAAGTTAAATAAACCAGGTGACAATATACAGCCTTGGCAAATTAGCCTAAGAAGCTATCGCAAAAGCTAAGCACAGAAGGGCATGAGAGGGACCAGCTTTCCACTGTAAAATGAATTCTGATGACTACAGATTGAGGGAGGAGTAGAAAAAAATCTGCCTGGAGGTAAGGGGCTGAGTTGAGGGGCTGAGGGAAGACTTTAATCTATGTGAGAAATATAAGCAGGTCCTAGAAGCGTAAGGCAGTTTAGGGCGCTTGTTGCTTGTCAAGCTGTGGGAAAGAGGAGTAGGGCCACAGTAATAAATAACACAAGACATCAAGCAGGAAGCTTAACTGTTGCAGAATGTGTTGAAAGCGTGTTTTATCTGGCAGGAAGTTACTGGACCACTAGGCAGGGGCTGCTGCTAGAGCCCTGGACGTTAGTTGCTCCAGATTGCTAGAAACATTTAATTGTCTTAAACTGACTCACTGCAAAATGCTCTTCTGTAAAGGCAGAAGGCCATAACCACATCTTTATTTAGCAACTTTGCTTTTAAAGAAATGCACTCACATATTTAATATATTAACTTTGTTCTAATTGCATACTTGACTGAATTTCCCACTGCTGTGGTTTAATCATTTGCTGTTACAGAAATGTCTTAATGGGAACTTTCTTTTGCTAGGGTTTAAAAATTAGTTAGAAAGTTTTAAACATCAAATGATTCTCTCTAGAGGAATTAGAATACAATCAGTACTAAGAATATTAATTGAGTACTTCATCTGTCCAAGCAGTTACCTGATTTATGTCATTTAATCCTCACATCGACCCTGCCATCATCACCCAACCCACACCCACCGCCTAGCCCTCTGCTCTGCCGTCTGGGCCCTGACCTTGGCATGCAGACTTGATCTGAGGCTCTCATCCCAGTCAGTGTTCTAAGCTGGATACTTGGAAAGTACTGCTCAAAGGAGTCACTGTTACAGCCTCTCAGCATGAAGGACTGCTCCATCTGGTGCGGTCACCTTCTCTGACTGCTGAGTCTTCAGTCAATCAACAACTCTTTATTGAGTTCCTAGTAAATGCTCAGGGTAGTGCTATCTGGCTGTTGCAGGCGGGTGTCTTTCTAAGTGCTGCACGTGGATTCAGAGGCAGGTGAAAGATTTCAGTGAATCAGAGGTCTTGAACCAGTCCTGAAGGGTGAAAGGGGTCTCTATGGCTGAGGAAGATCAAGGTCATTGTAAGACAGAAACATAATGACTCAGAAATAGGGACAGGAACAATGAAAAGATACTGAGTTGGGTTAGAGAAATCAAGAAAAATTAAATTAGAACAAAGGATAGGTTTTCCTCCAAATTCTCAAATGAGGAACCTTTGTAGCTAAAAAGGAAATTTACTCTTACAGTGTTGCAGAAGGTTCCTCATCTAGTATACTGTCCACTCTAACACAAGAGCGTAATAATCAAGTGTCTTGACTGTAACCAAAAGTTCATGGAATTTTTAATATTCTGTAATATTCTTTTACTTTGACCATCCTGATTATCTTAGGTACATGCACTTATATTACTGATAGATATTTAGGTAGAAATTTTTAGGACAAAGAGTAGAAATTAAAGGCTGGAATACCCATTGAAGTGCTGGAGTTTACCATTTGAAAATCCACAGACATAGACTCAATCCCCAATCACCTATATATATATCATACATTTTTACTTTTGATTAAAGTAGTTGATGAGGGAATCATATTAATCACCAAGGCAGTTTTGTGTTCATAAGAAACATAAATTGCTTTATATACAGTGTGTCCACATGTACCTGAGGAGAAAGAACTTAATGATGTAAATCCCACCTTTCTGCTCTTATATCACTGCATCCTGCAAAACAGGGACAATGACCAACTACACCTGTTTACACTCCCTGAAAATAGACATCTACCTCCAAAACGTCCAACCCCAGGTATTTACTTACTTCTGAGATTCCTTGTGTGCATGCTCAGTCCTGTCCGACTCTGCAATTTCATGGAGTATAGCCTACCAGGCACCTCTGTCCATGGGATTCTCCAGGCAAGAATACTGGAGTGGGTTGCTATGCCCGCTTCCATGGGATCTTCCTGACCCAGGGATCAAACCATGTCTCCTGCTTTGGCAGGTGGATTCTTTACCACTGAGCCACCTGGAAAGCCTTATTTCTGAGATTATTCTTGATTTAATCTGTAGTCTTTTGTTTGGTTAATGGAGGTGTTTCCTATTAAAAAGTGCTTGACTTTTTGTAAGCCATTTTTACTCCAAAGTAGGTACATTCATGGCTCTTTCCCTTAAAGGAGAGGGGGCAGGAAGGCAAGTCAGGGAATGGGGAGTGACGACTGGGGTAAAGGTACAGAAGACACGCTTTGCACTCCTCACAGTTTGCTCAGGACGCTCCCTGTTCTGTAACATACGATGCTCTCTTAAATCTACCTGTACAAAAAGCCCTATGCTATTTAATAACAGTCCCCAGTCAAACCTGTTTCATTTGGCTTTGACTTGTAATGCTTTTGTTTTACTGGAAATGGTTGTCCTTTCTGGCAGGGAAAATTAGGGATGTTTGGAGAAAAAGACCTAGAAAAGTAGATTAGATGATCTTGCTGGGTTTACTCATAACGATTTTTAAAACTTCCTCTTGAGGTCAAATACTAGACAAGAAGATTCTCCTTGGAAATAGTGATCTAGATCAGGGACACTTAGTTGTTTTTTTTAAAAATAGTTTGGACTCTCAACAATTTCCCCTTTAGGCATAAAATGTTTTGCTAGATAAACTACCTAAAAGTATAAATACACAACAATTTTGTTTTGCAGCTCATGTTTTGAGATGTTTTAGACTGACTCTTGAAATTATTAGAATCATGTATGGGAGACTGAAAGTTATTGGTTCATCCCTGAATAGATAATATCACTGTTCATCTATTAGAATATCACTGTTCTCACCCAAAATGTTTACCCACCAAAGGCTGACCTGGGGGAAAGTATACAGTCTTGTGCGACTTAGGAGCCATGCTCTTTTTGAGACAGAACATTTTTTTGCCCCTCATCCCATGTAGTTTCAGTTTTATTAGAGGTCCATGGCAAGGCTTTAAGGTTCGGAGGATGGTATGAACAATTATAGGAACTGAATGAATGCCTTATTTTTATGGCTGGTTCCATTTACCACCAGATGGCTC